>NC_134099.1:25008258-29808258 GCF_000715075.1 Nicotiana tabacum
GATCTATCCTCCCTCGAATAGGATATGATGGGTCTGTCCGCCCTTGAATAGGATATGATGGGTTTGTCCACCCTCGAACAGGATATGATGGGTCTGTCCGCCCTCGAACAGGATATGATGGGTCTGTCCGCCCTCGAACAGGGGGTCTGTCCGCCCTCGAACAGGATATGATGGGTCTATCCGCCCTCGAATAGGATATTAAATTTAATCCTTCCTCAAAATGACATATAATTTATTTCGACCCGAGTGGTCCTGCTTGTATAAACATTGCCAAAATATATATTTTCATAAATCATTACCAAATGCATTTTATTTTCAAAGTTGCTGATGAAAATCAGGAGCCCGCCTGGAGAATGGAAGGAGTTAAATTCTAAGATTGTTGAAGAAGTCAGGAGCCCGCCTGGAGAATGGAGGTTGTGTCATCTTTCAAAAGTCAAGGTGGAGTCAGGAGTCCACTTGCAGAACAGGGGAATACATTGAAGTTTGAAGTCAGTAAAGCAGAGGGTTACAACAAAAATCCCCAGCAGAAATCAGAAGGAAGACCACAAGTCGAGCTAGAAGTAAAGAAATACCAGAGGAAACACAAAGTAACAAGGCAGCAACAATCACATGACCAAGCTCGAGAATAAATCTTTGTAATTCATAGATCATAGCTTAGTATAACTTCTTGTTTTCTTTCTAGCAATGGTGTAATAAGGAGATCGAAAAGCAGTGGTAACAGCATGCAACAGCAGTAACAGTAACATCGCAATCCCATGATAGTCCCAGCTACCAAAACTTTCTGAACTATACGCGACCTGATTCCCTTATAACCAGGATATGTAGGCTGTCCAAAATCAGGATTCGGTTGCGCGTTTCCTTTTTTATTTTCTTCCTCTTTTGAATAACGATATGATCAAAAATTAGTCGCATTGTTCACTTTATCTTTGCCCGAAAGCTCTTTGTGTTTTCGAGCAAAGAGGGGCAGCTGTGAACACCTAATTTTTGACAACATTTAATCTTTTATCACTTCTTTTATGTAAATATTTTAGGGGGTTTTAACCTACTATTATTTTAGCTTTATTATACTTTTTATTATAGGATAAAAATACCAAACAAAATTAAAAGCTGAATTATCACTATTAATTTTTTTTATCATTTTGTTATATAAAAAAAATCCGAAAATATTTATTTATTTATTTATTTTAAAACAAAAAAAATAATTTCGGGAATGATTTAAAAAATAAGGAAAAGGGAAGCATTGAATAAAAAAATAAAAAGTAAAAATAGATGGAATTCTCTTTTAAAAAAAGTAAAAGAATGTAGAAAATATAAAAAAATAAAAAGTTTTGTGGAAATTTTTAAAAAATTAAAAAGTAAAAGAAGGTTAGAATTAAAAAATAAATATAAAGGTATCTGAAAATTTAAAAAATTTAATGTAATTGAAAGTAGCATTTTTAAAAGAAAAAAAAAAGATAGTGGTTTGTTTTTTAAAGAAAAGTTAAATAAAGTGATATTCTCTTTTAAAAAAATAAAAAGTGGGATTTTAAATAAGATAAAAGTAATTAAAGTTGGAATTTTAAAAATAAAAGTAAATAAAGGTGAGATTTCTTTTTCTAAAAAAATAAAAGAAATTTGTAAGTGGGATTTCTTTTAATTAAAAAATAAAAAAATAATAAAAAACAAATCTGAAAATTTCAAAAATTTTGCTATAAATAGAAGAGAATATTTAGGAAGAAGGGGGTTCCAAAAAGAAGAAAAACTAGATAGAGAGAAGAAAAAAAGAGGGGGCGGAGAAAGAGGTATACACTCGATATACTGCTTGGATACACTGGATATACAGGGACAGAATTTATTTTGGAGAGAGTAAAAAAAGATAGAACCAAATTTTCTAAAATATTGAGAGTGGAAGAACACCATAGAGAGTTCAAAGCTAGAAAGAAAAAACAAAGAGAGATTTCCGGACTATTTTTCTTCTCCATTTTTACTAGTTTTCTCCGTGTTGCTGGGATTTCTGGATTGAGGTGTTGAAGCTACTATGTTGGGCTTTCTGCTGCTGTATGTTGCTGTGTTACATACTACTTTGCTGACCTTCTTCTTCTTGTATTGACAATACCAGGTACACAACTGTAACTTTGGCATATTGTAAGTTGAAATGTGAAAGCATGAATACATATGAAGAATGGAACTTTGAAGTTTTAATTTAGCTTTTTCTTTGTTTCTTTTACTAATTGTATTTAGGCTATTTCATGTATTATTATTCTGTAAATTTCTGTCGCTTTGCATAACTAGGCAACTTGTAGTGATGTATTAAATAATACTTTGTTTTAGCTTGATTATTAGGTAGTATATATTTAAGCATGCTCATTACTGTCAAACTGTTTAATAATTGGAATAAGAGGAAACATAAGTTGGTGTCTTTAGTGAATCGGCTTGGCAAAACTGATTAGTTCACTAGCTATGAAGGTTTTAATATTATCAACATTAGGTTAATCGTGAACATGTAGCTAAATTTAGTGAAAACATGTAATTAATTAGGATTTTTTCTCTTTTATTTTAGAGATGAATTTAATAGAAATGTAGTCACTTTAGGATATCCTTAAAATAAATGAGGCGTGCTTCGCCAAAATAAATACAAAATTGCGGGGCCCTCAATAATTATTTGTTTTAAAATACTTAGACTTAGGGACGGGCCGTTTAGTCAATTTCACGGCCCTACCCAAAATAATGATATGCTAGTCGCTTTAGGCGCGTCTTTAATAATGTTATACTCTTAAATTCGGGTGCACATTTATGTGACCCAAATCCAAATCTCAACGGAGTTGAAATGTGTCAATAACCACTGAGTACATTGATGTGACGTGGTTCGAGATACGTTTTTCACAATGTTGTAATTCTCTGTTAAAATAATAATAATAATAAAAGCGGTAAAGAGTTTAAAGTTTGCACATAAGTTCATAATTATATAAAATCAGATAATCAAGCCGAATATGACAGTTGAGTGACCGTGCTAGAACCACGGAACTCGGGAATGCCTAACACCTTCTCCCGGGTTAACAGAATTCCTTATCCGGATTTCTGGTGCGCAGACTGTTAAACAGAGTCATTATTTTCCTCGATTCGGGATTCAACCGGTGACTTGGGACACCATAAATCTCCCAAGTGGCGACTCTGAAATAAATAAATAAATCCTGTTTCGATTGTCCTTTAATTGGAAAAAACTCCCTTCCGCGCCCCTTTGCGACGGCGCGGGCGAAAAAGGAGGTGTGACATTAATCTAAAAAATCTAAAAAGATTTTTCTTTTGAGGTTCTTCTTTGGGAAATTAATTAAAAATGAAAAAAATATTCTTTTATTTTTCCAAGAACTTTAGGACATTGTGCATAGAAGAAAAAAAAACATACTTTATCTTTATCTTTAAAGTTTCTTTCTTAGGTAATAAAAAATCGAAATCCAAAAAAATATTTTTTTTATTTTGTTCATTTCTCGTTTCGAAGTCTTTCTTCAGGGATATCAAATGAAAATTTGAATTTTTTTTTTTGGTTTACTGTTTGGACTTCATTTTAAAAAAAAAAAGAATCAAAAAATATTTTTCTCTTATAGGATTTTTCCTTAATAATTTCCTATAGAGTGTTTGTTTCAAAAAAAAGAAAAAAAAATATATGCTCGTTAAGCTTGAGTTTAGGATAGGTTATAGAACATTAAGTCTAGAAAATCCAAAAAAAAACATTTGCTTCTTTTATTTCTCTTTTCTCATCAGAGTAGTTGTCACACCTCCTTTTTACACACCCGAAGGTAGTAAGGGAGTTTTAAATCACGTGCTCACAGTAGTCATTAAAGTAAAAAGAAAAGAAAGAGAGAACGTCAGTTTGTTTCCTTTATTCCTGATTTTCCTGAACTACGCAAAGACCTGATTCATGCGGGGTCATGATACGTAGGCAACCTACATAGGGTTCGATCGAATCATTTATTTAAAAGAAAAAGAGAAAAAAAGGGAGAAGAAAAAAAAGATGGTGAAATTTTGGGACATGAGAAATGAAAGGAAAGTAAAGAGTGATAATTAGAAAAAAAAAAAAGAGGAAAGAAAATGAGCAAGCCAAGAAGTGCTAAAAAAGAAAAAAAAAGGGAAGATTGAAATGAACAAAATCAGGATGATGTCAAGTGACCTTGTGACCCTTGAAGTCATTCTAGAACCGTTAATTGTTGCTAGGTACATTACACGCAATGTGATATTTTTAGCTGTTAAATGCCATAATGCTAACAGGATGACCCCATTTTGTTACTTTTGTTATCTTCATTGAGCAGAAGGGTGGTTGGTTTGTTGTTTTTAAGTAACTCATCCATACAACACAACGTCAAAGAGCAAGGCAGTCATGGCTAGCAAAGACTTGGACACAGGGGTTGTTGATCCGTTTAAGGGAATGGTTGAATCAGAATCTGAGTTGAAAGAAGAGGTCTTAAGGTTAAAAGACAGATGGCCGAAATATACCAAGCTTGGATTAGTGGACGTCCTCCACCATCAGTCCCCGATGCCCAACACTATGCTCCAGAACCAATTTTCAAGGTCTCGGGTCCATACTCTCACGCTCCTCATTTTGAGCCTCCCGGTGAGACTACAAAGCTTGCTAAGACACTGGAGCAAGATGAGATATCCAGAAAGCTGAAAGGGTTTAAGATGCCAAAGTTTAATTTGTATGATGGGCGGGGAGATTCAATAGCCCACCTGAGGGGTTATTGCAGTGAAATGAGAAATGTTGGCGGAAAAGATGAGCTGCTGATGGCGTATTTCAGTGAGAGCCTAATTGGGGCAGCTTTGGAATGGCATACTCGTCAAGATGTCGGTAAGTGACATACATAGGATGACATGACTCAAGATTTTGTGCGACACTTTTAGAACAATATAGACAGTGTCCCAGACCACTCCTCCCCATCTCAGATGGAAAAGAAACCCAAGGAAAGTTTTAGGGAATTTTGGTTTAGATGGAACGAACAAGTTGCTCGGGACAGTCCTCCCATTGATAGAAAAGATGTTGCTGAGCCCGCCAACAACAGGATCCAGTGGGCATTCCTGCTATATGCTTTCAGCCTCAATACCAACCCCATGAATATCCCCGAACTCCACATAATCCACCCTAGTGTTATCCTCCGAACAATGTCTGGCCATCTGTCTAACTACTGGGTCACTCCAAAAGGCGAGCACGAGCACCGTAAAATTCCCGCCAGCCTCCACAAAATTTCCAAGTACCCTATAACCCATATTCAAACCAAGGGTGTAGAAGGGAACAAAGGCTGAAAGATAATTTTACATCAATAGGAGGGTCCTAATAATTTTACATCAATAGGAGGGTCCTATGCAAGTTTGTTTGAGAGATTAAAGCATTACGACATGATTGCACTTATTCCTCTAAATTATATAGACCCACGTGCGAGAAGTTTTGACCTTGCTAAAAGGTGTGAATACCATTCCAATGCCCAGGGGCACAATGTTGAAGATTGTCGTGCTTTGAAAAGGGAAATAGAAAGAATAATTCAAGAAGGAATAATTGTGGTCCAAGGCAGTAATACCCCAACTGTCACACGTAATCCTCTACAGGTACATGACAATGCACAGATTGTTGGAGTAGTTGGCAATGATGAAGGGTTGCTCAAAGGAGTCAAGGAGTCACTTGGTAAAATTAATGATATTGAAGTTGGTAATGGTCTTGGTAATATTGATGTGGAACTCAGTGGCTAAGATGCCGAGCTTGGTAATTGGAAAGACGCTCCTTTCTTGGCTAGCCAAGGAGGAGTCTTGATGGTTCATTTTGTTGTCATTTCTGTTGTATGGTTTATTTCAGGGTTGTAATCTGGACATTGTCTTGTGGCTCAAACCCTTCTATCTTTTTATTTTGCCTAGTTTGTTTAGTCGTAGTAGCTCATTTAGTGTTGTCTAGGTTAGTTCCAGGGTTGTAACCCCAGTTTAGTTTGCTTGTTTTGGTGTTCGAACCCCTTCACCATTTGCCTAATGCAATTTCTTGTTTTCTGTTATTTTTAGTCATTTCTGTTTAGTCCTCTTCTCCTTTTACAGTTCTCTTCTTGCTCACTCTAGTGGCATGACATGCACACATAATTCTAGGCCTAGTCTTAAAAGTTAGTTTACTCATGAAGCAATGAAGCAATTTTGAAGATTTCTGGGGTATTTGAAGGAAATAAGTACATAATTTTTAGATCATTTGAAGCCGAATTGTGTGAAACTGGGGCAGATAATTTGGGAAGTTAATAAAGTAACAAGAATTCGTCAAAAGAGTGCATCTCGAACGATTTGAAGCAAGCAAATTTGAGTTCAAGTGCATTTCAAGTTACAAGATAAAGTCAAGAAAGTTTTCTCCGAATGGATATCCATTGTGAAAAGGGAATCACCCAACGAGGGTTCTGCACTTGACAAGGCGCTAAAGAAAAATGGAAGGTATATCAGTAATACCAATGCCGAAGCTACAAAAGAAATATTGTGCATGATCTTCAATTTTCATTTCAAGTTACATGTGTTGCACTTGGCATTTTCAGGGATTGGGAGGCCCTCTTGCAGTTACCCAAACACTTATAACATTTGATACCCTCTTGAGTCTGTACTAGTTTCTTTGACCTCCCCTCTTTTGGAATCAAGTTAGAGTCATAAAAAAAGGTTTATGTCCAAAAAAGGTTTTTGACCTCCCCTCTTTTCAATATCTTTTCTTTATACCCCTGTCCAAAAGCCACATTACAGTCCAAAAAAGACCTCCCGGATAATCTTTGAGAGTGCTGAGTTTAGACATGCCAAGAGTATATGATATTTTACCATGATTAATGCCTTATCATCTGCAGAATCAGAGGAAATAAGAAGAAAAAGAACAAAATGAGAGAGTCTTATTGGTGAAAACCTTCACCGGCACCATAAGGCGACGGTGAGTTGAGAGAAATAACAAAATGAGAGAGACTTGATGGTGAAAATCCTTCGGGAACTACAAGTCGAATAAGGATTGTGAATCAGATTGGATAATCAGAGCATTGAATCCCAATTTCATGGTTTAGGGGTATAACAAGAGTTGAACATCAGACTTGCTTGACAGATTAGACCACTTACTCCAAAGGTATATGTCATGGTCATTAGAGTTGGTATACGCATCTGATAAGTTTCTACTTTGTAGTTTTCTTGTTAGGAATCATCTCGTTCTATTGTCCTTTACTCTGTTCCTTTTGTCTTGTTTACTTCCTCTTCCTGAGTCTGTTTGGTCAGAATAAGTGAGAAATGACTTCAATTTGCCACCAGCTTTCCAATTGCACAAAACGGGATATGTCTAGCATATCAAAGTGGCATAAGTCAGGAAAGAACAACGTGCGCATGGAGTTGGTAACAATCAACATGCTTTGGGATCCATGTGAAATACAAAGGTTTGGTATATATTAATTCATGAACAATGCAACAGATGGAGGGTGTTAGGTGAACGGATCAAATGTATTTTCTGTGATAAAATTGTCAAAGAAAGTGGTTAACCAGGGACAAACAAGATCTTCCAAACAAAAATCAAAGTTATCATGGCAAGTGAAGGAGCAATAGACCTCAAGGCCAAGGCCAGTGGTTTAAGTCAAGAAGGAACAGCTGGCAATTGACGTGCTTTGGGATTCATTTGAGATACAAAGGTTTGGTAAATGTCAGTTCATGAGCAATGCAATAGATAGAAGGTATTGGGTCTGAACGGAGAAGAGATATTTTCTGTAATACGGGTGACAAAGAAAGTGGTTAGTCAATAAACAAGCAAGGTCTTCGAGTGGAAATCAAAGTTATCGTGGGAAGTGAAGGAGCAATCGCCCTCAAAGTCAAGGCCACAAACCAACCACCATATTTTTAAAACTGACAAGATTATTCTTGATTTGAAACAGGGGCAGAAAATTTTGTTTGTTTCGAAGAAACCCTCCGTAAGGAAAAGCAAGCACCAGACATGTTTGACCGTAAATTCTCAGGACCCTCCTGGAAAATGGGACCTAGTTTAAAATTCAAATCAATCATGAGTAGCAAAATCTAGCATAAATGTACCCCAAAGGAATATAAATCGGCTTCAAAATTTTTATGCTTGAGATAGGATTCAATTAAGAGTTTTCAGGACCCTCCTGAATAATGAGACTTAGCTTTAAGATTTCCATTAGATAACAAGATTTAGCGTAAGTTCTGTTGTAGGGTAGTATAATTCAGCCGTAAAAGTTGTCACTCTTAAGATAAGACTTGATTTTTTATTTTCAGGACCCTCCTGAATAATGGGATGTAGTTTTAAGACCCTCTTAGATAACAAGGTTTAGTGGGAATCATACCTTTAGAAGATATAATTTAGATGTAAAGTTGTCAGTTAATTTAGTGGGAATGATATGTAGGCAGCTCAAATACCAGGGCTCGGTCACATTCTCCTTTGTTTTAGCTTTTGGTCTTTTTAAATAAGGGTCGGGTCAAAAAACCTGTTTAGTCGTTCTTTGTCTGAAAACTCTTTGCGTTTTCAGTTAAAAAGGGGCAGCTGTAGAAATGTGATTTTTGACCCTCCCCAATATTTTTTATATTTTAGCTTGTTAATATTTAATTTAAGCCTAATATCGCTATTTTAATTAATTTTGACTCTTCTACTTTATTTTATTTCAAGAAAAAGAAAATTTCAAAAAAATATTATTAATGTTTTGTAGTCATTTTTAATCTTGAAAAATACTAAAATAGTTTCGTTTTAATGGTCAGTCTTATTTTAACAGTTATTTTACTTAAGTAGGATTAATTAGTAAATGAGATCGTATTTTAATCTCGTTCGCAAGGAAAGAGTAAAACTTGGGCTCGAGCAACTCATCTTTAGGCCTAATTTTTGGACCTAGTCCATAATTACCAAGCTCATAATTCCTAGGCCCATACTCCTAATCCAATCCCTACCCCTATATAATAGTACTTAATCCCTACATAGACCTACAACTAAAAAAATCATATTGAATCCGCCGTTTTCCAGAAGATTGGATTAAAAAAACAAAATCCAAAAGAGGGAGTTAACGAAAAGAAAGGAAAGGGCGACCAAAAGCTGACAGCCGCAGTTGAGGATTGGGAGTCTGACTCCCATCTTCTTCTTCCTTAAGAACAGAACGCTTCAGCAAACATTCCTTCTTCCCTGTTCATCCAAAAATCCAACGAAAAACCTCCATTTTCACCATGTAAAAGCTCCAAAAGCACTCAGCCTTCCTCCACTATTGAAGCAACCTTCAAATTCCACCAAAAACTAATGAACACTAACTCCAAAACACCTGAAATAGCAACTGAAAATCTGCTCAAATCCATCCTCAAAGCAGTCCTTAACTTCACCCAAAACCACTAAAAAAAGCAGAAAAAATGCAGTCCTTTTCGCACAAAAGCAGTAGCATCGAGAGTTGAGTCGAGGTCGCCGAACAGCTTATGTGTGAGGTCCAAACAAGGTTTTTTCGTTTGCAATTCTAGTCTTAAATCGATTTTAGACCTAAGCTCTGTCGTCGGATCTCTAGTGTGAGTCAAAATCGATCACTGTATGAGTTTTGCCGGAGGCTTGGTTCAATGAAAAATCGTTGTTTCAGTTGAGGTTTATTCTTTTTTACTGTTTCGCTCCTAATAAATTTTTATTGTCAGTTGTCTTCTGATTTTTGCTGTTTTGTCCTATTAATTGTTGTGTTAGTATTTTTGTTGAATGTGCACTGTTTTCTTTGTTTGAAAATTTCAATACGTTGGCTCTATCCTATTTTTGTGATTTGTTTGGATTATAATTGTATGGGTGTAGAAGATAAAATTGTTCCATTAAATAGATTGTGATTTTATGTAATAAAAAAATGGGATAAACCAATTACGTAATTGTTTTCTGACGTTTGCTTGATTTGTTGTTTTGGAGCATTTGTTAATTTACTCATTTGAAAATTGGTCCTATGTTTAGTCCTATAGAACTTAGAAAATGAAATTAGATTGGTCTACTTGATTCTATTTGTGAATTTGATTCAAGTCCAGTAAACCTTTTCTTTAAATAATATTTTTGGCTTATCTTCCATTTAATAAGTTAGTTCACTCCTTCCACAACTTCTGTATCTATAATCTTTTGGCCTAACAATGAACCCCAAATATGGTAAGAATTATCAATCGTAGTTGCTTTAGGCGCGCTATTTTAAATTAATTTCCTTAAATTCGGGTGTGCATTTCATGTGACTCAACTCCAATTCTCAACAACGTTAGATAAAATGTGTCGTGGATCGCGGGTGCATTTCATGTGGCGCGGTTCAAGGTATATTTTAAATAACGTTGAATCTTCCTAAAAATAATTAAAAGCGGTTTAACAAAGTTAAAATATATCATAGGTTAAAAGATGTATTAAAATCAGATAATAGGCCAATTATAATAGTTTAAGCGACCATACTAGAACTACGGAATCCGTGAATGCCTAACACCTTCTCCCCGGTTAACAGAATTCCTTACTTAGAATTTCTGGTTCGCAGACTTCAAAAGGAAAGTCGAATTTTCTCGATTTGGGATTTAAAGTAAACCGGTGACTTGGAACACCAATTAAACTATTCCAAGTGGCGACTCTGAGAAATTAAATAAAATAATTCTATTTTAAATAATGTTACTTAAATTGAAAAAACTCCCTTATACGCCTTTTCGGGATAGTGAAAAGGAGGTGTGACAATCAGAATTCAGGTAACCGAGATACTACTACTACATGCAGTCTCATTTCCCTTACAATAAACACTTGGTTTTACTAACTATTCCTTTTATTTGACACCTTGTTTAAAGCTTTATTATTTATTTAGAAGTATGTTAATTTGATAAAGATAAAAGTTCTTGAAATAAAAGTACTACAGTATTAATTACTATACTTACTGAGATATTAACACACTGGTTCTTTTTATCTGTAGCCAGAGCAATTTGGAAGATCGCCGTGTAATTTCTCATAAGTTTCTCTTTAATAAATTCTGTAAAATTTCAGTTGCTGCATTCATTGTAAGCTACATTTCAGACTTTTACAACGGAATAAATTATTCATTGAATCCTTTATGTTTGGTGTAAATCATTAGATTTTGACTCCTGAGGTGAATGTTTTCACCCTTTTCTGTTTTCTTATGAGTTATGCTACCCTTGTGCATCTGTGGTGTGATGGATAAATTGAATTAGTCTTAGTCTACATACAACAGCTATTTAAAGAACTTTTCCTTGAGTCAGGATTCGATGCCAAATATGGAAAAATAACACTAGCCGTTGTAAAAATAATTGTCGATAAAATGTATAAAATTTGTATATCTTTTGCATTCTGTATATTATATACAAAAATTATACAAATTTTATATATCTTTTCAGTTACTGGATATAAATAGTTTCTGGCATTGATTAAAAGTACAAATACCCCACCTAATATAAAGCATGCTTACTCAGTCATGGACATCTTACAATGTAGACTTTGTTAATTCATAAAATTGGTATCAAAATTCACCCTTGAAGAGAAACTTTCTCCAACTCCCAAACATGATCTTACGAGTGCCTGAGATCATTGTTTATGTCATAGGTTGTTGTTCTTATCTTTACTTAAATCTATATGATAATATTAACATTAAACAAATCCATTAAAAATATAAAGTATTTATGAAGAATAAAGGAGGAAGGATTGGTAATGATTAATAGCCAGTTTAGCCAAGCTTCGAAAATCAGCTAAGTATTTTTTTTTCTCTTAAAACTGTCTTTTTCAAAAGTACTTTTGGTGAGAAACAGTTTGTGTTTGGCTAATTAATTTAAAAAGCACGTCTGAGCAACAATTAATGTCTGGCCAAACTTTTTAAAAGTACTTCTAAGTGTATTTTTCTCAAAAGTGCTTTTATGGAAAAGCTAATTTTTTCGGCTTCTCCAAAATTCATTTTGCTTCTCCTCAAAAACACTTTTTTTCTTTCAAAAGCTTGGCCAAACACTTCAACTTTGAAAAAATATTTTTTTAAATTAAAAAAAATACTTTTAGGTGTGAAGAAGTTTGGTCAAACATGTTATAAGTACTATATATATAAATTCTTAAGAAACAAAAATATCAAAAGTTTATCTGATATAAGAAAAACAAATAACGTCACGATTTTATAGTTCTCTCTCAAGTTTAGTTTAGGGGTAAATTTGTTTGTTGAATAGTAAAAAATGCGTCATGATTAAATATATAAAATTAAATTCTTAAAGAATGAAAGCTAAAAAAAATATCTGAAATGGGAAAAAGGAGAATTTGTCAACCTTCTTATAGCCTTTTTGGCCAGGCTACTAAAACCAACTTATTTTGAGAAGTATTTTTCTCAAAAGTACTTTTGATGAGAAGCAGTTTATGTTTAGCTAATTAATTTGAAAAACACTTTTGAGCAGTAATTAGTATTTAGCCAAGCTTTTGAAAACTGTTTCTAAGTATATTTTTCTCAAAAGTGTTGAATGGCTGAAATCACTTCGGAATTTTGAGGGTCCTCCTCAAAATTCTGCCCCAGTTTCCAATAGCGGGGGGGAAATGAAAATTTTATTGAATTATGACCGAACTCATAGGGCTGCCTACGTATCCCCTCTTAAACGGGAATCAGGTCAGGCGTAGTTCAAATTACATCATATGAGGAAAGCATAAAAGTTACACATAGTATCGCTTCACTGCATCTGAATTGATCGACTTCGACCAAACTTCACCGTCCATTTCTGCAAGTATGAGGGCTCCTCCGATGAGGACCCGGTGAACCACGTATGGACCCTGCCAGTTGGGAGAGAACTTCCCTTTGGCTTCCTCTTGATATGGGAAAATCTTCTTTAACACCAGCTGCCCCGGTGTAAACTGTCTCGGCTTGACTCTTTTGTTGAAGGCTTTGGACATTCTGTTCTGATAGAGCTGACCATGGCAAACAGCATTCATTCTCTTTTCGTCTATAAGAGCTAGCTGCTCGTAGCGACTCTCTACCCATTCTGCATCGTCAAGTTCGACTTCCTATATGATTCTTAAGGAGGGAATTTCTACCTGGGCAAGAATGACTGCTTCTGTACCATAAACCAACATATAGGGAGTTGCCTCAGTTGATGTGCAGACTATGGTGCGATATCCCAACAAGGCAAACGATAACTTCTCATACCACTACTTATGCTTTTCTATCATCTTCCTTAGTATCTTCTTGATATGCTTATTGGCGGCTTCTACAGCTCCGTTCATCTAAGGTCTGTAAGCTGTAGAATTCTTGTGTTTGATCTTGAAGGTTTCACACATGGCTTTCATCAGGTCGTTGTTGAGATTGGAACCATTATCAGTGATGATTGACTCCGGAATTTCGAACCGACAAACAATGCGGTCGCGGACAAAATCTGCTACCACTTTCTTAGTCACTATTTTGTACGATGCTGCTTCAACCCATTTGGTGAAATAATCAATTGCCACTAGAATGAACCTGTGACCATTTGATGCGGCAGGCTCTATAGGTCCGATAACATCCATTCCCTAAGCGGCGAACGACCATGGCGAGCTTGTTGCAGTAAGCTCGTTTGGAGGCACCTTTATCATGTCTGCATGTATCTGACAGCGATGGCATTTTCAGACATACTGGATGCAGTCCGTTTCCATAGTCATCCAAAAATAACCAGCTCGGTGTATCTTCTTGGCTAAGACAAAGCCGTTCATATGCGGACCGCAGGTCCTTGCATGAATTTCCTCCAATAGCCTGGATGCTTCCTTTGCGTCGACACACCTTAGTAACCCCAAATCAGGAGTCCTCCTATACAGGATCCCTCCGCTATGAAAGAAGTTGTTAGATAATCTCCGAAGTGTGCATTTCTGAGTAGGATTTGCGAGTTCTAGATATTCTCCTTTCGTCAAATATTCCTTGATATCATGAAACCAAGGTTTTTTGTCCGCTTCTTCTTCTACATGAGTGCTGTAAGCTGGCTGATCATAGATCTTTACCGAAATAGGATCAATGAAGTTCTTGTCTGGGTGTTGTATCATGGACGATAGGGTAGCCAATGCATCGGCAAACTCATTCTGAACTCTGGGAACATGTTGGAACTCTGTCTTTGTGAACCTCTTCCTCAATTCCTGTACATGATGTAGATAAGGGAGTATCTTGGAGTTCTTGGTTGCCCATTCTTCTCGGACCTGATGTATAAGCAGGTCTGAATCTCCGATCACTAGCAAATTCTGAATGTTCATGTCAATGGCCATCTTGATCCCTAAGATGCAGGCTTCGTACTCGTCCATGTTGTTGGTGCACGGGAACCTGAGCTTGGCAGACACCGGATAATACTGGTCGGTTTCTGATATCAGGACCGCTCCTATGCCAATTCCTTTGGAGTTTGTTGCTCCATCGAAAAACATTCTCCAACCATCATAGGGTTCTGCGATATCTTCCCCTATGAAAGATACCTCTTCATCAGGAAAATACGTCTTTAGAGGCTCGTATTCTCCATCCACGGGATTTTTAGCAAGATGATCGGTCAGTGCTTGTCCCTTGATTGCCTTCTGAGTTACATAAATAATGTCAAATTCACTCAACAGAATTTGCCACTTGTCTATCTTGCCAGTGGGCATGGGCTTCTGAAAGATGTACTTCAAAGGATTCATTCTTGATATGAGGTAAGTGGTATAGGCACAGAAATAATGTCTTAACTTCTGCGCTACCCAAGTCAGAGCACAGCAGGTACGTTCCAATAAAGAATATCGGGCCTCGTACGGGGTGAACTTCTTGCTGAGATAATAGATGGCCTGCTCCTTTCTTCCCGTTTCATCATGCTGTCCCAGAACACAACCGAAAGCTCCATCCAATACTGTGAGGTAGAGTAATAGAGGTCTACCCAGCTGGGACGGGACCAAAACTGGCGGCGTTGACAGGTATTCCTTGATTCTGTTGAAGGCTTTCTGACAATCATCAGTCCATTTGGTAGCGGCGTCCTTCTTCACATCTTAAAGATTGGCTCACAAATGACAGTGGATTGAGCTATGAACTGGCTGATGTAGTTAAGCCTTCCCAAGAAACTCATAACCTCTTTCTTGTTCTTCGGTGGTGGCAATTCTTGGATGGCTTTGACTTTTGACGGATCCAGTTCTATTCCTCGATGACTCACAATGAACCCAAGTAGTTTTCCGGCAGGAACCCTGAATGCATATTTGGCGGGATTCAGCTTCAAGTTGTACCTTATTAGTCTGTTGAAGAACTTCCTCAGATCTTCCATGTGGTCATCGTCTCTCTTGGATTTGATGATGATGTCGTCTACATATACCTTGATCTCTTTGTGTATCATGTCATGGAAAATAGCAGTCATGGCCCTCATGTAGGTGGCCCCAGCATTCTTTAACCCGAACGACATCATCTTCTAAAAATACATCCCCCACGGCATAATGAAAGTCGTTTTCTCTGCGTCTTCCTCATCCATCCATATCTGATGATACCCAGCAAAACAATCAACGAACGAATGCAGTTCATGCTTGGCGCAGTTGTCAATTAGAATGTGTATGTTCGGCAAGGGGAAGTCATCTTTCGGACTGGCCCGGTTGAGATCCCGGTAGTCGACACAGACTCTAACCTTTTCGTCCTTCTTCGACACTGGCACAATATTGGCTAACCATGTTGGATACTCTACTACCCTAAGAACCTTTTGACTTGCTTGGTGACTTCTTCCTTAATTTTCAAACTCATGTCAAGTTTGAACTTCCTCAGCTTCTGTTTTACTGGTGGACATGTCAAATCGGTTGGCAGTTTGTGAGCTACAATAGATGTGCTGAGACCAGTCATGTCATCATAAGACCAGACGAATATGTCCTTATATTCCTTTAGAAATTCTGTGTACTCTTTCTTTTCTGATGGTGACAGATGAACGCTGATTCGTGTTTCTTTGACATTTTCTGCATCTCCCAGGTTGACAATCTCAGTTTCGTCCAGATTAGACTTAGGTCTGTTCTCAAAATCCTCAACCTCTTTAACAACCTCTTATAGTATATCATCTTCTTCTAAGTCCATATCTATTTGTTGCGTTGTCTCGTTGCATGTCACAATCGGTTCATCAAGATACGTAATAGTAATGCTATGTAAATAAAGTAAACGATAAAAAGTAATAAGAGCGAGATTTATAAGAAACTGAAATGCGTTGGTAACTTTCATAATTGTTTTGAACATTGGAGCTCTTATTTCAATATTAAAAAATGCGGAGAGAAAGTTAATAAGCGAAAAATAAAGATAATGCATGGTGCTTTGTCCTGATGGACCAATTGTTGAGGCATGCTCCTCGGCTCACAGCTTGTATAGAAAGGCCTTCTTCCCCTCCTTCTCGAAAATGACACAACAATCCATATTAACATCTTCCAAAAACAAATTCCTCATCGCCGCCAGTGCTTCCTCTTCTCCGGACCCATATATGACATTGGCTGGCTGGAAAGTCTACTCCAAGCGAGGTATCGGATGCTCCAGTGGGTAGTAGGGACTGCTCCAGGTGGCGACTAGTGGTTGAATTCCTCCCAAGTGTATTCATATCCCAAACCGAAAGTGGTACCGTGTTTCTTCAACTTGATAGGCTTAGCGATTCCTTCGAGATTTTTGCCAAGTCCCTTGCTAGGTTCGTATCCACACCAATTCAGTATACTTTCAATTTTGTTATCCCACCATTTGTCCTTGTCCACGGCGTTGACTCGCTCAATGTGATGGTAGGTTTCTCTGCATATCTTCCTTATTCCTCCGATTGCTGGGATGGTCTGGCGACTGTATATGGGATTGCTACCGTCACCGTGAATAATTACCTCTTGGTGATTCCACTCGAATTTCACTGCTTGATGTAGGGTTGATGCTACAGCCCCAGCAGCATGGATCCAAGACCGTCCCAATAGCAAGTTGTAAGATGTTGGGACGTCTATCACTTGAAAATCAACGTCGAACCAAGTCGGTCCCATTTGCAGACACAAGCTGATTTCCCCAATAGTGGACCTTTGGGATCCATCGAAAGCTTTGACATTGATGGCTCCATCCTTGATCTCATGCAGGCTCTTTCCCAATGTTCTGAGAGTCACCAATGGACAAATATTGAGGCTGGACCCTCCGTCAATCAGGATTCTAGTGATGAAATGATCTTCGCACTGCACAATGATGTGCAATGCCTTGTTGTGGCTTAGCCCTTCAGGTGGCAGCTCATCTTCGTGGAAAGTGATTTTGTGACTCTCCAATACTTGCCCCACCATGTTTTCCATTTCTCCTCCAGTTATGTTGCTGGATACATATGCCTCGCTCCGCACCTTTAATAAGGCATTCTTATATGTGTCAGAACTTTGTAGCAGAGCCAAGATAGAGATCTGGGTCAGCGTTTTGTTTAACTGACCAATGACCGAATACTCTTTGTCTTGTATCTTCCTCCAAAGATCATCAGGCCCAGTTTCAGTGATAGTTGATCGTCTAGAGGCCTGCTTACTGGACTCGGCTAGATGTTCTGGGGTATAAACCCTGTCGGTTCTTATCATACCCTGTGCTGTGATTGCTTCTCTAGATTTGGTTTTCCCTTTCCTTCTTGCCTCGGTGGTGTAATCCCAAGGTATGGCCTTCATATGGAATGGTGTTATGGCTGTCATGGCTACCGGAATGGGCACCTTCGTCTTAGATGGTAACACAGCCACTTCGAATGGTACAGGTGTCTTTGGAGACCCAAACTCGACCTCAATAGGTCCTGGCATCTTTATAGAAGAAGGTGCTTTGAACTCAAGTAGTATAGACATGTCTACTTCAGCGTTTTAAGAAGGTTGTATCTGGACCACAATCAGATTAAGTGTGACTGTTGGTTCCTTTGGCTCGTCACCTTCAGCGATCAATCTGATCAACCATTTGGGGTCCTAATCATCCTCTATATCAATCATGTGAACGCCCCCACCCTTGTGGTCAGGCAGAGGGTTATTGCGGACATTCGGAGCTGGCTCCTTCGCTATGATGATCTTGTTGTCAATCAAATCTTGGATCTTATCCTTCAGAGAGCGGCACTCATCAATGGTATGCCTCTTCATGCCGGAATGGTATGCACAAATTTTGTTTGGGTTGACCTATTGGGAGGGGTTTTCGGGGTTTACGGCAGGGATAGGGGTAATGTAACCAGCAGGTTTGAACCTTTCATACAACTGATCGATAGGTTCGGTAATGGCGGTATACTGTTTGGGGGGTCTGCGGTAGAAGTTTGGTCGGGGTCTAGGAAAGTTTTGGCTGGTGGGAGGTGATTGATAGTGAGAGGGTTGAGTATTGTGGGTTTGGTAGACATGTGCGAGTTGGGAATATCTGGGTGAAGTAGGCTGATATGTGGGAGGTAGAGGTGATTGGTAAGTAGGTGGTAAAGTTTGGTAAGAGGGCGAGGGTGCTTGGTAATTTGGGGTAGGTTGATATGTGAGTGGAGGTATTGGGTAGGTTTGGTATTCGATTTGGGATTTTGTTCTCTGTGCAATCATCACGACACTCACGTCCCTTTTCTTGGATGTGCCACCAGACTGTAGAGCCTTGTTGGTGGCCTACAAAGCTTCAAAGTTAGTGACCATACCACTTTTGATACCTTCCTTGATCCTTTCCCCTAGCTTGATGATGTCGGAAAATTTCTGGCTTTCAATCATCATTAACCTTTCATAGTACTGTGGGTCTTGAGCTCGGACGAAAAACCTGTTTATTTGTTCTTCTTCTAAAGTCGGTCTGACCTTAGCAGCTTCTGATTCCAACGAGTAGCATACTCGCGGAATGTCTCCGTGGGTTTCTTCTTTAAGTTCTAGATGTAGAACATATCTGGTGCATTTTCTGCATTGAACCTGAACCTGTCCATGAAATTGGATGCCATACTTACCCAATTTGACCAATTCTTAGGGTCTTGGTTTATGTATCAAGACAAAGCATCTCCCTTTAGACTCCTCATGAAGAGTTTCATGCGAATCTTTTTGTCTTTCCCTACTCCGACCAGCTTGTCGCAGTATGTTCTCAAGTGGACTCTTGAATCCCCTGTACCATCAAACATCTCGAACTTAGGAGGTTTGTACCCCTCGGGCAGTTCGACATATTGTATGCAAAGATCTTCGTAGTTCAACCCTTCAATCCTCTTACTTCTTTCGACACCTGGAATTCGACTAGTCAATCTCTTGAGTTCTTCCGCCAGATTCCTGATAATCGAGTCCTTATCATCGGACTCGGGTGTGCTTGAAATGAGTTGAGTATAGTGTGGTATGGTTTCCACATAGATGGGGGCGTTGTGGGGATGATCATTTGTGGAATTTAGTGGTTCAGGGATGAGCAGTGGGGTGTTGTCTGAAGTGTGGCATGTGTTGTAGTGGTGATAGGGAGCAGGTTGGTTTTGTGGTTTCAGGATGCTTTGTGGAGGTGTGGGGTTTTGAGTGTTGGCAAAGTTGACATTTGGGGTAGTGAGGGAAAATGACAAATTCGCCAAGTTTCGAACTTGGTCCAGTTCTTCCTGAAACTTCAATAACTTATGTTCGAGCTGGGTGGCACTTTCCTTGGAAACCTGAATACCCTAAGGAACCTCTACCCTTTCAACTGAGTTCTCCTTTCTGATGATGCTCAAATCTTCCATCTTTCCCTTGTTCTTGTTTCTGATAGGACTCGGAGGAGGAGGAGGGCCCTTGGATCTTATGGAGTAAGATGACAATGCCAGAGTGCACGAACTAACCTTTGGGGAGGGAATAAACAAAAGGTAAAAACAAAAAGGTAGCAAGTTAGTGCGGATTATGATAAGAAAACGTTGCAATATTTAAACACATAGTGCAAGAATATAAATCGTGTCCTAATTTGGGAGCCTCGTTGTGCCCGAGGTAGGCCTAGCGACAAGTTGATTTGGAGAACTTATAATGCTAAATGACTCATTTTTATTGATAAAAAATAAGGTGAATCCCAAAACGACACTAATAGCAGAAAATAAAATGTTAGTAATGGCTGTTGTCCTTATTACATTTTTAAAGCAAAAGAAAAGACTCATAACTACTTGGTCCCAGAAGGACCTTCCCCAAACTCGGCATCTTTAGCTCCATCGAACAGCTTCACCAGCTCACGCAGTCCCAACAGCAAATTGGCTCTAGCCAAGTGTCCTCCTTCGTTTCCCTCAGCATTCTGGCAGTTTTCAAACAGAAAGAGGAACTCACTGCCTCAATGCAACAACCCCAAAATATTGAGGGCAAACCACCTTGAAACTTAATGGCTCTAGTGTCGCGCCCCCTTTTTTCTCGCGAAATCGGGCTTGTGACATTTGGGAGGACAACTCGTTCCTTTTTGAGAATTGGGTTTTTGGAACTTGAAGAGTCGCCATCTAATGATTAAGTGCATTAGGACACTAAGAAGGGTTTGAGTTTGAAGAACCAGAGTTTGGGTAAGGGCTAGAAATTATCTCGAGCGGAAGGTGTTAGGCACCCCTCAAGATCCACTAGTATGGTTCTCGACCATGTTACAATTGTGACTTCACATAATCAAATAAACAATTAAGGGCTCAAGTAAGAAGGGGTTCACATATTATTGCAAGCAAATTAAAAGTTTGAAGAGAATAAAGAAAACAGAAATTTTAAGGAAATAGTTCGGACAATAAAACAAGTTAAAAAGAAAGGGGGTCCTAGGTTTACAAACAATATGGATCACGTCAATGAAATACCCGGTAATCACTCCTCAAAAGAGGGGTTACACATGGTATTAGCGCACCGGTCATCATATCCATATCTACCTTTTCCCACCCCATTAAGGTATTAAGCGCGGAATAGTATTGTTACTTATTGCATACTAGTACCCGCCCCAATCCTATCAGTCCCGGAGGCATTTGGGACTACTAGTCCTAAAGGGAAGGAAGATTTGGCTTTGCAGAGTTTTAAAAGGATAAAATTCTAGGGCAACAATCAAAACATATAAGGCAGGTATGGGGAGAACACATAACAGTTTAAAGGGCTCAAACAGGCCTCCTTATTTAAAGAAACAAATTGGCTAGCATGACTTACAAGTATTGGTTATGGTCTGAATTTAAAGTGTTAGGGTAGGCTGATTCATCACATATTTCTCAGATGAGGAGTCTGAATTAGCCTTCCCTGGTTGTAATTAATCAAAGACTGATGCAGTTAATCAATTATCTACTAGCTTGCCTAGGTGAAACTTATAGGAATGGTATCTAACAATGTTTGCTCTGATTTTAAAGAAGGCTTACTGATTGTAGAAAAAAACATAAGATCTGCCGATATTAGAAACCATTGCAACTGATTTTAAACTTGTAGATGAAATAAACGAATCAGATTCAACTGGTTACTCATATAGGCATGATTTCTAGGCGTTGTTGATTTTAAAACGATTATAAAAGTACGGGAGTCCTATAGACATGGTATTTAGAAGGCAGTTGATTATTGTTTTAACCTATGACCATTTGCCTAATGATGGATAAAAATGCAGAAGTGCAGGACATCTATAGTCATGATTTATATATGCCGTGCATGAGTGCAGAAAACTTATAGGAAGGATTTCTACATGATAAGCGTATGTGCCAAAAACTTATAGGCAGGATTTCTACATGATATGCGTAAGTGCAGAAAACTTATAGGCAAGATTTCTATATGATATGCGAAAGTGCAGAAAACTTGTAAATAGTAATACCTATGGGCATGTTGCCTACCCTTTGCATACATAAATGACCCTCCCCTTTTCACTAGAACCCCATAAGTTATTACAATATATTACAACCAGAATGAATTAAGAAAAGTAAAATTACATCAGAAATTAAGCTACAACTAAGGAGCCTAATTCAGACTCAAGGTCTAACAATATGAGATGAACCAACTTCCAGGATCAGGTTTCCAAAGCATTTCTCATATTTGGGATGTATCAAAGTTCCCAAAAGTTTCAAAGGGCTCCGGGCAATGCTTACACCCCAAACACATTGCAGAATTAAGAGTATAGTACAGTGTGGAAATGCCAGCCCTCAGATGTCCCAGTTCAAAGAGAACTCAAGGTCCCAAAGCAAGGCTCATAAGAGAGGGGTAGAACTTAGAATCTAAGAGAGGGTGCAAGTACATAGAGGGGGAACTAGGGAGAGCCATGGCAGGCTGGTGTTCATGCCCAGCAATTAGGAGTGCTAGCACACCCCTGGCCAGCCTGTTAGCCAAATTTTGGGAGTTGGGATCCATTGAGGATCAGGTTCAGACCTAAGCAACAATTTGGATGCTGTCAGGCCATGAACCTTAACTCAAAACACATAGAAAGGAGTGGGGGTATAGGGAATTCACAACAAACATGTACATCAAATGCAAAGAGAGAGTAGCAAATTCGGTACAGAACATGAACAGCAAAGTAGACAAGAGTGTAGCAGTTGTAAAGTAAACACATAGGGATGGTGCTGAAATCAAAATTAAGACATACCAGTTTCAAGGAAACAAATAAGTGAAAGCTGAAGTCTTGTAAACCAAATTGCAAGCAAACAGTACAAAATATCTCGGAAGCGAGTAGAGTATTGAAAGAGTATTGTAATTGAGAGGTGTGTGTGTGTAAAGTATTGAATTCGAAGTGTTGAACTGAAGGTTCAAGGTTAAGTTCTCTGGTCTTAAAAGTGCAAAAAAGCAGCCCCTTTTATAGTGCAGAGAAGCAAGTAAGAAAGGCAAAGAAATATCATTGAAATTAGTCTCCCTTTGGTTAAGGGATTCTGATTCCAACGGGTAAAAATTAATTAAGGAAAGAAATTTCTAATTAAAACCTTTCAAAGTAGCACAAAAGGGGTAAATACATATAAGTTATTTAAGGAAAAAGTTCAATAGTAAACGGCTTGGAAAAATAAGGAAAGGGAATCAATCAAACAGCCAGGGAAATCAAAATTACAAGTTCAATTCGAATGAACCAAGTCAGGAAAAGGTAAAGGAGGTTCAATCAAAGAAAATCAGTAACAATCAATCAAACCCCCATTAGAGGATTTCAGAATCAATCAATTAGTTGGTAAAAACCTTTTGAAAGCAGAATCCTTATATTTAAAGCACACAAATATGTAAATACCAGAAGGGATTGTCAAATTATTTAGAAGAGAGTTGAATCAAAGATAGGTTCAGAATCATAAGCAAAGGGATACAAGTCTAGTTTGCAGGCTCACAATGAGTCTGAGAGCCCAGGGTCCCAAAGTGGAACCCTAACTCGCACACAAAAGATCAAAATTGCCAAGAAATCCCCAAATCTTAGGGTTCTGAATTGAGTCAGACGATAGATATGAGAAGGCAAGCCACTCGATAGAGGCTCAGGAATCTTTTCCAAAGACTTATGAGAAACAAACAGACGCGATACACAGTCAAGAGCATGGAGAACACGTTTTGAGAAAAAACTCAGAACTTAAACAAGTTCTTAGGTAAAAATAGATGAATCATGCTTAGTAAGAACATAAACATAGTACAGTAAAGCAAACAACATCAAAGAACTTACAGTAAACACATATAGTAGAAGAGTAAGGAAAATATAACACGAATTAACATGCGAGCCTAATCTAGAGGCACAATAGAGTACAAAGGTACAGAAGAGTCATATATAGCAGAAATAAAGGCAGAAAAACAACACATGCGTGGTAAAACATAGTATAGGCAAACACACATTAAGAAAAGAAAAAGGAAGAATCAGTAAGACGTTTTGAAATCCTTTTGTAAACCATAAATCAAAGACAAATGATTTTGAAAAGAATATTTGGGGAAAACACTTTAAAAATCAAGTACAACACAGATACAGCATAGATCTAAGAAAACACATAGAGAAAAACATCGAATAGCTTAGGGTTTCAGCGAAACCCTAGAAATGAGAAAGGCTTGGAAGAAGGTCCGATCTTGCGTCGGATGAGTTAGAATCAGGCTCCTAATGCTTGAATATGACGGAGCATGGCCGGAGAAGCCACAGAACTGTAGATCTAAGAGGATATGAAGGAGAACCATCGAGGTTAGGCCTCGAAGCTTCGAACAACCATGGTTTGATGGTGGAGGGGGTGGGTACCAACCATCCATGGCCTAAGAAGCCATGGATTCCGGTGAAAACATGGTAGAATAAGGTGGGAAATAGCTAGGGTTTCAGAGAGCTTGAGAGTGTTTTGAGAGATGAAGGATTTCAAGGCGGCGTATCATGTGAGAATGAGGGAGATTAGGGTAGTCGCTTAGGAGTTAAAAAGGAAAGGGCTAGTTTTGGCCGTTGATCTTGAGTGATCAACGATCCAGATTTAAGTGGGAGGTGGGGAACGGGTTGGGTTATTCAAAATCGGGTCGTGGGTTAGGTTAAAATTAGAATTGGGTTGGTTTTAATTTGGGCGGAATTGGGGTCAAATTGAGGTTAAAATTAAAAGGAAATGAGGCTGTAATTGAAATAGAAATAGGCTAAATATTAAATAGCTAATTTTCTCTTTTATTTTATAAAAATAGTGAAAAAAGACTTTAAAAACAAATTAAAAGTACTAACCCAACTAATAATGCATAGATATTAATTTAAAAGTATTGAAACCAATTTTACAATTATAGAAATGCTATTAATCTTAAAATAGGCTATAATTGCAATTATATGCAATTTAGTCTTTTAAATACCAAATAAATTTGTAAAAATATACAAAAATTATATTAACTATATTTTGGTATAAATATGAGAATAAAATAAATTATTCACCAAAATTGATGATTTTGAAAATAATTATGGATTTTGTACTGCTAAAATGGATAGTAAATTGATTTAAAAACTCTTCAAAAGGTCGGATAAAATACTAAAACACTTGGGTATGCTTATGTATGCATATATATGTTATTTTGAAAGTATTTTATATATAAAAATACATAGAAAATAATTGGGTATCAACATCTAGTAGTCTCAAGGATATGTCTATGCTTTCGTTCAACCACCCCATTTTTCTGGGGTGTATATGGATAGAACCGTTGGTGTATGTTTTATATGTATTGAATAGAGCTCCATAAGCAGTGTTGAAAAACTTTGCATCATTATCAGACCTAACCACCTTGGTCTTCTTTTCAAACTGATTCAGAACCATGTCAATAAATGATGTAAGCAAACAAGAAACATCTGATTTAACTCTCATCATAAATGTCCAAGTCCATCTAGAGAAGTCATCTACAACACTAAGAAAATACTACATGCCATCATAAGTAGCAGTGTTATAAGGATATCTGACATCCAAATGTAGCAATTGAAATGGTTCAGTGGACCTGCTAGCATGTGTTGGAAAAGCAATTCTAATTTATCTAGCTAGTAGACACACATCACAATGGTTCAACGTAAAACTAGACTTATTCTGAAAAAAGAAATTTCCCTTAGTATAGCCATAGGAACATGTGCTAATCGTCTATGCCAAATTTCTTAATCTTTAATGGTTTGTACTGCCATAGATGTGCTATGAGTAATAAAAGCATTCCTGGATCCTGAGTTCAACACATATAGGCCATCTTGTTCTCTAGAAATCGCCTTCAGCCTCCCATTGAAGAGCTCTTGTAACACAAAGAAGTCAGGATAGAATGTTGAACAATAATTCAAATCCTTTGTCACTTTAGAAACTGACAAAAGGTTGAATTTAAAATCGGGAACACATAACACATCCTTAAGTAGTTCACCTCCAGTCAATTCACAGTCCTCAACATGAGTAATCCTAGCAGACTCTCCAGTTGGCATTTGAACTTGTCTTGAACTTCCTATTTCGATGCCATTCAACAATAACTGGTTATTGCTAATCATGTGATTAATAGAACCAATATCCACTATCCAGCTAGATTCCTTTGTAGGAACAGAACAAGAAGTACCTGCCATATGTGCACTAGGAAAAAAGGTACCTGCCATGTGAGCACTAGAGTCTGAAAAGGATGACCTATTTAGCATTTGCAAAATCTGATTGTATTGATCAGGTGTAAACATAGGGGGTTGTAGCATTGATGGTTGTTGTACTAATTGTACTTTTGTTTTAGCCAAATGACCACTTATAGAATCCCCCTTCTTTTTCGACTTAAAATCAGTTGGATAACCTATAATCTTAGAGCAGTTATCCTTGATATGGCCTTTCATGTTACAATAGTCCCATTTCGTAAGTTTATAGCAACCCTCTCTAGTGTGACCCCTCATGTGATAGAAATCACACTCGATGTTACAATTTCTTCTCTGCTTCTGAGTGTTATTCCTAGAAGTAAACAAGGTTGTTGGTTCCATGGACTCAATAGGGATAGTGTGACTACCAGCAACCATTTTTTGACTCTCATCTTGCAAAATCATGGCATATGCTTGATTCATAGAAGGTTCCTTGTTTTTCATTAATATCTGGCTTCGAGCTTGACTATAGCCATCATTTAAGCCCATGAAAAACTGCCAAAGTCACTGATACTATAAATGCGCAAGGTTTTTTTTGACTTTCAACAGTCACAAGGTGGAGCAGGGATGATTGAATCATATTCATCCCACAAATCCTTTAACTTTGAATAATACGCCGATAGTGATGAGGTTCCCTGAGTTAGGGTAAAAATTTCTCTATGTAGATAATACATTCGTGAAGAATTCACCTTATCAAACCTCTCAGGAAGGTCTTCCCAGATTGCTCAAGCACTTGAGCAAAACAAAGCACCACTTAGCAAGTCACGACTTACATTGTGCATTAGCCACGATATGGCAATTGCATTGCAACGATCACATAGATGATTGAACCTAGTTCCATAGGTATCTCTGGTGATCGAACCATTAATACAACCAAGCTTGTTTCGTGTTAGCAACAAAACTTCCATGGCTTGGCTCCAAAGTGTATAGTTTTCCATTTCGAATAATTGAATTACCAATGCTAGCGAAATCGGTCCATCAGAAGGATGCAGATATAAAGGATGATTGTGATTAATCACAATCGATTCCTCCATGGTTGATTGTTCAGCAAATTCCTGTTCTTCGGCTGTATCTCCCGCCATTGAAATTAGGGCACAAATCAGCAAACAAATTTTCGGTGAATCTCTCGATTTTCGACTAATTCCGCGAAGAAAACACCTAGATTCACACAATTAATGTTCTAATACCATGTTAATTCTCATAGACCTGGAGAATCAGATAGAAGCGAATGAAGAAGATCGCGCTACAGAGAAAGTGTAGAGAAAGAAATTGTGGAATGAATTTGCTGTTATTTCCACTTAACCGCCTCAATCTCCAAATACACTATTGATATATAACTAAAAGACTATTAACAAACTAACTACTCTAGTTAATTAACCTAACTATGGTCTTAAACCTAATGACACCTAAGTGACAGCTGTGCAATTGGTGGGCTCCTTTACACTTAATACCGGATAATTCACCTTATCCATTAAACTTAGGATTATTTTATCTCATTTCCCAAATGAAATAAATAAGTACGGGATAATTTAATATGTGTATTAAACGAGTAGACCAAATAAAATATTATTATTATTATCTAGTTTATTACTAAGGGGTCGTTTGGTACACTGGATAATGTGCGATAAGGTAAGGGATTTATCCCATGATAAATTTATACTATCAATCAAACATGATATAACTTTAATCCCAGACTTAATACTGGATATTCTATCTTATCCCATCAAACTTGAGATTATTTTATTGGCAAAATACCTTAACCCCCCTAAAGTTGTCACGGATTATTAGTTATAGCCTTAAACTATTTGTGGTCTTAATTGCCCCCCTCAACTAGGCCTTTTGAGAGCCATTACCCCATTGGACGCTGATGTGAAAAATTATGTGGGTGTACTCGCCTACCACGTGGATTTTTCTGTCTATATGGCATTTTTTTGAAAAATAAAATATATTTTTACCTTTTTAAGTATGTTACTTTTTTAGATAATTTTTTTTGAATATAATTTATAATAAAACTTGGATAGAACTACATTATTTAGGCTAAATGTTTTTATTTTAACTAAAAATAATAAAGTTTTAGTTAATACAACAACAACAACAACAACAACAACAACAACAACAACAACAACAACAACAACAACAACAACAACGACCCAGTATAATCCCACAAGTGGGGTCTGGGGAGGGTAATATGTACGCAGACCTTACCTGTACCCCGAAGGGTAGAGAGGCTGTTTCCAGGAGACCCTCGACTCAAAAAAAGCAATAGGAGATGATATATTAGTACCATAAAAATGCGTAATAAAAATAACAACAATATATAAGAGATATGAAATATGAAATACCGGATACGAAATACGAAATACGAAATAGATAGCTGGTATAGTACAACTAGAAGGTAAAGCCCTGCATCAATAGACGACCAATGACATTCCTAGTCTAACTCCTAACTAGATAGTCTCTCTCTATCTAGTTAGTTAATGTTTTTTTGAAATGTTTTAGTTAATGTTTTTTTGAATTTGACCTGAAAATAAAAATTTATACAATTGAAATAAATAGGCAAGACATCTAAAAAGTTACAAAAATACATGGTTTGAAATTAATTATTTTGGCTATAATTTTTTACATAGCTCTAAATTATGGTACTCTAAAAATATAATTTTTTTTTACAGATTTTACCTGAAAAAGGTAAAAATACACAGTTGAAATAAATAGTCATTGTATCAAAAGAAGAGATAAAAAGAGTGTACCATTGCAAAAAATAACTTACTCTATGGATACATTTTTAGCGCAATAAAAAAGGGCAGCCCGGTGCACTAAGCTCCCGCTATGCCCGCGTCCGGAGAAGAGCCGAACCACAAGGGTCTATCATACGCAGCCTTACCCTGCATTTCTGCAGGTATTTTTTAGAGCAATAAATATGTTAGAAATAATAAGTTATTTCTTGCAATTGTTCACTCTTTTTATTTCTTCTTTTGATGCAATGACTATTTATTTCAACTGCGTATTTTTACTTTTTCAGGTAAAATATATAAAAAGTACATTTTTAGAGCACTATAATTTAGAATTATATAAAAAATTATAGCCAGAATAATTATTTCAAACTATGTATTTTTATAACTTTTTAGATGCATTGACTATTTATTTCAATTGTATAAATCTTTATTTTCAGGTTAAATTCAAAAAAAGATTAACTAAAACTTTATTAATTTTATCCAAATAAAAAAATTTAGCCTAAATAATGTAGTTCTATCCAAATTTTATTATAAATTGTATTCGAAAAAAAATTATCTAAAAAAGTACTCCCTCCGTTTCATATTAGATGAGGTAATGTGACTCAGCACGGAATTTAAGAAAAAAGAAAAAGACTTTTAAAAATTGTGGTCTTAAAAGCTTAAGGGGTAAAAGGTTTGTGGGACCATGACATTTGTGTGGGTGTGGCTATAAAAGCATCTCATTAAGGGTAAGTGGGTAAAATGAAAGAGTTTAAAGTTGAATTATTTTCAAATTTAGAAGTGTGTCATTTGTTTCGGAACAGTAAAAAGGAAAACACCTCATCTAATATGAAACGGACGGAGTAATCTATATTATATTAAAAGGAGAGTAGTGAAGCATGTGGTTAAGCCAAGTGGCAAGCTAAAAAGAAGCCACTTGGCAATTTAAAGACAACATTAAAAATTTGAATCATAAATGGAAACATAATTAATGGAAGTAGTTAATGAATCTTATACTTAATCTAAATAGATCTTAGACAAATTTAATCTATATATCTACATTTAAATTTATATTTATAAGTATATTTATATCTATATTGATTCACCCATAGATTATTTTTTTTATTAGCTAGAGATATTGGAGGTAAAAATTAATTAAAAATTCTAATCGAAAAAAATAAAAAAATATAGAAAGACGTAATTGAGATAACCTACGACTATTTATACATTAGAGTAAGTTAAAATATAAAATAAAATTAAAATTTACTTAAGTTATTAAAGATATATTGAGTTTAAAAATTAAATAAATTCAAGCAGCAAAATAAGATCTTAAATAAAGTATATAAATTATTTATAAGGTAAGAAAAAACTTAAATAATCAGTAAAAAAATATTTTTAAAATAAGAATAATAAAGTCATATTAATATTGATAAATCGGGCAAACGAATATTTTATACGTAAATATTACTACAACATTCAGATATAATGTGTTCAAACAATTAAGAAAATATTTTTTTATTAATATTTGAATTGAGTACAGTAAGTTTAAGTTTGAAAGTATAACCTAATTCTTTAAAAATGTAGTCAAATATAGAAAATAGAATAATAAAACTTATTTGAATTTGAGAAAGTTTTTTATTTTTTATCTATATTATATTAGAATGAATGAAGTAGAAATAAATATTAAATTCAAACAAGCTAATAAAAATCCACATGACAATGTAATAATATTAGGTATTTAATAATATAATATCAAAAATAAATAATAAATAGAGAAAAAATAAAAATTCAGATTTTTTATCATAGAGAAGAAGGGTAAAACTTATTTAAATTTGAGATGGGAAAGTTTTTTATATTATGATAAGAAAATTCATAATATGGATAAGTCCACGTAATTCAAGTCTAATGGATAAAATCAAAAACTAAAAATATTGAATAATAGAAATAAATTAGAGATAATATGAGATATTTATAAATCATAAGTTTAAAAAATAAAATAAAATAAATTAAATATACAATGCTTAAAATCTTATTAAAATTTAAATAATTTAAAATTTTCGAGCAATATTTTTAAAACAAAATAAATATTTATTTTATGATTAGAAATTATATATTTATCTATATTATATTAAAGAATAGTAGATTATAATGATATTAAAAAAAATTATAAGTTAATAAAAAGCCACATAAAACGTAATAAGACTATATATTAGATTAAAAATAAGCAAAATTATTAAAAAAATTATTATTAGAAATGAAAGGGAAAGGCTATTTGAATTTGAAATTAGAAATTTGTTAAAACTACGATTAGAATGTCCAAACTATGGATAATATCACGAAATTGAAGCCTTATTTATGAAAAAATATTAAAATAGAAATAAATTTCTAATATAGGTAATTTTACTAATAAAAATTAAAGATTAAATTTGTATTAAATCTAAAAAAGAAAGAAAATTTACGTAAGAAATAAAATGATAATGAAAATATTACTACAACATTAACATATAATGTGTTCAAACAACAAAGAAAATATTTTTCTATGATTAATATCTGAATTGAATGCAGTTAGTTTAAGTTTGAATATATAGTATAATATTTTAAAAATGCGGTCCAATTTAGAAAATAGAATGATAAGAATTATTTGAATTTGAGATGAGATTTTTTTTATTTCATAAGTTTTTATTTTTTAAAATATTATGTAAAGAAATAAAATGACAATAAACATATTACTACATATATATAATATGTTCAAACAATTAAGAAATTATTTTTCTATGATTAAAATAAAATTTTAATAATATAAATAACTTTCTAATATAGGTAATTTTACTAATGAAAATTAAAAATTAAATTTGTATCTTAAAGTTAAAAAAAATAACTGCATCTAATTCAAAAATAGTTATAAGAGAACTCAATATATTTGTAACATAATCATCAAATATATGTATTAATATTTTAGACTAATTCAATTTTACAATTTAAAATAAAATATGATATTATTCTGGTTAAAGGTAAAAAATTAATATAAAAATAATTAAAATTTATAGTAGGGAAGAGAATGTAGTAAAACAATAGAGATAGTGTGAGGATACTTATACATTAAATTAATTTAAAAATAAATAAATTAAAAAATTTAATTATATTTAAAAATATTACAATAAGTTTAAATGATTAAAAAAAATTGAATGCATAAAAATATACCAAATTTCAAGAATAAAATATTTATAGTTATTAAAGACTATTAAAAGAATAATAAGAAAGATATTAATTAAGATAATAAAAAATTATATGATAGTAAAATAATTTTAAATAATAAATAATACAATAACTATAAGAAAAAATAAAAAAAAAAGAATTTGCATAAAAATAATGTGATGAATAAGACATATTTAACTTTTAGATAAAAATAAAGTGATAGTAAGAAGTTTGTTAAAATAATATGATCTAATGTGCTCAAACAAGACAGATCGCAACATGATATATTTAATATTCTTTGATACTGACAGCAAAACGAAGTGCAAGTACTAAAATCAAGTAGTTAGGTTGCTACAAATAAAAAACAAAATAGGTTGTGCACTACGAGATTTGAACAATAATTTCATATCCTACTTTATAATTAATATCTAATGTTATATAATTTTTATCTGAGAGGTTTATATTTTAAGGTTATTTGCACATGATTCAAATAATCAACATTACAGTTTAACATGATTTGTGTCCGCGCATCGCGCGAGTACTAATACTAGTATTATTAAAAAGGTAAAAAGGCAACAAATAGTGAATAGTTCACCTCAAAGGAAAAGGAAAAGGAAAAGGCCGACAATTGCTTAGCTGACAAATGGGATAAAATTAATGCCTAGTTGCTACGGAGTACATGGCTTTCCCTTTACTGTATTTCTTTTAGTATATGTTGTGACCTGTGGTGTACATAGTAATTTTTGTAATCGATGTAAATATTTGAATAAGTAAATAAATAAATAAATTACTATAATGATAAGCGGTGTCATTTTTTAAACTTATATTCAATATTTTTATTTTTTAATTATTTATATATACATATTTACAGCAAAAAAAAATTGACATGGTAGAGATAAGGTTTGCATCTCTCCTACCCATTTGTAAGATTATACTGGGTTTGTTGTCTTTAAATATAAAGAAGAAAAGGAAAGGAATATATCCATGTCCATACAAGGAAGTAGCAACAAATAATGTGGACTTATTTACAATAAGTTGACTTGCTAGTTATAATTGAAGTAACTAAAATAGATGTCTGATTTGTATCTCAACTTCTCTCCTCCTTTCCCTTGCAGTTCGAGTTCATAGCAGTTTAATTCCTTTGTCACAATTTCTAACAAAGACGGAGAATCATGTTTCTTGACAAAGATTTGTCAAAAATACGACATGACTTTCTCGAATTTCGACCCTCTAACATTGACGATGTTTCAAGGGATCGATTGGAGTTCTTTCTGTGGGAGTTAAGTTTCCTGGACTGTTTTCTCAGTCTGCAGAGCTTCACCTTCGCAGGTGAATGCGGCATGCTGAACTTCACACAGAAAATGAAAGAAATTTGGAAGAAATCCATGTTAGTACAACAGGCTACTCAACGAATTTTTTTCTCTGATTCTGACTGGGAGGGGTCTGTGGATCCAAATTTTGATCCCTTTACCTCCGACGTGCCAACAGGAATTTGGAAGACAAAGCTGGAATTCCAATCAAAATACTCCTTCGCCGAAGTATCATCAATACCACTTCCAGCCAACAAGGATGATATTCCTACCCCCAAATTTCTACTGGAATTCATTGATGCTGTTATAGAGAATCTCAATATTTTAGTGCAGATTGATGATCCTCGTTCGCTACTCTTTGTTCCGGGACCAAAGGGACAAATAGAGGAGGTTTTGAAGGAGTTGAATTTGCTGAGGTTTTTTGTCTGCTTTGTTTCAAACAAATGCACAGAGCCAGCTCAAAGCCAACATACTTTCTTCACTCACGTTTTAATTGTATCTAGCCACGCAGCAATGGTTGCATGGTTGTATTTGCCAATCCATGGTAAGGAAAATCAAGACGTGGATCCAAGTGCAATGAATGATTTGTTTTCTGATCTCCTGCAAATGAAGATTAGGCCCATTCAGCCAGGTATTCGCAAAATTTATACAGATGTCCTGTGCGCTTTGAAGTCGACTATACAACCAGGTTGGCATCCCAATATTCAAAATAAACATGTAACTGACAGTGGATTTTTGGAGGCTGCCGCACACAATTTGATGAAGCTACCCACTGTTAGTAATCCTAGTGGGACAGTTTCTTCAAATGATCAAATGTCAATCCTTCAGGATATGCTCAGCCTTATAAGAGCCAATCTCATCCATCTGCCAATACTAGGTCTTGAGTTTCATTGTCAAGATATGGACACTGTTATTGTTGATGCCGGCCTTCTAATTTACTCATTATATGATAGCGAGGGGGAGAAAGAAGGCATGACATTGGAGGATTTGAACCAAGCACTTGGTCTTGATCTTCCGGGAAACATTCAGCCTGTCAAAGTGATGATATACCTCATCATTCGTAAGGCGGTTCAATCTAACTTGCCGAGGATTCATGGACTAGGCTATGTTGATTTTTTTTTAAGCAACTTGAAGGAGTTCCAGAGCCGCCATTCAGATTCACTCGCTACTGTCGTGAACCAGCTTCAAATAATTCAGAAGGAACTTGAGAGCTTGCAACCTTTTCTAAAGGCTGTTTCACAAGACCAACACAATAAGCTCAAGATATTTCAAGATTGTGCTACGCAGTTGATTAGCAAAGTGTATGAGGTGGAATACGTAGTTGATGCTTGTATAAGTATAAGCAAAGAAGTTCCTCATTGCTGTCTTCAGTGTTGGCTCCTCGATATCATAAAGGAGATTTCTTGTATTAAAGCAGAGATGCAAGAATTGTTGAATGTAGTAGATGATACCATGAATACTACCACTGATCATAGGTCATCACAATTAGTTTGGACTCCAAAGATGAAGGAACAATTTGTTGGTTTTGAAGACGTGAGGAAGGAATTGAGAGACCAACTAAAAAAGGGAAACTACCAACTGGATGTTATTTCTATTGTCGGTATGCCTGGCCTTGGTAAGACAACCTTGGCAAAAGAAATCTTTTATGATGAGTCGGTTATTGAAAACTTTGATATTCGTGCACAATGTTGTGTGTCTCAAGTATATAAACGAATGGATTTGCTACTGGAAATTCTACATGCTATTGGTGAGAGTCCTAGCTTCTCTACTGCACATGATGCAGCAGATCAGCTTCGGAGAACTTTAATGAGGAAAAGATATCTTATCCTTGTGGATGACGTGTGGGAAACTAGTGCGTGGGATGATTTAAGGCCTTGCTTCTATGATGCCAAAAATGGAAGCAAAATCATTCTAACAACTAGACATATTGAAGTTGCCAATTATGCTACATGTGTTAGTTTTCCCATTCATCTTCGTATGTTTAACGATGACGAAAGCTGGAAATTACTAGAAGATAGAGTGTTTGGTGAAGAAAGGTGCTCCCCTTCCCTTGAAGAAGTTGGGAGACAAATAGCAAAAAAGTGCGGAGGGCTGCCTCTTTCGATTGTTGTGGTAGCTGGTATTCTGGCAAAGATGGAGAAGAAAGAAGAGAGCTGGAAACAAGTGGCTACGACTTTAAGTTCCCACATTCATGGTGATACAAAGGCCATTGTGGAACTAAGCTATCAGAATTTACCATATCATCTTAAGCCTTGTTTCCTTTATTTTGGAGCATTTTTAGAGGATAGAGTGATTGATGTTTCCAGTTTAACAAAGTTATGGACCTCAGAAGGATTTATAAAAAGTTGTGAAAGCAAGAGGTTGGAGGACATAGCCGAAGGTTACTTGGAGAATCTTATTGGAAAAAATCTAGTGTTCGTTGCTAAGAGGAGTTCAGATGGTAAGGTTGAAGCATGCCGCATTCATGATGTAATGCTCGAGTTCTGCAAGGAAAAAGCAACGGAGGAGAATCTTCTGCTGTGGATAATACGGTAATATACCAATTAATTATACTTAATTTCTCAATAAATCAAGTTATAACTGAAAATTCATCACATGATTTTACAAATTTATATATTCACAGTGACCAAGTATACTGATTATATTTTAAAATCAATTTTATGATTTTTCTAATTATACATTCACAGAGATCAAAATGCCAATCCTTCTTCCAACATTTACTCTCATAAGCAGCATGTGCAACGTCGCTTGGCTTTTTGTGAAGTGGATAATCTTGAAGAATGGAGTTCGTCTTGCTCACTTATTGGATCTGTACTTTTCAGGAGTGATACAGATATCTCTGCCCGTCTCCCCGTACCCAAACCCGGTTTCACGATTTCACGCATTTTACAGAATTTCAAGTTTCTAAAAGTATTGGATTTGGAGCACTGCATTGTTATTGATTTTTTTCCAACTGATCTAGTTCACATGAGATATTTCTCTGCAGAAATTGATCAGAATTCAATCCCGGCATCCATAGCCAATCTTTCGAATCTTGAAACTTTGGTATTAAAATCTAGGGGGCAAATACTGTTACCGGTAACACTTAGAAGGATGGTTAAATTGAGACACCTACATATTGCTCAGTACTTCACTATAAGTAATGCAGAGAAACCATTTGATGACGACTCCTTGAAGTTTTATGATTTGCGCACTCTTTCTCAGCCATACTTTTCTTGTGTCGAGGATTTTGAATTGATGTTGAGAAAAGCACCTAATATTCGGGAATTGGAATGCAAATATAAGGGTATTTGCAGCTTTCCATTCCCTGTATTGGAAATTTCAACAGAGCTTGAGACGCTACACATAATTGGTGAAGTCGTAGAATTCCAGCATTGGTATCCTGTATGCATCTCCGCATCAAATCTCAAAATATTGAAACTCTCCGTCTTTAGACTGGGCCATGAGCACTTGTCAAACATTGGTCAGCTTCAGAACCTTCAGGTGCTAGAACTGCTAGCCATTGAATTTGATGATGAAGAATGGGAAGTGAATGATGACGAGTTCCCTGAACTCAAAGTCTTAAAACTAATGTTTTGTCAGAGTCTTGAAGAATGGGATGCCGTTGAATACTCATTTCCTAAACTTGAACGCTTGTCTCTGCGTGGACTCGAGAATCTGAAAGAGATCCCTTCTTGTTTCGTAGACATCCAATTTTTACAGTCCATTGAGGTAAGGGAGTGCAACGAATCTGTTGTAAAGTCAGCCAGGTTTATCCAAGAATTCCAATTTGAAGATTATCAAAATGCTGCTCTCAAGCTCTCCATTTATCCATATCCAGGTACACTGCTGAGAGAATACAACTCATTTATAGACTTTGTTAGATGCATTTTCCTTACTATTATAAACTTTATCGTCTAAAGCTTTATTAATTAGACAACAACTTCAACAATAGCAAAACCGAGTGAAATCCCACAACTAGTCTTTATCAACGCAAACACTTAACTCTGCCCTCCTGATAACTTTTCTTTGGTAAGCGCATATGAGTTGGTTGAAATGAGTATATGTGTTGGATGATTAAGAAAGCTCGTCTTATATGAACTAAAATATCTATGGCAATGTGTATTGTCTAAAGTAGAAAATGTGTGTTGTTTGTTTTTGGTGACGGGGCAGGAAGGTATTTACAATATTGTACACCACCTACTGCAACTCGACACTCTTTAGCACACACTAGTAGGGTGCACAGTTGTCCAAGCGACGCTACAATAAGAGTTGAACATAGAAAGACCATAGTGACCTCCAAGCCAAGGCTTCATTGTGAAAAATGTGCTCAAGCAAATTTTGTACAATGAACATAGCAACAACAACAACGACGATGGTCCAGTAAAATCCCACAAAGTGAAGTTTGGGTAAGGTAGTGTATATGCGCACCTTACCCCTACCCCGATAAGGCAGAGAGGATGTTTCAGATGTACAACAAACATAGAAAGACCATAAATTTGTCTACACATTTTCTTCGTGTTGGTTTTTTTACTTTAATTAGATATAATATTTTGGACATAACACTTAATTTTAGAGCTATATCTCCTGTAGGTGTTTATTATGATGATGATAAATGATAATGATGAGCATGGGAAGGAGGAGAATGAGTATTAGCCAACGCAATTTCGAACATCATCAACTTGTTTGATTTTATTTTTTGGTTCAACCTTAAGCTCTTCAGTTCAATTGTCTCTATGGAAAAGAGTTGAATCTTTTTCATTCTTTTGGTTTTTGGCTAAGTTGTTATTTGTTTTTGATGTTTTCTACTGATGTCTATTTTACTTAACGAGAGTCTTTATGTTTCCAGAATGTATTTATTTATTGATCAGAGTATTTTCAAACGATTTTGGAGGTTGAACCCCCATTTAATTCAGATTAACTGGAAGCCTTTATCAATAACGTTAAAAGATATTAACAAAAATGCTAGAAGCAAATCGGAGACATGCTGAAAATTAATATTTCTAACGGACGAATCCGTCGAAAATCTGTCGGTAATCCAGGGATGCCGATAACTTATTGTTGATACTTTTTTGAATTTAAATTTTTGTTAGATTTTTTGGGTCGTTGAAATATTTTAGTTTTTTTGAATTCTTGTTATGCAGATTTTTTTTTCTGTAGATTATGTTCCTAAGTTGGTTGTTTAAAGCTCTTATGTTTAATAAAAGAATATAGACAATTTTCAATCAATATTTTAAATTTTCTAGCAATTTTAAGAAAACTAACAGTGGTATTAGAGACCCATTGGTCTTATGGATCCGTAAGTTCTTCCAAAGAACCATTTTCAAATTATTCTTAACCATATTAATTTTTAAACCTATTTTTCAAATATGGCAAGCAACCGTCTCTTTTTGAATGCCTCACAAATTTTCACTAGTGAAAACTATCTAATTTGGTCTGTGAATCATATTTTGAAACTTATGATCTATGGGAAGTTGTAATGGAAGATATACTATTACAACCCAAATCCTATCCTTCCCCAAATTAAAGCTCATTCAGAAGAGAAAGCCAAAAATACAAAGCTAAAACTATGATTCAAAATCCAGATGTAGATTCATTTTTTTCTAAAATCATTGAACGTGAGACATCAAAAGAAGCTTGGGAAAAGATTAAAAAGGAGTACAAAGGAAGTGATAGAGTCAGACAAATGCATATTTTCAATTTGAAAAGAGATTTTGAATCTTTTAGGATGCAAGAAGACAGATTCTATCATTAGGTATTTAAATAGGATTTGTTCTATTATTAATAAAATCAGGTTGCTTGACGAAAATTTCAAAGATGACAATAGTTGAAAAAATTCTTGTGACAGTTCTAGAGAGATTCGAGTCCTAAATTTCCTCTCTAAAAGAGTTTAAAGATCTATGTACCATCTCTATTGCAGAATTAATAAATATTCTTCAATCATAAGAACAAAGAAGAACATTTAGACAGGACATAGTATCTGAAGGTGCTTTTTATGCACAAAACGAAAAAGAAAAAGTCAATTGTCCTCTTTGCAAATACCGCAAAAACAAAACACTCCTAGAAAAATTTTGTTGGCGGAGTCCTCCTGATGCAATATGTGGTATTCGCAAATAAACAAGTCATGTTACAAAAGTGTTCAAGTTCAAAGACGCTCAATACAATCCTCAAGCACAAATAACAGAAGCAGTAATTGAGGAGGAACAATTATTTTAGAGCAACTGAAGCAAAGTAGGAGTGTTGAAGAGTTGCTTCAATTACTCTTTTATTTTTTTTAGCATAATAAGTTGCTTAGTTTCAGGATGAATCTACTTTTTTGAATTTAAATTTTTGTTAGAATTTTTGGGTTGTTGAGATATTTTAGTTTTTTGAATTCTTGTTATGCATTTTTTTTGTTGAGAAAATGCATGAGTACCCCCTGACCTATAGCCGGACTTTCAACGACACACTTTATCTTTGCGGGGGTCCTATTACCTCCTGAACTGTTTTTAAATGGAATTAGTATCAACCTGAAATCCCATTACCACATTTGTGTTTGGTCATGAAATACACGCGTCTGGCATATGTATTTCCCACATTCTTCCTTGTTTTTTTTTTTTGCATCTACTTCTTTCCCCAATTCTCTTTTTGTATTTGTTTAAAATTCTTTTTTCCTTTTCACACATTCCGCCTTCTTCCATGCCCCAACCTACAAGTGAAGCAGCGAAATTTTTTTGGTTGAAGAAGTGTTACATCTCGCATTTTCATACGCTCAAAGTTTCGTCTTCGGTTAATTGACGTAGACTCGGGGATGAGATCATCTTGACATTAACGTATTTACGCTATTTATAACAAGCGATAAATAAGTGTCATGAAGGATAAAGAATGCACAAATTAGAGAAAACGAGTTTCGTTGAAAATGGCCAATTTGGGATAAAATATGGATCAAGTGATAATGTCCGATAATTATAAACTAGTACCATGCAAGGTACCATATGACCACGGTAGTATAATATATAAAATATATATAAAGTATATTAAAAATAAGTATGAAGTATTTTAAAAATAAATAGAATTTTAAGTAATTTGGGATAATTTTTAAATTATGTGGGTAATTGATTAACTACCGGATAACAAAACATTACCCAGTTAATTAATAAGTGGATAAAATTTTATAAATTATTCCCAACACGTGGCAAGGAGCCACAAACCAAGAAGGGACTAAGTAGTCACTTATACCTAGGTGGAAACCTAGGGATAAAAGGAATAGATGACTATCCAAAGTCTTGTGTACAATTCCATATGGAAATGAGAACAAGTAACGTAGTGATTCAAAACAAGGAAGAATGCAATTCTTTCGTGATTTGAAAATTTCAAAGAAAAGAATCTAAGAAATTTGCTCAGTATCTCAACAAGCATGAAGCTTGATGTTTCGTTCAAGAAATTCGAAGAAGCAGAAGCTTAATCCGATTTTTGTGGTTCTAACAAAGTACGGTGTAACTTTTTTCAAGGATATCATACGGATTTTTCCTACTCTGGGTATGTTAAGGCTAAGCCTTCTTTCATTTTGTCATGATCTCGTAGTTACACGAGCTGATAACGAAGCATAAAGAAAAATTCATATCCCGAAATTTATGTATATTTTGCTAGTCTTATAAGTTTCTTTCAACGTAGTTAAAAGTGTTTGTTATCTAAATTGGTCCATAACTTTTGCACGTTTGAAATATATGTATGATTCAATTATTTCCTAAGTTTCAATGGCACGTTGTGTATGATCAAGTGAAAGGACTATTAATAACTGTCATTCTTTTGACAAAACCGAAACATGCTTAAAGTAGCAACCAGAAAACTAGACATTATCATACAAATGGTGATAATTCATACCTAACCATTTATCTGTATCTCTATTCAAGCATAAATAAATGACCTGCACTCTGCAGTTATCCTTACATTTTGTATACAAGTAAAATGCTATTATCCTCAATGAATACATTTTTTTACAGCATCGGAACTTCATATTCAATTGAGTATTTCCCTCTTCCAGTTAAGAGAGCAGATAATTTTTATATACAGTATTAATGTATTTTCACTACCATCGAGCTATAATCAATGGGTAGGCCCCTATTGGGCAACCTCTGATCAGATGGTAAGTTATATACCGAGCATGTTGTGGCCGAGCGCCTATGAGCGAGCCTTGTTGGTCGAGATACAGAGCCTAGTATGGCCGAACGCCCATAAGCTAGCCTAATACGGCAGAGCAGATATATATACCGAGCCTTATAGGGGCCAGACATCTATTTTACTCTTTATATTGAGAGAGTTGAGTCAGTATCAGTTGATGAGCATATCCTCAGATTATCTTTGATCCCCAGTTGCTTTCAGTTATTATATTATCAGTTTAGTTTCAACTTCAGTATATTGCCTTACATACTTGGTACATTATTTCATACTGACGTCCCTTTTCTGGGGGCGCTGCATTTCATGCGTGCAGGTTCAGACAGACAGACGGGTAGACCTCCCCATTAGGTGTTGCCCGAGTTCAGCTTGATCGGTAAGCTCCATCCCCTTCGGAGTTGCCGGGTCTAGAAGTTTTGGTGTGCATCTTGTGTATATATGTAGATAGGATATGGGTAGGTCGGGGCCCTGTTCCGATCATAGTACATCTATCAGTAGAGGCTTGTAGACATATCCTGTCAGTTAGTGCAGTATGTTGGGCCTGTAGGCCCTGTATGTATATTTTGTTGGCTTGTCAGTTGTAGTAATTATGATGGCCCAGCCTTATATTGACATTTAGTCAGCGTTAGTCTCTATTTAGTTTTTATATTTTGCATTGCACATTATCTTGTAATGTGGCCCATGGCCAAAGTATGACATTATATGTTTAGAGACTCTTAGTCGCAAGTGATACGCAAGGATAGGTGAGGCACTGAGTGCCGGTGTCGCCCCTAGGCTTGGGGCATGACAAAAGTGATATCAGAGTAGTTCTGTCCTAGGGAGTCTACAAGCCGTGTCTAGTAGGGTCTTGTTTATAAATGTATGGTGCATCACATTATATAAGCAGGGGACTACAGGGCATTTAGGAGTTGGTTACCCTTCTTTCAAATCTAAATCGTGTTGTAGTAGCACTGAGTTATAGGAAATTTGAGTTAAACTTACGTGTTGACGTGCATGAACAGATGACTGTAACTAGGAAGACTACGGCTAGCCAGATGAGAGAAACAGTAGTAGTGAGAGGACTATCAGGGTACCCTCAGTAGATGGGGCCCAATCGGAGTCACAGGGAGACACCCCTACCTAGCGATTACCCGCTCCTCCGCCACCTGAGGAGATTCCTAGGGATACTGCACATCCAGTTCCCCTTCCGCTTCCATCAGATCAGGACTTGAGAAGTGCGGTGCATTTATTGGCACAGTTGGTAGCTACCCAGCAACAGGCTAGGGCATACGCTAGTGCAGGACCTTCTGAGGGATCTGGGTGTTCAAGGGTCCGAGAGTTTATTACTTTGAATCCCCCAAAGTTCATAGCGACGGATCAGAGGGAGGACCCGCATTTCATAGATCAACTTCATAGGATCTTTTGGATTATGCATGCCACGGAGAAAGAGGCAGTTGAGTTAGCAGCTTTTCGACTCCGAGATATAGCCATCCTTTGGTACGAAGGATAGGAAAGGTCTAGGGATGTGATGCACCTCCTGCTATTTGGGAGAATTTTTCAGATGCCTTCCTTGACCAGTACTTACCGCGAGAGATCCGACAGGCCTGACTCGATCAGCTTCTAGCCCTCAAGCGGGGCAATATGAGTGTTCGAGAGTATAGTCTCCGTTTTGACTCATTGGCCAAATATGCACCATCCATAGTTGCTACTATGTGGGACAGGATCCACAGGTTTATAGCAGGGTTGGTCCCAAAGTTGACAGAGGCATGTGCCACCGCTGCATTACAGGATAGTATGGATATCTCCCAAGTTCAGGCATTTGCCTAGAATATAGAGAGGGGTAGGTGTAGGCAGCAGAGTACGGAGAGGACTGAGTCAGGGCAGCGTAAGAGGATGAGATTTGCCAGGTCTCAGGAGCAGTCTCAGGGTAGTTACAGGCCCCAGTACTTCAAACGGCTACCTAGACCTTTGTCACCTCAGCTATATAGTTACAGGTATGACCGTTATACTCACTCAGGACTAGGTAAGAGCTCCCGAGCATCAAGTTTGCAGCGACAACGAGGTTCGAGGCAGGCAGGGTCGTTTCCACGCGGTGTACCATCTGCGGTCGAGGACACTTGGGCCAATGCCGAGCCGGTTTCGATGCTTGTTATACATGTGGATGTCCAGGGCATATGATGCGTGATTTCCCAAATAGAGATTTGGGGGTATGGCGCAACCAACAAATTCAACAACAGGATCAGCTATGTTCGTGCATCCTTCAGGGCACGAGTCTCAGTCTTCGGCTGGTAGAGGTCGAGGCAGAGGTAGAGGGTCCAGTTCAGGTGGTAACCAAAATCGTATCTATGCGCTAGCAGGTCGACAGGACCAAGAGTTCTCACCAAATGTTGTGACAAGAATGTTGATCATTTGTTCTCACGATGTTTATGCCTTGATAGACCCAGGATCTACTTTATCATGTATTACCCTATTTGTCACGAGGATATTTGGTATAGTGCCTGAAATACTAAGTAATACTTTTGTGGTATCTACACCGGTTAGAGAATCGATTATCTCTAGACGCGTTTACCGAGGTTGTACTATATCAGTTTGTGGTCGTCAGACCTCAGCCGACCTAGTTGAACTAGAGATGTTGGATTTCGATACTATCATGGGCATGGACTTGTTGGCAGCTTGTTATGCCACAGTTGATTGTCGAGCAAAGATAGCTAGATTTCATTTTCCGGGTGAGCTAGTCCTTGAATGGGTAGGTAATACAGCGACACCCAGAGGTAAGTTTATTTCCTATCTAAAGGCGAGGAAAATGATCACAAAAAGGTGCATTTATCATATTGTGTGAGTTAAAGATATAGATGTTGAGATACCTACACTTCAATCTATTCCAATAGTAAAGGAGTACGTGGATGTATTTCCAGATGAACTTCTAGGTATTCCTCCAGAGCAAGAGATTGATTTTAGCATCGATTTGCTTCCGGGAACGCAACCAATATCCATCCCTCCGTATAGAATGGCACCTGCCGAATTAAAGGAGTTGAAGGAGCAGTTAAAAGATTTACTGGAGAAAGGTTTCATCAGACCCAGTACCTCACCTTGGGGTGAACCGGTATTGTTTTTACGAAAGAAAGACGGCTCGCTAAGGAAGTGTATCGACTATAGGCAACTGAACAAGGTAACTATTAAGAATAAGTACCCCCTTCCAAGGACAGACGACTTGTTTGATCAGTTGCAAGGAGCTAGATACTTTTCAAAGATAGATTTGAGGTTGGGTACTACCAGGTCAGAGTTCGGGCGAAAGATATTCCCAAGACCGCCTTTAGGACCCGATATGGACACTTTGAGTTCCTTGTTATGTCCTTTGGGTTGACGAATGCACCTGCCATATTTATGGACTTAATGAATAGCCTATTCCGACCATATTTGGATATGTTCGTGATAGTCTTTATTGATGATATTCTGGTTTATTCACGTTCAGAGGATGAGCATGTGGATCACCTGCGAGAATACTCCAAACCCTCTGCGATAATAAATTGTATGCTAAGTTTTCTAAGTGTGAGTTCTGGTTAAAGTCCATAGTATTCTTGGGGCATATTGTATCCGACGGAGGTATAAAGGTAGACGCTCAGAAGATTGAGGTTGTGAGATCCTTGCCTTTACCTACCACTCCGACAGAGATTTGTAGCTTTCTAGGCTTAGCAGGATATTACCGGAGGTTCGTAGAGGGTTTTCTTCTCTTTCAGCACCATTAACAAAGCTAACGCAGAAGGCGACTAAGTTTCAGTGGACAGAGGCATGTGAACAAAGTTTCTAAGAGCTTAAGAACAGGTTGACCTCAGCGCCAGTTCTAGCACTTCCAGAAGGTCCAGATAGTTATGCCATGTATTGTGATGCCTCGGGTGTCAGGTTAGGATGTGTCCTGATGCAAAATGGAAAAGTAATTGCGTATGCTTCAAGGCATTTAAAGAAGCATGAGCGGAATTATCCGACCCACGACCTCGAATTAGTTGTGGTTGTCCATGCACTTAAGATATGGCGGTATTATTTGTATGGTGTTCATGTTGATGTGTTCACAGATTATAAAAGCCTGCAATATATCTTCAAGAAAAAGGAGTTGAATTTACGACAAAGGCGATGGCTTGAGTTATTGAAAGATTATGATGTTAACATTCTCTACCATCCAGGGAAAGCTAATGTTGTAGCAAATGCCTTAAGTCGTTGATCTATGGGTAGCTTAGCACATGTAGAGGCCGAGAAAAGACAATTAACAAGAGAGATTCATCAATTGGCTTGTTTGGGGGTTCGGTTAGTAGACTTTAGCAATGGAGGAGTTGTACTCCAAAATAATGCAAAATCGTCTCTCATAGCTGAAGTAAAGGAGCAGCAGTACGAGAATCCAGAGTTAGTCAAGTTAAGAGAGTGGGTTCCACAACAGAAGAAGTCGTTGTTAGAACTCAAAGGAGATGGGGTTCTCAGATACAGGGGTCGTTTGTGTGTTCCAGATGTAGCAGGGCTACAAGACATGATTATGTCAGAGGCACATTATTCATGGCATTTCATTCACCCTAGGTCGACAAAGATGTATCATGATATTAACGATGTGTATTGGTGAAACGATATGAAGATGAACATTGTTGAGTATGTCGTTAATGCCCTAGTTGCCAGCAGGTGAAAATAGAGCACCAGAAGCCCGGAGGGCTAATGCAGACTATAGAGATCCCAACATGGAAATGGGAGGCGATAAACATGGAGTTTATCGCAGGTTTACCTCGTTCCCATCGTAAGTTTGATTCCATATGGTTGATAGTCGAAAGGCTTATGAAATCAGCTCATTTCCTACCTGTCAGATGTACATATACAGCAGAGGATTATGCAAAATTATATATTAAGGAGATAGTGCGACTACACGGAGTACCCGTATCTATTATATCTGACCGTGGGGCCTAGTTTACAGCACATTTTTGGAGGTCATTTCAGAAAGGTCTAGGGACTCAAGTGAATCTCAGCACAGCTTTTCATCCACAAACGGATGGACAAGCCAAGCACACGATTCTGATGCTCGAGGATATGTTGCGAGCATGTGTGCTGGATTTTAAAAGAAGTTTGGATGAACATCTACCCCTTATCGAGTTTGCATATAATAACAGTTACCACTCCAGTATCCATATGGCTCCGTACGAGGCTTTGTATGCGCGCTGGTGCAGATCTCCTAGAGGGTGGTTTGATGTTGGAAAATCTGGGTTACATGGGCCAGACCTGGCTCAGCAGGCCATAGAAAAAGTAAAGCTTATCCGGGAGCGACTGTTGACAGCTCAGAGTCATCAAAAGTCATATTCTGACGTGCGGCAACGAGATTTAGAGTTTGGGGTTAATGACTGGGTATTCTCAAAGGTGTCACCTATAAAAGGTGTAATGAGATTTGGTAAGAAAGGAAAGCTTAGCCCACGGTATATTGGGCCTTATAGGATCATTCGGAGACTGGGCCAAGTAGTATGAGTTAGAATTGCCCTCAAAATTGGAGTTTGTTCATCCGGTTTTTCACGTATCTATATTACAAAAGTGCATTGGCGATCCTACCCAAGTGGTGCCCACAGATGATGTACAGATTACAAAGGACTTGTCATATGAGGAGATTCCGGTTGCCATCCTAGACCAACAAATCTGCAAGCTACGAAATAAGGAGATAGCATCCGTATAGGTTTTATGGAGAAGTAAGAAGATGGAAGAGATGATGTGGGAAGCAGAGGAAGAAATGAAGTCTAAATACCCCCACCTATTTCAAACTATTGATATGGCTCGAGATTTATAGGATACCTCAACACAACTCTATTCAGGCCAGTAGATCATCAGGTAAGCCCTCATTTTGACCCTCAGAATTTATGATGAACAGTTGTGTGAAGCCAAGTGTTGCTATTTATAGACAGTGGCCATGTGTGGCATGTATAGTATGTTTTCTGGTTGTGTACAGGTTGGTTTTAGTCTAGTGTACAGAAGAGACTCCGGCCAAAAAAAAATTCAAAAGTATCTAAAAGTAAATATTCAAGGACGAATATTTCTAAGGGGAGAAGGATGTTACATCTCGCGTTTTTGTACGCTAAAAGTTTCGTCTTTGATTAATTGATGTAGACTCGGGGATAAGATCATCTTAACGTTAATATATTTACGCTATTTATAACAAGCGATAAATAAGTATCACGAAGGATAAAGGATGCACGAATTAGAGAAAACGAGTTTCGTAGAAAATGGACAATTTGGGATAAAATACGGATCAAGTGATAATACTCGATAATTATAAACTAGTACCATGCAAGGTACCATATGACCACAGTAGTATAATGTATAAAGTATATATATATATATCATATTAAAAATAAGTATAATTTTAAGTAATTTGGGGAAATTTTTAAATTATGCGGATAATTGATTAAGTAACGGGTAACAGAACATTACCCAATTAACTAATAAGTGGATAAAATTTTATAAATTAACCCCAACACGTGGCAAGGAGCCACAAACCAAGAAGTGACTAAGTAGTCACTTATGCCTAGGTGGCAACCTAGGCTTAAAAGGAATAGATGACTATCCAAAGTCTTGTTTACAATTCCTTATGGAAATGAAAACAAGTAACGTAGTGATTCAAAAAAGCAAGAATGCAATTCTTTCTTGATTTGAAAATTTCAAAGAACAGAATCTAAGAAATTTGCTCAGTATCTCAACAAGCATGAAGGTTGATGTTTCGTTCAAGAAATTCGAAGAAGCAGAAGCTTAATCCGATTTTTGCGGCTCTAACGAAGTACGGTGTAACTTTTTCCAAGGATATCATATGTATTTTCCATACTCCAGGTATGTTAAGGCTAAGTCTTCTTTCATTTTGGCATGATCTCGTAGTTATACGAATTGATAACGAAGCATAAAAAAAATTCATATCACGGAATTTATGTATATTTTGCTAGTCTCGCAAGTTTCTTTCAATGTAGTTAAAAGTGTTTGTTATCTGAATTGGTCTATAACTTTTGCACGGTTGAAACATATGTATGATTCAACTATTTTCTAAGTTTCAATGGCACGTTGTGTATGATCAAGTGAAAGGACTATTAATAAATGTCATTCTTTTGACAGAACTAAAACATGCTTAAAATAGCAACTAGAAACCTAGACATTATCATACAATTGGTGATAATTCATACCTAACCATTTATCTGTATCTCTATTCAAGCATAAATAAATGACCTGTACTCTGCAGTTATCCTTACATGTTGTATACAAGTAAAATGCTATTATCCTCAATGAATTCATTTTTTTACAGTATCGGAACTTCATATTCAATTGAGTATTTCCTTCTTCCAGTCAAGAGAGCAGAGAATTTATATATACAGTATTAATGTATTTTCACTACCATCGAGCTATAATCGATGGGCAGGCCTCTATTGGGCAACCTCTGATCAGATGGTAAGTTATATACCGAGTCTGCTGTGGCCGAGCGCCTATGAGCGAACCTAGTTGGTCGAGATACAGATCTTAGTACGGCCGAGTGCCTATGAGCTAGCCTACTACGGCAGAGCAGATATATATATATATATATATATATATATATATATATATATATATATATATATATATATATATATATATATATATACCAAGCCTTATAGGGCCGGACAGCTATTTTACTCACGATATTGAGAGAGTTGAGTCAGTATTAGCTGATGAGCATATCTTCAGATTATCTTTGATCCCTAGTTGCTTTCAGTTATTATATTATCAGTTCAGTTTCAACTTCAGTATATTGCCTTACATACTCAGTATATTATTTCGTACTGACGTCCCTTTCTAGGGGCGCTGCATTTCATGCGTGCAGGTTCAGACAAACAGACGGGTAGACCTCTCCGGTAGGTGTTTGCCCGAGTTCAGCTTTATCGATAAGCTCCCCGTCCTTCGGAGTTTCCGGGTCTAGAAGTTTGGGTGTGCATCTTGTGTATATATGTAGATAGGATATGGGTAGGTCGGGGCCCTGTTCCGATCATAGTACATCTATCAGTAGAGGCTTGTAGACATATCCTATCAGTTAGTGCAGTATGTTGGGCCTGTAGGCCCTGTATGTATATTTTGTTGGCTTGTCAGTTGTAGTAATTATGACGGCCTTGCCGGCCCAGCCTTATGTTGACATTTAGTCAGCTTTAGTCTCTATTCAGTTTTTATATTTTGCATCGCACATTATTTTGTAATGTGGCCCATGGCCAAAGTATGGCATTACATGTTGAGAGACTCTTAGTCGCAAGTGATACACAAGGATAGGTGAAGCACTGAGTACCGGTCTCGCCCCTAGGCTTGGGACGTGACAAGAAGCAGATCGAAAAACGGTAAGCTCCTAGAAAACTTTCTGGAAATCAACAATCAACAATCAAATTCTTCTTCCTTATTCTCTCTTTTATGTAAATTTAATTAATTAAAATTATAGGACTCCCCTCCCCCAACTCACTACCTGAAGTAGTGAAAGGAAGAAGGCCCCATTCGGAAACCGGCGAGCATAGTGAGAATATTTTTTCAACTAACAATCAAAATCCTTCTTCTTGTTCAGTCTTTTGTGGTTTTTTCTGGGTTTAATCGAAAATTGATTTTGGGATGAGATTTTTTCTTTGCTTTTTGCGAGACGCAATTACAGTTGAAAGTGTAAAAATGATGAGTGAAGAGATTAGAAATAGCAGTAATGCTCCATAATGTTTGGTGTAAGTCTTACATTCTTTTGACTCCAGAGGTGAATGGTTTCACCCTTTTTTTCTTTTTCTTTTTCTTTTTTTAATTAGTTATGCAATTCTTGTTGCGTCTTACGATTTCACCAAATTGCTATGATATTGCCACTCTCCCAAAATATTACTTTTACATTCTTTCTTTGTCCTCAACTTAGTGGATTGTAATTAGAAGACGTTTGTCAAGAACTTATAAGCATGAAGTTCTCGTATAATGATGCAACTCTAAGTCCCCAGTTCCCTTCAGAACATTTGAAAGTCAAAAAATTGAAGTTTTAAGATGTCAAATTTTCTTGTAGATATTACTTGTTTATTCATAGATTCTAATTTAATAGTCTTATTGTGTATTTTACTAGGATTAGACATGATTTGAGATCTACTTCAGTTGGAAGTGTGATTAATCTTGATCAAGATCTATATCTACCATTGTCCTTATACTTCCTTGACAAAGAGAGGATTAGACAAAAATTACATCATATGTCAGTCGGCTCATTCTCTCAACCAAAATGAACCCGGGTTTTTAAATGGGGATCTTAAGCAATTACCCAACCCACAAACTATTTATATTATATACCTATTGTAGTTGAAAGAAGTTGAAATCAGCATCAATTTCAAACGAACCCAATAAACCCTTGCCATATTTTATATAGGCACAACAAAAAATTAAATTGAAGACCAAGTGCTGGAGGAGATCTTTAGCTTGAAATTTTTGAAACTTCAAATCAACTTTAAATGAACTCAAATTTCATAATCATAATCGTACAAATATTTGCAACAAATTTTAATAATGTCCATCCGCTTTTAAAGTCCAAACAATTATTAAGTTTTTAATTCCCAAATCAAAATCTTCAAAGGTCCTTTAATAGTGGACAGGTTTTGTTTTTCTTCAATGATCAGCCACCAAATTTAGACTATAACCACGATTTTAGCTTTGTACAATAGCATGATAAAACAATAGCAGTTGAAGTATGTTGTTATAGTATATTGTATATTATTACGGTATGTTATAGTATATTGCATATTATTACCATATATTATTGCAGTATATTATATATTATTATAGTATACTGTTGCAGAATAGTTGTATACTCTTATAGTATATTGTATACTGGAACAGTATACTATTAAGTAATTGTGTTCTTAAAATTTTAGCTAAAAAAATCGTTCTCAAGTACCTCAAACTAGCTCCAAATGCGATCAAATTTCACTATGAACTTCCTGATGGTACTACAAGCAATAGTTTACAGGACCCACTTCGAATAAAACATCAAATCTTCAAAATAAAATTTTAGATTTAGGAGCTTCAAGCTCAACAATGGGGGCCTTCAAACACACAAAAATATTTTGATCTGGGAAGCTTTATATTTAACCACAACAACACATGGATTCAGAAATACAAATAAATATACTAATATAGAAAGAGGATTTTGGAGTGAAACTCATGTAAAATAATATGAAAACTTGTCTTTTAAAATTTATATAGAAGATTCTAAAAAATAAATTTGGGAAAATGCATGGGTTTGCACTGGGTTTTCATCATCCATTAAAAAGATTAAGCTATGGGTGTTTTTTTTTTAAAAAAAGGAAAGGAACGTTTGGGTGTGGGACTATGCTTGTTTAGAGAAATTGAAAAGGGAATGAGATTGGGTAGGCCGGGTAAATAGTTTGGGCTGCATAGGCAAAAAAAAGTAAATTTTTTGGACTTGGATATAAAAGGGTAAATAGTTTGGGCTTAATCGGCCTAAAATGATAATTTCTCTTTTAATTCTTACCCTGCAAAAATCATCCTTTAACCTAGCATAAAGAAGAGAGTTGGACAACCTGAATCTCCGGGTAGACAGCCTCCTTTATTCACTTTCTTCTTTTTCTTCAATTTTTAGAGTAAAGGGGTCGACAACGAAGTCAGCAACACTATTAAAGAATGAATCTTTGGTGGTGGATATCATTTTTTACCCATTTTATGTTGTTTTTGTACTGCCAAAAAAGAATCCATTTAAATTTGAATTATTTTTGTGTTTGAGCAAGGGATTTGCTTCAATGTTGTATCCAGACGATTTTCAAGTGATTTATCTTTCTTCCTTAAAAAACTTCTATCTCCATTTCTCTCCTCTTTAAATTTCAAATCTAACTTCCCCTAAGAAACTTTCTTTCTTTAGGTACTTTTAGTATTGAAATGGAGTTGTAGTAGTGGATAGAAGGTATTTTCTAGTGTAACTGTTATATAACTAGTGCTTACACACGTTTATACAATATTATATAATTATATATAAATGTATATAAGTGTGTATATTTGTGCATAATGCGATATAATTATATTTTTTTAAGTGTATAAGGATGTATATATATTTTTCTGGTATACATTATTATATATATTTCGTAGATAAGTTTGTACAATGTTATATAATATTATACATGTACTGCACATATACAATTAAAACTGAAATTGAATATTTTGGTATTTTTTCTTTCTTTTCTCGAGCAATCTATGTATAAAGTCAATTTTCTTGTTGATGTCTCAATAAAATTACAAACATGCAACAAATTTTTTAAATTTTATTTTTAACTTATGATATTTTGAAGTTGGAAAAGAAGAAAATATGGGAGGTTTGAGTTGCGTTGTGTTTGATTTGCATTTTTTATCAAATGCTTAAGAATCAAAGAAAATCAACAGAGCGAAAAAGGCTAATGGTATGAAGAGGGAACAATAATAATAGTTGATTACGTTAAATATTTTTTTTTTTACATAGCTTATTATGTTTTGAACCATAGATTTACAAAGTTATATCTAGGCCATTAGATTGCAATGTAGGCGTGTAAGTTGTATTTATGTGTAATTCTCTCTTAATATTAACGTATCTAATATCACATTTTTTTGTAGTAGGACCATATTTGTCAAGAGCAATCCTTTTTGACCTCTTGTTTAGATAAGAGGTATCTAAATCCAGATTGAGACAACCAAACCCCCACCACCCCCACCCCCACAAAAAAGAAACTGATCAAATATCTTCCATGAAAAATACTATACTAAAAAATGGTTTCTCGTGTTTGGTTAGTTGAGTTAAAAAGAATTATGAAAAAATATAGGGAAAATTACGCGACACATCAAATATTTATACTATATTTATTATTTGTAAACTCGTAGCTCAGTTGGTTAGAGCGTCTGCTTAGTTACCAGAGGTCTTGAGTTGTATACATTGTATACACTCACATATATCGATACAAGTTGTATCTTTTATATACACCCTTGTATTTCGCTTTGACACATTGTATTCGTTGCGCGAACGAATACAATTGACATAGGTTGTATTCGTTGCGCGTTTGAATACAAGTGATACAAGTTAGTAGCAATTAAATAGTAGCTAGGCTCTATACTAAAGTGGTTTATGAAAATATACTCCTATTGAACATTAATAAAAACACCACTGTAGTAATTATCTAATATTATAGTGTGTGTTTTTTTGAAGGATTTAGTTAACTCCTATTGCAAATGTTGATACCTTATTTATTTTAAATAAATACCCTTTTAAAAATTATATTCCATAGCTACCTTTTGATTTTTTATAGCCAAATATCTATTTATGGTCACCTCATACCCTTAAGCCATAAAATAAGCTTTGTATTATTTTTTTCTCTCATATCCCCTCAAATTTCTCCTATCCCCTACCCCATATCTATTCTCTCTGTATCTCTACTTCCCGACCACCATCACCGTTTCGACTGTGGCCGTTACTTAATGATACCACCGCCCTCAACCTCCCAATTAGCACATTCAGTCCTCTTTTCTTCTTCTTGTACAATTTCAACAATTGGCAGTGCCTCTATCGAAGCCTTTGTCGTCGGCGGTGAAGGCCCCTGCAGATTCTGAATGGTACTACTCGTGATTGATTTCCTACTACTTGTGAAATCCATGGAAACTTCGATCATGTACGATCTCCGATGCAACAGCAGTTGGAATTAAAGGCGGCGCTAGATCGTCGGCAACCGGAGGCAACGGTGACGGCGAGCAAGAACTGGATACCGATGTTGCTTCAACGAGACGACATTAGGGTTGTTCTTGAACAAAGACGACGAAGTTGGAAGCTGAGCAACTTGAATTTTCTGTTAATATATTTCAATGTATCTCGATGTATTTTATTGTATTCATAGTCTTTTTTTTATTGTATTTCAATATATCTCGTTGTATTCTATGTATTTCATTATATTCATTATCTTTTTTTTTATTGTATTTCAATATATCCCGCTGTATTTTATGTATTTCATTGTATTCACTGTCTCGGTATATTCCATGAATGTATTCATATTTTTTTTAATTAATATAATTTATGTATTCAGATTTATTATATAATTTCTCTGAAGATTGCTATGTTTTTGGGGTGTTTTTCGGTTGAGAATCTTTTTTATAACTGAAAATACAAAATTTGTGTGTTATAATTGAGTTTGTTGAGTTATATTAGGAGTCTATTATGTTAATTGATTCACTTTCCGTTTAAAAACAGTGTAATCCCCTGTTTCACGCCGTGAATACAGTCGAATACAGAATAATCCGTCTAGCTGTAATCCTACGTTTCACGCCATGAATACACTTGAATACAAAAATCTGTCTAGTTGTAATCCCCTGTTTCACGCCTAGAAATGCTACTGTATTCATGAATACAGTAGCTTTAATATATCGAATATACTCTAAAAAATCTGAAAACATAGTTATAAGAAATAATATAGTAAATGGTGTCACACCTCCTTTTTGCGCGTCCGCCCTGAAGGGTAAATGCGCGAGGGAGTTTTTCCAATTTAAGTGACAATATTCGAAATGGGATTATTTATTTAATTCAGAGTCGCCACTTGGGAAATGTTTGGCTTTTGGTGTCCCGTCACCGGTTTATCTTGAATCCCAATTCGAGGAAAATATTCGACTTTCCAAATGAAGTCTGCGAACCAGAAATTCTAAGTAAGGAATTCTGTTGACCCGAAGGAAGGTGTTAGGCACCCCCGAATCCCGTGGTTCTAGCACGATCGCTTAAATTGTTGTAATGACTAAATATCTGATTTTAATACATATTATAATTTATGTGCTTTTATCAACTTTAAACCGCTTTTATTATTTATTTTTTTCAAATAGAATTGCAACGTCGTGAAAATGCATCTCGAACCACGTCGCAATCAATGCACCCGTGGTTGTTAATACATTCCGACTCCGTTGAGATTTGGATTTGGGTCACATAAATGCACACCCAAATTTAGGAGATTTGGTATCGCAACTATGCCACGGGAACCGTTCCCATAGCCACGATAATTTATTAATCGCGCCTAAAGCAAACTACGAATATACAATTATTTTTTCTAAACTACTTTGAGATTATTGCAAAGCCGAGAGTTATGGAATTATTGTGGTAAAAATGATATAGTGTAGATTTTTATTCTTTACCCAGTTTGTATTTGAGCCCGGATCATAATCCTCGCTATGAGTTATTAAATCTAAAAGCCCAAAATCTCATTCATCTCACTTTAAATTTAAAAGATCCAATGGCTCTAATATACCATAGTTTCTTTAGCGTAAGGCTCCATTTTTTAGTTTTTATTAGATAACTATAATAATTTTGAACTTAAAGCCATATATTGTTTCATGAAACAAGAAATTAAAATAATTGAACACTAGAAACATAACATCAACTAAGGAATAAAATGCTAACATAAAAATTGTTTTTTTTTAAAAGAAATTCCTTTAAAATAATGACTTATTTACGTTCAAGTCAAACATGGATTTCTCAAATCATATTAATCTAACAACATAGGTGAGAAGCTAATTATTTAGTGACTTGAGAAACTAATTCTAATCAAACACACATAAATCAAAACAGAAACAAAAGAAATAATAATGAAACATTTAAACAGATCTAAATCAAAACTGAAACATTCATCTAATGCAAACAAGAATTTAGAGGAAATGAACCTTTGATATGAATATTCTATCAATAGACTGAGAAGACAACCTTCTTCATGAAATGGATACAGCTCAACAATCGTTACTCCAAAACGAAATAAAGCCAAGCAAAACCATACGGACTAGAAGGAGACTCGAACGGAAACCCGGACTAGCGACTTCGACCGGCGACGAAAATCCAAATGCATATGTTCCGATTTCTTTTAGCCGATTTCAGCAGATCTTTTGGCTCATTTTGGGTGGTGTTAGGGGTGGATTTTATGGCTGTTTGCAACAGGTTTTTGCTGGTATTTTAGAGGTCGTTTTGACTAAAAAAAACGAAGCTATTTTCAAGCTTGTTTTGATGTGTTTTGAACGGATTTTTGATGGCTGAATTACTGGAGCTTCAAGGCTGGTCTTGATGGTGAAAAAGTCATTGTTTTCTGGTTTGAGAAGAAAGAAAGAAGGAGATCCGTTGGGGAGGGGGTGTTCTGCCCGTGTATACCCACGGTATATCGAGTGTATATCGAAGGTATACTCTATCTGCGTTTTTGGGAGGGTGAGTGTATTTGGAGAAAAAATGGGTAGAGGAGAGAGTTGGGGAGCTCCCCTTGCTACCTATGACCGTGTGTGTGTTGAAGAAGCTTAAGAAATGAGGAAAAGGGGGAGAGGTAAAAGTTGTCTTGTTGTTGGAGTGTAACATGGGTGAGTTGGAAAGGGATAAAGTGAGAGGGGACAAGGAAAAATGGGGGACAAAAGAAGGTGGGATGGGAATATGGGAATAGTGGGATGAGAGACCGGTGTGGGGGCGAGGGAAAGCGAAAGTGAGGTATTGACGAGATAAGTGGGAAAAGTGGGAATTAATTCAAATAGGATCAAAAATTAGGTGTCAACAAATGGTAACTACAACTAGCTAATAACTCCTAAAATATATTGGTTTCTAAAACTTTCTCTTTTTTGAATACTAAAGATTGATAATAATGTGAAAGTGTTAATAGGAGCAACTGATATGAAATTAAAGTCAATATAGTCGATAGGAATGACTTCCTCATGAAAATTATTTTCGCGAAAAATAGACTTCCGTAATACCAAACACCGCGTTTCAAACGAAAGCTTAGGGCATGAGATCAAGATTTTGACCAACTCAATATAACTCCACATCAGAGCCATAAACACAACTATGCTAAGAGAGCAATGAAAGTTACAATACATGTCCAGAAGGCTTGAAACTAAAGAAGTCAAGGCACACAATAGATTTCTAGACAAGTTTTATATCTGTTTGCAGTTGAATACCAGAAATCAGATTCTGAGACAGCGTTTAAAAAGGAAACTATTATTTGACCCTATTCCTTTTTCAACCTCAAAAAGAACACCAGTAATACAACAATATATGCAGAAACATACAACTATATACAAATTAATTGAGTAACTAAAGCATTTCAGAAAAGGAAAGAAGTGCAGTGGTACATACTCTATGACAAACATGTACTAACAGTATTGTCACTGTTCCTTGCAATCTTTAACAGGTCTAGCTTCAAAACCTCCTTCTGGTCTCTTCTCAAGTTCATATGGCATGTACGTACCAAGTATTCTATCCCAAGTCACGAAGAAAGGCTGTGAGTAGTTAAACTTGGTCCCGTAAAGCTGGTGATGAATATCGTGGTAAGCGGAGTTGTTCTTAAAGAAGATATGGAAGAGGTTTCCAGGCAACCATAGTCCGCAATGATCGTCAACCGTCTTGATCGTAGCGAAGGAGAAAAAGAAGATGGAGGTACGCGGTGACATGCCTGAGACGAGGAAAGCTAGAGCCCCACCGATTGTATCAAGAATCAGACCCTCTAAAGGGTGGTTGTACAAAGCTCCAAATGCATATGGAACAATTAGCCGATGATGTTGAGCATGGATATGCTTGTACAAGAACTTGTTTTGGTGCATGTACCGATGCATAAAATATTGCCAAGTATCTAACATCACCATGGCAACAAAGAACTGTCTTCCAAGAACAAAAATAGAAGCGTGTTGATCCCCATCAGATTCACCGTCATTCCCTGTGACCTGCTCCAAATGAGTCAATAATCAGATGCTAAGAATTAGTCAAAAATACAAACATCAAAGATACTGAAAGTACAAACAATAGTATGAGAAGTGCAACTCTCCATGGCAAAAACTTTAAGTTACTTATCAATACATACAAAAGGTGTACAATGTTTAGCTCATTGATTCTGATGACTTCATCAGAAAGAAAAAAAAATATCAGAGATGCTTGTGTTCAGTATGAGCTAGCCTTCACCTAATTGAACTTATTTATTTTTATCTAAGGGTCAGAAAAGCTTACACTTTTGCTATCACAAATGAAAAGGCAGGTGCTAATTCGTGAGTTGTGCAAATAAAGCACCTGAGCCGGATGGTTATTCCATGGGTTTCATTCAGAAAAGCTGGCCAATTTTGATACAAGATATTATAAGAGCTTTAAGCTGTTGACAGCCAAGAAAATTTCAAAAAGAGCTTGAAGCTCGCGTTGACCAACTTTGCAAAGTACTCCATCCGGTCATTGGAAGTGTCTTTCTAGCCTTTCACATTTAGTCCAAAATAAGTGTTATTTAACAAACCAAGACGGCATTAACTATTCTTTTTCAAATTTGCCCTTGCTATAATAAATGATCCATGCAACTTTCTAAAATATCTTTCCATGTTTAAAGAAAGATAAGGGACAATTTAGTCAAATACCTTAAAAGGGACCGGAGGGAGTAGCGTGAAAAACTGAATTTCTTAAAGGGTATGCCAAAACCTTAAAAGACACTTAAAAGGGACCGGAGGGAGTAGCGTGAAAAAAGCTTGATTAGGAGGTCATGGTTAGCCCCCACCTCCAATATTCTTAACTATTACCGCTGGCGTTGACCAACTTTGTAATAGAAACAGCCATGAACAAGAGAGCAGACAACGGAAATGCAAAAGAGAAAGCAATGATTCCCTTTTTTCTTTAATAAAGGCAGATTAAGCGAATATAATATTATTTTTTTGGATAGCCTCAGCGGTGTTCTTGACGGTCTTTGAATCATAAATCTACACAATTGACATTTTTCCAAACCAAAAGGTTGCAAGTCTGCTGAACACTGCTGAGCAACCTTTTCCCCCTGTTAAACAGGATCTCTACTTTGTGTTAACTAACTTAAAGAACAAAATATTTAGCACATATCGATTTCCATGGGAATCACCACCACAGAGCTTGCTCTTCAACTGAACAAAACTCCAATTACTCTGTCTTGATTTTTCCCAAAAACCTCACAATATTTGAGTAATCATTTGAAGCAACAAACAGATTGAAATGGAAGAATATATCTGAACCATAGAAACCCAGACACAAAACACTCCACGAAGCAGTAAGGCTTAAAGTCAATTCCAACCATTCAAAGCATAGGCATCGATAGGTAAGCCAATTTTACAATCCTATTTTCCTAGAAGAACTTCAAATTCAGTTAACCTGTCCCTATAAAAGCAAGCGACTCAAGTCTACGGTGCACATTTGCACCTGATTTTTTAAGAACTCCTACTTCCTACCACTCAAAGAAGAAAATCAAACCTGCAAACTTCAGAATATTATATAAACTTGCAAGATTCCTAAAGCAAATTCCAATCTATAGGGAAATTCTAGGATAACATGTAGACAAGCATAAAAAACTCCTCACTCAAGTCAATGACAATAATTCAAAATGTTTGAATCTGCCTAAAACACAAATGCTATTCATATTTAACATCCACAAAAGCCTAACAGTGCCAATTTGGAAGACGAAACTATGTTACCAACATAGCCTCCTCATATTCCCCTATCTTTTCATGCTCACCCCACATTGTGATACACAATCTCCAATTATGAAATTGCACATACAGTCAACAAAATCATATATTCACGAATCAAATAATTTCTAAATATCAAACCGAAAGCAAGAATGTTAAGGCATCTATGATAAATTTCCCATTAACATCTACAGAACAGCAATAAACTTCCAAGGAAAAGAAAAATCAGATATGAATCAGTTCAATCAATAAAAAACCAAATAAGCATTTGCATACTAAGTTATCCATTATGATGCACAATAACAAGTTTCGAACTGAAAAAGGAAACAAACTTTGCATCAACTAGAGATGATCAAATCAACTAACCGCGAAGAGAAGGGTGGCAACAGCAGCCTGAACAACCTGTTGAAGAAGAACACCTTTAACAACTTCCTTTTTAGACACCAAATTCTTCTCATCCTCATCTTTCTTTGAATGTAACCTATAATTATCCATTACACCCCCAAGCATTGAATATAATCCTGAATATACCCAATACACTATTATTGGTAAAAATGTTCCCAACAATTCATCTGACACATGATATCCTCCTATTAACTGTTGATTGTTATTGCTCTCACTACCCATCATCTCTGTTTCCTTTATATCTTCTTAATAACTAAACCTTCAAAAATACAAAATCCCCAGAAAAAGAATATAAAGATTCTTTCTTTATATCTTCCTGAAAATTACCCTTAACTGCAAAAACCAGAAAAGGAACCAAATTTGTTCCTTTTTGTATCTTTTTGAAATTCCTTAAAAGAAAAAAACATCCAGAAATGAAAACCAATATCTTCTTCAAATTACCCTTAAAAGCCAAAAAAAACCCTTTTAAATCTTTTTGAGATTACCCTTAAAAAGAAAAACATCCAGAAATGAAAACCAATATCTTTTTTTATATATAAATTATCCTTAAAAGCCAAAAAAAAAAAAAACAAGAAAAGAAAATCAAGAATCTTTGACACTAAAAAGGATTCAAACTTTGTATAAATGGAAAGAAACAGAGATAAATTTGAATTAGGGTTTGTAGGGAAATATAACTTTGGGTATAAAGGGGTTGATTGAAATGAAATTCTCTTCCAAATGGAATTGGAAGGAATTTCAAAAAGAAAAAAGCAGAAAAACTTTAGCAAGAATGATCAATTTCTCTTCTGTAACTATTAGAGAGGATATTATTGTTTTACAAAACAGATACTACTTCCTATAATAACAATGATCATCAAATTAATTCTTTTTATTTATAGTGCTTTTTCTTTGTCGTTGTTATTAAAAAAATTATAATTATAATTTTAAAAATGGCAGGTTATTAGGCCCACCACTTTTCAGCGGAGAAGATTCCGCAAAATTTCCTTTTCTTTTCCCCTTTAATATTTTTTTGGTGCAAAAGACGTTGATTTATATAATATTAAGGTTGAACATTACAAGTAGCAGGAGACAACATACACAACATTATAAGGGGGCGACCTCTGGATGGGTAGTAACAAAAAGGGGATGCATGTTGAAAATTATTAGTTGGGGAAGCGTTGCTGGAGGATAACAAAAAAGCCTGCTAATGGTGCTAGTCTGGCAGTTAGGTTGTAGTTGTCTAACAAAAAGTGTTCCCAAAAGGTTTCTTGTAGCGTCTTCTGGACAAAAGGCGGTGGTTGATCAAAAACGGCGATGTGTGGTGAAGCCTCCATCTAGAAACCATGTTTAGCTAAAGAATCAACTACCTAGTTTGCTCCATGTACGTGTGAAGGATGACCGGATCATTCAGCTAGGCGATCAGAGACCTGCAATCAAAGATAATGTTAGCATAAAGTGGATGGAAGGTATGAAGTAGAGTAATAATTGTCTTGACATCTAAGTTGACTTCAAGGGGTGTATATCCGTGAGTGAAGGCCAAGTTTAGACCATGGTAGAATGCAAGTAGCTCAGCTTCCATGCTCCCATGAATGAAGTAATGGCTCGCGAAGCCCAGAAGCCAGTTACCCATTGAGTCACGGATGACGCCACCAATTCCCCCATGCATAAAGTGTTGTACCCTGGATTATGAGGGTGCCACGTGATGTGCATAAGGATATGTGTAGATGTGATGTGATGGAGGGGAAATTATATAGTAGAATTCTGCAGCCATACAAAGAATATGAGACGCGGAGGGGGTTGATTATGGGATCGAAAAAGTTTTCCATTATGAGACAGCCACATGTGCCATAGGTCAAAGAGGATAAGTATGTCATTAGGGACATTGAGGGAATTTGGTGTGGCGGTATGTAAAATGAATTGTTTGAGCCATGTAAGGGGGTCAACAGTACTCTGAAGCCTCGTAATTTCTGGTATCATGGATAAAGTTGACCAAAGGTGTACTGCAACAGTGGAGGAATAAATGTGTTACTCTTTCAGAGTGGGTAAGGCATAGGGTGCATATGTCATCTTGGAGGAAGCGTATGTGGTGATAATGGCTTGCAGTAGGGAGGTGGTTATGGCTAATCAGCCAGAGGAAGTGCTTCATTTTAGGCGGGAGTCGAAGCTTCCAAATCCAATTAAATGTTGGTCCTGAGTAGGTGGGGAGTAAGTGGTGATAGAGTGATTTGGTGGTGAAGTGCCCCTTGAATTTAGAGTCCAGACAAACGAATCAGGGTTAGTAGTGTGGGAAGGAATATATGTATTAAGGATTTGTTGTAGGAGCTCTGACAGTAGTTCAAAAGGGACATTGGTGAAGTCTCATTAATGACGGGTAAGATAAGTGGATACGGTATCAAGAAGAGCATGGCGGGGTAGAGGCCCTGTGATAACATTGTCGCAAGAGTTGATTAGGTCCGATCCAGGAATCAAACCAGAAGTTAATGAGTGTGTCGTCACCGATGAGCCACCTTATGCCTTGTTGACAGAGGTGCCAGCCTATGAGGAGGCTATTCCAAATAAAAGAGTCGTGAGCGTATGGATTGATATCGTATTTGTAGAGAAGGGTGGCGGCCCATAAGGAGGAGCGGTTGTGAAGCATTCGCCAGTCTTGACTAGCTAATAAGGATTTATTTTTTTGGGGAAGGTGTTGTATACCTAGTCCACCTTGAGTTTTTGGTATGGTGACAGTACTTCATTTTACGAGGTGGGTTTTTTTTTTATTAGGAGTGGTGCCCCGGGGAAAATTGCGTTGGCAGTGCTCTAATTAGGAGAGGATAGTTTGAGGAATTTTAATGTATTGCATTACGTGATTTGGGAGGCTATTTAGAGAGGAGTTAATAAGAGTTGTGTGCCCTACCATAGAAAGGAAGTTTGTTTTCCAACCCGCATGCCGTTGTTTAAAGTTTTCGAGGATGAACTGAAAATGACATTTGTTAGCCCGCTCAGTAAAAATCGGAAAACCCAGATAATTACCAAAAGATGTGCCTTCATGCATGTTGAAAAATGAGAGAACAAAATTCTCGTCCTCGGAGGAACAATTGTTTGAGAAAAAGATTTTTTATTTTGGGAAGTTGATTTTTTGACCTGAGATACGATTGAAGTCATTAAGTATGTCAACGATGGCATGACAACTGCGTGCTGCTGTCGTAGAAGTGAGGATAATATCGTCTGCAAAGAACAAGTGAGAAAGTGCGGGCCATGTGTAGAAAGACGGATGGGTTTCCATAGTTGATAATCGACAGCCATATCGATTTTGCGAGTAAGTAATTTCATACATAATATGAAAAGGTAAGGGGAGAGGGGATCTCCATGACGGATGTCACGTGAGGGTGAGAAGAAAGGGATGCGGGTATCGTTGATGAGGATAGAAAGTGAGGAAGTGGTGACACATGACATAATTAATTGAATGATTAGGGGGAGTTGAAGTATTGGAGAGCTTGACGAACGAAGGACCATTCAATGTGGTCGAAAACTTTTTCTAGATCTAGTTTAAGAAGCATAAGACTAGTTTTACCCGATTTTTTTTTTGAAGTGGTATAAAATTTCTTGTACAATTATAGCATTATCAGCCATTTTTCGATGTTGTTGAAAACTAGATTGGGTAGGGCTGATAAGTGTTGGCATAAGAGGTTTAATACGTTGGACTAAAAGTTTTATAATGATTTTATATATGGTGGAACACAGTCCAGTAGGGCGATATCGAGTAATCATGGAGGCGTGTCGAACTTTTGGAATGAGGCAGACGTAAGTTTGATTAATGGATGCAGAAATCTGAAAGGTTGAAAATATTTGGTGACAGAAGTCGATGACCTTTGGTCCCACTTCCGGACAGTATTGTAGGTAAAAAAAGGTGTAGCCCATCGAGTCCTGGTGCTTTGACGGGTTTAAATGAGTTTACTGCTGAAAGGATTTCACTATTTCATAATGGGCGTAGTAGAGCTTTGATCACATCTGGAGTGAGGGGGGAGCATTGGGGAGTGGGTTGTTGGAGAGAATGTGTAAAGTGTGTTAAAGTAATGCCATGAATTTGAAGGTCATCATAGCACCGGTTACGTGCATGGTCCTTTAAAGCATGAATACGATTACTGCGACGCCGGTGTAGGGTGGAGAGGTAAAAAAAAATTGTATTAGCGTCACCGTCTTGTAACGATTGAACACGGGATTTTAGTTCCATAATTCTTCTTCCAGATGAAGAACATCATTATATTCTTGTAATAAAGTACTTTTCAATTGTTGTAAGAATGAGCTAGTGGAAAAATTTGGGGAGGATTAGATACCTCCTAATTTGGCAAGTAAGTAACGTTTTCGATGAAAGATTTTATCAAAGGATTCTTTATTCCAGCTATTAATATTATTCTTAAAGAGAATGATGGCATCTACTGAGGTAGGAGGAGGGTGCCAACCATCACGAAGTATGATAATAAAATCCGGATGAAAGGTCCACATGGTTTCAAGACAAAAAATGGGTGATTTGGTAACTCGCGAAAGCTGAATGGTGAGTAAGAGTGGTGAGTGGTCTGAGTGTGTACGGGGCAAGTGACGCACAAGGGCTTGGGGGAATAAGTTAAGCCAATCATAATTAGCAAAAAGTCTATCGGTCGTTCTAAAATATTGGAACCAAATTTTCTTTTATTAGTCTAGGTATATTTGATGCCCTTATAGCCAAGGTCTACTAAATTACAGTAATTAATATAGTCCGTAAATTGACTTGAACGTGAATTATCAATAACACAACTACCAAATTTTTCAGTGGAGTGTAGAATTTCGTTGAAGTCACCCCCAATGAGCCAAGGTCCCTTGTAATGATCGAATAAACGCATGAAATTTTGCCACAATAATAATCGGTCAGCATAATAAGGACTAGCATAAATTGCAGAAAATAATCACTTTTGAGAGTTAGGTTTCCCCTTTAATATTCTTCGTAGAAATCGACAGAAGAACGTTCAGAATAAAATGCGATTTTAAGATTTTTTTTTAATCACTAAAAGAATCATTATTCTGACATATGTTTGATATTAAATAATAATCGAAGTCACGTCTCAAATTTCGATTAACGTAAAAGTAAGTGAATAACTATTAAAAGTTTTAAATTTTCTTAAATTTTTATCTAATCAGGTGAATATATCTTGATTAATTATGAGCCAACAACAAATTAAAAAAATACCATGTATTTGTGATTTTTATAATAAAACTGATAAATTTCTTCTTATGGAAATAGTATGTGGTATTGTGATGGTTGATATTTTCAATGATAAAAGGTTGACGTGGCAGACAGATAATAAACACAAAGAGGAGACAACGATATCATGAGTTCTTATTTCTTTCTTTTCATTTTGGGTGTTGGGTTGATCGTGGCTTATGAATTTTAAGCATGGACATTGTCATATACATATGTTAATTTGGGGTCCTCCAAATTTGACTTGGACTTTTAGCTCAATTTGTCATATTTTTTTCTAAAATACGATGAGCCGCCAACAATATTTTACCCACCCATTGTTTATCCATACGCCTTTTCATTTATTTTTAGAAGAAAAAAAACATATTTAAATTAGAGGGGTAGATTCGAAAAGTAAGGGGTAAAATTGCTCCCAAAAATAGGAAAAACACGGGGTATTGTTATGAAATAAATGCAATTTAGTAAAACATGAACAAGAAATAAAGACAATTTAGTAAAACATGAATAAGAAATAGAGATAGAGAGAATGAAGAGATTTTCTTCTTAAATTGTGTGTATTTTCTTATCTATTACAAAACCTTTATATAGGCATGAAAAGTGAAGAAAACATGTCATGGAATATGTCATTGAACATAGAAAATATGTCATTGAATATGTCATTGAATATTTGAGAGAAAGATCATGGAGGAAGAGTAGACATCCACCATATTTTGATTTTTATCATAACACTCCCCCTTGGATGTCCATAAATAATGTGCCTCGTTAAAACCTTATTAGGAAAAAACCCTATGGGAAAAAATCCTAATGAAGGAAAAAGAGTACACATATTTAGAAATATGCCTTTTGGTTGCCTCGTTAAAAACCTTGCAAGGAAAACCCAATGGGACAAAATCCTGTAAGGGAAAAAGAGTACAACGCGTATTAACTCCCCCTGATGAGATCATCAGTTCACATCGTTGAGCCTTCGTATCCCAATCTTGTACACTAGTTTCTTGAAGGTTGATGCCGGTAGATATTTGGTGAACAAATCAGCCATATTATCACTTGAACAGATCCGTTGCACATTAATATCACCATTCTTTTGAAGATCATGTGTGAACAATAATTTAGGTGAAATGTGCTTTGTCCTAACTCCTTTATGAATCCTCCATTTAATTGGGTTATGCATGTTGTATTTTCTTCATACAAAACTGTGGGTAGTTTATCACACTTCAAACCACATTTGTCTCGAATAAGATGTACAGTAGACCTCAACCATACACATTCTCGACTTGCTTCATGAATAGCAATTATCTCAGCACGATTAGAAGAAGTACCCACGATTGATTGCGTAGTCGATCGCCAAGATATGACAGTGCCACACATGTAAACACATAACATGTTTGAGATCAAGCCTTGTGTTTGTCAGATAAATACTCCACATCGACATAACCAACAAGATTGGTGTAAGCACGTGATTTTTGCTTCACGGACAAGCACTCCAAAAGAAAACAAAAATAGTGACCAGTGACCTCGCTGTACAAATTTTCCAATTTTTCATGACATGTACTGCTAGTCATTTGTGGTTCATCCCTTTTTTTTTGCATTTTTTGATCTTATCAGTCAAAACACAAGGTATGTCTGTCATAGTAATCAAACCGTAATTCAGTAGCTAAAAGAAAATTCAAAAATATATGTGCATTGTTCGTTCTAGGTTGTGATTTAACTTACTTGAACATTTTAATTTGGTGTGATAATGGTGTTGAAGTGTTACATTGTTGTTTGTTTTAATTTCATTTGTTTTACTATTTATTTGTTATTTTTCATTTTTTGTTTTAAAATTAGAAAAAACAAAAAGAAAAGAGTTGAAAATCGGTTTGGGCCCAAAAATGAAACGAAATAGGCCCAAAATCGGCACTCAAGTCCAGTCCAAATCCGGCCTGCCCAAGCACCAATTCAAACGACGCCGTTTCAGGCAAGTCGATTTGAGTCGTCTAAGCCTCTTGATCCAACGGTCCACATCCGCACCCGTGACCCGACCTGTTTAGCCGGTCCAACTCAATCCATCACTTAAACCCAAACGACCCCGTTTTAATACCAAACGACCTCGTCTCACCCCTCACCATCAGATCCAAGCCGTTGAGATCATCTGATCCAACGGCTCAGATCTAAACCCCTAGACCATATATAAGCTTTCTATCACACCCCACGCCCCCTAGTCGAACCCCCCCCCCTTCACTCCCTTCACTCATCTCCTTCCTCACCAAGCCCTGAAACCCCCCGAAACCCTAGCAGCCGCCCTAGTTTCCCCTTCACCAGAACCCGGCGGCATGAACGCCGGTGACCACCTCCTGAACACCCTAGGACCCCCTCACTCTCCTGAACATGGATCTATTACCCCCTAGCCTCGAATCCCCTTCCTTCATCTCGAATCTTCATTTGAAGATTCGAGTCGAACCCGGACCTATACCAAACCTCACCATCTTCATACCAGACACTCCCCTGACCCCCCTCGTGACCAAACCAGGCTTGGTTTGGTCCGAATCTACCCACAACTTCTAAAAAACCAGATCTGAAAATCCAGACCTTAGAACACATGAACCTGGGGAATCCAGCTAGCCTTAACGGGGGTTTGAGGTCTAATAGACCTTAATCAAGGTGTTCTCATGTGAGAACACCCTGATTAAAGTTTGTTCGGCCTCAAAGGGTCAGAGTTGAGTCAGATTTGGTTCAGTTTTGTTTAGACATTTTTGGTAAGTTTTCTTTTCCTTTTTGTTTTATTCAACTGCTAGTTAAGTTGTCAGCATGTTTCGTTGTGTATGTTTGGTTATTTTCTTTTGTTATTTTCCATTCGGATTTCTTCCATCTATGTCAAAGACCTTTTATTGGGTCAGTTGATTTTCTGTGTGTTCTGAATGTATTATGTGGTATACATGATCGTTAATTAAATTAGTCGTCAAATGAGTTAATTCATATAGGTTCCCAGTGATTGAACAAAGTTGTCTGAAGTCATTCGGGACTCTATACGTGTTGTTTATATGAACGATTGATTGTTATGTGTTACGATTAATATAGTCGAGTCGATGTATGTCGTCAATTAGTTTCAGTCATTAATGGTAACAACTTGATCCGTGTTGTTTATTTCTACTGTGATCGTATTTGAATCCCATTAGGAACTAAATTGTATTGCCTATTGGTTTTGTTCAAAGTTGAATTAAAAGAACATCTAGGGGGTAGGTTATAATGGCAGTTCAGACTTTGAGCTTAAATGGATGCCATGTTCACTTAGTTCAGATGGTGGGCAGCATACGTATGGTCAGTTGTTTTGGATTAAAATAGCCTGACAGCACATGCTGTCAGATTATATTCCTGCTGCCCATACTTTGGTTAAATAAACAAGAGATTAGGACACTTTAACAACAAAAAGAGAGAGGGGCTGTCAGGGATTTCATGGGAGTTTTGTTATTTAAAATGAGTGAGTGGAAAAACAACAGGGAGGGGGAATTTTGAGTAGTTAAACAGACTGTAAAGTGTTAAGGTTAGGCTATAAAAGAGGCAGACTTTCCATTAGAAGGGGGATTTTTCTTTTGGGGCCGAAAAGAGGAGGTTCTTCTGGAAAAAAACTTAGTCTTGAGAGAGGTCTTGTGAGTTAAAGTAAACTGAAAAAAATATAAGGAAATTTCCAGAAACACTGTAACCAAACACTGTTTGAAAACTACAGAAGAATTCATATTGGTCAAGCTGTCTTGGCCAAGTTCTGTTGTTTGCCCTGATTGAGCTGCTTGTGATTGTTGAACTGCTAGTGTTGCTGCATCGAATACTCTATTATTTCTTTTGTTTCACTACTCTTTTCTGGGATTGTTTGTTTGGTGCTCGACCATCTGTTGGATTTCTTTGTTCTGGAAACTGTTGCTGGTTGTCTGTGGACTGTGGAAAACACTTGTGGTTGTTGGTTTGTTGTTGTGTTGTTGCTCGACCATTGTGACGTGGTTCGAGATGCATGTCCATGACGTCGCAAATTCCTTTTAAAAATAGAACGAGACGAGCCTCGACAAACAAAATGTACAAAGCTGTGGGGCCCTCTAGATGTATGCATATATTAAAGTATTTAGAATTCGGGATATGCCGTTTAACGAATTTTTACGACTTTCCCCAAAATAACAAGACGCTAGTTGCTTTAGGTGCGCCTTTAACAATTTATTTTCCTTAATTCGGGTGCACATTTATGTGACCCAAATCCAAATCTCAACCGAGTTGAGATATATCGATAACCACGGGTACATTGATGTAACGTGGTTCGAGATATGTTTTCACGACGTTGCAATTCTCGTAAAAATAATAATAATGACAAAAGCGGTTAAAAGATAAAATTTGCACATGGTTCATAATTGTATTTAAAATCAGATAAATAAGCTGAATATAACAGTTGAGCGACCGTGCTAGAACCACGGAACTCGGGAATGCCTAACACCTTCTCCCGGGTTAACAGAATTCCTTATCCGGATTCTTGGTACGCAGACTGTAATATAGAGTCATTCTTTTCCTCGATTCGGGATTAAAATTGGTGACTTGGGACACCCTAAATCTCCCAAGTGGCGACTCTGAAATAAATAACCCAATCCCGTTTCGATTGTCCTTTAATTGGAAAAACTCCCCTGCCCCCTCGCGGGTGCGGAAAAAGGAGGTGTGACAGCTCTGGCGACTCTGCTGGGGAATTCCTTGAAACCCAGAACCACTGGTTCAGGGTTGAGAATTCGAGCTTAGAATAATTGTTATTATTTGGCTTTGTTTATTATCTGATTTTATTACATGTTTTGAGCCTAATGTGCTAAATGCTGCTTTTACCGCTTTGATATTATTTGAACTGTACATATAAACTGTGCCGAAACCCTTCTCTTCTTACCTCCGGGGAGAAGCTCGCTGGTCGAGACTCCCTATTCTGTTAGTGTCATACCCTGAAATAAGAAAGAGGTCGGACAAGTTACAAAGTCGGACGATCTCGCGGGTCCCCGGTATGTAGCCCCCTCCTCGACTCGAGTTGTCCACTCGGGTACACAGTCTAGAACAAATACCCAGGTTGTGAACCTAGTATAACGAAACTTCATGTCGGATCCCTAGTAGGAACGCTTATTTGCATCATGTTGCATTTGACTTAGGGGACTCAACACAGGGGTTGGGTCCGTCTAGGACTAGCAACCTGAAATGAAAAGACCATCCTGCTGCATCCTATTTGTTTTGCGCATCTATTTGCTTCAGTTCCGCATGCTGACCGGTTTCTAAAAATAAAAGGGAAAAATAGGAGCGTAGGGAGATAATTACTTCTTTTGGAAAAACCAATGTCCGAGTAGTGTCGAAAATAATATAAAAATTACTTCTAGTTGGATTTTTTTTTTAAAAAAAAAATAATAATAATAATAATATAAAAATTTTCTTTTTATCACTTTCAAAATCAAAAAAAAAGAGAAGGTATTTATTTAAAAAAAAAAAAACGGAAAATTCATAATTCAAAAATGTTGTTTCTTTCGTAGTACCCCTTTTATAAACTCAGACTAATAGTCCAAATATTTCCTAAAAAATAAATATTTTCTTTAGTCTTTATCTCTTTTCAAAAGAAAAAAATAAAAAAAATATATATTCTCGTTTTCTAGGTTTATTTGATTTTCTCTATTCACGATATCCCGAACTACGCCGGTTTGATTCTCACCGGATGTGAGATACGTAGGCAACCCTAGTCGGGTTCAACCTCATTTTTGCTAAAATAGCCAAAATCAATAAATAAATAAAAAAAAAAGATGTGTCAAATTTTAAAAGAGTCATAAATAAGTCAGGTGATGCTGTTTTGTCATAAATAGCCGAATGTTCCCGAAAAGGGACACCGGAAGGCTGACTTTGCATAAACAGCCACCTTTGGGTCTTGTTTAGCATTTTTGTCCAATTGACCCACACAGCCTTAAAATCTTCGTCCCCGAAGTGTTTAAAGGCCGTGTTCAAAACTTGATCCCCTTTGTAAAATATTTTTGAGTCAAGTCATTTTGTTAATATCACCTTAATAAATGTGCAGGATGAGCACGATGCAAAATGAACATTTTTCAATAATGACCAAAATCCCTGTCAAGTTACGGCTATGGTGGAATGATCTAGGTGTTGAAGGACAAAATGAGGTCAAGAAATATCTGAAAGGTCTCGTGGGTTTGTTGGAAATCCAGCCTCGGGGAGATATCATAAGAGCTTTGGTTACCTACTGGGACCCGGCACACAATGTTTTCCATTTCTCTGATTTTGAACTCACCCCGACTTTGGAAGAAATGGCCGGGTACATCGGGAATGCTGAACTTCCGTTGAGGCAAAAATACTTGGTCGCCCCAAGAGTTGTCACGGTACATCGGTTCCTAGATTCATTGAAGATACCCAGAACGGTCCACAACCCGGATCTGGCAGCCGGATTTTGTACTCCATGCTTCATATATGATAGGTACGGTCATGAGGGGGGATTCAATAATCCAATCAACAAACTGTGCAGCAAAGGTGTTCGTCAGAAGTGGGACAAACACAGACGGGTAGCTTTCATGATGATGTTCCTGGGCCTTCTGGTATTTCCAAGGAAAGACGGAAACATTGATTTGAAGATATCCGGGGTCGTCAGCACTTTACTCACGCAAAATGACAGTAATCTCGCACCTATGGTGGTATCTGACATCTTTCGAGCTCTTACAGCTTGTAAAGCTGGGGGAAATTTCTTCGAAGGTTGTAACTTGCTCCTACAAATATGGATGACCGAGCACCTCTACCATCATTCCGAAATTTTGAGCCATGGTTCCCCAGAAAAGACTTGCATAGAAGAATTTTACACGGGAACCAAAGAGATCAGTTTGCCCAAAGGAGTCCTGGCATGGACCTCGTTCTTTCAAGCTCTTACTGCCAGCCAAATACAATGGACGCTAGGATGGTTGCCTGTTGATGAGATCCTATATATGTCGGCAGCTAAAACTCATTTCTTACTGATGGGGCTTAAGAGCATTCAACCTTACGCACCCTGCCGAGTTTTGAGACAGTTCGGAAGATGCCAGACAGTACCTCATGAGGAGGATCTTAGCACTCAAGCAGTTGAGATAAGTCCTAACGGACAATTCCCAGAAGCGAAGATTCGCCAAATCTGGAGTGAGTGTCAATATTTGAAATCAGATACTTGCGTGCGGGATCGAGCCAAAGGAGAGATGGCGCCAGGTTACCTTGCATGGTATAGAAGGGAATTTGAGCATGAAAGGCCGGCTAAGAGACCCCACATCCGGAATTTCACCGAATCATCGCAAAGGCAGTGGGATTGGTTAGCGAAGGAAAGAGGCTATTGCGCCGAAATCAGCAGGTTGAAGCGACAAATGGAAAGCTTGAAATATGAGCACAATGTGCAAGTTGCTACCAATCTGGGAGAGCGGAACAGGTTAATTCAGGAAAACGAAATGCTCAGAGCCCAGATCAAACAGATAAGGGTGGATGCGGATAAACAGCCAAGGCATCAATCAGACGAGCAGCTGATAAAAAGGCTAAAAGTGAAATCAGGGAATGGCAAGATGGTTTGGAGAAATCCGAAAACGTCATAGCAAAGCTCAGGGCACAGTGGGATACAAGAGCAGATAAGCATCGCCAATACCTGAATCAATTGGAAGGCAACCACGAGAAAACTGTTGCTAAAATGAAGAGAGCGATGGCTACACTTGAAATCAAAGCAGCTAATCAGGCCAAGGATCTCCAAATTGAGAGCAGATACTGGTACGACTTGTTGGCTCGAATGAAGTTAGAAGTACGGCAACTGAAGAATCAGCATATCCAGGATGCTCAGGTATTCAAGATGTGCAGCGATCAGATAAAATGCCTACTTATAGAGAAGAAGCAAACCAGAAATAGGATCAAGGCCATTGCCCATGCCATCACCCGACGATGTCTACGATGTGAGAACATGACCAGCGTTACCATCCTCTCAGCAGTGATGAGTTATGTCAAGCAGGCCATGCATGAGCTGGAGCAACTTGAGAGGGATCTCGCACCTAGGACCGCGGCAAGGCCGAACGACGCCCCGCGGACACCAATTTTCAAAACCATAATGTACTCATAAGTCAAAGTCTGTATCTTAGCACTTTTTGCTTGTTTTTTTTATCAGGGTGATTTCTGGTATATTTTTGAGTCTAAGCTTATTTTCAAATTTTGCTCTTTCGTTTGCAAAATGTAGTTTGTAATAGGCCATTGCAACAATAAAAGGTTGTTTGCTTTTATGCTCATTTGTGCAGAACTACGCCTGGTTTGATTCGCGCGGGGACGTGATGCGTAGGCAATCCCCATAAGATTCGACTGCTCTTAATAAAGAAAGAAGAGAAAATATAAAAATAAATAAAAAGGGAACAAATGAGCAAACTGGAATGACGCATGTTGTTCGAAGCGAAGCATGTAGAAACGGTTAACTGCCTAGGAGCATTGCATCCTCTATGTGTTGTGATCAAATCTGTTAAGCTCTAACGCTAACAAAGTTTGTTGTTGTCTGATCCAGACAAGTTAGTTGTTAAAGAACTCTGGCAACACACTCCTATCAAACCAGATCCAAAGGACCGATAGCAACAAGCATGACTACTTCAGAGAATAGTAATGAGGAAGAGAGGCCGATGAGCCAGTTGCTAAAAGAAGCGATGGAAAAGATTGAAAGGATGGGACTAGAGATGAATGCAATGCAGCTAGGCATAGCCAAAACACAAAAGAGCCCTGAAACACTGGGACACATGCCAGAATACCCTCACTCCGGCCCTTCCACAAGCCGCCCAAATCCCCTTTATCATCAAGAAAGAAGCCCTCATGATTCCCAAGCTCCACCACCCCATCAACCTCTCCCAACACCCAATATTCCCATTTTTGTGGGACCAACATCAGCCCCTTTGCAAAGAATGACCAGTGAACCATTGTTTCAGGCTCACGATACACAATACTATCCCCCCGAGCCTACGTTTCATGCCCCCGAACCACAGGCTTACAATCCACATTTGGAAGTGCCGGCAGAGATTGAGAAGCCGGCTAAGGCCCCTGAACAGGATGAAGTATTGAGAAAGTTCAAAAGCCTGGAGCAGTCCTTCAGGAACTTGCACAGGCTGGGCAATCAAGTCAGCGTAGCATACAAAGATCTGTGCCCTTTCCCAGACGTCCAACTCCCGGCTGGGTTCAAGATGCCTAAGTTTGATTTATATGAAGGGCACGGTGATCCCATGGCACATTTGCGGGGATTCTGTAGCAAAATGAGAGGGGCAGGCGGCAAGGATGAGCTGCTGATAGCTTATTTCGGCCAAAGTCTGAGCGGATCTGCACTGGAGTGGTATACCAGGCAGGATTCCAGTAGGTGGTATACTTGGGATGATCTGGCACAGGCTTTTGCAGGTCATTTCCAGTACAATCTCGAGATAGTCCCTGACCGTCTCACATTATTAAGAACTGGGAAGAAACCCGGGGAAAGTTTTCGCGAGTTCGGGTTCCGCTGGAGAGAACAAGCAGCTAGAGTCGATCCTCCCATGAGAGAGGGAGAGATGGTGGACTATTTCTTACAAACATTGGATCCAACCTACTTTGGCCACTTGGTGACAACAGTTGGAAAATCTTTCAACGAGGTGGTCAAGATAGGGGTCATGATAGAAGAGGGTCTGAGGTCTGACAAAATCTTGAACTATTCGGCACTTAAGGCCACGACCCAGGCTATTCAGAGCGGCACGGGAGGTGCGCTGAGAAGAAAGAAAGAAGAGGTTGCCACGATCGAGGCAGGCAGTTGGTCCAGGGCTGGCAGGCCACACTACAACCAACCCAGTCCTCACAGGTCAAACTACCCATACAACCCACCACAAAATTTCTATCCACCTCGAGAACCACATTGTTCCGTACACCAGGCCCAAGTATACACTCAGCCTCCGGTTCGCCCGCAATGGCGCGCGCCGGTTCCCCAGAACATATATACGCCACCACAAAACACCTACCCTCCACCAAGGGCGTATAGAAACCCTCCAGGGGCAGGCTTTCGGGGAAATCCAGATGCTAGGAATGACAGGTTGCGGAAACAGAGAACTTTCACAGAGTTGGGGGAAACCTACACCGTTTTGTTCCACAAGCTGAGGCAATTGGGTTTGGTTAGTCCTGTCCAGACTCGAGAACCAAATCCCCCACCTCAGAATTTGGATCGATCAATAAGTTGTGAATACTGCTCAGGGATGCTCGGGCATGACACCGAGAAGTGTTGGAAGTTAAGGCATGTCATACAGGATCTTATCGACACCAATAAGATCGAGGTCCAGGCACCGGAAGCTCCTAACATCAACCAAAACCCACTACCAGCGCACCACGAGACTCACATGATTGAGTTGGTGTATGAGGGAGGAGAGTTGAAAAAACCCTCACAAACAGTGATGATGATCCAAGCCGCCCCGAAGGAAGTCTCAACCAGTGGGGGAACGAAGGTACAGTCACAGGGAGAAAGCGTCAAGCCAGTAGTGATATTGGGAAAGAGCCCGTCCGCCATAACAAGCAAACCCGAGCCAAACAAGTTGGTAATATCAGGGGTTCCGCCCGCACCTGCTGTTGTGTTGAAGGGGGCATATAGAGAACTGGTCACCATAAAGCCGGTAGTTCAGCTGCCGATGATTGATAGCAAGGTTGTGCCTTGGAAATATGAAAAGGCGGTGGTGATGTACAAAGGAAAACAGGTAGAAGAAGTTAGTTGTGAAGCGCAAGGACTGACTCGATCAGGTCGATGTTTTGCTCCGGTGGAGCTAAGAAGAACCAACCCAGTTGCAACCAAGAAACCTGTGTCCGAAGAAGAGGCTGAGGAGTTCCTGAGGAAGATGAAAGTGCAGGACTACTCCGTGGTCGAACAGCTGAGAAAAACACCGGCCCAGATCTCGTTGCTGTCATTACTGATCCATTCTGAGGAGCATCGACGGGCTTTGATGAAGATATTGAACGAAGCTCATGTACCCAATGAGATTTCTGTAAACCACCTGGAAACCATTGCCAACAAGATTTTCGAGGTGAACAGGGTAACGTTCTCAGATGATGATCTGCCGGTGGAAGGTACGGAGCATAATAAAGCTCTATACCTAGCTGTCAAATGTGAAGACTCGGTGGTAACTCGAGTATTGGTGGATAACGGCTCAAGCGCCAATATTTGTCCACTATCTACCCTGAACCAGTTAAAGATCGACCACGGAAGGATCCACAAGAACAGTATCTGTGTCCGAGGGTTCGACGGAAACGGAACAGCCACTGTGGGGGATGTTGTACTTGAACTGACCATTGGTCCGGTCCTGTTTACCATGGAATTCCAGGTGTTGGACGCCACAGTATCTTATAACCTGCTGTTGGGACGACCATGGATTCATGCAGCCAAAGCGGTGCCCTCCACCCTACATCAGATGGTGAAGTTCGAGTGGGAAAGACAAGAGGTCGTGTTACACGGCGAGGATACAACGTGCACCATGGGCGGAGCCATTGTACCTTTCATAGAGACCGCTGATGACAAAGGTCCTTGGGTCTACCAGATTTTCGATACAGGGTCGGCCAACAAAATTTCTGAAGGAGAAATCATCCCGCACCCTAGGGTAGCTGCCGCAACAGTCATGATGGTCTCGGAAATGCTGGGTAATGGATTCGTGCCGGGAAGGGGCCTGGGAATCAAGCTTCAGGGGATTGTCCAACCTGTCACCTTACCTAAAAATCTGGAAACTTTCGGATTGGGGTTCAAACCAACCGCGGCAGATAGGAAGCAAGCGCGAAAAATGAGGAAGAGGGTTTGGTTTCTGCCTAAACCAGTGCCACGTCTCTCAAGGTCTTTTGTCAAAGCAAGTGCCAAGGGGTCACCGGTCCCAAAGATTCTAGGACCTTTGATCGGTATAAATGAGGACCTGAATCAGAGTTTTGAGAGGCTATTCGCGGATGTCAGTATGGTGGAAGCTGGAGAAGGTTCCAGCAGAGCAGAGATACAGTTTGTGGGGCCTGAGGCCAAAACCAACAATTGGACTGTTACTCCTCTTCCGGTCCGAGGGGAGTCTTGGTAGTAGGCTTTGATTTATGTTTTGTTTGTTTGTTTTGTTCGGATTATTCCAGGGTGTAATCCAAATTTTACGTTTGTCTTGTAAAAGTGTGAACCCTTTTATCCCGCAAGTTTAATAAAGTTCTCTCTTTTTGTCCTATTTTAATTTTTGTTTTGTTCTTTTTCTTTCTGAACAGTTCTCTTTTTACTGGTTCTAATGACATGGCATGCACAGCGGATCTTCGACCTAGTCTAATAAATCAATCTGAATCCGACTCAATGATGCAAGAGGACGTTTGTGACAATGAATCTGAATGTGACGAAGGTGAAGCCTTCGAAGGGATAAACCGAGAACTGTACCAATTTGAGGAAAAACCCAAACCCAACCTAAATGACACTGAGGCTGTGAATCTAGGAGACGCTGATAACGTCCAAGAAACCAAAATTAGCATCCACATTGAGCCGAATGTCAGGGAAGAATTGATCAAAACCCTCACGGAATTCAAGGATGTTTTTGCATGGTCATATGATGATATGCCTGGATTAAGCACCAATTTAGTGGTTTACAAACTGCCCACTGACCCGGCATACCCTCCGGTCAAGCAAAAACTAAGGAAATTTAAAACAGAAATGAGTGTAAAGATCAAAGAAAAGGTGATTAAGCAGTTGCAGGCGAAGGTCATTCAGGTCACTCGATATCCTGAGTGGTTGGCCAATGTGGTACCAGTCCCAAAGAAGGATGGAAAAATCAGGGTGTGCGTCGACTACCGCAACCTCAACAAAGCAAGTCCCAAGGACAATTTTCCGTTACCCAACATTCATATCCTGATCGATAATTGCGCGGGGCGCGAGATCGGATCCTTTGTGGATTGCTATGCGGGTTATCATCAGATCCTAATGGACGAGGAGGATGCGGAAAAAACAGCGTTTATTATGCCATGGGGAACCTACTACTATCGGGTAATGCCGTTCGGATTGAAGAACGCCGGGGCAACGTACATGCGAGCAATGACTGCTGTGTTTCATGACATGATACACAAAGAAATCGAGGTGTACGTCGATGATGTGATCATAAAATCTTGGCGTCAGGAGGACCATGTAGCAGACCTAAGGAGATTTTTCCAAAGACTCCGAAGGTATGATATCAAGCTTAACCCGGCCAAATGCGCGTTCGGGGTTCCATCAGGAAAGCTGCTAGGATTCATCGTCAGTCGACGGGGGATTGAGTTAGACCCATCCAAAATTGAATCCATCCGAGATTTGCCACCGCCAAGGAACAAAACAGAGGTAATGAGTTTGCTGGGTAGACTCAATTACATCAGCAGGTTCATCGCTCAACTCACAGCAACTTGTGAGCCCATATTCCGGCTGCTGAGAAAGGATGCTGCGGTAGGTTGGACGGCAGAGTGTCAGGAGGCCTTCGACCAAATCAAAGGGTATCTGTCTAATCCACCCGTATTGGTCCCGCCTAAGCCAGGGAAGCCCTTAATTCTTTATCTGACGGTCCTGGAAAATTCATTTGGTTGTGTGCTGGGGCAACATGACGACACAGGAAGGAAGGAGCAGGCCATCTACTATCTTAGCAAGAAATTCACAGTACTATGAGGTCAAGTACACTCAACTCGAGAAAACATGTTGCGCCCTAACTTGGGTAGCTCAGAAGTTGAAGCACTACCTGTCTTCATATACTACTTATCTCATATCCCGTTTGGACCCATTGAAGTATATCTTTCAGAAACCTATGCCCACGGGAAGGTTAGCAAAATGGCAAATTCTGCTCACAGAGTTTGATATCGTCTATGTGACGAGGACAACCATGAAAGCCCAGGCGCTGGCCGATCATTTGGCAGAGAATCCCGTTGATGAAAAGTACGAGCCCTTAAGAATGTACTTTCCCAACGAAGAGGTAATGCATACAAATGAGATGGAATTAACTGAGGAACCGGGTTGGAAGCTTTTCTTCGATGGAGCTGCAAACGCAAAAGGGGTTGGAATAGGAGCAGTACTCATTTCTGAAACAGGACGCCATTATCCTGTTACGGCTCAACTACGCTTCTATTGCACCAATAATATGGCCGAGTATGAAGCTTGCATTTTGGGTCTGCGCTTAGCTGCGGACATGGATGTCCAAGACGTCTTGGTCTTGGGAGACTCGGACCTCTTGGTACATCAAATTCAGGGTGAATGGGAAACACGAGATCTAAAGCTCATACCGTACCGACAATGCTTGCATGATCTGAGCAAGCGATTTCGATCGGTGAAGTTCAAACATATCCCGAGAGTTCACAATGAGGTTGCGGATGCCTTGGCCACCTTAGCATCAATGTTGCACCACCCTGACAAAATGTATGTTGATCCTCTGCACATCCAGGTCCGTGATCAGCACGCTTATTGCAACGCCGTAGAAGAGGAACCAGATGGCGAACCCTGGTTTCATGATATCAAGGAATACCTCAGAATGGGGATATATCCAGAACAGGCCACTGGAGACCAAAAAAGAGCCCTTCGGCGTTTGTCGAATGGTTTCTTCCTTAGCGGAGGAGTATTGTACAAAAGAACCCCGGATTTGGGATTGTTGAGATGCATAGATGTCGTTCAAGCCACGACGGTTATGGCAGAGGTACATGCTGGAGTTTGTGGTCCACACATGAGCGAGTATGTATTGGCAAGGAAGATCCTTCGAACAGGGTGTTATTGGCTCACCATGGAACACGACTGTATCACTTTCGTGAGGAAATGCCATCAGTGCCAGATACATGGAGATCTGATTCATTCTCCGCCAACAGAGTTACATACGATGTCAGCACCCTGGCCGTTTGTGGCATGGGGCATGGATGTCATTGGGCCCATCGAGCCGGGCCGGCAGCATCCAACGGTCATAGGTTCATTCTAGTGACCATTGATTACTTCACCAAACGGGTTGAGGCTAAAACCTTCAAGTCAGTAACCAAAAAGGCATTGGTGGACTTTGTTCACTCCCATATCATCTGCAGATTTGGAATCCCAAAAGTGATCATCACGGATAACGGTGTGAATCTTAACAGCAGCCTAATGAGAAAGGTATGCCAACAATTCAAGATTACCCACCGCAATTCCACCCCATATCATCCCAAGGCGAATGGAGCGGTCGAAGCAGCCAATAAGAATATCAAGAAGATACTGCGAAAGATGGTGGAAGGGTCCAGACAATGGCACGAGAGATTACCCTTTGCTTTGTTGGGTTACCGCACTACCGTCCGGACTTCTATAGGTACAACTCCTTATTTGTTGGTGTACGGAACTGAGGCCGTAATACCAGCGGAGGTCGAAATTCCGTCCCTCTGAATTGTCGCTGAAGCCGGGATTAATGATGATGAATGGGTCAAAGCTCGATTGGAACAGTTGAGCCTGATAGATGAGAAAAGATTGGCAGCAGTGTGCCATGGTCAGCTATACCAGAAGAGAATGGCAAGAACATATAATAAGAAGGTGCGCCCCAGGAAGTTTGAAGTAGGGCAGCAGGTATTGAAGAAGATCCTCCCACATCAGGTCGAGGCAAAAGGCAAATTTGCCCCAAATTGGCAAGGGCCTTATATCGTGACCAGAGTACTGTCCAACGGTGCTTTGTGTTTGACAGATATCGAGGGAAGATGTGTCGAAATGGCCATTAATTCTGATGCAGTCAAGAGATATTATGCGTAATTTCTTTAATTATGGCGATTATTGGTTCGTTTGTTTGTATTTGGCATTTATTGGATAATGAGACGACGAAGGCAATTCTTTCTTCTATCCAAACACTTTTAACCCTTGCTTCCCCTTTTGAGCCTTAAATTATTCTTTCATACCCCTCTTTTGGAATCACTAATGGAAAAGACATGAAAAAAGGGGGAAAAAGAAAAGAAAAAGAAAAATCTTTAAAGGAAAATGAAAAGAAGGAAAAGGAAAAAAGAGGAAGATAAAAACCACAAAAACTGTGGGAACTACGTTTGACCTGATTCCTCAAAGAGGATACGTAGGCGCCTCACGGCTCGGTCATAGTGTGCATCATAGTGAATATAGGATGCATAATGTACATAGTGTGCATAATAGGCACAGTGTGCATAACGCACATAGCTCAACACAAGTATAAAAAAAATCCCCAAGCAAGAAAACTGGGGTAGAGGTTATGTTTTAAGTTCCAACAAAGGTTTGATTCCAAAAGTTGTAGCAGATCACCCATCAAGTTATTTCATTTTTTGATAGCTTTTCTTTAACCCCACACCAAAACCAACATCGACGTCCAAAAGACCTCCCGATCAATATCTAAGAGATGCCAAGTCAGCCAAATAAGGCCAAGAATAATACACCGATCCCCAACAAAGAAGAGGATCGTAAGACTGGGAATGAATTGATGGTCAAAGGAATCTCCAGAAGAGAGGGTCGTATCAACAACACCCCGATTCCTCGATGAAAAATAAAATGAGAGAGTCTTATCGGTGAAAACCCTCACAGGCACCGAAAGGCGACGTAAGATGAAGAATAAAATGAGAGAGTCTCATCGGTACCTTCACAGGCACCGAAAGGCGACGTAAGATGAGAGATATGAAATGAGAGAGTCTTATTGGTGAAAACCTTTACAGGCACCATAAGGCACCGGGAGATGAGAGAAAAGAGAGAGTCTCATTAGTGAAAACCCCTCGAAGGGCACTATGAGGCGACAAGACAGATCAACAAAAAGCGACCACATTCGCAACAAAATGGACACTCATTTATCATCCCCAGCAAGTCAGACCATCGGGCAAATCGATTGATACAAACTAGACTGGGTCGGGAATCTATGGTGCACGTCCTGATCACGGGGACCAGTCATATCCTCCAGATAAGTTCTTCTGAATTTCTTCTCCCACCAAATATTGGTTCAGAAAGATTTTCTCTTTTTTTCTATCTTTTATTTCTCTTCCTAAAATTGTCTTGAAAAGGATTTTTCAAAGCTTACTACCAGAGACCGGAGGGGGATTTATCAAATGCAGGATAACCCCAACAGTCCTAAAGGCTGGCCCCAAGCACTGCAATGTTATGCCCTACGGTTTTGGAGGAAGTAAACTCCTAAAGGGAGTGGTTTCGGGAGTAAAAGCAGACTCCCACAGCATGTACTGTAAAGAGAGAGAAGAAAAGGGGGATAAATGGAAAACCGTCCCCCAGCAGGCCGGAAACCCCCAGCAAGCGATTTTGTCCGCCAACCAATTATGGGGACACAGAGCAAGAAAAAAGGAAAGAGAAGGAGAAGCATCCGCCGGAAAGGCACCTCTTCCCACCATAAGTGAAACTGACTGAATCCTTTTGTCTGCTGCAGGAAAACAAAGGATTGATAATGGCGGCAAGACGCAACGCCAGGGAAATCACCAAAAATCGGGGCAGAAAATTTTCTGCCGATTGTCAAAAATAATTTCTCGGAAGAACGGGGTAAAATGCGGGAATACATTTAAGTTCTAGGTCGCCCACCAGTATAATGCGGGAATACATTTAAGTTTTAGGTCGCCCACCAGTATAATGCGGGAATACATTTAAGTTCTAGGTCGCCCACCAGTATAATGAGGGAATACTTTTAAGTTCTAGGTCGCCCACCAGTAAAATGCGGGAATACATTTAAGTTCTAGGTCGCCCACCAGTAAAATGCGGGAATACTTTTAAGTTCTAGGTCGCCCACCAGTATAATGCGGGAATACATTTAAGTTCTAGGTCGCCCACCAGTATAATGCGGGAATACATTTAAGTTCTAGGTCGCCCACCAGTATAATGCGGGAATACATTTAAGTTCTAGGTCGACCACCAGTATAATGCGGGAATACATTTAAGTTCTAGGTCGCCCACCAGTATAATGCGGGAATACATTTAAGTTCTAGGTCTCCCACCAGTATAATGCGGGAATACATTTAAGTTCTAGGTCGCCCACCAGTATAATGCGGGAATACATTTAAGTTCTAGGTCGCCCACCAGTATAATGCGGGAATACATTTAAGTTCTAGGTCGCCCACCAGTATAATGCGGGTATACATTTAAGTTCTAGGTCGCCCACCAGTATAATGCGGGAATACATTTAAGTTCTAGGTCGCCCACCAGTATAATGCGGGAATACATTTAAGTTCTAGGTCGCCCACCAGTAAAATGCAGGAATACTTTTAAGTTCTAGGTCGCCCACCAGTATAATGCGGGAATACATTTAAGTTCTAGGTCGCCCACCAGTATAATGCGGGAATACTTTTAAGTTCTAGGTCGCCCACCAGTAAAATGTGGGAATACTTTTAAGTTCTAGGTCGCCCACCAGTAAAATGCGGGAATACATTTAAGTTCTAGGTCGCCCACCAGTAAAATGCGGGAATACATTTAAGTTCTAGGTCGCCCACCAGTAAAATGCGGGAATACTTTTAAGTTCTAGGTCGTCCACCAGTATAATGCGGGAATACATTTAAGTTCTAGGTCGCCCACCAGTATAATGCGGGAATACATTTAAGTTCTAGGTCGCCCACCAGTATAATGCGGGAATACATTTAAGTTCTAGGTCGCCCACCAGTAAAATGCGGGAATACTTTTCAGCTTTAGATTTTGGAATCAGTAACCCCACCTGAAGGCGGAAGGTTACAACAGAGACCCCCAAGCAGGAAACAATAAAATCCCCAGCACCAAGAAGCAGAAGTTTGCAAAGGCAAGCGCGCAATTCAAAAGGAAAAAGGAACGCGTCTCAAAAGAAGCAGTTTGGGAACGTTACAGCATGCCCAACATAACAATTTTAATGAAGAAAGCCATACCACTGAAGGAACCATTGAAAGGTTTAAAGAAGAGGGCCATGTCCCCAGCAGATCAAGCGTAGTGATGAAAACTGGCATTCAGAAAAGGCGAAGGACCAGTATCATCCCCCAAGTCCACAAAATAAAGGCATCGGAGGAAAGCGTTGGCCGACAAGAAAGCAAGGCAACAAGAACAAGTTGAAGATAGATGAGACCTCATGATCCATAGTCTAGCTTAGCTTCTTGTTTTTCCTTTCAGAACAATGTAACAAAGAGATCGGCGAGCGGTAGCATCCTGCAGCAGCATGCAGCAGCGCACGACAACAACAAGCACTACAGTCACACGGTAGTCCCAGCTACCAAAATTTCCCGAACTACATTGACCTGATTCCTGTTCAGCCCAGGATATGTAGGAAACCTCTGAAGCAAAGGTTCGGTCAAATCTTTTTCAAAAATGCTTCACACGGAGTACTCGGACGAGCAAAAATCGCCCGCTTTATCTTGGCGCGAAAACCCTTCGTGTCTTCGTGCAAAGAGGGGCAGCTGTAAGCACGTGATTTTTGCTTCACGGACAAGCACTCCAAAAGAAAACAAAAATAGTGACCAGTGACCTCGCTGTACAAATTTTCCAATTTTTCATGACATGTACTGCTAGTCATTTGTGGTTCATCCCATTTTTTTTGCATTTTTTGATCTTATCAGTCAAAACACAAGGTATGTCTGTCATAGTAATCAAACCGTAATTCAGTAGCTAAAAGAAAATTCAAAAATATATGTGCATTGTTCGTTCTAGGTTGTGATTTAACTTACTTGAACATTTTAATTTGGTGTGATAATGGTGTTGAAGTGTTACATTGTTGTTTGTTTTAATTTCATTTGTTTTACTATTTATTTGTTATTTTTCATTTTTTGTTTTAAAATTAGAAAAAACAAAAAGAAAAGAGTTGAAAATCGGTTTGGGCCCAAAAATGAAACGAAATAGGCCCAAAATCGGCACTCAAGTCCAGTCCAAATCCGGCCTGCCCAAGCACCAATTCAAACGACGCCGTTTCAGGCAAGTCGATTTGAGTCGTCTAAGCCTCTTGATCCAACGGTCCACATCCGCACCCGTGACCCGACCTGTTTAGCCGGTCCAACTCAATCCATCACTTAAACCCAAACGACCCCGTTTTAATACCAAACGACCTCGTCTCACCCCTCACCATCAGATCCAAGCCGTTGAGATCATCTGATCCAACGGCTCAGATCTAAACCCCTAGACCATATATAAGCTTTCTATCACACCCCACGCCCCCTAGTCGAACCCCCCCCCCTTCACTCATCTCCCTTCACTCAGCTCCTTCCTCACCAAGCCCTGAAACCCCCCGAAACCCTAGCAGCCGCCCTAGTTTCCCCTTCACCAGAACCCGGCGGCATGAACGCCGGTGACCACCTCCTGAACACCCTAGGACCCCCTCACTCTCCTGAACATGGATCTATTACCCCCTAGCCTCGAATCCCCTTCCTTCATCTCGAATCTTCATTTGAAGATTCGAGTCGAACTCGGACCTATACCAAACCTCACCATCTTCGTACCAGACACTCCCCTGACCCCCCTCGTGACCAAACCAGGCTTGGTTTGGTCCGAATCTACCCACAACTTCTAAAAAACCAGATCTGAAAATCCAGACCTTAGAACACATGAACCTGGGGAATCCAGCTAGCCTTAACGGGGGTTTGAGGTCTAATAGACCTTAATCAAGGTGTTCTCATGTGAGAACACCCTGATTAAAGTTTGTTCGGCCTCAAAGGGTCAGAGTTGAGTCAGATTTGGTTCAGTTTTGTTTAGACATTTTTGGTAAGTTTTCTTTTCCTTTTTGTTTTATTCAACTGCTAGTTAAGTTGTCAGCATGTTTCGTTGTGTATGTTTGGTTATTTTCTTTTGTTATTTTCCATTCGGATTTCTTCCATCTATGTCAAAGACCTTTTATTGGGTCAGTTGATTTTCTGTGTGTTCTGAATGTATTATGTGGTATACATGATCGTTAATTAAATTAGTCGTCAAATGAGTTAATTCATATAGGTTCCCAGTGATTGAACAAAGTTGTCTGAAGTCATTCGGGACTCTATACGTGTTGTTTATATGAACGATTGATTGTTATGTGTTACGATTAATATAGTCGAGTCGATGTATGTCGTCAATTAGTTTCAGTCATTAATGGTAACAACTTGATCCATGTTGTTTATTTCTACTGTGATCGTATTTGAATCCCATTAGGAACTGAATTGTATTGCCTATTGGTTTTGTTCAAAGTTGAATTAAAAGAACATCTAGGGGGTAGGTTATAATGGCAGTTCAGACTTTGAGCTTAAATGGATGCCATGTTCACTTAGTTTAGATGGTGGGCAGCATACGTATGGTCAGTTGTTTTGGATTAAAATAGCCTGACAACACATGCTGTCAGATTATATTCCTGCTGCTCATACTTTGGTTAAATAAACAAGAGATTAGGACACTTTAACAACAAAAAGAGAGAGGGGCTGTCAGGGATTTCATGGGAGTTTTGTTATTTAAAATGAGTGAGTGGAAAAACAACAGGGAGGGGGAATTTTGAGTAGTTAAACAGACTGTAAAGTGTTAAGGTTAGGCTATAAAAGAGGCAGACTTTCCATTAGAAGGGGGATTTTTCTTTTGGGGCCGAAAAGAGGAGGTTCTTCTGGAAAAAAACTTAGTCTTGAGAGAGGTCTTGTGAGTTAAAGTAAACTGAAAAAAATATAAGGAAATTTCCAGAAACACTGTAACCAAACACTGTTTGAAAACTACAGAAGAATTCATATTGGTTAAGCTGTCTTGGCCAAGTTCTGTTGTTTGCCCTGATTGAGCTGCTTGTGATTGTTGAACTGCTGGTGTTGCTGCATCGAATACTTTATTATTTCTTTTATTTCACTACTCTTTTCTGGGATTGTTTGTTTGGTGCTCGACCATCTGTTGGATTTCTTTGTTCTGGAAACTGTTGCTGGTTGTCTGTGGACTGTGGAAAACACTTGTGGTTGTTGGTTTGTTGTTGTGTTGTTGCTGTGTATCTGCTGTTGCTGTGTTTGTTGCATACTACCCAGCTGATCATTCCTTTCTTCTTTTGTTCTCTATACCAGGTACACAACCAATACACTGTCAAATATAATTGGAAAATTGAGCATGAATACAAAAAGAAAAGACCTGAAGTTGACTTTCATACATAGATTGTTACATTAGATATCATGTACTGTATAATAATTTTCATTCCTGTGTTGACAATAGAAGTAGCCTGTATGCCCAGTGTATATCAATATAGATTAGCTGAATGATAGTTTATATATGTATGCTGATAGGTGAAAATATTCCCAATGAAATAGGTTGTATCTTAGACTTAGTTTAACTTTGTAGTATGTCCTTTAATGTAGGCCAAGCATGAAAATCGTACTCTACTAGTTAAGTTCTTTCCTTTCTGATAAACTGCTTCATATAACTGGTAAACCATGTTTTAAGACAAAGAACACGGAGACTGCAATCTCAACCTCACGAAGGTCGAGCCCAGGTCGAAACAGACCAAGCAGGCCTGCATCGAACAAACAATGGCCCAGGTCTGGTCCATCACGCATGGGCTGGATTTGGGCCCTTAATTTTTGCTCGGCTGATTGTGTACGTGGCCGTGCTTCTGATTTTGTGCAAGCACTCGGAATTCTGTATAGATAACTTGCAAGCATGTAATTAACTAGGGCTATCTACTGTTTTCAATTAGTAGAGACAAACGCGACAAGAAACGTAGTTGCTATAGGATATCCTTTTAAAATAAGGACGAGATGAGCCTCGACAAAAAAATAAAGAAAAACGCACAAATTGCGGGGCCCTTGTTAAATATATATATGTTGAAGCATTCAGTCCCTAAGGTGGGTCGTTTAGCAAATCTCACGACCCTCCCGGAATAATAACGCGATAGCCTCTTTAAGCGCGCATTTAATAATTTTACCTTCTTAAATTCGGGTGCGCATTTATGTGACCCAAATCCAAATCTCGACGGATTCGAAATGTGTTTCTAATCACGGGTACATTGATTGTGACGTGGTTCGAGATGCATGTCCATGACGTCGCAAATTCCTTTTAAAAATAGAACGAGACGAGCCTCGACAAACAAAATGTACAAAGTTGTGGGGCCCTCTAGATGTATGTATATATTAAAGTATTTAGAATTCGGGATATGCCGTTTAACGAATTTTTACGACTTTCCCCAAAATAACAAGACGCTAGTTGCTTTAGGCGCGCCTTTAACAATTTATTTTCCTTAATTCGGGTGCACATTTATGTGACCCAAATCCAAATCTCAACCGAGTCGAGATATATCGATAACCACGGGTACATTGATGTAACGTGGTTCGAGATATGTTTTCACGACGTTGCAATTCTCGTAAAAATAATAATAATGACAAAAGCGGTTAAAAGATAAAATTTGCACATGGTTCATAATTGTATTTAAAATCAGATAAATAAGCCGAATATAACAGTTGAGCGACCGTGCTAGAACCACGGAACTCGGGAATGCCTAACACCTTCTCCCGGGTTAACAGAATTCCTTATCCGGATTTTTGGTACGCAGACTGTAATATAGAGTCATTCTTTTCCTCGATTCGGGATTAAAATTGGTGACTTGGGACACCCTAAATCTCCCAAGTGGCGACTCTGAAATAAATAACCCAATCCCGTTTCGATTGTCCTTTAATTGCTAAAACTCCCCTGCCCCCTCGCGGGTGCGGAAAAAGGAGGTGTGACAATTGGTATTGCAATCATTGCCATAAAATAAGCCCACATCGGTAATCCCCCTTAGATAACGTAATATGTGCTTGATTTTATTCCAATTTCTCCTTGAGCGGAGCTATATCTTGCTAAGACATTAACTGAAAAAGTTATGTCATGTCTTGTAGTCTTAGCAAGATATATTAGCGCACCAATTGCATTAAGATATGGTACTTTAGGACCAAGAAGCTCTTCATTATTTTCATGAGGTCGGAGTGGATCTTTATTTATATCGAGTAATCTCACAACCATCGGGGTACTTAATGGATGTGCTTTATCCGCATAGAAGCTCTTTAAAATCCTTTTAGTGTATGCTGATTGAAGGACAAAAATTCTATCTTTCATATATTCAATTTGTAGACCAAGACAAAATTTTGTATTTCCAAGATCTTTCATTTCAAATTCTTTCTTTAAACAGTCTACTACTTTAGGAAGCTCTCCGGGAGTTCTAATGATATTTGAATCATCAACATAGATGGCGATTATAACAAATTCAAATCCATATCCTTTTATAAGGACACAAGGACAAATTGAATTATTCTTATACCCTTCTTTCAACAAGTACTCTCTCGGACGATTATACCAAATGCGCCCTGATTGTTTCAATCCGTATAAGGATTTTTGAAGCTTTATTTAATAAATTTCTTGGAAACCTTAATATGCTCCAAGACAATTTAAATCTTTCAATGATATCCACTATACGCATATCAAGTTTTTCATATATTGCCAGATTAAAACCTGAAGTGATTATATCCACTATAAGAGAACATGTCTCCATATATTCAATGTGAGGATATTTACTAATTTTCTTGTGCCACAAGTCGTCTTTATGTCTATTGACTTGAACCTTTCGCATAATAACACATTTATACCTCAATTGACTTTATACTTTCAGGTGTTGGACTATCCGTCCAACTTCACATTTTTCAAGTGAAGTCAATTTCATTGCGTATTTTTTTATTTGGCCAATCTTTTATCCGTCCAAATTTCATGACAAATTTGATCTCAAGATCCTCGTCAATATTAATCATATTGAGCGCTACATTATATTAACAATATTGTCGACAATCATTTTATGTCGGTTTCATTATTACCCAATAACGACATAACTTATTGATATCTCTTTATTTTATTTTTTTCAGGTACCTGAGCCTCTCCCATGAGGTCTTATGAAGTGTTATGTCGTGGTGCTCTTCTAGGGCACTTGCCTCCTTATTATGACCATTTTGAATATTTGCCCCTCTCTTTCTTCAAGGTGTTTTATCTTTGGAACCGATTAGTCTGTTACACTTCATGCGTGCCATAGACTCTGTCCCTCATGGACTTTATTCTATTTGGAGCATTAGCAGCTGAAATATGACATTTAGCTTTGGGTCAGCAAATGCGTCTGGCAATAATTTGTAAATGAATTATCACTTGAACTTCAAGTTTATATTTTCTTGTGCGAGGATCTATATGTATTCATAATAATTCATTTCACGTATCACTTTCTTAGCTGCCCATTTTCTCCCCCTAATGTTAGAATCCCAACACATTTCTCAACCATCTTTGGGAACTCATCTTTGTGCATTTTGGTGGCATAATTAAATCATATAGCACATCCATATTTCTATATAGAAATTATTTGGTTCCTGACCCTGAACCGATTGTGATAGGGAGAAATTTTATAACTTGGCTAGATGCGTACAAGTGCTGCTGTATATTAAATAATAAATCTCATACCAAATTTCATTTTTGGGAGTTTTGTTCTCATAACCAATGATTTAGCTATAATTGGAGGCATACAATTTCTGCTAAATCAACTAGGATTTAAACCAGTATTATTAAGATAAATCATCATAATTTATATTCTGGAATTGTGCTCTAATAATTTGAGCAAGCAATCTTGCAAAAACCAAACTGCAAGTTGATAACAAATGCACATGTGACCATAAAATAGATGCATCTATTAAAATCATATAATAGTAAACGGTCCACATGGCAGGTGACTGGGCCCATATATATATATCACCTTTTATTCCTTCCACAAATCAAAGGATTCAATCCCAACCTTTAACTGGTATATCATGAGAATAAGCAGCACAAGAGAATTTTTGAAGAATCTTCTATTCTTCAATATATGTCAATGTAATTCTTAATTAATTTTTCACATCATAATTAAACCGAGACGGTCAACCTGTCATGCCAATTAATATTTGTTTTAGTAAACCTCTAGTTTACTTGTGGCATATGATTCCAGCATCATGCTTATATTTGTGTAGTACAAATAGAAAGAAGATCGGGTAGCCTTTCAAATTTACCCGGTATGATTATAGAAATATGAAGATATTCAATATTCCTTTCATTTATAGTCTCAATATGCCAATCACTTTGACTTATATATTTGAAACTCAAAAAGTTTCTTTTGAGACTTTACAATATCAATGTCATGAATAAGTTTATTCATCCGGGTAGTAACAAACTAGTTTTTCCGGAGTTCTTAACAACTTTTGTACAACAAGATCTTTTATCATATCATTCATATGTTAAATATCTCCTTCACGGAGAAAATTATATCATAATAAATTATCATGGTCAAAATCATCACAAGCAAAATCATTTCTTGCTTTAGTTTTGCCTTTAATAACTTTTATAAGGCATGACAAAATAATATTTGGCATATCACATGTACGCGACCAATGACATATTTCATGTAACCACACAATAATATTTATTCTCTTTATTTTACTCAAACCTCCCTTAGAGGTGAGTTGTGTGGTATTCATATAATCATGAATTGCATATCTTTATTCATTGCTTTTATCACATATTGCCACATTCAACTTTAGGAATGGGTTTGCATTCTTAATGCTTATCACAAGTCACATTCTCTTCAAGGAATGGATCATAATCAGCGACGTGCTTTATTATTTTCATACCAATTTGATGGTAAGCATTGCCTTCACATTTTGAAGGACTATTTTGAGAACCCTTATTGTTCTCCTTTTATAATCATAGTGATGATTATTATTATTTTGATATTTGGAACGCCCACGTTCATTGTTCAACTACTTGTCTTCATTGAAACTTATTATGCACTGTTATCACATTCACTTCAAAAATGGAGCAAATCAAGTGGGACAATTTTTATGTCTTTTCATGAAAAATATATAATTTTTCTTTAGTCATCATTATATCATCAATATGGTACATTGGGACTCAAACCCAATGTCTTACCAATATAAAGGCATGTTAGGCCATAATAAATTGGGACTCAAACCTAACTCTTATCATTATGGAGCATCAGGACTTGATCTCGATGTCTTATCCTCAATTAATGGCATAATAGGCTAAACAATATTGAGATTCATTCTCAAGCCTTAATTTCAATCACATGCCAAGAAAGTTATACACAACTAATTTGCAATTTAGCAAATCAAATTTGCTTTCTTAAATAAGTGTACAAATCTCAAATCAGCGTAAAGCTTTATTAATTATTTGTAGCATCTATATGAAATACAATTGTTTGTAGTCAGAATATTTCTTCTAAATTTAGAGTTTAAAAGGATCATAAAATCATTGTCATAATATTTATTGAGTCACTCTCAAAAATATTGTTGTTTTCGGGGTATACCCTACCTATTGGATTTGATTTAACGCCATGACTTTCCTGCACTCAATTCAACCAAGCAATTAGTGAATAAATTTATCAAAAGTACACCATATAGGTAACAACACATATATAGTACTAATACATAAATTCAGCATTTATATTACCTGAAAAGTGACATTATAGGTAACAACTTACCAGTTGTAGCTTGTGCATCATTCATATAAAATACTTAAAAATGGTAAGTCAGTAGCAAACATCAAGTAGGTCATGGATACTCAAAAATACCTCTTCTAGTAGTCATACTAATCATTGTTTGCTTTCAAATGATACGACCATAAATTATGAAGTATACTTTCTCAATAGCTGGTTTGTTTTCCAAACTTCAAAGAAGTAATTAATCAACCTAGATAAAGATGTGAAGTATTTCTTGTTTTCTTCAAGATGATTTATGCTCTTAATCAATATGACCAATTTTATTTTATTTTTTATTCTTTTTTTTTATACTATATGCAAGTGTAAAAATCCAAAAGGAAAAAAAATATTCATCCAAGTAAAAGAAAATGTTAAAAGCGGCAGGACAGATTGAAGATAGTTAACACATAAATATGCATAAGACAATTTATATAAAATATCCTTGGTTACCATGACATGCATCATATCAACAATTAACTGCTACTATGATTTTAACATACAAAACTTCGAAAATTTTTATTCCATTCATGTGATATAAAAGATGTGATATTAATATGTGCTTATGCAATACAGGTGTAGTAAGAAGTTGTGTGCATATGAGATTTTAAAGGAATAACAAGTATAAGATAATCATACCTTCTTACATTTCATTACTTACCATATGTAGTTTCTCTTTACATTTAACCATGTGATGATATGTATGGCTTCTAATTGTAATCTTTCTGGATGTAGGAAAAATTTTGTAGATATATATATACAATTGGGTAGAGACTTGTGCTGATAACGTGTTATGAAATAAATGCAATTTAGTAAAACATGAACAAGAAATAAAGACAATTTAGTAAAACATGAATAAGAAATAGAGATAGAGAGAAAGGAAAAGATTTTCTTCTTAAATTGTGTGTATTTTCTTATCTATTACAAAGCCTTTATATAGGCATGAAAAGTGAAGAAAATATGTCATGGAATATGTCATTGAACATAGAAAATATGTCATTGAATATGTCATTAACCATTTGAGAGAAAGATCATGGAGGAAGAATAGACATCCACCATATTTTGATTTTTATCATAACATGTATGTTATTATTGTATTGTTGTTAAGTTTTGGGACAGTTATCTTTAAACTTGTGTTGGAAAATTCCAACTACAACTTAACCTCAATTACTAGCTTGTATAGGTGAGAATGTCTTAGAAATTGACAACCAACAAGAGAGAGTTATGGAATTGTTTAAACTTGAATTAGTCCTAGTCATAAAATAAAACAAAAAACTCCAGACATTAAATAGGACTTTCCAATTGTGGAACTTGGGTCTTCTATGTGGATATATTCACTATCATATTTTTCTTTCAAAGACAAGTCTTCAATTGCGGAAGCATCCTTTTTCTATTTCTTTCTTGAAATACAAGGTCTCCAATTGTGAAAGCATCCTTTTGTCTTGACCATTTCGTCAAGAGTGGATGACTATACATTTTATGATTACGTGCATACAGGATAATAATTCTGAAAGACATGAGGACTATAAATAGTAAGATAATGAGTTACGTATTATAGAAGAAAATGGTCACAGAACACTCTCAATTATTGAACTATCAACAGCATGTGACGTGATTATTAAATAAAAATAATTTATATCTATACAGAGAAACTTTGCTGTTAAGCAAGATTAATCCAAATGGTGATTAAGTTTCAGTAGTGGCCTACCACTATCAAAGTTCAATGAAACATTCTAATTTCCCTTCTTTTGTTTTTCTCTAGTCAACTATGGTATCAAGAAAACAAAAGGAAGTTTCTTCCCAATCATTCTCTTTACTGTATTGAAAAATCAACTAAAATTTGTCTAATTGAAAATGACAATTGAGCTTTATGTAGCTTGCACTTGTGTTTCAGGAACTTTCTTCATGAAGTCGAGCCGGGCTTGTTTGTTTTGTTTAGGAGCTACAAGAATAAACAGACAATTTCCATCAGTACATAAGCTAGCTAATATAGTTACCAAATGTTCTAGAAACTCTTTCAGTTATGGATAGGGTATGCATTTACTCTACCTTTTTGGCCACTTTCATTATTTGATGCTAGGACAATAGATTTCCATTCCTCATAAGCATGTTTGTCCATACGTTTGCGCTTCTTGTAGGCTGATGACTGTAAAATGAAGGGCCTCAGAACTCCATAAAAGCCAACTCAAACTGAAATGTAATAACTTTAACTATACTGCTCATGCACAAAGTTTTGCAGCGATTGACTTGCATTTAGCCATGCTTTAGTTTATGGTAAAGGGGACAAACCAGTGACCAATCAAATCCATCATATTTTTTCTAATCGAGGGGTTCAAATAAGCATCTGTGTGGATTGCAACAGACACTATGTACGCAACAATTGTAGGGTTGCATCCCACCATCTATTCAATACATATGCACAGATGTTTTTACATCTGAGTTGAGAGCTTCAATGCTCCTTATTTATGTTGATTAGTGTTATGGAATGAATAACTAGTAGCAAAATCGAAGAGAGAGCTTATAATTTACATTATCCTCCTCAGATGAATAGCCACCATCTTCAACAGTCCTTTTTTCAGGTAATGCATCTAGCAACTCTGCATATGCAAATCACTGAGTTAAAGACCAAATATCATCATATGTATTGAAAAGGACTGAACCACATTTTGCTTGCACTGAAGTGAGGAACTTAATCAGCATGAGTTACCTCGGTTCCCCTTCACTGTCTTAGGATCTTTTTTCTCCTTTGATATACCAAAAACATCAAAACAAAGATCGCTCATCGAGGTAGAAACCTGTATTATGTCAAACATAATATTATTAGAATCATAGTATAGCAAACTGATAGCTTAAGTAAATAAATGATTAAGGAACCAAGGGAGCATAAGGCCCTACACTAGCAAATTCAGATTCTGATGTGCCACAAAGCTCAATTAACTTCATTTTGTCAACCTTGAGCTGCAAAACACAGACAAAGAAACAATGAGGCATTTTATACCAAATTATCATGCTGCTACAACCAGTACAAGAGAGCAAGACTGCCAATAAGTAAAAAGTAGACCAAACAAACCTTGTGCCTTTTTGCGCACAGATAGAATGCACCAGCAGTAAACACAGGTCGAGTGAAATCAGCACTTGACCTTCGAGAAGGTGGCAAGGATGCAAGAAACCGATCCTTGTACCTGAAAATAAACAATTTCAATCGTTCATTCACTATGAGAAGCCTAATTCTCTAAGTGCTTATACAAAAGCAGCTTATTCTTGTCCAATTTGGTTCACAAACATTCAATCAAATATCACAGGCAGTACAATTCTGTAAAACCATAAGTACAAAGTCGACAATCAAACTTACAATGATAGACCTTTACGAACAAAAGGAATGAGTCTGACACACCCAAACTGAATTCCCAGTTCTCTAATATCAAGCTTGTTTCTGCAAAGTTGAAGCAAAGAAACATTCACGTCAGCAAGAATCTAACACATAACAAAACACCATTTAGCTCCAAAAGACATGTACAGATTCACAAAAGGAAAGTGTAGACTGAAACAAAAGATTGACAACTTACTTCACTCCAATACCATTCTGCATTGAAATGAACGATCTGTTATAAGCCTTCTCAGACATCCCACTCAATTTTATTGCTGCCTGACGATCAAACACCATGTCCATCCTACATTTATCATCAAAACATCTTACAAAATGATACACACAAATATTACTCCTACTATACCACATTTCACAACTCATCAGCACATAAAATAATTTTTTTGTTCAGACCCAATAATGTTTCACAACTCGCTACAGAAATGCAAGGTAAGGCTGCATATATTAGACCCGATGCTGGTCCATCCTCCCGCACATATAGGGAGCTTAGTGGATCAGGCTACCATTTTTCTAATGTTGATGCAATACAATAAATAGACAGTTAATTTGCCTTATAAAACAAATAATTTAGCATTAAGACAAAATAAGTCAAAATAGAACAGAAGTTATACATTGCCCAGCTGATTCATCCATTGGTACTTTGACATCCAAAATCAACCCCCAAAAAAATTAATTGAAACACATATAGAGGATTCAACACAATTTTTGTTATTTTTATGTAGTACTATAAATCAACACAAAACTGATAAAGATCCTAATTTAATTGAAACACATATAGAGGATTCATAGAACCAATCCCTAAATTTACAAAATTGACCCAAACTAATTAGGAATCGACACACCATTAATTGACTCCCATTACCTAGAAGCAGCAATCTCTAGGCAAATTATAGCCTTGCATATCTCGCCCTGCAGAAAAGAATCAAATAGATTTTTGGTTAACATTGTTCCAAATTACATTCCAATCGAATAAATTTCTTCTTTCAAACGACCAATTCATAACATTAGTTACTTACGACGCCGATGACGGAGGAATCGAATTGGACATCAGCGAGACGACGGAGCTCGGCGGCTTTACGTACAATGTGCTTGGTTTCAGATAGACCGAGCTTTCGGGCAATGTCGGAAAGATCCATTTGATTTCGGGTTGGGGAATGAAAGGGAATCGGGGATTTCGGGTCGCATTTTGGAGGTTTTAAGGAGAGAAAGTGGACATGGCGGGAATGTTGAATTGGTTGTGTTTTGGACGGTTTATTTTTCGCGCGCGCGGGGTTATGATATGGAGAGTCTGCCTTTGGCGCCAAGGATTATTTTTACTGTGGTAAAAGGAGGTTTAAAAGCTAATTTGGAGGGGGGAAATTAAAATGAAATATAGCCATTTTTGGAGGATTCTTATTAGTACAGCTAAGGAAAATATTGATTCACCGTTAACTTATTTATGTTTGATAATAAAAAATGGTGATAATAAGTATAATTATGATTAAATGATAAACCGTATGTAAAGATGATTATTTATACATTATTTTGGTGTAAATATAAGATAACAGAGAAAAAATTTGATAGGTTTACAATCGAAATATCTTCTAAGGTTGATTAGATTTCTCTCTTTCCCAACTCTAAAATTGAAAATAACAAAAATTATGTGGAAAGATTATTACTTTTTTTCTTATTTGGTGTGTCTGTAAGGTCGAAATCACGTATGCTCTATTTCACGGGCTCGAAGAGTCGCTTCAAGCCCGAGTTCAAGATGGGTCGAGTTCGAGGCTGATGAACTAAGCCTGATGACAGAATACAGGGCTCGAAGATCAGAGTATGCGGTAGGCACCGAAGCCGAGTGCGACCAACCCCGAGGTGGGGTCGTTATGAGTTTGTTACAGATTTGGGTCCCCTTTATATAGCAGGAGAACCTATACCAGGTGGTTAGACAGTTGTCCCAATAAGATTCCTTACTGTAAATAGAAATGTACCTTATTTAAGGTTCTCCTGCTATATAAAGGGGACCTCAATCATTTATAAAGGGCATCAATCATCAGTAAAGAATATACTCTCTTACTTTCTTGCCTATTGCTCATCTGAATCATCTTATTATTTTACTATTATTGTTGTTCTTGTTCTTTTACCTCGAGGTCGCCTTTGCACGAGGTCGAGGTCTGCTTACACAATTGGTTTGACTTGCCTTACTCTTAAATTTATGCATTAATTCCTTATTTATCAATTAGTATTGGATTAAATCACAAACAAGTTTAATTGTTACTCGTATTTTCGAGGTAAACAGTTTGGCGCCCACCGTGGGGCTAAAGATAATAGTGGTTATTTCAGTACTGGTTCTTATAACACACGTTATTTTCACACTTGATATTGTCAAAGATTCTTTGTTTTCAGGTTAAACATGTCAAACTCACAGAACGCGCCCGTACATGGTGATGACGGTCTTGGGTTCCACGGAGAAAATGACAACATAATTGCTCCAGCGGTCGAGGTGCTATCGGTCAACCTTGGGGAAGTGCCTGCTGCCGACCCGGTCGATGTCAATTCGCACATTGCTCTGAACGAGGACTTAGGCGCGGATCCTGGAGCAAGTGTGCACAAGGAAGGCCGAACTGGTGTCCAATGAACTCAAGGCGTAGGAGACGGGAGAGTTAGACTCCAAGTAATATTCGAGATGTTACGAGCTCAATAGATTGTTATCGCTCAGCTTCAAAGTCAGCAAAAAACTCCAAGTGTGGTCGAACCAGGAATCACCCGCCGAACTGAGCCGGTGCTTGAAAGATCGAATGGTAATGGCTCAGGGACTGATCCCACGATTATGAGGATGCTCGAGGAGCTCACCAAAAGGATCGAGTCGGGGGAGAAAAAGATTGAGGATAATAACAAAAAAGTGGAGACGTATAACTCCCGTGTTGATCAAATACCAGGGGCACCCCCGGTTTTGAAAGGATTGGATGCCCAAAAATTCATGCAAAAGTCATTTCCCACGAGTGAGACTCCGATGCCTATACATGAGAAGTTCTGTATGCCTGCATACCTAAATATAATGGAACGAGCTATCCTAATAAACACATTACCTCGTACACTTGCGGGATTAAAGGAAACTACTTAAATGATGATGAGATCCAGTCAGTATTGTTGAAAAAATTTCGGGAAACTTTGCCAAAAGGAGCCATGATTTGGTATCACAACTTGCCACCGGACATTATTCATTCGTTTGCTATGTTAGCAGACGCCTTCGTGAAAGTACATGTCGGGGCCATAAAGGTTGCAACAAGGAAGTCGGATGTTTTTAAGATAAGACAGAGGAATGTTGATATGCTAAGGGAGTTCGTGTCCCGATTTCAAATAAAGCGAATAGAAGTACCACCGATCTCGGATGATTGGGCGGTACAAGCTTTTATGCATGGGTTGAACGAGCGGAGTTCGATCCCATCACGACAGTTGAAGCAAAATCTGATTGAGTACCTAGCTGTGACTTGGTCAGACGTACATAATCTTTACCAATCGAAGGTCAGGGTCAAGGACGACCAGTTGAGAGCCCCTCCGGGTTCAGTTCATCCTAATAGATTGGCAGTAAAGGCCTCGAGGGATACGGACAGGGAACCAAGATGGTATTAGCCATATTTTGATCGGAGAAACAACGGTTCAGGGCGTAACGCTCCTCAGAACGATCGAAAAAATTATCGAGGTCAAAGATCTCGGGGACTTATGAGTAAACATGGTTTTGATAAACACACCGATCCCACTGAAGCACCTTGGTTGTCGGAGTATAATTTCAGTGTAGATGCATTGGAGATCATATCAGCTATTGGAAGAATCAAAGACATCAGGTGGCCTAGGCCTACGCAAACCGACCCTTCTTAAAGAAATCCAAACTTGATGTGTAAATATCATGGCACATATGGCCATAAGACTGAAGACTACAAGCAGCTTAGGGGGGAGGTAGCTCGATTGTTCAACGAGGGTCATATTCAAGGGTTTCTCAGTGATCGAGCTAAGAACCACTTTAGGGAAAGAGATACAAACAGAAAAAATGAGTAGGAAGAACCGCAACATGCAATTCATATGATCATTGGCCGTGTCGATGTTCCACAAGGACCTATATTCAAATGTGTCGATCACTAGAGAAAAATGGACTCGGAGTTATGTACCTGAGGGCGTCCTATCATTCAATGACGAAGAAGCAGAAGGCATATCTCAGTCGCACAATGACGTCCTGGTAATTTCTATTTTGTTAAATAAAGTTCAAGTTAAACATGTTCTAGTGGATCCGGGTAGCTCAGCATTCATAATCAGATCAAGGGTTGTAGAGCAGCTCGTCCTACAGGACCAAATCGTACCTGAATATCGAGTCCTAAATGGCTTTGACATGGCAAGCGAAACAACAAAGGAGGAGATAATCCTACCAATGAACGTGGTCGGGAATATCCAAGATACAAAATTCCATGTCATCGAAGGTGACATGAGATATAATGCACTACTCGGGAGGCCATGGATCCACAACATGAGGGCAGTACCTTCAACCCTATATCAGATGATGAAATTCCCAATAGTAGATGGTGTGAAAACGGTTTATGGAGAACAACACGCTGAAAATGAAATATTTGCAGTCGATGAGGTGACACTAATACCAGTGCCTTTGACCTCGGAGAGATCGAGCATCAAAGATAAGCATCGTCCCCAACCTCGACCCAATCAGAAGAACAGGTAATCGAAGAAGAAGTGGATTTCCTTACTCCTCGAACTTTCGTCATTCTCGAAGAGTTAGATGCAACCAAGTCAACGGTCAAGGAACTGGAATAGGTCATACTGATTGAGTGCATGCCCGAGAAAAAGGTATACTTGGGAACGGGGTTAACCCCCAAACTCAGGAAAAACTCATTCAATTTCTTATCGATAACATGGATTATTTTGCTTGGTCCCATTTAGACATAACAAGGATCTCGCCGAAAATAACAACACACTGGCTGAGTCTTGACCCTAGATTCAAACTAGTGAAGCAATAAAAAGGCCCCAATATGAGGTGAAGCATGCATTCATAAAGGATGAGGTAACTAAACTTCTTAAAATAGGGTCCATTCGGGAGGTAAAATACCCCGAGTGGTTATCCAACGTAGTTGTAGTCCCTAAGAAAGGGAACAAACTTAGAATGTGCGTAGATTATAAAGATTTAAACAATGCATGCCCCAGAGACTCTTTTCCACTGCCTAACATTGATCGCATGATTGATGCCACGGCCGACCATGAGATCCTTACCTTTCTCGACGCCTACTCCGAGTACAATCAAATTCAGATGAACCTAGAGGATCAAGAGAAGACCTCGTTTATCACTAAGTTTGGAACATACTGTTACAATGTAATACCATTCGGGCTAAAAAATGTTGGGGCTACATACCAACGCCTAATTAACAAAATGTTCGAGGAACAGATAGGCAAATCAATGGAAGTTTACATTGATGATATGTTACTTAAGTCCTTGCGTGCAGAGGACCATTTGATTTATTTGCAGGAAACATTCGAAATATTGAGGAAATACAACATGAAACTTAACCCCGAAATATGTGCCTTTGGGGTCGGCTCAGGCAAATTCCTCGGCTTCATGGTATCAAAATCAACCCCGATAAGATTAAGGCAATCGAGGATATCACCATCGTAGACAATGTGAAAGTCGTACAAAGGCTACCCGGATGGATAGCTACCTTGGACCGATTCATTTCGAGGTCGTCAGATCGAAGCCACAAGTTCGTTTCCTTACTTAAAAAGAAAAATAATTTCACATGGACCCCGAAATGTCAACAAGCATTGGAAGAATTGAAGCGATACTTATTGAGACCACCTCTGTTTCACACTCCGAAGGCAGATGAGAAGTTGTATTTATACTTGGCGATATCCAAAGTGGCGTATTAGTTCGAGAAGAGCAAGGTACACAATTCCCTATTTATTATGTGAGTCGAACCTTAAGAGATGCTGAAACTAGATACCCACATCTAGAGAAATTGGCACTTGCATCAATAAGCGCATCTAGAAAACTGAAGCCATATTTCCAGTATCACCCCATATGTGTGTTATCCACTTATCCTCTCCAAAATGTTTTGCATAAGCCCGATCTATCAGGTCGATTGGCCAAATGGGCAGTCGAACTTGGCGGGTACAATATTAAATATCAACCCCAGACGACCATCAAATCTCAAATCTTGGCTGACTTCGTGGCCGATTTTACGCAAACCCTCGTACGCGAAGTAGAAAAGGAACTTCTATTGAAATTGGGTACAACATCGGGGGTATGGATCCTTTTCACGGATGGTGCCTCGAATGTGAAAGGGTCCGGGCTCGGCATTGTTTTGAAGCCATCCGTAGGGGGCACTATCAGACAATCTATCAAAGCTACTAGGTTAACTAACAATGAGGCCGAGTATAAGACCATGATTGCAGGTCTCGAGCTAGCTAAAAGCTTGGGGGCAGAAGTCATCGAAGCCAAATGCGACTCTCTATTGGTGGTGAACCAAGTAAATAAAAGCTTCAAAGTTCGAGAGGATAGAATGCAAATGTATTTGGACAAGTTACATGTGACGTTGCACCACTTCAAGAAGTGAACCCTCGATCACCTACTTCGAGAGCAAAATAGTAAGGCCGATGCGCTCGCAAATCTGGGATCATCGGTCGAGGAAGACGACATTGTCCCGGGAACTATCGTCTAGTTATCAAGATCTGTGGTCGAGGAAGGTTATGCCGAGATAAATTCTACAAGTTTGACTTGGGATTGGAGGAATAAGTATATCGAATATTTGAAAAATGGAAAGCTCCCATCGGATCATAAAGAGTCAAGGGCACTACGAACCAAGGCCGCTAGGTTCATATTGGATGAAGATGGGACATTGCACAGGAGGACGTTAGATGGATCATTTGCGGTATGTTTAGGGACGGGGGACACCGATTATGTTCTACGAGAAATCCACGAAGGCACTTGTGGGAATCACTCCGGTGCGAGTCCTTGATTCGCAAAATTATTAAAGCATGATATTACTGGGATAGCATGGAGAAAGATACTAAGGAGTTTGTTAGAAAATGTGATAAATGTCAAAGGTTTGCGCCGATGATTCATCAGCCCGGAGAGCAACTTCACTCAGTCCTTTCCCCGTGGTCTTTCATGAAATGGGGAATGGATATCGTTGGCCCTCTACCAACGGCCTCAGGTAAAGCTAAATTCATTTTGTTTATGACTGACTACTTTTCTAAATGGGTGGAAGCACAGGCCTTCAAAAAGGTCAGAGAAAAAGAAGTTATTGACTTCATTTGGGACCACATCATGTGTCGGTTCAGGATACATGCCAAAACCGCATGCGACAACGGCAAGCAATTCATCGGCAGCAAGGTAACGAAATTCCTCGAAGCATACAAAATAAAAAGGATTTTATCAGCGCCATATCTACCGATCGGGAACGGACAGGCCGAGTCAACAAACGAAACTATCATTCAAAACTTAAAGAAGAGGTTGGACGATGCAAAAGGAAAATGGAGAGAAGTTCTACCCGAGGTTCTTTGGACGTATCGAACAACATTGAAGTCCAGCATGAGGGTGCCCCGTTCTCGGAACAAGTACAACTTCTCATTTTTCATCTAGTAGCTCGAGGCTGGTATTCATAGCCTTTTGATTTGACTCCTCCGATGCATGTCAAAATCTGGCGCTGGGTTCCCCGACCTCGACCAGAATCAAGGCCTCGAATCGGGGACTTAGTTCTACGGAAAAGTCACCCTCAATACTCGAGACCCGAATGAAGGGAAACTAGGCCCAAATTGGGAAGGACCATACCAAATCATCGGAGTTATCGGTAAAGTATCTTAAAAACTTGGCACGATAGGGGCGAACAATTGTCAAACAATTGGAATATATCGCTACTCAAACGATATTACTGCTAAGGTATGACCTTCTCCTTTTTCTGTTTGAATTTAAGACTAACTCGTTGCAGGTGTTCGATCGAAGACATCGAGGGTACTTTTCTACACGAAGACCTTAGGTTTTAAAGCACGCGTTACACTCTTTTTCCCTTAGATCGGATTTTTTTCCAAAATGGATTTTTCCGGCGAGGTTTTTAACGAGGCAATAATTATGTGCTACCTAAGGAGAATTCAACAGTATCCAAGGCTTCTTTTCAATCAACCTCGAATACTGGGGGCATCACCCTCGGAGGTTATATTTTCGAGGAAAATACTTCACCCCAAAGAGAGCCTCGATAGGAAAACTTTGTAATGGGCCAAACAGTCAGATGAATCGTGTCCATATAGAATAGTCGAGCCCCAATGGAAAAACATGTATGCATGTATCAATTATTCAAAGAAGCATTCCTTCTAAATCAAAACACTTTGTGTCTCAAAGAATTCTACCATTATACAAACTCCATACTTGTGATTCTGCGAGAAATGACTCAAGGGCCAAAACACGAATACACATCGAATACTCGGGGACAGTTAATACATTCAAATATTTAAACTCGAACTTATAAGACCTCAAAGATGCATCCCCCGAATCGAAGGCCAAGGCCATCATACTCGTGGACTAGCCTTTCGGACAAGTTCGAAAGTTTATCGGAAAACAAGTCCAAGAGACACACCCGAATGCTATGGCCATATTAAAGACTACGATTATACAAAAAGGCTACGACCAAAATAATGCAGCTCGGAGACGTCCGACTTCCGTCATAAGTTAAAGGCCTTCAAATACTTTTAAAAATCGGTTAAATAAGTAAATAAAAAAGGGCTTCGATAAAATCAGCCCTCGAATAATTTGAAGGCTTCGATAATATCAACATTCGAAAAAACCTCAAGAGATATTAACACAAAGGGGTTCTGATTGATTGAACCCTTGAAAAACCCAACGGGTACAAAAAACGCATGCTAAGGCATAAAGAAATTTTCACTAAGTTTTTTAGCCGAAAAGAGGGAAAAATTATAGCCGTTTTAGAGGCCGAATTGGCCCAACTTAAAGAGCCTAAGGGCCAATATAAAAGAGCTAAGGGCCGAAACATGTAGAGTTCGAGACCTTGCTCTCACTCAAGATCCCATCATCTCGAGCTCGCATCAAATCGACTTAAGTACAGCTCGAGGGTCAACAAAAAACCTTAAGAGGTATTTTATTATATGTTCTAAGATCGCCCAATTATCACTAAAAAATCTAAGGGTTTATTCTACTCTGATGTCAAGGCGATGCTCACTCGATCATTGAAGTTATAACATAAAAAAAATTCAGAAAATGAAACGAAGCAGAATTCAATACAAATCAGAGATGAAGCAGAAAGAAATGGAATTCCTTATATTTATAAAGGTATTTACAATGCCCACAAGGGGCCTCACACAAAAACAAAAAACCTAAGAGCTTAATCTATTTTGGGAGCCGCATCTTCGGGAGCCTCATCGTTAGGAGCCGCACCTTCGAGGACTTCTTCCTCGGGGGCTTCATCCTCATCTCCTCCGCTCTTGAAACTACTAGCAGAGCCTTCATCATCGGAGAGCAAAGCGGCAACCTCGTCCTCTAGAGCTTTAGCATTTTCAACATCAGCCACGAGCATGCACCTCCTCAAGACTTTCTCTCTGAGATTGTAACCTGGCATGATTGAGAGCACATGATAATATGACTTCAGCATCAATGGAGATCTCCTGTGCCCGAATGTTGGCAACTTCAACATCAGCTCGATAAGAGGCCACAAATGCCTCTGTCTCAGACCTGGCTTTCGCAAGCTCGACGACCGATTTAGCTTCAAGCTCTTCAATCTTTCAGCTCTGGGTCAAGCTTTTCCCTTTTGCATTTTGAAGCAGGCATTCAGCCGAAGCCAACTGGGCTCGAAGTGTTTCTTTCTCCGAGGGAAGACGGTCCATTTGCTACTTCCACCCCAGGGTCTCGGCCTCTTTCAGCTGAACCTCCTCTCGAAGCTGCTCCACCAGCTCGCCATTTTGTTGGGCCTGCAAAATTAAAAACGTTAGCCACTGAATCACATAAACATGCAAATAACTCTCAAAAGGTTGCATTACCTGCTCGATAAGCTCAGTATGTTCCTGATGGGCCCCGTTCAGCTCGAAGATTGCTGATCTCCCCCTTTTTTTGACGTAGAGGATCTTGAGGGTGTCCCTCTCGTCCACGAGCTTCTTGAGCTCGGCCTCACATCGAGCAAGCTCGGCTCAAGACTTGGAAAATGCCTCTCGATGGAGCGTTACAGCCTTCACAAAAGGGAAAAGTTAGACTCAGAACAACAAGAATAGAGCACAAGCATAGTTTTAAGGGCAGAAACTTACTTGTTTAAAGAGCTGCTGGGCCTCATAAAAAATAAATGAAGCGTCTGGGTTGGGACCATCTTCGATCCCAGCAAGGCACCCTTAGAAAATATCATTCCCTTCATGGGTCGTTCCCACATCGGGAGTCCTCATGGCCCGGGCATCTCGGAATTGCCTTTCGGAGAACACATGGCTAGACGACGATTCATCTATATTGATTATCCCAAGTGATTCATTAGTCACATTATCTTCTCTTTGGTGGGCCTCAGAACCAGGCCCATCGGTTTCACCCGCTAAATAACCTCCAAGACGAGGTGCTCTTTTGCTCCCGATGGCTCGGGGACTTTGCTCAAACTCCACTCCGAGATTTCTTCCGTTCAAGAATGAACTGCATCAGCTATCACCGGATCAGCGTGTTTCAAAGCCTGATGCTTCCTCTTTTCTGAGTTACCAACAGGCAATCGTCATCTCCCCCCCCTCCTCCTCGTCCTGAAGGTGTTGGACCACTTCTGTAGATAGGGCCGCGAGATCAGCCTTAGGCTTTCGAGCCTTACTTTTCTTGGGCTCCGAGGAACTCGAAGGTGAAGACCTCTTTCTTTTCTTCTCCTTGGCTGACTTTGGAATTTCCTCTTCACTGGGCGGGGGCGGCTACATAGCAACAGCGTCTCCGAGGCCTGCGTAAGAGTAAGTCAATATTTCATTGAGAAACACCAGTATATGAACAAGGCAACTTACCATGATTCTTAGCTTCCCACCGACCCTTGGCCAAATCACGTCAACTGTGTTCTGCGTACGAAGAGGCGGAGGCCAGTTGTCGGACCCAACCTGCAAGGTACGGAATCGCACCAGGGAACCAACGGACAGCTGCATCATCAAAAGGGAGTTAGATCGAGGAAGAATAGGGAAAGTAGAATATTACTCATCATCGACAAGTTCATACTTACATTTCCTACTTCACTCCTCGGGGAATGGCATTCTCTCAGCATGGATCAAATCGGAAGTCCTGATTCGGACAAATCGGCTCATCCACCCTCGGTCTTTGTCCTCATCGATGCTAGACATAGTGACTTCGAGGATCGATGCTAGAGGTTTATTAGACCGCCTCGATAAAGGCGAGGGTCGTACAGTCTAATCAGGTGGTCGAGGGTAAAAGGCACCCCCTCAATATGGCCCTTGAAATACCTGATCAAATTGATGATGCGCCAGAAAGAAGGATAGATCTCGCCAAGCGTCACTTGATATTGGTGGCAGAAATCAAGAATAACTGGATCTACGGGACCCAGTGATGGACCTACGGGACCTGCGGTGAAAGGATAGGTATACACGTTTAAGTACCCTATCTTATGGGTGGTGATGTCCTCTTTGGGGGAAGGGATCACGACATCCTTATTCCCCCAATTACAATCCTTTTTCACCTGCTCAAGCTCATCTTCAGTTATCTGGCAGATGTATCGAGACATGGCCTCACATCGGCCTGGAACCGATGCATGCTTATCGATTTTGAAATCGGAGGATAGAGCTTGCATGGACCAGGAATACACTCATCGATGTTAGGTGGCGGCGCCTTTCTACCTTTTGCCGGCCTCGATGAGGAGGAGGCTTTTTCTTTCTAGGGAACGATTTTAGAGGTTTTAGCCATAACTATTGAGAAATTCAAAGAAGATGAGAAGTTGATGTTGTAGCAAGAACATGTTGAGGAGAAGATGAAATCAGGAAAGATGAAGAAACAAGTGAGGTTTTGAGAAAGATTTGAGAAGTAAAGTTTGTAAAGTTGTAAAAGAGTCCTATTTATAGTGGTCGCTCTAACGGTTGGGGGAAACCAACAGCCGACCGTCAGCCGCCTTCAGTTAATGGCGTTGGGAACTATGCAGGCACGACCTTTCAGTCACTTCAGTCGCTGATGTCACGAGATTGACATCATGATCGAGGCATCGGAGGGTCGAGAATCAAATCGTTTCTTATCATCTTGCTCTAAGAAACGTGGGGACTATCTATATACGGTCGAAATCAGGTATGCCCGATTTCACGGGCTCGAAGAGTCGCTTCAAGCCCGAGTTCAGGATGGGTCGAGTTCGAGGCCGATGAAGTAAACCCAAGCCCGATGACAGAATACAGGGCTCGAAGATCAGAGTATGCGGTAGGCACCGAAGCCGAGTGCGACCAACCCCGAGGTGGTGCCGTTATGAGTTTGTTACAGAAGGACACGATTCCCGCCACGTCCCCAAGAACGTGGCGTAAATTCCGAAATAGATTCGTACGACCTAGTACGAATCCGTACCAGGTAGTTAGACTGTTGTCCCAATAAGATTCCTTACCGTAAATAGAAATGTACCTTATTTAGTGTTCCCTTGCTATATAAAAGGGACCCCAATCATTTATAAAGAGCATCAATCATCAGTAAAGAATATACTCTCTTACTTTCTTGCTTATTGCTCATTTGAATCATCTTATTATTTTATTGTTCTTGTTGTTCTTTTTCTTTTACCTCGAGGTCGCTTTTGCTCGAGGTCAAGGTCTGCTTACACGATTGGTTTGACTTGTCTTACTCTTATTCTTAAATTTATACATTAGATTCCTTGTTTACCAATTAGTATTGGATTAAATCACATATCTTTAAAATCACAAACAAATTTAACTGTTACTCGTATTTTCGAGGTAAATAGTGTGAAATCATATGACGTACAATTTTTGTTAGTAACTCTTATTTTGGTTTTTAGCTTAATATCCAGTACTCATTTTAAGGTCTAATTAATTCAGAGTTGCACCAGAAAATCTCACTTTGGGGTTCGATTAATCCGAATTTACTCGGAAAAGTCCCACTTAAGGTCCTAATTAATCCGAAATTGCACTGGAAAGTCCCATTTTAGGGATAAAACACCCCTTATCAAAGACTACTTAATTCTCAAGTCTCAAATATGAGATCTCTGGTGAAGAATGATAAGGTACTTATCACCGCCACGACTTTTGGTGCTGTATTTACTAGTAGTTCAACTCCTATATTCTAAGATATCTTTTGGTTTGGTCGAGTATGAAAATAGGCAGTATTATTAGTATTTAGTATTTTGGAAAAAAATATTTACGTGTTGAGACAGACAAATAGCATTGTGAAAGAAAAGTTGAACTACTAGTAGAGGAAAAAGTTGTACTCCAAAAAACGATTTAAGTGAATTTCTGTTGTTCAGTGCAAAGCATTATCGTTGATGAAAATGTTTATAAGCAATTAAGAAAGCTCAACACCACATTATAATTTAATCAAGAAAAACATTTCTCATGAAAATACTAAAATCAAAATACCAAATTAAAGTATTACTCATTAGTTCTGTACTTCCTCTTCTGACTGTCTATATTTTAAATTTATTCAGATATTAGAAGAGGTCGTTATTGCAGGAAAACCAGCTGCAGTTTTCACATTGGAGCTAAAAAAAAGCATGTTACAATTAATGACATTACTATAACAGTTAAACAGTATAGAGATATCTGAAATCATATTCTCCATATCAAATCTTCTCTCATTCCTTCAGCAGCAGAAGCCCTGCTTTATATATATAACCTCTTCACCACCCGAGTCCCTTACGTAGAGGACCATCACCAACGCCGCCACCAGAAACCAAAAAAAAAAGAATCTAAAATACCCTTAGAACCACTGCCATTTCTAAAGTGCTTGAATATTCTAACAACATGCAATTTCTGTCTGCGTTGATTGTTTGAATTCGTTGACATCTCAGTATCAAAACCAGCAAGAAAGCAGGATGGCTATGATGATGTCTCTGTTGCTTCATCGAGGCCACCCTCTTGAAGTAGCTGTTAACATTCAGATGAATTTAGGTTAGGCGGTTAAACATACATTCCCTATGAGAAAACAGAACAGAACAGATATGATAGATAATAGGCTGGAGTTTGAAATACCAAGGAGCCAGCTCGTTCATACGCTTCCATTGCTTTAGGATCTTCCTCGTCTTGATAGCCGACTTGCAATATCCGGGGACCATTCACTGACCAAAATGCTCTTCGGCCTGCTTCCTGCAATCAATGCATGATGACCAAAAATTGAATTCTGGTAATTCTTGATTAGACGATTTCACTAGACAGAGCGATAGTTGCCTTCTATCCATGCATTTGAAAGTGAGACAATTTTTAGAGAATGAAATCCGTAAAGCAAGAAGAGCTACAATACATTTTAAGCGGCTACATATGAACTCCAAACTTAAAAAGGATGGAATATATGCTGCCTATTGTCACTGCTGAAGGATTTGATAAGCAAATGAAGTACAGAGAAGAAATAGTTCAGGTTAGACCTGTAATATGAGCAAATAAATAGCCTCTAGCGCCTGCACACGAATTTCCGGATCAGTAACAGGTTCTCGCTCTATTGAGAGTGCACTTGCAAGCTCCTGTGGCATTTTACGAGTGTCTTCCTTACTATAAACCTGTCAGAAGTTTTCCTATAAGAAAATATTCAATTCAAATGGAAAAGAACAACGCAGAACTGAGACAAGAAAAATAAGTTTTAACATATCTGTAATGAGACAAGAAAAATAAGTTTTAACATATCTGTAACAATCGGGAAGAAGGAGACAAAGATAGTGCAAGCAAAACAACAATGTTCGGACATGGAAGATATTATAAAATTGGTAAAAAAATCGGTTAAGCCTTTTTTACTTTTATCCAAGCAGCCAAACAGAAATGATTCTCAGCTCCACCTACGCCTTTACTCTCTTTTTGAAGATTGATTCTCTTTTCTCCTCACAAACTTCGTTTTCCTGTTAAATTAATTCTTCCAAGCCCTTTAGGTTAGCATACTGATGCTTACCACACTCGTTCAGCAACATGTGATGTTATTGGCTAAATCCTAAAACAACAATAATAACAAACCCAGTGTAATCCCACAAGTGGGATCTGGGGAGGGTATTGTATACACAGACCTTACCCTTACCTTGAAGGTAGATAGGCTGTTTCCGATAGACACCTGGCTCAAGAAAGATGAGAAGAAGCAGTAACAATAATAATATAATAAGAAAATGAAGCAAAAGGAATAACAAGTAGTAATAGAAATCTAACAATAATAGAATACATGACTAACACTAAAATACTCTCGACTACCTACTAGCCTTCTACCTTAATTCCCGACCTTCACACCTTCCTATCAAGGGTCATGTCCTCGGTAAGCTGAAACAACGTCATATCCTGCCTAATCACCTCTCCCCAATACTTCGTTCGCCTCCTCTACCCTTCTCAGCCTCACCAAGGGCAACCTCTCACACCTCCTGGGAAACCTGCGTTTCTCCTATTTACATACTCAAACCATCTGAGTTTTGCTTCCCGCATCTTGTCCTCCACCGGGGACACTCCCACTTTCGCCTGTATATCTTCATTCCTAATCTTATTCATCCTGGTATGGCCGCACATCCATCTCAACATCCTCATTTTTGCTACAAATCCTAAAACAACTAGCCCTTAAGAATTGAGAAGTGAGTAACTGAGATGCAGCTACTCTCTACTTACCAGGATAAAAATCTTAATTAGCATATCAGAGCACATATAAACCATTCCCTTTTCCGTAACACAATTAACATAGAAACTCAGAGTATACCTGTTGAAAGAAAATCATTGTAGACGTCTAGACAGTGGTTTCCTTACATAAAGATAGAAACATTGCTATTCCATTCCAACGAGAACGATTAACATTTCTTAATTTTCAGTTTTCACATTATCTGCTCGAACTTATCTATTTTTCCGCATGCTTGAACTAATTCAATCAGAGAGAGAATAATTAAACTATAGCTCTCTATCAAGCAAAATAAAATTGAATTTGAGATGATGAAAACAAAAGTCCTATAAGACTGAAGACTCTTAGGAGTTTCATACAGAAACAAAAAAATGTTGCATATGCACTGAACAAAGCAAAGACCCCGGCCTTCTTTAAACTCTTAATTATAAATATTTTCAAGTTTACTGCAAAAATGCACAAAAAAATGAATTATTGTTCGCATCTTCCTTAAAGAAGTACAAGTCACCTTATTTCCAGCAACAGGCAGGAGCAGAGCTGGCCACAAGAACTCAGAAATTAAAAGCAAATTTAGAACCTGGCTCTCTGCTTCAAAGCAGCAGTTGCGGATGGTTCCTGCGACCTGTATCCAAAAACCATTGCAATTTTTCCAGCTAATCTTATGATTGTTAAAAAAAAAATCTTTAAACGTATAGCTAAACAGCTGCATCAAGACAAGCTTTTCAGTCTAAAGGGCACTAAGTAAATACATCGGTGCTTGATGACTTGAGTTTTTGAAGCACTTCTAAAATTTTCCATTTTTACATTCAAGTACATAAATTTTAAAGTAGATGACCATATATGCACAAAAAAACATTTTGAACTGAAAAGTGTCCTACCACATACCCCTTTCTTTCTCAACAAGCTCTTAGAATGAAACTGCTGGACTATTTGCTTTATTAGAGGGCCTCGTTTTGGATCAAGCAGAAGCTTTCTTCCCAGTTCCTTCTTGGAAATGTTAACAAGTACAGAAGCCACATGTTCAAAGGGATCACCTGATAACAAGGGAGAAAGAGATTTGTGGAAATAACAGCAATAAAAATAATAATACTAAAAGAAAGTTAAGCCAATAATTTCTTGTGAAATATATTACGAAATCAAATTTTAAAGTAGTTTTCATCTAAATGTTTACTCTGTTCGGTATCAGCCAAAACAAAAAAATACATAAAACTTTTTTATGGCGCTAGTGCCCTGCTAACCTTGGCACACAACAACTATTCCACCGGGTACTTGCTACCTCCCACCAGCACAGATACAGGGTAACTTTGCCTACCAAGCCTAGGCAGATGGGAAGATATTACCTAGTGCTTTTTGTGTCGGATTTGAACCCTAATCTCCAAGGTTAGCACCGACTTCATTGACCACTAAGCCACATGTTTGGGTGCCAAAACACATATTTATGAAGCAGTTTGATAATTATTATATTGCAAGAAGTGTGAAATGAAAAGGTTAAATACATACATATAGGGGAAGAATCAGCTATATAAAAACTACTTTCGGCTTTAATGTAATCCAAGGTTATGAAACAGCAGCTAAATGGCTAATAATACGGCCAACTGAATAAACTATTTCCCTGGGGAGTACTTTTTTCCTCCTTCAATATAGTTCCCCTCATCTACTGGCAGGTTGGATCTTTAAGTGAAAGAGTTGCCACTTTTCAGTTTCACTCATCAGGAAGAGTGTTAGGATCACAAACCCATACCATCACGAAATGCACCTCCCCCCCCCCCCCCGCATCAAAATTTAAGAAGAAAATATCGGGTCTTGTATCATTTTTCTTTGCTTTTCTCTGAGGATAAACGACTTACACAGAAGGAAGAAATATACATGTCCTTTCTTTGGATAGATTCCAGCATTGGCCAATATCAATATTTGCACAGAACAGGTAAGATCTACTCCAACTAATCCCAACAAGAAGAAGCAGGAGGAGGAAAGGAATAGCATCCAACTATTATGTGAGAGGCTCCAAACAGGGCTGCAAGTTATTTGTTCCTCTACCTTGCCGAGACAGTTCCTTTTATATTTGACTCAAGACTGGAAAATATGGCTCATGATCTTCTCTTTTTGAACTTATTTTTTGGTTATCAGGTCACAGAAGGCTTGGCAGGCTTGGCAACCCTAACAATATCAATTTCCAATCATATTTGCTGAGAATTTAGATACGCTGAGCCTCTGGTTTTTCTATTCTATGACTGACACATTTCCTCACAATACAACATCTTTGATTTTTGTTATAAAATCACTAGAATATCTTCTATATTAACCAGAAAACACAAAAAGTCAAGTTTTTTCACCTTAATAAGCAGTTACCAAAACTTTCAACATTATATTTATGTCCTTCGCCACCAGAAAGATCACCTTGACAGTGCCACCACCTCCTCCTCCTACATATCTGGTCTTTAATCAAGTTATTCCTGTTCTTAACAAATCCTACAATTTTTTTAGGCCACAGATTAGCAATCGCTGTTGCCTCTTCTCCCTTAGGTTTTCTGTGACTTATAAGATTCTAATGCTTCAATTATCTTTTGTGCAAGAGTTCTCATAATTCCAAGTTTGTTGCCACTAAATCGAGGATTCACCTTTTCTTATTATAACACAGGAAGTCACACCCAGTTAAATTTATAGCTCAGTGGACCAAATTTGTGGATAGAACTTGTGGTTTCGGGTTTGAAGACTTTTGCATCAATCCTTTGAATATATGAGAAGATCGATGAAAATTTACAATACTAATTTGTGGACTCAGATTTGTATCCAACTTAAACCGAGCTAAGGTAAACTTAAGTCAAGTTCTCCAGTTAGGCAATCAATTCAAGTTCAAATTGACAATCTGGACGCTTGTACAAGTTAAGCTGCAATCAGTTCATTTTCTCTCTTAGTTCTGAACTGTGGAAAATGAAGTACCAATAGTGCTTGAAACACGCAAAATCATTAATCTGGATAAAAGGGAAAACAGAATGATAATTAAACATACCTTCACCCTCATCGGAGGACAAACAAAATGATCTCACAAGCTTCATGACATATAAGCCATGCATCTTCTCATCTGCAGACTGCCAATCAGCGAAAGCAATCGGCATAATAAGCATAAGGGGCTGATATTCAACTTAGACACATAAATTGGTGAGAATTAATGACCAAACCTTACAGCAGATATAAAGTGCACGACAACATTTAAGATTTTTGTGGAACTCTTCTCGGTTCTTTGCGTCTCTCTCTGTCTTTTTTTTTTTTAAACTTTTGTACAGGTATCTTTTTCTTTCTTTTTTCAGTCGCCCAATGACCAAATGGAAGAGAAATGCAGAATTGAAACCTAATATTTGCAAAGTTGCCCATTCTTTTCTCATATGGAAGGTTAAAAGTGGAAACTTTCCTCCATTATTAATTAACTTAAACAAGATACAGGATGCAATTTCGGGAATTTATTCACGAGTGTGTAAACAAGAATGGTGACACCTATTAGTAGCTTAAATGTTAAACTTGCATATAAAGCGTTAATGTTAAAAAAAAATGAGAATTAACCTGAAGCAAAGAATCAATACCAGCATCCAGCTGTGTGAGATTAACAAGGAGCATAATCAGCAGAGTTGTGATTTCACAATCTTGCTTGTACAGGGTCTCCATCGACGTCTTAACCATATGCATCTCAACCATCTTACCTGCCAACTCTGGCTTTTGTGACAGATTTACCAGTGCTTGAGCCACAGGTTCAGAAACCACCTGAATGAGAAAGAAAAATGAAATAGAACTTCTGGAGGCTACTGCATAGTATAAGTATCAATACAAGAAAAGAAAAATAAAGAACATGTCAACAAACTGAGTCTGATAAAAGAACTCATCATGATAGGAATTAATTAACGATATACTTGTGGAATTTTTGAACAATTAGTATGGAACGAAAATAACAAGGGCTTTGCAAGAAAGAAAGTGATCCCATATGTATATCCATCAACATGGAAAGGTTCATACTTTCAAGAGATCTCGTTGAGCTCTATCTTGTTCAGGCTCATTTCGTTATGCTAGCAAAGAAAAACAAAAGGTTTCATGCACAGTTTAATTTTTGCATAAAGTCTTTCTCAAAAGTCGGGATAAAGAGTTTGCACAGCGAACTTTTCTTTATCTGGTAAAAGTAAGTTAGTTTGCACAGTGAGCTTTGGTATAACATAATATTTGTTTCTTTTTATTTTCAAAAGTCATATTGTAAAAAATCATAGCTATGTTGAAGACCTGGATGCTTTGGCAATAAAATTCTCATATCAAGAAAAAGGAAAAGAAAAAAAATTCTAAATCATCGTTCTATCACCGTGTTAGGATATGGATGGTTATGCCTAGTGTACACTACAATCAAGGTTAAGTACAACAGTTCATTTAGCTTACACGGATAAGGAACTGGTCACTCCTTCCAAATATTTGATATACTTTGGCCTTGGAAATCAACAACAACAAAAAACCCAGTATATTCCCACAAGTAGGGTCTGGGGAGGGTAGTGCGTATGCAGACCTTACCCCTACCCTATCCTGTGTGAAGGTAGAGAGGTTGTTTCCAATAGACCCTCGGCTTAGAAAGAGTGAGAAGAAGATGAAGGGGAAAAAGAGACAGAAAAGGCAAAAAGGGGGGGGGGGTAACAGAAGCGAACTAGATCACACGACGAAGTAACGATCTACTTAAAAATATGCAGGAACCTGAGTGCTACTCAGGTAAGATTCTTTTAAATGCTGCAGAAAAATATTACAAATATCCAGCCATTATAACCGTTAAAATTGTTTATTTTTATTTTTCTTGGGGACAAATCTTCAATTTTAATTTCAAAAATTCAAAAAATGAAAGTGTTGCCTATAACACAGGACAAAAGGGAGTAGTTTGTTTAACGTCTTCTCACAAACACCCATAATGTGAACGTTATTGATGTACTAGTACCGCTACATTTTAGAAGATAATGCTACCTTTTTTTCGCCAAGAAGACGTGACAGAGAGGGAAGCACAATTGTGGAATACTTTCCAAGAGATTCCAAGCCATCCTCAGAACCAGTGTAATCACGAACAATATCAACCGCTAATTTTTTCACCTAAAATCATTTTTCAAACATACATATACCAAAAAACTCAATAAAACAACCAAACTTAAAACAATTAGCTGTAACAGGAAAAAGATTTACCCCCAAAAGTATTGTTCAACATACAAAGCGAAATAGCTCAATAGCACAACCCAAAACTAAACCTATTAAATAAAGACAAAAAAGGTTCACAATGATTCAATTCCACACTAAAAATTTAACAAAAGATTCTTACTTTATTGCAACAGCTAGTTTTTTTCCCCACCTAAAACCATTGTTCAAACATATACTAAATAAAACGAGTACAAACTAAAAGCAAATAACTCTAAGACGAAAGGGGTTCAACCCCCCCCCCCCCCCTCCCCCCAAAACACACACACGCCCCAAGTCAGTTATAATTTAAAAAATTATAAGAAAAGCCTTTTTCTTTATCTCAATCGCTGCATTTTCAGCTAAACCATTTTTCAAATGTACATAACAAAAAGTACAACAAAGATGAAAATGGTTCAAACCAATTACAGTTCCATCTTAACAAATTAAGAGAAGACGCTGCTTTTTCCACCAAAAGTCATTGTTGAAACATACATAGCAACAATGATTCAGTAGTGGGAAAAGTTCCAAATTTGCTGATGTACTACGCGTATTTGTTCAATTATGCCCTCCTTTACGCATTTGATCCATTCATACCGTAAGACATGGCCTAAATTTGTTCATGGCTAATTTTAGAGCAAAAGTATTCAATCTTGGAGCCAAAGTATTCTAGCTTGGAGCCAAAGAATAAAAGTATTTTCTGTTAATCTTTTTTCTTTACTTAGGACCAAGAACTTTGCCCTATAAATATAGGCCATCTCACTTCATTTGAATCATCCCATATTTCGATTAGAAACTCATTTTGATTATTCTTGTAATAGAGAGTTTTATTATATTCCACAGAGTTAGTGTTGGGAAACATTTTGAGTGAACCTCTTCTTTATGAGTGATTGTAGCGAGGTTATTTCTTGGGATAAATTTTGGGATAATTAGAGTTTCATCTTTAATTCTGTACTCTCTTTTGTGTGTTGGTTGTTATAATGAAATTGCTCCTCTCTGCTTGTGGACGTAGGTCACCTTGACCGAACCACGTTAAATTTGTACCTCCTTTATATGCTTTATCTACCGTTGTTATCAACTTGCATTGTCTTTGTTATTGTCATTATAACGTTGTTTGACTAAATTCCGCACTACCCAGATTCCCTCAGAGCCGGATCTAACCGGATTAGTTTAAGTAGCCAATATGACTTTAACAAAGATTTATGTTGAGAAATTTGACCGAAGTACAAACTTCGGAATGTGGCAATTAAAGATGGAAGCTATCTTAATTCAGGATGGCTTAGACTTGGCGTTGCAAGGAAAGGAGAAAAAGCCGGATAAAATGACGGATGATGAGTTTGCTATCATAGACAAAAAAGCAAAATCATGTATCATCTTAAATCTCTCAAATGAGGTTTTACGTGAAGTTTCTGTAGAAACCACAACCAAAGGCATGTGGGAAAAATTGAAAACCTTGTATAAGAGAATGGTGGAAAATAGACTTTACCTGAAGCAAAAGCTTTATACAATTCATATGGGTGAAGGTACCTCAATTCTCTCTCATCTTGACACCTTTGATTCCATTCTTATGGATTTGAGTCATATAGACGCAGAAACTAAAGATGAGGATCAAGCCGTATTACTACTTTGTTCTCTACCCCATCTTTTAGCATATAAGAGATACTATGCTTTATGCAAAAGATAATATCTCTTATAAGGATATTAAATCTATCTTAAAATCAAAAAAACAGATAAATAGTGATATTACTAGGGAAGCTAGTGGAACTCGAGTAGAAGTTAGCTTGTTCGTTAGGGATAAATCCGACTCAATATCCAGATACAATAATTTAGAGGGTCGCTATTGTCATAAGAAAGGTCACATTATCTCCGAATGCTACAAGTTGAAAAATAAAGAAAAGCATAAGGAAAAAAAAATGAGTACAGAGATACTGACACTGCCGAAGCTAGTTTAGCAACTGATGAGATTGAGGGAAGTATATTTTTAACAACTAAAACTAGTTTCAAATCTGACAATGAGTGAATTTTAGATTCCGGTTGTTCGTATCATATGTGGACCCAATAGGGACTTGTTTTCTACATATGATTCGGTTGAAGGTGGAGTTGTCCAATTGGGTAACAATGCTACTTGTAACGTTATTGGCAAAGGTACAATTCGGATCAAAATGCACGATGGTTGGTGAGAACTCTCACCAATGTTAGATATGTTCCTGAGTTGAAGAGAAATCTCATCTCTTTGGGCACTTTAGAATCTCTTGGGTGCAAATTCACCGGTGAAGGTGGAGTTCTGAAAAAATTTCAAGGTGCTCTTGTGATCATGAAACACACAGATCTGGTTCATTGTATACTTTATTGGGATCTACTGTTATATACACTACTACAGTTTCGGTATCCGAAAACTTGTCTGATTTTGATGGCATTATATTTTGACATAAGCCCATTGGGGCTTTTTTGGAGGTGGAGTAAAATAACCATATCATCCAATTTAGGCCAAGGTGGAGATTTGTAAGACATGGCCTAAATTTGTTCCTGGCTAATTTTAGAGCCAAAGTATTCAATCTTGGAGCCAAAGAATTCTAGCTTTGAGCCAAAATAAAAGTATTTTCTGTTAATCATTTTTCTTTACTTGGGACCAAGAACTTTGCTCTATAAATATAGGTCATCTCACTTCATTTGAATTATCCCATATTTTGATTAGAAACTCATTTTGAGTATTCTTGTAATAGAGAGTTTTATTATATTCCATAAAGTTAGTGTTTGGGAAACATTTTGAGTAAACCTCTTCTTTGTGAGTGATTGTAGCGAGGTTATTCTCTTGGGATATATTTTGGGATAATTAGAATTTCATTTCTAATTCTGTACTCTCTTTTGTGTGCCGGTTGTTATAGTGAAATTGATCCTCTCCTCGTGTGGACATAGGTCACCTTGACCGAACCACGTTAAATTTGTGCCTCCTTTATATGCTTTAAATGTTGTTGTTATCAACTTTGTTATTGTCATTATAACGCTGTTTGGTTAAATTTCGCACTACCCGGATTCCCGATCCTAACACATACCCTTGCCGCTAGCAAATTATCTTGTATTTGCCCTTGCCATTAACGGAGCTCTTCAAGCATAAAAGGTCCAACTTTATCCCTCAATTTTTTATTATGGTTTAAAATTACTCTCAGGTTGGAGCTCTGTTAGTGGTCAAGGGCAAAATGATACTTTAGCCTAACTGTGGAGATAATATTAGACCAATAGTTTATCGGAGGGCAAAGTTGCTCAATTTTAAATGGTATAGGGGCATTGACCCTTTTCCTTCAGTAATTGATCAAAAAATCAAACCAATTAACTGTAAAACGAAAAGGGTTGGTCCAAATTCAGTTCTAATATAAAAATTTGAAGACAAGATTCTTTCGTTACATCAATTAATCCAATTAAAGAGTAGCTAAAAGAAATTTAAAAAATCAAGCAGAAAGTATACATTGCATTATTGAGTTGAATTATTAGTACAAAAGGATTAAAGGGTAGAAGGGTTTTGACACTTACTGGAGGGGAAGGGGAAGAGAGAAAGCCAATCAATTCTTCTAGCTCCGTTGCCATTGCCGTTTTCTTTCTTCTTTCACTTGGCGGCACTGGCTGCCGCTGTCTAGCTCTGTTTTCAGGTTTTAATGGTACGGTGTCGTTTGGTGTGCCTCGTTATTTCGAGTCAGTTTCCGTCGGGCTATCCATGGGCTTTCTTCCTTAAAGTATAAGTAGGTAAATTCTAATTGGCAAATTTTCGTTCTTGTACAATATAGGAAATTATATTACTAAAATTGTTCATAGTTTACAAATTACCCGTCCTGCTAACAATTTTTCTATAAAATATAAATAAATCATTAAAAACATAATCTTGTTAGTTGTACAATTCCTTTAATAGACGCGTGAATGTTAGGATATTAAGGATTCTTCCAGATTTTATCAAACGCAAATCTCGCTATTAAATTTCGCCCATTTCTCTCCAAAATTCACTACTCTGTTTTTACGTCAATACTCTATTTTACTGGTTTTTCTGATTTCACAATTCAAAAGCGACTAAATTAGCTACAATTCTTCTGTAACAACTGCAATTATGTCGAAAATCTCAATTATGCTTCAACTGAATGGGAATTGGGATAGCTATGGTAGATATAGAGACTTTCAGGTTGATGGAATTGTAGTCGATGAGGATGCAAGTTATAGCCCATTGAATTCTACAATAGCGGAGCATCTAATGATAGATACATCCGAAAAATAATATAAATCAAACACATTGTCAATGAACATTGTCCTCCAATGGAAATTAGGAACGATATGGGTGTTCGTGTATACATGGAGACGAAAAAGGAAAACAAAAGCTTAGGAAGCTATCCGCTATGTATAACAGTACGCGATTTCAATTTGGAATTGAGTATCACCACTTCGAACACAATTGCAGGTTTGTTCTATTACATTACTATCGAATTTTGGTTGTATATTATTTATGTACAAACTATCTACAATATTTTTACAAAAAACTACATGTCAATAGGCGCTCTCTCTCTCTCTCTCTATCTATCTATCTATCTATATATATATATATATATATATATATATATATATATATATATATATATATATATATATATATATATATATATATATATATTAGTATTGAATTTCATTCTATCTATAATATTTATACAATACAACTACATATCATTTGTAGCTCAATATGAAATTCAGAATTTCAACATGTCTACAAATTAACTACAAAATATTTTCCAAAAATAGTTCATAATAGTATTTAGCTTTATTTTATTGCAGGTTCATCTGGAACACTAAAGTTAATTGATATTCCAACATTTTCGGCGATAGTGGAATATGAAAGTATAATAATAACAGAAAGTACACCAAGTGTTATTGAAGTAGGCCAAGTATATACCAAGACAAGCAAACAATTGCAAGTGCAATGAAATACTATTCAGTCATGAACAAGTTCCAATTTAGTGTGAAAAGATTTAATGCTAGAAGGTAGGAACATTGCACTTGCAATTCTTTTTTATTTTATAGTTTATTTGTAAATTTTTACTTCTTCAGTTTTTCTTGGTGATATTGTTAAACAAAATTGTAGATAGTTTGTAGTTGTTTTGCATATAAATTGTTAAATATGATCTTTTATGCTACAACTATTTTTTTATCTACATTTTTTATACCAGTGTTTAAATTATTTTTATTTTGTAGCTACTGGCTGGTATATGTTGGTGAAAATTGTACATGGCACTTCAAGGCAACTAGCATAAATGATTTTACAATGTTCAAGGTTAGAAATTTTAACAGCTTGCACACATGCTCTTTGATGGACAGTACATTCATACAACGCAAACCTACTGTCATGGTAGTTGATAGCATGGTTATTCCAAAATATGCTGATCCTAAGACAATTTACACACTAAAAGACATACTAACTGATATGTTGTCTGAACACGGTGTGAACTTAACATACATGCAAGCTTGGAGAGCAAAAGAAAAGGCTTTGGAGTTTTTGAGAGGCCATTTTGCTGACTCCTACAATAAATTTTCTAGTTATTTGTATATTCTAGAGAAGACTTATCTGGGGTCTGTAGTTAAATTGAAGAAGACAGACGATGACTGCTTCTTGTATGTATTTGTTGTGATTTGTACGTTAATCAGTGGTTGGGAATATTATAGGCCAGTTGTAGTAGTTGATGGGACCTTCTTAAAGTCAGCATGCAAGGGAGTAATGCTAATAGATAGTACAATGGATGTAGCAGATATTGAAGTTTTATTGTAGACATATTATAGAAATATTGTAGCTTGTCTGTTTTTTATAGTACTTGTAGATTTATTGTAGAAAAGTTGTAGTTTGTATGGATATGTCTTCTTCTGCATTTTTCCTACATCCAATTAATTGCTTTTTGCCACATAATATAGGTACCATATTACCATTGCATGTGTTGTTGTTGATTCACAAAATGACGCATCATGGAAGTGGTTTTTTGAGCAATTCAAGCATGCATATGGTGAAAGACCAAATATGTGTGTTGTTTCGGATCTTAATGAGAGTATCTTGAAGGCAACATCTATTGTTTATCCCGACATTCCATATTATTCTTGCATGTGGCATATTTGGACAAATATAAGGGCAAAGTTCAAGAAGGGACATCTAAAGTTAAGCGAATTGTACTTTGCCACGGCACGGTCATACACGTTTGATGAATTTAATGAAAGGATGTCAAAGATTGAAGAGATTGACCCGCGTGTTAAAGCATACTTATACGATACTGGCTATCATAGATGGTCTCAAGTACATGCTACGGTGAACAAAACTTGGACTATGACATCAAACATTGCAGAATCGTTGAATGTTGTAACAAAAGATGCAAGAGAGCTGCCGATAATAGAACTATTAGAATACATAAGGACTCTTCTTGAACGTTGGACTAATGAAAAGTTATTGAAAGCAAAGGGTACATTCACATACCTTGGGTTTAAATTCAACAAAAAGTTGGATGACAATAGAACATTGTCGCACAAGCTTAGAGTAAGATCTGATCATTTATTGCATCAAAATTAATTATTAAAAGAGAATGTAGATACTTTGTAGATATTTTGTATTTAACCGTATATGAATTGTTTTTTGTTTGTAATGTAATTGTAGGTGAGAGCTTCTACAGACTACATCCATACAGTACTAGATGGTGTGGGGCAATTCTAGCTTGATGAACTTCCTTGTCCACATGCTTTGACTTCTTTAAGGCACAAGGATGAGTCTTATGAACAATATTGTTCTCATTATTACACAAGGGAGAACCTCTTGCGTACTTATGAAATACCAGTAAATTCCCTACCTGACGAAAGCAAATGGAATATGCCACAACATATAACTGAAGAAGTTGTAAATCCACATTCAGGTGGGAAAAGACAGCTAGGAAGACCTCAAAAATAAAGATACAAAATATATGATGAAGTAAATTCGAAGAAATACAAGGTTTCATGTGGTAACTGCAGAGTAGAAGGGCATAGCAAAAGATCTTGTGAGAATTCTCCCAAAAAGAAATAAAATGTAGTAAACTAATTTCATAAAAATTGTTGTTGAGTTCATGAGAATTATATTTGATGTATAATTGTTGAGGCACCTTCAAGTCTTAATGTGGTTAGTTTGACTTTGTTTTGTTTAATTAGTATTTTGTATTGATTTAATACTTTCATAGCTTGATTGGTTTGTGAATGATTTGTATATATGTAGTACACATTTGTTTTATTATCTCCAGCACTCATCGATGGTTGTTAATGATCCCTACGATTTATCTACAAAAAAATTACAAAATAACTACATAATCTGGAGTTGACAGAGTAACTACATAATAATTAAGTTGAAAAGGAGTTAACCAGTAACAATAATTAGATCAAGTACTGTTTACTTTCAACAAGTGAATATAAAAACAACAGAATGTTTCCCCAATGATCGAACTAGTATACTGGATAAAATAAAAAAATAAAGGGTAAAATAATTGTAGCACAAATCTGCTACAATTAAACTTCAACAATCTTGTTCATAAACTTGTCTACTATATTTCTACAAAACTAGCTGCAACTAAATAATTTAACTACATGTTCCATACAAAAAATTACAACTAATTTTTTTTCCTCAAGACTTGTGTTTTTTCGTTCACAACTGGTGCGCCTATTTTCATTGCTAATTTGCCAGTCACCTCACTTTTACTAATTGCACCATTCTCTTGCTTCTTCCTAGCGTAGCCCCACAGTAGCGCTCCATAGCGTCTACGATGTTTATCAATGTCAGAAAGGTCATCTGTAGGAACTGCTAGGTCTCCAATGCTGACATACTCTGCAAGGGCAGCAACATATACACCACAGTCGCTGAAAAATTTAAAAAGTGTCAATATTTAGCAAACAATGAACAAAAAATGTGAAATAGATAGAAAGAAATAAGATTTTCATACAGTGATCCTTCTTTTTGCTGTGGTATCTCTTCGACGATCCACTGAATGTCAATAGGGTCGGTAACAACTTTTTCAATGTATGCCTTTGTGTTCTTGAAGTTGATGTCTGATTGCTTGCCATAAAAATCGGTGCATGACAAGTAAAAGGGATCATAACAGAAAACTTGGTGACTACAGATTCAACAATAGAGTGATTATGTGAAGAGACCATAGAATCATACACATAAAGAACCTTATCGGCAATGTCAAAAACAAACAATACCTAATGGAATTTCTATACAATGTTGACGGGCATGATCACATAATCAATTTGATCTCATGTTGTCGCACCTCCTTTTTACCTATACCCGCAAGGGCATAAGGGAGTTTTTTCAATTAAAGGACAATCGAAACGGGATTTATTATTAAAGATTTAGAGTCGCCACTTGGGAGATTTATGGTGTCCCAAGTCATCGGTTGAATCCCGAATCGAGGAAAAGATTGACTCTGTATTACAGTCCGCGAACCAGAAATCTGAGTAAGGAATTCTGTTAACCCGGGAGAAGGTGTTAGGCATTCCCGAGTTCCATGGTTCTAGCACGGTCGCTCAACTGTTATATTTGGCTTAAATTGTTTGATTTTAACAATTATGAACCTATGTACAAATTTTAACCTTATCCGCTTTTATTCATTTTTAAAGAAAATTGCAACGTCATTAAAACAAGTCTTGAACCACGTCACATAAATGCACCTGTGGTTTTTGGACATACTTTAACATCGTTGGGATTTGGATTTGGGTCACATAAATGTGCACCCGAGTTTAGGGAGGTAATGTTATTAAAATAAGCGCCTAAAGAGACTAACGCGTTATTATATTGGGGAAGACCGTGAAATTCGCTAAACGGCCCATCCCGAAATCTAAGTATTTTAATATATACAATTATCGAGGCCCCCGCAATTTATGTGTTTTGTTTTGCGAGGCTCATCCCGTTTTATTTTTTTAAAGTGCAAACCTAGAGCAATTTATAGTTTCTACTTAATTTGTCTCTAAAATAAAAAAAAGGCCCTAATTAATTTGTTACTGGATTGATGCAAACTAAGTAATATTTTTGCACCGACATCCGATCATTGGGCTCCGATGTGAGCCCAGCAGAGGGAATTTAAAACCAGATATACACCATAAAATTGGTCAAAACAGACCTTGGCCCAGGCCAAAATGAGAAAGGGGCCAAAACTGGTCTGGGTCGTGCATCAATTATCCTGAGGCCCAAACGTTTAGGGGCTAGCCTGTTAAGCCCTGTTTTTTACACTAAATGGAATTTCAATTTAGTTAAGAACACAGATCTGATGAATCTACTACTAAAATTAACTAGCAAGTAAAATAAATTCAATGCAACACTAAACATGAGTTGGAAATCAACTGATTTTAGATTTCATGACCCACGTAAACTGTCTATGATCACAATTTCAAATATGGTGCATACTAGTTCAAATTTCAAATTCCCTACTATGACTCATTTTTATTAAATTGCTGACTCATGAAATTTGATTAAACACTAACGTGACCACATATGAGAATTGAAACTCGAGAATTAAGGATGCTGGACGAAAATGGATTGCCTAAATTAACCTTACGAATGACATATCTCGTATCTACTTTTAACTTTCTGATTTCGCACCCACACACAACCACTCAAACTCAGAATTATAGATTAACTCACATCATCACTACTAAATATAAAGCTCCCATGAGTACGGTATAATGAAAGCAGTAAATCAACAATAGGCCTCCACTTCAACAACAATAGGCCTCCACTTCATTCATTTTCAACTGGATATTTTCATACATCGAGTTTTAGGACATGTACCTGGTATGTAGAACAGAAAAATGGGGTATGCAATCAGCAACATCAAACAATAAAATACAACAGCAGAAAGCCCAACACAGTAGCTTCAACACCTCAATCCAGAAATCCCAGCAACACGGAGAAAACCAGTAAAAATGGAGAAGAAAATAGTCCGGAAATCTCTCTTTGTTTTCTATTTCTAGCTTTGAACTCTCTATGGTGTTCTTCCGCTCTCAATATTTCAGAAAATTTGGTTCTATCTTTTTTACTCTCTCCAAAATGAATTCTGCCCCTGTATATCCAGTGTATCCAGAGTGTATATCGAGTGTATACCGCTCTCCGCCCCCTTCTTTTCTGATTTTCAGCTCCCTTAAATGGGCATTCAATTAGTGCATTTTCCACTACCAACTTAACTTTTTATTTATTTAATCCTCTACTCCATTGTCCACTCAATTATCCACTTAATTATTTAATCCATTAGTACAATCCTAACCCTACTATCCACTAGAAACTTCTTAAGTTAGGTAAACATTACCCTTATTGAACAACCCCTAAACCAAATTATTCCACAAAATTAACTTAATTATCTATAAATAATAATTACCACACCTAATTAAATACCAAATTAAAATAAAATTACAAAAATTCGAAATTAAACAATAAAAATGCAAAATACGTTTTTTTTGTGATTTTTTCAATTTTTGTAAAGCAGATAAATTACTAACTGATTTAAAAATACAAAAATTAAATCCTAGATGCGAATGAAACATATTTTTTGTATTTTCAAGATTATGTTAAGATGAAAATAAGGTACTATTTTTGTATATTTTTTTTTTAAAATTTATGAAAGATACGTAAGCTAAAATATTTTTTTGTAATCTTTCATTTTTATGACGAAAATAAAGTAAAGAAGTCAAAAATAGTTGAAATAGCTATATTAGACCTACATTAAATGTTTACATGCTAAAATATAAAAATTTGGGTAGGGTCAAAAATCACATGTCTACAGCTGCCCCTCTTTGACTGGAAATACGAAGTATTTTGAGACAAAGAACGACTAGACAGGTTTTTTGACCCGACCCTTTTATTGAGGAGACAAAAAAGCTAAGAGGAAGGAGAATGTGAACGAGCCCTGGTATCTGAGCTGCCTACATATCCTTGGCTATAAAGGAATCAGGTCACTTGTAGTTCAGAGGTGAATAAGGTGATGGAGTACAGAGGTGGAGAGCCGATTGAGGTGCTATCGAGGTTCCGGTCTGCGGTTCTTGTTATTACATCAAAAATCAAATGAAAAAGACTAACTAAGCCTTTCAACTACGAGTTACAAGATTCCTAACAATAAGTCTTCTGAAGCATGATCTTGAGTCTTGAATGGTTCTTCATGCAGACTTTAGATTTAAACCTTGGCGCTTGTTAGCTGCAGGTGCTAGCTCGTTCTTCTTCAGCTTTTTGGATCAAGACCGGACATGTAGTGCTTGTGACTTCCACCATGTCTTAAGCAGTTCATATCTTCCATCAACTTCTGCATTTGGATTAACTTCTTGCCCTTGTCCTTTTTTCTTTATTGTGACTAACTTCTGTTGATCACCTCGGACTGTTGACTCGCATTTTTGCCGTGAGCTCCTTTTGTTGCTGACTTGAATTGTAATTTGAGGTGCTTTCCCTTTCTCCAGGTGGATGCCTGATTGCTGAACTCGAATTGTACTTTGAGATGCTTTCCCTTTCTCCAGGTGGACGCCTGACTGCTAAAGTTGAATTGTATTCTCATGCTCTCCAGGTGGACTCCTGACTACTGAACTTGAATGTATTCCCTTGCTCTCCAGGTGGGCGCCTAATTGCATGCACTTGAATTGTATTCCCTTACTCTCTAGGTGGGCGCCTGATTGCTGAATTTGAATTTATTCCCTTGCTCTCCAGGTGGGTGCCTGATTGCTGAAGTTGAATGTATTCTTTTGCTCTTCAGGTGGGCGCCTGATTTCAACAAAATAGACAAAAACAAAGAAAAATTTCAGGTGGGCGCCTGATTTCAACAAAATAGACAAAAACAAAGAAAAATTTCAGGTGGGCACCTGATTGGTGAAACTTGAATTGTATTCCCTTGCTCTCCAGGTGGGCGCCTGATTACTGAAACTTGAATTGTATTCCCTTGCTCTCCAGGTGGGCGCCTGACTGCTGAAACTTGAATTGTATTCCATTGCTCTCCAGGTGGGCGCCTGATTGCTGAAACTTGAATTGTATTCCCTTGCTCTCCAGGTGGGCGCCTGATTGCTGAAACTTGACTTGCTTCTCCCTGTTCTTCAGGCGGGTCCCTGATTTCAACAAAAATAGACAAAACAAAGAAAATTTTCTGCCCCAGTTTGGTAGCTGGGCGCATATGTAAGTGTTAAACTGAATCATATTACCAAATATTACTAAGAATTTGAAAGCTATGTCCCATTATCCAGGGGGGCCGGACAACTCTTAACTAAACGACAATTTTAAATCTAAGCTATATCTTTTAAAGGTATGACTTCCGCTAAATCTTGTTATCTAAGAGGGTCTTAAACTACTCCCTATTATCTAGGAGGGTCCTAACAACTCTTAACTAAACGGAAATTTTAAATCTAAGTTATATCTTCTAAAGGTGTTACTTCCGCTAAATCTTGTTATCTAAAAGGGTCGGTCTTAAACTATTCCCCATTATCCAGGAGGGTCCTAACAACTCTTAATTAAACGACAATTTTAAAGCTGAATTATATCTATTGAAGGTATGTCTTATGCTAAATCTTGTTATCCAAGCTAGTTTTAAACTACATCCCATTATCCAGGAGGGTCTTGACAATCAAAAATCAAGTCTTATCTTAAGAGTGACAATTTTACGGCTAAATTATATTACCCTACAATAGAACTTATGCTAAATCTTGTTAACTAATGGAAATCTTAAAGCTAGGTCCCATTATTCATGAGGGTCCTGAAAACTCCTAATTGAATCCTATCTTAAACATGCAATCTTTGAAACCAACTTATATTCCTTTGGGGTACATTTATGCTAGATTTTTCTACTTATGATTGTTTCATTTTTTAAACTAGGTCCCATTTTCTAGGAGGGTCCTGACAACTACTAGCTGAATTCTATCTATAGAACAAAAATTTTGAAACCAACTTATATTCTTTTGGGGTACATTTATGCTAGATGTTACTACTCATGATTGTTTTGAATTTTAAACTAAGTCCCATTTTCCAGGAGGGTCCTGAAAATTTCAAATTAAATCTCACCTTAAGAGTGATAACTTCAAAGCTAAATCCTATTTCCTAAAGGTAAAACTTACGCTAAATCTTATTTTCTATGAAGGTCTTAGAACTAAATTCCATTGTCCATGAGGGTCCTGAACACTTAAAACTAAATCCCATTATCCAGGAAGGTCCTGAAGAGCCGAGAATGAACTTACCTGAGCCATGCTTTCTTTTTAGAGGAACTCTGCAGAACGAACAAAATTCCTTGCCTCTGAACCATGCTTTTCCTCATGGAGGGTTCCTATAGATCGAATAAATTTTCCTTTCCCCTTCTCAAACCGCCTTTGTGATGACAAAATTTGGGCATGACATTTGAAAAAAATTCCAACTTCCAAGCTTTGATTTGGACACAATTTTTGTCCCTGTTTCAAACAAAGAAAACTTGGGAGTTTATAAATATGGTGGTTGCTTTGTGGCATTGACTTTGAAGGCGATTGCCCTTTCACTTCCCATGATAACTTTGGTTTCAACTTGAAAGACCTTGCCTGTTTATTGACTGACCACGTTCTTTGTCACCCTTATCACAGAAAATACCTCTGATCCGTTCAGACCTAATAGTTTCTATCTGTTGCATTGCTCATGAATAGGCAACTACCAAACCTTTGTGTTTCATATGATTCCCACGGTATATTGATTATTACCAACTTCAATGTACACATTGTTCTTTCCCGATTTAAATCATTGGTCTTGGTCTTGAGGTCTATTGCTCCATCGCTTGCCATGGTAGCTTTGATTTCTGCATGGAAGATCTTGTTTGTCACTGGTTTACCGCCTTTTTTTATCCCTTGTATTTCACATAGATCCCAACACATGTTGATTGTTACCAACTCAGTGTATATGTTGTTCTTCCTGGACTTAAACCACTGGCCCTGGCCTTGAGGTCTACTGCTCCCTCGCTTGCCATGATAACTTTGATTTCTGCTTGGAAGACCTCGCTTGCCACTGGTTAACCACTTTTGTCAATCTTACCACAGAAGATACATTTGATCCGTTCACCTAACACCCTCTATTTTTTGCATCGTCTAAGGATTGATATGTACCAAAGCTTTGTATTTCACAAGGATCCTAAAGCAAGTTGATTGTTACCAGTTCAGTGCGCTTGTTGTTCTTTCCTGACTTATGATGCTTTAATGTGCTAGCCAGATCTCATTTTGTGCACTTGGAAAGCTGGTGGCAAATTTGAAGTCATTTCTCACTTGTTTTGACCAAACAGACTCAGAAAAAGGAAATAAACACGACAAAAGAAACAGAGTAAAGGACAAAGGAAATAGATGATTCCTAACAAGAAAACTACAAATGAGAAACCTATCAGATTGGATACCAACTCTTGTGAGCACGTGATTTTTGCCCTATATGAGAATTACTCCCAAAAATTCAAAAATAAAACAATTTTCCTTTGTGTGCAATTTTTGTATTTTTGTGTTATTTTTGTATAATTATTTGTATTTTTTGTCTGTGCATGTTTATTTGTTTAAATTAATAAAACTATAAAATATGTCACATTTTCATTTAGTATTTATTTAAGTTTATTTTTACAAAATGAGAAAATCATAAAAAAATAATGTACGTTGCATTTTTAGCATTTAACGTCTAAATTGTGCGATTTTATCGTTAATTGCTATTTAAATGTGCGATAATAGTTATTGGGAATTAATTAGTATTTTGATAAGTTAATTTAGTTTATAAGTTAGTTTAGAATTTTAGTTTTTAGGAAGTAAAAGAAAAGAGAGCAAGAATATAAACAAAATCGGAATTAGGCCTTTTCTTCAATTTTGAACCACAGGCCCAAATATACCCAACCTTTCCCTACGACCCGGTCTATTTTAAACCGGGCCGACCCAGTCCATAACTCCAAAGACCCAACACCCCTATTTTCCTATCTTTTATTTCAAAAAACAAAACCCTAAACAAAAAATTCACTGTTGAAAGATCCCACCCTCCCCCTCTCTTACCTTTTTCTTTTTCAAGCTTCTAAGTTCCCCTCCCATGGCTGCCCTTTCCCCTCCAGCCCTTCCCCCTCACCCCGTCAACATATAAACACACACATAGTGAAAATGAACACAAGCAGCAGCCGTTCATGGCTTCTTCTTCTTCTTCGTCTTCGTCCCAAACGACCTCTGCGTTTTCTTCTTCGTTCAAGCATCCATGGCCGTTGCATCGTCTTCTTCCTCGTCACCTCCATCCTCACGTCCAAACAGCCCCCCATTCCGCTCACCACTGCCCAAACCACCATCATCTTCCTCCTTGTTCCATAAACGTCGACCAACCATAAGCAGCCATCGCTGCGACTGCTGCCCTCCCGTCGAGTTCTAGTGCTTCACCTGTTGCTGCCCTCCAGTCGTGGAGCTCCATGTCCAACAGCCACTGTTGCTGCTTCACTCCTACAACAGCCAATGCCTCACGTCCAAACGAGCATCGACGTCTCCCGTTGCTGTTTCTTTTGGTATAAAATTCTCTGGCATCTTAAACCTGGGAAGAGAAGTTCGAACATATCGGGAAGCGAAAATGGAGTGGATGGAGACGTCACTTGCTGATGCTTTCTTGGACGGAACCATGACAATGTAGTGGTGGTAGTACGACGGAGAAGATCAGAGACTAAAACAAGAGAGGAAATGGAAATAAGGAGATATTTTCCTTGCTGTCTTGGACAAAACCATGGTGTCGTTTTTTTTTCCTTCTGTCTCCTCACACCAACGACCACTCTCATCACTCACACGCCAGTGACCAACGATTGGTCGAATTTGAGTTCGAGTTGGTTTTCGTTCCAGAGTCAGAAGCAATTGGTCGAGTTCGAGTTTTGCCATTTCCGTTCTGAGTTCGTCGTTGTTCCAATCCGGGTTAGTTGTTTTAAGTTTCATTTTTGTCCGTATTGTGTTTGATATTTTTAGATCCGAAATTAGTATAAGTTTGATTCTTTTCTTGTTCGTTATTTTCACTTTGATTATTTCTTCAGTTTGTTTCATTTTTCTTATTTGTTTTTTAGGTAGAAATTGTTAGTTTAATTATAATGTTGTTAGATTTAAGTTGAAGTTCAATTAATTATTTCTTCAGTTTGTTTTTATTAATTTAAAAGGATTTAGTTTTTAATATAGAAGAGTGTTAGTTTAAATCGTTTGAATCCGTCATCTTTGTTGTTTAATATAGATTTAATTCGTACTCATTTTTTGTTTGAAGTTCGTTTTTAATCCAGTGATTTAATGTGAGTTTATGTTTTGCTTTTTAATTTTTCTGATTTAGTTTGAATCATGTATCTTTGTTGTAATTTTGTTGGATTTAATTTGAAGATCAATTGATTATTTGAGTTTAGTGATTTGAATCTGTTTATTTATTTTGTTTAAGTTTAATTTGAATTTGAACTCATGATTTGAATATACTTGTTTGTTATTGTTGTTGAATCTGAAAATAGGTTTGTTGTTTAAAAATATTGTTCAGTCAAAATAATTCCAGTTGTTTCTTTGTTGTTCATCATTTAGTTTGAGTTTGTTCATAAAATTTGATTAGGAATTGGTTATAACTGCTATATTTTGGTTAGAATTGATTAGGTGAATTGGTTATAGCTGACGGGGTAGATTGGTAAATTGCAGTATTTTAAGGGTAAAATGGTAATTTCAATAAGGTCGGAGGGGTAATTTTGGAATTGAAAATTTGAACAATTAATTATTTTGAGTGCTCTGTCTATTAAGATTAAATAATATTAAAATAGTACATGGTGGATGACAAGACATAATATAATGGGGGAGTAATATAATTGTTTAATGTAGGTTTGGGGGACAAGATATAATGGAGGGGATAATGTATTTGTTTAATGTAGTGGGGGACAAAACATTAGGTAGTGGTATTAAAGGGGGGATGAGTAGAAGATAGTGGGTTTTTAATTTTAAAAAATGCTGAAGTTGGTAATAAATAGAGGGGACTTGGACAGAATTAAAAAAAAGAGTGAGGGGGAGCTGAATATTGAAGAGAGAGAAAAGTTCCGAAAATATTAAGACTTCCAAAAATACAAATAAAAAGATTCTGAAAATTAAAAGAGAGTAGTATACACCTGATATACAATCTAAATATTCTGAAATACGGATTCAGAAATTAAGGGTTAAACATTAAATAGTCTTTCAAATCTAAAAAGATTCTCTTGGCTTCTGTCTGTTGATTGTTGTCAGTGTTTCTGGATTTTTATCTTGGTTTTCAAATCTGTCACTGGGTGTTCCTTTGACTGGTTATTGCTGGTTATTGTTGTTGTTGCTGTGTTACACACTATGTTGCTGACTTTCTTCTTCTTATATTGGCAGTACCAGGTACACAACTGTAATTTTGGCATTTTGTAAGCTGAAATGTGAAAGTACGAATACATATGAAGAATGGAATTTTAAAATTCTAATTTAGCTTTTTCTTTGTTTTTTTATTAATTGTATTTAGGCTATTTCATGTATTATTATTCTGTAAATTGCTGTCGTTTTGCATAACTAGACATATTGTAGTGATGTATTAAATAATGCTTCGCTTTAACTTGATTATTAGGTAGTATATATTTAAGCATGTTCATTACTGTCAAACTGTCTAATAATTAGAATAAGAGGAAAATAACGTAAATAGGACTTTATTAAACCAGCTTGGCAAAATTGATTAAGTTCACTATTTATGAAGGTTTTAATATTGTCAACATTAAGTTAATCGAAAACACGTAGCTAAATTTAGTTAAAGCATGAATTTAATTTAATTTTGCGAATTAGGCATTATGGTGATTTGAGTTAAAACAAGGCGAGTTAAGGTTAAATTAAATAAATTCTAGAAATATGCATTAGTAATTAAGATTGTTTCTAATTTTCAGTAGTTGAAAATAATTAATTTCAATAGCTCAAGTCACCTAACAATGTAAGTTTAATCCGGTTAGGGGATAATTAGTTTCTTTTAAATATTATTTGACAATTCCATATTGTATTTATAATTACAATTTTAGTAATATTCCTTTCCGTTAATATTTGTCTTAAACTAGTATTTAATATGTTATTTTTAAGTATGTAAAAATTAATTTCTATATTTATAGACAAATTTAATAAAAAAATGTAGTCATTTTAGGATATTCATAAAATAAAAGAGGCTTTCGCAAAAAAAAATAAAAAAAATAATAAAAAAAAACAATACAAAAATTGCAGGGCCCTCAAATATTATTTATTTTCTTTTTTTAAAAAATACTTAGATTCCGGGATGGGCCGTTTAGTAAATTTCACGGTCCTACCTAAAAGTATAATAACACGTAGTCTTTAGGTGCGTATTTAATAAGGTTATTTTCTTAAATATGGGTGTGCATTTATGTAACCCAAATCCCAATCTTGACGGAGTCAAAATGCGTCAACAAATCATGTGTACAGTGGTTGTGACGTGGTTCGAGATGCGTTTTCACAACGTTGCAATTCTTGTATAAAATAATAATAATAATAATGATAAAAGCGGTCCAAAGCTAAATTTGCATATAAGTTCTTAATTGTTTAAAAAAATCAGATAAATAAGCCAAATATAACAGTTGAGCGACCGTGCTAGAACCACGGAATTCGGGAATGCCTAACACCTTCTCCCGCGTTAACATAATTCCGTATCCGAATTTCTGATTCGCGGATTGTTAAACAGAGTCATTCTTTTCCTCGATTCGGGATTCAACCGATGACTTGGGACACCATAAATCTCCCAAGTGGCGACTCTGAAATAAATAAACAAATCACATTTCGATTGTCCTTTAATTGGAAAAAACTCCCTTCCTGTACTCTCGCGGGGCGGAAAAAAGAGGTGTGACAGCTCTGGCGACTCTGCTGGGGACCGAACCCAGAATCTCTGGTTCAAGGTTCAAGAATTCGAGCTTAGAATAATTGTTATTATTTGACTTTATTTATTATTTGATTTTATTACATGTTTTGGCCTAAATGTGCAAAATGTTGCTTTTACCGCTTTGATATTATCTGACCTGTATATAAACTGTGCCGAAACCCTTCTCTTCTCATCTTCGGGGATGTGCTCGCTGACCGAGACTCTCTATTCTGTTAGTGTCATACCTTAAAATAAGAAAGAGGCCGGGCAAGTTACAAAGATGGACGATCTCGCGGGTCCTCGGTACGTAGCCCCCTCCTCGACTCGAGTTATCCGCTCGGGTACACAGTCTAGAACGAATACCCAGGCTATGAACCTAGAATAACTCAGCTTCATGCCGGATCCCTAGCAGGAACGCTTATCTGCATCATGTTGTATTTGACTTAAGGGACTCAACACATGGGTTGGGTCCGTCTAGGACTAGCAACCTGAAATGAAAAGACCATCCTGCTGCATCCTGTTTGCTTTATGCATTTATTTGCTTCGGACTTGCATGTTGACCGGCTTAGAAAAATCAGGAATATTAGAAAATTGTGAAAAAAAATAGAGCGAAGTAACAGTGTAGAGAATTAATTGCCTATTTTAGAAAGAAAAAAAAATTTACCCAAATACTGTCGAAATTCTGCCGAAAATTTTGGAAAAATGAAAAAAATCATGTTTTATTTTATTTCACTCAATAAAAAAGTCTTTTATTTTTAGTTTGGAAGAATAGGTTGGTCATTTTGGTGAAACGAAAAAGAAAAAATCTTCACTTTGTCTTGTTTTCAAAATAAAAAAAAGAAAAAAAAAGAAAAATAGTTTGTCTTGCCATGAAAAATGAAAATGAAAAAGAGTCTTGTTTGTAAAATGATTTTTTATTTATTTATTTATTTATGAAAATGCTAAAAATGAAAATAAAAAGAGTTGTGCGTTGAACGTGGTTTTATTATTTGTTACAAAAAAATACATATATATAAATCCAAAAAGTATTTTTCTTTATTTTCTTGCTAGAAAAGTTTTTTTTAGACCCCCAATTTTCAAAAAAAAAAATCCAAAAATATTTTCCACTATTGATTTCTTTAGAAAGTCTTTTTTTTTAAAATAAAAATAAAAATATTTTCTTTTATTTTCTTTCAAAAATCCAAAAATATTTTCATTCTTCTTTCAAAATTGAAAAGAAAATTCAAATTCAAAAATATTTTTTAGGAGCATTTCTTTCATAAATTGAAAATCCAAAAATATTTTCTTTCTTCTTTAGAAGTTTTTTTTTTCGAAAAAAAAAAAAATTCTTTAGAGGTCATTCTTTGCAAAAATGCTGGAAAAAAAAAATCAAAATCCAAAGATGTTCCGTTTCTTCTTTATAAGTCTTTCCTTCAAAAAATAAAATAATAAAAAAGAAAAATTAGTTTATTTACTTTATTCATGATCGCCGGAACTACGTCGGTTTGATTCTCACAGGGTGTGAGATACGTAGGCAACTCTCATTGGGTCCAACTTCCCATTTTGCAAAAACGACCAGAAAAAAATGACAAAATGTTGCCACTTTTATAAAAGAGTGAGGCGATACAATTTTGCAAAAATAGCCGAACATTCCCTAAAGGGGCGCTGGAAGGCTGACTTTGCATAAACAGTCACCTTTGGTCATTCTTTTACCTTTCGGCTGGTTAAATCCCTACAGCCTTAAAATCTTCATCCCTGAAGAGTCAAAAAGCCGTATTTGGAGAATCAGTCTTTCTTTTCCTCAAAAAAATTAGGGAAAAATGGGAAAATTAGTTTATGAGACAAATAAAGATTTTGCTTTTTGTCTAAATCACTTTAATAAATGTGCAGAATGAGCACGACTAGGAATTCATCTGGAGCCATTATAAACAAGGTCCCTTTGGGCTTACGCATGTGGTGGAACGACTTAGAAGAATCAGGGAAAGATACAATCAAGAGATACTTGCGAAATTTGGTTGGGTTACTGGACATTGATCCAAGAGGGGACATTATAAGGGCTTTAATTTCATTTTGGGACCCAGCACACAATGTATTTCATTTCTCAGACTTTGAGCTCACACCGACACTGGAAGAACTGGCAGGGTACATTGGGGGTCCCAAAGTCCCTATGAGAGAGCAGTATCTTATTGCACCAAGGACCGTGACCATACACAGATTTTTAGACACCGTGAAGATCCGCAGAGTTATACACAACCCAGAGTTATCAGAAGGTTTTTGTAGTTTGGCATTCCTGTACGACAAATACAGTCATTTTGGAGGGTTCAACAATCCCGAGGGAAAGATCTGCAGCGGGGAAAACCAGCTGAAATGGGAAAGACATAGGTGTATTGCTTTCATGGTAGCCTTTCTGGGTCTTCTAGTATTCCCGAGAAAAGACGCGAAAATTAACATACAAGTCGCTGGGGTCGTCAGCACTTTGCTCAAGCAAAACAACAGCACTCTGGCACCAATGATAATAGCAGACATCTTCCGCGCTCTCACTGTTTGCAAAACCGAAGGAGGTTTCTTTGAGGGTTGCAATGTACTACTGCAAATGTGGATGATAGAACACCTATGTCATCGCCCTCAGTTTCTGAAATATGAGTCGTCATAAAAGACTTGTATAGAAGAGTTTTCCACAAGGGTCGACGGGTTTAGCCTGCCAGAAGGGGTCGCTGAATGGGTCACTCTGTTGCGTTCTGTCTCAGCAAACTAGATAGAATGGGCATTTGGGTGGCTATCCATAGATGAAATCATACACATGTCAGCCGCCGAATCTCATTTGTTGTTGATGGGTCTCCAAAGTATCCAGCCCTACGCGCCATACAGAGTGTTGAGACAGTTGGGGAGATACCAAATAGTCTCAAAGGAAGAGTATCTCAGTGGCCAGGTGGTCGAAATCGGGCCTGGTGGGTAGTTCCCTGAAGCAGTCGTTCGGAGAATCTAGAATGAATGTCAAACCCTGAAAGTAGATACTCGTGTACAAGATCGGGCCAAAGGCGAAGTGTCGCCAAAATACCTCACATGGTACAGAAGAGAGCTTGAGCACCAGAGACCAACTAAGAGAGCTCACGTCCAAGACTTCGTAGAATCATCGCAAGAACAATGGGGTTGGCTAGCAAAAGAGAAAGAATATCGGGTCGAGATTGGTAAGTTAAAACAACAAATTGAGGGGCTGAAATACCAAAACAGCTTGCAAATTGATGCTGATACAGGAGAGAAAAGCAAGTTGACTCAAGAGAACAAGGCCCTGAGAGCCCGAATCCGCCAAGACAGAAAGAATGCCGGTGACCAACAGAAAAGTCGGTCCAATGAGAGGTTGATAGCAGAGTTGAGGAGTCAGGTCAGCAAAAGCCGAGAGGATTTGGAGAGATCCGAGGCTTGCATAGCGAGAATGCGGGTCAGATGGGCAAAAGGTACAATGGCACGGAAAAAGCATCTACAACAAGTCATAAGGGATTATGAAATGAGCATTGGACTATTAAGAGAAACAAACTCCACTCTTCAGGAGCGGGTCTTTAAACAAGCCCGAGATGCCCAAGCAGACAGAAGGCACTGTTATGATGTGATTGCCAGAATGGAAAAACAAATGGAGAGGTTCCAGGATCGACTCGCCAACAATGCTCAAGCACTGGGACTAAAAAACCGGCGACTAGAGCAACTATTCAGGGAAAGGGACAACATTCGAGGTAGGATTGACGAGATTGGGCACTACATCTACATGAGATGCTTAGCATGTGAGCAAATCCCTCGTGATACCCTACTTGCCTCCATCATGGGCTACGTCCACCGGATCATGAATGAGTTGAAAAGCTTACAAAGGGGTCTTACACCAAAGCCCGCGGAAAGGCCGAACGATGCCTTGCGGGCACCAAAATTCAAGGCTTTAATGTATCCCTAGTTCAAGCCTGCACTTGTTTGTTTTTCAGAGTTTGTTGTCTACCCCTATGTTCTCTTCAAACATTGTTAGTAGTGTGGAGTCTGTATTTCGTTTGTTTTCTTTCAAATAACAGTTTGTAATAGAATATTTGGGTAATAGAATGTAAAATTGGGTCTTTATTTTACTCAAGCACGAACTACGCCTGGTCTGATTCGTGCGGGGTCACGATACGTAGGCAATGTCTATAGGATTCGACCTTAATTAAAAAAAAGGAAAAAGAGAGAGAGAAGAAGAAAAGAGAGGTCCCTGAAACACTCGAAAGAGGCACAAATAAAATAAGCCGGGATGATGCATGCGGTCAGAGCAAAAACATGTTAGAAATGGTTAACTGCCTAAGAACATTGCATCCAGCGTGCAATTACAATATATGTTAAGACTCTAACACTGACAAGTTTGTTGTTTTTCCAATCAATATCAGTTAGTTTGTTAAAGCGTACTGGCACCGTACCATTATCAAACAAGATCAAAAGGGCCCATACCAGAAAGCATGACTAGCTCAGACAACAGTGTTGAGTCGGAAAAGATGGCAAATTAGATGCTGAAGGAGGCCATGGAAAAAATGGAGAAGATGAGGCTGGAAATGAATGCAATACAGATAGCCTTAGCTAGAGCCCAAAAGGGGCATGAACTACCTGTTACTCCTACTCTCCAACCAGGACACACGCCAGAATACCCCTCTCCCGGTCCTTCAACGAGTTTCCCAAGCCATCACTACTATCAGGGAAGAGAGGCCTATGACCCCCAAGCTCCACCACCCAATCAAAATCCTCCTCCACCAAATGTTCCCGTCTTTGTGGCGCCTGCCCCAGCCCCATTGCACAGATCGTCTAGCGAGCCATTGTTTCAGGCTCACGATACACAATATTACCCCCCTGAACTCACATTCAAAGCACCCGAGCCACATACCTATAATCCCCACTTTGAGGTCCCGACGGAGATTGAAAAGCCAGCTAAGAGACCAGAGCAGGACGAGGTGATGCGGAAATTTAAAAGCCTGGAGCAGTCCTTCAGGAACATGCACGGGTTAGGCAACCAGGTCAGCGTGGCTTACAAGGATCTATGCCCTTTCCCTGACGTCCAATTACCAGCAGGGTTCAAGATGTCCAAATTCAATTTATACGAAGGGCATGGAGTTCCTATAGCACATATACGGGGCTTTGCAGCAAGATGAGGGGAGCGGGGGGCAAAGATGAGCTACTGATAGCTTACTTTGGCCAGAGTTTGAGCGGGTCGGCACTAGAGTGGTATACAAGACAAGATCCGAGCAGGTGGTACACCTGGGATGATCAGGCACAGGCTTTCGCAAGACACTTCCAATACAACCTTGAGATAGTCCCAGACCGTCTCACATTGCTAAAGCTTGAGAAGAAACCCGGAGAGAGCTTCCGGGAATTTGGGTTCCGATGGAGAGAACATGCAGCCAGAGTTGATCCTCCAATGAGAGAGGGAGAAATGGTAGATTACTTTCTACAAACTCTAGAGCCAACTTACTTCGGTGACTTGGTGATGTCAGTTGGCAAATCATTCAACGAAGTGGTGAAAATGGGAGGCATGGTAGAATAGGGACTTAAGTCCAATAAGATCCTGAGTTATTCGACAATTAAAGCAACGACTCAGGCCATTCAGAGCGGCAAGGGAGGTGCGCTCGAAAAGAAAAGGAGAGAGGAGGTTACGACAATAGAGGCAGGCAATTGGTCCAGATCTAGAGGTCCTTCCCCTCATTACCAACCCAGACCCCATCATCTAAACTACACACACATTCCAAATTACCCTCCACAACCCTACTACCCACCACAAGAACAACATTTCTCCGCCCATCAAGCCCAGACATATACTCAACCTCCGGCTCGCCCGCAATGGCGCGCGCCAGCTCCCCACAATACATACCTACCTCCACATAATACCTACCCACCACCATAAAACACCTATCCACCGCCAAGAGCCTACAGGAACCCTCCATAGATGGGTTTCAGGGGAAATCCGGCTTCCAGAAATGAAAGACTGCAGAGGCAAAGAACCTTTACTGAGTTGGGAGAAACTTATACTGCCTTGTTCCACAAATTAAGGCAGTTGGGTTTATTAAATCCTGTTGAGCCTAGGTTGCCAAATCCCTTACCCCAAAATATGGATCACTCGGTAAGATGTGAATATTGTTCGGGAGCTCCCGGACATGATACCGAGAAATGTTGGAGGCTGAAACATGCGATACAAGATCTTATTGATACCAACAAGATCGAGGTACAGGCACCGGAGGCACCCAACATTAACCAGAACCCATTGCCAAAGCACCCTGAAGCCTATATGATCGAGCTTGTGCACGAAGGAGGGGAGCCAAAGAAACCCTCACAGATAGTGATGATGATCCATGCCACTCCAAAAGAAAAATCGACCGATGGGGAAACAGGGGTACAGTTGAAGGGGGAGGATGTCAAGCCAGTGGTGATATTAGGGAAGAATCCATCCACAGCTACCAAGAAACCAGAGCCAGCCAAGTTAGTAGTATCGGGAGCATCATCTGCACCCGTAGTTGTTGTGAAAGGGGTCTACAGGGAACCGGTCATCATAAAGCCGGTAGTCCAATTGCCAGTGATTGATAGCAAGGCTGTGCCTTGGAAGTATGAAAAGACAGTGGTAATGTACAAGGGAAAGCAAGTGGAGGAGGATAGTTGTGAGGCGCAGGGACTGACTCGATCGGGACGGTGTTTTACTCCCGTGGAGTTGAGAAGGTCCAACCCAGCGGTAACAAAGAAACTCGTGTCAGAAGAAGAGGCGGAGGAATTCCTGAAAAAGATGAAAGTGCAGGATTACTCCGTTGTTGAACAATTGAAGAAAACACCGGCCTAGATCTCGTTGTTATCACTATTGATCCATTCAGACGAGCATCGCCAGGCCCTGATGAAGATACTAAATGAAGCTCATGTGCCCAATGAAATTTCAGTGAACCACCATGAAACAATTGCAACAAAATTTTTGAGGTAAACAGGGTAACGTTCTCTGATGACGATTTGCCAGTGGAGGGCACAAAACATAATAAAGCTCTCTACTTGACTGTCAAATGTGAAGATGCGGCAGTTACTCGGGCGTTGGTGGATAACGGTTCAAGTGTCAATATTTGTCCATTATCCACACTGAACCAGTTGAAGATTGACCATGATAGAATCCACAAGAACAGCGTTTGCGTCCGGGGGTTTGACGGAAGTGGAACAGACACCGTGGGAGATATTATACTCGAGTTGACCATCGGCCCGGTCGAGTTTACTATGGAGTTCCAGGTATTGGATGCCGCAGTATCTTATAACCTTTTGTTAGGACGACCATGGATCCACGCGGCCAAAGCATTGCCATCCACATTGCATCAAATGGTCAAGTTTGAATGGGACAGATAAGATGTCGTGCTGCATGGGGAAGACACTGCGTGCACCATGGGAGGTGCCATTGTGCCATTCATAGAAACAAACGATGACAAAGGTCCTTGGTTTTACCAGATTTTTGATGCAGTGTCAGCAAACAAGATTCCCGAGGGTAAAAGCATTCCACACCCCAGGATAGCTGCAACCGTCATGATAGCTTCGGAGATGCTAAGTAATGGGTTCGTGCCATGAAAGGGTCTGGCGGCTGAGCTCCAGGGAATTGTTCAACCTGTCTCTTTGCCCAAGAATTTAGAGACTTTCGGATTGGGATTCAAACCAACTGCAGCAGATATAAAGCGAGCTCGGAAAATGAAGAAGAAAGTTTGGGTTCTTCCCAAGCCAGTTCCGCGCCTCTCTAGATCTTTCGTTAGAGCATGTGTCACAAGGTCGTTAGTCCCGAAAATTCGTGGACCGTCGATTGGGCCAGATGGAGATTTGGATGAGGGCTTAGAAAGAATGTTCGCAGATGTCAACACAATAGAAGCTGGAGAGGGTTCCAGTAAGGCAGACATACAGTTTGTGGGGCCTAGGGCCAATGTCAACAATTGGACAGCTACTCATTTTCCTACTCGGAGGGAGTCCTGGTAGTTGACTCTGATTTTCCTTTTTTGTTTTTTGGATTATTTCAGGGTTGTAATCCAGATTTCTTTTTATTTTTATTACTGCTCAACAAAGTGTGAAACCTTGTTATCCCATAATTTAATAAAACGAAAATGTTTCTTCTTTATTCCTTATTTTATATGTTATTTTTAATTTTGTTTCCTTCGTTTCTTTTTCTGAACAGTTCTTTTCATACTGGTTCTAATGACATGGCATGCACAACGGATCTTCAACCTAGTCTAAAAGATCAATCTGATTCCGAACTAACTATACAAGAGGTCGATTATGATAATGAATCAGAATATGATGAAGATGAAGCCTTCGAGGAGATAAACAGGGAGTTAAGTCAGTTTGAAGAAAAAGCCAAGCCCAACTTAAATGACACAGAAGCCATCAATTTAGGGGATGCCGACGATATCAGAGAAACTAAAATAAGCATCCACATTACACCAAATATCAGGGAGGAATTGATCAAAACACTTATTGAGTTCAAATATATTTTTGCCTGGTCATATGATGACATGCCGGGGTTAAGCACAGATTTAGTGGTTCATAAATTGCCCACTAACCCGACATGTCCTCCCGTCAAGCAGAAATTGAGGAAGTTCAAAACGGATATGAGTGTGAAGATTAAAGAAGAAGTAACCAAGCAGCTGCAAGCAAAGGTTATTCGTGTCACTCGATATCCTGATTGGTTGGATAATGTGGTGCCGGTGCCAAAGAAAGATGGGAAGATCAGGGTGTGTGTCGATTACCACAATCTGAATAGGGTAAGCCCAAAGGACAACTTTCCTTTACCAAACATTCATATCTTGATTGACAATTGTGCCGGACGTGAGATCGGATCTTTTGTAGATTGCTATGCTAGGTATCATCAGATTCTGATGGATGAGGAAGATGCAGAAAAGACAACCTTCATTACGCCGTGGGGAAATTATTGCTACCGGGTAATGCCATTTGGTTTGAAGAATACTGGGGCAACGTACATGAGAGCAATGACTACCGTGTTTCATGACATGATCCATAAAGAAATCGAGGTATACGTGGACGATGTGATCATAAAGTCTAAGCATCAGGAAGACCATGTAGCAGACCTAAGGAAGTTCTTTCAAAGACTTAGAAAGTATGATATTAAGCTTAACCCGGCTAAATGTGCCTTTGGTGTTCCATCTGGAAGGATGTTGGGATTCATCGTCAGTCGGCGAGGTATTGAACTGGACCCGTCAAAGATCAAATCTATCCAAGATTTGCCACCGCCGAAGAACAAGACAGAAGTAATAAGTCTGTTGGGAAGGTTGAACTACATCAGCAGATTTATTGCTCAACTCACAGCAACCTGTGAACCCATTTTTCGGTTACTGAAGAAAGATACCGCGATAGGATGGACAACAGAATGTCAGGAGGCATTTGACCAGATCAAAGGATATTTATCAAATCCACCTGTGTTGGTTCCACCTGAGCCGGGAAGACCATTAATCCTTTATCTAACGGTCCTGGAGAATTCGTTTGGCTGCGTGTTAGGGCAACACGACATCACAGGAAGAAAAGAGCAAGCCATCTATTATCTCAGCAAGAAGTTTACAGTCTATGAGAATAAGTACACTCAACTTGAGAAGACATGTTGTGCTCTAACTTGGGTAGCACAGAAGTTTAAGCATTATCTGTCGTCACATACTACTTACTTTATTTCACGCCTGGATCCATTGAAGTATATTTTCCAGAAGCCTATGCCCACAGGAAGATTGGCAAAATGACAGATATTACTCACAAAGTTCGACATTGTCTATGTGACGAGGACGACCATGAAAGCTCAAGCATTGGACGATCACTTGGCTGAGAATCCTATTGATGAAGAATACGAGCGTTTGAGGACGTATTTTCCAGATGAAGAAGTGATGCATATAGAGGAGTTAGAACTGAATGAGAAACCAGGGTGGAAGCTTTTCTTTGATGGGGCTGCGAATGCAAAAGGAGTTGGAATAGGAGCGGTAGTTATTTCTGAAACAGGACATCACTATCCTATTACAGCTCAGCTACGTTTCTATTATACCAACAACATGGCTGAATATGAGGTATGCATTCTGGGCTTACGTTTAGCTGCAGACATGGATGTCCAGGACGTCTTGGTCTTGGGAGACTCGGACCTTCTGGTACATCAGATCTAGGGTGAATGGGAAACACGGGATTTAAAGCTTATACCATATCGACAATGTTTGCACGATCTGAGCAAGCGATTTCGATCTGTGGAGTTCAGACACATCCCGAGAATTCACAATGAGGTTGCTGATGCTTTGGCCACTTTAGTATCGATGTTGCACCATCCAGACAAGATCCATGTTGACCCGTTGCATATTCAGGTTCGTGATCAACATGCTTATTGCAACATGATAGAGGAAGAAGTGGATGGCGAGCCATGGTTTTATGACGTCAAGGAATACCTCAGGATGGGGATATACCCGGAGCAGGCCACCGGAGATCAAAAAAGAGCCATTCGGCGATTGTCAAATGGATTCTTCCTCAGTGGAGGAGTGCTATACAAAAGAACCCCAGATTTGGGATTGCTGAGATGTATAGATGCTAGTCAAGCCACGACAGTGATGACAGAGGTACATGCTGGAGTCTGTGGGCCCCATATGAGCGTGAATGTATTGGCAAAAAAGATTCTGCGTGCGGGATATTATTGGCTCACCATGGAGCATGATTGTATCAGTTTCGTGCGAAAATGCCATCAGTGTCAGATACACGGAGATCTGATTCATTCTCCGCCGACAAAATTACCTACAATATCAGCGCCATGGCCATTTGTTGCGTGGGGCATGGATGTCATTGGACCCATTGAGCCGGCAACTTCAAACGGTCATAGGTTCATTCTGGTAACCATCGATTATTTCACCAAATGGGTGGAGGCCAAGACTTTCAAGTCAGTGTCCGAAAAGGCGGTGGTGGATTTTGTCCATTCCCATCATCTGTAGATTTGGGATCCCGAAAGTGATCATCACGGACAACGGTGCTAATCTTAATAGCAGTTTGATGAAAGAAGTATGTCAACAGTTCAAGATTACACATCGTAATTCCACCCCGTATCGTCCCAAGGCGAATGGTGCAGTTGAGGCAGCCAACAAAAATATAAAAAAGATTTTGAGGAAGATGGTAGAAGGGTCCAGACAGTGGCATGAAAAGTTACCGTTTGCATTGTTGGGTTATCGCACTACTGTTCGTACATCAGTAGGTGCAACTCCTTATTCGTTGGTATACAAAACTGAAGCAGTGATACCAGCAGAAGTTGAAATTCCATCCCTTCGGATTGTCGCTGAGGCCGGGATTGATGATGATGAATGGGTCAAAGCCCGACTGGAGCAGTTGAGCTTAATTGATGAAAAAAGATTGGCAGCAGTATGCCATGGCCAGTTATATCAGAAGAGAATGGCAAGAGCATACAATAAGAAGGTGCGCCCTAGGAAATTTGAAGTAGGGCAGCAAGTATTGAAACGGATCCTCCCCACATCAGATCGAGGCAAAAGGCAAGTTCGCCCCGAATTGGCAAGGGCCGTATATTGTGACCAGAGTATTATCCAACGGCGCTTTACGTCTGACAGATGTCGAAGGAAGATGCATCGACATAGCTATCAATTCTAATGCAGTCAAAAGATATTATGTATAATTTCTTTTGTTGTTTATTTGTTTGTTTGTACTTAGTGCTTATCGAATAATGAGATGATGGAGGCAATTCTTTCTTTTATCCAAACACTTTTAACCTTTGCTTTACCCCTTTGAGCCTTACTTATTCTTTTATACCCCTCCCTTGGAATCATTAATGAAAAAGAAAAAGAAAAATGAAAAAAGGAGAATGATAAAAAAAAGGGTCGCAAGAAAAACAAAGGAATCAAGTGAACTACGTTCGACATGATTCCTCAAAGAGGATACGTAGGCGCCTCACGGCTCGGTCATAATGTAACAAAAATAAAAAAAATCCCCAAGCAAGAAAATTGGGGCAGAAGTTATGTTTTTAAATTTTTGAAGAAAAAAAAAAGTTTGATTCCAAGAGTTGTAATGTCTTACCCATCAAAGTTATTTTGAATTTTATATCCTTTTCTTATAAGCCCCACATAAAACCCATATTGATGTCCAAAAAAAAACAAAAAAAAAAGACCTCCCGATCAGTATCCGAGAGGTGCCAAGACATGCAAATAAAAGCCGAGAATAACACACCGGTCCCCGACTGAATGAGGATCATGAGCTGAAAGAATTGATAGCCATAAGAATTCCCCGCAGAGAGAATCTTACCGGCAACACTCCAATCCCCAGCTGAGAAGCAAAATGAGAGAGCCTTATCGGTGAAAACCTTCACAGGCACCTTAAGGCGACGTAAGCTGAGAGAAGCAAAATGAGAGAGTCTTATCGGTGAAAACCTTCACAGACACTATAAGGCGACGGGAATTGAGAAAAATGAGAGAGTCTTATTAGTGAAAACCCCACGAAGGGCACTATGAGGCGACAAGATAGATTGGCGGAAAGGATCCGCATTTTTCAAAGAGGTGGGCACCTATTTATCCCCAGCAAGTGAAGACATCAGAAAGATTGATCGACACAAATAGACCGGGTTGATTAATCCGGAATGCACGACATGATCGTTGGAGTCGGTTATACCACCCAGATAAGTTAATTTATTTTCTTTTCCCCATCATTCGTTCAGAAAGATTTTCTCTTTTTCTATCTTTTCATTTCTTTGTTTAAAAGACTTTTTTCAGAAATTTATTTTTTTGAGAAAAGTCTTTCAGAGCTTACAACCAGTTGTCAAAATGGTACAACGTAAAATGTGAAGAGGGCAGGCCAAAGACAAGGTGATAAGACAAAAGACGTTGGTTGCCAGGCCGAATAATATTGGTCTAAAATGACAAGGAAAGTACGGGGAAGAACCGAAAAAAAACATGTTGAGGAAATTGTGGGCCAAGTTCCAAGAGGATCCCCAGCAGAACTCCGACCGAATATCGACCAAGTTCCGAGGTGGTCGGACAACACAGAGTGGGAAAGGAAGAAAGGAAAATCCATCTTCAGCAAAATAACCCCCGACAACTTTTGAGACACAGAACGGGGAAGGGATAAATGGAAAAACCATCCCTAGCAGAATGTTATCCCCAGCAAATAACGTCATCCCCAACAAGTTTTGGGAACGCCAAACAGGAATAAGGGGAAGGGAACAATCATCCCTCATCAGGAGTGTCATGACCACTCGCCATATTTTAAAAAACTAACTAAATTTTCTTTGATTTGAACAGGAAAATAAAGTGTTGATGATGGCCGAAAGACACGCCATAAGAAAGATCGCCAGAACTGGGGCAGAAAATTTTCTGCCACAGGTGAAAATTTTCTCGGAGAATCGAGGAATCAAATTCAAGTTATTCTTTAGCAATTAGGCACCCACCTGTATAACAAGGGAATACTTTTCATGTCTTTACCATTAGGCGCCCACCTGTATAACAAGGGAATACATTTCATGTCTTTACCATTAGGCGCCCACCTGTATAACAAGGGAATACATTTCATGTCTTTACCATTAGGCGTCCACCTGTATAACAAGGGAATACATTTCATTTCATATTCTTAGGCACCCACCTGTATAACAAGGGAATACATTTCATGTCTTTACCATTAGGCGCCCACCTGTATAACAAGGGAATACATTACATGTCTTTACCATTAGGCGCCCACCTGTATAACAAGGGAATACATTTCATATCTTTACCATTAGGCGCCCACCTGTATAACAAGGGAATACATTTCATGTCTTTACCATTAGGCGTCCACCTGTATAACAAGGGAATACATTTCATGTCTTTACCAATTAGGCGCCCACCTGTATAATGAGAGAATATTTTTCAGTCTTTACATTGCAGGTCTTGAAATACGTAACCCACCAAAAGGCAGAAGGTTACAACAAAAGATTCGCAGCATAATGCAGGAAGCCGCATCCTCAAGCGGACAGAACAAAAAGATGCAAACTGGTGTTCAGGAAAGCAAGAGGCCGGTGTCATCCCCGTCAGTTCTCGGAATAAAGAAGCACCGGAATCAACGCAAGCCGACAAGAAAGCAAGGCATCAAGTACAATTGGAAGATATATGAGATCTTGTAATCCGTAGTCTAGCCTAACTTCTTGATTTTTCTTTTAAGCATGGTGTAATAAGGAGGTCAGCAAACAGTAAAAGTAGCATGCAACAACAGTAACATTGCAGTCCCATGGTAGTCCCAACTACCAAAATTTCCCGAACTACATTGACCTGATTCCTGTTTAGCCGAGGATATGTAGGAAACCTCTGAAGCAAAGATTCGGTCAAATCTTTCAAAAATGCTTCACACGGAGTATTCCAACAGGCAAAAAATCGCTCATATCCGCTCACTTTATCTTTGCGCGAAAACCCTTCGTGCTTCCGGACAAAGAGGGGCAGCTGTGAGCACGTGATTTTTTTCCTATATGAGAATTACTCCCAAAAATTCAAAATAAAACAATTTTTCTTTGTGTGCAATTTTTGTATTTTTGTGGTATTTTTGTATAATTATTTGTATTTTTGTCTGTGCATGTTTATTTGTTTAAATTAATAAAATAATAAAATATGTCGCATTTTCATTTAGTATTTAATTAAGTTTGTTTTTTACAAAATGAAAAAATCATAAAAAAAATAATGTACGTTGCATTTTTAGCATTTAACGTCTAAATTGTGCGATTTTATCATTAATTGCTATTTAAATGTGCGATAATAGTTATTGTGAATTAATTAGTATTTTGATAAGTTAATTTAGTTTATAAGTTAGTTTAGAATTTTAGTTTTTAGGAAGTAAAATAAAAGAGAGCAAGAATATAAAGAAAATCGAAATTAGGTCTTTTCTTCAATTTTGAACCACATGCCCAAATATACCCAACCTTTCCCTACGACCCGGTCCATTTTAAACTGGGTCGACCCAGTCCATAACTCCAAAGACCCAACACCCCTATTTTCCTATCTTTCATTTCAAAAAACAAAACCCTAAAAAAACATTTTCACTTTTGAAAGATCCCACCCTCCCCCTCTCTTACCTTCTTCTTCTTCAAGCTTCTAAGTTCCCCTCCCATGGCTTCCCTTTACCCTCCAGGCCTTCCCCCTCACCCCGTCAACACACACACACACACACAGTGGAAATGAACACACGCAGCAGCCGTTCATGGCTGTTGCTTCTTCTTCGTCTTCGTCCCAAATGACCTCTATGTTTTCTTCTTCGTTCAAGCATCTATGGCCGCTGCATCGTCTTCTTCCTCGTCACCTCCATACTCACGTTTAAACAGCCCCCCCATTCCGCTCACCACTACCCAAACCACCACCATCTTCTTCCTCGTTCCATGAACGTCGACCAACCATAAGCAGCCATCGCTGCAACTGCTGCCCTCCCGTCAAGTTCTAGTGCTTCACCTGCTGCTGCCCTCCAGTCGTGGAGCTCCATGTCCAGCAACCATTGTTGCTGCTTCACTCCTACAACAGCCAACGCCTCACGTCCAAACGAGCATCGACGTCTCCCGTTGTTGTTTCTTTTGGTATAAAATTCTCTGGCATCTTAAACCTGGGAAGAGAAGTTCGAACATATCGGGAAGCGAAAATAGAGTGGATGGAGACGTCACTTGCTGATGCTGTCTTAGACGGAACCATGGCGGCATAGTGGTGGTAGTACGACAGAGAAGATCAGAGACTAAAACAAGAGAGGAAATGGAAATAAGGAGATATTTTCCTTGCTGTCTTGGACAGAACCATGGTGTCGTTTTTTTTTCCTTCTGTCTCCTCACACCAACGACCACTCTCATCACTTACAGGCCAGTGACCAACAATTGGTCGAATTCGAGTTCGAGTTGGTTTTCGTTCCAGAGTCAGAAGCAATTGGTCGAGTTCGAGTTCGAGTTTTGCCATTTCCGTTCTGAGTTCGTCGTTGTTCCAATCCGGGTTAGTTGTTTTAAGTTTCATTTTTGTCCGTATTGTGTTTGATATTTTTAGATCCGAAATTAGTATAAGTTTGATTCTTTTCTTGTTCGTTATTTTCACTTTGATTATTTCTTCAGTTTGTTTCATTTTTCTTATTTGTTTTTTAGGTAGAAATTGTTAGTTTAATTATAATGTTGTTAGATTTAAGTTGAAGTTCAATTAATTATTTCTTCAATTTGTTTTTATTAATTTAAAAGGATTTAGTTTTTAATATAGAAGAGTGTTAGTTTAAATCGTTTGAATCCGTCATCTTTGTTGTTTAATATAGATTTAATTCGTACTCATTTTTTGTTTGAAGTTCGTTTTTAATCCAGTGATTTAATGTGAGTTTATGTTTTGCTTTTTAATTTTTCTGATTTAGTTTGAATCATGTATCTTTGTTGTAATTTTGTTGGATTTAATTTGAAGATCAATTGATTATTTGAGTTTAGTGATTTGAATCTGTTTATTTATTTTGTTTAAGTTTAATTTGAATTTGAGCTCATGATTTGAATATACTTGTTTGTTATTGTTGTTGAATCTGAAAATAGGTTTGTTGTTTAAAAACATTGTTCAGTCAAAATAATTCCAGTTGTTTCTTTGTTGTTCATCATTTAGTTTGAGTTTGTTCATAAAATTTGATTAGGAATTGGTTATAACTGCTATATTTTGGTTAGAATTGATTAGATGAATTGGTTATAGCTGACGGGGTAGATTGGTAAATTGCAGTATTTTTAAGGGTAAAATGGTAATTTCAATAAGGTCGGAGGGGTAATTTTGGAATTGAAAATTTGAACAATTAATTATTTTGAGTGCTCTGTCCATTAAGATTAAATAATATTTAAATAATATTAAAATAGTACATGGTGGGGGACAAGACATAATGTAGTGGGGGAGTAATATAATTGTTTAATGTAGGCATGAGGGACAAGATATAATGGAGGGGATAATGTATTTGTTTAATGTAGTGGGGGACAAAACATTAGGTAGTGGGATTAAAAGGGGGATGAGTGGAAGATAGTGGGTTTTTAATTTTAAAAAATGCTGAAGTTGGTAATAAATAGAGGGGACTTGGACAGAATTAAAAAAAAGAGGGAAGGGGAGCTGAATATTGAAGAGAGAGAAAAGTTCCGAAAATATTAAGACTTCCAAAAATACAAATAAAAAGATTCTGGAAATTAAAAGAGAGAGTAGTATACACCTGATATACAATCTAAATATTTTGATATACGGATTCAGAAATTAAGGGTTAAACATTAATTAGTCTTTCAAATCTAAAAAGATTCTCTTGGCTTCTGTCCGTTGATTGTTGTCGGTGTTTCTGGATTTTTATCTTGGTTTTCAAATCTGTCACTGGGTGTTCCGTTGACTGGTTATTACTGGTTATTGTTGTTGTTGTTGTGTTACATACTACGTTGCTGACTTTCTTCTTCTTATATTGGCAGTACCAGGTACACAACTGTAATTTTGGCATTTTGTAAGATGAAATGTGAAAGTACGAATACATATGAAGAATGGAATTTTAAAATTCTAATTTAGCTTTTTCTTTGTTTTTTTTATTAATTGTATTTAGGCTATTTCATGTATTATTATTCTGTAAATTGTTGTCGTTTTGCATAACTAGACATATTGTAGTGATGTATTAAATAATGTTTCGCTTTAACTTGATTATTAGGTAGTATATATTTAAGCATGTTCATTACTGTCAAACTGTCTAATAATTAGAATAAGAGGAAAATAACGTAAATAGGACTTTATTAAACCAGCTTGGCAAAATTGATTAAGTTCACTATTTATGAAGGTTTTAATATTGTCAACATTAAGTTAATCGAAAACACGTAGCTAAGTTTAATTAAAGCATGAATTTAATTTAATTTTGCGAATTAGGCATTATGGTGATTTGAGTTAAAACAAGGCGAGTTAAGGTTAAATTAAATAAATTCTAGAAATATGCATTAGTAATTAAGATTGTTGCTAATTTTTAGTAGTTGAAAATAATTAATTTCAATATCTCAAGTCACCTAACAATGTAAGTTTAATCCGGTTAGGGGATAATTAGTTTCTTTTAAATATTATTTGACAATTCCATATTGTATTTATAATTACAATTTTAGTAATATTCCTTTCCGTTAATATTTGTCTTAAACTAGTATTTACTATGTTATTTATAAGTATGTAAAAATTAATTTTTATATTTATAGACAAATTTAATAAAAAAATGTAGTCATTTTAGGATATTCATAAAATAAAAGAGGCTTTCGCAAAAAAAAAAAAAATACAAAAATTGCAGGGCCCTCAAATATTATTTATTTTCTTTTAAAAAAAATACTTAGATTCCGGGATGGGCCGTTTAGTAAATTTCACGGTCCTACCTAAAAGTATAATAACGCGCAGTCTTTAGGCGCGTATTAAATAAGGTTATTTTCTTAAATATGGGTGTGCATTTATGTAACCCAAATTCCAATCTTGACGGAGTCAAAATGTGTCAACAAATCACGTGTACACTGGTTGTGATGTGGTTCGAGATGCGTTTTCACGACGTTGTAATTCTTGTATAAAATAATAATAATAATAATGATAAAAGCGGTTCAAAGCTAAATTTGCATATAAGTTCTTAATTGTTTAAAAAAATCAGATAAATAAGCCAAATATAACAGTTGAGCGACCGTGCTAGAACCACGGAATTCGGGAATGCCTAACACCTTCTCCCGGGTTAACAGAATTCCTTATCCGGATTTCTGATTCGCGGACTGTTAAACAGAGTCATTCTTTTTCTCGATTCGGGATTCAACCGGTGACTTGGGACACCATAAATCTCCCAAGTGGCGACTCTGAAATAAATAAACAAATCCCGTTTCGATTGTCCTTTAATTGGAAAAAACTCCCTTCCTGTACTCTCGCGGGGACGGAAAAAGGAGGTGTGACACACACCATGACATGCACCTGTGGCCTATTCTGTCAAGCAAGTCTGATGTTCAACTATTGTTGTACCCTCTAAGCCGTGAAACTGGGCTTCAATGCTCCGATTATCCAATCTGATTTACAATCCTTATTCGACTTGTAGTGCCCAAAGGGTTTTCACCATCAAGCCTCTCTCATTTGATTCTTTCTCTCAACTTTTGTCGCCTAAAGGTGCCCGTGAAGGTTTTCTCCAATAAGACTCTCTCATTTTTATTTCTCTCAACTCTCATCGCCTTACGGTGCATGTGAGGGTTTTTACCGATAAGACTCTCTCATTTTCATTACTTTTCCTACTTGAACCAGAGTGTTACCCTGATATGAATTACCTCTATTTGCTCGACTTGGCATCTCTCGAAGACTGATCGGAAGGTCTTTCTTTGGACTGTAATGTGGGATATTGGATGGGGTTAGAAAGAAAGGGTATTAAAGGCTCAAAACAGTTCGACATGGGTTTAAAATTACAACTTTTGGAATCAGATTTCTTACAGCAAACACAACTTCTGCCCCAGTTTCTTTGCCTGGGGACTTTTGGATTTTTTATTTTGATGGGACCGAACCGTGAGGCTGCCTACGTATCCTTAAAAAGAATCAGGTCGAACGTAGTTCATGTCATAGAAATTACTTTGTTGTTGTGATTTTTCTTTCCTTTTTCTTCCTCTTTCTCTTTTTTTTTTCTCTTTTTGTTATTTTGTTTTTTTCTTTTTCTCATTATTTTTCTTCCTCTTTTTTTTTTCTTTCCTTCTTGTTTTTCCTTTACTTATATTTCACGCTTGCATTTCTGATCTTTACTACTGATTCCGAAAAAAGGGTATGAAAGAAAAATAAATAAGGCTCAAAGGGGTAACAAAGGATAAAGTGTTTAGATAGCAGAACAAAATGCCTTCGTCATTCCAATCTCCAAAATAAGCCAAGTACAAACAACACAATTAAACAAACCAAGGAAAGCATTCGTAACATCTTTTGATTGCGCCAGACTTGATAACCATATCCGCACATTCGCCTTCTACATTTGTTACATACAAAGCACCATTGGACAACACTCTCACTTTCATTACCACGAATGACCCCCTACAAATTTGGGTCAAACTTGTCGTTATCTACACCCTGATGCGGCATGTTGAGTTTCAATAGGGTTTCTCTATGTTCTATCTGCCCCAGTTTCACGCAATCCGGACTTGAAATGATCTCAAAATGCCTTTACTTATTTCCCTCAAATGTCCCTATCATCTATAAAATTGTTTCATTGCTTCATGACTAAACTTACTCTTTTTTTTTAAGACCAGGCTGAGAATTACGCATGCATGTCATGTCACTAGAGTCAACAGGGAAGGAACTGTAAAAAGAAAAGAGAACTAAACAAAATGACCATAAATAACAGAAAACGGAAACTTGCATTAGATAGATGGTGAAGGGGTTTGAACAACAAAACAAACACTAAACTGGGGTTACAAACCTGGAACAACATAGACAGCACTAAAGGAGTTACTACGACTAAACAAACCAAGAAAAAATAAAAGAATAGAAGGGTTGAGTCACAAGACCATATCCGGATTACAACCCTTGGAATAACCTGGACAACAGAAATGACAACAAAATAAACCACCAAACTCCTCCCTGGCTAACCAAGAAGTGAGCGTCTTTCCAATCACCAAACTCAACATCTTAGCCACTGACTTCAGCATCAACAATACTAGGACCTTCACAAGTCTCCATCACAATGTTCTTAGCAAATTTCTTTTGGGTTCCCTTTGCCTACTCTTTCTTAGGATCAACCTCTAATAGAGCTGAAAACTTTGTAGCATGTGGACCTCCGAGGTTCTCAGAAGAATTCTCATATTCCTTTTCAAAATAAATCATACCTATCATATGCGTCTCATTATGCATAGGCGATGGACTTTGGCTAGTGTCTGCTGCATCTGGATTTTGCACAACAATGTCACCTGCATCAATAAGCTTCTGAATCGCATTCTTAAGATTCCAACGCTTCTCTATGTCATGCCCCGGGGCATCTGAGCAATATGTGCACCTTTGAGAAAAATCAAACTTCTTTGGAAGAGGGTTTGGCATTTTTATCTGGATCGGCTTCAACATGTCCAATTGCTTCAACTTTTGGAACAAACTGGCATATGACACTCCCAATGGGGTGAAAGCCTTTCCTTTTTTCAGCAACCTCTTATTCTTAAATGCTTGATTGGGCTGAAAACCTGATCCAGGGGGTTTTCGGTAGGCTCGTGTGGGTGGATATGCATTTCGTGGAGCTGGGTACAGAGAGAGCGATGTACGATTTTGGGAGTTCCGTGGAGAGAAGTGGCATTGGGGAGGATCATCTGGTGTGTCACGATATCCCCAGGGATGATGTCGAGGCTGGAAGTATTGATAGGGAAAGCCCATCGGATCATCTTTTCTGTTTCTCTTTCTTCCACCCAAGCTTACTGGGATGTTTTGAATGTCATTCGAACAACTCATGATTTTGCCTGACTTGATCCCCTCTTCTACTAGCTCCCTCATTTTTAACACATCTTTGAAAGGCTTTCCCAAGGCCGGGATCAAATGACTGAAGTAGGTGGGCCCCAGGGCTTGTAGGAAAAGCTCAACCATTTCTTCTTCACCAATCGGGGTATTGACTCGAGCAGCCTACTCCCTCCATCTGAGTCCAAATTCTCTAAAGCTTTCCTCCGGCTTCTTTTCCATTCTGGATAGGGAGGAGCGGTCTGGGGTAACGTTCGATCTATATTGAAAGTATCGAACAAAATCTTGAGCCATGTCACCCAATGTAGGCCAATTACTAACATATTGACGATTATGTCATTCCAAAGCTGCCCCAGTCAGGCTCTCACTGAAGTACGTCATCAACAAATCATCTTTCTCGCCAACACTTCTCATTTTACTGCAATAATCCCTCAAATGGGCTATTGGATCTTCACACCCATCATACAAGTTAAACTTTGGCACTTTAAACTCCGCGGGCAGGCGAACGTCAGGGGACACGGACAGTTCTTTGTAGGACATGCTGCCCTGATCTTCCCTTCCTTATTTGTTCTTCGAGGATTGTTCTATGCCTTTCAGCCTCCTGGGTATCCCCTCTTTCCTTTCTCTTCCTGTGAACCTTTCATTTTCAACATGCAACTTATCCCGAGGGCTCTGTTTGTATGAGTTGGGAACTTTGTGGGCAACCTCTGAGGGATAATATCGGGCATCGTGAGCTTTAAGTGGGTGCTCATTGTTGGGGATGGTGAAAAAGACAGGAGGGCAATTTTTAGGAAAGGTAATTGGAAGATGAGTGACGGAGCTACTATAGTGGTTGGGAAAGCCATGGTAAGCGGGTGAATCTGGAGAGTATGTGGGATCATTTGGCACTGTGACCGGTGTTTGGGTAAGGGTAGCATTTAGGAAGCTAGTTGGTGGGGGGTGCCCTCCCAGTCATCCAGGCCTGATACATGTCTGTCATGTGTTGTCTTAACATCCTCACCTCTTCAACTAACCCCTTATCCTGTTCAACCAACTACTTTCGGGCACCGGTATCAACCAACTCAGTTCTGTTGTTGTCTGCCATTGCCTTTTGACTTTGTGTTGTGGAGAAAAGTTACCACTTTAAAAACCACAAACCAACCACCCTTCTGCTATGAATATAACAAAAGAAAACCATCACGTTAGCGTTAGGGCATTTAAGATAAGATAATCTCACTTTATGTGCAATGCACCTAGCCACAGTTATCGGTTCTAAAATGACTTCGAGGGTACAAAGGTCAGTTGGCATCATCCCATTTTGTTCATTTCAACCTCTCTTTTCTTTGTTTTTCTGGTACTTCTTAGCTCGCTCATTTTCCTTCCCCTTTTTCTTTCTGATTATCGCTCTTTTTCTTCCTTCTCATTTCTCACATCCCATGACTTCACCCTTTGTTTCTCTCTTTTTTTGTTTCCCCTTTTCCTTTCTTTTAACAGTAAAAAAAGTGATTCGATCAAACCCTATGTAGGTTGCCTACGTATCATGACCCCGCATGAATCAGACCTTTGCGTAGTTCTGGAAGATCAGGAATAAAGGAAACAAACTGACGTTCTCTGTTTATTTTTCTTTTTTTTTTCTTTTTACCTTAATGAATACTCTGCTGAGAAAAGAGAAATAAATGAAGCAAATCTTTTTTTTTGAATTTTATAAACTTAATGTTCTATAACCTATTTTAAACTCAAGCTTAACGAATTTTTTTCTTTTGTTTGAAACAAATACTCTATCAAGGAAAAATTCTAGAAGAGAAAGATATCTTTTGATTCCTTTTTTTTAGAAAGAAAATCTAAAGAGTGAACCACAGAAAAATATTTAGAATTTTCATTTGATATTCTGATGCAAGGTTTCGAAACAAGAAATGAAAAATATAAAACAAAATATTTTTGGATTTCAATTTTGATTGCCTAAAGAAGAATTTCTAATGATAAACAAAGGATAAAGTATGTTTTTTTTTCTATGTACAATATCCTAAAGTTCTAATGAAAATAAAAAGAATTATTTTTCATTTTTCACTAATTTCCCCAAGAAACAACTCAAAAGAAAATCTTTTGGATTTTGGAATTAATACCTTAAAGAAGGATTTTAAAGAAGTACTAAAAGAATTTTTTTTTTATAATTTTGGTCCTAATATAGTAGAGGAAATATAAAAATAATTCATTTTAAGTCCTAGATATTAATTGCTTAAAGAAAAAACAATCTCAAAGGAGATTTTTTTTTATTTCTTATAACAAAAACGCAAAATTTCTTCTTTTTTTTCTTCTGGATTTTCGACTTGTAGCACATTTTCACATACAAAATAAGAAATACAATAACAAAAGACTCGGCAAACTTAACCTGACTATTACAAACTCTAACATCACCTAAAAGAGTAAATACTACTATACAAGACTAGAAAATAAAACAAAAACAATTGACTCAAAAACATAAAATGGCTCCTCGAGCAGCTCATGAATGCAGTGATCCTAAGGTATCTGTCATGCTCAAACTCTGGTAGGTAAATCCACACCTGTATAAGAAAACTTAAACAAACACTATGTGAGACAATAACATTCCCTAAGACATGATTGAGGCTATTTTTGCAAAATGGCTTATTTGGCCAAAAGGTGGCTAGAAGTGCAAAATTTGGCTAAGACCCCGCAAAGTCAAGAACCTAAGATTTACTAGGAAGACCGGACCCTATGTGGGTTGCCTACGTATCCCGCCCCGAGAGACAAGAATCAGGTTTGCGTAGTTCGGGCAGATAGGATACAGGAGAGAAGTAAAAATAACAACTAATTTAGAGAAAATATGTTTTTTTTTCTTTCTCTTTTTTTTTTTTAAAAAAATGATGAAACATGTAAACTATTTTTTTATTTATTTTCTTTTTCCCTTTTTTTATTTTTGATTTTTGAAAAATGATGAAAAAGTATAAAAATCTTTTGAATTTTCCAAGCTTTTTTTTTTCTCTCAACAAAATGTAACAAAAAACATAATTAGGCCCCACTCGCTTTATCTTCATACTTCACCTTCTCTTTTTTTTCATTTTTTTTCATTTGCCCTCAACTATCATTAGTCCGCCAAATGACCATTTTACCCTCGAAGAAATGCAACATGTAGTACATAGGATGCATCAAGATGGTCTGTTATTTTGGGTACACCTGTCCTAGACGGATCCAACCCCTGTGTTGAGTCCCCAAAGTCAAAATGCACATGATGCAAACAAGCGTTCCTACTAGGGATCCGACATGAGGTATTGTTATACTAGGTTTAAAACCTGGGTTTATTTGTTCTAGACCTGGCTTACCTGAGTGGACAACTCGAGTCGAGGGGGGGCTGCGTACCGGTAACCAAAAGATCATCCGGCTTTGCAACTTGTCCGAACCTCATCCTATTTGGGATATGACACTAACAGAAAGAAGTCACGACCAGCGTGCACTCCTCAGGAGAGAGAAAAGAGGGGTTTTGTAGCAGTTTATATATACAGTTCAGATAATATCAAAGCGGTAAAAAGCAATATTTAGCATACTAGGCCCAAACATGTAATAAAACCAGATAATAAACAAAGCCAAATATAACAATTATTTTAAGCTCTAACTCTTGAACCCTAAACCAGAGATTCTAGATTCTTGTCTCCAGTAGAGTCGCCAGAGCTGTCTCACCTCTTTTTTACCTACACCCACAAGGGCATAAGAGAGTTTTTCCAATTAAAGGACAATCGAAACAGGATTTATTATTAAAGATTTAGAGTCGCCACTTGGGAGATTTATGGTATCCCAAGTCACCGGTTGAATCCCAAATCGAGGAAAAGATTGACTCTGTATTATAGTCTGTGAACCAGAAATCTGAGTAAGGAATTCTGTTAACCCGGGAGAAGGTGTTAGGCATTCCCGAGTTCCGTGATTCTAGCACGGTCGCTCAACTATTATATTTGGCTTAAATTATCCGATTTTAACAATTATAAACCTATGTGCAAATTTTAACCTTATCCGCTTTTATTCATTTTTAAAGAAAATTGCAACGTCATTAAAACAAGTCTTGAACCATGCCACATAAATGCACCCATGGTTTTTGGACATACTTTAACATCGTTTGAATTTGGATTTGGGTCACATAAATGTGCATCCGAGTTTAGGGAGGTAATGTTATTAAAATACGCGCCTAAAGAGACTAACGCGTTATTATTTTGGGAAAGGCCGTGAAATTCACTAAACGGCCCGTCCCGAAATCTAAGTATTTTAATATATACAATTATTGAGGGCCCCGCAATTTATGTGTTTTGTTTTGCGATGCTCATCCCGTTTTATTTTTTTAAAGTGCAAACCTAGAGAAATCTATAGTTTTCTACTTAATTTGTCTCTAAAACAAAAGAAAGGCCCTAATTAATTTGTTACTGGACTAATGCAAACTAAGTAATATTTTTGTACCGACATCCGACCATTGGGCTCCGATGTGAGTCCGACAGAGAGAATTTAAAACCAGATATACACCATAAAATCGGCCAAAACAGACCTTGGCCCAGGCTTAGATGAAAAAGGGGCCAAAATTGGCCTGAGCCGTGCATCAATTATCCTGAGGCCCAAACGTTTAGGGACTAGCCTGTTAAGCCCTGTCTTTTACACTAAATGGAATTTCAATATAATTAAGAACACAAGTCTGATGAATCTACTACTAAAATTAACTAGCCAGTAAAATAAATTCAATGCAACACTAAACATGAGTTGGAAAGCAACTGATTTCAGATTTCACGACCCACGTAAACTGCCTATGATCATAATTTCAAACATGGTGCATACTAGTTCAAATTTAAAATTCCCTACTATGATTCATTTTTATTAAAATGCTGACTCATGAACTTTGATTAAACACTAACGTGACCACATATGAGAATTGAAACTCGAGAATTAAGGATGCTGGACGAAAATGGATTGCCTAAATTAACCTTACGAATGACATATCTCGTATCTACTTTTAACTTTCTGATTTCGAACCCACACACAACCACTCAAACTCAGAATTATAGATTAACTCACATCATCACTACTAAATATAAAGCTCCCATGATCAGAAGAAGTATCACACTACTTTAACAGTCTACAACCTAATTAATCACAGCTTGAAAATACTATTTATACAGATCTAGGAAAACCGGAATTAACTAAACTAATAGAAACTATTCTGTTAGTCCAGCATGGAATTATTACAATGAATTCTCAACTAAACTCATATGCATTTCTAAATATCTAACACACACTTAACGGTTTAAATGCACAAACTTATAATTAACAGTCCATTAGTACAGTTACTACAGTATAATGAAAGCAGTAAGTCAACAATAGGCATTCACTTCAACAACAATAGCCCCCCACTCCATTCATTATCAACTGGATATTTTTATACATCAAGTTTTAGGGCATGTAACTGGTATGTAGAACAGAAAATGGGGTAAGCAATCAGCAACAACAAATAACAAAATACAGCAGCAAAAAGCCCAACACAGTAGCTTCAACACCTCAATCCAGAAATCCCAGCAACACGGAAAAAACCAGTAAAAATGGAGAAGAAAAATAGCCCGGAAATCTCTCGTTATTTTCTATTTCTAGCTTTGAACTCTCTCTGGTGTTCTTCTGCTCTCAATATTTCAGAAAATTTGGTTCTATCTTTTTTACTCTCTCCAAAATGAATTCTACTCCTGTATATCCAGTGTATCCTGAGTGTATATCGAGTGTATACGCTCTCCGCCCGCTTCTTTTATGATTTTCAGCTCCCTTAAATGGGCATTCAATTAGTGCATTTTCCACTTCCAACTTAACTTTTCATTTCTTTAATTCTCCACTCCATTGTCCACTTAATTATTTAATCCATTAGTGCAATCCTAACCCTACTATCCACTAGAAACTTCTTAAGTTAGGTAAACATTACCCTTATTGAACAACCCCTAAACCAAATTATTCTACCAAATTAACTTAATTATCTCTAAATAATAATTACCACACCTAATTAAATACCAAATTAAAATAAAATTACAAAAATTCGAAATTAAAAAATAAAAATGCAAAATAGTTTTTTTTTGTGATTTTTTTAATTTTGTAAAGCAGATAAATTACTAACTGATTTAAAAATGCAAAAATTAAATCCTAGATGCGAATGCAACATATTTTTTGTATTTTCAAGATTATGTAAAAATAAAAATAAGGTACTATTTTTGTATATATTTTTTTAAATTTATGAAAGATACGTAAGCTAAAACATTTTTTGTAATCTTTCATTTTTATGACGAAAATAAAGTAAAGAAGTCAAAAATAGTTGAAATAGCTATATTAGACCTACATTAAATATTTATATGCTAAAATATAAAAATCTTAGGTATGGTCAAAAATCACATGTCTACACATGCAATATTTGCCAGTAATCTGTACCCCAATATGTATTCTGCTACGACGTCTTGGGGTTTGACAACAACAAACTTCTTTTCTTGAGGAGAATTGATGAACTTGTTATAAATTGTTCAATTCTAATCTTGAACAAACAATCAGTGGTAGTAAACCTTATCTTGTTGTGGGGGCCATATTTTCCTCTTTACCTCAAGTAGTACATTATAACAACAATGTGCTGCAACAAAAATAGATTATATTTAATTATTTCCTTTTGGTAATTATCTACAAAAAACTACAATATAACTATAATTACATTTTGTTTTAAATCAGTATTATAAATTATCTACAGAATATACACAGACAAACTACAATTTTATTTGTTATTAATCATTAGTACAAATTATCTACAATATATATACAAATTAAGTACAATTCCGTTTGATATTAGGCATTAATATAAATTATCTACAAAATATCTACAATTCAGTTTGATGTTAAGCATCTATACAGAATATCTCTAATATATCTACACAATAACTACATATACTGGAGATGGTACTATAAGAGTGTTATAGATACAAATAAAGATAAAATTCAACAAAATAACTACATATTTTGAGTATGAGTTTACCGTGTGGTTGAGAACTTGGTCGGGATGTGCCATATTATAGAACCACTCCTTCTTATCAACCTTTTCCACTCCAAGATCAAACAATGGCTTAATTTGGTTAACCTTTATGAAATATAGAGCCTTCCTCCTATTTAAACAAATAGAAATTAAAATAAATTTGTTGAATGAAATAGATATCTAAAAGATGAATACTGGAATCAAATGGTCAAATTGTGAAAACAAACCTCTTTGAAGCTTTGTTAGTACCAAAGTATAACCACTTGCTGAATTCTTCCAGCAACTCAGGATTAACATCTTGACCAATAACAGTAGTAAATGGATGCTTCGGGTGAAAAATTGGAGGTCCAACTGAAGTGCTGCCACCAGAACTGTATAAAAGTAGAAATGGTGATCGGGCATGCTTTCCAGGCTGCCTTGTTCTACCTTGATGCACAGGTGTTGTTTCATCTTGGTTAGACTCGCCGAACTTAACCAACTGGGAGAAGTTATCTGGCAGCTCAAAATTATCAAGTGTAACCTCCTTCTTCTCACCTCTGGAGTCTTCCAAATTACCTACATTTACATACTCGGCTTCTTCACCTACATTAACATCTTCCTCATTCTTTTGTTCTCCTTGAATTGTTGCTGTGACTCCGTGAATTGGAGATTGTGCATGCATATCTTCTCTCACTGTTACATCTAGTATCACTAGCTTAATAAAATAGTAAAAAAATTAAAACAGAAATCAAAAATTTATGAATACAATTTTATACCTGCATTTTCTTCATCAACTGCACCTTCAAAATGGGAATATAAATCAACACGTGCTGGAAGATTCTCCTTTTTTTCCATGTCATTCACATGCCCTGTTTTTTCATTAAAGTATTTGAATTATAATGGATATTAGTTGCTTGACATTTTTAGGAGATATGTAGATATATTATAGAGATCTACATAAATCTGTAGATCTGTGTAAATATACTGTATTTAATTGTATGTATGTTGTAGATATGTTGTAAATATATCCTAAATAATCTGAAGATATGTTGTATGTATGATGTAGATAACTTGTAGTTAATTTGTAGATAAAATTTATGTATTTTTGTATATACCTGTTTTGCTGTTGCTGACATGCAATGGTTCTTCACTAGTACACTGAAATTGTTGATTGTTCTTTTCTTTTGGGTGATCAGCATTTTTTGTAGAACTCCCAGCAAACTGAAAGTTTTATATTAGTTAGAATATCTATTTTATGAATAACAATATAACTTAGAGTTGACAGAAATAGTTTTGTTAAATGAATAAACTGATAAATATTACCTTGGCATCAATGTTATCATTTTAACTGTTTATCACCTGCAAAATAGATTTGATAGAGTCATTTAGTAGCGCTCGAATGCTACCTAGTTCTTCAAATACATCTTTCTTGAAAGATGCAAGATCTGAATCAACCTACACATTAAAAATATAGAGAGTTAACTTCAAAATGTGGCTTTAACATACATTAAAGAACAGATGCAATTTTATGTATATATGTTACCTTCTCAAGACCTTCTTTTAATTTTCTAATTTGTTTAAGAATATACTTCTTGTCCTCTTTTCCAATTGACTCTTTGGGTTCCAATGGAGGAGCATCAACTTTCGAATCCTCAGAAATGTGTTCAACTTCTTCAAATATGTACTCAATTTTATCAGGCAAAAACAACATAGAAAGCTCTTTAGTTGCTTCAGTTATGTTGGTGAACTGAATGAAAAAAAAAATTAGCTGGACTAAACAGAATATGTATACAAATTGCAGATAATTTGTATTAATTGTATATTCATTAATAAAAACCATTTACCTTGATCCATTCAGGTTTGCTCATTCTATCTTCAATTGCAGCTAACCATATCTTGTCCTTATTAGCTGACTAATTAAGTATGTGAGGGATTGAATTAGTAACTCTTATAGCTATACCAGTGTTGACGGTAGAGCAACACTCATACAATCATACTTGCATAGCTAGTGTGAATCCTCGAATGAGATAAGAGTGAACAAAAGGATTGAGTCTGTGCCTAGCTGATTCAATCAACTGTTTGTAAGACTCAATACCACATAGGTATGTCGCATACTGTCCGGAGTCCACCAAATAAAACCTAAAATGGTCTACTAACCCAACATTGTCTTTTTCTGAAGGACAGATGAAGAATTCTATGAGATATAGAATACATAACTTGACTGCGTCCTCATCATTTACCGAGCTTCTATTGGTTACAATCTGCTTCAGGTATGACTTCTCCACTTTTTCCTTGTTTGGAAAATGACTCCTCATTATCTTATTATCATAATCCGGAGTGTAACCAAAGTCTGTCACTTGGGTAAAACATCTAAGACCAGTTATTAATGCAAACTCTCTCAAGCCAAAATTCAACCTCTGACCCTTTAACTCAGTTAAAAAATAGGAAGCACCAGATGCATTTAATTCATACTTTATTAGAAAATGAATAGCTTGGTTTTGTATACATATTTTGGGAATTGACAGGAAATAACCAAAACATGTCTTCTTGAAAAGCTGTAAACCATTTGGAGACAATAACTCTTTAATTTGGCTAGGAACACTGGGGTCGGATAATGTCTGAAACCTAAGGACCCCATAATCAGCATTATGAGGTGCAAAAAAATGTCGATTCTGCAGAAAAAATAATTAATCTCTTATTAATTCATAGCTCCAATCTAAAATATACCATATCTATAATTTTCATACAATGTATCTATAATATATCTACAATTACATAATAAAGTTAAAAACAAAAAGAACATCACTACAATTTTTTAACAATATATCTATAAATTTAAACAGTTTCAGAAAACTACAACTAATCTTCACAATGTAGACAAATAATCTACAAACCACAAAAAACAAAGATTATGGAGCCTTTTAAGAATTAAACCAAACAAAAAAACTATTGTTGAATTTACTAAATTCTTAACTTCACCAATGAATGTTGTTGAACATTTTTAGGAGATTTTACAGTAGGAGCTTTTTTTGGAGCTTTTACTGGAGGAAACACTTTAACTTTCTTTATAAGTTTAATGACAGCTTCATCTTCTTCAAAATCGCCATCAAAATCTATCACTTTGCCTTTCCTTTTAGCTGAATTGATTTGCCTCGAAGATTCACCAGCATCAAAATCATAATTTTTTTAGTTCTAGCTTCTGCTCTAGCTTGACGAAGAAAAAGCCTATGCTTACTCTTCATTTGCATAAGCAGATTTTTCATGCCTTTTCGGTGAATGTGGTGATAAAATACCCAAATCAAAAGAAGGAACATCTGATTCTTTAATTTTTCCAGGGATTTTTTTGGAAGATTTGTTCTTTTTCATTGAAAATCTTTGAAGCTGGTCATTAATGGGTGAATAAACTTTGAAGAATAGTTGAAATTTTGACTGATTTTAGAAGAAAGAGCTTGAGAATAGGCATTAATAGAGGTCTTCCATATTTTCGCTGGTTTTAGAAGAAGAAATCATGGGTGATTGAAGAGGAAATCGTGGGGTGTGGTTTGATACGTGAGTGAGGTGGTGGGATTTGGAGAGAGAAACTTGGGGGAATGAGAATATACGATTGAGTAAAATCAGGAGACTAATTAATACCATTAAATATCCTAAAATGGTACATAAATGGTAATTAGGTATATAGAAGGTAATTATATAAAAATTAAGTATGGAGGATAATATAGTTTACTATTTGACATAGGAATGTAAAAATCTCATTCTAATTTTTAATCGAAAAAAGTGCCAAAAATATCCCTTTATTTTAGTATATATCCGTTATACTATCGGCCCATATTTACATTTACCAGTAGTCAAACTTTTTAAAAATATCCTCCACTCAACTGAAAGCCACCAGATTAATAAAATAATCATTTAAAAAAAATCATTAACTCATAATCCATTAAACCTATCATTTAAAAATTTGGAACCTAAATTTCTAAAATGTCTTAACACATTTTATTTGTTTAAGGAGAAACCGAAAATGATGATGGAAGTAGGATTAGTAAGAACTTATACTTTTGGTTATTAGTTGTTCATGGTGGCATTAGGATGTCATGTTATCACTTTCCATTGTTTTTTGTGTGGTTATAATATGGCATTCCGTTGTCTAATATAATTCACACTTGACAGTTAGTTTTTATGTTGGTAGCAATTGATATATACATTAATAATATTGTGTTTGGTTAACACACGAAGTCGGTGTACTTAGGTTGTTAAGTTGCTTTTCAGTTTGTTGGTGTACTTTCTTTCATTATTGATGAATTCCTTAAACCGTCACTTGATATTAAATTGAATTTCCTCTAATTATTTTATAATTTTTGTTCATTATAAGTTCAGTTGTTACTAAGAATTATGAGTATCCCATCATATAGCTTGGAATCTAACTTTGGTTCTTAAGGTGTGATTTGACAATAATTACTTGTTGCCCAAATGCTTCAAGCAGAATAAGAAAATCATGGTGCGTGAATACTCATCAACAAATGCTCACTGTTGGAGGAAGAAATTCTTCGGTAGCTGCCTTAAAACTTCAGAACTATTAACCTAATAAGATACTATAAACATTCAAGTCATGGTGGAAAGAAAATCATGATGAATACTTTGGTACAATTTGACAGGGCGGAAAAAAACAAAGAGAGAAGCTAGAAGAAAAAAAAGAAATTAAAAAAGGTAGAATATAATAAACATGCAATAAGGATATTAAAAGAATTGGGACCCAATATATAAATAAATATATAATTATCGGTATTTTTATGTCTTTCACTTTTTGAGTACAAAAAATAACTACGAAGGAAATGACTAATATGTGAGGAAGAAGTGCAGTAAATAAAAGGGTTTAACGGGTTATTAATAGGTATTTTTTAATTTGGTGGCTTTCCGTTAGGTGGAGGATATTTTTAAAATGTTTGGCTAACGGCAAGGGTAGATATGTCCCGATAATATAACGGAGGATAGATATGAACAATATATGAAAGTATAAGGGTATATTTGATCCTTTCCCCTTTTAATCTGAGTCTTTAACTTCAAATATTAATGTTTTACACACACAAAAAAAGTACGAAGTTAGTGCATATTTTTTCCTGTTGTTGTGGCTAAATAAAGACCTTTCTTCCCCCTTTTCTCAGGACGCCTCTGCCCGGATCTGAACAGGGTAGCACTTCAGCGGTCTTTTCTAGTATTTGTCTCTTTTGCGGCCCAAGAGGTTGCCCACTTTTTCAGGTGCCTACCCACATGAGGCTATCGAAGAAGGTGATCATGAGGCAAACACGTAGGCAGAAGTTTGATTTGCGGCTGACGGCAATGAAAGTGGTGGCAACGCGTGGAAGGCCGGAATTGCTTTATTGGGTGCGACAAAGTAGCCCCTACATTGGTTGGTATTCGTAAAGTCCGGTGGAAGTTGAAAGGAAGAGCACACCAAGTCGAATTTGCAGGTTCTATTCGCGGGAGTTGGTACCTCCCGCTTTCCTATTTCTTTTCTTTGTGTTAGTTAAATTGTTGTTATTTTTTCGTATTAGTTAATCATACTATTAGAGTGCCTGCAATAACACTTCTTGTTTTCTTCTAGTTTTGCCTGTTGTTTTTGGGTTAGCAATTTCCCTTAATCTGTCCTAGGTGTAGCGGTTGTATTCTGAGATGATAGAGTAAGTACATGTCTTCAGAGTGAGCGGGGGGTGGGGGTGAGAGTGGGAGGGACAGGGGTGGGATAGAAGGCAAAAGGAACAATGGAGCCTATAGGTTGAGAATTGAGTCGTGGAAGATAGGTACATTGGCATGTAAATCTATAGAGTTGGCGAAGATTCTCCAGAAGAGGAAGGTCAGTATAGCTTGGGTTCAGAAGACTAGGTGGGTATGATCGAGGGTGAGGGATGCTGACGAGTATAAGTTGTGGTACTCTGGAGTCATAAAGGGTAAGAATCGAATGCATATCTTGGTGGATGGAGAACTTAGAGAGTCTGTAGTAGAGGTTAGGTGAGTGAATGATAGACTAATATATATTAAGTTAGTGGTTGTAGGGTGCACCCTAAATATCATTAGTGCGTATGCGCCGCAAGCAGGTTTGGAGGTGATTAAGAGGCACTTATAGGAGGGATTGGATAAGATTGTGCGTAGTATTCATATCGGAGGGGATTTCCATGGTTATTTTGGGTCGACTGCTGGTGGCTATGGCGAGGTTCATGGCAGCTTTGTCTTTGGGATAGGAACGGAATACTTCGCTGTTGGATTTCGCTAAGGCATTTGTGCTGGTGATTGCGAATTCTCGCTTCCCGAAGAGGGATGAGCATTTGGTCACTTTCCAAAGTACAGTGACGAAGACTCAGATTGATTATCTCCTTCTCGAGAGGTGTGATAGAGGGTTGTGCAAGGATTTCAAGGTTATCCCGGGTGAGACCCTCGTGACGCAACATAGGCTCTTGCTGATGGGCGTCGGTATCATGATTAAGAGGAAGAAGAGGTATGTGCGAGGTCGACCAAGGATTAGGTGGGGAGCCTTGACTAAGGATAAAGATTAGGAGTTGGAGGGGAGGTTGTCGGCTATGGGAGCCTGGAGGTGCAACGGGGACGCGGGCGCTATGTGAACGACGACGGTGAACTGTATTAGGGAGGTGACGAAAGAGGTGTTAGGGGTCTCGAAGGGTTATTTTGGCGGGCACAAAGGTGACTGGTGGTGAAATGAAGTAGTCTAAGGTAGAGTGAAAACGAAGAAGGCGGCGTACCCGAAGTTTGTAGGGAGCACAAGCGAGGAGGATATGAGAGAAAACAGGGAGAGTTATAGGGTAGCTACGAAGGAGATGGAGTTGGTGGTCACGGAGACTAAAACTGCAGCGTTTGGCCGTCTATACGAGGAACTGGGAATAACAATGGGGAAAAGAAGGTATTTCGACTGGTCAAGGCGAGAGAGAGAAGGCTTGGGATGTACCAAGTGAGGTACATCAAAGACGAGGATGGTAGAGTATTGACGGGAGAGGCTCATATTAAGCGGAGATGGCAGATTTACTTTCATAAACTTTTGAATGAAGAGGGGGACCGAGATATCGTTCTAGGTGAATTGGGGCATTCCGAGGGTCACCAAGACTTTGGGTATTGTAGGTGCATTACGGTTGAGTATTTTGTAAGGGATATGCCTAAGATGTGTAGGGGCATAACGATCAGGCCAGACAAAATTCTGGTAGAATTCTAGAGGTGTATGGGTAGAGCAGACTTGGAGTGGCTGACCATGTTGTTTAATGTTATTTTCAGGACGAAGAAGATGTCGAATAAGTGGTGGTGGAGTATGGTGGTACCGCTGTACAAGAACCAATGTGATATCCAGAGTTGCAACAACTATAGAGGTTTCAAGTTATTAAGTCATACTATGAAAGTGTGGGAAAGGGTGGTGGAAGTGAGGGTGAGAAATATGGTGTCTATATCCGACAACCAATTCGGGTTCATACCGGGGCGTTCGACTACGGAATCGATCCACCTTATTAGGCGGTTGGTGGAATAGTACATGGATATGAAGAAGGATCTGTACATGGTGTTTATTGACCTGAAGAAAGCGTATGACAAGGTCCCTAGGGAGGTTCTTTGGAGATACCTGGAGGCAAAATGTGTACTGATTGCCTAAATTAGAGAGATTAAGGACATGTACGGTGGAGATAAGACTCGGGTTAGGACTGTGGGAGGCAACCCGGAGCACTTCCCGATTTGTTATGGGTTTACACCAAGGATATGCGCTCAACCCATTTTTATTTGCTCTGGTGATGGACGCACTGATACGACATATTCAAAGAGAGGTGCCATGGTGTATGTTATTCACTGATGATATAGTTCTGATTGATGATACACAACGTGGCGTTAACGAGACTGGAGGTTTGGAGACATCCCCTTGAGTCTAAGAGTTTCAAGTTGAGCAGGACTAAGACAGAATACCTGGAGTACAAGTTCAGCATTGAGCCAAGAGAAGCGAGCTTGGACATGAGGCTTCGATCACATGTCATCCCCAAGAGAGGCAAATTCAAGTATCTTGGGTCAGTTATCCAGGGGGATGGGTGGATCGATAAGGATGTCACACACCATATAGAGGGGTGAGGCAAATGAAATAGATGTTAGCATCTGGAGTCCTGTGTGACAAGTGAGTGCCACCGATACTTAAAGGTAAGTTTTATAAAGGGGTGGTCAAACCGACCATGTTGTATGGGGCAAAGTGTTGACCAGTTAAGAACTCACATATCCAGAAGATGAAAGTAGCAGAGATGTGGATGTTGAGGTGGATATGCGGGCACACTAGGATGGATAAGATTAGGAATGAAGATATTAGAGATAAGGTGGGTGTGGCCCCTATGGATGACAAGGTGTGGGAAGCGAAACAATTAGATGGTTCGGGCTCGTGCGAAGGAGAAGCCCAGATGCCCCAATCAGGTGGCGTGAGCGGTTGACTTTGGCAGGTTCGAGAAGAGGGAGAGGGCGACCTAAGAAGTATTGGGGAGAGGTGATCAGTCAGGACATGACGTGGCTTCAGATTTTCGAGGACATGACCATTGATATGAAGTTGTGGAGGTCGAGCATTAGAGTGGTAGGTTAGGAGGTACATGGGCATTTTTCTACTTCGTTCCAGGTGGGAGGCTGGTCTGATAAGGTTTTGTCCTAGGCTGCTAGCGATTATTGTTGTGTCCATATTATTCTTCCGTTTTCGTAGTACCGAACCTTATTCACTGGTTTTTATTATTATTTTTCGTCTATTTTCCGGTTCTTATGATGTTGCTATTATTCCTATGGTTCTATTGATGTGATTAATATTGTGTCTCTTTTCGTCTTCTTGAGCCGAGGGTCTTTCGGAAACAACCTCCTTACTCTCCGAGGTAGGAGTAAGGTCTGCGTACATTTTACCCTCCCAGATCCCACTTGTGGGAACTCACTTTGTTGTTTTTGTTAAATGAAGATAGTGCTTATCGGTTGATTTAGCTTGTGTATTATATTAGCGATAATATAAAAAATAAGTACTCTTTATGATTCATCTCACAAGATGAAAATTATTTAAGAAAGAAAAATAGCTTTTGCCACTTACTAAAAATATTCCTAAAACTTGTTCATTTAAAGTTTTAAATATGTCATTATATTAAAGTGATTGTAAATAAAATAAGAAATTTAAAGTTAATATTTCAAATATCAAAAGATGCCACTGTTTTGAAAATTTAAAATAAAAGAACGCAACATAAATTTAGACAGATATAAGTAGTAAAATTAATTAAGTGGGTATATTATGTTAGTGATAGCAGAACAATATGTGAAGCGATGGTTGAAAAGTTAATTCAATAAATAGTTAAATGAATGTAATTTCTTAAAAATAATGGAAACATATTCTATATTGAAACAATACTATATTTTAGACATTTTAAACTAAAAAAGAATGCCATATCATAAAAATAAAATTGAAAAGAAAAAGGAAGTTTTACTACTACATGGTAAAATTACTACTACTACTTCCTAAAAACAATCCACGTTAAAAATTGTCAAAAACTGTGTAATGGAGCTAGTCGTCGTGGCTCAGCTTTTACTAGGCGCGAGCCCACCGACGGTCTGTTATTAGACTCAGATCACACTACTCAGGTAAAAAACCGATCTAAAACAAATTTTTTTATCTACAACTATCGATCTTCAAAATTTAACTTTAACCCAAATTGTATTTACGTTCATCGGAATGGAAATGAATAGGTTTTATTAGAATTACAATTTTCTGCATCATGTAATAATGTTTCGATGTATTTGAACAAATTCACATTTTTTTTTTGAATTATAATGACAGATGAGGAGTTTGATGTTTAAGGATTTGGAGGGATGTTGTTGTGAGTGATGGGTCTCTATAAGAACAATACTGAACTTTCTCGAAGAGGAGGACGAAAGTTGAGCCGGTTTTCAAATAACGGATTGCTGTTTTGGGTGTTTTCACTTGCTGTCCTCTGCTTTATCTCATTCGCTGTTTTTGGCTTAGGGATGCACTTCCATGGTAAGTAATAGTATAAAGAAAGCATTTTGGAATTTTTGTTGTGTTGTCCGCTTATCAAATTCAGCACTTCTATCCAAACAAGTAAATGTCAGTTATTTAAAATCAGCTAATCTGAACGGGCTCATGATTCATTTCATTCTACAGTTCCATATTGCAGTCTTAAAATTTTTGTATTTACTGATAAAACTGAAGCTTATTGCATTTTGGCAAGGTCGGTTGTTGAAATGGGTGATTTGCTTTCCATCTTAGGTAGGGGAGGATGTAGTAAGGACTTATGGATTCATTCAAACCCGATAGCTTTGGCTCAAACAAGATATATGCCGAGGCGGATACAGGGTTTTAGCCAAAGCTATTGGGTTCTGCCAAACTCGTAACTTCTATTATGGCTCCGCCCTTGGTATATGTGTTAAAATATCCATTAAATAAGTACAAATGTAATAGAGTTCGAACCTAGTAAATCATATGGATTGTGATGGAATTCCGAACTCGGACTCATGATGTGCAAATCTTGGATCCACATCTGATCTTAGTCCCCTCTTTTTTGATTTTCTTGGCCAAACTTTGAGCTATAAGCTTTAAACTTTTATGTGCTTATCCTCTAGTGAACTGGATGTTATAATTCATTCATTTAAGAATGTAAAAGATTACAAGTAACTGCTGGCAATTGCTACTCTCTCGTTGGGATTTTTACACTTATAGATGAGTAATACTACTGCGATTATATTTTGGGGAGGCAGCGTCCCAGCAGGAACGGATGTAGAGCACATGTTATGGGTTCATCCGAATCCAGTAGCTTTGGTTCAAAACCCTTTATATGTGTTAAAAGTTTCACTAAATAATTACAAAGTATTAAACTTTGAACCCGTAAGTGAAATGAACTGTGGTAGAATACCGGACTCGAATCTTCTGTGTCCCTGTGACTACTTTAATATCCTAGGCAATAGTTGAAGGATAGCAGACCTGCTTTACCCATACTAGCTTCTCATGCTTTGAGTTTATAAATTCATTGATACACTTTTCTAAAGTTTAGATATTATTCAAAGACCTGTTTTCCAATTGTGCTTTGCAGGTAAACTGGAACGTGGCATGTTGCCTTGGAGAGAATTACAAGAAGATTATATTGGGCATGATTTCCCTGACCGCCCAACAAAGAAACCCCGTAGGCAGCGTAAGACTCACCTTTACTATGCTTGTGTAGACTCTTGCATGAGTTAATGTCATTAAGAAGAGAGTTTCCAGCAAGCAGACAATGGAAGAGAAGTTATGCTTATCCAGGCCAAAATTGATAATAACTAACAGTAACATTTTAGCAAGAATTAGTGCAGCCTAGATCCTAGAACTTTGTAGTTTTAGTTTGAAGCACTTGTCTGCAGTTATTAATAAGCAGAGAGATACATGTGGAGAACTATAGTTGCCATTCTCTTTTTACCTCTTTGTTTCATGGTTGTGTGGCAATCTAAGAGTGATAGTGCAGATCTCTGAGTTGTCTTTATAAATCCTGAAGTACGTCCTTTAGAAACTATGTCGTTAATTACTTTTAATAGCTATCAAAATGTAAAAAGAATAACAGTTTCTAAAACATCACCTACGAATGAGCTCTTTGGTTATGTCTTCAAAATCACTCCACGTTGGCTAAATGAGCAGTCTCCGATCCTCTCTTTATTTATTTCTTTAAATATTTGAAACAGTTCTACACAAACCTTGTACAAGGGAAGGGAAAGAAACAGCCCTTCGAAGCAAAAGTATTTCCAGTGAACAGCAAATAAAACATGGAATCTACTGCACATTCCAAATGGCAAGGATAAGAAGAAGCGCTTCAAAATTTTATGGTTTTCCAGTATCCACCATTTGAGTGTCTTGTTCCATAATCCAGAGTAGTTCATATTGAACTAAGCTAGGCCATAATACATACTTAATTTTCTTCTTAACTCTACATCAACCACTCAACTACACCTCAATCTATTGGTAACTCTATACACGGTTTATAAAGCTTATGTAGGTTGATTTTAGTATGAAGCACCTTCTTTTCAATCTTCTGCAGTGAAATTGCCTTGTTTGGACAAACTGGTGAGTAACACATCAAAATGTCTAATTGTATATATAGTGATATCACAAAATTTTAAAAAGGTTCCATGAAAAATAGAAAAGGTGGATATGAGGATAAGTATGCCTTCAATAAACCTCTTCTTCGGAGCACATATTGCCTGCTATACAAGATCAGTTTATTACCTGTCTTCTGTAATCTATCAATGAATCTCGAGGTCAAAGTTCAAAACCGTTTATCTTATTGAGGTTGCTGGCAACCAAAGCTTAAACATGCTATGGATGTGTTTAATCCAATTAATTTGGAGTGCCTAGATATGCATTAAAGCTTGCCCCATACAACAAGTTTCAAGTTCTATTCTATCCTCTTCACTTCTTTTTGTTACTCCAAAAATGCCAAAATGTATATATTATCACGTGGCTATGCTGAATTCTCATAACTTCTAGAGATCAGTTAGTGAAAGTCTATCCCTTTGTTGACATCAGTTAGGAAATTTGCAAATCCTTATTTCGTTTCTATTTGATTTTTCAGGTTTTTTCCCTTGTGAGGTAGCATTTAGGGATTCCGTCAATTTTCTTATTGAACCCAAGGACTTTTTGAATTTCACCCAGTTTTCCTTGGGATATATGGAAACAGAAAAGGAAGCTTCCCATATTGATGCTCATGAACCCAAATTTGGTGGACATCAGACCTTTGAAGAAAGAGAACAATCATTTTTTGCTGTAAATCAAACAATTCGTTGTGGTTTTGTTAGGGGAGCTGAGGGTTTTCCAAGTACTGGATTTGATTTGAAAGAGGAGGATAAAAGATACATGAGTACATGCAGAGTGGTTGTATCATCATGTATTTTTGGAAGCTCTGATTTTCTAAGAAGGCCAACAAGCAAATTGGTAATGATTAGGCCATTTTTTTCTTTATATTTACTTGGAATGATATCCGTTTAGATTGTTTGGTTATATCCATTCAAATTATTAAGCACCTCAAAGTCTGGAATGTTCCTTATTTCTTTTTCATTCTAATAACCATGTTGTATTCAACTCTCTTTGCTCTGTCTTTATTTTCGGAAATGGAAATTGCATAGAAAACTTGTAAATCAGAAATGTTATAGTAGCTTTCTAAAGATCAAAAACTTTCTAATACATGTATCCCAGATACTTCAGTTTTCTCTAATAAAAAGTGACTCAATATAGCAATATTCTACAGATTGTTAGATGTTATTATCTTTGGAAAGACCAAAGCAGGCCTAGATATAACAACATGTGCTTAGTTTGAATTAATCATTTCCATTTCAGATCAGTGAGTATTCGAAGAAGAATGTATGTTTTGTTATGTTTGTCGATGAGGAAACTCTTTCCACTCTCTCAACAGAAGGAAGCACACCTGATGATGGTGGATTTGTTGGTTTGTGGAAATTAGTTGTTGTCAAGAATTTACCATACACAGATATGCGTAAAACAGGGAAAGTGCCAAAGTTTTTGACACATCGCCTCTTTCCTTCTTCTAGGTGATTTTCCATATTCCCTAGCTGGATTGCATTCTTTATTCATCTTGCTCCAATTGAAGATGAATTTGTTCTCCTCTTGTGGCAATTATTAGGTACTCTATTTGGCTTGATAGCAAACTGCGGCTCACAACTGATCCAATGTTGATAATTGATCATTTCTTGTGGCAAACTGGCTCCGAGTATGCCATTTCAAATCATTATACTCGGCATTGTGTTTGGGAAGAAGTACTCCAAAATAAGCGTCTAAATAAGTACAATCACACTGCCATTGACGAACAGTTTTCATTTTACCAATCTGATGGTCTTACCAAATTTGACCCTTCAGATCCAAATCCTCCTCTGCCGAGCTGTATGTAGCCATTTTCATGCTTACTATTTTATCTTATTCTTTGTTGCCTTCTTCATTCATATGCAGTTTGTTGAACTAATTATGGTTTTCTGGCGTACTGCAGATGTGCCTGAAGGTTCTTTTATTGTCAGAGCACATACACCCATGTCAAATTTGTTTTCTTGCCTCTGGTTCAATGAAGTTGACCGATTTACTTCACGTGACCAACTAAGCTTCGCGTATACACTCCTAAAACTGAAGAGAATGAATCCAGACAAACCATTCCATTTACATATGTTTAAGGTGAGGATTCTTCCGGCCGCTTTAATTCTTTTATTTACAGCTCTTGCGAAACTAACAAACAAACATGGTCACTGTTGAATCAGCTGCTTGCTCTTGAAAACTAACTGTATTGCTAGATATATTTCTGCAGTATTTTAACCCCCTTCAATCTATCTGCTAGGCAGGATAAGCTATTTGTGATTTGATTTTGCAATATTGTTTTGTGTCAATATTAACACCGTTTTCCTAAAATAAGTTGACATGTTGTCAAGCTCGGACAACTTGTAGTCACTTGTGCTGCTCTATCTTTCATTAAACCTAGGAAGTGAACATGTAAAACACGATGCTCTCACTGTCATTTTAGTACAAGTACACACCAACAGATGTACGTGATCCACTAATTACTTTATTCTGATATTTCAACAACATTGGACCAAAAATTTTGTGTCTCTACCTGTGTAAGAGCAGTTCTGTGGAATTTCATTGTCTGTTTGAATGTTTGCTTCTGCAGGACTGTGAGCGTAGGTCACTGGTCAAGTTATTTCATCACAGAGAGCCATCCTCTCCGCCTCCTCCAAGAATAAGTTGATATTCTTCATTATTTACAAGGACTTGGTAAACTGGACCTCTTGCTCATCCCACTTGAACTAATATTCAGTTTGAAGATGAACTGATGCACTTCATTGACAGCTAGATATTATACGTATTGGGACGCGGAATTATTTTAGGCTCTACTGACTAGGTGACAGAACTTCCATTGAATACCTTTGGTTTGTTATTTTGGCCCAAGAGAATGGGCACTAGCTCACTGATCTGCCTTTGAGCCACCCTCTTCTTGTGATTGAGGACGGAGTAGTAAGCTCGTAAGGTGTCACTGCAGCTTGGATTATCCTTGCTGTTGGATATTTTCTGAGACTACTTGTGGGTTCAGATCCGAACAAGTTCTGCAGAAGCTTGTAAAAATGTATTTAACTGTAGTAGAGACTCCACTAAGAGGAGCGCAGACCATCTCATCTGAAACACTTGTACAATCTTGACCAGATATACTTTCTGTATATTGGATATTGTATTTTCTCATTTCCAGCTAACATTGATGAAATTAGTCCATCTCACCATATCGAGCCATGGATCTTTTGGCAGGTTCATTTTTTCTGTAGTGAAATGCTCTTAACTTTTGTCTATGCACATTTTTTTCATGAGAACTGTAACAACGACGACGATGACCCAGTAAAATTTCACAAGTGGGGTCTGGGAAGGGTAGCATGTACGTAGACTTTACTCGTATCCAGAGGGAGTAGAGAAGTTGTTTCCGATAGACCCTCGGCTCAAGAAGACGAAAATAGACAATATATCAGTACTATCAATAGAAACCATAGAAATAACAATATCATAAGAATCAGGAAATAGATGAAAAGCAAAAACAATAACCAATAAATAAGGCTCGACACTATAAAAAAAATGGAAAAGTAGTGTGAACACAACTCGTGTAACATGCAGTTGAATTCTACACTTCAGGTCTCTAGTGATTCTTGATGCTTGTTCAAAATTTCAAATTGATGGTTGGCATAAAAAATTTTCAAAACAACCTTGAGGCTAGTCGCATTGAACTTTTTGTAGAAATGTATGATAAAGAATACTTCCCATTTTGTTACGCACCAAATGACAAACTCTAACAACACTGAAAACCTAAGATGAAACATAATAAAATAGTAGTCCTAGGATATCAACATCTAGTTCTTGAACAAGAATGTGAAAGAGAGTGAAAGTTACTTTATGAATATAAGCATCCATGAGGCATTAACTGCAAGATTTAAGTGTGCAACCTGAAAAGTTAGAACTTTCTTATTAATCAATCATGTTATACTTTTAAGTAACCAAATACATTCAGAACCAAAAAATAGCTGTATTTTATAGTTCACAGATTTATTTTTCAAACCTAGCTGTCGGAAGAAGAAAAACCTTAGTCATTGGAAAACAAATCTTGTAGTAAAATATCTTGTTTTCTAATTATTTTACAACTCAGAGATGAATTTTATGATGCAGTAAATCATGTAAGTTGTATAGTTTAGAAATTTTTGCAAAATGAGTGTAAAATTCTGTATTTTTTTTAAAAAAAACTTTTTCTTCTTCCCCTTACCCATACGTGTTAAAAAAATTGGAAAAAGAAAATGTAGCAAATTTCGTGAAAACCAAAGAAGATATGGCAGCGACCAGAAATATAAATCGAAGATACGAAGACAAAGTGAAAATTGTACGGAAGTTGAAGGGGGCTTATTTAAGTATGAAATATAATATTGCCGTAAGGGAAGAACAACAAATCAGAGTGGCGCAGCGGAAGCGTGGTGGGCCCATAACCCACAGGTCCCAGGATCGAAACCTGGCTCTGATATAGCTCAGTAGCAAACTTCCAAGTCCACATTTTTTTGGCTGAATTTTGGTGTCTATATTTTAGGGAATATTCATAGCCCTTTGGATTTTGGGCTACAATTTTAACATTTTGGGGCTTCTACTTCACCTTTTTTGAGTTATATTATTATATAGTTAATGGTTACCTTTTTATTATATATAATTCATATTTGTGTTTGACGTTTGGTTAGTTTTAATATGTTATTTTCGAGGGAAGATAAAGTTGGTTACTCCTAGTCCTGATATCAATGTGATCCTAATAAGTAAACTAAGTAATTTTATGCACTGATGATACAAATATATTTACACAATCATAAAGTGATTACAAGTAAATCTTAGCTCGTATCCTAATCAAAATGGAAACTAACTTGCTGCACCAAACTAAACTATAATGACAATGTTTTTCCATAGCATTCATTTGGAAAAATTGTTACCTAAAATTTGTGACCTACATGTTACCAAATTAAGTAGTACCTCTACCTGGCAATCTTTTAACCATTATTCAGGATTTAATTTGTGTTTGATACTTCATTTTCATGATAATTGTGACATACAATGCTAATAGTTGGCCGAGTACCCGAGGAATTATTGGATGTAAATATGAATGTTAAATGTTTGGTCCTTAGTCTTTTTATAGCTAAAATATTGTCCAATTTAGAAACTGGACTTTTTCGAAAGCATCTGTTGGGGCCATATGTTTCTGACTTTTAAATATCAGATACAGTGTTGTACATAATTATGGATGCAAAGTTTTAAAGTGAATTAGTCTAATTCATCGGGTCCTTTTCAAGTAATTGGTTGTCTTAAATAATGTAAGCAAATTTGGAAGTCATACGAATAGGAGGATTTATCGACAGGGTTCATAATATCATAATAGTATTTCTTGACAAGGTCCAATACATGAAATTGTGATTAACAATATCAGGGTTTAAGTTCTATGTATTGATGGTATAAAAAAGATCGTTTCCTCACCTTGTGCATCCAACAAAGCCACACCGGCAAAAGGGAAGGATTCACAATCAGGATAAATGAGAAAGTTTTATATATTTACCCTCTCCTAACATACTTTTTTATTTTTAATATAATAATTATGGTACTGGGAGGTAGACATAATTTTTTATATAAAAGTATTTCATCCCAATAATTTAAACTTTTAAACGGTGTGATTAACTAATATCAGTGTGAGAGCATGTAAAAATCCTCAATTTGAGTCACTGTCCATAAAAAAAAGAACTTTTACATGGAAAGGGAGTGTGCAGAAAATTGGTGTTCAGTTAATTTTTTTAATTAATTTTAGCATCTATATATGAGAAGTCTTTTGTTGAAATCTAGCCTAGGTTCCGCCATTGATGAGCTCGAGCAAGAGAAAGAAGGGATAGAGAGATAGAAAGAAGGAAAGGAATTGGAAATGAAGAAACCGTTTCTTCTGTTAATTGCTTAGTTGTAAATGAATTGTATACCCCTTATTATACTAACTAACATAATTAATCACCTACTAACTTCCTTAACTAATCACCTTCTAGAATAGTACTACATAAATACAGAAATGTACAACTATTTACAACTTCTAATTTCAACACTCCCCACAAGTTGAGAATGAAAAAAATGTCTTTCATTCCCAACTTGGAGATTAATGCTGCATGTTGCTGATGTCCTAGTGCTTTGGTCAGCACACAACTGGTTGCTCCTAACTGGGTATGTAAGAAGTCTTGATCAACCCTTCTTGAATTTTCTCTCGGATGAAATGATAGTCTATTTCTATGTGTTTTGTTCTTTCATGATAAATTGAATTTGTAGCAATTTGCAATGCTGCCTAATTATCACAAAACAACTTCATAGGCAGCTTTAGGTTCACACTCAGCTCTTCCAATAGACCTTTTAGCCACACAAGTTCATCCACAGTGTGCGCCATGCTCCTATAGTCAGCTTCAGCTGAGCTTCTAGACACAGTATGCTGCTTCTTAGCTTTCCAGGATATGGTTGAAATCCCAAGTTTAACACAGTATCCAGTAACAGATTTTCTTGACAAAGGACATGATGCCCAATCTGAATCACAGAATGCTTCTATTTCTTCAGCGCTGTCACTTGACATTAACAGCCCCAACACTGGTTGCTTCTTAATGTACTTTACTACATGAAGTGCTACTTCATTGTAACGACCCGATCGGTCGTTTTGAACTCTAGCGAATCGTTCGGCGGTTTGAGGCCATGGGAAGCTTCACTTCGGGTATTATGACTTGTACGCATGATCGGAATTGAATTTCGGGAAGTTCGGAGTTGATTTGAAAGGAAATTCTCATTTCACAAGCTTTAAGTTGGCAGAATTGACTAAGATTGAATTTTTGAGTAAACAACCTCGGAATCAGTATTTAAAGGTTCCAACAGGTTCGTATGGTGATTTTGGACTTGGGCGTATGTCCGGATCAGGTTTTGGATGACCCGGGAGCGTTTCAACGCCTATTGGGGAAGTTAGCATTTTGGAAGAATTTCATAAGTTTGGGTTGAAGTGCATTTAGGTATTATCTATGTCCGTTTGGGATTCCGATTTTAGAAATAGCTCCGTATAGTGATTCCGGTATTGGGAGCGCGATCAGAAGTAGATTTGGAGGTCCGTAGGTCATTTTGGAGTCATTTGGCGAAAGTTAGAAATTCGGAGGTTTTTGAGAAGCTTGACCGAAAGTGGACTTTTTGATAACGAGGTCGCATTCCAATTTTCAGAAGTTGGAGTAGACCCGTAATGTCGAATATGACTTGTGTGCAAAATTTGAGGTCAATCGGACATGATTTGTAGGTTTCGGCATCGAATGTAGAAGTTGAAAATTTTAAAGTTCATTAAGCTTGAATTGGAGTGCGATTCATGGGTTCAGCGTTATTTGATGTAATTTGAGGCCTCGAACAGGTCCGTCTGATGTTATGGGACTGGTTTGTGTGATTGGACGGCGTCCCGGGGGCCACGGGTGTGTTTCGGATCAAATTTGGATGAAAAGTTGCTGCTGATTTGCTGTATCTAGTTTCCTTCTTCGCGAACACGAAGGGAGTTCTGCATTCGCGAAGAGGAAGGTTGGAGGCTCCTAGATTTGGCCTTCCCGAATACAAAGTGGAGGTCGCAAAGGCGAAGGGGTTGGCCGAGTTGACTACGCGAACGCGAATAGTTAACCGAGAACGCGTAGAAGGAAAAAGGGAAGCTGGACCTGAGGTCGTTGGCCTATGTGAACGCGAAGGGTTTAGGTAGCTGGTCTTCATGAACGCGATTAGCAGGTCGCGAACGCGAAGGAGGAATTTTGGGGCAGAAGCAGGTTGTGCTTCGCGAATGCGAGGGTATTGCCGCGTTCGCGAAGAACGGCAGTACTGGGCAACAAACTATTTTAAGAAGTACTGCCCATTTAAGCTATCCCCACCTGTTATGAGTTAAATACATTGATTATGTATAGATTTTAACATGGAAATTAGTGAAAAATTAGGGTTTGAAGAAAAACCTAGAAAATTGGTATCTTTGGATTTTAACCACGAATCTTGGTATGGAATTAGAAATAAATTATATATTTGAGTTTGTGAGGTTATGGGTAAACTTTATCTTCGAAAAATTTCGGAATTCGGGCATATGAGCCTGGGGGTAATTTTATCGACTTTTCGATCGGGGTTAGAAAATGTTGTAAATTGGATTATAATGGGTATTTGAGCATATATTAATGGGGCTGCATAATTATTGGCTAGTTATGGAGCGTTGTGCATTGATTTGAGTCATCGGAAGGGCTTGGGATATCGGTTATGGAACTTCGGAGCGAGGTAAGTCTCCTTTCTAACCTTGTAAGAGAGAATTGTACCCATAAGAGAATTAATTGGATATGTGCTCCTATTTGTGGGGGCTACGTATGCACGAAGCGACGAGAGTCCGTACGTAGCTACTATTATGCTTAAGTCCGGGTAGTCTAGGGCCCAAAAGCATGCTTTACTTGTAATATTTGCAACCTTGTTGTCAATTTAAGAATGCATAAACATATCGAACATGTAAATAAATTTCTAAAAGGATAGACATCATTTCTTGACATTTAAAAGAGAAACTTGCCTTTTCCTGCATAATTGCTCCTTGATGAATTCTTGTTTTGACTGCTTGAATGTGTTTATCTATTGTAGAACGGGCCGAATGCCTCGGTAGATTAAATAGATGCATCTATGGTTCGCACCGTTCGACTCTCTGGCGGTGCACAGTTTAGATATTTATTGGATCGGGCCGTACGACCATGACATGATTTGCGTATGCTTGTATTGCTTGACTTGCAAATTTATAAATGAGGATATTGCCTCCCTGGATTGAGAATAAATATATAAATGATGAAAACGAATTTGGAAATTCCATATTAATAAAAAAATTGTTTACTTGCTTCATACTATTGAGTTACATCCATGTTTATAAAAATCCTCGATTTACTATATTATTGGTATATTATTATTGGACCACTAGTAAGTGTCGAAGTCGACCCCTTGTCTCTACTTCTTCGAGATTAGACGGGATACTTACTGGGTACACGTTATTTTCGTACTCATGCTACACTTGCTGTGAATTTTTGTTGCACATGCACATGTACGTCTAGTGGCCTCGTTGGGCGCAGCGGCATGGTTGACACGGAGACTTAGGTGAGTTGCATCTCTCGAGATGATCTGCAGCCAGCAGAGTCTCTTTTAGAGTATAGTAGTTCTTTTCTGTCCAATTGTATTCCGGCAGTTATCGTATTTTACTTTACTTCCTAGAAATTTGCTCATGTACTTATGACACTGGGTTCTGGGATGTCTATGGGATTACTCAGTAGTTTAAAATTGTTAAAGGTATCACTATTTATTCAGTGAAATTTATTATTTATTGTTTAATTTATAAAAGAAATGATTTCAGAAATACTTAAAAAGAGAAATTACTAGTTATTTGGTGTTGACTTACCTGACAGTGGTGTCTGGCGCCATCACGACCCTTAGTGGATTTTGGGTCGTGACAACATGGTATCAGAGTACTAGGTTCCCTTAGGTCTCACGAGTCATGAGCGAATCTAGTAAAGTCTTGCGGATCGGTACAAAGACGTCTGTACTTATCTTCGAGAGGCTTCAAGGCTGTTAGGAGCACTTCCCTTTTTGATTCCTCATCATGCGGTTTGATTCCTTTAAGGTCTATGCCTTCATTTCCTTCCCATTCAATCTTATGTGACGTGAAGCGATGGTTCTAAATCGGGAATCGAGGAATTATAATGGTACTACAGATGTGGTGCGGGATGTTTCTCCCTGCAAAGTTGATTGAGCTATTGTCGTCGCCTTGCGGAAAGATATTCTGTCATTTTTAGCTCAGTAGCTGTACTTCTGAGAGCTTTGAGGCTATGCACAGGTTGCTATGATGCTCATGAATGGTTATCGCATAGTATTAATGTGATGGTAGGATGTTTGTCCACGCGTAGAAGCAGTGAATTACTTGGTAGGAGGTTTCCTCGATGCATGATTCAGAGATTCAGTATTTTATTTCCGGTGGAGGGAAGGAAATCGGACTATAAAATATTTAGGCCTGGGTTGATAGAGTAACGAGACTTGGTATTTTCAAGTGTGGTGGAATTTATATATGCGACGTGGTGTCGTCATCCTCGATTGAATGTGTTAAGCTCGCTGGTGTGATGATCTTCTACAATTCACATTTGGGGCTGGATATTGTGAGATAGATATTGATTTAAGGCAACAACTGGGCAACAAAAGATGAGGAAGGACATGTGGAAAGTGTCAGACGGTGGTTAAAATTCTAGAAGGCCATGTCTAAGAAGGGAGAGTCGAGTAATTGCTTAAAGGAGTGAGTTTGACCAAAGTGGGAGAGTGGCACTGTAGCATATGGATTCAGTGGTAGGATAACTACGCACCTTGAGGAAAAGTTTAGAGTGATTTGGGAATTTTAGTGGATGATGGTTGGGTCCACGAGCTTAATTTGAAATGTTGGCTATTATATGGCGGGGGTCGGATGCAACATAAATGAGTTGCTTGATATGAAGAGGGATGCAATATAATTTTGGATCAGAAGATATTATCGCACATTTAGTTAATGTCCATAAGGAGTGAACGGACTGGTACAGTTGGTGAATGAGAATGGGCTCAGGATGAGTTATTGATGTTTAATTGTACCCCGTGCAACGACGTTGGAAGATGTCGGTGTGAAATTTACATAGGCGGGTCATCTCCTGTGAGCAGGTCAGCGGTCACGTGGTTGGCGATGCTTCTGCGAAGGATTTTTCTGACTATCCGGTAAGATGTCGAATATGTGAATGTTGCTAGAGATTCAGAGTCTTCGTGAAATGCTAACAGAAGGATTTCGAGGAATTTGGCGGGTTGGTTGTGCAAGATCATGTCAACAATGAAGAAAGAATCTTGGTAGGTTCCAGAGTTGTGTAATAATAACTTCAAGCTAAGTGGGAGAGTCCCACCGCCTACGATTCGGGTTACATGGTTATTTACTCATGAGGTTTCGGGTTATCGGCATATTGGTGAGTTAATACATCTAGGAGAAAAGAACATAGGTGGTAGGTTGAGCAAAGGAATTGATAAAGGTGTGTTGTGGTTGGCCTTATGGGATAATGTTTGGACTTTGGGAAGATTCAGGATTTATGCTCCGTATAGAGGTGATTAACAAGGGAAGCAATTCAGTCGAGTGCTTCATTAAGATGGGTGTTCATGTGCCAGCGGAGCCTTGGAGTTGATTATATTCGAGACTAAGCTAGAGTGGGTGACTCTCAACAACGGTCCTAGCAAATTCAAAGGTTAAAGATGCGGTGCCTAAGGATTTCGAGCCTGCTGTATGGTTAAGAATTGAGCTTTTGTAGTGAGTTATGATAAGATGCACGAAATGTTCTATGATATTTTCAACTTGTAGTGTAACATTTAGAGGAAAGAGAGAAAATGACTTCGGATTCGTAAGGGAATTCTCGGAATGGGTGTATCAGTTGAGGATGCGAATATGCGCACAAGGAAGGTATGAGATGGTTCGTGGGATTTGAGACAGCATGGTCTCATGATACAAGGCCACTCAGGCTGAGTGCGGGCTGAGTGCATTATGTGCTGAATAGAGTTATTATTATTATTTCTAAGGCAATCAAGGATAATTGGAAGAAGTTAGATTGATTAGCCATAGTTGAATTGGCATAATGGTGGTAGTGATCAGTTCCTTCAGCGTGATTAAGTTATGCATGTGATTTGTAACGGTACGTGTGAGGCTTGGCGACCGCCGTAATTGATTTTATTTGGAAGTATTCAAGTATTATGGACTGTTATGTGTAGGCGGATCCTGTAAGGGTTATGGTGGTTCAGAATACTACTTGAGGATTTGCATATTCTGCGGTTATGAGAATTCACTCGTGTGCTGCTATGGTTCTCGTGAAATGAGTTAAGTAAAAGGTTTATGTATGATGAAGTGTATACCCTATTAGTGGTTCAGGAGTTACGATAAATTTCTTATACTGTCGCATATTGGCAAGTTAGGTGCAGTGAGAGGTATGAAAATTGAAAGTGAGGAACCGAGGTTGCAGTTTGGTGTTGGCAAGGATGTCACGAGCTCGGATGAGCAGGAAAAAGGGACTTGAATTTTTAGAGTAAGCCGGTATGATCCTTAGCGTCACCTAAGATCGGTGTTTTGTGAAAGAGGCTTTGCAATCTGGTTATGGATTCTTGATTTGCTTTACAACGTTAGTGCGACCGGTTGTATGGATGTGCAGACTCGTTAGCTGGTGTGGAAGGTCGTGGAAGAGTGTCTCATGGGAAGATTGTATAAGTGTGACATGTAGTCACCTGCTTGATTGAAGATTTAATCCAAGTGTGGAGATTGTGGTAATAGCGCTAATTTTAGAATTTATGCCCGGAGGGCGCACAATTCATTTGGTTATGGACTGTGGGAGTTTGTTCTGTTTGTGATGGTTATTCTTGTGTGTTATGGTAAAAAGGGGTTATAATGAACCATTGAAAGGTTATTAGCCTAATATGGTGCGATCAGAATTGGCTCGAGGTCAGTAGATGGATTTAAATATGAATATGGGTTCTATATCATTCCAGATGTGTTCATTTCAGCATAACACTCCTTATGGAGGAGTATTCGGACGTTGGATGTCGTTTCGTCGTCAACTATTTCATGTAATATTATATCGTACCGTGTGAGTTATGAAACAACTTGATAAATTTCTTATGTGCTGAGGTTCCGCATAGCGATGATGTTATGTGAGCAGGATGGCTCTTGAGATTCAGATCATATATTGCACCTCAGTTGTGCTTGAGTTTTGTAGCATATGACGCTATCTGTCTTCCCAGAGATGGTATTATGCACTTAGCGTGCTTGTGGCCGATATTCGGTATTTAGTAGTAATGAGCAATTTAGCTCGGTGTGTATCTCCTTATGTGAGTTCTATGTGTGGATCAGGTGGTACGCCGCCACGGGTATGTTGTTTGGATCGGGTTGCATGCCGCAACAGTGTGATGTTGAGTACAGTCCCTTATATTCTATTTTGAGTGTTTTGTATCCCATTTTTTGAGGAAGGTTCATGACACCTTTTCGGTTGTCTAATTAGTTTCGTGGGTTGAGTAGTCCCTTCTAGAGTTTATTTTCCTTATGTATCACGTTCGAGTTGGTAGCCTATTGGAACATTGTGGCATCATATGAGACATTTGGTCATGTCTGGAGTGGCTTATTGCCTGAACAGCTCGTATTGGGTAAGACGAGATTATTGGATCTAGGATCAGTGCGATCAGATTATATGAAGTATATTAAAAAGCTAATACCATTATTTGGTTCAGAATGAGGTAATGGTTCTTGTCAGGAGTATACCCTCAATGATTTGTTGACTCGACAATTGGTTATGAATTTCTACACGTCTCTTCCGTCGTGGCGGTATTGTAAGAGTTGGAACATGACTTGTATGTCATGGGGTGCATTGTGAGCATTAGATTCGGGAAATATCGGCTATTGGGATCAGGGAATGTTATTAAGGTTTGTGAATGATGTGGTGTATGGCGTAAATTCAGCAAGAGTGTGCAGTCATGTTCTGGTACAGCATATGGCGATTGATACGGTGTTCGTTGGTTGGAAGCAGGCCTGGTAGAGAATTTCGGGTGATGAAATTTGGGTTCTAAGTTTATTTACTTGAATAAAAGGGAATATCTTCAGATTTGCTCGAGCTAATGTGCTTAACTGAGTTGTGGTAGCACGAGTAGGTGCACGAGGTGTTTATCAGTGATTGCAGACAACTCTAGCGCAGTTCTTAGCACGTTCGAGGACGAACGTATGTTTAAGTGGGAGAGAATGTAATGACCTGATCATTCGTATTGAGCTCTAGCGCGTCGTTCGGCAGTTTGAGGCCATGAGCAGCTTAACTTCGGGTATTATGACTTGTACGCATGGTCAGAATTGAATTTCGGGAAGTTCAGAGTTCATTTGGAAGGAAATTCTCATTTCAAAAGCTTTAAGTTGGCAGAATTGACTAAGATTAGATTTTTGAGTAAACGACCTTGGAATCAGGATTTAAAGGTTCCAACAGGTTCGTATATATTTGAGTTTGTAAGATTATGGATAAACTTTATCTTCGAAAAATTTCGGAATCCGGGCACGTGGGCCCGAGGGTGATTTTTATCGACTTTTCGATCGGGGTTAGAAAATATTGTAAATTGGGTTATAATGGGTATTTGAGCATATATTAATGGGTTGCATAATTATTGGCTAGTTTTGGAGCGTTGTGCATCGATTTGTGTCATCGGAAGGGCTTGGGATACCGGTTATGGAACTTCGGAGCGAGGCGAGTCTCCTTTCTAACATTGTAAGAGAGAATTGTCCCCATAGGCAAATTAATTGGATATGTGCTCCTATTTGTGGGGGGCTACGTATGCACGAGGTGACGAGAGTCAGTGCGTAGCTACTATTATGCTTAAGTCCGGGTAGTCTAGGGCCCAAAAGCATGCTTTACTTGTAATATTTGCATCCTTGTTGTCAATTTAAGAATTCTTAAAACATATCGAACATGTAAATAAATTTCTAAAAGGCTAGACATCATTCTTGACATTTAAAGAGAAACTTGCCTTTTCATGCATAATTGCTCCTTGATGAATTCTTGATTTGACTGCTTGAATGTGTTTATCTATTGTGGAACGAGCCGAATGCCTCGGTACATTAAATAGATGCATCTATGGTTCGTGCCATTCGATCCTTTGGCAGTGCACATTTTAAATATTTGTTGGATCAGGCCGTATGACCTCGACATGATTTGTGCATGTTTGTATTGCTCGACTTGCAAATTTATAAATGAGGATATTGCCTTCTTGGATTGAGAATAAATGTATAAAAATGAAAACGAATATTGAAATTCCCTATTAATAAAAGAGTTTTTTACTTGCTTCATTTTATTGAGTTACAACCATGTTTGTAAACATCCTCGATTTACTATATTATCAGTATATTATTATTTGACCGCTAGTAAGTGTCGAAGTTGACCTCTCGTCTCTACTTCTTCGAGATTAGACAGGATAATTACTGGGTACATGTTGTTTTCGTACTCATGCTACACTTGCTGTGCATTTTTGTTGCACATGCTTATGTACATCTAGTGGCCTCGTTGGGCGCAACGACATAGTTGATACAGAGACTTAGGTGAGCTGCATCTCTCGAGACGATCCGCATCCAGCAGAGTCCCTTTCAGAGTATAGTAGTTCTTTTCTGTCCAATTGTATTTCGGACAATTATCGTATTTTACTTTACTTCCTAGAAATTTGCTCATGCACTTGTGACACTGATTTTGGGATATCTATGGTATTACTCAGTAGTTTAAAATTGTTAACAGTATCACTATTTGTTCAGTGAAATTTATTATTTATTGTTAAATGTATAAAAGAAATGATTTCAGAAATATTAAAACGAGAAATTACTAGTTATTTGGTGTTGGCTTGCCTGACAGTTGTGTTCGGCGCCATCGCGACCCTTAGTGGATTTTGGGTCGTGACATTCATAGTGAGACTTCTTAGGTGCATGCATAAATTGACTTAGTGACTGCACTGCATATGAGATATCTGGCCTTGTTATTGTAAGATACAAAAGCTTTCCTATGAGCCTTTGATAGCTCCCTTTGTCTTCCAGCAATTCATCTCCCTTACTTGTGTCTGTGCAAGTGTCAACCTCATTGCTTGTCAGCTTCAAGTTCTGATCCATTGGTGTCTCTTTGGGCTTAGAACCTGCTAAGCCTGCATCAGAAATCATCTCTAAGGCATATTTTCTTTGAATCATAAGAATTCCCTCATTTGCTCTAGCAAATTCTATGCCTAAGAAGTATTTGACTTCTCTAAGTTCTTTCATCTTGAAGTGTTGATGTAGAGACTCTTATGCATTTTTAATTTCCTGTAGATCATTCCCTGTAACAAGTAGATCATCTATATAGACCAGATGAAGATATGCTTGAGACAACTTCATATTCTATTATTTAGAAGTTTGCTTAAGCCCATATAAGGACTTGAGTAGCCTACAAACTTTATGCTCCCTTGGATACTAAATCCTTGGGGCAAAGTCATGTAAACTTCCTCTTTAAGATCTCCATTCAAAAAAGCATTCTGAACATACATTTGAAAGATAGGCCAGTGCTTGAGAGCAGCAATGGCAATGACAACTCTCATAGTAGTCATCTTAGCAACTGGAGAGAAAGTATCATGGAAATCTAACCCTTCATCTTGTGTAAAGCCTTTAGAAACTAATCTAGCCTTGAATGTTTCTATGGTACCATCTGTATTATACTTTATTTTATACACCCATTTGCATCCAATAGGTGTTTTACCAGCAGGTAAGTCAACTACAGACCAAGTGTTATTCTGCTCTAGTGCTTCAATTTCAAGTTCCATAGCTTCAATCCATCTGTGATCTTTACTAGCTTGATGAAAAGATGAGGGTTCAATATCAGCAGAAAAAGAAGTAAGAAATGCTTTGAAAGAAGGAGAAAGGTGAGTATATGAAACAAAATATTAAATAGGATGAGAAGTGGAAGAAGTAGATGGTAAGGGTGGATGAACATAATCAGTCAAGCAAATTAGAGGCTTGCTAGTTCTCCCAGACTTCCTTGGTAAGTTATGTGAGGAAGAAGTGCTAGGTTCAGTAGAGGTAGCAGGATCAATGGGAGAGGAAGAGAGTAAGGTGTCTGATGGGATTGACTCTGCATCAGGGAATGAAGTTTTTGTCAATAGAGGACTGTGAGGTTCTGAAGGTGAAGCTAGCAAGTTGGTAATTGGAGATGAAGGCAGTGAAGTGGATGATGTATGAGTAGATGAACCTAGTTCATAGTCTAGTGATGAAGAAGGAGAGAAGGTCTCAGAACTTGTTTCAGGTATGACTATTGAGGAATCATGATGAGATGATAGAAATTTCTCTTTTGGACATTTGAAAGGAAAGATATTTTCTTTAAAGACAACATCTCGACTGACAAAGGTCCTTCCAGAGTTAAGGTCATACAATTTATAGCCTTTTTGTGTAGAAGCATATCTCAGAAGAACATCAGGAATGGATTTTGGTTGGAATTTGTCACAAGAGTCAAGTCTGGTAGCAAAAAAGGCATCCTATTATTCTTAGGTGATCCAGTTTAGGGGAGCAATCATGAAAGAGCTGATAAGGAGTCTTTCCATGCAAAACAGTGCTAGGCAGCCTATTTATGAGATAAGTGGCTGCTAGAATACATTCACCCCACATTTTTAAAGGCAATGCAGTATGAAATCTCAAGGCTCTGCTTACTTCAAGTAGGTATCTGTGCTTCCTTTCTACAACTCCATTTTGTTGGAGAGTATAGACACAACTACTTTGATGCACAATCCATTTGGTTTGAATTAGATTAGAATAGAGAGAATTGAAGAACTCATATCCATTATCAGACCTGAAGGTCTTGACAGTAGAAGAAAATTGATTTTCCACCAAACAAAGAAAATTTGATAGAATCACATAGACATCACTTTTCAGTCTTAAGAGAAAGGTCCAAGTCATTCTTGAAAAATCATCAACAAGAGTTAGGAAATATCTATAACCATTGTAAGTGTTTACTCTATAAGGACCCCATACATCCATATGAACAAGTTCAAAGGAACATTTTGATCATGAAACACTAGTAGGAAATGTCAATCTAGTTTGTTTAGCTAATGGACAAACATGACAGTTACAAGAACTAAGATTAGACAACAATGTCTTTATTGTAGGTATCTTCTTAAGAACTGAATGAGGAGCATGACCAAGCCTTTGATACCACAACATAGTTGAGGAAGCAGACTGGTCAGTAGTCATACAGGTGGAAATGAGAGGTACAACAGGCTTGGAAGGATTGAGGATGTAGAGTCCATCCTTGAGGCTACCAATCCCCCTCACCTTGCCACTGAAGAGGTCCTGAAAGAGACAAAAATTAGGATAAAAAGAGAATTTACAATTTAGCTCCTTGGTATATCTGGACACATATAGCAGATTATACTTGAACTTAGGCACATAAAGCAAATCATGTAGAGTTTGATTGTTAGACAAAGAATATGACCCTGTATGAGTGATCTAAGTACTTTGTCCATTTGGTAAATGGACTGAAGTAGACTTGGAATGAGAAACAGACTTAGGACAAGACAACAGATCTAAGGAAGGAACTATGTGATTTGAAGCGCGAGTGTCAATGGTCCACTTAATTTGGTCAGTGATTGAATTACCTGCCGTATTAGCCACATCTACTGGTGTTTGTTCTTCTGCTGGTCCTTTTTCCTTGCTCAACATTCTGAGTATTGATGATAGGCTATAATTACATATTTTAGTTGATTATTACACTCTACTTTATTGCACTTTAGTTGAGTTTGCGCTTTAATCGCTAGTGTTTTGCACTAATTGTGTGTTTTATGCCTTGTAGGAGTGATTCCGAGCTATATAGATGTTATGGAATGAATTCTAGTGATTTGGAGCTTTTAAGTCTGAGCAAAAGTCCAAGGAATTAAGTCGGGATCGTGTTCGGGGGTCAAATTTGATAGTTAAGAACAAACGAAGACTCGAGTAGGCATATTGCGCATTGTCTAGTAAAATAGACATAACGTTTTGCTCGGAATTCCATTTGGGCTCCACAATATATGGTTGGAAAGATAACTTAAGGGCTACAACTTTTATGTTTTACGTATTTCCAAATTTGCAATAGAACAGGGTGAAAAGTGCGCATCAATTGCGCGACCGTGCTCGTCAGGCAGAATCAAAGTGGATATGCGCGGTCTGAGCGCGGCCGCGCACGTCCTATTTGGAAAATGTGTCCTTTTTTGCATAGGAAAAGGTGTAATTGTTTGGGCCCAACCCTACTTGGTATATATACATGGAAAAACGGTATTTTGAAAACTTTTGATATAATTTAGACCTAAGGAGGCAGAGACACAATATGAGCAAGGCGGAGAATTCTTTTATGAGTTTTTCCTTCCTCTTCCTATTTTTCATTGTTGGTTATGGATTTTAGTATTGTAGTTTTACATACTATTATGAATAGCTATTTTGTTCTCTAGGATTTTGATGGAACCTTTTGTAGGATAAATTCTTGTTATGTTTTTATATAATTGAGCCGTAGGATTTCTCTACTTGTTCAACTACGTGTTGATTGTTGTTGATTGAATGACCATCGATTGACTGTGCCTATTATTATGTGTTGCTTGAGAAAGTATACATATTTAGGTGGTTGTTGAACAACGTCACTCCTAACGTATGTGAGAAATCAACACGGCGGGTTTGAAGGTAGGTTTAGAAATAACAAAGCCTTGACGTGGTCATAGTGAGCGGTTAGATGAAGCCAACTAGCATAGTTTCAGAGAATATGTCTAGTAAATTGTTGTAGCTGCTCGAGAGAGAATTACAGCACCTAAAGTGCTCACGATTAGTAGAGAATACATCGGCAAAATTGTAGGAAACATAGTTGGAAGGATTCCGACAATTGGAAAAATCATAACTCTAGACCTCCTTAATTTAGTCTCCAACCCTTTGTCTCGTTAGTTGATAATTTTACCGCTTTATAATATTTGCTAGTTAATTAGTTAGAAACATAAATCTCAATCTTTATAATTTTGAAAATTGTTCAAACTTGTCTTTTTAGTGATATTAAACAGATATAGCTAAGCCTTAGTTCTCTGTGGGATTCGACTCCGGACTTTTAGACCGGATTATATTTGCAGCGACCACTTATCTTTTTTAGGACTTGTCACACCTCATTTTTTACCCGAAAGGGATATAAGGGAGTTTTTCCAATTAAAGTGACAATAATCGAAACAAGATTATTTATTCGAATTCAGAGTCGCCACATGGGATAATTTATGATGTCCCAAGTCACTGGTTTAAAATCCCGAATTGAGGAAGTTTGACTCTGTTTTACAGTCTGCGAAACACAAAAATCCCGGTAAGGAATTCTGTTAACCCGGAAGAAGGTGTTAGGCATTCCGGAGTTCCGCGATTCTAGCACGGTTGCTTTAATAATTATATATGAATTAATTAAATTATTTAATTACTTATTTTTAAACCTATGGACATGTTTACCTCTTACCGCTTTTATTTGCTTAATTATTCCTAAATTGGGAGTTATCTAGAAAAACGAGTCACGCGTACGTGTACTCATTTCGTTTGGCGCGTCAATAATGGTGTCATGCGTACGTGTCCACAATTAATCACGCTTTATTATTATTAAGAAATTTTGGTTGAAGTTGCGCGAACGGATACCTCGATTTATTTTAAAAATCATAATTATGTCATGCGAACGTGTACACAATCACGATGATAAATTTAAACATATTCATAATTCTTCCCAAACTTTGAGATTATTGCGATGCCAAATTTATGAACAAGATATTATTGGGGCAAATAGACTAGCTAACATGATCTATTACTTGGCCAGATTCCTTATGGTCCAAGGCCTACCTAATGGCCTATTCTTATTCCTTGCCAAGAAAGAAACAACTCCAATTTTTCCATCTACCCGATTAAAAGCATTTATTCAAGATCCCGAGACTACATGCATCACAATCGAAATAAAAGCTAATTAAAATAATTTAATTAAAAACTAAAACATGCTACTCAAATAACGTAGAATCACAAATCAACCAACACGCGCATCAAGCTATTATAACACAAAAAAAATGAGAAATGGACCTTTTATTGATGAACAATGTTGAAAGTTGCAAGTCAATCGGGCTAAACAAAGCAACAATCCTTTGACCGAAACACCAAAATTACAAACCGGAACCTCAACTCGACACCAGAATCAACCTCGACGTGCAAGTGAACACTGGCGCCAAACCTCAAACTCTACTATCTTTATCCATATGTTTTCCTTCCGTTTTGGCTGATTCCAAAAATCAATTGCAACACCACAATTTTTCTAATGGATCAGAATCTAAAATTGGACTAAAGTTTCTATCCAAATTCCATTTCCTCCATCCTTGTGTGCGTGTGTTGTTTGTTTTTCGTTTTTTGTGTATGTATTTCCTCACTAATGCCTGGAATAAGTGATATCACTATGTAATTCAATGGTTCAAGTGAACTTAAGACCTGACTATTTGCTGCTTCACTAGACTCGGCAAAACTTAAATTGGAAATGCCTCACAAATTCGCGTATTTTATTTCATAAAGGGACGATACTAATCCCTCACAAATGCCTTGAGGCACGACAAAGTTCTTTACCTATAGAGTTACAGAGAGAGATCGGGAGTGAGGGTGGGGAACGTCTGCTGGGTTCGAAGATTTTTTGCTATTCTGCCGTTTGTTGTGTGTTAGCTAGGTCTAAGGATTGATAACTTAGGGTAATGTTTCTATAATTGAGTATTTTATATGGAAGTGTGAAAAGATTATGACCATTGGATTAGAAGGAAATAGATGACTAGAATTAAATCTGACACTTAAGTGGGCTAATAGGTTGAGAAGAATAGGCTAAGGGTAATTGGGCTGGACTATGTCTTTTGGGTTTGAACTTAGGCTAAAAAGACCAAATAATACAATGTATCTATAAAAATATAAAAAGCACTCTAAATTAAAATAAACTAATATAAAACTAAATACTATGAGTGAAACTAAATTTTTTGTATTTTCAAATGTTATAATACTATAAATATAAATATACTAATTGACTTTAACCTAAAGATGATTTTTTTTTTGTGATTTTTTTTTTGTGATAAAATAAAGTAAAAGAGTCAAAAGTATTTAAAATAACGATATTAAACGTAAACTAAATATTTTACACTAAAAATGTGTAAAATCTTGGGGAGGGTCAAAAATCACATGTCTACAGGACTAGAGTTGGGCATGATCAAGTATCTGTTAGTACTGCTCAGGTGTGAAGATAGGAGCTGCTGCATTGATCATGCCATTTATCATACCAATTCCATCAGTTCCTATTTACTTATTCTCCTCCATTACACTCATATTATGTGCTGCAGGCGTGTAGTTGTCATTAGGTCCTCTTCTTTTGTTATTGAGCTTAAAACCCCGTGGATACCCTACCAACTTATAGCAAGTTTCTCTCTTGTGTCCTTTTATTTTACAATAATCACAAAATAGATTTGTGTTCCTTTTAAACTTCACATTTGAGTTGTTTGCCGATACATAAGAGTTACTTTCAGTATTCATAGGTCCACTTCCTAGAATTTCACTATGTACATCATATCCACTACTCAGCCTTTGACTTTCTTCCTAAACAATCATTGAATATGCTTGATCGAGTGAAGGTGTTGGTTGCATCATTAGTATTTGACTCCTCTAAGGTGCATAAGTATCATTTAATCCCATTAAGAAATTCATAAGTTTCTGTTGGCGAAGAAACTCAACAAATATTTTAGATTTCTCATAGTCACATGGTTCAGGTATTATTAACTCAAATTCATCCCAGAGATCATTGAGGTTAGAGAAATAGGTAGATACACTAGAAATTCCCTATGTTAGGCAGCTAATTTCCCTATTCATATGATATACCTTAGTAGCATTAATCTTGTCAAAACGATCCTTAAGTGCTTTCCAGACCTTCTGTGCATTTGAAGAGTACACAATTTCCTTCTTGAGTTCCTTAGCCACATAACTTTGAATCCATGACTGCACTATGGCATTGCAACGATCCCACTACCTTAATTAAAAGACATTCTTCTCGTACTGCTCTCTAGTAAAAGTTCCATCAATAAATCCAAGTTTATTTTTCACAAGGAGTGACGTCTCCATAGATCGCCTCCATAGATCGCCTCCATTCCGAGTAATTTTCAGTTCCAATTAACAATTGAGGAACAAGTGTTGATACCCAATTTTTCATCATATATTTTTAATACATATATATACTTTCAAAATAGCACATATGCAGTTATAAGCATGCATAACATTTTTATAATTTTTTCTATAATTTTTAAAAGCTCCAAATTGATTTATTCCTTCTCTTTTTATTTACAAAATTTCCAATAATTATCTTTCAAATTATTTTTGTGGTGATTTAGTCATCTAAATTCTTTATTTATGCCAAAATAGTGTTTAAACATTTTAGTGCATTTTTATAATTGTATTTACATTTTTAGGCTAAATTGTATATCTTTGCAATAATAGTCCATGTTAACGTATAATTACATTATTGATGCATAAAATGATCTTTTATATTTTTAAAATATTAAACAACTATTTTAAATAATTTAGTACACGCAGATATTTTTTGGAAATCATTTATTATTTTTATAAATTATTTGACTATTAAAAGTGGCTATTAAAATCTAGCCTATTTTATTTTCAATTTCAGCCCCAATCTAACTCAATTACCAGCCCAATCCCCAACTAAATTACCCACCCCAAACCCAGCTACCCCGATCCGGCCCCCTAAAACCCTTTAATCCCGGTCGTTGATCATAGAGATCAACGGCCACAAACGACCCTTCCTAAAATAAACTAACCTATACCCCCCAAACCCTAATCATTTCCATCTTCTCACCGCCGTCATCTGTTCCTCTCATCTCTCAAAATCTCTCAACCTAACCCTAATCGAACCTTACTGACCCTCGTCCATGGCCATCTCCAATGACTTCTCACCACTCCCCAGGCCTCCAATGGCCTCCCTCACGTTAGTCTTACCATCTCCAGGGTCTTCAAGGGACCAGGGCTAGTTGGCTTGCATCTATGGTCACTTTCTCGCCTGTTTCAGGCCGTTCCAGTGGGATTCCGAGTAAGATCGTCCTATATTGACTACGATCTATGGGTTTCTAAGTATGTTTCTTCACCTCTGTGCCGTTCTCTTCGAAACCCTAATTTCTTTTTCTAAACCTCTTAGATCCGTACAGATCTAAGATGATTTGGGCTTGTTTCATGTGAGTTTTACAACAACCTTGAGGTTCTTTACAAGGATCATATGATTTTCAAGTGATTTTCATCTTTTTCTAAACTAGGGTTTCTGGAATTCCTTTTACAAAATGTTTGATAACTTTTTGTATTTAATCTTCTGCTTCTCATATGTTTTGACTGATTTTATAAGTTTGCTACAACCTTAGCTTGCTTGTACTGAAAGCCCTAATTTTTGGGGTTCTTCATTTGGTTTCTGAGTACTGGTACATCTGATTGTGTTCTTGCTTTGGGTTCTTGTGATTTTTCGTGATTTTCTTGTCCTAATATACTTCTACTAAATTTCTTAGTTCAACCCTTTCACTGATTCTATATGCTTGTGTTCATCCTGACTATTCATGTCAAGACCTGTATCTCTCTCATTGAATCAGTGTCGTCATTTACCCTTTTGTTTTGCTAAAAGTTATGTGTCGATTCCTGACTATTCATGTCTTGCCTTATTTTATATGCTAAAATTGCTGACTCTTTCATGACTCTCTCTTTGATTAAATCTTTGATTATTCTGATCCCTTATTTCCTCGTTTAATTTGAGTACTTTTCCTTAAACTTTCGATTCTTACCTCTCTACTCGACTTGATAGAATTGCCTGCCTTAATGAATTTTCCCTTGCCTTGTTTGTATTTTACTGATTCTTACTAATTGTTTCCTTAATTAAACTTCTATTCATTTACCCCTAATTACCTACCCTATACCCAAAGCTTACTTGATTCTTTTCCTTAAATACTTAGCTTGCTTTTATCGTTGATGTAATTGTCCCTTGATTAAGGGAAGGACTTGCTGATTCATATGTGACTTCCCTGATTTACTACTTAATTGATCTCTTACCTTATTTGTTAAGTTTTGATTACTATATAAACCCCCTCTTATTTTAAGTTCTGAACAACGAATAATAGTTCAAAAAATACTACTCTTTACACTCTAAAGTTCTCTTTCTCTTCTACTACTTGTGATATTCCCTGATCTAGCCAGCTGAAAGCCAAAGCTAGATATTGGAACTTTATTTGCTTTATATTCTGCACCCTTTTCTTCAACTGGTATGTATCTAGTTAAGTTTTGAAATCTAAACCCTATGTGTTTCATTCCTGCACTAGTTCATCAGTTATGAATTCAACTTGTGTTCCTGTTTACTTCTTTGCTCAACATGTCTAAATTTTGTCTTGATCAATGCATGCTTTATTTTCTGCACTCTTTCCTGCTTACTTCTTCACCTAACATGTCCAAACTGTATGTTCAATCCTGTTCAAGACATACCAACTATTATCTATGTCTTAACTACTGAGTCTCTAAGATCCCAAGTGTGTTATGCAATTTGTTGACTATATGTTTCCTCTATACCCTATCCATGTACCCCAATGTGACTCTTATGTACCCCCAATCCTTTTATCCCTATGTGAAATCTGTTTGTTAAGTATTCTTTTCTGAATCTGGATTTCTCTTATGACCAATTGATTGCCAGCTGTTTTGGTACTCTCCTCAAACCGTTTCAGCACTAATGGTTTTCAAAGAGTTCTTTTCAATCTTAATACCTTTATGTTAAACTCCTTCAACTGTTATGCACTCTCACTTTACTCTTAGAATACTAGGTTCTGCCCCTCTGACATGTGTACTGCCTTGAGATCTCTCTGAACTCTGGCATGTCAGAGCTGGCCTTTCCACATTGCACCTAAGTCAGTTATTATTTGAGAAAAGGTGTGAGCACTGCTCGGAATCCTTGAGATCCTTAAGGAACTCTGACACACCTAGGCATTAAATTATCTATGGAACTTTGACATTTTAGGCTATTGGAGGCTTGGGAAGTCATTCGAGCCTACTGCAAGCTCCCTATAGATTAACTACTGTTTATTTATATATTTTATTCATTGGTCTGTATAATTATTGTAAACAACATTGGGGTGATTAATGAAAATGTGGGTAGTCATATATATGTTGGGTAGCTTGGGTAGATACCATGCCTATAGGGCTGTGTTAATTCAAATGTGTTTACTATGTTTGCTTTACTTCCACAATATTAGAAACCATGCCTATAAGATCTAAATGACTTTAATAATAGAGATCATGCCTATAGGGTTAAAATTAGCTTTATAATTAGATATCATGCCTATAGGGTTAAAATCAGATTTATAATTAGATATCATGCCCATAGAGTGTAAAGTAATTGAAGCTCAATTTTCATTACAACATGTATTCAAATTCGCCTCCCTAGAAATCATGCCTATAGGTTCAAAGTCAACTTTTAATACCTAGATACCATGCCTATAAGAATTAAAATCACCTCTAATAGAAATCATGCCTATAGAACTTAAAACCAGTTTAGTTAAGTAAATCAGTTTAATTCACGTTTGTTTATTCTGAATTGGGTTACTTAATTAATCTGTCCGTTTCTTAATAAGTTTTCAAATACGTCCTTAAGTTAATACTGCTAGAAAGCATGTCTATAGGATCTCAAGTTGTCGTTTAAAAATTATTTTTGTCGTTTTAATGCATTCATAATTAATATAGATGTCATGCTCTTAGGACACCACTGTTATGCATTTAGGCAAGCCTATAGGGCGATTAAAGTCCTGCAACTATAAAACTGCTTTTTAAAACTGCTCGCATTCACAGGTCTAAAATCAGTAGGTCTTTGACACTTCAGTCTTAATTCAATGCTGTATAGTCCCTGCTCACTTAGATATCATGTTCTAGGATTTTCTTAAAATACTTGACTGTTGTTTGAAGACGTGCACTTACTTGTTATATTTGTGAAGGTGAATGTGAGCCTCTAATTTGTTCTCTTTAAATGCAGTCCTAATTATTTTCTATTGACGCCTAGACTTTTATCCTTTAAAACCTTAGGAAGTTCTAGAACTACCTAAATTAGAGGTCCTAAATACCTCCAGGGCCACAAGGAAGGGATGGGTAGTGCACGCATAGGACATTATCAAGGCTATTAGAACGCTTTAGGTTATGACCAAGGGGAGGGAATTGGGTAGTAAGGATATGATGACTACGCGCTAATGTCACGTGTAGGCCCTCATTGAGGAGTGTTTACCGGGCATTGTGTGGGGTGATCCTGTAGGCTAACCAACCTAGGACCCCTCTTTCCCAATTTCCGTTGTTTAAAGTAAATTTACTTTCCTTTATATATGTGTAACTTGTTCAAATCTTTTCTTTTATTCCATTACTTGAACCATACATGAATGTCAAAACATGCCTTTACTTGCAAGAGTGTGTTAAAATTATTTATTTGCTAAAATGACTAATTCACATAGTATAAGTTTGGCCGGGACCCACCGTTGTGGACCGCGAAGGGTGCCTAACCATTTCCCTCAAGGTTATTTCGAGCCCTTACCCTAAATCTCTGGTAATGCAAACTTGTCTAAGAGTTAATTGCTCTAGGTGCCCTAATACACCATAATCCGTTAGGTGGCGACTCTTCAAACACCCAATTCCCAAAAGGAAATGAATTATTACCCCCATGAATGTCGAAACCCGGACTTCTCTCTCCGCGGAGGAAAAAAAGGGGCACGACAACAAGTGACATACCTGGTGTATCTGAAGGATGAACATATAGAGGATCATTACAATCAATCTGTTGATTGTTTGCATGTGAAGATCCAACTGTGATTTGAGGTGAATCAAGCGTCATTTTGACGGAAAATTGGTAGAAAGAAACAGATCTGAGGAAAAATTAAAAACTGAAAGAAGAAGAGATCAAAGAGCAGGTGAAATAGAAGAGAAGCATAGGAAGTTGATCTGGTGAAATGCTCGTTGCTCAGTCGCGAAGAACCACGACTCTGATACCATGTTAAAATCTAACCCTAGGTTTTGCCATTGATGAGCTCGAACAAGAGAAGGAACAGAGAGAGAGAATTAGAGAGAAGGAAAGGAACTGGAAAATGAAGAAACCGTTTCTTCTGTTAATTGCTTAGCTATAAATGAACTGTACACCCTTTATTATACTAACTAACATAACTAATCATCTATTAACTTCCTTAACTAATCCCTTCAAGAATAGTACTACATAAATACATAAATGTACAACTATTTACAACTTCTAATTTCAACATCTTTTAATTATATACCTACCCAATTTTTTCTTCTTTTTTTAGAGTAATATTTAAAGAATTTTCTCCACGAAGTTGCCTCCTTTACGAAAGTGGACAGACAGTTTCTAAAGGAATTGGCTCTTTCAAGATGGTTTGTTGAAGCCATCCAAATGAAAGCGATGTCTCTTCTGAAAATTGAAAGCTACGTATGAACTGCTATTTGGAAACCCCACAATACAATGTCCATTTTTAATTCAATACACACTCTCTGAAATATTTTTTTCTCCATACTCAGAACTCGAACCCGAACCCAAAATCTCTCTTTCAGGGTGGAGGATCATATCAATCCCATCACAATTCATGTCGGTCTATTAGGACTCAATGGAGTGTAAATTAAATAAAATATTTAAAGAAGAAATAAATGATAGTTTGGAAAAATATTAATCTTATTAAATGAATTTTTCAAAATGTGTGCAAAAATCTTTAAAGTCAAATAGTACTTCCTATGTCTCTTATTATGTGTCGTGTTTCTATTTTACACACTCCTTAAGAAATATTAATTAGGAAAGGGATTTGACTATTCTACCCTTATTTATGTCTTAAGATATAATCTCTCTTCATTGAATATTTATTCTATTTATGTGTTATCTTCACTTTCAAGAACAATTATTACTAAGGGTAAAAAAAAAAAAATTAATTTTGTTTTGAATTTTTAAAATAAAGAATTTGAGACAACTATATTTAGTAACCACGACTACTAATGTAAAACGGAGGGAGTAACTACTGGAAAAGTAAGTCGGAATCAAAATAGTCATAACGCAATGTTAGTGCATGCTTCTTGAGTTCTTTTGTGATATATTCAACAAAATATCAGAATTAAATTTAGTGCTTTATCAATCACGCCGCAATTGGTTACCCTTCAATTTTCTTTCTCAAAACTTTCTTTACCCCACTCAAAATTTTACATCATTTGATATTGACTCATAGTTGAAATTTCGGTAGCCAGTTTATATCATATCAATGTCAAATCATATTGGAAACAAGTCACAATGAAAGTGACTAGATTTGATAATAGAAGATGCTAAACAAACAATAAATCAATTAATTACGAAAGTTAAAAATAAAAAAAAGTACCTAATTAAGCCAATCACGAATTCACGATCATCAGTCAAAGCAACAACTCATGCAAAAATTAAGTTCTTTAATTAGCTTCACTTGGCTTTCAATCAATGTCACGACCCTAAACCTAGACCCAATCGTAATGTCGTCTCTCGTGAAGACAAGGCCAGCCGACACAACACTCAATTCATTTTAACAATTAAAATAACACAATTTAAGTCATTAACATGATTAAATCCCAAAAGAAACAGCGAAACAGTACAATTTACGGAACAAACACAACCCGACTTCGGGGTGTTACCAGTCATGAGCATCTAAACATGTGTCTAAGGGTCCGAAAGAGTTTGTACAATCTATTACAGATCTAGAAACAGAAAGTAAGATAGGAGGGAGAAACACTGGGCTGCGAACGCCAAACAGCTACCTAGTGGACTCCGAATGGCCTGTTGGGAGTAATCAACCCTCACTGGCGGGACCTGAAGCTCCTGAATTTGCACACAGGGTGCAGGGAGTAAAGTGAGTACCCCAACTCAGTGAATAATAACAATAAATGAAGATTGAGCGATAAGAAATCACGTAAAAACACAACAACATGTTATAAAGAGGTAGTGTAAAACCAATAAAATGCAATAAAACAGTGAAATCTTTTAAAAACACCTTGGTTCAGAACAAGCTTCTTTAAAACACCTTTCAACAGTTAAACAAGTAAATGAAGAGCAACTAGAAAAGATAAACACATAAAATCCGCCCCTCGGGCACAATGTCAACAGAATCAGCCGCTCAGGCAATAACATGGAACAACACCAGCCCCTCGGGCTATACTGGCATAATCAATCAGACTCCGGGAGGGGCCCGTTATGGCCCAATCCAATATCAAGCTATCTCGTGGCATAATCAATCAGGCTCTCGGCCTCATATCAAGCCACCTTGTGGCGTACAACTCAGGCCCTCGGCCTCATAATCATCATTCAGTACAACACTGCTGCAGCGTGCAGCCCAATCCCATAATAATCCTCACAACACAGGCCCTCGGCCCTACTCAGTCAGAAATCTCTAAAAGCCACTCGGGCATAGTAAAACATGATGCTCAACCAAAAATATTATTTAAAGTGTTAAAACAGAGTAAACATGGCTGAGTTATGAAAACAGTAGAATATAGCATGACTGGGTACAGATATAAAATCAAAATAATGGGGAAATAACAGTAAAAATCCCCTAAGAGTTCAAAACAGTTGGCACGGGCCCCAAATATGTCATTCCGCCCAAAACATGATGATAGCAAACAGTTTTCAACCAAATACGCGGTAAAACAGTCATTCGGGATGGACTAAATCACAATCCCCAATGGTACACGACCCCATGCTCGTCATCTAGTGTGTGCGTCACCTCAAATATAGCATAACAATGTGAAATCCGGGGTTTCATACCATTAGGACAACATTTACAATCATTACTCATCTCTATCCGATCCAAACTCTAGCCCACAATGCCCTTGCCTCTCGAATCGGCCTTCGGATGCTCCAAATCTAACCAAAATCAGTGCAAAACCATCAAAATATACTAAGGGAACAAGGCCCACTCGAAAGAAATTAAATTACAACACAAATCCTGAAATTGGCCAAACCCGACCTCCGGGCCCACGTCTCGGATTCCGATAAAAATTACATCAATAGACTCCTTATCACTCCCCGAGTTCATTCATATCAAAATTATCAAAATCTAACCACAAATGATCCCTCAAATCCCTAATTTTAGGTCTCCAATTACAAGCCCTAGTTCTTCAATATTAGGCTTAAATATTAATTAGGTAGAAAAGACATTAAGATTGAGTATAAAGTCCAGAAATCATACTTTCACCCCCTTGATCCCTTTTCAATCCCTTTCAAAAAGCTTCAAAATCGCCCAAAAGTGGAGGAACTTAGGCTAAAAATCGCGGAAATGACCTTTTTAAACATTCTGCCCAGCTATTAAATTTCCTTCAGTACGATTGCGGAAATAGCCTCGCGATCGCGAAGCACAAATGCTGACTGCCCCCACTTAACCTTACGCGATCGCATAAAGCTCCACGCGATCGCGAAGCAATACCACTCAGACCCACACGATCGTAACAAGACTCACGCGAACGCGAAGGTACACCACACAGACCCACGCGATCGCAACCAACTCCACGCGATCGCGTAGAGAAACTCCGCCTCAACCCTAACTAAGCCTACGCGATCACAACCCCTTATACGCGATCGCGAAGAACAAAAGGTTTGCAACAGACCTGAAGCAAAATCTGAAACTTCTCAACATGCAATTTCATCCGTTTAACCACCCGAAACTCACTCGAGGCCCTCAAGACCTCAACCAAACATGACAACATATCCTATAACATCATTCAAACTTGTTCCAACCTTCGGAACACTCAAAACAACATCAAAACACCAAACTTGCATCGGATTTAAGCCTAAGAATTCCAAAATCTTCTAAATTCCGCTTTCGATCAAAAGGTCTACCAAACCACGTTCGAATGACCTGAAATTTTGCACACACATCCCAAATGATACAACGGACCTACTGAAACTTCCGGAATTCCATTCTGAACCCTATATCAAAATATCACCTATCAACCAAAAAACGCCAAAATTCCAATTTCGCCAATTCAAGCCTAAATTCACTCCGGACCTCCAAAACACATTCCGATCACGCTCCTAAGTCCCAAATCACCTCCCGGAGCTATCCGAACCATCAGAACTCACATCCGAGCCCTCTAACACATAAGTCAACATTCGGTTGACCTTTTCAACTTAAGCTTACTTAAAAGAGACTAAGTATCTCAAACCTCACCAAAACCTTTTCGAACCCGAGCTAACCAACCCGATAACACAAAATACTTATAAGCAAAGCAATAAGAAGTAGAAATGGGGAAACAATAGCGGTAACTCAAGAGACGATCGATCTGGTCGTCACATCCCCCATCTTAAACAAACATTTGTCCTCGAACGAGTCAAGAAACATACCTAAAGCCTCAAACATGTGAGGATAGCTGCTCTGCATCTCCTGCTCGGTCTCCCAGGTAGCCTCCTTCATGGGCCGATCTCTCCACTTCACTTTCACTGAAGCTATATCCTTTGACCTCAATTTTTGAACCTGACGCTCCAAAATAGCTAATGTCTCCAAAATAGCTAGATGTCTCCACATCTTTGACCTCGACTGCGCTGTACGAAGCCTTTCCTGAATCACCTTCACCTTGTCTAAAACATCTTGCACCAAGTCTGTACCCAATAGCCTAGCCTCACCCGCTCAAACCAACCTATCGGAGATCTACACCACCTCCTGTACAAAGCCTCATATGGGGCCATCTGAATACTCTACTGGTGACTGTTGTTATAAGAAAACTCTATGAGCAGTAGAAACTGATCCCATGACCCTCCATAATCAATGACACAAGTACGCAACATGTCCTTAATATTGAATAGTGCACTTAGATTGCCCGTCCGTCTGAGGGTGAAAAGCTATGCTCAACTCAACCTGAGTACCCAACTCTCTCTGCACGGCTCTCCAAAACTGCAAAGTAAACTGAGTGCCCCTATCCGAAATGATGGAAATTGGAACACCATGCAAACGAACAATCTCTCGGCTATAGATTCCTGCCAACCGCTCTGAAGAATAGGTAGTACACACAGTAATGAAGTGCGCGGACTTGGTTAGCCGATCCACAATCACCCAAATAGCATCAAACTTCTTCAATGTCCGTGGAAGTCCAACTACAAAATCCATAGTGATCCTCTCCCACTTCCACTCTGGAATATCCATCTGCTGAAGCAAGCCACCCGGTCTCTGATGCTCATATTTCACCTGCTGACAATTGAGACACCGAGCTACAAATACCACAATGTCTTTCTTCATTAGCCTCCACCAATAATGCTGTCTCAAATCCTGATACATCTTTACGGCACCCAGATGAATGGAATACCGCGAGCTATGGGCCTCCTCCAGAATCAACTCCCAAAGTCCATCCACATTGGGTACACATATTCGACCCTACATTCTCAATACGCCATCATCACCAATAGTCATTTCTCTGGCATCATCGTGCTAAACTCTATCCTTAAGGACAAGCAAATGAGGAGCTCTCTAATGCGATCAAATAAGGAAGACCGAGAAATAACACAAGCCAATACCCGACTGGGCTCCGAAATGTCTAATCTCATGAACCAATTGGCCAAGGACTGAACATCAACTGCAAGAGGTCTCTCTCCAACTGGAATATATGCCAAACTCCCCATACTTGCCGCCTTCCAGCTCAAGGCATCGGCCACTACATTGACCTTCCCCGGATGATACAAGATAGTAATATCATAATCCTTTAGTAACTCCAACCACCTCCGCTGCCTCAAATTGAGATACTTTTGCTTTAACAAGTGCTGGAGGCTATGATGATCAATAAACACCTCACAAGACATACCATACAAATAATGCTTCCTAATCTTCAATGCGTGGACAATGGAAGCCAACTACAAATCATGAACAAGGTAGTTATTCTTATGGGGCTTCAACTGACGAGAAGCATAAACAATAACTCTACCCTCCTGCATCAACACACACCCAATACCAACTATCGAAGAATCACAATATACTATATATGAACCTGAAGCTGATGGGAAAACTAACACCGGATCCGTGGTCAAGGCTGTCTTGAGCTTCTGAAAGCTCTCCTCATACTCATCCGACTACCTGAATGGAGCACCCTTCTGAGTCAACTTGGTCAAGGCGATGCAATAGATGAAAATACCTAAATAAATCGGCAGTAATAACCCGTCAAACCAAGAAAGCTGCGAATCTTTGTAGCTGAGGACGGTCTGGGCCAACTCTGGACCGCCTCTACCTTCTTCGGATCAACCTGAATACCCTCACTGGACACCACATGCCCCAAGAAAGCCACTGAACTGAGCTAAAACTCACATTTGGAGAACTTTACACAAAGCTTCTCCTTCCTCAACCTCTGCAACACAACTCTCAAATGCTCTGCGTGCTCCTCCTGACTATGTGAGTACACCAGAATATCATCAATAAAAACAATCACGAACGAATCAAGATAAGGCCGAAACACGTTGTTCATCAAATGCATGAATGCTGCCGGGGCATTGGTCAGCCCAAAATACATAACAAGGAATTCATAATGACCGTATCTGGTCCTGAAGGCTGTCTTAAGAATATTCGAGTCCCTGATCTTCAACTGGTGATAACCTGAATGGAGATCAATCTTGGAGAACACTCTCGCTCCCTGAAGCTGGTCAAACAAATCATCGATACGAGGCAAATGATACTTGTTCTTGATTGTTACTTTGTTCAACTGCCTGTAATTAATGCACATCCTCATCGTGCCATCCTTCTTCTTCACAAATAGAACAGACACACCCCAAGGCGATACACTAGGCCGAATGAACCCCTTATCAAGGAGTTCCTGAAGCTGCTCCTTCAACTCTTTCAACTCCGCTGGTGCCATGCGATGTGGTAGAATAGAAATGGGCTGAGTGCCCTGCACCAGATCAATACCAAATCAATATCCCTGTCCGGAGGCATGCCCGGCAGGTCTGTAGGAAACACATCAAGAAAATCCCTCACAACTAGAACAGAATCAATACTGGGAGTCTCCACACCGACATCCCTCACAAATTCTAAATACGAAAGACAACCCTTCCCAACCATATGCTGGGCCTTCAAGAACGAAATTACCCTACTGGGAATATAATCAGTCGAATCTCGCCAATCAATCCGTGACACACCCGGCATAGCCAATGTCACTATCTTAACATGACAGTCCAAAATAGTACGACACGAAGATAGCCAATCCATGCCCAATATAATATCGAAGTCTACCATGCATAACAATAGAAGATCCACTCGGGTCTCCAGACCCTCAATAGTTACCACACATGACCGGTACACATGGTCTACAACAATAGTATCACCCACCGGAGTAGATACACGAACAGATGAAATAAGAGACTCACGGGGCGTATCCAAATAACGAGCAAAATATGATAACACATAAAAAAAAGTGCAACCGAGATCAGATAATACATAGGCATCTCTGTGGTAGACTGAGACAATACCTGTAATCATATCATCTGAAGCAATAACATCAGGTCTAGCTGGAAGTCCATAGAAACAGGCCTGACCGCCACCTGATCGACCTCCCCCTCTAGGGCGACCCCTAGCTGACTGACCTCCACCCCTAGCTAGGTGGGTGGGTGGTGGTAAAGTAACTGAAGTCGATGGCTGACTCCTCTGCTGAGATGAACCCACAAGACGACAAGGACACTGCCTCCACATATGACCCATCTCTCCAAACTCATAGCAACTCCTGGGTGCTGGAGACGAGGAATGAAGGGAACCCCTAGCACCGGAATGACTAGCAAATGCACTTGGCATAAAAGAGCCCTGAATTGATGGAGCACGAGACGAACTCTAAGCTAGAAGGGCACTAAGTGATGACTGGCCCTGATGAGAACTGTGAGAACCATGACCCGATAACGCCCCACGATAACCTGGGCGAGCTGGCTGAACATGCCTCAATGGGCAGCCTCTGCCGTGCTGAAACTGACCTCTCGAAGGAGCACCACCATAACTACTAGATCCTAGAGGCCTCTTGGCTCCCTCTCATCTCGCTCCTGGCAACGAACTGACTCAATCTCACGAGCAATGTCTACAACCTCCTCAAAAGTAGCACCAGACACCCTCCCCCTAGTCATGAGAATGCGAAGCTTATATGTGAGGCCATCAACGAACCTCTTGATCCTCTCTCTATCTATCGGAACCAACAAAATATCATGACGAGCTAATTCCGAGAACCTCATCTCATACTGCGTCACAATCATATCTCCCTGATGCAACCACTTGAACTGCCCGCACAGAACCTCTTTGCGAGACTGTGGCACATACTTCTCCAAAAAGAGAACGGAGAACTGCTGCCAAGTAAGGGGTGCTGCACCAACAGGCCTACGCCTCTCATACACCTCCCACCAAGTGAAGGCAGCTCCAGAAAACTAAAAAGTAGTGAAAGCAACCCACTGGTCTTCAGAATACTCTCTGTACGAAGGATCCTCTAACACTTGTCCAAGAAACCCTGGGCATCCTCGCCCTCTGCACCACTGAAAGTCGGAGGCTGAAGTCTACCAAATCTCTCCAATCTGCACTGCTCGTCCTCTGGCATGACATGAGCTACATAGTCCTGAGCAGCTGCAACCGGTTGGGCTGGATGTGCCCCCGGTGTCTGAAGTCCCTGCACGACCTACTCAGCTGTGCGAGCGGCGGGAGTTTGAGTGCCTCCCCCGGCCTGAGAAGTAGCTGTGGCTGTAGTAATTGAGACCGCCTGAGCTAGGCCAGTGCATACTAGTAGAATCCGAGCCAAGGCCTCCTGAAGACCCGAAATCACAATGGACACAGCTGGTGCCTGAGCTGGTGCTGCTGGAGCATCAACAACTGGGACTAGAGCTATCAATATGGGCGGGGCCGGGCTAGCCCAGTCCAACCCACGTGAGCTTTAGCAATTGACGGGCTGGGTTGGGCTAGCACACCATTTTGATAGGCCTTATAATGATCAACCCACCCCAGCCTTATGTGGGTTACGGGCCCCTACGGGCCGGCCCATCATTTTTAAAATATAATTTTATATTTTTTTTCTTTAATTTCTAAACTAAAAAAAGATAAATATTTAAAAGTTAAAAAAATCTTATTGGAAAAATTTCACAAAACTTAATAACTTTTTATACGGTTCTAATATATCACAATACACAATAAAAAAAAAGTAAAAGACAAGACTATATTTCATTCACTAAAAGTCAAAACTCAAAATTACTATTCAAGAGAACTCCCATGGCACTTAGGGATATCTAACACATCATCTTCATCAAACACATTTGAATCTGCTTATGAGAAGATTGTCTTAACATCTTCACTTTCTTCTACATCTACAATTCATATGCAATATTAATTAGTTAAATATAAAGAATAATTAAATTTTTAATAATAATTAAAATTTTAAGACTTTGATCTTTTAATATGATGAGCTTAATAAACTTTAAGCTCGGGATACTCTTCTTGTTATTTTTTGTGCCATATACTTTTTATATTTTAAATACGTATTTTTATTAGGCCCACGACCGGACCAGCCCAGCCTCAATCAAGCCTACGGGCCACGGGCTTACTCGGACCGAGCTTAAGAGCCTCATTTTTAAATGGGCTCCAAAAATTCTAGCCCAGCCTTGCTAAATCACGGGCTGGGCTAGGCTGGCCCAACGGACCAAACCCATATTGACGACTCTAACTAGGACCTGATCCTGAACTGGGGCGACTGGTTGATCTGTAGGTGCTGCCCTAGCTGCTGTGCGGGCCACATCCCTACCCCTACCGCGACCACGACCGCGTCCTCGGCCTCTAGTGGTCACAGCTGGTGGTACTGGTGGTCGTGCATCCTAACCTATAGCGCGTGTCCTCACCATCTGTGAGAGAATAGAATAACAGAAGTTTAGTACTCGGACCAACAGATTCGCACGACAAGAATTCAAGAACATGAAGTTTTTCCTAAAGGTTCTGCAGTCTCTCGAGGATAAATACAGACGTCTCCGTACCGATCCGCGAGACTCTACTAAACCCGCTCATGACTCATGAGACCTATGTAACCTACGCTCTGATACCAACTTGTCATGACCCTAAACCTAGACCCGGTAATGGCGCCTCTCATGAAGACAAGGCCAGCCGACACAACACCCAATTCATTTTAACAATTAAAATAACACAATTTAAATCATTAACATAATTAAATCCCAAAAGAAATAGCGAAACAGTACAATTTGCGGAAAAAACATAGCTCGACATCGGGGTGTCACCACTAATGAGCATCTAAACATGTGTCTAAGAGTCTGAAAGAGTTTGTACAGTCTATTACAAAACTAGAAACAAAAAGTAAGATATGAGGGAGAAACACTGGGCTGCGAACGTCGAGCAGCTACCTAGTGGACTCCGAATGGCCTGCTGGGAGCAATCAACCCTCACCGGCGGAACCTGAAGCTCCTGAATCTGCGCACAGGGTGCATGGAGTAAAGTGAATACTCCAACTCAGTGAGTAATAACAATAAATGAAGACTGAGCTATAAGAAATCATGTAAAAACACAACAACATGCTATAAAGAGACAGTGTAAAACCAATAAAATGCAATAAAATAGTGAAATCTTATAAAAACACCTTGGTTCAAAATAAGATTCTTTAAAACACTTTTTCAACAGTTAAACAAGTAAATGAAGAGCAGCTAGAAAAGATAAACACATAAAATCCGCCCCTCGGGCACAATGTCAACAGAATCAGCCCCACAGGCAATAACATGGAATAACATCAGCCCCTCGGGCTATATCACATATCACATTGGGTACCCGCACTCACTGGGGGTGTACAGACTCTGGGGGAGGGGCCCTTATGGCCAAAGCGCAATATTAAGCCATCTCGTGGCATAATCAATCAGGCTCTCGGCCTCATATCAAGTCACCTTTTGGAGTACAACTCCGACCCTCAGCCTCATAATCATCATTCAGTAGAACACTGCTGCGGCGTGCAGCCCGATCCCATAAGAATTCTCACAACAGAGGCCCTCGTCCCTACTCAGTCAGAAATCTCTAAAAGCCACTCGGGCATAGTAAAACATGATGCTCAGCCAAAAATATTATTTAAAGTGTTAAAACAGAGTAAACATGGCTGAGTTATGAAAATAGTAGTTTATAGCATGACTGAGTACATATATAAAATCAAAACAGTGGGGAAATAGCAGTAAAAATCCCCTAAAGGTTCAAAACAGTTGGCACGAGGCCCAAATATGGCCTTCCGCCCAAAACATGATGATAGGAAACAATTTTCAACCAAATACGCGGTAAAACAATCATTCGGGATGGATTAAGTCACAATCACCAATGGTGCACGACCCCACGATCGTCATCTAGCGTGTGCGTCACCTCAATATAGCACAACGATGTGAAATCCGGGGTTTCATACCCTTAGGACAACATTTACAATCATTACTCACCTCTATCCAGTCCGAACTCTAGCCCGCGATGCCCTTACCTCTCGAATCGGCCTCCGGATGCTCCAAATCTAACCAAAATCAGTGCAAAACTATCAAAATATGCTAAGGGAACAAAGCCCACTCGAAAGAAATCAAATTACAACACAAATCCTGAAATTGGACAAACCCGACCCCCAGGCCCACGTCTCGGATTCCGATAAAAATTACATCAATAGGCTCCTTATCACTACCCGAGATCATTCATATCAAAATTACCAAAATCCAACCACAAATGATCCCTCAAATCTCTAATTTTAGGGGTCCAATTACAATCCCTAGTTCTTCAATATTAGGCTCAAATTCCATGATTAATTAGGTAGAAAACACATTATGATTGAGTATAAAGTTCATAAATCTTACCTCCAAGTATTCCCCCTTGATTCCCTCTTCAATCCCCTTCAAAAGCTTCAAAATCGCCAAAAAATAGAGGAACTTAGGCTAAAAATCGCGAAAATGGTCTTTTTAAACATTCTTCCCAGCTACTAAATTTCCTTCACTATGATCGCGGAAATAGCTTCGCGATCGCGAAGCACAAATGCTGATTGCCCCCACTTAACCTTACGCGATCACACAAAGCTTCATGCGATCGCGAAGCAATACCACTTAGACCCACGCGATCGCAACAAGACTTACACGAACGCGAAGGTACACCACACAGACCCACACGAACGCGAAGGTACACCATACAGACCCACGCGATCGCAACCAACTCCATGCGATCACGTAGAGAAACTCTGCCTCAGCCCCAACTAAGCCTACGCGATTGCAACCCTTTATACGCGATCGCGAAGAACAAAAGGTCTACAACAGACCTGAAGCATAATCTACAACTTCTCAATATGCAATTTCATCCGTTTAACCACCCGAAACTCACCTGAGGCCCTCGGGACCTCAACCAAACATACCAACATATCCCATAATATCATTCTAACTTGTTCCAACCTCCGGAACACTCAAAACAACATCAAAACACCAAATTTGCATCGGATTCAAGCCTAAGAATTCCAAAATCTTCTAAATTCCGCTTTCGATAAAAAAGTCTACCAAACCACGCCCGAATGACCTGAAATTTTGCACACACATCTTAAATGACACAACGGACCTATTAGAACTTCCGGAATTCTATTCCGACCCCTATATCAAAATCTCACCTATCAACCGGAAAACGTCAAAATTCCAATTTCCCCAATTCAAGCCTAAAGCCACTCCGGACCTCCAAAACACATTCTGATCACGCTCCTAAGTCCCAAATCACCTCCCGGAGCTATCCAAACCCTTGGAACACACATCCGAGTCCTCTAACACATAAGTGAACATCCGATTAACTTTTTTAACTTAACCTTACTTAAAAGAGACCAAATGTCTCAAACCTCATCAAAACCTTTCCGAACCCGAGCCAACCAACCCAATAATACAAAATACCGATAGGCAAAACAATAAGAAATAGAAATGGGTAAACAGAGCGGTAACTCATGAGACGACCGGCCGGGTCGTCACAATCAATGAATTTAACTAAAGTGCTGTATTAAACAACCTAGCATAGTAATATAATACCCTTTATTTTGAACTACTAGTAAAAGATCCTTTATACTTGAATTCTTATTCTTTCCTTATTGTTAGTTGTACGTAAAATCTTTTTCAGTTTAATTGTTGATTAACACATATCATAAAAATTACATGTATTTACCTAGCTTAAACAGTACTACTAGAAAGTAGGAATTTTCTAACGAATAGTACTAGCGTTATTCTCGTATTTTATTTTTAGATTTCTATTATTATCTATCGTTTCCTTTGCTTCAGTTATTTTATTTTGCCGGTTGTTGTTACTGCTCTTCTTTTCATAACTTCTCCACTACCATATTTCTCTGTCATAACTGCTGTAATTATGCTTTTATTGAGCCGAGGATCTATTGATTCTCTACCTTCACAAGGTACTACTTATGAAATTTTACTGGATTGTTGTTATTAAAATTTTATTTCCGCCACTAAATATTATTATATACCAGATATTAATCATGGTTATTGTACTTTTGTAAGGATCGGAAAATACAAAGAGACTCAAAAGTTTGAGTGCTTGAGGCCGACATGGAATTATCAGCTTAACCACCAACTATGCCAGAAGGGATGGAGAAAGACCTTCCATTGTTTAAGTTGGGAAATAGACACTTCAAATGTCATTTGTTACGTACGTTACTGTATAATATCAATCTATAGAAGATATATACAAGTGATCATAAATGAAAATGATGGGAAAAAATGAGTTTAACTTATTTTCACACTTGGCTACCAAGTTATAGGCCGTCTCAAGAAAATTGGGTGCTTAAAGCTAAATTTCAGAGAGATTATACAACAACAATCGGTAGTGGAGAAATTATGAAAAGAAATGCAGTAACAACAATTGCCGGTTGTTGTTACTGCTTTTTAGCTTCATAACTAAGTAAGAATACCTCTCCGGATACTCTTACTTAGTTATGAAGCTAAAAAAACCCGATCATAATTGGTTTGGTTTGGTTTTAACTAAAAAAAATCGAAACGAAACCAAATTAACCCGACATTACATGTATACAAGTTTTAAAAATATTTTATACATAAAAATAATTATTGTAATGTAATTTATAAATATAATTTAAAATCTTTAATAGTTCTCTCTTTTAATGTATTATTTCAAGTTTGGATTTAGAACTTTTGAATGGTCAAATATATTATATAGCCCATAAAAGTTAGTAACTCAAATAAAGCCCAAAGCAAATCAAATTAATATTAATGCTAACAAAAAAAATCAATTCAATACTGAAAATGACAATAGTATTGGATATTTTTTTTTAGTTTTGCATTGATTTAGATAGTGAAAATATATAACTCACTTTTAGTATTATTTAGTTATGTAATTAATACTTTGTACTTATTTTAACATGACTTAGTACTTTTAGAATATGTTTATTTTTTATTATGGCTTATTAATTAGCAATTGTTATGAAATGTAGCTCAAAGAAACACTACAAAACAAGAAGATAAGTAGAATAAGAGAAGAAGAGATAACTTTATTAATTCATCAAGTGTTCAAGTGTATTCCATATTACATTTCATGCCTCTATTTATACTATTACATAGAAGGTTACAAAAGGATTGTCTTAAACATGACATTACCAATTGAGATCATGGGGGAAGAGTTATGGAGATGTATGAATTACAATCATAATAGTGATGAGTAGTGGGAAGTTATTTACATCATGAGTGAAAGTAGTGGGAGTAGTGGATATTCACAATTACTATAGATTTTACAACACTCCCCTTTGGATGTCGAAAAATAGATAATATGCCTAGTTAAAGCCTTACTAAGAAAAACCCTATGGGAAAAATCTTGGTGAAAGAAAAAGAGTACACATATCTGTAATACGCTTTATTTGCTGCCTCGTTATAAACCTTACCAAGAAAACCCAGTGGGACAAAACCTAGGCTAAGGGAGAAAGAGTACAACACATATCTTACTTCCCCTCATGAAAATATCACTTTATTTCTAGAAGACACCGTATTCCAATCTTCTGTATCAACTTCTCAAATGTTGACGTTGGTAATGCCTTAGTGAATAGATCAGCCAAATTTTCACATGAACGAATCTGTTAAATATTAATTATACCATTTTTTTGAAGATCATGCGTGAAAAAGAGCTTTGATGAAATGTGCTTTGTTCTGTCTCTTTTAATGCATCTTCCTTTCAGTTGAGCGATGCAAGCAACATTGTCTTCATATAGTATAGTTGGAGTATCTTTTTTCATAAGAAAACCACACATTTCCTGATTATGCTGAATCATTGATCTTAACCAAACACATTCCCGACTAGCTTCATGAATGACTATTATCTCAGCATGATTTAAGATGTGGCAGCTATTATTTGTTTTATTGAACGCCATGATATAGTTGTACCTCCATATGTAAACAAATAGACTGTTTGAGATCAAGCTTTATGTGGATCAGACAAATAACCTGCATCATCATAGCCAATTATTTCTGACTTGAATTCATTAGAATAAAACAATCCCATATTTATAGTTCCTCGAATATATCTAAATATATGCTTAACACTATTCCAATATCTTCTTGTTGGGGAGGAGCTGAATCTTGCTCATAAGCTTACTGCAAAAATAATATCTGGTCGGGTATTGTTGACAAGATACATCAGTGCGCCAATTGCACTAAGATATGAAGTTTCATCATCAACGAGCTCTTCATCATTTTCTTGAGGCCGAAATGGATCTTTATTTATGTCAAACGATCTCACAACTATTGGGGTACTCAATGGATGTGCATTATCCATGTAAAATCACTTAAAAACCTTTTAGTGTATGTTGATTGATGGAAAAAAATTCCGTTTGTTACATGTTCAATTTGTATGCCAAGACAAAATTTTGTCTTACCAAGATTATTCATTTCAAAATTCTTTCTTCAAACACTCTACAACCTTTGGAAGCTCTTTAGAAGTGCCAATGATATTCAAGTCATCAACATACACAGCTATGATGACACATTAAGATCCAGACCTCTTAATAAAGACACAAGGGCAAATATGGTCATTTTTGTACCCTTCTTTTAGCAAATACTCGCTAAGACGATTGTACCATATCCTCCTCGATTGCTTCAATCCGTATAAGGATTTCTGAAGCTTTATTGAACAAGTTTCCCTTGAACTTTTATGTGCTTCAGGAACTTTAAATCCTTCAGGGATTTTTCATAAAACTTTTATTGTCCAGTGAGCTATATAAGTAGACTTTGACAACATCCATCAACCGTATATCGAGATTTTTATGGACTGCCAGATTTATTAAATACCTGAAATTAATTGCATCTACCACAAGAGAATATGTCTCCATATAATCAATGCCAGACCTTTGCGAAAACCCTTGTGCCACAAGTCGTGCTTTATATCTTACGACTTCACCTTTTTCATTTCGTTTTCGCACAAAAACCCATTTGTACCCCCACTGGCTTGACGCCTTCAGGCATTCAGACTATTAGTACGAAAACTTTACGTTTTTTGAGTGAAGCCAATTCCGCTTGAATTGCGTTTTTCTATTTTGGCCAATTATTTCTCTGTCTACATTCATCGACAGATTTTGACTCAAGGTCCTCATCTTTTTGCATTATTTCAACTGCAACATTATATGCAAAACTATTGTTAACAACAATGTTATTTCGGTTTCACATTTTTCCATAGAGACATAACTTATTGAGATATCTTTATTTTCATCATTTCCAGGTACTAGAACCTCCTGTGAGGTCTTGTCAATTACTATGTCTTTATGCTCCTCTTGAGCAATTGCTTCCATGTTTTGATCAGCTTGATCATTTGCTCCTTTGGATTTTTATCCTTGGAACCGATTGGTTTACCATGTTTAAGGCATGACCTAGACTCATTTGCATTATCATACTGTCCAATTGGGATATCAACTAGAATTGGAGCATTTACAACTGGAATATGCAATTTAGTAACCCGTGAGAGGTTAGTAAGTGCATCCGGCAATTGATTTGCAACATTTTGTATATAAATGATCTTTTGAACTTCTTGTTCACATTGATTTGTACGAGGATCCAAATAAGATAGAGATAATACGTTCCAATCTATCTCTTTTTTTAGCTGTTTATTTTCTCCCCCTAATGTTGAAAAAACTGATTCATAAAAAAAATGACAATCAGCAAATCTGGCTGTAAGCAAATCTCCTGTCATAGGCTCTAGATATTTAATAGTAAAAGGAGATTCGTAACCAATATATACTCCCAACCTTCTTTGGGGACACATCTTTATGTGTTGTGGTGGATCAATTGGAACATATACCACACATCCAAAAATTCTTAGATGGGAAGTATTTGGTTCCTGACCAAAAGCCAACTATAATGGGAAGACTTCATGATAACTGGTTGGCCTTATGCGCGCAAGTGTTGCTGCATGCAAAATAGCATGTCCCACACTGAAATGGAAAGTTTTGTCCTCATTAGCAATGGTCTAGCTATTAGTTGGAGGCGTTTAATCAATGATTCTACTAGACCATTTTGAGTATGAACATGAGCAACCGAATGCTCAACTTTTATTCCAGTAGCCATATAATAATAAGTAAAGGCCTGAGACGTAAATTCACCAGCATTATCAAGACGAATTGTCTTAATTGCATAATCTAGAAATTGTGTTCTTTACCTTATTATTTGGGCCAACAATCTCTCAAATGACATATTACGAGTTAACAATAAACACACATGTGACCATCTTGTATATGCGTCTATCAAGACCATAAAATACTTGAATGGTCCACATTGAGGTGTATAGATATCACCCTATATACGTTCAAGAAATGCAGGGAAATCAATCCCAATTTTAGCTGCTGATGGTTTAGTAACCAATTTTCCTTGAGAACAAGCAGCACAAGAGAATTCCTTAAATTGAAGAATCTTCTTGTTTTTCAATGTGTGCCCATTTGAGTTCTCTATTATTCTGCTCATCATGTTAGAACCGGGATGGACTAACCGGTCATACAAAATGATAAAATCATTAGAAGTAGTAAACCTTTTGTTTACTATGGCATATGATTCAACCACACCAATGTTTGTGCGGTACAACCCAGAAGAAAATACAGGTAATTTTTCGTGTACACATTTTTTCCCCCGCTTTTATTATAGTAATATAAAGGTATTCAACCTTTCCTTCGTTAGAGGTCTCAACATGGTAGCCATTTTGGCGAATAGATTTGAAACTTAACAAGTTTCTTTGAGACTTACTACAATACAATGCATTATTAATAGTTAATATCGTTCCTCCAGGTATAAGGCCGCTCTTCCAGAGCCCTCAATTAGCTTTGTACTACCAGATATTGTATGAACATAGGCCTATTTCATAACCAAATAAGAGAAAAATTTATTTTCTCTTAATATTATGTGAGTTGTAGCACTATCCAAAAGACATAAATCTCTATTACTCATCTTGGATCCAATTGAAGACCGGGGAATTTTATTTTCTTCATAAAAAAAAGTACATCATGAGAAATACGGAAAAACTAATACCACCACCAACAACATAAGACAACTTAAGTACTACTTGAAAATAAAAACAACTTTAGAACGAGAGAAAAAACATTGAAAATAAAAATAACAACATAGTTGCATTTCTCAGTAAAATGATCAAACTTTAGTTTTGATCTCCAAAGAAGTCTTCAAACTTCCAAATGAGTAAGATCATCGAGGCCTTCAGAATCATCATCATTCAAAGTAAGATTTGTCTCGGCATTGTCATCATTTTTGTTTGAAGGCCCTGCCTCAAAATTATTTTTAAAGGTCAAGTGAGACTCCACTGGGGCATTAGTAGAAAATGATCCAACATTATTTGTCTTTCTTTTGATGGAGTTTTGATAAAGCCTGACAAAATACTTAGGTGCACGATATTCAATTTTTCAATGACCTTTCATGCCACAGCTGTGGCAATTATCGCCTCTTGAAGTATTGTTTTGATAACCCATATTGTTCTCTTGTTTGCCATGACCACCACGATGATGACTATTATATCGTCTCTTACCATTGCCATGACCACATAGATTCATATGGCCGTGATTATTATTCTGTCTTTTTTCAGACTTATACGTCTAGCTACCATATTCGCTTCAGGAAGGGGGGCTAACCTTGTGGGACAAGCTTCATGATTTTTCAGCAAAAGGTATTATATTGCTCAGCCATCAGAAGGCATGAGATCAATTCAGAATACTTTTTAAAACTCCTTTCATGGTATTGCTACTGTAATACTATATTTGAGGCATGAAAAGTCATAAGAGTTTTTTCCAACTAATCCTTATCATTCATAACATCTCCACATAATTTAAATTGGGAAGTTATTCGAAATACAATAGAGTTATACTCACTTACGGTCTTAAAATCTTGCAATCATAAGTGCATCCACTCATATAGAGCCCTTGGCAATACCATAGTCTTAAGGTAATCATATATTTTCTTGAGGCCAGTCCACAATTCAAGTGGATCTTTCATTGTCAAATATTCAACAGATGAAGGAAAATCATGACCTTCGCTTTGTCCTGGATTGATGCCCACCCTAAGTAATGGTGTTACCAAGGCCTTTAGCGGCTAAGTGAATCTCAGCATTGAGAACCCATGATAGGTAATTCTTTCCAGAAATATTAAGTGCCACAAACTCAAGCTTTGACAAATTAGACATAGTAAAAACAATTAAGGATGATAAACAATTAGAAATCATTAGGATAATAGCGTAAAGAATCTTAAAAATTGACATAATATCAAATTTGTTATCTATATATACTAAAGCGATAATACCATTGAAAAGAATGTTATTTGTTTCTTCAAATTATTAGTATATCTTTAATGTTAAATAGAACAAAAATGTCTTCTAATTTTAACACAATTTCAAATATCAAACAACATAAAATAAGTATTCTTCTCTCAATTAATCCCATTAACATGAAAACTAGTAACTTTCACATGACAATCATGCAAATAACTTAAAATAAAGAAATATACAATAACAACAACAATAATCTAGTAAAATTCCACTAGTAAGGTCTGGGGAGGGTAGTGTGTACGCAGACCTTACCCCTACCCCGAAGAAGTATAGAGGCTATTTCCGAAAGACCCTCGGCTCAAGAAAACAAAAAGACAAAAGGAGACAACATTAGTATCACCATAGAAATCGTAGGAAAAATAGGAACAACATGAAATCCAGAAGAAAAATGCAAAGCAAAAGCAATAGCTAGTAAATAGGTCCTGCACTGAAAGCGAAATAGTAAGACACAATGATCAGGTCCAACCCTACATCACTACAAAGTGGCAAGAGTGGTCGATGCAGTTTTTACCCGAGAAGGTCGGGATCGAATCCACAAGGAGCTAGAATGTTTGCGATTTGGATTACTATCTAAACTAGCAGTGCGTAGTGCTCTTAATTACACTTCCAATCATATCTGGTTGTTTGTTACTTCTAATTTTATGCTAATGATATGCGAAATTAAACTAAGCATGAATGCTTGTAAGGTTTTCTAAATGGTTAAAGAGGCACTAGGAAAGTGACTTTCTCCTAGGTGAATACTTGACAGGATCTAAAGCCTAAGGCAAAGTTGTTATGTTGGGGATTGTGATATAGCCAATGCACGGGACTACTCACTCTGTACCTCTAGGTAGCTTGAGTGACTTTGCCCTAATTGACTTTCTCAAGACCAATTGGGTGTCAAAATTGTGCAAGCAATGTAGGCTCAAGTCGGATATTACTATCTTTAGGTTTAACCCTTTATTTGGGGCTATCAATCTCTTGAATACACCCCAATTCCTTGTTGGACTAATTTTCCTTGACTCAAGCTCTCTTTCTCAAGAAGAGCCCAAGTCAAAAAGGCATAAATTAATGTTTGCAACCACTAATTCAACATGAAAAACACAAATCAGTCCAAATATCAACCACCCATAAACATCAAAGCCTTAGAACAAAAGACCCATCAAATACCACACTAGAGTTGAGCCACAACCCTAGCTAATGGGTCTAGCTACTCATAATAATGGAAGAAATCAGAGATTTAGATGAAGAATAACCTATATAATATGATTATAAACTAAGATACTGAAGATTCAGTGTTAATCTAGCTACAAATTACTCAAAATGGACTAAAACCGCCGTTCACGTGCTCTTATAAGATAAAGATACCCTAAAAATATGAAAAAAAGTATTTATATAAGGCCAAATTTTCTGGACAAAATACCCCTGACGGAGCTACTACGGACCACGAAAAATGCACCGCGGCGAGGCTTTTTAGCTCTAGTGCTCAGTCTCTGAATCTGGCCACCTCGGTTCGCATAAAATGCACTGTGGACACGGTGGATTCACTATGGTCAGCACAAAATGGATCACGGACAGCAATGGCTTCTAACCTCAAAACTCCCAGCTCTTTGAATCCCCTCTCCGCAGACCGCATAAAATGGATTGCGTCCACAAAGAGGCTACTGCGGCCACGAAAAATCTACCGCGAACCACAATGCTTGAGCTTCCAAAAGTGCATCTCTCTGATCTTTTCCACCGCGGACCGCACTAAATGGACTGAAGCCGCGGTGGATTTGTTGCAGCTGTAGTGGATTTTATGCTACAGCAGTGCCTTGACTTGTTCTTGGTACTTGTGTAGGTTTCACTCCTTTTTGAGCTGGTTTTGACTAGTCACTTTTTTGATCAAACCCTACAAACAAGCACAACATGTAAGCTTTTGGGATTACTTGTATACATTTTTAGTCCAAAACTCAAGCAAAAAGGAGTATAAAATAGACTAGAAGCCCTAATTATCAACTCCCCCAAACTTAAGCTTTTGTTTGTCCTCAAATAAACAAAGTAATTCCCACCTCCTTAAGAATAAAACTAAGAAAATTCAGCTGACCTAAAGTGACCTCATCTAGCATCAATTGGGACTAACAATTGCGCTCAAATTAAATGAATCATTAACACATTCAACCATTTAAGCACCATAATTTTAGTGTGACACAAGAGCATCAAGAGTTGACTCAACTCATCAAGGAAACTCTTTCTACTACTTTGGTCATAGTGGAACCTAAATTCATACTCCTCACTCACCTTTAAGCAAACCTCACTTTTAAATTGTAGCACTCAGAATGAGGATTGTGGAAACACACTCATCTCACACAAAGAAAAGTCACAAGTCTGGCTCTAAGCACCATAAGCTTGCCCTTAATGTGAGTCACCACTAATGTAAGCTTCATTCAACTCAAGATCATATAGGGCTTTTGTGGAGATATAGTGAAGGCTTTTGGTTCAGGGTAGAAAATATTTGGTCTAAGTAGGTTCGATCTTCCCTTAAGCACTTCATTTGCTTCATTTTGGCACACATTCTCTTGACTTTTGAGTCATTACTTCTTTCTTAGGGGTTAGAGAGATACAATGTCACTCTTTCTTGTTCATTTCAAACCTTTTTCTCCTTTCTAATCTTTCCATGCCTTTCATCATTTTACTTTTATTGACTCCCCTCACTTCTTCTACATTGTTCTTTCTTTTTGACTTTTTTGATTTTTCCTTCTTTTTCTTTTTCTGCCTTTACTTTTCTTCATTTTTGTACCACTTTGTTGCATTCCTTGTCTCTCCCCCCCAAACTTATGCTTTTGCCTTGTGCTAAGGAAAGATCGGGTGCCAAGAGAGGGTCTTTTTAGAACAGGTAAAAGCTTGTATCATGGTCTTTGAAATAAAAAGGTCGATGGCTCAAAAGGGGTTGACTAGGGATATTATCATTGGTAGGCCATGGATGTTTTCAAGATATCATTCGGATCAAAGAGAGCCTATAATCACTTCTCAAGTCAAACTACACTTAGGATTTTGCCTAGACAAACATTCAGGGCAAGTTCTACACTAATGGCACGGGACTTGGACTTGCAATTCAAATTCTCACCACACAAGCTACAAGATTGCTAAAGAGACAGAGTCGGGGACCCGCAACAACCTTAGCTAAGATTTGAGAAACACAAATGGTACCGAAAAACCACTTGATGATTATTGGCCAACACAAGAGTCTCAAGGTCAAAACTGTCACTATCCTATACACACCAATTTGTTTTTTGACCATTAGATCAAAGGCAAATGTGTTAGGCCCAAGTGAAGCTTTGCTTGAGGCACTTTTACTCATTAGCTACTATTTACACAAAAACTAAAAGAAAACGGACTTAAACCTTTAAGAAGGTTGTCATACCATCCATCATCGGGAAGAGCCACCCGGTTCACACAAATTCCACCATTGGAAAGAACCGTGGTATTAAGAAACCAAAGGCTTATTGAACGCAAAACTCAAAATCAAAATAAGAAGCTACGCAAATGAAGTAAGAAGCTATGAAAGAAAATGCGGAAAGTAAACTGAATATGTACAATAGGGGGTTTAAACGAATATACATAAGAGGGAATGCATATATACATTAGAAAGTAACTTTATATACAGACCAAGGTTGCAAAGTACGAAAAGTGAAATAAACTGGTAAAATTATATACATACCAAAAGTGAAAAGCATAATAAAACAAAAATAGTATCATATTTACAACCCAATATCATCAAAATAGGGCTACCCCCTCAAATGAAAGTTAGCATTGTCCTCAATGCTAATTAAACAAAAATATCTCAAGATAAAGATAGAGAGTAAAGAAAAACTCCCTATTGGACCTCCGTCTGCACGGGATCATGAGCTTGGGTCCCTGGGTCTTGGGACTGCTCGGGAACCTGTGACTCGACCTCTGTAACTTGTGCCTGCACTGGGACTTATGGCTGCTCTGAGGCCTGGGGCTGGCTAGAGGCCTGAGGCTAGCTAGAGGAACCTCCCTGCGGGTCCTCCAGTTCTATCACTACATCAGCCGTCTGTGGGATCACTCTCCTCCTCTTCAGTGCCCTTTACATCTCATGTTCCTGCTCTGGCTCAGTCTGAGCCACTGGAGGCTGCTCATGCAACAACAGCTCCAATGACAAATGATCAATATCCTTCATCTTTTTCACTTCTACCCTCAACTCCTTTACAGACTCCTTTGATGTTCGAGTCTTTCTCAATTTCTTTGTTTCCTTTGTCAGCTCCTTCAATGCTTTCCCATGAGTACCTAGAGCCTCCAATATCAAATTCTAGTTCTCCAGGAGCTTATTCTGGTTGTCCAGAAGCTCTTTGAGTCTCCTCCACTGAGGCTGGAACCTGTGGCTGTGGGGGTACATACTGGGCTGCCACCGAGGTAGAAAGCACAAACAACTTAGACGTAGCTGCCTGCATATAATTGTTGATACTGGCAAGGGTTTGGCTCAAACGGTGGGTTGTCAAAGGGTAGGCTATGGATGAAGGAATATCTGGAGGGGTCCTGGGACAATATCTGGTGTGGCTGAGGGAGGCTGAGAAGAAGTTGTACTACTACTGGCTCTTCAGACTGGCCAGTAGAAGTAATGGCTTTACCTTTAGGATCTTTGGGGTCGTCATCACCCTTGAGGCTGTACCAGGAAAAAGGCATCTTCCGTTTCACTTTCACATCAAACTTCCTTTTCTCCACATCCTGGTCCTCAAAGTACATTTTCAGGAAATTTGGGAAGGGGTATGATCTATCACCTTCATTGACCACCCGTGTGATCACCCTCAACATAACATTCCCGATGTTGATCGGGTACCCCGCCATGATAGAGGCCACCAATATTGCTTTGGAGACAGGCAGAGAGTTCTCATGAGTAGTGGGGTCCATCCTGCTTCATATGAAAGTCTCCCACCCCTTTGCCTCAAAGTTTAAAGTCCTCCTCAAAATCGGGACTCCTAATATCAACCATGCTGGGGTGGTACCCGAGAGTGCCAGGTATTCTGTCAACCATGGACGGGTTGCCTCATCCAATGCTACCTTCTCTAAGTATATGGATTCATCTTCCTCCAGAAAGCCCAGGTAGTCATTGATTGTCTTCCCATCAAACTTCACTGTTAAATTCTGCACCTTCGTCACTTTAGTGCCCTTTTTGATATGGGCAACATTAGTGTAGAACTCCTTGACTAGGTGCTAATTTGCCTCCTCGACTGTGCTTGTAAAATATTCCCAGCCCGGTCTCTCTCTGAATTGCCTCTTCACATTAGGGTTGTGAGGTAGAAGGTCCCTCTTAATGAATTTTTGCTCAAGTATCAATTTCCTCTCGGGCCACCACTCTCGGAACTTGTGGTATGCTATATCACTCACAAATCTATCCTACCAAGCCTCCTGGTTTCTAGTTCTCTCCACCCCCCGGTTTAGGGTTCTCCCCCTTCAATGGGATCCTTCACAGGTGTTGAAGCTGTGGGTGAAGTAGATTCTGCACTGTCATTGCTCTCTGCTGAGCCCTTAGACGACTCAGAATGAAGCTTGAGCAATAGGAGAGCCCTGAAGTGCAGGTACATCTCTCAATCTATGCCTCTCCGGCCAGTTAACTACATATTCCGACACTGATTCAGACTCAGATGCCTCCCGGGAGGGTACATACTCACTTCCCTCTGAATGAGAATCATATATATCTGTAGCCTTTATTGACTTTCTGGTGTCCTTAATTGCCTTCCGGACTTGGGGGGTCAATTTGATCATACCTCATCCCCTACCCCGGGAGGACTCTTCTTTGCCTTTCTATTTTTCACCTCCACCTCGTAATTTAACCATTGTCTGCAGGGATAATTTATTTAGTATTTGTTAGTATCATAGTACCAAGAGAAACAGTAAAGAATATAATTGTAAACATCTGACTACGGACCGTATAAAAAGCAGTGCGGCCGCAAAGGAACCACCACGGACCGCATAAAATGGCACCGCGGTCCACATTGAAGTGGGGTTCAGAATACCACTCTCTGATAAAGGGCACCGCAGACCGCAAGAAATGATGTGCAGCCGCGGTAAGGCACCGCGGACCACAAAAAATCAACTGCGGCCGCGGTCCTCAAACTTTACCTCTATGAAGTTTTAGTACCGCAGACCGCAGAAATTCACACCGCGAACCATGGAAAATCCACCGCGGTTGTGGTAAACATAACTCAGCAACACCAACCTAGGGTTTCAACATTTTTCTCATTTTTAGCCTAAATTCACATGTTACGAACCCCCTAGGTAGTTAATCATCATTTTTCACTAATTAACCCTAATCTAAACAACATTATGTAACCCTACGCTATAGATTGAAAGAAAAGGGAAGGAAAAAAAGTACAACTAATGAATTAAAAGAAAATAAAACAAAGTTAAAGACTAGGGAAAGATTAAAAGTACCAGTAATGAGATGCAGTAAAGATGAATGAGAATCAGCGATTGAATCTGTGCAAAGAAGGCGTGGTGAAAAGTAGTTTTTCTATTTAGAAAGCAAATGAGCGAAAAGTGTAAATGAAGGCCTGAGGTCCTATTTATCGAAAAAGGACCTGGGACCCATGTTACCTGGGGAGGAATGGGGAGGTCCTCGGTACTTAAACACATGAAGCACTGGGGAGTACGCCATTGCGGACCGCAAAAAATGCTCTACGGCCGCGGTAGGGCACCACGGACCGCATAAAATGCATTACGGTCGCGGTGACAATCTTCAGAGAACCTCCACCTTTTATCATTCAACACTGCAGACCGCAATGAAATTTTGCCCTCGCAACAAGGCCATTGCGGCCGCATAAAATGTATTGTGGCAGCAGTCCAAACTTCAGAGAGTGCAACATTTTTCCAATTTGGTCCTGCACTATATCAAAACAACCCTACACACATCTCACAACCAGTTAGTCCAAAAGCAAATCCTACACTAAAAAGGAAAATCAAAGAAAAACAAAAATAAAGACACATGGGTTGCTTCCTAAGAAGCACCTGATTTAACATCGCGGCACGACGCAGGTTACCATCAAATCCCTTTAGATGGATCAGTCCCACCACGTGGCTGTCATCAATATTGCCAAGGTAGTGCTTGACTCTGTTCCCATTAACTCTGAAGTCCTCTTCATTTTTGTTTTTCAAGTCAAGTGCACCAAAAAGGAGTCACAAGTACCACTTCAAAAGGTCTACTCCATTTCGACTAACCTTTACCAGAAACAGACATAACCGAGAATTGAACAAAAGAACCAAATCACCCACTTTGAACTCCTTGCCATGAACATACTTGTCATGAAAGTACTTCATCTTGTCCTTATTCAAGGACGAACTAGAGTAGGCATGAAATCATTATTCATCAAGTTCATTAAGCTGCTCCACACAAAGATTTGCTGCCACATCCCATTCAAGATTCAGCTTCCTCAAAGCCCACATGGCCTTGTGCTCTAACTCAACTGGTAGATGGTAAGCTTTCCCAAACACCAACCGGTGCGGAGAAATACCAATCAGAGTCTTATAAGCAGTCTTATAAGCCCATAGAGCATCATCCAATTTCTTTGACCAATCGGTCCTATTTGCATTGACCGTCTTCGACAATATACTCTTGATTTCCCTGTTTGAGACTTCAACTTGGCCACTCGCCTGAGGATGATAAGAGGTAGAAACTTTGTGATTGACACCATACTTTGCAAGAAAAGTGTCAAAATCTCTATTAAAAAAATGAGACCCCCCATCACTTATGATTGCTCGAAGAGTGCCAAACCTAGTAAAAATACTCTTCTTGAGAAACACAACAACACTGCGGTCCTTATTATTGGGTAAAGCCACGGTCTCAACCCACTTCGAAACATAGTCAACTGCCACTAGATGTATGTGTTGCCACATGAACTAACAAACGGGCCCATGAAATCAATGCCCCACACATCAAAAATATCAACTTCGAGAATAGTTTTAAGAGGCATCTCATCCTTCTTCGAAATTCCACCCGCTCTTTGACATTCGTCGCATCTCTTCACAAGATTACCCGCATTCTTGTACAAAGTTGGCCAGTAAAACCCACAACTAAGAACCTTCGAAGCAGTCCTTGCCCCACCATGATGACCACCATAGAGGGAGGAATGACAAGCCTCTAAGATACTCAATTGCTCCTCCTCTGGGACACACCTCCGGATCACATCGTCAGTGTAGATTTTAAACAAGTACGGCTCATCCCAATAGAAGTCCAAACTATCCCGTTTAAGCTTCTTACTTTGGTTAGAAGAGAGCTCACACGGGACAATACCAGTCACACGGAAATTAGAAACGTCCGCAAACCATGACATACCATTCATTGACACAGAAAGGAGTTGATCATCGGGAAATGAATCGTTGATCTCTAGGCCATCACGAGGCCTCTCCTCCTCCTCCAAGCGGGACAAGTGGTCCGCCCCTTGGTTTTCACACCCTTTCCGGTCCATAATCTCCAAATAAAACTCTTGAAGTAACAAGACCCATCGTATCAGCCTAGCTTTGGAATCCTTCTTCGTTATCAAGTATTGGAGTGCATCATGATTGGTATGAACTATGACCATGGCACCCATGAGATAAGGCCAAAAATTCTCCATTGCGAACACAATAGCCAACAACTCTTTTTCAGTCACCGTGTAATTCACTTGAGCATCATTCATTGTTTTTCTCGCACAATACACCAGATGAAACATTTTATTCACTCTTTAACCTAAGACCACCCCAATTGCAACATCACTCGCATCACACATGAGCTCAAAAGGCAAGCTCCAATTGGGTGCGGTAATAATAGGAGTGGTGGTCAACTTGTACTTGAGAAGTTCGAAGGCTTGCATACAACCCTTATTGAACATGAACTTGACATCTTTTTCCAATAACTTGCACAAGGGATTCACTAACTTCAAAAAGTCTTTGATAAATCTCCGGTAGAACCCCGCATGCCCAAGAAAGCTTCTAACTCCCTTGACTGAAGTAGGGGGAGAGAGCCTTGAAATCGCTTCAATTTTTGCTTTGTCCACCTCTATACCGTGCTTTGAAATTTTATAGCCAAGGAATATGCCCTCCTCAACCATGAAGTGGCATTTCTCCCAATTAAGCATAAGGTTGGTTTCTTCACAATGGGCAACCACTCTATCAAGATTTTTCAAAAATTCATCAAACGAATCACCCACAACACTGAAGTCGTCCATAAATACCTCCAAAATGTCCTCCACCATGTCGGTAAATATGGCCATCATGCACCACTGAAATATAGTCGGTGCATTACACAAACCAAATGGCATCCTAGAAAAGGCAAATGTGCTATACGGACAAGTTAAAGTTGTTCTCTCCTAATCTTCCGAAGCAATCAAAATTTGGTTGTACCCAGAATACCCATCCAAGAAATGGTAGAAGGCACTCCTAGCAAGTCTATCTAGCATTTTATCAAGAAAAGGAAATGGAAAGTGATCCTTACGGATCACTTTATTCAACTTGCGGCAATCCATACACACCCTCCACCCGGTGACAGTCCTGGTAGGAATCAACTCATTTTGCGCATTGGTAACCACGGTCATACCACCCTTCTTCTGCACACATTGCACCGGCGAAGTCCAAGAGCTATTAGAGATGGGGTACACAACCCCGACATCCAACCACTTGATCACCTCCTTTTTTCACAACTTCTTGCATTGCCTCGTTCAACCTCCTTTGATGTTCCAAGGAGGGCTTTGCATCATCTTCAAGAATAATCTTGTGCATACAAAAGACGGGCCTTATTCCCCGAATATAAGCTAAAGTCCATCCAATTGCCTTCTTCTATTTTTGGAGCACCGCCAAAGTGGCATCTACCTGCATGTTAGTAAGACAAGAGGAAAGAATAACTGACAAAGTTGAACTAGGGCCTAAGAATTCATACTTGAGGTATGGAGGCAAAGGCTTCAACTCTAATATGGGAGGTGTGAGCACGTAATTTTTGCCTTACGAAAAATTACTCCAAAATAAATCAAAAAATAAAATAAATTTCTTTTACTGTGTAATTTTTGAATTTGGCGTGGTGTTAAATATTTGTGTTATGTCCGTAAATGTTTATTTTTGTCAAAATAAATCAAAAAATAAAGTAAAATACATATTGCATGCATATAGGATTTAATTATGCATTTAAGAGATAATTTAAATAAAATCGCAAAAAATACGCATTGGTTCTATTTTAAATGTTTCACTGTGTGATTGATGTTTTTGTCTATGTGTTAAATAATGGTTATAGAGTAATTAATATATTTTTGTGAAGTTAAAATGGTTTTATAATTTTTTTTAAATTAGAAAATGAATTAATTGAAAAAAAAACAAAAAAAAAACATACTAGTAAAAGATTGGACCTGGATTAAAATCCAGGCCCAAATCAATTAATTCCCTTCACAAGCCCAATCCCAACAGCCCCATGTCCGGTCCAATTCAAGCAGAATCAAACGACGTCGTTTGGTCACCCCTTATCAAGGGCCGTTGGATTAAATACAACCAACGGCCAAGATCTCATCACCCTAACCCAAGACCCTTACCCGACCCACTGCCCCGGTTCAACCCGTCCCCCTAACTTAAACCAAACGACACCGTTTGGTTAAGTGTGTAGATCTCAACCCTCCATTCTACCTGATCCAACGGATAACATCAGTCCACCCCACCCCTATATAAATCCCAAACCCTTACCCCGGCCCCTAACTAAACACCCCCCCATCCTCTCCTGTTCATCGTCTTCCCAAATCCCCAATCCTAACCCTAGCCGCCCTAGGATTCCTTCGCCTGAAACCCGGCGGCATCAACGCCGCCGGTCACCACCTTAACACCCTATGACCCCCTGAACACCCTCTATCCGAATATGTTACCAGCTTGGTTCGAATCTCCCTGGAGGTTCTCGAATCTTCATTTGAAGATTCGAGCCAAGTTCAGATCTAGACCTAACAGTCCCAAATCGACACCACAGCTTCCCCTAGTCACCCTGAATATGGATCTATCGTTTGTTTGGTTCGAATCAGTGCGGAACTTCTCGAATCTTCTTTTGAAGATTCGGACCAAACAAGAACAGACTCAGATCCGTTTCAAACTAACACCAAATAACCCCTAGGCTACCCTCACCATTGTGTCATGTTTGGTTCTTCTCGAATCTGACCAGAAATGGCTAAATTCCAAATCGTGTTTTTAAGAACCCTAAAAATACCAAACTTCCGGATTCTGTGCCTATTAAATGAAGATTGAGGTTTAATCGACCTTAGTCGAAGTATTTTCAGTGGAAAATACTTCGACTAAGGTCAGTTTGATTTCAAACAAAAAGGTCCAAATCCAAGTTGAGTTCGAGTGAAGATTCAGAGGTATTTTTTCTATTTCTTTTGTGTATTCTACGTGTATTGTTGTCTGTTTTAATAGCTTTTTAATTTTTCATATTCGTTTTGATCAATTCTGTCATTTCTGTCTCCTACCTATTTACTTGATCCGAATGTGAATAGTTTCTATTGTTTGTGATTGTTTACAATGTGTGTAATCGACTCGATTAAGTTCGTCGATTAGTTATATTACGAATTTTTCATTTCTGAAAATGTTGACTGAAACAGTCTGATTCTATTGTTTGGACTAATTATTGACAAATGTTGTAAATAGTCAATTGATTAGTATTCGTCAATTAAATCATGTTTGTTTATGAATTAGTGAATTCAAATATATGCTGTATTGTTGTTTTCTAAACGGGACATTGTCAGTATATTGACAATGCTCATGTATTTGTTTGCTTTTAATTCAGTTTTGAATTCCAGTTGAAAGAATCCTGCATGTTCTGTATAATGTTAAGTTTGTTTTTATTCAGTTGATAATTTCCTGTTTTAATTCAGTTTTTGTCAGTCAGCTATTAGAGATGTAATACTGTTTCAAAATCATAGGATTGGTTATAGCTGTAAATCAGGAGATAACTAAGTTTGTACAGATTTTAGAAACTGTTTTGCTATAGGTTCTGATTTTTCAGTAATAACATCAAGATTTCAGGGGCATTTCTGGGAATGAGCAGTAAAAAACAGGGTGTTAGTACTAGTATATTATAATGTAATGTTAGTGGCTATTAGTTAATGATACTAATGGGGAACAAGGAATAATGAGCTGCTGAAAATTAGGGAAAAGGTTTTACATAATGGGATTTTCTGTTTTTTTTAAAAAGAAGAAGGGGGTCCAAGAAACACTTAAATTGCCTAAGACCAGCCCTGTATAAATACAGGAGCTGGACAGACAGAGAAAAAGAAGAGAATTTTTGAGTGAGAAAGAGAGAATTTTAAGAGAGAAAAAACAGAATTCTGAAGAAAAACAGAATTTTCAGAAGAAAATTTCTAAGGGCAGAAATTTTCAGAGGGAAGATTTTAATAAAGAAAAAGAAAGGTAGAGAGAATTTTTAAGAGAGAATCTTTAAGAGATTTTGAGGGCTGAGATTTTAAAGAAAGAAAACAGAAAATAGCACACTCACATATACACTCACACACAGATACAGCAGCAGAAACAGAAAATCAGAAACAAACTGAATTTGTAACTGAAGAAAGGCGGAAATCTGAAATATTGTTCTTGTGTTGAATATGTTCAATTTTGTGTGATTCCACTGTTCAGTTAAAATCTGAAGTTTTTCAAAGTATCTTACTGTGCATCTGGGCTCTTCGAATCCTATTCTTGATAAGATTTACTGTGTTATCAGTATATTCTACTGAATTTGTTACTGCTGTAACTGCTGAAACTTACTTCTTCTACCTCCATTTTCAGGTATATGTCTTTTAAATTTTAAGTTGAAAAGAGATTCAACATGACTTGTCGAAAAAGCTTGAACTGAAAGTCTATTTTTATTTGTCCAAGTTCATCAATTTAAATTTCATTTTTTGTTTCATGTTAGTTAATTAGTAGTACATTCAATTTGATAGCTATGAGCTATTTGTCTTATTTTAAAAGTTTGTATAAAGGTTTGTAATAATATTAGTTCATTATCTCATTAGTTTAATAAATTGTCAAGACAGGGAATAAGGTATAAAAATGGACCATTGATTGCATCCCTTAATACTATTAGCTAAATGCAAAGATAAAGAAGTTACATTAGTAGAATATTTTGTAATGAGTATGATTTTGTTTAGATTGGTATAGGTTATTATATGGTATGATGACAGGTATAATCATATGAGTAAAGTAAGTTGGTATAGCTCGTCATGATGACAGAACGTTATGAATGCTTACGCCAAATAGTCGGGTTGCATGTAATGTAACTTTGTTAAATTAACTTGCATAATAATTCCCTTTCTACAAATTAGATGCTTATCTACTTTCATAAAACAAAGTGAACAAGTAATTAGGCCTATTAGATTAAAAGTGAGTGTATGAGAATGAAAAGAGATGTACAAGCATAGATTGTCACATTTTACATCATTGATAATCAGAAATAGAATTTGTATTAAGTAAACAATGAAAATTCTCGAAAATATTTCCTTCCCTTTATGAATTATTTATTTTTAGTTCCATATGCCATTTATTCTTCGGCATGTGTATATATATATATATGTCATATATTTTTTTTAAAAAGATAGTATTAATCATATTTTTATTATGTCCTTTGAATTTGAACAGTTGGAATAAATTATTTATATTCGGAAAATATAATCAACGGTCAACATTTAATATTGTAAGTTCTTTGAAACCTTAAATGGGAATTTGTCATGAGTTTCATATAAAAATGTATGAATAATTTGTGGAAAAATCCTTAATATCATTGCAAATATTTTTGCGCAATTAGGGATACGTTCGCGTACCTTGATTATATTTTAGAAGCAAAAATTCGGATTATGCGTACGCGCAATTTCGAACAAATATTTAGTAAAAGGATTTATCCAAAGACGTTAAATCAATTTCATAAAAACCCGAGATGTACGGTTCACTATTCAAGAAAAATAAATATTCTTGATTCAACACAATCTCGGAAAAATGATTGCTTAAAATATTATCAAAAAATTATTGTGTACACGTACGCGTGACACAATTCCGCATTTTTAAATTTGTAACACGAATATACGTACGCGTAATTCGATTCGAAGAAGGGTCCTTAATCACGATAAGTATAAGCGGTAGTAAAATCAGATAACATCAATATATTTAATAAAATCAAGATGATTAAGCCAATAATAAAAACAGTTAAGCGACCGTGCTAGAACCACGGAATTCGGAAATGCCTAACACCTTCTTCCGGATTAACAGAATTTCTTACTCAGGATTTTTGGTTCGCAGAAAAATAAACAGAGTCATATTCTCCTCGATTCAGGGATTATAATTGGTGACTTGGGACGCCTCAAAATTCCCAGGTGGCGACTCTGAAACAAATAAACAAATCCCGTTTCGACTGTCCTTTAATTGGAGAAAACTCCCCACGCGCCCCGCGGGCGCGACAAAAAGGAGGTGCGACATCACACATAGCTTTCATCAATTCGCTGTTGAGGTTGGAGCCATTATAAGTAATGGTTTAAAGAATTCGAGCTAAAAATATCTGTTTTTATTGGCTTTACTTGCTATATAATTTTCAACTGTTTATATGCTAATATGCTAAATGTTTTTTTTACTGCTTTAATATTATTTGAATTGTGCATATATACAACTGCTACGAAACCCCCTTCTTTCTGAGTCTTCTGAATTTATGGAGTACACGTGCGCGTGACCCACCTTTCTGTTAAAGTCATACCAAATAAGACGGAGTTGGGACAAGTAACTAGGTCGGGCAGACTTTCGTGCTCCCGGTACGTTGCCCCCGCTTCGGCTCAAACTATCCGTTTGGGTAAGCCAGGTTTAGAACAATCAACCTAAGGTTTTACACTTAGAATAACTCAGCCATGTACCGGATCCCTAGTAGGAACGAATATTTGCATCATATGCATTTGCCCTTGGAGACTCAACACAGGGGTTGGGTCTGTCTAGGACAGGTGAACCCAAAATTAAAAGACCATCATGATGCATCCTACTTGCTACTTGTGCATTCATTTGCCTCGAACATGCTTGTTGACCAGCTTAAATAAAATCATGGTAAGAAGCAAGGAATAAAATGGTTTGTTTTAAAATTTTCGAAAAAAAAAATTCGAAAATAATTTTTAGTATAAATTTTCCCAAAATAAATTTTGACTTTATTAAAATTAAATTTCAGATACAAAATGAGCACCACACAAAGCCCCTCATCCACAAGTACGGAGGAATTTCTATGTCAGCTTCAAATGTGGTGGTATGATTTGGGCGAAGACGGTCAAAAATGGGTCGTCAAGCATTTGGGAAATCTCACGGACATTATGAAAGTTGAGCCTCGGGATGATCTGATTACGGCATTAGTAACTTTCTGGGACCCTGTACACAATGTTTTTCGTTTCTCTGACTTTGAGCTTACTCCTACATTAGAGGAGGTAGCTGGCTATGTTGGTTTTGACGGAAGTTTAAGAAATCAAAGCTTGATATTCACAAAGGCTCCTTCAATACATCGATTCTTCGGTCTTCTGAACATCAGCAGTCAAATCAGGAAAAGCAATGTCATCAATGGATGTTGTTCCTTCAACTTTTTGTATTCCAGATTTGGAAAGTCAGATGGGTTCGAAATTCATGAGAAAGGCCTTACTAATAAGCAAAACAAAGACACTTGGCAGATATACCGACGATTTGCTTTCATGGTGGCTTTTCTAGGAGTCATGGTCTTCCCAAATAAAGAGCGAACAATTGATATTCGCACCACAAAAATTGTGCAAATCCTCACCACTAAAGAAAATCACACCCTTGTCCCCATCATTCTGTCAGATATTTATCGGGCTTTGACTTTATGCAAATCAGGGGCGAAGGTTTTCGAAGGATGCAAAATTTTGTTGCAAATGTGGGTGATTGAACATCTCCAACAACAACCCAAGATCATACAGTATGGGTCGAACAGAGCTAATTGCATCGAGAGCTATGAGGAAAGAACAAAAAATTACCAAGCTCCAGAAGGGATAGAAGCATGGGTATCTCATCTAAAGGCTTTAACGGCAAATCAAATTGAATGGACTCTGGGATGGCTTCCGATGAGAGAAGTAATACATATGTCAACCTCAAATAGTTATCTACTACTATTGGGATTGAGAAGCATTCAGCCATATGCACCACTAAGAGTCCTAAGGCAACTAGGGAGATATCAAATAGTTCCTGATGAGGAAGATTTGAGTATGCAAGTAATCGAATTACACCCAGAAGCCATTATTCCCGAAGCTCTACTTCAGCAGATGTGGAATGGGTGCCGATACTTGAAAAGTGATACTCAAGTCCTAGACGCTACCAAGGGTGAGATAAATCCTGGATATGCAAGGTGGTTCGAAAAGCGGTCCCGCGTGGATGATGCACCGGAACCTGAGCTAAAAAGGCCAACAAAAAGACCCCATGTTCAAAATTTCAATGATAAAATCCAAGAGCAGTTAATCTGGGGAGAAAAAGAAAAAGGGTACAAAGCCACTATCCATGCCCTAAAAGAAAATCTAAGAAGCCTCAGTTTGGAGAAAGATTTGCAAGAACAAGAAGCAAAAGGCGAGAAAAAGAGTCTAGCTTGTGAGAATGAAAATCTTCATGCTCGATTCCAAAAAATGAAAAGAGTCTATGAAACGCCAAAGAGAAGCTGGAAAGATCAAAAAACCATCGCCAATCTCTTCGAAAAAATGCAAGATTTTGACTCCATTCTTGCAGAAAACGAAAGGGCATTGAGCAAAGCAAAAGAAAGGATCCAACAATTAAATGAAGAAGCCAGATCTAACAAGGAACGCCAGGATAGGCAATCCGAAAAAGACAAGGCTCAATTCAAGAAGGAAAAAGACTATTGGATGCGATCAGAAGACCAGCTTCGTGCACAACTAGAAGAGGCAAGAAGATGCAACAGAGAATACCAACAAGCAGACCTCGACAGGGAAAGATCACAAGCAAGATTAGAGCAGGCCAGACTCCGAGCTCTATTAGAATCAGCTTTAGATCGTGAAAACCGTGTCAGAGACATAGCCACCACTCGTCAGCAGCAATTGCAAGACCAAGACCAACGTCTCCAAGGTTTCAGGGCACAAGTCCACGACTTGGCAGTCTTCACATCTCAAAGTTATGTAAACTGCCAAGGAATGGATTATGAAAGGTTTACAGAGCATGCGCCCACTTTTGCTCGTCATCTAGCAATAGAGTTGGAAAGGATGTATCGTACGCTGGGAGGCCATCCAGGTCAAGCCCCACATTGAGCAGATAATCCAATATTAGAGAACAAAAGTGGAAAGTGGGGCATTTTGTGAGATGTTATGAATTGTATCTTTTATTTTGATTTAAGTGTGTGTATTTCAAGCTATTTTCTTAAAGTTTTCGAATGTAATTCCATCTTTGTGTAATAAATAAACATGATTGACTTTGGTCCGAACTACGCAAGGTCTTATTCATGTAAGAGCATGATACGTAGGCAATCTCTCAGATTCGACCACCACGATAAAAGATATATATAATAAATAAAAATGAATAACAATAAAAAATTTCAAAAGGCTGGGACGACACAAGCAGCCGAGCAAATGCATAATAGAAAGGGATTATTTGTCTAGGAGCATTGCATCTTAACGTGTGATTATATATGTGTTAAACTCTCAAAACTAACAAATTTGTCCATTTTCAGAATTCAACCAGTTAGTTTCTCTAAAGAGTATACTGACATATTATCACTATCACACAAGATCAAAAGGACCAATACCCGAAAGTATGTCTATCCCAGATGTTGACACAAGTATGGAGATAGAAGAGATGGATGTCGGGAAAATGAAAGAAGAAATGCTTAAGCTCAAGCAGCAAATGGCAGAAATGTACCAAGCTTGGTCTACAGGACAGTTGCCCCCATCTTACCCAAATAACCCTGCTCCATCAATAATCCAAACTCAGGATAATATCACCACTGAATTATCCCCGAGTTTCCCCATTTATCAGCACTACCGAGGCACCACCTCTCAGACACCACAGTCTCCACCTCCAAAACCAGTTCCGTACCTTCCTCCACCTATGACTCCTGTTTTTGTAGCACCTCCCCCTGCTACATTTCACAAATCTCCTAGTGAGCCTACATTTCAGGCCCAAGACAACCAATATTACCCCCGGAGCCCACCTTCAAAGCCTCCGAAATCAATTCACCTGCTCCTCGGTTTGATCTCCCAACCGAAATTGACAAGCCAGCCAAAAATGCTGAACAAGAAGAGATGTTCAGGAAGGTCAAAAGTCTAGAACAGTCGTTCCGAGACATGCGAGGATTAGGTGGGCAAGTCAGTGTAGCCTACAAAGATTTATGCTTATTCCCTAATGTACAATTGCCATTTGGCTTCAAGATGCCCAAATTTGACCTATACAGCGGGCACGGCGACCCAGTAGCCCACTTAAGGGGTTTCTGTAGCAAGATGCGAGGAGCTGGGGGAAAGGATGAATTATTGATGGCTTACTTCAGTCAAAGTCTAAGCGGATCAGCTTTGGAGTGGTATACACGCCAAGACCATGGAAGATGGTACACCTGGGATGACCTGGCACAGGCATTCGCATACCATTTCCAATACAATCTGGAAATCATCCCAGATCGATTATCTTTGACCAAATTTGAGAAGAAACACAATGAAAGTTTCAGAGAGTATGGTTTTCGGTGGAGAGAACAGGCGGCAAGAGTGGATCCTCCTATGAAGGAGAGCGAAATGGTAGACTACTTCCTCCAAGCCTTGGAACCAACTTACTACGCCCACTTGGTTTCAGCGGTTGGAAAATCATTCAACGAGGTAGTGAAGATGGGAGGTATGGTGGAAGAAGGCCTCAAGACAAACAAAATCATGAGCTATTCAGCAATTAAGGCAACTACTCAAGCTATTCAAGGCGGGGTAGGAGGAATCGGAAGAAAGAAGAGGGAGGAAGCAACCGTAGTTGATTCAGGAATTTGGCCAGGACCCAGGGGTTCACCGCTTTACTATAATCAGCAACGACCTCGCCAATCAGCTTACCACCATGATTCATCCCAACATTACTATCACCCTTCAGAGCCTCATTTCGCCATTAACCATGCTCAAGCATACAATCAGCCACCTGTTCACACCAATTGGCGTGCTCCTGTCACACCAAATACCTACCCCCGAGCTTATCCCGGACCAGGTTTCAGGCCTAGACCAGCATTCAGGGGAGAAAGGGAACAGAAAAAGAAAACTTACACTCCATTGGGAGAGTCTTACACTAGTCTGTTCCACAGGCTGAGACAGTTAGACATGTTGAGACCAATACAATCCAAGCTACCCAATCCTCCACCAAAGAATCTGGATTACACCATTAGCTGTGAATATTGCTCCGGTACACCAGGCCATGATACGGAGAAATGTTGGCATTTGAAAAATGCAATACAAGAGCTGATTGATACTAATAAAATCGAGGTTCAAACCCCCGAAGCTCCAAATATCAATAGAAATCCAATGCCAACCCATCAAGAGGCTAATATGATAGAAATCATACAAGCTGATGGGGAGACAAAGAAGCCGTCACAAACTGTCATGATGATCAAGTCTCATGAAACCAAGCCAGATAAGCAGTTAATAGAGGAGAAGCTGGTGTCTAAGCATAACAAGAATGGTGGCGAACCATCTATGATAGTCGATGAGGGATCATCGAACAAAGTTGCCGCGAAACAAGAGAGGACAAAGGTGATAGTACCAGGGGTTGCTAACAAACCCGTCGTAATTGTGGAAGGAGCACGTACAGATCGGGTTATTATTGCACCTGTAATTCAGCTGCCAATCATCAACAACAAAGCCATCCCATGGAACTATGAACGGGTGACCGTAATGTACAAAGGCAAAGAAATCAAGGAAGAAGTGTGTGAGGTACAAGGCTTGACTCGTTCGGGAAGATGTTTTACTCCCGAAGAGCTGAGAAAAACTAAAAACAATCCAATGCCCACAAAGAAAGCTGTGACGGAAGAAGAGGCGGAGGAGTTTTTAAGAAAAATGAAGCTCCATGATTATTCTGTTGTGGATCAATTAAAGAAGACCCCCGCTCAAATTTCATTGTTGTCATTACTGATCCATTCAGAGGAACACCGTCTGGCATTGATGAAAATCCTGAATGAAGCTCATGTTCCTGAAAAGATCTCTGTAAATCATTTGGGAAAAATAGCCAACAGAATCTTTGAGACGAACAGGATTACATTTGCTGATGATGAATTACCTGTGGAAGGTACCGAGCACAACAGAGCTCTTTACCTTACCGTGAAATGTGAAAACTCCGTAGTAACCCGGGTATTGGTCGACAATGGGTCCAGTGCAAACATATGCCCTCTCTCCACTTTAAACAAATTAAAAATTAAAGAGGAGAGGATCCAAAAGAACAGTATCTGCGTACGAGGATTTGACGGTGGAAGTAGAGATTCATTTGGCGACATAGTGTTGGAACTAACTATAGGGCCAGTTGAATTCACAATGGAATTCCAAGTTTTGGACATGACTGTTTCTTACAACTTGTTGTTGGGTCGACCATGGATCCATGCTGCTAAAGCAGTCCCGTCAACATTACATCAGGTTGTCAAGTTTGAATGGGACCATCAAGAAATAGTCGTGCATGGAGAAGAAAATTTAAATGCTCACAACAGCACCATTGTACCAGTCGAGGGGGCAGAAATTGACCAAGGACCATGGGTATACCAAGTGTCAGACACAGTGTCGGTAGAGAAAGTTCCAGAAGGAAAATACCTTGCGAATCCAAAGGTATCCTCTACATCAGTCATGGTAGCTTATGAAATGCTGAAGAATGGCTTTATACCCGGCAAAGGCCTGGGCTTATCTTTGCAAGGAATTGTACAACCAGTATCTCTCCCCGAGAACTGGGGAACATTCGGTTTAGGATTCACACCGACCGCCAATTATGTGATGAGAGCCAGGAAGTTGAAACACCAAGCATGGGTTCTTCCAAAACCAGTACCACAGCTGTTGAAATCTTTTGTCAAGACCGGTGCTAAAAATCGCCCGATAACAACAATTCCTAAATCCCAGGTCAATCCTGAGGAGGAATTAATTGAAAGGTTCGAGAAATTGTTTAGTGATGTAAATATGCTGGAAGACGGAGAAGGGTGTAGCAACGCAGAAGTTCAATTCGTTGGACCAAAAACAAAGCTCAATAATTGGAAAGCCACTCCTCTCCCAATTCGAAAGGAGTCTTGGTAGTTTATTTTGATTTTCTTTCAGTTTGTTTGGGATATTTCAAGGTTGTAATCCCAAAATTTATCTTACAGTTGGTTTGAAGCGTGCAAAACCTTGTTATCTTTCATTATCCAATAAAAAGCAGTTTCCCTTTTATTATCATTCCTAATAGCTTTCTTTTCTTTTTCTTCTTTTTTGTACAGTTCTTTTTATGCTGGCTCTAGTGATATGGCATGCATGAGGAATCTTCAGCCCAGTCTTAAAAATCAATCTGATTCCGAAATATTAATTCAAGAAACATATTGTGATTATGAATCAGAATATGATGAAGATGAGGTTTTTGAAGAGATTAGTAAAGAGTTAATTCACTTTGAGGAAAAAATCAAACCTAACTTGAATGATACCGAGGATGTCAATATAGGGGACACGAGTAATGTCCGAGAAACTAAAATAAGTGTCCATCTCGAGCCAAAAATCCGAGAGGATTTAATTAAAGCACTCATAGAATTCAAAGATGTTTTTGCATGGTCATATGACGATATGCCGGGCTTGAGCACTGATTTAGTGGTCCACAAATTGCCCACCGATCCAATGGTGCCTCCTGTCAAGCAGAGGCTGAGAAAATTCAAGCCTGATATGAGTGTGAGAATTAAAGAAGAAATCACCAAACAATTGGAAGCAAAGGTCATTCGAGTCACTCGATATCCTGTTTGGTTAGCTAATATCGTTCCTGTGCCAAAGAAAGACGGCAAAATTAGAGTATGCGTCGACTATCGCAATCTCAACAAAGCAAGTCCAAAGGATAATTTCCCATTACCCAATATCCATATCTTGATCGACAATTGTGCCAAGCATGATATAGGATCTTTCGTGGACTGTTATGCCGGATATCATCAAATTCTAATGGATGAAGAAGATGCAGAAAAGACGGCATTCATCACACCATGGGGAACTTATTGCTACAGGGTAATGCCATTCGGTTTGAAGAACGCCGGAGCAACCTATATGAGAGCAATGACCACAGTGTTTCATGATATGATACATAAGGAAATTGAGGTATACGTGGATGATGTAATCATAAAATCAAAGCATCAGACCAACCACGTTGGGGATTTGAGGAAGTTCTTCTTAAGACTTCGCATGTACAACCTCAAGCTTAACCCTGCCAAGTGCGCATTCGGAGTTCCATCTGGAAAATTGCTGGGATTCATAGTCAGTCGACGAGGCATCGAGCTAGACCCATCAAAGATCAAAGCCATCCAAGAACTGCCACCCCCAAGAAACAAAACTGAAGTAATGAGTTTGTTGGGAAGGTTAAATTATATCAGTAGGTTTATTGCTCATCTCACAACAACCTGCGAGCCAATTTTCAAATTGTTAAAAAAGGATGCTGCAGTCAAATGGACCGATGAGTGTCAGGAAGCGTTCGATAAAATAAAAGGGTACTTATCAAACCCACCCGTGTTGGTCCCGCCAGAGCTAGGAAGACCTTTGATTCTTTACTTGACGGTTTTGGAAAATTCATTTGGTTGTGTATTGGGGCAGCATGACCTCACTGGCAGAAAAGAACAGGCCATCTACTACCTTAGCAAGAAGTTCATAGCTTATGAGGTTAAGTATACTCATCTGGAAAAGACATGTTGCGCCCTAACATGGGTAGCTCAAAAATTGAAACACTATTTGTCATCCTACACTACTTACCTTATTTCTCGGTTGGATCCATTGAAATACATTTTTCAAAAGCCTATGCCAACAGGAAGACTTGCAAAGTGGCAGATATTGCTCACAGAATTCGACATCGTCTATGTGACTCGAACTGCAATGAAGGCTCAAGCACTGGCCGATCATTTAGCCGAAAACCCGGTCGATGAGGAATATGAGCCGCTGAAGACTTATTTTCCTGATGAGGAAACAATGCATATCGACGAGGTGGATCAAATTGAAAAACCTGGCTGGAAACGTTTCTTTGATGGAGCTGCTAACATGAAAGGAGTCGGAATAGGAGCTGTAATCATTTCTGAAACAGGGCATCACTATCCTGTTACGGCTCAACTACGATTTTATTGCACCAATAATATGGCTGAATATGAAGCTTGCATTTTGGGGTTAAGGCTAGCTGCAGACATGGGTATCCGAGAAATCTTAGTCATGGGAGATTCGGATCTTTTGGTACATCAAATTCAAGGAGAATGGGAAACCCGAGATTTGAAGCTCATACCATACCGACAATGTCTACATGATCTTTGTCAGCGGTTTCAATCAGTGGAATTCCAACATATTCCAAGAATCCATAATGAAGTTGCCGATGCATTGGCTACCCTAGCATCAATGTTGCACCATCCAGACAAAGCTTATGTGGATCCAATACATATTCAAATCCACAATCAGCACGCTTATTGCAATATGGTTGAAGAAGAATTTGATGGAGAACCATGGTTCCACGACATCAAGGAATATATCAGGATGGGCATATATCCCGCACAAGCCACAGGAGATCAAAAGAGGACCATCAGGCGATTAGCAAATGGATTCTTCTTAAGCGGAGGAGTTCTGTATAAAAGAACACCAGATCTTTGATTATTAAGATGCATAGATGCTAGACAAGCTACAACTGTCATGTCTGAAATACATTCAGGAGTGTGCGGACCCCACATGAGTGGATATGTGTTGGCAAAGAAGATCCTACGGGCTGGTTACTATTGGCTTACCATGGAGAGAGATTGTATCAGTTTTGTACGCAAATGTCATCAATGCCAAATACACGGAGATTTGATTCATTCTCCACCATCCGAGTTGCACACAATGTCGGCACCATGGCCTTTCGTTGCTTGGGGCATGGATGTGATTGGACCAATTGAACCGGCAGCATCCAATGGACACAGATTCATTCTGGTAGCTATTGATTATTTTACCAAATGGTTTGAGGCCAAGACATTCAAATCAGTGACCAAGAAAGCTGTGGTCGATTTTATCCACTCAAATATTATATGTCGATTCGGAATCCCGAAGGTGATCATCACAGATAACGGTGCTAATATTAACAGCAACTTAATGAAAGAAGTATGCCAACAGTTTAAGATTACACATCGTAACTCTACCCCATATCGGCCCAAGGCGAATGGAGCAGTAGAAGCAGCCAACAAAAACATAAAGAAGATACTGCGGAAAATGGTAGAAGGTTCAAAACAATGGCATGAAAAATTACCATTTGCATTATTGGGATACCGCACTACTGTTCGCACTTCAGTAGGAGCAACTCCTTATTTGTTGGTATACGGCACTGAAGCGGTAATTCCTGCAGAAATTGAGATTCCTTCCCTTCGAATCATCGCCGAAGCAAAGATTGATGATGATGAATGGGTCAAAACCCGTTTAGAACAGTTGAACTTGATTGACGAAAAACGATTGACCGTAGTATGTCATGGTCAATTATATCAAAGAAGAATAGAAAGAGCATACAATAAAAAGGTGCGTCCCCGGAAGTTTGAAGTAGGTCAGCATGTGCTGAAACGCATTCTTCCACATCAGGCTGAAGCAAAAGGCAAATTTGGTCCGAATTGGCAAGGACCATTCATTGTGACCAGAGTATTATCGAATGGTGCACTATGTTTAACAGATATTGAAGGCAAATGCATAGATATGGCAATCAATTCTGACGCGGTAAAGAGATATTATGCATAACTTTTGAATGTTTGTATTTAGCACTATTTCAAAGATTGAAATGACAAAGGCAATTTATTCTGCTGTCCAAACACTATACCATTTGCTTCCCCTTTGAGCCATACTTGTTTCTTTCCTAACCTCTCTTGGAATCAATAAAATAAAAAAAAAAAAAAAATTCACTATTATGGAGTGAACTACGTTTGACCTGATTCCTCAAAGAAGGATACGTAGGCGCCTCACGGCTCGGTCATAGGGTGCACAACATGCACAATGTGCACGGAAAAGAAATATCAAGAGACCCCAATCAAGAGACTAGGGCAGGAATTGTATTGGAAATAAGAAAATATTCCAAGAGTTGTAATTTTAAACCCATACCACAACTATTTAGCTTTTAATACCTTTTCCATTCCTAACCTTATACCAAAAAGACCTTTCGATCAATCTTAGAAAAATGCTGATGCAAGCAAATGAAGTGGTACAAAAAAGGAAAGAAAGTAAAAATGAGAGAGTCTTATAGGTGAAAACCCACACGGGCACCATAAGGCGACGGAAGTTGAGAGAAAAGTAAAATGAGAGAGTCTTATTGGTGAAAACCTTCGCAGGCACCATAAGGCGAAAGGGAAGTAGAGAAGTGAAAAATGAGGAAAATTGATCAATGAAAACTCCTTGAGACAATTGAAAGGAGATTGATTAAAAGACTGGGTTGATTAATCCGAAATGCATACCCTGATCATTGGTGCCAGTAATTCCAATCAGATAAGTCTTTTATTCCTTTTCCAACAGTCATCCAAAAATTGGATTTTTCTTTTCATTCTATAATTGTCGAAATCAGCGTATTTCGCTACTAATAATCTTACTTTCTCCAAGCTTTGAGATAAATTTTATTCTAAACAAATAAGAAAGAATGTCAAGGTATACTACCAAGATTCAAGGTTACAAAATACAGCCACGAAAGGTGGGAGATAAAAGTACGGGTGTAAGAAGGATGAAATCAAAAGAGGATCAGCAAAGTCAAAAGAAGCACATGATTACAGTTGAAAGATTTTGAAGGAAAACACACAGAGGGAAATCCTATAGTCAAGGATCAATTACAAAGACAAAACAGTCTTTTCAATCATTCCAAGGCAATAAAGAAAGACGAAGAGAAACATCACCATCGGCAAGAATACCACAACCAGCCACCCTGCTTTAAACTAACGAAGTTTTCTTTGATTTAAAACAGGGGCAAATACAATATTTGTGTCTGGAAATACCTGGTAAAGAAGAAGAAGTCAGGCGTCCACCTGGAGAATGAGGACAAAGAATTGAAGAAGTCAGGCGTCCACCTGGAGAATAAGGACAAAGAATTGAAGAAATCAGGCGTCCACCTGGAGAACGAGGACAAAGAAAAAGAAGAAGTCAGGCGTCCACCTGGAGAATGAGGACAAAGAATTGAAGAAGTCAGGCGTCCACCTGGAAAATGAGGATGAGAAAAGAAGAAGTCAGGCGTCCACCTGGAGAATGAGGACAAAGAATTGAAGAAGTCAGGCGTCCACCTGGAGAATGAGGACAAAGAATTGAAGAAGTCAGGCGTCCACCTGGAGAATGAGGACAAAGAATTGAAGAAATTAGGCGTCCACCTGGAGAATGAGGATGAGAATTGAAGAAGTCAGGCGTCCACCTGGAGAATGAGGATGAGAATTAAAGAAATCAGGCGTCCACCTGGAGAATGAGGATGAGAATTGAAGAAATCAGGCGTCCACCTGGAGAATGAGGATGAGAAAAAGAAGTCAGGCGTCCACCTGGAGAATGAGGACAAAGAATTGAAGAAGTCAGGCGTCCACCTGGAAAATGAGGATGAGAAAAGAAGAAGTCAGGCGTCCACCTGGAGAATGAGGACAAATAATTGAAGAAGTCAGGCGTCCACCTGGAGAATGAGGACAAAGAATTGAAGAAGTCAGGCGTCCACCTGGAGAATGAGGACAAAGAATTGAAGAAATCAGGCGTCAACCTGGAGAATGAGGATGAGAATTGAAGAAGTTAGGCGTCCACCTGGAGAATGAGGATGAGAATTAAAGAAATCAGGCGTCCACCTGGAGAATGAGGATGAGAATTGAAGAAATCAGGCGTCCACCTGGAGAATGAGGATGAGAAAAAGAAATCAGGCGTCCACCTGGAGAATGAGGACAAAGAATGAAGAAATCAGGCGTCCACCTGGAGAATGAGGATGAGAATTAAAGAAATCAGGCGTCCACCTGGAGAATGAGGACAAAGAAAAGAAGAAATCAGGCGTCCACATGGAGAATGAGGATAAAGAAAAAGAAGAAATCAGGCGTCCACCTGGAAAATGAGGATGAGAATTGAAGAAATCAGGCGTCCACCTGGAGAATGAGGACAAAGAATTGAAGAAATCAGGCGTCCACCTGGAGAATGAGGATGAGAATTAAAGAAATCAGGCGTCCACCTGGAGAATGAGGACAAAGAATTGAAGAAATCAGGCGTCCACCTGGAGAATGAGGATAAAGAAAAAGAAGAAATCAGGCGTCCACCTGGAGAATGAGGATGAGAATTGAAGAAATCAGGCGTCCACCTGGAGAATGAGGACAAAGAATTGAAGAAATCAGGCGTCCACCTGGAGAATGAGGATGAGAATTGAAGAAATCAGGCGTCCACCTGGAGAATGAGGACAAAGAATTGAAGAAATCAGGCGTCCACCTGGAGAATGAGGATGAGAATTAAAGAAATCAGGCGTCCACCTGGAGAATGAGGACAAAGAATTGAAGAAATCAGGCGTCCACCTGGAGAATAAGGATGAGAAAAGAAGAAATCAGGCGTCCACCTGGAGAATGAGGATGAGAATTAAAGAAGTCAGGCGTCCACCTGGAGAATGAGGACAAAGAATTGAAGAAGTCAGGCGTCCACCTGGAGAATGAGGACAAAGAATTAAAGCAGTCAAGACACCCACCTGAAGAACGAGGGAATACAATTGAAGTGTTGAAATCAAAAGCCCGCTCATATGATAAAGGAGCACACTTAGAATCAATAAAGCAGAGAAGTCCAACAGAATCCCCAGCAAGAAACAACAAGAGTTCCAAAACGAATACGGAATAAGCCAAATGCCCAAGAGTCACCAAGATATCAAGACAACAAGAAACGCAAGGGCATGATCTAGATAAGATTTTTATAATTCATGTACCATAGTCTAATTTAGCTTTTTGTATTTCCTTTAAAGTAAGGTGTAATAAGGAGGTCAACAAGCAGTAAAAACAGCACAAAGCAGCAGTAACATCACAGTCCCATGGTAGTCCCAGCTACCAAAAATTCCCGAACTACATTGACCTGATTCCTTTATAGCCAAGGATATGTAGGAAACCTTTGAAGCAGAGGTTCGGTCAAATCTTTCAAAAAATGCTTCCCACGGAGTATTCGAACGGGCAAGAAATCGCTCGTGTCCGCTCACTTTATCTTTGTACGAAAACTCTTCAAGTTTCCGCACAAAGAGGGGCAGCTGTGAGCACGTAATTTTTGCCTTACGAAAAACTACTCCAAAATAAATCAAAAAATAAAATAAATTTCTTTTACTATGTAATTTTTGAATTTGGCGTGGTGTTAAATGTTTTTGTTATGTCCGTAAATGTTTATTTTTGTCAAAATAAATCAAAAAATAAAGTAAAATACATATTGCATGCATATAGGATTTAATTATGCATTTAAGAGATAATTTAAATAAAATCGCAAAAAATACGCATTGGTTCTATTTTAAATGTTTCACTGTGTGATTGATGTTTTTGTCTATGTGTTAAATAATGGTTATAGAGTAATTAATATATTTTTGTGAAGTTAAAATGGTTTTATAATTTTTTTAAATTAGAAAATGAATTAATTGAAAAATAAAATAAAAAAAAACATACTAGTAAAAGATTGGACCTGGATTAAAATCCAGGCCCAAATCAATTAATTCCCTTCACAAGCCCAATCCCAACAGCCCCATGTCCGGTCCAATTCAAGCAGAATCAAACGACGTCGTTTGGTCACCCCTTATCAAGGGCCGTTGGATTAAATACAACCAACGGCCAAGATCTCATCACCCTAACCCAAGACCCTTACCCGACCCACTGCCCCGGTTCAACCCGTCCCCCTAACTTAAACCAAACGACACCGTTTGGTTAAGTGTGTAGATCTCAACCCTCCATTCTACCTGATCCAACGGATAACATCAGTCCACCCCACCCCTATATAAATCCCAAACCCTTACCCCGGCCCCTAACTAAACACCCCCCCATCCTCTCCTGTTCATCGTCTTCCCAAATCCCCAATCCTAACCCTAGCCGCCCTAGGATTCCTTCGCCTGAAACCCGGCGGCATCAACGCCGCCGGTCACCACCTTAACACCCTATGACCCCCTGAACACCCTCTATCCGAATATGTTACCAGCTTGGTTCGAATCTCCCTGGAGGTTCTCGAATCTTCATTTGAAGATTCGAGCCAAGTTCAGATCTAGACCTAACAGTCCCAAATCGACACCACAGCTTCCCCTAGTCACCCTGAATATGGATCTATCGTTTGTTTGGTTCGAATCAGTGCGGAACTTCTCGAATCTTCTTTTGAAGATTCGGACCAAACAAGAACAGACTCAGATCCGTTTCAAACTAACACCAAATAACCCCTAGGCTACCCTCACCATTGTGTCATGTTTGGTTCTTCTCGAATCTGACCAGAAATGGTTAAATTCCAAATCGTGTTTTTAAGAACCCTAAAAATACCAAACTTCCGGATTCTGTGCCTATTAAATGAAGATTGAGGTTTAATCGACCTTAGTCGAAGTATTTTCAGTGGAAAATACTTCGACTAAGGTCAGTTTGATTTCAAACAAAAAGGTCCAAATCCAAGTTGAGTTCGAGTGAAGATTCAGAGGTATTTTTTCTATTTCTTTTGTGTATTCTACGTGTATTGTTGTCTGTTTTAATAGCTTTTTAATTTTTCATATTCGTTTTGATCAATTCTGTCATTTCTGTCTCCTACCTATTTACTTGATCCGAATGTGAATAGTTTCTATTGTTTGTGATTGTTTACAATGTGTGTAATCGACTCGATTAAGTTCGTCGATTAGTTATATTACGAATTTTTCATTTCTGAAAATGTTGACTGAAACAGTCTGATTCTATTGTTTGGACTAATTATTGACAAATGTTGTAAATAGTCAATTGATTAGTATTCGTCAATTAAATCATGTTTGTTTATGAATTAGTGAATTCAAATATATGCTGTATTGTTGTTTTCTAAACGGGACATTGTCAGTATATAGACAATGCTCCTGTATTTGTTTGCTTTTAATTCAGTTTTGAATTCCAGTTGAAAGAATCCTGCATGTTCTGTATAATGTTAAGTTTGTTTTTATTCAGTTGATAATTCCCTGTTTTAATTCAGTTTTTGTCAGTCAGCTATTAGAGATGTAATACTGTTTCAAAATCATAGGATTGGTTATAGCTGTAAATCAGGAGATAACTAAGTTTGTACAGATTTTAGAAACTGTTTTGCTATAGGTTCTGATTTTTCAGTAATAACATCAAGATTTCAGGGGCATTTCTGGGAATGAGCAGTAAAAAACAGGGTGTTAGTACTAGTATATTATAATGTAATGTTAGTGGCTATTAGTTAATGATACTAATGGGGAACAAGGAATAATGGGCTGCTGAAAATCAGGGAAAAGGTTTTACATAATGGGATTTTCTGTTTTTTTTAAAAAGAAGAAGGGGGTCCAAGAAACACTTAAATTGCCTAAGACCAGCCCTGTATAAATACAGGAGCTGGACAGACAGAGAAAAAGAAGAGAATTTTTGAGTGAGAAAGAGAGAATTTTAAGAGAGAAAAAATAGAATTCTGAAGAAAAACAGAATTTTCAGAAGAAAATTTCTAAGGGCAGAAATTTTCAGAGGGAAGATTTTAATAAAGAAAAAGAAAGGTAGAGAGAATTTTTAAGAGAGAATCTTTAAGAGATTTTGAGGGCTGAGATTTTAAAGAAAGAAAACAGAAAATAGCACACTCACATATACACTCACACACAGATACAGCAGCAGAAACAGAAAATCAGAAACAAACTGAATTTGTAACTGAAGAAAGGCGGAAATCTGAAATATTGTTCTTGTGTTGAATATGTTCAATTTTGTGTGATTCCACTGTTCAGTTAAAATCTGAAGTTTTTCAAAGTATCTTACTGTGCATCTGGGCTCTTCGAATCCTATTCTTGATAAGATTTACTGTGTTATCAGTATATTCTACTGAATTTGTTACTGCTGTAACTGCTGAAACTTACTTCTTCTACCTCCATTTTCAGGTATATGTCTTTTAAATTTTAAGTTGAAAAGAGATTCAACATGACTTGTCGATAAAGCTTGAACTGAAAGTCTATTTTTATTTGTCCAAGTTCATCAATTTAAATTTTATTTTTTGTTTCATGTTAGTTAATTAGTAGTACATTCAATTTGATAGCTATGGGCTATTTGTCTTATTTTAAAAGTTTGTATAAAAGTTTGTAATAATATTAGTTCATTATCTCATTAGTTTAATAAATTGTCAAGACAGGGAATAAGGCATAAAAATGGACCATTGATTGCATCCCTTAATACTATTAGCTAAATGCAAAGATAAAGAAGTTACATTAGTAGAATATTTTGTAATGAGTATGATTTTGTTTAGATTGGTATAGGTTATTATATGGTATGATGACAGGTATAATCATATGAGTAAAGTAAGTTGGTATAGCTCGTCATGATGACAGAACGTTATGAATGCTTACGCCAAATAGTCGGGTTGCATGTAATGTAACTTTGTTAAATTAACTTGCATAATAATTCCCTTTCTACAAATTCGATGCTTATCTACTTTCATAAAACAAAGTGAACAAGTAATTAGGCCTATTAGATTAAAAGTGAGTGTATGAGAATGAAAAGAGATGTACAAGCATAGATTGCCACATTTTACATCATTGATAATCAGAAATAGAATTTGTATTAAGTAAACAATGAAAATTCTCGAAAATATTTCCTTCCCTTTATGAATTATTTATTTTTAGTTCCATATGCCATTTATTCTTCGGCATGTATATATGCATGTATATATATATATATGTCATATATTTTTTTTAAAAAGATAGTATTAATCATATTTTTATTATGTCCTTTGAATTTGAACAGTTGGAATAAATTATTTATATTCGGAAAATATAATCAACGGTCAACATTTAATATTGTAAGTTCTTTGAAACCTTAAATGGGAATTTGTCATGAGTTTCATATAAAAATGTATGAATAATTTGTGGAAAAATCCTTAATATCATTGCAAATATTTTTGCGCAATTAGGGATACGTTCGCGTACCTTGATTATATTTTAGAAGCAAAAATTCGGATTATGCGTACGCGCAATTTCGAATAAATATTTAGTAAAAGGATTTATCCAAAGACGTTAAATCAATTTCATAAAAACCCGAGATGTATGGTTCACTATTCAAGAAAAATAAATATTCTTGATTCAACACAATCTCGGAAAAATGATTGCTTAAAATATTATCAAAAAATTATTGTGTACACGTACGCGTGACACAATTCCGCATTTTTAAATTTGTAACACGAATATACGTACGCGTAATTCGATTCGAAGAAGGGTCCTTAATCACGATAAGTATAAGCGGTAGTAAAATCAGATAACATCAATATATTTAATAAAATCAAGATGATTAAGCCAATAATAAAAACAGTTAAGCGACCGTGCTAGAACCACGGAATTCGGAAATGCCTAACACCTTCTTCCGGATTAACAGAATTCCTTACTCAGGATTTTTGGTTCGCAGAAAAATAAACAGAGTCATATTCTCCTCGATTCAGGGATTATAATTGGTGACTTGGGACGCCTCAAAATTCCCAGGTGGCGACTCTGAAACAAATAAACAAATCCCGTTTCGACTGTCCTTTAATTGGAGAAAACTCCCCACGCGCCCCGCGGGCGCGGGAAAAAGGAGGTGCGACAGGAGGTTCCTCGATTGAGGGCTTTGTTGGTGGAGTCTTCCTATTCTCAAGATCCAAAGAGAGTTTTCGAGGCTCATAAGAGTAGGATCCCATTCCATGTAAAGCATTGACACACTCCACCCGGCCTTCATCCTCATTTACATCAAGATTCAACAATACCGCCTCTAGAGGGTCCTCCACATTGATCATTGTACAAGTATCATCAACTATCACTGCCGTGACAAGATCCACAAAAGAGCACACTTCAGAACTGTTGGGCTACTTCATTGACTTGCACACATGAAAGACCACTTTCTCATCACCCACCCGGAATGTGAGTTTCCCTGCTTCCACATCAACTAAGGCCTTCCCAGTTGCAAGGAAATGTCTTCCTAATATGATCAAAACCTTATAATCTACCTCACAATCCAAGATCACAAAATCAGCTGGCAAGATAAATTAGTCCACCCGGACAAGAACATCATTAATTATACCTAGTGGTCTCTTCATTGTTCTATCCACCATTTGCAATCTCATGGAAGTCGGCCTTGGTTGCCTAATACCCAAAGTCTTGAAAACTGAGTAGGGCATTAAGTTTATACTTGCCCACATATCACATAGAGCTTTTGCAAAGTCTGCACTCCCAATGGTGGAAGGAATGGTGAAAGCACCGGGATCTTCTAGATTCAGAGCCATTGAGTGCACTATTGCACTAACTTGGTGGGCCATCTTGATAGTTTCACAATCCATGGATATTTTCTTTGTCACCAAGTCTTTCATGAATTTAGCGTACCCCGACATTTGTTTTAGAGCTTCCACCAATGGCACATTACTTGATAAGCTCTTCATCATGTCAATAAATTTCTTAAACTGGTTCTCATTTTTCTGCTTCGCAACCTTTGAGGATAATGTGGAGGTGGCCTTGGCAAAGGAGCCTTGGATTTAGGCACAACCGTTTCCGGCATGTTTATTACGTGTTCCCTAGACGGGTTCATGTCATTCTGAGTTTTCACCTCGGCATCTTGGATATCAATCCTCACTTCCTCATTCATGTTCTCATCAATCACATTCTCAACCATCAAAGAGATCTCATACTCTTGCAAATCAACTTCATCGCTCAAAATTTCTTTTTGTTTGGAGGCATTCACATCACCACCTCATCCACTTCTTGTAGTTACCGCCATTACATTCCCGGAATTGTTCCCACCCTTCAAGTTGACTACCGTATCACTAGGTAGAGCCCTCTTAGGGCGAGTATTCAAAGATTGTGAGATTTGGCCTAATTGAACCCCCAAATTTCTGATTGAAGTATTGTGGGATGCCAATTGGGCATCAAAGTCAGCATTCCTTTTCATCATTTGTTCAAACATCATTTCAATTCTCCCCATTTCATTATTGGAAGAACTAGGACCTTGGGATGGAAATGAGGGTGGATTGTTCGGTTATTGATACATTGGGGACCTTTGAAAGACTTGCCCCCAATTGCCTTGGTTGCTATTGCTCCAACCACCCTGATTGTTATTTCCACCCCAATTGTTGTTGTTGCCACTCCAATTACCCTGATTGTTCTGATTATGGTTCTGGTTGCCCCAATTTGAATTTTGGTTGTTGTTCCCCAATTACTATTCCCTTGTTGTTGTTGATTTCCCCAATTGCCTTGGGGTTTCCATTGTTGTTAGTTGGAAGTATTTCCCCTTTGGCCCTGATAGTTGTTCATGTATTGCACTTCTTCATTCTGCTCATCATACCCATTATCTTGGAACCCACCACTATCTTGGTCATATTGATCCGAACTCCCTTAGTTTTGTTGACCTCTTTGTCTTCTTTTTTTCACTAACATGTTGACACCCTCCATAGCATTTATTTGTCATGGAGTTTGAACCTGCTATAATTGTGCCTTTGCTAGCTGTTTCATTGTTGTTGTCAGTTCTGCTATTGCCTACCCATGAGCATGAAGCTCTTTGTGCAAAATGACCGTGCGTTCACCCTGTGGCACATTGGATCTACTTTGTCAAGCGGATGACATGTTAGCCATCTCATCCAATATTGCATTAGCCTCATCATACGGTGTGTTCATAAAATTGCCCCCAGCGAGTTAGTTCACTATGCACTGTTTTTTTGTGTTAATGCCCCGGTAGAATATCTGTTGTATCATTGCCTCAGTCATATCATTATTTGGACATTCCTTTACCATGGTTTGGTATCTCTCCCATATCTCATGCAGTGGTTCGTTGGGCTCCTGTTTGAAAGCTAAGATTTCACCTCTCAAGGTTGCCATGTGGCCTAGCAAGAAATTTTTTGCAATAAATTTATCTGCCAACTCATCCCAAGTAGTGATGGAATGGTTGGGAAGCCTTTCAAGCCAATCCAAAGCCTTCCCTCGAAGTAAAAAAGGGAATAATCTCAATCGAAGTTCATCCTCTGATACATTTGTTTGCTTTCTCCCCCAACAGGTATCCACAAAACCCTTAAGATGTTTGTAAGCATTCTGATGGGGGGCACCTGTGAAATACCCTCGTTGCTCCAACAAAGTCAGCATCACATTTGTAATTTGGAAATTGCCCATCCGGATCCGGGGTGGGACAATTGCACTAGCATAGCCTTGGTTTGGAAGCACCCGAGGAGCCACTCTTGGAGGTGGCGGGGAAGGGTCTAGAATATTATCATTGGCCTGACGGCCTATCCTTTGAGCTTGAGGCACTATAAGTACCTCATCATTAATATTATCATCTACCTCCTCTCCCGGTGGAAGGTCTCCAAAAGGCGCGTTGTTGTTGTTTGCCGCCATTTTGTACCTGAGTTGGCGACACACACAAATTAGTAACATAGAAGGAAAGAAAAACAATACACAAAACTATTTAGACAGATAGCCAAAACCGTTAGCTCCCCGGCAACAACACCAACAGTGATCAGGTCCAACCCTACACCACTACGGAGTGACAAGAGCGGTCGATACAGCTTTTACCCGAGAAGATCGGGATCGAATCCACATGGAGCTAGAATGTTTGGGATTTGGATTACTATCTAAACTAGCAGTGTGTAGTGCACTTAATTACACTTCCAATCATATTTGGTTGTTTGTTACTTCTAATTTTATGCTAATGATATGCGAAATTAAACTAAGTATGAATGCTTGTAAGGTTTTCTAAATGGTTAAAGAGGCACTAGGGAAGTGGCTTTCTCCTAGGTGAATACTTGACGAGATCTAAAGCCTAAGGCAAAGTTGTTATGTTGGGGATTGTGATATAGCCAATGCACGAGACTACTCACTCTGTACCTCTAGGTAGCTTGAGTGACTTTGCCCTAATTGACTTTCTCAAGACCAATTGGGTGTCAAAATTGTGCAAGCAATGTAGGCTCAAGTCGGGTATTACTATCTTTAGGTTTAACCTTTTATTTGGAGCTATCAATCTCTTGAATACACCCCAATTCCTTGTTGGACTAATTTTACTTGACTCAAGCTCTCTTTCTCAAGAAGATCCCAAGTCAAAAAGGCATAAATTAGTGTTTGCAACCACTAATTCAATATGAAAAACACAAATCAGTCCAAATATCAACCACCCATAAACATCAAAGCCTTAGAACAAAAGACCCATCAAATACCCACACTAGGGTTGAGCCACAACCCTAGCTAATGGGTCTAGCTACTCATAATAATGGAAGAAATCAGAGATTTAGATGAAGAATAACCCATATAATATGATTACAAACTAAGATATTGAAGATTCAGTGTTAATCTAGCTACAAATTACTCAAAATGAACTAAAACTGCTGTTTCACGTGCTCTGCTAAGATAAAATACCCTAAAAATGTGAAAAAGAAGTATTTATACAAGGCCGAATTTTATGGACAAAAATACCCCTGACGGAGGTACCGCGGTTCACAAGAAATGGACTGCGGCCGCGGTGGAGATTTTAGCTTCAATTCTCAATTTTCTGAATCCAGCCACCGTGGACCGCATAAAATGCACCGCGAATGTGGTGGCTTTACTGCGGTCCGCACAAAATGGACCGCGGATCGCAATGGCTTCCAACCTCAAAACTTCCAGCTCTTTGAATCCCCTCTCTACGGACCGCATAAAATGGATTGCGGCCGCGAAGAGGCTGCTGCGACTGCGAAGAATCTACCACGGACTGTAGTGCTTGAGCTTCCAAAAGTGCATCTCTCTGATATTTTCCACTGCGGACCACACTAAATGGACTGCGGCCACGGTGGGTCTGTTGCAGCTACAATGGATTTTATGCTACATCAGTACTTTGACTTGTTCTTGGTACTTGTGCAGGTTTTACTCCTTTTTGAGCTGGTTTTGATTACTTGTCACTTTTTGATCAAACCCTGCAAACAAGCACAACATGTAAGCTTTAAGGATTACTTGTATACATTTTTAGTCCAAAACTCAAGCAAAAAGGAGTCTAAAATTGACTAGAATCCCTAGTTATCACACAACATTGCCACTAGCTGTCTTATACAAAAACCCTACCAGACTAGTCTCATAATGGTACTAAGTAAGGTAAGACTCAACTACCTCATAACCTACAACCTTAATACTCGACCTCCACATCTTCCTATCAAGTGTCATATTCTCGAAAATCTGAAGCCTCGCCATATCCTTCCTGATCACCTCTTTCCAATACTTTTTAGGCCGCCCTCTACCTCTTCTCGCGCCCTCCACAATCAGCCGCTCACACCTCCTTACCGGAGCGGCTGAGCTTCTCCTTTGAACATGACCGAACCATCTGAGTCTTGCTTCTCGCATCTTATCATAAGCGGGAGCCACGTGCACCTTCTCTCAAATATCATCATTCCTAATCTTATCCATCCTAGTGTGCCCGCACATCCACATCAACATCCTCATTTCTGCTACTTTCATCTTCTGGATATGTGAGTTCTTAACAGGCCAACACTCAGTCCCATAGATCATGGCCGGTCTAATCACCGCTTTATAAACCTTACATAGAAACATAGAATTCTTTACTTTTACACATATATTGAGATATGAGAAATTATAGAACTGCATATTAAAGACATTAATCATGAAATCAAAATATACAACGAAGAAAACAAAATGAACAAATATACCTGAGCAACGAAATGAGCTCAACTTCGTGCTGATAACTTGTTATGAAATGTAGCTCAAAGAAACACTATAAAACAAGAAGATAAGTAGAATAAGAGAAGAAGAGATAACTTTATTATTTCATAAAGTGTTCAAGTGTATCCCATATCACATTTTATGCCTCTATTTATACTATTACATAGAAGGTTACAAAAGGATTGACTTAAACATGACATTAACAATTGAGATCATAGAGGAAGATCATGGGGAGGGGTTATGGAGGTGTGGGAGTTATAATCATAATAGTGATGAGTAGTGGGAGTTTATTTACATCATGGGTGAAAGTAGTGGGAATAGGGAATATCCACAATTATTATAGGTTTTACAACAATAATATTTATCTTATGAGATTTGTTGAGTACTATAGTATAATCATGACTTATCTCATATTTTTTTTGTATTATTTTATTGGGCAACACATTATATAGTTTTATCTTACTAGGACCTACGAAATATTGGAGCATAAATTATAAATTTTATGCTACGAAGATTTTGTCGAAAAAAACCCGAAAACCTCGAGAAAAATCGTGATTGAAAAATCCGACATTTGTTGGTTTGGTTTATAAATTTAAAAATCTGAGACAATTGGTTTGGTAATTGAAAAATCCGAACCAACCCGACTTATGTACACCCCTAATAACAACATCCTTACAACACTTCATTATAAAAGCCAAGTTTTTTTTTGGAACCAAATATCATGTTTTGTTATAATATATGTTCTCTATAACAACAATTCGCTATAACATCCAAAAATGTATGAAACAAACGACGCTGCTATAAAGGAGTTTTGACTGTATTTTATAGAATACATGTATAAAAAAATGAAAGCATATATATATATATATAGAGAGAGAGAACACATAATTACATATTTTAATCAAACATAGAATTAATAGTTATTTATTGGTAACATGTTATCTAATCACGACTATGAAAAAAGCCTCAAAGCATAAATAAATCATAAGATAATCTTTCAGTTCCACAATCTCATGTCGGGTGACCCAAGAGATTACAAACTTATACTCATGCGCGCGAGTAATCTTATAAAGTTAACCCCTTTTATAGCTTAGGTTTTCCTTGTAAAACTTTTATCAAAACTTATAGGGATTTTTTTTCCCTAAGAAAAGCTTTTCTTAAATCCTAATTTTACTCAGCACAATAGATATCATAAAAGTAATTAAACTAGGCTTTCTACTATAGAAATAATTATATTTTCTCCAATTATTCTTACCATAATAAATTACGGGTTATTCCACTAAAAATTCATAATTGCACGCCTCAATTGAATTTGGAGTTCTTCCATTAAAACCTTACTTAACTCCTCGATCTCCATGTTAAGATTATAGATACCAATAAATAAATAAATAAATTATTAATAATTTAATTTATTAGTTAATAAATTTTGTATGATGAACCGATAGGTCATCTTATGATTTAAAATCAAATTCTGTATTTTGAGGCTTTAAACACCTCATTTTATGCCTCTTCAATTTGCGTGCGCAGTCCGAGCGTGTTTCCAAAAAGCTTTTATGTTGAAAGTTGATAAAAATAAGTATTTTGTCTTAAAAGTTAATTTTGGTTGACTTCGGTCAACAATTTGAGAAAATGGATCCGGACCCGTATTTTGATGGCCCCGATGAGTCCGTATTGAAATATGGGACCTGAACATATGCCCGAAATCGAATTCGGTGGTCCCTAGCTCGAGTTATGAATTTTTATTAAAAATTAAAAGTCTGAAAATTCAATGGTTTTAAGAATTGATTGATGTTTGGCCTTGTTGATATTGGGTCCGTATTTTGGTTCCAGAGCCCGATACAGGTCCAATATAATATTTATGACATGTCTGTGAAATTTTATGAGAAACGGAATTGGTTTGGCGTGATTCGGACTTCCGATTGAGAAATTAGAAGTTTCAAAGTTTTCTTGAAAATTTCATTTGTTTGGTGCTAAATTAGTAGTTCTAAGTGTCATTTTGGCATTTTGATCGTGTGAGAAAGTTCGTATGATGTTTTAAGACTTGTGTGCATGTTTAATTTAGAGCCCCGAGGGCTCGGGTGAGTTTCGAATAGGCTACGGAGTGAATTGAACTTAGAAATTATAGCTGGTGTGCTTCAGGTTTGCAGACTTCGCATTTGCGAGGTCTGGCTTGCAAATACGAGCCTCGCATTCGCGAGCAATTAGGCTATAAGGGGACCTTCACATTTGCGAAGTTCACGATCGCAATTGCGATCATCACATGCCGCATTTGCGTACAATTGTTTGCATTTGCAAAGACAATAGGGCTGGGGAAGCTTAGCATTTGTGCAGGATTTCTCGCAATTGTGGGATTTGCAATGTCAAACCCCAGGTCGCATTTGCGACACTGCAGCTGGGTAAAACTTAACTTAGACGAGATTTTTTCTTATTTTTAAAACTTTCAAAACAAGAAACCCTCTAGGCGATTTTCCAAAGACCATTTCTTCTCCAAATCATTGGTAAGTAATTCTAAACTTGTTTCTTTCAATCTTTCACTACGTTTTACAAGATTTCAACCTAGAATCTAAGGCTTAGTGAAATTGGGGATTTTTGGGTAGAAACTAGGGATTTCGAAATTTGGGGATTTACACCTCAAATTGAGGCCGAATTCCAAAACCAATCATATATCCGGGCTCGGGGTGAATGGGTAATTGAGTTTTGGTCCGAATTTTGGATTTGGACCAAGCAGGCCCAGGTGTTTACTTTTTTAAAAATTGCCTAAATTGAATCATTTGCTATCATGGGTAGTTCCTAAGGCTTAAATTGAATCGTTTGATTGGTAATTTGCTAGATTCTATTGGTCTAGAGGCTTGTTTGAAGGGAAAAGCTGTGGTTGAGCTTTGAGTTTGGCCGTTGGAGCGAGGTAATTATTGTGGTTAACCTTGGCTTGAGGGATTAGGTCTTATTTGCCTATTTGCTATGTGTTTAAATGTTGAGTACAACGTATAGGTGAGGTGACGAGTACCTATGCATTGTTGTCGAGTCATAACATGCGAGTGAGTCTTATTCATGAAATTGTAGCTTTCCGTGATCATATTACTCATGCTTAGACTAGTTTATCGTTATGTTGAACGTTCTTATCATATTTACGGATGTTGGTATTGATTCAAAGTTGAGGTTGGTATTGTGAAACCAACCTCACAATATTTCTATCTCTTTGTTGTTATTGTTCCTTGTTTTGGTAAGGGAAATCGTTAATGCATGAAGGCTGATGTTGTGCCATATTTTGTAAGTGTTAATGCCCGAAGGGTAATGCTATGCCATATTGTGAGTGTTAATGCATGGAGGGTGATGTCGTGCCATGTTATTAGAGAGTTAATGCACGAAGGGTGATGCCGTGCTGTTTCTATTTGATTCATATGGTGAGGTTGAGAGTAAAGCACGAAGGGTGATGCCGTGCACTTCTTTTGCTATGGTTATTGGTTCTTACTTGTTATATTCATGTCGGTTGATCAAGGTTCTTAATTATGTTGTGATCCTTTATCTTGTAATTCCCTCAACATGTCCCCCTCCCAAAATTACTTGTCACGTTTCTTTTATTGATGTTATTAGTTTATATATTGTTATACTGCACAGGTTGGTTTGTGGGTGTCTTGTCTTAGCCTCGTCACTACTTTGCTGAGGTTAGGCTCGACAATTACCAGTACATGGGGTCAGTTGTACTAATACTGCACTCTGCACTTTCTGTACAGATTTTGGTACCAGACCGAGTTAATCCTGAGTTTAGCTACTGGCTTCAACTGATCGGAGACCCAAGGTAGTCCTGTTGGCGTCCATAGGCCTTGACGTCCCCTTCTATACATTCTCTTTACTATTTCATTTGTATCGAAAACAGTTGTATTTTTCCTTTAGACAAATTACTTGTAGTTAAATCTTAGAAGTTCGTGAATTATGACTCTAGATTCTGGGTAGTTGTGAGTAAATGTTAAGATTGCTATGGATTTCCGCACTCTTTTTAACTTGTTATGGCTTAATTATTGTTAATCACTGAAAGGCTTAAGAATTCAGCTTAATGATCTCTACTATTGGCTTGCCTAGCAGGTGAAATGTTAGGCGCCATCACGATCTTGACGGTGGGAATTTTGGGTCGTGACAAGTTGGTATCAGAGAACTAGGTTGCCTAGGTCTCACAATTCACGAGCAGGCTTAGTAGAGCCTGAGGGATCAGTACAGATATGTCTTTACTTATCTCTCAGAGGCTATAGAGTTTAGGAACAATGTCACTTCTATACTTCTCTATCATGCGATTTTGTTCTCTCAGTACTAATCAAACTCTTCTACTGTTGTTCTTCTGCAGATGGCGAGAACACGTACCGCATCTTCAGCTGAGCAGCAGCTAGAGCACCCAATAACAACTCTTATGAGGGGAAAAGGACGTGGCCGAAGCCATGCCAAAGGACGAGGCAGGGGAAGGGCTCAGCCTAGAGCTCGAGCAGCAGTACCAGCGACGGAGCCTCTGGTAGAGTTTGATGAGGAGGCTCCAGCCCAGACCGTTCCAACAGGACCAGCTCAGGTCCCAGAGGGGTTCATCACCACCCCAGTGCTACATGATGCTTTGGTCCGTTTGCTAGGCCTGATGGAGAGCGTAGCCTAGATTGGCACTTTTCCCATGGCACCAGCCGTCTCTTAGGATGGAGGAGGAGCACAGACTCCTGCTACTCACACCCTGTAGTAGGTGGCTCCCCAATATCAAACTCCAGTAGCTTAGCTAGTTGGAGTAGCTCAGCCAGCTGTTGTGACATAAACCAGTGATGTTCATGCTATGACTCTCGAGGGTTTGTTGAGATTGGAAAAGTTCACCAAGCTCTTTCAATTTCACTACAGTGGTGCACCTTATGAGATCCCCAGGATTATCTTGACCGCTGCCATGAGGAGCTGCAAAACATGGGGATAGTGTAGACCATTGGGGTCGACTTTGTTATTCATATGGCTGGTTGCACCAAGAGATAATGGAATGACTTTGTATTGACCAGACCAGCTGGATCGCCAGCTTTTACTTGGGACTAGTTCTCTCAGATATTTCTTGAGAAGTTCCTTCCTGTCACCTTAAGAGAGGACTATCGCAGGAAGTTCGAGTGTCTCCAGCAGGGCGGTATGACTGTCACTCAGTATGAGACCCGTTTTTTTGGATTTGGCCCGTCATGCTATTTTTCTGCTTCTTACCAAGAGAGAGAGAGAGGGTGAGGAGGTTTATTGAGGGACTTGCTCAGCCTGTCAGATTGTAGATGGCTAAGGAGATTGGGAGTGAGATTTCGTTTCAGACAGCTGCCAATATTACCAGGCAAGTCGATATGGTTTTAGCTCAGGGGAGTGGTCAGGGGTCTGACAAGAGGCCGCGTGACTTTGGTGGATTCAGTGGGGCCTCATCTAGAGGCCGAGGTACTTTTGGTAGAGGCCATCCTCCCAGGACATTTCATTTAGCACTCCAGACATCCCACGGTGCTTCAGGTGGTCGTGGTCCTCATATGCACTATTTTGATTAGCTAGCCTACATTGCACCACCAGCTCCTATTAGTACACCTCTGCTCTAGAGTTTTCAAGGTGGTTACTTGGGATGACATGGTCAGTTCCAAGGTCATCAGTCACAACAACCGAGGTCATATTATACTTGGGTGATTCGAGGCACATTACTAGATTTTGCCCTTGTGCCTCAAGCGGTTCTCAGCATTAGGGTTCTTGTGCCATGGTCGCGGCACCGGGTGCTTCACCGCCCGCTCAACCAACTAGAGGTAGGGGTTAGGCATCCAGAGGTGGTGGTCAGTCCATTAGAGGTGGAGGTCAGGCTCCTAGAGGTGGAGGCCAGCCAGCTAGGGCTCGTCCTAAAGATGTAGTCTAGAGTGGCGGGGCCCAGCCCCGTTGTTATGCTTTTCCAGCCAAGCCTGAGGCTGAGTCTTCTGATATCGTCATCACAGCTACGGTTTCAGTTTGCAGTAGAGATGCTTCAGTTCTATTTGATCCGGGTTCTACTTATTCGTATGTGTCCTCCTATTTTGCTTCATATTTGGTTGTGCCTCATGATTCTTTGAGTGCCCCCGTGTATGTTTCCACACCGGTGGGAGATACTATTGTAGTAGGCCACGTTTATTTTCGTGTGTGGTTACCATTGGGAGTCTTGAGACTAGTGTGGATCTTTTGCTTTTGGATATGGTAGACTTTGATGTTATATTGGGTATGAATTGGCTACCTCTATCCGCTATATTGGATTGTCACACCAAGAAGGTGACTTTAGACTTGCCAGGGTTGTCTTGATTAGAGTGGAGAGGGACTCCAGATCATTCTACCAGCAGGTTTATCTCTTATATGAAGGCTCGGCATATGGTCGAGAAGGGGTGTCTAACTTATTTGGCTTATGTCCGTGATTCTAGTGCGGAGGTTCCTTCCATGGATTCAGTACCGGTTGTCCAAGAGTTTCTAGAAGTATTTCCCTTAGACATGCTAGGGATGCTACCCGACAGAGATATTGACTTCTGTATTGACTTGGTTTCGGGCACTCAGCCCATTTCCATTCTGCCATACCATATGGGCCCACTAAAGTTGAAAATATTGAAAGAATAGTTGCAAGATTTGCTTAATAAGGGCTTCATTAGACCTAGTGTCTCGCCCTAGGGTGCGCCCGTGTTGTTTGTGAAGAATAAATATGGATCGATGAGAATGTGCATAGATTATCGGCAGTTGAACAAAGTCACTATCAAGAACAAGTTTCCATTAGCGAGGATTGAGGACTTACTCGATCAGCTTCAGGGTGCCAAAGTGTTTTCAAAGATCGATTTGAGGTATGACTACCATTAGTTGAGGATTAGGGCATCCGATGTCCCTAAGATAGCTTTTCGGACTCGATATAGGCATTATGAGTTCCTGGTGATGTTATTTGGCTTGATAAATGCCCAGTAGCACTTATGGATTTGATTAATCGGGTGTTCAAACCTTACCTAGATTCCTTTGTGATTGTGTTTATTGATGAAATCCTGATCTAATCTCGAAGCCGAGAGGAGCATGAGCTTCGGATCGTACTTCAGACGCTGAGAGATAGCCAGTTGTATGCAAAGTTTTCAAAATGCGAGTTTTGGTTAAACTCAGTCGCCTTCTTGGGGCACGTTGTATTAGCAGAGGGTATTCAGGTGGATCCTAAGAAGATTGAGGCCGTTCAGAATTGGCCTAGGCCTACTTCAGCCATAGAGATCCGTAGTTTCTTGGGATTGTTGGGTTATTACTATCGATTTGTGGAGGGGTTTTCATCTATAGCAGCCCCGTTGACCAGGTTGACCTAGAAGGGTGCCCCGTTTAGATGGTCAGACGAGTGTGAGGCGAGCTTTCAGAAGCTCAAGACAGCTTTGACTACGTCATCGGTGTTGGTATTGCCCACAGATTCAGGATCTTATACGGTATATTGTGATGCATCACGTATTAGTTTGGGTGCAGTATTTATGCAGGGGCAAGGTTATTGCATATGTTTCACGGCAGCTGAAGGTGCACGAAAAGAATTACCTTGTTCATGATCTAGAGCTGGCAGCCATTGTTCATGCGCTGAAGATTTGGGGGCACTATCTTTATGGCGTGCCGTATGAGGTATTCACAGATCATCGGAGTTTGCAGTATTTGAAGCAGAAGGAGCTAAATATGAGGCAGAAGAGGTGGGGAGCTATTGAAAGATTATGATATCACCATTTTGTATCATCCTGGGAAGGCCAATATGGTGGCCGATGCTTTGAGTAGGAAGTCAACTAGTATGGGTAGCCTTGCGTACATTCCAGTCGGTGAGAGACCGCTTGCATTAGATGTTCAGGCCTTGGCCAATCAGTTCGTGAGGTTGGATGTTTCTGAGCCCAACCGTATTCTAGCTTGTACAGTCGCTCGGTCTTCTTTGTTTGAGCATATCAGAGATCGGTAGTATGACGACCCTCATTTGCTTGTCCTTAGGGACACAATTCCACACGCTGATGCCAAGTAGGTTACTGTTGGAGATGATATAGTTTTAAGGATGCAGGGGCGTGTTTGTGTGCCTAATATGGATGGACTTCATGAGTTGATTCTTGAGGAGGCTCATAGTTCCCGGTATTCTATTCATCTGGGTGCCGCGAAAATGTATCAGGACTTGCGGCAGCATTATTGGTGGAGGAGAATGAAGAAAGATATAGTTGCGTATGTGTCTCGGTGTCTAAATTGTCAGCAGGTAAAGTCTGAGCATCAGAGGCCCGATGGTTTGCTTCAGAAGTTAGAGATTCCTGAGTGGAAGTAGGAGCGTATCACTATGGATTTCGTTGTTGGACTCCCAGAGACTCAGAAGAAGTTCGATGTAGTTTGGGTCATTATGGACAGGCTGACCAAGTCAGCACATTTCATTCTTGTGGCAGTTTCCTATTCTTTAGAGCGGTTGGGAGAGATTTATATTCGTGAGATCGTTCGTCTTCACGGTGTACCCGTGTCTATATTTCTGATCGAGGTACGCAGTTCACCTCGCATTTCTGGAGAGCAGTGCAACGTGAGTTGGGCACGCGGATTGAGCTGAGCACAACATTTATCCTCAAACAGATGGGGTACTCCGAGCGCACTATTCAGATATTAGAGGATATGCTTCGTGCTTGTGTTATAGACTTCGGAGGTTCGTGGGATCAGTTCTGCCACTACCCCAGTTTTCCTACAACAACAGTTATCAGTCGAGCATTCAGATGGCTCCTATGAAGCATTATATGGTAGGCGGTGCTGATCGCCAATTGGATGGTTTGAGCCGGGGGAGGCTCGGTTGTTGGGTACAGAGTTAGTACATGATGCCTTGGATAAGGTCAAGATTATTCAGGATCGACTTTGCACAACTCAGTCTAGGCAGAAGAGTTATGCCGACTGTAAGGTCTGTGATGTTGCATTCATGGTCGGAGAGAGAGTGTTGCTCTAGGTATCACCCATGAAGCGTGTAATGAGGTTTGGAAAGAAGGGCAAGTTGATCCCTAGGTATATCGAGCCTTTTAAGATCCTTGAGCGAGTGGGAGATGTGACCTACAGACTTGCGTTGCCACCTAGTTTATCAGCAGTCTATCTAGTGTTCAATGTGTCCATGCTTCGGAAGTATCACGACGATCCATCCCATGTGTTAGACTTCAACACTGTCCGGTTGGACAAGGATTTGACTTACGAGGATGAGCTGGTAGCTATTCTAGACCGGCAGGTTCGTCAATTGAGATCGAAGAGTTATTCTTCAGTTCGAGTGTAGTAGAGAGGTCAGCCCATTGAGGTAGCTACCTGGGAGTCCGAGTTTAATATGCGGGGTAGATATCCCCAGCTTTTTCACTAGCTCAGATACTTTTCTATGTCTGTTCGAGGATGAACGATTATTTTAGAGGTGGAGAATGTGATGGCCCGATAGGTCATCTTATGATTTAAAACCAAATTCTGTGTTTCAAGGCTTTAAACACCTCATTTTATCCCTCCTCGATTTGTGTGCATAGTCCGGGCGTGTTTTTGGAAAGCGTTTATGTTGAAAGTTGAAAAAATAATAATTTTGCCTTAAAAGTTAATTCTGGTTGACTTCGTTAATGATTTCAATAAACGGATCCAGACCTGTATTTTGACAGTCCCGGTGGGTCCGTATTGAAATATAGGACCTGGGCGTATGCCCGGAATCGAATTCGGAGGTCCCTAGCTCGAGTTATGAATTTTTGTTGAAAATTAAAAGTCTGAAAATTCAATGATTTTAAGAATTGATTGATGTTTAGCCTTGTTGATACCGGGTCCGTATTTTAGTTCTGGATCCCGTTACAGGTCCAACATAATATTTATGACTTGTCTGTGAAATTTGGCGTGAAACGGAATTGGTTTGACGTGATTCAGACATCCGGTTGAGAAATTAGAAGTTTCAAAGTTTTCTTGAAAATTTCATTTGATTTGGTGCTAAATTCGTAGTTTCAGGTGTTTTTTTGTCGATTTGATCGCGCGATCAAGTTCGTATGATGTTTTAAGACTTGTGTGCATATTTTGTTCTGAGCCCTGAGGACTCGGATGAGTTTCAAATAGGCTACGGAGTGAATTGAACTTAGAAATCATAGCTGGTGTGCTTCAGGTCTGCAGACTTTGCATTTGCGAGGTCTGACTCGTAAATGCGAGCCTCGCATTTGCGAAGAAGCATTGCATTTGCGAGCAGTGGGGCTGGATGGGGACCTTCGCATTTGTAAAGTTTAGGATCGCAATTGCGATCATCACAGGCCGCATTTGCAAACAATTGTTTGCATTTGCGAAGACAACAGGGCCAGGGAAGCTTCGCATTTGCGCAGGATTTGTCGCAATTGCGGGGTTCGCATTTGCAAACCCACGGTCGCATTTTCAACATCTGCAGCTGTGTAAAACTTAACTTAGACGGGATTTTTGCCCATTTTTCAAAATTTTCAAAACAAAAAACTCTCTAGGCGATTTTTCAAAGACCATTTCTTCTCCAAATCATTGGCAAGTGATTCTAAACTAGTTTCTTTCAATCTTTCACTACATTTTACAATATTTCAACCTAGAATTTAAGGCTTTCATGGTGGAATTGAGGATTTTTGGGTAGACACTAAGGATTTTGAAATTTGGGGATTTATACCTCAAATTGAGGTCCGATTTCAAAATTAATTATATATCCGGGCTCGGGGGTGAATGGGTAATCGGGTTTTGATCCGAATTTTGGGTTTGGACCAAGCGGGCCCGAGTGTTGACTTTTTTAGAAAATGGCCTAAATTGAATCGTTTGGTTGGTAATTTGCTAGATTCTATTGGTCTGGAGGCTTGTTTGAAGGGAAAAGCTGTGGTTGAGCTTTGAGTTTGGCCGTTGGAGCGAGTTAAGTGTCGTGGTTAACCTTGGTTTGAGGGATTAGGTCTTATTTGCCTATTTGTTACATGCTTGAATGTTGAGTACAACATATAGGTGAGGTGACGAGTACCTATGAGTTGTTGTCGAGTCATAGCATGCGAGTGAGCCTTATTCTTGAAATTGTAGCTTTCCGTGATCATATTACTCATGCTTAGACTAGTTTATCATTATGTTAATCATTCTTATCATATTTACGGATGTTGGTATTGATTGAGTATTGATTCAAAGTTGAGGTTGGTATTGTAAAATCAAATGTTGAAGTAAGACTTATTCTTGATATTTCTATCTCCCTGTTGTTATTGTTTCTTGTTTTGGTGAGGGAGAGCGTTAATACATGAAGGGTGATGCCAAGACATGTTTTGTGAGTGTTAATACACGAAGAGTAATGCCTTGCCATATTGTGAACGTTAATGCACGAAGGGTGATACCGTGCCATGTTATGAGAGAGTTAATGCATGAAGGGTGATGCCATGCCGTTTTTATTTGATTCATATGGTGAGGTTGAGAGTAAAAGTACGAAGGGTGATGTCGTGTACTTTATTTTGCTGTGGTTATTGGTTCTTACCTGTTCTAATCATGTCAGTTGATCAAAGTTCTTAATTCTGTTGTGATCCTTTATCTTGTAATCCCCTCAGCATGTCCCCCTCCCAATATTACTTGTCTTGTTTCTTTTATTGTTGTTATTGGTATATATATATATATATATATATATATATATATATATATATATATATATATATATATATATAATACTATACAGGTTGGTTTGTAGGTATCTTGTCTTAGCCTCGTCACTACTTCGCAGAAGTTAGGCTCAACACTTACCATTTACATGGGGCCAGTTGTACTGATACTGTACTATGCACTTTCTGTGCAGATTTCGGTACTAGACCGAGTTGATCATGAGTTTAGCTGTTGGCTTCATCTGATCGAAGACCCAAGGTAGTCTTATTTGCGTCCGTAGGTCCTGACATCCCCTTCTATACATTCTCTTTACTATTTCATTTGCATCGAAAACAGTTGTATTTTTCCTTCAGACAAATTACTTGTAGTTAAATCTTAGAAGTTCGTAAATTGTGACTCCAGATTCTGGGTAGTTGTGTATAAATGTTAAGATTGCTATGGATTTCCGCACTCTTTTTAACTTGTTATGGCTTAATTATGGTTAATCACTGTAAGGTTTAAGAATTCGGCTTAATGATCTCTAATGTTGGCTTGCCTAGCAAGTGAAATGTTAGGCGTCATCACGGTCCTGACGATGGAAATTCCGGGTCGTGACATTCTGTTAGACTTCCACTTAACTTATTATATGTGTCGAATATAATTCACCGACCAAGTTTACACATAAAACTTATAAGCTTTTATAAATGTGTGTATCAATCTTTAATTAAGACATAGATTCTATCAACAAATAATTATTTTGCAAATGCATATTACTTTCATGCAATTTTCATTCATATTGATTCACAAAAGAATCTCATCTCTTATTAAATTAAAAAAACAAACAATGGATCTTGCTGCAATAATTATATCAAGATTAATAGTATAAATATATTTAGTGGGCTAGAAAATTTATTTATATAGACAGTATAAAAACACTTATCTCTAATACATACGAAATGTATACTAGCACAAGTTGAAATCATACTATTTTTATGATCAAGATAAATTATATTCTTGTGCTACAATTATTCTTACGATGTATTCAATTTACATCTTAGATTGTGAACTTAAACTTTATAACTTATAAGAATCAATGATTTAATCTTGCGTGTATAAACTAAAACACTAAATCTAATAATTAAGTAAAGGGACAAACAAATAAATATATGATCTATTTAAATTTTTATTAAAATAAATAAATAATTATTTTATAGTAAATATTATATCTTGGTTAATAGTATATATTCAAATAATATTATCATAAAAAACAAAGTATCTAATGAACTTTCGATCCATTTCATAACAAAATAATTGAGAGAAGGAAAAATAATAAAACAAAGAAAAGGGAAGAGGGAAAGGAATTATTCAAAGTTAAAATAACCACCAACATTCCGACAATTTCGTTTAAATAATTGAGAGAATGTAGGGTAAGACATCTCCATCACTCCAAGAGAAGCTGGCATCTCACGTGAATCTTGAACCGACTCTAATTCGTCACTTCAATTCTAGCTGCCATCTTTTCTCCTTTTTTTTGAGTTCAAACATTAATTTTTCGAACATATTCAAAAAAAAAAGTACATATTTAAAAATTTAGGATATTTATAATTTAAAATTTTTTAAAAGTTCTTTAGAAACCATAAACGAAGGAAAGATTGTTTTTAACTCTTTAACAATACTAATGGTAAGAGGCATAATTTTCGTTAAGAGAATTCAAAAAAGAAAAAAGTTGAAAAAATAAAATAGATTGTGGCCCGTGGAAATTGAAGTAGCAACATAACAAAGATTAGTGTTAATTTCATTGACGGTCACTCAACTAAGTTTTAATTTTACTAAAGTCACTCAACTATTTTTTGTCGCTTAAAGGTAACTAAGCTTTCACATTGTAACTTAAAAGTCATTTTGACTCAAATCCCTACCATAAATATGACATGACATAAAATTTAATGAGAAAAATCCAAAAATAAATGTCACATAAGCTTAAATGGACCATACCCACTTTAGATCCATTTCTCTCTTAACGTGATTTGATCCATAACCCAAATGTGTTTCAATAGGGGAAAAAACACACACACCTAATAAAATTAAGTCTTGTGATTTTTTTGTGGGGTTTTTATCGTAGAAACACACTATTTCTTTTGTCTAAACAATTGCAATATGTTGTTTGTAATTGCATGTTCAATGTGAAAATAGACTCTTATTAGCTTTATTATTATTCTTGTATGCTTATGATACATTAATATGTTATGAAAGATGAATACAATACTATTTTAATTTCACTAGAAAATTATAAATATGTTATGTGAGTTGGATACCGTAGTATTTTAACTTCAGTAGAGTTATAAAATGACTCGGATGGGGCATACAAACAAGATAATATTTTTTTAGTATAGAATAATATAAATGGGCATTATGTAACAAAAAAGGCAAGAATTTTGTAGTATAGGATAATCATTTTAAACTAATTTGAGATTTAATAATTTTTTTATTGAAAACATTCGGGTTATGGGTCAAATCACATTAAGGAAGAAATGAATCTAAAATGGGTATGATCCATTTAAGCTTATATGGCCTTTATTTTTGGATTTTTCTTATTAAATTTTACGCCATGTCATATTTATGGTAGGGGTTTGAGCCAAAATGACTTTTAAGTGACAATGTGAAAATTTAGTTACTTTTGAGTGACAAAAAATAGTTGAGTGACTTTAGTGAAATTGAAACATAGTTGAGTGACCATCAGTGAAATTCCCCCCCCCCCCCAAAGATTATGAACACCCTTGGCCACTGAGCTATGCTTTTAGGATGTGTCATGGGAATTCAAAATATGACTTATACAGGTACAAATCAAATTTTACCTTATATATACAGTGTATTTTTCAGCAGGAGGGGATTCGGGTGAACCACTCCCGCCCCTTAATCCGCCCCAGCTAATGGTGACATATAAAATGTGATCGAGTGGGTATATTAACTTCTCCTTTATGGGAGTGGTAATTCAAAACATTAATTAATAGTTAAATTTGAGTTGTTTCCTATTCAAAACAAGACCGCTGTTACTTATTTTCTCCTTTTATTTTCTATACAAGTTTTACGTATCCTAAGACACATTCTTGGATCATTTTTAGGGAACAACGAGATTATTCACTTAAAACTAATTTGTGAGGGAATAGGAGTTTCATAGTAATCGTAAAGTATTTTAAGAAATTTATATTTATCACTACAGATAAGGATTGTGATGGAATGGATATGATTTCATCACTCATTCAAACTCTAGGTAATGAAAAAAATTCTAGTAGGAAGCGTTTCTCCCTTTAATGAACCTTAGACGGCGTGAATCCAAATTAGTCGAGGCCACAAGCGCGCAGGTAAGGGTGGCAAAACGGTTAAAGGAAAACAGTTAACCACCCATATTATCCATTAAAAAGTGGGTTGGATAATGAACTTTTTAAAAACAGGTCAAATATGGATAAGAACCATATTATCCATTTAGAAAATGAGTAACCAATGGATAACCAATGAGTCTAATTTTTACATTTGTAAAGCCTCAAATTAGGGGTTCCTCAAGTCAGGGAGACTAAGAATTCTCCCAAAAGTGATCCTATGCAAGAAGTCATGGATAATATGGTTGCCTATATTATCCGCCGGTTAACCCGTTTTTTAATCCGTATTAAATATGGGTCGAGTCGGATAATTTATCCGTTGTTTTTATTACCCATTTTCGACCCAAACTATATTCGATCCGACCGGTCCGTTTGCCACTCCTATGCACAGGTAACAAACAACGAGTGAAAAAGGAGTTTGTATGAATAACTGTAGACAATTCATTATTTTAGAATTTCGAACTCGATGTAGTGACTTTTGTCGTGGATTATGCTAATTACCGTACTTCCCATATGATTAAATGTTGAATATATATTATCTTGCATATATAGGACCATACTGAGGGTGATAGAGTAAAAGTGTATTAGTCACAAGTTAAGAAATAATCTACAGTTGATGTGTTGGATATCCTTAGCAATTGTGCATTAACAACTTTATATGCTAGAAAACTACACATTTAATCCCAATTTTTGGGGAACAGAGACATGACTAAGTATCATCCAAATGGAGTTTACTACAAATCAAAGACTAATTGAATCTTCACGTCAATATTATTGAAGTAGTCATAATCAAGTATATGTGAGTGAAAATTACACGCAACCAACCACATCTGTCAAATGATCTTTCTTTCTATGATATTTTCAAAATAATAATGAATCTTGTTGTTTGTTGGTAATTCAATTGTTATTTTCTACGATTAGTAAATTCTAAACACCAGGGTGAAGTCATATTTTCTTTAAAATTGTGCCTAAAGAATAATTCTGAGGAACTGCTTGTGAAGATGCCAATAAACCAAAATTTCTAGGACGTATACCACATCTAAAATGAAAACTGTAGTTGATACTCATACATATATATATAGATGGTCACACATTACAAAATAGTACTCCCTCTTTTCCAGTTTATGTGAATCTATTTTCTTTTTGGTCCGTTCCAAAAAGAATGACCCCTTTCTAAATTTGGTAACAATTTAACTTAAACTTAGAATTCTACCCTTAATGAGAAGCTTTTATAACCACACAAATACTCCGGGTCTCATTTTGACTTGTTTAGGACCACAAAATTCAAAAGTCTTCATTTTTTCTTAAACTCCGTGCCCAGTCAAACAGGTTCACATAAATTGAAACGGAGGGAGTATTTGAGTAGACAAAGGTCGTGAGTTCGAGTCTCACCACTATTATTAAATGAATTTTTTCGTGCTTGGACTATGAAAATAATAAATAAAACTTGCACGTGAGAAGGCGTGTTGAAGAAATAATTAAGTAAATAGAAGTGTACACTTTTAACATCATAAACTTTTAAATGAGATGACAACACATTTCAATAGCATTAGTTTTATTCATTTACTTTAGAGAGAGTCCCTCTCTCTCTCTCTTCTTTTCCTTGCTATACTTGTTACTGTAGGAGTGTTAAATCGACCCGAAAAATCGCACCAATCCGAAAAGTCAAACCAAGTTGATTAAAAACGCAATTAAATTTGATTTAGTATTGAGTAAAAAAATTTAAACCGAACCGGCATATAAAATTGGGATTTAATTATAAAATTCAGTTAACCTTGAAAGCGTACATCAACGAAAAAATTATTGTTAGACGGCTAAAAAAATATCTATCATGTGTTACTAAAAAAAATTATCTCATAAGAATATTTTAATAAATCATATATTTGTCTATTTTTTTAATTTTTACAAAATATATATTCACTTATTAAAATTTTATCAATAACCTTAACAAAGTACGATTGAAATAATATTCATATAACCAAAATCCCGAAAAACTCGAAAACCCGATAAAAGCGAACTAATCAAAATCGAAATAGTTGATTTGTTTTAGTTTGATTTTGATAAAACCGAACCAATGCGGTCCATGTACTCTATTTGTTAGTACCTAACTATTCACTCAACTACAAGATTGATTCCTAAAATTTGGAAGTATAAAAAAGTAGTGTCCGAAACCTAAATAATGACTTTTGGGACTCAAAATACGTTTTTACAGTTTTAAAAAAATAAGTTACTTTTCTACCTAAAATGTAGTATTATACTGCTCTTTACTTTAACATAATTTTAGCCGTTAAAGTAAAGCGCAATATTATACTGCATTTTACTTCTTTTTTGGGCCCACCAATAAGTGTTCTGCGGTTAACTGACATAACAATCATTCAAATATATAAAGCGCGGTATTATACTGCGTTTTACATAAAAAAATTCTGCACCCCGAGCTAGGACTTGCCTTATTTAAAGGCGTTGGAATTTTATGAAAATCCATTCAAAACTTTCCTTCAAACTTCCGTTCATACTTCTCTTCTTGTTATCAAGCATTATTTTTATAATGTCTTAAGAGCCAAAAATAAGGGTTTCATTATATTGGAGGGGAGGGGGGTGAGGTTGTAATGGAGAATAATTCTGTGAGGTATAGTTCACCTCCACAGTGTGATGCTAAATTGCCGCTTACAATGGAGTACGATAAATTGGTATCATTGTTACGTAAAAAATGAGTGTGAGGAAATGTTCGGTGAACCTTAAAGTAACCGGTAGATTTCCGTATTTTATGACTCCGCAGGGATTTGCTTATTATTATGAGTTTAACATCGAAGATGATGAAACTCTTAGAGATTTTTTGCAGATTCTGGATGAATACGGAAAATTTATTGTAATAAACTTATTGGAAATGTAAGTCGAGGTTGAAGACGTTCCCAATAATGAGGATGCACATAGTAAGGATAACCCCCAGTCATCGGGTGGTTATTCTGGAGCAGTTTTTGCCGGATAGATTCCTGATGAAAGAGCTTGCCTTGGTTTAAACTTATCACCACCGGCGAATGAGCAGCGAGGAAAGAATTTTTCAACTTTATATAATCCACAAGATGACTAGTAAACTTTAATTTTTCTACGCTTTAGCGATGTTTATTTTATGTTTGAATTGGATTTGTATTAACACTCATATTTTTCATAGGGGGTACCGTCCAGATATGAATTTTACAGGTTATGACCCCGCTCCTAGTTGGAATATGCGTAGTTCTAGCGTGTTGGACCACGGTGGTCCATCCGAGAGTCATCACCAATAAGAAAATGTCCATTATGGAACGTCAACACAGTACGACTTGTAAGTAAAGTGATATAGCTATATGTAAAGTATTTATCAAGTTGAGTAGCTTATCATTTTGTTCTTTTTGTGCAGTGAAAACGAGCAACTTGATGCTCTTGACCTCACACAGTTGCACATAGACAACGTATTAACTCGTGATTTGGCAGATATGTAGAGTCAGGAAGATGATAGTGATTATAACAACAATGCCGATGAGTCTGGAGATGACACACCCTTCCCTAATAAGGGTGATGATGAGGAGGAAGTGAATGTCGAACCTAAGCTGATGAGGGAGCATGCTCCTCCACCTCCCGTTAGACCAAGAGTGTACCAGTCCCACGTGCCGTTTCATGACCGGAATATTCCCTACCTTGATAATTTGCCAAGTATGCCAGATGTGGATGCACTCGCAAGGGATGCTGATGAATTTCGGTCAGCAATGTAGGATGAGTCTAGACCAGCGGTGTTGGCAAAGGGCATGTACTTTCTCGATAAAGCTCGCCTAATCAGGGCTGTAAAAATCTACAACATAAGAGAGTGTCGTGAGATGACGGTAAGGAAGTTAACTACGGAGGTATACAAGGTTGTATGCCGTAGAGATTTTATGGGTGGTCACTGGATGTTATGTGCCAGCAAGAAGAAATCAGGGTTGTGGAAAGTGGGTAAATATATTAGCACCCACAGATGTGAAATGGACACATTCAATGAGAATTACTTCAACCTGGATGTAGACTTGATTTCTCTTGTCTTGATTCCATACTTGGAAGTGTCCATTAGGTTCAAGATTAAAGAGTGTATTACAGCCGTCCACTAGGAGTATGGGTGTACTATAACCAAAAGAAAGGCATATCTCGAGCGCAAACGTGCCTTTGAAATTATTTATGGTGACTAGGATAAGTCATTTTCATCTCTACCCAGGTACATGGCCGCACTGCAACATTTTAACCCCGGGACTAATGTTGAATGGAGGCGTGAGCGGAGTTCGGACAGACCCGAATATATTTTCAACTATGTGTTCTGGTCATTTAAACCAGCAATTGATGGTTTTGTGCATTACCTTTCGGTAATTTCCATAGACGGTACTCATGTCTATGGAAAGTATGATATTAAGCATTTGATCGCAGTTGCAGTAGATGCCAACGGACAAATATTTTCACTAGCTTTTGCCATTTGTGCCAATGAAAGCGAAGAGAAGTGGACGCTTTTTTGAACCACTTCAAGCAGCACGTTGTCACACAACGTTCAGGTATTTGTCTAATATCTGATCGATATGGTAGTATTTTACGTTCTGTACGGCATTTGCCTGAATGGTAGGAACCCTATGCATACCACAGTTACAGTGTGAGGCACCTGAAGGCCAATTTCCAGAAAAAATATCACGACAAGGCCTTGCATGATTTAATGTGGATGGCTGCAACTGAGCACCAGCAGTGCAAATTCACGAGGCGCATGGAAGCGATCCGGTAGTTAGATCCACGAGCCTATACTTGCTGATGGGACATGAGCTTCACATGTGGACATTGCATGTTGATGGTGGCAGACAATGGGGAGCCCTGGCTACAAATGTAGCGGAGTCATTCAACGACTTATTGAAGTCTGCACGTGGATTGCCTGTCACTACCGTGGTCCGGATGACATTCAAACAGATTGCGGAGAGATTTATTGAAAGGCATAGAGCTGCATCGGTATTGATGGACAGGGGTGTTCAATTTATGCCAATACCGACGAGAAAATTTGAGAAGTACATGAGGCGAGCACAATGTCATTCATTTTTATAGTACGATCACGACCGGAGTATTTTTGAAGTTTGCACCACTATCCGCGAACACCGGGGGAATAATATACAGACGGTGAATGAAGCCAACAAATTGTGTTCATGTGGGAAATGGACCGTCTTCCACATACCGTGCGCATATGCCTTGAAGTGCTTTCAACAAGTTGGTTTAAGGGCAACCAACTATGTTGATAGGCAATATAGTGTTGCTGTATACGTAAACACATATAGTGGGCAGTTGCAACCATTGGTTGCTGAGCATTATTGATTGCCGGGACCATTTAAAATGGTGTGTAACAAGGACTATTTGCGCAATCTGCAAGTGCAAAAGAGAACGTGTATATGGAACCAAATAGATGTTGGTGATACCGTTTATGCGCGTAAATGTGGCATATGCTCGCAAACAGGACACGACCGTCGTAAATGTCCTTCAGCTGGTGTGGGTGGTAATCCAGCTCCTGATGTAAGTTCGTCGAATGTACCCAACTATCAAGGATACACCTAGTGTTTTGTTTTCGTAATATTTTTTGTAATAAGTGTCTGTACTTGTGTATGTTGCAATATCTATCAAATAAAATTATGTTCCACAATCTTGTTACATCTTATTTTTTAACATGACCTTTTGAATTGAGATGATGATATGGTAGTCCAACATTCAACTTATTGATATTAGTAAAGAAGACCAATTTGAAGATTGAAATTTCATAACATAATATTCGAAGAGATAAAAGCACAACAACCATAACTAAAGCAACATACGTGAAAATAAAATATAATAAAGGAAAAATCAAGACATTACTATTTCGTTTCGGAAAAATTAAATATGTATAGCGCGGTACAATACTGCATTTTGTGTGTTGTCTTGTCGCAAAAAAAGCTGAACCGACTACGCAAAAACTATTTCATTTCAAAAAAATTGAATATGTATAGCGCGGTACAATACTATATTTTGTGTGTTGTCTTGTCGGTCTGAAAAGCTGACCGACCGACTGCGCAAAAGCTATTTTCTTTCAGAAAAATTAAATATGTATAACACGGTACAATACTACGTTTTGTGTATTGTCTTGTCAGTCTAAAAAGTTGAACCGACGCAAAAATTGTTTCGTTTCAGTAAAAATTAAATATGTATAGCGCGGTACAATACTACGTTTTGTATGTTGTCTTGTCCTAAAAAAAGCTGAATCGACTGAGCAAAAGCTGTTTCATTTTAGAAAAATTGAATATGTATAGCGCGGTACAATACCACGTTTTGTGTGAAATCTTGCCTATATATAACGAGCGCATTGTAGTTATTTTCTGCGCTTAACAATAACCAATAGCAAATATTTTCATAAAAGCAAGGGTTTTCTTTACGCTTTAACAAATTTCTCAACTCCTTTATGTCCCAAGGTGCGAGTGCGGCAAAAAATACATGATGCACGATTGTTGGGAAGAAGCTGGATGCTACTACTGGGCGTGTATGAATAAGTTTTATAGGGTTCCCGACGAACCTGTTTGCAATTTTGAGGTATGGATTGATGAACCCTATCAGCAGGAATACTACAAAAACAAGTTGTATTCTTTTCATAGTTTGTGTTTGAAGCAGTGGGTAAGAGAGCGACAATCCAAATGAGAAGTTGCAGAGTTAAAGAAGAAACACAAGGAGGTGGAAGAAGAAAAAAATAAGCTGGAAGACAAATTTAAGTGGTTGGAGCAGAGAATACTAGACGGTCGCGATTAAACAATGACATGTACGTGTTGAGTGTAGTAGTATATCTTTATGTTTCCCCTGTCATGTGTTTTCATTAGTTGTACTGAATTTATGTTATGTTAGGCTTGTTATATTTGTGTTTGTGTTGTAGTGTTAAAATAAAATTGTTGTTTAAATTGTGTTAAAATAAAATTCTTGCCATTATTTACATAATGTATTATTTACATAAAATACAAACAAAAAAAATCAATGAGTCCCACAGCCTGTGTGCTTCAGTGCAGTCGCCGGTATGAGGCGCATCCCCTGTCGCCCGGGTACACTATCAGGATCATCCTCATTATGTCGCTTTTTTATGTGAGGATGCGCAACAGCATGATCGTCAGTACAACTGGCAGGATTGGTAAAGGGGGTCGTCGGTCCGTCAGTAACCTACAAAATAATTACTAAGCTTAATGAAAATGTATATTAGTAATGTACGTGTTAAGTCAAAAATATTTTCTTACCATGGTCTCGTCAGGCTCCTGAATATAAGCATCCGTGGTGTCCTCATTATCGCATAAAGTAGTCTCCGTGATGGGCTGGGAATAAGCCTTAATAAGAAAATTAAAAATTAATTTATGGCAAATCATTAAGGAAAAAAAACAAATTAAAATTTTACAGTAATATAAACATACCTGCGCATGTGATAGATCCGCATCAACCGCTGGGGATGAGCCAAAACTCAACCTGCGCCCACCATCCACGTCTCGGGTCGGCCGATCCTCAACTTCGGTAGATGGGCCTGAAAAGAACAACTCTACATCTTTGTTGAATGCACCCGTGATCAACAATGGATCTGACGGGGTGACCTACGATGCTGGCAGCTCCAGTTGAAGGCTGTACGACGGCATGCTGCTAGAAGGCTCGTCTAGTTGAGGGATGTAACCCGTCTGATCATCTCCAAGATCCTCATCAGGTGGCTCAACAGGTGCCTCAACGCCCCCTTGCTGGGGACCACCTCCTCGCCGTCCCCCACGACCTCGTGGGGCACCCGTGCCTCATGGGACAGCCCTGCCTCGTGGAGCAGCCCTGGCTCGTGCCTGACCCCTGCCTCGTGCGACAGGACTACCCCGATGGTGTTGCTCTGGCGCCACATACTCAGCAACGTGATCTAACCTATCGTCCTCTCTGGCTCGTTGCAGTATCTGGAGAGCTAGCTCTACCATCTGCCGGCCATACTCAGCGACTGTAGGATTGTTGGCATGCTGCTGCATCTGCAGTCCTAACGGTAGAATAAATGATGACCAATAGCCTGCACAACATTTAAAATATTAATTACATAATGTTATATCATAGTTATAAGTATGGGTTCCAACAAAAACATACCAGTGCCTCGTGCCTCCTGGCGTATTGTCTGAACCAACCGCCAGCTTGATCAACAGGGTTCCCGATCATTAGTCGGATGTGACAGCGGTACCATGACGCATAAATCTCAATAGTCGCCGCCTGGATCTGTGAAGGTGGTGGTGGAATCAGGTCCTCTTGCTGCTCCCAAGTATGGACCTGCGCCTCTAGCCATGCTACAAATGCGTTGTCCACCCTCGAACGATCATCCCACTAATAATGTGTAGCCTCCCATGTAGGCTCCTTCGGTAGAGTCTGCGGATGGTCAAACTGGCGAAGTACTCGCTCTGTGGCATGATGCTCCACAATATCGAGGCACATCAGTGGGACGAAAGTGCTCCAAATCAGTCGGCTGACCGAGCAATAATCGGGGAGGCCAACTATCAACTTGTCGCTGTATGGCGTCCAAATGAACTATCAAATAATAATATAAAAGTGAGTATGCGCAACACAAGTGAATTTATAACAAGTAAGTTTAGGTACATATTTACCTGTACGGCCTCCAGCATATCCAACACATCCCTGACAAGGGGGAGATCATGATGAGCATCAATGGCTCGGTAGTTTCCACACCGGAGAACCCACCTCCTAGCTAGAGGGAGTAACAGAGGTGCTACATCTGGAGGTAATGGTGGTAGAGGTGGCTGCAACGGCAAGAACCGCTCCCAAGCACAAACCTAACATACAAGATCGACGGAAAATTTAAGAGTCATTTTGTCTATGTAGAATTGGAAGTAATGAACAGAGTATTTGAATATGTTGTCACCTGTAGAAGCGGCAGAAAACCACATATATCACTCTAGGTGCCCATGCTAGCCCGGCACATACTCCTGTACAGGTAAGCGAAAACAGCAGCACCCCAGCTGTACTGGGGTAACTCATCTAGCTACTGAAGATGATGTAGAAATCACATACTCACTAGATTTCCCGAAGTGTTCGGGAACAAGACACCCCCAAAAAGAAGGAGCAGTGCCAACCTCGTGTACCGGTGAATATGTAGATCCTCTGTCTCGCCAGTGATGTCGGGGTGCAATACCTCCAAATGCTGTCTAATAGCTATCACAAAAATGCGATTGCCCCCTGAAGCTACAGCCTCACCCTGTAGCCTGAAACTAGTGAACTACTGCAGCAAGTCCAAATACTAGGCACGCATCATAGATCTCATATACTGAGGCAGTGCAACGGCCAGTCCATCAATAGGCATCCCATATAAAACTTGAACATCCTGAAGCGTGATGGTGGCCTCGCCAATGGGCAGGTGGAAAGTGTGCCTCTCCGGTCGCCACCGCTCTATCAATGCCGTGATCAAAGACTAGTCGAGTTGCAGCCGGCCAATCTCAAAAATCCTATAGAAGCCCGTATCATGCAGGCGCTGGACTACGCGGGAATGAAAACCTCTCTCCCTGATAAAGTCCCACACGTCGTCCACTCTCCTGGCGCGAAGAGTCTGCTCTACTAGCTCTCCCTCCCATACGTAGGCGAACCTATGATCGCCCTGTAATACTAATATCTCATCCGATAAAGGTCCAGGATGCCCAGGCGGCACATCCATGTCGTCTATTATAAATTAAACAATATTAATTGTGTGTTAATTTTATTAATTAATATTTAATTATTTAATTGGACATAGTGTATACCTATGGGTTGCAGGCTCGATATTTGAGGCCCAGTAGCACCAAGCTATCCTGAATTCTTATATGTGTCAATTTCAGTATTTTTAGAATTTTGTTTGTGTTATAATAATTAATATTTAATTATTTAATTGGACAGAGTATATATCTATGTGTTTCAGACTCGATATTTGAGGCCTAGTAGCACCAAGCTATCCTGAATTCTTATGTGTGTCAATTTTGATATTTTTAGAATTTCGTTTGTGTTATAATAATTAATATTTAATTATTTAATTGGAGAGAGTATATATCTATGGTTCCAGGCTCGATATTTGAGGCCCAATAGCACCAAGCTATCTTGAATTCTTATGTATATCAATTTCAATATTTTTACAATTTTGTTAGTTTTATAAATTAAATAATTTATTTTTAATTGGACAGGGTATATATCTATGAGTTCCATGTCCGATATTTAATTTGACAGCATATATTAATTTGTTAGTTCTGTGTGTTTGTTTTATAAATTAAATAATTAATTTTTGTAAAGTGTAATTGGATAGAGTTTGTAGCTAGTAGATACTTAAACTACAAAGATTCTACGCTAAAAGGCTCTATATTTTACTACGCTAAAAGATCACTATTCTTTAAGCAAATAAATAATCTAAACTAAATAAAAATAACAAACATATTTTAATAACATAACATTTATGAAATTACATATAAAACAGTAAAAGAAATTTATGAACATTTTTATTAACAAGAAAAATTATTTCTCAACTTTTAACTATTTTTTTAAACACTAATAATTTAATCCGGATAAAAATAACATACAAATTTAATCGCAAACAAAATACAAAACAACGTGGAAACACATTCAAGATAACAAATATGCATTATTATACGAGTTTCGACATAAAATAAATTGGAATACCTCGATTTATGCTTTTAGAAATTTAGAAAATTTGAAATTTTGAGCGAAATAAGGAAACCACAAAACGCAGTATAATATTGCGCTATAGTAATTTACTTTAACGGCCAGTTAAAGTAAAGCGCAATATTATACTGTGTTTTAGGTAATAATTTTTTTTAAAATTGTAAAAACGTATTTTAAGTCCCAAAAGTGATTATTTAGGTTTCGGACTCTAAAAAAGTAGAACACCACTTAACTTTCAATCAAATCGACAGGATAAAGTAGTCCCTGAATTCCCAACACAATGGTTGATTGATTATTAAATAAGAAAAAGTTGAATTATTCAATGATTGCTCAAACGAGATATATACATGAAGTTATGAACTAAATTAAATATATATGGCCACTTGTTTATCTTCTCTCTTATTTATTTATTTATTTATTTATTTATTTATTTTTCTTTTCTCTAAAATCAACTCCAAGATTTTCAGTTCTCTAACTTGGGTCCCTCTATCTCTCCTTCAGTCTTTATGGATTGAATGATAGGCAGCATCACACGTGGAGTCTGAATGAAGAGACTTTGCTCCAACCACAATAATAATTTCTTTGCCAGCAAATTTTTTTCTATTTTTCATTTTTATTAAATAAAAATAAATATATATTTTTGGAGAAAAAATAATTTTCACTATGTTACATTCATACCCTCACAAAAAAAAAGAAAAAAGATTCACTTTCATGATTAACATTACTTTCCAATTTCACATATAGCCCACTTGTATAATTCCCACTCATTATGTTTGTTGCTTAAAGCTTGCATTCACTTCTCTCTTTCCCTTATCTTTTTTCTTCTCTTTTGACTGAGGAATATGATAAGAAACTTCAAGCAGCCAAAAGCTATACAGCTACATAGTTTTACTAATACGGAATGAGAAAGAAAGATTAGACAATGACCCACAAAACCACTTTTTTAATTAAGCTAATTTTATATAGGAACAGAGACAGATCTATAATTTAAACTTGACGAGTTTAGTTTTTATTTTTTAGCACTAAAATCATTATATATAGTATATACTTTTGAAATTTAACATTGATTGAACATTTAATAATTTTTTTACATATATATCCATGCTGAAAATATTGGATTTAGTTGAAGCCTCTGGTCCTTAATAGAAGAATTAACTCAATAACCGCCCACCCAAGTGCTTAAACTAAAAAATGTTGGTGGAGGTATAATATATATATTATATGTGTATAACCGTATATTATTAATGTATAATCTATGTATATAAATAAAAAAGTAAATAATGATATGATCAACTATTTGTGTAAAGACATCCCATAAATATACATCATACTACATATACTACTAAGCTACTAGCTATCTAGATTAGCCCCCACTCCCAAAATAGATCTCCCACAAGAAATACCACCACTATATGATAATGGAAACTGGCCATGATAATTATGGAAACTCTACCCAAAGGCCATATTTCCCATTACAATTATTAGAGAAAAGAGAAGATCCCATCTGTTCTACTTCAGTTTATCGACATCCAAGTTCTTTACACATATCTAATACTGATACTTCTGCAGATCAAAAATCAAACAAAGAACCAAACAAGAAACCTCAGCCAAAAAGAACCTCAACAAAAGACAGACACACAAAGGTTGATGGTCGTGGTCGTAGAATTCGTATGCCAGCAACATGTGCAGCTAGGGTTTTTCAGCTAACTAAAGAATTAGGTCACAAATCTGATGGTGAAACAATTGAATGGCTTTTACAACAAGCTGAGCCTTCAGTTATTGCTGCTACTGGTACTGGAACAATCCCAGCAAATTATTCTTCACTTAATATATCTTTAAGAAGTTCTGGTAATATTTCTCGACACAATTATCTTACACAAAATCTTAGTCATGGGGTTGGTTTATTTTCATCAGAAAATTCATCTATGGGTTTAAATATTTTTCCTAGTGGAAATGTAAATGTGAATTTAAATTCCATGTTACAAGCTAAGCAGGAATTGTACTGTGATAGAGAGGGTAATAATATTGGAAGAAAACGGCGGTCGGAAAATCAAGATTTACTGCCGGTGTTACAAAATTACCATATGGGTAATAATTATATGTTACAAACTAGTAATTCTGGGTCTATTCCGGCAAGTTATCAAGGGCAAATTCCTGCAACAACATTGTATATGATGACAAATAATTCTAGTCATGACCCTAATTCTATGTGGACATTTCCTAGTACTATTGGCAACTCAAATATTAGAGGAGGGTCATTGACAAATAGTGGATTATTAAATTTTATGAATTCTCACCCATCAGTATTCGGGCAACATTCGGGCGGCGGCAGCGGCGGCGGAGGGACGGTGGTGGAAGGACAAATGGGAATGTTGACGGGAATGAATACATTAAGGCAAATTGGTCATGCTAGTGGTTCTTCTAATCAGCATAATGGAGCAGATGATCATGGAAATAATGGTCACCATTGTCATCATTCATAAATAGATCAATCACAAAATGTATGTATTTTTTGTGCTTAATTAATTTTAATTTCTTTGATAGTACTTATAAGGGGAAAATACAGTATCGATATCTGTAGTTTTCCTAATTACTAGTAGATTGTATTATATTAGGGCAAATTTGATTTCCTGAATATTGAGAGCAACATTTTCTTTAATGGGACTTCTTGAGAAATTTTAGGGTTTTGCAAGAATTTTGTGAAAATGCCAATTTCATTTCCATTTTTTTTTGTTTTCCTTAAGTGTCGACTACTTTTAAGAAGGAAAATCTTCTAATATTATATAGATATTCAACCAATGGTCCTTGTCCTTTGCTGATTAATTTGAATGGTATATTATCCTTTTATGTTTTGAGACAAACAAACACCAAATAAAATGAATGCAAAAGCTAGGTATTTGTTTAAGCTACCTATTTAAACATGCATGAGTAACTAGGGTATGTATTATATTGAGAAATGGTCTAACTAAATATTTTGAAAAGGTGATGCTGGGGATGTTAATTAATTCATCAATCCTAAGATATAAAGACGGAGTCAAAAGTTTAACGTTCGTGGGTTCTAACCTTCTCACTGAACTCATAGCTCGCTTTAATACCGTAGCTCCTCACCTGCTAAGATGGAGGAGCCCACAAACTCTTTGATTCAGCGTCTCAGTTGGCTTCTCAGGTGCTGACACTGAGCCCTAGCTGCTGGCCATTACCAAAATTTATATTTGCGTTAATACTTATAAAAGTAAAGTTATTTATGCACTTGTTCAAAAGCTGGTCGTTTTGGTTAGTTGTGTCGTTGGTGATTGGTATATCCCTACCACACATGATCAATGTCAGAAGTGAATGAGAACTGTTCATTTGACCGACTACCTTCTTACATGCACGTATTATCATTGACATGATGAGCCATTTTTTCCTTTGAGTTTAGCTTCTGTAGTACACTAATAATATATTACTATATTATTTGGTTACCTAATACGTAATTTTAGGTAATTGTTCATAAAGTAGATTAGTAAGTTAAAATTAAGTTTATAAATTTGTTATAATAGGTTAATATATACTGAATATATTCGTTGTACTGGAAGAAATCGTTTGGTTAATTTATTGGTATAATTAATTCTGGCATAAAATTTCACATAAGATAATGCAGTATTTGGTTGACTGCAAAAGAAAGTATCACTACGTAACTCTAATGTAACACTTGGTTTGCTGTATTAAATAATACTGGTGTTAAGTTATGTGTGATTCATACATATTATTATACAAGATAAAATATGGAATAAAAATATATGTAATAGCAGTGCGAAGATTAAGCTATTTAAGGACTAAAATGCCCCTTTAAAGTAATTGCTTCATGTATTACAAACTTCATTATATTGTTATTAATCATTGCCTATGTTATAATCCCCCATAACTAATATGTAAATCAAAAGATCGTTATAAGTGTATGTAATCTAAATCCTTTTTTCTTTTTAGTGAACTCACGCTTTGCTCTATGCTGCAAGAATTGGGGCAAAATTGCAAACTTGGTTACTTGTCATATAGTGATGATTTGACACAGATCTCCATAACACACCCTATTTTACGTTTGTTCTTTGAAATCTTAATTCCGGATCAGTCTACGAAGGTCAAACCCCCAGTCTGCTCACCCGAACGTTGGCGCTGAATCAGGCCATCATGACAAAAATAATAATATGGTATCCAGTAATGATGTGCTTCCTGCCAATCCTAATGGTGTCCTAGCCACCGGGCCAGTCGTTGCTAACTCGCAAGTGACCATCAACATCAATTTGCTAACTAATCCCGAAAATAGTATTCGTGGGGTATCCCGGCCAATGGCTTGAGAAGCGCCTGAAGGTGAAGGTGATGGGGTGAGCCTACGATTGATTTTCGAAATGTTGCAGGCTCAACAAGCGGAAATAGCATAGCTGCAGAACCAAAGCTACGCCCCTAACAGGGTCGAGCCCGAATAATCATGGGAAAATGCTTGGAGAGACGAACAAGTTGCTGTGAGACCAGGTGAAGCCGAGCCCAGATAAACTTCAGAGGTAATGAAGATGCTCGAAGCATTAGCAAAATGGTGTCACGACCCAGAATTTCCACCTTCGGGATCGTGATGGCGCCTAACATTTTACTCGATAGGCAAGCCAATGTTAGAGTAAATCTTATGCCATTTTAAACAATTCAAGTATTTAAACCCAATTATACTGAAATAAAACTTGAATAATGTGCAAAAAGGTATAACAACCAAAATATCTAAGTACAACCTCGGATCTAGAGTCACAAGTGCACGAACTACTAGATGTTCTAGAAATAGAGTCTGAAATAAATACAACTGTTTCGAATGAAATGAACAATAAAAGAGGAAAGAGGAAGGGGACTTCAAGGTCTGCAGACGTCAGCAGATCTCCAATTGTGATAATCCGAGCTGGTGCACTTCATGTACAGGTAGGACCAGTACCAAAATCTGCACAAGTAGTGCAAAGTGTAGTATGAGTACAACCGAGCCCATGTACTCTGTAAGTGTTGATCCTAACCTCGATGAAGTAGTGACGAGACTAAGGCAATCACTTACAATAACATGTACGCAATATAAAATAAAGACAGGAAAGAAAATACGGAAATGAATTAAAACAGTTAACACATGAAAGTAATTCAACCTCCGAAGGAAAACCAGTAAATGCCCGAAACCAATCCTTAGAGTCTCGCATGAAAGTTCCGAAGCCAACACAACACAATAAGGAATAGAAACACATAGACTGTTGCGGCGTGCAACCCGATCCCACCGTATAACCTAATTCTCCCATAATAATATCAACAATAAATAAATATATGTTGCGGCGCACAACCTGATCCCACCATATAATCAGAATTAATATCATAATTCACCCTTATTTTAACATATCTTTTTTTCCCGTTAAAATTAACATTCTATTTAACCAAAAACTTCAATACAAAACAGGAACTGCTAACTAGTTCCTTTACTCTACTTGACAACTAATCACTCTACTATAACCTATACAAGGTTTTGATTCCAACTATACCCTATACACATCCTATTGCCTATACAATCTGCGACATAGACAAATAGACATTATATTTGACAGAACATATAAGCTAAACTAGTTTAAGGAATCCAGTTCAATGCCTCCAAATGATTCTGCCAGCGGAGATATGAGTTGCCTCTAATGTGTATATGGATTGCAATTTCTCTACACATTCTATCCTAGGACGAACTGCCACTCTGGAATCTGATCTTGTTCCTATCTCGCCATATAAGATATACCATCATCCCAAAGACAACTGAGACTATTGTCCCAAATCCTTTCTTTTTCCTAGCACATGTTGTCACCCATTTCACCTCTTCCTGTCATGTCTTTATTTGCCTTGGACAACCAAGCCAATTCAGTAACATTTGCCAAATATTCTTAGTATAGCTACAACCAAAGAATAAGTATTCAAAGTGTTCATTAGCCGGGCCACAGAATATACAAGCTTGAGGAACTTGAATACCAATTTTCTATAGCCTCTCAACAATAGATAGTCTACTATATACAGCTAGCCATACGTTGAATTTATGTCTAGGATATATATGTGGTTGTAATATTAGGCTCTTCCAATGCACCTTTTGTATTTGAGGGAACTGGATTTGATATAGCTCCTTGATGCCGAATCTTCCATCAGTACTTTGCAATTTCATCAGTCTTGAAGTCAGGTCACCTTGCATGATAGGTAGATCAAGGATAAGCTTTCTGAGCTTAAGAATTTTCCTCACTACCCAGGCTGCATTCCTGGGTATAGGCATAGTATCTACAGTCTAGTTCTTGATGTAGTAAGCATGGATCCACCTTATCCAAAGGCAATCCTTATTCTTGGTGATAACCCATAAGTGTTTTGTCACTACTGCTTTATTCCAGTTGTCACGACCCTAAACCCGGACCCGTTCGTGATGGTGCCTCTCGTGAAAACAAGGCCAACCGACACACTTACCATTCATTTTAAGCAATTATAATGATAAATATTAAGACTTTAACATAATAAAATCACAAAATAAGGTGAATACTACAGTTGCGGAATAGACATAGCCCTACATCGGGGTGTCACCAGTCATGAGCATATATAATAATACGACAAGTCTGGAAGAGTCTACTCAACTATTACATAACTAAAATAGAAGAAAAATAAGATAGAGGGAGAAGCACTAGGATGCGAACGTCGAGCAGCTACCTAGTGTAACTCCGAATCTGCTAGAAGCTCTCAACCCTCGCAAGCAGGGCATGAAGCGCCTGAATCTGCACACGGGGTGCAGGGAGTAAAGTGAGTACTCCAACTCAGTGAGTAATAATAATAAATGCAGACTGAGCAATAAGAAATCACGTAAATGCACCCCAACAGGCTATAAAGAAGTAGTAAAAGCCAGTAAAAGCAATGAAATAGTGAGAATATGTAAAGTCACTTAAGTTCAGTTTAAGCTTTTTAAAATTTACCTTTTTAAACAGTTAAGCAAGTGAAAGACAGGCAACTAGAAAGGTAAACACATAAGGAACCACCCCTCGGGCACAATACCAACAGAAATGGAACAATACCAACCCCTCGGGCTCTATCTCATATCACAATGGGTACCCGCGCTCACTGGGGGTGCGCAGACTCCTGGAGGGGCACCTTACGGCCCAAGTGCAATATCAAGACATCTCGTGGCATGATCACATAGGCTCTCGGCCTCATATCAACAAGCCACCTCGTGGCATACAAATCTCAGGCTCTCAGCCTCATAATCATAATCGGTATATCCTCACAACACAGGCCCTCAACCTTACTCAGTCAGAATCTCATAAGCTACTCGAGCAATAGTAAAACATGATGCTCAGTCTAAATTATCATTTCAAAATATCATTTAATGTATTAAACAGAGTAGACATGTCTGGGTTATGAAAACAGTAGAATGTAGCATGACTGCATACAAGTATAAAGTCAAAATAGTGAAGAAATATCAGTAAAAATCCCCTAAGGGTTCAAATAGTTGGCACGAGGCCCAAATACGGTATTTAGCCCCAAACATTATGATAGCAAATAGTTTTCAATCAAATACCCGGTAAAATAGTTATTCGAGATGGACTAAGTCACAATCCCCAACGGTGCAAGACCCTACGCTCATCATCTAGCGTGTGCGTCACCTCAATATAGCATAACGATGTGCAATCCGGGGTTTCATACCTTCAGGACAACATTTAAAATCATTACTCACCTCAATCCGGCTCGAACTCTAGCCCGCGACGCCTTTGCCTCTCGAATCGGCCTCAACTCGCGTCGAATCTATCCAAAATCATAATCACGACGTCAAAATTTGCTAAGGGAACGAAGCCCATGCGAAAATAATCAATTTACAACATAAATCCCAAAATTAACCAAAACTCGACCCTCAGGCCCACATCCCGGAATCCGATAAATTTTACATCAATAGATTCCTTATCTCCCCACTAGTTCATACATATCAAAAGTACTAAAATCCGATCACAAATGACCCCTCAAATCCTTGCTCAAAGATCTACAATCTCCAGCCCTAGTTTTCCAAATTTTAGCTCTTAATTTCCATAAATTACAAGCCTAATCCATGAAATAATACCATAGAAATGAGTTGTTAGGTCCAAAATCCCTACCTCAATGAAACCCCCTTGAAATCCTTCTTCAAATCGCTCAAAAAGCTCCAAAAACCGACTTAGAAATGGTGGAATAACCCAAAATTCGCGAAGGAAATAATTTATATGCAATGGCCCAGCTAAAACGCTTCTGCGGTCCCAAACTCGCACCTGTGGACCCGCACCAACGGTTCCAGGTGCGATTCTGTGCAAATCACTTAAGTGGTCAAAATCCGCATTTGCGATACACTGCCCCACCTGCGCCATCGCAGGTGCGGCTTAACCGCTTCTGTGGTTCCTGCCCTCCTTGCCTTCTTCCGCTTTTGCGGCCCTTTTCTTCGCATCTGCGGCGTCATACCTGCGGTCCCCAATCCGGTAGGTACGGAAATAACAAAACCAAAAAATCTGCAGCTTCACCAAACTCCCAAACTCTCCGTCAACCATCCGAAATCACCCCGAAGCCCTCGGGACCTCAACCAAAAGTACAAACAAGTCACATACCACCATTCAAACTTGTACCAATCTTCAAAACACCTCAAACAATATCGAATCACCCAAAACACATCGGATTCAAGCCTAAGCTTCCAAAATCATCCGAATTACGCTTTTGATCAAAAAGTATACCAAACCATGTCCGAATTTCCTGAAATTTTGCACACACATCCCAAATAATGAACTGAACTACTGCAAATCTCGGAATTCTATTCTGACCCATATATCAAAATCTCACATATCAACCGGAAACACCAAAATTTTAATTTCGCAAATTCAAGCCTAAATCTACTCCAAACCTCCAATACACATGTTGATCACACTCCTAAGTCTCAAATCACCTCCCGAGGCTATCCGAACCCTCGAAACTCGCATCCGAGCCCTATAACGCATAAGTTAACATCCGGTTGACTTTTCTAACTTAAGCTTCCTCAAAAGAGACTAAGTGTCTCAAACCTTCTCAAACCGATAGGCAATGCAATAAGAAGCGGAAATGGGGGAAACGAAGCGGTTACCCATGAGACGACTGGCCGAGTCATCACATCCTCCCCCTCTTAAATAAACGTTCATCCTCGAACGAGTCAAGAAATATACCTGAAGCCTCAACCAACATCGAATCACCCAAAACACATCGGATTCAAGCCTAAACTTCCAAAATCATCCGAATTACGCTTTTGATCAAAAAGTATACCAAACCACGTCCGAATGACCTGAACCTTTGCACACACATCCCAAATGACCCAACAAAACTACTGCAACTCTCGAAATTCCATTCCGACCCCTATATCAAAATCTCACCTATCAACCGGAAACGCCAAAATTCCAATTCCGTCAATTCAAGTCTAAATCTACTCCGAACCTCCAAAATATATGCCGATCATGCTCCTAAGTATCAAATCACCTCCCAAAACTATCTGAATCATCGGAACTCGCATTCGAGCTCTCTAACATATAAGTCAACATCCGGTTGACTTTTCTAACTTAAGCTTCCTCAAAAGAGACTAAGTGTCTCAAACCTTCTCAAAACCTTTTCGAACCCGAGACAACCAATCCGATCACATATAGAACCGATAGGCAAAGCAATAAAAAGCAAAATAGGGGAAACGGAGCGGTAACCTATGAGATAACTGGCCGGGTCGTCACACCCGTTGTACAGGTTTATAACATTCAGTCCTCCAGCTGCTTGTGTCAAGCATATCTTCTCCCAAGACACCAATGCTTTTTTAGAGATATCTGCTTTTCTTGGAAATAGGATTGTCCTGCATGTGGCTCCAATCATTTTTAACACCTTCTTTGGCAATAGAAATATTTGTGCCCAGTATGATTGTATACCAAATATCACTAACTTTATTAGCTGCAATCTTCCTGAGTATGATAGTAACTTTGATGTTCAACAGCTTATCCTGGAAGTGATATTTTCTACTAGTGGCTAACATTGGTTAATTGACATCTTCCTTGATGTGGCACACCCATATATTTAAATGGCAATATGCCCTCATTATATCCCAGTTCCTGTAATATGTCCTCCTTCAGATTTGCAGAAATGCCATCAAGGTAAATAAAGCTCTTGTCTGCATTTGACTATAGTTCTTAGGCCTTTGAGAACTTCATAAAAGCCTGCTGAAACAACCTAATAAAAGGGGGTTCTTCCCTACAAAATATCAACAAATCATCAGCAAAACACATATGTATCACTCGCAACTTTTTGCATCTAAGATGTAAGTGAAACTCCTTGTTCAAAGTCAACTGATGAAATTCTCTCTGTAGATATTTCATGGGAAGAACATACAGGTAAGGTGACATAGGGTCACATTGCCTTATCCCTCTTTGTCCTTTAGAGGGTTTAGTGAATCCCCCATTCAGTATTAAGAAATAAGTGACAGTTGTTATACATTCCATTATCCACTCAATAAATTTATGTGGGAATCCCAGTTCAATCAGAAGTCTTTTAAGAAAATACCAATCCAATGTGTCATAGGCCTTCCATAGGTCAACCTTAAGTACACACCTTGCTAAAATCCCCTTCCTATTATAGCCTTTGAATAGGTCATAAGTGAGCAAAAATATTATCGGTGATACTCCTTCCTTTAATAAAAGCTGATTGAGATCCTCCAACCAGATGACCGATCACTTTCTGAAGACTCCCAGTGATTACTTTAGTAATGATCTTGTACATGATTGTGCAACATGCTATAGGCCTATAGTACTTAACCTGAGTGGGATTGAGGACTTTTGGAATCAGAGTGATAGCAGTACAATTGATAGCCTAGTACATAAGCAAGCACATCACCTTTTACCTCCTCCCAGTGTTGTGTGAAGAATTCAATTAGAATTCCATCAACACCTGGTGCTTTGTCAGTTGGCATGCTTTTAACAACATCAAATATTTCCTCTGCTGTGACTTCCTTAATCAACTAAAGTTGTTGAATTCTTGTTAAGAAGGACTCTTCCTTTATCATCTCTAAATTTGGGCAAGGGAGGATGTGTGATGACTCTCCCGTCAGCTTCTTGAAGAAAGAGAGAAATTGTTCTTCTACCTGCTTTGGTTCTGTGATCTTGATTCATGCATCATTATGTATAGAGTTAATTGTATTAGTATTAGTGCGAATCTTCCACTGAGCATGGAAGTATTTTGTATTAGCATCTCCATATTGTATCCATGTAGCTCATGATTTTTGCCTTAGAATCTGTTCCTCCACATTGCTCCACCTTTCCACTTCTATTAAAGCTTCTTTCTCATGTTCTATAGAGATCTGGCATAATGGTTGTAGGGAGATATTGATTGTGCTAATTCCAATTTTTACTTGGCTTGATTAAGGTTTAGTTGATAAGAGGCCATGTAAGTATTTCACTCCCTCAATGTCTCCTTTAGCCTCTTAAGTTTTTGCCATGTTTTGGACATCCCCCCACCTCTATAATCCTGTGCCCACACTTCTTTCATAATCCCTGTAAAATCTGGGTAGTGTAATACTATTTGATATAGCTTAAAGGGTCTAGGATTCAAATTTTGTTATTGTACTGCAAAGTTACATTTGACCAAGATCGGTGAATGGTATGAAATTCCAGGATTCAAATACTTTACTTCAATATGGCCATAGTTCATCAGCCAATTATAATTTCCAAATGCCTAGTCAATCTTGTTGTATACTCTTGCATTGTCATCTCTTTTGTTACACTATGTGTAAACCATCCAGTACTCTTTAAGGGAGTAAATTGCAGTCGATCCAATAGTTCCTTGAAGCCCCGGGTCTCTGCCTATGTTACATGGCCCCTAGTCCTATCCTTTGTGTGAAGCACATTATTAAAATCACCACATACCAGCCATTCAGTTGTAATGTGAGCTTCTATAGAAGCAAGCTTATCCCATAGTTGTCTCTGCACCAAGTCATTACTTGCATAAATCACATTGAGAAACAACCTTATTTGATAATTTGAGCCCTGCACTTCACAATGGATGAACTGAGAATTTACCTCTAATATTTGAAGCTTTATATGAGGTTTCCACAGTAGCCAAATACAATAATTATCAGCATGATCATAGTTATATTTGGCTTGCCAGTCCTTTGCTATCATTTGTGTGATTCTCCTTGCTTTATTTACTTTTACTCTTGTCTCAACTATCCCCATATCTTCTATTCTGTACTTCTTCAGAAAGAGAGTCATCTCTTTCTGTTTAAAGGGCCTTCTAAGCCCTCTAATAATCCAAGTACTTATAATCATGGAGGTTTGAGGTTGTCTGTACCACCCTCCCCTACATCAGGTGATGTATATCCTTAAGTTAGTACCTCAAATCTATTGGTAATTCCCAACTGGCTAGTGGAACAACTAGATGTAGCTTGTTATGGCTGATCATTCATTCCACCATCAACAATTCTTTTACCTTGACTTTTTGACCCTTTTTTCCTCATAGGTGCTACTAACGCAGGGAATTCCTCCTCTTCCAAAGCAGCATTAGTCCCCTGTGGTTTAGTGACAGTTTCCTATGTTTTATAAGTAGTTGGATCAATGGTAGTTCTAATATGGTCATTTGCCACCTATTTAGTCACCATCTTTCTCCTCTTCCTACCTCTTCTATTCTTACTTATTTCCTCAACAAAACCATCATTTTCATCTTGGGTCTTCCTCTGTCTGCATTCCTCAGTAGTGTGCCCAACTTTAGCACAATTAGTACAATACTTTGGTTTCCAGTCATACTCTATACTCTATTGGATAATACCTGCTGGAGTATGAACTTCAAGAGCATTTGGCAGGGAATGGGGTGAGATATGTCTGTCTCTACTAGTACTCTAGCATATGATATACGATCCATCTCTGTTGTAAACATGTCAGTGTACATAAGTTTACCCACCACACTAACCAGCTTACTCAAAGCTTCTGTGGACTAGTAGCTAATAGGTAAACTAGGAAATCTCACCCATAAAGGAATTATAGTAAGACATTCAGGAACAAACACAAAATCAATCGACCAATTCTTTAAGATAAATGGCTTGTTATGGAATGTATAAGGCCCAGATTGCAAGACTCGATCCCTATCACTCACAAAATCAAACCTGAATATGTAATAACCATCATTATAATATAGGATTTTGGGTTTGATAAAAAATTCCACATATTTTCGATATAATTCTCCATGGATTTGAAAAATAGAGTATCACCCAGAACATACCCTATTAGAGAAGTACCACAATATTCCTGTTATTCCTTAATATCCTCCTCTACAATCGTAACTACAAATGTATCACCTTGCAAATCTGTAGGTAAGGGCCTTACCCACTGGTGGGTGTTTCTGATCCTCCATCGCATGACCTTTTGCAACATCAGGTATTGGTACTGTGGACTTAGCTAGGTCAGAAAATTGAAGTCAGCAGGGAACCTCTAATCCCGTTCTTCTCGTAGCACGCTTCCAAGATGGATTGAGATGATTCTCACTCTTCTCCTCATCTTCTGGTTCCTCACGTATGGTTTGAAATTGTAGCGGTAGGAAACTACCAAAAGTGAGTGGTCTTACTTGTGATTGTATTGCATTCTCTAGTGTTGCTATAGCCAAAGTTGCCAGTTATGGTAAGGTACTGGTGGCCGGCAACATTCACACTACTCGTGCACATTAGCAGGACTCGCTTAACGTGTATCGAGAGGAAAACATATCAATCCACCCTTATTTCACATGTTGCGGTGCGCAACCCGATCCCACCATATTAATATAAATTAACCCTTATTTCGCCATATCAATCCATCCTTATTTCATCTGCTGTGGCACGCAACCCGATCCCACCGTACAGTATGAATAAATCAATAATGTAACTAATTTAACAACATAAATCACAAGAGTCCTCTACGATTAGATATGAAGCGGAACTAGAAAGGAAATCTCATCACAAATTAAGAATCCACTATAATGAATACTAAACAGCAAGACAATTCAAATAAATGGCAACTAATGGTACAAGTAAGTCATTTAAGGTAAGTAGCAGTAAATCATGGAAGCATGGGAGAATCTAACATTTTTAACACGTGCATAATAAGTGACAAGTAGCAAATAAAGGCATGGGAGACATTTAAAGCACGTAACAATTAAGGGATGAAATGAAATAATTAATGAAATGTGGAAAAACAAGGAAATAAGTTTTTTTGGCAGCGTATATACACTCGTCACCTCGCATATATGCCACAACACATGAATTTCACATAGCATATAGCTCAAGGGTTCCTAATTCCCTCAAATCAAGGTTAAACCCAACACTTACCTCACTCCGCAATTAACTCAGAGCTCTATCAGGGCCTTTACTCTAGAATCTGCCTCCAAACCAATTGTATCTAACCAAAATATGTGTAAATGACTCTGGAATGGAGTTTTGATGATTCCAATAGCTCCGTATGGTAATTTTGGACTTAGGAGCGTATCCAGAATTCTTTTTTAAAGTCTATAGTTAAATTAGACTTGAAAAAAGAGTTCCGGACACACTCCTAAGTCCAAAATCACCATAAGGAATTATTGGAATCATCAAAAATCCATTCCGGGGTTATTTACACATATTTTACCATCCAGTTCATTTATTCAACTTAAGCTTCCAAAACATGGATTGTTCTTTCAATTAAATTTTGAATCATCTGAAAAACAAAACTTGACCACTCTCGCAAGTCATAATACACAAAACGACGCTATTCAAGATTTCAAATAGCTGAACGAGATGAAAATGGTAAAAACGACAGGTAGGGTCGTTACATCCCAAAATACAATTCGAACATAATCTGATTGGTGGTTAGGTAATTCCAGTATAAGGGAGATAAAAAAATGATTTTTAAATTCACATAAGGTACTTTCAGAGTGGGTGTTTCAGTTGCAATACTTACGGGGGTGATTAAGAAGAATACAGTGGCTTATGGGCCTTAGGGCCGTGTGGTTTTATGCTGGGAACTCTAGTAGTGAGCTTTGGGTAACGTTCATGGTGTATGTCAAGTAAGAGTGTCTACTTGAGGATAATTCGAAAATGAATTAAAGAAATAGAATAGCTTGGTAGTAAGTTGGATCAACACGATAATGAATATGATCGGTTCTTTTCTGTAATAACGATGTGGTCCGTAATAATTGGAAGAACAATCCATGATTTGGAAGCTTAAGTTGAATAAATGGACCGGATGGTAAAATATGTGTAAATGACCCTGGAATGGATTTTTGTTAATTCCAATAGCTCCGTATGGTGATTTTGGAGTTAGGAGCGTGTCCGGAATTGTTTTGGAAGTCTATAGTTAAATTAGACTTGAAATAGCTAAAATAGAAATTTAAGTGTTGAAGTTTGACCGGGGAGTTGACTTTTTGATATCGGGGTCGGAATCCAGTTCTGAAAATTTTCAAAGCTTCATTATGTCATTTATGACTCGTGTGCAAAATTTGAGGTCAATCGAACTTGATTTGATAGGTTTCAGCATCAGATATAGAAGTTGGAAGTTCTTAGTTTCATTAAGCTTGAATTGGGGTGTGATTCATAGTTTTAGCGTTGTTTGATGTAATTTGAGGCATCGACTAAGTTTGTGTCATATTGTGGGACTTGTTAGTATACTTGGTTGGGTTCCCATGAGGCTCGGATAAGTTTTAGAAGAGTTTTTAGAAGATTTTGGTGTATCTGTCACGACCCAAAATACACTTGTCGTGATGGCACCTAATCCAACCCGCTAGGTAAGCCAACTAATACTCTCCAATTTCAACAATGTTAATCAATCCATTAAACAGAATAAATTATCTAGACCTATTACATTTTCCAAGGACTCGTAGTACAAATCATGAGCTTCTAAGAATAGAGTTTAGAAAGCTGATATGAAGAAAGTACATCATCTGTTTGACAAATACATAAACAGAGTTTAAAATTCTAATGCTACCATGAACAAGATGCAGCTACAACAGTGACATCGGTACATCTTCCAAGTCATCTCCTATCAAACACAACACCGTTGACATCCGAAATTCGCACGCAATGTGTAAGAAGTTGTCACGACCCCAGTTCGCCCTCCGCGAATTATCGTGACGGCACATAGTCTCTACGACTAGGTAAGCCTAACAATTTGCGAAAAAAGGAACAACAGATAAAAACTAGAAGAACAACGGATAAACTAATAATACTGAAGATAAAAAATATAAAAGTGTTTAAGATGCCGCTCGACATATACAATACAAGATCTCAAAACGTAGCAACTCCCAAAACCCAAAATCTCATGAATCACAAGCTACGAATACGACAAAATGCTCTAAATCCAGAATGTCTAAATCAAAAGAAAAGATAGAAGGGCTATCACTACAAGAGAGAATGGAAAGGGACTCCTCGGTCTGCGGACGCGGCAAATATACCTCGAAGTCTCTGGAGAATCGTCTTGCCTCAAGGGTAATAGGGCTGAGTCGAAGTACCTAGATCTGCACACGAAGAAAATATGTGCAGAAAAGGGCATGAGTACACCACAGCGGTACCTAGTAAGTGCCAAATCTAACCCCGGTTGAGTAGTGATGAGGAAGGTCAGGGCCCTACCGGTCATATACAATAATATATAAGAAAAAGAAGCAGTATTAAAGTAACACAAGGTAATAAGAGTAGCAATAACTACAATAGAGAAAATAATCACAGAAGGAATACAACTCAACACAGTGATAACAACCGAGGATCTCCCAGGATACCGTCCTGTAGTCCCCAAATATACATAACCAGTGGATCTCCTGGGTGTCGTCCCGTAGTCCAACTCATAGTGCGCAAGGATCTACCAGAATACCGATCCATAGTCCCAAATATAAATACCCAGTATTGGGGGAATCTACCGGGTGCAGATCCGTAGTTCTAATATAAATATGTAGGGGGATCTACCGAAATAAAAATTCGTAGTCCCGAAGTAAACATGCAGGGGGATCTCTCGGGATACCGTCCCGTAGTCCCAAAGTAAACATACAGCAGCAACACGAAGAATATTCAATTCAATCCAATTTCATACCAAGGTAAGACAGGTATTTCTAACCTAGCATGCTGCACAAAATTCAATTAAAGCAGCTTGAGCAAGTAAGACAATTAATTCAATTAGACATGCCTCCCTAAGCTAACAGTAGGCTTAAATTGCAAGTAGTATAAACAGGGAAGGAAACATAGTTATAGTTACTTAATAAAAACAGGATTTTTAACAACTAGCACAAGTACGCACTCGTCAGCTCACGTACTAGGCATTTCATATATCAACAATATCAAATCCTAAGGGGAGTTCCCCTATACAAAGTTAGGCAAGCCACTTACCTCAAACCAGTTCAATCAACTCAATACCACGTTCCACAAGTATCCGACTCCAAATGGCCCAAATCCAAAACACCTAGGTGATAATCTTTCCCAAAATCGCCAATCTCAAGATCCCAAATCAATTTCTAATATTTTGAGACTAAACCCTCGTTTCTACCCTTTTTCTGACCAGTGGAACCGAATCTGCGGCTCTAGGACCGCACCTGCGGTCTCGCTTCTACGGAGACTAAGCCGCACCTGCGACTTTTCATTAATGGACAACTTCTGCACCCGCGACTCCATTATTGAACCTGCGGTCTCGCAGGTGCGTTCGACTTCTCGTACCTGCGACTTCTGGAGTCTGAGCCAAATTCTGCTTTTGCGGTGACCAAGCCGCTTCTACCGCACCACACCTGCAGTCCCACACATGTAGGCGGTTTTGATAGGTTCAGCCAACTTCAGATTTCTCCTAAGTCCGATTCAATTTCCGTTAAGAAGCTGAAACTCACCCGAGGCCCCCGGGACCACAACCAAACATGCCAACCAGTCCTAAAACATCATACGAACTTATTCCCACCCTCGAATCACATCAAACAATGCTAAAGCCACAAATCACTCTCCAATCCAATCCTAAAGATTCCCAAAACTTCCAAATTCCGCTTTCGATCAAAAAGTCAATCAAACCACGTCTGAATGACCTGAAATTTTGCACACACGTCACATTTAACACTGCGGAGCTACTCCAACTCTCGGAATTCCATTCCGACCCCTAGATCAAAATCTCACTATCAAACCGGAACTTTATAAATTCAATTTTCGGCATTTCAAGCTTAAATAAGTTACGGACCTCCAACACACAATCTGAACACGCACCTAAGCCCGAAATTACCCAATGAAACTAACAGAATCAATGGAATTCCATTCTGAATCCGTCTTCACACTGCTCCGACTACGATCCAAATTCTAAAATTTAAACTCTCATTTAGGGACTAAGTGTCCCAAAACTCTTCGAAACTCCAAACAAATCCTCTCAGCAACTCACAATAGTAGAAACAAACACGGGGAATGCAGTTAATAGGGGATCGGGGTATTAATTCTTAAAACGACCGGCCGGGTCATTACATCCTCCCCCTTTTAAAACATTCGTTCGTCCTCAAATGAGCGTACAAACATACTCGAAATTGTGAAAAGATGAGGGCAACGGCTGCGCATATCCTGCTCGGTCTCCCAAGTTGCCTCCTCGATCGACTGACCCTGCCACTGATGCAATGTTCTTTGACCTCATCTTCCGAACCTGCCTGTCCAATATCGCCACTAGCTCCTCAGTGTAAGATAGATCCTTTTCCAACTAGGCTAAACTGAAATCTAACACGTGCGACGGATCACCGTGATACCTCCAGAGCATAGAAATATGAAATACCGGATGACCTCCTGCCAAGCTGGGAGGTAAGGCAAGCTCATAGGCAACCTCTCCAACACATATAAATATCTCAAAAAGACCAATAAACCTTGGAATCAATTTCCATTTCTTCCCAGATCTCATAACGCCCTTCATAGGCGAAACCCGAAGCAAGACCTGCTCTCCAACCATGTAGGAAACATCAAAAACCTTCCGGTCCACATAACTCTTTTGTCTAGACTGTACGAAGTCTATCCTGAATCACCTTAACCTTCTCCAAAGTATCCTGTGCCAAGTTTGTGCCTAATAATCTAGCCTCGCCCGACTTAAACCAACCTACCGAGGATCAATACGGCCTTCCATACAAGGCCTCATACGTTGCCATTTGAATGCTGGACTGATAGCTGTTGTTGTAGGCAAACTCCGCCAGTGGCAAGAACTGATCCCAAGAACCTCCAAACTCCATCACACATGTACGGAGAAAATCCTCAAGAATCTAAATAGTGTGCTAGGACTGTCCGTCTGTCTGGGGGTGAAATGTTGTACTTAACTCCACACGAGTACCCAACTCATACTGTATGGCCCTCCAGAACCGTGATGTGAATTGTGTACCTCTATTTGAAATGATGGAAACCAGAATACCATGCAGACGAACAATCTCCCAAATATAAATCTCCACCAACCGCTCCAAAGAATAGGTAGTACACACAGGAATGAAATGCGCGAACTTGGTCAGCCGATCCATAATCACCCAAATGGCATCGAACTTCCTCAAAGTCCGTGGGAGTCCACCTACGAAGTCCATAGTGATCCTCTCCCATTTCCACTCCAGAATCTCTATCTGTTGAAGCAACCCACCCGGTCTCTGGTGCTCGTACTTCACCTGCTTACAATTGAGACACCGAGCTACAAACCCAACTATATCTTTCTTCATCCGCCTCCACCAATAGTACTATCTCAAATCTTGGTACATCTTCGTGGCACCCGAATGAATGGAATACCGCAAACTATGGGCCTCCTCTAAAATCAACTCTCGAAGCCCATCAACATTGGGTACACAAACCCGACCCTGCATCCTCAATACCCCGTCATCACCAATAGTCACATCTCTAGTATCACCGTGCAGAAACTTGTCCTTAAGGACGAGCAAATGAGGGTCATCATACTAACTCTCCCTGATACGATCAAATAAAGAAGACCGTGAAACCACGCAAGCTAGAATCCGACTGGGATCCGAAAGATCCAATCTCACAAATTGACTGGCTAAGGGCTGAACATCCATTGCCATGGGCCTCTCTGTTGTGGGTAAATAAGCCAAACTCCCCAAACTCTCCGCCTGGTGGCTCAAAGCATCGGCCACCACATTGGCCTTGCCCGGGTGATATAAAATAGTGATATCATAGTCCTTCAGCAGCTCTAACCACCTCCTCTGGTGCAAATTAAGATCCTTCTGCTTGAACAAATGTTGTAAACTCCGGTGATCAGTATAGATCTCACAAGGAACACCGTACAAATAATGACGCCAGATCTTCAAGGCCTGAACAATAGCAGCTAACTCGAGATCATGGGCAAGATAATTTTTCTCATATACCTTCAACTGTCTGGACGCGTAGGCAATCACCCTATCATCCTGCATCAATACCGCTCCAAGCCCAATCCTCGAGGCATCATAATAGACAGTATAAGACCCCGAACCTATAGGCAATATCAAAACTGGGGCTGTAGTCAAAGCTGTCTTGAGCTTCTGGAAGCTCACCTTACACTCTTCCATCCACTAGAATGGAGCACCCTTCCGGGTCAGCCTAGTCATAGGTGCTGCAATAGATGAAAACCCCTCAACAAATCGATGATAATAACCTGCCAAGCCAAGAAAACTACGGATCTCTGTAGCTGAGGATAGTCTGGGCCAACTCTGAACTGCTTCCACCTTCTTCAGATCCCCCTTTATCCCCTCACTCGACACCACGTGACCCAAGAATTTCACGGAATCCAACCAAATTCATTTCGAGAACTTTGCATATAACTTCTTTTCTCTCAAAGTCTGAAGCACTGTGCTCAAGTGCTGCTCATGGTCTTCCCGACTCCGGAGTATACCAGAATATCATCAATAAAGACAATGATGAACGAGTCAATATATAGCTGAAACACAATGTATATCAAATGCATAAAGGCTGCTGGGGCATTAGTCAACCCAAATGACATAACAAGGAACTCGTAATGACCATACTGAGTCCTGAAGGCAGTCTTCGGGATATCTGGCTCACGAATCTTCAACTAATGGTAACCTGAATGCAAGTCAATCTTAGAAAACACACGAGCACCCTATAACTAATCGAACAGGTCATCAATACGAGGTAAAGGATAATGATTCGTCACTGTAACTTTGTTCAACTAGCGATAATCAATGCACATACGCATAGAACCATCCTTTTTCTTCACAAACAAGACAAGGACACCCCAAGGTGATACACTAGGCTGAATAAAACCCGTATCAAGCAATTCCTATAACTGATTCTTCAAATCTTTCAACTTAGGAGGAGCCGTGCGAAATAGAGGAATAGAAATGGGCTGAGTGTTCGGCAACAGATCAATGCCAAAATCAATATCTCTATCGGACGGCATGCCCAGAAGATCAACTAGAAACACATCAGAGAAATCTTGTGCTACTGGGACTGAATCAACTGTAGGGGTATCAATACTGACATCTCTCACATAAGCTAGATACACATTAATAAATCGGCTCTGGTCTCAAAACTACTAAGAGCATTCAAACACAACCGATAAATGTGGTCCACAACAAGAGAATCTCCCACAGGAGTAGAAACATAAATAATGGAACTCAAAGAATCCCGAGATACACCCAAATGCGGGGCAAAATAAGAAGACACATAAGAATAAGTGGAGCCTAGATCGAATAAAACCAATGCATCTCTATGACAAACCAGGACAATACCTATGATGATAGAATCAGTGGCGATAGTCTCAGTACCGGTAGGAAGGGCATAATATCTGGCCTGGGCCCCCTTGGGCGACCTCTACCTCCCCGACCTCCACCTCTAGCTGGCTGAGCAGGTGGGGTAGCAACTGGTGTTGTTAACAAGAACTCTGTGGGGCATGCTGTGGCTGAGAAGTCTGTAGAGGTGCACCCCTCCTAAGTTTGGGGCAATCCCTCACCATATGGCGTGTGTCACCAGACTCAAAACAAGCTCTAGGAGGACGTGGCGGCTGTGACTGGCTCGGACCAGGTCTGCTGGACTGACCACTGAAAGCACCCCGTGCGGGAGGCGCACTAGATACTATAGGTGAATAATAAGGCTCCTAAGGCCTAGGAGGAGCTGGAATACCACTAGCTGCTGGAAGAGCTGAATGAACGGGGCGGCTTATATAACCCCTACCATGATGAATTGCAGCTAGAGCACGGACACCAGAATAATGGCCCGACTCTCGAGACCTCTTGGCCTCCCTCTCCTCTCTATCCCGATCATGCATACCCTTCACTCTCTTAGCAATGCTCACCACCTGCTGATAAGAAATATCCATCTCCAACTCACGAGCTATGCTAGACCTGATGCTGGGAATGAGCCCCTCAATAAACCGGTGAACCCTCTCGCGAACAGTAAAAACCAAAGTTGGGCATGTCTAGACAAGCTAGTGAAACAGACAACATACTCCAAGACAATCATAGCACCCTGGCATGAATGCTCAAACTCAGCGCGCCATAGGTCCCTGAGGCTCTAAGGAGCATACTCTCTCAGGAACATATCTGAAAACTGAGTCCGAGTCAGGGAAGCTGCCTTATCCAGATTGTCTAACCCATAAGTATGCCACCACTCATATGTGGCTCCTTGAAGCTGGAAAGTAGTGAAGGAAACCCCACTCGATCCTGATATACCCATGGTATGGAGGATACGGTAGCACTCCTCTAGAAATCCTAGAGCATCATATGATGCTAGACCACTGAGTACAGGAAGCTTGTACTTCTTGAACCTCTCAAGTATTCGCTGCTCATCCTCGGAAGCCGATGCCTTGTCCTCGGGATGATCTGGGGCTATGGGTTGTATAGGAATAATCTCTAGGACCTGATCAACATGCACTCGCTGCTCAAGAGTGTGGGCAGCGGGAGTCTATGCTCCTCCCCCGGCCTGAGATGTGGCTGCAGCAAGGGAAAGCAATCCTGCCTGAGCCAGAGTGGTATACATGCTCATGAACTATGCAAGAGTCTCCTGAAGAGCTGGAGTAGTAGTAGCAGTGGGCGTATCAATTGCCTGGGATCCGGCGGGAGCTGCTGGTGGCTCCTTGGTGGCAGCTCACGTGGGTGCTCTGGCTGCACCACGTGCGAGTCCTCGGCCTCTACCCCGGCCCCGACCTCTGATGGATCCAGTAAGGGGCGCGGGTTCCTGATCATCTCTGGTAGCACGTGTCCTCACCATCTGTGAGAGAACTGAAGACAGAAGTTTAGAATTGTGATACCAAAAAATCTCGCACGATAAGAAAATCAAATAAAGTGGAATTTTCCTAACAATTATATAGCCTCTCGTAAATAAGTATTGACTTCTCCGTACCAATCCACGAGACTCTAATAAACCGGCTTGTGATTCATGACTCCTAAGAACCTAGAGCTCTGATACCAACTTGTCACAATCTCAGTTTGCCCTCCATGAACTATCGTGACGGCACCTAGTCTCTACGACTAGGTAAGCCTAACAATTTATGGAAAAAGGAACAATAGATAAAAACTATAAGAACTGCGGATAAAGTAATAAAATCGAAGATAACAAATATAAAAGTATTTAAGATGCCGCTTGGCATATACAATACAAGATCTCAAAACCGAACAACTGCCAAAACCCGGAATCCCATGAATCACAAGCTACGAATACGACAAAATTCTCTAACTCCTGAATGTCTAAATTAAAGGAAAAGATAGAAGGGCTATCACTGTAAGAGAGAATGGAAAGGGACTCCTCGATCTGCAGACGCGGAATATATACCTCGAAGTCTATGGAGAATCGTCTCGCCTCAAGGGTAATAGGGCTGAGTCGAAGTACCTGGATCTACACACGAAGAAAAGATGTGTAGGAAAAGGCATGAGTACATCACAGTGGTACCCAGTAAGTGCCAAGCTTAACCTCGGTCGAGTAGACGAGGAAGATCAGGGCCCTACCGGTCATATACAATAATATATAAGAAAAAGAAGCACTATTAAAGCAACATAGGGTAATAAGAGTAGCAACAACTACAACCGAGACAAAATAATCACAGAAGGAATACAGCTCAACATAGAGATAACAATCGGGGATCCCCCAAGATACCGTCATGTAGTCCCTTAATATAAATATCCAATGGATCTCCCGGGTGTCGTCCCGTAGTCCAACTCATAGTGTGTGGGGATCTATGGAATACCTATCCGTAGTCCCAAATGTAAATACCCAGTACTGGGGGAATCTACCGGGTACAGTTTCGTAGTTCCAATATAAATGTGCAGGGGTATCTACCGGAATACAAATCCATAGTCCCAAAGTAAACACGCAGGGGGATCTCCCAGAATACCGTCCCGTAGTCCCAAAGTAAAAATACAACAGCAACACGAAGAATATTCAATTCAATCCAATTTCATACTAAGGTAAGACAGGTATTTCTAACCTAGCATGCTGCACAGAATTTAATTAAAGCAGTTTGAGCAAGTAAGGCAATTAAGTCAATTAGACATGCTTCCCTAAGCTAACAGTAGGCTTAAATTGCAAGTAGTATAAACAGGGAAGGAAACACAGTTATAGTTACTTAATAAAAATAGGATTTTCAACAATTAGCACAAGTACGCACTCGTCAGCTCACGTACTAGGCATTTCATATATCAACAATACCAAATCCTAAGGGGAGTTTCCCCACACAAAGTTAGGCAAGACACTTACCATGAACTAGTTCAATCAACTCAGTACCACGTTCCACAAGTATCCAACTACAAATGGCCCAAACCCAAAATAACTAGGTGATACTATCTCCCAAAATCGCCAATCCCGAGCTCCCAAATCAATTTCTAATGTTTTGAGACTAAACCCTTGTTTCTACCCTTTTTCTTACCATTGGAACCGCATCTGCGGCTCTGGGACCGCACTTGCGGTCCCGCTTCTGCGGAGACTAAGTCGTACCTGTGACTTTTCATTAATGGACAACTTCCGCACCTGAGACTCCATTACCGCACCTGCTGTCTCGCAGGTGTGTTCGACTTCTCGCACCTGCGGCTTCTGGAGGATGGGCAAAATTCCACTTCTACGGTCACCAAGCTGCTTCTGTGGCACCTTACATGCGGTCCCACACATGCAGGTGCGATTATGACAAATTCAGCCAACTTCAGATATCTCCTAAGTCTAATTCAACTTTCGTTAAGCACCAGAAACTCACTCGAGGCCCGCAGGACCTCAACCAAACATGCCAACCAGTCTGAAAACATCATACGAACTTATTCCCAACCTTGAATCACATCAAACAACGCTAAAGTCACAAATCACTCTCCAATCCAAACCTAAGGATTCCCAAAACATCCAAATTTCACTTTCGATCAAAAAGCCTATCAAACCTTGACCAAATGACCTGAAATTTGGCACACACGACAATTCAACACTACGGAGCTACTCCAACTCTCAGAATTCCATTCCGACCCCTAGATCAAAATCTCTCTATCGAACCGGAACTTCAAAAATTCAACTTTCGGCATTTCAAGCTTAAATAGGCTACAGACCTCCAAAATACAATCCGAACACGCCTTTAAGCACAAAATCACCCAACAGAGCTAACAGAACCAACAGAATTCATTCTGAGGCTGTCTTCACACTTCTCTAACTACGGTCCAAATTTTAAAATTTAAACTCTCATTTAGGGACTAAGTGTCCTAAAACTCTCCAAAACTCCAAAGAAATCCTCCTGGTAACTCACAATAGCATAAACAAACATGGGGAATACAGTTAATAGGGAATCAAGGCGTTAATTCTTAAAACAATCGGCCGAGTCATTATAGAAGTGTAGTATGAGTATAACCGACCCCATGTACTCAATAAGTAACACATCTAAACTTAGGTTGAAAGCAGTGACGAGCAGGAACATAAGTCGGGTCCACACCCATATTCAGTAACACCTCATAACAATATATATAAAGCAGCACAAGGAATAACTTAATAATAAAATTCTCAGCTCATTCATAGTTCAGGAAAAGTAAACATTTTCTTTTCAAGTATAATAGTAAAACTCAATTATTTCAACTAAAATCACCAAAATATGAGGACATAAAAAAATTATAATTTTTTTCTCAAAAACCTTTCAACAAGTAAATGTTTCATTTTCAGATAGCATAAGGAAAGTATATCTCTATGCCTACATGTCAAGATATGGGTAAAATCATGAATGTCACCAAAACCAAGCAGCAGAAGGAAATGCAACTCTATGCATGTATCTCAAGTACACATGTAAATTGAAATGCCTCTCAGTGATGAACTCATGTACTCACACTCTTAGAGTACTCAATCTTATGGCCTCACAATATCTCTTACCGTGCTCAATACTCAGCACTCTCAATCACTCAACACTGTATTATACTCATTGTGATGTGCAACCCGATCCACATATATAGCCCTAAGACTCGTTACGGCGTGCAACCCCATCCATATATTTATAGTACCTGCGCTCACTGGGGGTGTGTGCAGACTCCGGAGAGGCTCCTTTAGCCCAAGCGCTATAATCCGCACGGATAACTCACGTGCCATAGTATCAATATCACGTGCTATAGATATTGTGTATCAATATCAGTATCTGCACGAACAACTCACGTGATGCACGGACAACTCACGTGCTATAGTATCAATGTCAGTATCTGCACAGACAACTCACGTGCTATAGTATCAATATTTCACAAACCGGCCCCCGCCCTCACTCAGTCATCAATATCTCCAATCTCACTCACGGGCTCACAATGTCATGAAACTAGATCGACAACAATGATATAGTGTGTCAATAAATAACAACTGAGGCTGAGATATGATATGAATGCATGAATGTGACTGAGTATGAAATATCAATGAATTTAATGAGATGACAGCAAGAAACGACCACTATGGGTCCCAACAATATCACCATAAAGTCTAAACATGATATCTAGCATGATGTACAACTTATTTATTTCATCACATGATGAAAACACATATATCAACAAAATAGGACCACTATTCAGTGCCTTGTAAACAACAGAGTCATAATTCACAGAGTGCACGACCACACGCCCGTCACCTAGAATGTGTGTCACCTCAACATCAATCACATAACACATAATTTGGGGTTTATACCCTCATCACTAAGTTTAAAAGAGTTACTTATCTCAAACCGCATAATTTTTCTACTCTGCTATGTCTTTGCCTCGCGAATCGGCCTCTTCACGCCTCGAATCTAGCCACAATTAATTTGAATAATTCAATACAAATTATAGGAATTAATTCTATATGAAAGTACTAATTTTTCCACAAAAACCTGAAATTTAACTCAAAAATCGCCCGTGGGGCCCACGTCTTGGTATCCAATGAAACTTATAAACGACAACTCATTCCGATACAAGATCAACCATACAAAAATAATCCAATGGTGCATGTCATGGTCATTAGAGTTGGTATCCACATCTGATAAGCTTCTACTTTGTAGTTTTCTTGTTAGGAATTATCTCTTTCCATTGTTCTTTATTCTATTCCTTTTGTCTTGTTTACTTCCTCTTCCTGAGTCTGTTTGGTCAGAACAAGTGAGAAATGACTTCAGAATTTGCTACCAGCTTTCTGATTGCACAAAACGGAATCTGGCTAGCCCATCAAAGCGACATAAGTTAGGAAAGAATAATATATGCATTGAGTGGGTGACAATTGACGTGCTTTGGGATTCATGTGAAATATAAAGGTTCGGTATATGTCAATGCATGAGAACAATGCAACAGATAGAGGGTATTGGGTTTGAGGGGATCAGAGAAATTTTCTGTAATAAGGGTGAAAGAGAAAGTGGTTAGTCAATAAACAAGAAAGGTCTTTCAAGTTGAAATCAAAGTTATCATGGCAAGTGAAGGAGCGATCTCCATCAAAGTCAAGTCCACAAGCCAACCACTATGTTTAAACTCATAAATTTTCTTTGTTTGAAATAGGGACGAAGACTATGTCTAAATCAAAGCTTGGAAGTTTGAATTTTTGAAGTTCCATGCCCAAATTTTGTCAGCACAAAGGCTGTTTGCGAAGTGGCAAGAAAATTTGTTCGATCTGCAAGGATCCTCCTAATGGAAGTATGGTTCAGGGTCAAAGAATTTTTTTCTTTCTACAGGGATCTTCCATAAAGAGAGCGTGGCTCAGGTAAGTTCATTTTCAGTTCTCAGGACCCTCCTGGATAATAATATTAGTTTTCAAGTTCTTAGGACCCTCCTGGATAATGAGGTTTAGGTTTTAAGTCTTTCAGGACCCTTCTGGATAATGGGATTTAGTTTTAAGTGTTCAGGGCCCTCCTGGATAATGGAATTTAAGTTCAAGTTTTCAGGACCCTCATGGATAATGAGATTTAGTTTCAAGTTGTCTTTCAGGACCCTCTTAGATAATAGGATTTAGTTTTAAGTTTTTTGGACTCCACAGATAATGAGATTTAGCGTAAGTTTTATCTTTAGGAAATAAAATTTAGCTTTCAGGTTTTCACTCTTAAGAAGAGATTTAATTTTAATTTTCATGGCCCTCCTGGATAATGGGGTTTAGCTTTTAAATTCTTATAGCTCTTTTGGAAAACAGGATTTGATTAACATTCACAGATGTTCCCGGTACCAAACTGGGGCAGCAAAGTTTCTTTTATTTTGTTTGTTTTCTCACAATGCGGGCGCCCACCTGGAAAACAAGGGAATTCATTTCATGTTTAAGCATCAGACGCCCACCTGGAGAACAAGGGAATACATCTCAAGTTTGGCATCAGGCGCCCACCTGGATAACAAGGGAATACATTTCCAGTTTTTGCATCAGGCGCCCACCAGGATAACAAGGGAATACATTTCAAGTTTTTGCATCAGGCGCCCACCCGGAAAATAAGGGAATACATTTCAAATTTTGGCATCAGGCGCCCACTTGGAAAACAAGGAAATACATTTCAAGTTTTGGCATCAGGCGCCTACCTGCAAAACAAGGGAAACCATTTCAAGTTTTGGCATCAAGCGCCTGTCACACCTCCTTTTTCACCTACACCCCGGGGAGGGTATAATAAAGGGAGTTTTTTCCAATTTAAGTGACAATCGAAATAGGATTATTTTAATTAAAATTCAGAGTCACCAATTGGGATAATTAATGGTGTCCCAAGTCACCGGTTCAAATCCCGAATCGAGGAAAAGATTGACTCTGTATTACAGTCTGCGAACATAGAAATCCGGGTAAAGAATTCTGTTAACCCGGGAGAAGGTGTTAGGCATTCCCGAGTTCCGTGATTCTAGCACGGTCGCTCAACTGTTATAATTGGCATATTATCTGATTTTAGTATATGTTTAAACCTATGTGCAAATTTTAACTTAAACCACTTTTCTTTATTTAATTTTTTAAGAAAAATTCAACGTCATCTAAAACACGTCTTGAACCCCGTCACATAAATGCACCCACGGTCCGTGACGTATTTTATCCAACATTGTTGAGATTTAGATTTGGGTCACATAAATGCGCACCGAGTTTAGGAAGATAAATTATTAAAATAACGCGCCTAAAGCAACTACGCACTTTCAAATTTGCGAGGCTCATGGAAAATTCAACTAATGGCACGCCTCGATTTCTAAAGGATTAAAATTAGTTATATGCGGGCTATGGATTATGAACAAAATATATTGTGGAAAACCATCTTCAATAAGAGAACTATTGTGGATACATCTGCGGTACATTACTGCTACAGTAAACATTTGCTCCAATATGTGTAGAAAACAAGCATATCAAAATTGTTTGACATAGGTTCAGGTGAAACCAAAATAGAAGAGATCAAAAGGTATTAAATTCATTATTGATAAAATATCGTGAGAATATTCATAGGATTTAATAATATTAAACATGGCCATTTCACAAGTAGATATACGATACAGCACATCATTCAGGCATCTTTAAAGTTAACCGCTAATATAATAAATAAAGGCACTAATTTGACAACTACAATCAACACATCATTAAAACACATCTAAAGGACACAATGATATAAATAGCAATACTTTTCAACTTTAGCTAACAATTTCCATAGCTTTTGTTGTTTACTTTCTAAATAATGAGTTTTAAATTCAAAGGAAAATCATGTACTTCTTCAGCAACCTTCAAATAAATCAAAGGCCTTCAACATAAACTCACGTTTCCACCTAACCAAAGATAATAAAATATTTTACGTCAAACAAATACAGGGACGCAAAATCGACAATAACCAAACTAGTTGAGAAGATCAACACTGATACAGTAGTATTATCAAAGTGCTCGAAAATAGGAGCTGACCTTATCTTCCAAATTCAAACAAAACAACAGCGGCAAAGTCAAATAGGAACCGCAAGAAAAATCGATACCTCGAACCGGAAACCTCAGAACTACGTTCTTCGACGGCCTCGAAACTCGCCGGAACAGTTTTGGAAGTGGACTATTTGGGGCGTTTTATGGGGTGTTTTTCAGGTGGAGAAGATGATCTCTCATGGATCTTTCATGGTGGATGTTAAGCTCTAGATGTAGAATTTTTAGGAGGAAGAAGACTCTCTTTTCGTTGGTATATAGAATGTATACTGACTATATATCTAGTGTATACCCTCTGTCTCCGTTAAGAAGAAGCCATCTTTTTTTCCTCTCTATCTTTTGAACTTCCCCTCTCCCTCTTTCTCCAGCTCTCTAATCTCTAAATAGGCATCAAATTAGTGCATCTTCCATTACAAATTATACTTTTAACTTCTTTAATTATCCACTAGTTAGTGTTATTATTTAATTTTCATTAGTGTTAGTTTTACCCTACCAATATAAAAGCTTCCTAATTAGTTAGGTAAGACTCTTTTTTCATTTTTTTAAATAAAACCTAAATTAATTTCTATCCCCAAATTATCTTAGACAATTAAATTAATTAACCCTAATAATTATTACAACTAATTAAAAACCAAATTAAAAGAAAATTGCCAAATTTTGAAAATTAAAGAGTAAAATGTAACATGACTATTTTTTATGATCTTTTTCTATTTTTTCAACAACAACTTACTTAATTAATCTAAAAATATAAAATAAAATCCAAAATGCAGATGCAATATATATTTTTTTTTTGTATTTTTTCATAATCTGAAATACTACATAATGCATTTTAAAATAAGATAGAAATATTGCACAATACCAAAGCTAATCCTAATTAATTAAACTAAATATAAACTATTTTTGTGTTTTCGAAATTATATAAAGATAAAAATAAGGTACTATTTTTTTAAAATTGTTTTTTATGAAAAGTACATAAACTAAAATACTTGTTTGTATTTTTTATTTTTCTTGTAAGAAAATAAAATAAAAGAGTTAAAATGAGTTGAAATAGCTATATTAGGCCTAAATTAAATATTTACACGCTAAAATATGAAAAAATCTTGGGGAGGGTCAAAAACTACACGTCTACACCTGCCAAACGCTCTAAAGAATAGGTAGTACACACAGGAATGAATAGACATGTTTTGACCCGACCCTTATTCGGAGAGACTAAAACTAAAGGAAAGGGAGAGATTGTGACCGAGCCCGGGTATTTGAGCTGCCTACATATCCTTGACTATAAAGGAATCAGGTCACGTGTAGTTCAGAAGTGAGTAATGTGATGGAGTATACCGAGGTGAAGAGCCGATCGAGGTTCCGTTCCGTCGAGGTTCCGGTCCGTGGTCCTGCTATTCCATCAAAATCAAAAACATGAAAAAGACTAACTAAGCCTATGAGCTACTAGTTACAAGATTTCTATCTATGAGTCTTCTGAAGCTTGATCTTGAGTCTTGGTTGGTGCTTCATGCGGACTCTGATCTGAATCTTGATGCTTGTTAGCTACATGTGTTGGTTCAATCTTCTTCAGTTTTTTCATATCAGGACGGGACATGCAGAGCTCGTGACTTCAATTATGTCTTGAACAGACCACATCTTTTCTCCACTTCTGCACTTTGGATTCATTTTTTTTCTCTTTTTATTTTTCTCTTTTTTTTTGTGACTAGCTTTTGTTGATCATTGTTGTCTTCCTCTCGATTTCTGAACTTGAATTTATGTTGGGGATTTTTGTAGTAACTCTCCGCTCTCCGGGAGGGCTCCTGACTTTAACAACTTAAAAAGTAACGCCTCCATTCTACGGGAGGGATCCCGAATGCAACAACCTAAAAGTAACACCTCCGTTCTACGGGCGGGCTCCTGACTGCAACAGCTTTAAAAAAGTAACGCCTCCGTTCTACGGGCGGGCTCCCAACTTCATCAACATAAAATTTAACAACCTCCATTCTACAGGCGGGCTCCTGACTTCATCAACTTAAAATTTAATAACCTTCATTCTACAGGCGGGCTCCTGACTTCTTCGACTTAAAATTTAACAACCTCCGTTCTACAGGCGGGCTCCTGACTTCATCAACTTAAAATTTAACAACCTCCATTCTACAGGCGGGCTCTTGACTTCATCAACTTAAAATTTAACAACCTCCATTCTACAGGCGGGCTCATGACTTTTTCAACTTAAAATTTAACAACCTCCATTCTACAGGCGGGCTCCTGACTTCTTCGACTTAAAATTATAACAACCTCCGTTCTACAGGCGGGCTCCTGACTTCTTCAGCAATTACTTCCCTCAAACTGGTGTTTTCATTTCTCTGAAACCTACCGGGGATAACACTATTGGGGAATTATCTTCCTTCTTTAAGACTAGTTACTTTCCTCCTTTTAACAATGGTGGGGATGATATTGATTCAAAGACCACTACCCTTAAAACTTGGGTTATCTTGCTTCTTCCAAGATTGCTTTTTTTAAAACTTGTATTGCCTTCTCCCGTAAACTGCTGGGGATTCCACTTCCTTCAAAACTTGTGTTATCTTCCATCTTCCCCAAGTGGGTATCTGATTTCAAGAAAATTTTCGCAATGGGAGAAAATTTTCTGCCCCAATTTGATAATCTTCTTTGTGGCCATGTCTTCCCGCTGTCAATACCATTTCCTTTCCTTGCTTCAAATCAAAGAAAAATTTGTTAGTTTAAAATGTGGTGAGTGGTCGTGCCACTCCTACTAGGGATAGTTTTTCCCTTTTTCCTTTCCCTGCTTTCCGTTTTATTACAAAACTTGTTGGGGATGATATTATTTGCTGGGGATGATATTCCTGCTGGGGATGGTTTTTCTTTTCTCTTCCTTCCCCGCTCTGTGTTGTCCGACCATCACGGAACTTGGTCGATAATCTATCAGAGTTGTTCCTGCATCTCGCAAATCTCCTGGGGATCCTCTTGGAATTTGATCCATAACTTTTCAACTGTTGTTTTTTTTATTTTTTCTCCAACTTCCCCTGGAAATTTGGTCCTATTGGAATCTAGACCCATTCATCATTTGGTCTTGCGACAAACTTCTTTTCCCTTTGTTGCCTTATCTTTGACCTGTGCTATTCGCATTTTGCTTTGTACCGTTTTGGCAACTGGTAGTACGCTCTGAAAAATCTTTCTCAAAACAAACTGCTGGAGGAAAAATTCTTAAAACAAAATAAATGAAAAGTGATGATTTCAAAAGATGGAAAAAGAAGAAGTTTTTTCGAACGAATGCTGGGGAGAAGAAAAGGAAAATGACTTATCTGAATGATATAACCGATCCCAACGATCATGTCGTGCATTCCGGATTAATCAACCCAGTCTATTTGTATCAATCTATCTTTCTGGTGGCCTCATTTCGCTGGGGGATATACAGGCGCCGAACTCTTTTTGCCAAATCAACACTTTTGCATTGCTTGATTCCTCGATGGATCCTTTTCGCCAATCTTATCTTGTCGCCTTATAGTGCCCTTCGAGGGGTTTTCACTAATAAGACTCTCTCATTTCTCTCAACTCCCATCGCCTTCTGGTGCCTATGAAGGTTTTCACCATAGGATTCTCTCATTTTGTTTCTCTCAGCTTTCGTCACCTTACGGTGCCTGTGAAGGTTTTCACCATAAGACTCTCTCATTTTATTTTCTCTTTCTTAGCTGGGGATTGGAGTGTTGCCGATAAGATTCTCTCTACTGGGGATTCATTTGGCTATCAATTCCGTCGGCTCATAATCCTCTTTCAGTCGGGGATCAGTGTGTTATTCTCGGCTTTCATTTGCCTGCTCGGCATCTCTCGTATACTGATCGGGAGGTCTTTTTGGATATCAAATATGGGTTTTTGTGTGGGGCTAAAAGGAAAAGGATATCAAAAGATTCAAAATAACTTTAATGGGTAAAACATTACAACTCTCGGAATCAAACCTTTTTCCACAATTTAAAACGTAACTTCTGCACCAGTTTTCTTGTTTGGGGGATTTTTTGATTTTTGTTATACTATGACCGAGCCGTGAGGCGCCTACGTATCCTCTTTGAGGAATCAGGTCGAACGTAGTTCATTCGATTCCTTTGTATTTCTTTTTCTTGTGGCTTTTCTTTTTGTTTTGTTATTATTTTTTCTTCCTTTTCTTTCTTTTTTTTTTCATTTTCATTAATGATTCCAAGAGAGGGGTATGAAAGAATAAATAAGTCTCAAAGGGGGAAACAAAGGTTAAAGTGTTTGGATAGAAGAAAGAATTGCTTCCGTCATTTCATTCTCCGATAAATGCCAAGTACAAACAGACAAACATCAATTACAATCAAAAGATTTACACATAATATCTCTTGACTGCGTCAGAATTGATAGCCATGTCGATGCATCTTCCCTCGACATCTGTCAGACATAAGGCGCCATTGGATAACCCTCTGGTCACAGTAAACGGCCCTTGCCAATTCGGGGCAAACTTGCCCTTTGCTTCGGCCTGATGTGGCAAGATTCGTTTCAGCACCTGCTGTCGTACTTCAAATTTCCTGGGACGCACCTTCTTATTATATGCTCTTGCCATCCTCTTTTGATACAACTGGCCATGACATACTGCTGCCAATCTCTTTTCATCAATCAAGCTCAACTGCTCTAATCGGGCTTTGACCCATTCATCATTATCAATCCTAGCCTCAGCGATAATCCGGAGGGACGAAATTTCTACTTCTACCGGTATCACTACTTCAGTTTCGTATACCAACAAATAAGGAGTTGCACCTACTGAAGTGCGGATAGTAGTGAGATATCCCAACAATGAAAATGGCAACTTTTCGTGCCATTGCCTGGACCCTTTTACCATCTTCCTCAATATATTCTTTATGTTCTTGTTGGCTGCCTCAACCGCGCCATTCGCCTTGGGACGATACGAGGTGGAATTACGGTGTGTAATCTTGAATTGTTGACATACTTCTTTCATCAAACTGCTGTTAAGATTAGCGCCATTGTCCGTGATGATCACTTTGGGGATCACAAATCTACAGATGATATGGGAATGAACGAAATCCACCACTGCCTTCTTGGTTACCGACTTGAAAGTTTTAGCCTCAACCCACTTGGTGAAATAATCGATGGTGACCAGAATGAACCTATGACCGTTGGAATCTGCCAGCTCAATCGGTCCAATAACATCCATGCCCCATGCAACAAATGGCCATGGTGCTGACATTGTATGCAATTCTGTTGGCGGAGAATGAATTAAATCTCCGTGTATCTGACACTGATGGCATTTTCGCACGAGATTGATACAATCACGCTCCATAGTGAGCCAATAATACCCTGCTCGAAATATCTTCTTCGCCAATACATATCCGCTCATATGTGGCCCAAAAACTCCCGCATGTACCTCTGTCATCACTATCGTGGCTTGACCAGCATCTATATATCTCAGCAATCCCAAATCTAGTGTTCTTTTGTATTACACTCCTCCACTGAGGAAAAATCCATTTGCCAATCGCCGAATGGCTCTCTTTTGATCTCCGGTGGCCTGCTCTGGGTATATCCACATCCTGAGGTATTCCTTGACATCATAAAACCATGGCTCGCCATCCATTTGTTCCTCTATCATGTTGCGATAAGCATGCTGATCACGAACCTGGATATGCAACGGGTCAACATGAATTTTGTTAGGGTGGTGCAACATCGATGCTAAAGTGGCCAAAGCATCGGCAACCTCATTGAGAACTCTTGGGATGTGTCTGAACTCCACTGATCGAAATCACTTGCTCAGATCGTGCAAACATTGTCGATATGGTATAAGCTTCAAATCCCGTGTTTCCCATTCACCCTGGATTTGATGCACCAGGAGGTCCGAGTCTCCCAAGACCAAGACGTCCTGGACATCCATGTCTGTAGCTAACCGTATGCCCAAAATGCATGATTCATATTCAGCCATGTTATTGGTACAATAGAAATGTAGTTGTGCCATAACAAGATAATGATGTCCTATTTCAGAAATAAGTACCGCTCATATTCCAACTCCTTTTGCATTTGCGGCTCCATCAAAGAAGAGCTTCCAACCTGGTTCCTCAGATAATTCCAACTCATCTATATGCATCACTTCTTCATCAGGAAAATACGTCCTCAATGGCTCGTATTCTTCATCAACAGGATTCTCAGCCAAGTGATCGGCCAATGCTTGGGCTTTCATGGCCGTCCTCGTCACATAGACGATGTCGAACTCCGTGAGTAATATTTGCCATTTCGCTAACCTCCCTGTGGGCATAGGCTTCTGGAAAATATACTTCAGTGGATCCAAGCGTGAAATGAGATAAGTAGTATATGATGACAGATAATGTTTAAACTCCTGTGCCACCCAAGTTAGGGCGCAACACGTCTTCTCAAGTTGAGTGTACTTAACCTCATAAACCGTAAACTTCTTACTGAGATAATAGATGGCTTGCTCCTTCCTTCCTGTGATATCATGTTACCCCAGTACGCAACCAAATGAATTCTCCAGTACCGTTAGATAGAGAATCAACGGTCTTCCTAGTTCAGGTGGGACCAACACAGGTGGGTTTGATAGATACCCCTTGATTTGGTCGAAGGCTTCCTAACATTCTACCGTCCATTCTACCGCAGCATCTTTCTTCAGTAGCCGAAAAATGGGTTCACAAATCGCCGTGAGTTGAGCGATGAACCTGCTGATATAATTCAACCTTCCCAACAGACTCATTACTTCTATTTTGTTCTTCGGAGGTGGCAATTCTTGGATGGATTTGATTTTTGACGGGTCCAACTCAATGCCTCGCCGACTAACGATGAATCCCAACAACTTTCCAGATGGAACACCAAATGCACATTTGACCGGGTTGAGCTTAATGTCGTACCTTCAAAGTCTTTGGAAAAACTTCCTTAGGTCTGCCACGTGGTCTTCTTGATGCTTAGATTTTATGATCACATCATCTACGTACACCTCAATCTCTTTGTGTATCATGTCATAAAACACCGTAGTCATTACTCTCATGTACGTTGCCCCAGCGTTCTTTAAGCCAAAAGGCATTACCCGGTAGCAATAAGTTCCCCACGGCGTAATGAATGTCATCTTTTCCGCATCTTCTTCATCCATCAGAATCTGATGATACCCAGCATAGCAATCTACAAAAGACCCGATCTCACATCCGGCACAGTTATCGATCAAGACATGGATGTTGGGTAATGGAAAGTTGTCCTTGGGGCTTGCCCTGTTCTAATTGTGGTAATCGACACACACTCTGATCTTTCCATCTTTCTTCGGCACTGGCACCATATTAGCCAACCAATCAGGATATCGAGTCACCCGAATAACCTTTGCCTGCAGCTGCTTGGTTACTTCTTCTTTAATCTTCACACTCATATCTGTCTTGAATTTCCTCAATTTCTTCTTGACGGGAGGGCACGCCGGGTCAGTGGGCAATTTTTGAACCACTAGATCGGTGCTTAAGCCCGGCATATCATCGTACGACCATGCAAAAACATCTTTGAATTCAATGAGTGCTTTGATTAGTTCCTTCCTGATTTTCGGCTCAATGTGGATGCTTATTTTGGTTTCCCTGACATCGTCTGCATCCCCTAAATTGACAGCTTCAGTGTCGTTCAAATTGGGCTTGAGTTTCTCTTCGAACTGGCTTAATTCTCTGTTTATCTCTTCAAAGGCTTCATCCTCATTGTATTCCGATTCATCATCATAATCGACCTCTTGTACAATTAGTTCGGAATCAGATTGATTTTTTAGACTAGGTTGAAGATCCGTTGTGCATGCCATGTCATTAAAACCAGTATAAAGAGAATTGTTCAGAAAGAGAAAAGAAGAAAACAGAATTAAAACAAAATAAAGAGAGAAAACTTTCACTTTATTAAAATGCGGGATAACAGAGCTTCACGCTTTTGTCGAATAAAAGAAAACTGGATTACAACTCTGGAATAATCCAGAAAACAAGAAAGATAATCTAGAGCCTACTACCAAGACTCCCTCCGGGTAGGAAGAGGAGTGACTGCCCAATTGTTGATATTGGCCCTAGGCCCCACAAACTGTATATCTGCCCTACTGGAACCTTCTCCAGCTTCTACCATGTTGACATCGGCGAATAGCCTTTCAAAGTCCTCATTCAAATCTCCATCGGGCCCAATCAGTGGTCCGAGAACTTTCGGGACCAACAACTTTTTGATACCTGCTCTTTGGATCTTGTTTGGTAATGGTAATCTGCCAGAATGTTCTAACAAACTAACTGGTTCAAAATCTCTGAATCGACAATAAACTTGTTAGCGTTAGAGTTTAACATATATTGCAATTTCACGTTGGGGAATGCAATGTTCCTAGGCAGTTTAACCATTTCTAACATGTCTTTGCTTCGACCGCATGCGTCATTCCTACTTACTTTGTTTGTGCCTCGTTTAAGTGTTCTTGAAACTTTCTTTATCTCTCTTTTTTATTTCTTTCTTTTCCTTTCTTTTATTCACTTTGCCCCTTTTGTTTTTTTTAGTGGTGGTCGAATCTTATGTGGATTGTCTACATATCATGTCCTCGCATGAATCAGACCAGGCGTAGTTCTGCCACAAATAAAGACACTAATTTTTGGAAAATTTATTTCATTACTAAAACTTCTATTACAAACTACCCATTTGGAAAAGGAAAACAAAATACAGACTCCGAAGTACTAACATAATTTGATGCCAAAAGGAAACACACAGACATACAACAAACTTTTGAAAATAGAAAAATACAGATTTGAACTAGGAGTACATTAACGCTTTGAATTCTGGTGCCCAAGGGGCATCGTTCGGCCTTTCCGCGGGCTTTGGTGCAAGGCCCCTTTGCAAGTTTTTTAATTCTTCCATGATTCGGTGGACGTAACCCATGACTGAAGCAAAAAGGGTATCACAGGGTATTTCCTCACATGCTAGGCACCTCATGGTGACGTAATGCCCAATCTCCTCAATTCTACCCCTGATTCTATCCCTTTCCATGAACAGTTGCTCTATTCATTGAGTCTTTGCTCCCAGTACTTGAGCGTTGTCAGCGAGTTGATCTTGTAACCTTTCCATTTGTTCTTCCATTCGGGCCATTAAATCATAGCAGCGCTTCCTGTCCGTTCTAGCATCTCGGGCTTGTTTAAAGACCCGATCTTTGAGAATGGAATTTGTTTCTCTTAATATTTCAATGCTCGCTTCATAATCCCTTCTCACTTGTCGTAAGTGCTTTGCTCGCGCTGTTGCACCTTTTGCCCGTCTGGCCCGAATTCTTGCTATGCAGGCCTCTGATCTTGCCAAACCCTCTCGGCTTTCAATGACTTGGTTTCTCAACCCAGTTATCAGACCTTCGTCGGACCGGCTCCTTTGTTGGTTGTCGGCATCCATTCTGACTCGTTGGATTTGGGCTTTCAAGGCCTTATTTGCTTGAGTCAATCTGTTCTTTTTTCCTGTGTCAACATCGACTTGCATGCTATTTTCATATTTCAGATCCTCAATTTGATGTTTCAGCTTGCCAATTTCAACCCGATAGCCTTCTTCTCTTGCCAGCCAGCCCCATTGTTTTGGCGAGTCATTCGTGAATTACTGGACATGGGGTCTTTTAGCAGGCCTTTGATGAATCCGGAACCTTTTCCCAAACTATGCATCATACTTCGGGTCCACCTCGCCTTTGGCTAAATCTCGCACCATAGTTTTGGGCTCAAGGAATCTGCATTCATGCCACAATTTGCGAATTGTATCTTCCGGGACTGTGGCATTCGATCTTAGCTCGATGGTATGCTTGCTCAAATCTTCATCATAAGGGATAATCTGGAGCCTTCCCAATTGACGCAACACCCGATGGGGAGCGTATGGTTGGATACTACGGACACCCATCAGAAGAACATAACATTCTTTGACCGACATGTATATTGCTTCAGTAGAGGGCAACCACCCAAACGCCAATTCAATTTGGTCCGCCGTTAGTGATCTCAGTCGTATAAACCAATCTCTAGTACCCTCGGGGAACGCAACACCCGTTACCCGCTTCTCAAACTTTTCAATGCAGTTTAAACCAGTCAGCCCGAAGTTCATATACCCCACTCGATGGCAGAGATGTTCCTGTATCCACAACTGAAGTAATAGATTGCAACCTTGGAAAAAATTTCCTCCATCCTTACACATGGTCAATGCTCGGTATATTTCTGATAAGATCAGGGGAACTATAGTGTCGTCAGCCCTTTTCATTGCGACATCAACCATCCCCACGAGACCTATCTCTATTTTCTTGTCTTCTCATAGGCAAACCATGATTCCCAAGAATGCCGTTATGAATGCCAAGGTTCGTCTAGCTTCCCATTTACCTCTGTTTCCAGCGTGAGTCAATCCCAAATTTGGCTAATCAAAACCCCGCGGATTACCATAACGCTGATATAAGAACTGAAGAGCGCAACATCCTTTTGATAAATCATTATTTTGCACAGTCCGGCTGATATTTAACAAGTCCAGAAATCGGTGTGGCGATACCGGCCTTGGTGACAACAGATACTGACTTCTCAGATTCCCATTCATACCCGCATAACCTGCTACTTCCTCCAGTGTGGGTGTAAGCTCAAAATCCGCAAAGTGAAATACATTTCGGGTCGGGTCCCAAAATGGTATCAAAGCCTCGATGACATCCGTCCTTGCCTTGACATTTAGTAGACTGATGAGATCCCCCAAGACTCTAAACACTATTTCTTTGATGCTTTTTCCCAAATCGTCCCACCACATATGGAGCTGGAGAGGGACCTCGCTAAAGACGATGAAGGGTTTGTTTTCACTTGTGCTCATCCTGCAAATTTATTAAGGTGATTTAAACAAAAGCAAAAAATTATTTGACTCAAAAAATGATTTGACTATATTTTCAGAAAGAAAGATCCGATTTTCCAAACACGGCCTTTCAGCACTTCAGGGATGAAGCTTGTGAGGGTCAACTGATCAAAACTCTAAAGGATGATCAAAAGTGGCCGTTTATGCAAAGTCAGCCTTCCAGCATCCCTTTCGGGAACATTTGGCTATTTTTTACAACAACGGCACCGCCCGACTTATAATAAATTTTTTGACATTTTCTGGGTATTTTTGCAAAAAAGGGGAAGTTGGACCCGATGAGGGTTGCCTACGTATCTCACATCCGGTGAGAATCAAACCGACGTAGTTCGGGCAAATAAAATAGACTATTTTTTTTTCCTAAATAAACTATTTTGAAAAAAAGACAAACTAAAAATAAAGACTTTTTTTTAATAAAACAAACTATTTAAAATAAAAACTTTTTTTTTCATTTTCTAAAAAAATTTGGCAGAATTTTGACACTATTCGGGCATTGGTATTTTCAAAACTAGTGATTAACTCTCTTAACCCTCTACACTTCTATTTCTCTTCTTTTTTTTCATTCTTTTTCATTTTTCCCAATATTTAAAAGCCGGTCAGCATGCGAGTCCGAAGCATATAAATGCACATGTAGCAAGTAAGATGCATCATGATGGTTTTTTTTTATTTCAGGTACACATGTCCTAGACAGACCCAACCCCTGTGTTGAGTCTCCAAAGTCAAATGCATATGATGCAAACAAATGTTCCTACTAGGGATCCGACATGTGGTTTTGTCATACTAGGTTTAAAACCTGAGTGTATTGTTCTAAACCTGGCTTACCCGAGCAGACAACTCGAGCCGAGAAGGAGGCAGCGTACCGGGAATACATAAGCTTCACCGGCTTAGCAACTTATCCGAACCTCGTTCTAAAAAATGGGGTTGACTCTAAACAGAAAAGAAGTCACACGAAGTGCACCCTTCTTCATGATTTAGAAGACTCAGAGAGAAGATGGGTTTCGTAACAATTTATATACAATTCACAGAATAACAAAGCGGTAAAAGCAACATTTAGCACATTAGATGAAAAAAATGTAATAAAATCAGATAATAAACCCAATATAACAATTATTCCAAGATCAAATTTCTAACCCTGAACCAGTGGTTCTGGGTTAATGTCCCCAGCAGAGTCGCCAGAGTTGTCACACCTCCTTTTTCACCTACACCCCGGGGAGGGTATAATAAAGAGAGTTTTTTCCAATTTAAGTGACAATCGAAACGGGATTATTTTAATTAAAATTCAGAGTTGCCACTTGGGATAATTAATGGTGTCCCAAGTCACCGGTTCAAATCCCGAATCGAGGAAAAGATTAACTCTGTATTACAGTCTGCGAACACAGAAATTCGGGTAAGGAATTCTGTTAACCCGGGAGAAGGTGTTAGGCATTCCCGAGTTCCGTGATTCTAGCACGGTCGCTCAACTATTATAATTGGCCTATTATCTGATTTTAGTACATGTTTAAACCTATGTGCAAATTTTAACTTAAACCGCTTTTCTTTATTTAATTTTTTAAGAAAAATTCAACGTCATCTAAAACACGTCTTGAACCCTGTCACATAAATGTACCCGCGGCCCGTGACGTATTTTATCTAACATTGTTGAGATTTAGATTTGGGTCACATAAATGCGCACCCGAGTTTAGGAAGATAAATTATTAAAATAACGCGCCTAAAGCAACTACGCACTTTCAAATTTGCGAGGGTCATGGAAAATTCAACTAATGGCACGCCTCGATTTCTAAAGGATTAAAATTAGTTATATGCGGGCTATGGATTATGAACAAAATATATTGTGGAAAACCATCTTCAATAGGAGAACTATTGTGGATACATCTGCGGTACATTACTGCTAAAGTAAACATTTGCTCCAATATGTGCAGAAAACAAGCATATCAAAATTGTTTGACATAGGTTCAGGTGAAACCAAAATAGAAGAGATCAAAAGGTATTAAATTCTTTATTGACAAAATATCGTGAGAATATTCATAGGATTTAATAATATGAAACATGGCCATTTCACAAGTAGATATACGATACAGCACATCATTCAGGCATCTTTAAAGTTAACCGCTAATATAATAAATAAAGGCACTAATTTGACAACTACAATCAACACATCATTAAAACACATCTAAAGGACACAATGATATAAATAGCAATACTTTTCAACTTTAGCTAACAATTTCCATAGCTTTTGTTGTTTACTTTCTAAATAATGAGTTTTAAATTCAAAGAGAAATCATGTACTTCTTCAGCAACCTTCAAATAAATCAAAAAGCCTTCAACTTAAACTCATGTTTCCAACTAACCAAAGATAATAAAATATTTTACGTCAAACAAATACAGGAATGCAAAATCGACAATAACCAAACTAGCTGATAAGATCAACACTGATACAGTAGTACTATCAAAGTGCTCGAAAATAGGAGCTGACCTTATCTTCCAAATTCAAACAAAACAACAGCGTCAAAGTCAAACAGGAACCGCAAGCAAAATCGAGACCTCGAACCAGAAACCTCAGAACTACGTTCTTCGACGACCTCGAAACTCGTCGGAACAGTTTTGGAAGTGGACTATTTGGGGCGTTTTATGGGGTGTTTTTCAGGTGGAGAAGATGAACTCTCATGGCTCTTTCATGGTGGATGTTAAGCTCTAGATGTAGAATTTTTAGGAGGAAGAAGACCCTCTTTTCGTTGGCTGTCCGTGTATATTCAGTGTATATCGAGAGTATCTCTAGTGTATATAGAATGTATACTGACTGTATATCGAGCGTATACCCTCTGTCTCCGTTAAGAAGAAGCCATCTTTTTTTCCTCTCTATCTTTTGAACTTCCCCCTCCCCTCTTTCTCCAGCTCTCTAATCTCTAAATAGGCATCAAATTAGTGCATCTTCCATTACAAATTATACTTTTAACTTCTTTAATTATCCACTAGTTAGTGTTATTATTTAATTTTCATTAGTGTTAGTTTTACCCTACCAATATAGAAGCTTCCTAATTAGTTAGGTAAGACTCTTTTTTTATTTTTTCTTAAATAAAACCTAAATTAATTTCTATCCCCAAATTATCTTAGACAATTAAATTAATTAACCCTAATAATTATTAAAACTAATTAAAAACCAAATTAAAAGAAAATTGCCAAAATTTAAAAATTAAAGAGTAAAATGTAACATGACTATTTTTATGATCTTTTCTATTTTTTCAACAACAACTTACTTAATTAATCTAAAATGTAAAATAAAATCCAAAATGCGGATGCAATATATTTTTTTTGTATTTTTTCATAATCTGAAATACTACATAATGTATTTTAAAATAAGATAGAAATATTGCACAATACCAAAGCTAATCCTAATTAATTAAACTAAATATAAACTATTTTTGTGTTTTCGAAATTATATAAAGATAAAAATAAGGTACTATTTTTTAAAATTGTTTTTTATGAAAAGTACATAAACTAAAATACTTGTTTGTAATTTTTATTTTTCTGGTAAGAAAATAAAATAAAAGAGTAAAATGAGTTGAAATAGCTATATTAGGCCTAAATTAAATATTTACACGCTAAAATATGAAAAAATCTTGGGGAGGGTCAAAAACTACACGTCTACAGCGCCCGCCTAGATAACAAGGGAATACATTTCAAGTTTTTGCATCAGGCGCCCACCTGGAAAACAAGGGAATACATTTCAAGTTTTGGAATCAGGCGCCCACCTGAATAACAAGGGAATACATTTCAAGTTTTTGCATCAGGCGCCCACCTGAAAAACAAGGGAATACATTTCAAGTTTTTGCATCAAGCGCCTACCTGAAAAATAAGGGAATACATTTCAAGTTTTTGCATCAGGATCCCACCTGGATAAAGAGGGAATACATTTCAAGTTTTGCATTAGGCGACACCTGGATAATGAGGGAATACATTTCGAGTTATGGCATCAGACGCCTGCCTGGATAATAAGGGAATACATTTCAAGTTTTGGCATCAGGCATCTACCTGGATAACAAAGGGAATACATTTCAAGTTTTTGCATCAGGTGCCCACCTGGAAAACGAGGGAATACATTTCAAGTTTTGGCATCAGGCGCCCACCTGAAAAACAAGGGAATACCTTTCAAGTTTTGGCATCAGGCGCCCACTTGGAAAAGAAAGGAATTTAGTTCAGAATTCAATTCGAGTTAGCAACAACAGAAGCTCGCATCGAGAGTGCGAGTCAATAGTTCAAGATGCACGACAGAACTGCAGAAGTTTTAAGATCAAGTTTGAAGATATATAGATCGGATTCTTGTAACTCATAGTTGACAGGCTTATTTAGTCTTTTTCATTTTTGATTTTGATATAATAACAGGACAGCGGATCGGAACCTCGATAGAACGACATCTCAATCAACTCTCCACCTCGGTATACTCCATCACTGTTCCTACTTCTGAACTATACCTGACCTGATTCCTTTATAGCCAAGGATATGTAGGCAGCTCAGATACCAGGGCTCGGTCACATTCTCCTTCCTCTTAATTTTTGGTCTCTCTAAATAAGGGTCGGGTCAAAAAACCTGTCTCGTCGTTCATTGTCTGAAAACTCTTCGCGTTTCCAGTCAAAGAGGGGAAGCTGTAGACATGTGATTTTTGACCCTCCCCAAGATTTTACATATTTTAGCATATAAATATTTAATTTAGGCCTAATATGGCTATTTCAATTAGTTTTGACTCTTTTACTTTATTTTGTCACAAAAATGAAAATTATAAAAAATATTCTCTTTTATTTAGCCAACTGATATAAAACAGTTTCATTTTAAATTTTACTTTAATTAATTAGAAATGATTTTATAATTTTTTAGTTATTATTTTAGGAATTAATATTTTTTTAGTCTAGTAGAGTTAAAGGGCCATTTTTAAAGGTAAATGTGGCCCAATTCGGATCTAGCCCATAATAACCCAAGCCCAATACCCCTAAAACCCTAGAAAGACACTTAAAAACAACCCTAAATCTATCTTCTTCTCTACTATTTTTTCATAGACAACCCCCACCCCCCCAATCTTCTTTTTCATCGCACACAACACAGCCGCTTAAACCAGCCATCTCCCCCAAATACCTGATCTCCTTCTTCCTCACCTGACAGCAGCCACCTGCCACCTCTCTTTCCTCAAATCTTCACGAAAAAAGGGATCTGGTCTTCTTCTTACTCTTTACCGAAAAGAGATACTCACACACATAGAGATACATACACACATGCAAGCACGACAAAGGGAAAGAGCACGAAGTCATGGAGATCTTTCCTCTATTCTTTTTCTTTTCATGAATTCAAACACACACATATATAGAAGAGACAAAAACAGATCTGGGATGAGCCAAAAACAGGATCAAACCCCTTCCAATTTCAAGCAATGTACAGTTGTTGAGGTTCCGGTCGGCGACGGTATCACGTTTTGAGTTTCGGTCTAGTGGTTCAAGTTCCATGTTAATTGTTGTTCACCTTGCAATTTGATCGATTTTGTTTAAGGACCCTGTACAATTTTCATGTATTTAAGGAAATTCAATGACTCCTTTTTGAGTGATAAAACTGGGTTTGAGTCTTGATCTGGGTTCTTTTGCTACTGGAGTGATAATATCAATAACCGATCTTGCTCAACATACATTTGAACAGGTTTTTCATCTTGTGTATTTCATAAGCATTTTTCTTTTCCCCATGTCTCTCTCATTGCTATCGCTATTATGTTATCTATGTGTAAGATACTGAAGAACAACTTGTGTTTCTAGGAAAAGATTCTCAATTGACCCTTAGCTGTATCAATACAAAAACGAACCCAATGTAATTCCAAAGAGATCAAACATGTTTTATTTAGTTCTACTCTGTTTTATCACTTTAATCATTATAATCATGCTTAGGCCGTTAAGAACCATGAATATTCGTAGTTTGCTTGAGGCGTGCTATATAAAATTATCGTGACTATGGGTACGGTTCCCCTGACGTAGTTATGGTACATAATTTTCAAATCCGGGGTACATTTATATGACTCGACCATAACAACTAATAATGTTAATAATTCAAACATGTTATAAATCGTGGGTACGCTTCCCGTGACACGATTCACAATGTGTACCAAACAAATAAATGTATGACAATCATAACTTGTTCCAGAATAATTCCATAAATAATTAAAAGCGGTCAAAGATTAAAAATGCACAATAGGTATAAAATATGTAATTAATCTGATAATTAGGCCAATAATAATAGTTGAGCGACCATGTAAAACCACGGAACCCAGAAATGCCTAATACCTTCTCCCGGGTTAACATAATTCCTTACACGGATTTTTGTGTTCACAGACTGTAAAATAGAGTCAAACTTCCTCGATTCGGGATTTTAAACTGGTGACTTTGGACACCATAAATTATCCCAAGTGGCGACTCTGAATTTCAATAAATAATCTCGTTTCGATTATTATCACTTTAATTAGAAAATTATACCCCTTTTCAGGGTGTAAAAAGGAGGTGTGACAGCTCTGGCAACTCTGCTGGGGAACAAAAACCCAGAACTTCTGGTTCAGGGTTCAAGAATTCAAGCTTAGAATAATTGTTATATTTGGCTTTTATTTATTATCTTATTTGTATTACATGTTTGGGCCTAATGTCCTAAATGTCGCTTTTTACCGCTTTGATATTATTTAAACTGTATATAAACTGCTGCGAAACCATTCTCTTCTCATCTTCGGGGAAGTGCACGCTAGCATGACTTCTTTTATGTTAGTGTCATACCCTAATTTAGAAAGAAGTTCGGACAAGTTACAAGCTGAATGACCTTTTGGTTCCCGGTACGTAGCCCTCCCCCCCCCCGGCTCAAGTTGTCCGCTCAGGTAAGCCAGGTCTAAAACAATACACCCAAGTTTTAAACCTAGAATAAGCCTTATGCCGGATACCCAGTAGGAACGTTTGTTTGTATCACGTGCATTTGGCTTTGGGGACTCAACACAGGGGTTGGGTCCGTCTAGGACAGGTGTACCCAAAAAATAAAAGACCATCCTGATGCATCTTATGTGCCACATGTTCCATTCTTCAAGGGTAAAAAGGATCATTTGGCGGACCAATGATGGTTGAGGGTAAATGAGTGAGAAAAGAGGGTGAAGTATGAAAATAAAGCAAGTAGGGCCCAGTTATGTTTTTCTTTCACATTATTGTTAAGAAAAAGACAAAAAAAAAAATGAAAAATCCAAAAAGATTTTGCACTTTCCCATCATTTTTCAAAAATAAAATAAAATAAAAAAAGGAAAAAGAAATCCAATCATTTTTTTTCAAAAAAAAAAATGAAAAGAAAAGAGAAAAAAAATATATTTTCTCTAAATTAGTTGTTTTTTTATTTCTCGCTCGTATCCAATCTTCCCGAACTATGCATACGTGATTCTCATCTTTCGGGGCGGTATACATAGGCAACCCACATAGAGTCTTAGGTTATTGGTTTCGAGGGTCGTAGCTAAATCTTGCATGTCTAGCCACTTTTGGCCACATCGGCCATTTTGCAAAAATAAGGCTATTTTCGCAAAGTGGTTTGTTTAATTGTGTCACAAGAGTCTCCAATCCACAATTAGGTATCTCTTTACTTTAAGGTCCATCCTTGTCAAATTTGTTGTCTACCGCTTTTGGCCACATAGGCAGTTTTGCAAAATAGGGTTATTTTTGCAAAAGTGGTTCAATTAACCCATGTCTTAGAGTTCTAGATCCACAACAAGGTGTCCTCTCTGTTTAAGGCCCATTCTGTTGAATTTGCAATGCTTAGCCGTTTTCTAGCCACATAGGCCATTTCTACAAAATCGGTCATTTCTTCAAAGTAATTTTTCCATGTCTTAGATGCCACCTTTGTTGAGTTTGCACTTCTAGCTGCCTTTTGTCCATGTAGGCTATTTTGCACAATCATGTCTTGCATGTGCCCAATAGGCAGTGTCATTGTCTCACATAATGTTCTAAATCCTTAACTCTATTTGGTTTTAGTTTTCTTATACAGGTGTGGATCTACTTACTGGAGTTTGAGCATGACAGACACCCCAAGACCATCTGGTCAGGACCGTTGCATCCAGGAGTTGCTTAAGGAGATTTTTTATGTTTTGAGTTTGATTTTTTTATGTTGTCTTGTACTTTATAGTCATGTTCAACAGTACTGATTCTTTTAGTTGGTGTCAGAGTTTGTCGTAATATAGTTGAGTTTGTCAAGTCTTCCGTTATTGTATTTCCTGTTTTATATTTGAAAATCAATAATATACGTCGTAATATACGTAGGCAACCTACATAGGGTTCGATCGAATCATTTTTAAGAATTAAAATTAAAAGAGAAAAAAAAGAGGTGAAATTATGCGATATGAGAAATGAGAGGAAGGAAAAAGAGTGATAATTAGAAGAAAAAAAGGAAGGAAAATGAGCAAGCCAAGAAGTGCTAGAAAGGAAAGAAAAGAGAAGATTGAAATAAACAAAATTGGGATGATGCCAAGTGACCTTATGACCCTCAAAGTCATTCTAGAATCGTTAATTGTTGCTAGGTGCATTGCACGCAATGTGATATTTTTAGCTGTTAAATGTCCTAATGCTAACAGGATGTCCCCATTTTGTTCCTTTTGTTATCTTCATTGAGCAGAAGGTGGTTGGTTTGTGTTTCTTAAGTAACTCATCCATACAACACAAGGTCAAAGAGCAAGGTAGTCATGGATAGCAAAGACTTGGACACAGGGGTTATTGATCCATCTAAGGGAATTGTTGAATCAGAAACTGAGTTAAAAGAAGATGTCTTAAGGTTGAAATGACAGATGGCCAAAATATACCAAACCTGGATTAGTGGGCGTCCTCCACCATCAGTTGCCACTAACTACACTGAAAGCATTGCCACCATTCCGCCACTGTCACAAGTCTAGGATATCTCCCCACAATCTTTTCACACTCCACCTACCAAAATCACCTCATATCTCGCTCCTTTGACCACTCATATTTTTTAGCTCATCCACCAGCTACCTTTCCTCGATCCTCTAGCGAGACTGTGTTCAAAATACCCGATGCCCAATACTATGCTCCAGAACCAACTTTCAAGGCTTCGGATCCATACTCTCACGCTCCTCATTTTGAGCCTCTCGGTAAAACTAAAAAGCCTGCTAAGACAGTGGAGCAAGATGAGATATCCAGGAAGGTGAAAATCTTATAGTAGTCTTTAAGAAACATACAAGGGAGGGAGCCAGATGAGCGTGTCTTACAGAGATTTGTGCTTGTTTCCCGGTGTCCAGTTCCCTGCTAGGTTTAAGATGTCAAAGTTTGATTTGTATGGTGGGCGTGGAGATCCAGAAGCCCATCTAAGGGGTTATTTCTATGAAATGAGAAGTGTTTGTGGGAAAGATGAATTATTGATGGCACGTTTCAGTGAGAGTTTGAGTGGGGAAGCCTTGGAGTGGTTTACTCATCGAGATGTCAGTAAGTGGCATACATGGGGTGACATGGCTCAAGATTTTGTTTGGCACTATCAGTACAATGAAGACATTATCCTAGACCGCTCCTCCCTATCTCAGATGGAAAAGAAACCCAAACAAGTTGTTTTGGGTCAGTCCTCTGATTGATAGAAAATATGTTGTTGAGCCTTGCCAACGACATGATCCAGTGGGCATTCCTACTAAACGCTTTCAGCCTCAATACCAACCCTATGAACATCCCCAAGCTCCACATAATCTACCCCAGTATTATCCTTCGAACAACATCCGGCCATCTGTCCAACCACTAGGTCACTCTCTAGGGCGAGCACCAGCATCCCAAAATTCTCGTGCACCTTCACAGCATTTTCAGGCACCCTATAACCCTAAAAACATAGGCATGGAGGGAAACAAAGTCAATGAAATAGTTTCATGCCAATTGGAGAATCCTACACAAGCCTGTTTGAGAAGTTAAAACATTCTGGCCCGATTGAGCCACTCCTCGACTATACTCCGGACTCATATGCAAAAGGTTTTGATCCTATTGTACGATACATGTACCACTCTATTGTGATCAAGGACAGTGACAGGGGGTATGCGAATCCCCTTGGAAACTTGCTGACTGAAGTTAATGATATTAAAGTTGGTAATGGTCTTGATAATATTGAAGTGGAACTCAGTGGCTAAGATGCTGAGCTTGGTAATTGGAAAGACGCTCCTTTCTTGGCTAGCCATGGGAGTCCTGATGGTTTATTTTGTTGTCGTTTCTGTTGTCTGGGTTATTTCAGGGTTGTAATCCAGATATTGTCTTGTGACTCAAACCCTTCTATCCTTTTATTTTGCCTAGTTCCTCTAGTCATAGTAACTCATTTAGTATTGTCTAGGTTTGTTCCAGGGTTGTAACCCCAGTTTATTCTGCTTGTTTTGTTGTTCAAACCCTTTCACCGTCTATCTAATGTAATTTACTCTTTTCTATTATTTTTAGTCATTTTCGTTTAGTTCTCTTTTCCTTTTATAGTTCTTTTCATGCTGGCTCTAGTGACATGATACGCACGCATAATTCTAGGCCTGGTCTTGAAAGTTAGTTCAATCATGAAGCAATGAAATAATTTGGAAGATTATAGGACACTTGAGGGAAATAAGTATAGATTTGGACATTTTGAGATTATTTGAAGTCCGAATTGTGTGAAACTTGGGCAGATAATTTGAGAAGTTACTAGGATGACAAGAATTCGTTAAAGGAGAGTGCATCCCAGACAATTTTAAGCGAGCAGTTTTGAGTTCAAGTACACCTCAAGTAACAAGTTAAAGCCAAGGGAGTTTGATCTAAACTGACGGAAGGTATCTATTGTGAAGAAGAAATTACTCAACGAGAGTTCTGTACTTGACAAGGCACTTAAAAAAATGGAAAGCATATCAGTGATATCAATGCCGAAGCTGTAAAAGAAATGTTATGTGTGCTCTTCCTTTTTCATTTCAAGTTGCATGTGTTGTACTTGGCATTTTCAGGGATTGGGAGGCCCTCTTTCAGCTACCCAAATATTTATACCATTTGAACACCCTTTTGAGCATGTACTGATTTCTTTTACCTCCCCTCTTTTGGAATCAAGTTAGAGTCATACAAAAAAAAAGTTTATGGCCCCATAGGTTTATTTTAGAAAGTTAATTCCAAAAGGAAAATTAAAAAAAAAAAGAGAAAATAGAGATAAAGAAAAAAAGGAAAAGAAAAAAAAGAAAAAGAAGGAAAAAGAAAAAAAGAAAAAGAAAAAGGAAAATAGTAACAAAAAGTTATCGTGTGAACTACGTTCGACCTGATTCTTGTCACTACAAGATACGTAGGCAGCATTACGTTTCGGTCGCACCAAATAAAATATTTCATAATCCCACGAAGTTGAGAGTGAGACAGTCTTTCTTAGAAATTCCATTTCAAAAAGAAAAACAGAAAAAAAGAGAATCAAATTCCATTGTTTTAGAAACTGGGGCAAAGTTTTAGAATGAATTCTAAAAGTTGTAAATAAATTTGTTACATCTCGCATTTTTGTACGTTAAAGTTTCGTCTTCGGTTAACTGACGTAGAATCGAGGATGAGATCATCTTGACGTTAACGTATTAACAAGAAATAAATAAGTGTTATGAGGGATAAAGGGGTACGCGGATTAACGAAAATGAGTTTCGTTGAAAGTGGACAATTTGGAATAAAATACGGGTCGAGCAATAATACTCGAAAATATAAACTAGTATCATGCAAGGAACCATGTGACCACGGTAGTATAATATATAAAGTATATATGAAGTATTTTAAAAAATAAATAGAATTTTAAGTAATTTGGAGTAATTTTTAAATTATGCGGGTAGTTGATTAGTTATCGAATAACGAAACATTACCCGGTTAACTAATAAGTGGATAAATTTAACAAAAATCATCTCCCCCAACAAGGGAAACGTGGCAACCCACTATCTGACATAGTGACTCATTAGTGTATGACTCAGTGACTTCAATAGTAGTAGTGTTTATCCATTCAAATATAATTCTTACCCCCTTATAATTATTAAACCCTTTTGAATTTCACTTTTGAAAATAAACTACAAAAGATACCACAAATAGCATAGATGTTTTACCAATTGAGTTTCTTGTTCAACTCCTACTGAAAGGGGTAATTCCTCCGAAAGATACAACAAAAAAAAACCAAAGGTAGTGGAACTAATTGCGTGAGCTCTGAATCAGCAAAGTGTAGTATACTGCATATTTGCGCCGCCTCTTCAAACACCCGATATAGACTTCGCTAAGTTTGGAATACAGTATTAGGAAGGTTTAAGCTGTCGATACAAGTGATATAGCTATCCAGGTTTATGCTCTCGATGCAAGTGATATAGATGTTCAGGTATGTTAAGGCTCTCCCTTCTTTCTTTTAGCATGGTCCAGATTATACGAAAGAAACAAGCAAATACACGGTTTCTATAAATTATTCTATTCATAGAAATAGTAGGAGTGTCTATATTCTTGATTCCCCATGAGAATTATTATTATCTTCTGTTCATGGGTCTCAGAATAATACGCAGCTGGAAAAGTTTATCCGGAAGGAATATCCAGATTATTATGTATTTTCATGCATTTTACTCATTTATACATGTGCATTGACCCATGACCAGATGGTGTTATATATGCGTATATATGTAAATATATGTATTTGGGATATGGGAAAAGGTTACGGTGTTATATACGCACCACCACCTGATCAGCTGGTATATGATGATGATGTTGCCCACAGTGGCTGAAATATGATTCAAACGGCGTTATATACGCATATATGGGTATGTATTCAAATGGCGTTATATACGCATATGTATGTATGTATTCAAACGGCGTTATATACGCGTATATATGTATGTATATATATGTATATGGGATATGGGAATGGTTATGGCGTTATATACGCACCACCACCTGATCAGCTGGTATACGATTATGACTTTGCCCACAGTGGCCGATATGATGTGATGGGATGCCCTCAGAGGCTGATGATATTATGTAAATCCATACCTATGCATGGCTTGACATTTACACGCACGTGCATGACGTTATAAACGTTTCAAAATATACAAAGTTATTCAGATTTAAAGATGTGTTTCAGTATTCCATGTTTCATCTATGTCTATTACGTACTAATTTCCATGCCTTACATACTCAGTACATTTTTCGTACTGACGCCCTATTCCACGGGGCCTGCGTTTCATGCCCGCAGGTGCAGGTAGGCAAGCTGACGGTCCTCCTTCTTAGGATCCCTGATCAGCGAGAGTTGGCATGCTCTATTTGATCCGGAGCTACTTTTGATATTGGTACGATACGTTTGTACATATATATGTATATGAGTATGACATGGCTCAGTCCTGTCTTTGTACAGTTATGTTTCTGTTAGAGGTCTGTAGACAGTATGTCTAGTTGGGTTATATGTGGCCTTGTCGGCTTTCAGTTTTTGATGTATAGTTGTCTATAGCAGCCTTGCCGGCTTGCCCACTGTATTCTGTCTGTATACGTACATATGCCTTGATGGCAGGCTTCTTTCACGTATGTTAATTTTGTAATGCATCAGATGTTATTCAGGTTCATATTTTAGACGTATGCTTAGGGGTGTTTGATAGGTAAGAATCAGGCGCCCGTCGCGGTCCATCGGTTTGTGTCGTGACAAAAGTGGTATCAGAGCAGTTCTGTCCTAGGGTTGTCTACAGACCGTGTCTAGTAGAGTCTTGTTTATGGGTGTGTCGTGCACCACACTTATAAACAGGAGGCTACAGGACATATAGGCTGTTATCCTCTCTTTTTATCTCAAGATCGTGCAATATAAGAATTCATGTTCCTAACGATACGTTATATTTTCAGCAATGCCTCCAAAGAGTACGGCCGCCCATAAGGGAAAGTCCGTGGCTGGTGAGACTATTAGTCGAGCACCACGAGTTACTAGGGCTCGAGGAGAATCTCATGGTGAGGTTCCATCTCAGACTTCACATACCCCGCCTTTTCCAGAAGAGCTCCGAAGGGCACCAACTCCAATACCCGCCCCTATACATTCAACACCTCAGTAGGATACGCCGGGTCAGGAGATGAGAGATGTTGTTCAGTTATTGACCCGATTAGAAGCCACACAGGCTCGGCGTCAGGAAGCAGGTATTGGTCACACAGATAGGTCCGTGAGCGCGAGGGTTTGTGACTTTATTAATTTAGACCCTCCGGTATTCACTGGAGCAGACCCGAATAAGGACCCTCAAGTATTTATTGATAGAGTACAGAGGACGTTACGGGCAATGAAGGCCACTGAGGCTGAGTCAGTTGAGCTAGCTTCCTATAGGCTCTGAGATGTTGCAGTTAATTGGTACGAGTCTTGGGAATTGTCCAGAGGTGAGAATGCCCATCCCGCGGCATGGCAGGAGTTTACAGAAGCTTTTTTTCGTCATTATCTGCCACAGAGCTTAGGCGAGCCAGAGTTGATAGGTTCTTGACCCTTCGGCAGGGAAACAAGAGTGTTCAGGAGTACTGTATTCAGTTTGATTCGTTGGCTAGGTATGCACCCACTATTGTATCTAAGATGGAGGATCGGGTTCACCGGTTCGTGATGGGGTTAGAACCTTATTTGCTTAACGATTGTATGTCGGTTTCACTTCATCTAGACATGGATATTTCTCGTATTCAGGCGTACGCTCAAGGTGTAGAGGAGCGTAAATAGAAACAGAGGGTCGATCGTGAGCATGATAGGGCCCAAAATAAGAGGGCGAGGTCTTCGGGTCCTTCTGGTGAGTTTCGAGATGGTCAGAGGCAACAGTATTCGAGATATCCATACCATCCCTTGGCTAGCGCGCACCCTCAGTTTGGAGGAAAGAGATTTGATCGTTCTACATATTCAGGGTCTGGCCAGAATTTTAGGGCCTCAAGTTTTCAGTATAGGGGTGAGCCAAATCAGATGAGGCCACCCTTACCACGATGTACTCAATGTGGTAAGCAGCATACCGGGCAGTGCCGTATGGGGTCAGGTGCGTGTTATACTTGTGGTTATCCGGGCCACGTTATGAGGGATTGTCCGATAAGAGGTGATGCAAGCATAGCTCAGCCAGGGGGATCTGTGGCTGGATCGTCATCATCAGTACGCCCCCTAGGCAAAGTCACCAAGCACCAATGAGTCGTTGTAGAGGAAGAGGCGGAGCATCTAGCTCGAGCAGCCCTCAGAACCGCATTTATGCGTTAGCAGGATGACAGGACCAAGAGTCATCACCTGATGTTGTTACAGGTATATTATCAGTCTCCTCCTACGATGTATATGCACTAATTGATCCAGGTTCCACCTTATCATACGTTACTCCGTTGATTGCTAGTAAGTTTGAAATAAAACCTGAATTGGTTAAACCTTTTGAGGTGTCTACACCTGTTGGGGACTCGGTGATAGCTAAGCAGGTATATAGGGGTTGTATAATAATAGTTCATGGTCGACCTACCGTAGCAGACTTAATCGAGTTAGATATGGTAGAATTTGATGTTATAATGGGTATGGATTGGTTGGCTTCTTGTCATGCCAATGTTGATTGTAGATCGAAGATAGTCCGATTTCAATTTCCGGGGGAGCCTATTTTGGAGTGGAAAGGTAACACGACATCGCCGAGAGGTAGATTTATTTCCTATCTCAAGGCAAGGAAGATGATCAGAAAGGGCTGTATTTATCACTTAGTTCGGGTTCAGGATGTGGAAGTAGAGTCACCAACTATTCAGTCCATCCCTGTGGTAAATGAATTTCCAGATACCTTCCCTGATGAACTTTCGGGTCTCCCGCCAGAGCGAGAAATTGAGTTTTCTATTGACCTACTACCAGATACTCACCCAATATCTATTCCTCCTTATAGAATGGCCCCCGTAGAGCTGAAAGAATTGAAAGAACAACTAAAGGACTTGCTTGAAAAAGGTTTTATCAAACCTAGTACGTCCTCGTGGGGAGCACCTCTGTTGTTTGTAAGGAAGAAAGATGGTTCTTTAAGAATGTGTATTGATTATAGGCAACTGAATAAGGTGACGATCAAGAATAAGTACACGCTCCCGAGGATTGATGACTTATTTGATCAGTTGCCAGGTGCCAAGTGGTTTTCAAAGATAGACTTGAGGTCCGGGTACCACCAAGTAAGGGTTAAAGATGAAGATATTTTGAAGACAGCGTTCAGGACTAGATATGGGCATTTTGAGTTTCGGGTTATGTCGTTCGGTCTGACCAATGCCCTAGCAGTATTCATGGATTTGATGAACCGTGTGTTCAGGCCTTTCTTAGATCTGTTTGTAATTGTATTTATTGACGATATATTGGTATATTCTCGTTCAGAGGATGAGCATGTTGGTCATCTGCGTACGGTGCTCAAAGTTCTACAAGAAAGGAAGTTGTATGCAAAATTTTCTAAGTATGAATTCTGGTTGAACTCTATAACTTTCCTTGGGCATATCATTTCGGGTGAAGGCATCCTGGTGGATACACAAAAGATTAAGGCAGTAAAGACTTGGCCTAGGCCCACAACACCAACGGAGGTTCGTAGTTTTCTTGGGTTGGCAGGTTATTACAGGAGATTTGTGGAAGGATTTTCTTCCCTTTCAGCACCTTTAACAAAGTTGACTCAGAAGGGAGCAAAATTTCAATGGACTGATGCTTGTGAACGGAGTTTCCAGGCATTAAAGGATAGGTTAACTTCAGCACCGGTTCTCACGCTCCCAGAAGGGACCGATGGTTATGTTATCTATTGTGATGCTTCAGGCGCTGGATTGAGTTGTGTGCTAATGCATCATGGTAAGGTTGTGGCTTATGCTTCTAGACAACTAAGAAAGCACGAAAAGAACTACCCGACCCATGATTTAGAGTTAGTTGCGGTGATTCATGTACTAAAGATGTGGAGGCACTACTTGTATGACATTCATGTTGATATTTATACGGATCATACGAGCCTCCAGTACATCTTCAAGCAAAGGGAATTGAATCTTCGTCAAAGGAGATGGTTGGAGCTACTTAAAGACTATGACGTTAATATTTTATAGCATCCGGGGAAGGCAAACGTAGTTGCCGATGCACTCAGCCATAGATCTATGGGTAGCCTGTCGTATTTGCAGCCAGAAAAGAGGGGAATAGCCCATGAGGTTCATCAGCTAGCTAGTCTTGGAGTTCAGTTACTGGACTCAAGTGACATTGGAATTACTCTTCAGGATACGACAACATCATCTTTAGTAACTGAAGTGAAGGAACGCCAATACGAGGACCCTGTGCTAATTCATTATAGAGATACCACTCTTCAGAAGAAGAAGACACCATTTGAAATTACCGAAGATGGGGTCCTCAGATACCAAGGGCGATTATGTGTGCCTAATGTTGCGGGGTTGCGTCGGCAGGTCATAGGAGAAACTCACTATTCCCGTTATCCCATCCATCCAGGAGCGACAAAGATGTATCATGACATCAGGGGAATATATTGGTGGGACGGAATGAAAAAGGACATAGCTGAATTTGTTGCTCAGTGCCCTAACTGTCAGCAGGTTAAGATTGAGCAACAAAAACCTGGTGGATTATTGCAGGCTATAGAGATTCCGACTTGGAAATGGGAAATAATCAATATGGACTTCATCATAGGCTTACCTCGTACCCAGCGTAAGTTCGATTCGATATGGGTGATTGTTGATAGGCTCATAAAGTCAGCCCATTTTCTGCCCGTTAGAACTACGTACTCCTCAGAAGATTATGTGAGGCTTTATATTAAGGAGATAGTACAACTGCATGGTGTACCTGTATCTATTATCTCAGATAGAGGAGTTCAATTTATAGGTAACTTTTGGAGATCCTTCCAAAAGGGATTGGGGACTCAAGTAAGTCTTAGTACAGTATTTCATCCCCAGACAGACGGACAGGCTGAACGTACAATTCAAACACTGGAGGATATGTTGCGAGCTTGTGTAATAGACTTCAAAGGTAGTTGGGATAATCATCTGCCGCTTATTGAGTTCGCATATAATAATAGCTACCATTCTAGTATTCAGATGGCTCCATACGAAGCCCTTTACGGATGAAAGTGTAGGTCGCTTATAGGGTGGTTCGACGTTGGAGAATCTGGATTACACGGGCCAGACCTGGTTCAGCAAGCCATAGAAAAAGTAAAGCTTATCCGGGATCGACTATTAACAGCTCAGAGTCGTCAGAAGTCATATTAAGACGTGCGATGTTGAGATTTAGAGTTCGGGGTTGATGACTGGGTATTCTTGAAGGTGTCACCTATGAAGGGTGTGATGAGATTTGGCAAAAAGGGTAAACTTAGCACACGGTATATCGGGCATTATAAGATCATTTGGAGGGTGGGCCGAGTAGCTTATGAGTTAGAATTGCCCTTGCAATTGGAGTTTGTCCATCCAGTTTTTCATGTATCTATGTTACGAAAGTACATTGGCGATCCTACCCGAGTGGTACCTACGAATGATGTACAGATTACAGAGGACTTGTCATACGAGGAAATTCCGGTTGCCATTCTAGACCGACAAATCCGCAAGCTACGGAATAAGGAGGTAGCCTCCGTGAAAGTACTTTGGAGAAACAACAATGTGGAAGAAATGACTTGGGAGGCCGAGGAAAACATGAAGTCTAGATATCCCTACTTATTTCCTCCTCCAGAGAAGGGTCCGATTGAGATGTCATAATCATAAGTTATGTGCATAAATTCTTGCGTTTGTTATTGTCGTTGGTCATGTGAGGCCATTGTCGTTATTGATAATTGTGGTCCTGTGTGGCGTTGGGTTATTAAGCTTCTACGGGGAGAGTTGGTAGTAGTATTGTTATAAAAGGCGACCTTGCCAAAGTTACATGGATCACGGAGAGTGGGACATTTGAGGACGAATGTTTCCAAGGGGAAAGGATGCTACATCTCGCATTTTTGTACGTCAAAAGTTTCGTCTTCGGTTAACTGACGTAGAATCGGGGATGAGATCATCTTGACGTTAACGTATTAACAAGAAATAAATAAGTGTTATGAGGGATAAAGGGGTACGCAGATTAACGAAAACGAGTTTCGTTGAAAGTGAACAATTTGGAATAAAATACGGGTCGAGCAATAATACCCGAAAATTATAAACTAGTACCATGCAAGGAACCATGTGACCACGGTAGTATAATATATAAAGTATATATGAAGTATTTTAAAAAAATAAATAGAATTTTAAGTAATTTGGGATAATTTTTAAATTATGCGGGTAGTTGATTAATTATCGAATAATGAAACATTACCCGGTTAACTAATAAGTGGATAAATTTAACAAAAATCATCTCCCCCAACAAGGGAAACGTGGCAGCCCACTATCTGACATAGTGACTCATTAGTGTATGACTCAGGGACTTCAATAGTAGTAGTGTTTATCCATTCAAATATAATTCTTACCCCCTTATAGTTATTAAACCCTTTTGAATTTCACTTTTGAAAATAAACTACAAAAGATACCACAAATAGCATAGATGTTTTACCAATTGAGTTTCTTGTTCAACTCCTACTGAAAGGGGTAATTCCTCCGAAAGATACAACAATAACAAAAAAAGCAAAGGTAGTGGAACTAATTGCGTGAGCTCTGAATCAGCAAAGTGTAGTATACTGCATATTTGCGCCGCCTCTTCATACACCCGATATAGACTTTGCTAAGTTTGGAATACAGTATTAGGAAGGTTTATGTTGTCGATACAAGTGACATAGCTATCCAGGTTTATGCTCTCGATGCAAGTTATATAGTTGTTCAGGTATGTTAAGGCTCTCCCTTCTTTCTTTTGGCATGGTCCAGATTATACGAAAGAAATGAGCAAATACACGGTTTCTATAAATTATTCTATTCATAGAAATAGTAGGGGTGTCTATATTCTTGATTACCCATGAGAATTATTATTATCTTCTGTTCATGGGTCTCAGAATAATACGCAGCTGGAAAAGTTTATCCGGAACGAATATCGAGATTATTATGTATTTTCATGCATTTTACTCATTTATACATGTGCATTGACCCATGACCAGATGACGTTATATACGCATATATATGTAAATATATGTATATGGGATATGGGAAAAGGCTACGGTGTTATATACGCACCACCACCTGATCAGCTGGTATATGATGATGATGTTGCCCACAGTGGCTGAAATATGATTCAAACGGCGTTATATACGCATATATGGGTATGTATGCAAATGGCGTTATATACGCATATATATATGTATGTATTCAAATGACGTTATATACGCGTATATATGTATGTATATATATGTATATGGGATATGGGAATGGTTATGGCATTATATACGTACCACCACCTGATCAGCTGGTATACGATTATGACTTTGCCCACAGTGGCCGATATGATGTGATGGGATGCCCTCAGAGGCTGATGATATTATGTAAATCCATACCTATGCATGGCTTGACATTTACACGCACGTGCATGACGTTATAAACGTTTCAAAATATACAAAGTTATTCAGATTTAAAGATGTGTTTCAGTATTTCATTTTTCATCTATGTCTATTACGTACTAATTTCCATGCCTTACATACTCAGTATATTTTTTGTACTGACGCCCTATTCCACGGGGCCTACGTTTCATGCCCGCAGGTGCAGGTAGGCAAGCTGACGGTCCTCCTTCTTAGGATCCCTGATCAGCGAAAGTTGGCATGCTCCATTTGATCCGGAGCTACTTTTGATATTGGTACGATACGTTTGTACATATATATGTATATGAGTATGACATGGCTCAGTCCTGTCTTTGTACAGTTATGTTTCTGTTAGAGTCTGTAGACAGTATGTCTAGTTGGGTTATATGTGGCCTTGTCGGCTTTCAGTTTTTGATGTATAGTTGTCTATAGCAGCCTTGCTGGCTCGCCCACTGTATTCTGTCTGTATACGTACATATGCCTTGATGGTAGGGTTCTTTAACGTATGTTAATTTTGTAATACAGCAGATGTTATTTAGGTTCATATTTTAGATGTATGCTTAGGGGTGTTTGATAGGTAAGACTCAGGCGCCCGTCGCGGCCCATCGGTTTGGGTCGTGACAAAATTAACCCCGTTGTCTTATTTATTTTGAACCTTTATGATATCCTTTCTTTCTAACCCTATCCAAAAGCAACATTACAGTCCAAAAAGACCTCCCAGATAATCTTTGAGAGTGCCGAGTTAGACATGCCAAGAGCATATGATATTTCTATCGTGGTTAATGCCTGTCATCTGCAGAATTAGAGGGAAAAAAGAAGAAAAGAAAGATGAGAGAGTCTTATCGACGAAAACCTTCACAGGCACCATAAGACGACGGTAAGTTGAGAGAAAGAACAAAATGAGAGAGGCTTGATGGTGAAAACCCTTCGGGCACTACAAGTTGAATAAGGACTATGAATCAGATAGGATAATCAGAGCGTGGAAGCCTAGTTTCACGACTCAGAGGTATAACAAGAGTGTAACATTAGACTTGCTTGACAAATTAGGCCACTTAATCCAAAGGTGCATGTCATGGTCATTAGAGTTGGTATCCACATCTGATAAGTTTTTACTTTGTAGTTTTCTTGTTAGGAATCATCTCTTTCTATTGTCCTTTACTCTACTCCCTTTGTCTTATTTACTTCCTCTTCTGGAGTCTGTTTGTCATAACAAGTGAGAAATGACTTTAAAATTTATTACGAGCTTTCCAATTGCACAAAACAAAATCTGGCTAGCACATCAAAGCGGCATAAGTTAGGAAAGAACAGTATGCGCCCTGAGTGGGTGGCAATTGACGTGCTTTGGGATTCATGTGAAATACAAAGGTTCGGTATATGTCAATGCATGAGCACAATGCAATAGTTAGAAGGTATTGAGTTTGAACAGATCAGAGGTATTTTCTGTAACAAGGGTGAAAGAGAAAGTGATTAGTCAATAAACAAGCTAGGTCTTTTAAGTTGAAATCAAAGTTATCATGGCAAGTGAAGGAGCGATCGCCCTCAAAATCAAGGCCACAAACCAACCACCATGTTTAAACTCACAAGTTTTCTTTGTTTAAAATAGGGACGAAGACTATGTCTATATCAAAGCTTAGAAGCTTGAATTTTTGAAGTGTCATGCCCAAATTTTGTCAGCACAAAGGCTGTTTGAGAAGGGGCAACAAAATTTGTTCGATCTGCAAGGATCCTCCTAATGGAAGTATTGTTCAGGGTCAAAGAATTTTGTTCTTTCTGCAGGGATCTTCCAGAAAGAGAGCGTGGCTCAGGTAAGTTCATTTTCAGTTCTCACGACCATCCTGAATAATAAGATAAGTTTTCAAGTTCTCAAGACCTTCTTGGATAATAGGGTTTAGGTTTTATGTTTTTCAGGACCCTCCTGGATAATGGGATTTAGTTTTAAGTGTTCAGGGTCCTCCTGCATAATGGGATTTAGCTTTTATATTCTTATAGCTCTTTTGGACAACAAGATTTGCTTAACACTCACAGATGTTCCCGGTACCAATCTGAGACAGAAAAACTTCTTTTGTTTTGTCACAATGCAGGCGCCCACGTGGAGAACAAGGGAATTCATTTCAAGTCTAAGTTATAGGCACCCACCTGAAAAACTAGGGAATTCATTTTATGTTTAATCATCATGCGCCCACCTGGAGAATAAGGGAATACATTTCTAGTTTGGCATCATGCACCCACTTGGATGACAAGGGAATACATTTCTAGTATTTGCTTCAGGCGCCCACCTGGATAACAAGGGAATACATTTCAAGTTTTTGCATCAGGCACCCACCCGGGAAATAAGGGAATACATTTCAAGTTTTGGCATAAGGCGCCCAGCTGGATAACAAGGAAATACATTTCAAGTTTTTGCATCAGGCGCCCACCTGGAAAACAAAGGAATACATTTCAAGTTTTGGCATCAGGCACCCACCTGGATAACAAGGGAATATATTTCAAGTTTTGGCATCAAGCGCCCACCTGGATAACAGGGGAATACATTTCAAGTTTTTGCATCAGGTGCCCACCTGGATAATAAGGGAATACATTTTAAGTTTTTGCATCAGGCGTCCACCTGAAAATGAGGGAATACATTTCGAGTTTTGGCATCAATCGCCCACCTGGATAATAAGGGAATACATTTCAAGTTTTGGCATCAGGCGCCCGCCTGGATAACAAGGGAATACATTTCAAGTTTTTGCATCAGGCGCCCACCTTGATAACAAGGGAATACATTTCAAGTTTTTGCATCAGGCTCCCACCTAGAAAACGTGGGAATACATTTCAAGTTTTGGCATCAGGCGCCCACCTGGAAAACAAGGGAATACATTTCAAGTTTTGGCATCAGGCGCCCATTTGGACAACAAGGGAATTTATTTCAGAATTTCAATTCGAGTTAGCAACAACGGAAGCTCGCATCGAGAGTGCGAGTCAATAGTTCAAGATGCGCAGCAGAACTGTAGAAGTTTAAAGATCAAGTTTGATGATATATAGATAGGATTCTTGTAGCTCATAGTTGACAGTCTTAGTTAGTCTTTTTCATTTTTGATTTTGATGTAATAACATGACCGCGGACCGGAACCTCGACGAAACGGCACCTCAATCGGCTCTCCACCTCGGTATACTCCATCATTGTTCCTACTTCTGAACTACATGTGGCCTGATTCTTTTATATCCAAGGATATGTAGGCAACTTAGATACTAGTCACATTCTCCTTTCTCTTAGTTTTTGGTCTCTCTAAAAAAGGGTCGGATCAACAAACTTGTCTCGTCGCTCTTTGTCTGAAACCCTTCGCGTTTCTAGTCAAAGATGGGCAGCTGTAGACATGTGATTTTTGACCCTCCCCAAGATTTTGTATATTTTAGCATATAAATATTTAGTTTAGGCCTAATATCGCTATTTCAATTAGTTTTGACTCTTTTACTTTATTTTGTCATAAAAATAAAAAATACAAAAAATATTCTCTTTTATTTAACCAATTGATATAAAACAATTTCATTTTTAAATTTTAATTTTACTTTAATTAATTTGAAATGATTTCATAATTTTGTAGTTGTTATTTTAGTTTTTTTTTAGTCTAGTAGAGTTAAAAGACCTTTTTTAAAAGTTAAATTTGGCCCAATTCGGATTTAGCCCATAATAACCCAAGCCCAATACCCCTAAAACCCTAGGAAGACATTAAACAGGGACCCCTAACCTACACATAGGATCAGCCGTTTTTCATAGACAACCCCCCAGCTTCTTCTTCATCGCACACAACACAGCCACTTAAACCAGCCATCTCCCCAAAATACCTGATCTCCTTCTTCCTCGCCTGACAACAGCTACCCGCCACCCCCCTTTCCTCAAATCTTCACAAATAAAAGGGATCTGATCTTCTTCTTGCTCTCAACCTAAAAGAGATACACACACATAGAGATACATACACACACGCACACACGGTAAAGGGAATGAGCACGAAGTCATGGGGATCTTTCCTCTCTTCTTTTTCTTTTTATGAATTCAAACACACACATATGCAGAGGGGATGAAAACAGATCTGGGATGAGCCAAAAAAGGATCAAACCCCTTCCAATTTCAAGCAATGTGCAGTTGTTGAGGTTCTGGTCGACGATGGTAGCATGTTTTGAGTTTCGGTCTAGTGGTTCAAGTTCCGTGTTAATTGTTATTCACCCTGCAATTTGCTCCGTTTTGTTTAAGGATCCTGTACAATTTTCAAGTATTTAAGGAAATTCGATGACTCCTTTTTGAGTGATAAACTGGATTGGAGTCTTGATCTGGGTTCTTTTGCTACTGCAGTGATAATATCAACAACCAATCTTGCTCAACATACACTTGAACAGGTTTTTCATCTCATGTATTTCATAAGCATTTTGCTTTTTCCCATGTCACTCTCATTGTTATCGCTATGACGTTATCTATGTGCAAGATACTGAAGAACAACTTGTGTTTCTAGGCAAAGATTCTCATTTGACCCTTAGCTGTATCAATACAAGAACGAACCCAGTGTGATTCCAATGAGATCAAACATGTTTTATTTAGTTCTACTTTGTTTTATCACTTTAATCATTAGAAGCATGCTTAGGCCGTTAAGAACCATGAATATTCGTAGTTTGCTTTAGGCGTGCTATATAAAAGTATCGTGACTACGGGTACGGTTTCCGTGACGTAGTTATGGTACATAATTTCCAAATTCGGGGGTACATTTATGTGACCCGACCATAACAACTAATAATGTTAATAATTCAAACATGTTGTAAATCGTGGGTAAGGTTCCCATGATATGATTCGCAATGTGTACCAAACAAACAAGTGTACGATAATCGTAACTTGTTCCAGAATAATTCCATAAATAATTAAAAGAGGTCAAAGGTTAAAAATGCACAATAGGTATAACACATATAATTAATCAGATAGTAGGCCAATAATAATAGTTGAGAGACCGTGCTAAAATTACGGAACCCGAAAATGCCTAATACCTTCTCCCGGGTTAACAGAATTCCTTACCCAGATTTCTGTGTTCGTGGACTGTAAAACAGAGTCAAACTTCCTCGATTTGAGATTTTAAACCGGTGACTAGGGACACCATAAATTATCCCAAGTGGTGACTCTAAATTTGAATAAATAATTCCGTTTCGATTATTGTCACTTTAGTTGGGGAAAAACTCCCCTATACCCTTTTTCGGGTGTAAAAAGAAGGTGTGACACCTAGCATTGCACAAGCTTTTTCTATACTTATTCAAGAGGAAAAATAGAGGGAAGTCAAGCCACACAACCAATTTGTAGTGGAATCTGCATCTCTTAATGCCAATGCGATAAACAATAACTTCAAGACCAACTATAACGCAAATGGATACAATCTTGGAGATAATGCAAACAGGGGAGAATATCCTTCAAACAAGCCTCGTCCGTTTTGTGAGTATTGCAATAAGGCAGGACATACTAAAGACAAATACTTCAAACTCTATGGGTATCCTCTAAACTATAAAGTATCCCTGTTACAACAATAATAATAAAGGAAAGAGAATTGTATAAAATGTGTTTGGAGCACCAAATGAAGGGCCTAATGTTCCAGAAATCGAAGGAAATCCTCATTAGCAAGGAAGAACTATGAACCACTCAACTCAAGATTAGTATGGACAACTTCTTAACATTCCGGAAAAACTTCAAACAGGAAACTCAAAGAAAAAGCCTTGAGACATGGCATGACTGGAGGAGCTGTAAACTTTACAAGTACTACTGCTTGTTCCTCCTCTGTTGATCATAGTAATCAGTTGTGTGAACACTCTAAATCAGATGTTGACTCGTGGATTCTTGATTTCAGAGCCACAGATCATATGACCTACAATAAAACATTATTGTCCAACACCAGAAATTAAGTATAACCTCACCTAGTTTCATTACCCAATGGATACAAAGTGAAGGTGATACTTATTGGTAAAGTGATTCTTAGTCCCAATTTCATTTTGAGAAAGGTGCTTTATGTGCCCAGTTTCAAATTCAATTTGATCATTATCTATTTCCTAACTATACAACTTGATTGTATAGTTCTATTCATAAAATTCTCATGTCTTCTTCTACAGGGCCCTTCATTAAAGAGGCCACAGGAGATTGGTAAAGCCAAGGGAAATCTTTACTTCCATTGCTCAAATTCATGCAATATTAATTTAGGTTTTTCTTCTGCACTTGACATTCCTGCTTCATCATATAGTTCTAATTCTGCACCTAGTACATCCACCGCCACTCACACACAAAACAAAAATAATGTGTAGTCCATTGTAAAGACTATTGTTCCAAACAATGAAAATAAATGTTCTGTTTCAAATTCTTTTTCTTCTTCTGAAAAACATAAAGATTGTAGTTCTGATTCAAGTGAATCTTCTTCTAGGAAACATAATGTAGATATTTTGGCGCATATAGATTGGGCCATGTGCCTTTTATCAAAATAAGGGATATCTCAGCTAAACCAACTACCTTTGAAAAAAAAACAACTATTTTTTTGCCCTATATGCCTAATGGTCAAGCAAAGCAGATCCCCTTTCCTGCAAAGTACCATAAACACACTTAGAATCTTTAAGTTGTTGTATGTCTTTAAGTTGTTGTATGCAGATCTTTATGGTCCCTGTCACATTCCAAATTTTGATGGCTACAAGTATTTCATTACCGTTGTAAATGACTACAGTAGATCTGCATGGACACACCTTCTGAATTGCAAGAGAAATGCCTAGCACGTCATCAAAGCTTTTGTTGCCATGGAAGAAAATCAGTTCAAGAATACCATAAAAATAATTAGAACAGACAATGGACTGGAGTTTGCCAATGCTGTCAGCACCATATTTTTCCAAAGTAAAGGAATCATACACCAAAAGACTTGCCCTTATACACCTTAACAAAATGGCAGAGTTGAGAGAAAACACTAGTATCTCCTTGAAACAACTAGAGCATTGTTGTATCAATCCAAACCGCCTTTACAATATTGGGGTGAATTTATTTTCACCTCAATTTACTTAATAAACAGACTGCCATCATCCTCTATTGAAAATAAGTGCCCATATGAACTACTCTACAAGAAAAAGCCACTTTATTCACACCTTAGGAGTTTTGGCTGTCTTTGCTTTCCAATCACACTCAAGACTCACAAATACAAATTTGAACCTAGATCAATACTCCATGTCTTTATAGGATACCTTTTTGGGACAAAAGGTTACAATGTACAAAAAATTTCCACTAAAAGGATACATGTTTCAAGAGATGTATTATTTCATGAAAATATCTTTCCTTTTTGCTTGAAATCAAATTCTGATAATATGTTTTCCAGTTCTGATTGTTCATCTTTACCTTTACCTCAAATGCGTCTGAATGTAGAAAGTAATGCACTAACACACCATAGTTCAAATGATTTTGTTACATTTTCTATTGCATTACCTCACATTCACAGTACATTGTGCCCAACACCTGTGTTAGGGTATTATGATTCTGAGGGTAATCATGATGTAACTGAACTTGGTATCACATTTCTACAACTCCAAGATCAGAATAGTCCACATAGTCTTAGTAGCTCATCTGGTTCTAATTAAAGCATTCCAGCCTCAGCTCCAGAAAATAACAGACCACCTAGAGTTCATAAACTCCCCACTTAGTTGAGAGACTATGTATACACACTACCAAACCAACCTAACAATACTTCACTTCATGATGAACAAAGCACATCTTCTCTTTATTTCAATACTTGTATCTAGGGGTAGGCGTTCGGGCAGTTCAAATTGCATTTGAAAATTTTGGTTTGGAATTTTAATTTACGGATTGAAGAAATGGCAAACCAAATCCAATTCAAATAAGTTCGGATTGGATCGGATTTTTTAAGTTCGGTTTCGGATTAATCGGTTGGATATTTTGAATTTTCGATTTTGAGCTTATAAGTTGAGATGTTCTTTTTTTTACATAAATAAATATCCAAATAAAGTACTCATGTTACATTACCTAAAAAGTTTCTCATTCTCACCGTAATCACCCAAATGAAGTATTCAAGTAATGAAATTATTATATAAAAAAAATACAATAGAGACATTAATATGACCGATAAGAAGTAAAAATAGTAAAACCATTTCAAAATAGAAAGTATTCTCACAGTAACTTAGTAATTAATATTGAATATATGAGATAATATCTAATGTGTAGGGTATTGAACTTATTAAAACTGACATATGCATAATTGACTAAATATAAACTATAAGAATTTCAGATTTTTAGATATCCAAAAATTCGAAGTACCAAATCTAATATCCAATCCGAAATTAAAAAATCTTAAAAATTAAATCCAAAATCCAATTCGTAATACGAAAATCCAAACCAAAAATCCAAAAAAAATAGATTTCAGATTTGCCCAAACTATGCTCACCCCTACTTTTATCCCTGATATGCAGCCCATTAGCCTTAGAGCCTTAGCCACTAATCATCAACATTTGATAAAGAATGTGTCACTAGACTGTGAACCTGGTTCATATGAGGAGGCATCTACAATACCTGCATGGCAAGCAGCAATGACTCAAGAATTTGAGGCATTATATGCCAGCAATACCTGGGATTTGGCACCACTTCCAGTTGAGAAAAAGGCAACAATGTGCAAGTGGGTATACAAGATAAAACACAAGGCCTAGAAGAGTGTAGAAATGTTTAAAGCTAAGTTGGTTGTGAAAGGTTACACTCAACAGGCTGGAGTGGACTACACTGAGACCTTCTCACATGTTGTAAAGATGACAACAGTGAGGACTTTGATTGGGGTAGTAATTAAGAAATGATGGAAAATGTTCCAATTAGATGTGAACAATGCATACCTCCATGGAGACTTACATGAGGAGGTGTATATGGAAGTGCCACCAAGCTTACTTGTGGAGCAATCTAGGATAATGTGCAAGTTAAACAAATCTTTATATGGATTAAAGCAGTCTAGTAGACAGTGGTATGCCAAGTTGACAGAAGCTCTTTGTTACAGATGTTATATGCACTCTATGTTTGATTACTCCATGTTCTACAAAGGTAAGGGGGATTTAGTGACTTCTGTAGCTATGTATGTAGATGATATTATCATCACAGGGGCTCACTTGGAGGAAATCAATAGTTTGAAGAGGTTCCTGCATGAGACTTTCAGAATAAAAGACCTAGGTAGACTTCACTATTTCCAAGGGCTAGAGATACTCTACAAAGGGGATGGAGTCCTGGCCACACAGAGGAAGTTCACTCAGGACATTCTGAAGGAGTTTGACTGTGTAGGGTGTTCTGTTGTGACCTCACCTCTTGATTCATTAGTAAAGTTGAAAGCATGAGAAGGCACACTACTTCCAGATCCTAGTTACTATAGGAAATTAATTGGGAAATTAAACTTTCTTACAGGAACCATGCCTCACATAGCTTATAGTGTTCAACACTTGAGCCAATACATGCAAAGTCCTAGAGATAGTCATTTAAAGGTTGATGTGCATGTGCTAAAATATCTGAAAGGGACTCATCTCTGGGTATCTTTCTATCCAACAATAGAGACTGCATAGTAAGAGATTTTTGTGATTTTGATTGGGCTGCTTGCCCTGAAACTAAGAAATCTGTTAGTGGCTACATAGTGCTTCTTGGTGATAGTCCAATCAGTTAGAAATCCAAAAAACAATCTACTATATCCTTGTCTTCAGCAGAAGCAAATTATAGAGTAGTCAGAAAAGTAGTTGAAGAACTGGTATGGCTTGCATGACTGCTTGAGGAGCTCACAGTACCTGTTTCCCTACCCATACATGTTTTTTATGACAACCAAACAGCACTCCACATTGCAAAAAATCTAGTGTTCCATGAGCGGATCAAGAATATAAAAATAGACTATCATTTAGTGAGAGGCAAACTTCAAGATGGTCTGATTTCACTACATTACATCCCTATTCATGAACAACTCGCATATATCTATACTAAGTCCTTACCAGGGAACAAACACACTCTTTTACTTAGTAAGTTGGCTGTGAGTTCCTCACCACTAACTTGGAAGGGTGTGTGTTTGAGATTATTTAATAGTTAGTCATCTTATATTCTTCTATGTCGGCTATTTTTGTAATCAGTTAGGGTGTTAGTTAGTGGAGGTTAGAGCTGGTAATAGTTGCACATGTGTATAAGTAGTTTGTACAGATATTTTGGCAACTACGCAACTTTCATTTCTGCTTTACTCAGCTTTTCGAAGCTTCTCACTGTGGGTGTTTTCCCTTTTCCTCCATTGGAGCTCAATCTGAGCTCGATTATACTGATAATTCTCAATATTTTGTCAAAAGCATATGAAAGTTTATTGGGTATACGTAGAGTTCAGATCAGAGGATTGACTTGACTGCCGTAGTTGATGTTTTTCTTAGGACTTGTTGTGTTAATAAATTTGTTTGTTCACCTATCAAATTAAGGAAAAGAATTAAAATAGTTTCATTTGTACCATATTGAAGTTCAACTTTTATGGATGATCGTATTCTGGTCTACACCTTTTCTTTATGCATGTTATGCTCTTCGGCTGATTTTAATGCTTTCTTTTATCATGGATTGAGGGTGTATCAATGGTTAAAATAAAATCATGAAGTCAATTTAAGCCTTCATATTTAGTGGCGGCTTAATAACACTTGGTCCTAATCCATTTAATCTTCTTCTTGGATTTTTATTATCATCTAGCTCAACTAGGTTAGTGACTTGTTCATCTAAAAAAACACTCCCCTATATTTTTTAATTTAGTTTTTTTATTGTTTATGAAAAATTTATCAAGAGCTCCTTTTTGAGATTGTATCAAATTTTTTATTCTTGTCTCTTGTTTTTTTGATGACAAGATTTACATTTTCTATATGACATATTAAAATTCAAATAAATATTTAAAACATATACCTATGAAGTAAAATAACAAATATAAGGTAAAAAGATACTAGAAAATTAGAATGAAAGAACCCGATTCAAGAAGTTTGAAGACTTAATTCTAAATTTCGCATTGCCGCTTCAAATATTTCTCGCAAGCTTTAAATGTGAGAAAGAACACAAAATGAGACACAATATATCATATCAAAAGTAAATTTAAACTTTGTTTTTGTTGAAGCAATAGAAATTATCGAAAGATTTAAGCAACTAATAGTTGATCTTAGAAAAAGTAAGAAAGAATATAAGAGAAAGTATGTAAATTGATCGAAAATATGAAATGAAAGAATGTGGCTCTTGCATAAACTAAGAAAGAGAGTGTAAAGTTGAGATGACCCGATAGGTTATTTTGAGTTTTAGCCTATATTTTCATGTTTTGAAACCTCGATTAGAGTCAATTAATATATCTCGATTCGCATGCGCAGTCCGTGCCTTGTTCCGAAATGTTTTTATATGAAAAATTGAAGAAAATATGATTTTAGCCTTAAAATAATTTAAGTTGACTCCGATAATTTTTTATGTAAACGGATCCGGATTGGTATTTGACAATCCCGATGGGTCCGTATCATGATTTTTTACTTGAGCGTATGACCGAAATTGAATTCGGAATTCCCTAACTTGTTTTGACGTTATTTGTTGAAAACTAGTAATTTGAAGATTTAAAAAATTCCGAAGTTTGAACGTAGGTTGACTTTATGGATACCGGATTTGATTTGGTTCCGGAACTTGGTATAAGTTCATTTAACTATTTAAGATTTATCTGCAAAATTTGATACAAAACGGAGTTGTATTGATAGGATTCAGACACTCGGTTGTGAATCTGAAAGTTCTTGAACTCTTTGAAAATTGCATGCATTTTGAAGTTCGATTCGTAGTTTTAGGAGTTATTTTAGTTTTCTGATCATACGAGCGAGTTCTTATGATATTATTATACTTGTGTGCATGTTTGGTTTGGAGCCCGATGGGATCGGGTGAGTTTTGAATAGGCTACAAAATATTTTTTGACTTAAGAAATCTGCTGGTTTTTCTGTTGCTGGTGTTTGAGACTTTGTGCTTTGCAATCGTGAAGGTACTCTCGCGATCAAGAAGGGCAAACTGGGACAGGGGCGGAATTCATTCTTCACAAACGTGAAGGGCTGGTCGCGAACGCGAAATAGTGGGGGTTTCACCCTTCGCGAACGCGAACTCCCTCTCGCGAAGCGTAGTGTACGGAGGGACCTGGGAGGAAGCTGGTCAGTACTTTACACGAACGCGAGCCCAGGCTGGCGAACGCGAAGTCCAGAGGGACAGTCCATCATGAACGCGAAGGCCGCTCAAGCCGCTATTCTTTGCAATCGCGCCAGGCCCTTCGCGAACGCAAAGAAGGCCTGACACCCAGTGATTTAAAATATTCCAAAGTCAGGATTGATCCCATATCTCACCATTTTCATATTTGAGCTCGGTCTAGAGGTAATTTTGAAGAGGTTTTTCATCGCAACTTCATAGGTTAATAGATTTTGACTTATTTCCTTACATTTTCATAAACACCCCATTATTTTAAAACTTTAATTTATGCTTTTCCAAGGTAGAAATTAGGAATTTAGGTAGAAATTGGGAATTTTTAGAAATTGAGATTTAGACCTCAAATTGAGGTCGGATTTTAAAACTAATTACATAACCGGCTCTGGGGTGAATGGATAATTGGGTTTTAATCTGAATTTCAGGTTTTGACCAAGCGAGTCTGGGGTTGACTTTTGTTGACTTTTATTGACTTCTTCCAAAACATTAAAGATTGAATCTTTTTTATTCATGAGTAGTTTCTAAAGTTTATTTTGAATTATTTGAATTATATTTTATTAGACTTGATTGTTTTGGAGGCGAATTCTAGAGGAAAAGTCACGGTTGTGTATTGATTTGGTTGCGGAATGAGGTAGGTGTCGTGGTTAACCTTAACTTGAGAGATTAGGACTTATTGGTCTATTTGCTATGTATTTTATATGTGGGGACGACGTATATGTGAGATGATGAGTACCTATGTGTTGTCATTGGGTTAAAGCATATGGGGAAAAAATATTTTTTGTGTTATACTATTCCGTTAATTATGATATCCATGTTTAGGTTAGATTATTACTTCTTTGATTATTCATTTCGTATTTATTGCTTATTTCAAAGTTATTGAATATTTTTGGAAGTTGAAGTTTGATATCATGACACCATATTTGAGGTTAAATTATTCTCCGCATTATGTATTATTCAAATTCATATAATTATTATTACATGGTGAGGAAGAAAGTAAAAGCAAGAAGGGTGATGTCATATCATTTTATTTGTATTATCATTATTACATGGTGAGGAAGAGAGTAAAAGCATGAAAGGTGATACCGTGTCATTTCATTCATATTATCATTATTGCATGGTTAGGAAGAGAGTAAAAGCATGGAGGGTGATGTCGTGTTATTTCATTCATATTATAATTATTACATGGTTAAGAAGAGAGTAAAAGCACAAAGAGTGATGTTGTGCTATTTTATTTATATTATTATTACATGGTGAGAATGACAGTAAAAACACAAAGGATGATACCATGCCATTATATTCATATTATTGCATGGTGAGAATGAGAGTAAAAGCACGAAGGGTGATGGTGTATCATTTTCATATCATTGATTTGCTGATTTTCGGTTCTTTGTGATTTACTTGGTTATTTCGTGATTTCATACTTGCCGTATTTATTATTTCTTCCCCTTTTCGCATGTCCTCTCCCGGTTAGTACATTATCATTCTTTGTTACTATTGTTGCTTTATATACCATTGTACATGTTTATTTATGTAGGTGTCTTGTCATAGCCTCATCACTACCTCGTCAAGAGTAGGCTCATCACTTATAGAGTGCATTTTGTCAATTGTACTCATACTACACTTCTTATGCAGATTCTGGTATTCGTCCCAGCGGTGCGTGAGGTGCGTCAGCATGGATCATTTCATATGGAGACTCGAGATAGATCTACTAGCGTCTGCAGACCTTGAAGTCCCCTTCCATTTCCCGTTTTTACTGTTTATTACTTTCGAAACAGTTGTATTTACTTTAGACCTTATTTGTAGACTTCTAGTTGCTCATGCACTATGTTAGACTTGGCTTTTATTTCTCGTAGAATATCATTATTGTGTTTTAACTATTGAAATTGGTTAATTAAATTATTTCACGTCGACTTGCCTAGAAAGTGGATGTTAGGCACCATCACGACCCTGAGGTTGGGATTCCATCTCCTGACAAATTGGTATTAAAACACTAGGTTGCTTAGGTCCCATGAGTCATGATCAAGCTTAGTAGAGTCTAGAGGATCGGTACGGAGACATCTGTACTTATCTTCTATAGGCTATGGAGTTTTCAGAAAATTTTACTTCTATATTTCCCTATCGTGCGGTTTTATTCTATCATTGATTGAATCATTTCATTCTTTTTCTCTCACAGATGGTGGGAACACGCACAACATCTACAGCAAGGTAGGAGCCAAAGCCCCATGTTGCAGCCACTACTAGGGGTAGAGGTAAAGGCCGAGGCCGAGGCAGAGGTAGATCTCAGCCTAGAGATCGAGCAGCAACACCCACAGTGGAGCCTTAGATTGATGATGAGGAGAAAATCCCAGCTCAGACCGTACAAATTGGACCAACTCAGGTCGCGAAGGGATTTAAAGCCACTCCAATGTTTCAGGATGCTCTAATCCGCTTGTGGGCCTTATGAAGAGTGTGGACAGACCGATGAATTTTTTATGGCACCAACCATCTCTCAGGCTAGGGGACGAGCACAGACTGCTGCTACTCACACTCCAGAGCAAATGGATCCTATATATCATACTCCAGTGGTCTAGCTAGTTAGGTTAGTTCAGCCGATTGTTGCTGCACAGACTAGGGAGAGGCCTGCGATGTCTACTGAGGGATTGATGAGATTGGACAAGTTCTCAAAGTTCTTCCCTATTCACTTTTGGGGGTGCACCTTCTAAGGACCCACATGATTACTTGGACTATTTCCACGAGGTGTTGCACAACATGGGTATTATTGACACCAATGGGGTGACTTTGCAGTGTTCCACATGACCAGTTCTGCCAAGAGATGGTAGAGAGATTATGTGTTGACCAAACCAGCTGGTTCACCTTCACTTACCTGGGATCAGTTTTCACAGCTATTTCTAGAGAAGTTTATTCCTTTCACTTTGAGAGAGGAGTATCGCAGATAGTTTGAGAGCCTTCAGCAGGGTAACATGATTGTTACCAGTTATGAGACCATATTTTTGGGCCTAGCTCGCCATGCAGTTATCTTACTCCCTACTGAGAAGGAGATAGTGAGGAGATTCAGTGATGGACTCACTTTCAGTATTAGGTTATAGATGGCCAAGGAGACCAGATATGATATTTCTTTTCAGAGGGCCGTAAAGATTGCTAGACGGATCGAGATGGTTCATGGTTAGGAGAGGGGGTGGTATCATATAAGAGGCCTCGTCATTTCAGTGGTTTCAGTGGTGCCTCATCTATAAGCAGGGGTAAGTTTGGTAGAAGCCATCCTCCTATGCCATTTTAGTTAGCGCTTCAGGCATCCCACAGTGCTTCGGGTAGTCATGGTCCTTATGTACCTCATCCTAAGCAGCTAGCCTACAGTGCACCATCAGCTCCTATTAGTGCACCTCCGATCTAGAGTTATCAGGATGGTTATCCAGGTCGATAGGGCCAGTTCCAGGGTCAGTAATCACAATAGCCGAGGGCTTGTTATACTTGTGGATATCCGAGGCACCTTTCCAGATTTTTCCCCAAGTCAACAAGGCGACATGTGTTGCTCCCAAATACACACGCAAGTATACATATTCTTACAAGTAATATAGGATTGTAAGTCCAGATATCGTGCCCACAGGGACTTGTGATTAACTATCAACTAAATTAAACTCAAACAATTAATCCATTCAAGTGAATCCTAAAGTATGAATATTTAACTAAAACTAATCTACAATAATAAACTATGAAATTAAAGGAAACAAGTTTGGAATATTAGAGATGAATCCAATGGGAGAAAATATTCCAGAGTTATGGGTTAGCTAACAATCCCGTTGAGTTTTTTACTTAAATTGTCTAATTCATTTATCTAGTTTATTGATTGACAGGGTTCATATTACTCGTAGCCTTCTCCCGAAGTACTACCCACCTATTCAAGCTAACCTAATGCCTATATTCCTATGGAATCAGGATTAGTAAGAAAGCATTTATAATTCCCGTATAATAACCAAGCAAGGCGATTAGGTATATCCCTATCCTAACCGCAAATTCGTTCCCGATGCTCGAGTTTAAGATCTTACTGTAATCAATCTTATATGCAATATAGAATTCCCTCTCTCGAGTTCAATCCTAGATTCGTATGTTAGCTCCCCTTCAAATTAGGTTTAGAACCCCTTTTAAACGAGTTGTGGAGGTCTTGGGTAGAAATAACCTTGTCCCAGGCAAAGTAGGAGATGTTACTCATCACCAGCATCCAAGGTAGCGTGGGGCGCTAGCCCTGGCACTGGAAAAATAAGCTTTCTGGAAATAAGGTCACAGGTAGCGCCCCACGCTACCTATGGCGCTACACTATCCCACTTTTCTCGTTTTGGTCTATTTTTGCTTCAACTCGTGCACTTTCATCCTACATTGCCTTCGGATGACCCCTAAACAAAAAAATACCACAAATTAAAATAAATTATTAGATTACACATCCAAATCTACGAAACATGAGTAAAATGCGAGGCAATATGCATATAAATACACATACTTTAAGCCGAATATCAACACCCCACACTTAGACTCTTGTTCGCCCTCGAGCAATGGAACTATTACTGCACCCCAACAACGTAAATATCTCAACTAGGGAAGAACACTTCAATTTTTAACCATACACTCTACCCTTGATTATGATCGATACCGGCAATCAAGCATGAACATACAAAATTTACATTCTTCCCGTTTTAAACATGCCCAAGTATATCATTTCAATTCAATCAATTCAAAAAACCTATTGTAACCACCCTACCTCAAGAGCCGATTCGTTACCATTAGCACCCTCACTCGCTTTCTTACCCAACAAGAGAAGTTTACAACATTACCAGTCCTTCATGAGATCATGTTCCCTAACCAACAAACAAAAGAGTGAATATAAAGTAGTACACATTCAACTATGCATTTGAATATAATTTAAGGACATCACACAGTTGAACAAAATTCGCTCACTCTCACAAAGAATTCATGTACATCCCGTGGTCGTACCATAAGTTTGCTCGTAGTGTACATCTCTACTAATCTAAGTTATCCAAAGCTAGGATCAATTAGGATAAATTTAGGAATAGTGACTAATCTTCCTAAGCACTTTAATACACTACACTCAAAAATTGAGCACATCTTCTTCTCAACCAATACACTCGCCATACACCATATATAACATAGCATTGTTTTAAATTAAGCACCTCTATACTCCCACTAGCACGAATTAGTATGACTAGGAGGTGTGTGTTTTTTCTACATTATTTGAACTATTATTTTTTTCTTGCAATTTTTTTCTTTTTCTCTTTTTTTTCTACACACACTCCATACATTAAGGTTCATCGGCATTTTTTTCCCACAACTTTAGTGCACCTTAAAGGCCTTCCATGTTTCCACTCAAAAGCTACTCCCCAATCTCTCACCTTACTTCTTTTAGCGACTAAGTGCCTTAGGAGGTAAAGGTTCAACAATCTCAAATTAAGAACAAAATTGGGGTACGGTTGGTAATGTGGGTGCCAAGGAAAGGTACTATTGTCACGACCCTAAAATGGACCCGGTCGTGATGACGCCTATCGTGAAACTAGGCCAGCCGACACAAACCCCCAAACCAGCTAAGCAGTTGTAATAAGTCATTTAAAGCCATTAATAAGCTATAAATCCCAAAATATAAAGTAGAATAGAACAGTGCGAAAATAAACACAGCCCGACATCGAGGTGTCACCAGTCATAATGATCTACGACTCGTTTAAGAATAACCAAAAGACAACATAGTCCGATACAAAGCTAGTACAAAGGAAAATAAAGATAGGAAGGAGAAGCACTGGGCTGTGAACGCCGAGCAGCTACCTAATCAACTTCGAACAGGCCTGCTAGAACGCAAATCAGCACTCACTAGCGTGACCCGAGACTCCTAGATCTGCACACAGGGTGCAGGGAATAATGTGAGTATGCCAACTCAGTAAGTAATAAAAGTAAAGGCAGTTGAGCGATAAGAAAACACGTAAAATACAGCATTATGCTACAACAAAACAGTATAAAACCAGAACAATGCAATAGTTCAGTAAAAGCTCGTAAAACACCTTGGTTCAGTAAAAACTTCTTTAAAACATCTTTTAATAATTCAAACGAGAGATAAAAATAGGGAGAAAAAGGATAGAAACATAAATCGACCCCTCGGGCAAAATACCAGCAGAACTAGACCCTCGGGCTATCTCACAATCACTCGTATCAGCCCCTCGGGCAATAACATGAAATAACAACAGCCCCTCGGGCAATATCACATCTCACACTGGGTACCCGCGCTCACTGGGGGTGTACAGACTCTGGTAGGGCTCCTACAGCCTAAGCGCTATAACAAGCCATCTCGTGGATAATCAAACTGGCCCTTGGCCTCATACCAATGAATCAGTACAACACTACTGCGGCGCAACCCGATCCCATAATATCTTCACAACACAGGCCCTCGGCCTCACTCAGTCAAAAATCTCCCAAGCCACTCGGGCAACAATAAAACATGATGCTCAACCCAAATATCATTTAAAATGTCAAAAAAAGTAAATATGGTTAAGTTATGAAAACAGTAGAATACAACATGACTGAGTACAAATATGAAGTCAAAGCAGTAAGAAATAGTGGTTAAAATCCCCTAAGGGTCCAAAACAGTTGGCACGAGGCCCAAATATGGTATTCAGCCCAAAACATGATAATACTTTCCAAAACAAAATGATGGCAAACAGTTTTCAATCAAATACGTGGTTTAACAGGCATACGGGACGGACTAAGTCACAATCCCCAATGGTGCATAACCCCACGCTCGTCATCTAGCATGTGCGTCACCTCAAAGTAGCACAACGATGTGAAATTCGGGGTTTCATACCCTCAGGGCAGCATTTACAATCATACTGACCTCTACCGGTCCAAACTCTAGCTCGCGATGCCTTTGCCCCTCGAATCGGCCTCTGGATGCTCCAAATCGATCCAAAAATAGATTTATACCATCAAAATATACTAAGGAAACAAAGCCCACTCGAAAATAACCAATTTACATAAAAAATCCCAAAATTGGCCAAACCTGACCCCCGGGCCCTCGTCTCGGATTACGACAAAATCACAAAACTAGAATCCTTACACTCTCATGAGTTCATACATATCAAATACACCAAAATCCGACCAAAAATGACCCCTCAAATCCTCAAACCAAAGTCTCAAATTCCAAGCCCTAACTCTCCAATTTTAGGCTTTAGATTCCACAAATTTCATGTTAAATTAGGTAAAAATCACAATAGGATCGAGTATTAAGTCCATAAATCTTACCTCCAAGTGTTTCCCTTTGATTCCCTCTTCAATCCTTCTCAACAAATCGCTCAACAATGGTGAAATTTAGACCCAAAATCGCGGAAGTGGTCTTTTAAACATTCTGCCCAGCACTTGAAATCCCTTCTTAGCGAATGCGGTCAACGCCTCGCGTTCGCGGCGCATAAAATCCGTTGACCACTAAATCCTTCTTCGTGAACGTGACACCCCTAAAGCGAACGCGAAGCTTCAGCTCCCCAACCTATCGAAAACGCGCCCTTTAGCTCGCGAACGTGAAACGCAAATAGACCTGGACCCAGCTGCTCACCTTTACTCTATGCAACGTGGCAAAACCATTGCGAACGCGATGAACACTAACCCCAACCGTTCGCGAACGTGGGACCCCCATCGCGAGCGAAGGACAAACTTCCTGACTCACACCTTAACCCTTCGCGAACGCGAGAGCCCACTCACGAACACGAAGGCCAAATGTTTGAAACACCAACAGCAGATTTTCTACAACTTTTCTAACATGAATTTGATCCGTTCAACCACCCAAAACTCACCCGAGGCCCTCAGGACCTCAACCAAGCATGACAACATATCTCATAACATCATTCAAACTTGTTCCAACCCTCAGAACACTCAAGACAACATAAAAACACCAAATTGACATCGGATTCAAGCCTAAGAATTCCAAAAACTTCCAAATTCCACTTTCGATCAAAAAGTCTATCAAACCTTGTCCGATTGACCTGAAATTTTGCACACACATCACAAACGACACAACAGGCCTACTCCAACCTCCAAATTCCATTCCGGCCCCTATATCAAAATCTCACCTATCAACCAGAAAATACCAAAATTTCAATTTCGCCAATTCAAGCCTAAATCTACTCCGAACCTCCAAAACACATTCCGATCACGATCATAAGTCCCAAATCACCTCCCGAAGATATCCGAACCATTGGAATTCACATCCGAGCCCTTTTTTCAGACAAGTCAATATCCGATTGACTTTTCCAACCTAAGCTTACTCAAAAGAGACTAAGTGTCTCGTTCCTTTCCAAAACCTCTCTGAACCCGAACCAACCAACCCGATAACACATAATGTAGCTGAACAAGGCAATAAGAAGAAGAAATAGGGGAAACGGAATGGTAACTCGTGATATGACCGGCCGGGTCATTACATCCCCTTCTTAGGTGAGGATATTTGCTCTGCATCTCCTGCTCGGTCTCCCAGGTAGCCTCCTCCACGGGCCGACCTCTCCACTGCACTTTCACTGAAGCTATATCCTTTGACCTCAACTTTCGAACTTGATGCTCCAAAATTGCTACTGGCTCCACATCATAAGTCAAATCATCATCTAACTGAACCATGCTGAAATTCAAAACATGAGACGGATTGCCAATATACTTTCAGAGCATAGAAACATGAAATATCGGATGCACACTCGGTAAGCTGGGTGGCAAAGCAAGCTCATAAGCCACCTCCCTAATCCTTCGAAGCACCTTAAAAGGCCTAATGAACCGAGGACCCAATTTACCCTTCTTCCCAAATCTCATAACACCTTTCATGGGTGAAACCTTCAACAAAACCTTCTCACCAACCATGTAGGACACATCACGAACCTTCCTGTCAGCATAACTCTTTTGTCTCGACTGCGCTATACGAAGATGCTCCTGGATCTCCTTCACCTTGTCTAAAGCATCCTGCACCAAGTCTGTACCCAAAAGCCTAGCATCACCCGGCTCAAACCAACAGATCGGAGATCTACACCGCCTCCCATACAAAGCTCATATGGAGTCATCTGAATACTCGACTGATAACTGTTGTTATAAGCAAACTCTGCGAGCGATAGAAACTGATCCCATGACCCTCCAAAATCAATGACACTAGCACACGACATATCCTCTAACATCTAAATAGTACACTCGGATTGACCGTCTATCTGAGGGTGAAAAGTTGCGCTCAACTCAACCTGATTACCCAACTCTCGCTGCATAAACCTCCAAAACTATGAAGTAAGCTGAGTACCTCTATCTGAAATGATGGAAATTGGGACACCATGCAAATGAACAATCTCCCGGATATATATCTCCGCCAGCCGCTCTGAAAAATAGGTAGTACACATAGGAATGAAGTGCACAGACTTGGTCAGCCGATCCACAATCACCCAAATAGCATAGAACTTCTTCAAAGTTCATGGGAGCCCAACTACAAAGTCTATGGTGATCCGCTCCCACTTTCACTCTGGAATATCCATCTGTTGAAGCAAGCCACCCGATCTCTGATGCTCATATTTCACCTACTGACAATTGAGACACTGAGCTACAAATCCCACAATGTCCTTCTTTATTCTCCTCCACCAATAGTGCTATCTCAGATCCTGATACATCTTTGTGGCACCCTAATGAATAGAATACCGCGAGCTATGGGCCTCCTCCAAAATCAACTCCTGAAGCCCAATATATTGGGCATGTATATCCGGTCATGCATCCTCAATACCCCATCATCACCAATGGTCACATCTATGGCATCGTCGTGCTGAACTTTGTCCTTAAGGACAAGCAAATAAGGATCATCATACTGGCGCGCTCTCTGATGCGATCAAAGAAGGAAGACCGGGAAACCACACAAGACAATACCCAACTGGGATCCAAAATATCCAACCTCAGAAACCGATTGGCCAAGGCCTGAACATCAACTATAAGAGGTCTCTCCCCAACAGGAATATACACCAAACTCCTCATACTCACCGCCTTCCTACTCAAGGCATCGGCAACCACATTGGCCTTTCCTAGATGGTACAAAATAGTGATATCATAGTCCTTTAGCAGCTCCAACCATCTCCGCTATCTCAAATTGAGATCCTTCTGCTTGAACAAATGCTGGAGACTACGATGATCAGTAAATACCTCACAAGACACACCATACAAATAATGTCTCCAGATCTTCAACACGTGAACTATATCAGCCAACTCCAAATCAAAAACAGGGTAGTTCTTCTCATGGGGCTTCAACTGATGAGAAGCATAAGCAATAACTCTACCCTCCTGCATCAACACATACCCAATACCAACTCTCGAAGCATCACAATACACGGCATATGAACCTGAAGCTGATGGCAAAACTAAGACTAGAGTTGTGGTCAAGGCAGTTTTGAGCGTCTGAAAGCTCTCCTCACACTCATCCGACCACCTGAATGGAGCACCCTTTTGAGTCAACTTGGTCAAAGGTGATGCGATAGATGAAAATCCCTGTACAAACCAACGGTAATAACCCACCAAACCAAGAAAGCTGTGAATCTCTCTGGCTGAGGACGGTCTGGGTCAACTCTGAACCGCCTCTATCTTCTTTGGATCAACCTGAATACCCTCACTAGATACCACGTGCCCCAAGAATGCCACTGAACTGAGCCAAAACTCACACTTGGAGAACTTTGCATAAAGCTTCTCCTCCTTCAGTCTCTGCAATACAACTCTCAAATACTCTGCGTGCTCCTCTTGACTACGCGAATACACCGAAATATCATCAATGAAAACTATGACAAACGAGTCGACATAAGGCTGAAACACATTGTTTATCAAATGCATGAACGCTACTAGGGTATTGGTCAACCCAAAGGACATCACCAGGAACTTATAATGACCATATTGAGTCCTAAAAGTCGTCTTAAGAATATTCGAGTCCCTGATCTTCAAATCGTTATGCCCTGAATGAAGATCAATCTTAGAGAATACTCTCGCTCCCTAAAGCTGGTCAAACAAATCATCGATACGAGGCAAAGGATATCTGTTCTTGATTGTTACTTTGTTCAACTACCTGTAATTAATGCACATCCTCATCGTGCCATCCTTTTTCTTCACAAATAGAACATGCACATCCCAAGGTGACACACTAGGCCGAATAAACCCCTTATTAAGGAGTTCCTGAAGTTGCTCCTTCAACTTCTTCAACTCCGCTGGTGCCATACGATATGGTGGAATAGAAATGGGCTGAGTGCCCGACACCAGATCAATACCAAAATCAATAGCCCTATCCGGCGGCATGCCCGGTAGGTCTGGAGGAAACACATCGGGAAACTCCCTCACTACAGGAACCGAATCAATACTCTCTACACTGACATCCCTCACAAAGGCCAAGTATAAAAGACAACTCTTCCCAACCATACGATGGACCTTCAAGAATGAAATTACCCTACTATGAACATAATCAGTAGAACCTCGCCACTCAACCCGTGGCACATCCGGCATAGCCAACATCACTATCTTAGCATGATAGTCCAAAATAGCACGACACAGAGATAGCCAATCCATACCTAATATCACATCAAAGTCCACCATACAAAATAATAACAGGTCCACTCGGGTCTACAGACCCCCAATAGTCACCACACACAACCGGTACACACAGTTTACGACAATAGTATCGCCCACCGAAGTAGATACATGAACAGATGACACAAGAGACTCATGGGGCATATCTAAAATAACGAGCAAAATATGATGACGCATATGAAAAAGTGGAACTAGGATCAAATAACACAGAAGCATCTCTGTGGCAGACTGAGACAATACATGTATTCACAATATCTGAAGCAACAGCATCGGGTCTAGCTGGGAGTGCATAGAAATAGGCCTGACCACCACCTGATCGACCTCCCCCTCTAGGGCGACCCCTAGCTGACTGACCTCCATCTCTAGCTGGTTGGGTGGGTAGTGGTAAAGTAACTAGCGTTGAAGCCGATGGCTAACTCCTCTGCTGAGACGAACCCCTAAGATGATGAGTACACTGCCTCTACATGTGACCCAACTCTCCACACTTATAACAACTCCCTGGTGCTGGAGGCGGGGACTGAAGGGAAGCCCTAGCACCGGAATGACTAGCAGATTCACCTAGCATAGAAGAGCCCTGAATTGATGGAGCACGGGACGAACTCTGGGCTGGAAGGGCACTAAGTAAGGAATGGCCCTGATGAGAACTGTGAGAACCATGACCCGATGATGCCCCACAATAACCTGGGCTAGCTGACTGAGCATGCCTGAATGGATGGCTTCTACGGTGCTGAAACTAACCTCTCGAAAGAGCACCACCATAACTACTAGATCCCCGAGGCCTCTTGGCCTCCCTCTCTCTCTCCTAGAGACGAACTGACTCAATCTCGCGAGCAATGTCACCAACCTCCTCAAAAGTAGCACCGGACACCCTCTCCCTGCTCATGAGAATCTGAAAATTGATATGTGAGGCCATCAATAAACCTCCTAATCCTCTCTCTATCCGTAGGAACCAAACAAACAGCAGGACGAGCTAACTCTGAGAACCTCATCTTATACTACGTCACATTCATATCTCCTAATGCAACTGCTCGAACTACCTGCGCAGCTCCTCTATATGAGACTGTGGCACATACTTCTCCAAAAAGAGAATGGAGAACTACTGCCAGGTAAGGGGTGTTGCACAACCAGGCCTACGCCTCTCATAAGCCTCCCACAAAGTGAAGGCAGCTCTAGAAAACTAAAAAGTAGTAAATGAGACCCCGCTGGTGTCCAAAATACCCGTTGTACAAAGAATCCTCTAACACTTGTCCAAGAAACCTTGGGCATCCTCGCCCTCTGTACCACTGAAAGTCGGGGGCTGAAGTCTACCAAACCTCTCCAACTTGCGCTACTCGCCCTCTGGCACAGGAGCTACATAGTCTTGAATAGCTACAACCGGCTGGGCTGGAGGTACCCCCGATGTTTGAAGTCCCTATACGACCTGCTCAGATGTGCGAGCGGTGGGAGTATGAGTACCTCCCCTGGCCTGAGAAGTATCTGCGGCTGTAGTAACTGAGACCACCTGAGCAAGGCCAATGCATACTGGTAGAATCTGGGCCAAGGCCTCCTGAAGACCTGGAATCACAATAGGCACAGCTGGAGCCTGAGCTGGTTGTCGCGCCCCATTTTTCTCCCATCCTCGCGGAGGGAGGTCCGGGTTTCGACATTCATGGGTGTGCAATGACTCATTTTCTTTTAGGAATTGGATATTTAAAGAGTCGCCACCTAACGGATTATAGTGCATTAGGGCACCTAGAGCAATTAACTCTTCGGTTGGTTTGCATTACCATAGATTAGGGTAAGGGCTCGAAATAACCTCGAGGGGAAGGTGTTAGGCACCCATCTTGGTCCACAATTATGGGTCCCGACCGAACTTATATTTATAAATTAGTCCATATAAACAAGTAAGTTGTAAAACTCATTGAACAAGTCAAATAATAAAGGTTTGAACATATTATACAAATAAAGTTTTAAATAAGGAGAGGATTTGGGGTAAGAAGGGGTCCTAGGTTGTTTATCCTATAGGATCACCCCACGCAATATCCAGTAAATACTCCTCAATGAGGGGCTACACGTGACATTAACGCGTAGTCATCATATCTCATATCTACCCTTCCCATCCCCTTATTGGTCATGCAAAGCGAGTGTTTCGTCATTGATTCCTATTGCGTGCTGCTACTCGTCCCTTCTTAATAGTCCCGGAGGGAGTTGGGACCTCTACCTATAGGTAGTTCTAGACGTAACCCTAAGGTTTTAAAGGCAAAACTCTAAGGCGACAGTCAAATAGCATCTAGGACTTTCTCATAATGAAAGCAAGTGAAAGGCTCATAGTTTCCTCCACAAACAAGCATACATGCAGCACGACTCAACCACAAGTAAGGTCTTTAGTAAACAAAGTCCTAAAGCGGGATTTCTACGTGATTATGTAGAAATAAACCACTTTCAGATACAGAAATAATAACATTATTAGCTGCCTAGGACCTCCTCTTTAAAAGCTTATTAGAATTCAAAGATGTCGAGTGACAGAAACAGCTTCAGAGAAATGCAAGTTTTGAAAATACCCTAAGGCTTGCCTATATGCAGAACTGTGTCTATGTTAATGCAGAAATAGACAAGTTTTCGAAATAGAACCTTTCACCTTTCAATACCTATAGGCAGAATATCTAACGAGATTAAAGCAATTATGAAAGGGCCAGTTTTAGAGAGTTATCGCTTGACTAGGCCAGTTTTAAGAAGTAAACTAGGTGAGATAAAATCGACTCATTAGGCTAATTAGATTATCAGACATAATTGCGAGTAGAAGTCCCTATAGGCATGGTATCTAGGCGTGTTACTGGTCTTAGGCAATTTGCAGTAACTTATTGAATCAGAACTATGTCCTATAGGCATGGTATTTAACCTTGAATTAATTTAAGAATGATAGCTTGGAACCTGGAAACATGGTTTCTAACATGAAAAATACAGGATTTATGAACATGGTTTATGACATTAAAAGTGAAAACCTATAGACATGATGTCTATTATGCAAAATGAAATTAGATTCAACAAGAGTCACACCCTATGAACATGTTTGCTATTGAGTTAAGCAGACAGATTTGAAAGTAAAATCCTAAGAGCAGGATTTCTACCCATATCACCCCACAAAGTATACATCTACCCACCCCTTTTACTAAATTACCCCGAATATCTGTTTACAAAATATTACAGGCCAACAAATGAATTACATAAATAAAATAAAAACTAAGAAGCTATTCTATATGGAGCCTGCAATCAGGCCCAAGTTTCCCAAAGCCTCCAATGGTTTTTCAAACCTCATTTCCACAGACAAATCAGGGTCTAGGTGCATCAAAGTTCCCTAAGGGTCTCAAGGACCCCAGGCAATGCTTACACCTAGACTTAGTAGCCAAGCATTGAACCAGTGCAGTGTGGAAAGCCAGCCTCAGTATGCCAGAGTTCCAAGGGTTCTCAAGAAGATCCCAAGGCAATACATATACTAGAGGGGGCAGAACGTATTAACTAAGAGTAGAGGAAAATCATGAGGGGTCATGATTCTGCGTGTTTCAACATATAAATAGAGACGAATGAACAAAAGTAGAAAACAAAACAAGGTCAATTATATAGGCAGAAATAAATAAGAGATGAGCAAATACATTCATATAGAAGTGATGTAAGTAGGCTAGAGATTCAGTAGGACATATTCGAATCATGGTGACTACGAGAAATTAAAAAGACCAAGGCAAAGAAAGTTATGCTAACACACAGAGCCTAGGCAAAGAGAATCATGCTAACACACGGAACCAAAGTAAAGAAAATCGTGCTCACACACAGAAATAGAGTAAGAAAATCATGCGAACATACAAAAACAAGTAAAGAAAAATCAGGCTAACACACAGAAACAAGTAAAGAAAATCTTTTAAAAAATTAGGGCTTTTAACAGAGTCGAGTTAAAAAGCAGTAGGAACATAAAATCGGTCAAAATAAACAAAGAGAAGAAGGTTTAATCATGAAGAAATCGGTTGAACCAAGTATAGAAAGAACTTCGAGAAAACCCTAGTTTTCAAAGAAAGTAAGAACGGTTTAGACTAGAGGATCTTTCAGAAGAAAGCTCGAAAATAAGTAAATCATAGAAGGAAACAGGTTTAAAGCATAAAAATAACACAGATCTGAGAGATCCAGAAGAGAGTTAGGGTTTCAAAAGGAAACCTAGGTAGAAATTGAAAGAACCTGTTGTAACTTCATAAATCGTAACACACATGGTGTGATTTTGCCCAAAACTACATCAGAGAAGCCTCGGACAATAGAATCAGAAACCCTAGGTCCGAATCGACATGGCCTAAGACCCTTGAATGCCTTAGAGATGATGAGCAATGTGATGAGAGTGACCATTGGAGGCTTGGGGTTTGAGAGATAGTCGCCGGAGATGACCAAAGAAGGAGGTGAGTGGAGGAGTCTAGGGTTTGGTTTGAGAGAAGAGTGGAGATGAGAGAGCCTCTGAAGGAGGTGCCTTTGGAAAAGTGACTTAGGGTTAGGGGTCGTTTGAAAATTAAAAAGGAAAGGAATTATTTAGACCGTTGATCTCCAAGATCAACGGTCAGGATTAAAACGGGTAGGTGGGTTCCAGATTTGGGTAAGGATTAATAGGGTATGGGTCGGGTGATTTGGGTGTGAAATTGGGCTGGAAAGGGGTCCAATTTTGGCTATAATTGCAAGCCAAATTTGGTTGTTTTTTAAATAGCCAATTTTACCCTATTTAATTTATAACAAATAGTAGGTAATTTCTGGAAAATAAATTAAGGTATAAAAATGATTTAAAATATATAATTAACAATTTAAAAATACAGGATCCAATTTTATGCATATAAACATAATTATATCTAAAAATGGGCTAACATTGCAATTATGCAATTTAGCTTTAAAAATACCAAATGTAATTGTAAAAAATACATAAAAATTACATTAGCTATATTTTGGCATAAATATAGAAATTCAATAAAAGAATTATCAAAACAATAATTTTGAAAATAATTATTGGGATTTTTATGGATAAAAGGGGAGAAAATAAATCAATTTAAACCCTTAAAATTATGGAAAAAATAATGAAAACCTTGTGAATGCTTATATATGCATGGATATTCTTTTTTAAAGGTATTTGTGCATATTTAAAATATATAGGGAAAAAATAGGTATCAACAGCTGCCCCTCTTTACCCGGGAAGGATGAAAGAGTTTTTGGGTAAAGAAATAATGGCCAATTTTGACCGGATGGGATGTTTCAAAAGACGGAGGCCGTACTCTAGTTTTCGAGTTGCCTACATATCCCTGGATTTACAAAAATCAGGCCATGTGTAGTTCTGAATTCACCTGCGGAGTATGCCGATGGAATCATTGTAAGAACGGACACGAGATATGGAAGCGGCTATGGTTAGCGTTTAAGGCTCGGGACGGTTGGAGGGAACTAGAGCGAGATTTATCCTGCTAAGATAGCGGTTTCTTACTGGTTACCTGTAGATAAAGATGCTACAAACGTGTTTGCAAAAATTTAAACATGATGCAAATTCCTTTTGGACAATGAAGGTTGTCTTCAGACGGTTAAAGATAACGTCCTTGGACCATGACGTCCTGGGCCATGAATTGTTTAATAAGGGATCCGCAGGCCATTTTATGATGTTCTCGGGCCATGAAAATGGTGCCTCTGAACCATGACGCCTTTGAATAATGATATGCAAATTTGATAGATCCTCAGGCCATGGCATAGTGTCTTCAGGTCATGAGGATGGTGCCTTTAGACTATGATGCCTTTGGACAGATTGGCAATATTTCAGCCCATGATATGCAATAATATGATTTAACAATACAAGGATTAGTCTTGCGAAGTAGAGGGCAGATCTTAGCCCGATTGAAAAGCAGGTAAATAGTAGTGGAAAATAGAGCAATATTGATGTAAGGAGGGACGGTGCTTAGTCTCATGCGAGTGGGGAGGCAAGGATTAGCCCTATGCAAATGGGGAGGCAAGGATTAGCCTCATGCAAATACGGAGTTAGGGCTTAGACTCATGCAGGTATGGTGGCAAGGATCAGCCTCATGCAAATATGGAGTCAGGGATTAGACTCATGCAAGAGTGGAGACAGAGCTTAGCCTTATGCAAATATGGAGGTAGAGCTTAGCCTCATGCAAGATTCGGGACAGGGCTTAGTCCCATGCAAAATGGAAGGCAATGCTTAGCCTTATGCAAATGGAGGCAAGTCTTAGCCTCATGCAAATATAGAGGTAGAGCTTAACCTCATGCAAGATTCGGGACAAGGTTTGGTCTCATACAAATATGGAGTCAGGGATTAGACTCATGCAAATGTGGAGTCAAGTTTTAAACTCATGCAAATATGGAGTCAGGGCTTAGACTCATGCAAATATGGAGTCAAGTCTTAGACTCATGCAAATGTGGAGTCAAGGCTTAGACTCATGCAAATATGGAATCAAGGCTTAGACTCATACAAATATGGAGTCAAGGATTATACTCATGCAAATATAGAGTCATGGCTTAGACTCATGCAAATATGGAGTTAAGGATTAGACTCATGCAAATGTAGAGTCAAGGCTTAGACTCATGCAAATATGGAGGCAAGGCTTAGACTCATACAAATATGGAGTCAAAGATTAGACTCATGCAAATAAGGAGTGAGAGATTAGACTCATGCAAATATGGAGTGAGAGATTAGACTCATGCAAAGACAAAATAGTAGATAAGGGTAGAGTATATCTTAGCTAGGATAGGTTCAGCGTCTAACAACCGGATGGATGGTGAATTTGCTTTGTGTACGAATGTTATAGTCAAATGTGCCTGCGTTCAAAGAAAAATTGTAAGTTTCATGAGGGGAGGCTGGTTCTTGCTTCGTCTGTCGGCCTTGCTTTGCTCCGCTTCGGAAGCCCCCTTCGAGTTCCCATAGGTAGCACCTGACCGTTATGAAAAATAGAATTTTCAAAAATATGCATTCATTGATAAAAAATGGAATTATTTTGGAAGCGTATTGATATATCAAGTAACTTTTGATGAACTAGTGACTGTGACACATTTCAAAGGCATTGCAGCTCTCTTATGTTGGAATTTTGAGGGTCCTCCTCAAAATTCTACCCTAGTCTAGTAGATGATTTTTAACCATTTGCGGATGGCGAACATTGCTGAATCTTCTTCATGTGATGGCTGACTTCTCAAAATTCTGCCGTAGTTCTTGACTGATGACTGACTTCCTGGCATGTGATGGCGCTGGCTGGACTTGCCCCAAAATTTTGAGGACCCTCCTCAAAATTCTGCCCCAGTTCTGATTTTGGGAAAAATTAAAATTTTATTATTATATGACCGAACCCATAAGGCTGTCTACGTATCCCCTGTTAAACAGGAATCAGGTCAAGCGTAGTTCAATTACATCAGAAAGGAAATGTGAAATAATCTAAGCATAGTATCTCTTGACTGCGTCTGAATTGATTGGTTTTGGCCAGTTCTCTCCATCCATCCCTGCAAGTATGAGTACTCCTCATGTTAGTACTCTATGAGCCATATACGAACCTTGCCAGTTGGGAGAGAATTTCCCTCTTGCTTCATCCTGGTGCAAACTGTCTTAGTTTGACTCTTTTGTTGAAAGCTCTGGACATTCCGTTCTGATAGAGTTGGTCGTGACATACTGCATTCATCCTCTTTCCATCGATAAGGGCCAATTGTTCATAGCAACTTTTTACCAATTTCGCATCGATGAGTTCATCTTCCTATATGACTCTTAAAGAAGAAATATCTACCTCGACTGGGATGACCGCCTCGGTACCATAAACCAGCATGTAGGGGGTTACCTTGGTTGACGTGCGAACTATGGTGCGGTACCCTAATAGAGCAAAGGGTAACTTTTCATGCCACTGCTTGTAATTCTCTACCATTTTCCTTAGTATCTTCTTAATGTTTTTGTTGGCGGCTTCTACGGCTCTATTCATCTGAGGTCTGTAGGCGGTGGAATTTTTTGCTTGATTTGAAGGTTTCACATATAGCTTTCATCATATCACTATTGAGGTTGGCGGCGTTGTCAGTGATAATGGACTCAGGAACCCCGAATCGGCAGACGATACGATCATTGACAAAATTTGCGACGACATTTCTTGGTTATGCCTTTGTAAGATGCAACTTCCACCCATTTTGTGAAGTAGTCAATGGCTAACAGAATAAACCGGTGTCCGTTTGAAGCCGTGGGCTCAATTGGACCAATAACATCCATTCCCCAGGCGGCGAATGGCCAAGGTGAGCTTATTGCATTGAGCTCGTTTGGTGGCACTTTTATCATGGCGGCATATACTTGACATTGAAAGAATTTGTGGACATACTGAATACAATCCATCTTCATGGTCATCCAAAAGTAACCTGCCCTGAGTATCTTCTTGGCTAGAACAAAATCATTCATGTACGGGCCATATGTCCCAGCATGCACATCCTCAAGTAGCTTAGAAGCTTCATTTGCTTCGACATACCTTAGCAAACCTAAATCCGGAGTTCTTCTGTACAAGTTCCCTCCGCTGTGGAAGAAATGATTTTACAACCTTCGGAATGTGTGTTTCTGAATGTGATTTGCGTGCTCCGGATATTCACCTTTTGATAGGTACTCCTTAATGTCATGGAACCAAGGCTTTCTATTTGCTTCTTCCTCGACATGAGCACAATATGCCGACTGATTATGGATCCTCACTGGTATGGGATCAATATAGTTCTTATCTGGATGTTGTATCATTGATGACAAAGTGGCTAATGCGTCGGCGAACTCGTTCTGAATTCTGGGCACATGTCAGAATTCTATCTTCGTGAACCTCCTTTTTAATTCCTGCACATGGTGCAGATATAGCAATATCTTGGAATTCTTGGTAGCCCATTCTCCTGGCACCTGGTGCACAAGAAAATTCGAATCGCCGATCACCAACAACTCCTGAATGTTCATGTCAACTGCCATGTTGAGCCCTAGTATGCAGGCTTCATATTTCGCCATGTTGTTAGTGCAGGGAAATCTGAGTTTAGTAGATACGGGATAATGCTGACCCATTTCTGACACCAAAACTGCTCCAATGCCCACTCCTTTGAAATTTGTGGCTCTGTCAAAGAACATCCTCCAACCATCATATGCTTCAATAATGTCTTCTCTTACGAATGATACTTCTTCATCAGGAAAATACGCTTTCAAGGGTTTGGATTCTCCTCCCGCCGAATTTTTGGCGAGGTGATCTGCCAATGCTTGTCCCTTGACCACCTTTTGAATTACGTAGATGATGTCAAACTCACTCAGTAGTCTCTTCCATTTAGCCAACTTCCCCTTAGGCATGGGCTTCTAAAATATATACTTCAGAGGATCCATCCTGGATATGAGGTATGTAGTGTATGCACAGAAATAATGCCTCAATTTCTGGGTTGTCCAGGTTAAAGCACAGCATGTGCATTCAAGCAGAGAATATTGTGCTTCATAAGGTGTGAATTTCTTACTCAGGTAATACATGGCTTGCTCCTTTCTTCCTGTCTCATCATGTTGTCCCAAAACACATCCGAAGGCTCCATCTAACATGGATAGATAAAGTAGCAAAGGTCATCCTGGTGCTGGCGAGACCAGAACTGGCGGTGGGGACAGGCATTCCTTGATCTTGTCAAAAGCTTTCTGACAATCCTCAGTCCAACTTCTCTCGGCATCTTTCCTTAGCATTTTGAAGAAGGGTTCACATAGTACTTTGGACTGTGCTATGAATCAGCTGATGAAGTTGAGCCGCCCCGGAAGCTCATTACGTCCTTCTTGATTTTGGGTGGTGGCAGCTCCTGAATAGCTTTGACTTTAGTCGGATCTAGTTCGATCCCTCGGCGACTGACAATGAATATCAATAACTTTCCTACGGGGACCCCGAATGCATACTTTGCGGGGTTCAACTTCAAATTGTACCGCCTGAGCCAGTCGAAGAATTTCCTCAAGTCTACTATATGATCTGCGGCTTTCTTGGATTTGATAATGACATCATCCATATACACTTCTATTTCTTTGTGTATCATATCATGGAAGATGGTCATCATGGCCCTCATGTAAGTGGCCCCAGCATTCTTCAGACCGAATAGCATCATCTTGTAATAGTATACACCTCGAAGCGTAATAAAAACTGTCTTCTCGGCATATTCTTCATCCATCTAGATCTGGTGATAACATGCGAAGCAATCTACAAAGGATTAGAGTTCGTGCTTGGCGTAGTTGTTGATCAGGATGTGTATGTTCGGTAGTGGGAAATCGTCTTTGGTACTTGCTCTATTTAAATCTCGATAATCAACACACACTCGGACCTTCCCGTCCTTCTTCGGAACTGGCACAATATTAGCTAACCATGTTGGGTACTCAACCACCCTTAGAACCTTGGCTTTGATCTGCTTGGTCACCTCCTCCTTGATCTTCAAACTCATGTCTGGTTTGAATTTTCTGAGTTTCTGCTTGACTGGCGGGCACATGGGATTGGTAGGCAACTTGTGAGATACTATAGATGTGCTCAAACCGGTCTTATCGTCGTATGACTATGCGAAGATATCCTCATATTCCTTTAGAAAACGTGTGTACTCTTCTTTCTCTGCTGGTGACAAATGAATGCTTATGCGGGTCCCTTCGACAGTTTTGGTGTCTCCCAAATTTACTCCTTTTGTTTCGTCCAAGTTGGGTTTAGGCTTGTTCTCAAAATTCTCAACCTCCCTAATAATTTCCTCGAGTATCTCATCTTCTTCCTCTAAGTCACTATTCTCATATTATGTTGCCTCATTATAGTCACTGGTTTATCAGGAAAAATAATAATAACATTGTAGAAGGGAAAAAGTATAAAAATAGTAATAAATAATGTTAAAGGATAAATTCATTTGATTAAAACTGAGAAAATTGTTCAAACAAAGCTTGGCTCGATGAATCGAGCGTTTATTTTGAAACAAAGAAATCTTAAAACAAAATTGCAGGAAATTTAAATGCCTAGAATGGCTTATAAATTCTGCCAAGCTACCTAGGGACTCGGTGAGCTCGGGATGGTATGACGACGCAGTTTTTTAGAACAGCTCCCTTTGACTCAGTCTGAATGGAGAGGCCTTCTTCCTCCTCCTCCTCAATTACGGCACTCTATATCCTCATCTTCCAAGAACAGATCCTTCAGCCCAGCTAGTGTTTCTTCTTCAGTAGTTCCCCATATTGTGTTCGCCTGATGGAAAGCCTGTTCCAAATGGGTTATTGGTTTCTCAAGAGGGTAATATGGTTCACGCCATGGGGGAGACCATTCCCTGTAGTCCTGCAATGTATACTGGTATCCGATCCCAAAGGTGGTACCATGATTTTTCAGTCATATCGGCTTGGTGATACCCTGGAAGTTCTTTCCCAACCCTTTGTCGGGTTCATATCCGGAACATGCTAGTATGCTTTCTATTTTGTTACTCCATCACTTATCTTTCTCGACGGCATTGACCCGTTCAATATGATGAAAAGTTTCCCCTTCTAGCCTCCTTCTATGTCTGATGGTCAGGATAGTGTAGATGGGATTGCTCCCGTCCCCATGAATGATTACCTCCTGACGGTTCCATTCGAATTTTATGACTTGATGTAGTGTGGAGGGTACGGCTCCAGCAGCATGGATCCATGGGTGGCCCAACAAAAGATTATATGAGGTTGGTATGTCAAGCACTTGGAATTCAACATCGAACCAAGTTGGTCCCATCTGCAAGCAAAGGTTGATTTCCCCAATAGTGGCCCTCTAGGACCCATTGAAAGACTTCACATTCATGCTTCCAGTTCGTATTTCATGGAAACCTTTGTCCAACCTTTTTAGGGTATCTAGTGGACAAATATTCAGACTAGACCCTCTATCAACCAGGACCCTGGCAATGAACTTGTCTTCAAATTGTACCGTAATATGCAATGCTCGATTGTGATTCAGACCTTCGGGCGGAAGCTCATCTTCATGGAAGATAATCTTATGGCTCTCCAGCACTTGACCAACCATGTTGGCCATTTCTCCACCGGTGATATTATTGGGTACATAAGCCTCGCTCAGTATTTTCATCAAGGCGTTCTTGTGTGCCTCTAAATTCTGTAGTAGTGATAGGATAGATATCTGAGCAGGGACTTTGTTCAGATGATCAACAATAGAATATTCTTTTGCCTGTATTCTCCTCCACAAGTCATCTGGTCCGATCTTAATGACAGGTTGTCTAGCAGCGGCATCTTTGCTTGAACCTCCTAGGTGTTCATGTGTGTAGACTCTTCCAGTTCTAGTCATCCCTTGTGCGGCGTCAGATTCTTCTATCTTACTCTTCTTTTTTAGTTGAACCTCGGTGATATAATCCCAGGGTATCGCCTTTGAGTTGAATGGGGGTGTGGTTGACACCGTCGTAGTAAAAGGTGTGACCAATTCTACCTCAAATGGAGCGGAGGTGGCTGCAGGCGGAGCTACTTCCACCTCGAATGGAACTGATGTAGTTACCTCAACGTCAATAGGTGCCTGAGTCTGAACCATAATAGGAGTAAGTGTAACTACAACCTTAAAGTCATCGCCTTCTCGGATAAGCCCGATTGACCCCTCAGGGTCCCATTCCTCGTTTGTTTCTATAATATGTACACCATCACCTCTATGATCAGGGAGGGGATTGTTGCGAACATTAGGTGCGGCCTCCTTTGCTTGTATTACCTTGTTGTCAATGAGTGTCTGAATCTTATCCTTTAATGTTCGGCACTCAGCAGTGGTGTGCCCCTTCATGCCGGAGTGGTATGCACAGGTTTTGTTCGGATTGACCCATTAGGATGGATTTTCTAGTGCCACAGCGGGAATAGGAGTGACGTAACCTGCAACCTTTAACCTTTCATACAACTGGTCGATGGGCTCAGCAATGGCAGTGTATTGTCTGGATGGCTTGCGGTTGAAATTGGGTCTTGGTCTTGGATAATTTTGGCGATTTGGTGGTGATTGGAAGTGGGATGGTTGGGAATTATAGGTATGATAGACAACGGCTGGTTGGGAATATTTGGGAGATAAGGGTTGATATGTAGGTGGTGATGCTTGGTATGTGGGTGGGGATTCTTGGTATGTGGGTGGAGGTGCTTGGTATGTGGGCGGAGCTATTTGATATGTGAGTGGAGTTTTTGGGCCCTAATCCACCATTACTGCCCCAACATCTCTCTTCTTCGATATGCCACCTAATTGTAGTGCCTTGTTCGTGGCTTGCAGCGCCTCGAAATTTGTTACCATCCGCTCTTGATTCATTCCTCAATTCTTTTCTCGAGCTTGATGATATCAGATAATTTGTGATTTTCAATGACCATTAGTCTCTCATAATATTGTGGATCCTGTGCTCTGACGAAGAATTTATTCATTTATTCTTCGTCCAAAGCGGGCCTGACCTTGGTGGCTTCCGACCTCCAACGAGTAGAATATTCGCGGAAAGTCTCAGTGGGCTTCTTCTTGAAATTCTGGATGTAGAAGACATCAGGTGCATTTTCTGTGTTGAACCTGAACCGGTCCATGAAATCTGATTCTATGCTTACCCAATTAGACCATTTCTTGGGATTGTGGCTGATATACCAAGACAATGCGTCCCCAGTAAGGCTCCTCATAAATAGCTTCATCTGAATCTTTTCATATTTTCCAACCCCGACCAGCTTATCACAGTAAGTCCTTAGGTGAACCCTGGGATCACCTGTACCATCAAACATTTCGAACTTGGGAGGTTTGTACCCCTCTAGCAGTTCTACATCGGGTTGTATACACAGATCTTCGTAGTTCAAACCTTTTATTCCTCTATTGCCTTCAACACCTTGAACTCGGCTTGTTAACTTCTTGAGTTCTTCAACTATGTTCTTAATGAGTAGGTCCTTTTCAGAGGGTTCCATTGCATAGGAGATTGGCTGGGTAGAATGTGGTATAGTTTCCACATATATGGGGTTGCTCTGATGGGCGCCAGTAACTTGGGTATAGTGATGGTCATTGGTGGAGTTTTGTGGATCTGAAATGAGTGGTGGTGTATTTTGGGGAGTGTGGTAAGTGGTGGTTGGTGGGTATGGAATTGGTTGATGTTGTGGTGGAGTTGGTATCAGAAATGGCTTGATATTTTGAGGTGGAGTTGCGTATTGATTTGGTATGGTAGGGTTTTGTGGCTGTTGATTTTGAGGAGGTGTTGGGTTCTTTGCGTTCTGTTGGTGGATATCAGGGTAATTGGGTGAGTGACAAATTAGCCAAATTGTGGACCTGCTCAAGTTCTCCTTGCAATTCTAGTATCTTTTGTTCCAATCTCAAAACCAGGTCATTCGGGGTTGGAGTACTACGGCCGTCGGAAGTCTCTACGTTCTCAATGTTTTCCTTTCGGATTCCACTTAAGTCGTCCATCTTTGATTTCCCTCTGATTTTTGTGTTGCTTGGATGAGGAGAAGGTGGAGGTCCTCTAGATCTGGTATGATATGTTGACGAGGCCAGTATGGATGAACCAACCTATGGGGATGGAAATAATAATAATAAAAATAAACAAAACAAAAGGTAACAAGTTAGTGGGGATCCTGAAATGTTTGCAATATTTAAACACATAGTGCGAAATATAAACTCGTATCCTAATTTGGGAGCCTCGTTGTGCCCGAGGTAGCCTAGAGACAAATAAATTTGGAGAACTTCAAATGCCAATAAATGATTCATTTCATAATAATATAAAAATAGTCGAATCCCAGAACGACACTAATATAATAATAAACTAAGTCACTATTGGCACTTAGCCTTATTACATTTTAGGAAAAGCAAGTAAATCTAGCCTATTTGGTCCCAGAAGGACCTTCCTTAGGCTGAATGCTCTCGTTGATCAAATCCTCCAGTTTGCGTAGGTTCACCAGTAAGAATGCCTTTGCTAAATGTTCTCCTTCGTTTCCCTCAGCGTTCTGGCAGCCGATGACTCTCTTCCTCACTTTTCCTTCCTATTCCAGCAGACTGTATTCCAGAAATTCCAGCTTTTTGCTGGATTTGGCGGCCCTCTCTTTCCATTCGTTGATTTGTTCATCTAATGGAAGATTCCTCCACCAGTCTAGCAAGAGTAAAGGTGTACTAACCATACCGAAGCTGGGGACCTCGTGCCTCATTTTCTGCAAAACAAAAGGGTTAGACCTTACCCCCACCAGACTCGACTATTTATATATTTATGATTAATATATCGGCATTTAGTACTCCAAATTAATGCACAGAACATGGTTGCGTCCGTTGGGATTATGGAAAACCCGACGGACTTTGGATAAGGCTTATCTTAAATGATCATTATGTGGACAACATAACTGATCCAACTAGGTTTGATCATGATGCATACACAATTTAAATAGAGTAAGGTTTCTATGGGGTTTTAAACTGGTACCCTCAAGCGGACAACTTGAGGGGGAAGGAACGAAACCGTTGACTGCACCGCTGATCGACTTATTTTACCGCAAATAAGCCTTTGCGAATTTAAGGGTAATAAATAGGAGAGCACAACCACTTATTAAAGCGTTGCTATAGGATTTGAGACGCACAAGTGGAATATGATGTGGAGCATGATTTATGCAGCAGTTAATAACATGTAGGCAAGTATTTTCACGTAGGAAAAAATAAATACAACATTTAAATAATTGAAAAGACAGTTGCATAAAAAGGAAAACAAAGAGACAAGTCAGTTTTCAGGGTAATAAAGAAGTCATAAACGCTTGAAAAAAAACAAAATAGACAATTAAATCCAGATAAGGGAGCAGGGTATGGGATAAGCATGCTTGGACTAATTTGTAAAAACAAGTTCATTATGGTAAGAGCCTAAAGATATCCCCAGCAGAGTCGCATGTTGTCGCGCCCCATTTTTCTCTCATCCTCACGGAGGGAGGTCCGGGTTTCGACATTCATGGGGGTGCAATGACTCATTTCCTTTTGGGAATTGGGTATTTGAAGAGTCTCCACCTAACGGATTATGGTGCGTTAGGGCACCTAGAGCAATTAACTCTTGGGTTGGTTTGCATTACCAGAGATTAGGGTAAGGGCTCAAAATAACCTCGAGGGGAAGGTGTTAGGCACCCCTCTTGGTCCACAACTGTGGGTCCCGGCCGAACTTATATTTACAAATTAGTCCATATAAACAAGTAAGTTGTAAAGCTCATTGAACAAGTCAAGTAATAAAGGTTTGAACAAATTATACAAACAAAGTTTTAAATAAGGAGAGGATTTGGGGTAAGAAGGGGTCCTAGGTTGTTTATCCTATAGGATCACCCCACACAATGTACGGTAAACATTCCTCAATGAGGGGCTATACGTGACATTAACGCGTAGTCATCATATCCCATGTCTGCCCTTCCCATCCCCTTATTAGTCATGCAAAGTGAGTGTTTGGTCATTAATTCCTATTACGTGTTGCTACCTGTCCCTTCTTAACAGTCCCGGAGGGAGTTGGCACATTTACCTATAAGTAGTTATAGATGTACCCCTAAGGTTTTAAAGGCAAAACTCTAAGGTGACAGTCAAAAACATCTAGGACTTTCACATAATGAGAGCAAGTAAAAGGCTCATAGTTTCCTCCGCAAACAAGCATGCATGCAGCACGACTCAACCACAAGTAAGGTCTTTAGTAAACAAAGTCCTAAAGCAGGATTTCTAAGTGATTATGCAGAAATAACCCACTTTCAGATACATAAGTCATAACATTATTAGCTGCCTAGGACCTCCTCTTTAAAATCTTATTAGAATTCAGAGACGTCGAGTGACAAAAACGGCTTTAGAGAAATGCAAGTTTTGAAAATGCCCTAAGGCTTGCCTATATGTAGAACAGTGTCTATGTTAATGCAGAAATAGGCAAGTTTTCGAAATAGAACCTTTCAATACCTATAGGCAGAATATCTAACGGGATTAAAGAAATTATGAAAGGGCCAATTTTAGAGAGTTATCGCTTGACTAGGCCAGTTTTAAGAAGTAAACTAGGCGAGATAAAGTCGACTCATTAGGCTAATTAGATTATCAGACATAATTGCGAGTAGAAGTCCCTATAGGTATGGTATCTAGGCGTGTTACTCGTTTTAGGCAATTTGCAGTAACTTATTGAATTAGAATTATGTCCTATAGGTATGGTATCTATACTTGAATTAATTTAAAACATGATGGCTTGGAACCTGGAAACATGGTTTCTAACATGACAAATGCAGGATTTATGAACATGGTTTATGACATTAAAAGTGAAAACCTATAGACCCTTTTACTAAATTACCCCGAATATCTGTTTACAAAATATTACAGGCCAGCAAATGAATTACACAAATGAAATAAAAAACTAAGAAGTTATTCTATAGGGAGCCTGCAATCAGGCCCAAGTTTCCCAAAGCCTCCAATGGTCTTTCAAACCTCATTTCCATAGACAAATTAGGGTCTAGGTGCATCAAAGTTCCCTAAGGGTTTCAAGGACCCCGGGCAATGCTTACACCTAGACTTAGTAGCCAAGTATTGAACCAGTGCAGTATGGAAAGCTAGCCTCAGTATGCCATAGTTCCAAGGGTTCTCAAGAGGATCCTAAAGCAGTACACATACTAGAGGGGGCAGAACTTTTTAACTAAGAGTAGAGTGAAAGTGCAGGACACATGTTTGAAAGAAGTTTATAAAAGATTGGACTTAAAGGTCTGTTTTGAAAGCAATTATTAAAGCAATGGAGGTTGTTTGAAAGAGGTTGGAGTAGTAAACAGAGTTCAAACACTTCAGGATAAGACCACACACAGCAAGTTCACAGAATCTAAATATATTCAGTAATCACACAGGGGTTAAGGGGTTTGGGGATACATAGACATTACTTGCAGACACATGACCCCAGCAAGAGTATTAGGACTGGTATGGACATGCTCAGAGATTGCTTGACACTGGCATAATCACAAACTAGTCATAAGGAACATAAACATTTAGAGGGGAATAGGGATTTGGGATTCACAAAATGGTAAGTGCACAGTAGGTAAAGGAAAATAATTGTCTAGACATGCTTGAATCACACAAGGGAATACATAAGCTTAAAGGGAGGGGTGTCATACTAGCATGTTTAACTACAAACTCCACAACAAAACCATAAGTAAAAGCAGGCTAGAAATAAAAGAAACTGAAACAAGAAAAGAAACATGTTGTTGTTGTGGCTGTAAATTAAACTAGGACATACCAGTGAAGATAGAAGTAAGCAGAATGAAAGAACCAAAGAGCACAGATGATTAGCCTTGGCTTACAGCTAGCTAATAGTAATAGAATAACACAGAGATTTTAAATAAGAGGGGATTTTTTTGGAAGCCAGGTGTCTTGTTTGTGAAAGACTTAGGGTATTTATAGTTGAAAGTAGGTAGTAGAATAAGGTAAAAAAACATAGTATTATACTAATTTAAGAACTCAAAATCAATCACTTAGAGAATCAAGGAAGTACTTCCTTGAGTTAGAGGAATCAAGGTCAAATGGAAAGATTCAGTACCATATAAGGGGAAAAGGAGGAATCAGTGCATAATTAAACAAGGAAAGGAGCCAGAGTCCATTAGGCATAAAGTAGTCGATTATGACCAAATTCAGAAAGATCCAATTAAGGAAAGACTAAGTAAAACCAAGTATCATAGTAAATAAGGTAATAAAATCAGTGAATTCAAACAGACGAGTAGAATTCTAGGGCCTTAAAGGAAAATCTTTCAATTACCAATAGTTAAGGAAAATCAGAATCAATCATGAGGGGTCATGATTCTGCGTGTTTCAACATATAAATAGAGACGAATGAACAGAAGTAGCAAACAAAACAAGGTCAATTATATAGGCAGAAAGAAATAAGAGATAAGCAAACACAGTCATATAGAGGCGATGTAAGTAGGCTAGAGATTCAGCAGGATATATTCGAAGCATGGTGACCACGAGAAATTAACAAGATCAAGGCAAAAAACATTATGCTAATACACAGAGCCTAGACAAAGAGAATCATGCTAACGGAACCAAAGTGAAGAAAATCATGCTCACACATAGAAACAGAGTAAGAAAATCATGCGAACATACAGAAACAAGTAAAGAAAAATCAGGCTAACACACAGAAACAAGTAAAGAAAATCATGCTAACTCATAGAAACAAATAAAGAAAATCTTTTAAAAATTAGGGCTTTTAACAAAGTCAAGTTAAAAAGCAGTAGAAACATAAAATCGGTCAAAATAAACAAAAGGAAAAAGGGTTAATCATGAAGAAATCGGTTGAACCAGGTATAGAGACAACTCCGAGAAAACCCTAGTTTTCAAAGAAAGTAAGAACGGCTTAGACTAGAGGATCTTTCAGAAGAAAGCTCGAAAATAAGCAAATCATAGAAGGAAACAGGTTTAAACAATAAAATAACACATATCTGAGAGATCTAGAAGAGAGCTAGGGTTCAAAAGGAAACCTAGATAGAAATCGAAAAAACCTGTTGTAACTTCATAAATCGTAACACACATGGTGTGATTTTGCCCAAAATCACACCAGAGAGGGCTCGAACAACAGAATCAAAAACCCTAGGTCCGAATCGACATGGCCCAGGACCCTTGAATGCCTTAGAGATGATGAGCAAGGTGATGAGAGTGACCATTGGAGGCTTGGGGTTTGAGAGATAGTCGCCGGATATGGCCGGAGAAGGGGGTGAGTGGAGGAGTCTAGGGTTAGGTTTTAAAGAAGAGTGGAGGTGAGAGAGCATCTGAAAGCGGCACCTTTGGAAAAGTGACTTAGGGTTAGGGGTCATTTGAAAATTAAAAGGGAAAGAAATTATTTAGACCGTTGATCTGGGAGATCAACGGTCGAGATTAAAATGGGTAGGTGGGTTCTAGATTTGGGTAAGGATTAATAGGGTATGGGTCGGGTGATTTGGGTGTGAAATTGGGCTGGAAAGAGGTCCAATTTTGGCTATAATTGAAAGCCAAATTTGGTTGTTATTTAAATAGCCAATTTTCCCCTATTTAATTTATAAAAAATAGTAGGTAATTTCTAAAAAATAAATTAAGGTAACAAAATGATTTAAACTACATAATTAACAATTTAAAAATACAGGATCCAATTGTATGCATATAAACATAATTATATCTAAAAATGGGCTAACATTGCAATTATGCAATTTAGCTTTAAAAATACCAAATATAATTGTAAAATACATAAAAATTACATTAGCCATATTTTGGCATAAATATAGAAATTAAATAAAAGAATTATCAAAACAATAATTTTGGAAATAATTATTGGGATTTTTATGGATAAAAAGGGAGAAAATAAATCAATTTAAACCTTTAGAATTATGAAAAAAAATAATAAAAACCTTGTGCATGCTTATATATGCATGTATATGCTATTTTGAAGGTATTTGTGCATATTTAAAATATATAGGGAAAAATTGGGTATCAACACTGGTGATGTTGGAGCGTCCACAACTGGGACCTGATCATGAACTAGGCAGTTGGTGGATCTGCAGGTGCTGCCCTAGTTATTGTGCGGGCTATACCCCTACCCCTACTATGGCCTCGATAGTGTCCTCGGCCTCTAGTGTCCCTAGCTGGTGGTACTGGTGGTTGTCTATCCTGACCAGTAGTACGTGTCCTCACCATCTGTGAGAGAATAGAATAATAGAAGTTTAGTACTCGGATCAATAGATTTGCACGACAAGAATTTCAAGAATATGAAGTTTTCCTAAAGGTTCTACAGCCTCCAGAGGATAAATACATATGTCTTCGTACCGATCTGCGAGACTCTAGTAAACCTGCTCATGACTCGTGAGACCTATGTAACCTAGGCTCTAATACCAACTTGTCACGAACCTAAAACGGACTCGGTCGTCATGGCGCCTATCGTGAAACTAGGCCAGCCGACACAAACCCCCAAACCAGCTAAACAGTTGTAATAAGTCACTTAAAGTCATTAATAAGCCATAAATCCCAAAATATAGAGTAGAATAAAATAGTGCGGAAACAAACAAAGCCCGACATTGGGGTGTCACCAGTCATGAGCATCTACGACTCGTCTAAGAATAACCAAAAGACAACATAGTCTGATACAAAGCTAATACAAAGGGAAATAAAGATAGGAAGGAGAAGCACTGGTTGTGAACGCCAAGAAGCTACCCAGTCAACTCCGAACAAGCCTGTTGGAAGGCAAATCAACACTCGCTAGCGTGACCCGAGACTCCTGGATCTACACATAGGGGAAGGGAGTAATGTGAGTATGCCAACTCAGTAAGTAATAAAAGTAAAGGCAGCTGAGCGATAAGAAAACACGTAAAACATAGCATAATGCTACAACAAAATAGTATAAAATCATAACAATGCAGTAGTTCCGTAAAAGCTCGTAAAAACACCTTAGTTCAGTAAAAACCTCTTTAAACATCTTTTAGTAATTCAAACGAGTGATGAAAATAGGGAGAAAAAGGATAGAAACATAAATTAGCCCCTCAGGCAAAATACCAATAGAACCAACCCCTCGGGCTATCTCACAATCACTCGTATCAGCCCTCCGGCAATAACATGAAACAATAATAGCTCCTCAGGCAATATTACATCACACACTGGATACTCACGCTCACTGGGGTGTGTAGACTCCGAAGGGGCTCCTACAGCCCAAGCGCTATAACAAGCCATCTCGTGGCATAATCAAACTGGCCCTCGGCCTTATAACAATGAATCAGTACAACACTGCTGCGACATGCAGCCTGATCCCATAATATCCTCACAACACAGGCCCTCGACCTCACTCAATAAGAAATTTCCCAAGCCACTCGGGAAATAGTAAAACATGATGCTCAGCCCAAAATATAATTTAAAATGTCAAAAAGAGTAAATATGGTTGAGTTATCAAAACAGTAGAATACAGCATGACTGAGTACAAATATGAAGTCAAAGCAGTGAGGAATAGTGGTAAAAATCCCATAAGGGTCCAAAACAGTTGGCACGAGACCCAAATATGGCATTCAGCCCAAAACATGATAATACTTTCCAAAACACAATGATAGCAAATAGTTTTCAATCAAATACGTGGTTTAACGGTCATACGGGATGGACTAAGTCACAATCCCCAATAGTGCACGACCCCACGCTCATCATCTAGCGTGTACGCCACCTCCAAGTAGCACAACGATGTGAAATACGGGGTTTCATACCCTCAGAATAGCATTTACAATCATTACTTACCTCTATCTGGTCCAAACTCTAGCCCGCGATGCCTTTGCCCCTTGAATCGGCCTCCAGATGCTCTAAATCTATCCAAAACAGATTTATACCATCAAAATATGCTAAGGGAACAAAGCCCACTCGAAAATAACCAATTTACATCAAAAATTCCGAAATTGGCCAAACCCGACCCCCGGGACCACATCTCGGATTACGACAAAAATCACAAAGCTAGAATCCTTACACTCTCACGAGTTCATACATATCAAATACACCAAAATCTGACCACAAATGACCCCTCAAATCCTCAAACCAAAGTCTCAAATTTCAAGCCCTAACTCTCCAATTTTAGGCTTTAGATTCCACAAATTTCATGTTAAATTAGGTAGAAATCACAATAGGATCAAGTATTAAGTCCATAAATCTTACCTCCAAGTGTTTCCCTTTGATTCCCTCTTCAATCCTTCTCAAAAAACTCCAAAATCGCTCAACAACGGTAAAATTTAGACCCAAAATCGCGGAAGTGGTCTTTTAAACATTCTGCCCAGCACTTGAAATCTCTTCTTCCCGAACACGGTTAATGTCTCGTGTTCGCGAAGCACAAAATTCGTTGACCACTAAATCCTTCTTCGCGAACGCGACACCCCTAGCGTGAACGCGAAGCTTCAGCTCCTCAATCCATCGCGAACGCATCCTCTATCTCGCGAACACGAAGCACATTTGGACCTGGACCCAGCTGCTCATCTTTGCTCTACGCGAACGCGGCAAAACCATCGCTAATGCGATGAACACTGACCCCAATCCTTTGTGAATGAGGGATCCCCATCGTGAATGTGAAGGCCAAACTTCCTGCCTCACACCTTACCCCTTAACGAACGCGAGAGCCCACTCGCGAACGCGAAGGCCAAATGTCTGCAACACCAACAGCAAATTTTCTGCAACTTTTCCAACATGAATTTGATCCGTTCAACCATCCGAAACTCACCCGAGGACCTTGGGACCTCAACCAAACATGCCAACATATCCCATAACATCATTCAAACTTGTTCCAACCCTCAGAATGCTCAAGACATCATCAAAACACCAAATTGACATCGGATTCAAGCCTAAGAATTCCAAAAACTTTCAAATTCCGCTTTTGATCAAAAAGTCTATCAAACCTCGTCCGAATGACCTAAAATTTTGCAAACATGTCACAAATGACACAACGGATATACTCCAACCTCTAGAATTCCATTCTGACCCCTATATCAAAATCTCACCTATCAATCAGAAAACGCCAAAATTCCAATTTCACCAATTCAAGCCTAAATCTACTCTGAACCTCCAAAACATATTCCAATCACGCTCCCAACTCCCAAATCACCTATCAAAGCTATCCAAACCATTAGAATTCACATCCGAGACCTTTTTCACACAAGTCAACATCTGGTTGACTTTTTCAACCTAAGCTTACTCAAAAGAGACTAAGTGTAGCATGGGGCGCTAGCCCTGGCACTGGAAAAATAAGCTTTCTAAAAACAGGGTCATAGGTAGCGCCCCACACTACCTGTGGCGCTACACTTTCCCACTTTTTTATTTTGCTTCAACTCGTGTACTTTCATCCCACATAGCCTCCGGATAACTCCTAAACATAAAAATACCACAAATTAGCACAAATTATTAGATTACACATCCAAAATCGACGAAACATGAGTAAAATGCGAGACAATATACATACTTTTAGCCGAATATCAACATGTCACAGTAGAGTTCTTGTGCGATGGTTCCAACACCGGTTGCTTCATCGCCCGCTCAACCAGCTAGAGGCGAGGATCAGCCTACCAAAGGTGGAGGTCAGGTATTAGAGGCGGAGGTCATGCCATTAGAGATAGAGACCAGCCAGCTAGAGGCTATCCGAGAGACGAAATTCAGAGTGGTGGGGAACAACCCCGTTCTTATGCATTCCCATCTAGACTTGAGGCAGAGTCATCTAATGCCATCATCACAGGTATTATTCAAGTTTGCCATAGAGATACTTCAGTTCCACATCCGGGCTCTACTTATTCCTACGTGTCATCCTATTTTGCTTCATATCTAGTTGTGACTCGTGATTTTTTGAGTGCTCATGTGTATGTGTCCACACTTGTGGGGAGATTCTATTATTGTAGACCGTGGTTATCGCTCGTGTGTAATTGCTATTGGGAGTCTTGAGACTAGTGTAGACCTCCTACTTCTTGATATGGTAGACTTTGATATTATTTTAGGCATGGATTGGTTGTCACCTTATCATGCTATATTGGACTATCATGCCAAGACGGTGACCTTAGCTATGCCGGGGTTACCCCGATTAGAGTGGAGAGGGACCCATAGCCATTATACTGGCAGGGTTATTTTTTATGTGAAGGCTCAGCGTATGGTCGAGAATAGATGTCTAGCTTATTTGGCTTATATCCATAATTCTATTGTGGAGGTTCCTTCCATGGATTCAGTACTAGTTATGCGTGAGTTTTCCAAGGTGTTTCCTACAGATCTGTTGGGGATGCCACCCGATAGAGATATCGACTTCTGTATTTACTGGGCTTCGAGCACTCAGCTCATTTCTATACCAACATACCATATGGAACCACCTGAGTTGAAGGAACTAAAAGAGCAGTTGCCAGATTTTCTTGATAAGGGATTCATTAGACCTAGTATCTCACCCTAGGTTGCGACAGTGTTGTTTGTGAAAAAGATGGATAGTTTGATGAGGATGTGTATAGACTATCGGTAGTTGAACACAGTCACCATCAAGAACAAGTATCTGTTGCCGAGGATTGATAACTTATTTGACCAGCTACAAGGTGCCAAAGTGTTTTCGAAGATTGATTTGATATATGTCAACCATCATTTTAAGATTAAGGCATCGGATGTCCCTAAGACAACTTTTCAGACTTGGTATAGGCAGTAAGATTGGGGTATATTATATCGACCGAAGGCATTAAAGTGGATCCTAAGAAGATTGAGGCAATTTAGAACCGGCCTAGACCTACTTCAGCTATAGATATTAAAAGTTTTTTGGGTTTGGCAGTTTATTATCGTTGGTTCGTTGAGGGGTTTTCATCCATTGCATCCTCACTGACTAGATTGACCCAAAAGGGTTCTCCATTCAGGTGGTCCGATGAGTGTGAGTTAAGCTTTCAGAAGCTCAAGACTGCTTTGACTATAGCCCCAATGTTGGTGTTGCCCACTTGTTTCAAGTAACTATACGGTGCATTATTATGCATCACGTATTGGGCTCAATGCAGTATTGATGCAGGATGGCAAGGTGATTGCATACGCGTTGTGGTAGTTGAAGGTTCATGAGAAGAATCACCATGTTCATAACTTAGAGTTGGAAGTCATTGTTCATGCATTGATGATTTGGAGGCATTATCTCTAAGGTGTATCGTGTGACGTATTCACAGATCATCGGTGCCTATCATATGTGTTCAAGCAAAAAGATCTCAACTTGAGGCAGTATAGGTGGTTGGAGCTATTGAAAGACTATGATATTACCATTTTGTATCATCCCGGGAAGGCCAATGTGGTGGCCTATGCCTTGAGTAGAAAGGCTGTGAGTATGGGTAGCCTTGCATATATTCTAGTTGATGAGAGACCGCTAGCATCAGATATTCAGGTCTTAGCCAATCAGTTTGTGAGGTCAGATATTTCAGAGCCTAGTTGGGTTCTAGCTTGCACGGTCTCTTGGTCTTCTTTGTATGAGCACATCAGATAGTGTCAATATGACGACCCCAATTTGCTTCTCCTTAAGGACACGGTGCAACACAGTAATGCCAAGCAGGTTACCATTAGAGATTATGGGGTGTTGCGGATATAGGGTCGGATTTGTGTGCCCAATATGGATGGGCTTCGTGATTTGATTCTTGAGGAGGCCCACAGTTCCTAGTATTCTATTTATCCAGGAGCCACCAAGATGTATTAGGATTTGAGGCAGCATTATTGGTAGAGAATAATAAAGAAAGACATAGTTTCATATGTGGATCGGTGTTTGAATTGCCAACAGGTAAAGTACAAGCATCAGAGGCCTGGCGGTTTGCTTCAGAGACTTGAGATTTCCGCTTGGAAGTGGGAGCGTATTACCATGGATTTTGTTGTTGGGATCCCACGGGCTTCAAAGAAATTTGATGCAGTATGGGTCATTTTGGTTGACCAGTCGGCACATTTCATTCCAGTCGCGGCTACATATTCCTTAAACTGGTTGGTTGTGACCTATATCTGCAAGATTGTTCGTCTTTACAGTGTGCCGGTGTCCATTATTTTTTATCGAGGTACGCAGTTCACATAACACATTTCAGAGGGTCGTACAATGTGAGTTAGGTACATGGGTTGAGTTGAGTACAACATCTTAGCCCAGACGGACGGACAATCCTAGCGCACTATTCAGATATTGGAGGATATTCTTCATGTATGTGTTATGGATTTTGGGGTTTCTTAGGACCAGTTCATGCCGCTTGCAGAGTTTTCCTACAACAATAGCTACCAATCGAGTATTCTGATGGCTCTTTATAAGGCCTTATATGTGAGGCGGTATCATTCGCTAGTGGGTTGGTTTGAGCCGGGAGAGGCTCGATTGTTGGATACCGATTTGGTTCAGGATGCCTTGGAAAAGGTCTGGATGATTCAGGATCAACTTTGCACAGCTCAGTCTAGGTAGAAGAGTAATGCTGATCGGAGAGCTCATGATGTTGCATTAATGGTTGGAAAGAGGGCTTTTGCTCCGAGTTTCACCCATGAAGGGCGTGATGAGGTTCTAGAAGAAGGGAAAGTTGAGCCCTATGTATAAAGGACCCTTTGAGATCCTAGATAGAGTTGGTGAAGTGGACTACAAGCTTGCATTGCCACCTAACTTATCAGCAGTTCACCCAGCGTTCCATGTTTCCATGCTCTAAAAATATCACGATGATCCATCCCATGTATTAGATTTCAGCTCAGTCCAATTGGACAAGGATTTGACTTACAAGGAGGAGCCAGTGGCCATTCTAGCATGGCAGGTCCGGAAGTTGAGGTCTAAGAGTTATCCTTTTGTTAGAGTGCAGTGGAGAGGTTAGCCGATCGAGGCAGCTACGTGGGAGTCCGAGTCTGATACGCAGAGTAGATATCACCACCTTTTCACCAGTCCACGTACTTTTCTATGTCCGTTCGAGGACGAACATTTGTCTTAGAGGTAGAGAAATTTTGATTTTTAACCTTTATTTCTGTGTTCTGAGACCTCGATTAGCTTTGTTTAGTATTTCATAATTTGTGTGCGCATTACATGCCATGTTCCGGAAATTTGTGAAAAATTAAAGAAAATGTGAATTTTAGCCTTAAAAATTAATTTGAGTTTACTACGATTTTGTGTAAACGGACCCGGATCCGTATTTTAACAATTCCGGTGGGTCCGTATCATAATTTTAGACTTGGGCATATGCTCGAAATTGAATTCAAAAGTCCCTGACGTGATTTGTTGAAAACTAGTAATTTGAAGGTTTAAAAAAATCTGAAGTTTGACCATAAGTTGACTTTATGGCTACCGGGTTCGAATTTTGATTTTGAAACTTGGTATAAGTTCATTTTACTATTTAAGACTTGTCTGCGAAATTTGATGCAAAACGGAGTTGATTTGATAGGATTCGGACGCTAAATTGTGAATTTGAAAGTTCTTGAGTTCTTTGAAAATTTCATGCATTTTGAAGTCCAATTCATAGTTTTAGGCGTTATTTTGGTGTTTTGATCGCAGGAACAAGTTCCTATGATGTTATTATACATGTGTGCATGTTTGGTTTGGAGTTCGAAGGGCTCGGGGTGAGTTTCAGGTAGGCTACAAATCATTTTTGGACTTAAGAAATCTGTTGGTTTTTGCTATTGCTGGTGTTTGAGACTTTGTGCTTCGTGATCGTGAAAGTACTCTCGTGGTCATGAAGGGGAAACTAGGATAGGGTCGGAATTCATTCTTCGCGAACGCGAAGGGCTGGTCGCGAATGCGAAGTAGTGGGGGATTAACCCTTCGCGAATGCGACATCCCTCTCACAAATGCGTAGTGTAGGGAGGAACCTGGGGGGAATCTGGTCAATTCGAACGAGAGCTCAGGCTCACGAACGCGAAGGCCAGAGGGACAAGCCATCACGAACACATAGCGTTTCTCGCTAATGCGAAGGCCACTCTGGCAGCTATTCTTCGTAATCGCATCAGGCCCTTCGTGAACGCGAAGAAGTCCTAACGCCCAGTGATTTAAAATATTCCAAAGTCAGGATTTATCCCATTTCTCACTATTTTCAAGCTTGAGCTCATCCTAGAGGCGATTTTGAAGAGATTTTTCATCCCAACTTCATAGGTTAGTAGATTTTAATTTTTTTCCTTATATTTCAATAAACACCCATTGATTTTAACCTTTAATCTATGCTTCTTCATGGTAGAAATTAAGAATTTAGGTAGAAATTGGGGATTGTAAGAAATTGAGATTTAGACCTCAAATTGAGGTCGGATTTCAAAACTAATCACATAACCGGGCTCGGGGTAAATGGATAATTGGGGTTGGTCCGAATTTTGGATTTTGACCAGGCGGGCTTGACTTTTGTTGACTGTTTCCAAAAACATTAAAGATTTAATCTTTTTTTACTCATGGGTAGTTTCTAAAACTTATTTTGAATTATCTGAATTATATTTGGTTAGATTTAATTGGTTTAGAGGATAATTCTAAAGGAAAAGTCGTGGTTGTGCATTGATTTGGTTGCGGAGTGAGGTTAACCTTGACTTGAGGAATTAGGACTTGTTGGTCTATTTGCTATGTATTTTATGTTTGGGGACGACGTATATGTGAGATGACGAGTACCTATGTGTTGTCATTGGGTTTTTGTTAATCATGATATCCATGCTTAGGTTAGATTATTACTTCTTTGATTATTCGTTTCATAATTATTACTTATTTCAAAGTTGTTGAATATTTTTGGAAGTTGAAGTTTGGTATTATGGCACCATATTTGAAGTTAAATTTATTCTCTGCATTGTTTATTATTCGAATTCATAGTATCACTATTATATGGTGAGGAAGAGAGTAAAAGCACGAAGGGTGATGCCATGCCATTTCATTCGTAATATCATTATTACATGGTGAGGAAGAGAGTAAAAGTATGAAGGGCGATGCTGTATCATTTTCATATCATTGATTTGACTGATTTTCGATTATTGAAGATTTACTTGGTTATTTCGTGATTTCATGCTTGTAGTATTGATTATATCTTCCCCTTTTCGCATGTCCCCTCCCGGTTAGTACGTTATCATTCTTTGTTATTATTGCTGCTTTATATACACTTGTACAGGTTTATTTATATAGGTGTCTTGTCATAGCCTCGTCACTACCTCGTCAAGGTTAGGCTCGATACTTACGGAGTACATCGGGTCAATTGTACTCATACTATACTTCTGCACTTCTTGTGAAGTTTCTAGTATTGGTCCCAACGATGTGTGAGGTGCGCCAGCTCGGATCATTTCATACGGAGACTCGAGGTAGATCTGCTGGCGTCTGCAGACCTTGAAGTCCCCTTCCATTTCCCGCTTTTACTATTTATTTCTTTCGAAATAGTTGTATTTATTTTAGACCTCGTTTGTAGACTTCTAGTTGCTTGTGTACTCGTGACTCCGAATTTCTGGGAGTAGGTATTATCACGTGGTTTATATCAATACTGTATTACTTAGCTTTTATTTCTCGTTGAATATCATTATTGTATTTTAACTGTTAAAATCGGTTAATTAATAATTTCATGTCGGCTTGCATAGCAAGTGGATATTAGGCGCCATCACGACCCCGAGGTTGAGATTCCGGGTCGTGACAAAAGTTTTAATACGTTTCTTACTTAAAAAAAGTGAAAATTAAATAATAATTTTCCTTATCAAATCCATTTCTCATTAGTGTGTAAGTGGTTTATAGAGTTATTCGTATTTTCCTATTTTTTAAGTCAAACAGTCACTTATTCACAAAGCTAAAATTTTGGCTTTCCTTTATATGAAAATTTTAATTTTCTTTTGAATACTACTCAATATTTTTTCACGAAAAGAAATATAAGTCTATGTTTCTAGAAAATGAGGCCCCCAAATTCGAGAGCCTAAAGCAACAATTTTAGTTGCTTCATGGTTAAGCCGGCATTGTTCGTATTTTACAAGATCACTGTTTACTGTTATGTGTTGGAGCCAGATGTTTTCTTTTATCATGGATTGAGGGTGTATCAATGGTTAAAAGAAAATGTAAGAGTATGGTGTTTCACCTGCCAATGTCAAGCTAGTTAATTACATGATTTCCCAGTAAAATCTTCTTTCTACTAGTACTACTACAATTAAAGACCGAGTAATACTAAGGTAGAGTTTTTTTTTCATTTGTTTAAGTCTTTATAAACAAAATTACCCGGTACCTAATGAGAGATAGCACTGGTGGAACCGGCAAGCTGGCCTGGACAGACTATGACGGTTAAAAATTAGGATTCCTATTATTAAGAGCATGACATGATTCATGCATGTTAGCTTGAGTAGGTGAAGATTAGACTATATGATATTTGTAAGTCAATATATTTTATACTTTCATTACAATGTTGCATGCGTTATTGAACTGCTGTAAAGAAACTGTGTGGCCCCCTTTTGTTGTTATTAGAGATCATTACCATTTTAATATATTAAAAATGATAATATTAAAATGTGTGACCTTTCATATATCTTAGTAGCTATAAAATTTCATGACCTTTCATAATTTCTGATTTTCTTCCAAACTACAATCCAATGATCACCCTGTGGGGAGCTTTGATTTAAAAAAAAAAAAAAAAAAAAAAAACTATCCAATGATCTTTTCATGATCCATCCATTTACTATCCCATATTAAATGATTATTCACCAATCCATGATCTCATGTTGTTTAACTTTATCACTCCAATACTTTCTTGTTTATTCGATAGAAGAAACCTACACCTATAAATAGGTTTTTTTTTTCTTTTGTGCATGAAAATTGTGGTAGCGGGTATCATAAGTGAAGTGTAAATTGAGTTTGAGAAGGAGAAAAGGTCTAAGTCTACAACTTGTTCACTAAAAAAAAGGAGACTATTAATTGTTGAAGGAAAATATGGACTCAATCCGTGGCGAAGCCAGAAAATTTTCTACGGGTTTTCAAACTTGAAAGAAGTAAACATATTTTTTGATAAAGGGTATTCAATATATGTTATATACATCTAAAATTAATATTTTATTTATATATACAATGTGTTACATACATACAAGTGGAGAGCCTTCACGGAAGCTAAAGCACATGAGTTGGGGGTCAAGCTGTTGACTATGGGGGCTTGGAGGAGTAGTGGAGATGCAAGCGCTATATGGACCACGACTCGCAGTGCATTAGGAAAGCTGTGAAAGAGGTATTAAGGGTCTCAAAGGGTTACTCTAATGGTCACAAGGGAGACTGGTGGTGGAAATGGAGAGTTGCAAGGAAAAGTGAAAACCAAGAAAGTTGCGTATATGAAGCTAGTGGAAAGTGTAGACAATGAGGAGAAGAGGGCGAATAGGGAGCATTATAAGTTGGCTAAGGAAGAGGCAAAGCTAGAAGTTACGACGGCCAAGACTGCAGCTTTTAGTCATTTGTATGAGGAACTCGAGGGCCGAGGTGGGGATAAGAGGTTGTTCAGGTTAGCCAAGGCGCGAGAAAGGAAGGCGCATGACTTGGACCAAGTGAAGTGCATCTAGGACGAAGAAGGTAGAGTTTAGTTGGATGAGGGGCTTATCCGTCGGAGATGGCAGACCTACTTCCATAGTCTCTTGAACGAGGAGGAGATAGGAGCATTATACTGGGTGATTTGGAATTCTCCGAGGGTCGTTGTGACTTTGGGTATTGTAGGTAGATTAGAGTTGATGAATTTGAGGGGGTTATGCGTAAGATGTGCAAGGGCAAAGTGACCGGGCCAGATGAAATCCCAGTAGAGTATTGGAAGAGTGCGGGCAAAGCAGGGTTGGAGTGGCTCACTAGGTTATTTAATGTCATTTTTAGAAAGAAAAAGATGCCCGAAGAGTGTTAGGTGGAGCATGATGGTTCATGTATATGAGCACGTGATTTTTCCTCCCGCGAACCACTCCTAAAAATTCAAAATCAAATAAATCTTTCTTTTTTGGGTGCAATTTTGTGAATTTACGTGATATTTTCTGTAATTGTTTGCATTTGTGTATGTGTGTTTGTTGGTTAAATTAAGGAAAAATACAAAATATATATGTTTCATGTGCATTTAGGATTTAATTTTACGATTAGGATTAACCAAGTAAATATTTGTTTACAAAAGTGAAAAAAAATCACAAATAGCGTACTTCGCATTTTAGTGTTTAATGCCAAAATTGTGTGATTTTTCTTTTAATTTGGTATTTAGTTATTTGTGATAATAACTACTTAGAGTTAATTAATATTTATAGGATAATTTGGCCAAGGTTAAATTTAGGCTTGTATTTTATTTTAATTATAAAGAAAATCGAAAAAAAAGAAATTAAGAAGAGGAAAATCTTATTTGGGCCAATTTGGTCAGAATCCCAGGCCCAAAACAAAAAAACCACCCCAGACCCAATCCCGTCCGGCCCAAAACCCACCACGACCCGACCCAAACCCGTCCCCGACCCGGATCCCTCTTAAAATAACCTAGACCTACACCCTTCAGTAAACAGCCGCAGGAGACCCATCACCCCACCCTCTCAGGTCATCTTCTTCGAACCACCTCATCCCCCAAACGATTGTCCTTGATCTCTTTAACAATCGACGAACCAGACCACTTTTCAACTCCACCTCTCATCAGATCGGCAACCAAACAAGCCCAGACCCCGTTGCAACCACTCCCTCTACACTCAAACTCAATGACCCCTGAAGCTTGTCTTCTTTGACGACGCCAGCCCCACCAGCTCCTACATTCACTAGGTCTCGCCGGAAATGGCAATCAATGGTGATGAAAGGCCATGGATGTGACTGAAATCTTCGTTAATCGTTTGAGTTTTCTGGCCAGGCATTTGGTTTTCGAGTCGAAGTCCTAGCCGCCGATTCAAGGTACTATTCGAAGTCCGATTTAGTTGTTGCACGTGTTTTGTCTTCATCGCTGGGTCTTGCGCACAGTTCAGTTCGAACTCATCTTTGTAATCATTGATTTTACTCATTTAAAAGAAGCCATCTCAGGTTCAATATCTTTCTCTTTTTTACATCTGTTTGATTGTCGATTGGGAAAATGTGATAAGAGTTATGCTAATCCATCTATAAACATAGGTCTGTGAGTAATTTCAATTGAGGTTGGATTCGGAGTTAGCATTTATTCTCGATTCATGATTGAAAATTGTATTTGATATGTCATTTTGCTGCTTGGAAACTTGTATTCACTGTCCTGATTTGCCTCGGGCACATTCAGATAACAAGAGGCTAATTTGAATGTTCGTTTCCTATGTCTCAGATGCCTTTAGCTGTTTATGGTGTTGAAGTATCTCTTGGGATTTAAGTTTTCTCGAGTTGAAATGGACGATTTGTTCGGCTTCAGGATTTGTTTGAATAAGTCTGAACCAGCGACGCATATTCTCATGGTTTTCTGTTTGGTTCTCTGTTTGATTCTCTTCATGCCTAATCATTCTATTCTTTTCTTTGGGATATGCATAACAATTTGTGTATAGGAGTGTAGAGGGTCTGAACTAAGTTAGGGACATTTATTTGTCTGAAAAAATTCAAATCTCAACTATGTTTGAAATTAATTAGGAAGCCTTTAAGATAGCCTAAGAATTGTTTAATAAAAGGTGTATCTCACCTACTTAAGAAGTTGCTAGCACATGGTAGGATCAGTCTAGGGATTAATTTAATAAAAAGGGGATCAGCAATGCAAAGGACACCCTGTTCAATACTTTTAAGAGTTGGAAAGTAAGACAACATGGGGGGAACATTTCAAAAAGCTGAAATAATACAATTATAAAGAAAAGATGAGCTGGAAAGGGGGGACGCTGGAAGTTTAAAAAAGGGAGAACAATAGGCTTGAAAGATGGGGGATACACAAGAGAGAAGGGAAGAGAGAATTAAGAGCTGGAAAAAAATCTAGAAACAAGAAGGAAGAATTACTGTTCCATTGCATTTCTTCTCTATAATTGGAAGAGGCTTGTAGTTCTCTGAAGATTGTCTAAGGATCTGGTGTGGGAATGGAGTAGATTTGGTTGTTCGAAGTTTGGTTGTGAAGTTGCTTGGTTATTGCTCAACTGAAATAGTTTTCTCTTATTTCCAATTCATTTTCCTGGGTTGAATTGTTGCTGCTAGTGCTATTTTTGCCGCTGCGTATTGCTGACTCCACACTCCTTTTGGCTTTGTTTGTCTTGCTGTTGTAACCAGGTACATTCCCTTGACTTCTGATGATTGTAGGTTTCATAATGAAGACGAAATGAGAATTGGAAGCATGACATCAAATCTGTGTTGTTCTTTTATGATATTTATATGCCTAGTCATCTAGCCCCATGTAATTTAGTTATTTTTAGTTGGATTTAACTAAGCTATTATTTTATAATTGAACTATGGACTGTTAAGACAAAACTTGACCAAGCATGAATGTGGTATGAAGAGTCATAACTGATTAGTTATAATGTTATTGTTTCAAGTATAGAATAGAATGCATGGTTTTAGTCCAGGAATTCAGTTTCCATACTTTGAAGTTTAGAATTTCATGGTTATCGTTGTTTGGTCATCAGTCTATGAAACCTGATTTTGGTAAGCCCTTTCACTTGTGATGATTGATTTGGTTAAGGACTGGATCTTCTGTTTTTGTCAATTAAAATAAATACACACACGGTAATACACATAGCAGAAAGATAGATAGAGAGTGACGATGGGAAAGGAGTGGATTGAAAAAAAATCGAGAAGTCGTAAATGCAACCGTAAAACGACCACAAAACCAACCACAAAACCACGCTTTCTTTGATCGAAAATTACCAGTTAACAATCCCATGTTTCAGTCACGTAAATCCAGCCTTATACCATTGCAAAAATGCCCCAACCCGGTGTGAAAATCAGCTTGAAACCACCATCCAAACCCAGTCGAGATGAGTCCATTCGGTGATGATTTCGGTCCAGGGTCCTAGTCTGTAGCTCGTTTGAGGATTATTGTTCTAGGGTTTCTATTTTATTCTATTTGCTCCAAAATTTGAGCAAATAGAAGGTCCATACTTTCATTTCTTCATTGGTTATTTACCCGTATGTCTGTTACTTGTGTGTACAAATGAATATACAATATGGCATTCCAGTTCATTTACTGATTTTTGGATCATTTGATCTGATTTGTTTCCTTATCTCAACATTGGTGAATATATGGGTTTTGGGGTAAATTTGTCTTATCAATCTACATTATATATAAGAATTGAACAATTTATTTTGGATCTAAGTTGGTCATGGGGGGTGTAAGCACAAAAACCAAAGGGATTGGATTAGCTAATAGTATTTTTTTTCATGTTTAAGTTAGGCTTTTTTTGTTAATTTATTCTTCTGTTTGGTCCTGCTCAATAAAGTAGGGATAGATACTATATATTAATGGAATTTTTGGTTCGTTTGACAATAGAAAAGAGAGGTCGAGTTTTAACTTGGCTGAACAAGCTCATCGGCCCATTTTTCCTTTACTAGTTGATTTTTTGCCAAATATAATTCCAAATAGAAGAAAGTTTGTAAGTACTAGTTGTTATAGGCCCATACTTAAATCATTGTAACTACGGGTACGGTCTCCATGGCAAGGTTGTGATACCTAAATTAATTAGTTGTAAAAATAAATATTCGTAGCTTAACTAATTGCTTTTCCTTGAAAAATTGAGGTGTGTCATCCAATCACCTACTCTATGGCCCTCATGAGCTAATTTAGAAACATTTCGGTTAGAATAAATCGAGGTGTACCATGCCGAACAAAACCTCAAAATGCATGGCCCTCATTTAATTAATATTCAAATCTTTAGAAATCGAAGTGTGCCATTTAGTTGAATTTTCAAAGCCCTCCCAAAGCTAAAAATGCGTAGTTACCTTAGGCGCATTATTTTAATAACTTACCTTCATAAATTCGGGTGCGCATTTATGTGACTCAAATACAAATCTCAATAATGTTGGATAAAATATGTTGCAGACCACGGGTGCATTTATGTGACGTGTTTCAAGACGTATTTTTGATAACGTTGAAGTTTTTAAAAAAAAAATTAATTGATTAAAAGCGGTTATAAAGGAAAAATTGCACATAGGTTAAAACATGTATTAAAATCAGATAATAGGCCAATTATAACAGTTGAGCGACCGTGTTAGAACCACGGAACTCGGGAATGCCTAATACCTTCTCCCGGGTTAACAGAATTCCTTACCCGGATTTCTGTGTTCGCGGACTGTATTACAAAGTCAATCTTTTCCTCGATTCGGGATTTGAACCGGTGACTTGGGACACCATAAATCTCCCAAGTGGCGACTCTGAATCTTTTAATAATAAATCCCGTTTCGATTGTCCTTTAATTGGAAAAAACTCCCTTATATACCTTTCCGAGGGTGTAGCTGAAAAAGGAGGCGTGACAGCTCTGGCGACTCTGCTAGGGAACGAACCCAGAATCTCTGGTTTTCCCATTTATCAACACTACCATGGCACTACTTCTCATACGCCACAAGCTCCACCACCAAAATCAATCCCAATCTCAATCTGTGCATGTTTATTTGCTAAATTTATAAAAAAAATACAAAAATATATCGCATTTTCATTTAGGATTTAGGTTTGCAATTATGAGTAATTAAGTGTGTTTTACAAGAATGAAAATTACAAAAATAGGCATCTTTTGCATTTTTAGCATTTAATGTCCAAATTATGTGATTATATTTTTTATTGATGTTTAATTTTGGGTGATAATTATTATTAGGAGTTAATTAGTATTTTAAGATAATTTTGCTTTTTATAATTTAATTTTAGCATTTTAGTTTTATTAATAAGTAAAAGAAAAGAGAACAAAAAATAGAAGAAAATCGGAATTGGGCTTCTTCTTCAATTTTGAACCAAGGCCCAAAACACCTCTACCCAAACCAAATAACCCCTTATCCAACCCAAAAAACCCATCGGGTCGACCCGACCCGGTCCGCCCCATAACCCAAACACTCCTCTTCCCATTTTTTCATTTTTCATTTTCCAAACCCAAAAACCCTAAACACCTGCCCCTCTCTTTCTCCTTCTTCTTCGAACCCCCCCCCCCCCATGGCTGACCTCTCTTCGTCGCCTTCACCCCCACCATCTACGCCAAGCAACGCAGCCACACACAGTCGCCATTCATGGCAGCCCTCACATCCCGTCGAGCTCCAGAGAGTCGTCATGGCTGCTGCTTCGTCTTCTTCGTCGTCTTCCTCAGCTGAACGACCAGCCATGAACGACCCCCTCCTTCTTCGTCTTCCAGCCGTGAACAACATACACAGCGCCACCAATACACCACCCAAATCCGCCATCGTTTCTGCTATGTGAAGCAGCCCAACGACCACGACAGCCTCCATCCATCGACGGACTGCCCAGCGCCGCCACTGTTGCGTGCAGCTTCACCAGCTGCTTCATCTCCTTGTCGTCAACCTCTCGTCTCCGTCGCCCAGCCTGCTGTCCGCGTTGCTGCTATTGCTTTGTCCAGTTTCTGCCTCTTCGACACATCTGCTCCTCACGCCAGCAACAGTCTGACGAACTCGTGGTCGTCTTCGTCATCCGGTTCATGGTCGTCTTCGTCATCCGGTTCGTGGTCGTCTTCGTCGTCTAGTTTCGTCGCCTAAAATCAACCGGAAAATATACAAAATTTCCGGGCAGATTCGAGTTGTTTTGGTTTCAAAGTTTCCGGGCAGATTGGTTTCCGTTTGAGTTCGTCGTTGTTCCGATCCGGTTAGTTGGTTTAAGTTTCATTTTTGTCCGTATTTTGCTTGATATTCTCGGATCCGAAATCAATGTATGTTTGTTTCCTTCTTGTTCGTGGTTTATCGTTTCTTGATTATTTTTTTAGTTTGTTTTTATTCATTTAAAAGAATTTAATTTTAATATAGAAGTGTGTTAGTTTGATAACTTGAATCCTTCATCTTGGTTGCAATATTGTTAGATTTAGTTTGAGGTTCAATTGATTATTGAGTTTAGTGATTTGAATCTGTTTATTTATTCAGTTTAAGTTTAATTTGAATTTGAACTCATTGATTTGAATATACTTGTTTGTTGTTGTTGAATCTGAAGGTAGGTTTGTTGTTTAAAAATATTGTCCAATCAAAATAATTTCAGTTGTTTCTTTGTTGTTCATCATTTAGTTTGAATTTGTTAATTGAATTTGATTAAGAATTGGTTATAGCTGCTATATTTTGGTTAATTGACTTAGGAGGATTGGATATAGCTGATGGGGTAGAATGGTAAATTGCAGTATTTTCAGGGGTAGAATGGTAATTTCAATAGTTTCAGGGGCATTCTCGGGATTTTATGTTTTAGTAATTGATTAATATGAGTGCTCCGTCCAGTAGGCACTAATAATATTAAAATAATACGTAGTGGGGGACAAGACATGTGGCAGTGGACAATAATGCATTATTTAATATAGTGGGAGACAAGACATGTGGTAGTGGGCAATAATTCGTTGTTTAATACAGTGGGGAACAAGACATGTGGTAGTGGGAACTAATACACTTGTTTAATATCGTGGGAAACAAAGCATGCAAGTGTGGGGAACAAAACATAATGGGATGGAAAGATTAAAAAGAGATTGATTAAAGTATGTTGCCCATACCTGTTTTTTGGGTTATAAATAGGGTCATTTCAAGAAAGGAAGGGGGATGGTTTTTAGGGAAAATTTTTTTAGAGAGAGGAAGACATTCTGGAAATCTGGAGAGGGGTTGAACATTTTTCTGAAAATCTTAAGAGAGTGCTGGAGAGTTTAAAAAGAGAAAACAAAAATAAAGTAGTCTACGAGTTTAGTTTTGGGTTTAATACACACGTGGTTGAGTCTGTTTGTGGTGATGTTGGTTGTTGTTGTTTAGTCTTTTACAAACTTTTGGGGTTGTTCTATTGAGCTTGTTTGGTTTTCTTCAAATTTTTCCGGGCCTCGAATCTGGTTTGAATTGCTGCTGTTGGGTTGTTGTTGTCTTGCCGTGTTATTACTGTTGCTGATCGCTCCTTCATCTTCTTGTATTTCCGTTATCCAGGTACACAGCTGTAACCTTGGTCATTTGTAAGCCAAAAACATAAGCATGAATATACATGAAGATTTGAAGCTTTAAGTTTGATCTAGCTTTTCTACTGATTTGTATATTAGGATATCTCATTCATTAATATCATGCAAATGCCTGCGGAATGCATAAACTTGACTGTTGAATCTATTTCTACAAACATGTGAATAATGTTAGTAACTAATATTCTCGAATGTTAGTGATTGATGTTAGCCTAATGTCGGTTTTTTAAGCATTGACGCATTTCTTCGACAAGTCGTAAAAAGAGTAAAAAATAAAATAAAAATGGCTTTGTATTACACATAGTCAATTCTAATAGTTCAAGTCATCTAATAATGTTAGTTTAAATTAATCAAAGAATAGTTGGTTTGTTTTAATATTACCGGGTGTCAATCTCGTGTTCTATTCGTAATCTCAACTTTACTGTTATTAACTAATAGAATAAGGAACGAAATAATCTCCCTTTGTACAAGCTCGATTACAATTTCCCATTTGCATTTGTCTTAGACTAATAACTAATAAGTCACGTCCTTTTTTTAGCCTGTAATTAATTTGGAGATTTTCTTTTAGAGACGAACTTAATAAAAATATAGTCACTTTAGGATTGTCCTTTTAAAATAAATGAGATGAGCCTCACTGGATAAACACATAAATGGAGGGGCCCTCGTTAAATGTATGTATTAAAGACTTAGATTACGGGATGGGCCGTTTAGCAAATTTCACGACCCTACCCAAAATAATGATACGCTAGTCGCTTTAGGCGCGTATTTAATAATGTTATCTTCTTAAACTCGGATGCACATTTATGTGACCCAAATCCAAATCTCAACGGAGTCGAAATGTGTCGCTAATCATGGGTGCATTGATTGTGACGTGGTTCGAGATGCATGTCCATGACGTTGCAAATTCCTTTAAAAAATAATGAATGAGACGAGCCTCGACAAACAAGAACACACAAATTGTGGGACCCTCAACGAATAGTTATTTAGAATGCTTAGATTTCGAGACAGGCCGCATAGCGAACTTTACGGCTTTTCTAAAAAATAACAACGCATTCGTCTTTAGGCGCGTATTTAATAATGTTATTTTCCTAAACTCGGGTGCACATTTATGTGACCCAAATCCAAATCTCAACGAAGTTGGAACGTATCAAAAATTGCGGGTACATTTATGTGGCGCAATTCGAGATGCATTCTCACGACGTTGCAATTCTTTGAATAAATAATAACAAAGCGGTAAACAGTTAAAATTTGCACGTAGGTTCATAATTGTATAAAATCAGATGATCAAGCCAAATATAGCAGTTGAGCGACCGTGCTAGAACCACGGAACTCGGGAATGCCTAACACCTTCTCCCGGGTTAACAGAATTCCTTATCCGGATTTCTGGTGCACAGACTGTTAAACAGAGTCATTCTTTTCCTCGATTCAGGATTCAACCAGTGACTTGGAACACCATAAATCTCCCAAGTGGCGACTCTAAAATAAATAAATAAATCCCGTTCGATTGTCCTTTAATTGGAAAAACTCCCCGCCGTGCCCCTTTGCAGCGCGCAGGCAAAAAAGGAAGTGTGACAGCTCTGGCGACTCTGCTGGGGACAGTTAACCAGGAACCACTGGTTCAGGGTTAGAAATTCGAGCTTAGATAAATTGTTATATTTGGCTTTATCTGATTTTGTTACATGTTTGGGCCCAATGTGCTAAATGTTGTTTTTACCGCTTTGATATTATCTGAACTGTATATAAACTGTGCCGAAAACCTTCTCTTCTTACCTCCGGGGATGTGCTTACTGGTTGAGACTCCCTATTCTGTTAGTGTCATACCCTAAACTAAAAGAGGCTCGGAAAGTTTCTAAGCCGGCTGGCCTTTTGGTTCCCGGAAAGGAGCTCCTTCCTCAACTCGAGTTGTCCGCTCGGGTACACTGTCTAGAACACCGACCCAGGTTTTGAACATAGAATAACGTGACTTCATGTCGGATCCCTAGTAGGAACGCTTATTTGCATCACATTGCATTTGACTTAGGGGACTCAACACAGGGGTTGGGTCCGTCTAGGACTAGCAACCTGAAATGAAAAGACCATCCTGATACATCCTATTTGTTTTCCGTGCATTTATTTGTCTCAAGCCCGCATGCTGACCAGCTTTTTAATATTAGGAATATTGTGAAATTGAGGAAAAGAAAAAAAAAGAAATAGCGGTTAGGGAGTTAATTGTTTATTTTTGAAAAACCCAATGCCCAAATACTGTCGAAACTCTGCCGAAATTTTGAGAAAATGAAAAAAAAATGTTTTATTAGTTTGTTTTACTAAAAGCAAAGGAAAAATAGAAAAAAAAAGAGTCGTTGTTCTGTCTTGTTTTCAAAAATAGAAAAGGAAAATAGTTTGTCTTGCCATGAAAAATAAAAATGAAAAAGAGTCTTATTTTTAAAATAGTTTTTTTTATTTTTTTATGAAAATGCCAAAAATGAAAATGAAAAGAGTCGTGCTTTGAAAGTGGTTTTGTTATTTGCTGCCAAAAATGAAAAAAAAGGGTCATGTTTTAAAATAGTTCAGTTAATTTGCCCGAACTACGCATGGTTTGATTCTCACAGGGCGTGAGATACGTAGGCAACCCTCATCGGGTCCAACTTCCCCTTTTGCTAAAATAGCCAAAAAATATGTCAAATTTTAATTTCATCATAAAGAAGTCGGATGACGTTGTTTTGTCAAAACATAGCCGAATGTTCCCGAAAAGGACGCCGGAAGGCTGACTTTGCATAAACAGCCACCTTTGGGTCATTTTTTAGATTTGGTCCAGTTGACCCACACAGCCTTAAAAATCTTCGTCCCCGAGGCGCTGAAAGGCCGTGTTTGAAATATTGAGCTTTCTATTTTGAAAAACAAGAAAAGGTCATAAATATGTCGGGTGATGCTGTTTTGTCAAAACATAGTCGAATGTTCCCGAAAGGGACGCCGGAAGGCTGACTTTGCATAAACAGCCACCTTTGGGTCATTGTTTTTAGATTTTGACCGATTGACCCACACAACCTTAAAAATTTACGTCCCCGAGGCGTTGTAAGGTCGTGTTTGCTATATCGGGTTTCCTATTTTGAAAAACAAGAGAAAGAGTCATAAATAAGTCTGGTGATGCTATTTTTGTCAATAATAGCCGAATGTTCCCGAAAGGGACGCCGGAAGGCCACACAACCTTAAGATTTTCGTCCCCGAGGCGCCGAAAGGCCGTGTTTGCAATACTAGGTCTTTTATTTTAATTTAAAAGAAAAAAATAAGAAGAAAAAATTGTCAGTGGGCAAGTGAATGTCGCTTGGATGTGTTGGTCAAAATAAGCCGAGCCAGCTTCGGCAATGTATTAAACCGTTCTTGCCAAGATAGCCTTAGAATATCTTTCAGTTGTTGAAAGGCTATTTTCGTAAAAGAATGGACAAGTTTGTAAAAGTGTCATAAATTAGATCCTCCCCGGTCTCAAAATTCATGAAAAATTGGGTAGGGGCCACGTCTGCAAAAAAACAACCATTTGGTTGAAAGTGGCAAATGGGGGAAGGAATCTATCAGTCTGTTTTTTAATTTCTTTTCATTAGAGTATGTGGGTTGTTTAATGTTCAAGTCTGTATCTCGTCTTTCACCAGAGTCTGTTAGTTCGGTCTAAGTTTGTCAGTTTTTTTTAAATCATTGTAATCAAAGTGTGTTTTACTGTGAAAAATTGAAAGTTCCAAAATATGTTTTATTATTTTTTTTACCTTGCATTGGTCCGAACTACGCAAGGTCTGATTCATGCGGGGTCATGATACGTAGGTAATCTCCATAAGATTCGACCACACCAAAAAAAATAAAAAAAATGAAAAAAAATCGAAAGAAAAATGAAAAAAAAAAGGAAAAAGATGTTGTTAATAATGAGGACCGACTGAGTCCATTCTAACCTGTTTTGTTTTGAATCGCAAAGAAAGTTAAGGTGGTTGGTTTGTGGTAAGCCGGAAACACAAGATCCAGGAAAACCTGATTGTAATCCAAGACAATGACACCCAGAATATCACGCAGAATCCTTTACCTGCACATCATGATGCACACTTTGTGGGGATGAGGACTGATGACAGGGTGCACTCGAATCCTATTGGGAACTTGTTGACTGAGGTTGATGATATTGAAGTTGGTAATGGTCTTGGCAATATTGATGCGAAGCTCAGTGGCTAAGATGCCAGGTTTGATAAAGTGGGAGGACGCTCCATTCCTTGGTTAGCAAGAGAGAAGCTTTTGCTGGCTTATTTTGTTGTCATTTCTGTTGTCTGGATTATTCTTAGGGTTGTAATCCGGATATTGTCTTGTGTCAAACTTTCTTATCTTGCCATTTTTGTCATAGCGGTTTGTTTAGTTTTGTCCAGATTTGTTTTGGGATTTTATTCTGGTTTGTTTTTGTTTGTTTTGTTATTCAAACTATTTCACCGTTAGTCTAATGCAAAATCCGGTCTTTTATTATTTCCAGCCATCTTTTTGTTTAGTTCTTTTATCATTTTGTTCAGCGCCGATTCTAGTGACATGACATGCGCACACAGTTTGAGCCTAATCTTAAAAGTTAATCATAAAACCATTGAGAGGTGATCGAAACATTTAAAGGAAATAAGGATGGTTTGAGATTATTCGGAGCTCGAGTCATGTGGAACTAGGGCAAGTAAAACATAAAGGAAACCGTTAAAGGCAAGATTCGCCAAATTGACATGAGGGTCGTTCATGATAATGAGAGTGAGAGTGTTGCCCAAAGGTACTTTAGAGATGACAAATGAAAAAGCAAATGTGTAAATATAATTGTTAAGTCCAGCACCATCAGAAGAGGCTACAAATCTTTGTTTAATTGTGTTGTTTGCACTTGGCATGTTTTGAAGACTGGAATGACGAAGGCATTTTGTTCTGCCAGCTAAACACTTTATCCTTCGTTACCCCTTTTGAGCCTTATTTATTTTCTTTCATACCCCTCGTTCGGAATCAGTAGCAAAGATTAGAAAACACAAGCATGGAAGATAAAGAAAAAGAAAAAAAAGAAAAAGAAAAAGAAAAAAGAAAAAGGAAAAGAAAACAACATAAACACAAAACGACAAAGAGAAAGGAGAAATGAGAAAAAGAAAGAAAAGAAAAGAAAATAATAGGTAAAGGAAAAAAAGGAAAAAAAAAGGAATTGTGAACTACGTTCGACCTGATTCCTCAAAGAAGATACGTAGGCGCCTCACGGCTCGGTCATAGTGTAACAAAAAATTAAAAATCCCCAAGCAAGAAACTGGGGCAAGGGTTGCGCTTGTTGTAAACAAATTCCGAAGGTAAAATCCCACATTACGGTCCAAAGAAAGACCTTCTGATCAGTCTTCAAAAGATTCCAGGTCAGACAAATGAGAGTCTTACCGGTGAACATAACACTCTGATCCACAACAGAAAGGACTCTGATCCCCAACATAAAAGAAATAAAAAGAGAGTCTTATGGGTAACACTCCAATCCCCAACTAGAAAGTAATACAAATGAGAGAGTCTTATCGGTGAAGATTTTCACGGGCACCATAAGGCGATGAAAGCTGAGAGAAAAACCAAAATGAGAGAGGCTTGATAGTGAAAACCCTTCGGGCACTACAAGTCGAATAAGATTGAGAATCAGATGGGGAATCACCAAATGAAGATCTTGAAAGACGATTGACGACAGAGGATAGTCCACATGTTCATGTCATGACCATTAGAGTCGGTATCTGCATTTGATAGGTTTTTATTTATAGTTTCTCTTGTTAAATAGTCATCTTTTTCCTTTGTCTTTTATTCGGTTCCTTTTTTGTTTTTTTTTATCTTTCTCCTTTCATAGAAAAATTCCCCAGTAGAGTCTGTTTGGTCAGAACAAGTGAGAAACGACTTCAAAATCTGCCATCAGCTTTCCAATTATGCAAGACGAGATTTGACTAGTACATCCAAGTGGTATAGTCAGCAAGGAACAAGCGTGAGGCCAGCGTCAAGAAAGATATCCCCAGCAAGAGGGAATTGACAAAAGGATTGACGAGTGTCAAGAGGGATACCCCCGCCGAAATCAAAGGTTATAGTCCTCAAGGCCAAGGCCCGTGGACAAATCAAAAAAGAACAACGTAGAGAGCAATGGGCATGATTTGGGAAATTCATATGAGACTAAAAGGTCGTGGAAATGCCAGTTTCCGAGGTATGCCACAAAAGAAGAGGGATATCCCCAGCAGAAAAGGTTGTTTTCAGTGACACGAATGAACAAAGAATGTGGTTTATCAGCAAAACATTGCAAAATCCTCAAGGGGAATCAGCTATCATGGAAAAGATACATGGTCAGATAGAAAACAATGTTGAGAGGTTGGTGAAAAAGGAATCAACAATAAGGTCGGAAGTTATCGCCTAAGTTTCAAGATAGCCGAACGACGCAAAGCAGGGCAAGTCGTTCTAAGACCAGCAGGAATATCATCCCCAGCAAATAATATCATCCCAAGAAAGTTTCGATAGTGTAATGGAACGCAGAGTAGGAGAAAGGGAAAAGCCATCCCTAGTAGGAGTATCACAACCAACCACCACGTTTTAAACTAACAAATTTTGTTTGATTTGAAACAGGTAAAGGAAATGGCATTGATGACGGAAATGCATGCCACAATGGAGATTATCAAACTGGGGCAGAAAATTTTCCTTTCATTTAGAAAATTTTTTTGGAAGTCAGGTACCCATTTGGGGAAGAATAAAGATAGCACCAGTCTAAAGGGAAGTGGTCTTTGAACCAGTGTTACCCCCAGCATAACAAGTTTTAATGAAGGAAGTTGTTCCCCAGCGGACAGAACAAAAGGATGAAACTTGTGCTCGGAAAAAGCAAAAGGCCAGTGTCATTCCCAGCAGCCTTCAGAAGAGTGAAGCACTAGTTTTGAAGGAATCAAAATCCCCCAGCAGTGTTATCCTTGACAGCGTTATCCCCAGCTGATAACATTTTTATCCCCAACAATGTTGAGAGAAAATAAAAGTTTTGAAGGAAGTAGTTTTGGGGAAAAGGGGGAAGAAAGGAGATTCCCCCAGTAGTATTATCCCCCAACAGGTAAGTAAATAATTCCCCAACAGTGTTATCCCCAGTAGTTTTGAGGGAAGACAACACGAGTTTTTAAGGAAAGCAGTTCTGTAAGAAGGTAATTCAGGAAGAAGGAAATGGTTCACGCATAGGAGACGCACTTCCTAAATTAAGATTTCATGCATAGGAGACGCACTTCCTAGTTTAAAATCATTAAAGTTTCACTCATAGGAGACGCACTTCCTAAGTTTATTTTTACCCCTAGGAGACGCACTTCCTAAGTTTATTTCTACCCATAGGAGATGCACTTCCTAAGTTTATTTTCATGCATAGGAGACGCACTTCCTAAATTAAGATTTCATGCATAGGAGACGCACTTCCTAGTTTAAAATCATTAAAGTTTCACCCATAGGAGACGCACTTCCTAAGTTTATTTTTACCCCTAGGAGACGCACTTCCTAAGTTCATTTTTACCCATAGGAGATGCACTTCCTAAGTTTATCTTCATGCATAGGAGACGCACTTCCTAAATTAAGATTTCATGCATATGAGACGCACTTCCTAGTTTAAAATCATTAAAGTTTCACCCATAGGAGACACACTTCCTAAGATTATTTTCACCCCTAGGAGGCGCACGTCCTAAGTTTATTTTACCTCTAGGAGACTCACTTCCTAAGTTTATCTTTACCCCTAGGAGACGCACTTCCTAAGTTTATTTTACCCATAAGAGACACACTTCCTAAGTTTATCTTTACCTCTAGGAGACGCACTTCCTAAGTTTATTTTTACCCATAGGAGACGCACTTCCTAAGTTTATTTTACCCCTAGGAGACGCATTTCCTAAGTTTATATTTCCCCTAGGAGACGCACTTCCTAAGTTTATTTTGCCCATAGGAGACGCACTTCCTAAGTTTATCTTTACCCCTAGGAGACGCACTTCCTAAGTTTATTTTTACCCATAGGAGATGCACTTCCTAAAAGTTTGTTTTCATCATAGGAGACGCACTTCCTAAATAAATAGTTTAGTCATAGGAGACACACTTCCTAGTCTTAGTCACTGAAGTTTTTACCCCCAGGAGACACACTTCTTAGTCTTGGTCATTTAAATTCACCCCTAGGAGACGCACTTCCTAGTTTGTTTCATTCAGGTTCTATTTTTAGCAGACGTATTTGGTAGTCAAAGTTTTTTGGTTTTACTCGTAGGAGACACACATCCTAGTCTAGTCTTTAGTTTACGCTTATCATTACATCAGTAGTATCAGTGGCTTACAATTTTGCTAATGACTCACAAATTTTCCTAGTGCAAAAAAGTGTAGGAAATTTTGTTTGTTTTGTTTGTTTGGTTGTAAGATCTCGCCCTGAGAGTGGAGGGTTACAACAAAAACCCTAGCGTTCAATCCCAGTTAGAAGTAGTCAGGAGCCCGCCTGGAGAATGGAGGTGTTAATACTTAAGAAAGTTGTTGAGGTCAGGAGCCCCCCTGAAGAACAGAATGGCGATTTATTTTTAAAGTTGTTGTTGAGGTCAGGAGCCCCCCTGAAGAACAGAATGGCGATTTATTTTTCAAAGTTGAAGAAGTTGGGAGCCCGCCCATATAACAGAGGAATACATTTCAGTCTTTAAATTTCAAAGTTTTGAAGTTGGGTTCATCCGCCCTCGAATAGGATATTTTGGGTTCATCCGCCCTCGAATAGGATATTTTGGGTTCATCCGCCCTCGAATAGGATATTTTGGGTTCATCCGCCCTCGAATAGGATATTTTGGGTTCATCCGCCCTCAAATCGGATATTTTGGGTTCATCCGCCCTCGAATAGGATATGAGGGGTCTATCCGCCCTCGAATGGGATATGATGGGTCTATCCACCCTCGAATAGGATATGATGGGTCTATCCGCCCTCGAATAGGATATTAAATTTAATCCTTACTCAAAAGGACATTTAATTGGTCTCGACCCGAGTGGTCCTACTTGTATAAATATTGCCAAAATATATATTTTCATAAATCATTGCCAAATGATTTATTTTTCAAAGTTGCTGAAGAAGTCAGGAGCCCTCTTGGAGAATGGAGGCTGAATTATTGTTAAGTTATTGTTGAAGTCAGGAGCCCGCCTGTAGAACGGAGGTTGTTATATTTTTAAGTTGAAGAAGTCAGGATCCCACCTGAAGAATGGAGGTTGTGTCATCTTTCAGAAGTCAGTAATGAGGAGGGTTACAACAAAAAATTCCCAGCACAACAAGCTTTAATGAAGGGAGCAGTATCCCCAGCAGACCGAACAAAATGATGACACTTGTAAAAGAAAAAGGTCAGTGTCATCCCCAGCAGTTTTTCAGAAGAAAAAGCACCGGAGGAAACGCAACCCGACAAGAAAGCAAGGCAACAAGAACAAGTCGTAGATAGATAAGATTTTTTTAATTCCTAGTTTAAGTCTAGCTTCTTGTTTTCTTTTGGCACAGTGTAATAAGAAGATCAAAAAGCAGTAGCAACAGTATGCAGCAATAGTAACGGCAAAATTGTAGTTCCATGATAGTCCCAGCTACCAAAACTTCCTGAACTACATTAACCTGATTCCCTTCTAGCCAGGGATATGTAGGAAACCTTTGAAGCAAAGGTTCGGTTAAATCTTTTTCAAAAAATGCTTCACACGGAGTACTCGGATGGGCAAAAATCGCTCACTTTATCTTTGCACGAAAACTCTTCGTATTTTCGGACAAAGAGGGGCAGCTGTAAGCACGTGATTTTTGCCCTATATGAGAATTACTCCCAAAAAATTCCAAAAATAAAATAATTTTTTGATTGTTTGCAATTGTTGTGAATTTTGTGTTATTTTTCTTGCATTGTTTGCATTTTGTCTGTGCATGTTTATTTGCTAAATTAATAAAAAATACAAAAATATGTCACATTTGCATTTAGGATTTAGGTTTGCAATTATGAGTAATTAAGTATGTTTTACAAGAATAAAAATTACAAAAATAGGCATCTTTTGCATTTTTAGCATTTAATGTCCAAATTGTGTGATTTTATTTTTTATTGATGTTTAATTTTGGGTGATAATTATTATAGGAGTTAATTAGTATTTTAAGATAATTTTGGTTTTTATAATTTAATTTTAGCATTTTAGTTTTATTAATAAGTAAAAGAAAAGAGAACAAAAAATAGAAGAAAAACGGAATTGGGTCTCTTCTTCAATTTTGAACCTAGGCCCAAAACACCTCTACCCAAACCAAATGACCCCTTATCCAACCCAAAAAACCCACCGGGTCGACCCGACCCGGTCCGCCCCATAACCCAAACACTCCCCTTCTCATTTTTTCATTTTTCATTTTCCAAACCCTAAACACCCGCCCCCTCTCTTTCTCCTTCTTCTTCGAAATCCCCCATGGCTGCCCTCTCTTCGTCGCCTTCACCCCCACCATCTACGCTAAGCAACGCAGCCACACACAATCGCCATTCATGGCAGCCCTCACATCTCTTCGAGCTCCAGAGAGTCGCCATGGCTGCTGCTTCTGCTGCTTCATCTTCTTCGTCGTCTTCCTCAGCTAAACGACCAGCCATGAACGACCCCCTCCTACTTCGTCTTCCAGCCGTAAACAACACACACAGCGCCACCAATACACCACCCAAATCCGCCTTCGTTTTTCCTACGTGAAGCAGCCCAACGACCACGATAGCCTCCAGCCATCGACGGACTACACAGTGCCGCCACTGTTGTGTGCAGCTTCACCAGCTACTTTATCTCCTCGTCGTCAACATCCCGTCTTTGTCGCCCAGCCTGTTGCCCGCGTTGTTGCTGCTGCTTCGTCCAGTTTCTGCCCCTTCGACACATCTGCTCCTCACGCCAGCAAAAGTCCGGCGAACTCATGGTCGTCTTCTTCATCCGGTTCATGGTCGTCTTCGTCATCCGGTGTCGTCTTCGTCGTCTAGTTTCGTCACCTAAAATCAACCGGAAAATATACAAAATTTCCGGGCAGATTCGAGTTTTTTTAGTTTCAAAGTTTCCGGGCAGATTGGTTTCCGTTTGAGTTCGTCGTTGTTCCGATCCGGTTAGTTGGTTTAAGTTTCATTTCTGTCTGTACTTTGCTTGATATTCTCGGATCCGAAATCAATGTATGTTTGTTTCTTTCTTGTTCGTGGTTTATCGTTTCTTGATTATTTTTTCAGTTTGTTTTTATTCATTTAAAAGAATTTAGTTTTAATATAGAAGTGTGTTAGTTTGATAACTTGAATCCTACATCTTGGTTGCAATATTATTAGATTTAGTTTGAGGTTCAATTGATTATTGAGTTTAGTGATTTGAATCTGTTTATTTATTTCGTTTAAGTTTAATTTGAATTTGAACTCAGTGATTTGAATATACTTGTTTGTTGTTGTTGAATCTGAAGGTAGGTTTGTTGTTTAAAAATATTGTCCAATCAAAATAATTCCAGTTGTTTCTTTGTTGTTCATCATTTAGTTTGAATTTGTTGATTGAATTTGATTAATAATTGGTTATAGCTGCTATATTTTGGTTAATTGACTTAGGAGGATTGGATATGGCTGATGGGGTAGAATGGTAAATTGCAGTATTTTCAGGGGTAGAATGGTAATTTCAATAGTTTCAGGGGCATTCTCGGGATTTTATGTTTTAGTAATTGATTAATTTGAGTGCTCCGTCCAGTAGGCACTAATAATATTAAAATAATACGTAGTGAGAGACAAGACATGTGGTAGTGGGCAATAATGCATTATTTAATGTAATGGGGGACAAGACATGTGGTAGTGGGCAATAATTCATTGTTTAATTCAATGGGGGACAAGACATGTGGTAGTGGGAACTAATACACTTGTTTAATATAGTGGGGAACAAAGCATGCAAGTGTGGGAACAAAACATAATGGGATGGAAAGATTAAAAAGGGATTGATTAAAGTATGTTGCACATACCTGTTTTGGGTTATAAATAGGGTCATTTCAAGAAAGGAAGGGGGATGGTTTTTAGGGGGGATTTTTTTGGAGAGAGGAAGACATTCTGGAAATCTGGAGAGGGGTTGAACATTTTTCTGAAAATCTTAAGAGAGTGCTGGAGAGTTTAAAAAGAGAAAACAAAAACAAAGTAGTCTACAAATTTAGTTTTGGGTTTAATACACGCGTGGTTGATTCTGTTTGTGGTGATGTTGGTTGTTGTTGTTTAGTCTTTTACAAACTTTTAGGGTTGTTCTATTGAGCTTGTTTGGTTTTCTTCAAATTTTTCCGGGCCTCGAATCTGGTTTGAATTGCTGCTATTGGGTTGTTGTTGTCTTGCCGTGTTATTACTGTTGCTGACCGCTCCTTCATCTTCTTGTATTTTCGTTATCCAGGTACACAGCTGTAACCTTGGTCATTTGTAAGCCGAAAACATAAGCATGAATATACATGAAGATTTGAAGCTTTAAGTTTGATCTATCTTTTCTACTGATTTGTATATTAGGATATCTCATTCATTAATATCATGCAAATGCCTGCGGAATGCAAAAACTTGATTGTTGAATCTATTTCTACAAACATGTGAATAATGTTAGTAACTAATATTCTCGAATGTTAGTAATTGATGTTAGCCTAATGTCGGTTTTTTAAGCATTGACGCATTTCTTCGACAAGTCGTAAAAAAGAGTAAAAAAAAATAAAAATGGCTTTGTATTACACATAGTTAATTCCAATAGTTCAAGTCATCTAATAATGTTAGTTTAAATTAATCAAAGAATAGTTGGTTTGTTTTGATATTATCGGATGTCAATCTCGTGTTCTATTCATAATCTCAATTTTACTGTTATTAACTAATAGAATAAGGAACGAAATAATCTCCCTTTGTACAAGCTCGATTACAATTTCCCATTTGCATTTGTCTTAGACTAATAACTAATAAGTCACGTCCTTTTTTTAGCATGTAATTAATTTGGAGATTTTCTTTTAGAGACAAACTTAATACAAATATAGTCTTTTTAGGATTGTCCTTTTAAAATAAATGAGATGAGCCTCACTGGATAAACACATAAATGGCGGGGCCCTCGTTAAATGTATGTATTAAATATTTAGATTCTGGGACGGGCCGTTTAGCAAATTTCACGGCTCTACCCAAAATAATGATACGCTAGTCGCTTTAGGCGCGTATTTAATAATGTTATCTTCTTAAACTCGGGTACACATTTATGTGACCCAAATCCAAATCTCAACGGAGTCGAAATGTGTCGCTAATCACGGGTGCATTGATTGTGACGTGGTTCGACATGCATGTCTATGACGTTGCAAATTCCTTTAAAAAATAATGAATGAGACGAGCCTCGAAAAATAAGAATACACAAATTGCGGGGCCCTCAACGGATAGTTATTTCGAATGCTTAGATTTTGAGACAGGCCGCATAGCGAACTTTACGGCTTTTCTAAAAAATAACAACTCGTTCGTCTTTAGGCGCGTATTTAATAATGTTATTTTCCTAAACTCGGGTGCACATTTATGTGACCTAAATCCAAATCTCAACGAAGTTGGAATGTATCAAAAATTGCGGGTACATTTATGTGGCACAATTCGAGATGCATTCTCACGACGTTGCAATTCTTTGAATAAATAATAACAAAGCGGTAAACAGTTAAAATTTGCACGTAGGTTCATAATTGTATAAAATCAGATGATCAAGCCGAATATGACAGTTGAGCGACCGTGCTAGAACCACGGAACTCGGGAATGCCTAGCACCTTCTCCCGGGTTAACAGAATTCCTTATCCGGATTTCTGGTGCACAGACTGTTAAACAGAGTCATTCTTTTCCTCGATTCGGGATTCAACCGGTGACTTGGAACACCATAAATCTCCCAAGTGGCGACTCTAAAATAAATAAATAAATCCTGTTTCGATTGTCCTTTAATTGGAAAAACTCCCCGCCGTGCCCCTTTGCGGCAGCGCGGGCGAAAAAGGAGGTGTGACACATACCCTCCTCCGCCAGTCACCCCTATCTTTCTGGCATCTCCACCAGCTACACTCCATAAATCCCCAAGTGAACCTGTGTTCCAAGCCTAGGACAACCAGTATTATCCCCCGGAGTTTACCTTCAAAGCGCCTGAAGCCTATCCATATGATACACATTGTGATCTACCGGGGAAAACAGAAAAACCGGCCAGAAATCCTGAATAGGAAGAGATGTTCAGAAAAATGAAAAGCATAGAACAATCCTTCAGGGATATGAGAGGGTTATGAGGACAGGTAAGTGTAGCTTACAAAGACTTGTGTTTGTTCCCAAATGTACAACTACCGACAGGGTTCAAAATGTCCAAATTTGACTTGTACAACGGACACGGTGATCCGGTGGCTCATCTGAGAGGTTTTTGTAGCAAGATGAGGGGAGAAGGAAGAAGAGATGAATTACTGATGGCGTATTTTAGCTAAAGTTTAAGTGGATCGACGTTAGAATGGTACACCAGACAAGATCATAGCAGGTGGTACACATGGGACGATTTGGCCCAAGCATTCGCTTGTCACTTTCAATATAATCTTGAGATCATTCCGGACCGACTGTCCCTGACCAAACTGGAAAAGAAGCACAGTGAAAGCTTTAGATAATATGGTTTCTGTTGGAGGGAGCAAGCATCAAGGGTAGATCCCCCAATGAAAGAGAGCGAGATGGTTGATTACTTTTTGCAGGCTTTGGAGCCGACCTACTTTGGTCATCTAGTGTCCGCAATTGGCAAATCTTTTAATGAGGTTGTAAAAATGGGAGGCATGGTCGAGGAGGGGCTTAAGTCCAACAAAATCATTAGTTATTCAGCGATCAAGGCAACCACCCAGGCCATTCACAGCGGCACTGGGGGTGTACTTGGGAAGAAGAAGAAAGAAGATGTCACGACTGTTGAGTCCGGAGCCTGGTTCGGATCTAGAGGCTCGTCACCCTACTATAGCCAATCACGACCTTACCACCAAAATTACCCCCACACTTCATATAGCCCTCCACAGCACTACTACCCACAGCCAGATCCCCATTTTTTCGTCCATCATGCACAAGCCTATACCCAAACCCCGGCACACGCACAATGGCGTGCGTCGGCTCCACAAAATCCATACCCAGTTCCACAAAACACATATACACCCCCAAGGGTCTACAGAAATTCCCCCAGAATAGGTTTCCGACCAAATCAAGCCCTCAAGAATGAGAGGTCACAGAAGCAAAAGACTTTCACTCCACTGGGGGAATCATATACCAGTCTTTCCACAGATTGAGGCAGTTGGGCATGTTAAATCCAATTGAGCCTAAAATGCCAAATACTCCCCCTAGAAATCTTGACCACTCGGTGAGTTGTGAGTATTGTTCAGGGGTCCCTGGGCATGATACAAAGAAGTGTTGGAAACTAAAAACAGTTGTGCAAGAGCTTATTGATACTCATCGGATCGAGGTTCAAGCCCTAGAAGCACCAAATATCAATCAGAATCCACTACCAACTCACCAGGAGACACACATGATTGAGTTGATACACAAAGAGGGGGAGCCCAGGAAGCCCTCGCAAATGGTAATGATGATCCGTTCCAGCGAAACCAGCTCAAAGGAAAAAGTAATCAGTGGGAAATCAGTGGTCCAGTTGAGAGGGGTGGATGATAAGCCAGTTGTGGTAGCCGAGAGAGGGCCGCCAAGCATTGTTGCAGTGAAACCAGAGAAAGCTAAAGTGGTAGTGCCAGGGGTCGCAAGTAAACCTGTTGTGGTCGTAAAGGGTGCTCATACAGAGCCTGTTATTTTAAAACCAGTAACTCAGCTTCCAGTAATCAACAGTAAGGCTGTTCCTTGGAATTATGAACGGGTGACGGTGATTTACAAGGGGAAAGAAGTCAAGGAAGAAGTTTGTGAAGCGCAAGGTTTGACTCGCTCAGGAAGGTGTTTCGCTCCCGAGAAATTAAGAAGAACTAAAGATAATCCAACGACGGTAAAGAAAGCGATAACTAAAGAAGAGGCAGAGGAATTTTTGAGGAAAATGAAAGTGCATGACTATACTGTTGTAGAGCAGTTGAGGAAAATGCCTTCTCAGATCTCGTTACTCTCGTTGCTAATCCATTCAGATGAACATCGCCAATCCCTGATGAGAAACTTGAATGAGGCCCATGTTCCCGATAAGATCTCGGTAAACCATCTGGAAAAGATAGCCAACAAGATTTTCGAAGTAAACAGAGTCACTTTTTTCGATGATGAATTGCCGATAGAGGGTACTGAGCATAACAGAGCCCTTTACCTGACAGTGAAATGCGAGGACGTCGTGGTTACCCGGGTATTGGTTGACAATGGTTCAAGTGCAAACATTTTTCCTCTCTCCACTCTAAGCAAGCTGAAAGTAGAAGAGGAGAGGATCCATAAGAACAGTATCTATGTGCGGGGATTTGACGGTGGAGGCAAAGACTCAGTCGGAGACATAATATTGGAGCTGACCATAGGTCCAGTAGAATTCACAATGGAATTCCAAGTGCCAGATATCGCTGTTTCCTACAATTTGTTGTTAGGGCGGCCGTGGATTCATGCTGCTAAAGTAGTGCCATCAACACTCCATCAGATGGTCAAGTTTGAATGGGACAGACAGGAAATAGTGGTGCACGGCAAAGATAATTTGTGCGTTCACAACAGCACCATTGTACCTTTCATTGAAGTGGAAGACGACAAGGGACCATAGGTCTACCAGGTTTTGGACGCAATGTCGGTCGAGAAAGTTCCAGAAGGGAAATGCATCTCGAATCCAAAGATAAATGCCGCATCAGTCATGGTAGCGTATGAAATATTGAAGAATGGTTTTGTACCAGAGAAGGGTTTGGGATTAGCGTTGCAAGGCATCATACAGCCCGTGTCTCTTCCTGAAAACTTGGGAACGTTTGGTCTGGGATTCAAGCCCACAGCCGCAGATATAAAAAAAGCTAGGAAATTGAAACAGAGGGCATGGGTCCTTCCAAAGCCGGTCCCACATATTTCCAGATTATTTTTCAAGTCCGGCACAAGGGGTCGCCCAGTGACAACAATTCTTAGTTCTATAATTAATCCTGACAAGGAGTTGATTGAAAGATTTGAGAAGTTGTTCGATAGTATGAACATGGTGGAAAGTGGAGAGGGTTCTAGCAACGCAGAGGTGCAATTTGTCGGGCCAAAAACAAAGCTTAATAATTGGAAGGCTACTCCTCTCCCTACTCGGAAGGAGTCTTGGTAGTTTGCTTTGATTTTCCTTTAAGTCTGTACGGATTATTCCAGGGTTGTAATCCAGATTCATTTTTTGTTTTTCTTTTCAGTCTGTTCGAGTGTGCAAACTTTGTTATCTTTTATCATTCAATGAAATACAATTTCCTTTTCTTCGTTCCTGATGGTTTTCCTTTTTGTTTTCTTTTCTTTTTTATACAGTTCTTTTTTCGCTAGTTCTAATGACATGGCATGCATAAGGAATTCTCAGCCCAGTCGTAAACATCAATCTGATTCCAAAATGTTAGTTCAAGAAGTAGATTGTGGTTACGAATCAGAATGTGATGATGAAGCCTTCGAAGAGATTAGTAAGGAGTTAATTCACTTCGAAGAAAAACCCAAACCCAACTTGAATGACACAGAAGCCGTCAATTTAGGGGACACAGACAATGTCCGAGAGACTAAAATAAGTGTCCACCTCGAGCCAAAAATCAGGGAAGAGTTAATCAAAGCACTCATCGAGTACAAAGATGTTTTTGCATGGTCATATGATGACATACTAGGTTTGAGCACTGATTTAGTGGTCCATAAATTGCCTACTGATCCAGCATTCTCTCCCGTCAAGCAAAAGCTGAGGAAGTTCAAGACTGATATGAGTGTGAAGATTAAAGAAGAGGTTACCAAACAGTTGGATGCAAAGGTTATCCGGGTCACCCGATATCCTGTTTGGTTGGCTAATGTCGTGCCTGTACTGAAGAAGGATGGCAAGATCAGAGTATGCGTCGATTACCGCAATCTCAACAAAGCAAGTCCGAAGGATAACTTCCCTCTACCCAATATCCACATTATGATTGACAATTGTGCCAAGCGTGAGATTGGATCTTTTGTGGATTGCTATGGCGGGTATCATCAGATTCTAATGGATGAAGAAGATGCAGAAAAGACAGCCTTCATCACATCATGGGGAACATATTGCTACCAAGTAATGCCATTTGGGTTGAAGAATGCTGGGGCAACTTATATGAGAGCAATGACTACTGTGTTTCATGATATGATACACAAGGAGATTGAAGTATATGTAGATGATGTGATCATAAAATCAAAACATCAGGTCGACCACGTCGAGGATTTGAGGAAATTCTTCCAGAGGCTTCGCAGGTACAACATCAAGCTTAACCCCGCCAAGTGTGCATTTGGTGTTCCATCTGGAAAACTGTTAGGATTCATAGTCAGTCGGCGAGGCATCGAGTTGGACCCATCAAAGATCAAAGCCATACAAGAATTGACCCCTCCGAGGAACAAGACTGAAGTGATGAGTCTGTTAGGAAGGCTGAACTACATCAGCAGGTTTATTGCTCAGCTCACGACAACTTGTGAGCCTATTTTCAAGTTGTTGAGGAAGGACGATGCGATCAAGTGGACTGATGAGTGTCAGGAAGCATTTGATAAGATAAAAGGTTACTTGACAAACCCACCTATGCTGGTTCCGCCAGAACCAGGGAGACCTTTGGTTATTTACTTGACAGTCTTGGAAAATTCATTTGGTTGTGTATTGGGGCAGCATGACGTCACCGGCAGGAAAGAACAAGTCATCTATTATCTTAGTAAAAAGTTCACAGCTTATGAGGTTAAGTACACTCACCTGGAAAGGACATGTTGTGCCCTAACTTGGGTGGCACAGAAATTGAAACATTATTTGTCATCCTACACTACTTACCTCATTTCGCGTTTGGATCCGTTGAAGTATATCTCTCAAAAGCCTATACCGACAGAAAGACTCACAAAATGGCATATTTTGCTCACAAAGTTTGACATAATCTATATGACTCGGACTGCGATGAAAGCCCAAGCATTGGCCGATCATTTGGCCAAGAACCCGGTCGATAAAGAGTATGAGCCACTGAGGACTTATTTTCCTGATGAAGAGGTGATGCATATTGATGAACTAGAACAGGCCGGAAAACCAAGCTGGAGACTCTTCTTTGATGGGGCTGCTAACATGAAAGGAGTCGGAATAGGAGTTGTGCTTATTTCTGAAACAGGGCATCACTATCCTGTTACGGCTCAGCTTCGTTTTTATTGCACTAACAATATGGCTGAGTACGAAGCATGTATTTTGGGTTTAAGGTTAGCTACAGACATGGATGTCCAGGAAGTCTTGGTCTTGGGAGACCCGGACCTTCTGGTACATCAAATTCAAGGAGAATGGGAAATGCGAGATCTGAAACTCATACCATACCGATAACGCTTGCATGATCTTTGTCAACAGTTTAGATCAGTGGAGTTCAGGCATATTCCAAGGGTCCATAATGAGGTCGTCGATGCTTCGGCTACCCTAGTGTCAATGTTGCACCATCCAGACAAAGCCTATGTCGATCCTTTGCACATTCAAGTACGAGATCAGCATGCTTACTGCAACATGATTGAAGAAGAATTGAATGGCGAACCGTGGTTACATGATATCAAGGAATACATCAGAATGGGAATATACCCAGTGCAAGCCACGGGGGATCAAAAGAGAACAATTTGACGATTGGCAAGCGGATTTTTTTTGAGTGGAGGAGTTTTGTACAAAAGAACACCAGACCTGGGATTGTTAAGATGCATAGATGCTAGACAAGCTACGTCTGGCATGTCCGAAGTACATTCAGGAGTCTGCGGACCACATATGAGTGGATATGTGTTGGCAAAGAAAATACTCCGAGAAGGTTATTATTGGCTCACCATAGAGCGAGATTGTATTAGTTTTGTGTGCAAATGTCATCAGTGCCAGATACACTGAGATTTGATTCATTCTCCGTCATCGGAATTACACACAATGTCAGCGCCATGGCCCTTCGTCGCTTGGGGAATAGATATCATTGGACCAATTGAGCCAACAGCATCCAAGCGGGCATAGGTTCATTTTGGTAGCCATTGATTATTTCACCAAATGGGTTGAGGCCAAAACTTTCAAGTCTGTGACCAAGAAAGCAGTGGTCGATTTTGTTCACTCACATATCATCTGTCGATTTAGAATCCCGAAGGTGATCATCACAGATAACGGTGCTAATCTTAACAGCAATTTGATGAAAGAGGTGTGTCAACAGTTTAAGATTACACACCGCAATTCTACCCCATATTGTCCCAAGGCGAATGGAGCAGTTGAGGCAGCCAACAAAAACATAAAGAAGATACTTCGGAAAATGGTAGAAGGTTCTAGGCAGTGGCATGAAAAATTACCATTTGCGTTGCTGGGTTATCGCACTATTGTCCGTACTTCAATAGGTGCAACTCCTTATTTGTTGGTATATGGAACTGAAGTAGTAATACCGGCGGAAGTTGAAATCACATCCCTTCGGATTGTCGATGAGGTTGAGATTGATGATGATGAGTGGGACAAAACCCGTTTGGAGCAGTTGAACTTGATCCACAAAAAGAGGTTGGCAGCTGTGTGTCATGGCCAGTTATATCAAAAGAGAATGGCAAGAGCATACAACAAAAAGGTGTGTCCCCGAAAGTTTGAAGTGGGCCAGCAAATGCTGAAACGCATCCTTCCACATCAGGCTGAGGCAAAAGGCAAGTTCGAACCGAATTGGCAAGGGACATTCATTGTAACCAGAGTATTTTCCAATGGTGCTTTATGTTTAACAGATATTGAAGGAAAATACATAGACATGGCTATCAATTCTGATGCAGTAAAAAGATATTATGTATGATTTCTTTGGTACAATTGTTGATTGTTTGTATTTGGCATTATTTCAAAGATTGAAATGACAAAGGCAATTTGTTCTACTATCTAAACATTTTACCCTTTGTTCCCCTTTTTTAGCCTTATTTATTTATTTCATACCCCTCTTTTGGAATCAATAACGAAAAAGAGAGAAAAGAAAGAAAAGAAAAGAGAAAATAAAAGAAGCGAAAAAATATAACAACAGGGAAATTCAGTGTGAACTATGTTTGACCTGATCCCTGTTAAGGGTATATAGGCAACTTTACGGCTCGGTCATAGTAAAATAAAATCCCAAGCAAGAAACTGGGGCAGAGGTTGTATCTGTAATGAGAAATGTGATTTCAAAAGTTATAATCTTAAACCCATGTCAAATTATTTTGAGCCTTTGATACCCTTTCTTTATAATCCCATCCAAAAGCCCCATTACGGTCCAAAGAAAGACCTTCTGATCAGTTTTTTGAGAGATGACAAGTCGTGCAAACAGAAGTGATTCATATCAGGGTAATACCCCGGTCCAAGCAGGGAAAGAAGTAAAATGAGAGAGTCTTATCGGTGAAAACCTTCACAGGCACCATAAGGCGACAGGAGTTGAGAGAAACGAGAGAGTCTTATTAGTGAAAACCCCTCGAAGGGCACTATAAGGCGGCGAGAATTGAAAGTGGAAAAACGAGGTAAGGTTGACAGAAATGACCCATTGAGGCATCAAGCAGAACAAAGATGTTGATTCGGCAAAAGAGTTGGGTTGCGGGACCTTTTGAAATGCAAAGTAAGGCCATCAGAAAGATTGAGTGATATAATAGACTGGGTTGATTAATTCGAAATGCACGACATGATCATTGAGATCGATTGTACCATTCAGATAAGTCCTTTACCTTTTCTTCTCCTCAAACCATTCTTTAGGAAGATTTTTATTTTTATCTTTTGAAGTCATCATCTTTCATTTCTTTTGATTAAAGATTTTTTATAGTAGTTTGTTTTTAAGAAGGATTTTCAAAGCCAACTACCAGTCGCCAACATGGTGCAAGGTAAATGGGGATAAGACAGGCCGAAGATAATGTGATGGGACAAGAAAGACGTCATTATAAGACCAAATGATGGATTGCTCTAAGATGTCGTGGAAAGTATGGAGTAAAAGCGGAAAACAACGGTTGAGAAGTGGGTGAATACAGAAGCATCAAGAAAGTCAAAAGTTATCAGCCAGGTTTCAAGATGATCGACCAACGCAGAGCATGGGAAAAAGAAAAGGGAAAACCATCCCCAGCAGGAACGTCCCCCACGTTTTAAAATAACAAATTTTATTTGATTTGAAGCAGGGACAGGAAACGTTATTGATAACGGAAAGACATGCCACAAGAAAGATTGTCAAACTGCGGCAGAAAATTTTCTTTCATTTCGAAAATTTTCTGGAAGTCTAACACAAGTTTTGAGGGAAGCAATACCCCCCCAACAGTTTTCGGAAGAAGGCAATACAAGTTTTAAAGAAAGCAATTTCGGGAGGAAGATAACATAAGTCTTAAGAGAAGTAATTCCAGCGGAAGGAAAACACCAGCATTAAGGGAAGTAGTCTTTGAAGGAGGAAAATAACATATTTTCGAATGAAACACCGGTGTTATCCCCAACAGTTTTCAGAGGAATGGAACACCAGTTTTGAGGGAAGCAGTTCTGAAAGAAGATAATTCAAGTTAGAAGGAAAATGGTTCAAGAGGCAGGAAGGAACAACGGCAATAGAGCACATTTTTAAAGTTGTAGTTGAAGTCAGGAGCCCGCCTGGAGAATGGAGGTGTTATATTTTTAAGGAGTAGTCGAAGTCAGGAGCCCGCCTGGAGAATGGAGGTGTTATATTTTTAAGGAGTAGTCGAAGTCAGGAGCCCGCCTGGAGAATGGAGGTATTATCTTTTTAAGTCGTAGTAGAAGTCAGGAGCCCGCCTGAAGATTGGAGGTGTTATATTTTTAAGAAGTTGTTGAAGTCAGGAGCCCGCCTGGAGAATGGAGGTTGTTATATTTTCAAGTTATAGTCGAAGTCAGGAGCCTGCCTGGAGAATGGAGGTGTTATATCTTTAAGTTGTAGTTGAAATCAGGGGACCGCCTGGAGAATGGAGGTGTTATAGCTTTAAGTTGTAGTTGAAATCAGGGCCCGCCTAGAGAATGGAGGTGTTATATCTTTAAGTTGTAGTTGAAATTAGGGGCCCGCCTGGAGAATGGAGGTGTTATAGCTTTAAGTTGTAGTTAAAATCAGGGGCCCGTCTGGAGAATGGAGGTGTTATAGCTTTAAGTTGTAGTTGGAGTTAGGAGCCCGCTTGGGGAATGGAGATGTTATAAGAAGTTGTTAAAGTCAGGAGCCCGCTTGGAGAATGGAGGTGTTATATAAGAAGTTGTTGAAGTCAGGAGCCCGCCTGGAGAATGGAGGTTGTTATATTTTTAAGTTGTAGTCGAAGACAAGAGCCCGCCTGGAGAATGGAGGTTGTTATATTTTCAAGTTGTGGTCAAAGTCAGGAGCCCGCCTGGAGAATGGAGGTATTATCTTTAAATTGTTTATTGAAGTTAGGAGCCTGCCTGGATAATGGAGGTATTATCTTTTTAAGTCGTAGTAGAAGCCAGGAGCCCGCCCGGAGAGCGGAGGGTTGCAACAAAGATCCCCAGCATAAAGTAAAGTTCAGAAGTTGGAAGGAAGGCAACACTAGTCAGAAGAAGGCAATCCAAGCTTTGAAGGAAAAATAATTCGAAGCTCACAAGAAGGAAATAAGAAGTTCAAGTTCGACAATCAAGAGAAGATTGCGAGTCAAGATAGAAAGAAAGAAACATCAAAGGAAACACCAGTCACCAAGACGTCAAAGCAACAAGAGACACAAGAGCACGGCTGAAGATCTAGATAAGATTTTGTAATTCATAAACTGTAGTTTAGTCTAGTTTCTTGTTTTCTTTTAGCATGGTGTAATAAGAAGGTCAGTAAGTAGCGGCAGCAGCAACAACAGCAGTAACAGTAAAACCACAGCTCCATGGTAGTCCTAGCTACCAAAATTTTCCGAACTGCATTGACCTGATTCCCTTTTAGTCAGGGATATGTAGGAAACCTTTGAAGCAGAGGTTCGGTCAAATCTTTCAAAAAATGCTTCACACGAAATAGCCGAACGGGCAAAAATTGCTCGTATCCGCTCACTTTATCTTTGCACGGAAACCCTTCATGTTTCCGGACAAAGAGGGGCAGCTGTGAGCACGTGATTTTGCCTCACGCGAACCACTCCTAAAAATTCAAAATCAAATAAATCTTTCTTTTTTGTGTGCAATTTTGTGAATTTTCGTGATATTTTCTGTAATTGTTTGCATTTGTGTGTGTGTGTTTGTTGGTTAAATTAAGGAAAAATACAAAAAATATATGTTGCATGTGCATTTAGGATTTAATTTTACGATTAGGATTAACCAAGTAAATATTTGTTTACAAAAGTGAAAAAAATCACAAATAGCGTACTTCGTATTTTAGTGTTTAATGCCAAAATTGTGTGATTTTTCTTTTAATTTGGTATTTAGTTATTTGTGATAATAACTACTTAGAGTTAATTAATATTTATAGGATAATTTGGCCAAGGTTAAATATTTTATTTTAATTATAAAGAAAATCGAAAAAAAAATTAAGAAGAGGAAAATCTGGTTTGGGCCAATTTGGTGAGAATCCCATGCCCAAAACAAAAAAAAACACCCCAGACCCAATCTCGTCCGGCCCAAAACCCGCCACGACCCGACCCAAACCCGTCCCCGACCCGGATCCCTCTTAAAATAACCTAGACCTACACCCTTCAGTAAACAGCCGTAGGAGACCCATCACCCTACCCCCTCAGGTCATCTTCTTCGAACCACCCCATCCCCCAAACGATTGTCCTTGATCTCTTCATCAATCGACGAACCAGACCACTCTTCAACTCCACCTCTCATCAGATCGGCAACCAAACAAGCCCAGACCCCGTTGCAGCCGCTCCCTTTACACTCAAACTCAACGACCCCTGAAGCTCGTCTTCTTTGGCGAGGCCAGCCCTACCAGCTCCTACATTCACCAGGTCTCACCGGAAATGGCAATCAATGGTGATGAAAGGCCATGGACATGACTGAAACCTTCGTTAATCATTTGAGTTTTCCGGTCAGGCATTTGGTTTTCGAGTCGAAGTCCTAGCCGCCGATTCAAGGTACTATTCGAAGTCTGATTCAGTCGTTGCATGTGTTTTGTCTTCGTCGATGGGTCTTGCGCACAGTTCAGTCCGAACCCATCTTTGTAATCATTGATTTTACTCATTTAAAAGAAGTCATCTCATGTTCAATATCTTTCTCTTTTTTACATCTGTTTGATTGTCGATTGGGAAAATGTGATAAGAGTTATGCTAATCAATTTATAAACATAGGTCTGTGAGTAATTTCAGTTGAGGTTGGATTCGGAGTTAGCATTTATTCTCAATTCATGTTTGAAAATTGTATTTGATATGTCATTTTGTTGTTTGGAATCCTGTATTCACTGTCCTGATTTGCCTCGAGCACGTTCAAATAACAAAAGGCTAATTTGAATGTTCATTTCCTATGTCTTGGATGCCTTTAGCTATTTATGGTGTTGAAGTATCTCTTGGTATTTAGTTTTCTCGAGTTGAAATGGACGATTTGTCCGGCTGCAGGATTTGTTTGAATAAGTCTGAACCATCGACGCATATTCTCATGGTTTTTGTTTGGTTCTTTGTTTGATTCTCATCATGCCTAATTGTTCTATTCTTTTCTTTGGGATATGCATAACAGTTTGTGTAGAGGAGTGTAGAGGATCTGAACTAAGTTGGGGACATTTATTTGTCTGAAAGAATTCAAATCCCAACTATGTTTGAAATTAATTAGGAAGCCTTTAAGATAGCCTAAGAATTGTTTAATAAAAGGTGTATCTCACCTACTTAAGAAGTTGCTAGCACATGGTAGGATTAGTCTAGGGATTAATTTAATAAAAAGGGGATCAGCAATGCAAAGGACACCATGTTCAATACTTTTAAGAGTTGTAAAGTAAGACAACATGGGGGAACATTTCAAAAAGCTGAAATAATACAATTATAAAGAAAAGATGAGCTGGAAAGGGGGGAGGCTGGAAGTTTAAAAAAGGGAGAACAATAGACTTGAAAGAGGGGGGATACACAAGAGAGAAGGGAAGAGAGAATTAAGAGCTGGAAAAAAATCTAGAAACAAGAAGGAAGAATTACTGTTCCATTGCATTTCTTCTCTATAATTGGAAGAGGCTTGTAGTTCTCTGAAGATTGTCCAAGAATCTGGTGTGGGAATGGAGTAGATTTGGTTGTTCGAAGTTTGGTTGTGAAGTTGCTTGGTTATTGCTCAACTGAAATAGTTTTCTCTTATTTCCAATTCATTTTCCTGGGTTGAATTGTTGTTGCTAGTGCTATTTTTGCTGTTGTGTATTGCTGACTCCTCACTCCTTTTGGCTTTGTTTGTCTTGATGTTGTAATCAGGTACATTCCCTTGACTTCTGATGACTGTAGATTTCACAATGAAGACGAAATGAGAATTGGAAGCATAACATCAAATCTATATTGTTCTTTTATGATGTTTATATGCCTAGTCATCTAGCTCCATGTAATTTAGTTATTTTTAGTTGGATTTAACTAAGCTATTATGTTATAATTGAACCATGGACTGTTAAGACAAAACTTGACCAAGCATGAATGTGGTATAAAGAGTCATAACTGATTAGTTATAATGTTATTATTTCAAGTATAGAATAGAATGCATGGTTTTAGTCCAGGAATACGGTTTTCATACTTTGAAGTTTAAAATTTCATGGTTATCATTGCTTGGTCATCAGTCTATGAAACCTGATTTTGGTATGCCCTTTCATTTGTGATGATTGATTTGGTTAAGGACTGGATCTTCTGTTTTTCTCAATTAAAAGAAATACACACACGGTAATACACATAATAGAAAGATAGATAGAGAGTGACGATAGGAAAGCAGATAATTTAAAAAAAATCGAGAAGCCGTAAATGCAACCGTAAAACGACCACAAAACCAACCTCAAAACCACGCCTTCTTTGATCGAAAATTACCAGTTAACAACCCCATGTTTCAGTCACGTAAATCCAGCCTTATACCATCGCAAAAATGCCCCAACCCGGTGTGAAAATCAGCTTGAAGCCACCATCCAAACCCAGTCGAGATGAGTCCATTCGGTGACGATTTCGGTCCAGGGTCCTAGTCTGTAGCTCGTTTGAGGATTATTGTTCTAGAGTTTCTATTTTATTGTATTTGCTCCAAAATTTCAGCTAATAGAAGGTCCATACTTTCATTTCTTCATTGGTTATTTACCCGTATGTCTGTTACTTGCGTGTACAAATGAATATACAATATGGCATTCCAGTTCATTTTACTGATTTTTGGATCATTTGATCTGATTTGTTTCCTTATCTCAACATTGGTGAATATATGGGTTTTGGGGTAAATTTGACTTATCAATCTACATTATATATAAGAATTGAACAATTTATTTTGGATCTAAGTTGGTCATGGGGGGTGTAAGCACAAAAAACAAAGGGATTGGATTAGCTAATAGTGTTTTTTTTCTTGTTTTAGTTAGGCTTTTTTTGTTGATTTATTCTTCTGTTTGGTCCTGCTCAATAAAGTAGGGATAGATACTATATATTAATGGAATTTTTGGTTCGTTTGACAATAGAAAAGAGAGATCGAGTTTTAACTTGGCTGAACAAGCTCATCGGCCCATTTTTCCTTTACTAGTTGATTTTTTGCCAAATATAATTCCAAATAGAAGAAAGTTTGTAAGTGCTAGTTGTTATAGGCCCATACTTAAATCATTGTAACTACAGGTACGGTCTTCGTGGCGTGGTTGTGATACCTAAATTAATTAGTTGTAAAAATAAATATTCGTAGCTTAACTAATTGCTTTTCCTTGAAAAATTGAGGTGTGTTATCCAATCACCTAGTCTATGGCCCTCATGAGCTAATTTAGAAACCTTTCGGTTAGAATAAATTGAGGTGTACCATGCCGAACAAAACCTCAAAATGCATGGCCCTCATTTGATTAATATTCAAATCTTTAGAAATCGAGGCGTGCCATTTAGTTGAATTTTCATGGCCCTCCCAAAGCTAAAAATGCGCAGTTACCTTAGGCGCGTTATTTTAATAATTTACCTTCATAAATTTGGGTGTGCATTTATGTGACCCAAATACAAATCTCAACAATGTTGGATAAAATATGTTGCAGACCATGGGTGCATTTATGTGACGTGTTTCAAGACGTATTTTTGATAACGTTGAATTTTTTTAAAAAAAATAATTGATTAAAAGCGGTTATAAAGTAAAAATTGCACATAGGTTAAAACATGTATTAAAATCAGATAATAGGTCAATTATACAAGTTGAGCGACCGTGTTAGAACCACGGAACTCGGGAATGCCTAATACCTTCTCCCGGGTTAACAGAATTCCTTACCCGGATACCTGTGTTCGTGGACTGTATTACAGAGTCAATCTTTTCCTCGATTCGGGATTTGAACCGGTGACCTGGGACACCATAAATCTCCCAAGTGGCGACTCTGAATCTTTTAATAATAAATCCCGTTTCGATTGTACTTTAATTGGAAAAAACTCCCTTATATACCTTTCCGGGGGTGTAGGTGAAAAAGGAGGTGTGACAATGCATACAAGAACAAGGGTGATATCCAAAATTGCAATAACTATCGGGGTATCAAGCTACTTAGTCATACTATGAAAGTCTGGGAGAGAGTAGTAGAGCTAAGGGTGAGGAGGAGTGTGTCTGTTTTCGAGATCCAGTTCGGATTTATGCTGGAGCGTTCGACTACAGAAGTCATACACCTTGTTAGGAGATTGATGAAGCAGTATAGGGAGAGAAAGAAGGACTTGCATATGATGTTCATCGACTTAGAAAAGGCGTACGATAAAGATCTGAGGGAGATTTTGTGGAGATGTTTGGAGGCTAGAGGTATACTTGTTGTTTTTGTTAAGTTGATTAAGGACATATACGATGGAGCAAAGACCCGAGTGAGGATGGTGGGTGGGGACTCAGACCATTTTTCGGTTATGATGGGGTTGCATCAGGGGGCGGCACTAGGCCCTTTTTTGTTTGCTCTAGCGATGGATGTATTAACGTGCCATATCCAAGGGGAGATGTTGTGGTGCATGCTATTTGCAGATGATATTATATTAATTAAACGAGACACGAGATGGTGTGAACGCGCAATTAGAGGTATGGAGGCAGATCCTGGAGTCTAAAAGTTTCAAGTTGAGCAGGACCAAGACAGAATACTTGGAGTGTAAGTTCAGTGGCAAGACTCAATGAGGGTAAGGGAGATGAGGGTGCACTCGTAGGCCATCCCTAGGAGAGGAAGTTTTAAGTACCTTAGGTCTATTATTCAGGGGGATGGGGAGATTGATGAAGATGTCACACAATGTATTGGGGCGGGATGGATGAAATGGAGACTCGCTTCCAGTGTTTTGTGTGATAAAAAGGTACCAACGAAACTTAAAGGTAAGTTCTATAGAGTGTGGTCAGACCAACGATGTTGTATGGGGCTGAGTGTTGCCCAGTAAAGATTGCTCATGTCCATAAGATGAAAGTAGTAGAGATGGGGATGTTGAGATGGATGTGCGGGCACACCAATTTAGATAGGATCAAAAAAAAGGTTATTCGCGACAAGGTATGAGTGACCCCTATTGAGGACAGATGTGGGAAGTGCGGCTTAGGTAGTTTGGTCATGTGAGGAGGAGGAGCATAGATGCCCTGGTGAGGAGGTATGAGAGGTTGACATTGGAGGGCCTATGGAGAGGTAGAGGTAGGCCAAAGAAGAGGTGGGGAGAGGTGATTAGGCAAGATATGGCGCAGCTTCAGCTGACCGAGGACATGACCCTTGATAGGAAGGTATGGAGGTCGAGGATTAGGGTAGTAGAGTAGGTGGTCTAGGGCGTTCATTACATAATATTGGCATGTAGTTTCGCTTTCTATTGGTAGTAGGTTCTTATAACTAACCATTGTTTTCATTCATTGTTGATCACTTTACTATCTTGTTGTTTTTATTCTGCTTTTATATAGTTATTTGGTATTGTCCCTTCTTGTCTATATTTTCAGTAATATGGTGCTTATTGTGATGACCCGCCATGTCATCATGCCACATAGGCATCATTTGGCATATATTAATGCCATGTGAAAGGTTACACAAGAAGAAGGCTAGCATTTGTGAGAAGATTCTAGAGAGGTATGGACATTTCCTTAGGAAGAACCTAGATCCTTATAGATTTGCTAAGAAAGTCTTTAGAATCTTCTAGACTTGTAGAGAATTCTAGAGAAAGCCCTTATCTTGTAAATATCAAGGACTTGTATAATAATTAATATTTACATACTAGCCCCTAGGAGACTAGTATATAAAGGGGGTCACTCATTTATAATTCACCAAGCAAACAATTCAAATTTTCTCTAATACAAAGCTTCCTTTAACAATTCTCTTGTGTTCTTTCTTCCATTCTCTTAGCGATCTTGAGTATAGTAAGGCTGACTTGGCATAGCAAGAACGTGAGCAAGTTGTGCAAGATCGTGAGCGAGTTGTCAAGTGTCGCACGTGTACTTAGTTAACAACTAAGGACGTGATATTATGCTTTCCCGAGCCGAGGGTATATGAGAAATAACTTCTCTATCCTTATAAGATAGGGGTAAGATCTCCGTACACATTAAATACCCAAACCCCACGGTGTGGAATAATACTGGGTATGTTGTTATTGTTGTATATATACAATATAATACGGTGTGGAGTAATATTTCGACGTTGACCCCCTTAGCAAAAGGTGACTTTGCCTCTTTTAACTCAATAAATAGTCTAGAGTTTATTTAAGTCATTTGTATCTTCAAAAGACAAGTCAGAAATTAGTAGTGGGTCATTGAAAATTCTATTGCAGTGCGCTTGAATTTCCTTCGAAAAATATATTCGTACATATCAGCATGACAACATGAACAACTTTTGTGGGTGGCTGGGGCACCTTCACCTAAACAAAGTGTCGTCTTATGTAATAAACAAAGACAATAATGAAGACTGAACTTTATGGTACGTTAATTATCTAACTTTAGCGACCCCCTTTTTGGCTTTTCAATTTTTTAAATTTGTCTTAGTTGGGACTGCGAACTTGGAACATCGAATAATAGATACTTCGTCCGTTTCAATTTATACGAACCTATTTATTTTGATTCGTTCGAAAAAGAATAATTATTTTTTAAATTTGGAAATAATTTAGCTTAAACTTACAATTCTATTCTTATTGAGAAGCTTTTATAACTACACAAATACTTTGGGCCTTTTTTTGATTTGTTTAGGATCACAAATTCCAAAAATTTTTATTTTTTCTTAAACTTCGTGGCCAGTTAAATAGATTCACATAAATTAATTAAAACGGAGGGAATAATTAAAATAATAACTATGTTATTAGCAATATGATCACTATTCCCTCTACCATACGTAACCACAATGACATCTTAAGATGATATATGATCCCTTGGAAAAAGACAAAACGTTCATTTGCATTCGGATATTAGTGGATCCAGCTCTGGATCTTAATCTTAATTTAATCCTCCTTGTTCTCAAGGAACTTGCCTATGGATGAATAAGTCTCCTGATCAGGACAAGAAATTTTGTACTACTATAGTATTTCAAGATTGGCCGGTAAAACAGTAGTCCCACCGGGCATTTACTCAACAGTTTTGCGACGACCCGGCCAGTCGTCTTATGAGTTGTCGCTCTGTTTCCCCCATTTCTGTTTCTTATTGCTTTGTCTATCGGTTCTATATGTGATCGGATTGGTTGGATCGGGTTCGAAAAGGATTTGGTAAGGTTTGAGACACTTAGTCTAGTTTAAAGAAGTTTAAGTTTGAAAAGTCAACTGAATGTTAACTTATGTGTTAGAGGACTCGGATGTGTGTTCCGATGGTTCGGATAGCTTCGGGAGGTGATTTGGAACTTAGGAGCGTGATCGGAATGAATTTTGGAGGTTCGGAGTAGATTTAGGCTTGAATTGGCGAAATTGGATTTTTTGGCGATTTCCGGTGGTAGGTGAGATTTTGATATATGGGTCGGAATGGAATTTCGAGAGTTGCAGTAGTTCTGTTGTGTCATTTGCGACGGGTGTGCAAAATTTCAGGTCATTCGGATGTGGTTTGATTGGGTCTTTGATCAAAAGCGTAATTTAGAAGATTTTGGAATTCTTAGGCTTGAATCCGATGCGAATTTGGTGTTTTGATGTTGTTTTGAGCGTTTCGAAGGTTGGAACAAGTTTGAATGAGATTATGGGATATGTTGGCATGTTTGATTGAGGTCCCGGGGGCCTCAGGTGAGTTTCGGGTGGTCAATCAGACCATTTCATGTTGTTTGGAATTGCAGAAAAACTACTGTGTGTTGCAGAGGAATTAGACCTTCGCGTTCGCGAGTAGGTCCTCGCGTTCGCGAAGGGTTAGTTGGTGAAGGCTGGGATTTAAGCCTTCGCGTTCGCGAGGAAGGCTCCGCGTTCGCGAAGGGCTGAGTGATTGGGCATCGCGTTTGCGGGGAGGCTCCGCGTTCGCGCAGAAGAAATTGGTCAGCCGGGTTTGAGGTCGATTTGTTCATCGCGTTCGCGATAGAAGGGGTGCGTTCGCGAAGAGTTGTCTGGGGAATCATAGCGTTCCCGATAGGCAGGTCGCGATCGCGAAAAGGAAATTTTGGTCAAAGTTGATTTGTGTTTCGCGAACGCGAAGTGTTGACCGCGTTCGCGAAGAAGGAAATGAGGCCTGGGCAGAATGTTTAAATAGTCGTCTTGTCCGCGATTTTGGGGTTTATTTCTACCATTTTTGGAGCTTTTTGAAAAGGATTAAAGATGGATTCAAGGGGAATCACTTGGAGGTAAGATTCATGGACTTAATACTCGATTTTAATGTGAAATCTACCTAATTAATCATGGAAATTAAGTCTAAAATTGAAGAACTAGGGCTTGAAATTAGAGACCTAGAAATTGGGATTTGAGGGGTCGTTTGTGGTTGGATTTTGGTGCTTTTGGTATGAATGAACTCGGGGAGTGATAAGGAATCCATTGATGTAAATTTTATCGAATTCCGAGACGTGGGCCCGGGGGTCAGGTTTTGGTAATTTCGGGATTTATATTGTAAATTGAATATTTTCGTTTGGGCTTTGTTCTCTTAGCATATATTGACGTCGTGATTATGATTTTGGATAGATTCGACGCAAGTGGAGGCCGATTCGAGGGGAAAAGGCGTCGCGGGCTAGAGTTTGGACCGGATTGATGTGAGTAATGATCGTAAATGATGTCCTGAGGGTATGAAACCCCGAATTTCACATCGTTGTGCTATAATGAAGTGACGCACACGCTAGATGACGAGCGTAGAGTCGTACACTGTTGGAGATTGTGACTTAGTCCGTCCCGAATGACTATTTTACCGCGTATTTAACTGAAAACTATTTGCTATCATCATGTTTTGGGCTGAACGCCATATTTGGGCCTCGTGCCAACTATTTGAACCCTTAGGGGATTTTTATTGATATTTCCTTACTGTTTTGACTTTATACTTGAACTCAGTCATGCTATATTCTACTGTTTTCGTAACTCAACCATGTTTACTCTGCTTTAACACTTAAATGAGATTTTAAATGATATTTTGGGCTGAGCATCATGTTTTACTATTGCCCGAGTGGCTTGTGAGAATTTTGACTGAGTAAGGTCGAGGGCCTATATTGTAAGGAAACACCTTATTATCATTATGAGGTCGAGGGCCTGAGATTTGTATGCAACGAGGTGGCTTGTTGATATGAGGCTGAGGGCCTAGTGATGATGCCACAAGATGGCTTGATATTGCGCTTGGGCCGTAAGGGGCCCCTCCAAGAGTCTGCACACCCCCAGTGAGCGCGGATACCCATTGTGATGTGAGATATAGCTCGAGGGGCTAGTGTTGTTCTATGATATTGCCTGAGGGGCGAACCTTTATGTGTTTATCTTCCTAATTGCCTGTCATTTACCTGCTTAATTGTTAAAAAGGCCTTTTATGAAGTTTAAACTGAACTGAAATGATTTTTACATATCTTTACTTATTCACTATTTTACTGGCTTTTTACTGCTTCATTATAGCCTGTAATATGTCTTACGTGATTTCTTGCTTTCAGTCTTTATTTATGATTATTACTCACTGAGTTGGAGTACTCGCTTTACTCCATGCACCCCGTGTGCAGATTCAGGTGTTGTTAATCCTGCTAGCGAGAGTTGAGAGCTCCCGGCAGACTTCGGGGTTCACGAGGTAGCTGCTTGGCGTCCGCAGTCCCGTGTTTCTCCCCCTTATCTCACTTCTTTTCCCTTATTAGTGACTTTGTAATAGATTTGTAGACTTTTCAGACTTGTGTTAGAATTGGTAGATGCTCATGACTAGTGACACCCCGGTATCGGGCTGTGTTGGGTTTATTTTCCGCAAATTGTTCCGTTAACTGCTTACTTTTGGATTATTTATTACGTTTTAGAATTAATTCTCATTGTTAATTGTTTAAAACTAAAATTGGAAAGTATCGGTTGTCCTTGTCTTCACGAGAGGTGTCATCACGATCGGGTCCGGGTTTAAAGTCGTGACAAGTTTCTTCCAGGGCGGCTCAAACGTGAAGCAACTAAAGCGAATTTGGGGGCTACCATTCTTTGTTCACATATTATTCGGGAAGGGCTGCACCCAAAGGGTGTGATATAGACATTATAAATTAATATAATTTGATGTAAATACTCGGTATGGGTAAATAAAAGAATTGCTCTTAATCTCAAATATCTAAGTCTTTTTCTTTTATAACTGAAAAACTTGGGTGTCGATGAGAATTTTGGATTGAGATCAAATTCATTTTTATAATTTATTTTGGTTAATTACCATATCATAATTTTGTACTTGTCTATGGTTGTGTAAAGTTTAAAACTGTTTACTTTTAAATTGTAATGAAAATCTCATACGTATTGTACAAGAAAACCATAAAACTTTTGGTTTTTAGTTTTGGGGACTTGTAAATTATGGAATTTACGTTTACTTATGGAGTGTTGTTTAACTATTGAAGATGTTTTTACTATTTTTCTTATTCTGAATTGGTGTAGTTCTCTTATCCAATATATTATTTTACTTGTGAAATTTTTTCTTTAATAGAGACGGTGTGATTCTCTAAATCAAAAATATTACTATTAATTTTACATGTGATAATTTATTTTTAATTTATAAGAAAGAATATAATTCCACTAGTGAAAATATTGATTTTACTTGTATTATTAATAATAGAGATGTGATATATTGTACAAAATGTTGATTCTATTTGTTTTTTTATGTATAAAATATGTAATTTTCATATTTGTAAATAAAAAACCGATTAAGTTGACTTGAATAAACTTAGAAGAGATCGAACCGAACTGGATATACATTTCTAACAAACATTATAGTCATTGCATTAAAGTAAATATGGCACCTGCCACCTCCAATTCTTGGATCTGCCTCTTATACTATTTGTAACAAACGCGAAATATATATATATAAAGGAACAGTTTGATGTAAATATTTATAATAATAAAATTAAACTACAAAGTTTTTAAAAGAATCTTTTAGAGTTGATTAGTACTTATACATAGTAGATCAAGCCATTTTTCACTTCAATAAAGATTTGAACAATTTGAGGCATATAAAAATATTTTTTGTTTTTTATTTGGTGGTTAAAAATTAAGTCAAGTTGAAGATAATGCTCTAATTGATTTTTATTCAATCAGATAAAAAAAAACTTGATTCTTTTTCAAATACTTATATTGCCTATAGAATAATATTAACAGTTGTCTCACCGAAAGGATTTTTTTCAAAACTAAAATTAATAAAATCTTGCCTAAGATCAGCAATGTCTCGAGAAAGATTAAAAAGATTAGTTATATTATCATCCGAGACAGTATTATTAGAAGAAATCGATTATAAAAAAAATTATGAACAACTTTGCATCTCAAAAAACTAGAACAATAGACTTTAAATAAAAATTAAAAGTTTTTGTTTAAGTTGAAGGCCTCCAATTAAACTGTGGCTTTAGGCCACAAATGTTGTCAAGCAGCCATGAGTTGCTTTGCATATATATATGGTCACATCACCCAAATTTAAAAAGAAATTCTTTCTCTCCATTTTTATGTGATGTACTTTCTTTTTTAGTTTGTTCAAAAAAAAAATGAGATAATTTAATTTTTAACTTTTTATTTTATCTTGTAATAAAATGCTTTGTAGTTACACAAATATTTACACTTGTTCTAGATACTAAATTTTAAAAGTCTTTCTTTACGTTTAAAGGTCGTGCTCATTCAATAAATATCACATAAAATACAATGGAGGAGGACTATTATTCAAACTTGGCGAGCTAGGAAGATACAGCAACGCTAGTGCTTCCTATATACTATATAAGAGACCATCATTTAGTGATCAAACATTCACGTACACTTGATCAAGTGTTGTTATATATTATTTCTAAGTGAAAAAAAGGAGAGAAATTAATTAAGATGATGATGATGATGCAAGATGTTTGGACTCAGTTGGGTCCAACCATTGCAGCAATCATGTTCACTTGGACCATGTACCAGAACTATTTTCCTCACCAACTTCGTGGCCATATTAGGAGGTATACAGATAAAATCATAAGTTATTTCTACCCTTATATGCACATTATTTTTCATGAATATGATACTGATGGCTGGTTCGAGCGGAGCAAAGCTTATGTTGCAATCGAAAGATACCTGAGTAAGAACTCCTGCACACAAGCTAAGCGTCTCAAAGCCAACGTAGTAAAAGATGGTCAATCTGTTGTCCTAACAATGGATGATCACGAGGAGATAACCGATGAATATAAAGGCGAGAAGGTTTGGTGGATTTCGAGCCAAAAATTAGCCAACAAACAGACAATTTCATTGTGGAAGGAGGATGACAAGAGGTATTTCAAGCTCAAATTTCACAGAAAGAATCGCGAGCTTATCACCAATTCATACTTGAAGTATGTGTTGGACGAAGGGAAGGCGATTGCTGTTAGAGAAAGGCAGAGGAAGTTGTACACAAACAATAAGGGAGAGTCAGGTGGTTATAGATATAGGGGTTGGAGGATATGGAGTCAAGTAGTGTTTGAACATCCATCAACTTTTGATACTTTGGCTATGGATCCAAACAAGAAACAAGAGATTATGGATGATCTCCAAACATTTAGAAAATCAAAAGATTATTATGCCAAGATTGGCAAGGCGTGGAAGCGTGGTTATCTTCTTTATGGTCCTCCCGGGACAGGTAATGTTAGAATTTTGTCCTATTTTTTAATTTATTAGGACTGTCTTTCTTGAAAAAATAGGAAAAAAGACTTCTAAATAGGAATAAATCACCTTCATATGTTTCTTGGTAGAAAAGTTTTGGCCATCCATAAATTGAGTATCTCTCAATATTCTCTTATAGTAGATTGACTTAGGTCAACTGACCTAATTATAATATAGTATATTATGCCATTTTAGTATAATTCTCTTTGTCATCTCATTTATATTCGCCAAGATTTGCTGTATGAGCTCTGCATGACGTCATGTTATTTTCGATTCCAAACAGGTAAGTCTAGCATGATTGCGGCTATGGCTAATTTCTTGGAATATGATATCTATGATCTTGAATTGACAGCGGTTAAGGACAATACCGAGCTAAGAAGGTTGTTGATAGACACTACAAGTAAGTCTATTATTGTAATTGAAGACATCGATTGTTCCCTTGACCTTACCGGTCAAAGGGAGGAGAAGAAGAAGAAGAAAGACGAGAAAGATAAAGAAAAAGACGAGAAAGATGCCATCGCGGAAAAGATGAAAAAAGGAGAGGCGAAAGAGAAAAGTGAAGTAACTTTATCTGGGCTTTTGAACTTTATTGATGGTTTATGGTCAGCTATTGGTGGTGAAAGGCTTATTGTTTTCACTACTAACTATGTGGAAAAGCTTGATCCTGCTCTAATTCGGAGGGGTAGAATGGATAAACATATTGTGTTATCCTATTGTTGTTTTGAGTCGTTCAAGGTGCTTGCATATAATTATCTTGACGTCGAATCTCATGATTATTTTCCTGAGATTCGACGTTTATTGGGGGAAACTAATATGACTCCTGCTGATATTGCTGAGAATTTGATGCCTAAGTCTTCAAAGGAAAATGCAGATACTTGCTTGAAGAGATTGATTGAAGCTCTTGAAAATGCCAAGGAGGAAGCAAAATTGAAGGCTAAGGAAGAAGAAGAAGAGAGAGCAAAGGCTGAGAAGGAGAAAGAAGTGAAAGAGAAAGAGGAAAAAAAGAAAAAATTAGCAGCTGTTGATGGTGTAAACAAGAATGAGAAGTCAGAGAGTAATGGTACTAAGGAAAATGGTAGTGCCAAGGAAAATGGTGATGTTAGCAAAGATTGATCCTCTGGAAATGTTCGATTAATTAGAAGTTACAAATAAAATGTTGAGGTGTTTTAGCTCTTTATGTTTTGTACAATTGGCTATTAGGTGTACTTGTGAAGTTTATTTTATGTCTTGATAACTGTGTGACCTATAGGTCAGGGCTTCGAGCCTCACAAGCAGACACTAATGATTGCATTAGGATAGACCACTGTCTACATCACACCCTTAGAGGGTTACTCTTCCCTAAATCATTCGTGAACACGAGATACTTTGGACACCGGATTGCTTTTTTTTTGTGCTGGTACAATAGCTAGTCTAAGTTGTCATGGAATTAATGGTTTGTTACATTTACTAATAATAATAATAATAATTTTTTTTAAAAAAAAACATTTTCGTATGTTAGAGATATCAAATTTTTCGTTTAAATTTCGGAGTTGATCGATTTCACAAGTATTGCAATTATGAAAGTGGTATTATGCAGTTGGTGAGATTAATAATAAGTTATAAGCAATTAAGCATATACATCAGTAGCTATTTAATAAACGATTGGTTCATTTTCAGCAACTGTGCATCTTAATATGGTTCACGTGTAGTAGATTCATAATAAAATGAGGATATATACTATAGCAATTGGCAACTAATTATAATACACTTGTATTTAACTTCTAGAAGCCAAAATAGTTTTATGTTGCGCCACCAAGTGTAGAAAGATTATACTATAATTTAACGAGTTAAATAAAATTAATTTTAACTTTATAAATAAAGCTAAAGGAAATTACGTGTTCATCACTTAATATGTTTTCATTGACGAAAATTAATTCATATGTACTTCTTTAGTGTTTATAGGAAAGAAAGAAGTATAAATGATCTATTGTTGCGGTATGAATGATTGTAAAAGAACTGTTTACATTGGAAAGAACTAACAGTGCTTTTTAAAACTTTTTCAATGTGGTGTCGCAACCAAGTTGATATGGGGGGTAAAGATAAATGCATTTTTGAGAGGTTAAAAATGTGAAAATATATTGTTAACTTGTTAGTGTAATACTGTAATTTGTTAATCGTGTAACTTGTGGAAATAGTTCACATGCATTGTGTAATTTGTGGCTGATTTTAAGAACCATTTTAAAATTTTATCAAAAGGTAAAGAACTATTCTGGAATTTTGAAGTGGTAGCGTATCACATAGACGATTTTGTTAGGATCGAAAATAATCAGGTGTCATGTGAAAGCCAATAAAGCAAACTTTCAGCGACGATAAATCAAACAACAAAAGAGAAATATACCAAAAGAGACATAAACATTTAACATGGTTCGGTCAACTGACCTACATCCACGGATGGAGATAAGCAATCCACTATATAAAGGGAGAGTACAAAATATCGAGAGAACACCTCACGAAGAGACAAACACAAGTGACACAATAATGCTTGTCTCGTAAAGTTCTCTCCCTAAACACGACTCTCAAACCTCATATGACTACATTGTGGATGTTGCTGAATGAGAAAGCCAGATCTTCAATTTATAGAACTCCAAACCTTTTCCTACAAGAAAAGAGACTAGCCAAATATAGAAAAATTATATTTTCCTTCTAGCAAAGGAAAAACCCAATTATGATAAATATATTTTCCTTTCCTTCATCAGATAGGAAAATCAATTATGGTAAGAAAATCTGGAAAAATACCTAACAGGTTTCTGTTACACATGACTAGATCATTTTTCATTTTGATAAACCTAAAAGGGCGAAAAATTTTATGATGTGCGTCACACAACTGATATTAGATGTATGTGAGGCTTCTTTTTATCTCACAAATTTATAAATTTATATCTTATATTTTTGAATTCACAAAATTATAAGACAAAAAAAGACCTCACACAATTAGTGTCAGTCGTGTGAGGCACAAAATAAAAATAAAAAATTAAAAGGACTATTACAGATATGGTTCATTTTGAATGTACCTCAAAGATGAGGGACTGCTGCGGGTTTTTCTCAAATTTTTCCAAAATTATTTTTCCAAGATTGAATTCATGAATTGGCTCAAGAGAGGCCAAAATCATATTAAATACTATTTATTGTTACTTTAATTTTTAACTGTTAAATTTTAATAGTATTTAATTTGATATAAATAATAGCGAATTTTCACAAATGATCCATTTTGAGGCCACTATGTTTGACCACTATTTGGATTTATTTTCCTACATTCAGTGGTGAAACTAAGATTTTCATCAAGAGATGTTAAAATATAAAGAGCTATATATGAAGAAATCAAGAGGAATCAACAGAGAAGCACTGGAGACCCGCCCTTTGCGACCAACAATTCCACTTCTGTGGAGAAGCACTAGAGACCCACCATTTGCACCTGCGGAACAAGCTCCGCTCCTGCGCAAACGCAGGTGCAAAAAATATTCTCGCATCTGCGCTGCCCTTCGCTTCTGCGCCTAAACATACCGCATCTGCGCCTTCGTATATGCGAAGAAAATTCCGCATTTGCAGTTTCTTGCTCCCAACAGCACTTTCCGCTTCTGCGATGCCACTGCCATTTTTACGGCTCTGCACCTGCGCTCATATCTCCGCAGGTGCGGTCAAACCAGAACCCCTGCCAAACTAGCCTTAGCCAAAATAATTCGAACCTCATCCGAGCCACTCGGGACCCCGTCCGAATATACCAACAAGTCCCATAACATAACATGGACCTACTCGAGGCCTCAAATCACATATAACAATATCGAACGTCGAATCTCGCCTCAATTCAAACTTAAATAAACTTTTGAACTTCAACTTCCAAAACTCATGCCGAAACATATCAAATCAACCTGGAATGAACCCAAATTTTTGCACACAAGTCCCAAATGACATAATGAAGCTATTCCAATTCTCGGAACTACGATCCGAACCCGATATCATCAAAGTCAACTCTTGGTCAAACTTATGAATATTCCAAACCTTCCAATTTCTAACTTTCGCCAGTTAGTATCGAAACATTCTAGAAACATCTAAATGCAAATTCGTGCATACGCCCAAATCTAAAATCATCATCCGGACATAACGGAACCATCAAAACTCCGATCCGAAGTCAAGTAATAAAAAGTCAAACTTGGTCAACTCTTTCAAATCAATTCCGAATAACCTGAAAACCAAAACCGACGATTCACACAAGTCATAATATATCATACGATATTACTCAAGACTTCAAATAGATGAATGGCACGCAAATTCTCAAAATGACCTGCTGGGTCGTTATATATATCTTGGTCCATCAGGCACTCCAAGCGTCGTTTTAATTCCTATGAAGCTCACACGGTCTGACAATTACAAGTTATGAAGTATGACGATGAAAGTTTCCCTGTTAGGGAAGCGGAAAGGGTTTGTGAATGGTACTCGCACAAAAGAATCATGTAAAGCGGAGTTACAGGACCAATGGGAGATTTGCAATGTAATTATTCTCTCGTGGCTTATGAATGCAATATCTACATAACTCCTTTATGGAAATGTAATGACCCAACCGGTTATTTTGAGCATTTGTATTTCGTTTAGTTGTTTGAAGTGTTGAGTAGCTTCATATGACATATTATGACTTATATGAATCGTTGGTTTTGATTTTCAGATGGTTCAGGATCGATTCAGAAGAAAGATTCTCATGTTAGAAGCTTTGAGTTGGAAGAGTTGACCAAGTTTGACTTTTGTTCATTTTACCCTGGACCGAAAGTTTTATGGTTCCATTAGGCCCGGATGGTGATTTTAGACTTGAGCGTGTGCCCGGATTTTCAATCGGGTTCTTCTAGCAGGTTTCGGCATAATTTGGCGAAAGTTGGCAATTTGGAGTTTTGGAATATTCATAAGTTTGATCGGAAGTTGATTTTGATGATATAGTGTTCGGATTTTGTTCCGAGAGTTGGAAAATTTTTGTTATGTCATTTGGAACTTGAGTGCAAAATCTGAGGTCATTCTGAGTTGATTTGATGTGGTTCGGCATGAGTTTTGGAAGTTGAAAGTTCAAAAGTTCATTTACTTCGATTTGAGGTGTGATTCGTGGTTTTGATGTTGTTATGCTTGATTTAAGACCTCGAGTAAGTCCTTGTTAGGTTATGATACTTGTTGGCATGTTCAGGCGGGGTCCCGAGGGGCTCGGGTGTATTTCAGATTGATTTCGGACCATTTCGGAGTTGTATGAGATTGCTAGTTTTCTTGTGTTTCAGTTGTGCTTCGCGATCGCGGGAGAGGGGACGCGTTCACTATGGGTATTTTTGTCAATTGAGTTGTTTGTTCAACGCATTTTCAAAGGAGACATCGCGTTCGTATATAGTGAATTTGGCCGGAGACGATTTGTGATTCGCGTTCTCGATAGAGCTTACACATTTGCGGAAGGTGGCCTGGTCTGTGCATCGCGTTCACAGGGACTAGGACACAAACGCAAAGGGTTATTCAGGGGCTGTGAAGATGTACTTTGCGAACACGAGGCTATTACCGCATTCGCAAAGGGTATTACTGGAACAGTATTATAAAGTACTCTATACATGCTGAAGGTACTCATATTTCCACTCAATATATGGCACCATATGGTACTCATATTCCACTAAAAAAATCTTCTAGGAGTTCCATACAACATATTTTGCTAAAGGATTATGTTACATTTCATAAAGGAACTATCATGTATCTTATCACTAACTACCTCTCCTATAACGGTATCACTCTAAAATATCAAAGTTACTTGGCTAGGTTTTGTGCACTGGTTGAACTTAAAACCTTCAAACAAGCTGCAAAGGATGTTAGGTAGCTTGAATCAATGAAGCGGGAGATCAAAACTTTGGATATAAAAATAGGTATATAAAATAAAGTATCAAGCAAATTAGGACATTGAAAGGTTTAAGACAAGGCTAGTTGCAAAAGAATATAGCCAATAGGAAAGCCTTGATTACCATGACACTTTCTCCCATGTGGTAAAGATGGTGACTGTGGGCCAATAGGAAAGCCTTGATTACCATGACACTTTCTCTCATGTGGTAAAGATGGTGACTGTGAGATCATCAATAGCTCTAGTAGTTTCAAATGGCTGGAATTTGTATCGTATGGATGTGTACAATACTCTCTCAAGGTGACCTTTGCGAAGAGGTCTACATGGACATGCCTGAAAGTTTTAGGAAATAGGGGGAGCATAAGGTTTGCAAGTTGCTCAAATCTTTATATGGGCTCAAGCATGCATCAAGACAATGGAATATCAAGTTGTTTGATGCATTAGTGGAAGCAAACTTCATCCAGAGCAATTGAAAATGCCAGAAGGCATGGTGATCATTTTAGTTTATGTCGATGACTTGCTTATCACAAGAAACATTGATCATCTGATTATTGAGGCAAAACAGGTGTTTTACCAAAAGTTAAAACTGAAGGTTCTAGATGAGCTCAAATAATTCTTGGGCATTGAAATTCTAAGGTCCAAGGCTAAGGTGATATTGAAGCAAAGAAAGTATGTCCAAGAACTCATATCTGAGACGGGACTCAATGGCGCAAAGCCAAATATCACTCTAGATGATGTAAAATGATCTGCTTCTAGATGATGTTGGGCAGTATCAAAGGTTTATTGGTGGAATGATTTATGTAGCTACAACAAGGCCTAACATCAGCTATATCACCCATACCTTAAGCCAGTTCATACAATAACCTAAGAAGTCTCAATGGGAGGCTGCTCTTAGGGTGGTTAGATACTTAAAAAAGGCCCAAGGGAATTTGGTTGACGTCTGTTGATAACGCCCAACTATGCCTTTTAAAGGACAAAGCAGTCACTGCAAATATAATCCGATTTTAAATATGGAATTGAATCCTTAGGGAACTAACCTATCTATTACACTCTACGGCAATGTTATTATCAACTCAATCAATCTCTAGATGCAAGATTTTTGATCAATAAAGATTGGGTTTTTGTTTAACTACTTCAACTACTATTAAAAACAACAGTAAACTAAAACAAAGATAATTCAATGGTAAAAAGGTCTAGGGCAATGATTTCCCCAATTGCTAGTTTAGGTCTTGACTCTTCCTCTATAATCTCGTCGTATTACTCTATGAGAATTAAGAGTTATGGGTTATCGTAATTATCTCTCGATCAACTACAATAATTTACTAGAGCATTCTCTCGAACTACTCTAGCTGACAATAGTTATACAACTCTAAATTATCCCACCAAAGTTTTGTTATCTCTAAACCCACTTTTAAGTTCAAGTAATGAATATCTTCAATTACCCAAAAGTGGTATTGTTCAACAGCTATCTAACCTAATATTCTCTCTCAAGCAATATAAGGTAATTAGACACGATTAATCAAGGGGCCATTCGATTAATCATCATACAAAACGTAGTTGAACAATCATATCATAAATCCGGCTCGATTATAACAACTTGAGTCAAAACTTCAACCAACAATTGGTTCCAGCAACCCTAGATAAGTATTTAGCTACTCATAACAAAATAAGAGAAAACTACTAAATTGTTCATAATGTAAAATTGCAAGAATTAAAAGGAGATAGAAAAAACTCTAATGTTTGGTTGATCTTCTCACTCTTGTTCTTACCTCCAAAAGTAGTCTAAAATCAGCTTAGCACAATCTTGGGCGAGTTTCTAAAGCATATAAGGGTTTTACAAAAGTTTCTCCGATTTTACGATTTGGTCCTCAAACTTTCCAGCAGCGTGAACAGTGCACCGCGGTCGCGTCCAACCGCGATCGATCGCGGTGAATGCTGACCTTTCTGCCTTACGTTGTTAATCTATCGCGGTTCATCGCGGTCGCGATGACTTGCCCACGCCATTTATGCTTCTTTGTATTCGGGTACTTCTCGAGTGGGCGTTTTTCTTCACATTATCGCCTCCAAAACACTCCATGTTGCTTTCTCTCATATAATATTCTCTGCTAAACAAAATAACACTATTTAGAGCATTTTGTTGGCAATTTATCTATAAAACAATAACAAAGTATGGTCATATTAAGGTGTAAATATCAACTATATAGCCTACTATCAACACCACACACTTAAATCATTCCTAGTCCTCGAGCAATCCACCACACTCCATCAAAATTCCTTCCCTAAGCTTTTCCTTTACGACTCACACCATGAACATTTTACAAAAGTTGTACCTAGTAGTGAACAACCTTTATCTCAAGAGTCAAACCTGTTATGCCATGCAACACCAGCACTTACTCAAACCACTCTATACAAGAGTCAAGACTTACCTTTCCTTCATGAATCACATGCCCTCACATCACATAAAAGAGTAGTTCCACATATGATGATAATTAGAACAGGTAGGAACTAAGATAGACAAAATTCGCTCACTCTCAGAAAGAATGTTTACATGCCACAAAGATGCACCATAGGCTTGTCCGTAGTGTAATACTTTACTAATTGAGCTCATTCAGTCTAAGATCAATAGGACTTTACTTGGTTGTAATGTAGGCTAAGGGACGGGTGGGATATATTTAGATATAGTGACTAACCTCCCTAAGCACTTTTAATACAATTACATTAAACTTAAAGATCATAGTTGTGCCAACCAACACTCCACCTCATTTGTTTAAAACATCCCCATCCATTAGGTGCAATTTGTACAAGCCACCACTTATCAACCATTATAATTATTAATAACCCATATTTTTTTACTTTTTTTTCGTGGTGCTTTTTCTTTTATGCTTCAAAACTCCCGTGGTAGATTAACATCTGTCGTGTTGCTGGATGGCAACAATCGACTGTTGACAATGGTGAGCCAACACTTAGCCTCCCAATTCAGACAGTGGGAGTTGAGAGTAATCCTGTGCTTGATCCATAAGTATTCTCCGTCCGGCACACAGCAAGAAGAGTTCCCACAAGGCCAGTGTACCGCTAAAAGTACGATAAGGATCAAATTCACCCCAAAACACTGGTAGCCTGTATACCTTGCGGATGGTGTCAAGGGATGTGTTTACCGGGGTATTGCGTACCGTCACAACCCCATTATCATGTTCTGGCAAGTTCGCATAGAACTCCCTTACTAGTTGAACATTAGTCTCCTCCGGTACCTCGAAGAAGATGTCCAACTGACACCACCTCAGCTCATTAAACATATTGGGGCATTCCACCTCCAAAGCCTTGCGATCAATGTGCACCTCATGTTGTAACTTCTTAGTTGCTTTCTGGTTATACCTATCCTCCGCTGCTCTGGATACAAACCGAGTGTTATCTAACTGAGGTGCACTGGCTTGGCTCCAAGCTCGTGAGGAGCCTCCCGGTCCACTGGCGGAGGGCCCGGTGTTTCGTCTCTTCCTGGAAGAACTCATTGTACCTGTCATACAACGAAACACCTATTAGTGAGTGCGTGAAGTGTGTGATTATGGATGGTTACTCAGACTTTACCACAACCATATCACATTAGCTCCTTATAAATCCATTGGGGTAATTTCCCAAACACCTTGTGGGCAAGACAAATATCTTCATATACACAGCATATGTGACTCTAGCAAAACTTCCCCAAATCAAATATGCTACTACACCCACACACCCCACACTTTCTTCATTCAATCACCCACCAACAACACCGTTCCACCACATTAAATAAACAACCCCTTTACCAATCATGGTAAAAAATAAAATTTAATATAAAAACAAGGAGAAACTACAAAAATCTACCAACAATTACAACACCATATCAACATAAAACTATATAAGCTACAACACAATACAACACAAAACCATAGAAAAGAGAGAGGAGAGGTAAGTACATACCTTAGTTGAAGAATGGGTGAGAGGAATGGAGGTGGGGGATGTTAGTATGAGTGAAGAAGAAGGAGAAGAAGAAGGGATTTGGGGGTTAGGGTTGTGAAGAAAGGGAGATGAAAAATTAGAATGAGGAGGGATGTCAGTTGTTTTGATATTTGGGGAAGGGGTTTTTTGTTATAATAGGGGGGTTATTAAATTAAAAGAAGAGGAAAAGAATAAGTAAAACGGAAAAAAAAAATACCTGGTACCCCCGCGGTCCACCGCGGCCGCGGTGGGTTTAAAAATTTGGGGCAGAATGTTCACACCTCACCGCGGTCCACCGCGGTCAAGGTGGGATGAAAAATCTGTGGTAGAATGTTTGCCTTCCACTGCGATCGCGGTGCTGGCATTGTTTTTTTTTATATATGAAGTTACATGAACATACTAACAACATACTCGTGGGTTGCCTCCCACGCAGCGCCTAATTTAACGTCGCGGCACGACGCAAGCATTTGATCATCACTCCTCATTCGCGTACTGGGGCTCTGCCAAATGGACTACCATTTTATCCCCTTTTTCTTCAGCCATTCCAAGGTAATGTTTCAACATTTGCCCATTTACTGTGAACTTGTTTTTCCCATCTTCTAATTCAATCTCTACAACTCCACTTAAGAACATTTGCACCACTCTGAAGGGTCCTGACCGTCGGGACTTTAACTTACCCGGAAACAATCTCAACCTCGAGTTGTATAACAACACTAGATCTCCAGGTTTGAAGTTTCGATCCAAGATGTGCTTATCATGCATTAATTTCATCCTTTCTTTGTATAATCTAGCACTCTCAAAGGCCTGGAACCTGAATTCCTCGAGCTCGTGTAACACAGTGACTCTGTTAGTACCTGTTATCTCCATGTCTAAGTTTAACTACCGTAATGCCCAAAGTGCTTTATGCTCTAGCTCAACTGGGAGGTGGCATGCCTTGCCAAACACCAACTTGTACGGTGACATACAATTGGGGTTTTGAAGGCTGTGCGGTACGCCCACAATGCATCATCCAATTTCTTTGCTCAGTCAGTCCTTGTTGCAGTCACTGTTTTTATGAGGACACTTTTAATCTCCATGTTGGACACTTTAACTTGCTCGCTCGATTGTGGGTGGTACGGGATGGTCATTTTATGACAAACTCCATATTTTTCCAATAGCCGTGCGAATGCTCTATTGCAGAAATAGGTTCTGCCATCACTGAGTATAGCTCTTGGGGTACCAAAACGTGTGAAAATGTTCTTCTTTAGAAAACCTAGTACCCCTTTAGCATCATTGGTCGGAAGAGCCACTACTTTGACCCACTTGGAGACATAGTCAACTGCTACCAATATATAATTGTTACCATACAAGCTGACGAATGGCCCCATGAAGTCAATCCCCCACATGTCAAAAATCTCCACCTCTTGAATTGTGGTCATTGGCATCTCGTGTCTACGAGATATGTTTCTAGTTCTTTGGCATTCATCACAGCTTTTAACCCAAGCATGGGCATCCTTGAATAGAGTAGGCCAGTACAAGCCTGACTCCAATACCTTAGTTGTTGTCCGAATTCCTCCAAAGTGTCCACCATATGGTGAAGCATGGCAAGCCTGCAAAACAGAATGTTGATCTTTCTCGGGGATACACCGCCGGATCATGTTATCTACACATACTTTAAACAACAGAGGTTCATCCCAATAATAATACCGACAATCACGAAAGAACTTTTTCTTTTGTATTGAGGAGAGTTCATAAGTTACAATACCACTTGCTATATAATTAGCAATATCATCATACCATGGTGCCTCCTCCATTGTCATTGCCAGTAACTGTTCATCCGGGAATGTCTCTGTTATATCCTCAACCTCTACCTTCTTTTCAGCTCCTTCCAACCGTGAGAGGTCAGCTACTTGGTTCTCTGTCTATTTTCTGTCACGTATCTCCAGATCGAATTCTTGCAACAGAAGAACCCAGCGAATCAAGCGTGGCTTTGACTCCTTCTTTTCTACCAGGTACTTAATTGTTGCATGGTCAGTGTAAACAATAACCTTCGAGCCAATCAAGTATGCCCTGAATTTGTCGAATGCAAAAACGATAGCCAACATTTCCTTTTCCGTCATAGTGTAATTGAGTTGTGCACCGCTTAGCGTTCTGTTTGCATAGTAAATCGGGTGCATCAGTTTATCCTTTCGCTGCCCCAAGATTGCTCCTATAACATAGTCACTTTCATCGCACATGAGCTCAAATGGCTGCTCCCAGTTGGGTGCAACAATGATGGGTGTAGTCACCAATCGCTTCTTCAGCTCCTCAAATTCCAACCTGCAATCATTAGAAAACACAAAAGGGTGATCCTTTTCAAGGAGTTTGCATAATGGGTTAGCAATTTTCGAGAAATCTTTTATGAATCGCCTGTAGAACCCGGCGTGCCCAAGGAAACTTCTCACCGCCTTGACTGAAGTGGGCGGTGGTAGTTTTTCAATCACGTCAACCTTAGCATAGTTGACCTCAATTCCTTTACTGGACACTCGATGCCCCAGGACTATCCCTTCCTGTACCATAAAATGGCACTTCTCCCAGTTCAATACTAAATTTGTCTCCACATATCTTTTGAGCACTCTTCTTAAGTTGTGAAGACAGTCCTCGAATGAATCTCCCACCATGGAGAAATCATCCATAAAGACCTCCATAATATCCTCCACCATGTCTGTGAAAATGGCTAACATGTACCGTTGAAATGTCGTCGGTGCATTACAAAGCCCAAAAGGCATTCTCCGAAAGGTGAAGATGCCATACGGACAAGTGAAGGATGTTTTCTCTCTATCTTCGGGGCTATTGATATCTGATTGTACCCCGAATATCCATCCAAGAAACAGAAGTGTGATCGCCTGGCCAGCCTGGCCAACATTTGGTCAATAAAAGGCAAGGGGAAGTGGTCCTTCCGGGTGGCTGTGTTCAATTTTCGGTAATCCATGCAAATCCGCCATCCCGTGACTGTACGAGTTGAGATCAACTCATTGTTCTCATTTTGCACAACAGTCATTCCCCCCTTTTTCGGCACACATTGGACAGGGCTGACCCAATTGCTATTAGCGATGGGGAAGATGATTCTTGCATCTAACCATTTGATCACTTCCTTCTTTACTACCTCTTTCATGTTCAGGTTCAACCTTCGTTGATGCTCTCTAGAAGGTTTGTGCCTTTCTTCCAAGAGAATCTTGTGCATACAGAAGGCTGGGTTGATACCCTTTATGTCTGCCATGGTCCAGCCAACGGCAGTCTTACTTTCCTACAGTACCTTACCTCCAAAACACTCCATGTTGCTTCCTCTCATATAATATTCCCTGCTAAACAAAAGAACACTATTTAGAGCATTTTGTTGGCAATTTATCTATAAAACAACAACAAAGTATGGTCATATTAAGGTGTAAATATCAACTATATAGCCTACTATCATCTATCCTTGTAGAGGAGTTGCAATGTTGGTGTGACCCAGATTTGGCAGCATGTCCTAATGCGTGAAGGTCAGTCACATGTTATATGGTCAAGTTTGGTGACTCTCTCATTTCGTGAAAGTCCAAGAAGCAACAGACTATGTCAAAAAGCTCGGCTGAAGCTGAGTATAGAAGCATGGCTTCAACTGTGGCAGAGGTCACCTGATTACTGGGACTGTTTCAAGAACTGGGAGTTGCCATCAAAACATCGGTTGTGGTGCTATGATACAGCAAATCTACAATCCAATTGGATGTCAATTACATTTTCCATTAGCGCACAAAACACATTGAGATTGATTGTCATTTCATTCGAGACAAAATCAAAGCAGAGGTGGTGAAAATTATCTATATGCATTCCAATGATCAATTGTTGATCTGCTGACCAAGAGCCTCTCTCAAGCTCCGCATGTCCATTTTCTTGGCAAGCTTTGGTATATTGAATGTGTTGCACCCTCCAACTTGAGGGGAGTATTGTGTGATCAAGTATCCAACATGGCAACTCTACTGTTAGTTGTTAGTTTTAAGTGTGCCAGCTCAAAAGTTAATAGTTAGTCAGTGAGTTAGTGCTTTGTACAATATAAATACAGTGTAACTGACTGAGAATGGGATGAGAATCATTTCACAAAATATTTGCTTCTTCTTTGCTTCTCTGCTCTAGAAGCTTCCGCCGTTGGAGAAGCATAGAGCTCCTCTGAATTTGCTCAATGAAGGTGTAGATTTTAGCATTTATCATGGTATTAGAGTTAGGCTCATCCGGATTTATTACTATCGATGTTATAGGACTCCCATTTTTGTTATCCAAGCTCCAATTTGTAGAGGGGAGGTGTTGAATCTCACATCGGTGGGTGTGGGAGGCCATTTGCCTTGCTTTGGGCAATCATCCCCTTATGCACTAGTTTTTGGGTTGAGTTAAATTAAAGGTCCATTTTCTTTATCATTTATCTACTAGTATTATTTTTAAGAGTGGCTATATTATATACTTATTAAAATGCCCAAAAAATTTAACTTACTTTAAAAAAATGAGTACGAATCCCCACACACACAAATGATGTTGCCATATTTCGGTGCCTCAATATTCGTGAAGCATAAGATGCTTCTTAGAAAAATTTACTCACCATTTTCAATCACTCTTTTCGTACTTTCCTTAAATCACTCTTTTTTCCACTAACCTTTTTGACTCCTTTCCGTATAAAGTCCATGCATTTACATTATCAGCACAGGTTTTCCCTTGTGTTTTTCACATTCATTCTCTGACCTCTTTCTAATACAGTTTCTTAGCTGAGAGTATCAAACATGGGTTCAGACAACAATGTTCTTGCTGTAATAGCCAAGAATATTGATGTTCTTGCTTTGTAAGCATTCTCTCTTCATGTATATGTATTGTAATAATAACATGTGTTTACTTTCTTGCTAAGTAATTTTGCTTAGTAATTGACAAGCTAAAGATTCAAGATTTTTGACATTGTTTATTTATTTTCTGTTCCTACTCCAGGCCTCTTGTCTCTCTTGTTTACCCTCTGTAAGTTAATTTACAAATCTCTTCTTCTCTATATTAAAGTTAATGGCATTATGGTAGGCTTTCTATGTGCGAACCTTCATTCGAAATATTTTGTGCACTGACCTTAGTAAAGTTAGTGGCATAGTCTGTTCTTTTTTTCTTTTAGGTAAAATAGGTGAAAAGGGGTTTTCTTTTAGTTGACATTATTATTATGTTTTGGCTGATTTTTGTTGAATAATGGGGAATATATAATATATTTGGCAGGTACGCTTCCATTAAGGCAATAGAGACAAAGTCTCGAGCAGATGATCGGCAATGGCTAACTTATTGGGTTCTTTATTCTTTGATTACTCTCTTTGAGCTTACCTTTTCTAAGGCCATTGAGTGGTAAGCTTCACTTCTCAATTTACTTCTGCAGTTTCTGGGATTGACATATATAGAGAGAGAGAGAGAGAGCAACTTCCTCGAATATTAACGCAATACTTCCTATAAATACACCTTAAAATACTTCTGATTTTAGGAAAAGAAATTTACTAAGTTCGTGACATATTGTTGAAATGAGTTGTGTATATTATGTTCTTCAGATGAGTTTAACTTTTATATAATATACACTATCAGGTTATTTTAAAAAATAATTATAGGCAATTGTTCATAAAAAGTTAGATTAATAATCTAGAAAATGTTGAGATACATTAGTAGTTTTCTTTACATTGTCTACATGTATATAAATTAAATCCTTTTAAGACAGCTAGCTAAATAAAGTGATACATTTTCTGCTCTTCAGATAAAACTGCCTTATTCATGAATCATAGTGCCTTGCCTTTCTTTCGCCTCAAATTAGTAGCATGAATCATGAATCGTAGAATTTCCTTTTGTAAACATTAGTAGCATTGGAATAGCACCTCAACACACAAGTGTAGCTGAATTTTAATTATTGGTGTGTTCTTAATTCAGGTTTCCAATATGGTCATATGCTAAGCTAGCTGCAATATGTTGGCTAGTTCTACCTTATTTCAATGGAGCTTCCTATGTTTATGAGAATTTCATAAGACCTTTTTATAGAAATCCACAAGTCAAAATCTGGTATGTTCCTCTGAAAAAAGACATTTTTAGTAAGCCAGATGATGTTCTAACTGCTGCTGAGAAATATATTGAAGAACACGGACCACAAGCATTTGAAAGGCTTATAGCCAAGGTAAATTTAATTATATATCAATATTGCATCTTTTCCTTTAATCTCTCATCTTCTATATCTACATATTCCAAATTAATATTTAAGAAAATTCTTCTTCTATCATTCAATCATATCTAGTAGTAATTAATATTGGTGCTTCCTTACCAAGTTAAGTACTCGTTCATCCTTAACCAAAGGTCTTGAACTCGAGTCTTGGGTATAATCACATTTGTTAGGGAGCACCTTACCCCTAAGCATATAAAAGAATTTCATTATATATATAATTCGAGTCGAAGAAAGTGAACGTGCCTATGCTAACTTGTTGTTAAAAAGCTACATCCGCCCCTACTCCCCCTTCTTTGTCTTCCAATAAACCAAATATGGTCTTAAGTTGAAAACAGAATGGATTTTTGTGTAGTATACTTTGCCTATACATGTATTTTGAATTTGAATTTAGTGTTTATGGTGTTGATTTAGCAGGCTGATAGAGATGCAAGAAGCAGGAGGAATAACTACATGATCTTTGATGATGATTATCGATATTGATTGGCCTCTCTTTGCACTATTAAATTACTTATTTGTTATGTATGTTGGTATGTCATTTTGATGAGCTATGTTTGGGTATCCTTGAGTTTCCACTCTATGTAAGAGTATTTCATTTGCTATTTTACTCTTTCTAGGCTTCTTGAGATGAGACTTTTGAGACCTATTTATATATTTCTAGTTCATAAAAGTCCATTTGCTATCTCGTTTGAAATTGAACTAACAAAGGAATTAATCGAGTAGTAACTTGCGGATAGAACTGTTATTTTTCATTGTACACTCGCAACAAATTGATCTTCACAAAGCTTTTTTTAAAAAAAAATTGTAGAAATTTAATACTTTTTGCGGTTGTTTTTAACTTTTGACTCCCGCTTGCCCATGGGCATAACTTCAAACTTTAAATTAAAAGTGCTATCTATGGGCTAGCGAGAGACAATACTTGTTATACTTGAAATTCTGCCATGCGGCAAGCAGGGATAAAATTCAAGACCGTCAACTTTGAAGGCTATTTGTGTATTCCAGCTGACTTTTTTCATTGGAAAAATGATATTGTATAGACGCTATAAAAATAATAGCCGAAAAAATATATAAGATTTGTGTATATATACACACACACATTCGGTATGTTATATACAAAAATTATAGAAATTTTATACATTTTTTCGATTACCAAATATAAATAGTTTTTGGCGCGGGCTAAAAGTAATAATACTCCTTTTTCATTTGTCATTTGGAACATAAATAATGGGCATGAGTGTAATGGGTTGAGTAATGAAGATACTTGTGCAGTCATGCTTTTATTTGTAAAATTTTTTACATAAATAATCGGTCATATTCATTATTTATTTATTGTAATCATATACATATATAGATTAACATTGAATATATATATATATATATATATATATATATATTACCTCCATCGGCTATTTTTAGTTTAAGTGGTTGGACAGACGGCTATTTTGGTCAGTTCTTCAAAATAATACAAGGTAGCAACTCTAAAGGATTCTTTATATTTAGGAATTATCTAATGTGTCCTGAATTTCGGTTTTTGAATTTTCTCAGGACACAAATATCTTAAATTGTCCTGAAATTAAGATTTTTAGTTTAAATTTTTAGGACAAAATAAATACCGTGCACTTCCCCATTTATTTGGTCTTTGCGGCTCATGATGGAGTAACTGCAAATGTCAATTTCTTTTTTTCCTATGATGGGCAACATACTTTGATATTATGATGTCAGAATCATTAGTTTTTGAGTTGTAATTAATATTAACTGATTTAATCTTTTTGAAAATTAAACTTGAACAATTAAATCTCAGCTCGACAATTTCATTTATTAACATGACTATTTTTAAGAGAGTTGGTTCTGCTGAAAATCGACTTTCCCAGTAATAGCGCTTAATGTTCATTATTAAATAGAATGACATTTTAACTTGCCTCATACATTGATAATTTTATTGTACTGCTGAAAATATAACTTGGCAATATTTAGCACTATCCAAAAGACAGTAAAATTCTTCAAATGTGGTGAGTGGAGTGGTAGAGTATAATGTCAATTGTAAGTGAGTTAGAGCATATTTGGTCAAGTTTTTGGGAGGCCAAAAATACTATTTCCCCCAAAAAAGTATTTTTTTAAAAAATTTAAGTTGTTTGGCCAAGATAAAGAAGTACTTTTGGCCAGTAGCAGAAGCAATTTTTTTATTTTTGGGAAGAAGCAGAAAATTTTAGCTTCTTCCAAGAAGCAGAAGCAGAAAATTAATTTATTTAAGACAAAACTATCCTCACTTTAAAATTTATACTTTTCAAATTATCCTTTACTAATTTAAGTTTTTTTCATATTTGTTTCCGATTTTTATCATTCTCTTAAATTTAAAGATATCATATACATGAATCATATTGTAACTTTCCAAATTCTTTATTGACTTTTCTTGTTTTTGATTTTTTTTGGTGTAATGTCTTGTAACTTTTCAAATTATCTTCTTCTTTCTTCACACCAAAGCAAATTATCTACCTCCATCTTTGGATTATCAATTCTCTTCTTACAAATAATCACTTATAATTTCCTCTGTTATATGATATTAGTTCTCGAATCTTTAAACCAGTTATCAAATCTAATTTGTGAAAATTACCTACCAATGGGTAATAAATTTACAATCTTATCGCATAATCTATCTATATATTATTAAAAGATGAAGAAAAAATATCCGCACTAAGCCAAGTGGCAGTCTCACAATAGGTCGCTAGGCAATTTACGACAAAGTTGGTTAGGTTAGGTAATAATTAGTTTCTAATTAAATTTTAAAAAAAATTATACGTTATGTTGCTAATAATTAGTTACTCTTTAAAATTATTTTTATTTTACGTCAATGCCATATTTCAAGTTTGTCACTCAGAATCATCTAGTTACAACTACCATGACTATACATAGTTTCATCCGACGATATTCTTCTACCAATAAGGAATTTAACTATTATGTTAATGAAGACATTACTGCAAAGATTGAGGAAGGAGAGATGGGTCTTCTGATATTCCTTTAGAAATGCAAGGCAAGTCTACTACTAATATGGAGGCATTGTGTGATAGAAGTAGAGATGAAATTGTTAGAAAATATTATCATGTGTGAGTGACTTTACTTATTATTTCATGGTATATTATAAGTATATAGTAATTTGTGGAATAGACTTCTAATTCGTGCGAAATGATGTATTTTGATTATTCAATCATTATGTAATAATAAGTAATTATACTAGATCATATTATATATTTTGCATAACTATATATGTAAAATTGAGTTAAATCTTTATTATATTTGTTTACTTTATATTTTATATTTTAATTAAATTAAATAAAAAAATAATAAAAGTATCTTACAATAAATATTTAAGTTCATTTTTCTCTTTAAAATAATTATAAGACCTTGGTACTATCCTTTTTGGTAATTTGACACTCAAAAGTACTTTTTAGAAAGATTGACTAAACACAATTTGTTTACCAAATCTTACAAAAAGTACTTCTTAAATGAATTGTCCAAACACAAACTGTTTTTTCTTCAAAAGTACTTCCGGAAAAAGTACTTCTGAAAAAGGCACTTTTTAAAATAAGCATATTTTGGCAGCTTAGCCAAACGGGCTCTTAGTGTCGGCCAGATGAATTCTTCCTATATGTGTCGTCTAATTTAAGCTCGTCCCAATTTATTTAAGTAGTAGTATAAGAACATAGTTTTTCCTGCAACAGAAGTTTTTTTATATTTTTAATGAAATATAATTTTTTAATAATACTAAAAAAAATTAAATTCACGAGCAATAATAATATTATAATAGATGTACTCACATGATTAAAACTTAATCTTATTTTATTGGTATTACGTATATAACTTTTTGTATTGTACTTTATTTTTTGCTAAGTTTGAATAGATTCCAAAAAATTTGTAACGACATCTCTTGATGATTGACTCTTTTAATAAAATTCGTGTAATATCTATCTTAGAAGCTAGAGGAAATGTTTAAGTACATTTCACGTGAATTTAGATATATCTCGTATTCATTTGAGATACATTTGGAGTGGTACATTTGGAGGACGAAACTGTCTCAAATGGCCATCTATTATTTTATCAGTATTGTGTTACTTGCACCTTCTACCGAATGTGGCCATTGTTAATCTCATTTCTCAACGCTCATCTAGTGGATATGTTGGTCTTTTATGTTGAAGAACATAATCCCCATGATACCACTGTAGCAGAAGAAGCAAAGAAGAAGAAGATAGCAGCGTTACATTTGCTTCAGGCAGATGATTCAATCAAAGTGGAGCATGACGTGGAAGCATAATAGCCCTTGATATTCAAATCAGGAGATCTAATCTTGACCGTTGGATTAGAAGACATAAACACATCTGGGTCATTCATTTATTAGTGTCATACACATGAGTGAGCACATGCTCACATTTGTATTAGTGTTGATGCACTAAAGTGAGTATGGACTCACATAGTAAAAAATGTTTTTGTCTAGGAATATTATATGTACATTCTATGTATCTATAGGCTATAGATGTATATAGAAGCTACAGTAGTGAATATACAAAACAAGAGAAAATTTTTCTACATCATCAGCTCTTTCATTCTTTCAGGGTATCAGAGCAGATCTCTGCTCTATCCTTGAACTTCATCTTCTAATCTTCTTCCTTTTCCTCAATTTGTTCTATCACCATGACTGGAACAGATTCTTCAGTAACACCTTCTCTTTCTGGATCAACAAGTCAAGCAGTCAATCATGATGTCAACCATCCCTATTTTCTTCACTCTTCAGATGCTCCTGGGATGACTCTTGTGACCTCACCTTTTGATGGAAGAGGATTCCCAGGATGGAGAAGGTCAATACTGATTGCATTGTCAGCCAAAAACAAGTTGGCATTCATCAATGGGATTTGTGATGAACCTGCCTTGGATTCAAAGGATCATGCACAATGGAGTAGGTGCAATGACATGGTAACCTCATGGCTTTTAAATTCTCTAACTAAGGAGATAGGAGACAGTGTAATCTATTCCAAATCTGCAAAAGAACTTTGGAATAGTCTTGAACATAGATTTGGACAATCCAATGGAGCCAAACTCTACCACCTACAAAAGGAAATTGCTAAGACAGTTCAGGGAAATAGCAGTATTGCAGGATACTTCACAACTCTGAAAAGGTTATGGGATGAGTTAGATTCCCTGAACTCACATCTAGGTTGCACTTGTACCTGTGTATGTGAAGGGAAGAAGAAGGTAGCCAAGTTCCTAGAGGATCAGAGAGTCATCCAATTCCTAATGGGACTGAATGATGTGTATGCACATGCAAGAGGCAATATCCTCATGATGAGCCCACTTCCAAATATGGATCATGCCTATTCCATCCTGCTGCAAAATGAAAGTCAGAGGGAAATATTTATTGGCCCACAATATCCAACAGATGGTGCATCTTTTATGGTAGGACCTCAAGGTAAGTTTAATCAAAGGAACAATATTCAGAAATCATGGGGATCTCCTCAGAAACAGGGGAATATTCAGAACATGCAACAAAAGTTCAAAAAGAATGCAAAGTACAATCCTAATGTGAGTTGTAGTCATTGTATGAGAACAGGGCATGTAAGGGCAGATTGCTACAGACTAATAGGATTCCCAGATGATTTTCAATTCACAAAATCAACAAATTATCAGCCTGCCATAAAAGGAAATGCAGTGGTGGCAGGACAGGAAGGTGAAGAGAAGAACAACACATGTAGTGAAGGAAATATCAGCAATCAGAACCAGTTTTTCAGTAAAGAGCAAGTTTCAAAATTGGTAAACATAATCAAGCAAGTGCAGATTGGAAGTGCAGCAGCCACAACATTAGAAATCAATGCTAATGTTGTAGCTGGTACCATACTCAAATACACATGAACTTGTCTTGCTGTTTTCAACACTAAAACATGGATAATTGACTCAGGGGCCTCTGAACATATGTGTTTTGATGCTAATTCTTTCCTATCTCTTACTCCTCTTCCTACATCTTTGCACATTAGCTTACCTAATTCATTCCAGTTGTGTGTTACACATATAGGAAGTGTGTCTATTCAGCCTGATATGGTTCTTCATAGGGTGCTTCATGTACCTTCTTTCAAGTATAACTTATTATCTGTTCATAAGTGATGTCTTCAATTCAGTTGTTTTTTGAATCTAACTTCTAATGGGTGTCTATTGCAGGTCCCTTTAGTGGGGAGGGGACAAGTTTTTGGTGAAGTTAGAGATGGATTGTACCTGTTTCAGCCAACTAGAATAGAGTTTATCTCTCCTCTTAGAAAAAGTGTAGTTTCCATTCCAAAAGGAAGAAATTCCAGTGTTATTTCTACTTCTGTTTCCTTTTCAGTACCTTTAGTTGCTATCGCTACATCTACTATAAAGCAATGGCATGTTAGGCTAGGGCATTTGCTCTTTTCAGTAATGAGAAATCTGAATTTCATTAAGTTTCCCTCTAAGTTTGATTGTGTGTGTCACATCTGTCCTCAAGCTAGGCAAACCAGACTGCCTTTTCCTTTGAGTCATATTAAGAGTTCTGCTATCTTTGATTTGATTCATATTGACACATGGGGTCCATTCAAGACTGTGACTTATAATGGTTATAAGTATTTCTTGACTATTATGGATGACTATAGTAGGGCCACTTGGACCTTTCTCTTAAGTTCTAAGGGGAATGCTTTTTCAGTTTTGAAATCATTTCTGTGCATGGCAGAGAGACAGTTTAACTTGAAAGTTAAGAAGATCAGATCTGATAATGCCATGGAACTAGGAAAAGGCTCACTAGAGGCAAGTTTTCTTGAATCAGAAGGGATTATACATGAGACCTCTTGTGTTTTTACCCCTCAACAGAATGGAGTAGTTGAGAGGAAGCATAGGCATCTTTTGGAAGTAGCAAGGGCACTTTTATTTCACTCTAAGGTGCCTCTCCAATACTGGGGAGAATGTGTGCTGACAGCTACATATCTGATCAACAGAATTCCTTCTAAGGTTCTGAATGGATTAACACCCTATGAGGTATTGCTTGGTACATAACCTAGCTATGATTCACTCAAGAGTTTTGGTTGTTTGTGCTATGTCTCAACTTTGTCTCACAACAGAGGGAAGTTTGAACCTAGGGCAAAAGGTTGTGTGTTCCTCGGATATGCCCAGCATCAGAAAGGTTACAAGGTCTTGGATCTTGTCACTAAAAGGGTGTTTGTGTCTAGAGATGTTAGGTTTCATGAAGATCAATTCCCTTTTTCCCACTCACCTCTCACATCTGATTTTCCTTTCTTCCCTCAAGATACAATTCCAACAGATACCTTGCCCCATAACTCAACAGAATACTCTTCTAGGACATCTCTACCATCGCATTCACCTCCATCTACCCACTCCTCACCTAGTAGTTCTTCTACATGTCCTGGTCCCTCTACTTCAACCAACATCAACCTAACACCTTCAGACTCTGCTCCTACTCCATGTCCTTCTTACTCACCCATCCTGTCCAGATCATTTTCTCCTTCATCAATCAGCACACCTATTCCAATTCCACCTCCACCAGTCAGAAAATCTGACAGGGTAACTCAGAAACCAGCCTACTTAAATGATTACATTTGCAATAGCATCTACCTATCCGACCTTAGTTCCTGTCTATCCAAACCTCTCAAGCCAAATGCCTTTTCCTTCCATGCTCTTTCTATAGACAACCAGCATCTCCTTCAATCTATTTCTACCACATCAGAACCTAGCAGTTATCTACAAGCTTTTATCCATCCTGGGTGGAAAAAGGCTATGGATGCTGAAATTTCAGCACTTGAGATAAATAACACTTGGGATGTTGTATCCTTACCACCAGGTAAGAAAGCTTTACCATGTAAATGGGTGTACAAGGTGAAGCATAACTCAGATGGTACAATTGAAAGGCTAAAGGCTAGGTTGGTGGTGAGGGGGGACATTCAGAGAGAAGGGATAGATTATTCAGAAACTTTTTCACTTGTGGTAAAGATGACTACTATCAGGTGTCTTTTGGCTGTGGCTATCAAGAAGGGGTGGAATGTGTCACAACTCGATGTTAATAATGCCTTCTTGCATGGGGATTTGCAAGAAGAGGTCTATATGAAATTCCCAGCAGGTTTGACTCTTTCTCAATCTAATCTTGTCTGTCGACTAAGGAAGTCACTCTATGGTTTAAAGCAAGCGTCGGGGCAATGGTATGCTAGGTTAGCTGGGGCTCTAAACTACAAAGGTTACTCCAGCTCTCTAAATGACTATTCATTGTTTTTCAAGCAATCAGGTGATTTAATTTCCATATTAGTTGTATATGTGGACGATATACTACTCACAGGTAATGACACCACAGAAATTGCACAACTTACAGCTTTTCTACACTCAGAATTCAAAGTAAAACATCTTGGTCACATTCATCATTTCTTGGGTATGGAAATTCTCAGAGAAAAGCATGGTTTTATAATAGGGCAAAGGCAATTTACCTTGGAACTTTTGGCTGAATTTAACTGCACAGGTCCTGCTGTATCTTCACCTCTTGATCCTTACTCTAAATTGCAAGCTGATATGGGAGAGCTTATGCCTGATCCTACCATTTATCGCCACCTTGTTGGAAAGCTCAACTACTTAACAAATACTAGGCCGGACCTCTGTTTCGCTGTTCTTTGTTTGAGCCAGTATATGCAACGTCCTTGCATGTCTCATTATTCTGCAGTTTTGCGTGTTCTCCGCTATTTGCGCACTGATCCTTCTCAAGGGATTTTTCTCACTGCAGATCCCTCTTTTGATCTACTCGCCTTTTGTGATGCAGACTGGGCGGCTTGTAGAGATTCTCGCTGGTCTGTTAGTGGCTTCTTCATCACCCTTGGTGGAGCTCCAATCTCTTGGAAATCGAAGAAACAAATCTCCATCTCTATGTCCTCCGCAGAAGCGGAATACAGGTCTATGAGAAGGGTGACCGCAGAAATCACTTGGTTAGTCCGCTTGCTTGTCGATCTATCAGCACCACCCACTTTACCAGTGCCTGTTCACTCGGATAGCCAAGCCGCCATTCACATAGCTCGTAACCCAGTTTTTCATGAACGAACCAAACATGTGGAGTTGGATTGTCACTTTGTTCGTCAACAATTTCTGTCCGGTTTGATCTCTCTCTCTCTTTTGTTCCGTCGGAATCTCAGCTCGCCGATCTATTTACCAAACCCTTATCTGGGGGTTCTCATCGGAGTATTTTATCCAAGCTGGAGGTCCATTCTCTCCCCTCCACCTTGAGGGGGGATGTTGAAGAACAGAACCCCCATGATACCACTGTAGCAGAAGAAGCAAAGAAGAAGAAGACAGCAGTGTTACATTTGCTTCAGGCAGATGATTCAATCAAAGTGGAGCATGAAGTGGCAGCATAATAGCCCTTGATATTCAAATCAGGAGATCTAATATTGACCGTTGGATTAGAAGACATAAACACATCTGGGTCATTCATTTATTAGTGCCATACACATGAGTGAGCACATGCTCACATTTGTATTAGTGCTGATGCACTAAAGTGAGTATGGACTCATATAGTAAAAAATGTTTTTGTCTAGGAATATTATATGTACATTCTATGTATCTATAGGCTATAGATATATATAGAAGCTACAGTAGTGAATATACAAAACAAGAGAAAATTTTTCTGCATCATCAGCTCTTTCATTCTTTCATTTTATGACCCAACTTTCACCTTCACAACAATGTTAGTCTTATAAATGTTTTTATATAACTTATTTTTCACTTTGATAAGTATCCTTTATCACATATTCCGACAATACTTCTCCCATCCTCTTCCAATATTTGATAAAAGCATTAAATTTTATAAAATATATATATGGAAAATAACCAGCTTTTATTGCGGTTAAACATTAGTATAATAGTAAAAAAGAACATCCAAACATAAGGTTAAGACGAACTTATTAGAAGGAGTACATTTTTGAATGGAATTTATTTCTAGAAAACAAAAACAAAATTCCATTTACCCTTTTTAAACGATAAAATTTGAGAAATAAAAGTCTAGAAAAAAAAACACATTTTTTTTCAAAAGAAACAAAAAGGACTTTCAAACTTCAATATCTTTTTCTTTTTGACGAAGAAGTAAAGATGGTTTGAAACAGGAATATATTTTTAATTTAAAGTGAATTACTTTATTAGAAACCTCTTTTTTGTTGGACTAATAGGGTCTCGGATACAAATACATATACTTTTTGGCCTTATTCGTCAAAAAGACAAAACAAAAACATCTCAATCATCAAATCCGAGGTTGGTACTTTGTCAGGTTGCTGACATGTATTGAACTTAACCAGATAACAGGAACAATAAACAAATAAATAAAAACAAAGGAAAAAAAAAACAGAGATCATTGATACAAACAACACCAAAAAGAACATTAAGGGACGCACGAAAGAATTCTTCTCCTTAAAAAATGTTGTATTATTACTTTTACTATAATTTGGGTTTCTGAAAAAACCCTTTTTTCAAGATTGAAATTAAAGCAAGAACGCATTCTTTTCAATCTTCATACTCAAAAATACATTCATATTGTTTGCATGTTTGTTTCCAATTTTTGGCTATTCGCTTGAGCTCCCAAAAGACTTGTTTTTTGGCTCATCAGATAAATATCAACGGCTCAATTGTCTCAAAAATTTCAAGAAAAGAAGGTAAAACATGACCCTTTTGGTTATAGAATTAAATTATCCTGTTTAATTTCATTTCTTGAATTTATACAACACTTTCATAAATGGTGACTTTCTGCTTTCAGCTGCTGGAGGAGTTGAATGTTGATTGCTATTTGGACAAAGGGAATGTTTTATTGAGAATTTTATGACGTGTACATACAATGGGATAAATGAAGGAATTGGGTGTTGTATTTAATGTAGCTGAGGGGATTAGTATATGGGGTATACTAGTAGGGGAAGGAGTTTTCCCTGTGGTTGTTCAGATGGGTGCTGGGGTTTTTCACCTAATAGTATTACCACTTGAATGGCTGATTTCCAGAGGTCTAGTCTTGCTGATAGGGACATTGATCAGGTACTTATTTTGCTTCCTTTTTGTTTTATTCGCAAAACTACTATAGAGTAATAAGAGACGGGTCCAGGATTTAAACTTGATAAATTTAGCCTTTAAAGTTATTAGCACTATTCTCATTATACTTTTGATAATATGAGTTCGGCTTTTAATATATGTTGAAATTTTAGTGTTTTTTCACACAAGCGTGCGCACGCCCTATATATATATATATATATATAAAAGGGGAGCCTTGGCGTAACTGGTGAAGCTGTTGCCATGTGACCACGAGGTCACGGGTTCGAGCCGTGGAAATAGCCTTTTGCAGAAATGCAGGGCAAGACTGCGTACAATCGATCCTTTTGGTCCGTCCCTTCCCCGGACTCCACGCATAGCGGGAGCTTAGTGCACCGGGCTGTTATATATAGATATACTTATGTATGTTTTGTGTCGAAATATTGGGTTTAGTTAAACCCATAGTATATAGGCTCCATCCGCCTCTGCAAGTAATTAGGAGGTTCTAGATTTAGGGAATGCAAAATAAATGTATTTATCGCCCTGCATGTAGATATTAAGTTTAACTGTTTTCTGCTTGTTATCTTTTCTTTTTGCCTTTGTTTCATGTGAAGGCCATTGCAGCGCTTAAGAAAGGAGTAAATCTGCTGAAATATGGGCGCAGAGGAAAACCCAAGTTCTGTCCTTTTCGTCTATCGAATGTGAGTTCTTTAGTTATCTCATTTTCAATATTATTATTTCCTTTGTGGGTCATGAGGCTAAAATGCATGCTGGAGGACATAATACAGTATCTATGCATTTAAGTTCTTAACATCTTCAGTCTGCAGAAGGACACATTAAAATTAGTGGTCTCATTGGAAGTGATTATGACGTTTGTATGATACTAGAAAAGTTAAGAACCACGGCATTATGTCTTTGCTGGTATTCATTCTTATATGAACATTTTGTCAAAAGATAGAAACTGTTTGACGTTCAGGATCCCTTATAATTTGCAACAGAGTATCATGCACAAAGTTAAGAACCACCGAGTTCTGAATTGTTCACAAGCTGTCCTCGGGGATATTTTGATTATCAAAAAAATGTTGAATATGCATTTCAATAAGTACTGGTTTTTTTTTTACTTGTTGGAAACTTGATTTACAAGTTGTATTTATACCGTATCACTAAGGGCTTTCTTGGGTATGTATCAGGACGAATCTGCGTTGGTATGGTACCACGGCAAAGAAGAAAAACAGCTTGAACTGTGTCATGTTTCAAGGATTATTCCTGGACAGAGAACTGTGAGTTTGACTATTCCCAGCTTTTCCCCTAATTAAAGAAATTTTCTTCCTCAATTTTCCTTCTGTGAGTGCTTCCAAGGAGAGACAGTAGGACTGTAGTTTTGTTAACTTGCCGAAATGGCAATGTCTATTGTTCCTCTTTTCTTTTCATCTTTTTCTTTAAGGGTGATTGGGTGGTGGAGTGGAACCAAACTGGGATAGGATAATGGAGGAACAAAATAAGAATCAAAGACTTAAAGGAGACGATGGACAATACTTTAGGAGTGCTTTGAACGGGAGATTTTCTGGTTTTACTCTGTAAGAGAAGGTGGATTAAATTTTCTGATCATTAATCAGTACAAGTAGTTTCTGCATCAAGTGTTTGATTGTGCTCTATGATTGAATTGTAAAAATTGTACACTTAGAGTTCAGTAGGACTTTGCTCTTCTTACTTCTTGTCAAATTTTGATCCTTATTCTGTGTGATTATATATTCCTTCTTGCTCTGGAGCTTTAGTTCAAGTGGTTGACCAAAACAGTGTTAATTTTTCTCCTCCTTAGGCAATATTCCAGCGGTATCCTCGGCCTGAAAAGGAGTATCAATCATTTTCTCTCATCTGTAATGACAGATCTTTGGACTTGGTAGGTTTCTGATTTGTCTCCTCAATGAAAACAAATATTCTTCCCTGTCGTGAAAAATGAGCATTTTGATTTCTACAACTTAGTCTTAAAAAAATTATACAACTCTAATGATAATTCTGTGTAGATCTGTAAAGACAAGGATGAAGCTGAGGTTTGGATTGCTGGGCTGAAGGCAATAATTACACGGGGACGCTCTCGCAAAGGAAGAAATGATGCAAGAAGTGAACCCGTGTTTCCTGATAGTCCGTTTGGTGAACAAGTCACCACATCAACTTCATCTATTGTATGTTAGCATTTTGTTGCACTTTCTTTAGTTGTGCGTTTTCATTCTTTCTCTCCTCTCACTCCTTCCCTCCTCCAACTGATTCAACAATGCTGTATCACCATCTTTTTGCCTCAGGATCAAGGAGACAATCAAAGAACTGAGAATCTACCTCAGAGCAGGCTCGGAAAAGCCTATGCTGACATTATTTCATACACTGCAGCTTCCAAGAGTCCTACACTTGCTGAAACAGTTGCCTTTAATCTTAGCTCGTTGTCTTCTGGAACAGTTGACAACTCAAATGCTCGAAGTTCTACGGCCGATACATTCCGAGTTAGTTTATCTAGTGCCATAAGTTCATCCAGCCAGGGTTCTTGCCTTGAAGATTTTGATAACCTAGGAGATGTCTTCATTTGGGGAGAAGGTACTGGCAATGGGCTATTGGGCGGCGGTAAGCACAGAATTGGCAGATCATCTGGTACAAGGATTAATGCTTATACTCCCAAGGCACTAGAGTCAACTGTGGTACTTGATGTTCAGAGTATTGCCTGTGGTACTAAGCATGCTATGTTAGTCACAAAACAAGGAGAGGTATTCAGCTGGGGTGAAGAAGCAGGCGGCAGGCTGGGGCATGGGGCAGAAACAGACGTTTCACATCCCAAGCTCATCAACAATCTCAGAGGAATGAATGTTGAGGTAATTGCATGTGGAGAATATCACTCGTGTGCTGTTACATCCTCTGGGGATCTATACACTTGGGGTGACGGCGCTAAAAGTTCGGGCTTGCTTGGACACAGAAGTGAAGCCAGTCACTGGATCCCAAAGAGAGTATGTGGGCTCATGGAAGGTTTAAGAGTGTCTCATATCTCCTGTGGGCCTTGGCATACAGCTCTCATAACAACTGCCGGCCGCTTGTTTACATTTGGAGATGGAACTTTTGGTGCATTGGGTCATGGGGATCGTTCCGTATATATTACTCCTAGAGAGGTCGAAAGTTTTAAAGGACTGAGGACACTCAAGGTTGCCTGTGGTGTTTGGCATACTGCTGCTATAGTTGAACTAATGAGTGGATTGGATTCTGGACCATCCGATGGTCCGTTCGGAACGCTATTCACCTGGGGGGACGGAGACAAAGGGCGACTAGGACATGATGGCGATGAACCGAAGCTAGCTCCTGAGTGCATAGCTGCATTGGTTGACATAAACTTCAGTCAAGTAGCCTGTGGCTATACCATGACCGTTGCATTGACAACTGGGGGCCAAGTATATACAATGGGTAGTACTGTTTATGGCCAGCTCGGTTGCCCTCTAGCTAATGGGAAGTTACCAATTCGTGTAGAAGGTAATATCGCTGACAGTACTGTGGAGGAAATTTCTTGTGGTTCACACCATGTTGCAGTTTTGACTTCCAAAACAGAAGTTTATACGTGGGGAAAGGGTGAAAATGGACAACTAGGTCATGGGGACTGTGAGAATAAGTATACGCCAACTCTAGTAGATATTTTGAGGGATAAACAAGTAAAGAGAATAGTGTGTGGTTCAAATTTTACTGCTGCTATTTGTGTACACAATTGGGCATTAAGTGCTGATAATTCTGTATGCTTTGGATGTCGTATCCCTTTCAATTTCAGAAGAAAACGTCATAATTGTTACAATTGTGGGTTTGTCTTTTGCAAAGCATGCAGCAGAAAAAAATCACTTAAAGCATCATTAGCCCCAAGCACAAACAAGCCATATCGTGTCTGTGATGATTGTTTTGGCAAGTTACAGAAAACAGTTGAATCAGAATCTACGTATCGAGTTCCAAAAGTCAAAACTGGAAATTATAAGGCTTATGAGCAGACAGATAAAGAGAGCGGGCTTCCTCTATTTGTAGGCCAAACTTCCAGACTCTCGTCTTCTGACTCATTCAACCGCATTCAGGGAAGAATTTCCAGGGTTGATCAAAATGAGAACCCTGCATTATCTTTTCAAAGTGAAAATGCTCAGAGGGAAAGCTTTTCCTTACCTAAATCACCAATCAGTCCATTTCGAGTTCCAAAAGGTCTCTTATCGGCTTCTCTTCCGAGTGCGAGAGTGGTTTCTCAGTCGACATCTCCTTCGCCAGGAAAGACAAGTCCATCGTGGCCTGCAATGCCAACTCCGTATCGTCCTGTTCGTACAGCTGAAGTAGTTATAGATAATTTGAAGCCTATTAATGAGAGCTTAAGCCAGGAGGTCAAACAATTAAAGGCACAGGTGAGCTATTTCTATGCGGTGGAACAATTTTCCATTCTCTTCATGCTAAATCCTAATGCTTGCTTTCTTTCAACTCTATATCTCTTTATGGCTTCTTGCTAGTAATAAATCTGTGTTTTGATAAGCACTCCACCGGTAAATGTTTTTGCCTATTATTGAGTTCATGAGGTGCTAATGCGAAGTTAAAAACAAATACTCTGTTACTAACTTTCAGTTTGTTCTAAAACATTTAAGAGCGTCATAATGATGCTAAATTCATGCAACAACTTCTAACTTATATGCTTCTACGGAAGATTCAAATTACAAATATCCAATAGAACTGTCATTTGAGCAGTTCAATAGAGTATGAGATGTTCACATTTCAAATTGCTCCTTCGATGTGCATGCATACGGTGCGATAGATAGACGCAATATGATTTTTATATCTATACACATTGTGTTGATTTTAGGTGCTACGGGATTAGGTTCCTGAAATGATTGATACTCTTTATAAGCTTAAATGATTAATATTTTATTTGAATTCAGCTCTTCTTACGAAAGAAAGGTCTGTTTTTAATATGCCTCCCAAAATCTCTTCCCTCCCTAGATAACCATCCGTTATGTCGGTTTCCAGTTATCCAAGTTGTGTTATTGAGATAACTAGACTTCAAAAAACTATTTGTTGATTTTATGCATGAAAATGGGCTAATGATGTTTCTCATTTCGGGGTTACCTTCAACGGAATATTGGACAGCCTATAAACCTACACATCATGAACCTCCGTGTAGACATATTGACAAGAAGAAGATATGAGGAGAAAAAGATAGGAGAAAACCATTCTACACTTTATCCATCGATTACTTAAGAATGAAGTTGTCTTACCTCTGAAAAATAATTTGAGTCTTGTATGTGCAGCCATCTGCTTTTTGGTTTGACGTGCAACTAATACTAGCATCTTAAAACTAGCAAACAAACTATTTTCATATATCTAATTACATAGGTGGATGATCAGTAGCTTTGCAGCTTTATTTAATAAGATAAAGCTCGATCAAGATGGAAACTTACATCGATTAGTTTTGGACATGGGACTAGGTGGGAAGTTCAGTGACTATGCTGTATGAATAATTCATCCAGTTGAATATGTGGTTGCAAACTGTAGGTGAAGTAGAGGAGAAACAAATTTGAGGAATGTTCACCTCGATCCCTCATGCTATTGGAATTTAAATAGTGTTTAAACATGTTCTGAAATAAGATAGAAGGATTAATAACAGTCCTCGAATCTCTCTGATTGATCCTGATAATAAATCTGCCTAAATGATCCTAACTGATATATCAATACTCTTCTTAACTATTGTTTATTTAACAAAACATTCTTAACGTATCCTTTTAAATTTGGCCTTAAATATTGTGTGCTCCAAACTTGTTGTTAATGTATTCGATCCTGAAGTTTCGAAGTGATTTTGCGAGGATATCTGCTAACTAGTCACTTGTATTAACAAAACTGGTAGTTATACATTAAATTCAAATTTTTTGCCCGATAAAGTAACAACTAAAATCTATGTGCTTTAGTATTTCATGAACCACAGAATTTGAAACAATTTGTAATGCGGTTTTACTCTCACTAATCCGTTTCATTGGTTCATTTCCTCCAATTTTCTATGAAACCAAGCTTCTTAAGTTTCCAAGATACTAGGTCGCTGACGATTAAGATACAACACCCTAAGGTGGAACATCTATATGAAGGAGATCATTCAAGTTTGCATCAGAATACCTAACAACTCTGCATGTCTCCTGTCCTTACGCAAAAAAAAAAAAAAAAAAAAAAAATTCAAAGACGTAATAGAGGGGTTTGACTAGAGGTATCTGAGACCAAAAGATCATCGGAAAATCTAATTTTGAAACAAGAAGAAAAAGTACCTGAATGTCCAAGTGAGGAGTCACTGATAAACTAAACCATTGAGATTCAAAGGGTAGCGATAGGTCAGTATGATGTGAAAGGCCCAGCAAACTAAGTGGAGTCGTTGTCAACTAGATTACCAATGAGACAAGTTCATCAATGTTGGCTTAATTTCCAGTCCACCCTAGTAAAGCTAAAATGTTATACTCATTGAATAGGCTTGTTTGTGCATATTGTCTTTGACACTTATTCTTGGCTCGAGAGCGCACTCTCTTTTCTGTTTTCAATGCTCTCTTTCTTCTGATAAGAGAAAGAGCAATAGCTTGAATGACTGTTATTCCGCTTATAGTTAAAGTGCCATGCTTACTAGAAGTGGAGGGTGTACACATCCTCTTTTGTTCGATGGGATTTTCCAGTCCGATTGTTTGAGGCTGGGTTTGACGCGGCAGTGCAGCCTAGAGATCACTTGCAACAGACAAAATTAAGTCCTTGTTCGTCGAAAGCTTCTGTGTATCTATTCTTTGGAAAATTTCCTCTTCTGGCCTTTTTTCGTTTTGATGGTTGAACTGGAGATCTGGATACCAATTTTTCAGGGAAATGATTTTGTACCCTGGCTCTAATAGTAATACCATGTGAAATAAGAAGTAGAGAAGAGAATCAGACTAATGTTCGGCTTGATTTATTCTCTCAATAAACCATGGCTTAATTAGTGTTTGACAAAATAGGAAAGAATGCATAATTACAGTCATAGAATCTTTCTAATTGATCCTAACTGATAATGCATCTTCTTAGTTGATCCTAATATACACAATTGTTTAAATATTCTTGATGCATACCTCTGCGAGCAATTAAGTAACGTGATAACAAAGTTCCAAACTGATGAGATTGACTCAAAAATGTTTGTAGTTGGAAGATCTTGCAACCAAATCTCAACTTCTTGAAGTTGAACTTGAGAGAAAGACAAAGCAGTTGAAGGATGCTACTGCAAAAGCAGCTATTGAAGCAGAGAAAAGAAAAGCAGCAAAACAAGTAATCAAGTCTCTGACTGCCCAGGTTAGATGATCTTTATATTCAAATGTTTAATCTGCAATGTCTGCATAGTTGTTGTACTTAAAGATCTTGTAACTATTTTAGCGTTCTTGAGTTCGATCTAGTTTTAATAGCCTTATATTATCATACGCCCAGATCAAATTTTGTTCTGTTCTTGGCATGTTTTGTAATCTATTTGCTCATCAGTTGCAGTCATTCATTTTCTATTAGCAGTTACTGAAGCTAGTTCCAACTTGTGGGAACTCAATCTATTAGTTTGGATATTGTAGCGCTCGCATTATTCATTCAAGAGTATATTCTGTTCATCGCTGTTTTACCATGACATAAATTTACATGGTACACACTTACATGCGCATGACCTATAAGGTTCTCATTATGCATCGGCAAGCTAGTTGAGATTCTCAGAAAGCGGTCAGAGTATGTCTTCTGTGTTTTTGTTTATTTAGTTATTATCTCATATTTTCCAGTCATTTCGTATACTCACTGCATAAAATGAATCACTTTCTTCATAAGCTTAACTACCTGATGAGTAACAAGTAGTACAAATGGAGGGCAGGTAGTTTCCATACTTCAAGAAGATGAAATTACATCTAAAAAAGAAAGTCCTCTAGTCTTGTCGCTCAAAATTACAATTCTCTTTGACTTTGTAAGTTCAACTTGCCTCTGTTTGTCAACTAGGCTAGCACTTTTATTTTGTTTTACTTCCCAAGGGAAGTGAACGGCTGAATATTCTGGCGATCGTACTACTTAAATTTGATGAAAGTGGCGTGAAAGCAGCTTCACATATTCCAATTAGTTTACCTCGATACCACCCTTCACCGATTGTCTCATCGCTGGTCAACTATATTATAGTTGGTTGCTTTTTTCTTCTTCCCATCTCTATGTTTTCAGTTGATACTTGTATATCTGCTTATTCCTTTGAGATCGATGTCCTGTAATCTAATGGCATGGATAATCCAATTTTCTACAGATGAAGGAGATCACTGAGAGGCTTCCAGAAGAGCAGATCTCCACCGGCAATTTAGATTTTAATGCTGAACAAACATCGTTTGACCGTAGCCGTCCTTCTAATGGTAGTTGTGTAACCACCGCAGCCGTAACCGACTGCAGTGGTAGTTCTAATACTCCTGTCTCAGCCAAGGGTATCAAGTCTAGAAAGCAGAAGGCTGAGCGAATGATACAAGTTGAACCAGGCATCTACCTGTATCTTTTTTCCTTACCAGATGGAGGCAATGAACTGAAACGAGTTCGTTTCAGGTACTTATCTTTTTAACCTGTTTCGTTTTCTGGGGAGTAAAAAATAAAAATAACTAACCACTCAGCAGTTTACTCTTTCCATTGAACAACTTCAGTAAGAGCTTATAATATGTGATATTTGACTTGTGAGTCGGAGAATTAGCTAGCAATTTCTCTTTTCATGTTTTTGTATTCATCATATGTGCTGCCCTATTTAACAACATATTATGCTTCCTGAATTGAAGAGGAGCAACGGTCAAGTTGCCTCTGTGTAACCTATAGGTCACGGGTTCGAGCCGTGAAGCCATCACTAATGCTTGCATGGGGGTAGGCTGCATACATGTGTGGCCCTTCCCTGGACCATGTGTGAACGCAGGATGCTTTATGCACCAGGCTGCCCATTATGCTTCCTGAATTGACAACTAGTCTGTTTTCGTCAATGCCAACTGATATCACAAATTGTTCATTTGCATGCATGTATCTCCTTTTTATTTGGCATGATCACGTAAACCTCTGATCAATAGCTTCAAATTGCTGGAAGTCAGCATTTAGCAAGAGGAACAGAAAACTGTGATTTCAGCTAAATACCTGCAAAAGTTGTTACCATAAACTATTGTTTCTTGAAAAAACAGTATTCGACATCAAATAGGTGGAATTTAATTTTTAACTTTTCTTCGACTTGAATTATCTTGATTTATTTGCTGAAGTTTTGTGTGCTTTCCTACAGCCGTAAAATCTTCACTGAGGAAGAGGCAGAGAAGTGGTGGAATGAAAATGGACAAAAAATCTGCGAGAAGTACAACATCACACCTAATGTCTAATTTGTAGCAACTTGGCATTTGTTACTATATGGTGCTTTTGTTTTCCTGAGCCGAGGGTCTATTGGAAACAACTTCTAGATTCTGCATTCAAACAATAAAGAGCAGCAGTATCGAGGGATCAGCGGAAATAGGAAAAGGGTAAATTTTGTGTCTATATTTTCTTTGATGTGTGCATTTGTATATCATTTTTTGATGCAGATGTCTCTATTTTTTGATGATCTCGTTTCAACTAATGGCTAGTTTTCGTGTAGTATAACAGTAGTGAGTGAGAAATTAACAAATTTGTAGGTACAGTTTTTTTTTCCTGTGACTTTTATTTATGAATTTGATACAACAGTCAGAGTTGGGCATTCTTTGTGAAGAGAGGACTGAGGAGAGTTGTGTTCAGGAGAATGCTGTTTGCATGCTTTCCTACTAAACATGCATTTCATAAATTGTAAGCATCTAATAAACAAAGACCAAATAATTTAAACTTACACTTGTAAGTGCAAATTTGATGAATTTGAAGAAGTAGCAATAGTTTGCCAAAAATTGACTGAACTTTAAATATTTTTTTAGAAACGGGCTATCCCTTAAAAGCAGTTACCTGATGCCATTTCTCCACTGAATCCTAAGGGGAAATTTTACAAACTGTAATTTTCAGCCCCTGTAAAGATAGGTAGTCATTTTTCATCGGAGAGTTTCGAGATTCTACACGTGAAACTCTATAATATAATATTGTCAGATTTAATAATCATGTAGAGTTTAACGATTCTACATGTGAAACTCCTTAATAATGTCGAACTTTACTTGTGAAATTTGGAACTCCAGGATATGGGTTATTTTTGTTTAAAGATATGACCAAAAAGTGGCCAGTGGCACATGGGTGAAGCTACATTTTCATAACGGTGATGACCACCCTTTATCGAAAAATTACACTACGTATATAGGTAAAATATTAAATTTTAGACGTATATGACATATATTAAGCACCCTTTGTTGGAGAATTTTTTTCACTTCTTTTAAGTTTGAATATCATTGGATAAATTTCCAGCTCTGCCACAGTGCACGCTATTTCTACGTGACGGAGATGCTAAGCTCTAGGTGAAAACAAAGGGATCTTTACACAAATAGCCAGTCATATTCACTATTTATTTTTTCTAGTCATATAGATTATGCATTGATTATACATAATTATATACATGTAATATATAAATTATGCATTTATTATACGTTCACCGGCTATTTATAGTTTAAGCGGTTAGGTGGTCGGCTATTTGAGTTAATTCTCCAAGAGAAATTTTCATAAAGTACTATCTTTTAGTGGTAATTAGCTATCTATAGATACCATTTGCTATATTACATATTGTAGATACGTTTTCTGTTGTTATAAGATGTATTAGATGTATTTAAGCTACTGTATTCATGAATACAGTAGCAAATATAGGTGTGAATCAGGGAAGTCCAACTAATCAGTTGTTGTATTCGAGTGTATTCATGGCGTGAAACATGAGATTACAGTTGGACAGATTATTGTATTCACGGCGTGAAACAGTATTCACAGCGTGAAACAGGGGATTACACTGTTTTTAAACGGAAAGTGAATCAATTAACATAATAGACTCCTAATATAACTCAACAAACTCAATTACAGCACACAAAATTTGTATTTCCAGTTATAAAAAAAATTCTCAACCGATGAATAACCAAAAACATAGCAATCTTCAGAGAAATTATATAATATATCTGAATACATAAAGTATATTAATTAAAAAATATATATGAATACATTCATGGCATATGGCGAGATAATGAATACAATAAAATACAACGAATACAGTGGAATACATTGAAATACAATGAAAAAAAGACAGTGAATACAATGAAATATATGGAATATAGCGAGATACATTAAATTACAATGAAAAATATGAACAGAAAATCAAGTTGCTCAGCTCCAAACTCCGTCGTCTTTATTCAAGAACAAACCCTAAAATTTGGCCAATTATTAAGCCCCAAAAATTGGGCCGAATCTCAAACATCCATATGCTCGCAGTCGTTTCACGCAAACAGTTATTCAAAATTCCATCTAACAATCCATAACGGCTTGCCTTAGGGTACTTCTCAAAGCCTCTCATTGTTCACTTGCTCAATCCACTTTCATCGGCCACCAGCGGCCATTTCCGACGCTGTTTTCTTCTTCGTACGCATATCTCCGTTGCTGTATTTTCTATTCTAAATCTGTTTGTGACTAATGGTAGGTAATGTGGATGAGAGGAATTTTGAGATTGAGCATTGTGTGTTCAGAGAATGGGGAAAAGAATGACATGTATCAAAGTAGAGAGGGAAAGAAAATAGTGTAACTAAATAGCGTATTTAGTGGCTTAGGAGTAGGAGGTAACCAAAATTAGATATTTTGCTATAAACATTAAAAGGTATCTATAGAATATAATTTTTTAAAATAATATTTATTTAAAATAAATAAGATGTTAACCTTTGTTATAGTAGGTAAAAATTTCATTCTTTAAATGTGCGGGGTAACTGCCCAGAAAGCTCAAAGTGGGCCCAAATATGATTTTGTCATACCCAAACAAGGAAGTCAAGGCAAGTAGACAACTACAGGCAACTTTTAAATGGGAAGTTTTAAAAGAAGAACTAATCCATTCATACAAACGCTTAAATTTAAAATAGTCGATGAATATATAATATATGAATAATTTATGTACGATATATGTATAATTAATGTATATCAGCTAGAAAAAGTAAATAACAAATATGACTGATTAATCGTGTAAAGATTTCGTTTTAAAACAACAAACCCATAAGTAGGATAAAGAAGGAATATTTATACAAATAGCCGGTCATATTCATTGTTTATTTTTTCTAGCCATATATATCGATTTATATATTGATTACACAATTATATACATATAATATATAAATTATGCATATATTATACTTTCATCAGGCTATTTTTAGTTTAGCGGTTGGGTGGACGGTTATTTGGGTTAATTCTTCGGTAAAGATTTTCTGTTTAAAAAAAGGAAGGAAAATGAAGGGTGAAAAGGAAGCCACGATCTGCCACTCTTTTATTGAAACGTGTGCTCTTACAGCCAATCAATATTTAGTGACACGACATGGGAGTTTGATTTTTTGATTCACTCTTAATTCATTCATTTGTTTGGTCTGTACTTTGAACAGGAAAAAAGGAAACAAACATGTCATATAATGTCCGCTACTCATTTCCGACTTTTCCCAATTTCAAACCATCCTTTCATAAACATGAAATTTCACTACTATTTAGATATAGATTTAGTTGAAACTTGAAAAATAGTTCTTAAAGTTATTTTAAAAAATAATTTTTGAAAATTAAAATTGTTTTTAAACATACATTTTATTGAAAAAGAACTTGAATTTTTGTGAATGGAGAATTTTTTTACCCAAACTGTCCTAAATCAGTTTTTGAAAAAATAATTTTTTTTCTTCAAAAACTGACCATATTCCATAAATAAACAGTGTTTTCTTTAAACAAAAAATAAAGTAGTCAAAATCTATGACCAAACATGAGCTTCATTATCTGGCTCAAAACAAGGTTATCCTAGGATTACAATCTCACAATTATATAGTTTCACCTCTTCTATGATAAGATAATATCAAAATTTTATTATAAAATTTATTCGATATTAACTAATACAAATAACCAAAACAGTAGATAAATAAAATTTCAAATTTAATACCGAATTGGTATCATAATCCTGGTAATCGAACGAACCCTAAAAACCTACAAGCTTTGGAGGTGAATTAGATTATTAATGCTCATTCCTTTTCAATTTATGTGGCATGTTGACTCAAGATAGAGCTTAAGAAAGAATGAATTATTTTTTGTTATGTACCAAAAATACCATTAACTCTTTGTCTTGAACGTGTCATGATGATTATAAGAATATCTTATTAGAGGTAAAATCCAAAGATTAAACTAAAAAGAGTTTCCAAATATGGCTAGGTATATTCCATATTTTATAATATAGGAGAGCGTAGAGATCGGGGATTAGAATATAGTAGGCTAACAAGCGATTATGATAGAAGGTTAGTAGCTAAGTAGTCAAACGATTCTTCTCCTTTATGTGGAGGAACATGGTTCTAGTTTAGAGTACCTTAGCTACTTCATCTTCTCCTTGCCAGTATTATTGTTATTATGCTATCTTTATCTTTAATTAATTTTATGACTACATATTTTTATTTTATTTTTACTTTGATTAACTTTATTGTTTTACAGTATTTACATAATTTTTTTACACTTGTATTTTCAAACTTATTTTTTAAAAAAAAATATTTTTTTTGAGTTGAGAGTCTATCGAAAATAACATCTTTACCTCACAAAGATAGAGGTAAGGTTTGCGTACACCTCATCCTCCTTACACCTCGCTTGTAGGATCATACTGATATATTATTATTGTTGATATGCCATTTATTTTAATAGAGGAATAGTGTCGTATAAAATGAAGGAGGTAAATGGCAAGGCAAGACCAATAGATTTCACTATATCTTTATACAACAATAAATTCAAATTTAATATAAATGCAGATACGTGTGTGTATATATTTTATATACCTAAAAAAACTTCACTTGTATTTAAATCAAATCGATTGTTGTTGATGATGAATCTCCATCAACTTCTGAAGAATCCTCCACTAAGCAAAGAGAGGTGTTAAGAGAAAGAGACGATGAGAAATAAACCCAGAAGCCCTAGTTTTTCATTTGTCTACTTCACATGGGTTGGTCACACGTGCCATCTAGAGGGTTCTTATTTAATTATAATAGTTGTGCATATACATAGTTAGTTGGAAGAAGGTTGGGCTGAGTGGATGACAGCTCATGACCACTTACTTTTTGCTTTCACTTGTATATAAATACTTATACAACATGATTGTGAATACAGAGAAAGAGATTACATTTTCTCACAAAAATATTTTCAGTCAATTCTCTCCAAAATCAACACGGTATCAGAGCAAGCTTGCTTGATCCATTTCTAGATTCTTCGAAGACAGTTCTCTGAAGTTTTTGCTTGGCAAATTGAAATCAATTTGTTTCGATCCATTCTCTCTTCTGATTTACTTCGTTTTTCTTCTAACAATTGTTCAATTTCTGCTAATTTCTGCCATTAATGGAGGAAGAAAATCCTTTTGGCACGAGGCAGATTGTGGTTGAGAGTTCACATCCTCTTTACTTGAGCCCTTCGGATAATCCTGGTGTGTTGCTTGTATTCTCACCGTTCGATGGCACTGGATATGCAGATTGGAGGAAATCTATGTTAATTTCCTTATTAGCAAAGAATAAATTAGGTTTTATAAATTGAAAAATTTCAAAACCTGGAGAGGACTCACCTTATTTGGACCTTTGGATAAGGGTTAATGATATGGTTATGGCTTGGTTGCTGAATTCTTTGACTAAAGGCATAAGATCGAGTGTGTTGCATTCCAAATCTACTAGAGATCTATGGAAACAACTTGAAGATAAGTATGGTACATCTGATTTTGCAATGCTGTTTGGATTACAACAGAAATTATTAGAAACTGTGCAAGGATCATCTGATATTGCAACATATTTTAACAATATCAAAGCAATTTGGGATGAAATAGAAGTTATAGATGCAAGGGTTCCTTGTGTTTGTATTGAGTGCAAATGTGAAGCAAAACAGAAGAACAAAGATTTAGAGAATAGACAGAAGCTCGTGCAGTTCTTGATGGGATTGAATGAATCTTATAATACCCAGGTTTGACTCAGTTTGTTGCCCCATAGGCGGCAAAATCAGTAACGAGTTTGGCGGGTCGGCACACAGAGATCTATTCAGCCAATGACATGTTCACCCTTTGATTTCAGCTCTTTCAATGTATCTGCACAAAAGCAAATGAATTAACAAGGGCAAAGAAAAATGAGTTTTAATACTACTTTCAAAAATGGTAATAAGTTCAACTCAATCAAGGGTAATGACAGGAGAAATATGTTTTGCAACTATTGCCAAAAACCAGGACATACTGTTGAAAAGTGTTTTAAGCTCCTTGGGTACCCTGCCAATTTCAAATCTACTAAGCCTAGAACCTTTCAGAACCAACATATAGTACAAGGAAATTCAGCTATAACTGAAGATGAAAACTACAACATAATGGGGAAACCAACATGATGCTTTAATATACATGGAACCATTGATCAACACTCTGTTTTTCAAACTGTGCAAAGGAATCAGAACTCAGGTGTCGTTAATACACAGGGGTTACAAATTCAGAACCCTGTGGGAATAAGCCAAGAATAATATTCTCAGCTGATGGACATTCTACAACAAGTAAGAATTGGTCAACAAGCAGCATCAATTTCTGAAGTTAATGTGACTGCAAACTGTGCTGGTATTGCTCCTATTTTGCCATCTATTCTTCCTGATGAATCCTTCATTCATTCATGGATTCTTGATACTGGAGCATCAGAACACATGACTTTTGATAAATCAATTCTATTTGACATTCAAATACTCCCTTATCTTTTAACTGTTAACCTTCCAAATTCCTATAAGATAAAAGTAACTCATGCAGGGAGAGTTGCCCTTTTTTCAGACCTAATCGTAAATAGAGTCTTATTTGTTCCCACATTCAAGTTTAATTTGTTATCTATACACATATTCTGACTCCAATTTGGTGTTGACCTGATTTTTGGTGCCTTTTTATGCTCTTTGCAGGCCCTTCACTGAAGAGACCACTGGGTCTTGGTAAAACCAAAAATGATCTTTACATTCTTCAATTCATCCATTCACCACCAGAGAACTCACTCAGACAATCACCTACTATTTCCAATGTTTCAGTTTCTTTACATGATTCTGCTAGTTATTCTTCAGTTCACTCTATGCATACATCTGTAAATATTACTCACAATATATGGCATGTTAGACTGTGACATATGCCTATTTCTAGTATGAAAAATATTTCTTGTTTGCCTCCAGATGCTTTGAATAAAGATGCCCATCCATGTACTATTTGCCTCATGGCTAGACAACATAAACTACCCTTTTCCTCTAGTTCAATTTCTTCTTCTAAAGTCTTTGAACTAATACACATTGATACATGGGGACCCTACAAAATACCTACTCATGATGGATTCAAGTATTTTCTTACTATAGTTGATGATTTTAGTAGAGGTACTTGGACTTATCTCCTCAGCACTAAAGGAAATGCCTTTACCATTCTTCAATCCTTTATTTCCATGGTGGAAAGACAATTTGACACAAAAGTAAAAACAATAAGATCTGACAATGCCTTATAACTTGGGTCTAGCATTACAGTTATTACATATTTTCTTTCAAAAGGAATTATACACCAAACAAGTTGTGTTGCTACTTCACAACAAAATGGTGTGGTAGAGCGTAAACACAAGCATTTGTTGGAAGTTTGTCGAGCTCTTTTGTTCCAGTCACATCTTCCTCTTACCTATCAGGGAGACTGTTTGCTTACTGCCACATTTCTAATTAATCGATATCCTACCAAACTTTTACATTACAAAACTCCTTTTGAAATTCTGTTCCACAAACCTCCTGACTATTCCATCTTAAAGTCTTTTGGTTGTTTGTGTTTTGCCTCTACCCTATCTCAAGGGAGGGGGAAACTAGACCCTCGTGCAATGGCTTGTGTATTAATTGGTTATCCCTTTGGGAAGAAAGGCTACAAATTATTGGACCTACAGTCTCGTCGCATTTTTATCTCCAGGAATGTTGTTTTCCATGAGTCAATATTCCCTTTTTCTTCTAAGTCATACCCTATTTCTCCTTTATTTCTTTCTTCTCCCATTTCAGATATAGATACCCCTTCCCATACTATTTTATCTACTACTCCCACACCTGTTTCTCCCTCATTTTCTCCTGTTATTTCCTCTGTTCCTGCTGATCTCTCTACTGATTCCTCTGGGCCTATCTCACCTAGTCTTATCTCATGCCCTTCTATCTATCCTTCTCCTTCTCCTATTGTGGTGAAGAATGCATTACGCATGTCCCTTAGGGAACATAGAACCCCTGCATATTTGTCTGATTACATATGTGGTGTTGTACATTTAACTGATGTCTCCACTTCCTGTTTTTATCCCCTCCTTCACCTAATCAATTTTCTTTCACAGTTTTATCCCCTTCTAACCAGTCTTTACTCAATTTTATCCCTCATATTCAAGAACCTACATCCTATTCTCAGACTGCCATGCACCCTGGTTGGCAGGAAGCAATGGCTAAGGAAATTAATGCCCTTTTGACTAATGAAACTTGGGATGTAGTGCCTGTACCAGTTGGGAAAAAGGCTCTTCCGTGCAAATGGGTCTATAAGGTCAAACTCAAATCTGATGGAAGTGTGGAGAGGCTTAAGGCTCATTTGGTTATTCATGGGGATACTCAGAGAGAAGGTATAGATTTCACTGAAACCTTCTCTCTGGTGGTCAAGATGGCCACCATTCGTTGTATTCTAGCCATTACAGTTAAAAAAGGTTGAGGGTTATACCAATTGGATGTCAATAATGCGCTTTTACATGGTGATCTATCTGAGGAAGTGTATATGAAGTTTCCGGCTGGGTTACAATCCCCCTCTCCTAATATAGTCTGTCGCCTAAAGAAATCTCTCTATGGTCTTCGACAGGCTTCCTGTCAATGGAATGCTAGGTTGACTGCTGCTTTAAACTTTAAGGGTTACTCTCATTCACTCAACGATTATTCTCTATTTTACAAAAAGGCTGGAGATTCTGTTTCGCTAGTTACTGTTTATGTGGACGACATTTTACTCACTGGTAACGGTTATTCAGAGCTTACGGATCTTAAGCTTTTTCTGGATGCTGAATTTAAAATTAAAGATTTGGGGGACTTATCTTTCTTTCTTGGCATGGAAATTCTGCGTGAGCCCCATGGTTTGATTCTCAGTCAACGTAAATTCACACTTGAGCTGCTTACTGAATTTGATTGTCTTGGCCTGCCTCCTGCTCGTTCTCCTCTTGACCATTCTTGTAAGCTTCTTTCTGGTGTTGGTGAGCCTATTTCTGATCCCACTCTTTACCGTCGTCTTCTTGGCAAACTCAATTTCTTGACCAATACTCGCCTTGACCTTGCCTTCACTGTCCAGCACCTTAGCCAATTTATGCAAGACCCTCGTGTTCCTCATCTTTCCGCTGCTAAACACTGTCTTCACTACCTCTTATCCGATCCAGGTTTAGGTATTTTCTTGAATACTTTTTTTTTTTTGATCTTCTTGCTTTTTGTGACTCTGATTGGGGCTCTTGCCCTAACTCTCGTCGCTATGTTAGTGGATATTTCATCAGCCTTGGTGGCAGTCCCATTTCTTGGAAATCCAAGAAATAACCTTCTGTTTCTTTGTCCTCCGCCGAAACTGCGCCGGGTCGTTGCCGAGATGACTTGGCTTGTGCGTCTCTTGTCTGATCTTTCTATCTCTCCTATCCTGCATGTTCCCCTTTTCTCCGATAGACAAGCTGCTATCCACATAGCCAAAAACTCCGTCTTTCATGAACGCACCACATGTTGAACTCGACTGTCATTTTGTCCGCCAACAATTTCAGTCCGGTCTCATTTCCTTATCTTTTCTTCCATCTCAGACCCAGCTCGCTGACATTTTTACCAAATCCCTTCCTTCTCCTCAACATCGTCTTCTTTTGGGCAAATTGGGGGTGATTTCCTCCCCCTCCAACTTGAGGGGGGGTGTTGACGATGAATTTCCATCAACTTCTGAACAATCCTCCACTAAGCAAAGAGAGGTGTTAAGAGAAAGAGGCGATGAGAAATAAACCCAGAAGCCCTAGTTTTTCATTTTTCTACTTCACATGGGTTGGTCACACGTGCCATCTAGAAGGTTCTTATTTAATTATAATAGTTGTGCATATACATAGTTAGTTGGAAGGAAGTTGGGCTTAGTGGATAACAGCTCATCTAACCACTTACTTTCTGCTTTCACTTGTATATAAATACTTATACAGCATGATTGTGAATACAGAGAAAGAGATTACATTTTCTCACAAAAATATTTTCAGTCAATTCTCTCCAAAATCAACAATTGTATTCAATAAGCTCGCATCCACTGCCTTGGATCTTCAATACACATGTAGAACTTTCATGTGCCAAAAAAATAACACAACTTGATATATATTGATTTGTTATGAATAGTTTGTACATTGGATACTACATTGGATGCTACATTGGATGCTCATGTTGTGAATAATTTAAAGATTAAATCTCTTACTTTATGTCCATCATCTTTACTTTTTATGCCTATAAAAGGCTATGTAATTGCAATAGAAAAACACACACAATAGAAGAAGAAATCTCTTCCTTCTCTCTATCTCCATTTCTTGTTCATGTTTTACTAAATTGCTTTTATTTTCTTGTTCCATATTGTTACTTTGAGTTATATTTCATAACACGTTATCAGCACGAAGTCTCTAACCTTAAGGTTGAATTCCACTTCTGGTAAGGTATATTTGGATGATCTATTGTCATAATATAAACTTGAGCATCTTGTTCATGAATATAGTATAGTTAAATTTTCGTGAACTAATAATAGGTGGCATGCGTTAGACTACATAATTTACAAAATTACAATTATACTTTATTATGTATGCTTATGGTTTTACCTTATAATACAATTTAGTATGCCTAGTATAATGATTATACATTAGTTTACTGTCACATATAATTAATATAATAATAATAATAATAATATTCGTAACTATTTTATTTTGATAAGATAAAATATTAGTATAAGAGGTATGTACTACACCAAATTTTTCATTAATGATAGTTCTTATCAAATTAACGTGTTCAATCATTTCTATATGGAAATATATGTCTTTATTTGCTACATCTCTTATCGGACAACGATAATATTCCAAGTAAGTCGCATTCTATCATTTCCATTCCATCTTGTGGTATGAAAATTCGGTACAATTTTTTTTTCTATACTAACTTTGGAGCTTAGTTCCATTAGAAACTGTGAAATAATTTATACTTTGGTACAATTCTCATGGCTTTTTAGTTTTACAGACAGATATATGTTTGATCGAAATAGTTATTAAACTAATCAATTCTTTCCTTGTTATTGTTTACTGCCTTCATTGAATTGTTCATCTAATTATATGAACTAATAACTTTAAAAGCAAAGTAACATCGTTTTGCTCGTACTTGGCAATAGTGATATCATTATGTTTTATAGCTAGCCAGCCTATTGGAATATGTAAACTGTCTAGCAAAATATTATTACTTTTTTATTAACTTTCTGAAAATTGAATTGTGATATATAATAAAGCAACAATACTAGTTATGTAGCATGTCAAATCACTTAACCAAATTATTACTGGAATTGCTTGATAAAGACCTTAGTATAATAAGGGTATTCATATTAACCAGTATTATTCCTACATGTATTTAGTACCTTTTAAGTCATGCGAATGAAGTTATATAATTTAATAATGTATACCATGCACTAACTAGACATACGGTTTAGACATATTTTGGTATTATCTAATTTACGATTTTTGTCAAATTATTATGATATTTTTATATCATATTTATGCACCACTTAATTCATTTTATTCAAATTAGCGGACGTGATATTTGCTTTGGGTTATTGAGATATCGATGTCCAATTTTTAATCAATACCACAACAATTAGTTATTTAGTGTAGAATAAATATTTTATAGTGTTAGTTCATATGAACTTACAAATATGATATCACTAGAGCACTAATTGGTTTTATGCATGTAATCATTATAAATTGGCATTATTTTTAAAGCTTGGGTTAAGACATGGATTTGAATCCTGATAGAGTTTCAAGTCATTATGGTCAAACATGCCTTTACATGGGTAATACATTGGATTCGAGTCCCAATGCACCATATTGATGATATAATGATGACTAAAGAAAAATAATATATTTTTCATTTTGATTTGCTTCATTCTTGAAGTGAATGTGGTAGCAGTACATAATAAGTTTAAATGAAGACATGTGGTTGAACAATGAATGTGGTCGTTCCAAAGATCAAAATAATAATAATCATCACTATGATTTTAAAGGAAAACAATAAGGGTTCTCAAAATAGTCCTTCAAAATGTGAAGGCAATGTTTACCATAAAATTGGTATGAAAATAATAAAGCACGTCGCTGATTATGATCCATTCCTTGAAGAGAATGTGACTTGTGATAAGCATTGAGAATGCAAACCCATTCCTAAAGTTGAATGTGGCAATATGTGATAAAAACAATGAATAAAGACATGCAATTCATGATTATATGAATACCACACAACTCACCTCTAAGGGAGGTTTGAGTGAAATAAAGAGAATAAATATTATTGTGTGGTTACATAAATGTCATTGGTCGCGTACATGTGATACGCCAAATATTATTTTGTCATTCCTTATAAAAGTTATTAAAGTCAAAATTAAAGCAATAAATGATTTTGCTTATGATGATTTTGACCATGATAATTTATTATAATATAAGTTTCTTCGTGAAGGAGACATTTACCATATGAATGGTTTGATAAAAGATCGTGTAGTACAAAAGTTGTTAAGAGCTCCGAATGAATAAAATTATTCATGACATTGATATTGTAAAGTCTCAGAAGAAACTTTTTGAGTTTCAAATGTACAAGTCAAAGTGATTATCATATTGAGACAATAAATGAAAGGAAGATTGAATATATTCATATTTCTACAATCATATCGGGTAAATATGAAAGGTTACCCAGTTTTATTTCTATTTGTACTACACAAATATAAGCATGATGCTTGAATCATATGACACAAGTAAACTAGAGGTTTACTAAAATAAATATTAGTTGGCATAACCGGTTGACCATCCCGGTTCAATTATGATGCGAAAAAAATTAATTGAGAATTACATTGACATATATTGAAGAGTAGAAGATTCTTCAAGAATTCTCTTATGCTACTTATTCTCATGATATACCAGTTAAGGTAGGGATTGCATCCCTTGATTTCTAGAACAAATAAAAGGTGATAAATATATGGGCCCAGTCACCTGTCATGTGGACCGTTTACTATTATATGGTTTTAATAGATGCATTTATTATATGGTCACATGTGCATTTGTTATCAACTTGCAGTTTGGCTTTTGCAAGATTTTTTGCTCAAATTATTAGAGCACAATTCCAGAATATAAATTATGATAATTTATCTTAATAATACTGGTTTAAATCCAAGTTGGTTTAGCATAAATTGTATGCCTCCAGTTATAGCTAAATCATTGGTTATGAGAACAAAACTCTCAAAAAAATGAAATTCTGTATGAGATGTATTATTTAATATACAGCAACACTTGTACGCATCTAGCCAAGTTATGAAAATTTCTTCCTATCACAATCGGTTCAGGGTCAGGAACCAAATAATTTCTATATAGAAATATGGATGTGTTATATGATTTAATTATTCCACCACAATGCACAAAGATGTGTTCCCAAAGAAGGTTGGGAAATGTGTTGGTGATCCCAACATTAGGGGGAGAAAATGGGCAGCTGAGAAAGTGATACGTGAAATGAATTATTATGAATACATATAGATCCTCGTACAAGAAAATATGAACTTGAAGTTCAAGTGATAATTCATTTACAAATTATTGCCAGACGCATTTGCTGACCCAAAGCTAAATGTCATATTTCAGCTGCTAATGCTCCAAATAGAATAAAGTCCATGGGGGAAATAGTCTATGCCACGCATAAAGCGTTACAGACTAATCAGTTCCAAAGATAAAACTCCTTGAAGAAGGAGAGGGGCAAATATTCAAAAAGGTCATAAAAAGGAGGCAAATGCTCTAGAAGAGCACCACGACATAATATTTCATAAGACCTCATAAGAGAGGCTCAGGTACCTGAAATAATGAGATAAAGAGATCTCAATAAGTTATGTATTTATTAGGTAATAATTGAACCGATATAAAATGATCGTCGACGATATTATTAACATAATGTAGCGCTCAATATTATTAATATTGATGAGGATCTTGAGCTCAAATCTGTCATGAAATTTGGACAGATAAATAATTGGCCAAATGAAAAATACGCAATGAAAGTTGACTTCACTTGAAAAATATAAAGTTAGACGGAGTCCCAACACCTGAAAGTATAAATCCAGTGGAGGTAAATGTGTTCTTGTGCGGAAAAGGTCAAGTCGATAGACATAAAGATGACTTGTGTCACAAGAATATTTGTAAATATCCCGGCATTGATTATATAGAGACATGTTCTCTTGTGGTGGATGTAGTCATTTAAGATTTTAATCTGGCAATACATGAAAAACTTGATATGCGTATAATGGAAATCATTGAAGGATTTAAATTGTTCAGAAGCATATAAAAGTTTTCGAGAAACTTGTTCAATAAAGCTTCAGAAATATTTATACAGATTGAAACAATCAGGTCGTATGTGGTACAATCGCCTGAGTGAATACCTGTTGAAAGAAGGGTACAAGAATGATCCAATTTGTCCTTGTGTCTTTATAAAAAGGTTTGGATCTGAATTTGTTATAATTGTCGTGTATGTTGATGATTTAAATATCATTGGAACTCCTGGGGAGATTTCAAAAACAGTAGACTGTTTGAAGAAAGAATTTGAAATGAAAGATCTTGGAAAGACAAAATTTTGTCTTGGTCTACAAATTGAGTATATGAAAGATGGAATATTTGTCCATCAATCAACATATACCGAAAAGTTTTTAAAGCGATTCTATATGGATAAAGCACATCCATTGAGTACCCCGATGGTTGTGAGATCACTTGATATAAAGAAAGATCCATTCTGACCTCATGAAAATGATGAAGAGCTTCTTGGTGCCGAAGTACCATATCTTAGTGCAATTGGGGCATTAATATATCTTGCCAATAATTCCTGACCAGATATAACTTTCTCAGTAAGCTTATTGGCAAGATTTAGTTCTTCGCCAACACAAAGACACTAGAATGGTATTAAACATATATTCAGATACCTCCAAGGGACCATTGATATGGGTTTATTTTATTCAAATGAATCCAAGCCATGATTGATTGGTTATGCAGATGCAGGATGTTTTTCTAATCCACACAAAGGTCGATCTCAGACAAACTATTTATTTACAAATGGAGGTACAACCATATCATGGCGTTCAACAAAACAAACTATGGTTGCTACTTCTTCAAATCATGCAGAGATAATAGCCATTCACGAAGCAAGTCAAGAATGCGTTTGGTTGAGATCGATAACTCAACACATTCAACAAATATGTGGTCTTTCTTCGAAAGAGAATATTCCAACAATATTGTATGAAGACAATGCTGCATGCATAGCTCAATTGAAAGGATGATATATCAAAGGAGATAGAACAAAACACATTTCACCGAATTCTTTTTCACTCATGATCTTCAGAAGAATGGTGAAATAAATGTACAACAAGTTCGTTCAAGTGATAATTTGACTGATCTGTTCACTAAGGCATTACCAACCTCAATATTTGAAAAGCTGATATATAAGATTGAAATGCATCGTATTCGAGACATTAAGTGATTTTTCATCAGGGGGAGTAACTACACGCTGCACTCTTTTCCTTAACCAAGGTTTTGTCCCACTGGGTTTTTCTGGTAAGGTTTTTAATGAGGCAGCAAGCAATGCATATTATAAATAACTATGTACATCCCAATATTTTTTTTTGTAAGTTCTTAATGAGGCACATTATCTTACATGGACATCCAAGGGGGAGTGTTATGAATAGTTTGTACATTGGATACTACATTGGATGCTACATTGGATGCTCATGTTGTGAATAACTTAAAGATTAAATCTCCTACTTTATGTCCATCATCTTTACTTTTTATGCCTATAAAAGGTTATGTAATTGCAATGGAAAGACACACACAATTGAAGAAGAAATCTCTTCCTTCTCTCCATCTCCATTTCTTGTTCATGTTTTACTAAATTGCTTTTATTTTCTTGTTCCATATTGTTACTTTGAGTTATATTTCATAACATGATTCTCTTTGTAATAATAAATCAACGCAGGTTTTTCTGATGAAGACGATTTTCATTGGATTACCGTGACATGTCAATATAATAATCATCATCCACGTGTCGTCATTAAACTCTATAATAAGATTAGAAATAGATCGTTTGTTGACATATATATCACAATATAATTGGTTTCATGGCCATATATGGTTTTGTACAAAAAAATTGAAACTCAAGTATATTTAACTTGTATGTAATTCATTAATCTGACCTGCCAAGTATCAAGTCTGCTTCCATGATTATTCTTTTCACTGGAGTAATAACTAATAGGCTTAAATTATGCATTTATGAACATTTACATGCAAAAATAAATAAATATAGAAAGCGCATCAAATTGGCATATGAAGGCCCTTACCTATATGCTTAGAACTTTAAATACGTTAGTAAATTATTTTCGCCATTAACAATTACATACATTAGTGGCAAAAAATCAAGAATTTTGCTAGTTCAAGAGTATTTAAAATTTTATACATATATAACAGCAATAATATTTGATGTATATGTACTGTATAACTTGTATAAGAATATTTAACTGATCATCTTTCGCCGCTGTAACTAACATAAGATAAGTTTGTGTTTCTTGAAGATATTCGAGATTAAGAAAATCATGAAATTTGACTAATTAAAGAAATGAAAAGTGGAAAGAGGAAAAGGTGTTGGATATTTTATAGATCCCTTTAGCAATAGGCAATTTGGCATGCAATAATGGGGCAAAGAAAGGAGTGGTCCTTTAGCCATTGGATGCCAAATTATAGTAATAAAAAGGATTGGCTCGACGAACAAGATCTACTTTGTGGGACCATTTTCAACCCAAAAACATATTACTACTTGTGTTACTGCTACAACTCAAATAAAAATTTGGGTTCCCATTAATTTAGGACCGTTTGTCAATAGATATTTTTGCGTTTTTTTTTTTTGTCAAAAATGTGTTTGTCCATGAAATTTTACAAATTTTTGAAAAAATTTCGAAAATGAATTTTTTAAAAAAAATTCAGAAATTTTTGTACTAGAAATTTTTGTACTGCAACAATTTTCAAGTGAAATGTATGTCCAAACACAATTTCAAATTTCAAATATTATTTTTCAACTTAATTCCAAATACTACTTTTTAAAAAAAATTATAATTTTTATATCCAAACGCCTACTTAAATTTGCCCGGGTAAAGCTCATTTAAGGAAAAAGTATTTTCTATCAGGAATTTTTTTACACTTTTTTTCCAAGTATTCTATTTATGAGAGAAAAAGAAAAAGAAAAAAGAGAGACAAAAAGAGAGGCAAAACAAAAGAAGACAGACAACAAGTTGAGTTTGCATTACAAACTTTTTTTTGGTTTTCACCCGCTGTTCGGTATCCGCATTGAAGCCCGATTATATTCGGATTCGCGTTGCGTAGGGTCCCATTTGGGGGGAAGCGCTCCCTACCAAAGTTTTTTCCATACCCAGGACTCGAACCCGAGACCTCTAGTTAAGGGAGAAGCAGTCTCATCCACTGCAGCACATCTTTCGGTGATTGCAGAAAAAACTTTATGTCTCTTTGCAGACCCAAAATCTGCATATGGAAAGTTAATACTTTTATTTGTATTTGTTCATCCACAGCCAGACAGCTTCTCCATGTGCATGTTGCACAAAATTTGGTCTCAAATCATGCAATTTTTGTTCTTTTTCTACGATTTTCTTTCTCTCTTCCTTTTTCTTGTACAACTTTCCTTAGTATGAAATAAAAGAACCACTGCTCAGGAGAAGTAATAGCTCATTTCAAAACATAAATGAGAGGTTTCTTTTTTGTTGGTTCAATAAGTGAGAGTTCCTATCTCTTTTTACATTCTACTTAGATTTCATAAGGAGAGACCTTGCCGTAACTAGTGAATTTACTGCCACGTAACTAGGTTTTTATGGGTTCGGATTGTGAAAACAACTTCTTGCAAAAATACAAGATCTGCGTATAATAGACCTTTGTGGTCCGGCCCTTCCTCAATCCCTCACATAATGGGAGCTTAGTGCACCAAGCTAACCTTTTTTCACTTAAATTTCAGAAATGTAAAATATATTTCATTGTCATAGCATTAACCATCAAGGTAAGAGAACAAAGTCAAAAAATAGGTCAAAAAAAACATAAGCAAGAACTATCCTTGAAATAAGCCAAAATAAGAATAAAGACAACCAAATTCAATCAATGAATGGGTATCATTTTTGCTTTGTGTTTAATTAATGTTTAAGTGTCGAAAAAATAAATTACTGTTTAAGAATCTGCCTATTACTATTATTTAGTACTTAACTTTTTATTTTGGTCATAGATTTAGTTTTTTCCAAAGTAAGAAATATAAAAAAGGAGTAACAAATTCCAAATGCATAATGCAAATGAACAATTTTGAGCTAGTGGCAGGTCAAGGATATGAGTGCACCAGTTATTTTACAGCTTGTTTGGATGGTTGTTACCTATTGTATCGTATCGTATTGTTTCTTTAAATACAATATTTGTTTTGATTGTTACTTAAATTGTATCGTATCGTTAAATCCATCGTTACATAACAACGAAATGTGCCACTTTATGTAACGACCGATTTGGAGTGGTCGCATCGTTACCTTGTCTTTTTCTCTCAATCTCACCCTTTATTATTATTAAATTATTTTATTTTATCATTTACCCTACTTTTTTATATAGTAATTTTACCTTGTATCATAATTTTTCTTTATAATATTGCAAGTTTATTCTTCATATTGCTGGTGCGTGATATCATGAAACGATGGCAAACAACACAAGCTATCCAAACATTATATTTATCAAACGATACAGTACAATACAATACAGTACGATACGATACATTATGAAACGATGCGTAACAACCATCCAAACAAGTTGTTAGAATCCAACAACAATAACAATAACTACAATTATGTATCACACAAAATTAGGGTCGATTACATAAATTTATCTTTTATTTAATTTCATTTTAGGCTAACTTTTACAATCAGACTATATATAGAGAGAGAAGGGGAAAAAGCCTCAAATTAATATAACAGAAATAATTGCTTTTCCAATGATAAAATTTGGGGGGAGGGGGATCACAAATAGCCTGATTTACTTGAAAATACCCGAAGTTTCAAAAGTAATCGAATTTTAGTCATTTTTTTTATATAAAGATAAAATTTGAACGAAAACATCCTTAAAAATACGAAAAAATTAATATGCAGGAGTTCGAATTTAGCATATTATGCTAGAACTTTTTATGTTTCAGCTAAGGTATTTTTGTCTAGATTTTATCTCTTTAAAAAATAATAACTATTTTTTATGACTTTGCAAACACTAGATATTTTTCAATTATCGGTCCAAAAACAAGCTAGTCAATGCTATTTTCACTAAAATTTGCCCCATGAAAGAAAAATCATGAACTAATAGCCTGTTTAACCAAGCTTATTTTTGGTCAAAAGTGTTTTTTTTTGTTGTCAAAAGCACTTTTGCCCAAAAATTGAGGTGTTTGGCCAAGCTTTTGGAAAGAAAAAAAGTGCTTTTGAGGATAAGCAGAAGCAGAAAAAAGTAGTTTCTCTCTAAAAATATTTTTTTGAGAAGTACTTTTGAGAAAAATACACTTAAAAGCAGTTTTTTAAAGCTTGACCAAACACTAATTGTTGCTCAAAAGTGTTTTTCAAACTAATCAGCCAAATACAAACTGCTTCTCACCAAAAGTACTTTTGAGAAAAATATTTTTGAAAAAAAAACTTCTCAAAATAAGCTGATTTTTGCAGCTTGGCCAAACGGGCTACAAGTATATTTCAATATTGCTTTCAGCTTCTAAATTGATGAGAAACAAGAAAAAATTAAAATTTGGTATCAAGCATATTGTCCACATTGAATTCAAATTAGAATAAAATAATCAGGTATTATTGAAAACCAATCTTTGGCGGTAATTTGCACTTTCCATTACTGCCATTTTCTTACTTACTGGACAACAGGACCAATAAACAACAGCAGCAGCTCATAAACCATATTTTTCCACACTTTGCTTTAAAACCTTCCATCTTAACTGTTCCTCTCCTCTTAAACTCTTGTAAGCACAACCCATCTACACTTTTCTCTTCTTCATCTCCTCCTTTGACCTTTCACCTTTATTCTTTTTCTTGATTAGTTGCTAATTTTCATTTTTTTAATCGATTTTAGTAAGCTCAATTTTGCCAACACTTTGTTCATTTGCCACTGTAACCAAGATTTCACTAGCCACCTTGCAAGCCAAAGGTTTGATTTTTTATTTTTTTTTGCTTTCTCTTTAGTATACAAACATTTCTTAAGTTGGGGTTTTTGGATTTTTTTTCCTTTTTAAAATGGTTTTATCTGCACACATTGTTGTTCATTTCTGAATTTGGTGTTTGATGCTGCTGTTTGTATTTCAAGGAGCTTATAAATTAAAGTTAGTTTAAATCTGACCCTGGTTAAAGATTTGTCAGACTGGTGCTTTGTATTGTTAATAAATTTTTAATATTGTTAATTGAGTGATATACTCTTAAGTGTTGTTTGAATAACAAACAACCTTGATTTTGTGGAAAAAAGAGAATCTTGATTTAAATGGTAATCTCTCTGCTATTAGTTTTGAGATCTTTGAGAATTTTTACTTTTAAAATGCATTTTCTATGTTAAGCTGGAGGTGTTGTACTAGGTTCTTGTAGTGTGGATATCTTTATTTTTGCCTAATTAGATTATGCTTGTTTTGATTTCTTATTTTGGATATCCCATTACAGCTGCTTTCTACGGTTCAGCTTTGATTAAAAGACAATTCTGGATTTGGATTAAAGTCAAGAATTTGGTAGAAAAGACTTAAAAACTTTATTATAGAATTTTTATCTTTTTAGCAAGTTAAAGTCACACATTTGGTTGGAAAGTCTTAACCTTTAGTGGAGAATTTTCCTTTTTGGTTGCTTGATTCTTTTTGTAACTTTTCAGGATTCTTTGTTATGGTATGTTAATCTCGTGAATGCGTATGTTTGCTCATGCTAGAATTTGTTCTGAGATTTCGAAGGAGTTTAAAAATACATGAGAAATATAAATCTTTTAGGACAGTGTTACACCTTATCAATTGCCACTGTAGAGTAGAGTTCAAATCTGGGCAGGTTGTAAACAGTAGAAAATGAGAAAGAAAAACAAGGAGACACTTTTTTTGAAGCCATTCTCTTTTTATATTATTCCAATCAAATGCTTTCCATTTCCAACAGTATTAGCTCCTCCATTTGCCATAGTTCTTGCATTATTTGAATATAGTGCAGCTTGAGCGCCTTACAATGTAAAAGAGGCAAATCCAAGATTTAAGTTTGAAGGTATGGAGAACAGGCAACGTTGGGATCAGAGTTTTAGGAGAGAGACTAAGTAGTTACTTGAGGATATCAGGGCTTAATGAACAAAATAGACAAGATTAAAAAAAAGAGAGTAAATATCAGACTCATTTACTATCCAATGTAATAGGTTCCTTTCTATATTCTTATAGCTTGCTCGTTGTTTGGAATAAATTCTCTTCTTTTCAGTTTAAATTGTTTAAGATCTATGGAACTCATCAAGTATCATGGATCAGTTCCAATGTGGGGAATGGGAGTGTGTAATCTTTCTTTTTAGACTTGTCACATTATCCTAAATATATCAGCTCTTGTACTGAACATGATGCTTGCTTTCTCAACTCTGAAATTTTAGGCTAAACTTTAAATTTTTAATTCTCCTCGATCATCGAACTCATGTGATTTTTTACATCTACTTATTGATGGTTACCTTTTATTCTCAGGTGATTAGTTCTCCAATTTTCCATATGCAGAGTGCCAGAAGTAGTGATACAACTTGCAGCAGTGGAATGTTGGAGCTTCATGAAGATATTTAATGCGCATGAAGTTGACTAAAATGAAGACCACACAGGTTATTTTATCTATTTTCTAACAGAGTTCCCTTTGTTGTGTTCAGATCTTCCATTTCTTGCTCATTTACTTGGTTATATGTTGCATTATTTTGGCAATGCGACTTAGCATTTTCTAGAAGTGTTAAAATGCTGCTAATTGGAAACAATATTCGCGCTATTAACTTGTGGCGAACCTCTGTAACTTTTTATTTAAAGCGTGAGGATTCTCTTATCTGCAATTAGGTTATCCATTTTGTTCTATAATAAGTGATTACAACACAGATAGTCTATACTAAATAGGTTATAGAATAAAAATTTCTGAAATTCTGAAACTCTTGTGATTTTTATTTAAAACATAGATTAAGTTGGTTAAGTTATTATTCAGATATGGAATCTTATTTTCATAATTTTATTATTTCATGATATATTGCAGGATCCACAAAACACTGTAGAAAAGAAACCATCAACCCAGGCTTCTCATGAAACCCAAAATGACCCGCAGAACCATACAGTTGATACACCTGTAGCTGATGCAGGTTCTGTTTCTGCATCAGGCAATGATAATCGGAAAGTTTCACGTGAAGATATTGAACTTGTAAGACAGTCTCTAAACACTTACTTTTGCCTAGATCATACATTGGGAAGTTGTGCTCGGGTCTTTTAACTTCATGATGACATGTTTATTACAGGTCCAAAACTTGATTGAACGGTGCTTGCAACTGTATATGAATAAGGATGAAGTAGTAAAAACACTTCTTAATCGTGCAAGGATAGATCCTGGATTTACAACTCTAGGTAGGTACATGAAGTTATTGATGAATTTGTTTATGCATTGTGATTGTGGCTGCTTGCTTTATATATGCTATCTACTGTTTCACGTGTATTTTGACCAAGTATTTTCTGGTCTATGACTATGGTTATATTTTTTTTTTGTAAGACTATGGTTATTTTCAGTTCCCAATTTTTAAATCTTTTTCATATTGTATCCAGTTTGGCAAAAATTAGAAGAAGAAAATGCAGATTTCTTTCGGGCCTACTACATTAGGCTTAAACTGAAGAAACAAATCATCTTGTTCAATCATTTGCTTGAGCATCAGTATCATCTAATGAAATATCCTGTGCCTCCAAAGGTTCCATTGGCTCCGATGCAGAACGGGATTAACACCATGCCAGGTAAATTTATTTGTCGTATGAAGGTGAGAGTTATTGCATTATTCTGCTTTCGGATTAGATTTTAAAATTTGAGATTGTCCAATCATCGATTACTGATCACGCCCAACTATGCCTTATAAAAGGACAATGCGGACGTTGCAAATATAACCTGAGTATTTATGCCCAGAGTCGAATCCACAGAGAATTAACCTATCAATTACTTTCGTTGGACTTACTAAATTCTTTAGAATCAACTTCCCCAAACGTTGTGAATAACAGTTGATGGTATATTTAATAACTAAGATTGAAAGTCAATAAACAGTTGTAAACTAAATATGCTTAAGTTGTGAACAATAATGAGAAGGTTCTAAGGTAGTGATTTCCCCTATTGATGGAATCCCTTCTGTTTATGTTTCATATAGATTTACCAACACATCTCTATCAATCATGAACACTCTTTTTACCGTGAATCTCTCCCGAGTAATCACGATAATTTACTAGACGCACTCTCTCGAGATACGCTAGCTGGCTTTGTTTATTACAGTTCACTTTAGATTGCACTCAAGACTTCGTTATCCCTAATCCCACCTTTAAACCCGCAGTTATAGATCCCTCTTATACTTTGGGAGTGATGTTGTTCAACAATTACCTAAATATGCACTCTTTCCCGAGTTATGTATACTAATTAGGCACAACTAATTGAGGATCCTGTCAATTAACTACAACAAACACGTAATTGAACAAATAGAGATTAAACTGGCAAACTATATTAACATAATCAAGAAGTTCATCCTTCAATAGGTTCCATCAAAACCCTAGACAAAGGATTTAGCTACTCATGACAATGGGTAAATAAACTATGAAACTATTCATGATCAAAATTGCCAGAAAATTAAAGAGAAGAAGAAAATATGATGTTTTGGGTGATCTCTCACACTTGTTTTTCTTGCCAAAGTACTCTCTAAAACATTACATGCCTCCCTCGGGGCGAGTTCTATTGTTTAATATAGGGTTTTGGGCTAAAAATCCCGTGTTTTGCACTTCAGTCCCTCAATTTTCCGCTTCCTATCGCGGTCCTACCGCGGTTACGCCAGGACCGCGGCCAACTAGCCTCTCAGAATCCGCAACAGCCTTCTGCCGCGGTCCGACCGCGGTAACGCCGGGACCGCGGCAGTCCATCTCCAGTTCTGGTTTTGCTGCCTTCGCGTGGTGCACTTAGCGGATATTGTAAGATTGGCCTCTTTTTCTCCGTAGTTGATCCCAAAAGTACTCCATAGACTTCTTTTATTGTATGTAGCCTGCAAAGCATGAAAAGCACTAATCAGAGCATTTTGTTATCACTTTTTACCATAAAAACTATACAAGAAGGTGGTTCTTTAGGGCCTAATTATAGTCCAATTCACCTATTATCAATTACTAAGCCTTTTTTAGGTCCGTCTGTCCAATCTTTTCATTTGTGAACAAGTTGGAGTGGCTGGTCTAGCTGAAGCTATGGCTTATTCAATTTTTCCAGCTTCAAACCGTGCTAATTTTTATCAGCAAAGAAGCTTAAATATTTTGGCGGATGAATCAGTATCTTGTAGGAACTTGAAAATAATTTTCAACTGTATACAACATAAGGTTTTACAAAGTGTGTAGTTCATCTTGCCCTCTGCACTTCCTTTCATCTGCTTCCTTTCTTCCTCAATATTAAGTAACATGGCCTTTCAAATTGTAGTTAAGTTACTTGAATAGAGCATGGGGATATTGTTATTTTCAGAACAGGTGAGCAGGTCTTTTTTTAGTTTTATTATCGCTATATTCATTGCCACTTGTTTCCAGTGCAGTCAACAACTTACCCATGGGATATCCCGTCCTTCAGCAACATCCAGCTCCAGCTGCAGGTCAACCTCATCTTGATTCAATGGGCATGTCCAGCTGCCATGTGGTTAATGGTGTGCCAGCGCCAGGAAACTATCATCCCATGAGGATGAATTCTGGAAACGAGTGAGAATTTTTTCTTACATAGGAATTAGTTTTCCTTGATTCTAAGATTGGAAATTTATTTCTTATTTTCCCAAATTTGGTAAGATTCGAAATAGCATTGAAGGTTCACAAGGGTTAAAAATGAGTATAGGTTGGTGAAAAATAGTTACTTTATCTGAGTATGTCAAACCTACTCAGGTAAAGCCCATGTCTAGTTTTAACTCTTCTATCAAGGAAATGAGGTTCATTTCTTCTTCTTCTTACCAAAGATGAATAAATTATTAATTTGATGGTTGAAGTGCATTGGCTGCTGGGATGAAAAGCTATTTATATTTGTTGGTGGAGACACGGCTTGAGCAATGACGCTTTACAATTCTTTTCTGCTGACAGTATGCTGATTGACACCAGTGCATCAGATGTAGCACCAACTATTCCACCTAGCAATGCCATGTCATCAATGTCAGATATGGCCGTAAGCCCTACATCAGTAGCTTCCAGCGGCCATTTTCCCTTTACAGCTTCAGAGATTTCGGGGATGGGAGTTGACACGTCAGCCCTTGATGCTGCTTTCCCATCTGATGTAGCAAGTTCAGTCGGATTAGAACTTCCACCAGATAATGGTGTTGGTAATTCTAGGGATTCACTGAGATCTTTCGCTCAGCTTCCTTGGAATTTTAGTCTTTCAGATCTAACAGCAGATTTGTCCAATTTGGGAGGTAAGTTTGCTTATACAACTCTTATCTCTGTTTATTAATTTGCAATGAGGTTCTACTTCCCTCTCACTCCTTTTGTGCATCCTTTGATGTTAAGAAGAGTAATTGATTTGAGAACTTTGTTCTTGTTGTCTTATTCGAAGCATTACAAATGAACTCTTATGACAATTCATGATATGGAGTTTTATCAAAGTTGAAGATACTCGTCCAGAATCTGATCCAATGGCTTTTAATATTACATATAAAGTCCATTTGCCTAAAGAGAGTTTATTTTGCATTATACTTCTGGAATACTAGATGAAGGTTGCGATATGTTGCTCTATTTAGCACCAATACATGTATAAACTTTAATGTTAATAGTCAACCATTGCAAACTGTAACATTCGGTTTGGAGAAAGTATGGTAAGTGTACACAAAATCAGGGTACTTCTAAGCCAAGTAGGAACTTTGGTGCGGGAAGAAGTCAGATTTTTCACAATTGAATAACCATATGTCTGTTTTCATGAAATATCTTATTTTTGCTTTTTCTCTAGCCAAAGATCTTTACTTCTCGATGTTATTGAAGTTTTGGCCCCATTGTAAGATGTCTGTATCTCTGCTATTCGGCTTTCAGAAAACTTTAGAAGTTTCCAAGTTGATGCCTTCCTTTGCCTTAGAGCTAAATGTATCTTCAGAATTTTCCAATTTCCAGGGAGGTTGTTTTTCTTCAGCTTTAGGAAATGCTTTATAGTTTTTGGCTCTGCAGCAGAAGCAGCACTACTTGATATTTATCTCTATCAGTTGTGTGTTTCGTTAATTTCTTGATAAACAAAATGCTTGACAAGCAAAACAAAAAGAGATTCATTTGACAGAAAAATTGACTAGTGCATGGTGTACTGGCTAGTTGGCCCTCTGCCCGGACAGGAAAAGGTGGGGGCTTGTTGGCATTTAGATTCATACTTGTCAAGGACTTTTTCCCGTTTTGTGATAAGTACATAGTTTTCAAGTATTTTATTATGTGTTAGCTTGTTTTTTGTTAGTTAGCGGGGTACACAGGCAAATCAGACAAACGGACTGCAAACATGTTGCATCACAGTATTCCTGTTCAGGGAGAAGGGACCAACTTTACAGATTAGATTAATGATATGTATTCGAAGATGTGTTTTATAGAGATATAGTTGCAGTAGTACTAGTAATGAGTGTGATAATTTGTATGCGCTGTTTGTTCAATGAAGATTTTATGGATTGCTTTTTTGCTCAGAGTTTTTGAATTCTTTTCCTCTTTTGTTCTGGTTGACGTTTATTACAGATCTAGGACCTCTTGGAAACTATCCTGGTTCTGCATTTTTGCCTTCTGATTCAGACATTCTACTCGACTCTCCTGAGCAAGATGATATAGGTGAGATTATTTACTTTCTTGCCCATCGAATGTTATGCTTTGAAATTTGAATCATTAACCGTGAGATGTTCAACAAAATGTTAGCATTAAGCATATCAACTTGTGTGCTGTTTTTTTGCCTAAGTTATTAGATGCACTTTAATGGCTGATGCTGTGGTCTTTCGTGCTCCTAATCTTCTTTCACGACATTGGACTATAATAGTGGTTTTGTCTGGAATCTGACTTCTGATCCTTGTTTAGTGCATCCTGGCTTTCGTTTGTTGCATTTGCAGTAAACATGGTTTAATCATGTATAAATATATAAGTTAGAAGTAAACATTGATACATGAATGCACATTGGTATATATGCTTGGACCTATACAAATATTATTAGTCTGCATTTCCATATGCTTAAAAGGCAGTCCGGTGCACAAGGCATCCCGCGTTCACGCAGGATTTGGGAAAGGGCCGGGTGTGACCCTAATGCAAGCATTAGTGGCTACTTACACTGCTCGAACCCATATTCAAATGCTTCTCTTTGAAAAATTCCCATTTTTCTGGTTTCCTCTTTGAAAAAGCTAGAGGTGGTTTAGCTGTAGTGTAGGATATATACAGTAACCATCACAACATCATCGGTTTTTTTCTTTTTAACTCAAACAAATGTTGTTACATCTGCTTTATGTTTAATAGATGACTGTTCTCTTGCTTGATTTGTTTTTTTCTTTTTTTTGGTCAGTAGAAGAGTTCTTTGTCGATGTTGATGCGGATCCAGGACCAACATGTCAGTCAGATGAAGAGAAGTCCTAGCTTAAATTGAGATATTAACGTTGCATTTTGCGTTTGAAATTAGAATAAGTCTGTTGTAAAATGATTATAAACTGATAGATTGATGAGCTGAAACCATTGATTTAGATGTGGCAGATATAGTCGTTATTAACCTAATTTAGATATATCTTATCCTTGGGTTGTTATTATCAGATCTTTGTTTCATTATTAGTAGAAGCAGGAGAGAATATGTTCAGTTCCCTCCCTTTTTGATACTGAAAGTTTGTATCTGAAGATAGTGAACTTTAATCTTTCACAAAGGACATGTTGTTACCTAAACAGGTTATAATTATGTTCTTTTTGGATAATTGAAATATATGTTTATGCAAAGACTGGTATATTAAAATTCAACTTTGCACTTGACCAATATTGTTGTTTTAATTAGTGGGAGATGGCTAAGATTTGAAATCATGAATCTGGAGTTGGTGGTGACCAGCCCAGTAGATTTGAATTCAACTTGAATATAAATAAATAAAGATTGATTACATCAAATGTGGTAAGTTAATACTACTTAATAGGTATTTGGTCATATTATGAGCCCGTTTGGATTAGCGGATTTGAAGTAACTCATAAACATTAGGTGTGCTGAAAAGCATTTTTAAGTGTTTAAACTGATTTAATAAATAAGCAGTTACATGTTTGGGTACAAGTGCTGAAATTGATAATAAGTTGTTGCAGTATTTTATAAAAGAATGCCGATAAGCTCTTTTTCTGTTAAGATGACGTAAATAACATTAGAACTGTTTACACTTATAAGGGCATAATTTCTTCAAAATTTTAGATTCCAAATCGATTCAAATACAAAATATTCTTTTGTCATTTTATTTTAAATACAATTATGCTTAGATAAGATAATTTTTATGATAAACATTATTTATTTTATGATAAGCATATAATCATAAGTTATAACAATTAATAAATTGACAAAAGTTTCTCAGTAAAAAATAAACCTAAATAGGACAAAATATTTGAAGAGAAACAAACACCGTCTTCATCACTACAATACTTAGAAAGCAATACTCAAAAAATTTGATGTGTCCTCATTATTACATACAGTTCAAAGATTAATACACAACCACATAGATATAAATATGCAAAAGAATAGAGAATTTGCTTATCTTAAATAGTCAATGAAAATTGCAGACTTGAAGGGGGGTGTTAGATTGAAAAAATACTTGAGGCAGCGAGTATCGATGTAGGAATTTTGTTTTAAAAAGAAATATTTTAAGGTAAAATAGTAAAAAAATTGGTCAAACTTAAAGTGTTTATAAGCTAAAAATTCATAAATTGGAGTGGCCAGTTTATGGCTTTTGGCTTATTTTTTACTTATAAGCACTTGGCTTATAAGCACTTTTAACTTTACCAAACGCGTAGATAAGCCAAAAAGTGCTTATAAGCTAGTTTGACTAGCTTATAAGCTTAGCCAAACACCCTCTATATCTTGGTCAAACTATTATTATTATTTATTAAGTATTTGAAAAAGAAGAAAAAAATGCCATCGCCGGTGATCAAGTTGACCTAAAAATGCCACTCCACGCTATGGCTGTCCAACGGGACGAGACCAAATTAACGGGACAGGACGGGACGATATTTAAGCGGGATGGAGGCGGGACGGGACGAAACGGGACGGGACAAACGGGAAACGTTCGTCCCATCCCGTCGCGCTAACAAACGGGATGGGACGGGATGGGATGGGACGGGACGGGTTCGTGGGCCTTAAGTGTATTTTTTTTTTAAAAAACGTCTAGTTTTTGAAATTTACTATGTTTTTAAAGTTTGCAACGACTAGATTTTTGACTTATTTAATAAACTTAAATGTTACTATGTTAAAATAAAAATTAGAAAACTAAGTAAAGAATTATAAAATATTAAAACAAATGACTTGTAATGAAATATTCTAGTAATTATAAATTTATAATAGAGTTATAATTTATTTAATATAATTTCAAAGTATTAACTATTAAGTAACTAAGACAATTCATAAATAAAATTCAATGCTTAGAGCCTTTTATTTTATTAATAGAACTTTCAAATCTCAAATACAAATATAATTCTTTTGAAGAGCACCTAATCTAAGCAGCCACCTTCTAGGAAGGGTTCTGTTTGAACTAGGCCTCTTAGTAGCCAATTATAAATTATCATACTAATATTTGTAAGCTCCTATATAGCTTCTTTGTAACTTATCAATAATATCTCTCGGACATTCTGCTGGAATTGGCAATGTTGATTGATGTTCCATGAGCTCCATGTCGTCATCGCTCCCAGTGGTTAGTATCTCATTGTATTCTTCTTCTTCCCTAGTGGTTAATTTTTCAAAACCAAGATTTCTTCTTTCTGCATTAATCCAATCTCTGAATAATACGGAAATCTCTAGACTGTCCTCCGCTAATGAATGTCTATGATCTCCAATTTGAAATCTTGCCGCGCTAAAATCACTCTCCGATGCTACTGATGATGCTTGAATAGCCAGGATATCTCAGACCATAATTGAAAGTGTTGGAAAAGCCTTGTCACGCTCCCTCCACCATGACAAAAGTTGTTCCTTGCCTTCTTCGTCTTTAATATTTTCCAATCCTTGATTAAGATAAGAATCAAGTTCATCATCAATAGAGGAATCAAAACCTGTTATATCATCCATATCTTCCCATAAAAACTTCTGCTCTAGACTTAGAAGTAGAAGGAGCAGTTTCACAACCAGTTGTATCCATAGATTTATATTTATCAAACATTGATCTATCATAAGAATATATGCTAGCTTGGCAGTTTTCGAGAGATGGTTGTTCATTTTCTTGAATTTCTAAATTCTCATAAATTTTACGAACAAGTCCCTTTGCACCTCTTAGTTTTAAAGATGGGTTAAGTAGAGTAGAAATTAAATAAACTTCGGGAATAGGGAAAAAATACTTTTTAAATTTTAAAATCATTTCTTTAATGGCCGGTGCATAAGTTGGATTTTTTTATACTTACCAAATATAACAGAAATTCCACAAATATACCACAATATTTGTGTAACAATAGGATAATATATACCAGAAAATTATTTTGTAGCATAATAAAATTTTTCTAAAAATTTAGTAAGCTCTCTGATCTCATCCCAATCAGAATCAACAATTTGATCAACAGGGTGAGCATTATGCATATTAAATACTTTTTGGATAGACACCCGATAATCATAAGCAACTTTAAGCATTTCATAAGTAGAATTCCACCTAGTACAAACATCTTTTGGAATTTTTCTAAATGGAAGTTTAGCACTAGCACATTGTTGAGCAAATTCACGAATTCTATTTTGTTTATGAGCACGAAAAATATAGCCACAAGCATGTTGTATTTTACTACAAACATCAGAAAATAAATTAAGACCATCTTTTACAATCAAGTTAAAAATATGACATGCACATCTAACATGAAAATTTGTTGGATTAATTGGACAAAGTCTAGATTTTAAGCTATTTGTTGCGGTTGTGTTAGAAGAAGCATTATCTAAGGTGATAGTTAAAACTTTATTAATGAGTCCATAAAAATCAAGTATTTGTAGAACAGTAGTTGCAATATATGCTCCAGTGTGTTTTGAATCAACAAATTTATAACCAATAATACGTTTTTGCAAGTTCCAGTAATGATTAACCCAATGACATGTAACAGTTAAATAATCACAACCATTAGGACTACGACCTATATCAGATGTGATAGACACTTTACAATCTAAGTGAAAAAATACACAACGAATATACTGAAGATATTCAGTTTGAAATTTAAAAACATCATTTCTAACCGTGGTCTTAGGAAAACCTTGAAAAGCAGGGTTATAAGTTTCTTGTATATAATGCACAAAAGAAGGGTGAGAAGGGAAAGTAAAAGGTAAGCCACAGACAGCCACCATTTTTACTAAGTTCTCACGATCTCTATCTTTGTTATATTTGCATAAAACATGACCAGAAGCAGGGTTAAGTTGTTGTTGAATTTGATTAGAACCAGATCCGCTAGGAGTGTCAGTACTGATGGTAGGATCTATAATTTTTCTGGCTTCTATGTTAGCTTGTATCCATAAAGATTTGTGATCCCTTATTAAGTGTCTACTTAAACCCCCGTCCCACCACTTGTTGTGTGTGCAAATACTTGCTTACATTTTTCACATATAGCACGATGATTGACTTTATCATGTTTAAAAAATTTCCATACAAGTGATGTTTTGGGACGTCCAGCCTTAGGCTTACCCCTTACAGGGGGTACAGGGGGTAAAGCTCTAGACTGAGATTGACTCTGAGTTGGAGCTTATGTTGTGGGACTAGTGGGTGTTTCATCTAATTCTTCTTCCTCATTTTCTTCATCCTCAAAAAAATATCATTGCCAAATTGTCTTTGTAAAGTTTCATGATCTAATTGTTCTTCGACATGAACATCATAAAATGTGGGGGTTGAGAAAATGAAGTTTCATCAATATGAGTCATTTCATCAATATGCTTTCTAATTCTAGGTCTAGGAGAAGGGTTAGGATTAGGATTACTACTACTTTCACCTTTACTATTTTTTTACTGCTTTTAAAAAAAATACCAAATATATTTTTAGGTGCCATAATTTAAATACGAAATTAAATTAAAAAAACTAACACAAATATTAAACACACAAATAAAATACGAAAATTAACACGTAAAGTAAACACAAAAATTAAGCACTAAAATAATACGCAAAAATTATATATTAAAATTAGGAGATGGAACGAGTGCACCGTGATTAAATATTGAAACTTGAAGAAATTGCCCAAAATATTGCTCCAAATACTTGACGAATTAATTTGAAGCTTGAAAGTTGCTCCAAAAAATTTGCCCAAATACTTGAAAATTGAAACTTGAAAGTTATCACTTGATACTTGATAGTTGATAGTTGATACTTGATAGTAACAAAATTGAGAGAATAATATAGAATATAGATAGAATATTAGAATGTAAGAGATTTGAGAGAGAAGATTGATTTTTTGTGGGAAAAAATGAAGAAGAATGGGGGTATTTATAGTAGAAAATAGGGTCAAAGTGTAATTTAATAAACTTAGGGGTTATATTAAAAGTTTGGGGGGGGGGGTAGGGGCTGTTTGGACCGTTGACAACAACTATTTTTGCAATTTAAGCCGTTGCCCAACGACTAGTTTTTTTTTTTAAAAAAAAAAAAACTGGCGGGACGGGACGGGACGCGGGACGAAACGGGACGAAATGGTCGTCCCGTCCCATCCCGTGTCCCGTTTAACATTGGCCCATCCCATTTAACTTGAAGCGGGACGGGACGGGACCGGGACGGGACGCTAACCGACTCAGATTTGGCTTAATTAAGCCCTTAAAAATCTAATTTTAATCTAAAAAATTTATACATGTTAAAAGTAGCCATTAACATTTACATTAAGGTAGGCTATCTAGGTTACATTCTTGAATTGCAACTCTTCCTGACCATGGGTGAACACGACATGTCTTGCGTATCAGGCCGTCCCTACACATGTCGTTTTTATATTTGCAATTCTTATTTTCAGTAAAATTACGTTGCACGTCTGCATCCTTAAAAAAATAGTTTGACAAAAATTACCTGTTACTCTTTCTTAATATGCGATTATTCTCAACTTCTTTTTTCTAAAACCCTCGTATATAATTGTTTTACTAAACTGTACAATCGTTTCTAAGTTGTAATAAGCATTACTCCCAAACGTCACGTACTAAAGACAATGTGTTCCTGTGGTAAATTTTGATTTATTCTGAAAGTAAAAACCAGAATGAGTGAAAGTGAAAGTGAAATGGTTGGTGGGAGGGTAAAATGTATTTAGTACTACCACTCCAAAATAAAGAGAGAGATAGAGAGAGAATAGCTACTTACGCCGGCGCCGGACTTTAGATTGAACGGAGAATTAACGGCCGATAGGTATTTACTGGAAGCTTCTACGTGATTCCTTTCTAGCTTTAGATTCCTCTACTGATTCATAAATTTAATTTGTTTTGTTAATTGCAAGGGAGGAGAAGAAAATGGTGAAAGCAATCGTAGCGCCGTCGATGCTGTCATCGGACTTCGCTAATTTGGCATCTGAAGCACAACGCATGCTCAATTGCGGTGCTGATTGGCTTCACATGGACATCATGGTAATTTTGTTGTTTATTTTGCTCCTTCCTCTCTCTATTTATTTTTTTTCATTTCTCGTTATTGCTGTTGTTGTTGTTGCTGTTTTTTTTAGCGATGAATTGTTTGATTGAAGTTGAAAAATAAATATTTTACTACTTTTAAGCAGAAAAGTTCTAGCTGTCTTCCTTGCTGTTTATTACTGACTTAATTTGCTCTTGTTTTTACCATCTTCCAATTGAAAAGTTAAGAAACAGAACACTGTAGTAGGATTCGTTTTGTCTTTTTTGTTTTTTTAGCTCAAATGTCAGTTGCTATTAGCGTTGCCCCAGAAAAGTGGAGGAATACAGAGTGTTCATGCGGAAAAAAATACAGAGTATTCATGTATCTAACCCCAACTAACCCCGAATTGAGGCGTAGCTGATTGATTGATAGAGTATTGGTATTTAGCTAGGTAGTTAAAGACAATTTTCATGTTGAACTAGCTGAGTATCAGGAAAATAAGTGGAAACATGGTGTTGAAAACCTGGTGTGAGAATTTTTCCGAATTCCTCCAATACTTTCCCCCTTCCAATTTATTAGAAATAATGAGTATCAACAGAGTATAGGTTAAGTGCCATATGCTGGATCTTGTACAGGAAGACTGGGAGATAATCAATTTTTATGATTGCATATTTTACTTTGGGACCTTCTTGGTCCATTTAATGAAGTATCTTTTGCTTATCAAGAAAGAGACTGCGTGGTTTACTATCGAATGACAGTTAAGAAGGTTTATTATACTTTACAAGGAAAAGTAACTATAGGTTTGTGAGAACCTCTCAACATTTACTTTACAAGAATATAGTGGTTGGCTGCCTTCTTTATTTAGGTAAAGGTGTGCTTCTGAGGCTGGCCATATCATGTGAACTCATCACTCCAGGATAAACTAGGTGGTTGTACTAGCGCAGTTTCTTGTTTGCTAGCTCTATAGCAGAATACAACAACAACAATATACCCAGTATTATCCCACACCGTGGGATCTGGGGAGGGTAGTGTGTACGCACACCTTACCCCTACTTGTGAGGATAGAGAGGTGGTTTCCAATAGATCCTCGGCTCAGGTAGCTCAATAATTCCACTTTGAGGAGGCTATGATCGATTTAGCTAGGTCATTATGCCATAACTCTATAGCATAGTGACCTAGCTAAATCGATTATAGCCTCCTCAAAGTGGAAATATTGATTGGTCTAGAATTCTATGCAAAGTGTGCTTCATCTGCTTTCATTTGGACTGTGTTATTAATATGTTCAGTCTTCTCTTCTTTATTACCTCAATAAGTTTGGGATGTAAAGTGCTGTGGAAACTTGTTCCTTAACTTTACTAGGCACTTCATTCATCAGCAACTACTGAAACGTTGTATTGGTGCATTGCAGGACGGGTAGGTCAGATAGTCACGTCAAGCTGGTTGTTTACAACATGTTAAAATGATGAGTGGATACCAATTGAATAATACTTTCTTTCTTTTTTCTTTTTTCTTTTTTCCCCACTTGGCTCTTTTGCAGTCACTTTGTCCCAAACCTTACCCTTGGTGCTCCAGTTATCGAGAGTCTGCGAAAGCATACAAAGTAATGTTTCATGAGTGCCCTATTTCAACTTTATTTTTCTTGTCCATTAGTTATCTTTTGTACAGTGATATTGTTCTAAATGTTATTCTGAATTTCTCCAGGGCATATCTGGACTGCCACCTCATGGTCACTAATCCCCTTGATTATGTGGAGCCGTTAGGCAAAGCTGGTGCCTCAGGGTTTACTTTCCATGTTGAGGCATCTAGAGGTGGGTTTACTTCCCATGTTAAGAATCAGTTTTTGTCATTTGATGGCAGTTAAATATTAGTCGCTGTTCACTAGGATTGATAGAGATAGATTGAGTGATGTATGGAAAGGATGTGATTAGGGGATAGATAATGAGTAGTTAGTAGTTGAATATGCATGTCTGTGCATAGTGTATTGGTACTGGTGGAGCATCAGCGCATCAATTGCTTTGTGCCTTCAATATATTGAGTTGCTTTTCTCTGTTTGTTGTGAAACATTTTGATTAGCAAGTTCTTTTATTAGTTTATGCAACCAAAACCTAAAAATTGGACAACCTTTTCCAGTAAAATATTTTATGCTCATAATGAATCCTTAATTTCTACTGACTTTGGTATCATTAATTTGATTTCTGTTATAATGAAGTTTCTACTCTTTGCAGATAATTGGCAAGAGCTTGTTCAACGGATAAAGTCTAAGGGCATGAAACCTGGAGTTTCTTTGAAGCCTGGTACACCAATTGAGGAAGTGTACCCACTGGTATATCTTCATTATCGCATTTTTATTAGTTTTATAAGCAAAATTCACAGGATTTTCTTGGTAGTTTGATCTCCTTGCTATGAACTAAGAGATTAAGATTGTTTTGAAAAGGAAATCACTCATCGTATTTAGGGGTCGTTTGGTAGAGTGCATTAGGGAAAATAATGCATGCATTAGCTTTGTGTATTAGTAATACCTTGTTTGGTACACTTTTTCAACCTACATTAGTTATACACCCTATTGGTATTATCCTATGTATAGCTAATCCGTAGCTAACCATGGTATTAGCAATACCAAGGCTATTAATGCATGCATTAGCATGGTTAAAGACAAAATTATCCTTAAATTCCTTTAAAGCTAAAGAATATGGAGGGCATTTTTGTAAACAACTAATATTCTTAAAAATTTTGCAATGCATTTTAATTTTTAATACACCACACCAAACAATGGATAAGAAATAATTTCTGCATAACTAATGCTTGCATTACTAACCCATGTGTTACTAATCTCTGCATTACTAATACACCTTATTCAACATTATTCTTATACATCCTACCAAACGACCCCTAAGTGAAAAAGGAACAAATTAGGTGTCAATCTACAAATACCTGTCATGATTCATCAGCTTGCTTGTATGTTTTACAGCTTGATGGTGAAAACTCTGTCGAACTGGTCCTAGTGATGACTGTTGAACCTGGATTTGGCGGACAAAAGTTTATGCCAGAGATGATGGATAAGGTGCGAATACAATTTGCATTCTTGTATTGGATATCATTCATCATTTCTGCACTATAACTTAAAAGCTTCTCTTTCAATATTCAGGTACGGACTCTCAGAAAGAAGTATCCATCGCTTGATATAGAGGTGAGCTTCCATTTCATGATGGTTCAATTATGGTTTGAGATATTCAGACTTCCATCGTGTTTTCACGGACAATTCCCTCATGTGTTTGTTCTTTTCTTGAGTTATCATGTTATCTCTGAAAAAACTATGGCCGTTCTTGCCACTAATAGCCTGTTTGGCCAAACTGGAAAAATTAGCTTATTTTGAAAAGTACTTTTTCCAAAAGTGCTTTTGGAGAGAAACAGTTTGTGTTTGGCTAATCAATCTGAAAAGTACTTTTGAGCAATAATTTGTGTTTGGGCAAGCTTTTCAAAAAGCGCTTTTAAGTATCAAATGAATAAGGACATGGAGTGATTTACTTATTAGTTAATATTATATAAGTAAATAAATAATATCATCAATTTATTATTAAAGATAATAATTAAGTTTTTTCATTTTATTTAAGTAAAATATGAAAATAAAATTAAAAAGTAATTTAATTCTTTTAAGATGATTTGAATATATCAAAAAATTATTCAACAAATATAAATGCATTCACCCAGAAATCACTATATATTATAAAGCTATCCTAAAAATAAGAGTATTAGGTTTTAAATAGGTAGGGTTATCTTGGTATATACTAGTAATATTTTGTAAGGGTATTTTTTATAAGAAAAAAAATCAAAACTGCTTCTGGTTTTGGGGAGAAATTACTTTTTTCTGCTTCTCAAAATTGCTTCTGCTTCTTCTCAAAATCACTTTTTTTCCCCAAAAAAGCTTCGCCAAACACCTCGAGTTGAGAAAAAAAGTATTTTTTGGAGAAAAAAAAACACACTTTTGGCCTTGAAAGAAGCTTGGCTAAACAAGCTATAAATATGCTGGCTATCTTTCTGGATTTATCACTTCTTTTTTTGGTCAAAGAGCATGCTGGATAAAGTCGATTTATCATTGCTATGGGCTATTGTGTTGCAGGTGGATGGTGGTTTAGGACCTTCAACCATTGAGGCTGCATCATCAGCTGGAGCAAACTGCGTTGTTGCAGGAAGTTCAGTGTTTGGAGCTCCTGATCCAGCACAAGTCATAAGTTTGATGCGGAATAGTGTGGAGGAAGCTCAGAAAAGGAGTTAAATACTGGAAAAGGCAAGCTCTCATGTTGTACTTATGGCCGTTAAAAGCGATTCCGATTATATATTTTCGATTACGTGCAGGATATCAACATCTTGAGATACCTGCACTTGTTGAGTTATCAATGTTGTATTTGCTGAATAATGTTAAACATGTACTTTGTCACATCATCTAAAATTTCCCACATATATTGAGTTAACCAAGTTGTATTTCTTAATAATGTGAAGTTTCTGCTGCTGGATTTAGGTGACATTAATGTCCAGCATTTCTTATTATTTATTTGTTTTTTTCTTCTGGATTAGGTTGCATAATTTTTTCAACTCCCTAAAGCTAAAGGGAGTTGAACATTTTAGGAGGGACAATTAGCTTAAAAGGCTGCAATTGTAACTTGTCGAGACAAAAGGACTAACATGAGCAGAGGGTAACTTAGTCATTTAATGAATAACCGAAATCTTTGGTTAGCCACTGTTAGAAGTTTGGTAGTTAAGAGGGACATTTGCATCTATACCTGCTTTTTGGGTCACGTTTTAACTTGTGCTCGCTTTGCAAAAAAAATTGCAAGCGTATCCACTTTTTCGCGTAACTTCAGCATACAACTCTAAAGTAGCAAAGGCAATCACGCAAAACTTCAGCATTCTAGTAGACGGGACTGAAGTAACAAGTGTGCTTCAGCTCTAGAGCTGAAGTTTTTGTTTTGTAACAGGCGAAGTTTTTGTTTTGTAATTGTGTTTTTATAACTGGCGAACTTCAGTTCTAGAGTTGAAGTTTTTGTTTTTGTAACTGGCGAACTTCAGCTCTAGAGCTGTTTTTGTTTTTGTAACTGGCGAATTTCAACTCTAGAGCTGAAGTTTTTCTGATTTGCTCTTGTCTCACACATGAAAATCAAAGTAGTTGGCATGAAAACAGAACTTTGTATAACAATGTTCTCTGGATTTTTGTATAACAAAGTAAGTTTTTGTATAACAAAGTAGTTGACTGAAGTTTTTGTTTTGTAACTGGCGAAGTTTTTGTTTTTGTAACTAACGAACTTCAGCTCTAGAGCTGAAGTTTTTGTTTTGTAACTGGCGAACTTAACTCTAGAGCTGAAGTTTTTCTGATTTGCTCTTGCCTCACACATGAAAATGCTAGTCTGGTTTCTTCCACAGAACTACTGTGTCGTACAAGTATTATTTAAGTATTTATTGTTGTCGTAATATTTTATACAACACATTAATGGCTGGAGACAGAAAGACAGGAAGGCTGCCTACCTTATAGGCGTTCATGGTTTGAATTTTGTTCATCATTTTGAGTGATTGATTGTTCATCCAAGCTTTTTCCTTGCAATATTTTACTCTTCTCCAATGTGAGTTCAACCATCGCTATCGAAAACCTGTTTTAGTTTGTATTTCAGTTGAAACTCTTAACGTCTGAAAATCAAAGTAGTTGGCATGAAAACAGAACTTTGTATAACAATGATCTCTGGATCCCCCCCCACCCACCCACCCACCCCACCCAAAAAAAAAGAAAGAAGAAGAAGAAAACGAAGGAGAAGAAGGAGGAGAAAGGGGGCTGAAGTTGTTTAAAAAGTGAGTACAAATTAAAACTTTAAAAAAAAATAGGTATAAATTACCAAATAGGACGCCCCGTGTAATTTTTACTAGTTAAGAGGTTAGAGGGTGGTTAATTTAAGAGATGGTCTGTATTGTGTATATATACATTTTGTAAAGTGATTATTATTATGCAGAGCTTTTCACTCTCTCATTCTCTGAATTACATTTTGTAAAGTGATTATTATTATGCAGAGCTTTTCACTCTCTCATTCTCTGAATTAGGGTTCCTAACCCCATAAGTTCTTGCAAAACTGGATACCAAGTTTCCAAGGACCAAGTGGACGGATAATTATCTCAAGCTATCTTCCTCTAACGTTACAATTAAGAAATGAGCAATTTGTCATTGTTTGTGCTTATTCATCATTTTCAGGAACTTATATTTTTTCCTTAATTTTATTTTATAAATCATATATATATATTTTAATAATAATTATATTATTTTAAATTTTTTATTTATTAATATAAGGACACTCCAAAGTGCGTACTCAAAGACTAACTATATTAAAAACACAAGTCACTTAGTAAAATTCTTACTATTTAAAAGTTGAGTTCACAGTGGACATAATTTAATTCCTTTCATGTTATTTTTCCAAATATTTAGTGCCTTGAAATTAACTAAGCAATATTTTATTTATTACTATGTCAAAAGTTTTATGTCCGAATAGTTAGTAGTAGAACGTAGTTTTATGCAATGTCAAATCTTCATCGACTTGACAAAAAAGAGGTATTATTTGCATAGAATATTTTACATTTTTAACGAAACTCGACCTTTAAATACAAATTAGAATATTAGATCGGTTGTGGGTATTCCACGTGACTTTAACAGATGAACACACACACAAAAAAAAATATTAAAAGAAGAAAAACCAAAATAAAATGAAACATTCTTTATAAGAAAACCAAACTTACCGCATACAATAAAGATTGCATAATATTACAACTATGTCGATGAAGTAACCAAAACAGTAGAAAGAAACATACACCTGCTAACTAAATAATATACTACTGTTTATTATATCTAAGTTCATATATTAACAACAACAACAACAACAACAACAACATACCCATTATTTATCCCACACCGTGGGGTCTGGGGAGGGTAGTGTGTACGCAGATCTTACCTTTACCTTGTGAGGATAGAGAAATTGTTTCTAATAGACCCTCGGCTCAAGATAGTATAAGTACCACATTAATAAAAATATAGGCAAGAAGAGACAATATCAAAAAGCCATATAAAAGCAGAATAACACAACAAGACAGTAAAGTGATCAGCAATGAAAGAAAACAATGGTTAGTCATAAAAACCTACTACCAACAGAAAACGAGACTGCGTGCCAATACTAAAGTTATGAACACTCTACACCACCTACTCTACTACTCTAATTCTCGACGTCCATACCTTCCTATCAAGAGTCATGTCCTCGGTCAACTGAAGTTGTGCAATGTCTTGCCTAATCACTTCTCCCCACCTCTTCTTTAGCCTACCTCTATGTCACGACCCAAACTGGAGGGCCATGACTAGCACCCGACCACACTTGCCGAGCACCAACGTACATTTCATCTAACCTTCATTATTATCTTTTAGGGCTGACGAGATCAATATAAATGGTAGACCTGGATCATGGACAACCAGCAATAAAATATGACGGCATGAACATACATAGCAGGGGATGACCAGACAATCAAGAAACTACATATAAGGTATGAGCTACCACGCTACTATGAAAGACTATACAACAAAAACTAGCCGACAAGGCATACCAAACTATACATGAGCCGACACCTGCCTATGAGCCTCTAAAAGAACATAAGTGCTGCAACATAGCCGGAACAGGGCTCCGACATACCCATAATGTCTATAACAAAAATGCATACCAAGACCAAGGCAAGTCCGGAGAAGGGATCTTGCCAATCACCGCTGAACTGGACAGTCTACTGTGGTGGGGGAGCTGCACCTGCCTGTCTATCAGGACCTGCAGCACGACATGCAGCGTCCACAAATAAAAGGACGTCAGTACGAATAAAGTACTGAGTATGTAAGACAGGGAACCATAAATACGATCAGTAATGTAAGCAAGGATAGAGAATATACAACCTGTAACATCTTAGTACCTCTGAGGGCTACTTACATGAAATGCATGATACATATGTATAAATACATAAACCTTTAAAGCATTCACCTCTGTGGGCATCATCATCATCATATCGTACCCGGCCATAATAGGCTCGGTAAAAAAAACGTACCCGGCCATCATAAGAGCTCGGTAAAACCCAACTGATCAGTGGTTGCACAATAGGTGTCGTACCCGACCAACTATAGCGTGACTCGGTAGAGTAAAATAGATACATATATATAATGCATGCTCGACTCATGGAATCACATTCTAAACCTTTCGGAGTGACGTAAGGTCGGTATCCTCTGTACACGTTATTAGGACTAACTCTTCACTATGAACCTTATAAGAATTAGGAAGTACCAACAACATTGATAACATAAGAATAAGAGAAGCAACATTAACATCAATTGTTCCATAAGGGGGAAAACAATGTAACTACTGCTAGCTTCTAAGAGTAGAGTATCTTGGAAGCTCGTTCATTACATTATGTACAATCGGAGTCGTGCAAAAGAAGGAAAGGGATAGACTCACATACCTTGTATATACTGCCCCAATCTCAAGCTATGCAATTGTCAAAACTCCTTAGTCTACAATAAGAGAAACGATACTATCGTTATCATTTAAGCGTCATAACTATTATGTATCGACCGCAACCTATTTTACGATGAAACGGACAGCACCTCCCCTATATATATGACCTCACACCATTCAAAACAGTCACCAAACAGCCCAAACAACATCAATAATAAACATATTGAGCCTCCCAAAATAGTCCACACACATCCTAATCACTCCATACATACGACGACCACCGTAGTCGTGTCAAATAACCTGGAAATATTACGAATAACTATCAGCCCATAACCCTACATATATATGGTGTTTCTACACACTTTCCTCCTCCAAAACTCCACAAAACAGTAGTAAAATACGCAACCCAACAGCAACGCAAAACAGTCCACAAAACAATAACATTACTACCAAGCCTTTCGATATATATTTCACAAGTTCTAGCTTCAATGGCTTAACCGCAACTTGGATAATCTTAAATACATATATAGTAAGAGGTTCCTTACCTTTATACAGAAATAACAACTCCAATTTGACCTTAAATTTCCATGAAATATCCCTCCAATGCTGCCACAACAACAAAAAAGCGAAACTAGCGATCAATTAGTATTTTTCGGCACTAGAATCACTTTAGAAGGCTTGAAATCACCTAGGATTGATATTAAGAACATGAGGGAGTATTTACAGAACATAAACCCTTTAAAACAACCTCCCACACGAGCTGGAACGACACAAAAATGAGCAACAACAAGAAGAACAAGAGACTTACTAGCGCCACGGAATTCCCGACACTTGATTTGTGTTGTTTGCCCTTTTTTGGGTCTTGAATCTTGAGAGAACCTTGAGAGGATGTTCCTAGGGTTCTAAGGCCTGAAAATAGTGAGAAGAAATGACTTAAAACGGGTTGGAGGCATCCTATATAGGTCCAAATATCTTAAACAGCCTTAGTGGGCCCCATAGAGAGGTGCTTGGCGCAGTCTCGCGAAAATGCGAATATCTCTCTACTCCGAGATCATATTGATAAAAGGTTTAATGCGTTGGAAACTAAACTCATAGATATTTAATTTGGTTGGTAGATCACCCCGTAATTCCTTGTAAATTAGGAGAAAAGATTAGAAACATTTGACCTAATGTTTAAGTAAAATTATGAACCTAAGTTGCGACAACTTTTGTCGACTTTTGTTTCATAACTCGTTTGACTTCAAGACTTATGATACGGATATTATATGATTAAAATACCTTAATAAATGAACTCTTGAGTGTATTAAGCACCGCTAGATTACCTGAAAATATGAGTTACAACATCCTTGATTCATTTAACTTCTAATACTTGTTAATCACCCTTATACCAACTAGGACCAATATGATTGACTTCTTATCATCTCAAAGATAATTCCTTCTTGGATTTATGTTAACTAATATATGGCATGAACTAACACATGTGTATATGGGTTGTAACACCCTTCCCCCTTAGGAACATTCGTCCTCGAATGTAAGGGTTTATGGGGAGTTTAAATCATCGTGGATTCCAATGGAAATTTCCGATCAATTTTCCCCTATAAAATGGTCACTAGCAAAACTTGCAAGTAATTAAGCCCAACATATGACTTCACAAGGCTACACAAAGCATTATGCGTATTTACATTATCTACATATCACCATTTTGTATTAAGGAGGAGTATTCTCAAATTATTGCTTACCTCATAGAGCCGTTTCACCTTCCAATGTATCCTGTCTTCCACCAGCATCCTTGTTATCTTCATTCTGGAATAAGTAAGGGTATTTAGACTTCATCTCCTCTTCTGCTTCCCATGTCATTTCTTCCATATTTTTGTTCCTCCACAATACTTTGACGGAAGCTACATCTTTTGTTCTCAGCTTGCGGACTTGCCGATCTAATATCGCCACTGGCACTTCTTCATATGATAGATCCTCTGTAACTTGTACATCTTTGATAGGGACGACTCGAGAAGGGTCTCCAATACATTTTCTCAACATAGATACATGGAATACCGGGTGGACAAATTCCAATTCGGATGGCAATTCTAACTCATAAGCAACCTGTCCAATTCGTCGAAGAATTTTATACGGCCCGATATACCTTGGACTCAGCTTACCTTTCTTCCCAAAACGCATAATACCCTTCATTGGTGAGATCCTCAGGAAAACCCAATCACCAACCTCAAACTCTAGATCACGACGTCGGACATCAGAATAAGATTTTTGCCTGCTTTGTGCCGTCCTCAATCGCTCCTGTATCACTTTCACCTTCTCAATAGCTTGGTGAATCAAATCTGGCCCATATAATTCTGTTTCACCGACTTCGAACCATCCAACTGGTGATCTATATTTTCTCCCGTATAGTGCCTCGTATGGGGCCATTTTAATACTGGAATGGTAGCTATTATTGTAGGCGAATTCTATGAGTGGAAGATGATCATCCCAATTCCCCTTAAAATCTAGAACACATGCTTGTAGCATATCTTCCAATGTCTGAATGGTACGTTCAGCCTGTTCGTCAGTCTGCAGATGAAATGTAGTGCTGAGATTTACTTGTGTGCCTAAACCCTTCTGGAAAGACCTCCAAAAGTTAGCCGTAAATTGAGCTCCTCGGTCTGATATAATAGATACGGGCACACCATGAAGCCTAACAATCTCCTTGATATACAACTTTGCATAATCTTCAGCCGTGTAAGTTGTCTTCACTGGCAGAAAATGGGCACATTTTGTAAGTCGATCAATTATCACCCAGATGGAGTCAAACTTATGATAAGAGCGAGGTAATCCAATAATGAAGTCCATATTAATCACCTCCCACTTCCAGGTCGGAATCTCTATATTTTGAAGCAATCCACCGGGTTTCTGATGTTCTATCTTTACTTGTTGACAATTGGGACACTGGGCTACAAATTCTGCAATAGACTTCTTCATATTATCCCACCAATACTGCTCCTTGACATCATGATACATCTTTGTCGAGCCGGGATGGATGGAATATCGGGATTGATGAATCTCATTCATAATCTTCTCTCGCAACCCTGCCACATTAGGCACACACAATTGGCTCTGGTATCTCAGTGCCTCGTCTTTTACGATCCCAAAAGCCATACTTTTACACTGTTGAATGCTTTCTCTTAATCGTACTAAGATAGGATCTTCATATTGTCGTGCTTTTACCTCGGCTACCAAAGATGATTCTGATGTATTCTGTACAGTAACACCTCCGTCATCAGAGTCTAACAATCTGATTCTCATATTGGCTAGCTGATGAAGCTCTTTAATCAACCCCCATCTACCTACCTCAATATGTACTAAGCTTCCCATTGATTTACGGCTGAGAGCGTCTGCCACAACATTGGCTTTACCGGGATGATACAATATCTCGACGTCGTAGTCTTTCAATAATTCAAGCCACCTACGCTGCCTCAAATTCAACTCTTTCTGCTTGAAGATGTATTGTAAACTCTTGTGATCTATGTAGATGTCAACATGGACGCCGTATAAGTAGTGCCGCCATATCTTCAAAGCATATATTACTGCAGCCAATTCCAAATCATGGGTTGGATAATTCTTTTCATGTTTCTTCAATTGTCTTGATGCATAAGCAATCACATTCCCACGCTGCATCAATACGCACCCCAAACCTATACCTAAGGCATCATAATATACCACATAACCTTCTGTTCCTTCAGGAAGAGTGAGCACTGGTGCGGATGTCAATCGATTCTTCAGCTCCTGAAAACTACGTTCACAAGTGTCAGACCACTGGAATTTGGTAGCTTTCTGTGTTAACTTAGTCAATGGTGATGATATAGAGTAAAATCCTTCTACAAACCGCCTATAATATCCTGCTAGCCCTAGGAAGCTGCGGACTTCTGATGGTGTTGTAGGTCTCGACCAATTCTTTATTGCATCGATCTTCTGAGTGTCGACGCTAATACCCTCATCAGATATCACATGGCCAAGGAATGCTACTGAGTTCAGCCAGAATTCACATTTGGAGAGCTTAGTATATAACTTACGATCCTGAAGCGTCTGTAATACTATCCGCAAGTGGCCCGCTTGTTCCGCCTCCGAACGAGAATACACTAGAATGTCATCAATGAATACAATCACGAACACATCAAGATAGGGCCTGAATATAGTATTCATGAGATCCATAAAAGCTGTTGGGGCATTTGTTAGCCCGAACGACATTACCAAGAACTCAAAGTGCCCATATCTTGTCCGGAAGGCTGTCTTTGGAATATCCTTCTCCCTAACCCTCACCTGATGATACCCTGAACGTAAATCAATCTTGGAGAAATACTTGGCACCCTGGAGTTGGTCAAACAGGTCATCAATTCTTGGAAGTGGATACTTGTTCTTTATAGTAGACTTATTCAACTGTCGATAGTCGATACACATCCGTAACGACCCGTCTTTCTTCCGCACGAATAGGATTGGTGCACCCCAAGGTGAAGTGCTAGGCCTAATAAAGCCATTATCCAGCAAGTCCTTCAACTGCACCTTCAACTCTAGCAACTCTGCCGGGGCCATTCTGTATGGAGGAATAGAGATCGGTTGAGTGTCAGGCAACACATCAATGCTAAACTCAATCTCCCTTTCAGGAGGAAGGCCTGGGAGTTCATCTGGGAAAACATTTGGGAATTCGTTGACCACAGGGATTGATTGTAAAGTAGGCGGTTTCGCCTCCGCATCCCTAACGCGAACGAGATGATAAATGTAACCTTTTGAGATCATTTTCCTTGCCTTAAGATAGGAAATAAACCTACCTTTCGGTGTAGCAATGTTCCCTTTCCATTCAATGACGGGTTCACCCGGAAATTGGAACCTAACCATCTTCGTACGACAGTCAACATTTGCATAGCATGAGGCCAACCAGTCCATTCCCATTATCACATCAAAATCAACCATTTCTAACTCAAATAAATTTGCCGAGGTTTGACGACTACAAATCATCACAGTGCAACCTCTATATACCCTTCTAGCAATCACAGAATATCCTATCGGAGTAGATACCGCAAGGGGTTTACTTATCAATTCAGGTTCAATGCCAAACTTATTAGCCACAAAGGGTGTAACATATGATAATGTAGATCCCGGATCAATCAGCGCATATACATCATAAGAAAATACAGATATAATACCTGTAACAACATCTGGAGACGACTCGAGATCCTGTCGACCTACTAGAGCATAGGTTCGATTTTGAGCACCACTCGAACTCGGCACTGCACCTCTACCCCTACCACGACCTGTCAACTGCTGAAAACCCCGTGCTGGAGGTCGAACTGATGAGGAAGAACCAGACACAGATCCAGTCGGCTGAGCCATACCATCACCTCCTCTATTAGGACAATCCCGCATCATATGGCCAGGCTGCCCGCACGAATAGCATGCATCAGAACCTCGACGACACAGTCCAAAGTGGGCCTTGCCGCACTGATCACAATGTGGTGTTGGGGGTCTCATCTGACTAGTATCCCTGTGATGTTGCGAGCCAGATGCCCGCGAACTCTGACCTGGACCAGAATAGGATCGATCATATCGAGGCCTCTGAAACTGTGGAGGAGCACTAGCTACAGGTGGCGCCGAACTCCTCGAAAACTGTGGCCTGATGCTGCCTCTGAAGTCATCAGAATACCCTGCAAATCTCGCCCTCTTATGCTGGCCCCTATCCTGCTCCCTAACTGCCCTCTGCTGGCGCTTACGATCCTCTAGGGTCTGGGCATAAGCTTGAATACGGGAAATATCCATGCCCTCCACCAAGGAGGCTGTCGTACACTCATTTATCAGATGTGGTCCCAACCCATTCACGAACATATGCACCCTATCACTCATCTCGGCCACCATATGGGGAGCATACCTTGCCAAAGAATCAAACTGCATACTGTACTCTCGCACACTCATATTACCTTGTCTAAGGTTCAAGAACTTATCAGCTCTAGCTCGTCGTATCTCAACTGGCAAGTAGTGACGAAGAAAGGCCTCAGAAAATTCCTTCCACACAGCTGGAGGAGGGTTCGGACCCCTGGATCTCTCCCAACTATCATACCAGAGAACCGCTAAATCCCGTAGCCGATAAGAAGCCAACTCTACTGCCTCTGTATCACTAACATGCATAACCCGAAGTGTACGATGAACCTGGTCAATAAAAGTCTGTGGGTCCTCCTTGGAGTCTGATCCGGTAAACACTGGAGGGTCTAAATTAATAAAATCACGAACTCTTGTACTAACTGGTTTCTCAGCAGCACCTGTATTCTGCCTCTGAGCCTGAGCAGCTACCAAGCTAGTCAATAACTGTAAAGCACTCCGCATATCCTGGTCTGGAGTGCCAGACGGAGGAACTGGAGGCGCTGGGTGCCTTCTAATATCCTCTGGAGGAGATGGAGTAGATGAGGTATGAGAGGGCATCTCACTCTGAGCCTCACTTTGTCCTGCTCTGACTTGGGGCACCTGACTGGTACCCTCTCCCACTGCTGTATCAAGATGTGATCGTTTGCTTCCTAGTCGAAGACATCACTGAAAAAAACAAGGTGAATATTAGAGACGAACACTTACGACTCAACTCTACGCACGATCTAGATTCAGGAAGAAGGTAACAACCCTAGATGTCATATAGCCTCCTGATTATAAATGTGGCGCGCTACACATCCATAATCAAGAATCTACTAGACACGGCTCATAGACAACCCCTAGGACAGACTTGCTCTGATACCAAGTTTGTCACGACCCAAACTGGAGGGCCATGACTAGCACCCAACCACACTTGCCGAGCACCAACGTACATTTCATCTAACCTTCATTATTATCTTTTAGGGCAGACGAGATCAATATAAATGGTAGACCTGGATCATGGACAACCAGCAATAAAATATGACGGCATGAACATACATAGCAGGGGATGACCAGACAATCAAGAAACTACATATAAGGTATGAGCTACCACGCTACTATGAAAGACTATACAACAAAAACTAGCCGACAAGGCATACCAAACTATACATGAGCCGACACCTGTCTATGAGCCTCTAAAAGAACATAAGTGCTGCAACATAGCCGGAATAGGGCCCCGACATACCCATAACGTCTATAACAAAAATGCATACCAAGACCAAGGCAAGTCCGGAGAAGGGATCTTGCCAATCACCGCTGAACTGGACAGTCTATTGTGGTGGGGGAGCTGCACCTACCTGTATATCAGGACCTGCAACACGACATGCAGCGTCCACAAATAAAAGGACGTCAGTACGAATAAAGTACTGAGTATGTAAGGCAAGGAACCATAAATACGATCAGTAATGTAAGCAAAGATAAAGAAGTAATGTAAGCAAGGATAGAGAATATACAACCTTTAACATCTTAGTACCTTTGAGGGCTACTTATATGAAATGCATGATACATATGTATAAATACATAAACCTTTAAAGCATTCGCCTCTGTGGGCATCATCATCATCATATCGTACCCGGCCATAATAGGCTCGGTAAAAAAACGTACCCGGCCATCATAAGGCTCGGTAGAATCGTACCCGGCCACGTGGAGCTCGGTAAAACCCAACTGATCAGTGGTTGCACAATAGGTGCCGTACCCGGCCAACTATAGCGTGGCTCGGTAGAGTAAAATAGATACATATATATAATGCATGCTCGACTCATGGAATCACATTCTAAACCTTTCGGAGTGACGTAAGGTCGGTATCCTCTGTACACGTTATTAGGACTAACTCTTCACTATGAACCTTATAAGAATTAGGAAGTACCAACAACATTGATAACATAAGAATAAGAGAAGCAACATTAACATCAATCGTTCCATAAGGGGGAAAACAATGTAAGTACTGCTAGCTTCTAAGAGTAGAGTATCTTGGAAGCTCGTTCATTACATTATGTACAATCGGAGTCGTGCAAAAGAAGGAAAGGGATAGCCTCACATACCTTGTATATACTGCCCCGATATCAAGCTATGCAATTGTCAAAACTCCTTAGTCTACAATAAGAGAAACGATACTATCGTTATCATTTAAGCGTCATAACTATTATGTATCGACCGCAACCTATTTTACGATGAAACGGACAGCACCTCCCCTATATATATGACCTCACACCATTCAAAACAGTCACCAAACAGCCCAAACAACATCAATAATAAACATATTGAGCCTCCCAAAATAGTCCACACACAGCCTAATCACTCCATACATACGACGACCACCGTAGTCGTGTCAAATAACCTGGAAATGTTACGAATAACTATCAGCCCATAACCCTACATATATATGGTGTTTCTCCACACCCTTCCTCCTCCAAAACTCCACAAAACAGTAGTAAAATATGCAGCCCAACATCAACGCAAAATAGTCCACAAAACAATAACATTACTACCAAGCCTTTCGATATATATTTCACAAGTTCTAGCTTCAATGGCTTAGCCGCAACTTGGATAATCTTAAATACATATAGAGTAAGAGGTTCCTTAACTTTATACAGAAATAACAACTCCAATTTGACCTTAAATTTCCATGAAATATCCCTCCAATGCTGCCACAACAACAAAAAAGCGAAACTAGCGATCAATTAGTGTTTTTCGGCACTAGAATCACTTTAGAAGGCTTGAAATCACCTAGGATTGATATTAAGAACATGAGGGAGTATTTACAGAACATAAACCCTTTAAAACAACCTCCCACACGAGCTGGAACGACACAAAAATGAGCAACAACAAGAAGAACAAGAGACTTACTAGCGCCACGGAATTCCCGACACTTGATTTGTGTTGTTTGCCCCTTTTTGGGTCTTGAATCTTGAGAGAACCTTGAGAGGATGTTCCTAGGGTTCTAAGGTCTGAAAATAGTGAGAAGAAATGACTTAAAATGGGTTGGAGGCATCCTATATAGGTCCAAATATCTTAAACCGCCTTAGTGGGCCCCATAGAGAGGTGCTTGGCTCAGTCTCGCGAAAATGCAAATATCTCTCTACTCCGAGATCGTATCGATAAACAGTTTAATGCGTTGGAAACTAGACTCATATATATTTAATTTGGTTGGTAGATCACCCCATAATTCCTTGTAAATTAGGAGAAAAGATTAGAAACATTTGACCTAATGTTTAAGTAAAATTATGAACCTAAGTTGCGACAACTTTTGTCGACTTTTGTTTCATAACTCGTTTGACTTCAAGACTTATGATACGGATATTATATGATTAAAATACCTTAATAAATGAACTCTTGAGTGTATTAAGCACCGCTAGATTACTTGAAAATATGACTTACAACATCCTTGATTCATTTAACTTCTAATACTTGTTAATCACCCTTATACACTCTTGTATCACTTAAGATCAATAGGATTGACTTCTTATCATCTCAAAGATAATTCCTTCTTGGATTTATGTTAACTTATATATGGCATGAACTAACACATGTGGATATGGGTTGTAACACTCTACTTCTCCGTAGGCCCTCTAATGTCAACCTCTCACACCTCCTCACCGGGGCGTCTGTGCTCCTCCTCCTCACATGACCAAACCACCTAAGTTGCGCTTCCCGCATTTTGTCCTCAATAGAGGCCAGCCATACCTTATCGCGAATAACCTCATTTCTGATCTTATCTAACCTGGTATGCCCGCACATCCACCTCAGCATCCTCATCTCTGCTACCTTCATCTTTTGGACATGAGCAATCTTGACTAGCCAACACTCAGCCACATACAACATCGTTGGTCTGACCACCACTTTGTAGAATTTACCCTTAAGTTTCGGTGGCACCTTCCTGCCACACCAAAAAACCGGAAGCGAGTCCCCATTTCATCCATCTCGCCCCAATACGATGTGCGACATCTCCATCAATCTCCCCATCCCCCTGAATAATATACCCGAGGTACTTAAAACTCCCTTTCATAGGGATGACCTGCGAGTCCAGTCTCACCTCCCCTTCCCCTCCTAAAGTCTCGCCGCTGAACTTACACTCCAAGTATTCTGTCTTGGTCATGCTCAACTTGAAACCCTTAGATTCCAGGGTCTGCCTCCATACCTCTAATTGCGCGTTCACACCATCTCGCGTATCATCAATCAATACAATATCATCTGCAAATAGCATGCACTACGGCACCTCCCCTTGGATGTGGAACGTCAGTACGTCCATCACCAGAGCAAAAAAAATGGGCTTAGTGCTAACCCCTAATGCAACCCCATCATAACTGGAAAATGGTCCGAGTCCCCCCACCGTCCCCACTCGAGTCTTTACTCCATCATACATGTCCTTAATCAATCTAATATAGTGATAGCATCCTAGGAAGCTCAAATCTATTCAAGGACAAAGATAAAGCTTTGGAATCTCAAAGAGGGCCTTTAACAAGATCTCAAGCTAAAAAGCTGCAAAACAAGATCATTGGACTTCAGGAGCAATCAAAGAAGTTGTTAGTTGAGAGGAAGAGCTTAAGGATAAAGTATATGAATTATCTAGGTGTTATAATTATTTTATGGCCCAAGTTCATGTCTAAGAAGAGGTGGATTAGATCCCAAGAAACATCCTCTGAAGAAAGTCCAAATCAAGCCACTGTTGAACAATTTTGTCATCTAAAATGTGTCCAAACTTGCAGCCCATGAAGTCCTACATAAAACCACGTTTTAATAGCATAAAAAGGACTTGCTTGATGCCAAAGAAGGGTAAAATAGGCGTGCTACATGTTGACTGCAAGTTCGTGCCAAGTTGCTTGCAAATTTTCTTCAAGATCTTCAAGATTTCCAAGATTCTATCCAAGATTGGTTTGAGACTTATTCCCATATATTTTAGGACTATATTTATTTCTTTCCTAGTTAGTTAAGGTTATGTTTCCTTTTCCTAAGATTTTTTGAATTACTTTCCAAGAATGACTTGGTTTTTTGCTTCCTAGTATTTTTCTTTTCCTAAGGTAGTTGAACTTGTTGTCCAAAGTAGTTTAGGACTTTATTTTCTTATTCTTTTAGCCTTAATTTAGTGACACCCTCCTACCTATATAAGGGGTATCTTCTTTATTTTTAGACTCAGATTATTCAGATTATTATCAATAAAAATTGTGAGATTTTTCTTGCACTCTTGTGTGTGACTACTCTTGGATTTATTCTTCAACCTTCAAGACTCAACTTAAGTGGTAAGATTAAACTCTTTCTAAATCTTAGATCACTTCTAGGTATTCAAGAAAGGTGATAAGTTTAGGCTTATTGTTGTTCTTGTTATTCTAAAGGGTCGGGTTTCATAATCTATCTCTTGTTTTTTAATTCTCTACCAAAGGTGATTAGTTCTTTGTTAGCTAATTGTTTTTATTAGGATTCAATTTCAAGAATAGACTTCTTGAATTCAAGAAACCCTTTCTTGAATTCAATCTATCTTTAATTTTCCGTCTTTTTTTTGTTTCTTTATTTTCTTTTAGCTTCCGCACGTTTCTTGATTTTCTTGTTTTTCTTAAGTAATTCTTGAATCCCCTATCGTGTTGTTATCAAGTGGTATCAAAGCATAGGCTAATCAAGATTTCAAACTTGATCATCTTGGGAGGTTCTTGAGCAACAAAAAAACCAAAAAAAGAAAAAAAAATCATCCCAAAAAAAAGAAAGAAAAGTGAATAGCTCATTATTTATTCAAAATTCAAGTATTGTTTGGTTTCCAAGTCAAGAAAGGAAACAAGAAGAGGGGATCCTAGTTCTTGAAGATTAAGGTAACTTCTTTCCTTATTCTTGGGGTTTTTTTCCTTTCTTTTAAAAACTAACCAATTCCTATTCTTTTTAGGTTTGGTATTCCACTTTCCTTTTCTTTTTCTAACTCCATATTCTTATCACTAAGGTTGTAACTAATAAGGTTTATTAATAAATCTAAAGATTAACGATCAAGAGTTACTTTGAGTGGAAAAAGGTAAGAGAAGTGAGAGTATTAGAAGAAAAAGGCCAAATTTGAGAGATACATAATTCTTCTAATCTTTGTTCAAGATGTTTCAAACAGGTAGTTATTGTGAAAGGAGACGAGCTATGACTCAACAACTTGAAAAGTCGAACTTACAGTATACCGAATAGAAGGAAAACAATGGTAAAGTTATTTTTCAAACAAGAGCTAAAGTGTTGTCTGCAATTTGTGCCCTTAAAATTGATAAAGAGTTTGGCTATAACTCAATTAGCACTTATATGGTTGAGAAATTGAACTTGCCTTATGTTGAGCATATTGAACCCTACATGTTTGGAGGAGTAAAGGTAGATAAAAGAGTGTTATTACTATTCTCTATTGGAATGTATGAGGATGCAATCTGGTGTTATGTGATTCCCATAAATAATTATCATGTCTTGTTGGGAAAGCCATGGTATATTTACAGAAGAGCTTCATATAACATGGAAAAAAATAGATACTCTTTTGAGATTAATGGGAAGAAACCTATTCTTGGACCTTTGACTCCCTCATAAATTTGTGAAGATGAAAAGACCGTTAAAGAGAATATGAAAAAATATGAGAGAGAAAAGAATGAAAGGAGTGAGGGAGTGCATGTCGACATCCCAAGAGAGGAAAAAGGAGAGGTTGTGCTGAGTGAAGAGAATGAGATGTCAAGTGAGAAAAAGAGTGAGTTTGAGGGAAAAGAAAAGAGGAAAGGCAATGAGATAACAAAAGTATGTGAGGTAGAGAGAGAACAATATGAGGTTTTGATTGAAAGAAAAAAAAGAAGAAAACTTTAGTGAGAGAAAAGAGGCTAAGGGTGAGGAAAAAGTTAGTCTTGAGATAAAAGCCAAAGAGAGTGTAAGTAAAAAATATGTTCTTTACTTCCTAACCCATTAACTCTTTCTTGTTTTAGTTCTTGTATTTTTGTGCAGCCACATGTTGAAAGACCTTCTAAAAAAGGATAGGTGAGGCGCAAGAGATAGTGGTAAAGGATCCCACTGGATTCCAACATGAATTAGGCGAAATCAATTCTTGTTGGATGGTGGAAGATAAAAGCTTGATTAATTTATTTGTTGTTGAACCTTTAGACTATTTTGATCCTTATTTACAGGTTTATGACATTGAGTTGCCTAAATGCATTGCTAAGTTGGAGCCATTGCATAAAAGAATACAAGGTGAAGATGTTCCATTAGTAAATAAGTCCAAGTATATTATGTATAATTGGTTTATTCGAATTCTTGCCTTTCTAGGAAACCTAAGGTATTTTTGGAGGTAATGAACTATACTCTAATTTCTTATGTTAGTGACTTTATAAATTTTGTGGATGATGATATTTTGATGCATATCAAGTCATTAACAGTAATATCCAAGTTCAAGTGCAAGAGTAATTTGCTTCCTTTTTGAAATTGAGTATGACATAGATGATTATGCATTCCAACTTGGTGGAAAAAGGCATGAAATTTATGAGAAAAGATTTTCTAATGAGTTAAATATTCTTTATTCTCTTATTCAAGTGCCTAATGAGTTTTCATGTGATAAATTACTAGAATGTAAGTTTTGTTATTTGATGAGAAATCATTCCTCTAGTCATGTTGATTGTGAGCCTGTAAAAGTGATTGCTTCTAGTAAAGAGGATATACATGATTATTACATTAGTCATCAAATACTCTTTCATGAATCTATCTATGACTCTTCTTGTGACAGTTTGAGCAATTATATAGAATTCATTGATATTGCAAATATTATTGGGGAAAGTTATAATCATGAGCTTGAATATATTGAAATTTTTATTTTGGAATTTATTGGTGCATCTAACCTTCTTGTGAATTTATGTGCTTCTTTGAATAGCTTATATGTAGAAGAATCCATAAAATTTATAATTGATACTTGGCTATATCATAAAAGTGTCTTATTTGATACATGTGGTAGAGATACTTGTTTTAAATGGACGCGTGATCAATCTTTTGTAATTTCATTGTCATGCACATTTTTTGACTATCTTAAGAGAGGTTTTCATGGGACAAATCTAAGTAGGGATAAATTTTATTGGGATGATGATGTCCATATGCTTTATAAAGGAGTATTTACACATATTAGGCTTAATTGGGTTAAGTGGATACATAGTCACTATCTTATTTTATTTTTACCATTTTTTCAGATTAGTGGATGACATTTACAAGTGCATGTCTTCGTTTTCTTGCAAGGTCGAAATTCGAGGACGAATTTTCTTCAAGAAGAAGGAAATGATAGCATCCTAGGAAGCTCAAATCTATTCAAGGACAAGGATAAAGCTTTGGAATCTCAAAGAGGGCCTTTAACAAGATCTCAAGCTAAAAAGCTATAAAACAAGGTCATTGGACTTCAGGAGCGATCAAAGAAGTTGTTAGTTGAGAGGAAGAGCTTAAGGATAAAGTATATGAGTTATCTAGGTGTTATAATTATTTTATGTCCCAAGTTCATGTCCAAGAAAAGGTGGATTAGATCCCAAGAAACATCCTCTGAAGAAAGTCCAAATCAAGCCACTGTTGGACAATTTTGTCATCTAAAATATGTCCAAACTTGCAGCCCATGAAGTCCTACATAAAACCACGTTTTAATAGCATAAAAAGGACTTACTTAATGTCCAAGAAGGGTAAAATAGGCGTGCTACATGTTGACTGCAAGTTGGTGCCAAGTTGCTTGCAAATTTTCTTCAAGATTTCCAAGATTCTATCCAAGATTGGTTTGAGACTTATTCCCATATATTTTAGGACTATATTTATTGCTTTCCTAGTTAGTTAAGGTTATGTTTCCTTTTCCTAAGATTTTTGGAATTACTTTCCAAGAATGACTTGGTTTTTTGCTTCCTAGTATTTTTCTTTTCCTAAGGTAGTTGGACTTGTTGTCCAAAGTAGTTTAGGACTTTACTTCCTTATTTTTTTTAGGCTTAATTTCGTGACACCCTCCTACCTATATAAGGTTATCTTCTTTATTTTTAGACTTAGATTATTCATATTATTATAAATAAAAATTGTGAGACTTTTCTTACACTCTTGTGTGTGGCTACTCTTGGATTTATTTTTCAACCTTCAAGACTCAACTTAAGGTGGTAAGATTAAACTCTTTCAAAATCTTAGATCACTTCTAGGTATTCAAGAAAGGTGATACGTTTAGGCTTATTGTTGTTCTTATTATTCTAAAGGGTTGGGTTTCACAATCTATCTCTTATTTTTTAATTCTCTACCAAAGGCGATTAGTTCTTTGTTAGCTAATTATTGTTGTTAGGATTTAATTTCAAGAATAGACTTCTTGAATTCAAGAAACCCTTTCTTGAATTCAATCTATCTTTAATTTTCCGTCTTTTTTTCGTTTCTTTATTTTCTTTTAGCTTCCACACGTTTTTTGATTTTCTTGTTTTTCTTTAGTAATTCTTGAATCCCCTATCGTGTTGTTATCATATAGGCAACATGAACACATCTAACCTCCAAACATCTCCACAAAACTTCCCTCGAAACTTTATTGTACGCCTTTTCTAAGTCGATGAACACCATATGCAAGTCCTTCTTTCTCTCCCTATACTGCTCCATCAATCTCCTAACAAGGTGGATAACTTCCGTAGTCGAACTCCCCGGCATAAACCCAAATTGGTTCTCGGAAATAGTCATGCTCCTTCTCGCACTTAGCTCTACCACTCTCTCCCAGACTTTCATAGTATGGCTAAGCATCTTGATACCCCGATAATTATTGCAATTTTGGATATCACCCTTGTTCTTGTACACAGGAACCATCGTGCTCCACCTCCACTCTTCGGGCATCTTCTTCGTTCTAAAAATGACATTAAATAACCTAGTGAGCCACTCCAAGTCCGCTTTGCCCACATTCTTCCAAAACTCCACCGGGATTTCATCCGGTCATGTCGCTTTGCCCCTGCTCATCTTACGCATAGCACCCTCAACTTCATCAACTCTAATCCGCCTACAATACCCAAAGTCACAATGACTCCCGGAAAATTCCAAATCACCTAGTACAATGCTCTTGTCCCCCTCCTCGTTCAAGAGACTATGGAAGTAGGTCCTCCATCTCCGACGGATAAGCTCCTCATCCAACAAAACTCTACATTCTTCGTTATTCATGCACTTCACTTGGTCCAAGTCACGCCCTTTCTCGCGCCTTGGCTAACCTGAACAACCTCTTATCCCCACCAGGGCCCTTGAGTTCCTTATATAGTCGACTAAAAGCTGCAGTCTTTGCTGCCGTAATTGCTAGCTTAGCCTCTTTCTTAGCTAACTTATAATGCTCCCTATTCGCCCTTTTCTCCTCCTCGTTTACACTTTTCACTAGCTTTAGATATGCTGCTTTCTTGGTATCCACTTTTCCTTGCACCTCTCTATTCCACCACCAATCTCCCTTGTGACCACCAGAATTACCCTTTGAGACCCCTAATACCTCTCTCACGACTTCCTTAATGCACTGCGCAGTCATGGTCCACATAGCGCTTGCGTCCCCACTACTTCTCCAAGCCCCCATAGTCACCAGCTTGACCCCTAACTCCTGCGCTTTAACTTCCATCAAGGCTCCCCACTTTATCCTATGTTGGCTATACATCACCCTCTTCCTTCTTTTCCTCGTGATCTCAAGGTCTATGACCAGGAGCCTATGAAGGGTCGAGAGGTTCTCACTTGGGATGACCTTGCAATCCGTGCAAAGACCTCTATCGGACTTCCTATGAAGTACATAATCAATTTGAGTCTCGATCGCCAAACTCTGAAAGGTGACCAAGTGCTCCCTCTTCTTCGGGAAACTCGAGTTTGCTATCACCAAATAAAAACTCTAGCAAAGTCTAGCAGAGACGTTCCTCATTAGTTTCTATCTCCAAAATCAAAGCCACCATGCACATCATCATACCCCTCAGGCGTCGCTCCAATGTGGCCGTTGAAATCTCCTCCTATGAAAAGCTTCTCGGTGTGCGAGATACCACACACCATCTCATCTAAGTCCTCCCAAAAACGCCTCTTGACTTCCTGATCCAAGCCAGTTTAGGGTGCGTACGCACTGATTATGTTCAAAGTAAAACCACTAACAACTAGTTAATAGTCATCAGTCTGTCATTCACCCTCCTAAGCTCCACCACTAATTCACGAAGGTCGTTTTTAACCAAGATACCTACCCCGTTCCTGCCCCCAACCTCCCAGAATACCAAAGCTTGAAACTGCCCACATCTCGCGCCTTATCTCCTGCCCACCTAGTCTCTTGTACACAAGCTATATTAAGCTTCCTTTTCTCGAGAATTTTCTCTAGCTTTACAGATTTTCCAGTCAAAGTTCCTATGTTCCAAGACCCCACTCTCAACCTAGTAGCACCCTTAGCCCCCTTACCCCCCGCATCTCCTCCCCTACGCTGACACCCCCGAGGACAAGACCTTACACTACCATCGTTCACCAAAGCCACTATAATCTATGAGTCACTATGCAAGCACTATCCCGAAAACAAGCGACCAAAGATACAATGGATTACCAAAATATAATCTACCGCTAAAGTTTACAAAACAGGTGAAGAAATAAAATGAAGGAACTAACGAGAACTATAAACTACCACTAAAGGTCACAAAACATGTGACGAATTAAATTAAAGGAACTAACGTGAACTATAATCTACCACTAAAGGTCAAAAAAATGGGTGAAGAAATAAAACAAAGGGCTAAAGGAACTATGGATAAAAAACAGGTGAAGAAATAAAATAAAGGAACCAAAGGAACTATAATCTACAACTAAAGAATAGAAAAATATGTGAATTCACAAATTAAGAGTACAAGTAATTAAAATAACATTAACTAATTATACATCTAATTTATATTTTTATCTTAAACAAATGATTTTAAAAACTATGTGTTTTCAAATTTATTTTTCCATACAAATTTTATAATCATTAAACTAATACTTTTTTATTTACTTTTTATCTATAACTCAATCACATTATTTTTAAAATTATTGTGTAATCAACGGAAGACATGCATTTTACGCGTACTCTGAGACTAATATATATAATAAAGATATGAATATTTAGTTCATGGGGGCTAAACTTGCAAATAATTTAACAAGATAGATTGAATGGAAATAGTACCAAGTTTAGCTCATCACGACTAAACTTATTTTTTCCCCAAAGGTGGATAGAATGAAGATATTACATGTCTGAAATAGTTCAGAAGTGGGTAGTAGTCCAAATATTTTTAAAAACTGGTTACAAGATAACTAGCGGTGTCCAAATAAGGTACCCCGTGAAAATAAACGAGACTATTTGTGCAAATCTCCCAGCAATTTCTCATTTGGGCCAATGCTTTCATCCGCTACACACACAATTGGGTCGAAAATTTTAAATCCAAACTATTACAACCCATTTAAGTTGGGCTTTGGGGACAATTTATATATAAGGCAGCCGCAGAACTTCATTATATTCAAACCCTAGTGTCTCTCTAAACTCTATCAGTTTCTGCTTTCATTTTCAGCAGGTAGCCGATCTGAAGACGGCGCCGTCGACCGGTAAACATGGTACACGTCGCCTTTTACCGCAACTGTAAGTTTCCTTAATCTCATTGGTTCATTTCCTATTATTAAGTTCTGTATTTGTCAAAAGATCTTTTAGTTTTCTAGAAATTTGTATATCAATGATAAATGTGGAGAGCATTTAGTGTTAGAAACCCCTAGTTTGAGTTAAAATATAAATTAATGAGTATTGGAATAAATCAGCTCCAAATGGAGCTGAGTGGATCAAACTTAAGTTAGGGTTTGAGTAGTCACTGCTGTAACCTTGTGGTAATGCTGATAGTAGTTTGAATATAAGCAAAGCTAAAGTCTGTTCTGATAGTATTATGGCCTGAGGATAAAGTGGTAGAGCCAATCAAGAAAATGTAAAAATATCGTCAGTGAAATGGGAGGAGAACCAAGAGATTTCAGGTTCATATCCTAGTGGAGCAAAAAACACTAGTTGATTTCTTCTTATTTGCTAATGAATAAAGTGTTATCAAAAACAGAAAAGTTGAAGGCTTGCTAATCATTCTGTTTCATTTTTAACGTTTAGGTGTAGTGTGATGGTATTTTCAGCTTAAGTGACAGTTCCCACAGTACAGTAAGAAATCCAATAGTTTGGTTAAAAGATTTCATTTTGAAATTTCCCTAAAAACAAGAGTAGACTCTCTAAATTTAGAACTCTTTGTTTGGTTGTATTGTATTACTCTTTCCTTTACAGTGGGAAACCAGATCAGCAGTCTCAGCTTATTAGGCTGGTAGCTCCTCTTTTTTGAGGGGTGGGTGGGGTTTTGGGGTTTTTGGGGGATTGGGCAGACGTTACTGGTATATCACAAACTAAAAAGGGTTTTTAAGCCTATGTTGATTTGCGACTCTGGTGTGTAATCAGATGGGAAGACCTTTAAGAAACCTCGACGTCCCTTTGAGAAGGAGAGATTGGATGCAGAGTTGAAGCTCGTTGGAGAGTATGGACTGAGGTGCAAGAGGGAGCTGTGGAGAGTCCAGTATGCTTTGAGCCGTATCAGGAATGCTGCAAGAATGCTTCTGACCCTTGATGAGAAAGATCCACGTCGTATTTTTGAAGGTGAAGCACTCTTGAGGAGGATGAACAGGTATGGTTTGCTGGATGAGAGCCAGAACAAGCTCGATTATGTCTTGTCACTCACTGTTGAGAACTTCCTTGAGCGTCGTCTGCAAACCCTTGTCTTCAAGACTGGCATGGCTAAGTCAATCCACCATGCTAGAGTGCTCATTAGGCAAAGGCATATCAGGTAAAAATGGATTATCTTTTTTAGTTACAACTTTTTAAAATATAAGTTGCACTTTTACCCTTACTTTTGAGGTGTTTGCTAGCATTGCATTTTTTCAGTTGTTTAAATTTTGTCGAAAGACGTTTAGCACTTGTGTCTGATTTAGAATACCTATTTTGGCAGAAGTGCTTAGTAGATAGTTGTCCTCCTTGTATTCTTGGCTTTGTGAAGTATTTTTAGCTTTCCCTATGGGTTGGTCAGGCTCATGCAATGCTGATGTCAATGAGGAATCCCTTCTAAAAAAAATAAAATAAAGAGAAGTCTCATATTCTCACTGATATTTCTCAATAATAGAATAGGAATTTCTAGTCCAAATTGCAGAACAAGAAATACTTGTTAGCAAGTAATTCTGTGATCTTCTCTGTCAATAGTCAAAGTTGAGCAATATTAACACGGAGAGCTCTTTGTACTGCTAGTTTTCCAATATTGAATCTTGGTTGAACGTTAAACTGTGTTTGCAAACTAGGATGATTTTGGTAAGGATTTGTTTAATCTTTTCACATTGCTTTATTATAGGTCCTATTTAATCGTTTCATTTATAATCTTCATAGATGTGTTTCAGAGCTCTAAATTGTTAGGTTTCTAGGAGCCAAATGTTTATTTGTACATTTCACTTGTTATAAGACCTCCAAGTTCGCAGAAAGATGGTAGAGGTGTATTTTGCATTGATGGCTAAGCGTGGTGATAGATTAAAGGATCTTTGGAAGCTTGGGCGTAGCCTATCTTCTCTTAGCAGTACATATCAGATTCACACTTGGCAAAGATCATTATTTGGGTCCCCCCCCCCCCAAAAAAAAAAAGAACTCCACCCCATGGACTCCTAGTTTGTATATTTAACAAAGTAGTTGTGCATTATGAACTATTGGATCTTTGTTTACTTTTGTGCACAGCAATGAAGTTAACCAGACTAACATGAACTGCATTGCAGAGTTGGAAGGCAAGTGGTGAATGTTCCTTCGTTTATGGTCAGATTGGACTCTCAGAAGCACATTGACTTCTCCCTAACCAGTCCTTTTGGTGGCGGACGCCCTGGAAGAGTGAAGAGAAAGAACCAAAAGGCTGCTGCCAAGAAGGCTTCAGGTGGTGATGGTGACGAGGAGGATGAAGAATAAGCATTTGCACTAGAACCGAAAGAAAGCTGTTGGTGATGCAGCTGTTCGTTTTTGGAGTTTTTAGTTACCCATGTAGTGCTTCCTTGCATTCCTTTCTTCGATATTGTGTACCTTCATATTTTAGAAAGAAATGTTCTTAGCAGAGATTGGGAGAATGTTTTGAAGTTTGGATTTTGCACCGATGGTTAGAGTTTAGACAATTTGTTTTTGAATCAGACGATGTGTTATTTAAGTTGTAGAAGCGAGTCCATTAAATTGCCTAGCTTCAACCCTTTTCTTTAGATAGACCATTAAATTTTTTTACTCTGAGTTTGCATGTTATTTTACTTTGTTGTAGAAACTGTCAGATCTGGAAGTCTTGGACTATCTTCTTGGTCGAACATTTTGGTTTCTGGCAAACATTCTTCAGTCACCTGAGAAATCTAGTGGTTTTTGAAATGTAAGTTAGCCTTGTAGTTAAAGGTAATACAGCTATAGATGTTCATTCTTGTCTTAGTATTAAATCTTTATAATATGGACGCTAATATGAAAGGTTAATCGTTCTTTGCCCCTTTGAACGAGATGACTTAGATGCTAAGTAAGCTAGTGCATTGAGTTGTTATGAAGTTTATTGGGTTTATCCTATCTTGGTTTTCTAAAGAGGAATTTTCATAAATCACTATAATTTTGAATTTAGTAACTATAATTTGTCTAATTACTATTTGTAGCTACTATTCAATTGTTATTGACTTGTATTAGTTGTATTCAAATGTGTAACGAATACAACTTGTGTCAACTGTATTTGTTGTGCATAGTGTATCAACTGTATTCTTTTGCACAATTATATTGATTCGTGCAATGAATACAATATGTATCAATAATAACCAATGCAAAATACAAGGGTATATACAATGGATACAACTTGTGTTGATTGTATCCAAGGATACAACATTTATCGACTGTATTTGTTCGCGCAACGAATACAATAAAAGCGAAATACAGAAAAAATACAAAAAAATAAAATGTTCTTGTTGAGAGTCAAACTCAAGACTTTCGCAACCTAAACAAGCGCTCTAACCAACTGAGTTACGAGGGCTTGTTGCTCTCTTGTTTCAGCTCAAAGTAATTTAATCTCTTATTTTGAGGATTTTCTATAAGACTCAAATATAGCTATGAATGGTAAATTTGCCGAAAGTATAGCTACGAATAGTAAATATAGTGTAACTGTTTGATGTGTCACGTAATTTTCCTGGATCAACTCTTAAGGGTTGCTTGGTTACAAGGATAAGGGATATCTCAGAATAAAATGTGTGATTAAATCTGCGATAGAAGTCGAATACAATTAAGTAACTAGGGGCAAGATACAGACTTTAGAGCGTCAAGTCATACACAAATCGGAGTGACTTCACTACATGAAGAAAGAAAGCTGCTTCGGCAGGGTCGAAGAAGATGTGTAAGACACCGGGGGGCCTTGTGTCATCCGATTTTAGGGAATTCATTGGATCGTGAAGTTGCTTCACACCTGGCCATATCGAGGGAATGAAAATGAACTTGTCCCTAAAAAAGAGAGAAAAGAACTGGAATGGGTGAGGATGGTCATTGAGAAAGATGACTTAATCTCATGTTTCTTAGGATTTAGTTTTGAAATAAGTAAATTCGAGATTAATTATACTACAATTGTGAATCAATATTATTTTTATACCACATTCAATATAGAATAATCATTCGGGGATTGTCTGAGATAAAATAATTTAGGGACAAAAATGTCCTCCTCCAAAACTTTTTCTCCCAACATTCTTTAAGAAGGCTAAAGTTAAATTTGAAATAGAAGATTATTGATAGTTTATATGAGTCGACCAAACTATAGAGTACCAGGTCCTCTATGAGTTTCCACTGAGAATACTAATGAAACAGTAAATAAATAAGACAGAGAGTTTTACGTGGAAAAACTTGTCTAGTCAGTCTTTGTCTAAAAACTCTTCGCGTTTCCAGTCAAAGAGGGGTAGCTGTAGACATGTGATTTTTGACCCTCCCCAAGATTTTTTATATTTTAGCATGTAAATATTTAATTTAGGCCTAATATAGCTATTTCAACTATTTTTGACTTCTTTACTTTATTTTCGTCATAAAAATAGAAAATTACAAAAAATATTTTAGCTTACGTATCTTTCATAAATTTAAATAAAAAATATATACAAAAATAGTACCTTATTTTTATCTTTACATGATCTTGAAAATACAAAAAAATATATAATAGTTTCATGTTAGCTTTTGCATTATGTAGTATTTTTATCTTATTTTAAAAGAAGTCGATTAAGGTGTTGGATCATAATTTTAAGAGTTTTAGAATCCAGTTCTTGGCCCAAGTCGGATTAGTCCATTAAGCCTAGAGACCCTTCTAGACTATTCTTTGGAATAAAAACAAACAAAAAGACCCTAAGGACCTAATACACAAAAGACCTAGGGACTAATGGGCAAAATACACAAAAATACACCTAAACCTAGACTCTACATATAAATTAATGCTTAAAAATCAAAAAAGGAGAAGGCTGAACGGAAAGCTGCAAAAAGCTGTGCAGCTTTTGAAAGAGACCCCCCGCATCATCTTCTCCGCAGACCCCCACCCCAAACGACCCTCGATTCTTCATCTTCATGAGGGCTTAACACAAAACCCTAAGCAAGAACTCCATCTCCATAGCAGCTTGAACACGAAACGACCCGACCCCATATGTTTCTTCTTCATGAAGATCTAACAAAAACCAGAAAACACAAAAAGAACCCTACGTGAGCTTGAGCCATTTTTAATAGAGAAAGGACCTTTCAGCTTCTGCTTCTTCCCATTAACAAAACTCGCCAAAACCTTTAACACCAGCTGATGTTCTCTTCGTCTTCCTCCTCCAGCAGCTCGCCTGAAAAACGAGCTCCAGCCGAAAACCAGAACACACCATCAACAGCCACCAACGAGTCCAGCCGTGAATCTCGTTCGTGAATCCCAGTTTACTGCCTTGTAAAAGTTTCTGAGGCCTCTCTTTCTTCTACTGGACAACAGTTGCTTTGAGTTTGGATGTAGAGTTTTCCGGCGCCGATTTGAGGTTCCGGCTCGTAGTTTAGGCATTTCAGTCCGCCGATCGTGGCTCTGTTTGGTTTGACGAGTGATGTTGTAAATCTCCAGCTTTGTTTATCAACATGGAGTTATTTTGAATTCATTTCCATATCTATCAAGGACAACGTGTTCTTTCAGGTGCAAACGTTTTGCAGCTTCAAGTTTAAACTTGAACCCGGATTTCTTTGGTTCCTTTCCCTCGCTCTTGCTTGATTTATTACTCGAAAATTAGCCCAAGGTATGAGTTAGCCTTGACAATTTTGTTTCTGGGGTTTTGTTTGGATTGAAAGAACAGAGATGAGGTCAAAGTTCCTTCCCATATTCGGTCTTGTAAAGGAAAAGCAAAGGATTGGACGACCTGACAGTTATCCTCTTAATACGTGCATTAAATTGGAAAAAGGACTGTACTTGTTTTGATTAATATTAGAACTTATCGAGCTATGGTGTTGTCCCAATTTCGTGTGGGAAATAATTCAGCTCAGATTTGGGAAACAGTTTGGTTTCGAGCTTTCCGGTGACGATTCGAGATGTCATCCGTTTTTCAGCTTTTCGGTGTTAATTCGAGTCTCGTCTATGGTTCGTTACACCTCGAGTTCGAAGTAGTGAAATAATCAATTGTCCGGCTCTATTAAGGTTCAACTCTTTCACCCTCTATTCGTTTATGCTGGTTTAATATTAATTATTTGTTTGGTGATATGATCTTGTTGATTCTGTAACTGTTCTCCGTGGTTTTGAATTTGCTCGCTTGGTTATCTGCTCATGTTTACTCGAATTGGTTATAGCTGAACATGATTTTGTCACAGTATAGAAAGTTGGATTACTATTCATCAACGGAACTACGTAAAATTATATTAAAGGAGCCCGGGTGTGCATTTCATGTGACCCGACTCCAACTTCGAACAAGGTTAAATAAAGCGTGTAGTGAACCACAGGTGCATTTCATGTGACGTGGCTTGCGATATGTTTTAAATAACCTTGAAATCTTCCTAAAAATGAAAAAAATGGTTTATAAGTAAAAATGCACATAGGTCTAAACGTGTATTAACATCAGATAATAGGCCAATTATAACAGTTGAGCGACCGTGCTAGAACCACGGAACTCGGGAATGCCTAAAATCTTCTCTCGGGTGAACAAAATTCCTTACCCGGATTTCTGATTCGCGGACTGTAATACAAAGTCAAGCTTTTCCTCGATTCAGGATTCAACCGGTGACTTGGGACACCATAAATCTCCCAAGTGGCGACTCTGAATCTTTTAATAAATAAATCCCGTTTTGATTGTCCGTTAATTGGAAAAACTTCTTTATACCCTCTCGGGGGTGAAAAAGGAAGTGTGACAGCTCTAGCAACTCTGATGGGGATCGAACCCAGAATCTCTGGTTCAGGGTTCAAGAATTCAAGCGAAAATGAATTGTTATATTTGGCCTTGTTTATTATCTGATTTTATTACATGTTTGGGCCTAATGTGCAAAATGTTGCTTTTTACTGCTTTGATATTATTTGAAATGTATATATAAACTGCTACGAAATCTCTCTCTTCTCTCTCCTGAGGAGTGCACGCTGGTCGTGACTTCTTTCTGTTAGTGTCATATCCCAAATAGAACGAGGTTTAGACAAGTTGCAAAGCCGAATGATCTTTTGGTTACCGGTACGCAGCCCCCCCCTCGGCTCGAGTTGTCCGCTCGGGTAAGCTAGGTCTAGAACAAATAAACCTAGGTTTTTAAACCTAGAAAAACACAGCCTCATGCCGGATCCCTAGTAGGAACGTTTGTCTGCATCACGTGCATTTGACTTAGGGGACTCAACACAGGGGTTGGGTCCGTCTAGGACAAGTTTTCCCAAAATAAGAAACCATCTTGATGCATCCTATGTGCTACATGTTGCATTTCTTCAAGGGTAAAAGGGTCATTTGGCAGACCAATGATATTTTATTGCGAATGAAAAAAAGAAGAGAAAAAGAGAGAGTAGTGTGGAGATAAAGCGAGTTGGCCCAATTATGTTATAAAAAAAAGAGCTTGAAAATTCAGAATTTTTTTTTGCATTTTTTCATCATTTTCCGAAAATCAAAAAATCAAAAAAAGTGAGAAAAAAGAAAATCCTAAAAGATTTTGCATGTTTCATCATTTTTCAAGAAAAAAGCAAAAAAAAATATGTTTTCTCTAAATTAGTTATTTTTTTTAATTATCGCCCGTATCCAAGCTGCCCGAACTACGCATACCTGATTCTCGTCTTTCGGGGCGTGATACGTAGGCAACCCACATAGGGTCCGGTCTTCCTAGTAAATCTTAGGTTCTTGGATTTGCGGGGTTTTAGCCAAATTTTGCACTTCTAGCCACCTTTTGGCCAAATCAGCCAGTTTGCAAAAAATAGCCTCAATCATGTCTTGCATGTGTCCAGTAGGGAGTGTTATTGTCTCACATAGTGTTGGTTTAAAGTTTTCTCATATAGGTGTGGATTTATTTACCGAATTTTGAGCATGATAGACACCCCGTGACTATCCAGTCAGGAGTTGCTTAAAGAGATTTGTTTTATTCTTCATTTTATGTCGTCTTTTACTTTCTAGTTTTGTACAGTAATGTCAAGTCTTTTGTTATTCTGCTTTATATTTGAAAAAATATGCTGTAACTCAAAAATAAAAATAAAAAGATGTTGCATTTTATATTTCCGGTATAAATTTTCTTTAGAATACTAATTCTAGAAATGGAAAAAAATTTTAAGGTTGTTTTTCCTTTAGGCAATTAATACCTAGGACTTAAAATGAATTGTTTTTATGTTTCCTTTAGTATATTAGAACCAAAATTCAAAAAAAGAGAGAGAATTTTATTTTAGTACTTCTTTAAAAGCTTTCTTTAAGGCGTTAATTCCAAAATTCAAAAAGATTTTCTTTCGAGGTGCTTCTTTGGGAAGTTAGTGAAAAAATAAAATAAAAATCTTTTATTTTACAAGAACTTTAGGACATTGTACATAAAAGAAATAACATACCTTATCTTCTGTTTATTTTTAAAACTTCTCCTTTAGGTAATTAAAAATTGAAATCCAAAAACAGTTTTATCTTTTTCATTTCTCGTTACGAGGTTTTTCTTCAGGGATATCAAATGAAAATTCAGAAAAAGGAGTCAAAAAATATCTTTCTTTTCTAGGATTTTTCCTCAATAAAGTATTTGTTTCCAAAAAGAAAAGAAAAAACAAAAATCTGTTAAGCTTGAGTTTAAAATAGGTTATAGAACATTAAGTCTAGAAAAAAAAGGGTTTTGCTTCTTTTATTTCTCTTTTCTCATCAGAGTAGTCATTAAGGTAGAAGAAAAAATGAGAACGTTAGTTTGTTTATTTTACTCTCGTTCTGTCAGAACTACGCAAAGATCTGATTCATGCGGGGTCATGATACGTAGGCAACCTACATAGGGTTCGATCGAATCATTTTTTTATTATTATTAAAAGAAAAAGAGGAAAAAAAAGAAAAAAAAAAGAGGAAAAAAGGGGGAAACGAAAAAAAGATGGTGAAATTATGGGATGTGAGAAATGAAAAAAAAAAAACAAAAAAAGAGCGATAATCAGAAAGAAAAAATGAAAAAAAATGAGCGAGCTAAGAAGTGCGAGGAAAGAAAAGAAAAGAGAAGATTCAAATGGACAAATTGGGATGATGCCAAGTGACCTTATGACCCTCGAAGTCATTCTAGAATCATTAATTGTTGCTAGGTGCATTGCACGCAATGTGATATCTTTGTTGTTAAATGCCCTAACGCTAACGTGATGGCTTCATTTTGTTATATTCATAGAAGAAGGGTGGTTGGTTTGTGGTTTTAAAGTGGTAACTCTTCTCTACAACACAAAGTCAAAAGGCAATGGCAGACAACAACAGAACTGAGTTGGTTGGTACTGGTGCCCGAAAGCAGTTGGTTGAACATGATAATGGGTTGGTTGAAGAGGTAAAGATGTTGAGACAACACATTACGGACATGTATCATGCTTGGATGACTGGAAAGGCACCACCCCCGCCACCTCCTAGCTTCCTAGATGCTACCCTTACCCAAACACCGGTCATAGTGCTAGATGATCCCCCATACTCTCTAGATTCACCCGCTTATCATGGATTTCCCAACCACCCTAGTAGCTCCATCACTCATCTTCCAATTACCTTTCCCAAAAATTTCCCTCCGGTCTTATCCACCATCCCCAACAATGAACACCCACTCAAAGCTCATGATGCCCAATATTACCCCTCAAAGGTTGCCCACAAGGTTCCTAACTCATACAAGCAGGGCCCGCGGGATGAACCTCATGTTGAAAATGAAAAGTTCACAGGAAGAAAAGGGCGAGATGGGATACTCAGGAGGCTGAAAGGCATAGAACAGTCCTTAGAGAACAAGCAAGGAATGGGAGACCAGGGTAGCATGTCTTACAAAGAATTGTCTATGTCCCCCGACGTTCGTTTACCTGCGGGGTTTAAAGTGCCAAAGTTTAACTTGTATGATGGGTGTGGGGATCCGGTAGCCTATTTGAGGGATTATTACAGTGAAATGAGAAGTGTTGGCGAGAAAGATGATTTGTTGATGGCGTACTTCAGTGAGAGCCTGACTGGGGAAGCTTTGGAATGGCATAATCGTCAAGATGTTGGTTAGTGGCCTACATTGGGTGACATGGCTCAAGATTTTGTTCGATACTTTCAATACAGATCAGGTGTTACCCCAGACCGCTCCTCCCTATCTAGAATGGAAAAGAAACCGGAGGAAAGCTTTAGAGAGTTTGGGCTCAGATGGAAGGAACAGGCTGCTCGAGTCAATACCCCGTTTGGTAAAGAAGAAATGGTTGAACTTTTCCTACAAGCCCAAGGGCCCACCTACTTCAGTCATTTGATCCCGGCCTTGGGAAAGCCTTTCAAATATGTGTTAAAAATGGGGGAGCTAGTAGAAGAGGGAATCAAGTCAGGCAAAATCATGAGTTGTTTGAAAGACATTCAGAACACCCTAGTAAGCTCGGGTAGAAGAAAGAGAAACAGAAAAGATGATATGATGGGCTTTCCCGATCAACACTTCCAGCCTCGATGTCGTCCCCGTGGATATCCTTGTGCACCAAATGATCCTCCCCAATTCCACCTCTCTCCACGGAACTCCCAAAATCGTACATCACTTTCCCATTACCCAGCTCCACAAAATGCCTATCCACCCCCACGAGCCTACCGAAAACCCCCTGGATCAGGTTTTCGGCCCAATCAAGCATTTAAGAACGAGAGGTTGCTGAAAAAAGAAAAGGCTTTCACCCCTATTAGAGAATCATATACCCGTTTGTTCCAAAAGTTGAAGCAATTGGATATGTTGAAGCCGATTCATATAAAAATGCCAAACTCTCTGTCAAAGAAGTTTGATTTTTCTCAAAGATGAGCATATTGCTCAGATGCCCAAGGGCATGACATAGAGAAGTGTTGGAATCTGAAGAAAGCAATTCAGAAGCATATTGATGCAGGTGACATTGTCGTGCAAAATCCAGATGCAGCAGACACTAGCCAAAGTCTGTTGCCTGTTCGTAATGAGACGCATATGGTGAGTATGATCTGTTTTGAAAAAGAATATGAGAATTCTTCTGAGATCCTCGAAGGTCCACGCGCTGCAAAGGTTTCAGTGCTATCAGAGGTTGATCTTAAGAACGAGCCAGCACAGGGAACCCAAAAGCAATTTATTAAAAACAATGTAATGGAAGTTTGTGAAGGTCCTAGTAATGTTGATGCGGAATTCAGTGGCTAAGATGCCGATCTTGGCAATTGGAAAGACGCTCCTTTCTTGGTTAGCCAGGGAGGAGTTTTAGTGGTTTATTTTGTTGTCATTTCTGTTGTCCAAGTTATTTAAGGGTTGTAATCCGGATATTGTCTTGTGACTCAAACCTTTCTATCCTTTTATTTTGCCTAGTTTGTTTAGTCATAGTAGCCCGACTAGTGTTGTCTAGGTTTGTTCTAGGTTTGTGACCCCAGTTTAGTTTGTTTGTCTTATTGTCCAAACCCTTTGATCATCTGTCTAATGCAATTTTCTATTTTTTGTTATTTTTAGTCATTTTTGTTTAGTTCTCTTTACCTTTTATAGTCCTTTTCCTGTTGACTCTAGTGATATGACATGCACGCGTAATTCTCAGCCTGGTCTTAAAAAGTTAGTTTAGTCATGAAGTGATGAAATAATTTTGAAGATGATAGGGACATTTGAGGGAAAAAAAGTAAAAGCATTTTGAGATCACTTCAAGCCCGAATTGTGAAACTGGGGCAGGTAGAACAAAAAGAAATACTATTGAAACGCATCCTGCCGCATCAGGTTGAAGCTAAAGGCAAGTTTGTCCCAAATTGGCAGGGGTCGTTCATCGTAATGAGAGTGTTGTCCAATGGTGCTTCGTATTTAACAAATACAGAAGGCAAATATGTGGATATGGTTATCAAGTCTGGCGCAATCAAAAGATGTTACGAATATTTTCCTTGGTTTGTTTAATTGTGTTGTTTGTACTTGGCATATTTTGAAGATTGGAATGACGAAAGTATTTTGTTTTGCTATCTAAACACCTTATCCTTCATTACCCCTTTGAGCCTTGTTTGCTTTTTTTCATACCCCTCTTTCGGAATCAGTAGCAAAGATCAGAAACACAAGCGTGAAAGATAAGTAAAGGAAAAAGAGAAAAGAAAAGAATGAAAAGGGAGAGAAGAAAAAAAGAGGAAGAAGAAAAGGAAGAAAAAGAAGAAAAAGAAGAAAAAGAGAAGAAAAAAACAACAACAAAACAACAAAACGAAAAAAGAGGAAGAAGAGAAGAAGAAAAAAAGAAGAAAAAGAGAAAAAACAACAAAACAACAAAAAGAGAAAAGGAAGAAAGAAAAGAAAAGAAGAGGAAGAGGAAGAAAAAGAAAAGAAAAATCACAACAACAAAGTAATTTCTATGACATGAACTACGTTCGACCCGATTCCTTTTAAGAATACGTAGGGAGCCTCACGGTTCGGTCCCATAAAAATAAAATCCAAAAGTCCCCCAAGCAAAGAAACTGGGGCAGAAGTTGTGATTGTTGCAAGAAATTTGATTCCGAAAGTTGTAATTTTGAACCCACTTGAATTGTTTTGAGCCTTTGATATCCTTTCTTTCTAACCCTATCCAAAAAATGGTCCCAAGAAAGACCCTCCGATCAGTCTTCAAGAGATGCTAAGTCGAGCAAGTAATCATGGGCAACACTCTGGTCCAAGCAGGAAAATAATGAAAATGAGAGAGTCTTATTGGTGAAAACCCTCACGGGCACCGTAAGGCGATGAGAGCTGAGAGAAATAAAAAATGAGAGAGTCTTATTGGTGAAAACCCTCGCGGGCACCATAAGGCGACAGTAAGTTGAGAGAAAGAATAAAATGAGAGAGGCTCGATGGTGAAAACCCTTCGGGCACTACAAGTCGAGTAAGGTTCGTGAATCAAATTGGAAAATCGGAGGATTGAAACCCAGTTTCACGGCGAAGAGGTACAATAAGAGTTGAACATCGGACTTGCTTGGCAGATTAGGCCATTTAATCCAAAGGTGCATGTCACGGTCATTAGAGTTGGTATTTACATCTGATAAGTGTTTAGTTTTCTTGTTAGGAATCATCTCTTTCCATTGTCCTTACTCTATTCCGTTTGTTTTGTTTACTTCCCCTTCTTGAGTCTATTTGGTTAGAACAAGTGAGAAATGACTTCAAAATTTGCCACCAGCTGTCCAATTGCACAAAACGAGGTCTGGCTAACACATCAAATGTCATAAGTCAGAAAAGAACAACAAGCGCATTGAGTTGGTAATAATCAACATGTTTTGGGATCCTTGTGAAATACAAAGGTTTGGTACATATCAATTCATGGACAATGCAACAGATGGAGGGTGTTAGGTGAATAGATTAAGGGTATTTTCTGTGATAAGATTGACAGAGAAAGCGGTTAACCAATAACAAGCAAGGTCTTCCAAGTGGAAATCAAAGTTATCATGGCAAGTGAAGAAGCAATAGACCTCAAGACCAATGCTAGTGGGTTAAGTCAGGAAAGAACAACATGCACATTGAGTGGACGGTAATTGACGTGTTTTGGGATTCATAGGAGACACAAAGGTTGGTAAATATCAGTTCATGAGCAATGCAACAGATAAAGGGAATTGGGTCTGAACGGAGAAGGGGTATTTTTTGTGATAAGGATGACAAAGAAAGTGGTTAGTCTATAAACAAGCAAGGTCCTCGAGTGGAAATCAGTTATCATGGGAAGTGAAGGAGCAATCGCCCTCAAAGTCAAGGCCACAAACCAACCACCACATTTTAAACTGATAATATTTTTCTTTGGTTAAAACAAGGGCAGAAAATTTCATTTGTTTCGGAGAAACCCTCCACAAAGAAAAGCAAGCACCAGACAGGTTTGACCATAAACTTTCAGGACCCTCCTGGAAAATGGTACCTAGTTTAAATGTTCAGAAATAGCATAATCTAGCATAAATGCATCCCAAAGGGATATAAGTTGGCTTAGAAGTTTGCATGTTCGAGATATGATTCAATTAGGAGTTTTCAAGACCCTCATGGATAATGGGACTTAGCTTTAAAATTTCGATTAGATAGCAACATCTAGCGTAAATTTTGCTGTAGGGTAGTATAATTCAGCCATAAAAGTTGTAACTCTTAAGATAAAACTTGACTTTTGATTTTCAGGACCCTCCTGGATAATGGGAAGTAGTTTACAGACCCTCTTAGATAACAAGATTTAGCAAAAGTCATACCTTTAAAAGATATAGCTTAGATTTAAAATTGTTGTTTAGTTAAGAGTTGTCAGGACCCCCTTGATAATGGGACCTAGATTTCAAATTCTTAGTAATATTTGGTAATATGATTTAGTTTAACACTCACATATGTGCGCAGTTACCAAACTGGGGCAGAAAATATTCTTTGTTTTGTCTATTTTTTGTTGAAATCAGGTACCCACTTGGAGAATAGGGAGAAGCAGTTCAAGTCTAGCAGTCAGGAGCCCGCCTGGAGAGCAGGGAATACATTCAAGTTTATCAGTCAGGAGCCCGCCTGGAGAGCAGGGAATACATTTCAAGTCAGCAGTCAGGAGCCTGCCTGAAGAGCAGGGAATACATTTCAAGTCAGCAATCAGGAGCCCGCCTGGAGAACAAGGGAGTACAATTCAAGTTTTAGCTTGCAAGTTCTTATTGATATTTGGTAATATGATCCGTTTTACACTTACATGTGTGCCCAGATACCCAAACAGGGGTAAAAAAATTTCTTTGTTTTTGTCTATTTTGTTGAAGTCAGGAGCCCGCCTGGAGAGCAGGGAATACATTTCAAGTCAGCAGTCAGGAGCCCGCCTGGAGAGCAGGGAATACATTTCAAGTTCAACAATCAGGAGCCCGCCTGGAGAGCAGGGAATACATTTCAAGTCAGCAATCAGGAGCCCACCTGGAGAACAAGGGAATACAATTCAAGTTTTAGCTTTCAAGTTCTTATTGATATTTGGTAATGTGATTCGTTTTACACTTACATATGTGCCCAGATACCCAAAAAGGGGCAGAAAATTTTCTTTGTTTTTGTCTATTTTGTTGAAGTCAGGAGCCCGTCTGGAGAGCAGGGAATACATTCAAGTTTAGCAATCAGGAGCCCACTTGAAAAGCATGGGAATGTAATTCAAGTTCAGCAGTCAGGTGCCCACCTGGAGAGCAAGGGAATACAGTTCGAGTTCAACAATCAGGCGTCCACCTGAAAAAAAAAGGAAAAGCATCTCAGATTGCAATTCAAGTCAGCAACCAAAGAATCTCGCGGCAAGAATGTGAGTCAACAGTCCGAGGTGATCAACAGAAGTTAGTCACAATAAAGAAAAAAGAGAGAAAGGCAAGAAATGAATCCAAATGCAGAAGTTGATGGAAGATGTGAACTGCTTAAAACATGGTGGAAGTCACAAGCACTACATGTCCGGTCTTGATCCAAAAAGCTGTAGAAGAACGAGCTAGCACCTGCAGCTAACAAGCGCCAAAGATCAAATCTAAAGTCTGCATGAAGAACCATTCAAGACTCAAGATCAAGCTTCAACAGACATATAGATAGGAATCTTGTAACTCGTAGTTGACAGGCTTAGCTAGTATTTTTCATTTTTTGATTTTTGATGTAATAATAGGACCGTAGACCGGAACCTCGGCGGAACGGCCCCTCGACCGGCTCTCCACCTCGGTATACTCCATCACCTCATTCACTTCTGAACTACACGTGACCTGATTCCTTTATAGCCAAGGATATGTAGGCAGCTCAGATACCAGGGCTCGGTCACATTCCCCCTTTCTCTTAGCCTTAGTCTCTCCCAAAAAAGGGTCGGGTCAAAAAACCTGTCTAGTCGTTCTTTGTCCGAAAACGCTTCACGTTTCTAGTCAAAGAGGGGCAGCTGTAGACATGTGATTTTTGACCCTCCCCAAGATTTTTTATATTTTAGCATGTAAATATTTAATTTAGGCCTAATATAACTATTTCAACTATTTTTGACTTCTTTACTTTATTTTCATCATAAAAATGGAAAATTACAAAAAATATTTTAGCTTACGTATCTTTCATAAATTTAAATAAAAAATATATACAAAAATAGTACCTTATTTTTATCTTTACATGATCTTGAAAATACAAAAAAATATATAATAGTTTCATGTTAGCTTTTGCATTATGTAGTATTTTTATCTTATTTTAAAAGGAGTCGATTAAGGTGTTGGATCATAATTTTAAGAGTTTTAGAACTCAGTTCTTGGCCCAAGTCGGATTAGTCCATTAAGCCTAGAGACCCTTCTAGACTCTTCTTTGGAATAAAAACAAACAAAAAGACCTAAGGACCTAATACACAAAAGACCTAGGGACTAATGGGCAAAATACACAAAAATACACCTAAACTTAGACTGTACCTATAAATTAATGCTTAAAAATCAAAAAAGGAGAAGGCTAAACGGAAAGCTGCAAAAAGCTGCGCAACTTTTGAAAGAGACCCCCCCCTCCCCGCATCATCTTCTCCGCAGACCCCCACCCCAAACGACCCTCGATTCTTCTTCTTCATGAGGACTTAACACAAAAACCCTAAGCAAGAACTACATCTTCATATCATCTTGAACACCAAACGAGCCGACCCCATGAGTTTCTTCTTCATGAAGATCTAACAAAAACCAGAAAATACAAAAATAACCCTACGTGAGCTTGAGCCATTTTTAACAGAGAAAGGACCTTTCAGCTTCTGCTTCTTCCCGTTAACAAAACTCGCCAAAACCTTTAACACCAGCTGATGTTCTCTTTGTCTTTCTCCTCTAGCAGCTCGCCTGAAAAACGAGCTCTTGCCGAAAACTAGAACACACCATCAACAACCACCAACGAGTCCAGCCGTGAATCCCGTTCGTGAATCCCAGTTTACTGCCTTGTAAAAGTTTTTGAGGCCTTTCTTTCTTCTACTGGACAACAGTTGCTTTGAGTTTGGATGTAGAGTTTTCCGCCGTCGATTTGAGTTTCCGGCTCGTAGTTTTGGCATTTCAGTCCGCCGATCGTGGCTCTGTTTGGTTTGATGAGTGATGTTGTAAATCTCCAGCTTTGTTTATCAACTTGGAGTTATTTTGAATTCATTTCCAGATCCATCAAGGACAATGTGTTCTTTCAGGTGCAAACATTTTGCAGCTTCATGTTTAAACTTGAACCCAGATTTCTTTGGTTCCTTTCCCTCGCTCTTGCTTGATTTATTACTCGAAAATTAGCCCAAGGTATGAGTTACATTTGCCTTGACAATTTTGTTTCTGGGGTTTTATTTGGATTGAAAGAATAGAGATGAGGTCAAATTTCCTTCCCATATTCGGTCTTGTAAAGGAAAATCAAAGGATTGGACGACCTGACAGTAATCCTCTTAATACGTGCATCAAAATGGAAATGGACTGTACTTGTTTTGATTAATATTAGAACTTATCGAGCTATGGTGTTGTCTCAGTTTCGTGTGGGAAATAATTCAGCTCAGATTCGAGAAACAATTTGGTTTCGAGCTTTCCGGTGACGATTTGAGATGTCATCCGTTTTTCAGCTTTTCGGTGTTAATTCGAGTCTCATCTATGGTTCGTTACATCTCGAGTTCGAAGTAGTGAAATAATCAATTGTCCGGCTCTATTAGGGTTCAACTCTTTCACCCTCTATTCGTTTATGCTGGTTTAATATTAATTATTTGTTTGGTGATATGATCTTGTTGATTCTGTAACTGTTCTCCGTGGTTTTGAATTTGCTCGCTTGGTTATCTGCTCGTGTTTACTTGAATTGGTTATAGCTGAACATGATTTTGTCACAGTATAGAAAGTTGGATTGCTATTCATCAACGGAACTACGCAAAATTATATTAAAGGAACCCGGGTGTGCATTTATGTGACCCGACTCCAACTTTGAACAAGGTTAAATAAAGCGTGTAGTGAACCACGGATGCATTTCATGTGACGTGGCTTGCGATATGTTTTAAATAACCTTGAAATCTTCCTAAAAATGAAAAAAGCGGTTTAAAAGTAAAAATGCACATAGGTCTAAAAGTGTTTTAAAATCAGATAATAGGCCAATTATAACAGTTGAGTGACCCTGCTAGAACCACGGAACTCGGGAATGCCTAACACCTTCTCCCGGGTTAACAGAATTTCTTACCCGAATTTCTGGTTCGTGGATTGTAATACAGAGTCAAGCTTTTCCTCGATTCGGGATTCAACCGGTGACTTGGGACACCATAAATCTCCCAAGTGGCGAATCTGAATCTTTTAATAAATAAATCCCGTTTCGATTGTCCTTTAATTGGAAAAACTCCTTTATACCTTCTCGGGGGTGTAAAAAGGAGGTGTGACAATTACAACCTATGTAATCTAGGAATTAAATTCTTAATCCCTCACTAACTCGTGATACACCTATTACAAGCCACTTTGCAATACACCTATTACAAAGACTTCAGCTCATGACTAACTCTAGTCACAACACAAACACAAAGGGTTTATAGTTTTACAAAGGGGTTCCTAATCAACGCTTCTAGCTAAGCAATTTAGGAATTAAAATGAAGAACAATTACAAAGTTACAACTCAACTAAGGACAACAAAATACCAGATTTAGGAACTGGTCCGTAGTAGCGTCTAACTTTGTTCTTGAGGCTCTTGAGAATTAAATTCGCTGTCTCTGAAGGCTTGAATGCTTGGAGTGATTTCTCAAGTGTTCAAGTGATATTTTGTTGTAAAACTCTTGTTAATACATCTTTGATGACATCACTTGAATGATGTATGCACTTGGTTGGTCAAAGGACAAGTGACAGCAGAACTGTGCTGCACTATGTGTACTGTTTCTGAGGCAGTCACTTTCTAGCTGTACACAGTTGACTTTCGTACTGCTACCAGGGACACACAAGGGATCAAGTCCCTGAGTTGGTTCTCTGTCTTCTACAGTTGCATCAGTTCACATTAGCTGGAGTCCTAGCTAGAGTCTGTTGATTAGCTATGTATACCAAGTGTGTGAGGTTCCCTATCTAGTTCTTGACAGTAAGTTTGTTAGATCATCAAAACATAAGACTAAGACATTGAAAACCCATCAATTTTCCCCTTTTGATGATGACAAACTTAGACATTGATAACATATTTTTAGAGCAAAAATAATCAGATGAAGCAATAGGAACTTCACAAGTTCCCTATGACTTTATGCTTCCCCCTTAATCATATCCCTGTTTTAATTATACTTCCCCCTTTTGGCATCATTAAAAATACACAAGCAGGCAATCAACATAAAGAAGTCTAGCCTAGCTAGCTCATGCCATATATGTGCACACAACATAATAGAAAAGAGAAACAGAGAACACAAGCATTTAAATAGCAAAAGAAGATAGTTTTTTATATTTAAAACATATGCCTTTGCTTATAAAGCAAAGGCAAAGATTAGACTGTTAAAATCGGGAGCAGTACTGTTACATCCCATCCACATCAAAACAAAAGAAATAAACACAACTACCAAGTCATTAAAACAAAAATATAAAATCCAAAAACTGGTCACTGAAAGGGTTGCTTAGGGGGCACTAGGAGTAGAGGGCTTGGAAGCTGCAACAAAGGTTTGGAGAACTAGGTCTATTTGGGCATTTGCCAACTTTTGCTTGTTAAGCAGTTCTGCTTTTAGGTTCTCCACTTGTGCCCTGAGATCAACATTTTCTTTTGTCAAATGAACTACCTCCTCATTTGACTCTGGGCCCCCTTGGGCCTGCTGACCTTCCAGGATAGCGTTCCTCGCCTTCAACCTTCGAATCTCATCAGTTGAACTATTTTGAGCATTGATGAGCTGAGAGATTGTCGATGTACTGCCTAACTCCCCACTCTTCTAGATACACTCACATTCTTCCAAAGTTGTTTGAGAGAAGGTCTGCTTCTTGGTCCCTACTTTGCCTTGTCCCAGTGGCACTTTGAAGAACTTAAACACGTGCGTAAGAAGAAACCTATACGGAAGACCATGACTGCCATCCTTGAAAGTTGCTACCTTCTGCATATGTTCAATCATAATGGCAGGCAAGCTCACATGTTTAAATCCATCCAGTTGCTCCATTAGATACAAGTCAGACCTGGAAGTCATGGACCTCCTCTCAGCACGGGGTAAAAGAACCTTGTTCACCATCTCGAAGAGCAACTGGTAAATAGGGAGCAAGTCCTTCTTGTGAATTTGGTCCCCCTTCTAGTTTGCATTATCCTTTACAACAGCATTTCGGAAGTTTGACCCGCACACATCTTTCACTGTAGACACACCAACCATAGGGACTTTCAGAATATCCCCAAGCAGACTCACATCAAACACTATATCTACCCCATTAACCAAGGCACAAATGTGGTCGGTATCAACAGGAAAGAGGCCGGCATAGAAGCTTTGAACCTCATCCTCATACACCTTGGGCGCATCCATTTGGAATAGATACCCCCACCGTTGAAACTCAACCATTGCAATGACTTGTCTCATACCATCCATATCAGAAATTGCTCGGTCAAAAGTGCGACCCAATAGGACCTTTTGGTGCCTCAATCGTTCTGAAGCAGAACTAGTTTCACTTCTCACCTTTTTCGCAGAAATAGGTTCCTTTGCAAGTTCTAGCTTTCTCTTACCAGACTTTTCAACACTTGATTTTTCCTTTCCATTAGACTTGATCAAAACATCCTCATCAGAACCTGATGATTCACTCACAACATCCTTTAGTTTTCCACTCTTCACAACAACTTTCAATTTTGAATTGGGGTTTATTTTCTCAATTGAAGCAGATTGCTTCTTCTTCTGGGACCTTTTTACCAAGGAACTAGGTTCCTCTGTTGTTTCCTCCTCAACTTCCACCACAAGGACATCCTTATTACACACTACTTCATTGTTTTTCACCAGTCTCTTCCTTTTCTTCTTACTGCTCTTTTTGCTCTTTTGAAGGGCAGAGTCATAAGCTACCTTTGCTTGCAACCTAGTAGTAGATCGCTTAGTAGAAGAGTCAGGGGTGATTACTGCCCTTCGCTTGACTATGAATACATCAAGAGCAATGTTGTCTTGATCTTCCTCATCACTAGACCTCATCTCAGGGACTATAATGTCCAAGGGCTCAACATCAAAGTGTGGAGAAGGTGCAGGAGCAGAACTCGCCTGGGAGTGGGAACTTTGACCTGTTTCCTCCGGAGAGGGGTCAGGTCCCTCACAAGAGGGCCCAGTAGTTTCTGCTGGTGCAGAGCCTTCAACAAGCACCATGGCTCATTCTCCCACCAATCCCTGTGTCTCATTCCTCTAAGACTTGGGTACACCAAAAATTACCTCATGCAATATTCCATCTGCAAATACAACAAAGATGGTTGCGATAGTTTCATCCTTGATTGGCTCCATTGCCACCACAGAATCTGAAGCAACAATGGCTGAAGGTTGATCAACCCTAGCCCCAGAAACCTCTACATCCTTAGAACCTTTACCCTGTTCTCCAATTTTCCCTTGGTCAATGAGAATCTCAGAAGATAGAGATGAAGGAGCAACGACTTTTGGGGTTTCTAAGATAGTCACCTTAGAATTGGAGGGTGAAGGGAAATCTGGGTTAGAGGGGAATTCAGTGGTTAGGAAAGGGATGGTGACAGAGGATTCATTGGGGACAGAGGACTCAAAGATTTTCTATAGGTCAGTGTCGACTGAAGAAGGGATTTTGGAGAGATTGTCAACCATTGAAGAGATAGAGTTGAGAATCTTTGGAGAGGGTCTAATGAGGGAGTATGATCAGTGAAGAGAAGATAAGAGAGGGTTTTTAAAAGAGAGAAGATAATTATGAGGAGAGAGATAGGAACCCATTCTGAAACGGCGATAATGCTTGTGGAGATGCAACGTTTCAGATGGAGATGGAAAAGATTTGAAACGAAAAGACGTGACAGTAGAGTCTGAAAAGGTGGATGACATGGAAATTGATATTTGTACCTTTTCAAGATGTGTAGTCAAGAATGCACAAGACTACTAACCTTTGGTACAAGAACCAAGTTCTTGACCTGTCTTTGAAAATTTCAATCCTCTTTCATTACCCATGCAATGCATCTACTGTGAGCACTTGATTTTTGTTTCGCACGACAATCGCTCCAAAAAGAAATAAAAAAATAATAATTGGCCCTGCTGTACAAATTTTGGATTTCTGTGCGGCACCTTGTTGATTTATTTGTGACTTCGGCCCATTTTTCTTTATTTACTTTATTAAAACAAAATTCAAAAAAAATATATGTGTCCTGCATAATTCGAACCGTAATCCGGTCGTTAAATAGAAAATCATGAATAGGCATCTTCGTCCATGATTTTATTTTGTTTGACTTTACCTGTTTTGAAATATTTTAGTGTGCAAATAATTGTATTGAGTGTGTATTTAATTTTAATTTGATTTTTTGGCTTAGTTTCGTTTTAAAATAAAAAGGAAATAAATAAAAAAAATATATAAAGAAAGGACCCCTTCCCTTCCGGACTTGGGCCAATTTTAGCAAAATTGGCCCAAACAAACAGCCCAAGACCCAGGCCTGCCCGGTCCAGACCACCTGATACCCAGGGTGTCCAAACGACGTCGTTTGGGTCGTGCCTGATCTGGGCCGTTGATCTCAGAGTGATCAACGGCCAAGATCAATTCCCCATAACCCATCAACAAACCCGACCCGTCTCACCCGGACCGAACCCAAACCCTCAAAATGACACCGTTCCATTTAAGCCTTCAGATCCAGACCGTAGATCTAGATTGATCTAACGGTTGAGGTTCACCCACCCACTAACTATATAAACCCTTTACCATACCCTGCCCCCCTAGCCAACACCCCTGCCTTCGTCTTCACCAAACCCGTCCCCTTCAAACCCTAGCCGCCCCTGCACACCTTCACCAGAAATCCGGCGGCCTAAACGCCGGTGACCTCCACCTGAACACCATAGAACCCCCATGCCATCCTGAACCTAAATCTACCAACCACACACTTCGAATCCTATCCCACCTTCTCGAATCTTCATTTGAAGATTCGAGTCGGAACCTAATCTACACCGATCTGCCGTAAACTCATACCAGACACTCCCCAGACCCCCCTCGTGACCAAACCATACTTGGTTTGGTCCGAATATAACCAGGGAAGCACGAATATTAGATCTGAGTTTTGAAACCACAAGGTCCCTCGTCACTGGTTCATACCGGTTCAAACCGAAGAGGTTAAGGTCTAATGGACTTTGATCAGAGTGTTTCTCGTTTGAGAAACACTTCGATTAAAGTCCGTTCAGCCTTAAGAAAGGTTGTCCGAGTCCGAGTTGAGGTTTTGATTTTTCAAGGTTTAAGGTGAGTTCTTTTTTTTTCTTTATTTGTTTTGGCCCATTTGATTGTGTTAAAGTCTGTTCATGCTTTGATTTTGTGTCTTTGAATTTTGTCAACTGTGCCCCGTCCACTTTGCCTGAACTTCTGTTTGTTTGAATGAGTCTTTCTATTTGCCCTGATAATGTGTATGTAAGTGGTGTGCAATTAGTTGATTCTCAACATTGAACTGATCAATTGGCTTCTCGAGCACCACTTTACTTAGCCAGTACAATTCAAATCATATGTCGATACTGTCTAAATGTCTGATTTTTGGCTACGATTGAGTATGTTAATGCTAATATAGTCGAGTCGACATGTGTCGTCAATTAGTTTCAGCTATCCGAACAATAACAAATCAACTTACTTCTGCTGAACATTTGCCTGAATCAATTAAGGACTAGTTTTGCTTACTTATAGCTGTTGATTTGGATCAGTAATGTAAAAGAGATGTTTGGTTTAAACTCTGAATTGGAGGGCATGTGCACTCATGCACAACATGTGCATTGGTGCACCTCATGTGCTTTGTGCACAGCCTGTTTCCTGCATAAAAGGGCTTTTAATTTTAAAATGGTTTGACAGCATATGCTGTCAGATGTATTCTACTGCCCCATACCTTGCTTTAGTTTAAGAAATACTAAGCCTTTTAAGAATAAATCTGCCAGGGAATATTGATGGGTTTAATACTTAATTAGCTAAAGTGAACTGAAAATGGAAGGGCACATGGGAGGGGTATTGGTGATAATCTATCAGGCTGCAAAAGGGGTAATATGAAGGCTTATAAAAGGGAGGACATACAGAGATAAAAAGGAGGAGAAAAATATTGGAAAAAGGAGGGAAAGAAAATACAGACACTGTGAGGAATTTTTGAAAGAGAGAGTGGAAATACATACAGATATATACACACAGACAGGAATAGATAGAAGGAGGATAACACAGGAAAAAGGAACTGCATCTTTTCCTCTTTGTCTTGATTCTCATCTGGCCGGATTTCCCTGTTCCATATCATTTCTCCTAAGTTATGTTTGAGGTTTTTAGTTGTGTGTAGCATCAGTGCATCCCCAGATCTGTTTTGCCTAAATTTTGATTCACGTTACTGGGAACTTGCCACACTCTGTCATCTTTCATTGATTCCAACTACATCTTGCACTGGGATTCTGCTTTCTATCTGGTTACTTGCTGTTGCTGCTGCTATTTGGTTTCCTGCTGGCCGCTGACTTTTCTGCTTCACTTCTTCTTTGCATTTCAGTATTCAGTGTTTTTCCAGGTACACATTTCAAATCCCACTTTGGTGTTAACTGTAACAGTCCAAAAGCATGAAATGAAAGGAGTTCTTGAAGAAGATTCAGATGTCTGTTTTGTACTGCTTGTGATACACTGATCTCTGTTGTATAAATCGATTAGTGTAATTCAGTAGTGAAAGATTAGTTAGACAATACTTAATCAAGTTTAGTTTTTGCATCTTAGTTTCTAGTTGTTTGCTAAGTATAAGATGTAATAGTATAATATTTAGAAGGTGTGGATAATTGGCATAGAACTTTCGACTGGTTTCCCATCAAATAATGACATGTATAAGATAGAATATTTCCACCTACACAATAATGTTCTGTGTTATTTTTCCTTTCCTTTTATCAAGACCGTTAGGCAACATATAGGTACATGTTCGAATCCCCATTAGTAACAATGCCTAGCATTCAATTTCCTTAACCTAGCTTAAATAAATCTAGTTAAGCTCGATTCGAGGAAATGTTCGAATTAAGTATTGCATTCCATCCACCTCCATATAGCTTCTTTGTTCAACCAAAATATTTCGTAAGGTATGGCGTCTTTTCATTTTTATAAGTGATTAGAAATTGATAGTAATCTGGTTTTTATATTTCAATTAGCATACATCTTTCCTTCTTCTATTTCTGGAAAACGAAAACAATAAGAAATGTAGTCAGTGTAGGTTTTATTTTTTTTAATGAGACGAGCCTCGCCAAAATAAAAAGAAATGCAAATTGCGGGGCCCTCAATAATTGATCATGATAAATACTTAGAATTTGGGACGGACTGTTTAGTGAATTCCACTGCCCTCCCTAAAGAGAATAACGCGTTAGATTCTTTAGGCGCGACTGTAAGTAAATTATGTTCTTAAAATCGGGTGCACATTGATGTGACCCAAATCCAAGTCTCAACGGAGTCAAAATGTATTAACAACTACGGGTGCATTGATTGCGCCGTGGTTCGAGATGCATTTTCACGACGTTGCAATTCTACAAAAATAAATGATAATAATAAAAGCGGTTTAGACTTAATAAAATCACATAAGTCACAACATGTATTTAAATCAGATATTTAGTCATTATAACAATTTAAGCGACCGTGCTAGAACCACGGGATTCGAGGGTGCCTAACACCTTCCCTCAGGTCAACAGAGTTCCTTACTTAGAATTTCTGGTTCGCAGACTTCATTTGGAAAAGTCTAAAATTTCCTCGATTTGGGATTCAAGATAAACCGGTGACTTGGGACACCAAAAGCCAAACCTTTCCCAAGTGGCGACTCTGAATTAAATAAATAATCACATTTCGAATATTGTCACTTAAATTGGAAAAACCCCACCCGCGCATCCTACCCCTCGGGCGGGCGCGCAAAAAGGAGGTGTGACAGCTCTGGCGACTCTGCTGGGGAATTAACCCAGAACCACTGGTTCAGGGTTAGAATTCGAGCTTAGATAAATTGTTATATTTGGTTTTATCTGATTTTTACATGTTTGAGCCTAATGTGCTAAATGCTGTTTTTACCGCCTTGATATTATTTGGACTGTACATATAAACTGTGCCGAAACCCTTCTCTCTTCACCTCCGGGGAGAAGCTCGCTGGTCGAGGCTCCCTATTCTGTTAGTGTCAATACCTGAAATAAGAAAGAGGACGGATAAGTTACGAAGCCGGACGGCCTTTTGGTTCCCCGTAAGTTGCCCCTCCTCGACTCGAGTTGTCCGCTCGAGTACACAGTCTAGAACATCTACCCAGGTTATAAACCTAGTATAACGAAACCTCATGCCGGATCCCTAGTAGGAACGTTTATCTGCATCATGTTGCATTTGACATAGGGGACTCAACACAGGGGTTGGGTCCGTCTAGGACAGGTAACCTGGAATGAAAAGACCATCCTGCTGCACCCCGTTCGTTCTGCGCATCTATTTGCTTCAGATCTGCATATTGACCGGTTTCCGAAAAATTTACATAAAAAGATAACAGGGTAGGGAGATAATTACTTATTCTTTTGGAAAAAAAACCAATGTCCAAGTAATGTCAAAACCTCACCAGAATTTTTTTTAAAAATATATATATAAAAAAAAATGAAAACAAAGCTTGTCTTTCAGTTTGACTATTCCTTTTAATCAATTTCAAAATCCAAAATATATATAAATAAAAAAAATCAAAAAATTTATTGTTTCATTTGTAGTACCTCTTTAAAAGATTTTCGAAATTTCAAAAAAAAAAATGAAAAAAGGAGGTTTAAAATGTATAAGTATTTCCTTGGTCTCTTTTCAAAAAATAAATAATAAAAAAAACAAAAAAAAACATATAACAAAATTCCAGAAAAAATAGTTATTCTTCTTTTCTTTAAAGGATTTTATTTTTGTTTCTCCTATTTTGATCCGACCGAACTACGCGGGTCTGATTCTCACCGGATGTGAGATACGTAGGCAAATCTCATCGGTTCCGACCCCAATTTTCAAAAATCCAAAAAAAAATATACTTTCCTTTAGTTCTTTCTTTATAAATTTTTCTTTAGAAAATACAAAAAAGAAATAAAGAATAATATAGAAGTTTTCTTTAAACTCAAATAAAAAAAAATAGTCTCCTCTTTCTGAAATCTTTCATATGAAAAAATGAAATAAGAATTAAAAATCAGCAACAAAAATCCAAAAAAATACTCTTTGCTTTTTAATCTCTCTTTTGTAAAATGTTCAAAAAAAAAATAGTTGAAAAATTGAATTCCCAAAATATTAGGATTTTTTTTAGAAGTGCTTTTGTAAATAAATAAAAACTCAGAAATTCCAAATCATTTTCTTAAAAGTCCCTCTTTCAAAATTTAAGAGGAAACATCATGAATAAAAAAAAAATATATTCTTTCTTCCGTTGAAAAAGGTGAAACAAATGAAAAATCAACCAAAACACATTTTTCTTTTCTTTTTTTTTTTTTAAAAAAAATATTCCCAAAGTTCAAGTCAAAAGCAAATAATTTTTTAGAAGTCTCTCTTTAAAAAATAATAATAAAACAAAAATCAAAATAAAAAAAAATCTTCTTTCTTCTTTTAAAGCATTTCTTTAAAAAATTCCAAAAAAGGGTTAGTTTGCTTACTCTATTCACGAGCGAGAACTACGCCGGTTTGATTCTCGTAGGATGCGAGATACGTAGGCAACCCTCATCGGGTCCAACCCCACCTTTTGCTAAAATAGCCAAAAATCAATAAATAAATAAAAACGTGTCAAATTTTAAATTTTGCCATAAATAAGTTGGGTGGTGTCCAACCTTCCCTTTTGCTAAAAATAGCCAAAAATATATGTCAAATTTTAAATCTGTCATAAATAAGTCAGGTGATGTTGTTTTGTCATAAATAGCCGAATGTTCCCGAAAGGGACGCCGGAAGGCTGACTTTGCATAAACAGCCACCTTTGGGTCATTTTTTAAGATTTGGTCCGATTGACCCACACAACCTTAAAATCTTCGTCACCGAGGCGTTGAAAGGTCGTGTTGGCAATATTGAGTTTTCTAATTTGAAAAAAAACGATAAAAAGAGTCATAAATAAGTCATGTGATGCTGTTTTGTCATAAATAGCCGAATGTTCCCGAAAGGGACGCCGGAAGGCTGACTTTGCATAAACAGCCACCTTTGGGTCATTTTTTAAGGTTTGGTCCAGTTGACCCACACAGCCTTAAAGTCTTCGTCACCGAGGCGTTGAAAGGCCGTGTTGGCAATATTGAGTTTTCTAATTTGAAAAATGATAAAAAGAGTCATAAATAAGTCAGGTGATGTTGTTTTGTCATAAATAGCCAAATGTTCCCGAAAGGGACGCCGGAAGGCTGACTTTGCATAAACAGCCACATTTGGGTCTTGTTTAGTATTTTTTATCCAGTTGACCCACACAGCCTTAAAAACCTTCGCCCCGAGGCGCTGAAGGGCCGTGTTTGCAACACCAGGTTTTTATTGTAATTTGAAAACAAAAAAACAAAAAAAAACAAAGAGTCAGCGGTCGGGTGAATACCGTTTGAATTTTGTCATAATAAGCCGAGCCAGCTTCGGTCGCGTCTTAAACCATTCTTGCCGAAGTAGCCTTAGAGTATCTTTCAGTTGTCAAAAGGTTATTTTCGTAAAAGAACGGACAAGTTTGTAAAATGATCCTTCTCGGCCTCGAAATTCATGTGAAATTTGGAAGGGGCCACGTTTGCAAAAAATAACCGTTCGGTTGCATTTTGTGAGTGTTGAAACCCAATTTTTTATTATGAAGAAAAAAAAAATGTTTCATTGCTTTTACCTTTCATTCGGCCCGAACTACGCAAGATCTGATTCATGCTGGGTCATGATACGTAGGCAATCTCCATCGGATTCGATCATAGCTATAAAATAAATTGAGAAAAAAAAACAAACTGAAAGAAAAGGAAAAAGAAAATCGAGTGAAAAAGAAAATAGAAAAAAAAGGAAAAAAGAAAAAAAAAGAGTGCAAAAAATAAAAGAGCGACAAAAACAAGATCAAGAGTGACTAAAGAGAGGCAAGAATAAAAGAAAAGAGGTACATAGTGAAGAGGGCTAGTTTAGGGTCGGGATGAAACATGCAACCCGTTCAAACACATGGTAAAAGCGTTTAACTGTTTAGGTGCATTGCATCCCATCGTGCGATTTCCTATATGTTAAATGCTTCAAAACTAACAAGGTTGGTGTGTGTGAGTAAATTAGCCAGGTTCTGTTCAGGTGATTGGTTTTGTTGGTATGCAGTGATGAGCAGCCTTGCACGCGGCCACAACATTATACACAAAACTGAGCTCCACCTCCCAGAAACGCCCATCTTTACCAAGCTCCATATAGTCCCCCAATCAAATGTTCATCAGTACAATCCTCACCCAAGAGAGTCTTTCAAAAGGAATCAGTTCACCTCTATTGGTGAATCATACTCAGGCTTGTTCCAAAAGCTAGTCAGGCGAAGTCTGCTGCAGCCAGTGGCCCCAAATCGGCCAAACACCGAGTCCCCCCTCCCCGCATCGAGCTGATACTAGATGTGAATGCCACTCTGGAGCAGTGGGGCACGATACAAAGGACTGTTGGTCATTAGACCCTCAAAATAGCAGTTGAGGACTTGATTGAAGCTGAAAGAATCGTTCACCGGGACGAAAAGGTTCCTAATATGATGAACATTCCCCTGCCTACTCTCACAAATGGGCCAATAAATGGAATGATCTGTGAAGCTGAGGAATTTGATCCGGCACTGAAGGCTATTGCAGCCATTGCCGAGACAGAAGAAAAGCCAAAAAAAACGATTGCCATGCCTGAAAGTTCCCCATCAGACGGGAGTCTCGGTAGCCAGTCTTGCTATCCTTTCTGCATCTGGATTGTCTCAGGGTGTGATCCAGATGTTTTACTTTATTGTCTTACTTTCCAATGTAAACCCTTCTATCTTCAAAAAATAAAAACAGAAAAAATCATCAAAAAAAAATCAAAAAAATCAAAAAGAAAATCAAATGAAATTGATATTTCATTTTCCCGGAATGTCTCTTTTCTTAAATCTTGTCAATTTTCTCATTCTCTTTTAGTTCTGTTAAATGCAGATTTCAATAATATGACATGCTTGCGGACTTCATGCCCGAATCTTAAAACTTTGTCAGACCTCGAAATAATGAATCAAGAATTGGGTCGCAATGAAGAATAGCTTAAGGAAACAAGACAAAGAGTTGGAACAACTCAAGGAAAATTGACTCCCGAAATTGGAAAGGTCCATACATTACAACAAGAGTACTGCCAAAAAGAGTGTGTTGTACTCGGGACACATCGAAGGAAACGTCCTTGAAATAACTGTCAGTGCAAATGCAGTCCAAGGGTGCTATGTTGGATCCTTTATATAATAAAATCTTTTCCTGTTGAGATGACGAAGGCTTTCATTCTCGCTACCCAAACACTATCAACCCTTTGCAAAACCCATTCGAGTTGGTTACTCTTCTTTGATTACCCTCTTTGGAACCTGAAAATATTATTGAAAATAAAATGAAAAAAAAGAAGAAGAAAGAATTGGAAAAATAAGAAAATATATATACAAAAAAAAGCAAATCGCCAAAAAATAGAAAAAAAATCCAAAAACAAAAGTTGCCTGAACTACGTTTGACTTGATTCCGAAAGGATACGTAGGCAACCTCTCCTTGGGGTTCAGTCACACCAAAACTAAAATCCAAGAAGTCCCCCAAAAGTGAAACTGGGGCAGAAGTTATAATGGTTCGGCAATGATCCCGCCCAAAAGGTTCCAAAGTTGTAGTTCAATCCAAATTCTTTTCACCCCAAACCTTGTTCAAGTCTTTCTGATCAATCGGCAAAACGGTTCAAAATGGGAGGATGGATTTATTTGGGTCTGATACAACAAAATGAGAGGAAATAAAATGAGAGAGTCTTGCTGGTGAAAACCCACACGGGCACCGTAAGGCGACGCTAAGCAAAGAAAATCAAAATGAGAAGTCTTGTTTAGTGAACACCCACACGGGCACTATAAGGAGATGGTAAGAAATGAAATGAAAATGCCAGCTCGTGAAAACCCGCAAAGGGCACCCATGATCGAAAATGAGATCCTCACAACCACCGTCATCAACAGAGTCCTAGCAAGGTTCCTCGGTATTCAAAGCAAAGTTGTGATAAATTTTTGGGAGTCAGACGGTTTACACAGATCAGGCATCCAGTCCAAAAGGCATGTCATGTTCATTGAAGTCCGCATGTACTCCGGATAAGTCCTTCTCTCCTTTCCCCGAAAGGGACACTTCTAGTTTTAAACTCTCTCCATTCAATTATTTGTTTCTCTTTGAATCCCTTTTGGTCTAACACTGTTCCAAAACCAAGACAAAGAAAGATTGGCAAGACTGATTTACAGGGTTTCGTTTGATACACGCTAATGTGCAAAAGGCACCCAGCCTCAGCAGGTGCATCAAGTCGACCTCGACTGGCCATGGCGGCCGATGCTCAGGAATCAAAACTCTTGGAAGGAGAAAATCAAATTAAAGCGCCTATAAAGGCAATTGAAGTTGAAAGGGTTGAGTTTCACATGGCTAATCGCCTCAGCAAAGTCGAAGAAACCAAGGTACCCCCAAATGCTCTAAAATTGAAGTTGGAAGAAAGAAGACAGAAAAGAAAGGCCTACAAAGGCAAAAATAAAGTTGGAAAGATTAAGTCCCACGCGACTAGCCATTGCAGTTAGGTTTGAGGATCAAAAATCCCTGATGCTCCGAAAAAAAAAAAAAACAATTGATTGAGCCTGAACTACGTTTGACTTGATTCCGAAAGGATACGTAGGCAGCCTCTCCCTGAGGTTCAGTCACACCAACAATAAAATCCCATCCACCCTGAAATTGAAACCGGGGCACGTCGGGCACTTGAGAAGTTAGTATCCACTACCTCTCTTTACCAAGCACAAGCCTCCAAATCAATTACCAAATATGGTGGGGAACCAGTAAGCGTCACAAATGGAGACCAACGCACTCTGAATTGAGAGATATAAAATGAGAGAGTCTCGGCGGTGAAAACCTTCGGGCACCACGAGGCGACGGGAGTAGAGAAACCAAAATGAGAGAGCTTGTTTAGTAAAAACTCGCAAAGAGTGCTATCAAGCGATGACAGGAAGAGAAGTGAGAGAGGTCAGCCAGCGGAAACCCGCAAAGGGCGCTGTTGGCCGAAAAAGAATGACGCCATCTCAAGAAAGTTTCGGCAGAGTGCCACCAGTTTGGAATCACAGATCCGTTCTGGTTCAGGAAAACGCAAGCTCTTAGAAGGTCAGACGTCCAGTCCAAAGAGCATGTCATGTCATTTAAAGCCAGCGTTATCTTCCTCAGCTAAGTCTTTTTCGTCCCGAAAAGGGTATTCCTTTTCTGATTTGTTTTCCCGTTCTTTATTTCTTTTCGAATCCCTTTTGCACTTTAACCCCGAGTTCAGGACACGCCGGAAAGGACAAGGTGGCATGGTTTGTTTGCACGGAATCCTGTCTCATGAAGGAAAGCGCCTCATCTCATTGGTATGATTGCCCAAAGCCTGATGGATCGTCACGTTTGATGGTGTTTAAAGAGGAAAGAGAGAAATCTTCCCCAGCAAGTCCCCCTTCGGACAAATCCCCACAGAGTCTCTCCCTGTACAAATCCCCACAGAGTCTCTATTGTACAATCTCCCACAGAGTCTCCCCAATATAAAAAATATATATATATATATATATAAAATGGAGTCTCCCCGGCACATCCCAACGAGTCCTTTTGTAAAAATTCCCCAGCAAGCTTACCCCAACAAATCCTAGAAATCCCGCTTTGAAATAAATCCCCAGCATGCCCCATTATACAAAAATCCACACAAAGAATCCACTTTGTAAATATTCCCCACAGAGCTTCCTTTTTGTACAAATTCCCACAAAATACCTCCAATAAAATCCCCGTTGAGAACCTCCAAGCAAAACGGGACACAAAAAAAGAAAAAGAAAAAAAGCCTTACGAAGCAAGTCATCACAGAATCCGGAAATACAAGCCTGAGCAGTCTAAAGGTTTCGCCATTCGAATAAAATTCAATGGCGGGACTTCGCAACAAAAATAGGGATACAACAAAGCAATTGGGAACGATCAAGGTCACCGAACCGACCGTCATTTCCGAACTAACAATTGTTCTTTGTCTGAGAAGTTGAAACAGGTATTAATCCAAGACAACCGTGCAAGAAGCAGGTGTCGCCCAAAGAAGAAGGTACACGGGTACAAGAAACATTTTGGCAATAAGGAATTCACTCAAAAGGTAAGTTCCCGCAAAACTCCCTTTTATCTTCTATTAAAACAAGAAAACTCAAAAAATAGATCGTGTAGCATTCTCGAGCTTTATCCCCAGCCAATCAGCATTAGGGTTTTAGACCCTAAACTGAATTTTCCTTTTAGTCAGCATTAGGGTTTTAAACCCTAAACTGAATTTTCCTTTTAGTCAGCATTAGGGTTTTAAACCCTAAACTGAATTTTTCCTTTAATTAGCATTAGGGTTTTAAACCCTAAACTGAACTTTTTCCATTCAGCCAGCATTAGGGTTTTAAACCCTAAACTGAGCTTTTCCATGCAGCCAGCATTAGGGTTTTAAACCCTAAACTGAACTTTTTCATTCAGCCAGCATTAGGGTTTTAAACCCTAAACTGAGTTTTTCCATGCAGTCAGCATTAGGGTTTTAAACCCTAAACTGAATTTTCCTTTTAGTCAGCATTAGAGTTTTAAACCCTAAACTGAATTTTTTTCCTTTCAGCCAGCATCAGGGTTTTAAACCCTAAACTGAGCTTTTCCATGCAATCAACATTAGGGTTTTAAACCCTAAACTGTATTTTTCCTTTTAGTCAGCATTAGGGTTTTAAACCCTAAACTGAACTTTTTCCTTTCAGCCAGCATTAGGGTTTTAAACTCTAAACTGAGCTTTTTCATGCAATCAGCATTAGGGTTTTAAACCCTAAACTGAATTTTTCTTTTAGTCAGCATTAAGGTTTTAAACCCTAAACTGAACTTTTTCCTTTCAGCCAGCATTAGGGTTTTTAAACTCTAAACTGAGCTTTTTCATGCATCAGCATTAGGGTTTTAAACCTTAAACTGAATTTTCCTTTTAATCAGCATTAGGGTTTTAAACCCTAAACTGAACTTTTTCCTGTCAGCCAGCATTAGAGTTTTAAACTCTAAACTGAGCTTTTTCATGCAATCAGCATTAGGGGTTTAAACCCTAAACTGAATTTTCTTTTTAGTCAGCATTAGGGTTTTAAACCCTAAACTTAACTCTTTCCTTCCAGCCAGCATTAGAGTTTTAAACTCTAAACTGAGCTTTTTCATGCAATCAGCATTAGGGTTTTAAACCCTAAACTGAATTTTCCTTTCAGCCAGCATTAGGGTTTTAAACTCTAAACTGAGCTTTTTCATGCATCAGCATTAGGGTTTTAAACCTTAAACTGAATTTTCCTTTTAATCAGCATTAGGGTTTTAAACCCTAAACTGAACTTTTTCCTTCCAGCCAGCATTAGAGTTTTAAACTCTAAACTGAGCTTTTTCATGCAATCAGCATTAGGGTTTTAAACCCTAAACTGAATTTTCCTTTCAGCCAGCATTGGAGTTTTAAACTCTAAACTGAGCTTTTTCATGCAATCAGCATTAAGGTTTTAAACCCTAAACTGAATTTTCCTTTTAGTTAGCATCTAGGGTTTTAAACCCTAAACTGAACTTTTTCCCTTCGGCCAGCATTAGAGTTTTAAACTCTAAACTGAGCTTTTTCATGCAATCAGCATTAGGGTTTTAAACCCTAAACTGAGTTTTCCTTTCAGTCAGCATTAGGGTTTTAAACCCTAAACTGAACTTTTTCCTGTCAGCCAGCATTAGAGTTTTAAACTCTAAACTGAGCTTTTTCATGCAATCAGCATTAGGGTTTTAAACCCCAAACTGAACTTTCCCTTTCAGCCAGCATTAGGGTTTTAAACCCTAAACATAATCTTTCTTTAGTCAGCATTATGGTTTTACACCCTAAACTGAATTCTTCCTTTGTTCGGCGTTGGGGTTTTAAACCTTAAACTAAACCTTTCCCCAGCTAGTCGGTATTAGGGCTCCAACCCCGAACTAAGCATGCATATCCTCTTTCATTAATTTTATGAACTTCCTGGTGAATAATTAACGAAATTTTCCTAGTGAAACTGGGGCAGAAAATTTCGTTCGTTTGTTTTCTCCCGCAGGTCTTGACCTCGAGCCACATGGATCGAAATGACCCACGAGATGAATCCCAGTTCGGAATCAAAGAAGAAAAAAGAAAAAAAAAGAGAAGACATCCCGAGATATCAGAGTGAATGGAAAGCAGATCGACTCCAACATTTGACTAAGGTCCTAAACCCTGCCAATTGCGTCTCACTCAGTATCCCAGAGGTTAAACAAGTCGCCGCAACTCGCAAGCATCAAGATTCAGATCGGAGTCTACAAGCAGAATCAGCTAAGACCCAAGATCAAGTCGTAAAAGAATCATACATAGGAATCTTGTAACTAGCAGTTGACATACATATAAGTAGTTAGTTCAGTTTCTAATTTTCGTTTGGTTGTAATAAGGCGGTCAGTGACGCGGCAGTGACAACAGCAACAGCAGTAGCAGCAAGCATTGCAATCCCATGGTAGTCCCAGCTACCAAAACTTCTCGAACTACATTGACCTGATTCCTGTTTAGCCCAGGATATGTAGGAAATCTTTGAAGCAAGATTCGGTTAGATCTTTCAAAAAAAACATGCTTCATACGGAGTGGTCTATAGGCAAAAATCGCTCATACACGCTCACTTTATCTTTGCACGAAAACCCTTCGTGTTTCCGAACAAAGAGGGGCAGCTGTGAGCACGTGATTTTTGTTTCACACGACAATCGCTCCAAAAAGAAATAAAAAAAATAATAATTGGCCCTGCTGTACAAATTTTGGATTTCTGTGCGGCACCTTGTTGATTTATTTGTGACTTCGGCCCATTTTTATTTATTTACTTTATTAAAACAAAATTCAAAAAAATATATGTGTCCTGCATAATTCGAACCGTAATCCGGTCGTTAAATAGAAAATCATGAATAGGCATCTTCGTCCGTGATTTTATTTTGTTTGACTTTACCTGTTTTGAAATATTTTAGTGTGCAAATAATTGTATTGAGTGTGTATTTAATTTTAATTTGATTTTTTGGCTTAGTTTCGTTTTAAAATAAAAAGGAAATAAGTAAAAAAAAATATATAAAGAAAGGACCCCTTCCCTTCCGGATTTGGGCCAATTTTAGCAAAATTGGCCCAAACAAACAGCCCAAGACCCAGGCCTGCCCGGTCCAGACCACCTGATACCCAGGGTGTCCAAACGACGTCGTTTGGGTCGTGCCTGATCTGGGCTGTTGATCTCAGAGTGATCAACGGCCAAGATCAATTCCCCATAACCCATCAACAAACCCGACCTGTCTCACCCGGACCGAACCCAAACCCTCAAAATGACACCGTTCCATTTAAGCCTTCAGATCCAGACCGTAGATCTAGATTGATCTAACGGTTGAGGTTCACCCACCCACTAACTATATAAACCCTTTACCATACCCTGCCCCCCCTAGCCAACACCCCTGCCTTCGTCTTCACCAAACCCGTCCCCTTCAAACCCTGGCCGCCCCTGCACACCTTCACCAGAAATCCGGCGGCCTAAACGCCGGTGACCTCCACCTGAACACCATAGAACCCCCATGCCATCCTGAACCTAAATCTACCAACCACACACTTCGAATCCTATCCCACCTTCTCGAATCTTCATTTGAAGATTCGAGTCGGAACCTAATCTACACCGATCTGCCGTAAACTCATACCAGACACTCCCCAGACCCCCCTCGTGACCAAACCATACTTGGTTTGGTCCGAATATAACCAGGGAAACACGAATATTAGATCTGAGTTTTGAAACCACAAGGTCCCTCATCACTGGTTCATACCGGTTCAAACCGAAGAGGTTAAGGTCTAATGGACTTTGATCAGAGTGTTTCTCGTTTGAGAAACACTTCGATTAAAGTCCGTTCAGCCTTAAGAAAGGTTGTCCGAGTCCGAGTTGAGGTTTTGATTTTTCAAGGTTTAAGGTGAGTTCTTTTTTTTTCTTTATTTGTTTTGGCCCATTTGATTGTGTTAAAGTCTGTTCATGCTTTGATTTTGTGTCTTTGAATTTTGTCAACTGTGCCCCGTCCACTTTGCCTGAACTTCTGTTTGTTTGAATGTGTCTTTCTATTTGCCCTGATAATGTGTATGTAAGTGGTGTGCAATTAGTTGATTCTCAACATTGAACTGATCAATTGGCTTCTCGAGCACCACTTTACTTAGCCAGTACAATTCAAATCATATGTCGATACTGTCTAAATGTCTGATTTTTGGCTACGATTGAGTATGTTAATGCTAATATAGTCGAGTCGACATGTGTCGTCAATTAGTTTCAGCTATCCGAACAATAACAAATCAACTTACTTCTGCTGAACATTTGCCTGAATCAATTAAGGACTAGTTTTGCTTACTTATAGCTGTTGATTTGGATCAGTAATGTAAAAGAGATGTTTGGTTTAAACTCTGAATTGGAGGGCATGTGCACTCATGCACAGCATGTGCATTGGTGCACCTCATGTGCTTTGTGCACAGCCTGTTTCCTGCATAAAAGGGCTTTTAATTTTAAAATGGTTTGACAGCATATGCTGTCAGATGTATTCTACTGCCCCATACCTTGCTTTAGTTTAAGAAATACTAAGCCTTTTAAGAATAAATCTGCCAGGGAATATTGATGGGTTTAATACTTAATTAGCTAAAGTGAACTGAAAATGGAAGGGCACATGGGAGGGGTATTGGTGATAATCTATCAGGCTGTAAAAAGGGTAATATGAAGGCTTATAAAAGGGAGGACATACAGAGATAAAAGGGGAGGAGAAAAATATTGGAAAAAGGAGGGAAAGAAAATACAGACATTGTGAGGAATTTTTGAAAGAGAGAGTGGAAATACATACAGATATATACACACAGACATGAATAGATAGAAGGAGGATAACACAGGAAAAAGGAACTGCATCTTTTCCTCTTTGTCTTGATTCTCATCTGGCCGGATTTCCCTGTTCCATATCATTTCTCCTAAGTTATGTTTGAGGTTTTTAGTTGTGTGTAGCATCAGTGCATCCCCAGATCTGTTTTGCCTAAATTTTGATTCACGTTACTGGGAACTTGCCACACTCTGTCATCTTTCATTGATTCCAACTGCATCTTGCACTGGGATTCTGCTTTCTATCTGGTTACTTGCTGTTGCTGCTGCTATTTGGTTTCCTGCTGGCCGCTGACTTTTCTGCTTCACTTCTTCTTTGCATTTCAGTATTCAGTGTTTTTCCAGGTACACATTTCAAATCCCACTTTGGTGTTAACTGTAACAGTCCAAAAGCATGAAATGAAAGGAGTTCTTGAAGAAGATTCAGATGTCTGTTTTGTACTGCTTGTGATACACTGATCTCTGTTGTATAAATCGATTAGTGTAATTCAGTAGTGAAAGATTAGTTAGACAATACTTAATCAAGTTTAGTTTTTGCATCTTAGTTTCTAGTTGTTTGCTAAGTATAAGATGTAATAGTATAATATTTAGAAGGTGTGGATAATTGGCATAGAACTTTCGACTGGTTTCCCATCAAATAATGACATGTATAAGATAGAATATTTCCACCTACACAATAATGTTCTGTGTTATTTTTCCTTTCCTTTTATCAAGACCGTTAGGCAACATATAGGTACATGTTCGAATCCCCATTAGTAACAATGCCTAGCATTCAATTTCCTTAACCTAGCTTAAATAAATCTAGTTAAGCTCGATTCGAGGAAATGTTCGAATTAAGTATTGCATTCCATCCACCTCCATATAGCTTCTTTGTTCAACCAAAATATTTCGTAAGGTATGGCGTCTTTTCATTTTTATAAGTGATTAGAAATTGATAGTAATCCGGTTTTTATATTTCAATTAGCATACATCTTTCCTTCTTCTATTTCTGGAAAACGAAAACAATAAGAAATGTAGTCAGTGTAGGTTTTATTTTTTTTAATGAGACGAGCCTCGCCAAAATAAAAAGAAATGCAAATTGCGGGGCCCTCAATAATTGATCATGATAAATACTTAGAATTTGGGACGGACTGTTTAGTGAATTCCACTGCCCTCCCTAAAGAGAATAACGCGTTAGATTCTTTAGGCGCGACTGTAAGTAAATTATGTTCTTAAAATCGGGTGCACATTGATGTGACCCAAATCCAAGTCTCAACGGAGTCAAAATGTATTAACAACTACGGGTGCATTGATTGCGACGTGGTTCGAGATGCATTTTCATGACGTTGCAATTCTACAAAAATAAATGATAATAATAAAAGCGGTTTAGACTTAATAAAAGCACATAAGTCACAACATGTATTTAAATCAGATATTTAGTCATTATAACAATTTAAGCGACCGTGCTAGAACCACGGGATTCGAGGGTGCCTAACACCTTCCCTCGGGTCAACAGAGTTCCTTACTTAGAATTTCTGGTTCGCAGACTTCATTTGGAAAAGTCTAAAATTTCCTCGATTTGGGATTCAAGATAAACCGGTGACTTGGGACACCAAAAGCCAAACCTTTCCCAAGTGGCGACTCTGAATTAAATAAATAATCACATTTCGAATATTGTCACTTAAATTGGAAAAACCCCACCCGCGCATCCTACCCCTCGGGCGGGCGCGCAAAAAGGAGGTGTGACATCTACAACTTATATAATCATCATGCGTGTTTCCCTATAATGGTATTGAAGTGAGTTAGACTTGGCCAGAAAAAACTTTAGCTAATTTTACCTGAAGGTGATTTTCATAGCCAACTGATGGGAATCAGGTTCTTAATCAAGCTTCAATAGCCCCAGCTTCACCCTATTTCTTTCAAAATATTCCCTACTCAATGCTTTGGTGAAGATATATGCAATTTGGTCTTCTGTACTGCAGAACTTCATACAGATAAGCCTTTTTCTCCACATTGTCCCTCAGAAAATGATGTCTCATATCAATGTGCTTGGTTTTTATGTGTTGAACTGGATTCTTAGCCATGTTGAGTGCAATGGTATTATCACATAGAAGAGTCACACAATCAGTAAATACCCCAAAATCCTCCAATTGTTGTTTGATCTATAGAAGTTGAGCACAACAGGAGGCTGCAGCTACATATTCTATTTCAGCTGTTGAAAAAGCCATTGATTTTTGCTTCCTTGTACCCCAAGAGATGAGACATAATCCTAGAAAGTGAACCATTCCAGAAGTACTTTTCTTGTCCACAAGATAACCTGCATAGTCAGCATCAGCATATCCAATAAGATTAAAACTATCACATGAGGGGTAATACAGGACTAGGTCATGTGTTCCCCTAAGATATCTCAAAATTCTTTTGGAAGCCTTCAGATGAGATTCCTTGGGATTTGACTGAAACCTTGCACATATCCCCATACTGAAGACAATATCAGATCTGCTGGTAATGAGATAGAGAAGAGACCCAATAATGCCTCTATAGATAGTTTGATTCACAGGAGATCCAGCCTCATCCATGTCTAGTTGAGTAGCCGTTGCAATGGGATTGTCTATCACTTTTGATGCTTCCACATCAAACCTCTTCAACAGCTCCTTGATGTATTTCTGCTGACAAATAAATGTACCCTTTGTGGACTGCTTCACTTGAAGATCCAAGAAGAAATTCAGCTCCCCTATCATGCTCATTTTAAACTCACTTCCCACGAGTTTTGCAAATTCTTCACACATTGAATCAGTTGTTGGCCCAAAAATGATATCATCAACATATACCTGAATAATGAGTAGGTTCCTTCCCAGTTTCTTCAGGAACAAGGTGTTGTCAATTTTTCCTCTTGTAAAACCATTTTCTAAGAGGAACTTTGATAGCCTTTCATACCAAACTCGAGGAGCCTGCTTCAACCCATACAATGTTTTGTCCAGTTTAAACACATATTCAGGGTGTTCATGACATTCAAACCTTGGAGGTTGCTTTACATAGACTTATTCTTTAAGAAGTCCATTCAAAAATGCACTTTTGACATCCATTTGGAATATAGTGAATTCCATATGAGATACAAAAGTGATTAGGATTCTAATAGCTTCCATGCGAGCAACCGGAGCAAACGTCTCATCATAATCAATTCCTTCCTCCTGATTGTATCCTTGAACCACTAGCCTAGCCTTGTTCTTTGTAGTGTTTCAATGTTCATCAAGCTTATTCCTAAATACCCACCTGGTTCCTATAATGGTTCGATTTGAGGGTTTAGGTACTAGGTTCCATACATTATTCCTTTCGAACTGATGCAACTCATCCTGGCCAGTCTGCATCTTTCAAGGCTTCCTTGATGGTTTTGGGTTCTATTTGGGAAAGAAAGGCTGAGAAGGCAAGTGAATTTCTGGCTTTTGATCTGGTTTGCACTCCAGAATCTAGAGGGGTAATTATGTTATCAAGAGGATGAGAGCTTTTGTGTTTCCAGTTGGGTATATGAAGCTCATTTGTGGAGGAGCTGGGTATATCTAACTGGTTCCTTTGTGTTCTTTTCTCAGGTACTTGTGGAGTATCTTGCACTGCGTCAACCCCTCTTTCTTATGATTTAGTGGTTGTAATTAAGGTACCTGGTTCCCTTAAGGAAGAGGCAACATTATTTGCACTTGACTCCTTCACTTGGTTCATCATGTCTGCCTTTTCATTTGTCATGTCGATGACTTCACCTGGAACCAGTAAGGGCTCCCCATCTTGATCATCCTTGTTGCTTTTCTCATATGAGGGATATGACTCGTCAAAGATTACATGAACACTTTCCTCAATACATTGAGTACGCGTACTGTATATCTTGTAAGCTTTGCTTTGAGAACAATACCCCAAAAAGATTCCTTCATCTTGGCATCAAATTTACCAAACTGATCCTTTACATTGTTGAGAACATAGCATTTGCACCCAAATGTTCTTAGGTGAGTCAGCTTGGTTTTCCTTCCGTTCAGCAACTCATGAGGGGTTTTGTTCAGGAGAGATCTGATCATGCACCTATTCACCAAGTAGCAGACAATGTTAACAGCTTCAACCCAGAAGTTCTTTGCAATCCCACTATCGATCAACATTGTTCTTGTCATTTCCTCAAGAGTTTTATTCTTCCTTTCCACAACTCCATTTTTGGGGAGTTCTTGGGGCTGAGAAATTGTGGGTAATGCCATTTTCATTACAGAACTCATCAAATTTGGCATTATTAAATTTTGTTCCATGATCTGATATAATACATGCAACTCTAGACTCCATCTTCACCTGGATTTTCTTCACAAAGGCCACAAATACCTCAAAGGTTTCATCTTTTGTTCTAAGAAACAGAGTCCATGTGAATCTAGAGTAGTCATCCATTATCATAAAGATGTATCTTTTTCCTCCCCTGCTTTGCACTCTCATAGGGCCACACAAATCCATATGAAGAAGATCGAGTGGCTTTGAGGTGCTGATATCCTTTTTAGACTTAAATGAGGACTTCACATACTTCCGTCTAGCATAGGTATCATAGACTTTCTGTACTTTGAACTTTGACATGGGTAGACCATGGACTAGGTCCTTCTGAATTAGTTTATTCAGAAGAGAGAAGCTTGCGTGCCCCAGTCTTCTGTGCCAAAGTTCAGCATCATCATCAACAGCTTTCAGACCACTCAGATACCGCTTTGTATAGACTCGAAATCAGCAACATAGATGTTCTTATATCTCTTGGCCACAATTACCACTTCACCAGTTACTAGATTAGTAATTGTACATATCTTAGACAAGAACTCCACCTTGTTTCCTTTATCACAGATCTGAGAAACACTCAAGAGACTGTACTTAAGACCATTGACATAGTACACATTCTCAATAGAGTGATTGAGTGATTTATCGACTTTTCCAACTCCGAGAATGTATCCCTTTTTTCCATTGCCAAAGGATACATCTGCTCCTTGCAGGGCTTTTAGTGAAAGAAAGTCCATGGTGTTCCTATTCATGTTCTTTGAACATCCACTATCCATGAACCATTACTGACTACTTCCTTTCATTGTTCCCTGCACAAGGAAATCAAGAGTTAGTTTTAGGAACCCAAATAAGTTTGGGTCCCTTGTAGTAGGCAAGAGGATGAATAAGAGATCTCTTAGCCCATGCAGGTAACATGCATTTTTTATGGGTGGCACCTGGTCCCTTTTTAGTAGTTACATTTTCAGCAAACACTTTGTTTTTCTAAATAGACTGGACCCTGGCTTGGCAATTTTCCTTGACATGCCCATTGTTACCACAGTGGGTACACAACTAGTTATCTGGTATAGTAACATACTTTTTGTGGGGTTGTAAGGGGTTTTCTCCCTTTTAAACCCTATTCCCTGCCTGTTTCCACCATTATTAACATACATGGCAGTGATAGCTTCCGAGGACCAGAACCACTTGAGGGACTTTTCAAGATCATTTTTTACTCTTTCCAGTTCAGTTTGGAGATACTTGTGTTTCTCAGTTTCAACACACATGCTAGTTTTCATAATCTTCAACTCGTTTTCAAGCCTAATGTATGCCTCACTGGCTATCTCTTTTCCTTTTCAAGAATTTCCAAGTCTAGACTCAGTTCCTAGTCCCTCTATAGTTTCCCTCAGGTCTGCAATCACTATCAAGAGATCGTCTCTCTCCTCCTCAATTTCATTCACTCTCTTCACTAAGCCTCTTTTTCTTTACTGAAACTCTCAATGGTTTCCTTATAGTCAATAGCTACAACTACTAGGTCATCTCTTTTTTGTTCTATGCTAGCAATTTTTTCAGTTAAAACAATTTTTTTCTTTCTCAGGTCAACTACACACACTACCAGATCATCTCTAGTTTGTTCAGCTTCTCCTAGCTCTAAGGTCAAAGCATCTTTATCCTCCACAAGACAATGATAAGCATCAACCAATACACTAGCTAAGGACATGAGTTTCTTAGGGGAGTAGGATTTCAGATTTCTCTAAACATCCCTGAAGTTTACCTCCCTATTGTCATCATCATCTAATTGGGCCATCAAAGCAAATATTGAATCATATTCATTTTCTTCACTTTCAACTACCATCATAGAACTGTCACTTGCATCAGTTTCTTCTTTAGACTCACTAGAGGAGTCTCCCCATGCTGCAAGAGCCTATTTCACCACATTGTCAGCAGATCTCTTCCTTTTAAAGTGCTTGTCAAGAGCCGGGTTCCTCTTTGCTGCTTTATCAGGATCGTATTTGGAGTGTTCTTGCTTTATGAGAGGACAATCTTTGATGAAGTGCGCTGGCTTTCCACACTTGTGGCAGAGGTCATAGTTATTTGGTTTGCTAGAGTTTCCCCTTTTCAGTATTCCTCCATTTCTTCTAACCATCTTCTGAAACCTTTTGGTTAAGTAAGCCATGTCACTGTCCTTCTCACTTGAGTCATTGCTTTCTTCTTTGAGTACCAGGTTCTTTTCCTTCTTTGGTTCTCTTCTTTCACTGTCTATCTTCCTCTTCATCTTGTAAGTTTTCGGATTTCCAACCAGCTCGTCTGTGGTCAGCTCCTTTGCTTCAGTAATGGCATTCACCTCACTCTCCCATGAACTAGGTAGAATATTGAGGATCTTCCTTATGAGCTTGTTCATGGGAATGATTTCACCAAGTGAGTGTAGCTCATTTATGATGGAAGTGAATCTTGTGTGCATATCTTGAATAGGTTCATCGTCTTTCATCCTAAATAGTTCATACTAGGTGGTGAGCATATCAATATTAGATTGCTTTACTTGAGTTGTTCCATCATGTGTTGTTTGCAAAGATTCCCATATCTCCTTGGCAGTTTCACAAGCTGAGATCCTGTTGTATTTATCAGGTCCTATTCCAGATACTAAAATTTTCTTGGCACGAAAACTTTTCTCCACAGCTTTCCTATCTACGTCAGTGTATTCTTTTCTGGTCTTTGGCATCGTCAATGGAAGATCTCCGATGTTCTTCGTTGGGATATAAGGACTATCACATATGACATTCCACAACTAAGAATCTTCAGCTATGATAAAATCATGCATTCTTGCCCATAGTATTGCCCATTGAACCTGGGGTGGTCTATACGTAGATTGACCTTCTTCAAAATTTGATGGAGCAGCCATAAGGATCTTTCCTAGGTATTAGATTGATAGGAGAAACCTGCTCTGATACCAATTGATAGTTTATATGAGTCCACCAAACTATAGAGTACCAGGTCCTCTATGAGTTTCCATTAAGAATACTAATGAAACAGTAAGTAAATAAGACATGAAATTTTACGTGGAAAAATTCCTGCTCAAGGGGATAAAAAATCACGACCTACACTGGTAGGATTTCAACTTCACTATGAGCAACTTTTATATTACAACTTATGCAATCTAAGAATTAAAATCTTAATCCCTCACTAACTCGTAATACACCTATTACAAGACACTTTGTAATACACCTATTACAAGCCACTTTGCAATACACCTATTACAAAGACTTCAACTCATGACTAACTCTAGTCATGACACAAACACAAAGGGTTTATGGTTTTACAAAGGGGTTCCTAAGTATTGCTTCTAGCTAAGCAATTTAGGAATTACAATGAAGAACAATTATAAAGTTACAACTCAACTAAGGACAACAAAATGCTAGATTTAGGAATTGGTCCATAGTAGCATTTAACTTTGTTCTTGAGGCTCTTGAGAATTAAATTCGCTGTCTCTGAAGGCTTGAATGCTTGGAGTGAATTCTCAAGTGTTCAAGTGATGTTTTGTCGTAATACTCTTATTAATACACCTTTGATGACATTACTTGAATGATGTAAGCACTTGGTTGGTCAAAGGACAAGTGACTACAGAACTGTGTTGCACTGTGTGCACTATTTCTGAGGCAATCACTTTCCAGCTGTACACAGTTGACTTTCGTACTACTGTCAGGGATACACAAGGGATCAGGTCCCTGAGTTGGTTCTCTGTTTTCTACAATTACAACAGTTCACATTAGCTGGAGTCCTAGCTAGAGTCCATTGATTATCAATGTATACCAAGTGTGTCGGGTTCCCTATCTGGTTCTTGACAGTAAGTTTGTTAGATCATCAAAACATAAGGCTAAGACATTGAAAACCCATCAATTATTTGAGCTTATATATTGTAAAACCAAACACGTGTTTTATATTATATCACATATATTTTTATTTACCAATAAAAGTATCTTCACTACTGGAAAAATTGAGAACTAAGGATGCCTTACTCAGATGGGACATGAGGCTTGATGATATTGTGTTTTGTGCAAGTCTCAGCCTGAAACTTCTCTACACTTATTCTTTGAGTGCATTTTTTCAAGAACTTTCTGTGGAATATACTGGGGTTGAAGAAGGTCCCATGGGTTTGCAAACTAAATGACTCCTTAGAACGCAAAAATGTCACATATCAACTGAAGGGTAATGGCCATCTAGCAAAATGAGCTTAATGTTAAATTAGAATTCCGATTATATATATTTTATCTGGAAAAAAATTCTTGTGATTTAGAATTTAAGTTTCTGTTATAAATATATTATATTATGGATATTCATTTAGTACTCCGTTGTAAATAAGTTTCCTGAAGAAGCTTATCCATATGGGACTCCGCCGTAAATATGTTTATCTATTTAGTACTCTATTGGAAATAAGCCTCTTGAAGAAGCTTATCACTTCGTTACCCAGTTATGGATAAATATTACCCCGGTAGAAGATTATTCATACCGGGTATAATAAGTTTATCCTTTCGATACTCCGTTATGGATAAATATTACCCCGGTAGAAGATTATCCATACCGGATATAATAAGCTTATCCTTTCGATACTCCATTATGGCTAAATATTACCCCCAGTAGAAGATTGTCTATACCGGGTACAATAAACTTATTGTTTTAGTACTCCGTTATGGATAAACATTACCCCCAGTAGAAGATTATCTATACCTAGTACATTGAACTTATCCTTTCAGTACCCCATTATGGATAAACATTACTCTCAGTAGAAGATTATCCATATCTGGTATAGTAACAACTTACACAACAGCTTGTAGTAGCAGCTTACATAGCAACTTGCAGTAGCAACTTACATAGAAGCTTCCTTTCTTCTATAAATAGAAGAGATTTCAATTCATTATGTACATCAATTTGAATTCGAATAATATATCAGTTTCTCTCTATACTTGTCATTACTTTACAGTCTTTATTTTATAACACATTATCAGCACGAGACTCTACCATCTCGAGCAAATACTTTGAAAGTATCTGAGGTACGAACTTTATTTTTCTATATAATGTCAAATCTTTCTAAACTTGAATTTGTAGCCCTGAATATATCGGGCAAAAGATACATGACTTGGGTGCTTGATGCTAAAATTCATCTTGATGCGATGGGTCTAGCAGACACCATCAAGGATAAAAATCAGGCATCAAACCAAGACTGCGCCAAAGCAATGATATTCTTACGCCATCACCTTGATGAGGGCCTGAAAATGGAATATCTCACTATTAAAGATCCAGTCATACTGTGGAATAATTTGAAAGATAGATATGACCACCTGAAGATTGTCGTTCTTCCACAGGCACGTTATGATTGGACTCATCTAAGGCTACAAGATTTTAAATCTATAAGTGAATATAATTCTGCTATGTTCAGAATTATTTCCCTATTGAAATTATGTGGTGATAATATTACTGATCAGATATGTTGGAGAAAACTTTCACCATTTTTCATGCCTCGAATATGCTCTTACAACAGCAATATCGAGAGATGGGATTTAAAAAGTATTGTAAACTTATCTCACATCTTCTTATAGCCGAGCAACATAATGGGCTATTAATGAAAAATCATGAAAGCCTACCTATTGGTTCTTGTCCATTCCTGAAGTGAATAAGACGTACTTCCACCAAGCTAGACGTGGAAGAGGTCGTGGCCCCAGTTGTGGTCATGGCCGTGGTCGGGGAAGAAATTTTAATCATGGTAATAATAATGCACCAAATAACCCTCCTCACCACCAGCAGTGGAAAAGGAAGGAACAAAAGCATGAAGCGGTGCAAGCACTAAATGCAGAAAATGCATGCTATAGATGTGGAGGAAAAGGGCACCGGTCACGTACCTGTCATACGCCAAAGCACCTGGTTGAGCTTTATCAAGCCTCCCTAAAGAAGACAGAGAAAAATGCTGAAGCAAATTTTATTTCTGAAGATAATTTAGACTTCATGCATTTGGATGTAGCTGATTACCTTGCACTCCCAGAAGGAGAAACAAGTCATGTAATTGGTTGTGAATCTGTAGAAATGTAAATATTTTAATTTTTGTTATTTGTAATAGATAGTATGGTTATGTAATTGTTGTACATAAAAAAAAATTATGATTTAATAATGATGTTACTATAATATATCTTATTTATGTCATTTTGAAGAATATGGATAACATTATTAGATCAACTTAAACTCTAGCAGAGTTTGCAAGAAATATACAACCACCCGAAGTGGTTATATTTGGTATATCTCATTGTAATTATATTTTGTTAACCACCAGAAGTGGTATATGCCTATGATCACCAGAAGTGATAATTTAGGCTTTTTATGGTTACAATTAAAGATAAGCTACATAAATATTCTCTATATTAAATGCACGCCTCGATTTGCTCGTAAATTAGTAAATATTTTAAAAGAGGTTGAGGCATCACAATTTGATGTGATTAATGCGCATTCAGATAATTATGTTCGATTTCCTGAAGGATGAGAACTTTTGATAATATTAATCCATTCCCTAAAGTGAATGTGACAATATTAATAAATCTGGTAAATATGAACGCTCTCTTGATGTGAATATATTACAATTTACCTCCAGAAGAGGTAATATAATTAAGAGAATATATACTCAATATTTCGTATTTTAAATTTTCTCCCGAAGAAGTAACACAATTGAAATTGCCTCCTGAAGTAGGAAAATATTATGAAGAAGAGTTTTCTTGTGCTTAAACAATTGTTTTACATTGTTTATTTGATTGTGATTTTCTCTCATGATACCAGAAGTGTATGAGCAATATTTGATAGTACAAAATGTATCAACAACTCCTAAAGAGCTAACTGTTTGCCTAGAAGACACATGACACCAGTAGTGTCCGATAAATATTAGATTGTGGATAATAAATGAAGACTCTCGAAGATCTTATATACAAATATGTCATTCATATTATATGATTATGGTCAAAACATATGTTGTATTAAACCTGAAGTTTATTAATACAAATGACTATCATATTGAGACTACAAATGACTGGAAGATTGAAAATCTTCATATTTCCACAATCATAGGGGTAAAATAATATGTATGTGAGAAGTTACCTGCCTTATTCTTCAATTTATATTATATCATGTATCACAGTAAATCAGAAGTTTACTAACGCAAAAGCAGTCACGATAAACTAGAAGTTTACTAATACAAAAATTTATGTCATAGTAAACCAGAAGTTTACTAAGAGATAGCACATGACATGATAAACTTGAAGTTTTCATTTGCCATTTTTGAATGAGCTATTTGAGAATTCAGATAAGCATATACTGAAGAACTAGAAGATTCTTCAAGAATTCTCTTGTGTTGCTTGTTCTCATAATAAATTGATTATACCAACTAAAGTTGGGACTAAGACCTCTGATTCTGAAATATATAAAAGGTGAATATGGACCCATTCACCTGTCATGTGAACCACTTATAGATGCATATATAAGATGGTTACATGTATGTTTATTATCAACCTGCAGTTTGACTTTTGAGATTGCTTTTCTCAATTAAGAGCATAACTTTCAGATTATGAAATCAAGACAGTTCATCTTGATAATGATGGTTTATATCCAAGCTGGTTTAGCATTGAATACCTCCTACTAATGGCTAAACTATTGCTTATGAGAACAAAGTTTCATGTGTTGGTCTAAGATATTCTAAATTGCATACAGCAGCACTTGTATGCATCAGACCAACAATATATGATAAAGTCCTCCCCTCACAATTGGTTTAGGATCAGAAATCAAATATTTTTATTATCTTTTGATGTGTGGTATATGATTAATTTCTCTACCACAATACACAAAGATATGTTTCCAAAAGAAGATTGGGGATATATGTTAATTTTTCTAACATTTGGGTGATGAAATAAACAGTTGAAAAATATGCTATATGAATCGAATTATCATTAATATGATCCTCAATTAGAAGATAATTCAAGTCAAATGCCAGAAGCATTTGCTGATCCAAAATTTAATATCATATTTCAGCTACAAATGCTCCTATTAAAATTAAAGTCCCTGAAGAATAGAGTTTACTGTACGCATGAAGCATGGTAGACCAATATGTTCCAAAGGTAACAATCCTTGATAAATGGTAGGAGCTAATGATCAAAATGATCATAATGAGGAGGAAATAAGCTCTAGAAGAGCCTATGACATAACATTTCATGAAACTCCCGAAGAAGTTCAGGTACCTGAAAATAAAGAAAGTGATGAGATCTCAACAAGTTATGTCGCTTAGGAACTGACACAAAATGATTGTCGACGATATATTTGATACAATATAGTGCACAATATAATAAAAGATTGTGAGGATCGGACCAGCAGTCCAGACACTTGAAGATGTCATACCATTTAGATACAAGTCTTAACCTATATGACTTATTTGATTAAATCTATATGAAGATCCTTGAAGGATTGAAAATGCCTGAAGCATATAATTCAAAGTCTTGAGAAATATACTCGATCAAATTATAAAAATCTTTGTACGATTTAAAGCAATCAGTGCGCGTGTGGTATAATTGCCTCAGTAAATATTTGCTGAAAGAAGATTACATAAATGATGTTATTTGTCCATGTATTTTTATAAAGAAAATGTCATCAGAATTTGTTATACTTGCTGTTTATGTTGATGACATAAAATTTGTTGGAACTCCAGAAGAGCTCCAAATGGCAATTGAATATCTTAAGAAAGAATTTGAGATGAAAGATCTTGGAAAACTAAAAAAATTTCTTTGGTCTGCAAATTGAATATTTAGAAGACAAGATCTTTATCTATCAATTTTCCTATACAGAAAGGGTCTTTAAACGCTTTTTCATGGACAAAGCGCACCCATTAAGTACATCAATGGGTGTTCGATCACTTGAAGTGAATAAGGATCCATTCCGACCTCCAGAAGAGGATGATGAACTCTTTGGTCCTGAAATACTCTATCTCAGTGTAATTGTTATGCATTTATAGGTGGTGCAGATCGTATTGGTTATGAAAATACAAGATTAGAATGTGGAGACTCAAATATTTGAAACAAGGTTTTCTTCAGGGGGAGTAAAATACGCGATGCACTCTTTTTTTCTTACTAAGATTTTTCCCATGGGGTTTTTCTTATAAGGTTTTTAATGAGGCACCTAGCAATGCGTATTACTAAATATGTGTACTCTTTTTCCTTCACTAGGATTTTTTTTCCCATGTGGTTTTTTCTAGTAAGGTTTTATTGAGGCACATTGTCTTTTAATGAACATCCAATAGGGAGTGTTATAAATATATTATATTATGGATGTTCATTTAGTACTCTGCTGTAAATAAGCTTCCTGAAGAAGCTTATCCATATGGGACTCCATCGTAAATATATTTATCTATTTAGTACTCTATTAGAAATAAGCCTCCTGAAGAAGCTTATCACTTCGGTACCCGGTTATGGATAAACATTACCCCCGGTAGAAGATTATCCATACCGGGTATAATAAGCTTATCCTTTCGATACTCTGTTATGGATAAACATTACTCCCCATAGAAGATTATCCATACCGGGCATAATAGCTTATCCTTTCGATACTTCGTTATGGATAAATATTACCCCCGGTAGAAGATTGTCCATACCGGGTACAATAATCTTATTATTTCGGTACTTCGTTATGGATAAATATTATCCCTAGTAGAAGATTATCTATGCCTAGTACAATGAACTTATCTTTTCAGTACTCCGTTATGGATAAGCATTACTCTCGGTAGAAGATTATCCATATCTGGTATAGTAGCAACTTACACAACAACTTGCAGTAACGACTTACACAACAGCTTCCTTTCTTCTATAAATAGAAGAGATTTCAGTTCATTATGCACATTAGTTTGAATTCGAATAATATATCAGTTTCTCTCTTTACTTGTTGTGAGCACGTAATTTTTGCCTTACGAAAAACTACTCCAAAATAAATAAAAAAATAAAATAAATTTCTTTTACTGTGTAATTTTTGAATTTGGCGTGGTGTTAAATGTTTGTGTTATGTCCGTAAATGTTTATTTTGTCAAAATAAATCAAAAAATAAAGTAAAATACATATTGCATGCATATAGGATTTAATTATGCATTTAAAAGATAATTTAAATAAAATCGCAAAAAAAATACGCATTGGTTCTATTTTAAATGTTTCACTGTGTGATTGATGTTTTTGTCTATGTGTTAAATAATTGTTATAGAGTAATTAATATATTTTTGTGAAGTTAAAACGGTTTTATAATTTTTAAATTAGAAAATGAATTAATTGAAAAATAAAATAAAATAAAAACATACTAGTAAAAGATTGGACCTGGATTAAAATCCAGGCCCAAATCAATTAATTCCCTTCACAGCCCAATCCCAACAGCCCCATGTCCGGTCCAATTCAAACAAATCGAAACGACGACGTTTCATCACCCTTCATCAAAGGCCGTCGGATTCAATTCATCCAACGGTTGAGATACACTACCCTTACCCGTAACCCGTAACCCGACCCTTTAACCCGATCCAGCCTGACCCCAACCTTTAACCAAACGACGACGTTTGGTTAAGTGAATTGATCTCAACCGTAAATCTTAATTGATCCAACGGATGAGATCAATCCACCCCACTCGTATATAAATCCAATCCACACCCCAGCCCCCCAGACCAAACACCCCACCCTTCGGCCCTGTTCATCGTCTCCTTCAAGAGACCAAATGAACTTCACCTTCCACCACCGTGCACCGCCTACCGGAAATCGCCTCACGGCGGTTCCGGTAGTCCAAACCACCCCACCTTAACACCCTCGACTCCTCTCAACCTCCCCATTCCAAATCCATAACACATATACCTCGAATCAGGCCCCAATGTCTCGAATCTTCGATCGAAGTTTGGCCTGAAGAATCAACTGTCTCTGATGACCTCCAAAATAACACCAGAGCTTCCCCTGTCCATCCTCATCACGGATCTGTTAGTAGCATGGTTCGAATCTTCATAGAACTGCTCAAATCTTAATTTGAAGATTCGAGTGAAACCTAACCCTACTCAGATTCCTTCCAAATTAACACCAAATGACCCCTAGACCTCCCTCGTGCCTAGAATACCGTTGGTTTGCTTCGAATCTGCCTAGAAGTGTTCGGATTTAAGATCCAAAATCTGGAACCCTAAGAATTTTCCAATCTTGGAATTTTTCCGATTCGAGTGAAGGATTGAGGTATAAGAGACTTTAATCGAGGCATTCTCAACTGAGAATACTTCGAATAAAGTCTGTTCAACCTCAAAAATGTCTGAATCCAAGTTGAGTCTGTGTCTGAATAAATTTGAAGATTCAGAGGTATTTTTCTATTTCTTTTGTGTATTCTACGTGTATTGTTGTCTGTTTTAATAGTTTTTTAATTTTTCATATTTGTTTTGATCAATTCTGTCATTTCTGTCTCTTACCCCATCTATTTGATCCGAATGAGAATTGTTTCTATTGGTTGTGATTGTTTACAATGTGTGTAATCGACTCGATTAAGTTCGTCGATTAATTATATTATGAATTCTCATAATACTGATTGAAATTATCTGTTATTATGTACTGTTTGTTGACGGATACTATAGATAATCATTTTTTAACTAATACTCGTTAGTTAAATCATCCTGGTTTATATGAATCTGTCAAAATAAAGGTTGTATATATGTTACTGTCTGAACATTAAAGTTTCAGGACATTGTCAGTATTGACAATGATCCTGTGTGTGTTTGATTCTAGTTCAGTGTTAGGTCCAGTCTGAATTGTGTTGATAATTTTCAGTAATATGTTGTTAGTTCTAAATTCAGTGAAATATTACTATAATGTCAAGTTTGGATTCAAGTTTACAAAAGTTGGTCAGATACAATTGTATTAGGAGGTTAATAGGATTGGTTATAGCTGTAAATCAGAAGAATAACTAAGTTTGTACAGATTTTAGAATCTGTTTTGTTGTAGGTTCTGATTTTTTTTCAGTAATAACATCAAGATTTCAGGGGCACTTCTAGGAATGAAACAGTAAAAACAGGGTGTTAATGCTATTATATTATAATGTAATGTTAGTGGCTATTAGTTAATGATACTAATGGGGAACAAGGGATAATGGGCTGCTGAAAATCAGGGAAAAGGTTTTACATAATGGGATTTTCTGTTTTTTTTAAAAAGAAGAAGGGGGTCCAAGAAGCACTTAAATTGCCTAAGACCAGTCTTGTATAAATACAGGAGCTGGACAGACAGTTAGGGGAAGAGAATTTTAAGAGAGAAAAAAAACAGAATTTTGAAGAAAAAACAGAATTTTCAGAGAGAATTTCTAAGGGCAAAATTTTTCAGAGGGAAAATTTTAAGAAAGAAAAAGAAAGGCAGAGAGAATTTTTAAGAGAGAATCTTTAAGAGATTTTGAGGGCTGAGATTTTAAAGAAAGGAAACCGAAAATAGAACACTCACATATACACTCACACACAGATACAGCAGCAGAAACAGAAAATCAGAAACAAACTGAATTTGTAGCTGAAGAAAAGCTGAAATCTGAAATATTGTTCTTGTGTTGAATCTGTTCAACTTTGTGTGATTCCACTGTTCAGTTAAAATCTGAAGTGTCTTTCAAAGTATTTTACTGTGCATCTGGGCTCTTCGAATCCTATTCTTGATCAGATTTACTGTGTTATCAGTATATTCTACTGAATTTGTTACTGCTGTAACTGCTGAAACTTACTTCTTCTACCTCCATTTTCAGATATATGTCTTTTAAATTATAAGTTGGAAAGAGATTTCAGCATGACCCGTCAATGAAGCTTGAATTGAAATGTTATTTTCCAATTGTCCAAGTTCATTAGTTCTAATTTCATTTTTATGTTAGTTAACTAATAGTGAATTCAATTTGATAGCTATGAGTTAAATTGTCTTATTTTGAAACTCATATAAAGTTTTGTAATAATGTTAGCTATTCCGAAATCTCATTGGTATAGATATACGTGAATTGTCAAAACAGGGAGTGAGACATAAAAATGGGCCATTGATTACATCTCATAATACCATTAGCTAAATGTAATGATTAAGAAGTTACATTAGTAGAATATCTTGTAACAAATATGATTTTGTTTAGGTTGGTATAAGTTATTATATGGTATGATGACAGGTATAATCATATGAGTAAAGTAAGTTGGTATAGCTCATCATGATGTTAAAACGTTATGAATATTTACGCCAAACAGTTAGGTTGTATGTAAGGTAACTTTGTTGAATTAACTTGCATAATAATGCCTTTTCTATAAATTCGATGCTTATCTACTTTCATAAAGCAAAGCGACCAAATAATTAGGTCTATTAAGATTAAAACGAGTATGTGAGAATAAGTTGAGTTGTATATACACAAATGGCAACATCTTAAATCAATGGTAATAAAAAAAAAATTTGCAGTAATTATGAAAATTCCCGGAAAATAGTTCCTTCCTTTATGAATCATTTATTTTCGGTTTCATATGCAATTTATTCTTTGGCATATATATATATGTCACATTTGTTTTAAAGTTAGTATTAATCATATTTTTATTCTGTCCTTTGAATTTGAATAATTGGAATGAATATGATTTATATTCGGAAATTATAATCAATGGTCGATATTTAATAAATTGTGGATTATTTTCCAAAAATTTAAAGAATATCTTAAAACGAGATTTCTCGTGATATAACAAACATTTTTTTTGGAAATTCCATAATATCATTACAAATATGTTGCGCAATTAGGGATACGTTCGCGTACCCTGATTATACTTTTAAAAGAAAAATTTCGGATTATGCGTACGCGCAATTTCGAATGATTATTTAATAAAAGGATTTTTCTAAAAGGCGTTAAATCAATTTCATAAAAATCCGATATGTACGGTTCATTATTCAAGAAAAATAATTATTCTTGATTCAACGCAATCTCGAAAAAATGTGCTTAATAAATATATTGTCAAAAGTAATTGTGTACACGTGCGCGTGACACAATTCCGCATCTTTTTTAATTTATAACACGAATATACGTACGCGTAATTCGATTCAAAGAAGGTTTCTCAATCATAATAAGTATAAGCGGTAGTAAAATCAGATAACATCAATATTTAATAAAATCAAGTCGATTAAGCCAATAATAAAAACAGTTAAGCGACCGTGCTAGAACCACGGAATTCGGAAATGCCTAACACCTTCTTCCGGATTAACAGAATTCCTTACTCAGGATTTCTGGTTCGCAGAAAAAAAAATAAACAGAGTCATATTCTCCTCGATTCAGGGATTATAATTGGTGACTTGGGACGCCTCAAAATTCCCAGGTGGCGACTCTGAAACAAATAAATAAATCCCGTTTCGACTGTCCTTTAATTGGAGAAAACTCCCCCACGCGCCCCGCGGCGCGGCTAAAAGGAGGTGCGACAGCTCTGGCGACTCTGCTGGGGAACGAACCCAGAATCTCTGGTTCAGGGTTTAAAGAATTCGAGCTTAAAATATCTGTTTTTATTGGCTTTACTTACTATATAATTTTCAACTGTTTATATGCTAATATGCTAAAAAAAAAATTTACCGCTTTAATATTATTTGAATTGTGAATATATACAACTGCTACGAAACCCCTTTCTTTCTGAGTCTTCTGAATTTATGGTGTACACGTGCGCGTGACCCACCTTTCTTTTAAAGTCATACCAAATAAGACGGAGTTGGGACAAGTAACTAGGCCAGGCAGACTTTCGTGCTCCCGGTACGTTACCCCCACTTCGGCTCAAACTGTCCGTTTGGGTAAGCCAGGTTTAGAACAATCAACCTAAGGTTTTACACACCTCATAAATAAAAAATATTTTAAAAAAAAAATCGAAAATAATTTTTAGTATAAATTTTCCCAAAATAAATTTTGACTTTATTAAAATTAAATTTCAGATACAAAATGAGCACCACACAAAGCCCCTCATCCACAAGTACGGAGGAATTTCTATGTCAGCTTCAAATGTGGTGGTATGATTTGGGCGAAGACGGTCAAAAATGGGTCGTCAAGCATTTGGGAAATCTCACGGACATTATGAAAGTTGAGCCTCGGGATGATCTGATTATGGCATTAGTAACTTTCTGGGACCCTGTACACAATGTTTTTCGTTTCTCTGACTTTGAGCTTACTCCTACATTAGAGGAGGTAGCTGGCTATGTTGGTTTTGACGGAAGTTTAAGAAATCAAAGCTTGATATTCACAAAGGCTCCTTCAATACATCGATTCTTCGGTCTTCTGAACATCAGCAGTCAAATCAGGAAAAGCAATGTCATCAATGGATGTTGTTCCTTCAACTTTTTGTATTCCAGATTTGGAAAGTCAGATGGGTTTGAAATTCATGAGAAAGGCCTTACTAATAAGCAAAACAAAGACACTTGGCAGATGCACCGACGATTTGCTTTCATGGTGGCTTTTCTAGGAGTCATGGTCTTCCCAAATAAAGAGCGAACAATTGATATTCGCACCGCAAAAATTGTGCAAATCCTCACCACTAAAGAAAATCACACCATTGTCCCCATCATTCTGTCAGATATTTATCGGGCTTTGACTTTATGCAAATCAGGGGCGAAGGTTTTCGAAGGATGCAAAATTTTGTTGCAAATGTGGGTGATTGAACATCTCCAACAACAATCCAAGATCATACAGTATGGGTCGAACAAAGCTAATTGCATCGAGAGCTATGAGGAAAGAACAAAAAATTACCAAGCTCCAGAAGGGATAGAAGCATGGGTATCTCATCTAAAGGCTTTAACGGCAAATCAAATTGAATGGACTCTGGGATGGCTCCCGATGAGAGAAGTAATACATATGTCAACCTCAAATAGTTATCTACTACTATTGGGATTAAGAAGCATTCAGCCATATGCACCACTAAGAGTCCTAAGGCAACTAGGGAGATATCAAATAGTTCCTGATGAAGAAGATTTGAGTATGCAAGTAATCGAATTACACCCAGAAGCCACTATTCCCGAAGCTCTACTTCAGCAGATGTGGAATGGGTGCCGATACTTGAAAAGTGATACTCAAGTCCTAGACGCTACCAAGGGTGAGATAAATCCTGGATATGCAAGGTGGTTCGAAAAGCGGTCTCGCGTGGATGATGTACCGGAACCTGAGCTAAAAAGGCCAACAAAAAGACCCCATGTTCAAGATTTCAATGATAAAATCCAAGAGCGGTTAAACTGGGGAGAAAAAGAAAAAGGGTACAAAGCCACTATCCATGCCCTAAAAGAATATCTAAGAAGCCTCAGTTTGGAGAAAGATTTGCAAGAACAAGAAGCCAAAGGCGAGAAAAAGAGTCTAGCTTGTGAGAATGAAAATCTTCATGCTCGATTCCAAAAAATGAAAAGAGTCTCTGAAACGCCAAAGAAAAGCTGGAAAGATCAAAAAACCATCGCCAATCTCTTCGAAAAAATGCAAGATTATGATTCCATTCTTGCAGAAAACGAAAGGGCATTGAGCAAAGCAAAAGAAAGGATCCAACAATTAAATGAAGAAGCCAGATCTAACAAGGAACGCCAGGATAGGCAATCCGAAAAAGACAAGGCTCAATTCAAGAAGGAAAAAGACTATTGGATGCGATCAGAAGACCAGCTTCGTGCACAACTAGAAGAGGCAAGAAGATGCAACAGAGAATACCAACAAGCAGACCTCGACAGGGAAAGATCGCAAGCAAGATTAGAGCAGGCCAGACTCCGAGCTCTATTAGAATCAGCTTTAGATCGTGAAAACCGTGTCAGAGACATAGCCACCACTCGTCAGTAGCAATTGCAAGACCAAGACCAACGTCTCCAAGGTTTCAGGGCACAAATCCACGACTTGGCAGTCTTCACATCTCAAAGTTATGTAAACTGCCAAGGAATGGATTATGAAAGGTTTACAGAGCATGCGCCCACTTTTGCTCGTCATCTAGCAATAGAGTTGGAAAGGATGTATCGTACGCTGGGAGGCCATCCAGGTCAAGCCCCACATTGAGCAGATAATCCAATATTAGAGAACAAAAGTGGAAAGTGGGGCATTTTGTGAGATGTTATGAATTGTATCTTTTATTTTGATTTAAGTGTGTGTGTTTCAAGCTATTTTCTTAAAGTTTTCGAATGTAATTCCATCTTTGTGTAATAAATAAACATGATTGACTTTGGTCCGAACTACGCAAGGTCTGATTCATGTTTGACATAATACATAGGCAATCTCTAAGAGTCGACCACCATGATAAAGATATATATAGTAAATAAAAGCGAATGACAATTTTTCAATTTCAAGAAAATTGGGACGACACAAGCAACCGAGCGAATGCATAATAGAAAGGGATTATTTGTCTAGGAGCATTGCATCTCAACGTGTGATTATATATGTGTTAAACTCTCGAAACTAACAAGTTTGTCCATTTTCAGAATTCAACCAGTTAGTTTCTCTAAAGAGTATACTGGCATATTATCACTATCACACAAGATCAAAAGGACCAATACCCGAAAGTATGTCTATCCCAGATGTTGACACAGGAATGGAGATAGAAGAGATGGATGTCGGGAAAATGAAAGAAGAAATGCTTAAGCTCAAGCAGCAAATGGCTGAAATGTACCAAGCTTGGTCTACAGGACAGTTACCCCCATCTTACCCAAATAACCCTGCTCCATCAATGATCCAAACTCAGGATAATATCACCACTGAATTATCCCCAAGTTTCCCCATTTATCAGCACTACCGAGGCACCACCTCTCAAACACCACAGTCTCCACCTCCAAAACCAGTTCCGTACCTTCCTCCACCTATGACTCCTGTTTTTGTAGCACCTCCCCCTGCTACATTTCACAAATCTCCTAGTGAGCCTACATTTCAGGCCCAAGACAACCAATATTACCCCCTGGAGCCCACCTTCAAAGCCTCCGAAATCAATTCACCTGCTCCTCGGTTTGATCTCCCAACCGAAATTGACAAGCCAGCCAAAAATGCTGAACAAGAAGAGATGTTCAGGAAGGTCAAAAGTCTAGAACAGTCGTTCCGAGACATGCGGGGATTAGGTGGGCAAGTCAGTGTAGCATACAAAGATTTATGCTTATTCCCTAATGTACAATTGCCATTTGGCTTCAAGATGCCCAAATTTGACTTATACAGCGGGCACGGCGACCCAGTAGCCCACTTAAGGGGTTTCTGTAGCAAGATGCGAGGAGCTGGGGGAAAGGATGAATTATTGATGGCTTACTTCAGTCAAAGTCTAAGCGGATCAGCTTTGGAGTGGTATACACGCCAAGACCATGGAAGATGGTACACCTAGGATGACCTGGCACAGGCATTCGCATACCATTTCCAATACAATCTGGAGATCATCCCAGATCGATTATCTTTGACCAAATTTGAGAAGAAACACAATGAAAGTTTCAGAGAGTATGGTTTTCGGTGGAGAGAACAGGCAGCAAGAGTGGATCCTCCTATGAAGGAGAGCGAAATGGTAGACTACTTCCTCCAAGCCTTGGAACCAACTTACTATGCCCACTTGGTTTCAGCGGTTGGAAAATCATTCAACGAGGTAGTGAAGATGGGAGGTATGGTGGAAGAAGGCCTCAAGACAAATAAAATCATGAGCTATTCAGCAATTAAGGCAACTACTCAAGCCATTCAAGGCGGGGTAGGAGGAATCGGAAGAAAGAAAAGGGAGGAAACAGCAGTAGTTGATTCAGGAATTTGGCCGGGACCCAGAGGTTCACCATTTTACTATAATCAACAACGAACTCGCCAATCAGCTTACCACCATGATTCATCCCAACACTACTGTCACCCTTCAGAGCCTCATTTTGCGATTAACCATGCTCAAGCATACAATCAGCCACCTGTTCACACCAATTGGCGTGCTCCTGCCACACCAAGTACTTACCCACGAGCCTATCCCGGACCAGGTTTCAGGCCTAGGCCAGCATTCAGGGGAGAAAGGGAACAGAAAAAGAAAACTTACACTCCATTGGGAGAGTCTTACACTAGTCTGTTCCACAGGCTGAGACAGTTAGACATGTTGAGACCAATACAATCCAAGTTACCCAATCCTCCACCAAAGAATCTGGATTACACTATTAGCTGTGAATATTGCTCCGGTACACCAGGCCATGATACGGAGAAATGTTGGCATTTGAAAAATGCAATACAAGAGCTGATTGATACTAATAAAATCGAGGTTCAAACCCGCGAAGCTCCAAATATCAATAGAAATCCAATGCCAGCCCATCAAGAGGCTAACATGATAGAAATCATACAAGCTGATGGAGAGACAAAGAAGCCGTCACAAACTGTCATGATGATCAAATCTCATGAAACCAAGCCAGATAAGCAGTTAATGGAGGAGAAACCGGTGTCTAAGCATAACAAGAATGGTGATGAACCGTCTATGATAGTCAATGAGGGATCATCGAACAAAGTTGTCACAAAATAAGAGAGGCCGAAGGTGATAGTACCAGGGGTTGCTAACAAACCCGTTGTATTTGTGGAAGGAGCACGTACAGATCGGGTTATTATTGCACCTATAATCCAGCTGCATCAACAACAAAGCCATCCCATGGAACTATGAACGGGTGACCGTAATGTACAAGGGCAAAGAAATCAAGGAAGAAGTGTGTGAGGTACAAGGCTTGACTCGTTCGGGAAGATGTTTTACTCCCGAAGAGCTGAGAAAAACTAAAAACAATCCAATACCAACAAAGAAAGCTGTGACGGAAGAAGAGGCGGAGGAGTTTTTAAGGAAAATGAAGCTCCATGATTATTCTGTGGTGGATCAATTAAAGAAGACCCCCACTCAAATTTCATTGTTGTCATTACTGATCCATTCAGAGGAACACCGTCTGGCATTGATGAAAATCCTGAATGAAGCTCATGTTCCTGAAAAGATCTCTGTAAATCATTTGGGCAAAATAGCCAACAGAATCTTTGAGACAAACAGAATTACGTTTGCTGATGATGAATTACCTGTGGAAGGTACCGAGCACAACAGAGCTCTTTACCTCACCGTGAAATGTGAAAACTCCGTAGTAACCCGGGTATTGGTCGACAATGGGTCCAGTGCAAACATATGCCCTCTCTCCACTTTAAACAAATTAAAAATTAAAGAGGAGAAGATCCAGAAAAATAGCATCTGCGTACGAGGATTTGACGGGGGAAGCAGAGATTCATTTGGCGACATAGTGTTGGAGCTAACTATAGGGCCAGTTGAATTCACAATGGAATTCCAAGTGTTGGACATATCTGTTTCTTACAACTTGTTATTGGGTCGAACATGGATCCATGCTGCTAAAGCAGTCCCGTCAACACTACATCAGGCTGTCAAGTTTGAATGGGACCATCAAGAAATAGTCGTGCATGGAGAAGAAAGTTTAAATGCTCACAACAGCACCATTGTACCAGTCGAGGGAGCAGAAATTGACCAAGGACCATGGGTGTACCAAGTGTCCGACACAGTGTCAGTAGAGAAAATTCCAGAAGGGAAATACCTTCCGAATCCAAAGATATCTTCTGCATCAGTCATGGTAGCTTACGAAATGTTAAAGAATGGCTTTATACCCGGCAAAGGTCTGGCTTATCTCTGCAAGGAATTGTACAACCAGTATCTCTCCCCGAGAACTGGGGAACATTCGGTTTAGGGTTCATACCTACCGCCAATGATGTGATAAGGGCCAGGAAGTTGAAACACCAAGCATGGGTTCTTCCAAAACCAATACCACATATGTCAAAATCTTTTGTCAAGACCGACGCTAAAAACTGCCCGATAACAACAATTCCTAAATCCCGGGTCAATCCTGAGAAGGAATTAATTGAAAGGTTCGAGAAATTGTTTAGTGAAGTGAATATGCTGGAAGGCGGAGAAGGGTGTAGCAACGCAGAAGTTCAATTCGTTGGGCCAGAAACAAAGCTCAATAATTGGAAAGCCACTCCTCTCCCAATTCGAAAGGAGTCTTGGTAGTTTATTTTGATTTTCTTTCAGTTTGTTTGGGATATTTCAAGGTTGTAATCCCAAAATTTATCTTACAGTTGGTTTGAAGCGTGCAAAACCTTGTTATCTTTCATTATCCAATAAAAAACAGTTTCCTTTTTATTATCATTCCTAATAGCTTTCTTTTCTTTTTCTTCTTTTCTGTACAGTTCTTTTTACGCTGGCTCTAGTGATATGGCATGCATGAGGAATCTTCAGCCCAGTCTTAAAAATCAATCTGGTTCCGAAATATTAATTCAAGAAACATATTGTGATTATGAATCAAAATATGATGAAGATGAGGTTTTTGAATTCACCAGTAAAGAGTTAATTCACTTTGAGGAAAAAATCAAACCTAACTTGAATGATACCGAGGATGTCAATATAGGGGACACGAGTAATGTCCGGGAAACTAAAATAAGTGTCCATCTCGAGCCAAAAATCCGAGAGGATTTAATTAAAGCACTCATAGAATTCAAAGATGTTTTTGCATGGTCGTATGACGATATGCCGGGCTTGAGCACTGATTTAGTGGTCCACAAATTGCCCACCGATCCAATGGTGCCTCCTGTCAAGCAGAGGCTGAGAAAATTCAAGCCTGATATGAGTGTGAGAATTAAAGAAGAAATCACCAAACAATTGGAAGCAAAGGTCATTCGAGTCACTCGATATCCTGTTTGGTTAGCTAATATCGTTCCTGTGCCAAAGAAAGACGGCAAAATTAGAGTATGCGTCGACTATCGCAATCTCAACAAAGCAAGTCCAAAGGATAATTTCCCATTACCCAATATCCATATTTTGATCGACAATTGTGCCAAGCATGATATAGGATCTTTCGTGGATTGTTATGCCGGATATCATCAAATTCTAATGGATGAAGAAGATGCAGAAAAGACGGCATTCATCACACCATGGGGAACTTATTGCTACAGGGTAATGCCATTCGGTTTGAAGAACGCCGGAGCAACCTATATGAGAGCAATAACCACAGTGTTTCATGATATGATACATAAGGAAATTGAGGTATACGTGGATGATGTAATCATAAAATCAAAGCATCAGACCAACCACATTGGGGATTTGAGGAAGTTTTTCGTAAGACTTCGCAGGTACAACCTCAAGCTTAACCCTGCCAAATGCGCATTTGGAGTTCCATCCGGAAAGTTGCTGGGATTCATAGTCAGTCGACGAGGCATTGAGCTAGATCCGTCAAAAATCAAAGCCATCCAAGAACTGCCACCCCCAAGAAACAAAACTGAAGTAATGAGTTTGTTGGGAAGGTTAAATTATATCAGCAGGTTTATTGCTCAGCTCACAACAATTTGTGAGCCAATTTTCAAATTGTTGAAAAAGGATGCTGCGGTCAAATGGACTGATGAGTGTCAAAAAGCGTTCGATAAGATAAAAGGGTACTTGTCGAAACCACCCGTATTGGTCCCGCCAGAGCCAGGAAGACCTTTGATTCTTTACTTAACGGTCTTGGAGAATTCATTTGGTTGTGTATTGGGGCAACATGACCTCACGGGCAGAAAAGAACAGGCCATCTACTACCTTAGCAAGAAGTTCACAGCTTATGAGGTTAAGTATACTCATCTGGAAAAGACATGTTGCGCCCTAACATGGGTAGCTCAAAAATTGAAACACTATTTGTCATCCTACACCACTTACCTCATTTCTCGGTTGGATCCATTGAAATACATTTTTCAAAAGCCTATGCCAACAGGAAGACTTGCAAAGTGGCAGATATTGCTCACAGAATTCGACATCATCTATGTGACTCGAACTGCAATAAAGGCTCAAGCACTGGCCGATCATTTAGCCGAAAACCCGGTCGATGAGGAATATGAACCGTTGAAGACTTATTTTCCTGATGAGGAAACAATGCATATCGACGAGGTGAAGCAAATTGAAAAACCTGGCTGGAAACTTTTCTTTGATGGAGCTGCTAACATGAAAGGGGTCGGAATAGGAGCTGTAATCATTTCTGAAACAGGGCATCATTATCCTGTTACGGCTCAACTACGATTTTATTGCACCAATAATATGGCTGAATATGAAGCTTGCATTTTGGGTTTAAGGCTAACCGCCGATATGGGTATCCGAGAAATCTTAGTCATGGGAGATTCGGATCTTTTGGTACATCAAATTCAAGGAGAATGGGAAACCCGAGACTTGAAGCTCATACCATACCGACAATGTTTACATGATCTTTGTCAGCGGTTTCAATCAGTAGAATTCCAACATATTCCAAGAATCCATAATGAGGTTGCCGATGCATTAGCCACCCTGGCATCAATGTTGCACCATCCGGACAAAGCTTACATGGATCCAATACATATTCAAGTCCACAATCAGCACGCTTATTGCAATATGGTTGAAGAAGAATTTGATGGAGAACCATGGTTCCACGACATCAAGGAATATATCAGGATGGGTATATATCCCGCACAAGCCACATGAGATCAAAAGAGAACCATAAGGCGATTGGCAAATGGATTCTTCTTAAGCGGAGGAGTTCTGTATAAAAGAACACCAGATCTTGGATTATTAAGATGCATAGATGCCAGACAAGCTACAACTGTCATGTCTGAAATACATTCAGGAGTTTGCGGACCCCACATGAGTGGATATGTGTTGGCAAAGAAGATCCTCCGGGCTGGTTACTATTGGCTTACCATGGAGAGAGATTGTATCAGTTTTGTACGCAAGTGTCATCAATGCCAAATACACGGAGATTTGATTCATTCTCCACCATCCGAGTTGCACACAATGTCGGCACCATGGCCTTTCGTTGCTTGGGGCATGGATGTGATTGGACCAATTGAACCGGCAGCATCCAATGGACACAGATTCATTCTGGTAGCTATTGATTATTTTACCAAATGGGTTGAGGCCAAGACATTCAAATCAGTGACCAAGAAAGCTGTGGTCGATTTTGTCCACTCAAATATCATATGTCGATTCGGAATCCCAAAGGTGATCATCACAGATAACGGTGCTAATCTTAACAGCAACTTAATGAAAGAAGTATGTCGACAGTTTAAGATTACACATCGTAACTCTACCCCATATCGGCCCAAGGCGAATGGAGCAGTAGAAGCAGCCAACAAAAACATAAAGAAGATACTGCGGAAAATGATAGAAGGTTCAAAACAATGGCATGAAAAATTACCATTTGCATTATTGGGATACCGCACTACTGTTCGCACTTCAGTAGGAGCAACTCCTTATTTGTTGGTATACGGCACCGAAGCAGTAATTCCTGCAGAAATTGAGATTCCTTCCCTTCGGATCATCGCCGAAGCAAAGATTGATGATGATGAATGGGTCAAAACCCGTCTAGAACAGTTAAATTTGATTGATGAAAAACGATTGACCGCAGTATGCCATGGTCAATTATATCAAAGAAGAATAGAAAGAGCATACAACAAAAAGGTGCGTCCCCGGAAGTTCGAAGTAGGTCAGCATGTGCTGAAATGCATTCTTCCACATCAGGTTGAAGCAAAAGGCAAATTTGCTCCGAATTGGCAAGGACCATTCATTGTGACCAGAGTATTATCGAATGGTGCACTATGTTTAACATATATTGAAGGCAAATGCATAGATATGGCGATCAATTCTGACGCAGTAAAGAGATATTATGCATAACTTTTTGAATGTTTGTATTTAGCACTTTCGAAGATTGAAATGACAAAGGCAATTTATTCTGCTATCCAAACACTATACCATTTGCTTCCCCTTTGAGCCATACTTATTTTTTTTCCTACCCTCCCTTGGAATCAATAAAAAAAAAAGAGATCAAATCAAAATCTTCACTATTATGGAGTGAACTACGTTTGACCTGATTCCTCAAAGAAGGATACGTAGGCGCCTCACGGCTCGGTCATAGGGTGCACAACATGCACAATATGCACGGAAAAGAAATATCAAGAGACCCCAATCAAGAAACTGGGGCAGGAATTGTATGGGAAATAAGAAAAGATTCCAAGAGTTGTAATTTTAAACCCATACCAAAGCTATTTAGCTTTTAATACCTTTTCCATTCCTAACCTTATACCAAAAAGACCTTTCGATCAATCATTGAAAAATGCTGAGGCAAGCAAATGAAGTGGTTCATAACACTCTGGTACAAACAAGGAAAGAAAAATGAGAGAGTCTTATAGGTGAAAACCCACGCGGGCACCATAAGGCGACGAAAGTTGAGATAAAAGTAAAATGAGAGAGTCTTATTGGTGAAAACCTTCGCAGGCACCATAAGGCGAAAAGGAAGTGAAGAAGTGAAAAAACGAGACAAATTTATCGATGAAAACTCCTTGAGACAATTGAAAGGAGATTGATTAAAAGACTGGGTTGATTAATCCGAAATGCATACCCTGATCATTGGTGCCAGTAATTCCAATCAGATAAGTCCTTTATTCTTTTTCCAACAGTCATCCAAAAATTGGATATTTCTTTTCATTCTATAATTGTCGAAATCAGTGTATTTCGTTACTAATAATCTTACTTTTTCCAAGCTTTAAGATAAGTTTTATTCCAAACAAATAAGAAGGAATGTCAAGGTATACTACCAAGATTCGAGGTTACAAAATACGGCCACGAAAGGTGGGAGATAAAATATGGGTGTAAGAAAGAGGAAATCAAAAGTGGATCAGCAAAGTCAGAAGAGGCATATGATTACAGTTAAAAGGTTTTGAAGGAAAACATACAGAGGGAAATCCTATAGTCAAGGATCAATTACAAAGACAAAACAGTCTTTTCAATCATTCCAAGGCAATAAAGAGAGACGAAGAGAAACATCACCATCGGCAAGAATACCACAACCAGCCATCCTGCTTTAAACTAACGAAGTTTTCTTTGATTTAAAACAGGGGCAAATACAATATTTGTGTCAGGAAATACCTGGATGAGAAAAGAAGAAGTCAGGCGTCCACCTGGAGAATGAGGACAAAAAATTGAAGAAGTCAGGCGTCCACCTGGAGAATGAGGATGAGAAAAGAAGAAGTCAGGCGTCCACCTGGAGAATGAGGACAAAGAATTGAAGAAGTCAGGCGTCCACCTGGAAAATGAGGATGAGAAAAAGAAGAAGTCAGGCGTCCACCTGGAGAATAAGGACAAAGAATTGAAGAAGTCAGGCGTCCACCTGGAAAATGAGGATGAGAAAAAGAAGAAGTCAGGCGTCCACCTGGAGAATGAGGACAAAGAATTGAAGAAGTCAGGCGTCCACCTGGAGAATGAGGATGAGAAAAGAAGAAGTCAGGCGTCCACCTGGAGAATGAGGACAAAGAATTGAAGAAGTCAGGCGTCCACCTGGAAAATGAGGATGAGAAAAAGAAGAAGTCAGGCGTCCACCTGGAGAATAAGGACAAAGAATTGAAGAAGTCAGGCGTCCACCTGGAAAATGAGGATGAGAAAAAGAAGAAGTCAGGCGTCCACCTGGAGAATGAGGACAAAGAATTGAAGAAGTCAGGCGTCCACCTGGAAAATGAGGATGAGAAAAAGAAGAAGTCAGGCGTCCACCTGGAGAATAAGGACAAAGAATTGAAGAAGTCAGGCGTCCACCTGGAAAATGAGGATGAGAAAAGAAGAAGTCAGGCGTCCACCTGGAGAATAAGGACAAAGAATTGAAGAAGTCAGGCGTCCACCTGGAGAATGAGGATGAGAAAAAGAAGAAGTCAGGCGTCCACCTGGAGAATAAGGACAAAGAATTGAAGAAGTCAGGCGTCCACCTGGAAAATGAGGATGAGAAAAAGAAGAAGTCAGGCGTCCACCTGGAGAATAAGGACAAAGAATTGAAGAAGTCAGGCGTCCACCTGGAAAATGAGGATGAGAAAAAGAAGAAGTCAGGCGTCCACCTGGAGAATAAGGACAAAGAATTGAAGAAGTCAGGCGTCCACCTAGAGAATGAGGATGAGAAAAGAAGAAGTCAGGCATCCACCTGGAGAATGAGGACAAAGAATTGAAGAAGTCAGGCGTCCACCTGGAGAATGAGGATAAAGAGAAAGAAGAAGTCAGGCGTCCACCTGGAGAATGAGGACAAAGAATTGAAGAAAACAGGCGTCCACCTGGAGAACGAGGATGAAGGAAGAAAGAAAAGCAGTCGAGGCACCCACCTGAAGAACGAGGGAATGCAATTGAAGTGTTGAAACCAAAAGCCCACTCACGTGAGAAAGGAGCACACTTAGAATCAATAAAGCAGAGGAATCCAACAGAATCCCCAGCAAGAAACAACAAGAGTTCCAAGAGGAATACGGAATAAGCCAAATGCCCAAGATTCACCAAGATATCAAGACAACAAGAAATGCAAGGGCATGATCTAGATAAGATTTTATAATTCATGTACCATAGTCTAGTTTAATTTTGTATTTCCTTTAAAGTAAGGTGTAATAAGGAGGTCAGCAAGCAGTGAAAACAGCATGAAGCAGCAGTAACATCACAGTACCACGGTAGTCCCAGCTACCCAAAAATTCCCGAACTACATTGACCTGATTCCTTTATAGCCAAGGATATGTAGGAAACCTTTGAAGCAGAGGTTCGGTCAAATCTTTCAAAAAATGCTTCCCCCGGAGTATTCGAACGGGCAAAAATCGCTCGTGTCCGCTCACTTTATCTTTGTACGAAAACTCTTCAAGTTTCCGCACAAAGAGGGGCAGCTGTGAGCACGTAATTTTTGCCTTACGAAAAACTACTCCAGAATAAATCAAAAAATAAAATAAATTTCTTTTACTGTGTAATTTTTGAATTTGGCGTGGTGTTAAATGTTTGTGTTATGTCCGTAAATGTTTATTTTGTCAAAATAAATCAAAAAATAAAGTAAAATACATATTGCATGCATATAGGATTTAATTATGCATTTAAAAGATAATTTAAATAAAATCGCAAAAAAATACGCATTGGTTCTATTTTAAATGTTTCACTGTGTGATTGATGTTTTTGTCTATGTGTTAAATAATTGTTATAGAGTAATTAATATATTTTTGTGAAGTTAAAACGGTTTTATAATTTTTAAATTAGAAAATGAATTAATTGAAAAAAAAAACAAAAAAAAACATACTAGTAAAAGATTGGACCTGGATTAAAATCCAGGCCCAAATCAATTAATTCCCTTCACAGCCCAATCCCAACAGCCCCATGTCCGGTCCAATTCAAACAAATCGAAACGACGACGTTTCATCACCCTTCATCAAAGGCCGTCGGATTCAATTCATCCAACGGTTGAGATACACTACCCTTACCCGTAACCCGTAACCCGACCCTTTAACCCGATCCAGCCTGACCCCAACCTTTAACCAAACGACGACGTTTGGTTAAGTGAATTGATCTCAACCGTAAATCTTAATTGATCCAACGGATGAGATCAATCCACCCCACTCGTATATAAATCCAATCCACACCCCAGCCCCCCAGACCAAACACCCCACCCTTCGGCCCTGTTCATCGTCTCCTTCAAGAGACCAAATGAACTTCACCTTCCACCACCGTGCACCGCCTACCGGAAATCGCCTCACGGCGGTTCCGGTAGTCCAAACCACCCCACCTTAACACCCTCGACTCCTCTCAACCTCTCCATTCCAAATCCATAACACATATACCTCGAATCAGGCCCCAATGTCTCGAATCTTCGATTGAAGTTTGGCCTGAAGAACCAACTGTCTCTGATGACCTCCAAAATAACACCAGAGCTTCCCCTGTCCATCCTCATCACGGATCTGTTAGTAGCATGGTTCGAATCTTCATAGAACTGCTCGAATCTTAATTTGAAGATTCGAGTGAAACCTAACCCTACTCAGATTCCTTCCAAATTAACACCAAATGACCCCTAGACCTCCCTCGTGCCTAGAATACCGTTGGTTTGCTTCGAATCTGCCTAGAAGTGTTCGGATTTAAGATCCAAAATCTGGAACCCTAAGAATTTTCCAATCTTGGAATTTTTCCGATTCGAGTGAAGGATTGAGGTCTAAGAGACTTTAATCGAGGTATTCTCAACTGAGAATACTTCGAATAAAGTCTGTTCAACCTCAAAAATGTCTGAATCCAAGTTGAGTCTGTGTCTGAATAAATTTGAAGATTCAGAGGTATTTTTCTATTTCTTTTGTGTATTCTACGTGTATTGTTGTTTGTTTTAATAGTTTTTTAATTTTTCATATTTGTTTTGATCAATTCTGTCATTTCTGTCTCCTACCCCATCTACTTGATCCGAATGAGAATTGTTTCTATTGGTTGTGATTGTTTACAATGTGTGTAATCGACTCGATTAAGTTCGTCGATTAATTATATTACGAATTCTCATAATACTGATTGAAATTATCTGTTATTATGTACTGTTTGTTGACGGATACTGTAGATAATCATTTTTTAAATAATACTCGTTAGTTAAATCATCCTGGTTTATATGAATCTGTCAAAATAAAGGTTGTATATATGTTACTGTCTGAACATTAAAGTTTCAGGACATTGTCAATATTGACAATGATCCTGTGTGTGTTTGATTCTAGTTCAGTGTTAGGTCCAGTCTGAATTGTGTTGATAATTTTCAGTAATATGTTGTTAGTTCTAAATTCAGTGAAATATTACTATAATGTCAAGTTTGGATTCAAGTTTACAAAAGTTGGTCAGATACAATTGTATTAGGAGGTTAATAGGATTGGTTATAGCTGTAAATCAGAAGAATAACTAAGTTTGTACAGATTTTAGAATCTGTTTTGCTGTAGGTTCTGATTTTTTTTCAGTAATAACATCAAGATTTCAGGGGCACTTCTGGGAATGAAACAGTAAAAACAGGGTGTTAATGCTAGTATATTATAATGTAATGTTAGTGGCTATTAGTTAATGATACTAATGGGGAACAAGGGATAATGGGCTGCTGAAAATTAGGGAAAAGGTTTTACATAATGGGATTTTCTGTTTTTTTTTTAAAAAGAAGAAGGGGGTCCAAGAAGCACTTAAATTGCCTAAGACCAGCCCTGTATAAATACAGGAGCTGGACAGACAGTTAGGGGAAGAGAATTTTAAGAGAGAAAAAAAAACAGAATTTTGAAGAAAAAACAGAATTTTCAGAGAGAATTTCTAAGGGCAGAATTTTTCAGAGGGAAAATTTTAAGAAAGAAAAAGAAAGGCAGAGAGAATTTTTAAGAGAGAATCTTTAAGAGATTTTGAGGGCTGAGATTTTAAAGAAAGGAAACCGAAAATAGAACACTCACATATACACTCACACACAGATACAGCAACAGAAACAGAAAATCAGAAACAAACTGAATTTGTAGCTGAAGAAAAGCTGAAATCTGAAATATTGTTCTTGTGTTGAATCTGTTCAACTTTGTGTGATTCCACTGTTCAGTTAAAATCTGAAGTGTCTTTCAAAGTATTTTACTGTGCATCTGGGCTCTTCGAATCCTATTCTTGATCAGATTTACTGTGTTATCAGTATATTCTACTGAATTTGTTACTGCTGTAACTGCTGAAACTTACTTCTTCTACCTCCATTTTCAGGTATATGTCTTTTAAATTTTAAGTTGGAAAGAGATTTCAGCATGACCCGTCAATGAAGCTTGAATTGAAATGTTATTTTCCAATTGTCCAAGTTCATTAGTTCTAATTTCATTTTTATGTTAGTTAACTAATAGTGAATTCAATTTGATAGCTATGAGTTAAATTGTCTTATTTTGAAACTCATATAAAGTTTTGTAATAATGTTAGCTATTCCGAAATCTCATTGGTATAGATATACGTGAATTGTCAAAACAGGGAGTGAGACATAAAAATGGGCCATTGATTACATCCCATAATACCATTAGCTAAATGTAATGATTAAGAAGTTACATTAGTAGAATATCTTGTAACAAATATGATTTTGTTTAGGTTGGTATAAGTTATTATATGGTATGATGACATGTATAATCATATGAGTAAAGTAAGTTGGTATAGCTCATCATGATGTTAAAACGTTATGAATATTTACGCCAAACGGTTAGGTTGTATGTAAGGTAACTTTGTTGAATTAACTTGCATAATAATGCCTTTTCTATAAATTCGATGCTTATCTACTTTCATAAAGCAAAGTGACCAAATAATTAGGTCTATTAAGATTAAAACGAGTATGTGAGAATAAGTTGAGTTGTATATACACAAATGGCAACATCTTAAATCAATGGTAATAAAAAAAAATTTGCAGTAATTATGAAAATTCCCGGAAAATAGTTCCTTCCTTTATGAATCATTTATTTTCGGTTTCATATGCAATTTATTCTTTGGCATATATATATATATGTCACATTTGTTTTAAAGTTAGTATTAATCATATTTTTATTCTGTCCTTTGAATTTGAATAATTGGAATGAATATGATTTATATTCGGAAATTATAATCAATGGTCGATATTTAATAAATTGTGGATTATTTTCCAAAAATTTAAAGAATATCTTAAAACGAGATTTCTCGTGATATAACAAACATTTTTTTTGGAAATTCCATAATATCATTACAAATATGTTGCGCAATTAGGGATACGTTCGCGTACCCTGATTATACTTTTAAAAGCAAAATTTCGGATTATGCGTACGCGCAATTTCGAATGATTATTTAATAAAAGGATTTTTCTAAAAGGCGTTAAATCAATTTCATAAAAATCCGATATGTACGGTTCATTATTCAAGAAAAATAATTATTCTTGATTCAACGCAATCTCGAAAAAATGTGCTTAATAAATATATTGTCAAAAGTAATTGTGTACACGTGCGCGTGACACAATTCCGCATCTTTTTTAATTTATAACACGAATATACGTACGCGTAATTCGATTCAAAGAAGGTTTCTCAATCATAATAAGTATAAGCGGTAGTAAAATCAGATAACATCAATATTTAATAAAATCAAGTTGATTAAGCCAATAATAAAAACAGTTAAGCGACCGTGCTAGAACCACGGAATTCGGAAATGCCTAACACCTTCTTCCGGATTAACAGAATTCCTTACTCAGGATTTCTGGTTCGCAGAAAAAATAAACAGAGTCATATTCTCCTCGATTCAGGGATTATAATTGGTGACTTGGGACGCCTCAAAATTCCCAGGTGGCGACTCTGAAACAAATAAACAAATCCCGTTTCGACTGTCCTTTAATTGGAGAAAACTCCCCACGCGCCCCGCGACGCGGCTAAAAGGAGGTGCGACACTTGTCATTACTTTACAATCTTTATTTTATAACACCAAATTGATGATAAAGATAATGAAGACAAGAAGAATTTTAGAGTAGTTCTTTTTTACTTGAGTTGTGAGAAGCAAGAAGTGGTAGGTTCTAAGTATATAGTTTGATTCTTAAGCTATATGAGCGAGCAAATATTTTATATGTCTAAACTTCACAATTATTACACGAAGCTGACCTAAGATTCCAATTTTAAGGGATGAGAATCGAATGCGAGAGAAGTCAAAAAGAAAAATATTGTATATGCAAGTTAATTCCGGAGACTACACATGTTTTTCACAATTAGTTTGTTCGAGTATTATCAAAACCAGATTCCAAATTAAGACTTCAAAATACAAAAAAGTTGCTGATGAATTCATTTAGCATTAAAAATGTCAATAATAATTTTCCCACACGATTTAGAAATGCAAAAATCAATATACTGATAGCTCATTAATAAACAGAAAAAAATTCAAAATAAATTGAGAACATTTCAGCGCCAAGTATTAAGCAGAATTCTATGTCACGACCCAAAAATCCCTCCGAAGGAGTCGTGATGGCACCTAGCCTCTAAACTAGGTAAGCCTAACATTAACTGAAATAACATTGAAAATTACCAACTTTAAATGAAATTTCTCTAAACAATTTACAATTCCCAAAACCGGTAGTACAAGTCATAAGCCTTTCTAGGAGTAGTCATACAACATAAATACATCACTATTCCGAAACAAGGGAACATATGGAAATAAGCTCAATTAAAGGTGACTCCAAGGACTGCGAACGCTGCAGCAGGTTTACCTTGAGTCTCCACCACAACGAACACCTATTATCGATCAAATACCTGGATCTGTACACAAAAATGTACAGAAGTGTAGTATCAGCACAACCGACCCCATGTGCTGGTAAGTGCCTAGCCTAACATGTAGTGACGAGGCTAGGACCATACTACCAAATAAACATGTACAATATAACGTACAAAAATAATAGGAAGCAGATAACAATGATGGCAACACTGATTAACCAGTGATATAATTAGCAGGCAACAAGAACACCATAAATGCTTCTCAACAAATAATAAATACAAGTGAAATCAATTAATCAAGTCCTTCAAATATAAATCTTTCGCCTAGAATTCCTTCAAGTAATAATCTTTAAGATAATATGTTTTTCAATAAATATGTTTTGAATATATTTCCTTCAAATAAATATCTTTCAAATAAGTATCTTTCGAATATAATTCTTTCGAGTAAAGGTCACCTTGTGACACCTCATTTCATAATCATAAATAATATAGGTCTCAGCCCACTTTCATATTTTCACGACATCTCGTGCCCATATTTATATCACAACCGCACGGATAACTCACGTGCTATTAAATCGTGCCTATATCATAATCTGTCATTAATAAAAATCATCATATTTTTTCCGGTACCTTGTGCCCACATGTTTCTGTCTCACATTTCGCAACAACCTTATCATGTTACTCAATTCATATGGTCCATAACCCAATACAATTAAGAATGTTCAAAGAGCCTCATTTACTTGATATAAAGTAGAGTACAACTTCCAACCCAATTAGGAAATCAACAAGAAAAGATGAAATTATTTTTAGAAATCATTCGATAAAGAAAATACCCTTTTTCCATTAAAGTACAATATCGAATGAATCATTACCTCTAATACGAGAAATCAATAAACCAAAGCATAGTAGAAATTCTTTTTTAAGTAAAGTACAACCTCAAACGATTTAAGGGGATATAGTTGAGGAACTAATTGAATTAAGGGTGTAACAATTATTGAAGTTTGAAGTATTGGAATGTATATATATGTATAAATGCGGTGAGATATTGCAAACACTGTAGGTTCTAACACAAAGGATCACAACAATAAAGGAATTCAAACAGTTTAAACACTTGAATTGATAACAACAAATAAACACAGCAGTAGAAAGTGCACGGCATCACCCTTCATGCTTTTACTCTCTCTCACCAAAATAATACACGGCATCACCTTTCGTGCTTTACCGTTCTTCCTCACCAAGACAATACACGGCATCACCCTTCGTGCTTTAACGCTCTTCCTCACGAAAACAATGCACAGCATCACCCTTCGTGCTTTGCGCTCTTCCTCACCCAAACAACAATCACAAGGCAAATAGGGTAAGAGAATCTATAACCTCGAAATAAAATCAAGTAACAACAGAAAATCAGTAAATAAACATAAATGACAATATAACTCAATTATCAGCAAGAATCACGGAAAATCAAGGACAAATGCACGGCATCACCCTTCGTGCTTTTACTCTCGTCCTCACCACAAGAATCAATATAAACTGCACGGCATCACCCTTCGTGCTTTTACTCTCATCCTCACCATAAAATCAATATAATCGGCACGGAATTGTACATCGTGCGGTACGGCATCACCCTTCGTGCTTTAACACTCTTTCCTCACCATATGAATAATATAAATGTGCACGGCGTCATCCTTCGTGATTTATCGCTCTTACTCACCCAAACAACAATCACAAAGCAATTTGGGCAAGGAAAATAAAAAATATCACAATAAAATCTCGGCAAGGGAACAATAGTACAATAATCAAATCCCGGCAAGGGAAACAATAACATCCCGGCAAGGGAGAAAATATCATGATTCTCTCTTTCCTTTCTTCTTTCACGTTTACTTCACAACTCATTTCTCAACTTGAGCCAACGCTCTACCATGTTCAATTAATAATAATACTTCCACAAGTCATATACCTCAATAGAAATTATTATATAGAGCATATACAATACGAAACGGAGTCATATTAATCAAAGTATAAGATTCATGGGCATGCTTGACACCAACGTATAGATACTCGTCACCATTCCTATACATCGTACTCAACAAATAACATATAACAAATAGGACACAACTCCTAATCCCTCAAGCTAAGGTTAGACCAAACACTTACCTCGCTTTGCAACCAATTCAAAATTCCAACAAGCCTTTGTCTCGCGAATTCGTGCCCGAAATTCTCAAATTTAGTCATAAACAATTCAATTCAGTCAATAAAAATTATAGGAATTAATTCCATATGAAATTCTATGGTACTGTTCACGGGGGTACTGTTCACATGCTGTAAAAGAAAATTCAGCAGCCTTTTTATATCCGTTAACCTTCCGAAATGCACCCGAGGCCCTCGGGACCTCAACAAAATACACCAACAAGTCCTAAAACATAATACAAACTTATTCGAAATCTCAAATCGCATCAAATAATGCTAAAACCGTGAATCACACCCCTTCAAGCCTAATGAAACTAAGAACATTCAACTTCTATATTCGATGCAAAAACCTATCAAATCAAATCAAATCCGATTGACTTCAAATTTTGCACACAAGTCATAAATGACATAACGAAGCTATGAAAAATTTCAGAACTGGATTTCGACCCCGATATCAAAAAGTCAAATCTCCGGTCAAACTTAAGAAATCTTTAGCCTTAGATTTCTAAATTCCGTTAAATGGCGATAATTTGATCTAGGGACCTCCGAATTCGATTTCGGGCATATAACCAAGTCCCAAATCACGATACGAAACTACCGGAATGGTCAAAACTTTTATCCGGGTTCATTTGCTCAAAATGTTGATCGAAATCAACTCAGTTGAGTTTTAAAGCTCTAGTTCACAATTTAATCCATTTTCTTCACATAAAAACCTTCTGGAAAATTATACGAACTGCGCACGTAAGTCGAAAAATTATTGATACTACTTCTCAAGGTCTTAAAATACCAAGATGATTATTTAATTTAAAGATGACATTTTGGGTCATCACAGTCTACTAAAGAGATGATGGAAGATTTTCAGGGGGGAGGGGAGATGTTCGGGCTGAAAAAGATGATGGAAGAGGAAGGGGAGTATTTATTTTTAAAAAAATAAATGAAAGAGATGAATTTGGGGTTGGGGGTTTTGGGGGGATTTTTTTTTTTTGGGGGGGGGGGGGGGGAGGAATTTGGAGATCTAAGGAATACGACGCGGGACGCGGGCGGGGGGGGGGGGGAGGCTTTGATCGGACAATACCGAACGTCAAAGGTTGCTGTTGACGGGGTGATTATTTTCTATTTTCTTTTTGCTTCACAAACTTGTTTTTTAATATGTTTTTGGGCCCAAAATCCACATGGCATCGTCTCATTTGTCAAGACGCCACGTTATTTGCGAGTGACTTACATGCATTTTATTTTTTGACTGATTGTTGGTGAGTGGTTTAATATGTAAACTTTTAACATACATTAAGTGTCTAATAGAAAATAGTCTTAGTTGCAGTGTCCAGATGTAAAAAAAAAAAGATAAGTTTAAGGGGCTGGATATGTATTTGACCATTTAGATATGTATCCAATTTAAACATATTAACAAATACCCCCTTACTCAGTTCTTTAAAGCCCCCTTTACTCAATTCTTTAAAATCTCAAGGTTACAAGCTAACATGGGAAATAACTCAATATATTTTAGTATATGTCGCAGCGCTTCGCAAAAGTTATTAGAGCTATGAAGATATTGCTTGTAGATACTTATTGGTAACTTTGCAAGATCAATTACTACCACTACTAGTTGTTATGCTGCAGGCTGCAGGTCCCCAGTTAACGACTGAAAAGCCCTTCAATATGCATGCAAATTTTGATTGCCTAATTATTGGCTTAAAAGAATTAGATAAACAGTTAAGAACTTTTTCTCTCTATGTCTCTTCCATTTTTGTGAATTTTCTATAAATCAGCAGTATTTTTATTATATAATCAAATATTAAACATTATTTGTTTATTAAAAAAGTACAATTCAGTTTCTGCCAGAAGGGCACCTTATTACATACATATACAATAAGACCTCTTCATAACAACCCTTCTTTTTAACAATTATTCATTTAAACTTTTTTGACAAAGAATGTTACTTTGAGACAGACTTAAGCAATTAATTTTTTTTATTGAAAGATCTGCACATATTTGTATTTCATTGGATAAAAGTTTTCCAATCTTATCAGAACTATATTTATTAATAATGTGCATTAGCTAAATCTTTAATTTCTACTTAAAAAATATAAATATTTTTTGAGATTTAAATTTAAATAATCTTCTTATCGTTATAATCTCAGAAAATCAAATAATAGAATTTTGGATAATTTTTTGCTATAACAGCCAAATAAGATTTAAATGTTATTTATAGATATATAAATAGTTAATCGACATAAAACCAAAAAATATATTACAACAAATGAGGTTGTTATAAAAAAGTATAATTGTACTCCATTATTATGTAGACAACAATACTTTAGTTCTTTCTTCTTTTGCCTTCTCTTTTCTTCTGCTTTTTCAACTTACTCCTTATTTCCCTCCTCTCCCTCCTCCTCCTTCGTCCCTCTTATTCCTTTTTCTCCTTTTTTTTGGTTCCGAATTTTCTCCTTATTCTCTTCTTCTCCTCATCCTCATGACATTTAGGAAGGTTTTTTTGCAAATTAGTCCCGCATTAGTATTTGAATTAGTCGAATAAAATTCTAATATAATAGAGTAAGGTTCGAGGCTCACTATCATAGGCGGATATAAAGTCTTATCTTGTAGTTACAGATGAAATAGATTTATCTTTCTCTTTGAGATCCAGTAAATGTCCTCATGGATTGAGAAGGAGAATAAAGAGAAAAAGGGGAGATGATTTGACAGGTAGATGATAGATGGTGGAAAAGTAAATAAAGTTCAATGAAACTGGTGATATTTTAGAGGAAGATGTAAATCTCAGTTTAGCATGCTAGATTAAACTTGTCCAAAGTACAAACTACAAAAATGATAGAATTAGCCATTGGGTAGAACTTGTAAATAATTTAACAAGATATATGTATAATGAAGATAGTGCAAATTTTAGCCCGTCCTTGCTAATATTTGAATAATTGAACAACACAAACACAATTAGTTCATAGGGACTATACCTACAAATAATTTAACAAAATAGATAGAATGAAGATAGTACCAAGTTTAGCTCGTCGCGATTAAATAAATAATTTAACTACACAGACAGAATTAGCCCATCAAACTAAACATGTGAAGAAGAGCTAGCATATTTTCCGAGGCTATTTTTGCTAAACTTTAATAAACGAGAAAAATCTAAATAGTGGCGTGAAGTGCACAAAAACCCAATATTGTCACTGTTTAAATTTTGACCTAAATTTTTAATTTTTTGCACGTCTATCCACTTCGGAACAACTTCAAATATGCAGTAGTTTTTATCTGGCTTAAGCCATTTTTGCCTGAAGTTCATCTACATATGGGCTATGGCTGAAATTCATTTCAGACAATTAGGCCTAGATGTTTGAACATCACATGTCTGAAGTAGTTATAAAGTAAGTAATAGCTTGTTTGACCAAGTTTTTTTTGGGCCAAAAGTACTTTTTTTGGCCGAAAACAGTTTTGGCCAAAAATTGAGGTGTTTGACTAAGTTTTTGGAAGGAAAAAAAGTGTTTTTGAGGAGAAGCAGAAAAAAGTAGTTTATCTCCAAAAATACTTTTTTGAGAAGCACTTTTAAGAAAAATACACTTAGAAACAGTTTTCAAAAGCTTGGCCAAACACTAATTACTGTTCAAAAGTGTTTTTCAAATTAATTAGCCAAACACAAACTGCTTCTCACCAAAATCACTTTTTTAAAAAGCACTTTTGAGAAAAACACTTCTCAAAATATGCTGATTTTAGAAGCTTGGCCAAACGGGCTATAAATAGGCGTGCAATTTTTTTGAAAATTGGAGTACAAGTTAAATACCAATGTCCAAATAGGTATCCCGCGAAATTTTTACCCCTAAGTAAGACTATTTGTGTAAATCTCCCAGTAATTTCTCTTTTGGGCCAATCCTTTTATCGGCTACACAAATAATTGGGCCGAAAAATTTAAATCCAAACTAGCTTTGAGAATTAGAAACCCATTTGGTTGAGGACCATTTATTAGGCAGCCGCAGAACCTCATTGAATTCAAAACCCTAGTGTCCCTCTAACCCTATCAGTTTCTTTTTTCACTTTCAGCAGGCAGCCGAATTGAGGACGGCGCCGTCGACTGGTAAACATGGTACACGTCGCCTTTTACCGCAACTGTAAGTTTCCTTAATCTCATTGTACATTTCCTATTATTAAGTTCTGTATTTGTCAAAAGTTCTTTCAGTTTTTTAGAAATTTGTATATCAAGTGATAAATGTGGAGAATTTTTAGTGTTAGAAACCTTTAGTTTGAGTTAAAACATAAATATTGAGTATTGGAATAAATCAGGTCCAAATGGAGCTGAGTGGATCAAACTTAAGTTAGGGTTTGGGTAGTCACTGCTGTAACTTTGTGGTAATGATGAGATTAGTTTGAATATAAGCAATGCTAGGGTCTGTTATGATAGTATTATGGCCTGAGGATAAAGTGGTAGAGCCAAGAATTCTAACGAGGAGATCCAAAAAAATGTAAAAATATCGTCAATGAAATGGGAAGAGAACTAAGAGGTTTCAGGTGCATGTCCAGTGGAGCAAAAAACACTAGGTGATCTCTTCTTATTTGCCCCTCTACCTATGCTGGTGGAAGGTAGCAGGTATCTAAGGGAATCGTTGAAGGGGCGTCAATCTAGCGCTGACACTACCGTCATTAGAAAGAGTGTAAAAATGTCACATCTAGTATTAACCACTTATACCACTACACTAAAAGCGTTATTTTATTTTATTTTACGGGGATTTAAAAATTTATATATTTGCATAATTTTGGCATGATATTAGTTTAAATGGAGTATCGTGGTCAGTGCAGATTCAAACAAGGTTTTGCCTTTGCCCTATTGCATAGTGTAATTTTTGAATGAAGGGGATTCTTCCTGACATGTGGCTTTGCCACTGCTGAGCATGCCTATTGAATTCTTCCTTCTAAAATTGGATACTTGTTAGTACTGCATGTTTCATAGCTATTATCTGCTAATGAATATAGTGGGTTATTGAAAACAGAAAAGTTGAATGCTTGTTAATCATTCTGTTTCAGTTTTGTGTAATGGTATTTTCAGCTCAAGTGACAGTTGCCACAGTATAGTAAGAAATCCAATTGTTTGGTTAAAATTTTACATTTGGAAATTTTCCTAAAAGCAAATTTTGATTCTCTAAATCTAGAACTTTTTGTTTGGTTGTGTAACTTGTATCTCTCTTTCATTTACAATGGGAAACCAGATCAGCAGTCTCAACTAATTAACCTGCAACTGCATAAACATCTTTTCTATTAATGTTCATCTTTTTAAATTTAAGCCTATTTTCATAACAATGTCGGATAGCCTAGTGGGAAGGAAACCTGGGGTTTGGGGGATTGGGGCAGACTTTACTATGTTACAAAAAAGGGGTTTTTTAATCCTATGTTGATATGCGATTTGCGTTTGTAAACAGATGGGAAGACCTTTAAGAAACCTCGACGTCCCTTTGAGAAAGAAAGATTGGATGCAGAATTGAAGCTCGTTGGAGAGTATGGACTGAGGTGCAAGAGGGAGCTGTGGAGAGTCCAGTATGCTTTGAGCCGTATCAGGAATGCTGCAAGAATGCTTCTGACCCTTGATGAGAAAGATCCACGTCGTATTTTTGAAGGTGAAGCACTCTTGAGGAGGATGAACAGGTACGGGTTGTTGGATGAGAGCCAGAACAAGCTCGATTATGTCTTGTCACTCACTGTTGAGAACTTCCTTGAGCGTCGTCTGCAAACCCTTGTCTTCAAGACTGGCATGGCTAAGTCAATCCACCATGCTAGAGTGCTCATTAGGCAAAGGCATATCAGGTAAAAATAGATTATCTTTTTTAGTTACAACTTTTTAAAATATAAGCTGCACTTTTACCCTTACTTTTGAGGTGTTTTCTGTAAGTGCATTTTTTAATTTAAATTTCGTTGAAAGACCTTTAGCACTTTTATCTGATTTAGAATAACTGTTTTGGCTGAAGTGCTTGTTAGAGAGTTATTGGCTTTTGTAAAATATTTTTAGCTTTCCCTTTGTGTTGATCAGGCTCATGCAATGCCGACGTCAATGAGGAATCCTTCTCGACAAAAAAGAAGTCTCATATTGTCATTCTCAATAATAAAATAGAAAGTTCTAGTCCAAATTGCAGAATAATAATACTTATCTTATTAGCAAGTAATTCTATGATTTCATCTCTGTCAATAAACAAAGATGAGCAATATTAACACAGTGAGCTCTTTGTGCTGCTAGTTTTCCAATGTTGAATCTTGGTTGAACATTATACTGTAGTTGCAAACTAGGTTGTCATTTTGGTAAGAATTTGTTTAATCATTTCACTTTGCTTTATAGGTCTTATATAATCGTTCATTTATAATCTTCATAGATATGTTTAAGCGCTCTAAATTGCTAGGTCTCTAGGAGCCAAATATTTATATGGACATTTCACTTGTTATTAAGACCCCCATAGTTCGCAGAGAGTGGTAGAGGTGTATTTTATTGCATTGATGGCTAAGCGTGGTGATAGATTAAAGGATCTTTGGAAGCTTGGGGGTAGCCATATTCTTTTCTTAGCAGTACATAACAGATTTGCACTTGGTAACGATCATTCTTTGGGGATCCTCCCCCTCCCCCCCATGGACTCATAGTTTGTATATTTTATATAGTAGTTGTGCACTATATGGACTATTGGTTCTTTGTTACTTGTGTGCACAGCAATGAAGCTAACCAGACTAATGCTAACTGCATTGCAGAGTTGGAAGGCAAGTAGTGAATGTTCCTTCATTTATGGTGAGAGTGGACTCTCAGAAGCACATTGACTTCTCCCTCACCAGTCCTTTTGGTGGCGGGCGCCCTGGAAGAGTGAAGAGAAAGAACCAAAAGGCTGCTGCCAAGAAGGCTTCAGGTGGTGATGGTGACGAGGAGGATGAAGAATAAGCGTTTGCATAAGAACCTAAAGAAAGCCGTCGGTGATGGAGCTTGTGTTCGTTTTTGGAATTTAATTACCCATGTAGTGCTTCCTTGCATTCCTTTCTTCAATATTGTGTACCTTCATATATTAGAAAGAAATCTTCTTAGCAGAGATTGGGAGAATGTTTTGAAGTTTGGATTTTGCACGGATGGTTAGAGTTTTGACAATTTGTTTTTGAACCAGACGACATGTTATTTAAGTGGTTGAAGTGAGTCCAGCAAGATTATTGCCTCGCTTCAGCCCTTTTCTTTAGATAGACCATGAATTTTTTTTACTCTGAGATTGCATGTCATTTTACGGTGTTGTAATCTGAAAGTCTGGACTATCTTCTTGGTCGAACTTTTGGTTTCTGGCAATTAAGTCACCTGAGAAATCTAGTGGTTTTTAGATGTAAGTTAGCCTTGTAGTTGGAGGTGATAGAGATAGGTGTTCATTCTTGTCTTAGTATTAAATCTTGATGAGATACGTTTGACATGATTTTAAGAACTGAGTTTATGCTTTTATAATATGCACGCTGATATTAAAGGTTAATCGTGCTTTGCCCCTGAACGTGACAACTTAGATGCTAAATAATCTAGTGCTTTGGGTTATTATGAAGTTTATTTGGTTTCCCCTGTCTGGGTTTTTTAGATTGTATCAACTCTTAAGGGTGGCTTGGTTACAAGGATAAGTGATCTCTCGGAATAAAATGTGTAATTATTTAATCTCATGTTTCTTAGGATTTAGTTTTGAAATAAGTAATTTCGAGATTGACTATACCACAATTATGAATCAATATTGTTTTTATATCACATTCAATATATAATAACCATTCTACTGACAAAAATGTCCTCCAAAGTTTTTTCTCCCAAAGACCTTTAAGAAGGCTAAGGTTATATCTGAAATAAAAGAGTATTCAAGTTTATCTATTGTAAACCCAATCACGCGTTTTATATTATATCCCATATATTTTGCTTTTAACTCAAAGAACGAGGCATTTACCATTAAAAGTATCTTCACTACTGGGAAAATTGAAAACTAAGGATGTCCTAGTCCTACTCAGATGGGGCATGATGCTTGAGGGTGATTGTGTTCTGTGCAAGTCCCAGTCCGAAACTTCTCTACACTTATTCTTTGAGTGCATTTTTTCAAAAACTTTCTGGCAGAATATATTGGGATGGCTGAAATGGCAAAGAAACATTATGCCATGGGAATCAGAGTGGCAATGGGTTCAACAGAAAGCAAGAAGGAGGACCTCTCAAGGAACTTTGTTAAAGCATGCTTTGCTACTGTAGTGTATGACATTTGAATCGAAAGGAATGCTTGAGTGTTTCAAAATAGAGCTACAAACATGAAGACAATGGTGCATGATCTGATAACCTCTATGTGCATTAGAGTTAGGGGTAACAGGAAGTTGTTTGAGTTTATTTGTTCTTTGTAGGAGTTTTGATATTTTAGTAGATAAGATTATTGGTGCCATAGGATAGTCATGAGAAGAGCAACCTGGTAGGTTGTCTTTGTTTTGTACATATTATTGATGATTAATAATATTGTTTTAATTGCCAAAAAAAACAAGTATCTTTACTAGTTAACTCGATATTATAATATTCACATTATAATTCTAACATAACTTTTGGGATAATTATCAATATCTCTTCCTATCAAAATGAGATTAGGAGAGCGCCCAGTCCTCTTAGAAATCAATTGTAAAAGAAAATTAAGAGTGCTTAGTGCTTGGTCTTAAATAGCGGCTTCTGCTCCTGATGAACTGTCCAGCTAGGTACGATCATACACAGACACATCAGGGATAATACTTTTGAAAATTATGTCAATCGGATAGACTTTGTGAGCATTTTTAACAGATAGGTCAATTGCACATAACACAAAGTCACGTCAATATAGTAAATTTTAATGAACTATTGAACAAACACAAATTATACCAATCAGTTAGAGTTTGTAAACGATTTTATAAATATGTCAAATGCATATAACACAAAGTCATGTCAATACGGTAGAATAAAAAATTTCTTTGAGTGTGTCTAAAACACACTGCTTTTGCGAGGTGGCATGAACATGTTTTTATCACAGTATTCATGATACTAGATGCCAATAGACACTATTCCAAGTTCTAAATATAGAAACCATTTCTTAAATGTGTTATTCACTCCAACAATCAATTACTGAAATTTTTCTACAAGTACTATCAGTTTCACTTAGGTGACAAATTAAGCAAGTTTCCATTTTAGCTATTTGCTATTTTGTAGCGTATTCTTCTTCAACTTCACGAGATTATCATTTTTAATAAGGTCTACATTTTTTTCACTCAAAATTGACTTGCTGGCAGACAACAAGTAGTGGGGTTTGTGTAGAATCCTAAGACTAGAGCATCCACTAAGTAAACTTTAGGCGTATAATCCAATTCAGAAAAATGTTTTCTCATTGCAAATAGTAGTGTATGGTCAACTCCACGAAATTATTGTGTCCAGCGGTGGACCCACTTTGAATTAAGAGGTATCACGCGACATCGAATTTTTTTATTAAATATATATGTTAAACTGTGCATATACTTATATATATAGAAAGAAAATGACACCTCTTAACGTCACGAGACGCTTGGAGCGTTGTTTTGGCGCATGATTTTGTTGGCCGAGGTTGTAGGTTCGACGCCCTAAGCTTATTTTTGACAAATATGACCTCTGTGGCTAAAAATTGTCGTTATGTTGTAGCATCGAATCCACGACTTGTCTCTTAAAACATTATATGACCAATTTGGGTCAAGGCTATCTATTACCTACGGATGTGATACTAACAATTTTTTTTATTTTTTATAAATATCGATATCGCTTATGAAAAAATTTCGCGTACGCACCTGATTGTGCCTTGACTTAGCTGCAAAATACTAGTGAAACATTGGGGAGTGTGACTTAGTAGTGGATAAATTGGGTTGAGGAATAAGGTTTCAAGTTTAAATTTCATTGGAGACAAATATATTAGGTGATTTTTATTTATTTGGATAGAGTTATTTGATATTTATACAGATGGTAGATAACAGATATTTCGTGAAATTATTCGAGGCGCGCACAAGTTAACCCGAAAATACAGTTATAAAAGATAATAAAATACTTGGCTGATGGTAAAAATGTAATTTAGGACAAATTCTGAAGCCCCTCGGTCTATTCTTGTTTTATGAATTATGAATTTCCCCCCACTGATTTCACATCGCAACGCTGGAGGCAAATGTTCCAGATCTTTAGATGGAGTTGTTGTACTTCTATCCATTTGAATTTTTGGCAATATATTGAGGGAAAATTTCACATTAGAACAATTAGGTTCCCTACTTTTAAATTTTATAGCTCATATTTTAATTTATAATCAATTAGCACTGTAGACATGTGATTTTAGACCCTCCCCAAGATTTTTATATTTTAGCACGTAAATATTTATTTTAGGCATAATATAGCTATTTCAACTCATTTTTACTCTTTTAGTTTATTTTATTACAAGAAAAATCAAAATTACAAAAATTGTTCCATTAATATTTTGTAGTCATTTTTAATCTTGAAAATACCAAAAAAAAAATAGTTTATTTTAACGGTCAGTCTTATTTTAACATTTGTTTTACTTAAGTAGAACTAATTAATAAATGAGATCGTATTTTAATCCCGTTCGCGAAGAAAGAATAAAACTTGGGCTCGAGCAACCCATCTTTAGGCCTAATTTTTGGACCTAATTCATAATTACCAAGCCCATAATTCTTAGACTCATACCCCGAACCTAATCCCTACACTATATAATAGTACCTAATCCCTACATAGACCTACAGGGAAAAGACCCCCAGGATTCGCCGTTTCTCTAAAAAGAAGATCGAAGGAAAATCAGCCATCTTCTTTCATTTTGAGAAGAGATCAGCCAAAAAAAAGAGCTAACCTAAGAGAAGAGACTAACGCCTCAGACTTAGGCAAAAAGAGGCAGCAGCTTCTTCTTCAAACAAAAAATGCAGAACCAAAGATCGTGAATAATTCAACCCCATTCTTCGACATCACCCATCTCTTAGCCGTTTCAGTTGTGAAAAGTCATAGCTTTAACCCCAAAATCCAACTGCAAATAGGCTTAAAATTAGTCCCTAATCTCTCGCCAAAACTCCAAAAGATTAGTGTAAATCAGCCTGCACCACCATGCCAACAATTTCTTCTTCCAGCAGGGTTCAAATGGTATTTCGAGAGGTCTTGTTCGAAGTTCGTCGTCGTGAGTTCCGAGCGAGGTGTTTTTCCATGGTCTTGTTTATTTTCTCTTGTCAAAATTATTGATTAATCAAGGTTCAGATTCAATTTCAAGGTTCATTCTCTATCCTTTCCTTGTTCTTTATTTCAAAAAATACTTTTTTTTAGTTGGAATAATATTTGAATTTTGATTAAGCATAAGTTGTTCTGCTTTTGACATCCTTTATTTATAATTAGATTTCATTGTTTTTGTGATTTCTTTAGATTATATTTGTTCATATATTGATGAATGACGTCGTAATTTTTTCTTTGTCTACAGTTTTGATTTTATCCCTCATGGTTACAATTCACTTTGGTTAGATTTGTTAGTATTAATTGCTTATAAGAATTTGAAAGGGACCGTTGTCTGTTGAGTCAAGTCCTTGAACAATTAGTTTATTGGGCTAAAGGAATAATTTTGTTTCGTGAGTAAGGTTAAGTTGTATTTGATGATATAAGCCCAAAAGAATAAGGACGTCCCTGTCCACATTCATGCATATGCTGGCCCAATTTTGCTCAAACACATGTAGTTAGCCCACGCAAACTTGAAAGTGCGTAGTTGCTTTAGGCGCGCTATTTTAAAAATTACCTTCCTAAACTCGGGTGTGCATTTATGTTACCCAAATCCAAATCTCAACAACGTTAGGTAAAATGTGTCGTGGACCGCGAGTGCACTTATGTGACGTGGTCCAAGATGCGTTTTAGGTGACGTTGAATCTTCCTAAAAATATTTAAATAAAAGCGGTTATAAAGTTAAAATTGAACCATAGGTTAAAACATGTATTAAAATCAGATAATAGACAAATTATAACAGTTGAGCGAGCGTGCTAGGACCACGGAATCCGGGAATGCCTAACACTTTCTCCCAAGTTAACAGAATTCCTTACCCGGATTTTTGTTTTCGCGGACTGTAAAACAAAGTCAATCTTTTCCTCGATTCGGGATTTGAATTGGTGACTTGGGACACCAATTATCTCAAGTGGCGACTTTGAATTTAATAAATAAATAATCCTGTTTCGATTGTCACTTAAATTGGAAAACATTCCCTTATACTCCTTCCGATGGGGTAGATAAAAAGGAGGTGTGACAGCTCTGTCGATTCTGCTGGGGAAAAGAACCCAGAACTTCTGGTTCAGGGTTCAAGAATTCGAGCTTAGAATAATTATTATAATTGACTTTATTTATTATACTGATTTTATTGCATGTTTGAGCCTATGTGCTAAATGCCGTTTGTTACCGCTTTCATATTATTTGAACTGTATATAAACTGTTATGAAACCCTTCTCTTCTCATCTTCGGAGATGTGCAGGCTGGCGTGACTCCTCCTTCTTTTAGTGTCATACCTTGAAATAAGAAAGAGGCTCGGACAAGTTACAAATCCAGATGGCCTTTTGGTTCCCGGTATGTAGCCCCCTCCTCGACTCGAGTTGTCCGCTCGGGTACACAAGTCTAGAACAATATACCCAAGTTTTTAGCTTAGAATAACTCAGCCTCATGCCGGATTCCTAGTAGGAACGTTTGTTTGTATCATGTGCATTTGACTTTGGGGACTCAACATAGGGGTTGGGTCCATCTAGGACAAGTGCACCCAAACTAAAAGACCATCCTGATACATCTTACGTGCTAATTGCGTATCTGTCTATTTCGGCTTGCATGCTGACTGACTTCTAGAATAGGGAAAGAAAATGAAAAAAAATGAAAATCGAAAAAAAAAGAAAAGAAAAGAGAGTGAGAGGTAGGTATTTGAATTACCTGAAATTATGTTGAAATTTTGAAGAAAAAAAAAGAAAAGTCATTTCAAAATAAGTCATATTTTCTTTTGTTCCGTCAAAACTGGACGAGCTATGCGGGTCTGATTCTCACTGGATGTGAGATACGTAGGCAAACCTCATCGGTTCCTGCCCATAATTTTCAAAAAATCCAAAAATATTTTCCTTTACTTCTTCTCTAGAAAAGTCTTTTTTTTGAGACCCCAATTTTCAAAAAATCCAAAAATATTTTCCATTACTTGCTTCTTTAGAAGGCCTTTCTTTTAGACCCTAATTGTTTTTTTAAAAAATATATACAAAAATATTTCTTTTAATTTCTTCCCAAAATCCAAAAATATTTTCATTCTTCTTTCAAAATTGAAAAGATAATTAAAAATTCAAAAATATTTTCTTTTTTTTAGAAGCATTTCTTTCATAAATTCAAAATAAAATTCCAAAAATATTTTCTTTCTTCTTTAGAAGTTTTTCTTTCTTAATTCTAGAAAAAAAATTAAAAAAAAATCTTTATTTTTTAGAAGTTTTTCTTTGCAAAAATGCTAAAGAAAAATTAAAATCCAAAAATATTCCCTTTCTTCTTTATAAGTCTTTCTTTCGAAAATATTAAATAAAAAATTCAAAAAAAAGTTAGTTTATTTACTTTATTCATGATCTTCCCGAACTACGCAAGATCTGATTCATGTTCCCACATGTTACGTAGGCAACCCACATCAGGTTCGGTCACCATTAAAAAAATAAAAAAAAAAATGTTGAAAGGAAAAAATATTGATAATAATAAGGACCGACTGAGTTCATTCTAACATGTTTTGTTTTGAATTGTGAAGAAGGTTGAGGTGGTCGGTTTGTAGTAAGCTGGAAACTCAAGTTCCAAGGAAAAATGATAACTGACATCGAAGCTGTTACAAGTGCTCAAGAGACTCGGGGTCAGAGGGTTCAACAAGAGTCTACTGTGTTTAAGAAAAATAGAATACAAAAACAGCAAATGACCGAAATGTGTCAAGCATGGGCCAATGGTCAAGGACAGCCTCGTCATGAGTCACAATTTTCTACACAGCAAGAGCAATACCACTCTCCCGAGTACCACTCGTACTTGTTTGATCTTCCTGCAAACATTGAGAAGCCTGCCCGAAAGATGGTATAGGAAGAAATGACCCAAAGAGTGAAAAGCTTAGAACAACGGTTGAAAAACATGCAAGGGTTGGCAGGTCAAAAGAGTGTTGCCTTCAAAGATATATGTATGTTCCTCGATGTCCACTTGTCGCCTGGTTTCAAGATTCCCAAATTTGAAAAGTATGATGGACATGGAGATCCCATAGCCCACCTGAAAAGGTATTGCAATCAACTGAGAGGTGCGGAAAGAAATGAAGAATTGTTGATGGCTTATTTTGGGGAAAACCTTACGGGAGTAGCCTCCGAATGGTTTATGGATCAAGACACGTCTCGGTGGTATGTCTGGGATGACATGGCACATGCCTTTGTCAAACAGTTCCAATACAACGTTGACATTGCCCTAGACCACAATTCCCTTTCAAACTTGAAGAAGAAACCAACTGAAAATTTCAGGGAATATGCCATTAAATGGAGAGAGCAAGCGGCCAGAGTTAAGCCACCCATGGATGAGAACGAGTTAATTACTATCTTCCTTCAGGATCAAGAGCCAGATTATTTTCAAAACATGATGCCCGCAGTGGGTAAATCCTTCTCGGAAGCAATTAAAATGGGGGAAATGATTGAGAATGGTCTTAAGACAGACAAAATTATAAGTCAAGCAATTCTCAAAGCCGCAACTCAGGTTGTCCCGATTTGATCCGATAAATTTAGTGACACAAATGAGAAGCACGAAGAAATCATGATGACAACGGGGTCGAGAAGAGGTCCCAGGAGAGCACCTCGAAGGTATGCGCAGCCTCATCAGGTTTCCCATGACTCCCCTGAGCATTATTATTCACCTCAGAACACATAATACTCTATTGCTCTACCTCAATATGTTGGCCAGTCGCCAAAACACCCCAGAAGGTGAGCACGAGCACCACAAAATCTCCTCCAGCCTCCACAAAATTTTCAAGTGCCCTATTATCCACATCCAAGCCAGGGGTATAAAGGGTAACAAAGGTTGAAAGATAATTTTACGCCAATAGGAGAGTCCTATGAAAGCTTATTTGAGAAGTTAAAGCATCATGACATGATTGCACCCATTCCTCCAAATCATATGGACCCACATGCAAGAAGCTTTGACCCTTCTAAAAGGTGTGAATATCATTCCAATGCCCAAGGGCACAATGTTGAAAGTTGTCGGGATTTGAAAAGAGAAATAGAAAGGATGATCCAGGAAAAACTGATTGTGATCCAAGATAGTGACACCCAGAATATCGTGCAGAATCATTTACCTGCACATGATGATGCACACTTTGTGGGGATGATGTCTGGTGACATGGAGTATGAGAATCCTCTCGGGAGCTTGTCGACTGAAATTGGAGAAGGCCATGGTGATTCTGATGATCAAATTTATGGCTAAATGTCAAGCTTATCAATTGAAAAGTCATTCTCTCCTTACTAGGGAGGAATCTTGGTAGCTTGTTTTGATGTTTTTTCTATTATCTGGGTTATTTCAGGGTTGTGATCCAGACTTTATTTGTTTTATTGAGTCGCACCCTTCTATCCATCCATTCTGTCTGTGTGAGTCTTGTCTATCTGTTTTTGTTGCTATTTTCATTATCCGGGTTATTTTAGGATAACTCGGATTTTAGGTTGCTTGTTTAGTTGTCAAACCCTTCCATCCTTATTCAATAAAATACAGTTCGTCCTTTCGTGTCATTCTATTTCTAGTTGTTTTTTCGCTAGTTCTAATGACATGACATGCATGCAGAAATTTTGGCCAGATCTTGGAAACTGATTTAATCTGGAATTGAATAACTGAAAAAAACACTTTTGAGGACGAATAAAAAGTTGAAGTACTTTGGAACTAAGGTCGAGTAAAATTCACCTTCAAATCATTGTGAAGATCAGGCTTGAGGATGTTTAACCAATTGAAGTTTGTTGGAAAGTTTGACATTAAGGGATGGAAAGTGTCTTGTGACCAGGACACACCAAGAGGAAAGACATGTTCGTCAATGTTGTGATCGGGAAAGATACTATGTTTGGCGCTCTCGAGGCTGGGAGGCCCTCTTTCTGCTATCCAAACACTTTATATCCTTCGCTACCCCTTTTGAGCCTGTGTTATTTTCGTTGACTACCCTCTTTTGGAATCAAGTTTAGAGTCAAGAGTCAAAAAAAATAAAAAAGGAAAAAAAAATGGAAAAAGAAAAAAAAGAGTCCATGTCCCAAGAGTACAAACTGGGCAATTCCTAGAAAGTTCAAGTGAAAAAAAAAGAAGAAGAAAAGAATTGTCTGCCCACAAAAAATAGAAGTTGGGGCAACTTGTTTTGAAAAATAAAAAAAAAAGAAAAAAAAGAAACAGAAAGAAAGATGAATTATAGTTAGGTCAGATGTTTGAACTACGTTCGACCTGATTCCTTAAAAAAAGGATAAGTAGGCAGTCTCACGGTTCGGTCCAACCAAATAAGAATTTAAAAGGAAAAAAAATTCAAAAAAAAATCTCCAATAGCTAAAACTGGGGCAAAGATTTTATTTTTAAAAGAGTCGATTCCAAAAGTTGTAAGTATACAACCCTGTCATCTTTAGTCTGTTTTGAGCCTCATGTCGGCCTTTCGTCCAACCGTATCCAAAAACCTTCCAAATAAAGACCTCCCGATATGCCTTCAAAAATGCCAAAAGAAGCATGCAATGAGCAACGGTTGTCACACGACATATAACACTGTCAAGTTACTCACAAAAAGTAAGAAAAAAAAAGAAAAATAAGAGAGTCTTACCAGTGAAAACCCTCACGGGCACAGTAAGGCGACGGTAAGTAGAGATGAATAAATGAAAGAGGCTTATTAGTGAAAATTCCTCGGGGAACCATTAGTCGAAAGTGAGTCGTGAAGCTGATGCAATGGATTGGCACGGATAGGCTCGACTTCAAAGATCATAAGAATGGTAAAAGGGAAGATTGGATTAGTTTGATAGATCAGGCCGTTGAGTCCAAAATGCATGTCATGATCATTAAGGCTAGTTATTGAAAAAGAAAAAAATTCTTCCTTTTGTTCTTCCAACAGAGGCATTTCTTGTTAATACTTGTTTCTTTGCACCATTGTGTCCTCCACTCTGAGTCAGTCCTTGTCAAAACAAGCAAGAAAAGATTTCAAAACTGCTACCAGCTTTTCAGTTGCACAAAGTAAATTTGGCCAGCACACTCAGTTGTTACTGTCAACATGCCTTGAGGATTCATGCAAAGGCTCCCCCTAAAGACTCTTGTCAGCCTACTTGGCGCAAGCAAAGATAACTAGTGACTCTCTCTGACAGACAAATTGCTCAAAAGTAGGAAGTCATTCAAGATATCGGAAAAGGTCACCTAAGTAAAGATCTCCAATTGGGATAAGGCTGATTGAGCCACAAATACAAATGGTACTAGGTGTGAAACAATTAGGGTTGATGCAGAGCAAAGTTTCCTGAAACCGACTCAAGCTGATTGAGCAGAAGCCAAGCTGCCCAAGACTCAAGGCCACAAACCGACCACCATTTTCAAAACTGATAAATTTTTCTTTGTGTGAAACAGGAACAAAGCAATGCAAGGAAAGTGGTTCAAAAAAAGGAAAAAAAAAGAGCTGATAGGGGGAAGTTTCTCAAATCGTTGGCGTTTATCTGTTTTGCTAGTGTGCATAAATTTTGCATTGCTCATCACATTTTTCCTCCTAGGATAAAAAGTCCTAGTCTGATGGATTTTCCCCCAATCAAAATCTTAGTCTGATGAACTTTCTCCTAGTATAAACATCTTAGTCTGATGAATCTTTCTCCTAAGATACAACAAAAAAACTTAGTCTGATGAATTTTTCTCCTAAGATAGAAGACCTAGTCTGATGAACTTTCTCCTAGGATAAAAATCTTAACCTGATGAATCTTTCTCCTAAGATACCAAAAAAAAGAGACCTAGTCTGATGAATTTACTCCTAGGATCGAAATGTTTGTCTGATGAATCTTTCTCCTAAGATAGAAGACCTAGTCTAATGAACTTTCTCCTAGGATAGAAATCTTAGTTCGATGAACCTTTCTCCTAAGATACCAAAAAAGAAGTAGAAAAGAGACCTAGTCTGATGAACTTTCTCATAGGATCAAAATCTTAGTCTGATGAATCTTTCTCCTAAGATAGAAAACCTAGTCCGATGAATTTTCTCCTAGGATAACAATTTTTAAAAAGAGAAGGGAAGTCTGGATTTGAAAAAAAGAGGGTCAATTTTTAGTTTTCTTGAAATCAGGGGACCCGCCTAGAGAATAAGGTCAGTCTTTACTTTAGTCAAGCTTAGTTTATAGTTTTCCGCAAGCTCAATCACTTTTAGGAGACGTACATCCTAGTCTAGTCTTTAGTTTACTCATTATTGCATCAATAGTGTAGGCATTTTACAATATTGCTAACAACTCACAAATCTTCCTAGTGCAAACTGGGACAGAAAATTTCGTTTGTTTTGTTGGTTTTGATTGCAGGCACTCACATGGAAAACAAGGGAACACAGAAAGTTTCAGCAATCAGGCACCCACCTGGAGAACAAGGGAAAGCGGTTCAAGTTTCGAAGGAAGATAGGTCAAGTTCAGCAATCAGGCGCCCACCTGGAGAACAAGGGAGGACAACTCAATTTTCAAGGGAAAACAGTTTCGAAGGAAGACAACTCAAGTTTCAAGGGAAAGCAGTTTCGAGGGAAGACAACTCAAGTTTCAAGGGAAAACAGTTTCGAAGGAAGACAGTTCAAGTTTCAAGGAAAAATGGTTCAAGGTGCAAGGGAAAACAATGTCAAGTAACAAGAGAAGACGGTTCAAGTTCAGCACTCAGGCGCCCACTTGAAAAAAAAGGGAATTCAATTCAGAATGCAATTCAGGTTAACAACAAAAGAAGCTCGCGTCAAGAATGTGAGTCAGCAGTCCAAGATGATCAACAAAAGTTAGTCACAATCCAGAATAAAAAGAAAAAAAAACAAAAAGAAAGACAAGAAGTGAATCCAAATGCAGAAGTTAATGAAAGATGTGAGCTGCTCAAGACATGGCTGAGGTCACAAGCTCTGCATGTCCCGTCTTGGTTTGAAAAGCTGAAGAAGATTGAACAAACACGTGCGACTGACAAGCATCAAGATTCAGATCAGGGTCCGCATGAAGAACCAACCAAGACTCAAGATCAAGCTTCAGAAGACTCATAGATAGGAATATTGTAACTCGTAGCTGATAGGCTTAGTTAGTCTTTTTTATTTTTGATTTTGATGTAATAACGGGACCGCGGACCGGAACCTCAGCGGAACGGCATCTCGACCGGCTCTCCACCTCGGCATACTCCATTACCTCATTCACATCTGAACTACACTTGGCCTGATTCCTTTATAGCCAAGGATATGTAGGCAGCTCAGATACTAGGACTCGGTCACATTCTCATTTCTCTTAGTTTTTGATCTCCTTAAATAAGGGTTGGGTTAGAAACCTGTCTAGTCATTCTTTGTCTGAAAACTCTTCGCGTTTCCAGTCAAAGAGGGGCAACTGTAGACATGTGATTTTTGACTATCCCTAAGATTTTTATATTTTAGCACGTAAATATTTATTTTAGACCTAATATAGCTATTTCAACTCATTTTTACTCTTTTACTTTATTTTATTACAAGAAAAATCAAAATTACAAAAATTATTCCATTAATGTTTTGTAGTCATTTTTAATCTTGAAAATACCAAAACAAAAATAGTTTATTTTAACGGTCAGTCTTATTTTAACATTTGTTTTACTTAAGTAGGACTAATTAATAAATAAGATCGTATTTTAATCTCGTTCGCGAGGAAAAAATAAAATTTTAGGCTCGAGTAACCCATCTTTAGGCCTAATTTTTGGACCTAATCCATAAATACTGTAAGCACGTGATTTTTGCCCAATATGAGAATTACTTTCTTTGGTGTGTAATTTTGTGATATTTTGTGATATTTTGAATAATTATTTGCATTTGTCTGTGCATGTTTATTTGCTAAATTAATAAAAAAATACAAAAATATGTCGCATTTTGCATGTAGGATTTAATTCTACAATTGTTAGTAATTGAATTTGTTTTACAAAAATTAAAAATTACAAAAATAGGCATCGTTTGCATTTTTAGCATTTAATGTCCAAATATACAATTTTATGCTTAATTAATACTTAATTGTGCGTTAATTGTTATTGGGAGTTAATTTGCGGTTTTATAACTTAATTTAGTTCTTAATAATAGTTTAAGTATTTTTATAATTTAGTTTTAGAAAAATAAAAGAAGAAAAGAGAGCGAAAATATAAAGAAAGTCGGAATTGGGCCTCTTCTTCGATTTCAAGCCACAGGCCCAAAAAATGGCCCAATCTTCCCTACGACCCAGTCCATTTCGAACTGGGTCGACCCAGTCCATAACCCAAAAGACCCAAACCCCTTTGTCTTACATTTTACAAAAACAAAACAAAACAAAAATAAGACAAAACCCTAAAAAGCTAAACCATCCGCCCCCCCTCTCCTATCTTCTTCTTCTTCCTCAAGCTCACCTCCCTCCCAACCATGGCAGCCCGGCAACCATCCTCCAAATGATCAGTCCAAGCACCGGAAAACCAGACCCCTCCACCGTCCGCCATTGACGAGCAACGTTGTTGCTGCGTTTTGCTCGTCGACCAGCTCAAATCTTACGTCCAAACACCCCTCGACGGACAGCTGCTTCATCGTCAACCTCCCCATCGCTGTTCTGCCGATGTTGCTTCTTCTCCCCGTCGTCCCCGTCATCGGACAGCTGCTGCCATGGTCGCCGCTGTTGCTGCCGCGATGTTGATGCTGCCGCGACGCTGCTTCTTCCCCTCCATCTTCACGTCGAGCTGCTCGTCACCGCTGCTCACGTTTCTGCCATGGACGAGCAAGCTTGATGCTGCCATGGCCAGCTGCGGGCTGCTGCTCCTTTCCCTCCGTCTTCTTCGTTTGGTCGAGGGTTTTTCGTCGAGTCAAGATCCTGTACGTCGTGAGTTCATCGTCAAGTTCGTTGTTTGTTTGGTCGTTATTCGTTGTTTCAATCCGGTTAGTAGTTTTTTGAATTTTACTTTGTCCGTATTTTGTTTTGATATTTTTTCGAATCTAAAATCGGCGAATGTTTGTTTTGTTCATGTCTATGGTTAGATATTTGATTTTTGGTTTTGTTCATGTTCATGTTGTTTGTTAAATTAATTTTTAGATTTCAAAATAGAAGTTTAATTAGTTGTTTACATATTCATTTCATGTTTGTATTATTGTTTAAGTGAATATTTGTTAGTTTGATGTTTGTTAGATTCAAATTGAAATTTAATTAACTATTTCTTCAATTTGTTTCATGAGTTTATGTATTGTTAGAAATTGTTAATATTGTTAAGTTCAAGCTTAAGTTCATAATTGTTTATTCGTCGATCTTGTTATTTGTCTAAAAAGAATTTAGTTGTGTTAAAGGAATATATTGATTTAATCGTTTAATCCGTCATGTTTGTTGTGTTAAAATAGATTCATTCATGTTCATACTTTGTTTGGATGATCTTGAATCCGAATTTTGTATAATTTGATTTCTTGTTTACCATTTATGATTATTTCTTGAATTGTTCTCATAATCTTGTTTAAAGTTTAATATAAGAATTGTTTGTTGTAATGTTGTTTGAATTGATTTTAAGTTCAATATGATTGAATTTAGAAATCTTCATACTTTGTTTGTTGTTGTTGTTGAATCCGAAAATAAGATTGTTTGTTGCTAAAATATTGTTCAATCAAATTTTAGTTGTTCTTTGTTGTTCAATTTGTGTTCATGTGATTTGTTGTTGAAATGTTGTTAAAATCGTGTTCATGTGATATTGTTGTTATGATGTTCATCCGTGTTCATATTGTTGTTAGAACATTGTTAGAAATTGATCATATTGTCTATATTTTGGTTAAGTTTGATTAATTGATGTGTTATAGCTGATGGGTAGTTTGGTAATTTGTAGTACGTTCAGGGGTAGTTTGGTAATTTCAGTAAGGTCGTGAGGGGTAGTTTAGGAATTGTACATTTTGTAATTGTTTATTTGAAGCATGGGGGACAAAATAAAATGGGGTGGGTTGTGATATGGTTATTTAATATAAAGGGGGGACAAGATTTAATTTAAAGGGGGAATCTTGCATTATTTTATGTTAGGCATGGGGGACAAAATGAAATGGGGTGGTGTGATATGTTTATTTAATGTAATGGGGATGAGTGGGAAGATAATGGGTTGGGTAGAGAAAAAGTATTGATTTTAATTAATTGAAAGGTTTATGGGATGGGTTATATATGTGAAGTCTTGAAATCAAAAGAGCAGAAGAAAATACACAGACAGATAATAAGAACGAGAGAGAAACGAATCTGAAAATAAGAGAGAAAAAAAAGGGCTGAACATTTAAGAGAGAAAATTCCGAAAAATATTTAAACTTTCAAAAAAAAAACTAAAAAAATATTCTGCTTTCTTTCATTGTTTGAAATCAGAATTAATTGTTGTTTCATCAAAGCTTGAAGCTTTTGTTTTTGGGATTACTGCTCTACTGGTTTGCAAACTCTTTTCCTGGGTTGGTACTGTTGCTGGGTTGTTGCTGCTGTGCTATACTGTTATTACTGTTGCTGATTCTCATCTTCATTTTTTTTGCTTCCAATATCAGGTACACAACTGAAAAGCTGGTTATTGTAATCCGAAATATGAAGCATGAATACATATGAAGAATGAAATTCTGAAGTTTTAATTTCGTTTTTCTTTGTTTCCTTTTGTTGATTATATTTAAGCTATTCCATGTATTACTAAATAATAACTGGAATAAAAAAAAACTTAAGTTAGTCTTTAATGAATCAGTTCGGCAAAACAGGTTAATTCACTAGTTATGAAGGTTTCAAGATTATCAACAGTAGGTTAATCATGAATAACTAGCTAAATTTAGCTAAGACATGAATTTAAATTAAAACTTCGTAAATTAGGCATTAAGGCATGACTTGAGTTCAAGCAAGACTAGAAGAACGTTTAAGTCTAACAAACTTTCTAATAAGCTTTAGTAATTATGGTTAAATCAAGTTTCAAATGGTTGTGAATAATTAATCTCAATAATTTTTTTTAACAATGCTGAGTTTTAATCTAGCTATATTTGATTCTTTTGGATATTAGTTGTTAAGCTTTTATTTTATTTATAATTTCGAAATTAAGAATAAAATTCCTTTTTCATCAATATTTGTATTTATCAAGCAATTAGCATGTCATGTTTTCTTAATAATAATAATAAATAAATAAATAACGTAATTAATTAGGATTTTCTTTATTCATTTTAGAGACTAATTTTAAATAGCAAAATGTAGTCGCTTTAAGATTTGTCCATTTAAAATAAATGAGACGAGCCTCGCTAAATAAAACACACAAATTGCGGGGGCCTCGATAAAAATTCAATTGATTACTTAAACTTCGGGATGGGCCATTTAGCAAATTTCACGGCCTTCCCCAAAGTAATAAAGCGCTAATCGCTTTAGGCGCGATATAATAATAATACATTCTTAAACACGGGTACACATTTATGCGACCAAAATCCAAATCCCAAAACATTGAATAAAAATATGTTCCGGATCGTGGATGCATTTTATGTAACGCAATCCAAAGACATGTTTTTAAACGATGTTCACACTCTTTAAAATATAATAATAACAATAAAAGCGGTTAAAAGTTAAAATTGCACTATAGTTTTTTTTGAACATGTATTAAAATCAGATATTTTAGCCATTACAACAGTTGAGCGACCGTGCTAGAACCACGGAACTCGGGAATGCCTAACACCTTCTCCCGGGTTAACAGAATTCCTTATCCGGATTTTTGGTGCGCAGACTGTAATACAGAGTCATTCTTTTCCTCGATTCGGGATTAAAATTGGTGACTTGGGACACCCTAAATCTCCCAAGTGGCGACTCTGAAATAAATAAATAAATCCTGTTTCGATTGTCCTTTAATCGGAAAAAACTCCCTTGTACCCTCGCGGGGGCGGAAAAAGGAGGTGTGACAGCTCTGGCGACTCTGCTGGGGACATCGAACCCAGAATCTCTGGTTCAGGGTTCAGAATTCGAGCTTAGATAAATTGTTGTATTTAATTGTATCTGATTTTCCTACATGTTTTATGCTAAATGTGCTAAATGTTACCGCTTTTATATTATCTGAACTGTATATAAACTGTGCCCGACACCCTTCTCTCTTCACCTCCGGGGATGTGCTTACTGGTTGAGACTCCCTATTCTGTTAGTGTCATACCCTGAAATAAGAAAGAGGTCAGACAAGTTACGAAGCCAGATGGCCTTTTGGTTCCCGGTAAGTTGCCCCCTCCTCGACTTGAGTTGTCCGCTCGGGTACACAGTCTAGAACATCGACTCAAGTTTTGAACATAAAATAACATGACTTCATGCTGGATCCCTAGTAGGAACGATTATTTGCATCATGTTGTATTTGACTTAGGGGACTCAACACAGGGGTTGGGTCTGTCTAGGGCTAGCAACCTGAAATGAAAAAGACCATCTTGATGCATCCTATGTGCTACATGTTGCATTCCTTCAAGGGTAAAAGGGTCATTTGGTGGATCAATGATAAAGCAAATAGGGTCCGGTTATGTTTTGTTACATTTTTATCTAAAAAAAAAACAAATTTAAAAAAAATGAAAAATTCAAAAAAAAAAATTCTTTGCACTTTTTATCATTTATGAAAAATCAAAAATAAAAAAAAGGGAAAAAGAAAATCCAAAAGATTTTACATGTTTCATCACCTTTTAAGAAAAAACAAAAAAAAGATATGTTTTCTCTGAATTAGTTATTTTTTTTATTTCTCACCCGTATCCAATCTGGCCCGAACTACGCTGGTTTGATTCTCACCGGTTGTGAGATACGTAGGCAACCCTCATCGGGTCCAACTCCTTTTTGCTAAAATAGCCAAAAACAAACAAATAAATAAATAAAAAACGTGTCAAAATTTTAATTTTGTCATAAAGAAGTCGGACGGTGTCCAGCCTTCCCTTTTGCTAAAAAATAGCCAAAAAAATATGTCAAATTTTAATTTTGTCATAAAGAAGTCGGGTGACGCTGTTTTGACAAGACATAGCCGAATGTTCCCGAAAGGGACGCCGGAAGGCTGACTTTGCATAAACAGCCACCTTTGGGTCATTTCTTAAGATTTGGTCCAGTTGACCCACAAAGCCTTAAAAATCTTCGTCCCCGAGACGTTGAAAGGCTGTGTTTGCAATATTGAGTTTTCTAATTTGAAAAACGATAAAAAGAGTCATAAATAAGTCAGGTGATGTTGTTTTGTCATAAATAGCCGAATGTTCCCGAAAGGAACGCCGGAAGGCTGACTTTGCATAAACAGCCACCTTTTGGGTCATGTTTAGGATTTTTGGTCTAGTTGACCCACACAGCCCTATAAATCTTCATCTTCGAGGCGCTGAAGGGCCGTGTTTGCAACACCAGGTTTTTATTATAATTTTAAAAGAAAAAAAAAGAGTCGGCGGTCAGGTGAATACCGTTTGAATTTTGTCATAATAAGCCGAGCCAGCTTCGGCCGCGTCTTAAACCGTTCTTGCCGAAATAGCCTTAGAGTATCTTTCAGTTGTCGAAAGGTTATTTTCGTAAAAGAATGGACAAGTTTGTAAAGTGTCAAAATAATCCTCCCCGGCCTCAAAATTCATGTGAGAGTTGGAAGGGGGCACATTTGCAAAAATAGCCGTTTGGTTGCATTTGTCAAACGGGGAAAGGAAGCTGGCCTTTTTGTTTTGAGGTTATAAATCTTTTGGCTAGAATATATGGGTTGTTTGATTTTTGAGTTTGTTGGTCATCTTTCAACCTTTGAAACCCAGTTTATTTTATTATGAAAATTGATAAAAAAATGTGTCTTATTGTTGTTACCTTTCATTTGGTCCGAACTACGCAAGGTCTGATTCATGCGGGGTCATGATACGTAGGCAATCTCCATAAGATTCGACCACCACTGAAAAAGAAAAAAAAGGGAAGAAAGAAAAATAAAGGAAAGCGCAAATGCATCGCATCTCTGATAGAACGGTTTAACTGCTTAGGTGCATTGCATCTCTAATATATGATAGAACGGTTTAACTGCTTAGGTGCATTGCATCTCTAATATATGATTATCTGTCAAATGCCCTGACACTAACGTGATGGCTTCCCTTTGCTATGCTCATATATAGAAAAGTGGTTGGTTGTGGTAACTCCTCCCTGCAAAGCAAATGACACAGAACCTCAGAACAGGGTGGGTCGGTACTGATGACCGACAACAATTGGTCGAACAGAACAACGGGTTGGTAGAAGAAGTGAAAATGCTGAGACAACATGTGGCAGACATGTATCAGGCATGGATAACTGGGAAAGCACCACCCCCACCACCACCAAGCTTTTCAAACTCTGGCATTACCCATCCCCCATACTCTCCATCCCAGCCCACTTATGACAGCTTTCCTAGCTACCCGAGTAGCTCCATCACTCGTCCACGCTACTCCCCTCCCCCATGCTACTTCTCTCCACTAGATTCCCAAAGACGGTCTTCACTTTCCAAATACCCAGCTCCACAGAAGGACTATCCACCCTCACAAGCCTACCGGAAGCCCCCCGGATTAGGTTTCCGGCCCAATCAAGCATTTAGGAACGAAAGGTTGCTGAAACGAGGAAAGTCTCTCACCCCTATCGGAGTATCTTATGCAAGTCTGTTTGAAAGGCTAAAGCATGTTGGCTCGATTGAGCCACTCCCCGCATGTACTCCAAATCCACTTGCAAGGAGCTTTGATCCGGCAGCGCGATGCGCCTACCACTCCAATGTCATAGGGCACAATATTGAGAGCTGTCATAGTTAGAGAAGGGAAGTAGAGAAAATGATCCAAGAAGGGCGGGTTGTGATTAATAACAGTGACATGGTGCACTCGAGCCCCCTCGAGAACTTGCCAACGGATGTTGATGATATTGAAGCGGTAATGGTCTTGGCAGTATCGATGCAAAGCTCAATGGCTAAGATGCCAGTCTTGATAAAGTGGAAGGACGCTCTGTTCCTTGGTTAACAAGAGAGAAGCTTGTGGTGGTTTATTTTGTTGACATTTATGTTGTTCGGATTATTAGGGTTATAAGTCGGATATTGTCTTGTCCAGTTTGTTTTAGGATTTTGTTCTGGATTGTTTTGTTTGTTTTGTTATTTAAACCATTTCACCGGTGGTCTAATACAAAATCCGGTCTTTCTTTATTTCCAGTCATCTCTTTGTTTGGTCCTTTTATCATTTTTGTTCAGTGCCGATTCTAGTGACATGACATGCGCACACAGTTTGGGCCTAACCTTAAAAGTTAATCGTAAAACCCTGGAAAGGCGATCAGACCATTTAAAGGAAATAAGAACGGTTTGGGATTATTTGAAGCCCGAGTCATGTGGAACTGGGGCAAGTTAAACACAAAGAAAACCGTTAAAATCAAGATTCTCCAAATTGGCGTGAGGGTCATTCATGATAATGAGAGTGTCGCCCAACGATGTTTTAGAAATAACAAAGGGAAAAGCAATTGTTTAACATAATTGTCAAGCCCAGCACCGTCGGAAGAGACTATAAATCTATTGTTTGTTGTGTTGTTTGCATTCGGCATGTTTTGAAGACTGGAATGACGAAGGCATTTTGTTCTGCTACCTAAACACTTTATCCTTCATTACCCCTTTTGAGCCTTACTTATTTTTCTTTCATACCCCTCGTTCGGAATCAGTAAAAACGACTAAAAACGCGAGCATGGCATGAAAACATGAAAAAAAAGAAAAAAAAAAGAAAAAAAAAGAAGAAAAGAAAACAACAAAACGAAAAAGAAAGAAAAGAAAAATGATAACAAAAAAAAAGTCAAATGAAAAAAGAGGAATTGGGAACTACGTTTGACCTGATTCCTCAAAGAGGATACGTAGGCGCTCGGTCATAGGGTGCTTAATGGCCACAATGGTCATAGTGTACATGGTGTAATAAAAATAATAAAAAATAAGTAAATAATCCCCAAGCAAGAAACTGGGTCAAGGGTTGCGCTTGTTGTAAACAAATATGATTTCGAAGGTTGTAATTTTGAACCCCAAATTTGATTTGTTTTTTAGCCTTTAATACCCTTTCTTTCTAGCATGTCCAAAAACCCTCATTACGGTCCAAAGAAAGACCTTCTGACCAGTCTGCAAAAGATGCCAAGTCAGACAAATGAGAGTCTTACCGGCGAACATAACATTCTGTTCCACAACAGAAAGGACTCTAATCTCCAGCAAAGAGAGTCATACCGGCAACACTCCAAATCCCCAGCTGGAAAGTGACACAAATGAGAGAGTCTTATCGGTGAAAATCTTCACGGACACCATAAGGCGATGAAAGCTGAGAGAAAAACCAAAATGAGAGAGACTTGATAGTGAAAACCCTTCGGGCACTACAAGTCGAATAAGATTGAGAATCAGATGGGGAATTTCCAATTGAAGGTCTTGAAAGACGATTGACGACGGAAGATAGGCCACAAATGCATGCCATGACCATTAGAGTCGGTGTCTGCATTTGATAGGTTTTTATTTATAGTTTCTTTTGTTACAGAGTCATCTTTTTCATTTGTCTTTTATTCTGTTCCCTTTTTATCTTTTTCCTTTCATAGAAAAACTCCCCAATAGAGTCTGTCTGGTCAAAACAAGTGTGAATTGACTTCAAAATATGCCATCAGCTTTCCAATTATGCAAGATAAGATCTGACTAGTACATCCAAGTGGTATAGTCAGCGAGGAACAAACACGAGGCCAGTGTCAAAAAAGATATCCCCAGCAAAAGGGAATTGACAAAAGGATTGACAAGTGTCAAGAGGGATACCCTTGCCGAAATCAAAGGTTATAAACCTCAAGGCCAAGGCCCGTTGAACAAAGCAAGGAGAGCAGTGAGCATGATTTGGGGAAATTCATACTAGACTAAAAGGTCGGGGAAATGCCAGCTTCCGAGCTATGCCACAAAAGAAGAGGGATATCCCCAACAGAAAGGGATTATCCCCAGCAAATAATATCATCCCCAACAAGTTGTGGAGCGCAGAGCAAGGAAGGAGAAAAGGAAAAGCCATCCCAGTAGGAGTATCACAACCAACCACCACGTTTTAAACTAACAAATTTTGTTTGATTTGAAACAGGTAAAGGAAATGGCATTGATGACAGAAATGCATGCCATAAGGGAGACTGTCAAACTGGGGCAGAAAATTTTCCTTTCATTTGGAAAATTTTCTGGAAGTCAGGTACCCATTCGAGAAAGAATAAAGATAGCACCAGTCTCAAGGGAAGTGGTGTTTGAACCAGTGTTGCCCCAACATAATAAGTTTAAATGGAGGAAGTATTCCCCAGCAGACAGAATAAAGGGATGACACTTGTGCTCAGAAAAGCAAAAAGCCATTATCATCCCGAGCAGCTTCCAGAAGAATGAATCATCGACTTGAAGGGATAAAATTCCCCAGCAGCGTTATCCTCAACAACGTTATCCCGAGAAGATAACACTTTTATCCCCAGCAGAATTAAAAAAAAACGAAAAAAAAGAAAAAGGGGGAAGTAGTTTGCAGAGGAATGAAACATCATACTCAAAAGGAAGTAATTTTGGAAGGAGTAAGATAACATATTTACTCAGCAGAGTTATCCACAGCAGTGTTATCCCTAGTGGATCATCGAGATGTAGAAGCATCCTCGACCAAGTTTCAAGAGGGTCGGACAACCCAGAGTGGGTAAGGAAGAAAAGGAAAAGTCATCCCCAGCAAAATAATCCCCAGCAGTTTCGAGGGAAGACAACACAGGTAAGTAAATAATTCAGGAAGAAGGAAATGGTTCACGCATAGGAGACGCACTTCCTAAGTGAAGATTTCATTAATAGGAGACGCATTTCCTCCTAAGTTTAGTTTTACCCATAGGAGAGGCATTTCCTCCTAAGTTTAGTTTCACCCATAGGAGAGGCATTTCCTCCTAAGTTTAGTTTCACCCATAGGAGAGGCATTTCCTCCTAAGTTTAGTTTTTACCCATGGGAGAGGCATTTCCTCCTAAGTTTAGTTTCACCCATAGGAGATGCATTTCCTCCTACGTTTACTTTTACCCATAGGAGACGCATTTCCTCCTTAGTTTAGTTTCACCCATAGGAGAGGCATTTCCTCCTAAGTTTAGTTTCACCCATAGGAGAGGCATTTCCTCCTAAGTTTAGTTTTACCCATAGGAGACGCATTTCCTCATAAGTTTACTTTGACTCATAGGAGAGGCATTTCCTCCTAAGTTTAGTTTTACCCATAGGAGACGCATTTCCTCCTAAGTTTACTTTGACGCCTGAAGAGAGGAATGACGATTATTTTCAAAGTTGCTATTGAAGTCAGGAGCCCGCCTGAAGAGAGGAAAGGCGTTTTTAAAAGTTGTTGAAATCTTGCCAACCTAAAGAAAGGAATGGCGATGTATTGGTTGAAGTCAGGAGCCCGGCTGAAGAGAGGAATGGCGATTATTTTCAAAGTTGTTGTTGAAGTCAGGAGCCTGCCTAAAGAGAGGAAAGGCGTTTTAAAAAGTTGTTGAAATCTTACCAACCTAAAGAAAGGAATGGCGATGTATGGTTTGAAGTCAGGAGTCCGCCTGGAGAATAGAGACATTCAATTTTAAATTTAGCAATCAGGAGTCCGCCTGGAGAACAGAGACATACTTTTCAAGTCTGATGTCAGGAGTCCGCCTGAAGAACGGAGACACACAGTTCAAGTATTGGTTGAAGTCAGGAGCCCCCCTGAATAACATAATGGTGATTTATTGGTTGAAGTCAGGAGCCCGCCTGAAAAGAGGAAAGACGTTTTTAAAAGTTGTTGAAATCTTGCCAACCTAAAGAAAGGAATGGCGATGTATTGGTTGAAGTCAGGAGCCCGCCTGAAGAGAGGAATGGCGATTTATTTTCAAAGTTGTTGTTGAAGTCAGGAGCCCGCCTGAAGAGAGGAAAGGTGTTTATTTTAAAAGTTGTGTGAGCACGTGATTTTTGTTTCACACGACAATCGCTCCAAAAAGAAATAAAAACAAATATAATTGGCCCTGCTGTACAATTTCGGATTTTTGTGCGGCACTTTGTTGATTTATTTATGACTTTGGCCCATTTTTATTTATTTACTTTATTAAAATAAAATTCAAAAAAAAATATGTGTCCTGCATAATTCAAACCGTAATCCGGTCGTTAAATAGAAAATCGTGATTAGGCATTTTCGTCCGTGATTTTATTTGGTTTGACCTTACCTGTTTTGAAATATTTTAGTATGTGTGCAAATAATTGTATTTGAGTGTGTATTTAATTTTAATTTGATTTTTGGCTTAGTTTTGTTTTAAAATAAATAAGAAAAAGAAATAAAAAAAAAGAAAGAAAAGACCCCTTCCGGACTTGGGCCAATTTGTTAAAATTGGCCCAACAAACTCAGCCCAAACGGACAGCCCAAGCCACCAGTCCAAACAGCCCACCCCCAGGCCATGAAACGACGTAGCTTAACACCAAAACGACGTCGTTTCGATGCCAACCCATCACAACCGTTTAAACCAAGCCGATCCAACGGTCCAGATCTTTCACCCGTAATCCCACTACCCGACCCGTTACCCGAACCAATTCTGACCCCTACTGAGCCAAACGACGACGTTTCGTTTAAACCTTCAGATCCAAGCCGTCCATCTCGTCTCATCCAACGGTTGAAATCAATCCCCCCATTCCATATATAAGCCTCATACCACACCCTGCCCCCCTATCCAATACCCCAGCTTCCGTCTTCACCTCCTTCCCCACAAAACCCTAGCCGCCCCCTTATCCCTCGCCATTAATCCCGGCGGCATGAACGCCGATGACCTCGCCATGAATACCATAGAACCCCCTCACCACCCTGAACATAGACCTGTTAACCGTTTAGTTCGAATCACCCCCCAGGTCCTCGAATCTTCATTTGAAGATTCGAGTCAAAACTCGATCTACTCAGTTTAAACCCAGTTTCATACCAGACACTCCCCAGACCCCCCTCGTGACCAAACCATACTTGGTTTGGTCCGAATCTGATCAGGGAGGCATGAATCCCAGATCTGAGTTTTGGAAATTTGGTGTTCCTCCGTCACTGGTTCAACCGAAGAGATTAAGGTCTAATGGACTTTAATCAAAGTGTTTCTCGTCTGAGAAACACTTCGTTTAAAGTCCATTCAGCCTTAAGAAAGGCCTGACCAAGTCCGAGTTAAGGTTTCGATCTTTTTGCGGTTTAAGGTGAGTTTTCTTTCTTTTCTTAGTTGTTTTTGGTTTGTTTGATTGTTGTAAGGGTCTGTTCGTTTTCTGTTTATGTCCTTGACCTCTATCAACTGTGCTTCAACCACTTCGCCTGAACCTCTGTTTGTTTGTCTAAATTCCCCCCCCCTCCTTTTCTGATAAGGCATTATGTATTTGTTTGTGCAAGTAGCTGATTTTCGAGTTTGGACTGACTAGTTGACTCCTCGAGTGTATTTCTGCTTAGTCAGTATAATGCGAACCATGTATCAATACTGTTTAAATGTCTGATTTTTGGCTACGATTGTGTATGTTAATACTAATATAGTCGAGTCGACATGTGTCGTCAATTAATTTCAACTGTCTGAGCATAGTAAATCGATTTGCTTCTGTTGAACATTTGTTGAAATCAATTCAGAACCAGTTTTGTTTACTTATAGCTGTTGATTTGGATCAGTCAATGTGAAAAGGATTGTTTATGTTTAAATTCTGAATTGGAAGGCATGTGCACTCGTGCACAGCATGTGCATTGGTGCACCTCATGTGCCTTGTGCACAGCCTGTTTTTTTGCATTAAGAAGCTTTTAAGTATTAAACAATCTGACAGTATATGCTGTCAGATATATTCTACTGCCCATACTTGCTTTTAGATAATAAAATGAAAAGTTAAAGCCTGCCAAGGGAATGTCATGGGATTAATACTTAAATAGCTGAGTGGAAACTGAAAAGAAAGGGGCACATGGGAGGGGTATCTGATTAATTTAACAGGCTGTAAAAGGTTTGATGTTGAGGCTTATAAAAGGGAGGCACATTAAGAGATAGGAAGTCCATCAGTGGAAGGGGAGGGATTTTTTTGGGATAATAGACAAAGGGGATAATACACAGAGAGACATTGAGAGATACACAGAAAAGAAAACACACACCCACTGTGAAGATAGAAAGAAAAGAGAGAGTTGACAAGAATAGAAAGAGAGCAAGAAAGAGAGAAAACAGACTAAGAAATCAGAAATTTGGTCTTGTTTGTCTGAAGTTCATTTATTGTCAATACGTTAGGCAGTGTTCTTTCTTCAATCGAGATTATTGTTAGTGTTCTGCTGCATTGGTATATTCCGGAATTGGACTGTCTGGAGTATCGCACTGTGTGCTGTTTCATCAAGTTGTTCTCCTTCAACTCTAGTTCCATCTCGCAACAGAATCCTTTCTGTTGTGCTGTTCTGATTGTTGCTGCTATCTTGCTCGCTATTGCTGCTGCATTTTGTCCTGCTGCTACTGTTAATTCTGCCTTTTGGCTGCTGCTGATTCCTATCTTCTTCTCCTTCTCTTTTGCACTTTCAGCATTTTCAGGTACACATTTCAAATCCCATATTGATGTAATTGGAACAGTCTGAAAGCATGAAATGAAAAAGGTTGAAGAAGTTCAAGCATTTGCTGTAATATTCATAGTACATTAACAGGCCTTGTGGAAATTGATTTAGCTCATGTTTCAATGGTTCAAAAGAGTATACTGATAGCCGACTGAGTTTCACCCTTTTGTATTTGGGCTCGATAATTGTCTGTTTAGTATAAGTATGCATATTTCGACTTTACACAATACCATTTTCTGTTTCATTTAGTTTTTTTTGAGACTAGCCCATATAAGTTTGGTTAAGCTCAATACAAGAAATGCTCGGATTAAACGTTGTATTTCGCTAACTTGTATATGATAAATTAAAGCATTTTACTTCGCCAGTTATCCTTTAACCCAGTTCAAATAAGTTCAGTTAAGTTCAAATTAAGAAATGTTCGGATTAAGTATTGCATTTCATCTTATCTCATATGTAATCTGTTATTCGACCAAATCATTTTCGTAAAAGGCATGACGTCCTTTTTACCTTAAAAGTAATCAATCAAAATTGACAGGAGTTTGGTTTAAGCTGAAGTATATACTTCAATTAGCACACACGCTTTCTTTTCTTCTATCTCTGGAAATAAAAATAATAGAAATGTAGTCACTGTAGGATACCCTTCTAAAATAATAGGACAAGCCTCGCCAAATAAAAAAAAAAACAATTGCGGGGCCCTCAACAACTGACGATAGTTATTTAGAATTCAAGATAGGCCATTTAATAAACTTCATGGCCTCCTACAAAGATAATAACGTGTTAGGTTCTGTTGGCGCGGTTTAATTAAATCACATTCTTAAATTCGGGTGCACATTGATGTGACCCAAATCCAAATCTCAACGAAGCCCAAATGTGTCGACAATTACGGGTGCATTGATTGTGACGTGGTTCGAGACGCATTTTCACGACGTTGCAATTCTGTAAAATAAATGATAATAATAAAAGCGGTTAAAACTTAATAAAAGCACATAAGTTACAACATGTATTTAAATCAGATATTTAGCTATTATAACAATTTAAGCGACCGTGCTAGAACCACGGGATTCGAGGGTGCCTAACACCTTCCCTCGGGTCAACAGAATTCCTTGCTTAGAATTTCTGGTTCGCAGACTTCATTTGGAAAAGTCGAAAATCTCCTCGATTTGGGATTCAAGATAAACCGGTGACTTGGGACACCAAAAGCCAAACCTTTTCCCAAGTGGCGACTCTGAATTAAATAAATAATCCCATTTCGAATATTTGTCACTTAAATTGGAAAAACTCCCCGCGCATCTTAACCCTTCGGGGCGGGCGCACAAAAAGGAGGTGTGACAGCTCTGGCGACTCCGCTGGGGAAACTCAAACCCAGAACCACTGGTTCAGGGTTCAAGAATTCGAGCTTAGAATAATTGTTATATTTGACTTTATTATCTGATCTTTATTACATGTTTTTGCATAACGTGCTAAATTTTGTCTTTTACCGCTTTTGATATTATCTGAACTGTATATAAACTGTGCCGAAACCCTTCTTTTCTTACCTCCGGGGAGAAGCTCGCTGGTCGAGACTCCCTATTCTGTTAGTGTCAATACTTGAAATAAGAAAGAGGTCGGACAAGTTACAAAGCCGGACGATCTCGCGGGTCCCCGGTACGTAGCCCCTCCTCGACTCGAGTTGTCCGCTCGGGTACACAGTCTAGGGCAAATACCAAGGTTTAAACCTAGTATAACGAAACTTCATGCCGGATCCCTAGTAGGAACGCTTATTTGCATCATATGACATTTGACTTAGGGGACTCAACACAGGGGTTGGGTCCGTCTAGGACAGGCAACCTGAAATGGAAAGACCATCATGCTGCATTCCTATCTGTGTTATGCATTTATCTGCTTCGGTTCCGCATGTCGACCGGTTCTTAAAAAAAAAGGGAAAATAGCAGCGCAGGGGAGATAATTACTTATTTTTGGAAAATAGAACCAATGTCCAAGTAGTGTCAAAACCTCGCCGGAATTTTTCTAAAAAAAAAACTGTTTTGTTTATTGAGAGTTGTTAAAAAAAAATATATATATACAAAAATTTTTCTTTTATCACTTTCAAAGATCAAAAAAAAGGTATTTATTTTAAGAGTAAAAAAAAAATCGAAAATTCATAATTCAAAAAAAATGAGTTGTTTCTTTCGTAGTACCCCTTTTATGAATTCAGACTAATAGTCCAAATTTTTCTTAAAAAAAAATAATAATAATATATAAAAAAAATATATATAGTTTCTTTAATCTTTATCTCTTTTCAAAAAAAATGTAAAAAATACGCATTCCTGATTTCTAGGTTTATTCGATTTTTTTTCCTATGTTACGATACCCCGAACTACGCCGGTTTGATTCTCACCGGATGTGAGATACGTAGGCAACCCTCGTCGAGTTCAACCCCCATTTTGCTAAAATAGCCAAAATCAAAAAAAATATGTTTCAAATTTTTAAAGAGTCATAAATAAGTCAGGTGATGTTGTTTTGACATGAATAGCCGAATGTTCCCGAAAGGGACGCCGGAAGGTTGACTTTGCATAAATAGCCACTTTTGGGTTTTCCTTAGCATTTTTAGACCCACACAGCCTTAAAATCTTCTTCCCCGAAGTGCTTAAAGGCCGTGTTCAAAGCTTGGTCCCCTCTGTAAAATATTTTGAGTCAGTCATTTTTGTTAAAATCACCTTAATAAATGTGCAGGATGAGCACGATGCAAAATGAACATTTTTCAATAATGACCAAAATCCCTATCAAGTTACGGCTATGGTGGAATGATCTAGGTGTTGAAGGGCAAAATGAGGTTAAGAAAAATCTGAAAGGTCTTGTGGGTCTGTTGGAAATCCAGCCTCGGGGAGATATCATAAGAGCTTTGGTTACCTATTGGGACCCGACGCACAATGTTTTCCATTTCTCTGATTTTGAGCTCACCCCAACTTTAGAAGAAATGGCCGGATACATCGGGAATACTGAACTTCCGCTGAGGGAAAAATACTTGGTCGCCCCAAGAGTCGTCACGGTACATCGGTTCCTGGATTCATTGAAAATACCTAGAACAGTCCACAACCCGGATCTAGCAGCCGGATTCTGTACTCCATGCTTCATATATGATAGATACGGTCACGAGGGGGGATTCAATAATCCAATCAACAAACTGTGCAGCAAAGGAGTTCGTCAGAAGTGGGACGAGCACAGACGGGTGGCATTCATGATAACGTTTCTGGGTCTTCTGGTATTTCCCAGGAAAGATGGAAACATTGATTTGAAGATATCGGGGGTCGTCAGCACTTTACTCACGCAAAGTGACAGTACTCTCGCGCCTATGGTGGTATCCGACATCTTTCGAGCTCTCACAGCTTGTAAAGCTGGGGGAAATTTCTTCGAAGGTTGTAACTTGCTCCTGCAGATATGGATGACCGAGCACCTTTGCCATCATTCCGAGATTTTGAGCCATGGTTCCCCGGAAAAGACCCGCATAGAAGAATCTTACGCGAGAGCCAAAGAGATCAGTTTGCCCGAAGGAGTCCTGGCTTGGACCTCGTTCTTTCAAGCTCTTACTGCCAGCCAAATACAATGGAAGTTGGGATGGTTGCCCGTTGATGAGGTCTTATATATGTCAGCGGCTAAAACTCATTTCTTGCTGATGGGGCTTAAGAGCATTCAACCTTACGCACCCGGCCGAGTTTTAAGACAGTTCGGAAAATGCCAGACAGTACCTCATGAGGAAGATCTAAGCACTCAAGCAATTGAGATAAGTCCTAACGGACAGTTCCCAGAAGCAAAGATTCGCCAAATCTGGAATGAGGGTCAATATTTGAAATCAGATACTTGCGTGCGGGATCAAGCCAAAGGAGAAACGGCGCCAGGTTACCTTGCATGGTACAGAAGGGAACTCGAGCATGAAAGGCCAGCTAAGAGACCCCACGTCCGGAATTTTACCGAATCATCACAAAAGCAGTGGGATTGGTTAGCAAAAGAAAGAGGCTATTGCACCGAAATCAGCAGGTTAAAGCAACAAGTGGAAAAATTGAAATACGAACACAACGTGCAAGTTGCTACCGATCTGGGAGAGCGGAACAGGTTGATTCAAGAAAATGAAATGCTCAGAGCCCAGATCAAACAGATAAGGTTGGATGCAGATAGACAACCAAGGCGTCGATCGGACGAGCAGCTGATAAAAGGGCTAAAAGGTGAAATCAGGGAATGGCGAGATGGTTTGGAGAAATCTGAAAACATCATAGCAGAGCTCAAAGCACAGTGGGATACAAGAACGGATAAGCATCGCAGGTACCTGAATCGATTGGAAAGCGACCATGAGAAGACTGTTGCTAAGATAAAGAGAGAGATGGCTGCACTTGAGATCAAAACAGCTAATCAGGCCAAGGATTTCCAAATTGAGAGCAGTTACTGGTATGACTCAATAGCCCAGATGAAGTTGGAAGTACGACGACTGAAGCATCAGCATGTACAAGATGCTCAAGTTTTCAAGATATGCAGCGATCAGACAAAACGCCTGCTCGTAGAGAAGAAGCAAACCAGAGATAGGATCAAGGCCATTGCCCATGCCATCACCAGACGATGCCTACGATGTGAGAACATGTCCAGCGCTACCGTCCTCTCGGCAGTAATGGGTTATGTCAAGCAGACTATGCACGAGCTAGAGCAACTTGAGAGGGATCTCACGCCTAGGACCGCGGCGAGGCCGAACGACGCCCCGCGGAAACCAATTTTTAAAACCATAATGCATTCATAGGTCAAATCTGTATCTTAGCATCTTCTGCCTATTTTTTTCATCAGGGTGATTTTTAGTCTATTTTTGAGTCTAGGTTTATTTTCAAAGTTTGCTTTTTCTTTTGCAAAATGTAGTTTGTAATAGACTGCTTCAATAATAAAGAGTTTGCTTCTTTCACGCTCATTTGTGTTTTCGAACTACGTAATGATCTGATTCACGTAGGCATCGTGATACGTAGGCAATCCTCATCGGATCCGGTCGCATTTCTTTTACTACAAAAATAAAAATATATATATATAATAAATAAAATAAAAGGGAAAACAAAAGAGAAAAGGCAAGAAAAAAAAAAGGGAAAAACTAATAAGAGAAAAAAAAAATGCCGGAATGACGCATGCTCTCGTAGCGGACATATAGCAATCCACTTAACTGTATAGGTGCATCATGCCCAACGTGAGATTAACTATCCGTTATTTGCTGCAAATTAACTGTGCATTTGTCATTAAGCATTTTCAGGGTTTTTGAAAAGACGGTTGGTTTGGTGAAAGTCTGGCCTCGCACTCATACTTCACGAGGTCAAGGAGAGGTGTTCAACTACCTATTGTTAGGACCAGAAACAGTACTCACACCTACTTCACCAGGTCAAAAGGAAGTGTGGAAATGTCTTCGGAAATTCCATTGCAAACAGTCCCCGTCTCTGAGGAGAGCTCAATCTCAGCCGTCCTCACGCCCGAATCCGCAACTGCGGAAGAAAATAGAATCCTACGGCTCCGCATGTTGGAAATGTTGGATGACTGGAACAATGGGAAAGAGCCGCCAAGTGTCGTCCCCGGATTCCCTGAATTATTCTCCAGGTCAGGTGGGACTTCTAATGTCCCCATAAATTACCCTGCTACCCCATTCGGGTACCCAGCCAACTCCGTTTTCTCCGCAGGATCACCTTCTGAGCCTCATCCCCGAATGTCGGCCACTGATGCAAGCATGAACATCTTTACTGCATCGCCTTGCCCAGCTACGGCACAACCTGCCACATACAAGCCAAGCTTTGACTCATCCTCTTTTACATTCCAAGCACCATCGTTCTCAATGGAACCAACTAGGTTCGCTACCAACAATAATCCTCTACCGCCTCAGTGCGAACTCGTATTGGGACAGGATCAGAACCCCAGGATTGCAGAACAAAATGAGATTGCTAAGAGAATGAGAAGCCTTGAACAAAGTTTGAAGAATATGCAAGGGTTGAGCGGACAAAAGAGCGTCTCTTACGCCGACCTGTGCATGTTCCCTCACGTGCACTTGCCGACGGGCTTCAAGACCCCCAAGTTCGAGAAATACGATGGGCACGGTGACCCCATTGCACATCTTAAGAAATACTGCAACCAATTGCGGGGAGCCGGCGGAAAAGAAGAACTGCTGATGGCGTATTTTGGGGAGAGCTTAGTAGGGATAGCTTCGGAATGGTATATGGATCAGGAAATGTCCCGATGGCATATATGGGATGATTTCGCCAGAGATTTTGTAAAGCAATTCCAGTATAACATCGACATTGCGCCAGACCGAAACTCTCTGTCGAATTTGAAAAAGAAGCCTTCGGAAAGCTTTAGAGAGTATGCTATTAAGTGGCGTGAACAGGCGTCGAGAGTGAAGCCTCCCATGGATGAAGTGGAAATGGTCACTACCTTTCTCCAGGCTCAAGAGTCTGACTATTTCCAAAACATGATGTCGGCCATGGGTAAGCCATTCGCGGAAGCAATCAAGATAGGAGAGATGGTAGAGAATGGGCTGAAAACGGGTCGGATTCTGAGTCAAGCAGCCCTAAGGGCAACCTCCCAGGCCGTCCAAAGCGGGTCTGGAGGGACGACAAGGGGAAAGAAGAAGGAAGAAACGGCTATGGCAGCCTCTGAAGCAAGGGAGTATCGTCATCACAGGCCCCATTTTCCGGAAAGGGCCTCACAACACTACTACCCCCACTCAAATGTGGCATATGCTCATCAACCTTATATGGTCATGAATGCCCAACCTTATAACCATTCACCACAACAAGCCAACCGAGGCCCAGCTCCACCTCCCAGAAATCAGCCTCCTTACCGCAACCACTATAACCCACAACCCCCGCAAAATAACTACCGCCCCCAAGAGCCGCCTCGACGGCGGACTTTCACGCCCATCGGTGAGCCATACTCAACTTTGTTCCCAAAGCTGGTTCAGTTGGGTTTCCTGCAACCCATCCCTCAAACAAGGCAGAACCCGACATCTCCTTCTTACAAAGCCGGAGTCAGATGCGCCTATCATTCAGGGGCCGAGGGGCATGATACAAACGACTGCTGGTCATTGAAAAGAGTGGTCGAAAATTTGATAGAGCAGGGGAAAATAGTGCTAAGGGACGAGGAGATCCCGAATGTAACAAACAACCCATTGCCCGCTCACAATAATGGGCCATTGATCAGCATGATTTGTGAAGATAAAGAGTTCGACCCTGCCTTGAAAGCCATAATTGCCATTGTCGACACAGGGAGGAGGCCTGAAATAGACCAGAAATCAGAAAGGGGGGAGGAGGCCAAGGCTGCAGAAAGCAAGCCTGAAAAGAAGGTGGAGAAGAAAGTAGTACCAGCAAAGGGTGGAGTTCTTTACGTACCGCGGGGTCAAGCCAAGAAGACGCAGAACTTCGGGATCAAAAAGGCCGAACCTATGTACGTGCCAAAAGGGGCCTATGTGGTCCGGGGGACGATTCAACCACCTCGGCTGAATGAGCCAGTGGTTATCGGACGCGTGCCACAAAAGCCAATGACCAACCCGTCCACAGTGCCGTGGAATTATCAAAAGACTTTGGTAACGTATAAAGGTAAGGAGGTCATGGAAGAACTTCCAGAAAATACTTTCGTTGGAGGGTACTCAAATACCCAAGAACTGAACAACGCCACACAAAGGCGCTTCCCTCCAAAGGAGCCCGTGAGTGTTGAAGAAGCGGAAGTGTTCTTCAAGCAGATGAAGATGCCGGATTACGAAGTGATAGACCAGCTGCGCAAGCACCCTGAGCAAGTGTCCATGCTGTCACTATTAATGAGGTCAACCGAGCATCAAAAGATCCTGCTGAAAACCCTGAATGAAGCATACGTACCGGTCGAAACCTCGGTGGAGCAACTAGAGCGGATGACAGAAAGATTCTTCGCCGTCAACCAAATCTCCTTCAGCAAGAACGATCTACCCCCGGAAGGAGCAGCACACAACAAGGCATTGCATTTAACAGTCAAATGTGAGGACTACTATGTCAAGCGGGTGATGCTGGATGGGGGATCAGGTGTTGACATCTGCCCGCTCTCCACGCTGCAAAGAATGGAAATTGAGACCGGAAGAATCCGACCCAACAACGTCTGCGTGAGAGCTTTCGATGGTATCAAGAGAGACACCATGGGAGAAATAGACCTGTTGCTGGTCATAGGACCAGTCGAATCTCGAGTCACTTTCCAAGTGATCGACATGGACACATCTTACAATTTCCTCCTTGGCAGGCCTTGGATCCATGCGGCAGGAGCCGTGCCTTCTACTCTTCACCAGATGGTGAAGTTCGAGTATGAAGACCAAGAGATCGTGGTCCATGGAGAAGATGAACATGCCATTTATCGGGACCCATCTATCCCGTATCTTGAACCAAGAGAAGGGAGTGAGCATACGGTCTATCAAGCTTTCGAGGTGGTATTGGCAGAGCAGCACGAAGAGGGAGTACCTTGCCCCCAGCCTTTCTTGTCTAACGCTTCGGTTATGGTGGCCAAAGAGATGATCCGACACGGATTTAGGCCAGGGAAAGGGCTTGGACGAACCCTTCAGGGAATGACGGAACCCATTACTTTACCAGTCATCAAGAAACCTTTTGGACTAGGTTTCAAACCTACTCCAGCAGACGAAAAATGGGCAAAGAAAAGGAGAAATGAGGGCTGGAAGTTGCCTCAACCACTGCCGGATTTACATGCGACTTTTGTCAGGCCAGGGTACACTGAAGAAGAAGAAGATGAGGTCTTCACAGTTGAGGAAATCGAGGAAATATGTGGGGCAATGAGGGAAATGCTCTACGAGGTCCACATGGTTCAACCAGGCGAAGGCACGAGCACTGCTGAGATGATATACATGGGGCCAAACGCCAAGCTCCAAAACTGGGAGATCACGCCATTCCCAACTAGACGGAAGTCCGGGTAGACCTGTCCTGCCACCTTTCCTGTATCACAAGTTATCTCCGGGACATAACTTGAACGTTTTCTTCTTTTCATTTGTTGTTCCGAATTCCTAGTTGTAAACGTTGTTGTCTTCCAATTTTCCAAAGAAAATAAAAAAAAATCTTCATTGCTTTCCTATTCTTTCTTTCGTTCTGATTTTATTACTTTTCCTCTTATCTTCCTTTTCAGTCCTAATAATGCGGCTTTAAATATGACATGCCTGCGGACTTCACGCCCGGATCACAATGAGCTATTTAACTGCGAATTAATGAATCCAGAACCAGAATATGATGCGGAAGAGGCTTTTAGGGAGATAAACCGAGAGTTGGAATATTTCGAGAATAAACCTAAGCCAAATCTGAATGACACTGAACCGGTAAATTTAGGAACCCCGGAAGAAATCCGGGAGACCAAGATAAGCATTCACACGGACAAGAAAACGCGAGAGGCGATAATTCAACTTCTTCTTGAATTTAAAGACGTGTTTGCTTGGTCATATGATGACATGCCGGGACTAGGTGTCGATCTAGTGGTTCACAAATTGCCGATTCATCCTGATTGTCCTCCGGTTCAACAAAAGCAACGAAAGCTCAAAACTGAGGTCAGTGACAAAATTAAAGAGGAGATCACCAAGCAACTGAAAACAGGAGTGATCCGGGTAGTCCAATATACAACATGGTTGGCGAATGTGGTTCCAGTACCGAAAAAGGACGGGAAAACTCGGGTATGTGTAGATTACCGAGATCTGAACAGAGCAAGTCCCAAAGATAATTTCCCGCTGCCCAACATCCACATCCTCGTTGATAATTGCGCCAAACACGAGATACAATCCTTCGTAGATTGTTACGCTGGATATCATCAGGTGCTGATGGATGAAGAGGACGCCGAGAAAACCGCTTTCACCACGCCTTGGGGCACCTACTGTTATCGGGTCATGCCATTTGGTTTAAAGAATGCTGGGGCTACTTACATGAGGGCCATGACCGCCATTTTCCATGACATGATGCATCAGGAAATAGAGGTGTACGTGGACGATGTAATAGTCAAGTCCAGGACACAGGATAATCACATCCAAGACTTGAGGAAATTCTTCGAGAGGCTAAGGAAGTATGACTTGAAGCTAAATCCAGCCAAATGCGCTTTCGGAGTTCCGTCAGGTAAACTTTTGGGTTTCATCGTAAGCAGGAGAGGTATCGAGCTAGATCCGACTAAGATAAAATCTATCAAAGATCTACCTCCCCCAAGAACGAAGAAAGACGTGATGAGTCTTTTGGGCAGGCTGAACTACATCAGTCGGTTTATTGCCCAACTGACAAGCACGTGTGAGCCCATATTCAAGTTGTTAAGAAAAGATGCGGCGATTAAGTGGACAACGGAGTGTCAAGAAGCCTTTGATAAAGTCAAAGAGTACCTTTCGAATCCCCCAGTCTTGGTTCCTCCCGAACCAGGGAGGCCACTTTTCTTGTATCTGACAGTCTTGGAGAACTCTTTTGGCTGCGTCCTCGGGCAACACGATGTGACCGGGAAAAGGAGCAGGCGATCTACTACCTGAGCAAGAAATTCACCAGCTACGAGGCCAAATACACTCTGTTGGAAAAGACATGCTGCGCTCTCACATGGGTTGCTCAAAAGTTGAGGCATTATCTCCAAGCCCACACTACATTCCTCATAAGCAGGTTGGATCCCTTGAAATATATATTTCAGAAACCAATGCCTACTGGGAGACTGGCTAAATGGCAAATCTTGCTTACGGAATTCGACATAGTTTATGTCACTCGCACGGCAATGAAAGCCCAGGCGTTAGCAGATCATTTGGCCGAAAACCCGGTCGATGAGGAATACCAGCCATTGGATACCTACTTTCCAGATGAAGAGGTAAACACCGTAGAAGTGATCTCAGAGGAAGCTCATGTTTGGAAGATGTTCTTTGACGGAGCCATGAACACCAAGGGTATAGGGATTGGGGCAATTTTGATCTCACCTGCCGGTCAGCATTATCCCGCCACAGCTAGACTTCGTTTCTTCTGCACAAATAATACAGCTGAATATGAAGCCTGCATTATGGGCATACATATGGCAATCGATCAGGATGTCAAAGACTTACTGATTATGGGAGATTCTGACCTGATCATCCGGCAAGTTCAAGGTGAATGGGAAACTCGGGATGTCAAACTTATCCCATACCGACAACATGTGGAGGACCTTAGCAAGCGCTTTACCTCAATAAAATTCAGGTATATTCCGAGGTGTCGCAATGAACTGGCAGATGCACTTGCTACTCTGGCTTCTATGCTACCCTACCCGGGCGACACCCACGTTGACCCTTTGGAAATCCAAATCAAGGAAAGACACGGTTACTGCAGTGTAATCGAGGCGGGATCAAATACGCAGCCTTGGTACCATGACATCAAGAAATTCCTGAAAAAACAAGAATACCCCGAGCATGCAACTGGAGATCAAAAGAGGACCATTAGGCGACATGCAAGTGGTTTCTTTTTGAGCAGTGAATTGTTATATAAGAGGACTCCGGACCTCAATCTCTTAAGATGTGTCGATATCGAGAAAGCGAGAAAGATCATGCACGAAGTACACGCAGGTGTGTGTGGACCTCACATGAACGGGTATGTCTTGGCAAAGAAAATCCTTCGAGCAGGTTATTACTGGATGACCATGGAAAAGGATTGCTTTAGTTTCGTTCGGAAGTGTCATCAGTGTCAGGTGCACGGTAATTTGATTCATGCACCTCCCACGGAACTGCATCCCATGTCCGCACCTTGGCCATTTGTCGCTTGGGGCATGGACGTCATTGGACCAATTGAACCAAAGGCTTCGAATGGACACAGGTTTATACTGGTTGCCATCGATTACTTCACAAAATGGGTAGAGGCTGTCACTCTCAAGTCGGTCACCAAGAAAGCTGTAGTGGATTTTGTACACTCAAATCTTATCTGTCGCTTCGGTATTCCTGCGACTATCATTACAGATAATGCAGCAAACTTGAACAGTCACTTGATGGGAGATGTGTGCGAGCAATTCAAGATAACACACAGGAATTCCACTCCTTATCGGCCAAAAGCCAATGGTGCTGTGGAAGCTGCAAATAAAAACATCAAGAAGATTTTGAGGAAAACAATACAAAATTCCCGACAGTGGCATGAGCAGTTGCCTTTTGCATTATTGGGGTACCGCACTACGGTACGCACATCGGTGGGAGCGACTCCTTATCTTTTGGTTTATGGGACCGAGGCCGTAATACCGGCAGAGGTAGAGATTCCTTCACTTCGAATCATTGTCGAAGCAGAAATCGAGGACAGCGAGTGGGTTAAGACTCGACTGGAGCAATTGACGTTGATTGATGAAAAGCGGATGGCTGCAGTTTGTCATGGACAGTTATACCAACGAAGGATGGCCCGTGCTTACAACAAGAAAGTCCGACCTCGGAATTTCGAAGTAGGACAATTGGTACTGAGGCGTATTCTGCCGCATCATGAAGAAGCAAAAGGAAAGTTTGCCCCAAATTGGAAAGGCCCATACATCGTAAGGAAAATATTGCCAAGAGGAGCATTGTATTTAGGTGATATCGAAGGAAATGACCCTGACACAGCAGTGAATGCAGATGCAGTCAAGAGGTACTATGTCTAGATCGTACTCCAAGTGGTCCTGACACGTTGAAAAGGGCGAAGGTGTTTATTCCCCACTACTCCCCAAACACTACCCAATTCTCTCTACCAACTTTTGAGCTAAAAAAAAAAAAAAATTTGATTGAGGCCTGAACTACGTTTGACTTGATTCCGAAAGGATACGTAGGCAGCCTCTCCCTGAGGTTCAGTCACACCAACAATAAAATCCCATTCACCCTGAAATTGAAACTGGGGCACGTCGAGCAGTTTAGGAGTTAGTATCATCTACCTCTCTTTACCAAGCACAAACCTTCAAATCAATTACCAAATATGATGGGGAATCGATAAGCGCCACCAAAAAAAAAAAAAAAAGACCATCACACTCTGAATTGAGAGAGATAAAATGAGAGAGTCTCGGCGGTGAAAACCTTCGGGCACCACGAGGCGACGGGAGTAGAGAAACCAAAAATGAGAGAGCTTGTTTAGTAAAAACTCGCAAAGAGTGCTATCAAGCGATGACAGGAAGAGAAATGAGAGAGGTCAGCCAGTGAAAACCCGCAAAGGGCGCTGTTGGCCGAAAAAGAATGACTCCACCCCAAGAAGGTTTCGGCAAGGTGCCACCGGTTTGGAATCACAGATCCGTTCTGGTTCAGGAAAACGCAAGTTCTTAAAAGGTCAGACGTCCAGTCCAAAGAGCATGTCATGTCATTTAAAGCCAGCGTTATCTTCCTCAGATAAGTCTTTCTCGTCCCGAAAAGGACACTCCTTTCCTGAAGTTTGTTTTCTCCTTTCTTTGTTTCTTTTCGAATCTCTTTTATGTCTTAACCCCAAGTTCAGGATACACCGGAAAGGGCAGGTGGCAGGTTTGTTTGCACGGAATCCCGTCTCATGAAGGAAAGCGCCTCATTTCGTTGGTACGATTGCCCGAGCCTGATGGATCATGACGTTTGATGGTGTTTAAAGAGGAAAGAGAGGAATCTTCCCCAGCAAGTCCGCCTTCAGACGAATCCCCACAGAGTCTCCCCCTGTACAAATCCCAACAGAGTCTTGTACAATCTCCCACAGAATCTCCTCAATATAAAAAAAAAATAAATAAATAAAAATAAAAATTGGAATCTCCCCAGCACACCCCAGCGAGTCCTTTTGTAGACATCCCCAACAAGCTTACCCCAACAAACCCTAGAAATCCCACTTTGAAATAAATCCCCAGCATGCCCATTGTACAAAATTCCACACAAAGAATCCACTTTGTAAATATTCCCCACAAAGCTTCCCTTTTGTACAAATCCCCACAAAATACCTCCAATAAAATCCCCGTTGAGAACCTCCAAGCAAAACGGGACACAAAAAAGAGAAAAGAAAAAAAAGAGCCTTACGAGGCAAATCATCACAGAATCTGGAAATACAAGCCTGAGCGGTCTAAAGGGTTTCGGCATATGAATCAAATCAATGGCAGGACTTCACAACAGGAATAAAGACGCAACAAAGCAACCGGGAACGATCAAGGTCACCAAACCGACCGTCATTTCCGAACTAACAATTGTCCTTTGTCTGAAAAGTTGAAACAGGTGTAATCCAAGACAACCGTGCAAGGAGCAGGTGTCGCCCAAAGAAGAAGGTACATGGGTGCAAGAAATATTTTGGCAATAAGGAATTCACTCGAAAGGTAAGTTTCCACGAAACTCCCTTGTATCTTCTACTAAAACAAGAAAAAAAAAAAGAGAGGTCGCTTAGTATTCTTGAACTTTGCCCCCAACCAATCAGCATTAGGGTTTTAAACCTTAAACTGAATTTTCCTTTTAGTCAGCATTAGGGTTTTAAACCCTAAACTGAACTTTTTCCTTTCAGCCAGCATTAGAGTTTTAAACTCTAAACTGAGCTTTTTCATGCAATCAGCACTAGGGTTTTAAACCCTAAACTGAATTTTCCTTTTAGTCAGCATTAGGGTTTTAAACCCTAAACTGAACTTTTTCCTTTCAGCCAGCATTAGAGTTTTAAACTCTAAACTGAGCTTTTTCATGCAATCAGCACTAGGGTTTTAAACCCTAAACTGAATTTTTCTTTTAGTCAGCATTAGGGTTTTAAACCCTAAACTGAACTTTTTCCTTTCAGCCAGCATTAGAGTTTTAAACTCTAAACTGAGCTTTTTCATGCAATCAGCACTAGGGTTTTAAACCCTAAACTGAATTTTCCTTTTAGTCAGCATTAGGGTTTTAAACCCTAAACTGAACTTTTTCTTTCAGCCAGCATTAGAGTTTTAAACTCTAAACTGAGCTTTTTCATGCAATCAGCATTAGGGGTTTAAACCCTAAACTGAATTTTCCTTTTAGTCAGCATTAGGGTTTTAAACCCTAAACTGAACTTTTTTCTTTCAGCCAGCATTAGAGTTTTAAACTCTCAACTGAGCTTTTTCATGCAATCAGCATTAGGGTTTTAAACCCTAAACTGAATTTTCCTTTTAGTCAGCATTAGGGTTTTAAACCCTAAACTGAACTTTTTTCTTTCAGCCAGCATTAGAGTTTTAAACTCTAAACTGAGCTCTTTCATGCAATCAGCATTAGGGTTTTAAACCCTAAACTGAATTTTCCTTTTAGTCAGCATTAGGGTTTTAAACCCTAAACTGAACTTTTTTCTTTCAGCCAGCATTAGAGTTTTAAACTCTAAATTGAGCTTTTTCATGCAATCAGCATTAGGGTTTTAAACCCTAAACTGAATTTTCCTTTTAGTCAGCATTAGGGTTTTAAACCCTAAACTGAACTTTCTCCTTTCAGCCAGCATTAGAGTTTTAAACTCTAAACTGAGCTTTTTCATGCAATCAGCATTAGGGTTTTAAAACCCTAAACTGAATTTTCCTTTTAGTGAGCATTAGGGTCTTAAAACTGGATTCTTCCTTTGTTCGGCGTTAGGGTTTTAAACCTTAAACTGAACCTTTCCCCAGCTAGTCGATATTAGGGCTCCAACCCTGAACTGAGCACGCATATCCTCTTTCATCAATTTTATGAACTTCCTGGTGAATAAGTAACGAAATTTTCCTAGTGAAACTGGGGCAGAAAATTTCGTTTGTTTGTTTCTTTTCTCCCGCAGGTCTGACCTCGAGCCACATGGATCGAAATGACCCACGAGATAAATCCCAGTTCGGAATCAAAGAAGAAAAAAAAAAGACAAAAAAAAAGAGATATCCCGAGATATCAGAGTAAAGGGAAAGCAAATCGACTCCAACATTTGACTAAGGTCCTGACCTCTGCCAGTCACATTTTATTCGGTATCCCGGAGATTAAAAAACAAGTCGCCGCAACTCGCAAGCATCAAGATTCGGATCAGAGTCTACAAGCAGAATCAGCTAAGACCCAAGATCAAGTCGTAAAAGAATCATAGATAGGAATCTTGTAACTAGCAGTTTGACATGCATATAAGTAGTTAGTTCAGTTTCCAATTTTCGTTTGTTTGTAATAAGGCGGTCAGTGACGTAGCAGTGACAACAGCAGCAGCAGTAGCAGCAAGCATTGCAGTCCCATGGTAGCCCCAGCTACCAAAACTTCTCGAACTACATTGACCTGATTCCTGTTTAGCCCAGGATATGTAGGAAATCTTTGAAGCAAGATTCGGTCAGATCTTTCGAAAAAAAACATGCTTCATACGGAGTGGTCCATAGGCAAAAATCGTTCATACACGCTCACTTTATCTTTGCACGAAAACTCTTCGTGTTTCCGAACAAAGAGGGGCAGCTGTGAGCACGTGATTTTTGTTTCACACGACAATCACTCCAAAAAGAAATAAAAACAAATATAATTGGCCCTGCTGTACAATTTCGGATTTTTGTGCGGCACTTTGTTGATTTATTTATGACTTTGGCCCATTTTTATTTATTTACTTTATTAAAATAAAATTCAAAAAAATATGTGTCCTGCATAATTCAAACCGTAATCCGGTCGTTAAATAGAAAATCGTGATTAGGCATTTTCGTCCGTGATTTTATTTGGTTTGACCTTACCTGTTTTGAAATATTTTAGTATGTGTGCAAATAATTGTATTTGAGTGTGTATTTAATTTTAATTTGATTTTTGGCTTAGTTTAGTTTTAAAATAAATAAGAAAAAGAAATAAAAAAAAAAAGAAAGAAAAGACCCCTTCCGGACTTGGGCCAATTTGTTAAAATTGGCCCAACAAACTCAGCCCAAACGGACAGCCCAAGCCACCAGTCCAAACAGCCCACCCCCCAGGCCATGAAACGACGTAGCTTAACACCAAAACGACGTCGTTTCGATGCCAACCCATCACAACCGTTTAAACCAAGCCGATCCAACGGTCCAGATCTTTCACCCGTAATCCCACTACCCGACCCGTTACCCGAACCAATTCTGACCCCTACTGAGCCAAACGACGACGTTTCGTTTAAACCTTCAGATCCAAGCCGTCCATCTCGTCTCATCCAACGGTTGAAATCAATCCCCCCATTCCATATATAAGCCTCATACCACACCCTGCCCCCCTATCCAATACCCCAGCTTCCGTCTTCACCTCCTTCCCCACAAAACCCTAGCCGCCCCCTTATCCCTCGCCATTAATCCCGGCGGCATGAACGCCGATGACCTCGCCATGAATACCATAGAACCCCCTCACCACCCTGAACATAGACCTGTTAACCGTTTAGTTCGAATCACCCCCCAGGTCCTCGAATCTTCATTTGAAGATTCGAGTCAAAACTCGATCTACTCAGTTTAAACCCAGTTTCATACCAGACACTCCCCAGACCCCCCTCGTGACCAAACCATACTTGGTTTGGTCCGAATCTGATCAGGGAGGCATGAATCCCAGATCTGAGTTTTGGAAATTTGGTGTTCCTCCGTCACTGGTTCAACCGAAGAGATTAAGGTCTAATGGACTTTAATCAAAGTGTTTCTCGTCTGAGAAACACTTCGTTTAAAGTCCATTCAGCCTTAAGAAAGGCCTGACCAAGTCCGAGTTAAGGTTTCGATCTTTTTGCGGTTTAAGGTGAGTTTTCTTTCTTTTCTTAGTTGTTTTTGGTTTGTTTGATTGTTGTAAGGGTCTGTTCGTTTTCTGTTTATGTCCTTGACCTCTATCAACTGTGCTTCAACCACTTCGCCTGAACCTCTGTTTGTTTGTCTAAATTCCCCCCCCTCCTTTTCTGATAAGGCATTATGTATTTGTTTGTGCAAGTAGCTGATTTTCGAGTTTGGACTGACTAGTTGACTCCTCGAGTGTATTTCTGCTTAGTCAGTATAATGCGAACCATGTATCAATACTGTTTAAATGTCTGATTTTTGGCTACGATTGTGTATGTTAATACTAATATAGTCGAGTCGACATGTGTCGTCAATTAATTTCAACTGTCTGAGCATAGTAAATCGATTTGCTTCTGTTGAACATTTGTTGAAATCAATTCAGAACCAGTTTTGTTTACTTATAGCTGTTGATTTGGATCAGTCAATGTGAAAAGGATTGTTTATGTTTAAATTCTGAATTGGAAGGCATGTGCACTCGTGCACAGCATGTGCATTGGTGCACCTCATGTGCCTTGTGCACAGCCTGTTTTTTTGCATTAAGAAGCTTTTAAGTATTAAACAATCTGACAGTATATGCTGTCAGATATATTCTACTGCCCATACTTGCTTTTAGATAATAAAATGAAAAGTTAAAGCCTGCCAAGGGAATGTCATGGGATTAATACTTAAATAGCTGAGTGGAAACTGAAAAGAAAGGGGCACATGGGAGGGGTATCTGATTAATTTAACAGGCTGTAAAAGGTTTGATGTTGAGGCTTATAAAAGGGAGGCACATTAAGAGATAGGAAGTCCATCAGTGGAAGGGGAGGGATTTTTTTGGGATAATAGACAAAGGGGATAATACACAGAGAGACATTGAGAGATACACAGAAAAGAAAACACACACCCACTGTGAAGATAGAAAGAAAAGAGAGAGTTGACAAGAATAGAAAGAGAGCAAGAAAGAGAGAAAACAGACTAAGAAATCAGAAATTTGGTCTTGTTTGTCTGAAGTTCATTTATTGTCAATACGTTAGGCAGTGTTCTTTCTTCAATTGAGATTATTGTTAGTGTTCTGCTGCATTGGTATATTCCGGAATTGGACTGTCTGGAGTATCGCACTGTGTGCTGTTTCATCAAGTTGTTCTCCTTCAACTCTAGTTCCATCTCGCAACAGAATCCTTTCTGTTGTGCTGTTCTGATTGTTGCTGCTATCTTGCTCGCTATTGCTGCTGCATTTTGTCCTGCTGCTACTGTTAATTCTGCCTTTTGGCTGCTGCTGATTCCTATCTTCTTCTCCTTCTCTTTTGCACTTTCAGCATTTTCAGGTACACATTTCAAATCCCATATTGATGTAATTGGAACAGTCTGAAAGCATGAAATGAAAAAGGTTGAAGAAGTTCAAGCATTTGCTGTAATATTCATAGTACATTAACAGGCCTTGTGGAAATTGATTTAGCTCATGTTTCAATGGTTCAAAAGAGTATACTGATAGCCGACTGAGTTTCACCCTTTTGTATTTGGGCTCGATAATTGTCTGTTTAGTATAAGTATGCATATTTCGACTTTACACAATACCATTTTCTGTTTCATTTAGTTTTTTTTGAGACTAGCCCATATAAGTTTGGTTAAGCTCAATACAAGAAATGCTCGGATTAAACGTTGTATTTCGCTAACTTGTATATGATAAATTAAAGCATTTTACTTCGCCAGTTATCCTTTAACCCAGTTCAAATAAGTTCAGTTAAGTTCAAATTAAGAAATGTTCGGATTAAGTATTGCATTTCATCTTATCTCATATGTAATCTGTTATTCGACCAAATCATTTTCGTAAAAGGCATGACGTCCTTTTTACCTTAAAAGTAATCAATCAAAATTGACAGGAGTTTGGTTTAAGCTGAAGTATATACTTCAATTAGCACACACGCTTTCTTTTCTTCTATCTCTGGAAATAAAAATAATAGAAATGTAGTCACTGTAGGATACCCTTCTAAAATAATAGGACAAGCCTCGCCAAATAAAAAAAAAACAATTGCGGGGCCCTCAACAACTGACGATAGTTATTTAGAATTCAAGATAGGCCATTTAATAAACTTCATGGCCTCCTACAAAGATAATAACGCGTTAGGTTCTGTTGGCGCGGTTTAATTAAATCACATTCTTAAATTCGGGTGCACATTGATGTGACCCAAATCCAAATCTCAACGAAGCCCAAATGTGTCGACAATTACGGGTGCATTGATTGTGACGTGGTTCGAGACGCATTTTCACGACGTTGCAATTCTGTAAAATAAATGATAATAATAAAAGCGGTTAAAACTTAATAAAAGCACATAAGTTACAACATGTATTTAAATCAGATATTTAGCTATTATAACAATTTAAGCGACCGTGCTAGAACCACGGGATTCGAGGGTGCCTAACACCTTCCCTCGGGTCAACAGAATTCCTTGCTTAGAATTTCTGGTTCGCAGACTTCATTTGGAAAAGTCGAAAATCTCCTCGATTTGGGATTCAAGATAAACCGGTGACTTGGGACACCAAAAGCCAAACCTTTTCCCAAGTGGCGACTCTGAATTAAATAAATAATCCCATTTCGAATATTTGTCACTTAAATTGGAAAAACTCCCCGCGCATCTTAACCCTTCGGGGCGGGCGCGCAAAAAGGAGGTGTGACAGCTCTGGCGACTCCGCTGGGGAAACTCAAACCCAGAACCACTGGTTCAGGGTTCAAGAATTCGAGCTTAGAATAATTGTTATATTTGACTTTATTATCTGATCTTTATTACATGTTTTTGCATAACGTGCTAAATTTTGTCTTTTACCGCTTTTGATATTATCTGAACTGTATATAAACTGTGCCGAAACCCTTCTTTTCTTACCTCCGGGGAGAAGCTCGCTGGTCGAGACTCCCTATTCTGTTAGTGTCAATACTTGAAATAAGAAAGAGGTCGGACAAGTTACAAAGCCGGACGATCTCGCGGGTCCCCGGTACGTAGCCCCCTCCTCGACTCGAGTTGTCCGCTCGGGTACACAGTCTAGGGCAAATACCAAGGTTTAAACCTAGTATAACGAAACTTCATGCCGGATCCCTAGTAGGAACGCTTATTTGCATCATATGACATTTGACTTAGGGGACTCAACACAGGGGTTGGGTCCGTCTAGGACAGGCAACCTGAAATGGAAAGACCATCATGCTGCATTCCTATCTGTGTTATGCATTTATCTGCTTCGGTTCCGCATGTCGACCGGTTCTTAAAAAAAAAGGGAAAATAGCAGCGCAGGGGAGATAATTACTTATTTTTGGAAAATAGAACCAATGTCCAAGTAGTGTCAAAACCTCGCCGGAATTTTTCTAAAAAAAAAAAACTGTTTTGTTTATTGAGAGTTGTTAAAAAAAAAATATATATACAAAAATTTTTCTTTTATCACTTTCAAAGATCAAAAAAAAGGTATTTATTTTAAGAGTAAAAAAAAAATCGAAAATTCATAATTCAAAAAAAATGAGTTGTTTCTTTCGTAGTACCCCTTTTATGAATTCAGACTAATAGTCCAAATTTTTCTTAAAAAAAAATAATAATAATAATATAAAAAAAAATATATATAGTTTCTTTAATCTTTATCTCTTTTCAAAAAAAAAATGTAAAAAATACGCATTCCTGATTTCTAGGTTTATTCGATTTTTTTTCCTATGTTACGATACCCCGAACTACGCCGGTTTGATTCTCACCGGATGTGAGATACGTAGGCAACCCTCGTCGGGTTCAACCCCCATTTTGCTAAAATAGCCAAAATCAAAAAAAAATATGTTTCAAATTTTTAAAGAGTCATAAATAAGTCAGGTGATGTTGTTTTGACATGAATAGCCGAATGTTCCCGAAAGGGACGCCGGAAGGTTGACTTTGCATAAATAGCCACTTTTGGGTTTTCCTTAGCATTTTTAGACCCACACAGCCTTAAAATCTTCTTCCCCGAAGTGCTTAAAGGCCGTGTTCAAAGCTTGGTCCCCTCTGTAAAATATTTTGAGTCAGTCATTTTTGTTAAAATCACCTTAATAAATGTGCAGGATGAGCACGATGCAAAATGAACATTTTTCAATAATGACCAAAATCCCTATCAAGTTACGGCTATGGTGGAATGATCTAGGTGTTGAAGGGCAAAATGAGGTTAAGAAAAATCTGAAAGGTCTTGTGGGTCTGTTGGAAATCCAGCCTCGGGGAGATATCATAAGAGCTTTGGTTACCTATTGGGACCCGGCGCACAATGTTTTCCATTTCTCTGATTTTGAGCTCACCCCAACTTTAGAAGAAATGGCCGGATACATCGGGAATACTGAACTTCCGCTGAGGGAAAAATACTTGGTCGCCCCAAGAGTCGTCACGGTACATCGGTTCCTGGATTCATTGAAAATACCTAGAACAGTCCACAACCCGGATCTAGCAGCCGGATTCTGTACTCCATGCTTCATATATGATAGATACGGTCACGAGGGGGGATTCAATAATCCAATCAACAAACTGTGCAGCAAAGGAGTTCGTCAGAAGTGGGACGAGCACAGACGGGTGGCATTCATGATAACGTTTCTGGGTCTTCTGGTATTTCCCAGGAAAGATGGAAACATTGATTTGAAGATATCGGGGGTCGTCAGCACTTTACTCACGCAAAGTGACAGTACTCTCGCGCCTATGGTGGTATCCGACATCTTTCGAGCTCTCACAGCTTGTAAAGCTGGGGGAAATTTCTTCGAAGGTTGTAACTTGCTCCTGCAGATATGGATGACCGAGCACCTTTGCCATCATTCCGAGATTTTGAGCCATGGTTCCCCGGAAAAGACCCGCATAGAAGAATCTTACGCGAGAGCCAAAGAGATCAGTTTGCCCGAAGGAGTCCTGGCTTGGACCTCGTTCTTTCAAGCTCTTACTGCCAGCCAAATACAATGGAAGTTGGGATGGTTGCCCGTTGATGAGGTCTTATATATGTCAGCGGCTAAAACTCATTTCTTGCTGATGGGGCTTAAGAGCATTCAACCTTACGCACCCGGCCGAGTTTTAAGACAGTTCGGAAAATGCCAGACAGTACCTCATGAGGAAGATCTAAGCACTCAAGCAATTGAGATAAGTCCTAACGGACAGTTCCCAGAAGCAAAGATTCGCCAAATCTGGAATGAGGGTCAATATTTGAAATCAGATACTTGCGTGCGGGATCAAGCCAAAGGAGAAACGGCGCCAGGTTACCTTGCATGGTACAGAAGGGAACTCGAGCATGAAAGGCCAGCTAAGAGACCCCACGTCCGGAATTTTACCGAATCATCACAAAAGCAGTGGGATTGGTTAGCAAAAGAAAGAGGCTATTGCACCGAAATCAGCAGGTTAAAGCAACAAGTGGAAAAATTGAAATACGAACACAACGTGCAAGTTGCTACCGATCTGGGAGAGCGGAACAGGTTGATTCAAGAAAATGAAATGCTCAGAGCCCAGATCAAACAGATAAGGTTGGATGCAGATAGACAACCAAGGCGTCGATCGGACGAGCAGCTGATAAAAGGGCTAAAAGGTGAAATCAGGGAATGGCGAGATGGTTTGGAGAAATCTGAAAACATCATAGCAGAGCTCAAAGCACAGTGGGATACAAGAACGGATAAGCATCGCAGGTACCTGAATCGATTGGAAAGCGACCATGAGAAGACTGTTGCTAAGATAAAGAGAGAGATGGCTGCACTTGAGATCAAAACAGCTAATCAGGCCAAGGATTTCCAAATTGAGAGCAGTTACTGGTATGACTCAATAGCCCAGATGAAGTTGGAAGTACGACGACTGAAGCATCAGCATGTACAAGATGCTCAAGTTTTCAAGATATGCAGCGATCAGACAAAACGCCTGCTCGTAGAGAAGAAGCAAACCAGAGATAGGATCAAGGCCATTGCCCATGCCATCACCAGACGATGCCTACGATGTGAGAACATGTCCAGCGCTACCGTCCTCTCGGCAGTAATGGGTTATGTCAAGCAGACTATGCACGAGCTAGAGCAACTTGAGAGGGATCTCACGCCTAGGACCGCGGCGAGGCCGAACGACGCCCCGCGGAAACCAATTTTTAAAACCATAATGCATTCATAGGTCAAATCTGTATCTTAGCATCTTCTGCCTATTTTTTTCATCAGGGTGATTTTTAGTCTATTTTTGAGTCTAGGTTTATTTTCAAAGTTTGCTTTTTCTTTTGCAAAATGTAGTTTGTAATAGACTGCTTCAATAATAAAGAGTTTGCTTCTTTCACGCTCATTTGTGTTTTCGAACTACGTAATGATCTGATTCACGTAGGCATCGTGATACGTAGGCAATCCTCATCGGATCCGGTCGCATTTCTTTTACTACAAAAATAAAAATATATATATATATATAATAAATAAAATAAAAGGGAAAACAAAAGAGAAAAGGCAAGAAAAAAAAAAGGGAAAAACTAATAAGAGAAAAAAAATGCCGGAATGACGCATGCTCTCGTAGCGGACATATAGCAATCCACTTAACTGTATAGGTGCATCATGCCCAACGTGAGATTAACTATCCGTTATTTGCTGCAAATTAACTGTGCATTTGTCATTAAGCATTTTCAGGGTTTTTGAAAAGACGGTTGGTTTGGTGAAAGTCTGGCCTCGCACTCATACTTCACGAGGTCAAGGAGAGGTGTTCAACTACCTATTGTTAGGACCAGAAACAGTACTCACACCTACTTCACCAGGTCAAAAGGAAGTGTGGAAATGTCTTCGGAAATTCCATTGCAAACAGTCCCCGTCTCTGAGGAGAGCTCAATCTCAGCCGTCCTCACGCCCGAATCCGCAACTGCGGAAGAAAATAGAATCCTACGGCTCCGCATGTTGGAAATGTTGGATGACTGGAACAATGGGAAAGAGCCGCCAAGTGTCGTCCCCGGATTCCCTGAATTATTCTCCAGGTCAGGTGGGACTTCTAATGTCCCCATAAATTACCCTGCTACCCCATTCGGGTACCCAGCCAACTCCGTTTTCTCCGCAGGATCACCTTCTGAGCCTCATCCCCGAATGTCGGCCACTGATGCAAGCATGAACATCTTTACTGCATCGCCTTGCCCAGCTACGGCACAACCTGCCACATACAAGCCAAGCTTTGACTCATCCTCTTTTACATTCCAAGCACCATCGTTCTCAATGGAACCAACTAGGTTCGCTACCAACAATAATCCTCTACCGCCTCAGTGCGAACTCGCATTGGGACAGGATCAGAACCCCAGGATTGCAGAACAAAATGAGATTGCTAAGAGAATGAGAAGCCTTGAACAAAGTTTGAAGAATATGCAAGGGTTGAGCGGACAAAAGAGCGTCTCTTACGCCGACCTGTGCATGTTCCCTCACGTGCACTTGCCGACGGGCTTCAAGACCCCCAAGTTCGAGAAATACGATGGGCACGGTGACCCCATTGCACATCTTAAGAAATACTGCAACCAATTGCGGGGAGCCGGCGGAAAAGAAGAACTGCTGATGGCGTATTTTGGGGAGAGCTTAGTAGGGATAGCTTCGGAATGGTATATGGATCAGGAAATGTCCCGATGGCATATATGGGATGATTTCGCCAGAGATTTTGTAAAGCAATTCCAGTATAACATCGACATTGCGCCAGACCGAAACTCTCTGTCGAATTTGAAAAAGAAGCCTTCGGAAAGCTTTAGAGAGTATGCTATTAAGTGGCGTGAACAGGCGTCGAGAGTGAAGCCTCCCATGGATGAAGTGGAAATGGTCACTACCTTTCTCCAGGCTCAAGAGTCTGACTATTTCCAAAACATGATGTCGGCCATGGGTAAGCCATTCGCGGAAGCAATCAAGATAGGAGAGATGGTAGAGAATGGGCTGAAAACGGGTCGGATTCTGAGTCAAGCAGCCCTAAGGGCAACCTCCCAGGCCGTCCAAAGCGGGTCTGGAGGGACGACAAGGGGAAAGAAGAAGGAAGAAACGGCTATGGCAGCCTCTGAAGCAAGGGAGTATCGTCATCACAGGCCCCATTTTCCGGAAAGGGCCTCACAACACTACTACCCCCACTCAAATGTGGCATATGCTCATCAACCTTATATGGTCATGAATGCCCAACCTTATAACCATTCACCACAACAAGCTAACCGAGGCCCAGCTCCACCTCCCAGAAATCAGCCTCCTTACCGCAACCACTATAACCCACAACCCCCGCAAAATAACTACCGCCCCAAGAGCCGCCTCGACGGCGGACTTTCACGCCCATCGGTGAGCCATACTCAACTTTGTTCCCAAAGCTGGTTCAGTTGGGTTTCCTGCAACCCATCCCTCAAACAAGGCAGAACCCGACATCTCCTTCTTACAAAGCCGGAGTCAGATGCGCCTATCATTCAGGGGCCGAGGGGCATGATACAAACGACTGCTGGTCATTGAAAAGAGTGGTCGAAAATTTGATAGAGCAGGGGAAAATAGTGCTAAGGGACGAGGAGATCCCGAATGTAACAAACAACCCATTGCCCGCTCACAATAATGGGCCATTGATCAGCATGATTTGTGAAGATAAAGAGTTCGACCCTGCCTTGAAAGCCATAATTGCCATTGTCGACACAGGGAGGAGGCCTGAAATAGACCAGAAATCAGAAAGGGGGGAGGAGGCCAAGGCTGCAGAAAGCAAGCCTGAAAAGAAGGTGGAGAAGAAAGTAGTACCAGCAAAGGGTGGAGTTCTTTACGTACCGCGGGGTCAAGCCAAGAAGACGCAGAACTTCGGGATCAAAAAGGCCGAACCTATGTACGTGCCAAAAGGGGCCTATGTGGTCCGGGGGACGATTCAACCACCTCGGCTGAATGAGCCAGTGGTTATCGGATGCGTGCCACAAAAGCCAATGACCAACCCGTCCACAGTGCCGTGGAATTATCAAAAGACTTTGGTAACGTATAAAGGTAAGGAGGTCATGGAAGAACTTCCAGAAAATACTTTCGTTGGAGGGTACTCAAATACCCAAGAACTGAACAACGCCACACAAAGGCGCTTCCCTCCAAAGGAGCCCGTGAGTGTTGAAGAAGCGGAAGTGTTCTTCAAGCAGATGAAGATGCCGGATTACGAAGTGATAGACCAGCTGCGCAAGCACCCTGAGCAAGTGTCCATGCTGTCACTATTAATGAGGTCAACCGAGCATCAAAAGATCCTGCTGAAAACCCTGAATGAAGCATACGTACCGGTCGAAACCTCGGTGGAGCAACTAGAGCGGATGACAGAAAGATTCTTCGCCGTCAACCAAATCTCCTTCAGCAAGAACGATCTACCCCCGGAAGGAGCAGCACACAACAAGGCATTGCATTTAACAGTCAAATGTGAGGACTACTATGTCAAGCGGGTGATGCTGGATGGGGGATCAGGTGTTGACATCTGCCCGCTCTCCACGCTGCAAAGAATGGAAATTGAGACCGGAAGAATCCGACCCAACAACGTCTGCGTGAGAGCTTTCGATGGTATCAAGAGAGACACCATGGGAGAAATAGACCTGTTGCTGGTCATAGGACCAGTCGAATCTCGAGTCACTTTCCAAGTGATCGACATGGACACATCTTACAATTTCCTCCTTGGCAGGCCTTGGATCCATGCGGCAGGAGCCGTGCCTTCTACTCTTCACCAGATGGTGAAGTTCGAGTATGAAGACCAAGAGATCGTGGTCCATGGAGAAGATGAACATGCCATTTATCGGGACCCATCTATCCCGTATCTTGAACCAAGAGAAGGGAGTGAGCATACGGTCTATCAAGCTTTCGAGGTGGTATTGGCAGAGCAGCACGAAGAGGGAGTACCTTGCCCCCAGCCTTTCTTGTCTAACGCTTCGGTTATGGTGGCCAAAGAGATGATCCGACACGGATTTAGGCCAGGGAAGGGGCTTGGACGAACCCTTCAGGGAATGACGGAACCCATTACTTTACCAGTCATCAAGAAACCTTTTGGACTAGGTTTCAAACCTACTCCAGCAGACGAAAAATGGGCAAAGAAAAGGAGAAATGAGGGCTGGAAGTTGCCTCAACCACTGCCGGATTTACATGCGACTTTTGTCAGGCCAGGGTACACTGAAGAAGAAGAAGATGAGGTCTTCACAGTTGAGGAAATCGAGGAAATATGTGGGGCAATGAGGGAAATGCTCTACGAGGTCCACATGGTTCAACCAGGCGAAGGCACGAGCACTGCTGAGATGATATACATGGGGCCAAACGCCAAGCTCCAAAACTGGGAGATCACGCCATTCCCAACTAGACGGAAGTCCGGGTAGACCTGTCCTGCCACCTTTCCTGTATCACAAGTTATCTCCGGGACATAACTTGAACGTTTTCTTCTTTTCATTTGTTGTTCCGAATTCCTAGTTGTAAACGTTGTTGTCTTCCAATTTTCCAAAGAAAATAAAAAAAAAATCTTCATTGCTTTCCTATTCTTTCTTTCGTTCTGATTTTATTACTTTTCCTCTTATCTTCCTTTTCAGTCCTAATAATGCGGCTTTAAATATGACATGCCTGCGGACTTCACGCCCGGATCACAATGAGCTATTTAACTGCGAATTAATGAATCCAGAACCAGAATATGATGCGGAAGAGGCTTTTAGGGAGATAAACCGAGAGTTGGAATATTTCGAGAATAAACCTAAGCCAAATCTGAATGACACTGAACCGGTAAATTTAGGAACCCCGGAAGAAATCCGGGAGACCAAGATAAGCATTCACACGGACAAGAAAACGCGAGAGGCGATAATTCAACTTCTTCTTGAATTTAAAGACGTGTTTGCTTGGTCATATGATGACATGCCGGGACTAGGTGTCGATCTAGTGGTTCACAAATTGCCGATTCATCCTGATTGTCCTCCGGTTCAACAAAAGCAACGAAAGCTCAAAACTGAGGTCAGTGACAAAATTAAAGAGGAGATCACCAAGCAACTGAAAACAGGAGTGATCCGGGTAGTCCAATATACAACATGGTTGGCGAATGTGGTTCCAGTACCGAAAAAGGACGGGAAAACTCGGGTATGTGTAGATTACCGAGATCTGAACAGAGCAAGTCCCAAAGATAATTTCCCGCTGCCCAACATCCACATCCTCGTTGATAATTGCGCCAAACACGAGATACAATCCTTCGTAGATTGTTACGCTGGATATCATCAGGTGCTGATGGATGAAGAGGACGCCGAGAAAACCGCTTTCACCACGCCTTGGGGCACCTACTGTTATCGGGTCATGCCATTTGGTTTAAAGAATGCTGGGGCTACTTACATGAGGGCCATGACCGCCATTTTCCATGACATGATGCATTAGGAAATAGAGGTGTACGTGGACGATGTAATAGTCAAGTCCAGGACACAGGATAATCACATCCAAGACTTGAGGAAATTCTTCGAGAGGCTAAGGAAGTATGACTTGAAGCTAAATCCAGCCAAATGCGCTTTCGGAGTTCCGTCAGGTAAACTTTTGGGTTTCATCGTAAGCAGGAGAGGTATCGAGCTAGATCCGACTAAGATAAAATCTATCAAAGATCTACCTCCCCCAAGAACGAAGAAAGACGTGATGAGTCTTTTGGGCAGGCTGAACTACATCAGTCGGTTTATTGCCCAACTGACAAGCACGTGTGAGCCCATATTCAAGTTGTTAAGAAAAGATGCGGCGATTAAGTGGACAACGGAGTGTCAAGAAGCCTTTGATAAAGTCAAAGAGTACCTTTCGAATCCCCCAGTCTTGGTTCCTCCCGAACCAGGGAGGCCACTTTTCTTGTATCTGACAGTCTTGGAGAACTCTTTTGGCTGCGTCCTCGGGCAACACGATGTGACCGGGAAAAGGAGCAGGCGATCTACTACCTGAGCAAGAAATTCACCAGCTACGAGGCCAAATACACTCTGTTGGAAAAGACATGCTGCGCTCTCACATGGGTTGCTCAAAAGCTGAGGCATTATCTCCAAGCCCACACTACATTCCTCATAAGCAGGTTGGATCCCTTGAAATATATATTTCAGAAACCAATGCCTACTGGGAGACTGGCTAAATGGCAAATCTTGCTTACGGAATTCGACATAGTTTATGTCACTCGCACGGCAATGAAAGCCCAGGCGTTAGCAGATCATTTGGCCGAAAACCCGGTCGATGAGGAATACCAGCCATTGGATACCTACTTTCCAGATGAAGAGGTAAACACCGTAGAAGTGATCTCAGAGGAAGCTCATGTTTGGAAGATGTTCTTTGACGGAGCCATGAACACCAAGGGTATAGGGATTGGGGAAATTTTGATCTCACCTGCCGGTCAGCATTATCCCGCCACAGCTAGACTTCGTTTCTTCTGCACAAATAATACAGCTGAATATGAAGCCTGCATTATGGGCATACATATGGCAATCGATCAGGATGTCAAAGACTTACTGATTATGGGAGATTCTGACCTGATCATCCGGCAAGTTCAAGGTGAATGGGAAACTCGGGATGTCAAACTTATCCCATACCGACAACATGTGGAGGACCTTAGCAAGCGCTTTACCTCAATAAAATTCAGGTATATTCCGAGGTGTCGCAATGAACTGGCAGATGCACTTGCTACTCTGGCTTCTATGCTACCCTACCCGGGCGACACCCACGTTGACCCTTTGGAAATCCAAATCAAGGAAAGACACGGTTACTGCAGTGTAATCGAGGCGGGATCAAATACGCAGCCTTGGTACCATGACATCAAGAAATTCCTGAAAAAACAAGAATACCCCGAGCATGCAACTGGAGATCAAAAGAGGACCATTAGGCGACATGCAAGTGGTTTCTTTTTGAGCAGTGAATTGTTATATAAGAGGACTCCGGACCTCAATCTCTTAAGATGTGTCGATATCGAGAAAGCGAGAAAGATCATGCACGAAGTACACGCAGGTGTGTGTGGACCTCACATGAACGGGGTATGTCTTGGCAAAGAAAATCCTTCGAGCAGGTTATTACTGGATGACCATGGAAAAGGATTGCTTTAGTTTCGTTCGGAAGTGTCATCAGTGTCAGGTGCACGGTAATTTGATTCATGCACCTCCCACGGAACTGCATCCCATGTCCGCACCTTGGCCATTTGTCGCTTGGGGCATGGACGTCATTGGACCAATTGAACCAAAGGCTTCGAATGGACACAGGTTTATACTGGTTGCCATCGATTACTTCACAAAATGGGTAGAGGCTGTCACTCTCAAGTCGGTCACCAAGAAAGCTGTAGTGGATTTTGTACACTCAAATCTTATCTGTCGCTTCGGTATTCCTGCGACTATCATTACAGATAATGCAGCAAACTTGAACAGTCACTTGATGGGAGATGTGTGCGAGCAATTCAAGATAACACACAGGAATTCCACTCCTTATCGGCCAAAAGCCAATGGTGCTGTGGAAGCTGCAAATAAAAACATCAAGAAGATTTTGAGGAAAACAATACAAAATTCCCGACAGTGGCATGAGCAGTTGCCTTTTGTATTATTGGGGTACCGCACTACGGTACGCACATCGGTGGGAGCGACTCCTTATCTTTTGGTTTATGGGACCGAGGCCGTAATACCGGCAGAGGTAGAGATTCCTTCACTTCGAATCATTGTCGAAGCAGAAATCGAGGACAGCGAGTGGGTTAAGACTCGACTGGAGCAATTGACGTTGATTGATGAAAAGCGGATGGCTGCAGTTTGTCATGGACAGTTATACCAACGAAGGATGGCCCGTGCTTACAACAAGAAAGTCCGACCTCGGAATTTCGAAGTAGGACAATTGGTACTGAGGCGTATTCTGCCGCATCATGAAGAAGCAAAAGGAAAGTTTGCCCCAAATTGGAAAGGCCCATACATCGTAAGGAAAATATTGCCAAGAGGAGCATTGTATTTAGGTGATATCGAAGGAAATGACCCTGACACAGCAGTGAATGCAGATGCAGTCAAGAGGTACTATGTCTAGATCGTACTCCAAGTGGTCCTGACACGTTGAAAAGGGCGAAGGTGTTTATTCCCCACTACTCCCCAAACACTACCCAATTCTCTCTACCAACTTTTGAGCTAAAAAAAAAAAAAAAAAAAAAATTTGATTGAGGCCTGAACTACGTTTGACTTGATTCCGAAAGGATACGTAGGCAGCCTCTCCCTGAGGTTCAGTCACACCAACAATAAAATCCCATTCACCCTGAAATTGAAACTGGGGCACGTCGAGCAGTTTAGGAGTTAGTATCATCTACCTCTCTTTACCAAGCACAAACCTTCAAATCAATTACCAAAGATGATGGGGAATCGATAAGCGCCACCAAAAAAAAAAAAAAAAAAAAGACCATCACACTCTGAATTGAGAGAGATAAAATGAGAGAGTCTCGGCGGTGAAAACCTTCGGGCACCACGAGGCGACGGGAGTAGAGAAACCAAAAATGAGAGAGTTTGTTTAGTAAAAACTCGCAAAGAGTGCTATCAAGCGATGACAGGAAGAGAAATGAGAGAGGTCAGCCAGTGAAAACCCGCAAAGGGCGCTGTTGGCCGAAAAAGAATGACTCCACCCCAAGAAGGTTTCGGCAAGGTGCCACCGGTTTGGAATCACAGATCCGTTCTGGTTCAGGAAAACGCAAGTTCTTAAAAGGTCAGACGTCCAGTCCAAAGAGCATGTCATGTCATTTAAAGCCAGCGTTATCTTCCTCAGATAAGTCTTTCTCGTCCCGAAAAGGACACTCCTTTCCTGAAGTTTGTTTTCTCCTTTCTTTGTTTCTTTTCGAATCTCTTTTATGTCTTAACCCCAAGTTCAGGATACACCGGAAAGGGCAGGTGGCAGGTTTGTTTGCACGGAATCCCGTCTCATGAAGGAAAGCGCCTCATTTCGTTGGTACGATTGCCCGAGCCTGATGGATCATGACGTTTGATGGTGTTTAAAGAGGAAAGAGAGGAATCTTCCCCAGCAAGTCCGCCTTCAGACGAATCCCCACAGAGTCTCCCCCTGTACAAATCCCAACAGAGTCTTGTACAATCTCCCACAGAATCTCCTCAATATAAAAAAAAAAAAAAAAAAAAATTGGAATCTCCCCAGCACACCCCAGCGAGTCCTTTTGTAGACATCCCCAACAAGCTTACCCCAACAAACCCTAGAAATCCCACTTTGAAATAAATCCCCAGCATGCCCATTGTACAAAATTCCACACAAAGAATCCACTTTGTAAATATTCCCCACAAAGCTTCCCTTTTGTACAAATCCCCACAAAATACCTCCAATAAAATCCCCGTTGAGAACCTCCAAGCAAAACGGGACACAAAAAAGAGAAAAGAAAAAAAAGAGCCTTACGAGGCAAATCATCACAGAATCTGGAAATACAAGCCTGAGCGGTCTAAAGGGTTTCGGCATATGAATCAAATCAATGGCAGGACTTCACAACAGGAATAAAGACGCAACAAAGCAACCGGGAACGATCAAGGTCACCAAACCGACCGTCATTTCCGAACTAACAATTGTCCTTTGTCTGAAAAGTTGAAACAGGTGTAATCCAAGACAACCGTGCAAGGAGCAGGTGTCGCCCAAAGAAGAAGGTACATGGGTGCAAGAAATATTTTGGCAATAAGGAATTCACTCGAAAGGTAAGTTTCCACGAAACTCCCTTGTATCTTCTACTAAAACAAGAAAAAAAACAAAAGAGAGGTCGCTTAGTATTCTTGAACTTTGCCCCCAACCAATCAGCATTAGGGTTTTAAACCTTAAACTGAATTTTCCTTTTAGTCAGCATTAGGGTTTTAAACCCTAAACTGAACTTTTTCCTTTCAGCCAGCATTAGAGTTTTAAACTCTAAACTGAGCTTTTTCATGCAATCAGCACTAGGGTTTTAAACCCTAAACTGAATTTTCCTTTTAGTCAGCATTAGGGTTTTAAACCCTAAACTGAACTTTTTCCTTTCAGCCAGCATTAGAGTTTTAAACTCTAAACTGAGCTTTTTCATGCAATCAGCACTAGGGTTTTAAACCCTAAACTGAATTTTTCTTTTAGTCAGCATTAGGGTTTTAAACCCTAAACTGAACTTTTTCCTTTCAGCCAGCATTAGAGTTTTAAACTCTAAACTGAGCTTTTTCATGCAATCAGCACTAGGGTTTTAAACCCTAAACTGAATTTTCCTTTTAGTCAGCATTAGGGTTTTAAACCCTAAACTGAACTTTTTCTTTCAGCCAGCATTAGAGTTTTAAACTCTAAACTGAGCTTTTTCATGCAATCAGCATTAGGGGTTTAAACCCTAAACTGAATTTTCCTTTTAGTCAGCATTAGGGTTTTAAACCCTAAACTGAACTTTTTTCTTTCAGCCAGCATTAGAGTTTTAAACTCTCAACTGAGCTTTTTCATGCAATCAGCATTAGGGTTTTAAACCCTAAACTGAATTTTCCTTTTAGTCAGCATTAGGGTTTTAAACCCTAAACTGAACTTTTTTCTTTCAGCCAGCATTAGAGTTTTAAACTCTAAACTGAGCTCTTTCATGCAATCAGCATTAGGGTTTTAAACCCTAAACTGAATTTTCCTTTTAGTCAGCATTAGGGTTTTAAACCCTAAACTGAACTTTTTTCTTTCAGCCAGCATTAGAGTTTTAAACTCTAAATTGAGCTTTTTCATGCAATCAGCATTAGGGTTTTAAACCCTAAACTGAATTTTCCTTTTAGTCAGCATTAGGGTTTTAAACCCTAAACTGAACTTTCTCCTTTCAGCCAGCATTAGAGTTTTAAACTCTAAACTGAGCTTTTTCATGCAATCAGCATTAGGGTTTTAAAACCCTAAACTGAATTTTCCTTTTAGTGAGCATTAGGGTCTTAAAACTGGATTCTTCCTTTGTTCGGCGTTAGGGTTTTAAACCTTAAACTGAACCTTTCCCCAGCTAGTCGATATTAGGGCTCCAACCCTGAACTGAGCACGCATATCCTCTTTCATCAATTTTATGAACTTCCTGGTGAATAAGTAACGAAATTTTCCTAGTGAAACTGGGGCAGAAAATTTCGTTTGTTTGTTTCTTTTCTCCCGCAGGTCTGACCTCGAGCCACATGGATCGAAATGACCCACGAGATAAATCCCAGTTCGGAATCAAAGAAGAAAAAAAAAAGAAAAAAAAAGAGATATCCCGAGATATCAGAGTAAAGGGAAAGCAAATCGACTCCAACATTTGACTAAGGTCCTGACCTCTGCCAGTCACATTTTATTCGGTATCCCGGAGATTAAAAAACAAGTCGCCGCAACTCGCAAGCATCAAGATTCGGATCAGAGTCTACAAGCAGAATCAGCTAAGACCCAAGATCAAGTCGTAAAAGAATCATAGATAGGAATCTTGTAACTAGCAGTTTGACATGCATATAAGTAGTTAGTTCAGTTTCCAATTTTCGTTTGTTTGTAATAAGGCGGTCAGTGACGTAGCAGTGACAACAGCAGCAGCAGTAGCAGCAAGCATTGCAGTCCCATGGTAGCCCCAGCTACCAAAACTTCTCGAACTACATTGACCTGATTCCTGTTTAGCCCAGGATATGTAGGAAATCTTTGAAGCAAGATTCGGTCAGATCTTTCGAAAAAAAAACATGCTTCATACGGAGTGGTCCATAGGCAAAAATCGTTCATACACGCTCACTTTATCTTTGCACGAAAACTCTTCGTGTTTCCGAACAAAGAGGGGCAGCTGTGAGCACGTGATTTTTGTTTCACACGACAATCACTCCAAAAAGAAATAAAAACAAATATAATTGGCCCTGCTGTACAATTTCGGATTTTTGTGCGGCACTTTGTTGATTTATTTATGACTTTGGCCCATTTTTATTTATTTACTTTATTAAAATAAAATTCAAAAAAAATATGTGTCCTGCATAATTCAAACCGTAATCCGGTCGTTAAATAGAAAATCGTGATTAGGCATTTTCGTCCGTGATTTTATTTGGTTTGACCTTACCTGTTTTGAAATATTTTAGTATGTGTGCAAATAATTGTATTTGAGTGTGTATTTAATTTTAATTTGATTTTTGGCTTAGTTTTGTTTTAAAATAAATAAGAAAAAGAAATAAAAAAAAGAAAGAAAAGACCCCTTCCGGACTTGGGCCAATTTGTTAAAATTGGCCCAACAAACTCAGCCCAAACGGACAGCCCAAGCCACCAGTCCAAACAGCCCACCCCCCAGGCCATGAAACGACGTAGCTTAACACCAAAACGACGTCGTTTCGATGCCAACCCATCACAACCGTTTAAACCAAGCCGATCCAACGGTCCAGATCTTTCACCCGTAATCCCACTACCCGACCCGTTACCCGAACCAATTCTGACCCCTACTGAGCCAAACGACGACGTTTCGTTTAAACCTTCAGATCCAAGCCGTCCATCTCGTCTCATCCAACGGTTGAAATCAATCCCCCCATTCCATATATAAGCCTCATACCACACCCTGCCCCCCTATCCAATACCCCAGCTTCCGTCTTCACCTCCTTCCCCACAAAACCCTAGCCGCCCCCTTATCCCTCGCCATTAATCCCGGCGGCATGAACGCCGATGACCTCGCCATGAATACCATAGAACCCCCTCACCACCCTGAACATAGACCTGTTAACCGTTTAGTTCGAATCACCCCCCAGGTCCTCGAATCTTCATTTGAAGATTCGAGTCAAAACTCGATCTACTCAGTTTAAACCCAGTTTCATACCAGACACTCCCCAGACCCCCCTCGTGACCAAACCATACTTGGTTTGGTCCGAATCTGATCAGGGAGGCATGAATCCCAGATCTGAGTTTTGGAAATTTGGTGTTCCTCCGTCACTGGTTCAACCGAAGAGATTAAGGTCTAATGGACTTTAATCAAAGTGTTTCTCGTCTGAGAAACACTTCGTTTAAAGTCCATTCAGCCTTAAGAAAGGCCTGACCAAGTCCGAGTTAAGGTTTCGATCTTTTTGCGGTTTAAGGTGAGTTTTCTTTCTTTTCTTAGTTGTTTTTGGTTTGTTTGATTGTTGTAAGGGTCTGTTCGTTTTCTGTTTATGTCCTTGACCTCTATCAACTGTGCTTCAACCACTTCGCCTGAACCTCTGTTTGTTTGTCTAAATTCCCCCCCCTCCTTTTCTGATAAGGCATTATGTATTTGTTTGTGCAAGTAGCTGATTTTCGAGTTTGGACTGACTAGTTGACTCCTCGAGTGTATTTCTGCTTAGTCAGTATAATGCGAACCATGTATCAATACTGTTTAAATGTCTGATTTTTGGCTACGATTGTGTATGTTAATACTAATATAGTCGAGTCGACATGTGTCGTCAATTAATTTCAACTGTCTGAGCATAGTAAATCGATTTGCTTCTGTTGAACATTTGTTGAAATCAATTCAGAACCAGTTTTGTTTACTTATAGCTGTTGATTTGGATCAGTCAATGTGAAAAGGATTGTTTATGTTTAAATTCTGAATTGGAAGGCATGTGCACTCGTGCACAGCATGTGCATTGGTGCACCTCATGTGCCTTGTGCACAGCCTGTTTTTTTGCATTAAGAAGCTTTTAAGTATTAAACAATCTGACAGTATATGCTGTCAGATATATTCTACTGCCCATACTTGCTTTTAGATAATAAAATGAAAAGTTAAAGCCTGCCAAGGGAATGTCATGGGATTAATACTTAAATAGCTGAGTGGAAACTGAAAAGAAAGGGGCACATGGGAGGGGTATCTGATTAATTTAACAGGCTGTAAAAGGTTTGATGTTGAGGCTTATAAAAGGGAGGCACATTAAGAGATAGGAAGTCCATCAGTGGAAGGGGAGGGATTTTTTGGGATAATAGACAAAGGGGATAATACACAGAGAGACATTGAGAGATACACAGAAAAGAAAACACACACCCACTGTGAAGATAGAAAGAAAAGAGAGAGTTGACAAGAATAGAAAGAGAGCAAGAAAGAGAGAAAACAGACTAAGAAATCAGAAATTTGGTCTTGTTTGTCTGAAGTTCATTTATTGTCAATACGTTAGGCAGTGTTCTTTCTTCAATCGAGATTATTGTTAGTGTTCTGCTGCATTGGTATATTCCGGAATTGGACTGTCTGGAGTATCGCACTGTGTGCTGTTTCATCAAGTTGTTCTCCTTCAACTCTAGTTCCATCTCGCAACAGAATCCTTTCTGTTGTGCTGTTCTGATTGTTGCTGCTATCTTGCTCGCTATTGCTGCTGCATTTTGTCCTGCTGCTACTGTTAATTCTGCCTTTTGGCTGCTGCTGATTCCTATCTTCTTCTCCTTCTCTTTTGCACTTTCAGCATTTTCAGGTACACATTTCAAATCCCATATTGATGTAATTGGAACAGTCTGAAAGCATGAAATGAAAAAGGTTGAAGAAGTTCAAGCATTTGCTGTAATATTCATAGTACATTAACAGGCCTTGTGGAAATTGATTTAGCTCATGTTTCAATGGTTCAAAAGAGTATACTGATAGCCGACTGAGTTTCACCCTTTTGTATTTGGGCTCGATAATTGTCTGTTTAGTATAAGTATGCATATTTCGACTTTACACAATACCATTTTCTGTTTCATTTAGTTTTTTTTAGACTAGCCCATATAAGTTTGGTTAAGCTCAATACAAGAAATGCTCGGATTAAACGTTGTATTTCGCTAACTTGTATATGATAAATTAAAGCATTTTACTTCGCCAGTTATCCTTTAACCCAGTTCAAATAAGTTCAGTTAAGTTCAAATTAAGAAATGTTCGGATTAAGTATTGCATTTCATCTTATCTCATATGTAATCTGTTATTCGACCAAATCATTTTCGTAAAAGGCATGACGTCCTTTTTACCTTAAAAGTAATCAATCAAAATTGACAGGAGTTTGGTTTAAGCTGAAGTATATACTTCAATTAGCACACACGCTTTCTTTTCTTCTATCTCTGGAAATAAAAATAATAGAAATGTAGTCACTGTAGGATACCCTTCTAAAATAATAGGACAAGCCTCGCCAAATAAAAAAAAAACAATTGCGGGGCCCTCAACAACTGACGATAGTTATTTAGAATTCAAGATAGGCCATTTAATAAACTTCATGGCCTCCTACAAAGATAATAACGCGTTAGGTTCTGTTGGCGCGGTTTAATTAAATCACATTCTTAAATTCGGGTGCACATTGATGTGACCCAAATCCAAATCTCAACGAAGCCCAAATGTGTCGACAATTACGGGTGCATTGATTGTGACGTGGTTCGAGACGCATTTTCACGACGTTGCAATTCTGTAAAATAAATGATAATAATAAAAGCGGTTAAAACTTAATAAAAGCACATAAGTTACAACATGTATTTAAATCAGATATTTAGCTATTATAACAATTTAAGCGACCGTGCTAGAACCACGGGATTCGAGGTTGCCTAACACCTTCCCTCGGGTCAACAGAATTCCTTGCTTAGAATTTCTGGTTCGCAGACTTCATTTGGAAAAGTCGAAAATCTCCTCGATTTGGGATTCAAGATAAACCGGTGACTTGGGACACCAAAAGCCAAACCTTTTCCCAAGTGGCGACTCTGAATTAAATAAATAATCCCATTTCGAATATTTGTCACTTAAATTGGAAAAACTCCCCGCGCATCTTAACCCTTCGGGGCGGGCGCGCAAAAAGGAGGTGTGACAAGTTGTGTATTTGAAGTCAGGAGCCCGCCTGAAGAGAGGAATGACGCTTATTTTTAAAAGTTGTTGTTGATGTGGGGAGCCCGCCCAGATAACAGAGGCATACATTTCAGTCTTTACATTTCAGTTGTTGAAGTTGGGAGCCCGCCCATAGAACAGAGGCATACATTCAGTCTTTACATTTCAAGCATTGAAGTTGGGAGCCCGCCCAGATAACAGAGGCATACATTTCAGTCTTTATATTTCAAGCGTCGAAGTTGGGAGCCCGCCCAGACAACAGAGGCATACATTGCAGTCTTTACATTTCAAGCATTGAGCTTGGGAGCCCGCCCAGATAACAGAGGCATACATTTCAAGTCTTTAATTTTCAAGTATTGAAGTTGGGAGCCCGCCCAGATAACAGAGGCATACATTTCAAGATCAAGTCAGAGGACAATAAAACAGAGGGTTACAATAAGAATCCCCAGCAGGAAACAATAAAATTCCCCGGCACCGGGAAACAGAAGGTTGCAACAAGAGGTCACAGTACAAACTCAAGTACATGTGTCAAAAGAAGAAAAGCACCGGAAGAAATGCAAGCAGACAAGGAAGCAAGGCAACAAAAAACAAATTGTACTCTAGCCTAGCTTCTTGTTTTCTTTTAAGAACGGTGTAACAAGGAGATCGGTAAGCAGTAGTAATAGCATGCAACAACAGTGACAATGCAGTCCCACGGTAGTCCCAGCTACCAAAATTTCCCGAACTACATTGACTTGATTCCTGTTTAGCCCAGGATATGTAGGAAACCTTTGAAGTAAAGGTTCGGTCAAATCTTTTTCAAAAAATACTTCAACGGAGTACTCGGATGGGCAAAAATCGCTCGCTTTATCTTTGCACGAAAACCCTTCGTATCTCCGGGCAAAGAGGGGCAGCTGTAAGCACGTGATTTTTGCCCAATATGAGAATTACTACCAAAAAATCCAAAAATAAAATGATTTTTCTTTGGTGTGTAATTTTGTGATATTTTGTGATATTTTGAATAATTATTTGCATTTGTTTGTGCATGTTTATTTCCTAAATTAATAAAAAATACAAAAATATGTCGCATTTTGCATGTAGGATTTAATTCTACAATTGTTAGTAATTTAATTTGTTTTGCAAAAATAAAAAATTACAAAAATAGGCATCGTTTGCATTTTTAGCATTTAATGTCCAAATATACAATTTTATGCTTAATTAATACTTAATTGTGCGTTAATTGTTATTGGGAGTTAATTTGCACTTTTATAACTTAATTTAGTTCTTAATAATAGTTTAAGTATTTTTATAATTTAGTTTTAGAAAAATAAAAGAAGAAAAGAGAGCGAAAATATAAAGAAAGTCAGAATTGGGCCTCTTCTTCGATTTCAAGCCACAGGCCCAAAAAATGGCCCAATCTTCCCTACGACCCAGTCCATTTCGAACTGGGTCGACCCAGTCCATAACCCAAAAGACCTAAACCCCTTTGTCTTACATTTTACAAAAACAAAACAAAACAAAAATAAGACAAAAACCCTAAAAATCTACGCCCCCCCCCCCCCCCCTCTCCTATCTTCTTCTTCTTCCTCAAGCTCACCTCCCTCCCAACCATGGCTGCCCGGCAACCATCCTCCAAATGATCAGTCCAAGCACCGGAAAACCAGACCCCTCCACCGTCCGCCATTGACGAGCAACGTTGTTGCTGCGTTTTGCTCGTCGACCAGCTCAAACCTTACGTCCAAACACCCCTCGACGGACAGCTGCTTCATCGTCAACCTCCCCATCGCTGTTCTGCCGATGTTGCTTCTTCTCCCCGTCGTCCCCGTCGTCGGACAGCTGCTGCCATGGTCGCCGCTGTTGCTGCCGCGATGTTGATGCTGCCGCGACGCTGCTTCTTCCCCTCCATCTTCACGTCGAGCTGCTCGTCATCGCTGCTCACGTTTCTGCCATGGACGAGCAAGCTTGATGCTGCCATGGCCAGCTGCGGGCTGCTGCTCCTTTCCCTCCGTCTTTTTCGTTTGGTCGAGGGTTTTTCGTCGAGTCAAGATCCTGTACGTCGTGAGTTCATCGTCAAGTTCGTTGTTTGTTTGGTCGTTATTCGTCGTTTTAATCCGGTTAGTAGTTTTTTGAATTTTACTTTGTCCGTATTTTGTTTTGATATTTTTTTCGAATCTAAAATCGGCGAATGTTTGTTTTGTTCATGTCTATGGTTAGATATTTGATTTTTGGTTTTGTTCATGTTCATGTTGTTTGTTAAATTAATTTTTAGATTTCAAAATAGAAGTTTAATTAGTTGTTTACATATTCATTTCATGTTTGTATTATTGTTTAAGTGAATATTTGTTAGTTTGATGTTTGTTAGATTCAAATTGAAATTTAATTAACTATTTCTTCAATTTGTTTCATGAGTTTATGTATTGTTAGAAATTGTTAATATTGTTAAGTTCAAGCTTAAGTTCATAATTGTTTATTCGTCGATCTTGTTATTTGTCTAAAAAGAATTTAGTTGTGTTAAAGGAATATATTGATTTAATCGTTTAATCCGTCATGTTTGTTGTGTTAAAATAGATTCATTCATGTTCATACTTTGTTTGGATGATCTTGAATCCGAATTTTGTATAGTTTGATTTCTTGTTTACCATTTATGATTATTTCTTGAATTGTTCTCATAATCTTGTTTAAAGTTTAATATAAGAATTGTTTGTTGTAATGTTGTTTAAATTGATTTTAAGTTCAATATGATTGAATTTAGAAATCTTCATACTTTGTTTGTTGTTGTTGTTGAATCCGAAAATAGGATTGTTTGTTGCTAAAATATTGTTCAATCAAATTTTAGTTGTTCTTTGTTGTTCAATTTGTGTTCATGTGATTTGTTGTTGAAATGTTGTTAAAATCGTGTTCATGTGATATTGTTGTTATGATGTTCATCCGTGTTCATATTGTTGTTAGAACATTGTTAGAAATTGATCATATTGTCTATATTTTGGTTAAGTTTGATTAATTGATGTGTTATAGCTGATGGGTAGTTTGGTAATTTGTAGTACGTTCAGGGGTAGTTTGGTAATTTCAGTAAGGTCGTGAGGGGTAGTTTAGGAATTGTACATTTTGTAATTGTTTATTTGAAGCATGGGGGACAAAATAAAATGGGGTGGGTTGTGATATGGTTATTTAATATAAATGGGGGACAAGATTTAATTTAAAGGGGGAATCTTGCATTATTTTATGTTAGGCATGGGGGACAAAATGAAATGGGGTGGTGTGATATGTTTATTTAATGTAATGGGGATGAGTGGGAAGATAATGGGTTGGGTAGAGAAAAAGTATTGATTTTAATTAATTGAAAGGTTTATGGGATGGGTTATATATGTGAAGTCTTGAAATCAAAAGAGCAGAAGAAAATACACAGACAGATAATAAGAACGAGAGAGAAACGAATCTGAAAATAAGAGAGAAAAAAAGGGCTGAACATTTAAGAGAGAAAATTCCGAAAAATATTTAAACTTTCAAAAAAAAAAAACTAAAAAAATATTCTGCTTTCTTTCATTGTTTGAAATCAGAATTAATTGTTGTTTCATCAAAGCTTGAAGCTTTTGTTTTTGGGATTACTGCTCTACTGGTTTGCAAACTCTTTTCCTGGGTTGGTACTGTTGCTGGGTTGTTGCTGCTGTGCTATACTGTTATTACTGTTGCTGATTCTCATCTTCATTTTTTTTTGCTTCCAATATCAGGTACACAACTGAAAAGCTGGTTATTGTAATCCGAAATATGAAGCATGAATACATATGAAGAAAGAAATTCTGAAGTTTTAATTTCGTTTTTCTTTGTTTCCTTTTGTTGATTATATTTAAGCTATTCCATGTATTACTAAATAATAACTGGAATAAAAAAAAACTTAAGTTAGTCTTTAATGAATCAGTTCGGCAAAACAGGTTAATTCACTAGTTATGAAGGTTTCAAGATTATCAACAGTAGGTTAATCATGAATAACTAGCTAAATTTAGCTAAGACATGAATTTAAATTAAAACTTCGTAAATTAGGCATTAAGGCATGACTTGAGTTCAAGCAAGACTAGAAGAACGTTTAAGTCTAACAAACTTTCTAATAAGCTTTAGTAATTATGGTTAAATCAAGTTTCAAATGGTTGTGAATAATTAATCTCAATAATTTTTTTTTAACAATGCTGAGTTTTAATCTAGCTATATTTGATTCTTTTGGATATTAGTTGTTGAGCTTTTATTTTATTTATAATTTCGAAATTAAGAATAAAATTCCTTTTTCATCAATATTTGTATTAATCAAGCAATTAGCATGTCATGTTTTCTTAATAATAATAATAAATAAATAAAAAAACGTAATTAATTAGGATTTTCTTTATTCATTTTAGAGACTAATTTTAAATAGCAAAATGTAGTCGCTTTAAGATTTGTCCATTTAAAATAAATAAGACGAGCCTCGCTAAATAAAACACACAAATTGCGGGGGCCTCGATAAAAATTCAATTGATTACTTAAACTTCGGGATGGGCCATTTAGCAAATTTCACGGCCTTCCCCAAAGTAATAAAGCGCTAATCACTTTAGGCGCGATATAATAATAATACATTCTTAAACACGGGTACGCATTTATGCGACCCAAATCCAAATCCCAAAACATTGAATAAAAATATGTTCCGGATCGTGGATGCATTTTATGTAACGCAATCCAAAGACATGTTTTTAAACGATGTTCACACTCTTTAAAATATAATAATAACAATAAAAGCGGTTAAAAGTTAAAATTGCACTATAGTTTTTTTTGAACATGTATTAAAATCAGATATTTTAGCCATTACAACAGTTGAGCGACTGTGCTAGAACCACGGAACTCGGGAATGCCTAACACCTTCTCCCGGGTTAACAGAATTCCTTATCCGAATTTCTGGTACGCGGACTGTAATACAGATTCATTCTTTTCCTCGATTCGGGATTAAAATTGGTGACTTGGGACACCCTAAATCTCCCAAGTGGCGACTCTGAAATAAATAAATAAATCCTGTTTCGATTGTCCTTTAATCGGAAAAAACTCCTTTGTACCCTCGCGGGGGCGGAAAAAGGAGGTGTGACAATTACCAGGCCCATAATTCTTAGGCCTATACCCCAAACCTAATCTCTACCCTATATAATAGTACCTAATTCCTGCATAGACCTACACGGAAAAGACCCCAGGATCCGCCATTTCTCTAAAAAGAAAATCGAAGGAAAATCAGCCATCTTCTTTCATTTTGAGAAGAGATCAGCCAAAAAAAGGAGCTAACCTAAGAGAAGAGACTAACGCCTCAGACTTAGACAAAAAGAGGCAACAACTTCTTCTTCAAACAAAAAACGCAGAACCAAAGACCGTGAATAATTCAACCCCATTCTTCGACACCACCCATCTCTTAGCCGTTTCAGTTGTGAAAAGTCATAGCTTTAACCCCAAAATCCAACTGCAAATAGTCTTAAAATTAGTCTCTAATCTCTCGCCAAAACTCCAAAAGATCAGTGTAAATCAGCCTACACCACCATGCCAACAATTTCTTTTTCCAGCCGGGTTCAAATGGTATTTCGAAAGGTCTTGTTCGAAGTTCGTCGTCGTGAGTTCCAAGCGAGGTGTTTTTCCATGGTCTTGTTTATTTTCTCTTGTCAAAATTATTGATTAATCAAGGTTCAGTTTCAATTTTAAGGTTCATTCTCTATCCTTTCCTTGTTCTTTATTTCAAAAAATACTTTTTTTTAGTTGGAATAATATCTGAATTTTGATTAAGCATAAGATGTTCTGCTTTTGACATCCTTTATTTATAATTAGATTTCATTATTTTTGTGATTTCTTTAGATTATATTTGTTCATATATTGATGAATGACGTCGTAATTTTTTCTTTGTCTACAGTTTTGATTTTATCCCTCATGGTTACAATTCACTTTCGTTAGATTTGTTAGTATTAATTGCCTATAAGAATTTGAAAGGGACCGTTGTCTGTTGAGTCAAGTCCTTGAACAATTAGTTTATTGGGCTAAAGGAATAATTTTGTTTCGTGAGTAAGGTTAAGCTGTAATTGATGCTATAAGCCCAAAAGAATAAGGACGTCCCTGTCCACATTCATGCATATGCTGGCCCAATTTTGCTCAAACACATATAGTTAGCCCACCATTCCATGACTAATTAATCTATTTCATGCTTCCTTATAATAATTCCATAACTCTTGGCCTTGAAATAATCTCGAGTTAGTTTAGAAAGGAAATATTATGAACATCCGTGGTTGGCTTTAGTTGAATACTTTCTTTTAAAATAAATTGAGGCGTGCCATGCCAAACAAAAATCTATAATTCATGGCCCTCAGATAATTAATTTTAACTCTTTAGAAATCGAGATGCACCATTAGTTGAATCTTCCATGGCCCTCGCAAACTTGTAAGTGCATAGTTGCTTTAGGCGCGCTATTTTAAAAATTACCTTCCTAAACTTGGGTGTGCATTCATGTGACCCAAATCCAAATCTCAACAACGTTAGATAAAATGTGTCGTGGACCGCGGGTGCATTTATGTGACGTGGTCCAAGATGCATTTTAGATGACGTTGAATCTTCCAAAAAAATATTTTAATAAAAGCGGTTATAAAGTTAAAATTGAACCATATGTTAAAACATGTATTAAAATCAGATAATAGGCCAATTATAACAATTAAGCGACCGTGCTAGAACCACGGAATCCGAAAATGCCTAACACATTCTCCCGGGTTAACAGAATTCCTTACCCATATTTTTGTGTTCGCGGACTGTAAAACAGAGTCAATCTTTTCCTCAATTCGGGATTTGAACTGGTGACTTGGGACACCATAAAATTATCTCAAGTGGCGACTCTGAATTTAATAAATAAATAATCCCGTTTCAATTGTCACTTAATTTGGAAAAAACTCCATTATACTCCTTCCGAGGGGTAGATAAAAAGGAGGTGTGGCAGCCCGAAAATAATATGCTAAGATTTAACATCCAACTCCAATAGGTTCTCAAAATTACTATTTAATTTTGAAAAAAGATTCTCAAGCTTTTATATGAATTTTTAAATCAGTAACTGTGGCTCAAATATTAGTTCAACAAACCAAATCCATTTGGGTGGTGAAAATTAGATTTTTAACAAGCTTAAATATGCGGGTTTAAACTCCGAATTTGATTTTGTGAGAAATTTGGAGTGGATGTTGTTTAGACTTGTTAGAAATAGTATAAGGAGGTTGTATATAAAATTTGAAGTCATTTAATGGAGATTTGGACTAGTTTTGAACAAGAATTGCGAGTGCAAATCGTGAAAAAAATTCGTCTACATGTGCTTGTATAAATGTGTATAAAAGTGTATAATAGTGTATAAGATGTATTTATACACTCATATACACTATTATACAAGATTATACATAATTATACAAAAAATTGACTTCGTCTTCTTCCTTGCGTCTTTTCTGAAATTTAACTCAAATCTTGCTCGAATCTACTCCAAATCACTTCAAATTTAAATTTTGAACTCCTTTTGATATTTTCAATCAATTTGAACAACACCCAATCCAAACAACTAACAAACTCAAAAAAACCCATTTTCGAAAGCAAAGCTTTGAATGGTCTTTAATGGTGGATTTCTACTCTTCAATTTTCTTACATTGCAACCAGGTGACACAAGAGGAGAAGCAGAAAATATACGGCACCTTGAAGCATATGTAGAAGATGTGAGAAGAAGAGAGAGTGGAAGCAAAGGTTGTGAGAACACAGATTTAATTCCATAACTTTTAGAAGCAATGGTTGTAAGATTACAGACTTTGAATTTGCTAGTGCTTTCAAAATATGTACAATATGGGCTAGGTTAGGTAAAATTTTAAAACATGGGCCATTTTTTATTATGATCTAAAGTCATGTGTATTTTTTTGTAATTTTTTCATATATTAAGTGGTAATTTGATATAGTTAATTAAAACTATTAAAAAAAACTCATGTCGAACGGATAAATTTTTTAAAAAGAGATGTAAGAGTAGGCAAAGACGTTTTTTTAAAAAAGAAAAGACAAAATAGCTTAAATCCCCCTAAACTTGACACGCATTATTAGTTACAACCTTAAACTATTCGTGATCTTAATTACCCCCTCAACTTGGCCTTTTGAGAGCTATTACCCCCTTGGATGCTGATGTGACAAAGAGTGTGGTCGCCTGCCACGTGGATTTTTCTGTATATGTGCTCTCTTTTTTTTGAAAAATAAAATATATTTTTACCTTTTTAAGTATGTTACGTTTTTAGATAATTTTGTTAGAATACAATTTACAATAAAACTTGGATAGAACTACATTATTTAGACTAAATTTTTTTATTTGGCTAAAAATAATAAAGTTTTAGTTAATCTTTTTTTGAGTTTGACCTGAAAATAAAGATCTATACAATTGACTAAATAGTCAAGGCATCTAAAAAGTTATAAAAAATACATAGTTCTTCACTACATCAAAAGAAGAAATAAAAAGAGTATATAATGCAAGTGATTCGTTTTATTTCTTGCAATTGTGTACACTCTTTTTATTTCTTCTTTTGATGCAATGACTATTTATTTTAACTGTCTATTTTTACTTTTTCAGGTAAAATGTGTAAAATATATATATATTTTTAGAGCACCATAATTTAGAGCTATATAAAATTTATAGCCAAAATAATTAATTTCAAACTATATTTTTTTATAACTTTTTAGATGCCTTAACTATTTTATTTCAATTGTATAAATCTTTATTTTCAGATCAAATTCAAAAAAAGATTATCTAAAACTTTATTATTTTTAGCCAAATAAAAAAATTTAGCCTAAATAATGTAGTTCTATCCAAATTTTATTATAAATTGTATTAGAAAAAGTTTATCTAAAAACGTAACATACTTAAAAAGGTAAAATATATTTTATTTTTCAAAAAAATACCGTATATACAGAAAAATCCACGTGGCAGGTGAGTGCACCTATACTCTTTGCCACATTAGCATCCAGGGGTAATGACTCTCAAAAGGCCAAGTTGAGGGAGGTAATTAAGACCACAAATAGTTTAAGGTTGTAACTAATAATTCATGTCAAGTTTAGGGAATTTTAAGGTATTTTGCCAAAAAAAAAAAAAAAAAAAAAAATTGGTCGAGGGAAAAAAATTAGCTCACGCGTGAAAGGACGTGGAAAGATATAATTAAGATATTATAGAGGGTTATATATGTCGAACTGTTTCCTTATTTGTTTTGGTCAATCAAATATAGGATTAACCATGCTAATATCCTTCGGTAAATACTTACCTCACCAAACTATATTAACTCACTATGGTTAATTAATTGAATTAGATGAGAATGCATATGATTTACCATGGTTAAATGATTGAAGTCCGTATGTAAGACATATGTCATGTATCTATTGATTTGGTGTAAACATCCGGTGCGGGTAAATTTTTTCCATATCCTTTTATCACTTTCTGTGTCTCAATTTTTGTGATGCATTTTCTTTTTAGTTTATATTAAAAAAAATATATTTATATATTTAAAATTAATTTAAATTTAAACTTCTCATTTTTATTTTAAATATAAGTTTAAAAGTATTTTTTTCTATACTAAACTCCATACCGAATCAGATAAATTAAGCGGGCGTTTGGACATAAGAATTACGAAATTCCGAAAAAAATAAAAAATAATATTTGAAAATTAGAATTGTGTTTGGACATGAATATAATTTGGAGGTATTTTTGATTTTTTTATGAGTGATTTAAAATGAAAATTTTAAAAAATAATTTTTAGGAGTTTTTAAATTTTTTAAAATATTTTAAAATTCAGCTTCAAGTAAAAATCAAAAATTTTATCCTCAAACACTAGTCCAAAAAAGAAATAGTAAGCTTTTCTTGCAAAAAAAAGTGAATTTTTTTTAAGTCCAAACGGGCCCTAAAACGGACGGAGCACTTTATGTAAAACAAACTGAAACTATGTAAAAGAACAAAAACACATCAGGATGAGGTTCTCGATAATTGCAACATCTGAGTAAAGTTACATTTTGACAGAACAAGTGCTCTGCAAATCCTTGAAATCAGCACGGTTCTCTTGTTTTTTTTAATTATTAATAAGTAAAGTCGGAATTCATATCACTTTAGACGAGAAGTGTTGACGTGACTACTAAAGTTATTGTCATGTAATCAAAAGATTACGGATTTGAACCCTGAAAATAGCCTCTTAAGATTGCGTACAATAGACTTTTATAGTCTGACTTTTCCGAACCCCATACATAACGGAAGCTTATTGCACCAGACTGTTTTTTTTTTAATTTATAGAAACACCATATATGAATAAATTTTTGCTTTGAATTAATCAATCTTTCAATCTTTGAAAACGCTATTCAACAAAAAGCATAATAAAAAGGGGAAATATAAATAAGAAAAAACTTGATGTAAACAGGTAAGAAAAAAATAGATCAAAATGGAAAATAAGTGCGCTCGTCACTTCTTGTTTCACTTCTAACCAAAACAATTCCAAATGATGCAAAATATTGCGGGACTTTTCTTGTCCTTTTGTATCATCATACACAAACAATTAAAACGTGATTGTTGTAACAAGACACATATCTTGTATTCAATAATTTGATAAAAACACTGTCAAAAAATTATATATGGTTTATAAAAACTCTACCTTTAGATAAAAGTCTCGAATCTAAATTCTGGGAATGAAGAAACTTTTAATAGACAAAACTTCCTTTTTTACGAGCCTTACTATCATGACCCACCACATCATCATACTATGTAGGTGCCATTTGCAATATATTTTTGATATATGAAAAACTTACATATGAAATAGACTAGCACATGTAGGAAGGTTCTAGAAAAATACGGAGATTTCTCATGGAAGACCTTAGAACTCTATATAATTGCTAGGAAAATTCTTAGAAGATTCTAACTATGTAGAATATTCTAGAGAAGGGACTCTTGTAAATATTAAGGACTGTAACAACTAATATTTATATACTAGCTCCTAGGAGATTAGTATAAATAAGGGACATTCATTTGTAACTCTTCAAGAAAAACAATCAAGTTCTCTCTAATATAAAAGCTTCCTTTGGCAATTCTCCTGTGTTCTAACATTTTCTTAGCAATCTTGAGTGTAGTATGACTGACTTGGCATAGCAAGAACGTGAGCAAGTTGTTCAAGATCGTGAGCCAGTTGTCAAGTGCCACATGTGTGCTTAGTTCAAGACTAAGGACGTGACAACATGGTATCAGAGCAAAGGTTATGACTAAAGGAATGTTAGAACAAATACAAGAGATTGCTAGAAGGAAGCTTTGTAGGGAATCATGGCCGGAATTACCAAGGGCATAGTACTTGCAAAAGGGATAAATGTGAAGGTCCCTAAGCGAAAGGACTATGGCGGTTCACGGGACGCACACGAGGTGGACGACTTACTTTGGAGGATGGACAAGTACTTTGAGATAGTCAAGGAAGATGACGATGTTGTTAAGGTGCGCAACGCCTCAATGTATTTGACCGAGGTGTCGTGCTGGGGTGGCATCGTAAGTGTGCCAACATGGAAAAAGGGGCTATGCAAGATTAAGACGTGGGAAAAGTTCAAGAGGGAGTTGAAAAAACAATTCTACCCGATGAATGTGGTGTATGAGGCTAGGCAGAAATTAAGGGAGCTCCGACAGACGGCCACAATTCGGGAGTATGTACGTGAGTTCACTACCTTAATGCTGCAAATCATGTAAATGTCCCAGGAAGATTCCGTCTTCTACTTCATGGATGGGTTGCAAAATTGGGCAACACAGGAGTTAAAAAGGCATCAAGTATCCACGTGGACGAGGCCATAGGGTAGCCGAGTCGCTCATTGACTTCAAGATGGAGCCTGCCAAGTCCAAAGAAGGCAACGCCGAGAGAGGTATGAGAGATCATGGCAAGGACAACGGGAAATGCATACCCGATGTATACAAGGGCAATGGAAATGGGTCGTCCCATAATGGATAGGGGTCCAAAAGAAACGGCAAGGGGCCGTAAAACGGTAGTGAATACGTGCCTAAGGAGGGTTCTACTTTCGTAAAGGATCACATCGGGAAAGTGAATTGTAATGCCCCGTAAAATATTTACCCAAAAATCTGAAATTTCGTAGTGCCAAGTTAGGAATATGTGTTAGAAATTTGTAAAATTCTTTGTTCGAACTTTTTGGATTGATCTGTGCATTAAAAAGTTAAGGAAAAATATTTTTCAGAAGAGCGCGTTTCTGCGGCCCATTATGCGGCCGCAAAATGAGGCAGAAACTTGCATATTTGAGGCCAGCTATGCGACCCATTTATGTGATCGCATAATAGGTTTGCAGGCCGCATAGTTGCCGCATAATCATTCTTTAGGTTTTGCGATGGGAGGTTCTGTGGCGCATTATGCGACCGCAGAACAGCTGCGGATCGCATACCTGCCGAAGATCCAACCCGAGATCTCCCAATTCTGAGCTTCAATTGTGTGACCGCTTTGCGGGCCCCATAACAGTGATCTGTATCGGGGCTCCAAATTTCTAATTTCTGACCCGACCCCATATCGATATATTATATGCTACCCTTTATTTTAGGCCTATTTTCTAATGCATTTAGAGAGAGAGGGGGTCTTAGAGGGAGAAAAGGGTTCTTCATCAACATTTCTCCTAAGATCCTATTTAAACCTTGAAGATTTGTCAAGAAAGACACCTATGTCTTCTTCCTAAGATGTAAGGTTCTATAACCCAAGCTCTTGATTACTAGATATAACTAGAATGGACCATTAGAAGATAATCATGAGGATGAGAGTGGATATCTTACATGCATGAGTTCTTAAAGTATTTGGTGAGGTCGTGAGCTAAGGTTGGGATGAGGGGTGGTAGGATCTTTCACAAAAAGGTCTTAAAAGCATAATGCACATTTAGTGTTTAAAAATATGCTCAGATGAGCTAGAACTATGATCACCTCTCTAATTTATGGTTCGATTTGTCATGTTCCAAATAGATTGACATTGCTAAGAGTCCCAGAGTATAGTAGAATTTAAGGAAAGCTCAATCGAGGTATGTAGGCTAAACATTCTCTCTCGAAAGTGAATTCCATATTGTTTTCCTAAGCTTAAGTATGGTTTGTTTACTAAAATGTATGGCCTTGAGTCACATTTTAAATGAAGGTTAGTATACTAACTGGGTGAGAAGAATTCGATCTGCTCAATGCTCCTAGTTGCTATTCTGTGTACTAAATGTCTTGATTGAATGTGTCTAGTTGTTGATAAACTATAAAGATGTTTGTAAATGAATCTAATGAATTGGAGAAATATAATATGGCCAACGTGCCAAGAACTTAAGTTATAATTATGGCTAGCGACGCCCATGAAATGAGAAAATGTAAAACAAATCATGTAATAAGCTCGACCCAACTATTATAAACCAACTTCGAAAATAGAATGGCCTAAAGGCCTTGTACCCGATTTATGCCCATGAGTGGCTGTATTAGATAATGCTTTGCCTTATAAATACTTTCCATGTAATGCGAGTCCTTACACATTCCGATGTTGAAATTGTACATTTGTTATGACGGGAAAGGAGTAATTCAAGGATAATCGAGGTGATTGCTTGCTTATAACTTCAATGTGTATTTCAATTGTTGGTTGACATGTCCCTCTTTGGGAAAAATCCTTTGTGTTTGAAGTTTCTATTACTAATAAACTCGAAAATATATAATTTTCGGAATATTCGATACATTGCTATTGGTTGGTGATCCTTGGAAATAAAGGAAATAAAAATGTGGAAAACCAAATGCGGCCTTCGTGCCATGAAAAAGATGAATCTTGTGAAAGGCCCAAAGGCCCAAAGAAATATTGTCATTAAAAGAGATTGAGAATATTAATAAAGAACTATAAAATGTGGAAGATATCGAGGTGAGTATAATTGTATTTATGCTATGTTTGTATAATTGTATTTATACTACAATTGTGTGCAATATCAAATCAAAAATAATTTTGGGAGTATCATTAGCGAAACCGAGGAAAGGTGGGTCATAAGGCTCACACCTGAAACTACACGTGCCGGTGTAGGGGTGGATCGTGGTTATTCCCCTTCATTGGGATGAACTTGGTAACATTTGTAAATTGGTAAAGCCAACCCACATGGCATATGTGGGAAGGAGGCCTAGCCGATCGGGCCGTGATCGGACGCCATGCCACACACATGGTGGTACTGTGCTGGGAATCAAAAACTAGAAATTTAAAACTGAAAATTGTGATTGTGGTGCATGTCTCCAAGGGGACAACCTAGCCGATCGGGTCGTGATCGGACTCCGTGCTAACAAAGATGGTGGTATAACTCATATCAGTGCTAATGATCTGCCAACCAAAAATTGTATATTATTTTCATAATATAGAAGACTTACATGTTTCAAATTGAATGTTTGGATATTGTTGATTTTGACTTACTGTTTCCATGCTTTCCTTGCTTATATGGTTATTCTATTTTGGAAGAGGACTTTTAGCTATTCATACTAGTGCTATTCGACGACACTAACATCCCTTTTGTCGGGGGCGCTGTATCTTTAAATGATACAGGTGGTTCCATAGCAGGCGACATCGATCAGTGTTAGCGGCGTTCTCTTCCCAGTAGATTTAGTGAGCCCTAATTCATCCCGGGGACATGTCATGTATCTTTTATTCACTCCATTATCATATTTTGAGGTATAGCCGGAGCCTTGTTGCCGGCATTTCCTTATTACTCTTCAGTTGTACTTAGAGGCTCCGTAGACTGCTTGTGGGTGATAATTGATGTTGGGAGTCAAAACTAGAAATGTTGGTATTTGATAAGCATGATTCTCATTAAATCTGTAAACTTGTAATATTTTGAAAACTATGAATGAAGTCGTTAATGAAAATGAAAGGAAGGTTGCTAATGGAAAATTGCTTAGTCTTTTGATTAATGGGGTAACATCCCCTCTTTATTCATGAACTAGTTTGGGTAGAATGAAATCTAACAGGCTTGCTCAGTCGGGTTTACTCGGTTGAGCGCCGGTCGCGTTCCACGGTTTTGGGGCATGACATGAATGCCCAGAGTTGGCGAAGCTTGCAATAATAATGGGGAACTTTGCTCAGGCACACAAGCGTGATACAGGACTGCCTGCATTGGGAGATGCGCTTGGAATCTAAGCCAAAAGTAGGGGATTCCAAAGCCTATCTTGGCGCCATGCAAATGGAGCATGGCATAAACAAGAAAAGTTGGGCGGACATAGTTGAAGAGGTTAGCGAGTTACATAGTGATGACACACTATCAGACTTAGACGATGCACCAAACAGAGGGGTAAAGTTTTCCAACAAGGCTGGGACCACAGAGGGCAGCCAAATAGGGAGTGGAAGCATGGACCCGATGCTTGAGAAGCTGCTAGACTTGGTCGAGTCATGGGGAGATTCAGCCAAGAGCAAAGAGAGACATCCAATGGACGGAGGATTGAGGCCATCATTGCTAGCCGTCCAAAGTACAAACGGGGCAAGAAGAAAGATGACTAGTGCCTTGTGACATGGGAAGGCGAACCGCTCCATAAGACATCATGGCTAATGGACAAAGATCTCCGGCGACGCCAAAGGCGAGGTGCGCATGCACGTGCGATGCTTTTTGCCGAGGGTGGCACAAAATTGGGTGGGGGAGAGTGTCATGACCTGCCACATCATCATGCCACATAGGTGCCACTTGACGTATATTTTTGATATATGAAATGTTTACATATGAAATAGACTAGCACATGTGGGAAGGTTCTAGAAAAATACAGAGATTTCTCATGGAAGACCTTAGAACCCTATAGAATTGCTAGAAAAGTCCTTAGAAGATTCTAACTATACAGAATATTCTAGAGAAGGGAATTACTTGTAAATATTAAGGACTTGTAACAATTAATATTTACATACTAGCCCCTAGGAGATTAGTATAAATAGGGGATTTTCATTTGTAACTCTACAAGAAAAATAATCAAGTTCTCTCTAATACAAAAGTTTCCTTGGGCAATTTTTCTATGTTCTAACATTTCCTTAGCGATCTTGAGGGTAGTAAGACTGACTTGACATATCAAGAACATGAGCATGTTGTTCAAGATTGTAAACGAGTTGTCAAGTGCCGCACGTGTTCTGAATTCAAGACCAAGGACGTGACATTACGATGTGTAGATCCAAATTAATCAAATCAATGTTGAGTGTTCTATGTACCGGAAAATTACGCATAAAAAGGGAAAGCCTTATCTATAGTCAATTATTGATTCTAGAATTGTCTATTTTCTATCACCATAATGTTAAGTATTAGTCAATTTTGAAATTTCCTTATTAAAAAAGAATGACTAATTTTATGGGGCTACTGATTTTCTGAGTCAGATCTTATGCAGCAGCCCATGTTATGATATTTTCTTCAAGTTTAACTAACTTGTCTGCTTGTCAAAATCAAAGACAAAGAAACTCTACAAAAAAGATGTTTGGAACTTTATGCCTAACTTTATCGTTTCTTTTTCCACACAGAATATATAGGAGAAGATCTCAATTCCCATTACTCTTCTCTGAATATAATTTTTTTTAAACTATGAGTTTTAAGTACATGTTCACTGACAACGTAAAAAAATATTAATCGATATTATTGGGACATATGTATAATTTTTTTTTTGGTTTTCCGCTTGATATTCCGTGTTGAGTATCCATATAGGGATCCTAATTAATCCGGTTTTGTACAGCATAAAATTTATTAAAGAAGAAAGCATTCCCTACTTGAATATTTCCGTTCTGCGATCCTTAAACTCTAGTTAAGGGTTAGGGATTCAATTCAATCCCACCATAACCTTAGTGGTACTTCTAAGATAATTACAGATTTAGGTAAATCTTTATGATAAAGATTAAATAATCTACTATTACAAATTAAAATTTAATAATATTAATATAAAAGATCTTAATACTATTAATGCAGGGTCAGGCTGCATACAATAGACTTTGTGGTCCGATCCTTTCTCAAATCCTTAACATAGCGGGAACTTAATGCACCGGACTGCTCTCTATAGTATTAATAATTATAATTTAAATCATTTAACTAGAGAGTTTGAAAGGTAATCAGTGGTTCGCATACGTCAATGTCAACTGCAGTATACATTCGTCTTGAACTCGTGATATTCTATTTCAAATTATGTACTCGTGACTACTGAACTATCTCATGAGATGCTTCACTTTATCTACTCTACTTATCCCTTTTTGTATAGGAAACTGGACGGCTATTAATTTTCACATACTCTACACTAATTATATACTCACTTCATTCTAATTAACGTGAACCTGTTTGACCGGCTACAAGTTTAAGAAAAAATAAAGACTTTTGAAATTTGTGGTCCTAAACAAGACAAAAAGGGTCCAGAATATTTGTGTGGCTGTAAAAGCTTCTCATTAAAGGTAGAATTGAAAGTTTAAGCTAAATTATTTCCAAATTTAGAAAGGGATCACTCTTTTAAGAACGGATCAAATAGGAAATATGTTCACATATAAACTGGAACGGGGGAGCAGTATATTTGGCTAAGTTTTTTTTTTTGGTGAAAACTATTTTTTTGGCCACAAGTGCTATTTCCAAAATAAAGATGTTTTGATTAAGCATTTAAAAGGGAATAAGTAGTTATTTATTAGTAGAACTGTGGAAGCAGAAACAATATTTGAGAAGCAAAAAAGAAGTAATTTTTCCTAGAAACACTTTTTTAAATAATATATTTGCGAAAAATATACTTGGAAATACCTTTTAAAAATTTGGACAAACACAAATTGCTGCTCAAAAATATTTTTTAATTTAATTAGTCAAACACAATTTTCTTGCTAAAAATATAATTTTTAAAAAGTACTTTTAGAAAAATACATTTCAAAATAAATTAATTTTTGACGCGCCTAGCCAAACATGCTAAAAATTTCTTCTACTATTTTGTCATAATATTAGATTTTTTGTGCATAGAAATTAGAAAACTTGGAGGAATGAGTTCTCATCATATTTTTTAAATTCATAGAGAAAACGAAAGAAAATTAAGTGGGATAACCCACAGCATATGATTCTAAAGCTAGCTTTCGCTTTCATACTATCAATCAATGCCAGTTTACATTTTTGTTCCTTTCTTTCTCCTTCACTACTTTATTACCCATTTCTTACACTTGACGTGGAAGATAGTATATCACACAAAAGTAGGGTTCCCTTTGATATATTCGCAGTCGATTTTGATATTTTTTTAAAATACCCCGTGGATGGCTATAGCCGATAGATTCATTCCGTCAAAGATTGTAATAAGACGGATAAAATTTAATCCTTAATTAAAGATATAAGGTTTGAGCTTTGAGAAATCTTGGGGTTTTCACATATGTAGTCGGTCGATAAAAAAAAAATGACAGCTGCTAATTAAATATACAAAAGATATACTGTTATGAAACAATAAAAGAAGAAGAGTATTGCAGAGAAAAAGAGAGGAAATTCTTATTGAATTTTGGGACGATTTACAATGGAATAGAACCCTCTATTTATAGGGAGATGTTGACTTAGCCACCAAATAATATACCCTAGAATCTCTCAAAATATGGACATTCACCGTAAATAGAATTCTATTTATAACATTCCCCCTTGAATGTTTACTCGATAAGTAATGTGCCTCGTTAAAACCTTAACTAAAATAAAACTCAATGGGAAAAAAATTTCTAGAAAAGGAAAAAGAGTACACATCTCTAATAATACGCCTTTTGGTTGCCTCGTTAAAAACCTTTCAAAGAAAACCCAGTGCGACAAAACCTTGTAAGGGAAAAAGAGTGCAACACGCATTAACTCCCCCGATGAGAGCATCAATTTACATCCTTGAGTCTTCACATTCCAATCTTGTGCACCATCTTCAAGAGATCGTTGGTAGAGATTTGATAAATAAATCAGCCATATTAACTTGAATGAATATTTTGCACCTTGAAATCATCATTCGTGATACATATATAATGTCTTCATAAATATCGTGGAATGACTCTTCAATATCTCCATAGAGGTATTCTCGCTATCACATTATCATGCTTATAGTTATAACAAGATACATTTGTGCACAAATTGCACTGAGGAAGTAGTACTTCAAGATCAAGAATTATATATGCTTTAAGCAGTTTAAATCCTTTGGGGATTGTCATATAAGTATAGTCAAATAAGCCATTTAAAGAGACTTTAGATGCATATCAAGTTTTCATGTCATGCTAGACATATAAGATATCGGAAACTGATTGCACACACCATTGACTTTATACTTTCAAGTGTTTGAACTGCAGATCCAAATACTTGTCTTTCATATGAAACCAATTCTATTCGAATTGCGTCTCTTCTATTTGGCCAAATTTTTTGTGTCTATATTCGATAGACTTAAGATCCTCATTTATACTTAGTGCTATGATAGATGTCATCAACGAACATTTTATATCGATTCTAACATTTTTTCATAAAGACATAACATAGAGATCTCTTCATTCATATTTTCAGGTACCTGAATCTTTCATGAGATTTTATGAAGTATTATGTCATGTGTCTTCTAGATCACTTGCCTCCTTGTTATGATCAGTTTGATCATTTGCTCATCTTCTTTATCAAGAAGTTTTATTTGAAACCGATTTGTCTATATGGTTTAAGCGTACCATAGACTTTGTCTTTCTATGACTTAATAGGAGCATTTGCAATGAGAATATAGTTACTTTCTTTGGGTCAGCAAATGCGTCTAGCATACTTTGCAATATATTGCAGATGAATTATCTTTTATGAACTTCAAGTTCATATTATCGTATTTGAGGATCTAGATATACAAATGATAATCAATTCCAAGTAACTTTTTCTCAAATGTTTATCATGTCTCCCCCTCATGTTAGAAAAACTAACTTGCTTCCTCAACTTTGAAAGCCCATTTTTGTGTGTCATGATGTTAATCAAAATATACATCGCACATCAATAATAATAAGATGAAATTATTGTATATAACATATATCAAACTGATATATATATATATATATATATATATATATATATATATATATATATATATATATATATAGCTTTGTTCTTATAAGCAATTGTTTAGCTATTAAGTGGAGGGACTCAATAAATTATTTTGCTAAACCAACTTTGATATAAACCAACTTATCAAGATGAATCTTGAATAAAAAATCTAGAAATTATGCTCTAAATCAAATTATTGAGCAAGTTACCTCGCAAACACCATTATGCGGGTTAATAATAATTGCACATGTAACCATCTCATAGATGCATCTTATGTGGTATACATGACATGTGAATGAGCCCATATTCACCTTTTATATTTCCAGCATTCATGGGATTCAATCCCAATTTTAGTTGGTCTATCAATTAATGAGAACAAACAATATAAGAGAATTCGTAAAGAACTTTCTAGTTCTTTAATATTTACCCATGTAGATTCTCTTTTATTTTTGCACATCATACTTAAATTAATATGGCTAAACCAATTATGCCAACTGAATAAATTATTAATATTGATAAACTTCAGATTTACACATGACATGTGCATTATCAATAAACTCCAAGTTTATTATGATATGAGTTTTTATAACAATAAACATCCACTTTATTGTGACATTCTTTTATTTATGTAGTACAAATTGGAGAATAAAGCGGGTAGCTTTTCACATACATATTATCCCGCTACAAATTGTAGTAATAGAAGATATTAAATCTTTCCTTTATTTATAGTCTCAATATAATCAACCGCTTTTGCGTATACTTTAGAAACTGAATAAGTTTCTTTGAGACTTACTACAACACTATACCTTATTGGTAATCAATTGTGTTTCTCCAAAATAGTATAGTTGGTTATTGCAGAGTTCTCAATTAATTTTATAGTACCACTTATTCATAAACATCCATATGGTAAATATTTTTTTGAAGAAGGAAGTTATACCATTATGGTAATTGTCAAAATTATATGCAAGATCAGTTCCTTGCATCACTGTTGTCCTTTAATAATCACATTACCAGATTATTTTGCGTACAATAGGTACATGACTAGTGATCATTCATGCCATAATGATGACATTATTTTCTTATTTCATCTCAAACCTCCCTCTAGAGGTGAGTGTGGTATATTCACTACCACTAGCACGTTTATGTTCTTCCAATAATGAATATGTATTCATAAATCATATGTTATCACATTCACATCATGAATGGACCATAATTATCTATATGTGCTTTACAAAATCTCATGTCAAATCAATGACAACTATTATTTTCACAAAGTGAAGGATTATTTTGAGTATCCTTATTGTTCTCATTACCACAATGATGACGATTATAATTTCGTCTATTGCCACGTTCACATCCATTGATACATTCATAGTAATAATTTTGTCTTCTTTCAGACTTATCACATACTGCTATCACATTCTCTAAAGGGAATGAGAATGGAGCAAATTCAATGGGATGGATTTTCAATTCTTTGCGCACAATCATACATGAATTTGATCATGGCAAGACATAGAAATTTTACCATTTTGGGTGGTTATAATTCTTTCAAATTTCATTAGAGTTGCAATCAAAATTTATCGTCTTTGCTTGTATTTAAAATCAAATTATAGAATGTCAAGAATTTGAAAGAGAAAAGTAAAATACTTACCTTAAATTCAAAATTTAATCATGAAGGAAGTTCATAGAACAATTGACAATCATTATGCTCAATCCAAAGCTTCTACTCAATTGGTTAGAGTCTCGTGCTGATAACGTGTTATGAAACAATAAAAGAAGAAGAGTATTGCAGAGAAAAAGAGAGAGGAAATTCTTATTAAATTTTGGAATGATTTACAATGGAATAGAACCCTCTATTTATAGGGAGAAGTTGACTTAGCCACCAAGTAATAAACCCTATAATCTCTCTAAATATGGATATTCACCATAAATAGAATTCTATTTATAACATATACAATATAATTTTCTATCATTTTATCGGCTATCATTTCAGGGGCGTAAGAATCCCAAAAATCTTGGTAGGAAATTTTCCTCTTTAATGGGCATAGTGCGACGCAAATGCAAAAACTAGCTGAGTTAGCCACATTTTGGACCCGTTATTAGACATCTTTTCAAATGCATTAACAAAGTAGTCATTGATCTAACTAAATTGACGTGTTTGCCTCCAACAACACGAAACACAACTCCAACAATTGGTACTAGAGTTTGAAGTTTTGACGAGTGGAATTCCATGAACAATTCGTGGGGTCCAACCGCACCAAGGATTTCTGGTGTTTAAAACATTACTAGTATAAATTGCAGGAACAATTCTTGATTTTTGAACCTTTACTAGTTCAAAATCCAAGAACGGTTCCTAATTTTTTGAACTTGTATAAACTCTACAAAGGATTCCTGATTTCTGAATCATTACTAGTACAAACTCCAAGTTTTTAAGTGGTGATTTCATGGTGATTTTTTATACAAAGCTTCTGGTTGTTTCATCTTGGAAGGAATATTTTTTGGACCCTGTATATAACGGTACTTAGTGTATCGGATTGTCCTTTTTATAAATACCACACGGAGTAGTGACTCTTTCTCTAGCCTTGATAATATAATCAGCATAGACCATGCCAGGCCTTGTAACGACTCCTTCTCTGACCTTGCCAATATTAATCCACATGGAGAGTGAATACCTTAAACCCCCTTATACAAAAGAGAAAAGAGTGAATACCTTAAACCCCTTAAACTATCACGTTTTTTTCAGTTATTTATTTAAATTATCCGATGTCCCCGAAATCCCTAATTATATACACCTATATATTAAAAAATCCTTGTTGATTTCTAGTTGAGTATGATACACCTTTCTATTTACTCAACCTAATCTGATATTTCAATTTAATTAAAAATTTTAACCAATAATAAAAACATAATTAAACGGGTAAATGTCTGGGGGTTAAAAAATCAAAGAAAGAGAATGACAAGATAACCACATGGTCATTTGTTAAAAAAAAATCTCTTCTATCTCCTCAGATAATGGTTACACCATGTCTCAATCGTGATTTCTACCATTAAACTTCGATTAAACATTGAATTTTTTCCGTTAACCTTCATTTTCACCGAGAAATTTATTTTTATACGAGATTTGGGATTAAAAAAATTAGGGTTTTGTTGAAAGAAGAAGACTTAAATGAAAAAGAAAGATAATTGTATAAGAAACAAGAGAAGGAAAAAAAATTCAGATGAAACACATAAGAATAAAAGAAGAAGAAAGATAAAAAATAAATAAGAAGAAGGCTAGAATACAAAGAAAATAGAGGGAAAGATACAAAGATTAATTTTTTTAGAAGAGGGTAACAGTAGTTATTCATTAGAAATCGCCAATTGGGGCTTCTTCTTTTTTATTTTTTATGTATAAATTTATCTTCTACGTGTCTTTTGGCGAGTTACCTTACATGTTTCATTAAAAAATCGACGAGGGAATTTTCAATATATAGTAGGATATAGTTAAAATGGATTTTGGGAATACCGGATAGTTTAAGTATGTAACTAACAAAAATATTATAGTTCAGGATTTTTTTAGGGTATTCACTCGAGAAAAAAGGCAGAGAAAGAAGGCGAGTAAATTTCATTGTTGGTAATTTATCTTTGCGTTTATTACACGAAAGTTACTATTTAAGGCTCCATTTTGAACTTACTTTCAAAGTTAAGAATCACTTTTGTCATTTTATGTCACATTTCAAGTGGATTATTTTACAAAATTGATCAAAGTTTTTTCAAGTGATAGTAGAGGAAAGTAAAATGATTTTAATGTAACCAAAGAAAAAATAGTGACTTTTGAATTGTAAGCTCAAAGTTGGACGATCACCCATGAAATTTACTCGACAGAAGGCCGATTAACAAAGAAAGGTTTTTTAAAATTCTAAAGTTTCACCTAAAGGTTCCGAATTTGAGTTTCACCTTTAAAAGTTCTGAAATTCTGAATACGATATTGGAGTTTTACCTTTAAATATTCTGAACTTCAGCATACAGTGCTGGAATTTTACATCTAGTTGATTTTTGAACTCCACCATAATACATGGGGCCATAATTTTGAAAGCCTCGAACTCCATCACTGATTGCTGGCATTGTCCCGTTTTAGGTTGGGATATTTTTGTTCAATTCTTTTTCGTATGAAAAGAACAGCTAAATGCTAGTAGTTGTTGGAAAACAAGTTTTCCACACATGGTGTTTGCACTCAATGTATACATTACATACATCTTTTATATACACCTTTGTTACTTATTTATCTTTGTTTACCCTTAAAAATGGCTAACAATTGAATGTATACGCGGTTTTAAGGATATGAGGACTAATCTAATACAAGTAATTAATAACGTTAGATAACCAAATTAAAGATAGAATAAACAACCAAAAAAATATTAGTATTTGTTGGACTTTAAGCCATTGGGCTTTAAAGACTAGAAGTGTGAATTGGGAAATGGTAAGAAATAAAATGGAGGGAAATGAAAAATTTGGAAAATTTGAATCAAGTGAGCTTTATCAAATGAACTTTGTCCATCATTGGTGAAGGACAACTACACTTGTGTATATAAATATAGGATCACTTCTTAGAGCTCTTAAAAGGAGTTGAAGAGAATAAAGCCTCGCGTCGTCGTCGTCGCTCGGCTCGGCTTCTGTTTCGGATTCGGATTTGGATTTGGAAAATAATCGATGAGATTAATTTTTTGACAAAGTTAATTTAATTAATTATTTAAGAATTAATTAAGTGCCAGTCAGTTCATTAACGGAATTAACTGAAATCCAAAACGCTTAACTAGTTTTCCCTTTTGTACACATTATGAACAGACACCTCTTCCTTTCAAATATCTGTTCACATTATGAACAGATATCACACCTCTTCCGACAATTGCCTATAAATTTCGAGGCATGGCTTCATTTTCACTAACTGAAAATAAATAGAACTTCCTTATGAAAATCCTGCATTCTACTTTGCAGTTTCTCTTTCAAATTCGTAAGTGTGATTTTGCTCCGTTCTTTGAGTTCGTTGGTATCCTGCAGTTTGTATTGCCACTGTTGCAGGAAGGTTTATTCCGTTTCATCCTGGGAGGATTTAATCCATTACCTTGGCAACTTGTGAGGGAGTTAAAATTTCTTAAGGACGCACAAGAAAATTGTGGACTCGGGATATTTATTATTGTTACAGTTTTTTTCCAGTTTCTTCTAATACATTTCTAATTTCTGTTTTAACACAGTAGCGACGACAACATTGAATCCGAGCTCGGTTATGAGCATAATAATTAGCCTTCCTTCACTTTTGACCCAAATACTTATGAAGAACTATGAGCAAAAATAAGAACTTTGAATAACTTTTAGAAGCAAAGAAAATAAATGTATATTGCCTTGGTATGCATGTTACAGTGTGTCCCTTGAATAAAAGTTACTATCTCTTTTATATAGTAGGAGAGTTTCATCCCTAGTACAATTCTAAGAAAGGTAAAAATCTTCTTTTTCGTTAATCATTGATCTGCGGTCGATACGAGGCGAGATCCACGCCGTGATATCTGGTTGGGTACGACTATCATGACCCTTTGTTAGTCACGTGCGGACGTTAGGTAATGCTTTCCGAGGTCATGGAGCTAGAACCGGATCTGGGGGCATGGTCTCGATAGCTCCGAGGGCAGGTGTTTTATTTGGGCCTTGATACGAGAGGTTCCCAGCTTTGATTTCGATTCCTTGTAGTTACGTCCTTAATTCGTTTGCTCTACCGAAAAATCGGGGTGCCTATTAGCCCCGGTTTTACCTGTATACACATAGCCCCTCATTTCTCAGAGAGTAGATTTGCCGAAACGATGAGAAACGATAGATGTTTTCCAGTTCCTTCCTCTGTACGTTACAACTAAAACAATGAAGAAGTCAAAACGTCCCATTAGTCGCATCATTCTGAATTCAGACATGTGTCAACCATCGACTGGTTGCCTATGAATGCGAAGCGTCGTGTACTTCCCCTGTAAAATATTCTATCTCTGTTCTTTTTCCACTTTTCGATCAAGCTCTCACCTTCGAATCTTCTAGTTATTACCAGCTCTTTCAAACTTTCATATCTCCATCTTTGATCTTCAAAATATCTGCAATTTCTACAATTGTTCTTAGGTTTTTTCCCATATTTTTATCTTACCTTCAAGTTCTCATACTCTTTTCTTCAACCTTTAAACTTGCTCCTTCAAATCTCCATACTTCTTCTTTAAATTTTCAAACTTCCTTGGACAACAATGGATAAAATGTCAAAATCAGTTTCCTAGCAGGCCGCTTTCTTCATCTTCCCTATCGGCCGCCGGTACCGAAGCGGCCGCTCCCCAAATGGTTGTCCTCGAGACGACTTGTCCCCAAGTGGCTGCCACCAAATTAGCCCCTGAGCTGCCCCTTAAAAATGTTTATTCCCAGGGGCTGTTCATGTCACGACCCAAATCGATGGGCCGCGACGGGCACCCGGTACCTTACTCAACCGATTACCAACGTAATATATCTTTCTTATTACATTATCATATATACATGCATACGGGCCTAATAGGGCAACATGATCTTTTATAAAATCAAAACATAGGCCGACAAGGTTGTACAATCTTTCACGTACAAGACATATGTCTACAAGCCTCTAAGAGTACATAAATGTCATAAAGGTCGGGATAGAGTCCCGCCATACCAAACAATACACGTCTAAATCATACTAACCAAATAAGCAACTCCGAAGCAAATGGAGCGCACCAACATCTTCCGCTGAGCTGATAGCCTACTTGGAGGGCTCTCGACCTGTCTATCGGGACCTATGAGCATGAAACACAGCGTCCCTAGGAAAAAGGGACATCGGTACGAATAATGTACCGAGTATGTAAGGCACATAAATAAGTACATAAGAGACATGGAATAAATATAGCGTACATGACTCAACATGTAAGTCTGAATAACTTTGTAAATAATAAATTACTTTTAGCGTCATGCATATGCGTATGAATGTCATGTCGTGCATAGGTACATGTTTCATAACATTATCAGCCTCTGAGGGCATCCCATCATATCATATCGGCCACTGTGGGGTGGTGGTGCGTATATAACGCCATAACCTTTCCCATATCCAATATATATATACATACATATATATGCATATATAATGCCGTTTGAATCATATTTCGGCCACTATGGGCAACAACATCATCATATACCAGTTGATCAGGTAGTGGTGTATATCTAATGCCGTAACCTTTTCCCATATCCCATATACATATATTTACATATATACGCGTATATAACGCCATCTGGTCATGGGTCAATGCACATGAATGCAATGCATGAAAAGTACGTCAATAAAATCATCCGGAATGTCATAAGACCATTTTTCCTCTGAGTAATATCATAAAGTAAACTCTTTTCAACTTTCATATTTTTCTGAGACCCATGAACAGATGATAAAATATTATGGCACGTGAAAATTCAGGAACATAGATATCTCTAATACTTCTATGAATAGAGTCATTAATGGAATTTGTGCATTTGCACGTTTCGTTCGTATCGTATAGATCATGCCAAAAGAAAGAAGGGATAGCTTTAACATACCTGGAGTAGAAAAAATCCGTATGATATTTTTGAGAAGGTTTACACCGTACTCCAATCATTCAAGGAAAGTGTATGGAGACCTGTTTCTCAACCAACTAAGTTTCCATCAAAAAGAAGATCGCTCACTGTTTCTTCCTTAGACATTTCTCTAGTGCAGCTTTCCGATTTAAATCTCATCTTTCTTTTCTATAAGACTGTACTTTATCAAATAAGCTATTTCTTTCAAGACCAATCAGTAGGACACAGTAAGTACTTATTGCCATATTTATACCTTGCTTTCCCATGGTCTCAAATATTTCCCATGGTCTCAAGTCCTTTCTCAGCATTCCCACAAGTGAAGTAGTTGTTCATTAAAGACAATTAGTCAAGCTAGAAGTACTACTTATCCATTTTATGATAATCTAAATAGCTAACTTAGCAAAAGGCAAATATTTACGCAAAGGAGATGGACAAGACAATACTATTAAGGGCTATAACATTGAGTTTGACTTCTAAAACCTTTTTGACAGAACACTCTTTATCTATTTCCAGATATATACAAATAAGAAGGTAGTATAACAACGAAAAGGCCTCCTGTCACACAAATCTTGTAATTGTGCCACCTCCGATCTTATTTAAGAGTCATCAAAAGGGTAAAGAGGGTGCTGCCACGTGGAGTAGGGAATTTTTAATCTTTATCCAACTTATTAGTTAATTAGGTAATGTTTCATTACCCGGTAATTACAATTACCCACATAATTAAGAATTATTTCTACTTACTTGAAATATTCACTTTTTACATACCTTATACACCTTACTATTGTGGTCATGTGGTACCTTGTAGGGTACTAGTCCATAAATACCGAGTATTTTAGCTCGGGCCATATTTTACTCCAAATGCCAAACTTGGACAAAATTCATTTTCTTTGACTTGCTCCCCCTTTCAACTTCATGAATTTACCAGTCGCTTGTGAAATAGCATAATTCTTATAATCTCCAAATAATCTTTTACTTGGACTGATGTCAATTACCTTATGACAAATTTAACGTACAATACTTCAGGGTGCAATATCATCGTAACTTAATATTGCGAAGCGTGACATCACCGTAATATAATACTACTGGGGGTAACATTATCGTAACATTCATCCTCGAATGTTGACTAAAGTTCTTATTATTTTCATAGCTTATATCTTCTGAATACTTTAGAACTTCCCTTGCCATCTAGGCGACTGTTCTGTGAATAAGTTCAAAGTCCTAAGGCATTTCCCCATTAGGCCTCCTTCTCACCCCACAACTTGTAGTCGGAATCCTTCCAATCCCGTAACTGTTGCTGCCTTTCATCATGCAGCTTGTACAATTTTGACTTTGTAAGTGTGCCCAATCTCTAGGCTTCATATGTAGAGCTTGATAAGATGCCCCTTTGGGCATCTATGAGTATATTGAAGTTCTTTGCTCGGTACTTTGTTGAATTCATGAATATTTATCTCATCGCATAGGTCCGTTCAGCCAGTTACTGCCATAATTCTTAATTTAATTTATCGTTGCTGAGGTCTGCTACCAAATTCCAGCTTACTCTCGTTGCTTATTCCATATGTATAAATTTAAGTCCTTGAATGCTCCTCATTACTGCTCATCTTTAGAATGACGGTCTAATCTCATCTCATACTTTGTGACTTTTGTCCATCCATTGTTGATTCACCTCAATATTGATCTACAATATACCACTGATAACTTGAAGCTTCTTATGCAATACTTTGCCACTAAGGCTTACGTTATATCAAGAAATATTCGAAGTAAGTTTCCTGATCCACTTAGCGACGATATTGTACTGCAATAACCGTATTCTATAGCATCCTAAGGTGATTCTCTTACGTGGGTATTTTAATCCCATACAATTCATGAATCCCTTTTCTTTTACTTTTTTTCCCCAAATCATTACTCAATCGAAGGCCCAAAGTCATCCTTTATCTATCTCAATTACACCTCATTCTACCACCAGGGCAGCATCCCATCTCTTTTAAATGCTACCAGTCTTAGACTCATTTGAGTTCATTTAGGCTAAATTGAACTTTCTATAACTTAGAGGAACCATCAGCTCCTTTGTTTTCACGGGCTTATTCCGAGTACTTATCCATTTCGTCACCTTCTCACTTGCCCTCTTCTTATCCTTACTTCTGTCTTTCTAAACCTTGTCGTTCTATCATACTTTAGCTTGTGATCGACTTTCTTATGCTTTTTTGGAACATCGAGACATCACATCATCTCTACTCTTTAATTAGACCTTTCAGTACTTAGAAACCATAGGCTAGAAGGTACGCCACTGATGATGCTACTATCATTCCTAAATACCGAATCTCAGCACTTATAGTCTTTTACCTGAAGTATGTACCATTCTCACCCTTCTATACTTGAGTATTTCATACGGTGTTCATCTTTACCTTACTTACCTTAAAATCTCGCATCGTATCTTCTATCTCTCTCATGACCTCCCTTCCACCTAAGTGTAATTTACGTCCATAACTTGAAGCTCTATTATAATACTTGCACTTCTAGTACATACACAATCCCGTGGGAGCTTCGTACTGACTTCTTATGAGGCTGGTACTTTTTCTAACTGGCTTCCTTATAGAGCCACTATAGATTATAGTTGTTGTGTTATTTCTCTTGAACATCTGATATTAAGAGTGATTCTGTCATGTTCTCCAGCACAATTTCTATAATTTTTCTAGGTCCAATAATCAGACTCCTGATTTACTTAGCTGATGTAATTCTTTAGTTTCCTCTTCCTTCTAATCAGCCTTTATGCTGACTTAAGTTATCTTCCAATTTGCGGCTCATGATATTAGTTATTACTTTATCCCTCCATGGATGCTATGGAATATCCATGACACAATCTTCTAACAATTCATTCCTTTGTCTATGCCCTGGGCTTAATTCTTCTTTTTAACTTATATCAGAGTCTTCTCTGGCTGTATGATTGTCAACAAATATAATTCTCCAAAATTTTGAGTGTATCCATAACGTACTAAATCTGGATCATTGTTTGAATAATTCCTTTTGTTCCATCTCATTTTTCTTTAAACATGTGCAATTACTTTTCCTGGTCTTTCTACCCCTCGTTACGTGCATACTTAACTCATCCTAGTTCCCACACATGCCAGAATTTTTGTGCAACTCATATAGTCTCGATTATTACCTTCGATATTTCTCCCCGTTTATTAGCCACGGTAGGTGCCACTTTCTTTTGGAGGGATACAACTTTTGTTGTGAGACTATTTTTACATGACCATTTCTTCATTAGGTCATTGTGCTTAGGTTGAAGTGTTCTTCCTCATTTCCTCAGCTAGTCTTTCACTGTAGTACTTAGGGAGGATCCTCTGACTCTTGTAAAGATGCGAGCTTATTATATCGTATACTCGACGGACCTTCTGCTATCCTTCCTTGCATATACTTATCCGTAGTTACTTATCTCCATGCCCTTGTGCTTGTGGGGTTGATTGTGGACTGATATTTTGACTGTCTTCCTAGTGGCACTGTTTTTTTTATTTCCGTCACACTTATACAATACCTTTTTAACTTCTCTAACTCCTATATGAATATATCTCAAGTATTACAACGTCATAACTGTTGGGCTGAATTCTCCATGTTGGGGTTTACTACATTTATCTTGCATGATCTGCTGATTTGTCTGTAACTTATTGTCTAGTCATGAATAGGCTTTTCCTGAATCAACTACTAACTACTCGTTGAACCATTCATGTCAATATTCTGCGCTTTTTTGGTTATTTCCTTTATCTTAACTTATGTCTCGCACTGACTCCTTTTCTATCAAAAACATCCCGGCAGGAACCCTTACTTCCTTTTCTTGGTATCGTGCTTACATAATGTTCTAGGATCATAGCATATTTGTAACATTTGAATAAGTACAATCTCATCCCTTTCTCATTCTTATCACATTCTTCCTTTATCATTCCATAGTTACTATATCCACTTAATTCTGACTTAATACCACACCATTCCATATTCCCCCCTTTATGGGTGTACTAAAAGTTGGAGCTACGATGACCTGCCTATAGATATTTTACCTTTTTATCTTTGGCGTCCTCTTACATCATCGATGACCCTTACTCGCCTTGCGATAATCCTTATGTACCAAGGATAACAAAATTTCCTCACTAATTTTTATTATTATGGGGTCAAACTTTTCCTTCTGGTAGTCATGTTAGAGTCACGAACTTATTTCTCAAAGTGATGATATGACTTTATGGCCTATACTCTTTTGTTGTCTCAGGGCTTGTCACCTTTTGTATTTCCCTTCACTTGACTATAAACTCTGTAATATTATCATTTTTTTCTTTTGATCTACCGTTGTCATTCATGTATCACATCTTACTCATAATGCTTTATTAACTCTCTTCTTATTTTCTTGCTAACATTTCTGTTAGTCACTTTATTCTGAAAACTCGAACAAAACATTCTTTTGCCTTTAGCTTCCCTTTGCTACCTCCATTGAGTCTTCAAGTTACTTAACGTTCTCACTTTACTAGGGACATGAGCTACACTAAGGTAATATGTATCCCTTCAAAGCTTATAGTGCATGTCTTTGTAGTACTCATATCTGGCTACACTATTTTAAAATGTACCATCTGGGTGTCTCACAAGGAGATCTATTAGCACATTTGCAATATCCTTCGGAAATGTCAACTAACACAAACAATTCATCCATCTTATCTTCTTATACTACTTCTATTAAACCCCATAGGGTATATCTGGAATGGGTGCGACCAATTGTATATACCTCTGTTACTATTGAATATAACTCAAAAAGCTTATGTTCCTCTACCTCAATTATAAATGTTGTTAACCTTCATTAACTGGGCGCCTCATACCCTTCTTCATCTTGCTTCTTTTACTTGCTGAAACTTGTATCTACCTTTTGATTCTCTTGTTCTTTTTTACCGTAAGAGTGGATAGGCATTCTTGCCTTTGGAAGCTTTATCAAGAAAGTTACACATCTTAGTATACACATGATTTGCCGAATACCTTATATTTATTCATCATAAGCATGATGCAAAAATGGAGTTCCTCTGACTCAACTCTTCCAAAACAATATCTCTTTCCAACCTTCTTTCCAGATATAGGTATCGTCTTATTATGAATAGGATTTAGGAATTTGAATTCCTATGACTAAGCTCTATCATACGATCTAGAGTAAGAAGAAAGTGTGACAATCTTAAATGCCCTGCAGCCTCCTGCTTATAAGTGTGGTGCACGACACACCCATAAACAAGACTCTACTAGACACGGCTTATAGACTCCCTAGGATAGAACTGCTCTCATACCACTTTGTCACAACCCAAATCGATGGGCCACGACGGGCACCCGATACCTTACTCAACCGAGTACCAACGTAACATATCTTTCTTATTACATTATCATATACACATGACATACGGGCCTAATAGGGCAACATGATCTTTTATAAACTCAAAACATATGTCTTGACATATACAATCTTTCAAGTACAAGACATATGTCTACAAGCCTCTAAGAGTACATAAATGTCATAAAGGTCGGGATAGAGTCCCGCCATACCAAACAATACATGTCTAAATCATACTAACCAAATAAGCAACTCCGATGCAAATGGAGCGCACCTGTTCCGCTGAGCTGATAGCCTACTTGGAGGGCTCTTGACCTATCTATCAGGACCTACGGGCATGAAACGCAGTGTCCCCAGGCAAAAGGGACATCAATATGAATAATGTGCTGAGTATGTAAGACACATAAATAAGTACATAAGAGATGGAAGAAATATAGAGTACGTGACTCAACCTGTAAGTCTGAATAACTTTGTAAATCATAAATTACTTTTAGCGTCATGCATATGCGTATGAATGTCATGTCGTGCATAGGTACATATTTCATAACATTATCAGCCTCTGAGGACAGCCCATCATATCATATCGGCCACTGTGGGCAAAATCATCATTGTATACCAGCTAATCAGGTGGTGGTGCGTATATAACACCATAACCTTTCCCATATCCCATATACATATATATACATACATATATACGCATATATAATGCCGTTTGAATACATACATATATACGCGTATATAACGCTGTTTGGATCATATTTCAGCCATTGTGGGCAACAACATCCTCATATACCAGCTAATCAGGTGGTGGTGCATATATAACACCGTAACCTTTTCCCATATCTCATATACATATATTTACATATATACGCGTATATAACTCCATCTGGTCATGGGTCAATGCACATGAATGCAATGTATTAAAAGTACGTCAATAAAATCATTCGGAATGTCATAAGACCATTTTTCCTCTGAGTAAATATCATAAAGTAAACTCTTTTCAACTTTCGTATTTTTCTGAGACCTATGAACAGATGATAAAACAATATGGCACGTGAAAATTCAAGAATATAGATATCTCTAATACTTCTATGAATAGAGTCATTAATGGAATTTGTGCATTTGCACGTTTCGTTCGTATCGTATAGATCATGTCAAAAGAAAGAAGGGATAGCCTTAACATACCTGGAGTAGAAAAAATCCATATGATATTCTTGAGAAGGTTTACACCGTACTCCAATCATTCAAGGAAAGTGTATGGAGACCTGTGTCTCAACCAACTAAGTTTCCAGCAAAAAGATGATCACTCACTATTTCTTCCTTAGACATTTCTCTAGTGCAACTTTCCGATTTAAATCTCATATTTCTTTTCTATAAGATTGTACTTTATCAAATAAGCCATTTCTTTCAAGACCAATCAGTAGGACACAGTAAGTACTTATTGCCATATTTATCCATTGCTTTCCAATGGTCTCAAGTCCTATATCAGCATTCCCACAAATGAAGTAGTTGTTCATTAAAGACAATTAGTCAAGCTAGAAGTACTACTTATCCATTTTATGATAATCTAAATAGCTAACTTAGCAAAAGGCAAACACTAAACAAGATAGAGGAGAACGCTCATCGAGATATATATGCTCTGTCACCGAAGAGACTCTCCCCACTGTCCGAGAGGACTGTAAATAGGGAGATAAGGACTTGGTAGTTCCCGGGCCTGAAGACGATCACTACCCAGGTGGAGAGGTATTTAAGAGTTTATACTTACCCTTCACACTAGGCCCGGTAGAGCCAATTATTTTGGATTTTTGCAAGAGATACGAGGTGGGCTTTGGGAAAATCCACCCGTCTCTGTGGGAGATCGTGATACTCCTCCGTTATTTTGTGAATAACACCGAGTCTCGTTGGTTCACCATCGACCACCTACTCCGACTATACAGTCCCCGAATTTTCTGAGGGGGACTGATCAAGATTACTTGCCGGGCCAGCAAGGCTTCCTATTCGAGCATTGCCGAGGATCGAGACCGAGGTTGGCAGGGACATTTCGTTCTGGTGAAGATCTGATCCCTCCTGAGTTTATGCCATTCCCCGAGAAGTGGAATGCATCTCGTAAGTGCAACCTTTCCTTAAGTGTCAATTATTCTTTATTTTCATCCACATTATTCATATTTATAGTTGCGCAGCCATTGCGTGCGTTCCAAATATGGTCCCCCAGCTGAAGGAGTAGATCTCGGGAATCTGTAAGCAGATGTCATACTTCGAGCGCTCATAGCGCAAGCTTTCGAAGGGATGATGGGAGGTCCGTTCTTATGGTAAGGTTCCTCCTTAAATAGATATTACCATGCTCTTAACTCATATCATACTGACCTTTTTTTATAGGTTTTCCTAAGACCACCGAGCTTAAGCCTTTGGAAGGGGATGAGGTTGTGTCCTTGTCCGCTGATCCCTCACTTATGGGACATCCCGGGGATGCCACGGGGGAAAAGAAGAAGAGGAAAAGAAAACCTCTGGGCTCCTCGGGTCCCTAGGTGAAGCCAAAGAAGAGGGTGGCTCGTAAGCCCAAGAAGAGTACCAGCTTTCGGGTATCGGATTCTGACTCACTAGTCCGGCTCAGGGATGAGTCGGAAGAAGATGATATTTTTTTGTTGCCCATGGATGGACACCTCACGGGGAGCAGGCCACAACCGATAGAGAGGGTCGTGAGACCTCCCTCCCTCCAACTCAAGAGGTCGAGATGGAGAGGGCTGAGACCTCCCGAGAAGCCGGTTCTGCATTGAATGAAGCAACCAGTGTAATAAAAATCATGGGGACGCACTCTTACATCGAGTCCATGCTCGAGGAGGCCCAAGCAGGAAAAGAGAAATCAAGTGAAGGAGTCCACGGTGCTGACGACCCTCTTCATTCCTTCTTCAATGTTGTGGATTCGTCTACTTTGGAAGATTTTTTCGGGATGGGTGACCTGGAAGTCTCAAAGAAGGATGCATCTTCAAAAGCTGGTGGGTCGAGTTCGAGCCTAATGTTGGTTAATCAGTTTCCCGCTCTGAGTGTGGACCCTGGTTGCAATAGAGCAGTTATTCTTCTTGTCCTGGAGGATACCCGAGTTCTATCTGTTCCCGTGGGCATAGCTAACTACCTCTGATGTCTGGTGACCGAAGAGGACCAGGAAAAAATGAACGAGGTAGACATGCCGTGTCTTTTCAATGTGGCACAGCAGGCGCTGAACCGGGTAAGGCATTATTACGTCCTCTTGAATTTTACTTATGTTTTTATATCTCTCACAACTTCACCATGAGACTTCCTCCGGTACCGTGTCGAGGTCAATCAACTCGAGCTCGAGCTCAAGGAGGAGGTTCAAAAGAAGGACACATACAAGCTTCTAAGCGAGCAGCAAGACAGGGCCGTCAAGGACCTTCAGGCCGAACTGGATAGGGCTCACAAGGAAGGTTCGACCCTGAGGCGGGAATATGTCGACCTGGTCGAAAAGGTAAAGGTCTTTGAGGTTAGAAACGGGGAACTAGTTGTAAGCATGTAATTTTTGACCTGCGCAAATTTTAAAGTTAGTTTTAGTATTTTAATATTTTTAAAATGTTTACTTGAGTCTATTTTAATATAATTTTAATCTTTTTACTTTTAATCCTAAGACATAAATTAAAAAAAAAAGCATAAAATAATTTTATTTATCGTGTTTATCACTTTTCTATATTTTCATATTTAGTTTAAGATCAATTAGTATATTTTTATTCATGGTATCTTAATTTTACCATGACTTTAGCCTATTTTCTTTACTTTTTACTTTATTATTATAACATTTAAAAAAAAAATAGTTTCATTTTAATATTAGTTTATTTACTTAACTAAGTTTAATTAATATTTTTGTAGGATTTTTGAGTTTGTCTTTGTTCAACAAGAAAATTTGTAGGCCTAAAGGTGTGAGTCCATCTCTTTTAACTTAAACCCATTACACTTGAGCCCAATTCCCTCAATGTCTGACCCGTTTCAACACTCCTGACCCGCCCCATTTATTTTTAATTTCAGCCTTTGATTTCTTCTAATCTAATGGCTCACACTAACTCACTAATAACCGATTCTTTTAAAAACAAAACCTAGAGGAACCCTAAGAAAAGGAGAACGGGCAACCATCTCCACCTTCAACCAAGAAACACCCTTCAACAACAAACCAAAAAACACCCAACGACCCTCCTTCTCCACCCCTCCTCTCCTCCACACACATCCATGCCAAGCTAATACCCTCACAGCCGCCGGAAACCAACTAGAACCAAAAGCTTCAGCCGCTGATCTTCTTCTTCTTCTTCTTCTTCTAACAAAAGACTCCAGCCGCCTACCACGACCAGACCACATCCCAGCGACCTTACTTCAGTCGCGACGCGCGCACACACACAATATTAGAAAAAACAGAGGCAGGGAACGAGAAAGCAAACAGGACAGAATCTGGGAGTGAAAGAATGAAAATAATTTGAAATTAGTTCTTGATTCAAGTTTTTCTTTCCATTTTTAAAAATCAGAAAACAAAAAAAGGGGTTCCGTTTCTTTTCCTGAATTTCCGCGTGAAATGGAGTTTGTTTGATTAAGCCGAGTTTGTTTGAGGTTGCGTTTAGATTTTCATTTGTGGTTCGGTCCATGTTTACTGTTCAAAGTTTGATCGTCATGTTGAATTCCGGTTCATCGATTTGTTGCTAGGAGAAATTTTGCTCGTCTGAAGGTCTATTCTTTCCCTTCCCTCAGTTTTTCTTGTTTATCTCCCGTGAGTTGTTTGTGTTTGTCTTCAATTCATGCTTTAATGGTTATTTAGTGAATGATTCGTAAATTTACGTTTCAGATTTATGTGAATTGAATCGTTGATTGAGTTTTAATTATAAACAATTGGTGAATTCTTGTCTTGTGAATACATGTCGACACGTTAGTAGAATGAAGACAGTAGATACTCGTAGAGGAGAGGTCTGATTAAATGAACTTGAGTAGTAGGTCACAGGATTAGGGAATTAAAAGTAAAACAAAATTTGCTTTATTAATTCGATCGCTAGGAGCATGCTAGGCCGTCGACATTTGGGTAGGCAAACCTATAGGATGTTCCTATTTTAGCTTCTTTTGAGGTGAGAGGTTGCCCCTTAGTTACATTTATCCGAGAAATTCCCCGAAGACTTTGTATATATTTTTATCCGGGGTATGCCCCAAAGTGAATGTAAATGAGGGCCAAAGACGGAAAGGTTCGAGGAAGCACATAATAGTATTTTATTTTTGCTTTTATTTTTGTTTTATTAAGTGGGGACGACCTCGAGCTTCTTGTGTGTTTATTTTTACTTCAATTTGATATTTTAAAAGCCAACAAGATCGAGTATGTAACCGTAATTTTTACGGGACTTGGGGAGTGCCTAACACCTTCTCCCCGAGTTAAATGAACCCCCTTACCCGAATCTCAGGTGCAGACTTAGTTTTGGAATCCAAAATATTTTTAAAAGGAAAAATTATTTTTAAAAAATGGTGACCTGACATACCGAAATCGATGTTAGGTGGCGACTCTGAAAAGTCCTTTTGAACACAAATTTTTGTCACTTTTGAATTTGAAAACCCTTTTCGAGCTCTACAAATCTTTTATTATTTATAAGAGGTTATGTGAGGTAGTAAAAAAGGGGTGTGACAACTCTCACGACTCTGTTGAGGAGTTTCAGGTTCGAGCTGGTACTTGATCTTGTTGGCTTTTAGGATATTCGGTTGAGGTGTTTGTGTTCTTTATTTGCTTTGTTTATTTGGTTTGTTTGACTTATTTTCTGTTTTATTGGTTATTTGTTTATCGATTTTTCTTATGTGTTTACCGCTTTATAACTGTCATCATTTTATAACTATGAGTCATCTTTCTACAACAAGTCTCAGAGTACGTGTCGCGTGCACGAACTCTTTGTTGAGTCACCCTTATTTAAAGAGGGGGGCCGTCGGGCGTATGGAGTGGGTGGAAAGCTTGAGCAGCCACTATCGACCATACGTTACCCCGAATTGCCTTGTTAATGAACCCCAAACGTAAGTCAGCCTTTAGGTCATTTTTATTTGCATCATGTCATTTAGACCTAGCAGGGCTCAGTCTCAGGTACCGTGTCCCTTTGTAGGAGGCCTATCCAAATTTTGTCAAAATGGGCTCGTGGCCCAAAAAGGCATTCAATCATCCCTATGTGATACATGCTGCATCTTTGAGGGTAGAAGCATTTGGCATACCGATGTTTTGGAAAGAAGGGTGAAAATGAAGTAAGTAGGGCCCAATTATATTTTTCTTACACAACTTTTTCAAGAAAAGATTAAAAAAAAAGTTTAAAATGAAAAATCCAAAAAGATTTTGTACTTTTCCATCATTTTACAAAAAATCAAAAAAAAAAGATAAAAAAAGAAAATCCACAAAGATTTTACATTTTCCATCATTTTTCAAAAAGCCAAAAAATATAATTTGTGCATTTAAAAAACAAAAAGCTTTCTCCCATGTCTAATCTTCTCGAACTACGCATACCTGATTCTCGTCTTTCGGGGCGGGATACGTAGGCAACCCACATAGGGTCAGGTCTTCCTAGTGAGTCTTAGGTTCTTGGATTTGCGGGGCCTTAGCCACATCTGGCCACATTGGCCATTTTTGCAATATAGGACTATTTTCTCGAAGAAGTTTGTTATCCCATGTCTTAGAGCCCTAAGTCTACAACAATGTATCCTCTCAGTTTTAAAGTCCATTCATGTTGAATTTGCATGTCTAGCCACTTTTGGGCCATATCGGTTGTTCTTGCAAAATGAGATCATTTTTGCAAAAGTGGTTCAATGACCCATGTCTTAGAATCTTGAGTCCACTATTAGGTGTAATGTTACTTTAAGGTCCGTCCTTTTTGAGTTTGCATTTTTAGCCATTTTTGCAAAATGGGTCATTTTTGCGAAGTAATTTCTAGGGCCATAATTATTGGGAGTTTGAAGCCATATAAGCCTTAGTGAGGTATTTCCATGTCTTTGAGATCACCTTTGTTAAGTCTACACTAATAGCATCTCTTGGTCACGTAGGTTAATTTTCAAAAATAGCCTAATCATGTCTTGCATGTGTCCAATGGGAGTTTTTGATAGGCCGAAAATTTTTTAGGTGATCCATGTCCGGTTGCCTGGGCCCATGTGAAGGCGTGGGTCCATTTGCTAGAGCTTGAGCATGACAGATACCCCAGTACCACTGCTTTCAGGAGGTGCTTAAAGATACTTTTATGTTTTGACTCTGTCATTCATGTTGTCTTTTACTTTCTAGTCTTGTACAGTAATATCGAGTATTTTGTTATATTACTTTTCATTTTGAATTTGAAAAACCAAAAAAAAATTAATGAAAAATCCAAAAAGTTTTTTATCTTTTAGTTTATTTTATCCATTACTTTTCCAGAACTACGCTTGATCTGATTCATGAGGGACATGATGCGTAGGCAACCTACATAGGGTTCGATCGAATCATCACTAAAAAAACAAAAAAAAAGGGAAAGAAAAAGAGAATGAAGTTGTTGGACGTGAGAAAAGAGAGGAAAGAAAAGAGCGATAATCAGAAAGAAAAGAGGGGGAAAGAAATGAAAATCAAGCGGTGTTAGAAAGGAAAATGAAGAAGGAAATGAGGCAAAAAGAGTGAAATTGGGATGATGCCATATGACCTTCGTACCCTCGAAGCCATTCTAGAACCGTTAATTGTTGCTAGGGGCATTGCACGCAATGTGATATTTCCATCTGATAAATGCCCTAACGCTAACATGTTGGCTTCGTTTTGCTCCCCTTTGTTATTTTTATGGTTATCATAAAAGAGGGTGGTTAGTTTGTGGCATTTTGGCGAGTCATCTGTACAACACAAGGTCAAAGAGCAGGGTAGACACGGCTGGCAAAGAAACAGACACTAGGGTTGTAGACCCATTAAGGGAGATTGTAGAATCAAAATCGGAACTGAAAGAGGAGGTCCGAAGGTTGAAACATCAGATGTCGGAAATATATCAGGCCTGGATTAAGGGAAATCCTCCACCTTCATTCCCTACCAACTATACAGAAAACCATGCCTCCATTCCACCGCTATCCCAAGCCCAGATGCCCAATGCCATTGATCTTTCCCCTCAACACGTCCCGGGCTTCACCCATTACAACTCCTACCCCAGCACTTCGTCCTAAATTTTCCATGCTTTACTAGCCAAAACAACCCTATACCCTGCTCCTATTTTTGTACCCTCTCCACAAGCTACCCTTCACCGATCCTCTAGTGAGCTCACATTCCAAGCTCTAGATACCCAATACTATTCCCCTAAACCCACCTTCAAAGACCCAGATCCTTACTCCTACACTCCTCACTTTGAGCCTCGTGTTGAAACTGAGAAACCACCCAAGAACGCGGAGCAAGAGGAGATATTTAGGAAAGTAAAGAGTCTGGAGCAATCATTGAGAAATATGCAAGGTTTAGGAAGCCAGGCAAGTGTGGCTTATAAGGATTTGTGTTTGTTCCCTAATGTCAAACTACCTGCCGGGTTCAAGATGCCCACGTTTGACTTATATGATGGACATGGGGATCCTGCAGCTCATCTGAGAGGTTATTGCAGTAAAATGAGAGGCGCCGGGGGAAAAGATGAATTACTGATGGCGTACTTCAGCCAAAGTCTGAGTGGGGAAGCTTGAGAATGGTACACCCACCAGGACGCCAGCAGGTGGTACGCATGAGATGATTTGGCTCAGGCCTTTGCTCGGAATTTTCAGTACAACATAGACATTATCCCGGATCGCCTATCCTTAACCAAGATAGAGAAGAAACCCAGCGAAAGTTTCAGGAAATATGGTTTCAGATGGAGAAAGCAAGCTGCACGAGTCAGTCCTCCGATGGGAGAAGATGAAATGTCGAGTACTTTCTTCAAGTGCAAGAGCCTACTTACTTTGGGCATTTGACCTCTGCTGTGGGTAAGCCTTTTAATAATATGGTAAAAATGGGAGAAATGGTATAAGATGGGCTGAATTCAAGTAAGATCATGAGTTATTCTACCTTAAAAGCCAGAACACAAGCAAGTCAAAACGACACAGGAAGCTTGCCGGTCAGAAGGAAAAGGATGATGTTGCCATGGTTGTCTCAGGATCACGACATGGCCCAACAGGTCTGCCTCACCAATATACTCAGCCTCGACCCCGACCCCAACTCCAAACTTATCGCCGAGCTCTATATAATCACCTCAGTATTATCCTCCTAACAACGTTCAGTCATTTGTTCAACCACAGGGTCACTCCTTATGGCGAGCACCAGCATCATATAATACTCTTTTGCCTTCACAACATTTTGGAGCACCCAGCAACCCTAGAAAACAGGGACAGAGAGAGGAACAAAGGCAAAGAAATGGTTTCACGCCAATCAAAGAATCCTACACAAGCTTGTTTGAAAAGTTAAAATAGTCTAGCCTGATTGAGCCGCTCCTCGGCTATACTCCGGACCCATAAACAAAAGGTTTTGATCCTACTGTACGGTGCATGTACCAGTTTAATATCCAAGGCATAGCATTGAAGATTGTCGTGCTTTAAAAAGGGAGATAGAAAGAATGATTCAAGAAGGGATAATTGTGGTCCAGGATAGTGACACCCAGAACGTCGCGCAGAATCCTTTACCTGCACATGATGATGCACACTTTGTGGGAATAATGTGTTGCGACAAGGAGTATGAGAATCCTCTTGGGAACTTGCTGACTGAAGTTAATGATATTTAAATTGGTGAAGGTCCCAGTAATTTTGATGTGCAACTTAGTGGCTAAGATGTCGAGCTTGGGAATTAGAAAGATACTCCTTTTTTGGCTAGACAGGGAGGAGTTTTAGTGGTTTATTTTGTTGTCATTTATGTTGTCCGGGTTATTTTAGGGTTGTAATCCGAATATTGTCTTGTGGCTCAAACCCTTCCTCTTCTTCTTCTTATTCTATCTAGTTCATTTCGTTGTAGTAACTCGTCTAGTGTTATTTAGGATTGTTCCAGGGTTGTAACCCATGTCTATTTTGCTTGTTTTTTTTAAAAACTTTTAACCATCTGTATAATGCAATCTCCTATTTTCTGTTAATTTTTTGTTTAGGTCACTTTTCCTTTTATAGTTCGTTTCATCCCAACTCTAGTGACATGACATGCGCATATAATTTCCAGCCTGGTCTTGAAAGTTAGTTTAATCACGAAGCAATGGCACAGTTTTGAATATGATAAAAGGATGCATTTGAGGGAAGTAAAGATTCACACATTCTAAGATAACCTGAAGCTTGAATTGAGTGAAACTGAGGCAGGTAGTCTGGGAAATCAAGAGGTTGATAAGAGCATACAACAAGGAAATGTCTCTCAAATAGTTTGAGGTAGATCAGTCAGTGTTGAAATACATTCTTCCACATCAAGGTAAGGTTGAGTCAAGTCTGCTTCGAACTGGCAAGGATCATTCATTAGGACAAAGGTATTGCCCGTCAGCTCTTTCTGTTTGTGTTGATGCTATTAATAGATACTATTTATGACTTCTCTGCTTATCTTCAATTGCATGTTTGTACTTGGCATTTTTAAAGTTTGGTATGACGAAGACATTTTATTCTGCTACCCGAAACACTTTTATCTTTTGCTACCCCTTTTGAGCCTTAATTTATTTTGTTTCATACCCCTCTTTTGGAATTAAAAGTAGAGTTAGGAACTATAAAAGAAAAAGAAAGGAACATAGAAAAAAAAAGAAAAGAAAAAAAGGAAAAGAAAGAAAAGGAAAAGAAAAACTACAAAAAAGAACCAACTTTGTTTGAACTACGCTTGACCCCATTCTTGTCACCTCAAGATACGTAGGCAGCCTTACGGTTCGGTCACACCAAATAAAATATTTCATAATCCTCAAAGGCAATATTGGCGAACATTTTCTTAGAAATCCCAGGAAAAAAATCCCCAGACTCCAAGAAACCGGGGCAGAAGTTTTAATTTTGCTAAAAGATCAGATTCCAAATGTTGTAATTTTGAACCCTTTCATCTTAAATTATTTCGAGCCTTCATGCCACCCTTTCTTTCTAACCTTGTCTAAAAGCCTACATTACGGTCCAAAGAAAGTCCTTCCGACCAATCTTTGAGGATGTCAAATCAAGTGTGTGGTAAAAGTATGATTTTCTTGTATCATGGGTAGTACCTTGTTCTCAGTACAAAGAGAGAAAATTATAAAATGAGAGAGTCTTATCGGTGAAAACCCTTATGAGCACCGTAAGGTGATAGTGAGTTGAGAAAAGAGCAAAATAATAGATACTTGATGCTGAAAACCCTTCAAGGCACTACAAGTCGACTGAGGACTGTAAATCAGATAGGACAATTGGAGCGCTGAAGCCCAATTTCACAACTTAGAGGCATAACAAGAGTTGAATATTAGACTCGTTTGACAAATCGGGCCGCTTAATCCAAAATGCATGTCATGGTCAGTGGAGATGTCCTTCAAATCAGATTAGTTTCTACTTTGTTCTTTTTCCTAGGTAGAAGTATTTTCTTGTTAGATGCCATCTTTTCTCATTTTTTTTCCTTATTTTGTTCCTCTTGTTTTGTTTGAGTCCCTTTTGAGTCTGTTTTTGTCGAAACAAGTGAGAAATGACTTCAAAATCTGCTATCAACTTTTTAATCACACACAGCCGAATCTGGTGAGCATATCAAAATGACATAAGACACATGAGAATAGTGTGTGCACTAAGTTGGTGATAGTAGATGTTCTTTGGGATTGATGTAAAATACAAAGATTTGGTGAATGTTAGAACATGAGTGCAATGCGTCAAGCATAAGGTATTGAACTTGAATGAATCAGGAATATTTCTTGTGATAAGGGTTGCCCAGAAAAGTGGTCTGCCGGTAACAAGCGTTGTCTTCCAGGTTGAAGTCCAAGTTGATCATGACAAGTGCAAGAGAAATTGCCCTCGTAATCAAGGGCACAAGCTAACCACCATGTTTTAAACTTACAAGTTTTCTTTGTCTGAAACACGTATGAAGGCTATGTTCATATCAAAGCTTGGAAGCTTGAATTCTTTAGGTGTAATGCCCCAATTCTACTTACGCAAAGGCTATTGGGAAAATCACATCTCCTATGAATTTTCCCTAGTTGAGAAGAACCATACCTCCTAGGCAATTTCCCTAGTTGAGAGGAATCTTTGGCTTTCCTTGAGTTCAGGAGTCCCTCCTGGAGAATAGGGTCAACTTTAATTTTTAAGTTGTTAAGCTTTAGCTTTCTTTAAGTTCAGGGGTCTCGCCTGGAGAATATGGTTAGTTTTTACTTTAATCAAGCTTAGTTTATAGTTTTCCTCAAGCTCAGTTTCACCCCTAAGGTGCACTTCCTAGTCTGGGGCTTTCAGGTTATATTTTTGTTTTAGGAGACACATTTCCTAAATTGATATTTTAGCCCTAGGAGATGCACTTTCTTGTTTTTGGTCATTTAAGTTCATTCCTAGGAGACGCACTTCCTAATTTGAATCATCGAAGTTTTACCCCTAGGAGACGCACTTCCTAGTCTGGGTCTTTCAGGTTTTGTTTTAGGAGATGCACTTCCTAAATTAAGATTGTACCCCTTGGAGATGCACTTCCTAGTTTTGGGTCATTTAAGTTCATTCCTAGGAGACATACTTCCTAGTTTGAGTCATTGAAGTTTAGCCCCTAGGAGACGCACTTCCTAAATTGAGTTTTACCCCTAGGAGACGCACTTCCTAGTTTGGTTCATTCAAGTATCATCCCTAGGAGACGCACTTCCTAGTTTGAGTCATTTGATTTTTATCCTTAGGAGACGCACTTCCTAGTTTGGTTCATTCAAGTTCATTCCTAGGAGACGCACTTCTTAGTCTGAGTTATTCAAGTTTCATCCCTAGGAGACACACTTCCTAGTTTGAGTCATTTGAGCTTTATCTCTAGGAGATGCACTTCCTGGTTTAGTTCATTTAAATTTATCCTTAGGAGACGCATTTCCGAGTCTGGGTCTTTCAAGTTATATTGTTGTTTTAGGAGACACACTTCCTAAATTGATATTTTACCCCTAGGAGACGTACTTCCTAGTTTGAATCATTTAAATTTACCCCTAGGAGACGCATTTCCTAGTCTGGATCTTTCAAGTTATATTTTTGTTTTAGGCGGAGCACTTTCTAAATTGATATTTTACCCTTGGGAGACGCACTTCCTTGTTTGAATCATTGAAGTTTCACTTCTTAGTCTGGGTTTTTAGGTTATATTTGTCACACCTCCTTTTTCACCAGCGCCCGCAGGGGCGCAGAGGGAGTTTTTCCAATTAAAGGACAATCGAAATGGGATTTATTATTTAATTCAGAGTCGGCACTTGGGAGATTTATGGTGTCCCAAGTCACCGGTTGAATCCCGAATCGAGGAAAAGATTGACTCTGTATTGCAGTCCGCGAACCAGAAATCCGGATAAGGAATTTTGTTAACCCGGGAGAAGGTGTTAGGCATTCCCGAGTTCCGTGGTTCTAGAACGGTCGCTCAACTGTCATATTCGGCTTATTTATCTGATTTTTTATACATGTTGAACCTATGTGCAAATTTTAACTTTTTACCGCTTTTATTATTATTATTTTTAACGAGAATTGAATGTCGTGAAAATACATCTCGAACCACGTCACATCAATGCACCCGTGGATATCGATACATTTCGACTCCATTGAGATTTGGATTTGGGTCACATAAATGTGCACCCGAGTTTAAGAAAGTAAATTATTAAAAAAGCGTCTAAAACAATCTAGCGTTTTATTAACTTTGAGGGAAGCCACGAAATTCGCTAAAGGGTGCGTCCCGAGGTCTAACATTTTTAAAGAAGTAGTTAAAAAGGGCCACGCAATTTGTGATTTTATTTGGCGCGGCACGCCTCGTTTATTTTAAGGACATCCTAAAGCAAGCTATTATTTTCTTTTGAATTTGTCTCTGTAGCCTAACTAATTAACTAGCATATATGAAAGGCCCAAGATCCTTATGAATCAGTTTCAAACCAATTAAGCCCAATAACTTAGTAAGTAAAGGCAGAACATTTTCAGCAAATTGTTCATAACAGCCCAGATTTCATTTATAAAGGGCTGGACAGTTTGGGCTTATGACGAGCCCAAAAATACGACACTGGTTTTAATTTCGAGGCCTGCCAATGCCTTAGACCCAGACATCTCCTTAATTCAAATCGAGCAATGATTCTCAGCCAAAAGATCAGTCAGACCATTCAATTCATTTAAAATGTTTTTACATGGATAGTTGCTTAAGTAACCTTAATGACTAGTTAATTCCACCTAAAACTCCTCAAACAAGTTTAACCGCGGCCGGAAGTGAGACAGTTTTTCAGCAGGCAAAGACTGTCTATTACTTATGAGTTCAAAGTAGAGCAATGTGTTTTAATACCCCTAGTAAGACTAAACGAACATCACTAACCCAAAAACGTGTTCTGATCGTTAAGGTCCTAAGAGATCAAATCTATGTCATCAATAGTGCACATATACGGTCGTACGAACCCAGCAGTCCAAGTTAAATTCAATCCTACTATGAAACCAACAAATCTGAATTGATTCACACTAATGCTGGCATTTCTTAGCTGCTCACAGCTGTTTGAATATTGAATTGCTAACTACAAGTTAAGATCTAAAGTCAACTTTTATATTTATGTTGTTGCTAATATCGACAGTTAAACTAATCATCCCATGCAATCATGCTAAGCTACTGAATATTAACGTTCCAATACAAATTAATAGTCCAAACAGTCCAGTTTTACTTTATTACAACGAATCATACAGAAATAAAAATCAAAAGTAGTCAATTCTGTAATCAAACATGCTTCATTTTTGTTCCACTTCTCAACTTTCAATGTACATTATGATGAACGCGAAAGTGTACCTGGGCTTGCAGTGAAACAAAGGAGAAGAAAGAGGTCAGTAATTTCACAGCAGTAGCAATAGGAATCAGAAATAATTTTCAACGGGTATCAGCAGCCAGAACTCAAATAGCAACAACAAACCAGTCTCAACCCAGAAATGAACTCAGCACACTCAAATTTAAATCCTGAATGAATTGTAGAACAACAACAATAGTAGATACCCAAACAGACCTGACTGTACCACACTACGCTCGAAACTAAACCAGAAAAACTTTCTAAAACTTTGACAACACTAAACCAGACTGCCTTTCAAAGGAACTCTCTATTTTCAGATTCTTTTCCAAAAAATCCCCCCTTGTTATCTCAGGTCTGCCCTCTTTTATACCCTAAGATAGACCCCTTTTCCATCCTGTTTTCACACTTGGAAGATTTAAGAAATGTGTGTCTCCCATCATATTCCCTGACAGCCACTACTAAGTGTCTAATTTCATTATTTAGTTTTAAAGGTGTATGAGTAATGCTATATTTTAATCAAGTCTTTTTAAGCCTCCCCACACCATTATGTTTTGTTCCCCATTAGCACTAAACAAGTACATTAGTTTAATGTTAATTAAGTGCTTTACTGACATCCCACTTAGCAAGACGATTTGCCAAACTTTTAAACCCCTAAAATACCCCTAAAGACCCTGTGATTGCTGCTATAACCAATTCTCCTAAGTTCTGAATGCAACCTTATAACTCACTACTATCTAATTAATATTATCATACCAGCACTGAATTCAAACCAATGTCAGATTCATTTCAGACCCTAAACAGTAGGATTCAATTCATCAAACTCAACAACAGCTTAAGCTTGAACCAGGTTGAATCAAATAGCAATAAAATAAAGGCCCAGGATTTTAATGTTTCAGAACACCCTTATAGGGAATGACACAGTAGGTTCAGGTGACAACCAAAACAAAGTTCATGTATTTTCAAAGCATTTCAACTGACCAAGCAATTCAAAACAATGTGACGACCAACTAAGCGATTCAAACATTGTGATGAACTAATACTTAATTTTAGCAAACAGGCAAACTTAATTTATCGATTGCAAAATCGGAAATTTTCTAACAAATCGACAAACTGCCTAGCTTCAATAATTGAGTAAAATTAACGAGTCAACACCAATTACCAAACCAAAGCAAATTGACGTAACTGGAAATTAATCCGAAAAGACACATAAAAAAATGAGATGAAACAGAAAACAGAGAAGACCAACAATGAGGAAAATGAAAGTTAAATAACAAACTCCAAATGGAAATGGGAATACCTAATATGAACGACCAACTCGGGTTGAACCAAATCGGCATCTTTTGATTTTGGTCGGAATAGGTCTTAATCACGAGTTCTCAAATGAGAACACACGAATAAAACTATTTCGGCCTCGAATCTTCAATACAAGCTCTTGATCTGAGAACTCAACGTTCGTTCATTTGAATTGAGATTCGACAAACTACGGTTTGATTCGAGGGGAACTACGGGTGGTTTAGGGACGAGGGAAGTCAGGGGGACGTTGGGTGTTAGCCTGGAATCGATTGGATTAGTTAGGGTTTTTTGGTCGATCTTTGATTGAAGATTCGAAGGCCCTGATCAGGATTCGAGGGGAATGGTTAGAGGGGTTAGGTTTAGGGGGTCGTGGGGAAGCTGGGGTGTGAATTTGGGAGTGAACGGAGCACTGTCCGCCGGGTTTCAGGCGATGGAGTATGGTGGCGGCTATTAGGGTTTTTGGTCGTTTGGTCTCTCTAAAAGAGACGACTGAACAGGGGGGGGGGCTGTTTGGAAATAAGATGGGGAAATGGGTCTGGGGTATTTTGGTATATTAGATTGAGGGGATTAATGTATTCCGTTGGATCAGTGAAGATCGACGGTCCAGATTAGGTTAGAGGGTCAAACGGGGTCGTTTTGGTTAAGTACTAAGGCGGGTTTGGTTCGGGATAAACGGGTCGGGATCGGTTCTTGGATACGGGTATTGATCTGTAACCGTTGGATGTGGCTTGGTTGAATGGTTGAGATTTTTGCCATTGAAACGACGTAGGGTCCCTATACTACGTCGTTTCACCATCCTGTGAGAGGAGCTGCCTGGACCGGGTTTGGGACATGCCATTGGGCCAGGGATTTGAGCCCAATCCGATTTTCCTTCCTAGTTTTTGTTCTTTTCATTCATTTTGCTTTCTAAATTATTTTCTAAAATTATAAACCAAGTTAACTTATTAAAAATACTAATTATCTTCTAATAACATTTATCACATATAATTAAATGGCAATTAACAATAAAATCACACAATTCAACATTAAATGCTAAAAAATGCAAAGTACATTATTTTTTATGATTTTCATTTTCGTAAAACAAATCAGTGGTTAATTAATCCTAAATTGTAAATGCAAATGCAAATGCAACACATATATTTTTATATTTTTTAGTAGTAAAAATAGAATAAACATGCACAGACAAATACAAATAAATCACAAGCAACACAACTATTTTATTTTGAATTTTTGTGGGAGTAGTTCTTGTAGGGCAAAAATCACGTGCTCACAGCTGCCCCTCTTTGTCCGGAAACACGAAGAGTTTTCGTGCAAAGATAAAGTGAGCGGATACGAGCAATTTTTGCCCGTTCGGCTACTCCATGTGAAGCATTTTTTTAAAGATTTGACCGAACCTCTGCTTCGAAGGTTTCCTACATATCCCTGGCTAAAAGGGAATCAGGTCAATGTAGTTCGGGAAGTTTTGGTAGCTGGGACTACCCTGGAGCCGTGGATTTACTGTTACTGCTATTGCTGTTGCTGCCGCTACTTACTGACCTCCTTGTTACACCTTGATAAAAATAAAGAAGTTATACTAAGCTATGGTCTATGAATTACAAAGATTTATTCTCAAAATTGGTCATGTGACTGTTGTTGCCTTGTTGCCTTGCTGTTTTGCTGTCTTGTGTATCCTCTGATATTTCTTTGCTTCTGATTTGACTCGTATTCTCTCTTGATTGCCGAATTTGAACTGCTTATTTCCTTCTTGTGAGCTTTGAATTATTTTTCCTTCGAATCTTGAACTGCCTTCTTCTGACTAGTGTTGCCTTCCTTCCGACTTCTGAACTTTAATTTATGCTGGGGATCTTTGTTGCAACCTTCCGCTCTCCGGGCGGGCTCCTGACTTCTGCTATGACTTAATAAGATAATACCTCCATTCTCCAGGTGGGCTCCTGACTTCAATAAACCTTAAATATAACACCTTCATTCTCCAGGCGGGCTCCTGACTTCAACAACTTCTTAAAATTATAACACCTCCATTCTCCAGGCTGGCTCCTGACTTCAACTACAACTTGAAAATATAACACCTCCATTCTCCAGGGGGGCTCCTGACTTCAACAATTTCTTAAAAGTATAACACCTCCATTCTCCAGGCGGGCTCCTGACTTTGACTATTTCTTAAAATATAATACCTCCATTCTCCAGGCGGGCTCCTGACTTCAACTACCATTTAAAGATATAATACCTCCATTCTCCAGGCGGGCTCCTGACTTCAATAAAATATAACACCTCCATTCTCCAGGCGGGCTCCTGACTTCAACTACGACTTAAAGATATAATACCTTCATTCTCTAAGCGGGCTCCTGACTCCAACTACAACTTAAATATATAACACCTCCATTATCCAGGCGGGCTCCTGACTTCAACTATAACTTAAAGATATAACGCCTCCATTCTCCAGGCGGGCTCCTGACTCCAACTACAACTTAAAGATATAACACCTCCATTCTCCAGGCGGGCTCCTGATTTCAACTACAACTTAAAGATATAATACCTCCGTTCTCCAGGCGGGCTCCTGACTTCAATTATGACTTAAAGATATAACACCTCCATTCTCCAGGCGGGCTCCTGACTTCAACTACAACTTAAAGATATAGCACCTCCATTCTCCAGGCGGGCTCCTGACTTCTTTTATAACTTAACATATAATACCTCCATTCTCCAGGCGGGCTCCTGACTTCAACAACTTCTTAAAATATAAAAACCTCCATTCTCCAGGCGGGTCTCCTGACCTCTACTATAATTGGAAATATAACACCTCCATTCTCCAGGCGGGCTCCTAACTTCAACAACTTCTTAAAAATATAACACCTCCATTCTCCAGGCGGGCTCCTGACTTCAACAACTCTTTAAAATATAACAACCTCCATTCTCCAGGCGGGTCTCCTGACTTCTACTATAATTTGAAATATAACACCTCTATTCTCCAGGCGGGCTCCTGACTTCAACTATAATATAACACCTCCATTCTCCAGGCGGGCTCCTGACTTCGACTACTTTTTTAAAATATAACACCTCTATTCTCCAGGCGGGCTCCTGAATTCAACAACTCTTTAAAATATAACAACCTCCATTCTCCAGGCGGGTCTACTGACTTCTACTATAATTTGAAATATAACACCTCTATTGTCCAGGTGGGCTCCTGACTTCAACTACAACTTAAAGATACATTCTATTGTCGTTGTTCCTTCCTGCCTCCTGAACCATTTTTCTTCTAACTTGAATAATCTTCTTTCAGAACTGCTTTCTTCAAAACTAGTGCTTCATTCCTCTGAAAACTGCTGGGGATAACTCCGATGTTTCATTCAAAAATATGTTATTCTCCTCCTTCAGAGACTACTTCCCTTAAAGCTGGTGTTTTCCTACCTCTGAAACTACTTCCCTTAAGACTTGTGTTATTGTCCTCCCGAAATTGCTTTCTTTAAAACTTGTTTTTCCTTCTCCCGAAAACTGTTGGGGATACCACTTTTCAACAAACTTGTGTTAGACTTCCAAAAAATTTTCGAAATGAAAGAAAATTTTCTGCCCCAGTTTGACAATCTTTCTTGTGGCGTGTCTTTCCATCATTAATAATATTTCCTGTCCCTGCTTCAAATCAAAAAAAAATTGTTAGTTTAAGACGTGTGGGATGTTCCTGCTGGGATGGTTTTCCCCTTTTCTTTTTCTCATGCTCTGCGTTGTTCGACCATCTTGAAACTTGGCCGCTAACTTTCGACCTTCTTGATGCTTCTGTTATTTTCCAACTTCTCAACCGTTGTTTTCCACTTTTACTCCATACTTTCCTCGATATCTTAGAGCAATCCATCATTTGGTCTTACAATGACGTCTTCCTTGTCCCGTCACATTATCTTCGGCCTGTCTTATTCCCATTTACCTTGTCCCATGTTGGCGACTGGTAGTTGGTTTTGAAAATCCTTCTAAAAAACAAACTACTATAAAAATCTTTAACCAAAAGAAATGAAAGATGATGACTTCAAAAGATAAAAAGAAAAATCTTCCTAAAGAATTGTTTGAAGAGAAAAAGGAAAAGGACTTATCTGAATGGTATAACCGATCTCAATGATCATGTCGTGCATTTCGGCTTAATCAACCCAGTCTGTTATATCACTCAATCTTTCTGATGACCTTACTTTGCATTTCAAAAGGTCCCGCCACCCAACTCTTTCGCCGAATCAACATCTTTGTTCTGCTTGATGCCTCGACGGATCATTTCTGTCAACCTTACCTCGTTTGCCCACTTTCAATTCCTTGTCGCCTTATAGTGCCCTTCGAGGGGTTTTCACTAATAAGACTCTCTCGTTTCTCTCAACTCTCATCGCCTTACGGTGCCTGTGAAGGTTTTCACCGATAAGACTCTCTTATTTTATTTCTCTCAACTTCCGTCGCCTTATGGTGCCCGTGAAGGTTTTCACCAATAAGACTCTCATTTTTATTTCTTTTCAGCTAGGGATTGGGGTGTTACTGATAAGATTCTCTCATATCATTTCCTTTTTGCTAGGGATTCTCTCATTTCATTTCTTTTCTGCTGGGGGGCCAGAGTGTTATTCCAGACTTCCATTTGCCCGACTTGACACTTCTCAGATACTGATCGGGAGGTCTTTTGGACATCAATATGGGTTTCTGGTGTTTGGCTAAAGAAAAATTTAAAATAATTTTGATGGGTAAAACATTACAACTCTTGGAATCAACTTTCTTTCCCAAAAATTATAAACACAACTTCTGCCCCAGTTTTTCTTGCTTGGGGTTTTTTGATTCTTACTATATTATGACCGAGCCGTGAGGCGCCTACGTATCCTTTTTTGAGGAATCAGGTCAAACGTAGTTCCCAATTCCTTTGTTTTTCTTGTGACTTTTCTTTTGTCGTTATTATCATTATTTTTCTTTTCTCCCTTTTTTCATTTTCATTACTGATTCCAAAAGAGGGGTATGAAAGAATAAATAAGGCTCAAAAGGGAAAGCAAAGGTTGAAGTGTTTGGATGGAAGAACAAATTTCCTCCATCATTTCATTCTCCGATATCATGCCAAATGCAAACAAACAACAATTACAATTAAAAGAAATCATACATAATATCTCTTAACTGCGTCAGAATTGATGGCCATGTCGATGAATTTTCCTTCGATATCTGTTAAACATAAAGCACCATTGGACAACACTCTGGTTACAATGAATGGCCCTTGCCAATTCGGGGCAAACTTGCCTTTTGCCTCAGCCTGATGTGGAAGGATGCGTTTCAGCACTTGCTGACCCACTTCAAACTTCCGGGGACGCACCCTTTTGTTGTATGCTCTTGCCATTCTCTTTTGATATAACTGACCATGACACACAATTGCCAATCTTTTTTCATCAATCAAGTTCAACTGCTACAGACGAGTTTTGACCCACTCATCATCATCAATTTCGGCTTCAGCGACAATCCGAAGGGACGTGATTTCAACTTCCGCAGGTATTACGGCTTCAGTTCCATATACCAACAAATAAGGAGTTGCCCTTACTGAAGTACGGATAGTAGTGCGATAACCCAGCAACGCAAATGGTAATTTTTTGTGCCATTGCCTCGAACCTTCTTCCATTTTTCGAAGTATCTTCTTTATGTTTTTGTTGGCTGCCTCAACTGCTCTATTCGCCTTGGGATGATATGGGGTAGAATTGCGGTGTGTAATCTTAAACTGTTGGCATACCTCTTCCATCAATTTACTATTAAAATTAGCACCGTTATCTGTGATGATCACCTTCGGGATTCCAAATCGACAGATGATATTTGAGTGAACAAAATCGACCACTGCTTTCTTGGTCACAGATTTGAAAGTTTTGCCTCAACCCATTTGGTGAAATAATCAATGGCTACCAGAATGAACCTATGCCCGTTGGATGCTGCTGGCTCAATTGGTCCAATGATATCCATGCCCCAAGCGACAAAGGGCCATAGCGCTGACATTGTGTGTTATTCCGATGGCGGAGAATGAATCAAATCTCCGTGTATCTGGCACTGATGACATTTGCGCACAAAACTAATACAATCTCGCTCCATGGCGAGCCAATAATAACCTACTCGAAGAATTTTCTTCGCCAGCACATATCCGCTCATATGTGGTCCACATACTCCTGAATGTACTTCGGACATGACAACCATAGCCTGTCTAGCATCTATGCATCTTAACAATCCCAGGTCTGGTGTTCTTTTATACAAAACTCCTCCACTCAAGAAAAATCCACTTGCCAACCGTCGAATTGTTCTCTTTTGATCCCCCGTGGCTTACACTGGGTAAGTAGTGTAGGATGACAAATAATGTTTCAATTTCTGTGCCACCTAAGTTAGGGCGCAACATGTCCTTTCCAGGTGAGTGTACTTAACCTTATAAGCCGTGAATTTCTTGCTAAGATAATGATGACTTGTTCCTTCCTACCGGTGACGTCATGATGCCCCAGTACACAACCAAATGAATTTTCCAAGACTGTCAAGTAAAGAATCAAGGGTCTCCCTGGTTCTGGCGGAACCAGCACATGTGGGTTTGTCAAGTAACCTTTTATCTTGTCAAATGCTTCTTGACACTCATCAGTCCACTTGACCGCAGCGTCCTTCCTCAACAACTTGAAAATAGGCTCACAAGTTGTCGTAAGCTGAGCAATAAACCTGGTGATGTAGTTCAGCCTTCCTAACAGACTCATCACTTCAGTCTTGTTCCTCGGATGGGGCAATTCTTGTATGGCTTTGATATTTGATGGGTCCAACTTGATGCCTCGCCGGCTGACTATGAATCCCAACAGTTTTCCGGATGAAACGCCAAATGCACACTTGGCGGGGTTAAGCTTGAGGTTATACTTGCGAAGCCTCTAGAAGAATTTCCTCAGATCTTCAACGTGGTCGGCCTGATGCTTTGATTTTATGATCACATCGTCTACGTATACCTCAATCTCCTTGTGTATCATATCATGAAACACAGTAGTCATTGCCCTCATATAAGTTTCTCCAGTATTCTTCAAACCAAATGGCATTACCCGGTAGCAATAAGTTCCTCACGGCGTGATGAAGGCCGTCTTTTCTGCATCTTCTTCATCCATTAGAATCTGATGATACCCGTCATAGCAATCCACAAAATATCCTATCTCACGCTTGGCACAATTATCGATCTAAATGTGGATATTGGGTAGTGGGAAGTTATCCTTCGGACTTGCTTTGTTGAGATTGCGGTAATCGACGCATACTCTGATCTTGCCGTCCCTTCGGTACATGCACAACATTAGCCAACCAGATAGGATATCGAGTGACTCGAATAACCTTTGCATACAACTACTTGGTAACTTCTTCTTTAATCTTCACACTCATATCAGTTTTGAATTTCCTCAACTTTTGCTTGACGGGTGGGAACGCTGGATCAGTGGGCAATTTGTGGACCACTAAATCAGTGCTTAAACTTGGCATGTCGTCATATGACCATGCAAAAACATCTTTGTACTCAATGAGTGCTTTGATTAACTCCTCCCGGATTTCTGGCTCGAGGTGGACACTTATCTTAGTCTCTCAGACATTGTCTGTGTCTCCTAAATTGACGGCTTCTGTGTCATTCAAATTGGGTTTGGGTTTTTCTTCGAAGTGAATTAACTCCTTACTAATTTCTTCGAAGGCTTCATCCTCATTATCATATTCTGATTCGTAATCACAATCTACTTCTTGAACTATCATTTCGAAATCAGATTGATTTTTAAGACTGGGCTGAGGATTCCTTATGCACGCCATGTCATTAAGACCAGTATAAAGAGAACTGTACAGAAAAAGAAAAGAAGAAAACAAAATTAAAATAAAATAAGGAATGAAGAAGAAACTTTTTTATTTTATTGAATTACAGGATAACAAGGTTTCCCACTTGATGAACACAACAAAAATAAAAGAAATCCGGACTACAACCCTGGAATAATCCAGAAAACAGTAAGGAAAATCAGAGCCAACTACCAAGACTCCCTTCGAATGGGAAAAAGTAGCCATCCAATTGTTGATTTTTGTCTTTGGCCCCACAAACTGCACATCCGCCTTGCTGGACCCCTCCCCGACTTCTACCATGTTGATTTCGATGAATAATCTTTCAAAGCCCTCATTTAAGTCTCCATCTTCACCAATCAATGGCCCTGTAACCTTGGACATCAATTGCTTTTTAATGCTCGACCTGACAAAAGATCTGGACAGGCGCGAGATTGGCTTGGGAAGGACCCAAACTCTTTTCTTCAACTTGCGGGCCCGTCTCACATCCGCCACTATAGGCTTGAACCCCAGCCCAAAGGTATCCAGATTTTTGGGCAAAGAAACCGGTTGAACAATACCCTGAAGATCAGCCCCTAAACCTTTGCCTGGAACAAACCCGTTTTTCAACATCTCCGAGGCTACCATGACAGTTGCAGCTGCTCTTTTGGGAAGTGGGATGCTTTCACCCTCGGGAACTTTGTCCACTGAAACCGTATCGAAGACCTGGTAAACCCATGGCCCCTTGTCATTGTCAGCCTCTATGAAGGGCACGATGGCATCACTTACGGCGCTTGCATTGTCTTCCCCATGTACTACGATCTCTTGCCTATCCCACTCGAAGTTGACCATCTGATGTAATGTAGAAGGCACTGCTTTGGCGACATGGATCTAGGGTCACCCCAACAGAAGATCATATGACACTGCCACGTCCAACACTTGAAACTCCATGGTGAACTCGACCGGACCAATTGTTAATTCAAGTACGATGTCATCCACTATGTCTGTACTGCCTCCTTCAAACCCTCGAACATAGATGTTGTTCTTGTGAATTCTATCACCATCGACCTTCAGTTTGTTCAACGTGGTCGAAGGGCAAATATTGGCACTGGACCCATTATCAATCAGTACTCGAGTGACTACCGAGTCTTCACACTTCACGGTCAAATAGAGGGCTCTATTATGTTCTGTACCCTCCACGGGCAACTCATCGTCTGAAAAAGTGACCTTGTTGACCTCGAAAATCTTGTTTGCTATTTTCTCCAGATGGTTCACAGAGATCTTATCTGGAACATGGGCTTCGTTCAGAATTTTCATCAATACCTGGCGGTGCTCATATGAATGGATCAACAAGGATAACAATGAGATCTGTGCCGGGGTCTTCCTCAACTGCTCCATAATGGAGTAATCTTGCGCCTTCATTTTCTTTAAAAGTTCTTCCGCCTCTTCCTCGGTGACTGGATTCTTTGTCGCTACTGGATTGGCCCTTCTTAACTCTGCGGGAGCAAAACACCTCCCCGCACGAGTTAGACCTTGGGCTTCACACACTTCTCCTTTGACTTCTTTCCCTTTGTAAACCACTATCACCCGTTCATAATTACAAGGAACAACCTTGTTGTTGATCACTGGAAGCTGAGTTACTGGTCTTATAATAACAGGCTCTGTGCGAGCACCCTTCACGACCATAACAGGTTAACTAGCAACCCCTGGCACTACAACTTTAGCTTGCTCGGGTTTCACTGCAACAAGGCTCGACGACCCTCTCTCGGCTACCACAACTGGCTTATCATCTACCCCTCTCAATTGGACCACTGATTTCCCACTGGTTACGTTTTCCTTTGAGCTGATTTTGCTGGAACGGATTATCATTACCGTCTGTGAGGGCTTCCTGGGCTCCCCCTCTTTGTATATCAACTCAATCATATGTGTCTCATGGTTAGCTGGCAGTGGATTCTGATTAATATTTGGTGCTTCTGGGGCTTGAACCTCGATCCGATGAGTATCGATAAGCTCTTGCACAACTGTTTTCAGCTTCCAACATTTCTCTGTATCATGCCCTAGGGCCCCTAAACAGTACTCATAACTCACCGAGTGGTCAAGATTTTTAGGGGGAGGGTTTGGCATTTTAGGCTCAATTGGATTCAACATGCCCAACTGCCTCAATCTGTGGAAAAGACTGGTATATGATTCCCCCAGTGGAGTGAAAGTCTTTTGCTTCTGTGACCTCTCATTCTTAAGGGCTGGGTTTGGTTGGAAACCCGTCCCGGGGGGATTTCTGTAGGCCCTTGGGTGTAGATATGTGTTTTGTGGAGCTGGGTATGGATTTGTGGAGCCGGCGCACGCCATGGCGCGTGTGTCAGAGTTTGGGTATAGGTTTGTGCATGATGGACGAAAAAATGGGGATCTAGCGGTGGGTAGTAATGTTGTGGAGGGCTATATAGAGTATGGGGGTAATTTTGGTGGTAGGGTCGTGGTTGGCTATAGTAGGGTGACGGGCCTCTGGATCCGAACCAGGCTCCGGACTCAACAGTTGTGACATCTTCTTTCTTCTTCTTCCCAAGTACACCCCCAGTGCCGCTTTGGATGGACTGAGTGGTTGCCTTGATCGCTAAATAACTCATGATTTTGTTGGACTTAAGCCCTTCCTCGACCATGCCTCCCATTTTTACAACCTCATTAAAAGATTTGCCAATTGCGGACACAAGATGACCAAAGTAAGTCGGCTCCAAAACCTGCAAAAAGTAATCAACCATCTCGCTCTCTTTCATTGGGGGATCTACCCTTGCTGCTTGCTCCCTCCACCGGAAACCATATTCTCTAAAGCTTTCACTGAGCTTCTTTTCCAGTTTGGTCAAGGACAGTCGGTCCGGAATGATCTCAAGATTATATTGAAAGTGACAAGCGAATGCTTGGTCCAGATCATCCCATGTGTACCATCTTCCGTGATCTTGGCGGGTGTACCACTCCAATGCTTCTCCGCTCAAACTCTGACTGAAGTAAGCCATTAGCAATTCATCCTTTCCTCCAGCTCCCCTCATCTTACTGTAAAAACCTCTCAGATGAGCCATCGGATCACCGTGTCCATTGTACAAGTCGAATTTGGGCATTTTGAACCCTGCCCGTAGTTGTACATTTGGGAATAAACACAGATCTTTGTAAGCTAAACTCACCTGACCTCCTAACCCTCTCATATCCCTGAAGGATTGTTCTATGCTTTTCATTTTTCTGAATATCTCTTCCTGTTCAGGATTTCTCGCCGGTTTTTCTGCTTTCCCTGGTAGGTCAGAATGTGGATCATTGGATAGGTTTTGGGCGCTTTGAAGGTGAGCTCCGGGGGATAATACTGGTTGTCTTGAGCTTCGAACACAGGTTCACTCGGGGATTTATGGAGTGCAGTTGGTGGAGATGCCACAAAGACAGGGGTGATTGGCGGAGGAGGGTATGAAATTAATTTTGGTGGTGGATCTTATGGCGTATGAGAAGTGGTGCCATGGTAGTGTTGATAAATGGGAAACCCTGGATCGGTGGCGGGATGATCCTGAGACTGAGCTAATGGTGGGATAAAAGTCGGGTTGGCTGGGTAAGCTGGCGGTAATTGCCCTTTGGAACAAGCCTGGTACATTTCGGCCATCTGTTGCTTAAGCTTGAGCATCTCCTCTTTCATTTTATAGACGTCTAACTCCTCTACCTCAACACTAGTGTCGACATCTGGGCTAGACATGATTTTCGGTATTGGTCCCTTTGATCTGGTTTGGTAATGGTAATATGCCAGTATCCTCTAAATAAACTAACTGCTTGAATTCTCTGGAAATCAACAAACTTGTTAGTTTTTAGAGTTTAACACATATGCAATTACACGTTGGGATGCAATGCACCTAGGCAAATAACCATTTCTATCATGCATTTGCTTCGGTTGCGTGCGCCATTCCGGCCTCTCATATATGTGCCCCTTTTTTAAGCTTCCTTTATTCTATCCTTCTTTATTTATTTTTCATTTTCCCTTTTTTTCTTTTTTAGTGGTGGTCGAATCCTATAGAGATTGCCTACGTATCATGTCCCCGATGAATCAGACCGTGCGTAGTTCTGCCTTGTGTGGAAAATAGAGACACCATTTTTGGATTTTTCAATCTTCATTAGCAAAACGTTTTATTACAAGGCAAAACATTTTTGAAAGGAAACTGACAGGCTTGATACAGACCACAGACTTTATGCAAAAAGGGAAATACAAACTCCAACGGATAGTAGACTCTGAAGACAAGAAAAATACATACTCAAATTATGAATGTCTCAAAGTTTTGAATTTTGGCGCCCGCAGGGCGTCGTTCGGCCTCGCCGCGGGCTTTGGTTCAATGCCCCTTTGCAGATATTTAAAATCTCCCATGATCTGGTGGACATAAATCATTATTGAAGCAAAGAAGGTGGTACGGGACATATCCTCACAAGCTAGGCACTTTATGGTGATGTAGTGCCCGATATCGTCGATTCTTCCCTTGATTTTGTCCCTTTCCATAAGCTATCTCTCTATTTGTTGATTCCGCATCTCCAGCACTTGAGCGTTGTAAAAGAGTTGATCCTGAAACTCATTCATCTGTTTCTTCATTCGGGCCATCAGATCATAGTAGCGCTTCCTATCTGTTCTGGCATCTCGGGCTTGTCTGAAGATCCGCTCTTCGTAGTCCCTCTTCATTTGTTGCATGAACCGTACTTGCTCTTCTGTCTTCTTTATCCATTTCACCTGGATTCTCGCTAGACCAGCTTTAGATTTTTCCAGGTCTTCTTGATACTCGAGGACTTTCTTCTATAGACCGTTTATGAGCCTTTTATCAGCCTGGCTTCTCTCCTGGCTTATGGCAGCTATTTTCATTTCCTGGATTTGAGTTTTGAGGACCTCATTTTCCTGAGCTAGTTTTCTCCTTTCTCCCTCATCTGCAGCGATATGCAAATCTTTCTCAAATTTCAAACCCACAACTTGCTTCTCCAACTTGCCTATTGTCACCCTGTACTCGCGACGCCCTGACAAACTCCTGGAGATGGGGTTTTTTAGCCGGCCTTTCGTGCTCAAGTTCTCTCCTGTACCAAGCAAGGTATCCTGGCGCCACTTAGCCTTTGGCCCGATCCCGCACACAAGTATCTGCTTTTAAATATTGGCATTCACTCCAAATCTGACAGACTCTTCCTTCAGGAAACTGTCCGTCAAGGCTAATCTCAATTACTTAAGCACTAAGATCTTCCTCTTGTGGCACTGTTTGGCATCTTCCGAGTTGTCTCAAAACCCGATATGGCGCGTAGGGCTGAATGCTCTTTAATCCCATCAATAGAAAGTGGGTCCTAGCAGCAGGCATATATATGACTTCATCAACGGGTAACCATCCTAGCGTCTACTGTATTTGGCTGGCGGTGAGGGTCCGAAAGAATGATGTCCACGCCGTAACTCCCTCGGGTAGACTGACCCTCTTGATTCTTGTGTGGAATTCTTCTATGCGATTTTTCTTCAAGGCACCATAACTCAAGAGCTGGGAACGGTGGCAGAGATGCTCAGTCATCCATATTTGTAGCAACAAGTTACACCCCTCGAAAAAGTTCCCTCTGGCTTTGCAGGCTGTGAGAGCTCGGAAGATATCAGATACTATCATAAGTGCCAGAATGCTTTCATCTTGAGTGAGAAAGGTACTGACGACCCCGGCTATTTTCAAATCAATGTTTTCGTCTTTCCTTGAAAACACCAAAAGGCCCAAAAAGGTTATCATAAAAGCCACTCGTCTATGCTCATCCCATTTCTGACGGTTACTTTTGCTGCATAACTTGTTACCCGGATTGTTGAATCCTCCGACATGACCGTATCTGTCGTATACGAAGCGCGGATTACAAAAACCCGCGGCCAAATCTGGGTTATGGACCATCCTGGGTATCTTTAATGAATCTAAGAATCGATGCGCGGTGACAGCTCTTGGAGCAACCAGGTATTTTTTGCCTTATCGGAACTTCACCATTTCCGATGACCCAGCTATTTCCTCCAAAGTCGGGGTGAGTTCAAAATCGGGGAAGTGGAAGACATTGTGTGTCGGGTCCCAGCAGGTGACCAAAGCTCTTATGATATCCCCCCGAGGCTGGATTTCCAATAAACCCGTCAGACCTTTTAGATATTTCTTGACCTCATCTTGCCCCTTACCACCTAAATCATCCCACCATAGCCGCAACTTGAAAGGGATTTTAGTCATTATTGAAAAAGGTTCATTCTGCATCGTGCTCATCCTGCACATTTATTAAGGTGATTAAAAAATAAAATTTATTTGACTCAACAAATTGACTATTTCTTAATTTTCCACAGATTAAAAGGAAGATCCAGTTCCGAACACGGCTTTTTAGCACTTCGGGAACGAAGATTTTAAAGCTTGGTGAGTCAACCGGTCAAAAATCCAAAAATGCCTAAAAGTGGCCGTTTATGCAAAGTCAGCCTTCTGGCGTCCCTTTCGGGAACATTCAGCTATTTTTGCCAAAAACGGCATTACTCGATTTATTATTGACTCTTTTCTTTTCTATTTTTTTCAAATTAAAATAAAAGACCCGGTTGAAAACACGACCTTTCAGCGCTTCCGGGAGGAAGATTTTAAGGTTGTGCCTGCAAACCATTTTAAAAATGACTCAGGGTGGCTGTTCTTGCGAAAACAGTCTTCTGGTGCCCTTTTGGGGACATTCAGCTTATTATAAGCAAGAATGGCGTCACCCGACTTATTTATAACAAAAATTTTGACATTTTTGGAAAAGGGAGGTTGGACCCGATGAGGGTTGCCTATGTATCCCGCACCCTGTGAGAATCAAACCGGCGTAGTTCGGGACGATAAAACAAACTTCTTTTGAAAATAAGACTCTTTTAATTGGCAAATAAAACTATTTTTCATAAACAAAACCCCTTTTTCTTTTTTTCTTTTTTTTTTCATTTTCTCAAAAATTCGGCAGAGTTTCGACACTATTTGGACATTGGTTTTTTCAAAACAAGTGATTAACTCTCTTTAACCCTCATCCTGCTATTTCTCTTTCGTCAAAATATTCAAAAGTCGGTCAACATGTAAGTCCGAAGCAAATAAATGCGCGGAAAACAAATAAGATGCATCATGATAGTCTTTTTCATTTCAGGTTGCTAGTCCTAGACGGACCCAACCCCTGTGTTGAGTGCCCTAAGTCAAAGGCAACATGGTGCAAATAATCGTTCCTACTAGGGATCCGGCATGAAGTCATGTTATTCTAGGTTCAAAGCCTAGGTATTTGTTATAGACTGTGTACCCGAGCGGACAACTCGAGCTGAGGAGGGGGCAACGTACCGGGGACCCGCGAGATCGTCCGGCTTTGTAACTTGTTCGACCTCTTTATTATTTCAAGGTATGACACTAACAGAATAGGCGGAATCAACCAGTAAGCATATCCCCGGAGGTAAGAAGAGAAGGGTTTCGACACAGTTTATATACAGTTCAGATAATATCAAAGCGGTAAAAGCATCATTTAGCACATTAGGCCCAAACATGTAAAAAAGTCACATAAAACCAAATATAACAATTTATCTAAGCTCGAATTCTTGAACCCTGAATCAGAGATTCTGGGTTCGTGTCCCCAGCAGAGTCGCCAGAGCTGTCACACCTCTTTTTTCACCTGCGCCGCAGGGGCGCAGAGGGAGTTTTTCCAATTAAAGGACAATCGAAACAAGATTTATTATTTAATTAAGAGTCGCCACTTAGGAGATTTATGGTGTTCCAAGTCACTGGTTGAATCCCGAATCGAGGAAAAGATTGACTCTGTATTGCAGTCCGCGAACCAGAAATCCGGATAAGGAATTCTGTTAACCCGGGAGAAGGTGTTAGGCATTCCCGAGTTCCGTGGTTCTAGCACGGTCGCTCAACTGTCATATTCGGCTTATTTATCTAATTTTTTATACATGTTGAACCTATTTGCAAATTTTAACTTTTTACCGCTTTTATTATTATTATTATTATTATTATTATTATTATTATTATTATTATTATTTTTAACGAGAATTGCAACGTCGTGAAAACACATCTCGAACCACGTCATATCAATGCACTCGTGGTTATTGACACATTTCGACTCCGTTGAGATTTGGATTTGGGTCACATAAATGTGCACTCGAGTTTAAGAAAGTAAATTATTAAAAGCGCGTCTAAAACAATCTAGCGTTTTATTAACTTTGAGGGAAGCCACGAAATTCGCTAAAGGGCGCGTCCCGAGGTCTAACATTTTTAAAGAAGCAGTTAAAGAGGGCCACGCAATTTGTGATTTTATTTGGCGCGGCACGCCTCATTTATTTTAAGGACATCCTAAAGCAAGCTATTATTTTCTTTTGAATTTGTCTCTGAAGCCTAACTAATTAACTAGCATATATGAAAGGCCCAAGATCCTTATGAATCAGTTTCAAACCAATTAAGCCCAATAACTTAGTAAGTGAAGGCAGAACATTTTCAGCAAATTGTTCATAACAGCCCGGATTTCATTTATAAAGGGCTGGACAGTTTGGGCTTATGACGAGCCCAAAAATACGATGCTGGTTTTAATTTCGAGGCCTGCCAATGCCTTAGACCCAGACATCTCCTTAATTCAAATCGAGCAATGATTCTCAACCAATAGATCAGTCAGACCATTCAATTCATTTAAAATGTTTTTACATGGATAGTTGCTTAAGTAACCTTAATGACTAGTTAATTCCACCTAAAACTCCTCAAACAAGTTTAACCGCGGCTGGAAGTGAGACAGTTTTTCAGCAGGCAAAGACTGTCTATTACTTGTGAGTTCAAAGTAGAGAAATGTGTTTTAATACCCCTAGTAAGACTAAATGAACATCACTAACCCAAAAACGTGTTCTGATCGTTAAGGTCCTAAGAGATCAAATCTATGTCATCAATAGTGCACATATACGGTCGTACGAACCCAGCAGTCCAAGTTAAATTCAATCCTACTATGAAACCAACAAATCTGAATTGATTCACACTAATACTGGCATTTCTTAGCTGCTCACAGCTGTTTGAATATTGAATTGCTAACTACAAGTTAAGATCTAAAGTCAACTTTTATATTTATGTTGTTGCATATCGACAGTTAAACTAATCATCCCATGCAATCATGCTAAGCTACTGAATATTAACGTTCCAATACAAATTAATAGTCCAAACAGTCCAGTTGTACTTCATTACAACGAATCATATAGAAATAAAAATCAAAAGTAGTCAATTCTGTAATCAAACATGCTTCATTTTCGTTCCACTTCTCAACTTTCAATGTACATTATGATGAACGCGAAAGTGTACCTGGGCTTGCAGTGAAACAAAGGAGAAGAAAGAGATCAGTAATTTTACAGTAGTAGCAACAGGAATCAGCAATAATTTTCAACGGGTATCAGCAGCCAGAACTCAAATAGCAACAACAAACCAGTCTTAACCCAGAAATGAACTCAACACACTCAAATTTAAACCCGGAATGAATTGTAGAACAACAACAACAGTAGATACCCAAACAGACCTGACGGTACCACACTACGCTCGAAACTAAACTAGAAAAACTTTCTAAAACTTTGACAACACTAAACCAGACTGCCTTTCAAAGGAACTCTCTATTTTCTGATTCTTTTCCAAAAAAATCCCCCTTGTTATCTCAGGTCTGCCCTCTTTTATACCCTAAGATAGACCCCTTTTCCAGCCTGTTTTCACACTAGGCAGAATTAAGAAATGTGTGTCTCCTATCATATTCCCTGACAACCACTACTAAGTGTCTAATTTCATTGTTTAGTTTTAAAGGTGTATGGGCAATGCTATATTTTAATCAAGTCTTTTTAAGCCTCCCCACACCATTATGCTTTGTTCCCCATTAGCACTAAACAAATGCATTAGTTTAATGTTAATTGAGTGCTTTACTGACAGCCCACTTAGCAAGACCATTTGCCAAACTTTTAAACCCCCAAAATACCCCTGAAGACCCTGTGACTGCAGCTATAACCAATTCTCCTAAGTTCTGAATGCAACCTTATAACTCACTACTATCTAATTAACATTATCATACCAACACTAAATTCAAACCAATGTCAGATTCATTTCATACCCTAAACAGTAGGATTCAATTAATCAAACTTAACAATAGCTTAAGCTTGAACCAGGTTGAATCAAAGAGCAATAAAATAAAGGCCCGTGATTTTAATGATTCAGAACACCCTTACAGGGAATGACACAGTAGGTTCAGGTGACAACCAAAACAAAGTTCATGTATTTTCAAAGCATTTCAACTGACCAAGCAATTCAAAACAATGTGACGACCGACTAAGCGATTCAAACATTATGATAAACTAATCCTTAATTTTAGCAAACGGGCAAACTTAATTTATCGATTGCAAAATCAGAAATGTTCTAACAAATCGACAAACTGCGTAGCTTCAATAATTGACTAAAATAAACGAGTCAACACCAATTACCAAACCAAAGCAAATTGACGTGACAGGAAATTAATCCGAAAAGACACATAAAAAAAAGATGAAACAGAGAACAGAGAAGACCAAAAATGAGGAAAATGAAAGCTAAATAACAAACTCCAAATGGAAATGGGAAATACCTAAGATGAACGACCAGCTCAATTTGAACCAAATCCGGCATCTTTTGCTTTTTGGTCGGAATAGGTCTTAATCACGAGTTCTCAAACGAGAACACACCAATAAAACCTATTTCGGCCTCAAATCTTCAATACAGGCTCTTGATCTGAGAACTCAACGTTCGTTCACTCGAATTGAGATTCGACAAACTACGGTTTGATTCGAGGGGAACTAGGGGTGGTATAGGGACGAGGAAAGTCAGGTGGACGTTGGGTGTTAGCCTGGAATCGATTGGATTAGTTAAGGTTTTTTGGTCAATCTTTGATTGAAGATTCGAAGGCCCTGATTAGGATTCGAGGGGAACGGTTAGAGGGGTTAGGTTTAGGGGTCGTGGGGAAGCTGGGGTGTGAATTTGGGGGTGAACGGAGCACTGTTTTCCGGGTTTCAGGCGATGGAGTATGATGGCGGCTATTAGGGTTTTTGGTCGTTTGGTCTCTCTGAAAGAGACAACTGAACAGGGGGGGTGTTTGGAAATGAGAGGGGGAAATGGGTCTGGGGTATTTTGGTATATCAGATTGAAGGGATTAATGTGATCCGTTGGATCAGTGAAGATCGACGGTCCAGATTAGGTTAGGGGGTCAAACGGAGTCGTTTTGGTTAAGTACTGAGGCGTGTTTGGTTCGGGATAAATGGGTCGGGTTCGGTTCTTGGATACGGGTATTGATCTGTGACCGTTGGATGTGGCTTGGTTGAATGGCTGAGATTTTTCCCATTGAAACGACGTAGTTTGGTCCCTATACTACGTCGTTTCACCATCCTGTGAGAAGAGCTGCCTGGATCGGGTTTGGGCCAGGGATTTGAGCCCAATCCGATTTTCCTTCCTAGTTTTTGTTCTTTCATTCATTTTGCTTTCTAAATTATTTTCTAAAATTATAAACCAAGTTAACTTATTAAAAATACTAATTATCTTCTAATAACATTTATTGTCGCACCTCCTTTTTCCGCCCCCGCGAGGGTGCGTAGGGAGTTTTCTCCAATTAAAGGACAGTCGAAACGGGATTTGTTTGTTTGTTTCAGAGTCGCCACCTGGGAATTTTAAGGCGTCCCAAGTCACCGGTTTTAATCCCTGAATCGAGGAGAATATGACTCTGTTTATTATTCTGCGAACCAAAATCCTGAGTAAGGAATTCTGTTAATCCGGAAGAAGGTGTTAGGCATTTCCGAATTCCGTGGTTCTAGCACGGTCGCTTAACTGTTTTTATTATTGGCTTAATTATCTTGACTTTTACTAAATGCGTCCTTATTGCATGATTTTTACTACCGCTTTTATTTATACTGCTTGTGATTAAAGGCCCTTCTTTGAATCGAATCACGCGTACGTATATTCGTGTTATAAATTAAAAAAATGCGGAATTGTGTCACGCGCACGTGTACACGATAATCTTGATAATATATTTATTTAAAAAAATGATTTTTCAAAATTTTGTCGAATCAAGAATATTCGTCTTTCTTAAATAGTGAACAGCACATCTCGGGTTTTATGAAATAAATTTAATATTTTTCAAAGAAATTCGTTTTTTATTAAATATTCACTCGAAATTGCGCGTACGCATAATCCGAATTTTTGCTTTTAAAAATATAATCAGGGTGCGCGAACGCATCCCTGATTTCGTAAAATCTTTGTTAATAATATTATGGATTTTTCACAAAATTGTTTATTATATCTACACATTTTTTTTTATGAAATTCCTGTAAAATTCATATTTTTAGGGGATGCCTTTAAATTCTTAAAAGAATTCACGATTTATTAAATATTGCCCGTTGACTATATTTTCCGAGTATTAATTATGTTCATCCCAAGACTATTCAAATTCAAAGTAAAATAAGAACATGATTAAAAAAATTAATACTATTCTTCACAAATACAACATATACATACACCAAAGGATGAATGCCATATGAAACTCACAAAAATAATTTATGAAGGAAAGAAGTATTTTTTTTTGAACAATTTTTATTTATCTTAATTAATGCAAATTCTACTTTTATTTACCATTGATATAAAGTGTTGCGATTTGTTCTTATACGTCTTATCTCATGTACTTGTTTTTAATCTAATAGGCGAAATTATTTTTTTTTATTAAATTGTTTACGATTGCAGATAAGCACCAAATTTCTAAGAAAGGGAATTATTATGCAAATCGATTAATAATATTGCCTTACATGCAACATAGTTGAACGTTTGAAACATCCATAGCATTTTAACATCGTAATGAGCTATTCAACTCAACTCACCATCCATTAATGGTTCTATATATACCTGCTATTTTATACATGAAAATAATACCAACACCATTTACCTTATTTAACAATAGATATCACTACTGTAGTTTTCTTGATACTTCTACATCACTTCTTACTTAGCTAACAACAAAAATTAAATAATGACCAACATTCATGCCATATTCCCTACTTTGACAATTTAATTATATCTTCCGCTAATGAAAATTTAGAAATTAACCTTATTACAAAATTTCAAGCAACTTCAAGAAATGACATTTAATTTACAGCCGTTACGTCAAAATATACTATTATTAAACCAACGCGAAACAAAGCTGAAATTTAAACTAATGAACTTGAGCGAATAGATGACAGAATTACAATTCGAGCTTCATCTTTGTTATACTCAAGGCTCTTCACAACATGAGTTTTAAGAATATGTACCTGGAAACGAGGGAATAAGAAGTGAATTTCAGCAGTAATGGCAGCAACAAAAATAGGCAGAAAATGCCAAATAACGCAGCTCATTTTGAGCACAAACAATGAGTCCCGTGAAACCAGACCAATAGTAACAGAGATTTGAGAAAAAAATTCAGATTTAAACCACACAGTATTAATAAACAAACACGGACAGATTCCAGGAAAAATATGTTTCGGGTTTTTCTTTCCTTTTTCTATATCCGTTTCAGATTCACTGTGTGTGTGTGTGCGAATACTCTCTTTTGGTTTCTTTTCTGTTTCTTCTTCCTCTTCAGATTCCAAGTGGAATCTGATTTTTCTGCTGGATTTTCTCTTTTATCTCACTCTAGGTGTATTTTTCTTAAATTCTCTTTCAAAATCCGTTCTGAAATCTGCCCCCAAGTCAGTCCCCATTCCCCCTTCTTATACAGGTCTGCCTGGACCCCTTTTTCTTTTTAAAAAAAACAGAAAATTTCCATTAACAATCTGTTTTTCCACTTTAAATCCCATTAAGCTAACTTTTCCCTGATTTTCAGCAACCCATTACCCCTTGTTTCCCATTACCCTATTAAATTAAAAGCCACTAACACTCCAATATCAGCACACTACTATCCTCACTGTTTCATTACCAGTAGTACCCCTGAAAGCTTACTGTTATTACTGCCCTCAAGGAAATCAGAATCTGATAAAAAAATAGATTTTAAAATTTGTTCAGAATCGATTATCCTTCTGAATTAAACAGCTATAACCAATCCTATCAAGTTCTGGACTGAATCTTGACTGAGAATGCACTTTTCTAACACAATGGTATCTAACCAACATTTGTGAAATTGAAATTAAACCTAATATCACAACAAATTATACTGAATTCAACATAGCAATCAAACTGAATTTCAACATTGGACTAAAATTAAACAAACACAGGGGCATTGTCAGTTTGAAACCAACCGCCCAGAAATCAATACAAATGATTGACAATCTTTCTGAATTGTTAAACAAGAAATAACTAGTTGGGAAGAACTAATTAACTGACGTCAACAAAATGTTAACAACCAAAATAGACAACAGAGTATTACAATCAGCATTAAAGGCAATAAGAATTCACAAAACAACTAATCGACGGGTATAGGGCAAAATCACAGAATTGAACTAGAAAAATATGAAAAATTACACAGACTATTGAAACAAACATAAAATACACGCAGAATACACAAAAGAAAATAGAAAAAAATACCTCTGAATCTTCAAATTTATTCAGACACAGACTCAACTTGGATTCGAACATTTTTGAGGCTGAACAGACTTTATTCGAAGTATTCTCAGTTGAGAATACCTCGATTAAAGTCTCTTAGACCTCAATCCTTCACTCGAATCCGAAAAATTCCAAGATTGGAAAATTTTTAGGGTTTCAGATTCTTGGATCTTAAATCCGAACACTTTTGGGCAGATTCGAAGGGAACCAAAGATGACACAAGGGTGAGGGAGGCCTAGGGGTCATTTGGTGTTAGTTTGAGGTAGGTTGGGATAGGGTCAGGTTTTACTCGAATCTTCAAATGAAGATTCGAGCAGTTCCAGTAGGATTCGAGCCATGCAACTAACAGATCCGTGATGAGGGTATCTAGGGGAAGTTGTGGTGTTATTTTGGAGGCCATCGGAGAAAATAAGGTTTTCAGGCCATTCTTCGATTTAAGATTCGAAGAGTTGGGGCCTGATTCGAAGGAAACCAATGCCAGATCCGTGAAGAGGAAGTTGTGAGGAGTTTGGGGTGTTAAGGTGGTGACCGGCGATGTTGTTGCCGCCGGGTTTCAGGCGGTGGGATTCTAGGGCGGCTAGGGTTAGGAGTGGGGGTTTGGGGACGATGATGAACAGTGAGAGGAGGGGGGTGTTTAGTTTGGGGCCGGGGTAGGGGCTTGGGACTTATATAGGGGTGGGGTGGATTGATATTGTCCGTTGGATTAGGCAGGATGGACGGCTGAGATCTATTCACTTAACCAAACGATGTCGTTTGGTTTAAGTTAGGGGGACGGGTTGAACCGGGTATTAGATCGGGTAAGGGTCTCGGGTTAGGGTGATGAAATCTTGGCCGTTGGATGGACTTAATCCAACGGCCCTTGATGAAGGATGATGAAACGTCGTCGTTTGACGTAGCCGAATTGGATCAGGCTTGTTTGGATTGGGCTGTGGGGGGGAGTTAATTCGATTTGGGCCTGGATTTTAATCCAGGTCCGAGGTCCGATTTTGTGTATATGTATTATTTTTTTTCATTTTTTTCTAATTAGATTTCTAATTTTAATTATAAAACAATTTTAACTTCACAAAAATATATTAATTATTCTATAACAATTATTTAACACATAGACAAAACATCAATCACACAGTGGAATATTTAAAATAGAACTATTGCATATTTTTTGTGATTTTGTTTAAATTATCTTTTAAATACATAATTAAATCCTATATGCATGCAACATGTATTTTATTTTAATTTTCAATTTATTATGACAAAGTAAACATTTACGGACATAACACAAATATTAAACTCCACGCAAATTCAAGAATTACACAGTAAAAGAAATTTATTTTATTTTTTGATTTATTTTGGAGTAGTTTTCGTAAGGCAAAAATCACGTGCTCACAGCTGCCCCTCTTTGTGCGGAAACTCGAAGAGTTTTCGTGCAAAGATAAAGTGAGCGGATACGAGCGATTTTTTGCCCGTTCGAATACTCCGTGGGAAGCATTTTTGAAAGATTTGACCGAACCTCTGCTTCAAAGGTTTCCTACATATCCTTGGCTATAAAGGAATCAGGTCAATGTAGTTCGGGAAGTTTTGGGTAGCTGGGACTACCGTGGAACTGTGATGTTACTGCTGCTTCGTGCTGTTTTTACTACTTGCTGACCTCCTTATTACACCTTACTTCAAAGGTAATACAAAAACTAAACTAGATTATGGTACAGGAATTATAAAAAATCTTATCTAGGTCATGCCCTTGCGTTTCTTGTTGTCTTGATATCTTGGTGACTCTTGGGCATTTGGCTCATTCCGTATTCTTTTTCATTATGTCCCGTATTTTCTTTTGGGACTCTTGTTGTTTCTTGCTGGGGATTTTGTTGGACTTCTCTGCTTTATTGATTCTAAATGTGCTCCTTTATCATATGAGCGGGCTTTTGATTTCAAAACTTCAATTTTATTCCCTCGTTCTCCAGGTGGGTGCCTTGACTGTTTCTTTTCTTTCTTCATCCTCGTTCTCCAGGTGGACGCCTGACTTCTTCAATTCTCCATCCTCATTCTCCAGGTGGATGCCTGACTTCTTTAATTCTCATCCTCATTCTCCAGGTGGACGCCTGACTTCTTTAATTCTTCATCCTCATTCTCCAGGTGGACGCTTGACTTCTTTAATTCTTCATCCTCATTCCCCGGGTGGACGCCTGACTTCTTTTTCTCATCCTCATTCTCCAGGTGGACGCCTGAGTTCTTTAATTCTCATACTCATTCTCCAGGTGGACGCCTGACTTCTTCTTTTCTTCATCCTCATTCTCCAGGTGGACGCCTGACTTCTTTAATTCTCATCCTCATTCTCCAGGTGGACGCCTGACTTCTTCTTTTCTCATCCTCATTCTCCAGGTGGACGCCTGACTTCTTTAATTCTCATCCTCATTCTCCAGGTGGACGCCTGACTTCTTTAATTCTCATCCTCATTCTCCAGGTGGACGCCTGACTTCTTCTTTTCTCATCCTCATTCTCCAGGTGGACGCCTGACTTCTTCTTTTCTCATCCTCATTCTCCAGGTGGACGCCTGACTTCTTCTTTTCTCATCCTCATTCTCCAGGTGGACGCCTGACTTCTTTAATTCTCATCCTCATTCTCCAGGTGGATGCCTGACTTCTTTAATTCTCATCCTCATTCTCCAGGTGGACGCCTGACTTCTTTTTTCTCATCCTCATTCTCCAGGTGGACGCCTGACTTCTTCTTTTCTCATCCTCATTCTCCAGGTGGACGCCTGACTTCTTTAATTCTCATCCTCATTCTCCAGGTGGACGCCTGACTTCTTCTTTTCTCATCCTCATTCTCCAGGTGGACGCCTGACTTCTTCTTTTCTCATCCTCATTCTCCAGGTGGACGCCTGACTTCTTCTTTTCTCATCCTCATTCTCCAGGTGGACGCCTGACTTCTTCTTTTCTCATCCTCATTCTCCAGGTGGACGCCTGACTTCTTTAATTCTCATCCTCATTCTCCAGGTGGACGCCTGACTTCTTTAATTCTCATCCTTATTCTCCAGGTGGACGCCAGACTTCTTTAATTCTCATCCTCATTCTCCAGGTGGACGCCTGACTCTTTAATTCTTTACCAGGTATTTCCTGACAAAAATATTGTATTTGCCCCTGTTTTAAATCAAAGAAAACTTCGTTAGTTTAAAGCAGGGTGGTTGACTGGGGTATTCTTGCCGATGGTGATACTTCTCTTCGTTTCTCTTTATTGCCTTGGAATGGTTGAAAAGACTGTTTTGTCCTTGTAATTGGTCCTTGACTATAGGATTCCCCTCTGTATGTTTTCCTTCAAACCCTTTTAACTGTAATCATATGTCCCTTCTGACTTTGCTGATCCACTTTTGATTTCACCTTTCTTACACCCATATCTTTTATCTCCCACCTTTCGTGGACGTATTTTGTAACCTTGAATCTTGGTAGTATACCTTGACATTCCTTCTTATTTGTTTGGAACAAAACTTATCTCAAAGCTTTTAGAAAAGTAAGATTATTAGCGACGAAACACGCTGATTTCGACAATTATAGAATGAAAAGAAAAATCCAAGTTTGGATGACTGTTGGAGAAAGAATAAAAACTTATCTGATTGGAGTTACTGGCACCAATGATCAGGGTATGCATTTCGGATTAATCAACCCAGTCTTTTAATCAATCTCCTTTCAATTGTCTCATTTTTGTTTTCCCCAAAATTTCCGTAATCCATCTTCATTTTTCATTTCACAGACCTGTTGGACTTGCAATATCTCAAAGAGTTTTCACCGACAAACCTTCCTCATTTGTTCATTTCTCACTTCCTTTTCGCCTTATGGTGCCTACGAAGGTTTTCACCAATAAGACTCTCTCATTTTTATTTTTCTCTCAACTTCCGTCGCCTTATGGTGCCAGTGTGGGTTTTCACCTATAAGACTCTCTCATTTTTACTTTCTTTTCTTGTTTGTACCATAGTGTTATGAACCATCTTCATTTGCTTGTCTCAGCATTTTTCTAAGATTGATCGAAAGGTCTTTTTGGTATGGGGTTAGAAATGGAAAAGGTATTAAAAGCTAAATAGCTTTGGTATGGGTTTAAAATTACAACTCTTGGAATCTTTTCTTATTTCCAATACAATTCCTGCCCCAGTTTCTTGATTGGGGTCTCTTAATGTTTCTTTTCGTGCACATTGTGTATGTTGTGCACCCTATGACCGAGCCGTGAGGCGCCTACGTATCCTTCTTTGAGGAATCAGGTCAAACGTAGTTCACTAAATAATAGTGATGTTTTTTTTTTTCGTAGTTCACCAAATGATAGTGATTTTTTTTTATTGCTTCCAAGAGGGGGTAGGAAAGAAACAAGTATGGCTCAAAGGGGGGAAACAAAGGGTATAGTGTTTGGATAGCAGAATAAATTGCCTTTGTCATTCCAATCTTCGAAATAATGCTAAATACAAACATTCAAAAAATTTATGCATAATATCTCTTTACCGCGTCAGAATTGATCGCCATATCTATGCATTTGCCTTCAATATCTTTTAAACATAGTGCACCATTCGATAATACTCTGGTCACAATGAATGGTCCTTGCCAATTCGGGGCAAATTTGCCTTTTGCCTCGACCTGATGTGGAAGAATACGTTTCAGCACATGCTGACCTACTTCAAACTTCCGGGGACGCACCTTTTTGTTGTATGCTCTTTCTATTCTTCTTTGATATAATTGACCATGACATACTGCGGCCAATCGTTTTTCATCAATCAAGTTTAACTGTTCCAGACGGGTTTTGACCCATTCATCATCATCAATCTTTGCTTCGGCGATGATCCGAAGGGAAGGAATCTCAACTTCTGCAGGAATTACTGCTTCAGTGCCGTATACCAACAAATAAGGAGTTGCTCCTACTGAAGTGCGAACAGTAGTGCGGTATCCCAATAATGCAAATGGTAATTTTTCATGCCATTGTTTTGAACCTTCTATCATTTTCCGAAGTATCTTCTTTATGTTTTTGTTGGCTGCTTCTACTGCTCCATTTGCCTTGGGCCGATATGGGGTAGAGTTACGATGTGTAATCTTAAACTGTTGACATACTTCCTTCATTAAGTTGCTGTTAAGATTAGCACCGTTATCTGTGATGATCACCTTCGGGATTCCGAATCGACATATGATATTTGAGTGGACAAAATCGACCACAGCTTTCTTGGTCACTGATTTGAATGTCTTGGCCTCAACCCATTTGGTAAAATAATCAATAGCTACCAGAATGAACCTGTGCCCATTGGATGCTGCCGACTCAATTGGTCCAATCACATCCATGCCCCAGGCAACGAAGGGTCATGGTGCCGACATTGTGTGCAACTCGGATGGTGGAGAATGAATCAAATCTCCGTGTATTTGGCATTGATGACACTTGCGCACAAAACTGATACAATCTCGCTCCATGGTAAGCCAATAGTAACCAGCTCGGAGGATTTTCTTTGCCAACACATATCCACTCATGTGGGGTCCGCAAACTCTTGAATGTACTTCAGACATGACAGCTGTAGCTTGTCTGGCATCTATGCATCTTAATAATCCAAGATCTGGTATTCTTTTATACAAAAATCCTCCGCTCAAGAAGAATCCATTTGCCAATCGCCTAATGGTCCTCTTTTGATCTCCTGTGGCTTGTGCGGGATATATCCCCATCCTGATATACTCCTTGATGTCGTGGAACCATGGTTCACCATCAAATTCTTCTTCAACCATATTGCAATAAGCGTGCTGATCGTGGACTTGAATATGTATTGGATCTACATAAGCTTTGTCCGGATGGTGCAACATTGATGCCAGGGTAGCCAATGCATCGGCAACCTCATTATGGATTCTTGGAATATGTTGGAATTCCACTGATTGAAACCGCTGACAAAGATCATGTAGACATTGTCGGTATGGTATGAGCTTCAAGTCTCGAGTTTCCCATTCTCCTTGAATTTGATGTACCAAAAGATCCGAATCTCCCATGACTAAGATTTCTCGGATACCCATGTCTGCGGCTAGCCTTAACCCCAAAATGCAAGCTTCATATTCAGCCATATTATTGGTGCAATAAAATAGCAATTGAGCCATAACAGGATAGTGATGTCCTGTTTCAGAAATGATTACAACTCCTATCCCGACTCCTTTCATGTTAGCGGCTCCATCAAAGAAATGTTTCCAGCCAGGCTTTTCAATTCGCTCCACCTCGTCGATATGCATTGTTTCTTCATCAGGAAAATAAGTTTTCAACGGCTCATATTCCTCATCGACCGGGTTTTCGGCTAAATGATCGGCCAGTGCTTGAGCCTTCATTGCAGTTCGAGTCACATAGATGATGTCGAATTCTGTGAGCAATATCTGCCACTTTGCAAGTCTTCCCGTTGGCATAGGCTTTTGAAAAATGTATTTCAATGGATCCAACCGAGAAATGAGGTAAGTAGTGTAGGATGACAAATAGTGTTTCAATTTTTGAGCTACCCATGTTAGGGCGCAACATGTCTTTTCCAGATGAGTATACTTAACCTCATAAGCTGTGAACTTCTTGCTAAGGTAGTAGATGGCCTGTTCTTTTCTTCCAGTGAGGTCATGTTGCCCCAATACGCAACCAAATGAATTTTTCAAAACCGTCAAGTAAAGAATCAAAGGTCTTCCTGGCTCTGGCGGGACCAACATGGGTGGGTTTGACAAGTACCCTTTTATTTTATCGAACGCTTCTTGACACTCATCGGTCCATTTGACCGCATCATCCTTTTTTAACAATTTGAAAATTGGCTCACAGGTTGTTGTGAGCTGAGCAATAAACCTGCTGATGTAATTTAACCTTCCTAACAAACTCATTACTTCAGTTTTGTTTCTTGGAGGTGGCAGTTCTTGGATGGCTTTGATCTTTGATGGGTCTAGCTCGATGCCTCGTCGACTGACTATGAATCCCAGCAACTTTCCAGATGGAACTCCAAATGCGCACTTGGCACGGTTAAGCTTGAGGTTGTACCTGCGAAGTCTTAAGAAGAACTTCCTCAAATCCCCAACGTGGTTGGCCTGATGCTTTGATTTTATGATCACATCGTCCACGTATACCTCAATCTCCTTGTGTATCATATCATGAAACACTGTGGTCATTGCTCTCATATAGGTTGCTCCGGCGTTCTTTAAACCGAATGACATTACTCGGTAGCAATAAGTTCCCCATGGTGTGATGAATGCCGTCTTTTCTGCATCTTCTTCATCCATTAGAATTTGATGATACCCAGCATAACAATCCACGAAAGACCCTATATCATGCTTGGCACAATTGTCGATCAAAATATGGATATTGGGTAATGGGAAATTATCCTTTGGACTTGCTTTGTTGAGATTGCGATAGTCGACGCATACTCTAATTTTGCCGTCTTTCTTTGGCACAGGAACGACATTAGCCAACCAAACAGGATATCGAGTGACTCGAATGACCTTTGCTTCCAATTGTTTGGTGATTTCTTCCTTAATTCTCACACTCATGTCAGGCTTGAATTTTCTCAGCCTCTGTTTGACAGGAGGCACCGTTGGATCGGTGGGCAATTTGTGAACCACTAAATCAGTGCTCAGGCCCGGCATGTCGTCATACGACCATGCAAAAACATCTTTGAATTCTATGAGTGCTTTAATTAACTCCTCTCGGATCTTTGGTTGCAGATGGACACTTATTTTAGTTTCTCGGATATTACTCGTGTCCCCTATATTGATGTCCTCGGTATCACTCAAGTTCGGTTTGATTTTTTCCTCAAAGTGAATTAACTCTTTACTAATCTATTCAAAAACCTCATCTTCATCATATTCTGATTCATAATCACAATATATTTCTTGAATTATTACTTCGGAACCAGATTGATTTTTAAGACTGGGCTGAGGATTCCTCATGCATGCCATATCACTAGAGCCAGCGTAAAAGGAACTGTACAGGAAAGAAGAAAAAGAAAAGAAAACTATCAGGAATGATAATAACAAAAGTGAAACTGCTTTTTATTGGATGATGAAAGATAACAAGGTTTTGCACACTTCAATCAAACTGTAAGATAAGCTTTGGGATTACAACCCTGAAGTAACCCAAACAAACTGAAAGAAAATCAAAATAAACTACCAAGACTCCTTTCGAATTGGGAGAGGAGTGGCTTTCCAAGTACTGAGCTTTGTTTCTGGCCCAACGAATTGAACTTCTGCGTTGCTACACCCTTCTCCGCTTTCCAACATATTCACATCACTAAACAATTTCTCGAATCTTTCAATTAATTCTTCCTCAGGATTGACCTGGGATTTAGGAATTGTTGTTATCGGGCGATTTTTAGTACCGGTCTTGACAAAAGACTTTAACAGATGTGGGACTGGTTTTGGAAGAACCCATGCTTGGTGTTTCAGCTTCCTAGCCCTTATCACGTCATTGGCAGTGGGTATGAACCCCAAACCGAATGTTCCCCAGTTCTCGGGGAGAGATACTGGTTGTATAATTCCTTGCAAAGATAAACCCAGACATTTGCCGGGTATAAAGCCATTCTTTAACATTTCATAAGCTACCATGACTGATGCAGAGGATATCTTTGGATTTGGAAGGTATTTCCCCTCTGGAATTTTCTCTATCGACACTGTGTCGGTCACTTGGTATACCTATGGTCCCTGGTCATTTTTTGTTCCCACGACCGGTACAATGGTACTGCTGTGAGCATTTAAACTTTCTTCTCCATGCACGACTACTTCTTGATTATCCCATTCAAACTTGACAGCCTGATGTAGTGTTGGCGGGATTGCTTTAGCAGCATGGATCCATGGTCGACCCAACAACAAGTTGTAAGAAACAGTTATGTCCAACACTTGGAATTCCATTGTGAATTCAACTGGCCCTATTGTTAGTTCCAACACAATGTCTCCAAATGAATCTCTGCTTCCACCGTCAAATCCCCGTACGCAAATACTATTCTTATGGATCCTCTCCTCTTTAATTTTTAATTTGCTTAAAGTGGAGAGAGGGCAGATATTTGCACTTGACCCATTGTCAACCAATACTCGGGTTACTACGGAGTTTTCACATTTCACGGTGAGGTAAAGAGCTCTGTTGTGCTCAATACCTTCCACAGGTAATTCGTCATCAGCAAATGTAATTCTGTTTGTCTCAAAGATTCTGTTGGCTATTTTTCCCAAATGATTTACAGAGATCTTTTTAGGAACATGAGCCTCATTCAGGATTTTCATCAAAGCCAGACGGTGCTCCTCTGAATGGATCAGTAATGACAACAATGAAATTTGAGCAGGGATCTTCTTTAATTGATCCACAACAGAATAATCATGGAGTTTCATTTTTCTTAAAAACTCCTCCGCCTCTTTTTCCGTCACAGCTCTCTTTGTTGGCGTTGGATTATTTTTAGTTTTTCTTAACTCTTCGGGAGTAAAACATCTTCCCGAACGAGTCAAGCCTTGCACCTCACACACTTCTTCCTTGATTTCTTTTCCCTTGTACATTACAGTCACCCGTTCATAGTTCCATGGGATGGCTTTGTTGTTGATGACCGGCAGCTGGATTACAGGTGCAATAATAACCCGATCTGTACGGGCTCCTTCCACGAATACAATGGGTTTGTTAGCAACCCCTGGTACTATCACTTTCGACCTTTCTTGTTTTGCGGCAACTTTGCTCGATGATCCCTCATCGACTATCATAGATGGTTCATCACCATTTTTGTTTTGCTTAGACACTGGCTTCTCCTCTATCAACTGCTTATCTGGCTTGGTTTCATGAGACTTGATCATCATGACAGTTTGTGACGGCTTCTTTGTCTCCACATCAGCTTGTATGATTTCTATCATATTAGCCTCTTGATGGGCTGACATTGGATTTCTATTGATATTTGGGGCTTCAGGGGTTTGAACCTCGATTTTATTAGTATCAATCAGCTCTTGTATTGCATTTTTCAAATGCCAGCATTTCTCCGTATCATGGCCTGGTGCACCAGAGCAATATTCACAGCTAATGGTGTAATCCAGATTCTTTGGAGGAGGGTTGGGTAGTTTGGATTGTATTGGTCTCAGCATGTCTAGCTGTCTCAGCCTGTGGAACAGACTAGTGTAAGACTCTCCCAATGGAGTGTAAGTTTTCTTTTTCTATTCCCTTTCTCCCCTGAATGTTGGCCTAGGCCTGAAACCTGGTCTGGGATAGGCTCGTGGGTAAGTATTTGGTGTGACAGGAGCACGCCAATTGATGTGAACAGGTGGCTGATTGTATGCTTGAGCATGGTTAATGGAAAAATGAGGCTCTGAAGGGTGATAGTAGTGTTGGGATGAATCATGGTGGTAAGCTGATTGGCGAGGTCGTTGTTGATTATAGTAAAGCGGTGAACCTCTAGGTCCCGGCCAAGTTCCTGAATCAACTACTGTTGCTTTCTCCCTCTTCTTTCTTCCGATTCCTCCTACCCCGCCTTGAATAGCTTGAGTAGTTGCCTTAATTGCTGAATAGCTCATGATTTTATTTGTCTTGAGGCCTTCTTCCACCATACCCCCCATCTTCACAACTTCGTTGAATGATTTCCCAACTGCTGAAACCAAATGGGCATAGTAAGTCGGTTCCAAGGCTTGGAGGAAGTAGTCTACCATTTCGCTCTCCTTCATAGGAGGATCCACTCTTGCTGCCTGTTCTCTCCACCGAAAACCATACTCTCTGAAACTTTCATTATGTTTCTTCTCAAATTTTGTCAAAGATAATCGATCTGGGATGATTTCCAGATTGTATTGGAAATAGTATGCGAATGCCTGTGCCAGGTCATCCCAGGTGTACCATCTCCCATGGTCCTGGTGTGTATACCACTCCAAAGCTGATCCGCTTAAACTTTGACTGAAGTAAGCCATCAATAATTCATCCTTTCCCCCAGCTCATCGCATCTTGCTACAGAAACCCCTTAAGTGGGCTACTGGGTCGCCGTGCCCGCTGTATAGGTCAAATTTGGGCATCTTGAAGCCAACTGGCAATTGTACATTGGGGAATAAGCATAAAATCTTTGTATGCTACACTGACTTGCCCACCTAATCCTCTCATGTCTCTGAACGATTGTTCTAGACTCTTGACCTTCCTGAACATCTCTTCTTGTTCAACATTTTTAGTTGGCTTGTCAATTTCGGTTGGGAGATCAAAATGAGGAGTAGTTGAATGAATTTCGGAAGCTTTGAGGGTGGGCTCCGGGGGCAATATTGGTTGTCCTGGGCCTGGAATGTAGGCTCACTAGGAGATTTGTGGAATGTAGCAAGGGGAGGTGCTACAAAAACAGGAGTCATAGGTGGAGGAAAATATGGAACGGGTTTTGGAGGTGGAGACTGCGGAGTCTGAGAGGTGGTGCCTCGGTAGTGCTGGTAAATGGGGAAGTTTGGGGATAATTCAGTGGTAATATTATCCTGAGTTTGGGTCATTGATGGAGCAGGGTTATTTGGGTAAGATGGGGGTAACTGTCTTGTAGACCAGGCTTGGTACATCTCAGCCATTTGCTGCTTGAGTTTAAACATCTCTTCTTTCATTTTCCCGACATCCATCTCCTCTAGCTCCATACCTGTGTCAACATCTGGGATAGACATACTTTCGGGTATTGGTCCTTTTGATCTTGTGTGATAGTGATAATATGCCAGTATACTCTTTAGAGAAACTAACTGCTTGAATTCCGAAAATGAACAAACATGTTAGTTTTGAGAGTTTAACACACATATAATCACACGTTGAGATGCAATGCTCCTAGACAAATAATCCCTTTCTATTATGCATTTGCTCGGCTGCTTGTGTCGTCCCAGCTTTCTTGAAATTTTTATTGTTATTCACTTTTATTTATTATCTATATTTTTTATCGTGGTGGTCGAATCTTAGAGATTGCCTACGTATCATGCCATTACATGAATCAGACACTGCGTAGTTCGGACTAAAGGCAATCACTTTTATTCATTACACAAAGATGGAATTACATTTTAAAACTTTAAGAAAATGGCTTGAAACACACACACTTAAATCAAAATAAAAGATACAATTCTTAACATCTCACAACATGCCCCACTTTCCACTTTTGTTGTCAAATATTGGATTATCTGCTCAATGTGGGGCTTGACCTGGATGGCCTCCCAGCGTACGATACATCCTTTCCAACTCCATTGCTAGATGACGAGCAAAAGTGGGCGCATGCTCTGTAAACCTTTCATAATCCATTCCTTGGCAGTTTACATAACTTTGAGATGTGAAGACTGCCAGGTCGTGGATTTGTGCCCTGAAACCTTGGAGACGTTGGTCTTGGTCTTGCAATTGCTGCTGACGAGTGGTGGCTATATCTCTGACACGGTTTTCACGATCTAGAGCTGATTCTAATAGAGCTCGGAGTCTGGCCTGCTCTAATCTTGCTTGCGATCTTTCCCTGTCGAGGTCTGCTTGTTGATGTTCTCTGTTGCATCTTCTTGCCTCTTCTAGTTGTGCACGAAGCTGGTCTTCTGATCGCATCCAATAGTCTTTTTCCTTCTTGAATTGTGCCTTGTCTTTTTCGGATTGCCTATCTTGGCGTTCCTTGTTAGATCTGGCTTCTTCGTTTAATTGCTGGATCCTTTCTTTTGATTTGCTCAATGCCCTTTCGTTTTCCGCAAGAATGGAATCATAATCTTGCATTCTTTCAAAGAGACTGGCGATGGTTTTTTGATCCTTCCCGCTCCTCTTTGGCGTTTCAGAAACTCTTTTCATTTTTTGGAATCGAGGATGAAGATTTTCATTCTCACAAGCTAGACGCTTTTTCTCGCCTTCGGCTTCTTGTGCTTGCAAATCTTTCTCCAAACTGAGGCTTCTTAGATTTTCTTTTAGGGCATGGATAGTTGCTTTGTACCATTTTTCCTTTTCTCCCCAGATCAACCGTTCTTGGATTTTATCATTGAAGTTTTGAACATGGGGTCTTTTTGTTGGCCTTCTTAGCTCAGGCTCTGGTACATCATCCACGCGAGACCGTTTTTCAAACCACCTTGCATATCCAGGATTTATCTCACCCTTTGTAGCGTCTGGGACTTGAGTATCACTTTTCAAGTATCGGCACCCATTCCACATCTGCTGAAGTAGAGCCTCGGGAATAGTGGCTTCTGGGTGTAATTCGATTACTTGCACACTCAAATCTTCATCATCAGGAACTATTTGATATCTCCCTAATTGCCTTAGGACTCTCAGTGGTGCATACGGCTGAATGCTTCTCAATCCCAATAGTAGTAGATAACTATTTGAGGTTGACATGTGTATTACTTCCCTCATCGGGAGCCATCCCAGAGTCCATTCAATTTGATTTGCCGTTAAAGCCTTTAGATGAGATACCCATGCTTCTATCCCTTCTGGAGCCTGATAATTTTTTGTTCTTTCCTCATAGCTCTCGATGCAATTATCATTGTTTGACCCATACTGTATGACCTTGGGCTGTTGTTGGAGATGCTCCATCACCCACATTTGCAACAAAATTTTGCATCCTTCGAAGACCTTTGCTCCTGATTTACATAAAGTTAAAGCCCGATAAATATCTGATAGAATGATGGGGACAAGGGTGTGATTTTCTTTGGTCGTGAGGAGTTGCACAATTTTTGTGGTGCGAATATCAATTGTTCGCTCTTTGTTTGGAAAGACCATGACTCCTAGAAAAGCCACCATGAAAGCAAAGCGACGGTGAATCTGCCAAGTGTCTTTGTTTTGCTTATTGGTAAGGCCTTTCTCATGAATTTCGAACCCATCTGACTTTCCGAACCTTGAATACAAAAAGTTGAAGGAACAACATCCATTGATGACATTGCTTTTCCTGATTTGACTGCTGATGTTCAGAAGACCGAAGAATCGATGTACCGAAGGAGCTTTTGTGAATATCAAGCTTTGATTTCTTAGACTTCCGTCAAAACCAGCATATCCAGCTATCTCCTCTAATGTAGGAGTAAGCTCGAAGTCAGAGAAACGAAAGACATTGTGAGCAGGGTCCCAAAAAGTTACTAACGCTGCAATCATATCATCACGGGGTTTAACTTTCATAATGTCCGTAAGATTTCCCAAATGTTTGACGACCCATTTTTGACCATCTTCGCCTAAATCATACCACCACATTTGAAGTTGAAATAGAAATTCTTCTGTACTCGTGGATGAGGGGCTTTGTGTGGTGCTCATTTTGTATCTGAAATTTAATTTTAATAAAGTCAAAATTCATTTTGAAAATTTATACTAAAAAAAAAATCATTTTCGAATTTTTTTTTATTAAATACCTTTATTTCAAGATTTAAAACTATTTTTCTTTTTTTGGAATTTTTTTTTTAAAAAAAACAACCCATTTTATTCTTCTCTTCTCACCATGATTTCATTTAAGCTGGTCAACAAGCATGTTCGAGGCAAATGAATGCACAAGTAGCAAGTAGGATGCATCATGATGGTCTTTTTATTTCGGGTTCACCTGTCCTAGACATACCCAACCCCTGTGTTGAGTCTCCAAGGCCAAATGTACATGATGCAAATATACGTTCCTACTAGGGATCCGGTACATGGCTGAGTTATTCTAAGTGAAAAACCTGAGGTTGATTGTTCTAAACCTGGCTTACCCAAACGGACAGTTTGAGCCGAAGCGGGGGCAACGTACCGGGAGCACGAAAGTCTGCCCGACCTAGTTACTTGTCCCAACTCCGTCTTATTTGGTATGACTTTAACAGAAAGGTGGGTCACGCGCATGTGTACACCATAAATTCAGAAGACTCAGAAAGAAGGGGGTTTCGTAGCAGTTGTATGTATTCACAATTCAAATAATATTAAAGCGGTAAAAAGCAACATTTAGCATATTAGCATATAAACAGTTGAAAATCATATAGTAAATAAAGCCAATTAACACAGATATTTTAAGCTCGAATTCTTTAAACCCTGAACCAATGGTTCTGGGATACAGTAACACTTTTATTCCCCAGCAGAGTCGCCAGAGCTGTCGCACCTCCTTTTTCCGCCCCCGCGAGGGTGCGTAGGGAGTTTTCTCCAATTAAAGTCGAAACGGGATTTGTTTGTTTGTTTCAGAGTCGCCACCTGGGAATTTTAAGGCGTCCCAAGTCACCGGTTTTAATCCCTGAATCGAGGAGAATATGACTCTGTTTATTATTCTGCGAACCAAAATCCTGAGTAAGGAATTCTGTTAATCCGGAAGAAGGTGTTAGGCATTTCCGAATTCCGTGGTTCTAGCACGGTCGCTTAACTGTTTTTATTATTGGCTTAATTATCTTGACTTTTACTAAATGTGTCCTTATTGCATGATTTTTACTACCGCTTTTATTTATACTGCTTGTGATTAAAGGCCCTTCTTTGAATCGAATCACGCGTACGTATATTCGTGTTATAAATTAAAAAAATGCGGAATTGTGTCACGCGCACGTGTACACGATAATCTTGATAATATATTTATTAAAAAAATGATTTTTCAAAATTGTGTCGAATCAAGAATATTCGTCTTTCTTAAATAGTGAACCGCACATCTCGGGTTTTATGAAATAAATTTAATATTTTTCAAAGAAATTCGTTTTTTATTAAATATTCACTCGAAATTGCGCGTACGCATAATCCAAATTTTTGCTTTTAAAAATATAATCAGGGTGCGCGAACGCATCCCTGATTTCGTAAAATCTTTGTTAATAATATTATGGATTTTCCACAAAATTGTTTATTATATCTACACATTTTTTTTTATGAAATTCCTGTAAAATTCATATTTTTAGGGGATGCCTTTAAATTCTTAAAAGAATTCACGATTTATTAAATATTGCCCGTTGACTATATTTTCCGAGTATTAATTATGTTCATCCCAAGACTATTCAAATTCAAAGTAAAATAAGAACATGATTAAAAAAATTAATACTATTCTTCACAAATACAACATATACATACACCAAAGGATGAATGCCATATGAAACTCACAAAAATAATTTATGAAGGAAAGAAGTATTTTTTTTGAACAATTTTTATTTATCTTAATTAATGCAAATTCTACTTTTATTTACCATTGATATAAAGTGTTGCGATTTGTTCTTATACGTCTCATCTCATGTACTTGTTTTTAATCTAATAGGTGAAATTATTTTTTTTATTAAATTGTTTACGATTGCAGATAAGCACCAAATTGCTAAGAAAGGGAATTATTATGCAAATCGATTAATAATATTGCCTTACATGCAACATAGTTGAACGTTTGAAACATCCATAGCATTTTAACATCGTAATGAGCTATTCAACTCAACTCACCATCCATTAATGGTTCTATATATACCTGCTATTTTATACATGAAAATAATACCAACACCATTTACCTTATTTAACAATAGATATCACTACTGTAGTTTTCTTGATACTTCTACATCACTTCTTACTTAGCTAACAACAAAAATTAAATAATGACCAACATTCATGCCATATTCCCTACTTTGACAATTTAATTATATCTTCCACTAATGAAAATTTAGAAATTAACCTTATTACAACATTTCAAGCAACTTCAAGAAATGACATTTAATTTACAGCCGTTACGTCAAAATATACTACTATTAAACCAACGCGAAACAAAGCTGAAATTTAAACTAATGAACTTGAGCGAATAGAAGACAGAATTACAATTCGAGCTTCATCTTTGTTATACTCAAGGCTCTTCACAACATGAGTTTTAAGAATATGTACCTGGAAACGAGGAAATAAGAAGTGAATTTCAGCAGTAATGGCAGCAACAAAAATAGGCAGAAAATGCCAAATAACGCAGCTGATTTTGAGCACAAACAATGAGTCCCGTGAAACCAGACCAATAGTAACAGAGATTTGAGAAAAAATTTCAGATTTAAACCACACAGTATTAATAAACAAACACGGACAGATTCCAGGAAAAATATGTTTCGGGTTTTTCTTTCCTTTTTCTATATCCGTTTCAGATTCATTGTGTGTGTGTGTGCGAATACTCTCTTTTGGTTTCTTTTCTGTTTCTTCTTTCTCTTCAGATTCCAAGAGGAATCTGATTTTTCTGCTGGATTTTCTCTTTTATCTCACTCTAGGTGTATTTTTCTTAAATTCTCTTTCAAAATCTGTTCTGAAATCTGCCCCCAAGTCAGTCCTCATTCCCCCTTCTTATACAGGTCTGCCTGGACCCCTTTTTCTTTTAAAAAAAAAACAGAAAATTTCCATTAACAATCTGTTTTTCCACTTTAAATCCCATTAAGCTAACTTTTCCCTGATTTTCAGCAACTCATTACCCCTTGTTTCCCATTACCCTATTAAATTAAAAGCCACTAACACTCCACTATCAGCACACTACTATCCTCACTATTTCATTACCAGTAGTACCCCTGAAAGCTTACTGTTATTACTGCCCTCAAGGAAATCAGAATCTGATAAAAAATAGATTTTAAAATTTTTCAGAATCGATTATCCTTCTGAATTAAACAGCTATAACCAATCCTATCAAGTTCTGGACTGAATCTTGACTGAGAATGCACTTTTCTAGCACAATGGTATCTAACCAACATTTGTGAAATTGAAATTAAACCTAATATCACAACAAATTATACTGAATTCAACATAGCAATCAAACTGAATTTCAACATTGGACTAAAATTAAACAAACACAGGGGCATTGTCAGTTTGAAACCAACCGCCCAGAAATCAATACAAATGATTGACAATCTTTCTGAATTGTTAAACAAGAAATAACTAGTTGGGAAGAACTAATTAACTGACGTCAACAAAATGTTAACAACCAAAATAGACAACAGAGTATTACAATCAGCATTAAAGGCAATAAGAATTCACAAAACAACTAATCGACGAACTTAATCGAGTCGATTACACATATTATAAACAATCATAATTAACAGAAACAATAGTACAATTAGGATCAAATAGACGGGTATAGGGCAAAATCACAGAATTGAACTAGAAAAATATGAAAAATTACACAGACTAATGAAACAAACATAAAATACACGTAGAATACACAAAAGAAAATAGAAAAAAATACCTCTGAATCTTCAAATTTATTCAGACACAGACTCAACTTGGATTCGGACATTTTTGAGGCTGAACAGACTTTATTCGAAGTATTCTCAGTTGAGAATACCTCGATTAAAGTCTCTTAGACCTCAATCCTTCACTCGAATCCGAAAAATTCCAAGATTGGAAAATTTTTAGGGTTTCAGATTCTTGGATCTTAAATCCGAACACTTTTGGGCAGATTCGAAGGGAACCAAAGATGACACAAGGGTGAGGGAGGCCTAGGGGTCATTTGGTGTTAGTTTGAGGTAGGTTGGGATAGGGTCAGGTTTTACTCGAATCTTCAAATGAAGATTCGAGCAGTTCCAGTAGGATTCGAGCCATGCAACTAACAGATCCGTGATGAGGGTATCTAGGGGAAGTTGTGGTGTTATTTTGGAGGCCATCGGAGAAAATAAGGTTTTCAGGCAACCTTCGATTTAAGATTCGAAGAGTTGGGGCCTGATTCGAAGGAAACCAATGCCAGATCCGTGAAGAGGAAGTTGTGAGGAGTTTGGGGTGTTAAGGTGGTGACCGGCGGCGTTGTTGCCGCCGGGTTTCAGGCGGTGGGATTCTAGGGCGGCTAGGGTTAGGAGTGGGGGTTTGGGGACGATGATGAACAGTGAGAGGAGGGGGGGGTGTTTAGTTTGGGGCCGGGGTAGGGGCTTGGGACTTATATAGGGGTGCGGTGGATTGATATTGTCCGTTGGATTAGGCAGGATGGACGGCTGAGATCTATTCACTTAACCAAACGATGTCGTTTGGTTTAAGTTAGGGGGATGGGTTGAACCGGGTATTAGATCGGGTAAAGGTCTCGGGTTAGGGTGATGAAATCTTGGCCGTTGGATGGACTTAATCCAACGGCCCTTGATGAAGGATGATGAAACGTCGTCGTTTGACGTAGCCGAATTGGATCAGGCTTGTTTGGATTGGGCTGTGGGGGGGAGTTAATTCGATTTGGGCCTGGATTTTAATCCAGGTCCGATTTTGTATATATATATATATTTTTTTCATTTTTTCTAATTTAAATTTCTTATTTTAATTATAAAACAATTTTAACTTCACAAAAATATATTAATTATTCTATAACAATTATTTAACACATAGACAAAACATCAATCACACAGTGGAATATTTAAAATAGAACTATTGCATATTTTTTTGTGATTTTGTTTAAATTATCTTTTAAATACATAATTAAATCCTATATGCATGCAACATGTATTTTATTTTAATTTTCAATTTATTATGACAAAGTAAACATTTACGGACATAACACAAATATTTAACTCCACGCAAATTCAAGAATTACACAGTAAAAGAAATTTATTTTATTTTTTAATTTATTTTGGAGTAGTTTTCGTAAGGCAAAAATCACGTGCCCACATTTATCACATATAATTAAATGTCAATTAACAATAAAATCACACAATTCAACATTAAATGCTAAAAAATGCAAAGTACATTATTTTTTATGATTTTCATTTTCGTAAAACAAATCAGTGGTTAATTAATCCTAAATTGTAAATGCAAATGCAACACATATATTTTTGTATTTTTCAGTAGTAAAAATAGAATAAACATGCACAGACAAATACAAATAAATCACAAGCAACACACAACTATTTTATTTTGAATTTTTGTGGGAGTAGTTCTTGTAGGGCAAAAATCACGTGCTCACAAAATGTAGATAAAGTGTCCGGAAACACGAAGAGTTCTTGTGCAAAGATAAAGTGAGCGGATACGAGCGATTTTTGCCCGTTCGGCTACTCCATGTGAAGTATTTTTTTTAAAGATTTGACCGAACCTCTGCTTCGAAGGTTTCCTACATATCCCTGGCTAAAAGGGAATCAGGTCAATGTAGTTCGGAAAGTTTTGGTAGCTGGGACTACCCTGGAACCTTCCGCTCTCCGGGCGGGCTCCTGACTTCTGCTATGACTTAACAAGATAATACCTCCATTCTCCAGGCGGGCTCCTGACTTCAATAAACCTTAAAATATAACACCTCTATTCTCCAGGCGGGTTCCTGACTTCAACAACTTCTTAAAATTATAACACCTCCATTCTCCAGGCGGGCTCCTGACTTCAACTACAACTTGAAAATATAACACCTCCATTCTCTAGGCGGGCTCCTAACTTCAACAATTTCTTAAAAATATAACACCTCCATTCTCCAGGCGGGCTCCTGACTTCGACTATTTCTTAAAATATAATACCTTCATTCTCCAGGCGGGATCCTGACTTCAATAAACAATTTAAAGATAATACCTCCATTCTCCAAGCGGGCTCCTGATTTCAACTACAACTTAAAGATATAATGCCTCCATTCTCCAGGCGGGCTCCTGAATTCAACTACAACTTAAAGATATAACACCTCCATTCTCCAGGCGGGCTCCTGATTTCAACTACAACTTAAAGATATAATACCTCCGTTCTCCAGGCGGGCTCCTGACTTCAATTATGACTTAAAGATATAACACCTCCATTCTCCAGGCGGGCTCCTGACTTCAACTACAACTTAAAGATATAGCACCTCCATTCTCCAGGCGGGCTCCTGACTTCTATTATGACTTAACATATAATACCTCCATTCTCCAGGCGGGCTCCTGACTTCAACAACTTCTTAAAATATAACAACCTCCATTCTCCAGACGGGTCTCCTGACTTCTACTATAATTGGAAATATAACACCTCTTTTCTCCCAGGCGGGCTCCTGACTTCAAAAACTTCTTAAAAATATAACACCTCCATTCTCCAAGCGGGCTCCTGACTTCAACAATTCTTTAAAATATAACAGCGTCTATTCTCCAGGCGGATCTCTAGACTTCTACTATAATTTGAAATATAACACCTCTATTCTCAAGGCGGGCTCCTGACTTCAACTATTATATAACACCTCCATTCTCCAGGCGGGCTCCGGACTTCGACTACTTTTTTAAAATATAATACCTCTATTCTCCAGGCGGGCTTCTGACTTCAACAACTCTTTAAAATATAACAACCTTCATTCATCAGGCGGGTCTCCTAACTTCTACTATAATTTGAAATATAACACCTCTATTCTCCAGGCGGGCTCCTGACTTCAACTACAACTTAAAGATACGTTCTATTGCTATTGTTCCTTCCTGCCTCCTGAACCATTTTCCTTCTAACTTGAGTAATCTTCTTTCAGAATTACTTCCTTCGAAACTGGTACTTCATTCCTCTGAAAACTGTTGGGGATAACTCCGATGTTTCATTCAAAAATATGTTATTCTCCTCCTTCAGAGACTACTTCTCTTAAAGCTGGTGTTTTCCTTCCTCTGAAACTACTTCCCTTAAGACTTGTGTTATTGTCCTCCCGAAATTGCTTTCTTTAAAACTTGTTTTTCCTTCTCCCGAAAACTGTTGGGGATACCGCTTTTCAACAAACTTGTGTTAGACTTCCAGAAAATTTTCGAAATGAAAGAAAATTTTCTGCCCCAGTTTGACAATCTTTCTTGTGGCGTGTCTTTCCATAATCAATAACATTTCCTGTCCCTGCTTCAAATCAAAGAAAATTTTTTAGTTTAAGACGTGGGGGACGTTCCTGCTGGGGATGGTTTTCCCCTTTTCTTTTTCCCATGCTCTGCGTTGTTCGACCATCTTGAAACTTGGCCACTAACTTTCGACCTTCTTGATGCTTCTGTTATTTGCCAACTTCTCAACCGTTGTTTTTCACTTTTACTCCATACTTTCCTCGACATCTTAGATCAATCCGTCATTTGGTCTTACAATGACGTCTTCCTTGTCCTGTCACATTATCTTCGGCCTGTCTTATCCCTATTTACCTTGTCCCATGTTGGCGACTGGTAGTTGGCTTTGAAAATCCTTCTCAAAAACAAACTACTATAAAAATCATTAACCAAAAGAAATGAAAGATGATGACTTCAAAAGATAAAAAGAAAAATCTTCCTAAAGAATTGTTTGAAGAGAAAAAGGAAAAGGACTTATCTGAATGGTATAACTGATCTCAATGATCATGTCGCGCATTTCGGCTTAATCAACCCAGTCTATTATATCACTCAATCTTTCTGATGACCTTACTTTGCATTTCAAAAGGTCCTGCCACCCAACTTTTTTACCGAATCAACATCTTTGTTCTACTTGATGCCTCGACGGATCATTTCTGTCAACCTTACCTCGTTTGCCCACTTTCAATTCCTTGTCGCCTTATAGTGCCCTTCGAGGGGTTTTCACTAATAAGACTCTCGGTTCTCTCAACTTTCGTCGCTTTACGGTGCCTGTGAAGGTTTTCACCGATAAGACTCTCTCATTTTATTTCTCTCAACTTCCGTCGCCTTATGTTGCCCGTGAAGGTTTTCACCAATAAGACTCTCTCATTTTTATTTCTTTTCAGCTGGGGATTGGGGTGTTACTGATAAGATTTTCTCATATCATTTCCTTTCTGCTGGGGATTCTCTCATTTCATTTTTTTTCTACTGGTGGGCCAGAGTATTATTCCAGACTTCCATTTGCCCGACTTGGCACTTCTCGGATACTGATCGGGAGGTCTTTTGGACATCAATATGGGTTTCTGATGTATGACTAAAGAAAAATTTAAAATAATTTTGATGGGTAAAACATTACAACTCTTGGAATCAACTTTCTTTCCCAATAATTATAAACACAACTTTTGCCCCAATTTTTCTTGCTTGGGGTTTTTTGATTCTTATTACATTATGACCGAGCTGTGAGGCGCCTACGTATCCTTTTTTGAGGAATCAGGTCAAACGTAGTTCCCAATTCCTTTGTTTTTCTTGTGACTTTTCTTTTGTCGTTATTATCATTATTTTTCTTTTCTCCCTTTTTTCATTTTCATTACTTATTCCAAAAGAGGGGTATGAAAGAATAAATAAGCCTAAAAAAGGGAAGCAAAGTTTGAAGTGTTTGGATGGAAGAACAAATTGCCTCCGTCATTTCATTCTCCGATATCATGCCAAATGCAAACAAACAACAATTACAATTAAAAGAAATCATACATAATATCTCTTAACTGCGTCAGAATTGATGGCCATGTCGATGCATTTTCCTTCGATATCTGTTAAACATAAAGCACCATTGGACAACACTCTGGTTACAATGAATGGCCCTTGCCAATTCGGGGCGAACTTGCCTTTTGCCTCAACCTGATGTGGAAGGATGCATTTCAGCACTTGCTGACCCACTTCAAACTTCCGGGGACGCATCTTTTGTTGTATGCTCTTGCCATTCTCTTTTGATATAACTGACCATGACACACAACTGCTAATCTTTTTTCATCAATCAAGTTCAACTGCTCCAGACGAGTTTTGACCCACTCGTCATCATCAATCTCGGCTTCAGCGACAATCCGAAGGGACGGGATTTCAACTTCCGTAGGTATTACGGCTTCAGTTCCATATACCAACAAATAATGAGTTGCCCCTACTGAAGTACGGATAGTAGTGCGATAACCCAGCAACGCAAATGGTAATTTTTCGTGCCATTGCCTCGAACCTTCTACCATTTTCCGAAGTATCTTCTTTATGTTTTTGTTGGTTGCCTCAACTGCTCCATTGTCCTTGGGACGATATGGTGTAGAATTGCGGTGTGTAATCATAAACTGTTGGCATACCTGTTCCATCAATTTACTGTTAATATTAGCACTGTTATCTGTGATAATCACCTTCGGGATTCCAAATCGACAGATGATATTTGAGTGAACAAAATCGACCACTGCTTTTTTCACAGATTTGAAAGTTTTGGCCTCGACCCATTTGGTGAAATAATCAATGGCTACCAGAATGAACCTATGCCCGTTGGATGCTGCTGGCTCAATTGGTCTAATGATATACATGCCCCAAGCGACGAAGGGCCATGTCGCTGACATTGTGTGTAATTCCGATGGCGGAGAATGAATCAAATCTCCGTGTATCTGGCACTGATGACATTTGCGCACAAAACTAATACAATCTCGCTCCATGGTGAGCCAATAATAACTTGCTTGGAGAATTTTCTTCGCCAGCACATATCCGCTCATATGTGGCAGACTCCTGAATGTACTTCGGACATGTCAGCCATAGCCTGTCTAGCATCTATGCATCTTAACAATCCCAGGTCTGGTGTTCTTTTATACAGAACTCCTCCACTCAAGAAAAATCCACTTGCCAACCGTTGAATTGTTCTCTTTTGATTCCCCGTGGCTTGTACTGGGTATATCCCTATTCTGATGTATTCCTTGATATCGTGGAACCATGGTTCGCCATCTAGTTCTTCTTCAATCATGTTACAATAAGCATGCTGATCTCGGACTTGAATATGCAAATGATCGACATAAGCTTTGTCCGGATGGTGCAACATTGATGCTAGGGTAGCCAAAGCATCGACGACCTTATTATGGACCCTTGGAATATGCCTGAACTCCACTGATATAAACCGTTGACAAAGATCATGAAAGCATTGTCGGTATGGTATGAGCTTCAGATCTCGTGTTTCCCATTCTCCTTGAATTTGATGTACCAGAAGGTCCGAGTATCCCAAGACCAAGACTTCCTGGACATCCATGTCCGCAGCTAACCTTAAACCCAAAATGCATGCTTCGTACTCATCCATATTGTTGGTACAATAAAAACGAAGTTGAGCCATAACAAGATAGTGATGCCCTATTTCAGAAATAAACACAACTCCTATTTCGACTCCTTTCATATTAGCAGCCCCATCAAAGAAAAGTTTCCAGCTTGGCTTTTCGGACTTTTCTAGTTCATCAATATGCATCACCTCTTCATCAGGAAAATAAGTCCTCAGTGGCTCATACTCTTCATCGACCGGGTTCTCGGCCAAATGATCGGCCAATGCTTGGGCTTTCATCGCAGTCCGAGTCACATAGATTATGTCAAACTCTGTGAGCAAAATATGCCATTTTGCAAGTCTTCCTGTCGGCATAGGCTTTTGAAAGATATACTTCAATGGATCCAAGTGTGAAATGAGGTAAGTAGTGTAGGATGACAAATAATGTTTCAATTTCTGTGCCACCCAAGTTAGGGCGCAACATGTCCTTTCCAAGTGAGTGTACTTAACCTCATAAGCCGTGAACTTCTTGCTAAGATAATAGATGGCTTGTTCCTTCCTGTCGGTGACATCATGCTTCCCCAGTACACAACCAAATGAATTTTCCAAGACTGTCAGGTAAAGAATCAAGGGTCTCCCTGGTTCTGGTGGAACCAACACAGGTGGGCTTGTCAAGTAACCTTTTATCTTGTCAAACTCTTCTTGATACTCATCAGTCCACTTGACCGCAGTGTCCTTCCTCAACAACTTGAAAATAGGCTTACAAGTTGTCGTGAGCTGAGCAATAAACCTGCTGATGTAGTTCAGCCTTCCTAACAGACTCATCACTTCAGTATTGTTCCTCGGAGGGGGCAATTCTTGTATGGATTTGATCTTTGATGGGTCCAACTCGATGCCTCGCCGGCTGACTGTGAATCCCAACAGTTTTCCGGATGGAATGCCAAATGCACACTTGGCGGGGTTAAGCTTGAGGTTATACCTGCGAAGCTTCTAGAAGAATTTCCTCAGATCTTCAACGTGGTCGGCCTGATGCTTTGATTTTATGATCACATCATCTACGTATACCTCAATCTCCTTGTGTATCATATCATGAAACACAGTAGTCATTGCTCTCATATAAGTTGCCCCAACATTCTTCAAACCAAATGGCATTACTCGGTAGCAATAAGTTTCCCACGACGTGATGAAGGCCGTCTTTTCTGCATCTTCTTCATCCATTAGAATCTGATGATACCCGGCATAACAATCTACAAAAGATCCTATCTCACGCTTGGCACAATTATCGATCAAAATGTGGATATTGGGTAGTGGGAAGTTATCCTTCGGACTTGCTTTGTTGAGATTGCGGTAATCGACGCATACTCTGATCTTGCCGTCCTTCTTTGGTACAGGAATGACATTAGCCAACCAGATAGGATATCGAGTGACCCGAATAACCTTTGCATCCAATTGCTTGGTAACTTCTTCTTTACTCTTCACACTCATATCAGTTTTGAATTTCCTCAACTTTTGCTTGACGGGTGGGAACGCTGGATCAGTGGGCAATTTGTGGACCACTAAATCAGTGCTTAAACCTGGCATGTCGTCATATGACCATGCAAAAACATCTTGGTACTCAATGAGTGCTTTGATTAACTCCTCCCGGATTTCTGGCTCGAGGTGGACACTTATCTTAGTCTCTCGAACATTGTCTATGTCTCCTAAATTGACGGCTTTTGTGTCATTCAAATTGGGTTTGGGTTTTTCTTCGAAGTGAATTAACTCCTTACTAATTTGTTCGAAGGCTTCATCCTCATCATTATATTCTGATTCGTAATCACGATCTACTTCTTGAACTATCATTTCGGAATCAGATTGATTTTTAAGACTGGGCTGAGAATTCCTTATGCACGCCATGTCATTAAGACCAGTATAAAGAGAACTGTACAGAAAAAGAAAAGAAGAAAGCAAAATTAAAATAAAATAAGGAATGAAGAAGAAACTTTTTTATTTTATTGAATTATGGGATAACAAGGTTTCACACTTGATGAACACAACAAAAATAAAAGAAATCCGGACTACAACCCTGGAATAATCCAGAAAATAGGAAAGAAAATCAGAGCCAACTACCAAGACTCCCTTCGAATGGGAAAAAGAGTAGCCATCCAATTGTTGATTTTTGTCTTTGGCCCCACAAACTGCACATCCGCCTTGCTGGACCCCTCCCCGACTTCTACCATGTTGATTTCGGTGAATAATCTTTCAAAGCCCTCATTTAAGTCTCCATCTTCACCAATCAATGGGCCTGTAACCTTGGACATCAATTTCTTTTTAATGCTCGGCCTGACAAAAGATCTGGACAGGCGCGGGATTGGCTTGGGAAGGACCCAAACTCTTTTCTTCAACTTGCGGGCCCATCTCACATCCGCCACTGTAGGCTTGAACCCCAGCCCAAAGGTATCCAGATTTTTGGGCAAAGAAACTGGTTGAACAATACCCTGAAGATCAGCCCCTAAACTTTTGTCTGGCACAAACCCGTTTTTCAACATCTCCGAGGCTACCATGACAGTTGCAGCTGCTCTTTTGGGAAGTGGGCTTTCACCCTCGGGAACTTTGTCCACTGAAACCGTATCGAAGACCTGGTAAACCCATGGCCCCTTGTCATTGTCAGCCTCTATGAAGGGCACGATGGCATCACTTACGGCGCTTGCATTGTCTTCCCCATGTACTACGATCTCTTGCCTATCCCACTCGAAGTTGACCATCTGATGTAATGTAGAAGGCACTGCTTTGGCGACATGGATCTAGGGTCACCCCAATAGAAGATTATATGACACTGCCATGTCCAACACTTGAAACTCCATGGTGAACTCGACCGGACCAATTGTTAATTCAAGTACGATGTCATACACTGTGTCTGTACTACCTCCATCAAACCCTCAAACATAGATTTTGTTCTTGTGAATTCTGTCACCATCGACCTTCAGTTTGTTCAACGTAGTCAAAGGACAAATATTGGGACTGGACCCATTATCAATCAGTACTCGAGTGACTACCGAGTCTTCACACTTCACGGTCAAATAGAGGGCTCTATTATGTTCTGTACCCTCCACGGGCAACTCATCGTCTGAAAAAGTGACCTTATTGACCTCGAAAATCTTGTTTGCTATTTTCTCTAGATGGTTCACAGAGATCTTATCCGGAACATGGGCTTCGTTCAGAATTTTCATCAATACCCGGCGGTGCTCATCTGAATGGATCAACAAGGATAACAATGAGATCTGTGTCGGGGTCTTCCTTAACTTCTCCATAATGGAGTAATCTTGCGCCTTCATTTTCTTTAAAAGTTCTTCCGCCTCTTCCTCGGTGACTGGATTCTTTGTCGCTACTGGATTGGCCCTTCTTAACTCTGCGGGAGCAAAACACCTCCCCCCACGAGTTAGACCTTGGGCTTCACACTCTTCTCCTTTGACTTCTTTCCCTTTTTAAACCACCGTCACCCGTTCATAATTCCAAGGAACAGCCTTGTTGTTGATCACTGGAAGCTGAGTTACCGGTCTTATAATAACAGGCTCTGTGCGAGCACCCTTCACGACCACAACAGGTTTACTTGCAACCCCTGACACTACCACTTTAGCTTGCTTGGGTTTCACTGCAACAAGGATCGATGACCCTCTCTCAGCTACCACAACTGGCTTATCATCTACCCCTCTTAACTGGACCACTAATTTCCCACTGGTTACTTTTTCCTTTGAGCTGATTTTGCTGGAACGGATCATCATTACCGTCTGTGAGGGCTTCCTGGGCTCCCCCTCTTTGTGTATCAACTCAATCATGTGTGTCTCATGGTGAGCTGGTAGTGGATTCTGATTAATATTTGGTGCTCCTGGGGCTTGAACCTCGATCCGATGAGTATCGATAAGCTCTTGCACAGCTATTTTCAGCTTCCAACATTTCTCTGTATCATGCCCTGGGCCCCTGAACTGTACTCACAACTCACCGAGTGGTCAAGATTTCTAGGGGGGTTTGGCATTTTAGGCTCAATTGGATTCAACATGCCCAACTGCCTCAATCTATGCAAAAGACTGGTATATGATTCCCCCAGTAGAGTGAAAGTCTTTTGCTTCTGTGACCTCTTATTCTTAAGGGCTGGCTTTGGTCGGAAACCCGTCCTGGGGAGATTTCTATAGGCCCTTGGGTGTGGATATGTGTTTTGTAGAGCTGGGTATGGATTTTGTGGAATCGGCGCACGCCATGGCACGTGTGTCGGGGTTTGGATATAGGTTTGTGCATGATGGATGGAAAAATGGGGATCTGGCGGTGGGTAGTAATGTTGTGGAGGGCTATATGGAGTATGGGGGTAATTTTGGTGGTAGGGTCGTGGTTGGCTATAGTAGGGTGACGGGCCTCTAGATCCGAACCAGGCTCCGGACTCAACAGTCGTGACATCTTCTTTCTTCTTCTTCCCAAGTACACCCCCAGTGCCGTTTTGGATGGCCTGAGTGGTTGCCTTGAAAGTGACAAGCGAATGCTTGGGCCAGATCATCCCATGTGTACCATCTTCCGTGATCTTGGCGGGTGTACCACTCCAATGCTGCTCCGCTCAAACTCTGACTGAAGTAAGCTATTAGCAATTCATCCTTTCCTCCGGTTCCCCTCATCTTACTGCAAAAACCTCTCAAATGAGCCACCGGATCACCGTGTCCGTTGTACAAGTCGAATTTGGGCATTTTGAACCCTGTCGATAGTTGTACATTTGGGAATAAACACAGATCTTTGTAAGCCACGCTTACCTGACCTCTTAGCCCTCTCATATCCCTAAAGGATTGTTCTATGCTTTTCATTTTTCTGAACATCTCTTACTGTTCAGGATTTCTGGCCGGTTTTTCTGCTTTCCTTGGTAGGTCAGAATGTGGATCATGTGGATAGGTTTCGGGCACTTTGAAGGTGAGCTCCGGGGGATAATACTAGTTGTCCTGAGCTTGGAACACAGGTTCACTCGGGGATTTATGGAGTGCAGTTGGTGGAGATGCCACAAAGACAGGGGTGATTAGCGGAGGAGGGTATGGAATTGATTTTGGTGGTGGAGCTTGTGGCGTATGAGAAATAGTGCCATGGTAGTGTTGATAAATGGGAAAACCTAGATCGGTGGTGGGATGATCCGGAGACTGAGCTAATGGTAGGGTAAAAGCAGGGTTAGTTGGGTAAGCTGGCGGTAATTGCCCTTTGGACCAGGCCTGGTACATTTCGGCCATCTGTTGCTTAAGCTTGAGCATCTCCTCTTTCATTTTATAGACGTCCAACTCCTCTACCTCAACACTAGTGTCGACATTTGGGCTAGACATGATTTCCGGTATTGGTCCCTTTGATCTGGTTTGGTAATGGTAATGTGCCAGTATCCTCTAAATAAACTAACTGCTTGAATTCTCTGGAAATCAACAAACTTGTTAGTTTTTAGAGTTTAACACATATGCAATTACACGTTGGGATGTAATGCACCTAGGCAAAAAACCATTTCTATCATGCATTTGCTTCGGTTGCGTGCGTCATTCCGGCCTCTCATAATTGTGCCCCTTTTTTAAGATTCCTTTATTCTATCCTTCTTTATTTATTTTTCATTTTCCCTTTTTTTCTTTTTTAGTGGTGGTCGAATCCTATAGAGATTGCCTACGTATCATGTCCCCGCATGAATCAGGCCGTGCGTAGTTCTGCCTTGTGCGGAAAATAGAGACACCATTTTTGGATTTTTCAATCTTCATTAGCAAAATGTTTTATTACAAGGCAAACATTTTTGAAAGGAAACTGACATGCTTGATACGGACCACAGACTTTATGCAAAAAGGGAAATACAAACTCCAACGGACAGTAGACTCTGAAGACAAGGAAAATACAGACTCAAATTATGAATGTCTCAAAGTTTTGAATTTTGGCGCCCGCGGGGCGTCATTCGGCCTCGCCGCGGGCTTTGGTGCAAGGCCCCTTTGCAGATCTTTCAAATCTCCCAAGATCTGGTGGACATAAATCATTATTGAAGCAAAGAAGGTGGCACGGTAAATATCCTCACAAGCTAGGCACTTTATGGTGATGTAGTGCCCGATTTCGTCGATTCTTCCCTTGATTTTGTCCCTTTCCATAATCAATCTCTCTATTTGTTGATTCCGCATCTCCAGCACTTGAGCGTTGTAAAAGAGTTGATCCTGAAACTCATTCATCTGTTTCTTCATTCAGGCCATCAGATCATAGTAGCGCTTCCTATCTGTTCTGGCATCTCGGGTTTGTCTGAAGATCCGCTCTTCGTAGTCCCTCTTCATTTGTTGCATGAACCGTACTTGCTTTTCTGTCTTCTATATCCATTTCACCTAGATTCTCGCTAGACCAGCTTTAGATTTTTCCAGGCCTTCTTGATACTTGAGGACTTTCTTCTTTAGACCGTTTATGAGCCTTTTATCAGTCTGGCTTCTCTCCTAACTTATGGCAGCTATTTTCATTTCCTGGATTTGAGTTTTGAGGACCTCGTTTTCCTGAGCTAGTTTTCTCCTTTCTCCCTCATCTGCAGCGATATACAAATCTTTCTCAAATTTCAAATCCATAACTTGCTTCTCCAACTTGCCTATTGTCACCCTGTACTCGTGTTCTTTAGCCAACCAATCCCACTGTTCTTACGACGCCTTGACGAACTCCTAGAGATGGGGTCTTTTAGCCGGCCTTTCGTGCTCAAGTTCTCTCCTGTACCAAGCAAGGTATCCTGGCGCCACTTCGCCTTTGGCCCAATCCCGCATGCAAGTATCTGCTTTTAAATATTGGTATTCACTCCAAATCTGACGGACATTTGCTTTAGGAAACTGTCCGTCAGGCTAATCTCAATTACTTGAGCACTAAGATCTTCCTCATGTGGCACTGTTTGGCATCTTCCGAGTTGTCTCAAAACCCGATATGGCACGTAGGGATGAATGTTATTGAGCCCCATCAATAGAAAGTGGGTCCTAGCAGCAGGCATATATATGACTTCATCAACGGGCAACCATCCTAGCGTCCACTGTATTTGGCTGGCGGTGAGGGTCCGAAAGAATGATGTCCACGCCGTAACTCCCTCGGGTAAACTGACCCTCTTGATTCTTGTATGGAATTCTTCTATGCGAGTTTTCTTCGAGGCACCATAACTCAAGAGCTGGGAACGATGGCAGAGATGCTCAGTCATCCATATTTGTAGCAACAAGTTACACCCCTCGAAAAAGTTCCCTCTGGCTTTGCAGGCTATGAGAGCTCGGAAGATATCAGATACTATCATAAGTGCCAGAATGCTTTCATCTTGAGTGAGCAAGGTACTGACGACCCCGGCTATTTTCAAATCAATGTTTTCGTCTTTCCTTGGAAACACCAAAAGGCCCAAAAAGGTTATCATAACAGCCACTCGTCTATGCTCATCCCATTTCTGAAGGTTACTTTTGTTGCATAACTTGTTACCCGGATTGTTGAATCCTCCGACATGACCGTATCTGTCATATACGAAGCGCGGATTACAAAAACCCGCGGGCAAATCTGGGTTATGGACCGTCCTGGGTATCTTTAATGAATCTAAGAATCGATGCGCGGTGACAGCTCTAGGAGCAACCAGGTATTTTTGCCTTATCGGAACTTCACCATTTCCGATGACCCGGCTATTTCCTCCAAAGTCGGGGTGAGTTCAAAATCGGGTAAGTGGAAGACATTGTGTGTCGGGTCCCAGCAGGTGACCAAAGCTCTTATGATATCCCCCCGAGGCTGGATTTCCAATAAACCCATCAGACCTTTTAGATATTTCTTGACCTCATCTTGCCCCTTACCACCTAAATCATCCCACCATAGCCGCAACTCGAAAGAGATTTTAGTCATTATTGAAAAAAGTTCATTCTGCATCGTGCTCATCCTGCACATTTATTAAGGTGATTAAGAAATAAAATTTATTTGACTCAACAAATTGACTATTTCTTAATTTTCCACAGATTAAAAGAAAGATCCAGTTCCGAACACGGCTTTTTAGCACTTCGGGAACGAAGATTTTAAAGCTGGGTGAGTCAACCAGTCAAAAATCCAAAAATGCCTAAAAGTGGCCATTTATGCAAAGTCAGCCTTCCGGCGTCCCTTTCGGGAACATTCGGCTATTTTTGCCAAAAACGGCATTACTCGATTTATTATTGACTCTTTTCTTTTCTATTTTTTTCAAATTGAAATAAAAGACCCGGTTGAAAACACGACCTTTCAGCGCTTCCGGGAGGAAGATTTTAAGGTTGTGCCCGCAAACCATTTTAAAAATGACTCAGGGTGGCTGTTCTTGCGAAAACAGTCTTCTGGTACCCTTTTGGGGACATTCAGCTTATTATAAGCAAGAATGGCGTCACCCGACTTATTTATGACAAAAATTTTGACATTTTTGGAAAAGGGAGGTTGGACCCGATGAGGGTTGCCTACGTATCCCGCACCCTGTGAGAATCAAACCGGCGTAGTTCGGGACGATAAAACAAACTTCTTTTGAAAACAAGACTCTTTTCATTGGCAAATAAAACTATTTTTCATAAACAAAACCCCTTTTTCTTTTTTTCTTTTTTTTTCATTTTCTCAAAAATTCGGCAGAGTTTCGACACTATTTGGACATTGGTTTTTTCAAAACAGGCGATTAACTCTCTTTAACCCTCATCCTGCTATTTCTCTTTCCTCAAAACATTCAAAAGTAGGTCAACATGTAAGTCCGAAGCAAATAAATGCGCGGAAAACAAATAAGATGCATCATGATAGTCTTTTTCATTTCAGGTTGCTAGTCCTAGACGGACCCAACCCCTGTGTTGAGTGCCCTAAGTCAAAGGCAACATGGTGCAAATAATCGTTCCTACTAGGGATCCGGCATGAAGTCATGTTATTCTAGGTTCAAAGCCTAGGTATTTGTTATAGACTGTGTACCCGAGCGGACAACTCGAGCTGAGGAGGGGGCAACGTACCGGGGACCCGCGAGATCGTCCGGCTTTGTAACTTGTCCGGCCTATTTCTTATTTTAGGGTATGACACTAACAGAATAGGGGGTCTCAACCAGTAAGCACATCCCCGGAGGTAAGAAGAGAAGGGTTTCGGCACAGTTTATATACAGTTCAGATAATATCAAAGCGGTAAAAGCATCATTTAGCACATTAGGCCCAAACATGTAAAAAATCACATAAAACCAAATATAACAATTTATCTAATCTCGAATTCTTGAACCCTGAATCAGAGATTCTGGGTTCGTGTCCCCAGCAGAGTCACCAGAGATGTCACACCTCCTTTTTCACCTGCGCCCGCAGGGGCGTAGAGGGAGTTTTTCCAATTAAAGGACAATCGAAACGGGATTTATTATTTAATTCAGAGTCTCCACTTGGGAGATTTATGGTGTCCCAAGTCACCGGTTGAATCCCGAATCGAGGGAAAGATTGACTCTGTATTGCAGTCCGCGAACCAGAAATCCGGATAAGGAATTGTGTTAACCCGGGAGAAGGTGTTAGGCATTCCCGAGTTCCTTGGTTCTAGCACGGTCGCTCAACTGTCATATTCGGCTTATTTATCTGATTTTTTTATATATATGTTGAACCTATGTATAAATTTTAACTTTTTACCGCTTTTATTATTATTATTTTTAACGAGAATTGCAACATTGTGAAAATACATCTCGAACCACATCACATCAATGCACCCGTGGTTATCGATACATTTCGACTCCGTTGAGATTTGGATTTGGGTCACTTAAATGTGCACCCGATTTTAAGAAAGTAAATTATTAAAAGCGCTTCTAAAACAATCTAGCACTTTATTAACTTTGAGGGAAGCCACGAAATTTGCTAAAGGGCGCGTCCCGAGGTCTAACATTTTTAAAGAAGTAGTTAAAGAGGGCCACGCAATTTGTGATTTTATTTGGCGTGGCACACCTCGTTTATTTTAAGGACATCCTAAAGCAAGCTATTATTTTCTTTTGAATTTGTCTCTGAAGCCTAACTAACTAACTAGCATATATGAAAGACCCAAGATCCTTATGAATCAGTTTCAAACCAATTAAGCCCAATAACTTAGTAAGTGAAGGTAGAACATTTTCAGCAAATTGTTCATAACAGCCCAGATTTCATTTATAAAGGGCTGGACAGTCTGGGCTTATGGCGAGCCCAAAAATACGACGCTGGATAATTTCGAGGTCTACCAATGCCTTAGACCCAGACATCTCCTTAATTCAAATCGAGCAATGATTCTCAGCCAATAGATCAGTCAGACCATTCAATTCATTTAAAATGTTTTTACATGGATAGTTGCTTAAGTAACCTTAATGACTAGTTAATTCCACCTAAAACTGCTCAAACAAGTTTAACTGCGGCTGGAAGTGAGACAGTTTTTCAGCAGGCAAAAACTGTCTATTTCTTGTGAGTTCAAAGTAGAGCAATGTGTTTTAATACCCCTAGTAAGACTAAACGAACATCACTAAGCCAAAAACATGTTCTGATCGTTAAGGTCCTAAGAGATCAAATCTATGTCATCAATAGTGCACATATACGGTCGTACGAACCCAGCAGTCCAAGTTAAATTCAAACCAACAAATCTGAATTGATTCACACTAATGCTGGCATTTCTTAGCTGCTCACAGCTGTTTAAATATTGAATTGCTAACTACAAGTTAAGATCTAAAGTCAACTTTTATATTTATGTTGTTGCTAATATCGATAGTTAAACTAATCATCCCATGCAATCATGCTAAGCTACTGAATATTAACGTTCCAATACAAATTAATAGTCCAACCAGTCCAGTCTTACTTCATTACAACGAATCATACAGAAATAAAAATCAAAAGTAGTCAATTCTGTAATCAAACATGCTTCATTTTCGTTCCACTTCTCAACTTTCAATGTACATTATGATGAACGTGAAAGTGTACCTGGGCTTGCAGTGAAACAAAGGAGAAGAAAGAGGTCCGTAATTTCACAGCAGTAGCAAAAGGAATCAGCAATAATTTTCAACGGGTATCAGCAGCCAGAACTCAAATAACAACAACAAACCAGTCTCAACCCAGAAATGAACTCAGCACACTCAAATTTAAACCCGAAATGAATTGTAGAACAACAACAACAGTAGATACCCAAACAGACCTGACTGTACCACACTACGCTCGAAACTAAACCAGAAAAACTTTCTAAAACTTTGACAACACTAAACGAGACTGCCTTTCAAAGGAACTCTCTATTTTCAGATTCTTTTCCAAAAAAATTCCCCCATTGTTATCTCAGGTCTGCCCTCTTTTATACCCTAAGATAGACCCTTTTTCCAGCCTGTTTTCACACTAGGCAGAATTAAGAAATATGTGTCTCCCATCATATTCCCTGACAGCCACTACTAAGTGTCTAATTTCATTGTTTAGTTTAAAAGGTGTATGGGCAATGCTATATTTTAATCAAGTCTTTTTAAGTCTCCCCACACCATTATGCTTTGTTCCCCATTAGAACTAAACAAATGCATTAGTTTAATGTTAATTAAGTGCTTTACTGACAGCCCACTTAGCAAGACCATTTTCCAAACTTTTAAACCCCCAAAATACCCCTGAAGACCCTGTGACTGCAGCTATAACCAATTCTCCTAAGTTCTGAATGCAACCTTATAACTCACTACTATCTAATTAACATTATCATACCAACACTGAATTCAAACCAATGTCAGATTCATTTCAGACCCTAAACAGTAGGATTCAATTCATCACACTCAACAACAGCTTAAGCTTGAACCAGGTTGAATCAAATAGTAACAAAATAACGGCCCAGGATTTTAATGATTCAGAACACCCTTACAGGGAATGACACAGTAGGTTCAGGTGACAACCAAAACAAAGTTCTTGTATTTTCAAAGCATTTCAACTGACCAAGCAATTCAAAACAATGTGACGACTGACTAAGCGATTCAAACATTGTGATGAACTAATCCTTAATTTTAGCAAACGGACAAACTTAATTTATCGATTGCAAAATCGGAAATGTTCTAACAAATCGACAAACTGCCTAGCTTCAATAATTGACTAAAATTAACGAGTCAACACCAATTACCAAACCAAAGCAAATTGACGTGACAGGAAATTAATCCGAAAAGACACATAAAAAAAGAGATGAAACAGAGAACAGAGAAGACCAAAAATGAGGAAATTGAAAGCTAAATAACAAACTCCAAATGGAAATGGGAAATACCTAAGATGAACGACCAACTCGGCTTGAACCAAATCCGGCATCGTTTGCTTTTTGGTCGGAATAGGTCTTAATCACGAGTTCTCAAACGAGAACATACGAATAAAACCTATTTCGGCCTCGAATCTTCAATACGGGCTCTTGATCTAAGAACTCAACATTCGTTCATTCGAATTGAGATTCGACAAACTACACTTTGATTCAAGGGGAACTAGGGGTGGTTTAGGGACGAGGGAAGTCAGGTGGATGTTGGGTGTTAGCCTGGAATCCATTGGATTAGTTAGGGTTTTTTGGTCGATCTTTGATTGAAGATTCGAAGGCCCTGATCAGGATTCGAGGGGAATGGTTAGAGGGGTTAGGTTTAGGGGGTCGTGGGGAAGCTGGGGTGTGAATTTGGGAGTGAACGGAGCACTGTCCGCCGGGTTTCAGGCGATGGAGTATGGTGGTGGCTATTAGGGTTTTTGGTCGTTTGGTCTCTCTGAAAGAGACGACTGAACAGGGGGGTGTTTGGAAATGAGAGGGGGAAATGGGTCTGGGGTATTTTGGTATATTAGATTGAGGGGATTAATGTGATCTGTTAGATCAGTGAAGATCGACAGTCCAGATTAGGTTAGGGGGTCAAACGGGGTCGTTTTGGTTAAGTACTGAGGCGGGTTTGGTTCGGGATAAACGGGTCGGGTTCGGTTCTTGGATACGGGTATTGATCTATGACCGTTGGATGTGGCTTGGTTGAATGGCTGAGATTTTTGCCATTGAAACGACGTAGTTTGGTCCCTATACTACGTCGTTTCACCATCCTGTGAGAGGAGCTGCCTGGACCGGGTTTGAGACATGCCATTGGGCCAGGGATTTGAGCCCAACCCGATTTTCCTTCCTAGTTTTTGTTCTTTTCATTCATTTTGCTTTCTAAATTATTTTCTAAAATTATAAACCAAGTTAACTTATTAAAAATACTAATTATCTTCTAATAACATTTATCACATATAATTAAATGCCAATTAACAATAAAATCACACAATTCAACATTAAATGCTAAAAAATGCAAAGTACATTATTTTTTATGATTTTCATTTTCGTAAAACAAGTCAGTGGTTAATTAATCCTAAATTGTAAATGCAAATGCAACACATATATTTTTGTATTTTTCAGTAGTAATAACCGATTCTTTTAAAAAACAACCTAGAGGAACCCTAAAAAAAGGAGAACGGGCAGCCATCTCCACCTTCAACCAAGAAACACCCTTCAACAACAAACCAAAAAACACCTAACGACCCTCTTTCTCCACCCCTCCTCTCCTCCACACACATCCACGCCTAGCTAACACCCTCACAGCCGTCGAAAACCAACAAGATTAGCTGCTGATCTTCTTCTTCTTCTTGGGGACTTGGGGAGTTCCTAACACCTTCTCCCCGAGTCAAATGAACCCCCTTACCCGAATCTCAGGTGCAGACTTAGTTTTGGAGTCCAAAGTATTTTTAAAAGGAAAAATAATTTTTTAAAAACGATGACCGCACACCTAAATTAATGTCAGGTGGCGACTCTGAAAAGTCCTTTTGAACACAATTTTTTGTCACTTTCGAATTTGAAAACCCTTTTTGAGCTCTACAAATCTTTTATTATTTAAAAGAGGTTATGTGAGGTGGTAAAAAAGGGGTGTGACACTAGTCGTAGTGGCTAACGACAAAAACCTCGCAGGTCCAACAAAAGATCGACCAACTCCGAATCGATATGAATGAGGTCCAAGCCATGGCCGACGAGTGGTAGTGCAAAATGGACTCGCTGGCTTCGGAGAAGGAAACCGCCCAGGAAAAGCTAGTATCGGTATAGGTTAAACTTCGGGTGGCGAAAGAGTAAGCCGACAAACGATCCCAGCTGATTGACGATCTTCGAGCGCAATTGAGCTTGGCTCTAGCAGAGCGGGATGCCCTCGGTAGAGAATACGAAGAAATAAAGTCCAAGTTGGACACAACCTCCACTGATGCCGAAGAGATGGTGGCCCAGTACAAGGCCGATGTTGAAGCAGCTGAGGCCTACCTGAAGACCAAGCCAAAAATTGAGACCGAGGCAAAGAAACTTTCCGAGCGTGAAGGTGCCAAAGGCTCCGAGGGTTTTGAGGGATCCAAAGGCTTCAACGGTTCTAGCACTGAATCGGGCCCCCGTGAAGATCATGCACGAATGCCTTAGAACTTTTTTAGTTTTTGTCTTGTGTATAATTTTTTTTTATTTTGAGGATGCTTTTGTTTGGCCTTTGTAAATACATTCCAGAATATATAAAATTTCCCTTTTCTGGCAATTTCGAGTCTATACTTTTTTAGCATCTTTTCATAATTTCTATTCCTGCAAATATTTCTAATGCCTTAGCATAGAATCAAATGTATTAGGTCATTCATTTTTCAGAGGTCCGAACAGAGGCTGACTTCGATTCAACTTTATTTGCCTGAGGCTTTGTAAACTCGAAGTGGTCGGAAGTTTTCCCAAGATGCTTAAGTTATTTTAGACGATGATTTTGTCGAGGGTAACCTTTTAGTAGGAGAATTTCATCCCTAGTACAATTCTAAGAAAGGTAAAAATCTTTTTTTTCGTTAATCATTGATCCGATGTCGATACGAGCTGAGGTACACGTCGTGATATCTGGTTGGGCACGAATATCATGACCTTTTGTTAGTCGTGTGTGGATGTTGGGTAATGCTTTCTGAGGTCATGGAGTTCGAACCGGATCTGGGGGGCATGGTCTCGATTGCTCCGAGGGCAGGTGTTTTATTTCTAGTAGGGGTAGCCCTTGGGCTCGATAGTCTCTGTATGGGTAGCCCTTGGGCTCGATAGTCTCCGAATAGGGATAGACCTTGGGCTCGAAAGTCCCCGAATACGGTTAGGATCTATGTTTTAAGAGGCAAAAATGTGTGATAGCAAGGTGTAAACCTTCTTTGTTTTCTGTGTGTAAAGTATATGATCGAAAGCATGAAAAAGCTTGTATCACGGCTAAGGTGGCCTATGTGGGCATGTTTCATTTGACCATTTGGAACTTACTACAAATCCTAACCACAGAGCCTAAGCTATTCAAGTACAAAATTGCCTTCTTTCCTTGCTAAGAACCTTAACCCGAGGATGATGACCCCCAGTATTCAAGGTTGATCTTTAGAGGACTCGGATACTATTGATGCGCCCATTGACTCCGATTTAAGACCGACCATCGAATCTAAGTTAGCACGATTTGCTATTTTCTCGTTAAAAAGCCGAAAACCCCATTTGGGAAAAAACCGGTTCAAGAGAAAAAGAGTGTAATTCATGCTTTCAGACCTAATCGTCACATTCTCCCTTGGACGTTGCCTGCAAATGTTAGTCCGATTCATAATATTATAAAAGAGTAAATGAGATCGTACCTTAGCAGTATGGTTGTCCAACGGGACGGGACATGACAAAATTAACGGGACAGGATGATATTTAAGCAGGACGGTGGCGGGACGGCACGAAACAAGACGGGACAAACGGGACTAAAAGGTTGGCCCATCTCGTCCCGCTAATAAACGGGATGAGACAGGACGAGTTCGTGGGCCTTGAGTGTAGTTTTTTGTTAAAATGTCTAGTTTTTTTAATATGACTACGTTTTTAAAGTTTGCAACGGCAAGTTTTTTGACTTATTTAATAAACTTAAATGTTAAAACGGAAATTAGAAAACTAAGTAAAGAATTATAAAATATTAAAACAAAAGACTTGTAATGAAATATTATAGTAATTATAAATTTATAATAGAGTTATAATTTATTTAATATAATTTCAAAGTATTAACTATTAAGTAACAATTCATAAATAAAATTCAATGCTTAGAGCCTTTTATTTTATTAATAGAACTTTCAAATCTCAAATACAAATATAATTCTTTTGAAGAGCACCTAATCTACGCAGTCACCTTCTAGGAAGGGTTCTGTTTGAACTAGGCCTCTTAGTAGCCAATTACAAATTATCATACTAATATTTGTAAGCTCCTATATAGCTTCTTTTGTAACTTATCTATAATTTCTCTCGGACATTGTTCTGGAATTGGCAATGTTGATTGATGTTCCATGAGTTCCATGCCGTCATCGCTCCCAGTGCTAAGTATCTCATTGTATTCTTCTTCTTCCCTAGTGGTTAATTTTTCAAAACCAAGATTTCTTCTTTCTGAATTAATCCAATCTCTGAATAATACGGAAATCTCTAGGCTGTCCTCCGCTAATGAATGTCTATGATCTCCGATTTGAAATCTTGCCGCGCTAAAAGCACTCTCTGATGCTACTGATGATGCTTGAATAGCAAGGATATCTCGGGTCATTATGGAAAGTGTTGGAAAAGCCTTGCCACGCTCCCTCCACCATGCCAAAAGTTGTTCGTTGCCTTCTTTGTCTTTAATACTTTCCAATCCTTGATTAAGATAAGAATCAAGTTCATCATCAATAGAGGAATCAAAACCTGTTATATCATCCATAACTTCTCATAAAAATTCTGTTCTAGACTTAGAAGTAGATGGAGTAGTTTCACAACCTATTGTTTCCATAGATTTATATTTATCAAACATTGATCTAGCATAAGAATATATGCTAGCTTGGCAGTCTTCAAGAGATGGTTGTTCATTTTCTTGAATTGCTAAATTCTCATAAATTTTCCGAACAAGTCCCTTTGCTCCTCTTAGTTTTAAAGATGGATTAAGTAGAGTAGAAATTAAATAAACTTTGGGAATAGGAAAAAATACTTTTTAAATTTTGAAATCATTTCATTAATGGCCGGTGCGTAAGTTGGATTTGTTTTATACTTATCAAATATAACAGAAATTCCACAAATATACCATAATATTTGTGTAACAGTAGGATAATATATACCAGAAAATTATTTTGTACCATAATAAAATTTTCTAAAAATTTAGTAAACTCTTTGATATCATCCTAATTAGAATCAACAATTTGATCAGCAGGGATACCATTAGGCATATTAAATACCTTTTGGATAGGCACCCGATAATCATAAGCAACTTTAAGCATTTCATAAGTAGAATTCCACCAGTACAAACATCTTTTGGAACTTTTCTAAATGGAAGGTTAGCACTAGCACATTGTTGAGCAAATTCACGAATTCTACTCGCTTTATTAACACAAAAAATATAGGCACAAGCATGTTGTATTTTACTACAAGCATCAGAAAGTAAATAAAGACCATCTTTTACAATCAAGTTAAAAATATGGCATGCACATCTAACATGAAAAATTGCTAGATTAATTGGACAAAGTCTAGTTTTTAAGCTATCGTGTTAGCAGAAGCATTATCTAAGGTGATAGTTAAAACTTTATCAATGAGTCCATAAAAATCAAGTATTTGTAGAACTGTAGTTGCAATATATGCTCCAATGTATTTTGAATCAACAAATTTTTAACCAATAATACGTTTTTGCATGTTCTAGTGATGATCAACCCAATGACATGTAATAGTTAAATAATCACAACCATTAGGACTACGAACTATATCAGATGTGATAGATATTTTACAATCTAAGTGAAAAAATACACAACGAATATACTGAAGATATTCGGTTTGAAATTTAAAAGCATCATTTCTAACCGTGGTCTTAGGATGAGGAGTATTTATAGTAGAAAATAGGGCCAAAGTGTAATTTAATAAACTTAGGAGTTATATTAAAAATTTGGGGAGGGGTAGGGGTGTTTTAGGGGGGAGGGGGGAGTGGAGGTCTTTTTGGCCGTTTTTGGCCGTTGGCAACGATTATTTTTGCAATTTAAGTCATTGCCCAACAGCTAGATTTCAAAAAAAAAAAATGCAGGACGGGACAGGACAAAACAAGACGGGACAAACGGGAAGAAATAGTCGTCCTGTCCCATCCCATAGCCATACTTAGCAGTAGTACCACTTTATGTGCATCTAATTCCACTTTTCCCGTAATTTTGACGACTCGATGTGGTCCTTCCCAATTCGGCCTTAGCTTTCCCTCGTTCGGGTTCCGAGTGTGCAATGTTACTTTCCTTAACACCAAGTCCCCGATCTTGAAGTGTCAGAGGTTGGCTCTTTGGTTATAATATCTTTCTATCTGCTGTTTCTGGACGACCAACCTGACTAGGGCGACCTCTTGCCTTTCATCCAATAGTTCCAAGCCCGTGCTCATGGCCTCACCGTTCGATTCCTCGGTCGCATATCGGAACCTAAGGCTCGGTTCTCCCACTACGTCTTGAATTAATGCTTCGGCATCGTAGACTAGTGAAAGAGAGGTGGCCCCGGCACTAGACTTCGAAGTTGCACGGTATGTCCACAAGACTTCGGGCAATATTTCTTTCCATTTTCCTGGCATTAACACCTCTTTTTTAGGTTTTGAAGTATGGACTTGTTTATTGATTCCTCTTATTTGTTCCCACTAGAGTGATCGGGTGTCATAATATCTTTTTAATCTTATGGTCATCGAAAAACATGTTTACCCTGCCACCGATGAATTGCTTCCCATTATCACACATGATCTTAGCCGGTATCCGAACTAGCATATTATGTGGTCCCAAATGAAGTCAATGACTTCTTTTTCCCAGACTTTCTCAAATGCTTGAGCTTCTACCCATTTAGAAAAATAGTCGGTCATAAACAGTATGAATTGGGCCTTACCAGGTGCACACGACAAGGGACCAACGATGTCCATTCCCCACTTTATGAATGGCCACGGGGACAAGACCGAATGTAGTTGCTCTCTGGGTTGATGGATCATCGGTGTGTCTCTCTGACAGCCAACACATCTTCGTAAGAATTCTTTCGGATATTTCTCCATGTCAATCCAGTAATAGCCGGCCCTGATTATCTTCCAAACCAAAGATTTCGCCCCGAATGGTTTCTGTAGGTACCTTCATGAACTTCTCTCAAGACATATTTAGTATGTCCCGACCCTAAGCATATAGCAAGAGGGCCGTCGAATGTTCTTCTAAATAGAGTCCCTTCGGACATGCTGAATCTGGCTGCCTTCATACGTTGAGCTATTGATTCTTTAGGATCCGAGGGGCAACTTCCTAGATTTCAAATAATCTATTTATTTGTTCCTCCAATCCCAAGTTAAACTTGTTGAATTTATTTTGGAATGGCCTTCTTTTACTACCGATTTTATGATCTGTACGCCTGTCCCCGAACTGAATTCATCTTCATCAACCGATGAACCAAAGTTAGCCAGAGCATCGGCCTTGATTTTTTGATCTCGGGGCACGTGCTGTAGGTTCCATTCAAGAAATTGATGCAGCGTTACCTGCAATTTGTCTAAATATCTTCGCATTCATTCCTCTTTTACTTTGAACGTCCCATTGACTTGATTTACCACAAGGAGGGAATTATACTTAGCTTCGACCACCTCGGCCCCAAGGCTTTTAGCCTATTCCATAGCTGCAATCATGACCTCATACTCGGTCTCATTGTTAGTCAATTTCATAGTTCTAATAGACTCCCTGATACCCGTAGGCGGCTTCAACACGATGCTGAGTCCAGACCCCTTTGCGTTTGAAACACCATCCGTAAAAAGTGTCCAGATTACTGAGGAAGTCCCCGAGGTTAACAAAAATTCCTTTTCGACTTTGAGTATTAAGGCCAGCACAAAGTCGGCCACGAAATCTTCCAAGATTTGTGATTTGATGGCGGTTCGGGGTCAATATTCGATATTGTACCTGCTAATTTCTATGACCCATTTGGCAGACCGACCCGAGAGATTAGGTTTGTGCATAATGTTTCTAGTGAGTAAGAGGTTATGACACATATGGGGTAGCATTAAAAGCATGGTTTCAACTTTCTGGAGGCGCTTAGAAAAGCGAGTGGCAATTTTTCGGGGTTAAGCTTCATATTGTATCTCTTCAATATGTCAAAGGTTTCCTGCAAATGTTTTAAATGGTCCTCTGGTCATAGGGACTTAACTAACATATCGTCAATATAAACTTCCATTGATTTTTCTATCTGTTTTTCGAACATCCGGTTTACTAGGCGTTCATAAATGGCACCGGCATTCTTTAGTCCGAACGACATTACATTATAATAATAGGTACCGAACGTAGTGATAAATGAAGTTTTTTCTTGATCGCCCGGGTCTATCCGGATTTGGTTGTACCCGGAATAAGCATCGAAAAAGCTGAGTATCTTGTGCTCGGCCCGTGTATCGATCATGTGATCGATGTTAGGCAAAGGAAAAGAGTTCTTAGGGCATGCCTTATTCAAGTCTTTATACTCTACGCGCATTCTTAATGTATTTCCCTTTTTAGGCACTACCACTATGTTAGCTAACCAGTACGGGTATTTAAATTACTGAATGGAACCTATTTTAAGGAGTTTGGATATCTCGTCTTTGTTGAAGGCATGCTTGACTTCAGAATAAGGCCTCCTCTTCTAGTTAACTGGGTGGAACTTCGGATCCAAACTTAGCTTGTGAGTGATTATCTTCGACGGGATCCCTGTCATATCAAGATGGGACCAGGCAAAACAAGATATGTTAGTTGTAAGGAAACTAATGAGTTCGTTCTTGAGCTCGGGGGTCAACCCCGTGCCTAGGTATACCTTTCGATCCGGCAGGTGTTCGGCCAATATAACTTGCTCCAGTTCTTCGACCATAGATTTGGTGGCGTCGGTATCATCAGGAGCTATGAACAATCTAGGAACTTTGTAATCATCTTCCTCATAGGCTTCTTATCCCTTCGGTCTGACCAGTACTAACAATAGTGATTGTTATTTAACTTCGGCCTTTCTGTCCAGCTCCCCGCTTTTTGACTTCAACTGCGGGTATTGGGAGTCATCGACTGCGAGCATTTCCTTTGTGGCCGGCTGCTCTCCGCATACTATCTTGATCTCTCCCGGTGTAGGGAACTTTAATTCTTGGTGCAAGGTCGAAGGTACCACCCTCCTGTTATGAACCCATGGTCTTCCGAATAGAGTATCATATCTCATATTCCCCTCGATCATATAGAATTTTATTTCCTGAATGGTCCCAACAATGTTCACTGGTAGGGTTATCTCATCTTTAGTAGTTTCACATGCCATGTTGAATTTGTTCAACACCCGGATTGCTGACACTATTTGGTCTTGTAGACCCAACTACTCTACGACCCTCGATATGATGATGTTGGACGAGCTACCTTGATCAATCAACACACGTTTAACTCGAGATTTATTAATAAGTATAGATATTACTAGTGCATTATTATGCGGTTGTACGATGCCTTCGGCGTCCTCATCGTTGAACAAAATGGTTCCCTCCGAGATATAATCTCAGGTTCATTTTTCCCTTGTGAATGACACCTTTGTGCGTTTTAGCATTGGTCCCTGGGGACATCGACTCCTCCAATGATCATGTTGATGACGTGCTGAGGTTCTTCTTCTTCAGTTTGTTTATTGGAGTCCTTGTTCCTGAAGTGATTTTTGGCTCGATCACTCAGAAATTCTCGGAGATGACCGTTATTGAATAACCGAGCCACTTCTTCTCTAAACTATCGACAGTCCTCGGTTCTAAGGCCATGAGTGCCATAATACTTACACATCAAGTTAGGGTCTCTTTGGCTAGGGTGGTATTCCAATGGTCGAGGCCACTTGGTATCTTTGATGCGCTCGATAGAGGATAAGATGTTGGGCAGTATCGACAATGAAGTTATATTCTGATAACCTTAGTGCCTCCCTGGCCCCGAGTGGCCTATCGAAACAGTTTTTGGTCAGGATCCCCCGGCTCCTGTGGCCTCGATCGTTCCTCTTCTCGTTCCTTATAAGGTTACGCCCAGTTCCGTTACCCCTACGATCTCCACTATACGGTTGATACCGGTCTCTGTTCAGTCTTGGTTCATGATCGACGACTCTCTTAGACCTATCATTAGTTCTGATGGGATAAATGAACTCGGAGGGGGGCCCAATCTTATCATTTTCGACTCTAATTTTTTGACCGGTACCTGTTATGGATGTTGGCCCAAGTTACCGTTGGGTACTCTATCAAATTTTGTTTTAACGAACTTGAAGCCAAGGAGGTTGGGGGCTTAAGTCCTTGAGTGAATGCATGAACGGCCCAAGAGTAAACTCCTGAACTCCCCAATCATCCTCAACCAGAGGCAAGTCTATATGTTCCATTTGAAACCTCGATATGAACTTCCTAAGCATTTCGTTGTTCCTTTATTTTACCCCGGCATGTGCTTTTACAAAGGCATCTGCAAGCATAGCAAACGAATCAATAGAATTTGGGGGTAAGTTGTGAGACCATATCATTGCTCATTTTAACAGGGTTTCTCCGAACGTTTTTAGCAAAACCGACTTGATCTCGTCATCTTCCAAGTCGTTTCCCTTGATGGCACACGTAGATGAGGTCATATGCTTATTTGGATCCGTGATTCCATTATACTTCAGAATATCGGGCATACGAAACTTCTTCAGGATTGGATTCGGTGCCATGCTCGGAGGGAAAGGCTTTTAGAAAAAATTCTTGGAGTCCATGCCTTTCAATATCGGGGGCGCTCCTGGGATTTGATCCACTCTGAAGTTATAGGTCTCCACTTTTTTGTCGTTGGCCTCAATTTTCTTCTCCCCCGATTCCACCCGCTTTGTTAGTTTCTTAAGCATTTTTATTATTTCAGGGTTGGTCCCGAGCTCATCTTTATCCGGCCTTTTTGTGATGTGCTCACTTCTTCGGGTGTTTTCTAGGGATATTTTAGGCTCAACTCTACTAGGGGAGCGACTTTGATTAAACAGATGTTCTATCGTGCCTGTTGGGCCTATAACATTTCGAAAATCACCCGCAGATTGATCATGTCACCTTCGCCTTCGGGCGTACCTCGAGTCATTGGTCGAGCTTCTCCACGAACGTTGTTCTCAGGGTCGGTCGGCAGGTTGGCGTCGATGGCCATGTGTGAATTGGCATCAATTGGGTCTGCAACTAGGACTCCATTGGGATTAGTAGGAGCACCTCGTTGCTAGGTACTATATTGTTATTTTTGTCACGATGGCCAGACTTAACATAAACGTTCAAGTGAGTAGACTGAGAGTTCAAGTGGGCGTTAAATTGTTTACCCTTAAAAATAGATAACAATTGAATTTATACGCGATTTTAAAGATATGTAAACTAATTCAATACAAGTGATTAATAACGTTAGATGAGAAAATTAAGGATAGAATAAATAGCCAAACCAGTAGTAGTATTGAGTCTGAGCTCGGTTATGAGCTCAACAATTAGCTGCCTTCGGTTCTGAGCCAAATACTTATGAAGAACTATGAGAAAAAATAAGAACTTTGAATAACTTTTAGAAGCAAAGAAAACAAATGTATATTGCCTTGGTATGCATGTTACATTGTGTTCCTTGAATAAAAATTATCTCTTTTATATAGTAGGAGAGTTTCATCTCTAATACAATTCTAAAAAAGGTAAAAAAATCTTCTTTTTAGTTAATCACTGATCTGCTACCGATACGGGCCGAGATCCATGTTGTGATATCCGGTTAGGCACGGATATCACGGCCATTTGTTAGTCGTCTGCGAACGTAGGTTAATGCTTTCCGAGGTCATGAAACTCGAACCGGATCCGGGGGGCATGGTCTCAATGGCTCCAAGGGCAGGTGTTTTATTCGGGCCTTGATACGAGAGGTTCCCAGCATCGATTTTGATTCCTTGTAGTTACGTCCTTGCTTCGTTTTCCCCACCGAAAAATCGGGTTCCCCATTACCCCTCATTTTACCCGTATACAATTTTAACTAATATATTATTAGATCAAATTATTTCCTGATTCTAATAATTTAATATTTATGATTTTTATTCATAGAGGGTGAGTAGTTGCTTTCCCGCTTTATTTAGCAATTAAGTGAATCGAAGCTTGACAAAGCATGGAAAAAAGGAAAAATATAGCTTCCTTCATTTATTTTAGATGACTGAATTTACCATCTTTCAAGAATTTTTTGTATCAGATTTGGATCAATATTTTACTGATGAGTTCTTTGTATTTATAAGAAAAACCTTTGTTTTTATGGGGGGAGGGGGTTACAAATACTGAATTGGCAAAAATCATGTACGACCATCTAAACTTGTCCCCATTTTCCTATTTAAGGTATGTTCCATTGAACACTTCATTTAACACAGATTTCTTTTAAATCAACACTTTTTTTCCTTTCTGTGCTAGAGGTTCAGCGCGTGTAACCAAACGGCGCTGACGTGTATTAACAGCCAATCAAAATGTAAAAGCTGTAATATTTTTTCCATGGTGACATTATAATTAAAATATATCCGATAAAAACAAGGCAAAAAATCCCTAGTATATTTCTCCTTAACGCCCGTATATTTGTAATTCCACTTAACGCCCGTTTTCTTCTTCTTCTTCTCTCTCTAACGAATTGGAAGGAAAATTGAAGAAACTTTTGGTGATTCCTGGTTTCTCATGCAGAAGATACTTACTGTAAGTATCAATTTCCCTCGTTGATGAAAAATAACGATTCAAATATGTCTAAAAAGTTAGGGTTTTTACCTTCATGATTTGGGGATTAGGGTTTGAGAATATTCCGTTAATTTCCTATATCCCTTTTTCGATTTCATGAAAATATGTTTAATTTCGAGCCACGTTCTGTCATTGTCTCTAATCTCTCTTTTCGATTTTATTCAGCTTTGATTCAAATGTCGGAGGAAATTATATTCACAAAGGGGGCTACTTTTTTGAGATTCCTGTCCCCACTTATGTTGGTGAGAGTGAACGAGCAGGTATGTATATGGACCTACACCTATTAGACTTAAGGAATGGAAACAATCAGATGTTTCCTATTGCTTGGGCAGTAGTGGATCAAGAAACAAAACATAGCTGGAGTTGGTTCTTAGGATATTTGATTGATGACTTAAATTTGGGCACGGGTGAAGGTTTACTGTAATGTCAGATATGCAAAAGGTAATCTTTCTGCTCTTCTAAACTTTCTGATTTTCTTTTAATTATATTCATCTAAACTTTCTGTTATTCTTTTGTTTCTGCTCTTCTAAACTTTCTGATTTTCTTTTGATTATATTCATCTAAAAATTTTGTTCTTCTTTTGAACTTTCAAATCTTCTAAGTACTTTATTTTGTAGGGACTTGTTCCTGCCATAATGGAATTATTGCCAAATGTAGAGCAAAGAAGGCATATCTGGAGTAACTGGCATATCAAATGGAGAGGAGAAGCTAGAAGAAAGCAGTTCTAGAGATGTTCAAAAGCTAGCTTTGAAGTCAAATTTAAAGAGGAGTTGGAAGCATTGAGTAAATTAGGTAAGAAGGAAATATGTGAGGATTTGTTGCATTATCCCAAGGAAATATATGTAGAAAATGTATAAAGGAATGGAGTTACAGGAAAGTGAAATGGCTTCCAAGATGAAGGCAAGCAAAATAAGCACGCTCACAGCAAAAGAGAGCTCTTTAACTGGGCAGAGATATCATCTATTAAAAACTGCAAAATTGACTTTAAGATTAGCTAAAAGATTTTTGGTATATCACATATTCTTGCAAAAATAGTAGCAGCCTTCAAAACTCCATAAATTTCCGGGAGATCAATACAAAGTTTCAATAAAAAAGCAACTTGTTCTACTACTACAATACATAAGACCATTATTTAGTCCACTACGAGTTTAGCCGTGCATAAAACTACACGACCATAATCCAGACTATACACATGAAAATACAAAAAAAACACAAGCATCTTGAATTTGGCTCTTGCCCAATCCCACTATTGTTTAGCCTCCTTGCAATTCACTGCTAGAGACTCTATTTGCACTTAAACATCCTTCAATTTCTGTTTTAATTTATCCCTTTCTTCTTCAAGTTCTTTTACTTTCACTCTTAGTCGATCACTCATTAAACGCAACATCGCCCGACTTGGTAGTAATATGAATGCGTATGATCGATTTAAGTTGGTTGTGCACAAACAATAAAAAATCACACGATATTCGCAATAGAAAATCTGGAGAATCAATTCAAACAACAAAACGATGTGTTTTTCGGACCTAGATCTATTATCTTTGAACTATATAGATTGCAAAGTTGTGGCGTGAGTTGTAATTATATATAATTCTTACTCATATATAATTGAGGGATCAAAGGTGTAATTATTCCAAAAAGATTATCAATCTTTTACATGACCATTTGTAAACTCTTGCTAATTGTATAAGGTAAAATATGTCTATATTAAATAATCGCATGAGAAAGTGACATGTGGAGTCGAAGATAAAAGATAGGTGAATCCGAAGGCAGCGATCCCGTTTGTTACCGGAGAGAATTATACTCACAAAGATTAAATAAATGTTTGTCACCCGATAGCATTTAATGAGGAATATTCTATAGCATTAAGTACACAACCTGTTACAAGGAATATGGCATTCACTACCTACTGTTACACATTTTTCAATGACCTTCATAATTGACATTAAAGATGTGCTTGATCCTAGGACCTTGTTCCCTAGGTGCAACTATAAATAGTGAGATCCATAATCATTATGAAGGACACGAATTTTCTGGCAAACATACGCTATACTCTATTCAAAGCTCAATATAGTTTTATCTTCTTGTTTACTAATATCATTGTTGTTGTACCCGAAAGCCCTGTTCCCATAATTGCTATTTCTACTATTCTATCTCTCTCTCAAGGCTAAGTATCATATTTTTATCTAATTCATATATTATTTCAGGATCAAATTAATTCACTTATCTATAAACCACGTATAAATTCAACAATATCATTTTACGGGTAAACAGTTTGGCGCCCACCGTGGGACTTAGACGGTTATGTAACTAAGTTGGTTCTTCCCTCTTTTACTAACGTGTTTGATTATTTGATCTTAGAAAAACAATTATAGAAAATGACATATAATGGTGTTAACAACACACACAATCTTGAGGCCGAAGGAAATAAGCCTCGGCACGAGGATTTAATTAGTGATACCCGCAATAAGGGGGACGAGGCCACTCCGGTCCACGAAAGGCGGTACCCGCAACATGTTCGAGAGGCGACTCCTGATGATTCTAAAGAAGAGCACGTTGTCGGAGCAGTAAGGGTGTTGTAGGAGCAACAGGAGGCCATTTTGGGTCATCTCGCATGGAAGGATAAGGATATGACGAAACTGAAGCAGACGTTATCGGGTGCTTCCAATAATGCGATGGAAGAGGTCCAGTTCCTCCCGATGCTCCCGCAAATCAAACAATGCAAAGAGTCGACAACAACACCCCAAGAGACGAGGTCGGCTTCAATGGGGCCGGGGGAAACTGTTCCAATCACAACAATGAGAGTGATCCCTTTAAAAAGGATGTTGCTCCTGGCCGTTCTGGATGAATGGGCGGCTGAAGCATTTACCAAGGGTTTGAATCCGAGAAGTTCCGATGCTTCCCAGAAGTTGAAAGAAAGCTTGCTCGAGTTTCAAGAGACAACTTGGGCGAATGTTCACAACCGATACGAGTCAAAGATAAGGATCGAAGATGATTAGTTCGGTTTCCCTGCGTCGGATAAAGGTCGGGAGAAGAATAAAGAGAAATCAAAAGACGAGATTTCGACACAGATATACGGTCTTCGAGGAGCCAGTTCTTGCCTTATGAATGGGCCGAAGGACGCATTAGAGGCTCCCGGGTGGCAGACAGGTTCAATAGAAGAACTAATTTCGGCCGAAATAACTGGTCATTATTGGACAAGGAAATGTGAGGTTCTCAAGATCCTTCCTACCCTATACTTTTAGAATACAATTTCAACGTCAGCGATGTAGAGTTAATTTTGGCTATGAGGAACATTAAAGAAGCATAATTCCCGAAGCTGATAAGATTCGATCCCAGCCAGAGGGATCCTAATTTATGGTGTAAATACCATGGGACAAACGGTCACCGGACAAGGGACTACCGACATCTGCGCGAAGAGGTTCCTACACTGTTGAAAAATGGCCATATCAGGGAATTCTAAGTGACCGGGCTAAAAACAATTACAGTCGCAATCGTGACAATACAGAGCCCTCAAAAGCAGGAGAAGATCCCCTACACCTAACGATCAACATGATTTTCGGGGGAACGAGATTAACGGGGTTACTTTCTCGGCGGTGAAAAAGATGAAGGTCTCAGTAACCTACACAAGAGACTTTGCGAAGTCGCGGAAGACGATATCACTTTCACGGAGGAGGTTGTAGATGGATTGTTGCTACCGCACAATGATGCATTGGTAATCTCTCTAAATGTATTAGATTTTACAATTAAACGTATTCTTGTGAATCTAGGGAGTTCTGCCAATATCATACAATGGAGGGTATTGGAGCAATCCAAACTCACCAGAAGCATAATTCTAGCCACAAAACTCCTCATCGGGTTAAACTTATCAAGCCTGATAACCCGAGGAGAGATCCCGTTGCCCACAAATGCCGAATGGGTGAAGAAGACGACCATTTTCAAGTTAGTAGATGGCGATATGGGCTACAACATTATCCTGGGAAGACCATGGTTGCATGAGATGAAAGTTGTGCTATCGACATATCACCAGTTGCTAAAAATCCCAATTCCTGGGGAAATTAAACAAATAAGAGGTGACCAACCGGCGGCAAGGGAGATGAATGCAATTTCAGTCTCCAGTAGCAAAGGGAAAGGTCATGCGGGATTGCAATTATAGGAACTGTGCGCCTGCTCCCAAACCAAGCAAGATCGACCATAGGGAATAGGCCTCATAATCTTATCAAGTGCCAAGGTATTTCCAGGTATCAGAAGAGACGGACGCAATAAAGTCCACAGCGGAAGAGCTTGATCAAGTCGCATTATTCGAGAAGTTCCTGGAAAGGATATTCCACTTGGGGACAGGACTGCACCTCGAACTAAGGTCTGCATTTATTAAATTTCTTAAATTTAACGTCGATTGTTTTGCGTAGTCGCATGCAGATATGACAGGTATCCCACCGGAAGTGGTCGGATACAAGCTGAGCTTAGATCCTAGCATCCCTCTGGTAAGGCAGAAAAAATGTCCTATTGCCGAGGCTAGAAAAAGATTCGTCAAAGAAGAGGTAACTCGACTACTTGATATCGGTTCATTCCGAGAGGTGATCATCTTGAACACTTGCAAGAAAGTTTTGACATCTTAAGGAAGCATAATATGAAGCATAACCTCGAGAAGTGTGTGTTCGGGGTCAATTCTGATAAGTTCTTGGGGTTCTTGATATCACAAAAGGGAATTGAGGTTAACCCCGATAAAATCAAAGCCATAGAAAACATCCCGGACCAGCTGTCAAGTGTAAAAGATGTTTAAAGACTCACGAGGAGATTGGCCGCTTTGAGAAGGTTCATTCCTGGTCCTTAGAGAAATACCATCATTTCTTTTTGTTACTCAAGAAGAAGAAAAACTTCGAATGGACCCTAGAATGTCAACAAGTTTTGAGGGATTTGAAAAGGTACTTGTCAAGTCCTCCGTTGTTATCAAAGCCGGAGGAAGGCAAAAAGTTGTTAATCTACTTAGTGGTCTCAGAGGTAGCGGTAAGTACCGTTTTAGTCTGTGAGGACAAAGGTACGCAATCTCCCATTTATTAAGTTAGTAGAATTTTAATAGGAGCAGAAACTCATTACACACATTTGGAGAAGCTGGACTTAGCACTCGCAGTCGCCGCTCGGAAGCTAAGGCCTTATTTCCAATGTCACTTGATAGATGTGGTGACCACCTTTCCCCTGCGGAATATCCTTCATAAAATTGAACTTTCAATTAGGTTGGCCAAGACATAGAATATAAACCTAGGACTGCAATTAAGTCACAAATTTTTGCCGACTTTGTGGCTGATTTCAGTTCGGGATTGCTACTTCTAGCAATTAAAGAAGCATTGATGGTGTCAGAATCGACATCAAGAATTTTGACCCTATTTACGGACGGAGCTTCCAACATAAAAGGGTCCATGATCGGCATAGTATTAAACATGCCTTCGGGGGAAAACCCTAAGGGATGCCACAAGAACGGTTCCTCTGACTAACAATGAAGCGGAGTATGAAGCTTTGATTGCAGGACTAAAATTTTCCCCGGGACTAGATTCCGGGAAGGAAATCAAATGCGATTCCCAGCTGGTGATAAATCAGGTCTACGGGATCTTCGAAGCCAAAGAGGAGCGCATGCAGCAATACGTAGTAAAGGTTCAGGCTCTACTTGCTCGATTCTGGGAGTGGTCAATTATGCATATCCCATGGAAGAAAACGCAGAAGCAGACACATTAGCTAACATTGATCCATCAAAGTAATTGAAGGGATCAGACTACACCACGATCGTACAATTTTTGCACTCGATTGTAGACACAGATAGTTACTACGAGGTAAACACGACTAATTTGGTCTAGGACTGGAGGAATGTAATTATTGATTATCTCAATCACGAAAAGTTGCCTGAAGATCCCAAGGAATCCCGGGCGTTGCATGCTAAAGTAGCACGATATAGCTTCAAAAGAGGCTAATTGTACAGGAAATTTTTCCAAGGCCTGCTGGTCCGATGCTTGGGAACCTTTGAAGCTAATTATGTCATGCGAGAAGTCCACTAAGGGATCTGTGGAAATCATTCGGGCATAGATTTCTTATTGCTAAAATTAATAAGGGTAGGCTACTATTGGCCTCGAATGGAACACAACGCAAAAGCTTTTGTTCAAAAATGCTAAGTGTCAATGCTACGCACCGTTGGTACATCAACCAGCTGAACCATTGCACTCCGTTTTGTCTCTATGGTCGTTCATGAAGTGGGGGATAGATATCGTCAGACTCTGGTGTCGTCCCCTGGTAAGGTAAGGTTTCTTTTGAAGCAGGTCCTTATCAGTAGATCTGTTAACATGAAGTGGTGGATTTCTTCTAGTAGAACATAATTTGCAGATTTGGGATACCAAAAGAGATTGCCTGCGACAATGGGCCAAAGTTTATAGGCACAAATGTTACAAAGTTCCTTGAAGACTTGAAAATAAAAAGGATCATATCTTCACCTTATCATCCGAACGCAAATGGTCAAATGGAATCAACGAACAAAGTGATTATACAAAAACTCAAAAAGAGATTAGAGGCAGCTAAAGGCAAATGGCCCGAGGAACTACCTAGAGTAATATGGGCGTATCGAACAACGGCCAAATAGAGCACAGGAGAGACTCCTTTCTCCCTTGTGTACGGAGCAGAAGCCCTGATCCTGGTGGAAGTAGGGGAACCTACCTTGAGATACTTTCAGGCGAATGAAGAAGAAAACAACGAAGCAATGCTGGTCAATTTGACCTGCTCGATAAATGCAGGGACTTGGCGCATATAAGGATGTCATCTCAAAATCAGAGAATAGAAAGATATTACAATCGAAGAGCCAGCCTTCGTTATTTCAAAGTGGGAGACTTGGTTTAAAGGAAAGTAACTCAAAACACTCGGGAACTCAATGCATGGAAGCTAGGTTCAACATAGGAAGGCCCCTACCGGGTTTCAGTTGTCACCGGGAAAGAATCATACGAGTTGGAGAAATGTTGCCAAGCAACTAGAACGTGGCACATTTCAAGAGATACTATTGCTGATGAACATCACATGTACTGAAAGTATGTGCTGCACTCTTTTTTCCTTCGTCTAGTTTTTGTCCTAATTGGTTTTTTCTGCAAGGTTTCTAACAAGGCAGCAACAGAAAGCATACTACGAAGAAAGTTTCAACAACAACAATTAGACCTTCTAATAACAAGGCACACAAGCGAAGAACTACTTGGACGGTTAGATAATCTTTTGCTAGGTAGCAAAGTTCCTGCTAGGAAGTTAAGTTTTTTAACGAACAAATATTACTTGACCGTTCGCAAGTGCAAGCCAGTAGGGATCGTTAGATAGTCTTTGGATCGATAGCATAAATTCCTAGGGGAAGTGAAGTTTGTTACCAAACTTGAGATTATCTAGCAATTCATTAGTTGAATCCTCAAAGGAGTAAAACTTCCAATGTTAGAACACACATTCTTCGCATTCGAACATTGTGGGGGAATGATATGAGGATACAACAACAATGTCTATTACTTCGAACGGAATACGAAACCCTAAAATATAATTTTATCATCGAGACAGTGGACTACGCAGTCAGCCCCGTAGAAACAAGATGTACAAATTAGCCACAAGAAATGGCAATTTCTTTTTAGTACAACGAATGCTTAAGTACTTTTGAAAATGGAAGAAATAAAGTAAAGTCCTTTCATTTCTATCTTGTTTCTTGTCAGAACGATGAATTGATTTTGTCATTTGAAACTTAAACAAGTACTTCAAAGGCTAGAGCCGTAATGAACAAGAGACGCCCTCTTCAAGAGCACTATAAATATAAGAGGGCCCTCTCTTATGAAAACCTTCACGTTAATGAGTTGATTTTAGAAGAACTTATGCCCCAAATCTAAATGCTTTCGGGGGAAAATACACCCAAAGCTTTACACAATTAGACGCAAAGAGTAAACTTGCATAAACGGGGCAAACCAAAGCTTTGCACGATCAGATGCAAAAAGTAAACTTGTGCAAACACTTAAACAAAGAAAGACGCGAGAGTCAAACTTGCACAAATATTTTTAAAAAAGTACACAAAAAGAAAAACTTATACGAAAAGAAAATGTTATTATTTACGATAAACGTGCCAAGTGATAACTAGGAATTTTGACGTGTTTCATGCTCCTTCTTGCTTACGCTTTGATTATAAATTCTTACAAAATAGTTCCAAAAGGCTCATAAGTTGTGCTTGATTGCAGGTTTGATCAACAAAGTGATGAGACGTCAAAGATCGGCTCAAAAGGAGTAAAACCTGTACAAGTACCAAAAACAAGACAACTCAGGACAAACAGGCCTAGTGCGGCCGCACTACACTTTGTGCGGTCCGCACTAGGGAGATTCAGAGAGCTGGATTTGAAGGCATCAAAGCAGTGCGGCATCAGTACATATTGTGCGATCGGTCCGCACTAAAGACACCGCAGCCACACTACCATTTTATGCGGTCCGCGGAAGCAAACTTCAGAGAGATGTCAAGTGCCAAGGTTCAAGCATGTGCGGTCCGCAGTCCATTCTGTGCGGACAGCATTGGAAGCCTCTGCGGCCCCGGTTCAGTCTGCGTGGTCCGCAGAGCCTGGGTTCAGAGAGTTGAAATTTTAGAGTCAAGAGCCTAGTGCGGCCGCACACCATTTTGTGCAGTCTGCACTGACCCCGCAGGGGCATTTTTGTCCTGTTTTTCCAGCTTAGTATAAATAGAACCTTTTTTCCATTTTTAGGATATCAGATATTATCAGCTATTTTTTGAACTGAGTTGCACTCGTAAGAAGACCATCTGTAGCCATTTTGGGCATTTTTACTTAGTTTTTATCATTGAATCTTTGTATTTACCTTAGCAATTAATTAATATATCTTAATCTTCGTCTATTTCTCTGTTCTTCTCTTCAAGCATGAGTAGCTAAACCCATTATCTAGGGTTGTGGCTTAACCGTAGTGTGGGTAATTGATGGGTATTGTGATTTAAGGCTAGATTGACTATGGGTGTTTGTTATTTGGGTCAATTTTATGGTTTAATTTATGAATTGGTGGTTGCAAACACTGGTTTGTGCTAAGTTGACTTGGCTCTTCTTGAGAAAGAGAGCCTAAGTCTCCAAATTTGACCCAACAAGAAATTGAGATGGATTCAAGAGAATTGATAGTCCCAATTAAAGGGTTAAACCTCGAGAGAGAAATTACCCGACTTGAACCCTAGTTGCTTGAGCAAATTTTCCTACCCATTTGGTCTTGAGAAAGTCAATTGGGCAAAATCACTCTCTCTACCGAGAGGTGTAAGAGTGGGTAAAATCATGCAACGGTTATAGCATATTTCTCCAATCATGTCAATCATGCCTTAGAAGCAATTACCCGTCAATTAGTCACCTAGGTGAAAGTCACTACCCTAGTGCCTTTTGATCCATTAGATACAACTTTTAGCAATTCTCGTTTAGCGTAACTAGTTGCAATTATAATTAGTAGTTGATAGTAGTAGTTTGTTAAAGAAAAACTAAAAATGATTGAAAGTGATATTTGGAACAATTACACAATCCATATTTAAATAGATACTCGACTCCATTTCTAGCTCCCTGTAGAAATCGATCCTGACCCACAAATCAGGTAAAAGCTATTGTGACCCTCTCTTCCTACTTTTTAGTAGTGCAGAGTAGGATGTGATCAACTTTTTGGTGCCGCTGCCGGGGAGCTAACGGTTTTAACTATCTATTTAGTTAGTTTTGTGTATTGTTCTTCTTTCCTTCTTTGTTACTTACTTGTTTGTGTCACTACTCAGGTACCAACATGGCTTTAAACAACTTTAATAACCCTCTTGGAAACGTGATAACGGGGGAGGAGGTAGATGATCTTGAGCAAGATGAGGTGGCTCATGCACCTCAAGGACAACATAGAGGCTGCAATGCCAATGCGAATCCAAATGACAATATTCTAGACCCTCCATCAGTTCCTCCAAGAGTGGCTCCCAGAGTACTTCCGAACTAGGTTTATGCAAGTGCTATTGTCCCACCCAGAATCCGGGCGGGCAACTTTCAGATAACCAATGTGATGTTGACCTTACTTGAGCAGCGTGGGTACTTCACGTGCGCTACAAATCAAAATGCCTACAAACATCTTAAGGGGTTCGTAGATACATATTGGGGGAGCAAGCAGATGAATGTGTCCGATAATGCGTTGAGATTGAGACTTTTCCCATTCTCACTTTGAGGAAAGGCATTAGATTGGCTCGAGAGACTCCCCAACCATTCCATCACAACTTGGGATGAGTTGGAGGATACGTTTATTGCCAAATTCTTCTCACCAAGTCATATGGCGGCACTTCGGGATGAAATATTGGCCTGCAAGCAAGAGCCAGTGGAACCTTTGCATGAAATTTGGGAGCGGTATAGGACGATAGTGAAGGAATGCCCAAATAATGATATGACCGAGGCCATGATCTAACAAACCTTCTACCGAGGCATAAATACTACAAATCAATGCATTGTGAACTAATTGGCCAGGGGAAATTTTATGAAGCTTTCTTATGATGAGGCATGTGGTGTGCTTGATGAAATGGCGGACACTTCTTCAGCATGGCAGAGTAGAGCAAATGTGCCTCAAGGTGACCCTACTGTTATTCATTTGCACAAGGAATTACATGATCATGGTCAAGCGATAGCTGAGCTTACTACTACTATGAACCAATTGGCTAAGGCACAGTTGCAACAAGTTCAGAATCCACGCCAAGTGAATGACATGGAGGGTGTTAGTATGCTCGTCAACAAGAGAAGGCAAAGGAGGCAACAAAATCAAGGGAATTCTGAGCAATATGATGATACATGTGATGGGTTTCAAAATGATGGTTATGATGATCAAAGTGAAGAGGTACAATATGTCAACAACTATCAAGGCAATAGAGGCAACTCTTCAAACCAACAATGGCGACCCCAAGGAAATTGGGGCAATCAACAACAAGGTGGTGGTAATTGGAACAATAACAACCAAAACAACAATTAGGGTAATCAAAACAACAACCAAGGGAATTAGAATGAAAATAACAACAATTGGGGCAACAATAACAATAAAGGTGGGTGGAACAACAATGGAAACCAAGGCAACCGGGGGCAAGGCTTTCAAAGTCCCCCAATGTACCAATAACCGAACAATCCACCCTCTTTCCCTTCTCAAGGTCCTAGTTCTTCTGGTAATGATATGAGCAGAATTGAAATGATGTTCGAGCAGATGATGAAGAGGAATGCGGATTCGGATGCACAGTTAGCTTCTCACAATACCTCTATCCGAAACTTGGAGGTGCAATTAGGCCAAATCTCCCAGTTATTGAATACTCGCCCGAAGGGTGATCTACCAAGTGATATGGTAGTGAACCCATAGGGTGCGAACAATCATGTTATGGCGGTCACAACAAGAAGTAGGAGAGGCGGTGATGTCAATGACTCTAAGCAAAAGCAAGTCGTAGATGATGATGTTGAGTTGCAAGATGACAAAGTCCCTTTGGCAGTTGAAGATGTGGTTGATGAAAATGTGAAAAATGAAGTGAGGATTGATATTCAATAAGTCAAGGTGGAAACCCAAAATGATGTGAACCCGTCTAGGGAACACATAATTGACATGCCGGAGCTGGTTGTGCCAAAAGCCAAGGCTCATTTGCCAAGGCCACCTCCACCTTATCCTCAAAGGCTTGCGAAGCATAAAAATGATAATCAGTTTTAAAAGTTCATTGACATGATGAAAAGCTTATCTATTAATGTGCCTTTGGTGGAGGCACTTGAACAAATGTCGGGTTTTGCAAAATTCATGAAAGACTTGGTTACAAAGAAGCATTCTATAGATTGTAAAACTATAAAGATGACTCACCAAGTTAGTGCTATAGTGCATTCAATGGTCCCGAAGCTTGAATATCCCGGTGCTTTCACCATTCCTTGTACCATTGGGAGTGCGGATTTTTCCAAGGATTTATGTGACTTGGGAGCTAATATCAATTTAATGCCACACTCGATTTTCAAAACTTTGGGTATCGGGAAACCTAGGCCAACCTCAATGAGACTTCAAATGGCAGATCGATCGATGAAGCGACCTTTGGGCATTATTGATGATGCTTGTCTGGGTGGACAAATTCATTTTGCCGGCCGACTTTGTCATTTTGGATTGTGAAGTGGACTATGAGGTTCTTATTATCTTGGGTAGACCTTTCCTTGCAATGGGGAAGGCGTTGGTTGATGTTGAAACGGGTGAGCTCACTTTCCGAGTGGGAGATGAGAAGGTCGTTTTCCATGTTTGCAAGTCTATGAAGCAACCCAATAGCACCGAGGTGTGCTCTTTCGTAGACCTTGTCACAGCTGTGATTGTGGATAATACCAGTGCTATGATCAACGTGGAGGATCCTCTTGATACCGTGCTATTAAATCATGATGTCAATGAGGACTCAAGTAGAGTGGAGTGCGTGAATGCCTTACATGGGATGGGCTCTTATTCTTATGAGCCTAGAAAATTGTCTTTGGATCTTGAAAATCGGAAAACTCCACCAACAAAACCATCAATTGAGGAACCACCGGTGTTGGAGTTGAAACCACTTCCTCCAAACCTCAGGTATGAATTCTTGGGCTTAAACTCTACTTTACTAGTTATTCTTTCTTCTTGCCTTACTAATATGCAGGTTGAGTCCACTTGGGCGGTGCTTCAAAAGCGTAAAAGGGAAATTGGATGGACTCTAGCTGACACTCGGGGAATAAGCTCCGCATTTTGTATGCACAAAATTATCTTGGAGGATGATGCAAAGCCTTCCTTGGAGCATCAAAGAAGATTGAATGAGGCTATGCAAGAAGTGGTGAAGAAAGAAGTAATCAAATGGTTGGATGCCGGGGTTGTGTACCACATTTCTAATAGCTCATGGACTTCTCCGGTGCAATATATACCGAAGAAGGGTGGTATGACTGTGGTGACCAATGACAACAATGAAATTATTCCTACTCGGACAGTCACAGGTTGGAGGGTATGTATGGATTACTAGAAGCTAAACAAGGTGACCCGAAAGGACCATTTTCCATTGTTATTCCTTGACCAAATGTTAGATCGTCTTGATGGGCGTGCTTTTTATTGCTTTTTGGATGGATACTCGGAGTATAATCAAATCTTAATTGCCCCGGAGGATCAAGAGAAGACCACTTTTACCTGTCTGTATGGCATATTCGCTTTCTCTCGAATGCCGTTCGGATTGTGTAATGCTCCGGCGACCTTCCAACGATGCATGATGGCTATTTTCACCAACATGGTGGAAGATATCTTGGAGGTTTTCATGGATGATTTCAGTGTGGTTGGGAATTCCTTTGAAGAGTGTTTGGGTAATTTGGATAGAGTGTTGGCTCGATGTGAAGACACAAACCTCGTACTCAATTGGGAAAAATGCCATTTCATGATTGAAGAGGGTATAGTGTTGGGCCACAAAATTTCAAAGCATGTAATTGAAGTTGACAAAGCCAAGATAGAGGTGATTTCAAGGATTCCTCCCCCCATTTCTGTCAAAGGGGTGAGGAGTTTTCTTGGGCACGCGGGTGTTTACCGGAGGTTTATAAAAGATTTTTCAAAAGTGGTAAACCCCTTGTGCAAGTTTCTAGAAAAGGATGTAAAGTTTGTGTTCGATGAGGGATGTATGCAAGCATTCGAGCTGCTCAAGCTTAAGTTGACCACTACCCCTATCATTACCGCACCAAATTGGAGCTTGCCTTTCGAGCTCATGTGTGACGCAAGTGGCGTTGCAGTTGGGGCTATTTTGGGTCAAAGGGTTAACAAGATGTTTCATCCGGTGTGCTACGCAAGCAAGACCATGAATGAGGCTCAAAGGAACTATATAGTCACCGAGAAAGAGTTGCTGGCTATAGTGTTTGCAATGGAAAAGTTTCGACCATATCTTTTAGGGGACAAAGTTATAGTGCACACCGATCATGCCGCCCTTAGGTATTTGATGACAAAGAAAGACTCCAAGGCAAGATTGATGATATGGGTGTTACTGCTTCAAGAGTTTGATCTAGAAATTGGGGACCGGAAAGGTGGTGAGAATCAAGTGGTGGACCACTTGTCCCGTTTGGAGGAGGAGGGAAGGCCTTGAGATCAATGATTCATTTCCCAACGAGCAACTCCTTGTGGTGTCAATGAATGATATGTCATGGTTTGCCGATGTTGCCAATTACCTTGTGACTGGAGTAATCCCGTGTGAGCTCTCTTTTCACCAAGGGAAGAAGCTCAAGCGGGATAGTTTGGATTTCTATTGGGATGAGCCATACTTGTTCAAGATTTGCACGGATGGTGTGATTTGTAGATGTGTCCCGGAGGAAGAACAATTGAGTATCTTAGAGGCTTGCCATTATTCACCCTATAGTGGCCATCATGGTGGGTGAGAACCTCCTCGAAAGTTCTTAGTTGTGGATTCTATTGGCCCACCCTGTTCAAAGATGCGGGTGATTTTGTGAAGAGGTGTGACTATTGCCAAAGAGCGGGTGGAATTTCAAAAAGGGATGAGATGCCTCTCAATACCATTCTTGAAGTGGATATCTTTGATGTTTGGGGAATCGATTTCATGGGTCCATTTGTTAGCTCTTGTGGGAATACTTACATTTTTGTGGCAATTGACTATGTCTCAAAATGGGTTGAAGTCGTGGCTTTGCCTAAAAATGACGCCCGGAGTGTTGTTGCATTTCTTAAAAAGAGCATGTTCGTATGGTTTGGCACTCCTCGTGCAATTATTAGTGATGGGGGGTCTCACTTTTGCAATAAAGCTTTCGACACATTGCTTTCCAAGTACGGTGTCAATCATAAGGTTTCGACCCCTTATCATCCTCAAGCTAGTGGTCAAGTGGAAGTCTCCAACAGAGAAATCAAAATTATCTTGTCAAAGACGGTCAATGCAAATAGGACCGATTGGTTGAAGAAGTTGGATGACGCTCTATGGGCTTATCGGACGGCTTACAAAACTCCGATTGGGATGTCTCCGTATCAGTTGGTGTTTGGGAAAGCATGTCATCTTCCATTTGAGTTAGAGCACAAGGCCATGTGGGCTTTGAGGAAGTTGAATCTTGAATGGGATGTTGCAGCTAATCTTCGTGTTGAACAACTCAATGAACTTGATGAATTTAGATTTCATGCCTACTCCAGTTCGTCCTTGTATAAGGACAAGATGAAGTACCTTCATGACAAATATGTTCGTGGAAAGGAGTTCAACATAGGTGATTTGGTTCTCTTGTTCAACTCTCGGTTACGTCTGTTTCCGGGAAAGCTCAAATCCAAATGGAGTGGGCCGTTTGAAGTTGTGTTTGTGACCCCTTTTGGTGCTCTTGATTTGAAAAACAAAAATGGTGAAGTCTTTAGAGTTAATGGGCACCGGGTCAAGAATTATCTTGGAAAGTTTGATGATAGCCACGTGGTGGTGCTCCTTCATCTCAAGTGATGTGGTGGTAACATGTGTCGTACCACAACGTTAAATCAGGCGCTTCTTGGGAGGCAACCCATGTGTTTTTCTTCTTGTTTTCTTTGATTTTCTTTGTAGTATAGGATTGATTTTTGGGCTAACTGGTTGCGAGATGTTGCAGGGATTGTGTTGATGCAGTGCAAGACATAGTGAAGAAAATGTTCAGTCTCTGAAGTTGCCAGTGCAGCCGCACTACACTTTGTACGGTCCGCAATGGACCACTGCGGCCGCGGTCTGTTTTGTGCGGACCGCAGTGGGATACTGGGTCAAGCTTGATCATAACAGCCCAGTGCGTATCGCGGTCCATTTTGTGTGGTCCGTACTAGTAGGTGAGACTGGGCCCCAGGGGCTTTTCTATAAATAGACCATGGGGACCCCCTTTTATCCTTTTCGCAATTTTAACTCTCAAAAGCATAGAGCACTGTTCATCTTCCTTTCTTCTTGTAATTAACTACTTACATCGATCATTCCTTACTTCATCTAATAACTGGTAACATAATTTTCCATTTTCTTGTTTCAATTCTGTCAATTTCATTTTATTTTCAATTTTTCTTAGCTTATAATTCTTGTTCCTCCCGTAATTAGTTCGCTAGATGGGTTAGATTGGTTGTAATGCTGATTCATGAGGACTTAATGAGTTTTGTGGACTGGGTAAATATGTAGGGACATAAATTAGCAAAAGTTGAACTTAAAAACAAAATCTAAGAACCCTAACTCAGTGCCACTGTTGGGCACCCTGTGCGGACCGCGATCACTTTTGTGTAGTCCGCGGTGACCTAGTGCGGTCCGCAGTACCACTTTGTGCGGACCGTGTTGACAAACTTCAGAAAGATTACTCTTGGTTAGTGCGGCCACACTACATATTGTGCAGTCCGCACTGGCCCAGTGCGGCCGCGGTACCATTTTGTGTGGGCCGCACTGGTCAGATTCAGAGGAAGGTTAGTCTGAACCCCATCCCTGTGCGAACCGCGGTCGTTATTGTGCGGTTCGCGGTGGTCCCTGTGCGGCCGCAGTCCATTTTGTGTGGTCCGCACTGGGCTATTTCTGCAACCTGGCTGCAACTTTTCAATTCTGTCTGCAATTCGTTCTACATAAATGTTGCTCACTGTTTCTATTGATACTAACAATGTAAGATGATTGTGTTTGCAGATAATGGTTAAACAAAGAGGAAAAGGCTCCAAACAACCCGGCAGAGGTGATTCCTCCCGGGGAGGGAAGTAGATATTGGTTAAACTCACTCCTCAGGCTCGTCAAAACATAAAGAAGATGAGAAAGGCAATTAAGCCAGCTGATAGAGCCTGTGATCAGTCGGGGAGTGAGTAGCTTCCCTCCCAAGATATCTCTTCAGATTCAGTACCAACACATTTCTACTCAAGTTTCAGATTGACAGATGGCACTCCTCCACCATCACTCACTGCCCAAGCACCAGAGCATGTTCCTACTGAGTCATCTGAGGGCTCAGCAGCCGACAGTGATGAGTACTCCACCTCCCCTACAGCTTCATTATCCGGGGAGAGTGCATACGAAGGTGAGGAGAAGGTGTATGGGGATGATGAGGTATTTGAGGGGGGTGAGACTCAGGTTGGGAGCATTGCCCGAACTAGAAAACCTGAAGTTTGGGAGGATATATTTGTGAGCCAAGTGGCGTACCACAAATTTAGGTACCACAAATTTAGGGAGTGGTGGCCGGTGAGAAAATTGATACCGGAGCGGAGTTTCATTGATAGAGATCTGTTACCCCACAACCCTGATGTGCATAGACAGTTCAGAACGATAGTGGGTTGGGAGCACTTCTTAGATGACTGCGTGGATGCCAAGGAACACTTGGTCAAAGAGTTCTATTGTAATGTAGCCCATATCTTAAAGGGCTCCAATGTGACCAAGGTTCGGAACCTCAAGGTGTTGTTTGATGGGAAGTCTCTCAACGAATGCCTGGGTTTCAATGAGAAAGATGAGTCTCTTTATATGGCAAAGCTAGAGATGGGCGAGGAGCTCTGTCCATGGTTAGCTCAGTACCTGGCAATCCTAGGTACCATTCCGGAGTGGTTGACTGCTGGGGTCAAAATATTACGGAGGACCCTAAACTTTGAGGCGAGAGGCTGGGAGACATTTGTGTGCAGCCGATTAGACCTTACTACCCATGACCAAACACTTCCTCTCTACTGGGCTGTTTTGGTTGCTACCATTATGGCGGGGTACCCCATCAACGTGAGGAATATGATGTCCCGGATCATTTCTATAGTGGGTGTCGAGAGCGACCGGAACTATCCTTTCCCCAACATCCTTACTATGTACTTCCGAGACTTGGGGGTGGACAAGAGGCCATATGACATCAAGGTCAAGGCGACAACCCCATTCTCCTGGTACAACTTGAAGGGGAATGACAACCTCAAGGACAAGAACTACAAATCCCTTGCTATTTCCCCAACTGGCCAGTATGAAGAGCCAGTTGTGGTAGAAACCCCCGCTGATCCTGCCTCCACTCATGCTGAGATGCCTCCCGGACATTCCACATCAGTAGGCCCGGAGATCCCATCTACCCGGGCCCACCTCATCACTGCCCACCGGCTGAGCTAGGCCCTTCTGAGTATAAACAACTGGATGTAGACTGCCTCATCCAAGTTGTCCACATTGACTACCACAGTAGAGGCTCAGTCGGCTCCTCCAGCCCCTCAGGTGCCCCAATCGATAGAGGATGCTTTGAAAGAGATACTTGAGAACCAGAAGAAAATCCTCACTACTTAAGAGACATTGACCAAGGTAGTCGATTCACACAGCAAGGTTCTCAAGGAGCTTGCTCTGGAGCGTAAGAAGCTTAGGAAGACACGGGCCTCCAAGGAGTCCGTGAAGGAGCTGCGGGCAGATGTAGATAGACTGAAGGCAGACCAGCTGCCTTTGGACCTGTTGCTCGATGACCCAGTATCAGCAGCTCATCCACAGCCGGAGCAAACCTAGAGGCCTCCGAAGAGGAGGAAGATTCCTAGAGCCGATAATGCTATCATCCAGTTGGCAGACCCAGCAGAGACTTCCTCCAGTCAGCCACAGGGTGTACCAAATCCAGAGCCTGTCCAGGTCCAGGCTCAGGTCCCAGGAGCTGAGCAGCAGGACACCGGGAACCAGTTTGAGGTTCCCTAGCACACAGAGACCCAGGGACCATCCATGATCCTATGCAGACCGACATGGCTTAGGGAGTCTTCAAATCCTTTTGCTATCATTTTTTATGCTTATTTGGACTAGTTGGCATTGGGGACAATGCCAGCTTTTATTTGAGGGGGTGCACCCTACATTTTTGGATGACTGTATATATTGATTCATTTTATGCTTTCTTGATTTTTACATTTGGTTTGTATATAATTTAATATTTAGTTACTTTTATCACATTTTTCATCTTTCTTTGTGTCTGTATATAAAGCTACATCATTGTACATATTCATCCCCGTTGTATATTCAAATCCCCTATTGTATATATTCGTTCTGTTTTTGCAAATATTTTCCATTTTTAGCATCTTATTTATGTTCGTAGCTTTTTGTTTTGTTTTGGACGTATTCAATAAGCCTTTGGTTTTCTTAAAGCCACGGTTCTTTCCAAAGGTAGAGTGTTGTGTGAACCGGGTGGCTCTTCCTAATGATTGATGGCGTGACAACCTTAATAAGGGTTTGAGTCCATTTTTGTTTTTGTTTTTAGTAGTTTATAGTTAAGGATACCTCAAGCAAAGCTTCACTTGGGCCTAGCACATTTGTCTTTGATCTCATAGTCAAAGACAAAATGTTGTGTTTAGGATGGTGAAAGTCTTGACCTTGAGACTCTTGTGTTGGCTGATAATCATCAATTGGTTTTTCGAGCCCATTGTGTGCTCAAATCATATCTAAGGTCGTTGTGGGCCCCCGACTATATGTCTTTAACAATCCTGTAGCTTGTGTGGTAAGAAATCGAATTGCGAGTCGAAGTCCTGAGCCACTGGTCTAGAACTTGCCCTGAATGGTTGTTGAGGCAAAATCTTAAGTGAAATTTGACTTGAGAAGTGATTATAGGCTCTCCTTGATCCAAATGATAGTTTGAACAATTCCATGGCCTACCAATGATATGATCTCTAGTTAACCCTTTTGAGCCTTAGACCTGTTTCTTTTAAGAACCATGATACAAGCCTATATCCGTTCTAAAAGATACTCTCTTTTGGCACCCGATCTTTCCTTGAGCACATGGCAAAAGTACAAGTTTGGGGGGAGAGACGAGGAATGAAAACAAAGTGGTAAAAGGCACAAAAATGAAGAAAAGGAAAGGCAATAAAAAGAAAGAAAAGCAAAAGACAAAAAGAATGCTCAATATGAAAAAGAATAAAAAGGGATTCAAGAAAAGCAAAAGAAAGAAAGGTGTGGAAAGTTGAAAAAGGAGAAACGGTTTGAATTGTATAAGAAAGAGTGACAGTGTGTCCCTTTAACCCCTTAGAAAGAAGTGAGATGACTCAAAGAGTCAAGAGAATGTGTGCCAAATGAATCAAAAGAAGTGCTTAAGGGAAGATGGAATCCACTTAGAACAAAACATTTCCTACCCTGAACCAAAAGCCTTCACAATGACTCCACAAAAGCCCTATATGATCTTGAGTTGAATGAAGCTTACATTAGTGGATACTTACATAAGGGGAAAGCATATGATACTTAAAGGCGGACTTGTGACCTTTTCTTGAGAGAGATGAGTGAATTCCCATTAACCTCGGTTTGTGTGCCAAAATTCTAAAAGGTAAGGTTTGCTTATGGAGAGTTGAGGATGTGTGAGTTTGAGTTCCACAATGACCAAAGTAATTGATAGAGTTCTTTGATGCAATAAGTCAACTCTTGATACTTTTGTGTCACACTTGATCCATGGATTTTCAAAGGCTAAATATTGTTAATGATTTATTTGTATTGAGGGCAATTGTTAGTCCCAATTGATGCTAATTGATGATATCTGAAAATTCTTGGATTTTCCCTTAAGGGGTGGGTCTTATTTTGTTTTCTTGAGGACAAGCAAAAGCTTAAGTTTGGGGAGTTGATAACTAGGGATTTTGACGTGTTTCATGCTCCTTCTTGCTTACGCTTTGATTATACATTCTTACAAAATAGCCAAAAGGCTCATAAGTTATGCTTGATTGTAGGTTTGATCAACAAAGTGACGAGATATCAAAGATCGGCTCAAAAGGAGTGAAACCTGCACAAGTACCAAAGACAAGACAACTCAGGACAAACAGGCCTAGTACAGCCGCACTACACTTTGTGCGGTCCGCACTAGGGAGATTCATAGAGCTAGATTTGAAGGCATCAAAGTAGTGCGGCCGCAGTACATATTGTGCGGTCCGCACTGAAAACGCCGCGGCCGTACTACCATTTTATGCGGTCCGCGGAAGCAAACTTCAGAGAGATGTCAAGTGCCAAGGTTCAAGCCTGTGCGGTCCGTAGTCCATTCTGCGCGGACTGCATTAGAAGCCTCTGCGGTCGCGGTCCATTCTGCGCAGTCCGCGGAGCCTGGGTTCAGAGAGTTGAAATTTCAGAGTCAAGAGCCTATTGCGGCCGCACACCATTTTGTACGGTCCGCACTGAGCCCGCATGGGCATTTTTATCTAGTTTTTTTAGCTTAGTATAAATAGAACCTTTTTCCATTTTTAGGGTATCAGATATTATCAGCTATTTTCTGAACTGAGTTGCGCTCGTGAGAAGACCATCTGTAGCCATTATGGGCATTTTTACTTAGTTTTTATCATTGAATCTTTGTATTTACCTTAGAAATTAAATAATATGTCTTTATCTTCATCTATTTCTCTATTTTTCTCGTCCAAGCATGAGTAGCTAAACCCATTAGCTAGGGTTGTGGCTCAACCCTAGTATGGGTAATTGATGGGTATTGTGATTTAGGGCTAGATTGACTATGGGTGTTTGTTATTTGGGTCAATTTTATGGTTTAATTTATGAATTGGTGGTTGCAAACACCGGTTTGTGCTAAGTTGACTTGGATCTTCTTGAGAAAGAGAGCCTAAGTCTCCAAAATTGATCCAACAAGGAATTGGGATAGATTCAAGAGAATTGATAGCCCCAATTAAAGGGTTAAACCTCGAGAGAGTAATTACCCGACTTAAACCCTAGTTGCTTGAGCAAATTTGCCTACCTATTTGGTCTTGAGAAAGTCAATTGGGCAAAATCACTCTCTCTACCGAGAGGTGTGAGAGTGGGTAAAATCGTGCAGCGGTTATAGCATATTTCTCCAATCATGTCAATCGTTCCTTAGAAGCAATTACCCATCAATTAGCCACCTAGGTGAAAGTCACTGCCCTAGTGCCTTTTTATCCATTAGATACAATTTTTTACAATTCTTGTTTAACGTAATCTAGTTGCAATTATAATTAGTAGTTGATAGCAGTAGTTTGTTAAAGAAAAACCAAAAATGATTGGAAATGATATTTGGAACAATTACACAATCTAAATAGATACTCGACTCCATTTCTAGCTCCCTGTGGAAATCGATCCCGACCCACAAATCGGGTAAAAGCTATTACGGCCTTCTCTTCCTACTTTTTAGTAGTGCGGAGTAGGCTGCGATCACCAAGCAGCACGAGTACAAAAGTAAGAAAAGAAAACAAAAGACTAAGTTACTACATCTCCGGGACCCGGAGGAAGAGAAGTATCTGCGCCCCCAGAAGAATTAGATGGATCCGCTGCCGACTCATTATTTTGGCCTTCAGCATCATCACCTTCCACTTCTTCTTCAGTTTCTGAGAACACAGAATTGGAACCAGAAGAACTGGTAGCATCGGCCTGGATCGGTAGACCTCTTTTAATAGCTAACTCTAGCTTAAGGGCTTTAGCAATTGCGGCATCAAAGTCAGTAACACCCGTTTTAGCCTCTTCCAAAGTGTTTCTCCTCATTTTGTACATAACATATGCTTTTTCAACAATGAGGGAAGGCGCTCGGTGCTTGAGTTCTTCTTTAAAATGGTCAACCTCGACAAAAAGGTTTTCCCGCGCGGATCTAACAGACCAGAGGCTGACATCGAGGTCACGGACCGTAGACCTAAAAAGTCTATTATGCTCAATGGTTTTCTTATACTTCTCCGCCAATTGGGCATACTTCACCTCGGCAACAGCAAGCTCTTCAGTTTTGGAGTTCAAGGCCACTTCAAAATTATTTAATTTTTCAGCAGAGGCAGTCTCGCGATCGAATGCAACTAGAACAACACTATGGACTTCAAACCATTTGGCCCTCGCCTCTTCAAATTGAACCCTTAACGGGGCGATCTCTAGGCAAAGGGTCTCAACTTCTTGCTCGTTTTGCTGCAACTGAGATTCTAACGCAATAACCTCAGCAGCTTTAGCTTCCAGTTCTGGGAGGCGAGCAACAGTTTGGTCCCACTCAGCCAAAAGTTGATCCCGCTCAGAGGTAAGTTCCTCTTTATCTCGAATCAACCTTTGGAGGAGGCCCTCGGAAGCAAGAAAATTGGCATGAAAAACAAAAATGTGAACTCAAAATAATATTGTATTAAAGGTAGAAGAAATAACGAAGGAAATAAAGAATATACCATTGCGGTATTGTGCATATCATTGTTCAACAAGCACTCCCCTGAAAGAGCTTGTATCGTTTCTCTATCTTTTTCTAAAGCCAAAGACTTCAGATAGTTAGGAAGTTCCACTAACCGGTACAGCAGATTGCATCCAACGGAGATCGAGATAGTAACACTCCTCCTTCTCTGCGGATCTTCTGAGGGGGCAGCATAATTTTGCCCTAAGTTCCCATAAACTAGAGACAGGGGAGGGAAACATCCTCTTCTCGGACTGATGCGGTCGATGAAGATGATGTAGTCATTGTTGGTGGAGGAGTTAGTGAAGAAGGAGATGAAACTGATGGCGTTGTAGGGTAAGAAGCAACTGCGGCAAACGTAGTGCTGGTTGTTGGTTGCTCGTCGATCGAAGATGGCAAGGGCACGATACTTAGTCTCACGGTATCGGGCACAGCGACGGGATCCGGCAACGGGAGTTGGCATTTTCTACCATCTCAAACTCCTCCCAGAGTGTCGACGCATCGTCCTCGATTGGTGTAACTAACTTAACAGATTGAGCATTCTGTTGAGTTGATGAAGGTCGTCGTCTTTTATATAGAGAAACCACCTCATCACTAGCTTCTCTATCATTATCAATAACCACGGTATATATGGCCGTCTCGGGCGCAATGCTCGACACCATAGTATCTGAAGATGATTCAGGCACGACACTCTTTGCCCTTTTATTTTTTCACTGGTCGCGGAGGAACATCTCTTTTTTTCTTGCTTGCTCTCCGGCTGGGGACTCCGAAAAGAAACACTTGCACCCAAAGCAGGCCCGAAGATGCCTGTTCCAGTAAATGCTTCCTGAAGCAGCTTCGCTGCATGAGCAGGATTAGCTAAAACATCCTCCTCTGGGACGACGATCGAGTCCGGGAGTAGACCTGAATTCAGCAAAAAAAGAAAGGATTAATCAACTTCCTTACACGAAAAACAAAGATGAGATGAGTCTGAGTTACCATGATATTATGCCCTTCACTCATATTTAAGGGCTAGTTCTTTCTACATTCAGGTCTCAGGTGTAGTGACGTCTAAGATTTTTTAGATCCACTGGTCCAAGCCTTCAACTCTAGGTGGTACCCATCAAGTTGTTAAAACAGGTAAAAGAAGTAGGGCCAATAATGTGAGATGGTCTTTAATGAAAGAAAGGTTAAACGAGGAACTTACGAGTGTGGTTCCATGATTCCAGAAAGGATGAAGCTGTTGTCGGAATGATATCATTGGTGGTAACTGCAACATATCGTTCCATCCACCCACGACCATTGTCATCATCTATGCTAGATAGCAGAGCATGGTGGCCATGTTTGTTAAAATTTACCATCCCCCCCTCCCCCGGAAGATCTTGGGGGCATAGAGGTTCATTACTTGAGATAGGGATAACTCTTCTCCCGTCTCCTGACACAGGCGTTAAAGACAAGAGATTGTCCTCCACACGAAGGGCTTACTTGCACCAAACATACTTGGTAGTGGAGGTAGAACTCCACAATGACGGAGTCAAGCTCTCCCCTTAAAGAAAATGCTCCCAAAGTTTATCCACTATGCCATATCAGGAGTGATAATGTTTAGATCTTGGCAACAACAGTTTTCCTTTATAGCAGGAATGCTAGAAGGACGGATGGAATAAAGATATCTGCCAACGGCCCATGTACGAGGGTTAACAAAAGGAAATTTCTCTTCAAAGTCTTTAGTTTTGACAATACTTATGGAGATGATGGTGCTCACCATAGGAGGAGGAGCCTCATCGGCTTTGCATTTGTTCCTTGAGGAATTAGGGTTTTTAGAAGAAGAAGTCATTCTGTATTAGAAAAGAAGGGAAAAAATTTCTCTTAGGAAGAAGGTTAAAGAAAGGTTGAAGACAAAGTACGAGTTGAATGAAGAGAGTTTGAAGAATTATAACGTGTAAACGAAGAAGTTTGATACGTATAAGCGAAGGAATAGGCGACTAAAATCGTGGCCATAATTACCTCGATAACTGGCAAAAATGATGCTAAATCATGGGATGACGCGTATTCGGGGGATTAAATGCGGAGAGATATGCATCTAATCAACCGTCAGTAAACTTTTCAGAGGGGGTTCAGTGAATTTCCAGCCAAAGAAGATGTTTTTACCAACTTCCCGGTGACACAAAGTTATGCCACCGGAAAGCAGGGGGACTATCTGTATAGGGTAAAATATATTTATATTAAATGATTGCATAAAGAAGTGACACGTGGAGCCGAAAACAGAAGATAGTTGAATCCGAAGGTAAAAATCTCGTTTGTTACCGGAGAGAATTATACTCACAAATATGAAATAAAGTCTGCCACTTGGTAGCATTTAATGAGAAATATTCTATAGCATTAAGCACACGGCCCGTTACAAAGAATATGACACTCACTACCTGTCGTTACACATTCTTCAATGACCTTCATAATTGACATTAAAGAGTAGCTTGATCCTATGACCTTGTTCTCTAGGTGCAACTATAAATGGTGAGCTCTATTATCATTGTGAAGGTCACGCATTTTCTAGAAAACATACGTTATACTCTGTTCAAAGCTTAATATAATTTTATCTTTTTGTTTACTAACATCATTGTACCGAGAAGCCCTCCTCTCGAGATTGCTATTTCTGTTATTCTATCTTTATCTCAAGGCTAAGTGCCATATTTTTATCTAATTCATCTATTATTTTCGGATCAAATTAATTCACTTGTCTATAAACTATATAAAAATTTAATTGTACTGTTTTATGGATAAACACCTTCACGCCTAATTTTCAAGAACTTCATGCTTTTAGGAGCTATTTCTGCAGAGTTTTCATAATTAACATGATTATTGTTTCGAAATAGTTCAAATAACGAGCCTAATTATATTCTCAACTTGTCGTTATCTGAAAACAAAAATGAAAGAGCTCTTTTTCAAGATTCTTATTCGGCAAACAGTTTGAAATAGAACCCATCATAGCATATGGGTTTGGTACCCTATTTCCTTATCGATAGGGGATACTTCACTAATGACTAAAGTGTGTAATATGAGAATCCACAAAACCTCAATAAAACCTTTCATTTTGATACCTCAACAAAACCTTTTTTCTTTTTGACAATCCAACCTTGACTAACATGGGGCAGGCATTTATAATGAGTTAACTTTTGAATATTTAATTATTAAAAAACAAAATTATTAAATAAACTTGCCTTAAATTTTAAAAAGTTTTCTCGGGTTATGTTACAAATGAAATATTGAAACTTACGTGGTAGGAAAGATAAAAAATAATTAATTTTGAAACTAAATTTAAAATAAATGTATTTCACTTTTGGTTGAAATAAACATTATACGAATTGAAGCATGTAGGGACAAGGCAGACAACACACAGCGACGTCGGCCTCATCCAAGGGTACAAGCAGACCCAGCCTACTAGCAAAAACGGGGACCACGTGATAAAGATGGAGTAAAGAGACCCACAGCGCCAATTGGTTCCCAAATCTACTTCCTTTCTCATAATTGTTTGTTTGGTCCAATTCTATTTCTCATAACCAAAATTTATGGGATATTTAAAATTTACTGATTCCATTAATATAAAGGTTATGAAATGATATATTAGGCCACACTCATAAGATCCCATTCTATCTTAGCTTTGTTTTATCTGAATACTTCAACTATATTTCAAATGTATTATTTAAACATAATATACCTACATGATAAGATAAGTGTTTCTTATATTCTTCCGAAAAATAAACTCCACACCCAAATGCTTAATTAGAGCTTTTGGATTTTTCCTGTTAATTAACTACTATTTCGTGTTGTTCAACTAGAGCTTTATCATCAGTATGTGAAACTACCGTTCTTCCTTTCCTCTAACTAGCAATTTTCTTTTCAACCTATTACCACAGCATTGTTTCCTTAATTGGAGACCTCACCATTATTTGCTGTTTGACTAATAAGTGTCAAGCTTTTTGTTAAAATAATTAATGATAAAATAGAGGATGAATCTTAGTTAAATATAATAAATTCTAGATCTAATATTGAAGGATTTCAGCGGTGCGGATAATGTTTGAAAATAATGAATATCGGATGTGAGCGCTCAATGATTGTCAATGAATGTTATAATAAGAACATATAATAAATGTAGACAATGACAATAAATGTAATAAGAGAGAATTTATCACCCAAATATTATGTAACTTGGATGATTCTTCCACCTGACAGCAATGTGGAAAGATGAGAAGTGAAGATGGATAAGGAATACTTGGATCTTACAAGCGTAGATTGAATAACATATGTTGAGCAATGTCGTCATTGAACAAGACAACTTTTGTATATTCTTTATAGTCAACCCTTTACAATTTGCTCTTATCAAAAAGTGAAGATGTCCCTTTTGTTCTTTATCTCTTCTTATTTATAGGGGTTATCCCAAGAAACCTTAAAAAGTACAACATAAAGAATATCCAATGGAATATTCCTTATATCTATTGCTAAACTAACCTACCGTTGCTTCCTTCCTTCATTTGCTTGACTTCGGCAATGATCCTTCCTAAGACGACTCCTCACCATAGTGTCGTGGTCGGCTCTATCCTCGACCATGTTCGTTTGCAGTTATCAAAACGCCCAAATTTAGACCAATACAGTTAGTCCTTCCGCTTATTGAGGTCGTGATTTTAAACATCCTCAATGAGCGGATCTGTCCTGCAACCATTAAGAAGAAATTTGGTCATGTAGATTGAATCGAATCGGCCAAGGTCGACGAAGCAACGCAGCCGGCGGGGCTGCGGTTGGCGTGGCCAAAACGGGATGACATCATGGCCACGAGCGTCATCATTACACGTCTTCCCGATACAGCGTCTCTACTTTTGTCGCTTCGATTTTAGTGCCATTGATGGTCTTTTCCTTCGATTCTCGTGTCACCCAACCCTATAAATAGATGGAGGGGGGTTAATTTTCGAAAGTTTTCATCACTTCTCATTTCACATGCGTGTTGTCCCTCTCTGATCTCTACTTTCGATCTCTTGCAACCAATTTGATTTCAGTTTTTGACTTCTTACCCAGTTGATATCTCCTTCTTCAAGCTTTATTGCATTCGTTTTACTACATAATTATGTTAAAATCCCCTCATATTCATGATGAAGTTTCTGATGCCACTCCATTATCAGTGGCCCTTCCTCCCGGCGGTGAGGAATTCATGGTTGAAAAGGAGGAAAGCTTCCCCACCGTGGAGGAAGTGGTCCCCAAAAACCCTTTGGTCAGACATGACTTCCCAAAGGAACCTTCTCCCACTTAGAAGCTTTATGAGACGGGACCGCCTCAAATAGCCAACATTCGATCTAATTATCGTATTCCTCCTCATGTTGAAATTGTTCCAGCCGGGGGCGAGATTGTAGAGGTTCACCGACTAGGACATTGTGCCCTCTACGTTTATCCGTTCTTAATTGGTTATTCTCTTTCCCTCCCCTCATTAGCGGAGGAGTTTAGCCGATTTTATAACGTTTGCCCAGCGCAGCTCTCCCCTTATTTGTACAAGGGTTTTCTGATGTTGGCGAAGTACGCAGAGTTGGCCGGCTGTGAGGTCAACGTTCGCCACCTGCTACATCTGTTCTCGCCCAGCTTTTATAGAGGTACATTGATACACCTGCGGCATCGTGGGATCAAAGGGTTGGTGGCTGGGATGGATGATAAGACAAACCAGCGGTTCTGGCATAAGTACTTCTTCATCAAGACTGAGTAATTGGTGGCGGACCCGGCCAGGTTCCCCGAGCAATGGAACTATAATCGTAAATATTTTTGTCGTATGCTCATTGTTTTCTTTTATTCTTTCATTTTCGACTTACTCGTGGCTTCATTGCTTTCAGCTGAGAGACGTGCACCTTCTCCCGTCTTCGATATTGAAGATTACGTGGCTCGCTTGTTACCCCACAATGTGGGAATTTGTGACTGGGCGTCCTTTCACAAACATTTTGGGCCTAAGACCCTGTCCAGTAAGTGTTATTTCTAGCCTTTGACTTATTGCCGTTTACCATAGCTTTTTGATACGACCTCCCTTTGGTGCCAGGTCGACGAATTTCTAAAAAGGCTAAGGCTCCCATGCCCGCATTTTGCCAAGCTATCGCATTGGCCGGAATGCAATTTACCTTAGCTGAGTCCGTTCGAAGAGGTCGGACTCAAGTTCCGCCGACGAGGGACTCCGCCCCTCAAACGGTTGCAGTGCGGGATGAGATCTCTTCCCAGCCCATCTATCATCATGTAGACGAGCCATATAATGATGAGGAGACACCGTCGAGGAAAAGGCGAAGGGTGGAAACCGGGAAGGCCAATGTCGCTGACGTCGAGCCGGAAAAATTCGTCGGGCCAATGTCGTTGGGCCCAAGACCCCGTCCAGTAAGTGTTATTTCTAGCCTTTGACTTATTGCCATTTACCATAGCTTTTTGATACTACCTCCCTTCGGTGCCAGGTCGACGAATTTCTAAAAAGGCGAAGGCTCCCATGCCTGCATTTCGCCAAGCTATCGCATTGGCTGGAATGCAATTTGCCTAAGCTGAGTCCGCTCGAAGAGGTCGGACTCAAGTTCCGCCGACGAGGGACTCCGCCCCTCAAACGGTTGCCGTGCGGGATGAGATCTCTTCCCAGCCCATCTATCATCTTGTAGACGTGCCATCTAATGATGAGGAGACACCGTCGAGGAAAAGGCGAAGGGTGGAAACCGGGAAGGCCAATGTCGCTGACGTCGAGCCGGAAAAATTCATCGCTTTGGAAGCAGAATCTGCGCTTACACCAAATGTAGAGGCCGTTTCCACGGCATGTGCCGTTATGGAGAGGAGACCCTCTAGGGTTGAGGGGGTTCGTGATAGCAAAGTGCTTACACAGGCCGCAGAAGGTGGCTCATCATCGGCGGTCGTGGGAAGTAGAGCGATCCCTACGGTGGGATGACGACTCTAGCTCGGACATCGACCCTGATGAGGTATGTGCCTTCTTGGAGAGAAATACTCATGTGGATATAAGGACGGAGGGTCCTAATCGGCACATAGTCATTCCCGTGGACTACGACCTTTTGGCCAACTCAGAACGGGTGATGCCGGACTTTGCTCCCCTATGCGCGGCTTCTGAAAACACGGCGCTACAGGCGATGAACGATGTGGATCTATCGTTGGGTATATCCGGCATGGCTCTGCGAGTAAGTGCTTTTCTATGTTAGAATTTGTTTCGTATGCATAATTTGCTTACACTTACTCCTCTCTTTTTGCATGTCAGACTCTTATCATGGGGATCGAGCATGACCGGCGGGAGGAGCGGAGGATGACCATTTTTAAGAATATGATCTCCAAGTATAAGGAGTATCATACTAAGCAACCACCGATTGTTGACTTCCTTAGCCAGGATGGCGAATTTCAGTCGTTTCGTGATGGGCTCAAACAGAAGGACGATGAGCTGACGAAGAAGGATGAAGAGCTGAGGGAGCGGGACGATGAGCTTATGAGGGCCATCAGTAGGTGCAACGAGCTTGAGGTAGCGCTAAAGGCCAAAGAGGACGAGCTCGAGGTGAGTAAAGGGGTGATGGCTGAGAACACCGACCTTCAGGCGCAGGTGGCATCCTTAACGGCTGAATTCGGGCAGAGGGAGGCAAGATATATCGATTTGAGGGGTGAGTTGAGTGTCAAGGTCGAAGAATTGAGTCGGCCCGAGAAAGGCAGAATGGCCGATATGGCTGAAGTGGCGGCCCTAGAAGACGCCCTCCTTGTTTGCAGGTCAGAGTGGGTTAATAAGATGGAGACATCGGCGCTTAAGTTGGCAAGGTTGGAAGAATGGATCCAGGGTTTAGAGGCGGAGTTGTCTAGGTTAAACGAGCAAGTCGTTATCTTGAGGGCCGAGGAGACTCGACGGCAGTCACAGCCATCTGCATCTCATACTTCTGCCGATCCCGGTGTGTCGCAGGAGTTATATGAGATATGGGTCCATGTCGAGGCTCAACTTGACGTGTACAAATCTCTGAAGGCTACCGGGAAAGTTTTCGAAGTGGAGCTTGAGGTCGTCCATGTCAAGGCACGTGCAGCCCGTGAAGCTTGTGGTTACGACCCTCTTACGCCTAGCGGGGATGAGGATGCCGACGCCGCAGATAGGCTTGCCTCTGATCCTTGGTATGATGATGAATACACCGATGGGGATGATGTGGCGTGAAACTGTTGCACTTAGTTTTTTTTTTGCTTTGCTATTTTTGTGAAGGCGTCCTCGAGCCCTTTGTAAAAAGTATTGTAATCCGATAATTGAAATGGAACACTTCCCTTTTTGCTATGTATTTCTGGATTCCCGTTCTCTTTTCCTGTCCTTATTTTTTGCTATGTGGGGAAGCCTCTAATTTTTCGGTTGTTTGTATATGTTTGATATTGGTTGAGTCAAACATAGACTGACTTGAGGTCGAGTATCAATTAGCTCGGATGAGATCGAGGTTTGATGAGGTCGAAAATCAAATAATTCGAGCGAGGTCGAATGTAAAGTATTTCGAGCGAGGTCGAACGCAAGGTAATTCGAGCGAGGTCGGACGCAAGGTAATTCGAGCGGGTCGAACACAAGGTAATTCGAGCGAGGTCGAATGTAAAGCAATTCGAGCGAGGTCGAATGTAAAATGTAAAGTGACTTGGTGGAGTGCAAAGATGTTGCTTTATTTCATTCATTGGAGAATATTACATGTTTCTGTTTGTTCCATACATATATTGGAGAAGTTCCAGTGTACCTAGTCCCTTCATCGTTTGGCTTGGAGAGGTAGTGACAATTTTTGCAATTAAAAGGAGATGTTCCAATGATAGAAATGTAATGATATATCTAAAACTAAAAAATTTAAAAATGCTTTAATTAGATAAAGTCTTTTTATCTTTTTTAAACTCCGCCTTTTCACATATAATTAAATGAAAGAAGTACTTTAAATTAAAATTGCTTCGAAATATTTTGACCTATCAAAAAACTTAGAAATAAATGTTCCAAAATAAAAGCCAAGGGCAGAAATGGAAAGAGCCACTCACATAACGAATCATTTTTCTTACCTTCTACTAATATTCTAACCCGAGAAGGGACACTTTAGGGCAAAATTTACATTTATATGATGATCTAAATCTCGTTTACAACATTTATATGACATCATTTTAAGTTTGTTTATAAGAAAATCCTTTCTATACTCAAATACTATTTTGAATCATTCTATTTTTAATGAGCTGTTAATTACGATAAAAAATATATATATCTAAGATGAAAAAATTTAAAAATACTACTATACTATCAAAAGTGTTTCTATTTCTTTAATAGCATGTATTGCCAAGCTTGTTTTTGGCTAAAAATATTTTTTTCTAAAATTAAGATATTTGATATAGCTTATATAAGGAAAAAATGCCTTTGAGATGAAGTAAATTTAGAAATAATTTTTGAAAAGCAAAAAAAAAAAAAAGATTTTCCCAAAAAAAAAAATCTTTTGAGAAAAATATATTTAAACATTTTTTTTTTAAAAAAAAAGCTAATTACTGCTAAGAAATATTATTCAAATTGATTAATCAAATACAAACTACTTTTTACTAATAATATTTTTTTGAAAAAGCATTTTTGAAAAATTTTCTTTTCAAAATTAGTTGATTTTAAAAGTTTGACCAAACATGTTATAAGATGCAGGAGGTGAGGCTGAGATGGTTCGGGCATGTTAAGATGAGAAGTATAGAAGCCTTAGTTAGAAGGTGCGAGCGGTTAGCCTTGGCATGCAGCAAGAAGGGTAGAGGTAGGCCTAAGAAGTCTTGGGAAGAGGTTATTAGGCGGGACGTGACACAGCTGGAGCTGACTGAGAACATGGCCTTAGACAGGAGGGTGTGGAGGTCAAAAATTAGGGTAGAAGGTTCGTAGGTAGTCGAGTGTTTCTCTTTTATCTTACTTAGTTCGCTAGCATTATGGTTAATATGATATTTTTTATTCATAGATGACTATTACTACCTAAAATTTGAGTGCATTCTTGAATTCAATCTTATTTCATCGTGCAATTACCTTTTCTTTTCGGTCGTTCTCTAGCCTAGGGTCTATCGAAAACAGTCTCTCTAATCTTACGGGAAAGGAGTAAGGATGCATACATCTTACCTTCTCCAAACCTCTAGGAAAATATTGGGTTTGCTGTTGTGGTGGTGACCAAACAAGTTATAAGTATGGCTTGCTGAGTTTAGTTTTTTAGTAATCCTCCGGTCCATAATAAGTGGCCAATTTATTTTTTTATTTTGGTCCAAAATAAGTGTCCATTTATATAATCAAGAAAATATTCAATTTGATTTTTCAAAATTACCCTTATGTACGTATCCATAAAATGTCATTTATTCCTCAGAAGAAAAGTAAGTGCTATTATAGCTATGCTGCAATATTTAATTAAAGATAATTTAATCACACTAACTATTTTTGCTTAGAATTTAGTATTTTCTTAATGGGCATGTCTAAAACAAACTGGTCACTAATTATGCCCAAAGCAAACGGGTCACTAGCTCTGGTTTTGCTAAGATGTGGATTTATAATTTTCATTTGTGATTAATAAAAGCCTTTAATTAAAAGAAAGAAGAAAAAGTGTTTCTATTTTTTCCATCTCGATATACTCACATAAAATAAGATAGGAAGAAATATTGTAATTAAAATTGCTGGAAATGACGGTTTCAAAAATGTCAAGGGCATAAATGGAAAGAGACCTTCCATATAACGAATAATTTTTTTACCTTCTACATTTTGCTAAGTAATATTCTAACCAGAGAAGGGGTACTTTGGGAAATATACAATAGATGAGCGAATTGGGGCAAAATTATAGAAACTAAAAACCTCTTCCATCTTTTCTTTTTCACCCTCATATTTTTTCTTTTCACTTTATACCCCCAAACATTTTCCTTTTTTTCCATATTCCCTCTCCTCAGTATTTCTAACCTAACCCTAAAAAAGAACCTACATAAAAAGTTCGGACTGTAACAAAGAATAATAGTTAGCAGCTTCATCTTCAAACTCCCATAATAAACCATCAGATATAGCAAACGGAAAATCACCACCATATGTTTCATTTTCTTCAGCAAACGTTAAATCTACACCGTTGGTTCCATCTCCACTGGGAATACCTAGTTCATCATCAGAAGCTTCTAGAAGGTGTCTAATAACACTACTTCTGTCATCTTCTACTTCATCTTCTTTAGAAGAAATATCCGACCCGACAGAAACCGGGTCGGCCTCAAACCCGTCATTTGGGAGAAGTTCTTGTTGAAGGGTGGCGAATAGGTCGGACCCAGAAACCGGGTCGGATTCAAACCCGTATTCTTCCTCTTCAAGAATGGAGAGGATATCATTATAAGATGATTTATGGCGCTTTGTATTATTACCTTCACATAAATTTTCTTGTATTTCTTGGGATTCTTCTTCTCTTGAACGTTTAATTGGTTGAGTCGACTCAGCCATTTTTTAAAAAAATGTAAAACTGAGAGACTTTGAAAAAGCAATGAAAATGGAGAAATTAAGAGAGAGAAAGGTGAAGGGATGAGGAGAGAGAAGGGGGTATGGAAGGGATTATATAGAGGGAAGGAAATAAGTGTAGTGACGGTCAAAATGGGTGAAATGAGAGAAAAGTGACCATATTTTAATAATATTTTACTTTGTTTTAATTATTCAAAGGTGATGAGATAGATATTCAGATTTCTGACAGATAGAAAATACTTTATTTTTATTTTTTGAGAAAAATAAAATATTGGCAGGACCAAGAAAAGTGGGGGCCAGCGGTAGACTATTGCAATATATAATCAACTGATTCAATTGAATTAAACTTTTTCTTAATACATTTTTTTGGCGTCCCGCGCTACACCCAACACAATTGAAATTTACATCATTTAAGACATACTATAAGAGGAGAGAAGTCAAGATTTAAAATTTATAATTTTGAAATTGTTATGAAACTTATAGTTCGTATTAGTTATTAAATTTTGTAATTAAATATTTATATAAATTTAATATTTAAGTAAATATAACTGGTTTCTGTCAAATCCGCACCTATTCGAAACCTAAAAGTGAAATCTCTAAAAATTTACCGGCATCTAATACTAATATTTTACTAAATTAATAAATACATATAATACACATAAACATTTATGTGAACATTTTTGCTTTTCAAATTTAAATTACATAAACTTTGACTAATATTTTAAAATATATTTTTCATAAACACATTAATATGAAGAAATATCACTTATAATATTTTTTATACTATGTTGTTATTCCTATTTGTTGGAATTATCTTTTCTTTTGCAGTCATTCTCTAGCTGAGGGTCTATCGGAAATAGTCTCTCTGTCCTTTCAGGGGTAGAGGTCTGCGTACATCTTATCCTCCACAGACCCCAGTTGTAGGAAATTACTGAATTTGTTGTAATTGTAATATTTTTTATACTATTTTCTAATATTTGATTTAACTATGATAAATTAATGTATTTTGCCGTAAACATTCTATGCAGGTAAATTACGATGACAATGAAAGGATATGGAGAGAGTTGGGTGTTTGTAAGGATGCCTAACAAAAGCAAAGAGTGATAGAAAAAGTTAAAAGAGTTGGCTTTTGTGAGCAATAACCTCACGAGTATTGCCTAGTGGCTATAGTTGTTGCCTGCTTCTTTTTTAGCATTAAAGAATTCGACAAATTGTTGAACCCAATTTGTCTTTTTCTCCTATTATATATTACTTCATCCGGTTTATTTTCAGCATGCCCATTAAAAAAATACTAAATTCTATATAAAAATATCTACTATGACTAAACTATCCCTAATTAAATATTTAATGTGAGGAGTAAGAAAACTTTGTAGGGATATGTACATAGAGATTATTTTGTAAAAAATGAAATTAAATTCTTTCGTGATTACATAATTAGATACTTATTTTGAACCAAAATAAAAAAGTAAATTGATCACTTAGAGAATATCTCTTTAAAAATACATTTAGGTATTTTATAAATCACCTTTGATTAAAAGATTCCTACGGCACGTACGCGACACAAAGTACATCAAAGAGACAAGTACAGCGAGTTAAAAGGTTTTAAGGTGTCCATGGATTTAAAAATCGATTAAATCGATTATATTGTATCGTATCGCATCGATTTTTAGATTTTTTAATAAAATCATATATTTCTATATAAATTTATAACCGTATTAATAATTATGATAAGTTTTTTATTTTATAAAAATAAATCTGAAAAATACAGAACTGTATCGAATAAATTTACATGTGAAAAAATATATTTATATATTAAGTTTAAAAATAATAAAGTATTAAATTTTTCCTTGGGTTTTGGATTTATAAAAACGGTTACAAGCCAATAAGTTATTAAACTTAAAATCCTAACTCTCAATCATATTATGTTACTCCTACTCAAACTAAATTATTTTCGGCTTATTCTCTAGCAAGACAAAAAATATTCTAGCGATGATAGGAACAAACTACAATGTATTTAATATGTTTCCTTTTGTATGATTTAGATTTATTTTTTAAAATATTTAATCTTCTATAGACTTTATTCTTGAGTCCCTGATTGGTTATTATATTTTTACTCGTGTGATTTATATTTTCTATGTCTTTACTTGGTTTCTTTTACGTTGCTGTAGAATAGTTAATGGATCTACACTCTGTCCATCTTTCATCACCTTTTAAGAAATATTAATGTCTAGAAAGTTTTGCTAAGTCCTATAAAAGTATGTATGTTATTGTATTCTATTTTTACTAGTGACTTGTATATGATACTTAAAAAAATATCGAAAATTAACTGAATCGTACTAATACTTAAGAGAAATTGATATAATTGGGACGGTTTCGAAAAATCTTATTTTGATTATAGATAATAGAATAATTAAAAATTAGTATGATGCAAATTTTATAAAATAACTAACCGAATCTAACCATTGACACCTGTAGGTTTAATGAAGAGTTCATCTTCGTTTTGCTTTAAGTATTCTATTATAGAATATTTTCTCTTTTATTTGGTTATTAGCTTCCAATAAAACCTAAAATATCTCTTAAAAAAAAGAAGAAGAAAGAAATACTATGTCAAAATTATTATAATTCATTGAATACATAATTTAAAAAATAAATTTAACACTAAAAATCTAATTAAACTAATAAAATTAAAATAATGAATTCGCCTCTTTGCGACATGCATGACAATTGACTTAAACTCAGCATGCCAACTAAAAGTAAAGTAAAAAACTGTCGTTGGAAAAAGAAAGAAATAAATACAGAAAATAGACAATAATAGTTAATTTGGCCAAGCTGCAAAAATTAATTTATTTTGAGAAGTATTTTTTTAAAAAAATATTTTTCTTAAAAGTATTTTTGGTGAGAAACAGTTTGTGTTTGACTAATTAGTTTGAAAAATACTTTTAAGCAGCAATTAGTATTTTGGTCAAAATTTAAAAAACGGCTTCTAAGTATATTTTTCTCAAAAGTGCTTTTCAAAAAAGTGTTTTTGAATAGAAACTACTTTTTTCTGTTTCTGCTTCTCTTTTAAAACACTTTTTTCTTCTAAAAACTTAGTCAAACACCTCAATTTTTAATAAAAAGTGTTTTTGGCCAAAAATAAACTTCGAGCAAGCTATAAGACCGGTTAAAAAGCCAGTCCCCGACAGAAGATATGGAATCAATCAATACATAATCTTTGATTTTTATCTTTTGTGTTCTCGTGTTCCAAGGTAAATAAAAAAAGAAACATAAAGACTTCACCAATCTCCATATGTACAAAAGTACAAGAGCCTACGAGTCTTTTATTGCAGTAGCATCTTTCCTTTGCTATTATTCAATTAGAGGCAGCTCTCTCTACAATGTAATTCACGTTTAGGAAAATATCGTATCCTGGGCGGTCTAAGGGTAAGGCAGACGAAGTCATTACCTTAAGAAACCTCCAAAAATAAGGGTGGGCATTGGTCGGAATGTTATCGATTCGATATATCGATTATTGGTTTATAAATATGCTAAATTAATAATCGAACCGATAAGATATTAGTTATCGGTTATCGATCATTATCAATTCAGTTATCGGTTTACCCGATAAGGATAAAATATACCCAAAATTTTCATATTTTTATTGTAAAAATCATGATCATAATTCATAGTGTTAAGAGAAAGAAATTGAATTTCTGGTCTTAAGAAAAGAGGGATTAAATTTTAAACTTTAGAAAAGAAAAAAATTTCTTTGCATTTGAAAATCCCAATGAATGATCTCAATTTTCAAAGTTATAAGTTAGTAGGAGTAAGGAATAAGACATTCAACGATCTAATCTTACTAACTATCTCATTGCTGGCGGGCGAACATAACTCACAGGAAAATAATAAAATCTTAATCTTGTAAATACTAAAGAATCAGTGCGACAAAAGGAATAAATAGAAAAATTAAAAATCTAAACAATTAAATCGTTAAAGTTTAAAATTAAAAATCTTAACCAAGGAATTAAGATGAGAAATTCAGAAAGGTTTAAAACTTACTCTAAGGATTAAGGTCTGAAGATGAAGAGTAACTGTCGAGAGAATTGAGAGGATGAAGCAATAAGGTGGATTTATATACTTAGGGGTCGTTTGGTATGAGGTATAAGAAGGTATAGTGCTGGTATAAAAATTTAATACTACCTTAATACTTCGTTTGGTTAGCAAACTAGGTATAAGTTATTCCAGGATTAAAATTAACACCGGGATAACTTATACCTTATAGAGGGTGGGGTAATTAGCACCGGTATAACTTATACAATCTTCTTACAAATCATGCAATTGTCATATTTAATACAACATACCAAACAATGGATAAAACACAATCCCAACATAACTAATCTCAGCATAACTTATCCCGGCATAAGCCGTATTCAAACCAAACGACCCCTTAGTGGATAAAATTATAATTTTGTTAAAGCTTATTGAATTATCGGTTAAACCTTAATAAAATGAAATTTTTACCTCCTATAGCAAAGGTTAACACCTTATATATTTAAATACCATTTAAAAAAAATATATTCTATAGATACCTTTTAATGTTTATAGCAAAATATCTAATTTTGGTTACCTCCTACCTCTAAGCCACTAAATACGCTATTTAGTTACACTATTTTCTTTCTCTCTCTACTTTGATACATGTCATTCTCTTCCCCAATTTCCTGAAAACACGATGCTCAATCTCAAAATTCCTCTCACCCACATCACCTACCATTAGCCACAAACGGTGATTTTGCCTGGTTTACCACGAAGACTTCTCTAACTTTTCTCCTCAATTTTGTGCAACCCAAAATTTGGTCAATCCCTCTATGCTTCACGGGTCTTTCATCTGGAGAGGACTATATGTTGATGAAGGAGTTTTAGGTAGACAACAACAATATAGTTCTCATGCAATACAAATACGTGCGATGGACATTGTATAAGTTACATACCACTTACAAAAAGACATGTAGTGTTCATGGTTTTTGCTCGACTGCGGATTCGCTGGAAATTAGAGTTTGTTCTTAAACAAAGACGACGGAGTTTGGGGCTGAGCAACTTGATTTTCTGTTAATATATTTCAATGTATTTTCAATATATAACGCTGTATTTTCATGTATTTCATTGTATTCACTGTCTTTTTTTTTCATTGTATTTCAATGTATCTCGTTGTATTCCATGTATTTTATTGTATCCACTTTCTCGCTATATGCCATGAATGTATTCATATATTTTTTTAATTAGTATAATTTATGTATTCAGATGTATTATATAATTTCTCTGAAGATTGTTATATTTTTGGGGTATTTTTCGGTTGAGAATCTTTTTTATAACTGGAAATACAAAATTTGTGTGTTATAATTGAGTTTGTTGAGTTATATTAGAGTCTATTATGTTAATTGATTCACTTTCCGTTTAAAACCAGTGTAACCCCCTGTTTCACGCTGTGAAGACAATCGAATAAAGTCGAATACAATAATCTGTCCAGCTGTAATCCCATGTTTCACGCCATGAATACAGTCGAATACACTTGAATACAACAACTAATTAGCTGGACTTCCCTTATTTACGCCTATTTTTGCTATTGTATTCATGAATATAGTAGCTTAAATACATCTTATAACAACAGAAAACGTATCTACAATCCGTAATATAGCAAATGGTATCTATAGATAGCTAATTACTACTAAAAGATAGTGCTTTATGAAATTTCTCTAATAAAATTGGGCAAACCGAAACCCGAACCAATAACCCAATGGTCAAATAATATTAAACTGTTATCGAACTATTTGCCCAACAACCCGATATCAATAACCCAATAGCATTTATCGGTTCGGGCTATTGGTTATACCCGATATATGCCCATCCTACCCCCAAATATTAAGGGCCCCAATTTTAAGTACTATGTGTCATGTATATTTTATGTAATTATTATTAATAAAATATTTTAAAAGTTTTAAATAAAGTTATATAGTTGAATGATAATTAATAACGGTAAATTTCTCTCTCATTTATTAAAATATGAGTGCTATCAAATCTAAATTTTTTCTCCTCTGTGTACACTCATATATATTATTTTATGTTTCTAATGATATTACTTTCTAATTTTAACTCAGTTTCTCTGAATTGACTATTTCTTTTCACCATAGTTTATTGATTCATCCATTAGAAAGTAATTATTTTTTGTTCATCTTTTTAAGAGAAATCTCCAAATGTAATGGGGCACACTATGGGTGTTCATAAAAACCTGAAAAATCGAACCAAGCCAATCAAAAAAATCGATACCTTTTGGTTTGGTTTGGTTTTGATTTTGAATTTTAAAAATCGATCAAATTTGGTTTTGGTTTTGGTTTTGATAAAAAAATAACCGAAAAAACCGAACCAAATCGACTATGTGTGTGTGTGTGTATGTATATTTTTGTACTAAATTTCTAAAATTTTATGGTATATGTTAATCGTTTGTACTTTTAGTACGATTCTTTGCCTTTACATTCTAGTTTGATTGGTAGTTTTCTTTTGCTAAGTATAAGAATCCATTTCATGTAAAAAATAATCTATTTTTAATTGAGTCCTTAAATTATTCATCACTATGATTCAATTATTACTAATATATCTTGGTAAATGATATATTTCTCAAAGGGCAATTGATTTGATAGTGTTACATTGAAAATGTAATCGCCGGAATATGTGTTTGGTAGTGTATGCCTCATATTTAAGAAAAAGCCGATAAATAACCAAAAACCCGACATAAACCGATCATCGATAAAAACCAACCTAATTGATTTGGTTTGGTTCTAATATTCAAAAACCAACTTATTTGGTTTGGTTTCTTTTTAGGGAAAAATCGATCCAAATCGAACCGTGAACACCCCTAGGGCACACGGTTCGAAAGTCGACATATTATCGTCGTGCCCCCTGTACCTTATTTCACTTAATTAATATCATATTTGATAGAGTTCCAAATTGTGACGTGTACCTAATTCACACTAATTCACACATCACGTATTATACAATTATCACTAGGCCAAAGTCCTAGGAGTTTGTTTTGTATCTCATTATTATATAGATTTTGCAAAAAAAGAATTAAGCACCTTTTAATATGTTTTGGCTTTAGGCTATAAAATCTGTTGAGCCGTCCCTACCTAATATAAGTATTAGTTGCTGCTTTTACGACTCAACCTCAAAACTAATTCTATTATTGCCCCAAAAATTTCCTTTATTATTCAACTAGGTTTACAAAGAAAAAACGAGTGGTGAGGGTTCCATATGGAGGATCATGATAATAGTTTGTTTTGTAGAGTCAACTTGTTTTGCCGACGTACGTGGATCTAGAAACCAGGCTGCAGCCAGAATCATCGAGGTAATAGACAAAAATAGGAGAAAATTTGATTTTGATATTTTTAGTTTATAGAGAAATAGACTTCAAAAGTACTGGGAAGAAATGAATAGGGACGTAACTTTAGTTTACTATGAACATAACATGTCCTTATTTATTTATTTATTTATTTATTTATTTATTTATTATAGCATTAACTATTAAGTAATGTCTTGATTTCCTTATTCATAATTTTGATATTTAAAAGTATTTTTTGGAAAAATTAATCAAACATAAATTACTATTCAAAAGTATTTTTCAAATTATAGGCAAACATAAATTATTTCTTTTAAAAAATACCTTTTTAAAAAAAATACTTTTGGAAAAAATATTTTTTCTAAGTAAGCTGATTTTTTTAACTTGGCAAAATATGCTATGAATCTTGAGGGTTCCATATGGATAGAAGCAGATTGAGGATTCAAACTTTATGATTTTATTGACTGATTATATTTTTAAAATTAAGGATTCATATACACTATTTATTATAGTTTTAATAGATATTTACATATAAATTCATACATCACAATCAAAAATTATGGACTCAGTTGAAGTCGGTAACCGAAGGCTATGGAGGGTCATGATGATATTTTGTTTTGTGGAGTCTATTTTCTTCGCCGACGTACGTGGATCTAGAAACCAGCCTGCAGGCTGAATCATTGAGGTAAACGACAAAATGGGAGATAGATTGATTTTAATTTTGATATTTTATTTTTTAAAGAGATATTAAAAAGGAAGAAAGAAATGTATGCATTTTTTTCATTCAATATTTCAAATGCCGAAGCCAAAATTTTCATTAAAAAATATCAAAATATGTAAAAATAACATACAAAAAAAATTAAAAAGAATTAACATATAATAATATATATATAATTATTTTTACCGACCTACACTTTATTTTTTCCGTAACAGATACCCTTTACAAAAGGTGGCTCCGTATCGGTTAATTTGGACTACAGTAAAATTCATTGGAAAAAAAAGCGTTTTTAATTAAGTAATATCACTTATCAAACTCAAAATTATGATTAAAGATATAAAATATATACTATTTATCCCAGTATAAACTACTCCATGACGTTAAGAACTATGCGTTGAAAACCCGAGTCTGCCAACCTGTTGGGGTGGTGGGGGATAATGAGGTAAAGTTAATTAGACAGTTGTAGCAGGTATATAATAGGACCCTCTTCTCATCTTGTCATCTTTACTTGACATGATATATTCATATGAAAATTTCTAATTTATTTTGTTACATATAATTGTTTTACATGTTTACAAAATGTTTGAAATGGCCTACTACTTATTTTATGTGTTTTAAAAAAAAAAACTGAAAAGGTCTAGAATACGTAATTAAAGTTTTTATTGTCAATTTTCATTTATACGTCACTTTTCTTAATTTATAGTAAGATTTTCATGATTAAAATCTAAGTGGGCTTTTCAACATAAGAATTGTGAAATTTTGAAAGAAGTAAAAAAAAATAAAAATCAAGTGATAGTATTTAAAAATTGGAGTTGTGTTTGGACATGAATACAATTTGGAATTATTTTTAAATTTTTGTGAGTGATTTGAAGTGAAAATTTTGAAAAATAACTTTTTATTTTTAAATTTTTTTAAAATTTCAAAAAATTCTAAAATTCAACCTCAAGTGAAATTTAAAATTTTCACGGTCAAATACTGATTTCGAAAAAAAGTAAAAAAAAAAATTATGGTCAAACGAGCCCAAAATAAAGCATGTGTTATGAGTTAAATCTTAAATTATATGAAAAAAATGTGGTCAAAAAATTATTTGTCTTTCTAAAATACTAACTCCATTTCAATTTACGTGATGTTATTTTCTTATTAGTTCGATAAAAAAAGTGGTATTTTTTTATAATCATACAAATGTTATGACATGTTCAGAATTACAAGTTTTAAAAATTTGATAAATGTACGAAATAAATGGTATATTTAAGAACACAAGCTCAAAAAAATCTTTTTTTTTCCTTTATTTTTTCTAACGTGTTGAATCAAATTACGTTACGTAAATTAGAACCGAGAGAGTAATAGTTCTATATAAATTGGACTAACATTTTCCTAGTCAAGCATGATGTACCATCAAGAAAAGTAGCAGGAACATATTAAATTAACTAGGATATTGTTTGTTATGTCAAAGAAAAGTAGAAGAATTCTTCATTCTTAGAATTTCAACATTTTGAATAGAGAAAAAGTAATAATATGACCCCAAAAAAAACTTAGTCTTCAATAATTTTCAAGTCAACAACCATATATTCAAGCTGTGTTGGAAAACTATTCTCGTTCTTAATATTTCATCTTTTCTTTGGTCATGCAAAATTATTATAACTTGAAGACCGGGCAATTGAACTTCGACCCCATAAAACCTACCAATAATTTCATTATTGTTGAATTGACAAATAAATTAAATCATAAATTTTTGTGATGAGAAAACTATTTAGTGAATATCCATGATAATGATAAGAGACGTTAGCTCAATTGGTGATTTGGTGAGACACGTGTATATCCCCGAAGACCACGAGTTCGGACAGTGGCGGATGTAGTATTAAAGTAATGAGTTCAATTGAACTCATAATTTTCGACGTGAAAAATAATTTATAAGTAAAAATTTATTAAATTTACCAAAATAACAGATATAAACCCATAACTTTATAAATATAATGAGTTTAATGCCAAAAATATTAAAATTATATAATCCATAAAATTTAAATTATGAATCAGCCTACGGGCGGTACTTATAGTAAAATTTTAATAGTATCGTTAGTTGGCTTTTTGAAATTTTTACTTTATTGGTGAACGTTTGATTCTCCTCGTTGTAGTTTTTTCTTCTTCTTATTTTTCCTTCTATCTTTAAAAAAAGTATCTACAAAATAAGTCAAAGATAAAATTCTAAAGGAAAATATACATCAATTATTTCTTTAATAAAGTAAAATAGAAAGAATAATAGCCTGTTTGGCAAACCTTCTAAAATCAGTTTATTTTGAGAAATATTTTTCTCAAAAGTATTTTTAAAAAAAATATTTTTGGTGAGAAGTAATTTGTGTTTGACTAATTAATTAGAAAATCACTTTTGAGCAGTAATTAGTGTTTGGCCAAGCTTTTGAAAACTGCTTCTACGTGTATTTTTCTCAAAAAATACTTCTCAGAAAAGTATTTTTGGAGAGCAACTACTTTTTTCTGCTTCTCCTTAAAACACTTTTTATCATTTCAAAAGCTTGGCCAAACACCTTATTTTTTGCCGAAAGTGCTTTTGGCTAAAAAAAGCGCTTTTGGCCCAAAAAAAAGCTTGGGCAAAAAGGCTATAAAAATCCCGCTGTCATTCTTATCAAAAAAATAAATCGACATTGACCTTCATTTCAGTTGTTTAGATGGTTGCGCATTTAATGACTTTCGTGAAAATAATAACGATTTTTGTTAAATCATTAAGGATGTTGTTGTTAATACAACAACAAGAAACTAAAGAAAACTCTTTAATGAATAATAACAATCTCTTTAATGAATGTTACACATCCGGATTAATTATACCAAAATGCACATGTCAGACCTTAGATGAGAAACTAAAGAAATAACTTTCTCTATTTTGATTTTGTTTTTAGATAGCTGACTCCAAATATTTATAGTTGGTTTGGCCAAACTTTTTTATTGGCCAAAAGTGCATTTTTTATCAAAAGTATTTTTCCCCAAAATTATGATGTTTGGCCAAGTTTTTTGAAGATGAAAAAAGTACTTTTGAGTAAAAGCAGAAGCATTTTCTGAGAAGTAGGAAAAAATAGTTTCTCCCATAAACACTTTTTAAAAATCACTTTTGAAAAAAATACATTTAGAAATGCTTTTTAAAAGCTTGGCAAAATATTAATTGCTGCTCAAAAATATTTTTCAAATTGATTAGCCAAACACAATTGATTTTTACCAAAAATATTTCTCAAAAAAATACTTTAAAAAAAGTTATTTCTCAAAATAAGTAAATTTTAGAAGCTTGACCAAACCGTTGCATTTATAGAAACATGCGACCGACAGAGGAAAATCAATTACAGAGGTAGAGATATTATATTGCTACAAGCATATGAAGCTCTTTATTCTAATTTCTAATTCTAATTTTTCTTTTCTGAGGAATTTCATTTTCTAAATAAGAGATAAGGGAAGCTTGTTTGACTCATTTGAGAGTCAATTACTTAAATGATCACTTAACTTTTTTAAATTATCTCTTAAAGTTACTATTTGTAACAACAAGTCACTGAACTCTGTCTATTGTATTCAGAAGGTCACTCAACTAGGTTTTCCAAATTTTGGATTATCAAATACATATTTTACCCTCTAAATTATAAAAATTTATATTCTTTTATTATTTTAACTTTTCAATATTATGGATTTTTTCTTTTTAATTTATATTATGTACTTACCTATAGAATAAATAAATATCAATATTATAATAAAAAATGTTTCTCCCTAAAAATGACTTTACGCGATAAATCAGATTAGTTTAAGACGCTAATATATAAATACCGAACACCAAAAAAACAAAGGTCTCGAGAGTCATGAAAATTGTAGTAGTTGCTTAAACTTTGAAGCATGTACCGAAATTTATATACTAAAAAAACAGGTGATTGAATCAAAGCCAATCATAAAGTGCCAAAAAAACTTTGGAGCAACAAAAGAGTTGTAATTTAATGTATAAATTTAGGAAAAGAAAAATAACTTTGAAGCCATCCAATGAAATCTTATAATTAATAATAAAATAATCAGAGGAACTATTTGACTACATCGAAGCGCTTTCCGATGAGTTCTAAACATCGATCTAACAACTCCAATTGTTTTTATAATTTTTAATTAGGTTAATGCGTGGGTAAAGCTTTCTTTCGATAAAATAATGCAAAAATAAATTCTTACCCACGTAATAAGTACGAGTACGCAGGGTGGAAGTACAGCATGAAGTATGGATTCGGATTAACCCAATAACTTTTGTTTAAATTATATAATTGTATTAGAATTTATTAAATATTTATAAATATTAAATTATAAATTCATTAAATAAAGACGAGTAACCAATTCGATCGAAAATTTAGAATCCATAATTTTTAAATCCTGACTCTGAATGTAAATTTAAGTTTACTCTACTTCCAAGTAAATCAAACTATTAGTCCTAAAACCTCGAAAGTATCGATATATTATCTAGTCGTTTTACTAACTTTATTAGCTACCAATTAGGCATCAATATGGTAATTAAAAAAAAGATTTAATAGTTCTATATTGGCAAGTTAAGATTTCATGACATGTATATAAATAATGAGAAATGATCTTTGTAATCTGTCGGTCATAGAACTTATATATAATTTTCATTTTATTTTTCTTATTTGACCTAATTGTTTTAATGTCACATGTAAACAAGTGCATGTTAGTAGTATTAGCGAATTAAATATATCGAATGACCACTTTGCCATGACGGGTCACTTATTTATTTTTTCTTCTTTAAGTGGTTTTTCGTGTTATATTTTATTATTTTCTTGTTTAGGAGACGAGCGTGAATTATTTGGGGACAGGTGCTATTAATCAAGATTTATTAAAAAAAATTATAATTGGGAAGTGCATTGAGAGTGAAATTAGTTTCATTTATGTGTCTAGATACGTTGGTTCATGCACTCTTTGCTTCTTTTGTCAAAATAAATATAGATCCAACGGCAAATTATATACGTGGGTCGTGGAAGGTTGTTTTCTGTATCGTTCTAATTTTATCGAATGTCCCTGATGGGACTGGAAGGCTGTTCTCAACTTCCACCAAAATTAGAAAAAGAAAAGGCAGAAATTTAGAAAGAAAAAGCTTTTATCAATATTTCAAGAAAATCAAATGTTGCATAAAATGATCTACCATATGACACATGATTAGAGCAGCAGGGGAGTTAGCCTTTCGGTTACGGGTTCGACCAAATCCAGCAGCTTTGAATCAAACTTTATATTTATTTTAAAAAATGCATCGAATATGTACAAATTATTAATTTAGAACCCAGTAACTTAAAAATCTAGAATCATGAATCCGTAAACTTTAAATTCTAGTTTCGCCTCTAATCGGAAACAAGGGGAAAAAAAGGCGTAATGACTTCGTGGCCACTTAAACTTGTAGGGCTTTTGAAAGCCAATACACGAACTTTATATTTTTCTATTTGAACACTCCAACTTGACAAAATGAGTAATAATAAACACATCCATCAGAGCGTGTATATCAATTGCACTGGCATGTACAACACATCATGCTAAGCTATTTATTACTTGCCATGTGTTATTTGTGGGTCCCATTTTTAAATACAAAATCAGGAAAAAAAAGTTACAAATACAAAAAGGAAAAAAAAACGTTTGAAACATAGTTCGACAATTCCACCGTGGGAATCGTCCCGTCCGACGAGCAGCAGAACTCCGACGAGGCAAAAATGAACGCACAAGGTGTTCTAGGTATCCAAATTGGAAAAGAAAGGTACCAAAATGTTCCCCTTGATGAGGAGAATGCTCCTACACTTTCAATTTCATATGGGTACCAACCAATTCCTCCAATTTTACAATCCAAAAGCTCAGGCAGTCCGGTAGAGCAAGGTGTTCGACGAAATGCCCCTATCAATTCTGGGCCAATTAGAGATCAATTTCCAATTGGAATCCCTTCTACTACACTCATGGATCCTCTATGCAAGGATTCAGCTCAATCCATTCAAGAAATCAACCATCACCACCAAATGTCAATGCACCCTCTAGTTCTACTTAACCTCTTTCACTAGGATTCTGAACTTACATGCTCCGGCATGGTCTGGTGAAGTTCGTAGCATCACTTACTCATATGATAGCATCACTTAATCCATGGTGGACACCTGGGAAGATGAAAAAATTGGAAAAGTCTTTTTTTTTCTTTTTCATTTTTCTTTTTTATTTATATTTTATTCTAATTCTAATTCTAATTTTTTTAAGTAAAAACAATACTATTTACGCGTCTTGGGAGCGTGATTTGCACACAGTTTAGCCATGTCAGCTGTAGTGCTTCCACATAGGCATGGTCAACGGTCAAATATGTTTATTATTACCCATTTTGTCAAGTTGGAGTGTTCAAATAGGAAAATCCAAAGTTCGTGTATCGACTTTCAAAAACCCTACAAGTTTAAGTGGCCAGAAAGCCATTACCATTTGTTAGAAGTTAGTCCATAGAAACAATTCATCATTTAAACTATCGTTTTGTTCATAGGGCTTTCAACTACCATATGTCTATATCATGTACCGACTATTCTTTCATTGCTCTTCTCTTGGAAAAATGGTTTGAATGGAAACATTTTTGCTAAGGAGCACTTTTTAAAAAAAAAAAAGATTTATGCAGTGCGAATTCAGATTAATTGAGGCCAGTTGCCTCTTTACGATGTAGCTAAGCGAAAAAATATATATGAATATATACTCCATTCGGTAGTCAGGGTACCATGATATTCAATATAAATTTATCAATGTTCATAAAATTGGTACGAGGACTGGGTCTATACTAATATCTGACTATTCTTGAAAACTTTTGTAAGTATACATGGATTTTTTTGCTTAAGTTTTTGTGTGTCGGTGGCCCATTATCCCATAGGATGTCCCCCTCTACATATGTTGTAAGTTGATTCCCCTTAATTTTTCTTGTATTTACTTTTTTATATTTTAATTTTGTTTAGTAAAAATTCTGGATTCGTGTGGTCGGGACTCCAAAAATATATTCCCTTCGTTTTAATTTAGATGAAGTATTTGACTCGGCACGGAGTTTAAGAATTTTTTTTTTTGAAATTTGTGGTCTTAAAAAGTTAAGAGGTAAAAGCTTTGTGGGACCATGACATTTGTGTAGTTATAAAAGCTTCTCATTAAGGGTAAATTGAGTAAAATGAAGAGTTTAAAGTTGAATTATTTTCAAATTTAAAAATGTATTATTTATTTTAAAACAGACAAAAGAAGATAGCACCTCGTCTAATTTGAAACTAATGGAGTAATTGTTTAACCATTCGGGTTTCGTCTTGAACCATCTAATTTATTTGTTAAGACGTCATAATTTAAATAGTATTATAAGGAGTTCAACCAATTATTCAGTTGGACAATTGGACTTTTCTACAGTACCTTTTGTTAAGTGAAAATAAAGGATTCCAGATACATAAAATACAAAACCAAATTTGTACATTCATGTCTGTGATTCAAAGGAGGAGCCCTACATGAACTAATAATTTACTCAAAATTTATGGATCTGTGAACTATATTACTATCTGAAACACCACATGAAGGGATTAATTAGCCCTTAATAGCGAAGACAACCTGGATTTGTTCCCTTGATTTTAAGGTTATATATACAACGACAATAATTATGAGAGAGTACAAGATCCAAAAAATAATGTTGATCTAATTAAAGAAAACATCATCAAAAGCTTTCCAATAAAAGGATGTGAGATGGTACAAAGTACAACTAATTGGCCATGTGCTTATGACCTAAAATGATGAATTCACAGGCACCAAAGAGGGGCCATTATGGCCATCACTATATGCCATGCACGTGGTAAGTGAACCTAATTTCCCACCCTTTAATTGCTCAAAGTCTATGTATTAGGAATAAATTATTTGTCCACTGAATGTTCAATACTTGTATTGGAGCCTGAAATTTGAATTTGTGTTAAAAAAATGATATTTGGGGGGTATACCACTCTAACAAAAGCGACTCTATATTCATGACTTGAACCCAAGACCTTTGGTTAAGAATGAAGAATTATTTAGTAAATTATCACAACCTTTATTGAGTTGAGGTGGATCCAAGATTTAAAAGTTGTGAGGGCACCAACAGTTGAATAAAACTTTGAGCAAATGCTAAAATCGGAATCAAATTCAGACATCACACTAAAAGTCAAGTTATGCCCAAAAATCGACCAATACAACTGCCTAAAATTTGAATTGTAAGGTGTCAATAAAAATATATACCTGTTATTTAATATATATACACATATAAAAATATATTTTTTTCGAAATTATCGAGGGCCGATAACCCTTATCCAAAGGATAGGTTCGTCTCTGCTCGTTGGTGTAAGGAATAACTTTTAATCGAGCATAACAATTTGAATTTCAAAACACAAAAGAGTTGTGTTTTTCTCCTCTCGCTTCAACAACATTTTATTTGACTCATGACTATCTAATCATGTTCTTTATTATGTCAAAGATATTTCATTTAGTGTAGTCCCAACATATTTCGTATACAAAGACGGATTCAGAATTTTAAATTGGTTAATGTTTGAATTTAGTCTATACAATAGATTAGCCACTGATTAAGGTTTGGTAATACATATGCATCATTAACACTTGTGACAATTAGAACTTACATGTTCTCATTTTCCCCTTTGAGATCATCTTACCATTATACTAACAAGTTTTTCTTTCTGATATTTTTTTGTTTTTGGGCGGGTTGCTTTCATCATGATAACAACATATAGTACAATTAATAACCAATTTATCATTTGATGGTGATCTTGAATCAATAGTTAGAGGCTCATTAAAAGAAAATTCTGTTATAAGTTTATTACAGGATGCCTTGTGTCTCACCTAATTGGCAAGTGGACCATTTTTAACGAGTGTCGGTTGTATGTACCGAGTTTGTGCATTTCAACGATGTTACCATACATAAAAATATCTCCTCATACTTGTTCCATTTGGAACAATTAGAGGTAATATGATAAGATCATCGTGAAATTTAAGTGTGCAGTTAGAAAAATGAGATGAGTATGAGAGGTATTTATGTATTATCCCATATTATTCGGATAAGATATTTGGATGAAATCTACAAAGATCGATAATAAGACATTGACAAAGTTTAAGTGTACAGTTAGAAAAATCGGACAAGTATAAGAGGTATTTATGCATGTATAGAGTAAAATATGTTTATATTAAATGACTGCACGAGGAAATGATACGTGGAGTCGAAGACAGAAGATAGTTGAATTCGAAGATAATAATCTCATCTGTTATCGGAGAGAATTATACTCACAAAGATGAAATAAATACCCGCCATCCGGTAATATTTAATGAGGAATATTCTATAGCATTACGTACACAACCCGTTACAAGGAATATGACATTCACTACCTGCCGTTAGACATTCTTCAATGGCCATCATAATTGACATTAAAGAGGGCTTGACCCCAGGACCTTGTTCCCTAGGTGCAGCTATAAATAATGAGCTCTATTATCATTGTGAGGGGAACATATTTTTTGGCAAATACACGCTACATTCTAGTCAAAGCTCAATATAATTTTTATCTTCTTGTTTATTGATATCGTTGTTATTGTGCCCGGAAGCCCTGCTCCTGGAACTACTATTTATGTTATTTTATCTCCATCTCAAGGCTAAGTATCATATTTTTATCTAATTCATCTATTATTTCAGGATCAAATTAATTCACTTGGCTATAAACTACGTATAATTTCAACTGTACCGCTTTACGAGTAAACAATTTGGCCCCCACCGTGGGGCTTAGACAGTTGTATAATTAAGTTGGTCCTTGCCTATTTTACTAATGTGTTTAATTATTTGTTCTTAGCAAAAAAAATCATAAAAATGGGTAGATAATGGTGTTAACAACACACACAATCTCGTGGCCCAAGGAAATCAGCCTCGGCATGATTCAATCAGTGATACCCATAGTGAGGGGAATGAGGCCACTCCGGTCCACGACAGGCGGTACTCCTGACATGTTCGAGAGGCGGTTCCTGATAATGTTGAGCATGTCATCGAAGCAGTAAGGGTGTTGCAGGAGCAATATGAGGCCATTTTAGGTCATCTCACATGGCAGGATAAGGTTATGACGGAACTGAAGCAGGAATTATTGGGTGCTTCCAATAACGCGAATGGACGAGGTCTAGTTCCTTGCTCCTGCAAATCTAACAACGCAAAGGGTCGACAACAAGACCCGAGGTGCGAGGTCGGCTTCGATGGGGCCAGGAGAAATGATTCCGGACATAACAACGAGAGCGATCCCTTCAAAAATGAACTCTTACGGTTTATGAGGTAAGTGAACGCCCGTATGGACCAAATCCCGGGCGCATCACTAGTGCTAAAAGGGCCATACTCAAAGAAGTACACTCAGTTGTCGTACAAATAAAGCGCGACACCAGAATTGATCCCGAAGCTATTTAACATACCAGACGTGTCGAAATATGATGGGACTTCAGATCCTCAGGAGCATATCACCACCTATATAACGGCGGTGAAGGGGAACGATTTGGTTCCCACGAGATTGAATCAGTTTTGCTAAAGAAATTTGGATAGACTCCCATGAAGGGAGCCTTGACGTGGTATTCGCTTTTACCCGAGCATTCCATAGATTCATTCGAGATGCACGCGAAATCTTTCACTAAGGCCCATGCCGGGGCTAGAAAGGTGCTGACCCAAAAGGCTAATATATTTAGGATTGCACAAGGAGAGTCGAAGTTGCTGTGGGAATTTGTAATCCAGTTCCAGAAGGAAAGGATGTTGCTCCCGACCGTTCCAGATGAATGGGCGGCTGAAGCATTCACCAAGAGTTTGAATCCGGGAAGTTCCGATGCTTCCAAGAAATTGAAAGAAAGCTTGCCCGAGTTCCAAGAGACAAGTTGGGTGGATGTTCACAACCGATACGAGTCGAAGATAAGAATTGAAGATGATCATCTCGATTTTTTGACGTCAGTTAAGGGCCTGAGGACGTTGCGTTTCATGACCGAAGGTCCCGATAGATAGGTTGATAGTCCTCCTAAGAGACTATCAGCTCAATGAAAGGTGTTGGTGCACTCCACTTGCTCCGGAGTTACCTATTTGGTCAGTATAATTTGGACATATACTGATTGGTAAAGCGGGGCCCTGTCGCCCGTCCTTTATGACGTTTATGTACTCTTAGAGGCTTGTAGACATATTTCATGTATATAGATACTTGTATGGTATTTTCGGCCTATGTTTTGACTGTACAAATTATCATGTTGGGTCATCGTATGTATAATATCCCCTTATGTTTTATTTCAGTTATCTCATGACGGCCCTTCTGGCCCATTTGCCCATGATAGTATGATAAGAAGAATATGTTACGTTAGTACTTGATTGAGTTAAGCACCGGGTGCCCGTCGCGTTCCTTCGATTTGGGTCTAGACAAACTTGGTATTCGACATAGATTTATGGTCTTCAAAGAGCTAGTTTTTGCCCTATAAACAGGCCGAAGGATGCGGCAGAGGTTTCCAGTTGGTGGACAGGTTCGTCACTGATAGAAGAACTGATCGCCGCCAAAATAACAGGTCGTTATAAGACAAGGAAGCGTCAGGTTCTCGGGATTCTTCCTACCCCAGACTTTCAGAATATAACTTCAACATCAGTAATAGAGTTGGTGTCGGCTATGAGGAACATTAAAGAAGCACTGTTTTCAAATCCAATGAGATCCGATCTCAGCCAAAGGGATCATTATGTTTGGTGCGAATACCATGGGACGAATGGTCACCGGACTAGGGACTACCAACACCTGTGCGACGAAGTGGCGACACTGTTGAAAAATGGCCACCTCAGGGAATTCTTAAGTGACCAGGCTAAAAACAATTATAGTCGCAATCGTGACAACACGAAGCCCAAAAAATCAGGAGAATATCCACCGCGCCTGATGATCAACATGTTTTTCGGGGGGAATGAGATTAATGGGGTTGCTTTCTCAGCGGCAAAAAAGATGAAGGTATCAGTAACCCACATCAAGAGACTCGGGGAAGTCACTAAAGACGACATCACTTTCACGGAAGAGGACACAGATGGATTGTTGCTACCGCACAACGATGCATTGGTAATATCACTAAATGTATTAGATTTTAAATTAAACGTGTTCTGGTGATTCTAGGGAGTTCGGCCAATATTATAAAATGGAGAGTGTTGGAGCAAGCCAAGCTCACCAAAAGCATTATTCTGTCCATAAAACTCCTTGCCGAGTTTAACTAGTAAGCGTGACAACTCGAGGAGAGATCATGCTGCCCATGCATGCCGAAGGGGTGATGAAGACGACCCTTTTCGAGGTGGAGGATGGTGATATATGCTACAATATTATCCTGGGAAGACCATGGATGCACAAGATGAAGGTCTTGCCGTCAACATATCACAAGTTGCTGAAATTCTCGACTTCCGAAGGAATTAAACAAATAAGAGGTGACCAACCGGCGGCAAGGGAGATGAATGCAATTTAGGTCTCCAGTAGCAAAGGGAAAGAGCATGCGACATAGCAGTTACAGGAACCGGCGCCTGCTCCTGAGTCAAGCGAAGCCAACCAGAGGGAAGAGGTGTCGGAATCATACTAGGTGCCAAGGTATTTACAGGTACCAGAAGAGACGGATGCAACAAAATCCACGGTGGAAGAGCTTGAGCAAGTCGCATTATTCGAAAAGTTCTTAAAGAGTAAATTCTACTTGGGGACGGGACTGCACCCGGAACTAAGGTCTGGATTTATTGAATTTCTTAAATTTAATGTCGATTGCTTTGCATAGTCGCATGCGGATATGACAGATATACCGTCGGAAGTGGCCGTACATAAGCTGAGCTTGGATCCCAGCATCCCTCGGTAAGACAGAAAAAATGACCTATTACCGAGGCCAAAAACAAATTTGTCAAAGAATAGGTAACTCGCCTACTTGATATCGCTTCAATCCGAGAGGTAAAGTATCCAGATTGGCTAACTAACGTAGTAGTAGTTCCAAAGAAGAATAATAAATTTCACATGCGTGTAAACTATAAGGACTTAAATAAGGCGTGTCCAAAGGACTCGTTCCTATTGTCAAACATTGATCAAATGATCGATGCAATGGCCGGGCATGAGTTAATGAGTTTCCTCCATGCTTATTTCGGGTACAACCAAATTAAGACGAACCTGAAAGATCAGGAAAAAAACTTTGTTCATAACAAAGTTCTACACATATTGCTATAATGTGATGCCCTTCGGGCTAAAGAATGCCGGAGCCACTTATCAGTGGCTCGTAAACAAAATGGTTGAAAAACAGATATGGAAAACCATGAAAGTTTATATAGACAATATGCTTGTTAAGTCTTTGATCGCAGGTGATCATCTTGAACACTTGCAAGAAACTTTTGACATCCTAAGGAAGCATAACATGAAGCTTAACCCAGAGAAGTATGCGTTCGGGGTCTTCTCCGGCAAGTTCCTAGGATTGCTGGTGTCACAAAGAGGGATTGAGGTTAACCCCGATAAAATCAAAGCCATCAGAGACATCCCGAACCAACTATCAATCGTAAAAGCGTTTCAAAGTCTCACGGGAAGATCGACTGCTTTGAGCAGATTCATTTTCCGGTATTCGTGCCATTTATAGATAATTAATTAAAATAATTAGCAATATATAGTAATTATAATTCTACCACATTTTATTAGAATTGTTATTTTAATTAATTTTAAAAGGGTTAAAACTGAAAGGCTACAATTGCAATTCCTTTATTAAAAATGAAGCGGCTATTCCCTAAATTAAAACCAACCCAAGTACCAGGCCAAAGTCGGAATTAACCCAGTCCAAACACCCCATCCCTTTCTAACTTGGTAATCCATGCCATTCTTATTGAACCAATGAGAGCACACCACGTCACCCGCTAATCCCACTTACAAAACAAACACAAGCAACCTGAGCCGTTGATTCAAATTATCAATGGTCACAAATTATCCTTATTTTTCATTTAATATCTACCCACTATCAGAAATTATCTCAGCCATTGGATCACACAGATCGAACGGTCCCCGTAATTTTTCGGGACTGATTTTCCAAAATGTGTAATACCCAATTTATCAGGGCCGTTGATCAAACGATCCAACAGCCCAGATCCCTTCCCTTGACCTTAAACTTAGAGACGCCCAATACCTCAGAAACCCTAAATCATTTCCTACTCACCCAGCCGCCCTTCTTTCCCCTTCTTCTCTCTTTTCTCTCATCTACCCTAATGCCATCAATCAACAAACCTTGCACAAAATTAGTGCAAGGTCATGAAATCAACCTCAAATCATCTTGTTTGTCTCCCATATCCAAGATTTTCGCTGAATTTTTGCCTATTTCATTACCAAAAATCAAATCTCCCAACATTCGAACCCTAATCTCAGAGATGAAACTTCAAATCGCTATTGACCTTTCAAATCCATGGCATGCATGGTTGTTCCTTTTGTTCATGCACTCTTGTCCCTCGTTCTTTCCATTTTCACTATTCGATTTCAAAACTCTAATTGAAGTAATCAGAACAAAAGGTGAAACTTCAAATTCACCTAATTTCTTCTTTTGTCCTTTCAAATCAAAACAAGCATGAGATATTAGCTGGCTTTATCATCAATATTCAACACCAAGAGGTCAAATGCAATGACCTCTGGGTATTAGGGTTTTGACCGGTGGTTCCTTGTGCTTCAACGTTCAACGTCTCATATCTCTCCACTTAGGTAAACTCAAACACTAATTTTCCCCTCTATTCTCTCTGATTTTACCCCACTATGCTCACATCATCAACTCATCTTCATTCTCTATTATCTTAGTATGAAATCTAAAACTCTAAGGCCTTAAATGGTACTATAAATAGGTCCTATAATGCTATCACCTGACAGACACATCAAAAAGAGAACCTAAACCTGAACACACTAAGCACAAAAACACTTATTACATTAGGGTTTAAGGTCTTAGCTTTTCTTACTGTCTTCCTCTATTTTGCATAGTTTCTTTGCTGGTTCAAGCTTGAAGGTTTCTGGGATCTTTGAGCAACAAAAGAATTCGCTTGGTCTGCTGACCTTAAGAAGGTCATCATCTTTCTCTCTCTTTTCTTTTGTTCATCTCTTTGAATGATTAGATATGTCAGGTTAAGTTCTGTAGATTATAAATATTCTATGTGTGGTCAACATGTTGATATTTATGATTTGTTAATTTAACAATTTCTTATGATTATCCTGTTCTGTTATGATTCCTTAAGGAATAATCGATTAAGTCATAAATGATACCTGTTGATCTCTATCCTGAATTTTCTAACAGTCTCCATGTCTAAGCTCTTATGTGTTTATGTTCAGTATGAACTTCATAATTTTATTAACTCTTAATGCTTATCTCTCTCTCTCTCTCTCTCTCTCTCTCTCTCTCTCTCTCTCTCTCTCTCTCTCTCTCGTTACACCTATGTAATTTTATGAACTTTGAAGTTGAGTTTAGTACCTGAGAATATGACTAAAATGATTTATCTTCTCCTGCTTCTTAACCTTAAGTTTGAACTTACAATGTCTAAATACTTTCTTGTTTGCCTGTATTTGTTAAATGGCCTATGAGTTACCACTATATTCCTCACTCTGTTTGATTACTGTCATTGTTAAACCAATCATGTTTATATTTTCCTTTCACCAATGATAATGTTATGATATTCACTTCTGCATATTATTTACTGCATCTTGTTTGTTTATGATCAGGTTCATTATTTGGTAATCTTAACTGATATACAATATGTCCATATCATTTAACTAAGTTGAAAGAATTTGAGTGTCTAGATGTTTTTCTTCTCTGTATCTGTACTTGTTAACTCTGAGAATGATATCTGAGCTATCACTGTAACTTTCTCATGATCATGCTCAATTGTAGTATGCATAACAAACTATCTTTTTTGCAGCAAGATGTCTTCTTCTTATGAATCTTTGCTATATATATATATATATATATATATGTTTTGTTAAGGTCAAACTATTCTCCTCTTCTTAGTGTAAATCATGATTTTGTTTGGATAAAGTCAACTAGTAATTGCTGCACAACTAAGTTTGTTTGTTTCATAATCAGTTGAGATCTTCATATACATGCGTAATTCAAAACTGGTTCAATACATCCCTATCCTAAATCTCTTTGAGCCACTGTTGAGTTTTTGTGAAGTTTGCATGCATCTATCATTAACCTAGCCTCCATAAAAATAGGATTTGGACATGATGTCAATAGATTTATGGACTGAAGCATGATCACTTCATACTTATATGCTAAATTAAACTTATGTTTGAATTGAACTTGTTTGACACAATGTTTTCCATATCCTTTCTTTACTAACATGTTGATCTGATTCTATAATTGGTTCTCTAATGTGCAAAGTTCCCCTGCTTATATGAGATCACTATTTCATTCATCCTGCATATGTGTAGTTGAATAAATGCTACTAGTATCCCTGCTTTAACTCTATAACACCATGTTCTGTCTTGAATTATGCTCAGTCCTTCTCCCTACTGTTAATCTAATACTAAATCTGACTCTTAAATCTTATAAAGTCCATTTGTTGATATTGTTTCAACATGATGACTTGCTAATACTGTTAGAAACATAACCCTATTGAGACATTAAGGATCCTATGTTTAAATCTGTGAGTTCATAATCATGATGCGAGTTTAATCATGATGCAAATTCAATCCCATGACCTTGATAATCTCTCTATAACAAATGTTGTCTATGACTGTTGGTTTGAATCTGCCTTGATGTCATTAAGTTGCCAAGTGATGAACATTAATACCTGTTTGAATATGTTGTGCCTTAATGATTCATTCCTATAACAGTGTGATATGAAACTTCTTTATTCTATGTGTATTCTGAAGTCAACCCCCACTAGGTTTACTTTATATGTGTTTCCTTGTTAGGTTTCACAGTAATTTGTATACTTTTATGCAGTTAAGAGGAAAATATATATGTTTTTGTAGGTAATTCTTTAGTATTTAGTTCGCTTTGGAAGGGCCTCATTAGCACTTAAACCCATAAGGAAAACAAGTCGTTAATGTTTAAGGGTATTTGGGAGCAGAGTTTGACTCTAGGTTGGATGCCCTCTCCGGAAAAAGCATTACCCTGGGCCTCGAATCCCTTGGGAATTTTGAAGTGTCGAGAAATCCAAAGGGAGCATCGACCTCAAGTGGGGTCCCCTCCTTAGCTCTTAATTGATTGACACATTCAGTTCTTTAAGAGTTTAGTGTTTAATGACAACGAAAGGTTTCCAATGTGAATTATTTGCTAAGTAAAGCCATCACATTAATATATAATTTCTTCTACCATATTAATCTTGTTCTTGCTTTGATTAACTGTTTATTTATTTGTCATGTACATCAAAGAATCATCTGTAGTTAGAATATGTTAAATATACTAGATATATGTCTAATAATCTTCTTATTTTTTGGCATGTACATCTATTTGGGCCTCTGAGTTCTTGATGAACTCATGCCCAATTCCACCCTTATTGCATCTCGTCCACGAGTCCAAAGTCAGCCATGTTTGCGTTTCTTTACTACTGGTCCTACCTTGTTGAGGTCCAATCACAGAGTCCAGTCCTCTTTCCCTCAACTTCTTTATCATTATTACTGTCTCGTTAATTTAGGTTTATTGCTTCTACTAGTTTAATGTTATTTGTATTTGTTATATCTTCATTGTTGTTTTATTTCTCATGTATATAACACTCATATATTAGAACACATATTTTTTTCCTTCATATTTTAGTATCATATGAACTTAGGCAAGCCTTAAACAATATAAGATTTAAAAAGGAAAATTAGCTCGTAGTAGATCCTTAGTTATCTAGTTATAATTTGCTCGCTAATTATTATGTTTTTCACTCATCCTTCTTTCCTCTAAAGATTTTGAAATCCAGAACTTAATGAACAACAACTCTATTTCAAAAAGGAAAATCAGATTCAACTTTATTTTTCAAAAGAAAAGCATAACTTCGAGAATTGTCGCCTTTAAGGCATTTTCAGTAAATAACCCCTTCTTTGAAAATCCTCCGATTCTAAGGTAATTTTAGGCTGCTTCTCTTACAAATATCCCTTTAAGTGTTATATAAATAACCACCCCCTCTAAATCAAAGTATTTTCATGACTTAATCTCTTTTATAAACGTATAAAATCTAGACCATTTACATAACAATTTCAAAACTTTACCAATATGTCTCATGAACCTCTTCATAAACTCGTGTCCCTTTAGGATCTCTCGTTCTTTCTATCAATATCATACTTAGGCATACAGTAAGCAGCATTCCTTAATACTAGTCAAAGTCTTTTATAAGTAAATGATCCCAAACTTAGTCTAAATCCTATGGAGCTACCTCAGGTAGATTTTAAGGGGTGCCTAACACCTTTCCCTTAGAACAACAAAAAGCCTTAACCATAATCTCACTGGTTAGCGGACCAATAAAGAACATGACTTAGTAATTAAATAGATACCCTAGCATACCTTTAAATATTAGATGACATCTCTTCTTCATTAACAACAGAGAAACCACAAGCTGAATCCTGTCTTGAATAGTACAAAATAAGGTGCAACAGTAAGGACGAAGGTACGTAATCTCCCATTATTACGTTAGCAGAATTTTAATAAGAGCAGAAACTCGTTACCACACTTGAAGAAGTTGGCCATAGCCTTCGCAGTCGCCGCTCAGAAGCTATGGCCTTGTTTTCAACGTCACCCGATAGCTGTATTGACGAACTTTCTCTTGCAGAATATCCTTCATAAACCCAAACTTTCAGGTAGGGTGGACAAATGGGCCATCGAAATGAGCGAATTTGACATAGAATATAAATCTAGGACTACGATTAAGTCACAAGTTTTGGCCGACTTTATCGCCATTTCAGTCTAGGATTGCAACCTTTGGAAACCAAAGAAGTAGTGATGGTGTCAGAATCGACATCAGGAGTTTGGACCCTATTTACGGACGGAGCTTCCAACATAAAAGGGTCCGGATTCGACATAGTATTGACCACATCTTTGGGAGAAATCCTAAGTCAGGCTATAAGAAAGGTTCCTCTGACTAAAAATAAAGCAAAGTATGAAGCTTTGATCTCAGGGCTCAAACTAGCCCGGGGACTAGATTCCGAGGTCATAGAAATCTAATGCGACTCCCAGCTGGTGGTAAATCATGTCTATGAGATCTTTGAAGAAAAAAAGGAACGTATGCAACAATACATAGTGAAGGTTCATGCTCTACATGCTCGGTTCAGGGAGTGGTCAATCACGTATATCCCGAGGTAAGAAAATGCAGAAGCGGACACATTAGCTAACCTTGGCTCCTCAATGGAAATGAATGGATCGGACTTCGGTACGGTCGTATAGCTTATGCACTCGATTCTGGATGTAGATAGCTACTACGAGGTAAACGCGATAAGTTGGTCTGGGACTGGAGGATGATATCATTGATTACCTTGAGCACGAAAAGTTTCCTGAAGATTCGAAGGCATCCTGGGCGCTGCGAGCTAAAGCAGCAAGACATAGTTTTAAAAGAGGCCAATTATACCGGAAATATTTCCAAGACCCAGTGGCCTAATGTTTGAGATCCTCCAAAGCTAATTATGTTATGCGAGAAGTCCACAAAGGGATATGTGGAAATCATTCAGGCGCATAATCCTTAGTGCTAAAATTGGTAAGGGCAGGATACTATTGGCCCCGAATGGAATAAGATTCCAAAGCTTTTATTCAAAAATGTGGTAAGTGTCGATGCTACGCACCGTTGGTACATCAACCAGCGAAACAATTGCACTTGGTTCTGTCTCCATGGCTGTTCATGAAGTGGGGAATGCATATTATTGGGCCACTACAACTGACCCCGTGTAAGGTACAATTCCTTTTGATTTTAACTGACTATTTTTTTAAACGGGTTGAAGCGGGTCCTTATCAGAAGATCAACGAACGTGAAATGGTGGAAGAACATAAATTTACTGATTTGGGATACCAAAAGAAATAGCTCGCGACAAAGGGACACAATTTATAAGCGCAAAGGTCACGAAGTTCCTTGAAGATTTGAAAATCAAAAGGATGACATCTTTGCCCTATCATCCGAGCACAAATGGCCAAGCAGAATCAACGAACAAAGTGATTATACAAAATCTCAAAAAGAGATTGGAAGCAGCTAAAGGCAAATGGCCTGAGGAGCTGCCTGGTGTATTATGGGCATACCGAACAATGGCGAACTCGAGCACATGAGCTCCTTTTACCTTGTGTACGGATTAAATACTTAGATTCCGGGACGGGCCGTTTAGCAAGTTTCACGGCCCTACCCAAAAAATAATAATGTGCTAGTTGCTTTAGGCGCGCCTTTAATAATGTTATCTCCCTAAACTCGGGTGCACATTTATGTGACCCAAATCCAAATCTCAACGGAGTCGAAATATGTCTTTAGTCACGGGCGCATTGATTGTGGCGTGGCTCGAGATGCATTTTCATGACGTTGCAAATTCTTTAAAAAAAAAATAAGAATGAGATGAGCCTCGCCAAATAAAAACACAAATTGTGGGGCCCTCAGTAAATACTTGTTTAAATTACTTAGAAATTCAGGAGGGTTGTTTAGCGAATTTCACGGCCTCCGCAAAATAATAATGCGCTAGTTGCTTTAGGCGCGTCTTTAATAATTTAATTTTCTTAAACTCGGGTGTGCATTTCATGCGACCCAAATCCAAATTCTAAAACATCAAATAAAATATGTTTCGGATTGTGGGTGCATTTCATGTGACACAGTCCAAAGATATGTTTTAAGCGATGTTCACATTCTTGTAAAAACAATAATAATAAAGCGGTTAAAAGATAAAATTTGCACATAAGTTCATATTGTATTTAAAATCAGATAATCAAGCCGAATATAACAGTTGAGCGACCGTGCTAGAACCACGGAACTCGGGAATGCCTAACACCTTCTCCCGGGTTAACAGAATTCCTTATCCGGATTTCTGGTACGCAGACTGTAATATAGAGTCATTATTTTCCTCGATTCAGGATTAAAATTGGTGACTTGGGACACCCTAAATCTCCCAAGTGGCGACTCTGAAATAATTAAACGAATCCCGTTTCGATTGTCCTTTAATTGGAAAAAACTCCCCTGCGCCCCGCGGGCGCGGAAAAAGGAGGTGTGACAGCTCTGGCGACTCTGCTGGGGAAATTAGACCCAGAACCACTGGTTCAGGGTCAGAAATTCGAGCTTAGATAAATTGTTATACTTGGTTTTAGCTGATTTTTACATGTTTGAGCCTAATGTGCTAAATGCTGTTTTTACCGCTTTGATATTATCTGAACTGTACATATAAACTGTGCCGAAACCATTCACTTCTTACCTCCGGGGAGAAGCTCGCTGGTCGAGACTCCCTATTCTGTTAGTGTCAATACCCAAAATAAGAAAGATGACGGATAAGTTACGAAGCCGGACGGCCTTTTGGTTCCCGGTAAGTTGCCCCCCTCGGCTCGAGCTGTCCGCTCGGGTAAGCCAGGTCTAGAACAAATACCCAGGTTATGAACTTAGTATAACAAAGCCACATGCCGGATCCCTAGTAGGAACGTTTATTTGCATCATCTGCATTTGACTTAGGGGACTCAACATAGGGGTTGGGTCCGTCTAGGACAAGCAACCTGAAAATAATAGACAATCTTTCAGCATCCTATGTGCTACATGTTGTATTTAGTCAAGGGCGTATGGGTCATTTGGTCATTTCCAGCATGATGTTATTTTAATCAAAGCATGGGGAACATTTGTGGAATCCAAGAAGCCTTGGAATTCCCTATGTCCCCCACGCTTGCTTTTTGGGAAAGCACATGGGGAACATTTGTGGAATCCAAGAAGTCTTGGAATTCCCATATGTCCCCCACGCTTCATATGTTGGGAAAAGCGCATGGGGAGCATTTGCGGAATCCAAGAAGTCTTGGAAATCCTTATGTTTCTCATGCCACATTTTGAAAATAACAATAAATATAAAAAAATAAAAAATACATATAAAAACAAGGCATGAAAATTCAAAAGATTTTGTATGTTGTTATCATTTTCCCACAAATTAGAAAAAGCGTGAAAAGATGAGGAAATGGCAGTGTAGAGATATAACTACTTATTTTTAGAAAGAAAAAAAAAACAAATGTCCAAGTAGTGTCGAAACTCTGCCGAAATTTTGAGAATATAAAATAAAAAATATATGTCTTATTAGTTTATTTTATTAAAAAAAAAAAGCATTAATAGAAAAGAAAATTGTTTGTCTTGCCATAAAAATGAAAAAAAGAGTCTTGTTTTTAAAATATGTGTTATTTATTTGTTTGTGAAAATGACAAAATTAAAATAAACAAAAAAAATTTTTTCTCCATTATTGACTTCTTTAGGAAGTCTTTCTAATTGTTTTCAAAAAATAATATAATATATAACAAAAAAAAAAAAATCCGAAAATATTTTGATTCTTTTTCGAAATTGAAAAGAAAATTCAAAATTCAAAAAAAATTTTGAGAAGCATTTCTTTTATTAAAAGCAAAATTCCGAAAAATATTTTCTTCTTCTTCTTTAGAATAAAAAAAAAAAAGCAAATGAAAATTCAAAAATATATCTTAGAAGTGTTTCTTGTAAAAAGAAAATCAATCAAAAAATGCTTCCTTTCTTCTTTTAAAGTAGTTCATTGGCCCGAACTACGCGGGTTTGATTCTCACCGGATGTGAGATACGTAGGCAACCCTCATCGGGTCCAATCCCACCTTCTCAAAAAAGAAGGAATGTTTTATGTTTTTCGTTAATTTGTTTGTTTGTTATGAATGAAAAATAATAGTCTATTTGATTGTTGTGAAAAAAGAATAATAAAAAAAAAAAAATAGAAATGGAAAAGGGTCTTCTCAAAAATAGCTTATTTGCCCGAACTACGCGGGTTTGATTCTCACCGGATGTGAGATACGTAGGCAACCCTCATCGGGTCCAACCCCACATTTTGCTAAAAAGCCAAAAACAAATAATAATGAAAAACAAAAAAAAAACATGTCAAAGATTTTTAATTTTGTCGTAAATAAGTCTAGTGATGTAACTTCCCCCTTTTACAAAAAATATAGCAAAAACAAATCTGTCAAATTTTAATTGTCATAAAGAAGTCGGGTGCCGCTGTTTTATCAAGACATAGCCGAATGTTCCCGAAAGGGACGCCGGAAGGCTGGCTTTGCATAAACAACCACTTTTGGGTCATTTTTAAGACTTGGTCCAGTTGACCCCCACGGCCTAAAAATCTTCGTCCCCGAGACGTTGAAAGGCCGTGTTTGCAATATTGACTTTTCTAATTTGAAAAACGATAAAAAGAGTTATAAATAAGTCAGGTGATGCTGTTTTGTCATAAATAGCCAAATGTTCCCGAAAGGGACGCCGGAAGGCTGACTTGGCATAAACAGCCACCTTTGGGTCATTTTGAGATATGGACCCACACAGCCTTGAAAAGCTTCGTCCCCGAGACGTCGAAAGGCCGTGTTTGCAATACAAGGTTTTTATCATAATTTGAAAAAAAAACAAAGAGTCAACGGTCGGGTGAATGCCGTTTGGATGTTTAATCAAAAAAAAAATATTAAAAAATAAAATAAGCCGAGCCAGTTTCGGCCGCGTCTTAAACCGTTCTTGCCGAAGTAGCCTTAGAGTATCTGTCAGTTGTCGAAAGGTTATTTTCGTAAAAGAACGGACAAGTTTGTAAAAGTGTCATAAAATAATCCTCCCCGGCCTCAAAATTCATGTGAAATTTGGAAGGGGCCACATTGGCAAAAATAACCATTTGGTTGCATTTGTCGAACAGAGAAAGGGAGTTGGCCTTTTGTTTTTGAGTTTATAAATCTTTTGATTAAAATAGGCGGGTTGTTTGATTTTCAAGTTGGTAGGTCATCTTTAAACCTTTGAAACCCAGTTTGTTTTAATATGAAAAGTGAAAAGAAAAAATGTTCATTATTGTTTATCTTTTATTTGTCCGAACTACGCAAGGTCTGATTCATGCGGGGTCATGATACGTAGGCAATCTCCATAAGATTCGACCACAATGAAAAATGAAAAAATGAAAAGAAAAAAGAATGAAAAAAGAGAATGAAAAAAAAGAATGAAAAAATGAAAAGAAAAAAGAATGAAAAAAAAAGAATGAAAAAAAAAAGAAAGAAAAAAAAAGAAAAGATGTTGTCAATAATAAGGACCGACTGAGTCCATTCTAACCTGTTTGTTTTGCAAATAAGTTAAGGTGGTTGGTTTGTGGTAATCCGGACAATGACGCCCAGAATCCTTTGCTTGCACCTCATGATATACAATCTGCGGGGATCAGGCCTAATAACAGAAGCACTTGAATCCTATTGGAAACTTGTTGACGGAGGTTGCTGATATTGAAGCTGGCAATGGTCTTCACAATACTAATGCAAAGCTCAGTGGCTAAGATGCCAGTTTTGATAAAGTGGGAGGACGCTCCGTTCCTTGGTCAGCAAGAGAGAAGCTTGTGGTGGCTTATTTTGTGGTCATTTCTGTTGTTCGGATTATTAAGGTTGTAATTGGGATTTTGTCATGTGTCAAACCTTCTTATCTTTCCATTTTTGTCATAGCAGTTTGTTTAAATTTTGTCCAGTTTGTGTTAGGATTTTATTCTGGTTGTTTTGTTTGTTTTATTATTCAAACCATTTCGCCGGTAGTCTAATACAAAGTCGGTCTTTTGTTAGTTCCAGTCGTCTTTTGTTTAGTCCTTTTATCATTTCATTCGATGCCGATTCTAGGAACATGACATGCGCACACACTTTGGGCCTAATCTTAAAGTTAATCATAAAACCCCGGAAAGGCGATCAGACCATTTAAAGAAAATAAGGACGGTTTGAGATTATTCAGAGCCCGAGTCATGTGGAACTGGGGCAAGTTAAGCACAAAGAAAACCGTTAAAAGCAAGGTTCGCCAAATTGGCATGAGGGTCGGTCATGATAATGAGAGTGTCGCCCAACGGTGCTTAGAAATGACAAAGGAAGAATAAAATGTTTAACATAATTGTCAAGTCCAGCACCATCAGAAGAGACTACAAATTTAAAGTGTGTTGTTTGCACTTGGCATGTTTTGAAGACTGGAATGATGAAGGCATTTTGTTCTGCTACCCAAACACTTTATCCTTCGTTACCCCTTTTGAGCCTTATTTATTTTCTTTCATACCCCTCGTTCGGAGTTAGTAGCAACGAATAAAATACGCAAGCATGGCGGGTAAGAGAAAAGAAAGAAAAGAAAACAACAAAATAGGAAAAGAAGAATGAAAGAAAAAGAGAGAAAAAAAAACGACAAAAGAAAATGAGAAAAGAAAAAGAGAAAAGAAAATGATAACAAAAAGCAAAAAGGGAAAGTCAAATGAAAAAGAGGAATTGGGAACTACGTTTGACCTGATTCCTCAAAGAGGATACGTAGGCGCTTCACGGCTCGGTCATAGTTTTGAAAAATGAAAAAATCAATTAAAATATCCCCAAGCAAGAAACTGGGGCAAATGTTGCGTTTATTGTGAATAAATCTAATTCCGAAGGTTGTAACTAATAACCCAAAATTAATGCATTTTTGAGCCTTTTATACCCTTTCTTTCTAGCCCTATCCAAAACCCACATTACGGTCCAAAGAAAGACCTTCTGACCAGTCTTCAAAAGATGCCAAGTCAGACAAATGAAGAGTCTTACCGGCGCACATAACATTCTGTTCCACAGCAGAAAGGACTCTAATCTCCAACAGAAAGAGTCATACCGGCAACACTCCAAATCCCCAGCTGGAGAGAGACATAAAACGAGAGAGTCTTATTGGTGAAAACCTTCACAGGCACCATAAGGCGATGAAAGCTGAGAGAAGAACCCAAAAATGAGAGAGACTTGATAGTGAAAACCCTTCGGGCACTACAAGTCGAATAAGATTGAGAATCAGATGGGGAATCGCCAATTGAAGATCTTGAAAGATGATTGACGGCAGAGGATAGGCCACATACGCATGTCATGGCCATTAGAGTCGGTATCTGCGTTTGATAGGTTTTTATTTATAGTTTCTTTTGTAAAAGAGTCATCATTTCCTTTGTCTTTTATTTTGTTTCTGTTATCTTTCTCCTTTCATAAAAAATTTTTTTTAGAGTCTGTCCGGTCGGAACAAGTATGAAATGACTTCGAATAGGCCATCAGCTTTCCAAAATGAGATCTGACTAGTACATCCAAGTGGTATAGTCAGCGAGGAACAAGCGCGAGGCCAGTGTCAAAATATATATCCCCAGCAAAAGGCCCATGAACAGAGCAAGGAGAGCAGTGAGTATGATTTGGCAAAATCCATACTAGACTAAGAGGTCGGGGAAATGCCAGTTTCCAAGCTATGCCATAAAAGAAGAGGGATATCCCCCAGGAGGAAGGGATTATCCCCAACACATAATTTCATCCCCAACAAGTTGTGCAACGCAAAGCAAGGAAGGAAAAAGGAAAAGCCATCCCGTTGGGAGTATCACAACCAACCACCATGTTTTAAACTAACAAATTTTGTTTGATTTGAAACAGGTAAAGGAAATGGCATTGAGGCAGAAACGCATGCCACAAGGGATATTATCAAACTGGGGCAGAAAAGTTTCCTTCCATTTAGAAAATTTTCTGGAAGTCAGGTACCCCCAGCTGATAACATTTTACCCCCCAACAGGTAAGTAAATAATCCCCACCAAGTTTTCCAGGTAAGACATTTTCAAGTCTTAAGGATATTTTGGGTTTATCCGCCCTCGAATAGGATATGTTGGGTTTATCCGCCCTCAAATAGGATATGTTGGGTTCATCCGCCCTCAAATAGGATGTGTTGGGTTCATCCGCCCTCAAATAGGATCTGTCGGGTTAATCCGCCCTCAAATAGGATCTGTCGGGTTCATCCGCCCTCAAATAGGATCTGTTGGGTTCATCCGCCCTCAAATAGGATCTGTTGGGTTAATCCGCCCTCAAATAGGATCTGTCGGGTTCATCCGCCCTCAAATAGGATCTGTTGGGTTCATCCGCCCTCAAATAGGATCTGTCGGGTTAATCCGCCCTCAAATAGGATCTGTCGGGTTCATCCGCCCTCAAATAGGATCTGTTGGGTTCATCCGCCCTCAAATAGGATCTGTCGGGTTCATCCGCCCTCAAATAGGATCTGTCGGGTTCATCCGCCCTCAAATAGGATCTGTCGGGTTAATCCGCCCTCAAATAGGATCTGTCGGGTTCATCCGCCCTCAAATAGGATATGTTGGGTTCATCCGCCCTCAAATATGATATGTTGGTTTCAGTCTTTACTTTTAAGTGTTGAAATTGGGAGCCCGCCCAGATAACAGAGGCATAAATTCAGTCTTTTTATTTTCAAGTGTCGAAGGTGGGAGCCCGCCCAGATAATAGAGGCATACATTCAGTCTTTTATTTTAAGTGTTGAAATTGGGAGCCCGCCCAGATAACAGAGGCATACATTCAGTCTTTTATTTCAATTGTTGAAATTGGGAGCCCGCCCAGATAATAGAGGCATACATTCCACGTCTTTACCCATAGGAGACGCATTTCCTCCTAAGTTTGTTTAGTTTCACCCATAGGAGACGCATTTCCTCCCAGGTTTGTTTCAGTTTCACCCATAGGAGATGCATTTCCTCCTAAGTTCAGTTCTACCAATAGGAGACGCACTTCCTAAGTTTATTGTACCCAATAGGAGACGCACTTCCTAAGTTCATTTCACCCATAGGAGACGCACTTCCTAAGTTTAGTTCTACCAATAAGAGACGCACTTCCTAAGTTCAGTTTTACCATTAGGAGACGCACTTCCTAAGAATAGGTTCACCAATAGGAGACGCACTTCCTAAGTTGATTTCACCAATAGGAGACGCACTTCCTAAGCTAAGTTTTACCAATAGGAGACGCACTTCCTAGATCCATTGTACCAATAGGAGACGCACTTCCTAAGAAAAGTTTCACCCAGTAGGAGACGCACTTCCTAAGAACAGTTTTTCCCAATAGGAGACGCACTTCCTAAGTTTATTGTACCCATAGGAGACGCACTTCCTAAGTTTATTGTACCCCCAGGAGACGCACTTCCTCAAAGTTCAGTTTCACCAATAGGAGACGCACTTCCTAAAGTTCAGTTTCACCATAGGAGACGCACTTCCTAAAGCAAGTTTCACCAATAGGAGACGCACTTCCTAAGCAAGTTTCACCAGTAGGAGACGCACTTCCTAAGCAAGTTTCACCAGTAGGAGACGCACTTCCTAAGCAAGTTTCACCAGTAGGAGACGCACTTCCTAAGCAAGTTTTATCAGTAGGAGACGCACTTCCTAAGATAAGTTTCACCAGTAGGAGACGCACTTCCTAAGTTCATTTCACCCATAGGAGACGCACTTCCTAAGTCAGTTTCATCAATAGGAGACGCACTTCCTAAGTCAGTTTCACCATAGGAGACGCACTTCCTAAAGTTCAGTTTCACCATAGGAGACGCACTTCCTAAGTTCATTTCACCCATAGGAGACGCACTTCCTAAGTCAGTTTCACCATAGGAGACGCACTTCCTAAAGTTCAGTTTCACCATAGGAGACGCACTTCCTAAGTTCATTTCACCCATAGGAGACGCACTTCCTAAGATATGTTTCACCATAGGAGACGCACTTCCTAAAGTTCAGTTTCACCATAGGAGACGCACTTCCTAAAGCAAGTTTCACCAATAGGAGACGCACTTCCTAAGCAAGTTTCATCAATAGGAGACGCACTTCCTAAGTCAGTTTCACCATAGGAGACGCACTTCCTAAAGCAAGTTTCACCAATAGGAGACGCACTTCCTAAGCAAGTTTCATCAATAGGAGACGCACTTCCTAAGTCAGTTTCACCATAGGAGACGCACTTCCTAAGTTCATTTCACCCATAGGAGACGCACTTCCTAAAGTTCAGTTTTACCATTAGGAGACGCACTTCCTAAAGAATGGGTTCACCAATAGGAGACGCACTTCCTTAGTTCAGTTTCACCAATAGGAGAAGCACTTCCTAAAAATATTTCACCGATAGGAGACGCACTTCCTAAGTTCAGTTTCACCAATAGGAGACGCACTTCCTAAAAATATTTCACCAGTAGGAGACGCACTTCCTAAGCAAGTTTTACCAGTAGGAGACGCACTTCCTAAGATAAGTTTCACCAGTAGGAGACGCACTTCCTAAGCTCAGTTTCACCAATAGGAGACGCACTTCCTAAAAAGACTTCACCCCTAGGAGATGCACTTCCTAGTATGATTCATTTTTAAGTTCGACCATAAGAGACACAATTCCTAGTCCAGTTTTTGAAGTTTACCCGTAGGAGACGCACTTCCTAATCAAGGTCTTTCAAGTTCATAGGAGACACACTTCCTAGTTCTAGTCACTAGAGTTTTCACCCTTAGGAGATGCACTTCCTAGTTTAGCGCATTCCGATTCAACCATAGAAGACACACTTTCTAGTTTGAGTCATTGAGGTTTTATTTTAGCAGACACATTTGCTAGCAAGAGTTTTGGTTTTACTCATAGGAGATGCACATCCTAGCCTAGTCTTTAGTTTACTCTCATCATTGCATCAGTAGTGTAAGTGAGTTACGATTTTGCTGACAACTCACAAACCTTCCCAGTGAAAACTGGGTTAGGAAATTTTTGTTTGTTTTGTTTGTTTTGATTGTCAGGGGCCTGCCTGTAGAGCAAAAGATTGTTATATGTCAAAGATTGAAGAAGTTAGGGGTCCGCCTGCAGAACAGCGGGATCGTTCAAAGTCAGGCCGTAACCCATTGGAAGGCAGAAAGCCACAACAAAAATCCCCAGCACTCAATCCAAGATAGAAGAACAAGAATCTCTCCCCAAGAATGCGAGTCAACAGTCTGAGAGGCTCAACAAAAGCTAGTCACAAAAACAAAAACAAAAAAAGAAGAAAAAGGAAAAAAGAGAAAAATGAATGAATCCGAAGCACAGATGAGGAGAACAAATGTGATCTGCTCAAGAACTAGCGCCTACAACTAGCAAGTATCAAGGTTCAAATCCAAAGTCTGTATGGAGCACCATTCAAGACTCAAGACCAAGTTTCAGAAGACTTAAGAGATAGGAATCCTTGTAACTAGTAGCTGATAGACTTAGTTAGTCTTTTTCAGTTTTCATTTTTGTTGTAACGACAGGACCGCGGACCGGAACCTCAACGGAACGGCACCTCGATCGGCTCTTCACCTCGGTACACTCTACCATCTCTCTCATTCCCGAACTACACGTGGCCTGATTCCTGTATAACCAAGGATATGTAGGCAGCTCAGATACTAGGGCTCGGTCACATTCCCTCCCTTTCCTTAAGTGTAGTCCGTCCAAGTAATGGTCGGGTCAAAAACACGTCTAGTCGTTCTTTGTCGGAAAACTCTTCGTGTTTCCAGTCAAAGAGGGGCAACTGTAAGCACGTGATTTTTGACCCTCCCCGGGAATTTTTACGTCCTTAAGCTTAAATATCTAATTTAGGACTAGTATAGCTATTTTAACTATTTTTACTTTATTTCGTTGCAAAAGAAAATTTCAAAAAAAATATATATAAATTTTAGTTTATGTATTTCTCATAAACTTGAAAAATACAAAAATTGCACTTTATTTTTGTACCTTATATAATTTCGAAAAAATACAAAAAATAATAATTCTATTAAAGTTTTATAGGCATTTTTAACTTTGAAAAAATACAAAAATATTACCTCATATTTTATCTTAATATTTAAAAAAACGAAAATTACAAAAAATAGTTTTATTAATATTTTGTAGCTATTTTAAACCTTGAAAAATATTTAAAAAAAAGATATAGTTTTGTTTAAATACTAGTCTTATTTTTGGTAGTTATTTTGCTTACATAGGACTAGTTAAGCAACGTGTTTCTATTTCTCGGGTCCTGGCAAAAGAATAATATTCGGGTTTAAACTTCCCGGTTTTAGGCCTAATTTTCGGACCGAGCCCATAATAAACCGTGTCCAGGATACGTGGGGAACCCCACCATGCGTGGGGGACATATGCCTTGAACCCCACCACGCGTGGGGCTCATTTTTGTGGGCAAAACATTACAAATACACGGACAAAACATGAAAGGGAGGAGGAATTTTGGACTTTTGGTCAGAAAAAAAAAAGGAAAAAAAAACGAAAAGGAAAAATACTACTGTTCATGCTTCTTCTTCATAAAAGAAGAAGAAGCAAAACCCTACTGAAAAAAAAACAACGAAAAACCAGCAGAACCACCCAAAACAACCACCTCCTTTCGCCGTCATCACTGTTCACCCGTCCCCTCCAAACTTCCGGCCACCCTAAACCATCGTCAACCACCCTAACCTCCTAGCCCGCGAGCTCCAACTCCCCCATTGCCCATAACCACCGTCAACCCCAAACAGCTCCCCGGCAGCCCCACCATCGTCGACCACCACCCCCCGTCGTCAACTGCCCAAACGACCTCTCCAAATGCAGTAACAACCAGCTCCTTGACACCACCCGAACACCACCACCGCAGCTGCCTCCACCTCCAGAAACCACCCATCAAGCAACAGCTTTTGTTGCTGCATCGCCACCCCCGTTAGCCATCGTCCATTGCCCGAACGACCCCTCGCACTCGCAGAAGCGAACCAGTAATCCCACCACCGAACAGGCACGTCATTAACCCCCTTCCCCTCGCGTCGACCTTACTGCTGTCGACGTTGTTCCATCTTTCGCGAGCAGTTGTGGGTTGCTGCGATCCCGCCTTGCCGAGTTTTCTGTTTTCCGTCGAGGTCCGGTACGTCGAGGCGCTGTCCGAGGTTCCGTCGTTGTTCTTCGTTCAGAAAGGTCCGGTCTGAGTTCCGTAGGAAACACTGTTTGTCGTTCTAGGATTGTCGAGGTTCGAAGGTTGGTGTTCTTCATCCTTTGTTTCATTTCATTCATTTTGCATATTATGGTTCAAGGCAATAAATGAAAATATTCGATATGTATGAATGTCAACAATGCAATTTTGTTGTTGTGTTAAAAATGGTATTTTATGTTTAGTTACTGCATGCTCAAAGTTAATGTGAGCATATGAACGAGGTTATTCTATTTTTCATTTCTACCATGGATATTATTACCGGTTAGAATCGTTTTTTGTTTAATCTCGGATGGCTTCACTAGTAGGAAATTGTAGTTGTTTTAAGTTTGCCCTTAAAAAGTGAAAATGAGACGAGCCTCGCAAAAAAATAAAAAGAAATAAAAAGAAAAAAAAATGCACAAGCCGCGGTGCCCTCTAAACGTATATATTAAATACTTAGATTCCGGGACGGGCCGTTTAGCAAGTTTCACGGCCCTACCCAAAAAATAATAATGCGCTAGTTGCTTTAGGCGCGCCTTTAATAATGTTATCTCCCTAAACTCGGGTGCACATTTATGTGACCCAAATCCAAATCTCAACGGAGTCGAAATATGTTTTTAGTCACGGGCGCATTGATTGTGGCGTGACCCGAGATGCATTTTCATGACGTTGCAAATTCTTTAAAAAAAAATAAGAATGAGATAAGCCTCGCCAAATAAAAACACAAATTGTGGGGCCCTCAGTAAATACTTGTTTAAATTACTTAGAAATTCAGGAGGGTTGTTTAGCGAATTTCACGGCCTCCGCAAAATAATAATGCGCTAGTTGCTTTAGGCGCGTCTTTAATAATTTAATTTTCTTAAACTCGGGTGTGCATTTCATGCGACCCAAATCCAAATTCTAAAACATCAAATAAAATATGTTTCGGATTGTGGGTGCATTTCATGTGACACAGTCCAAAGATATGTTTTAAGCGATGTTCACATTCTTGTAAAAACAATAATAATAAAGCGGTTAAAAGATAAAATTTGCACATAAGTTCATATTGTATTTAAAATCAGATAATCAAGCCGAATATAACAGTTGAGCGACCGTGCTAGAACCACGGAACTCGGGAATGCCTAACACCTTCTCCCGGGTTAACAGAATTCCTTATCCGGATTTCTGGTACGCAGACTGTAATATAGAGTCATTATTTTCCTCGATTCAGGATTAAAATTGGTGACTTGGGACACCCTAAATCTCCCAAGTGGCGACTCTGAAATAATTAAACGAATCCCGTTTCGATTGTCCTTTAATTGGAAAAAACTCCCCTGCGCCCCGCGGGCGCGGAAAAAGGAGGTGTGACACCCGAAATCCAAATGCTTTCGGGGCAACACCCAAGCTTTGCACAATCAAACGCAAAAAGTAAACTTGAGTAAACACTTAAACAAAGAAAGTCACGAGGATCAAACTTGCACAAATATTTAAACAAAAGTACATAGAAAGAAAAACTTATACGAGAAAATGTTATTATTTACAATAAACGTGACAAGCAGCACGAGTACAAAAGTAAGAAAAGAAAATAAAAAACTAAGCTATTGCATCTCTGGGACCCTGAGGAAGAGAAGCATCTGCTCCCCCAGGAGAAGTGGATGGATCCGCCGCCGGCTCATCATTTTAGCCTTCGACGTCATCACCTTCCATTTATTCTTCATTTTCCCAAAACTCAGAATCGGAACCAGAAAAACCGGTAGCTTCAGGCTGGGCCGGTAGACCTCTTTTTGCAACTAACTCCAGATCAAGGGCTTTAGCAATTTAGGTATAAAAGTCAATGACACCCGCTTTAGCCTCTTCCAAGGTTTTTCTCCTCATGCTGTACATAGTATATGTTTTTACAACAATGTGGAAAGCTGCTCGACGCTTGAGTTCTTCTTTAAGTTGGTAAACCTCGGTAGAAAGAATTTCTTGCGTGGATCTAAAAGACCGGAGGCTGACATCGAGATCACAGATTGTAGAGCTGAAAAGTCTAATATTCTCAATGGCCTTCTTATAATTCTCCTCCAGTTGGGCATACTTCATCTCGGAAGCAGCAAACTCTTCAGTTTTGGAGTTTAAGGCAGCTTCCAAATAATTTAATCTTCTAGGGGAGGCAACCACATGATTGGATGGAGCAAGAACGACACTATGGACTTCAACCCATTTGGCCCTCGCCTATGCAAATTGAACCCTCAATAGGGAGATATCTTGGCTAAGGGTCTCTACTTCTTGCTTGTGTTGCTGCAACCGAGCCTCCAATACAACAGCCACAACAACTTTAGCTTCCAATTTTGAGAGGCAAGCAACAGTTTGATCCCACTTGGCCAAAAGTTGATCCCCCTTAGAGGTAAGTTCCTCTTTATCTCGAATCAACCTTTGGAGGCCCTCGGAAGCAAGAAAACGGCCCTGCGAAACAAAAATGCAAACTTAGAATATTATTATATCAAAGGTAGAAGAAATAATGAAGGAAACGAAGAATATACTGTTGCGGCGTTGCGCATACCATTGTTCAACAAGCACTCTCCCGAGAGAGATTGTATCCATTCCCTATCTTTTTCTAAAGCCAAAGGCTTCAGATAGTTAGCAAGTTCCACCGACTGGGGCAACAGATTGCATATGGTAGAGATTGAGATAGTAACACTCCTCATCCTTTGAGAATCTTTTGAGGGGGCAACATAATTTTTCCCCAAGTTCCCATGAATTGGGGAATGGGGGAAGGGAACATACTCTTCTCGGACAAATGTGGCCGGTGGAGATGATGTAGCATTTGTTGGTGGAAGAGTTGGTGAAGAAGGAGACGAAGCGGATGGCGTTGAAGGGTAAGAAGCGGCTGCGACAAACGCAGTACTGGGTTTTGGTTGCTTGTCAATCGAAGACGGTAGAGACCCAGTATCATCCTCACGATACCGGGTGAAGCGACTGGGATTCAGAAATGGGATTTGACATTTTCCACCATCTCAAACTCCCACTAGAGCGCTGAGACATCATCCTCAGTTGGTGTAACTAACTCAACATATTAAGCATTCTGTTGAGCTGATGAAGGTCGTCGTTTTCTATGTAGAGAATCCTCCTCACCACTAGCTTCTCCATTATCATCAATAACCATGGTATGTATGGCGGGCTCTGGCACGACGCTTAACACCACGACATCTGAAGACAACTCGGGCGCGACGCTCCTTGCCCTTTTTGGTTGCTTGTTCTTCGGTCGGGGACTCTGAAAAGAAACACTTGGACTCGAAGCAGGCCCAGAGACACATGCTCGAGTAAAAGCCTCCTGAAGTAGCCTTGCCACATCAGCGGAATTGGCCAAAACGTCCTCCTCATGGACGACAATCGAGCCCTGGGGTAGACTTGATTTTAGAAAAAAGGGAAAGGATTAATCAACTTCCTTACATGAAAAGTAAAGACGATATTTGTCCAATTTACCATGATATTTGGCCTTCCACCCATATTTAAGGGTCATTTTCCACGTGCAGGTCTCGGGCATAGTGACGTCCAAACGTTTTTGTACCCATTTGTAAAAGCCTTCAACCCTAGGTGGTACCCAACGAGTTTCTGAAATAGGCGAGGGAAGAAGGGTCAATAATGATATAGGATGATCTTTAATGAAAGAAAAGTTAAATAAGGAATTTACGGCGCGGTTCCATAATTCCAGAAAGAATGAAGCCGTTGCCGGAATGATATCATTAGTGGCGACCGTAACAAACCGTTCCATCCACCCATGGTCGTTGTCATCATCCATGCTAGATAGCAGAGCATGGTGGCCACGCTTCCTAAAATTTATCATTCCCAAGGAAGATCTTGGGGGAATAGAGGTTCAACACTCGAGCTAGGGATAGCTCTTCTCCCGTCTCTTGGAACTAGTACTGAAGACAAGTGACGTCCTCCACACGGAAGGGCTTAATTGTGCCAAACACACCTGGTAGCGAGGCAGAACTCCATGATGACAAAGTCAAGCTTTCTACTTAAAGAAAACACTCCCAGAGTGAATGGATACGTATAAAAATACGTAAAGCCCTTCTTGGGTAAGGTTACTCGCTTCGTCATATCATGAGCGATGATTTCTAGATATTGGCAATGGTAGTGTTCCTTCACAGCATGAATGCTTAAAGGATGGATGGAAGAAGGATATCTGCCAACGACCCATATATGAGGGTTAGCAGAAGGAAATTTCCCATCGAAGTCTTTAGTTGTGACAAGACTTTTGGGTATGATGGTGCTCACAGTAGGAGGAGTAGCCTCGCCGGCTTTACCTTTGTTTTTTGAGGAAAAAGGGTTTTTAGAAGAAGAAGCCATTCTTCAGTAGAAAAGAAGGAAAAGTTTTTCTCTTAAGAAGAAAGTTAGAGAGAGGATGAAGACAAAGTACGAGTTGAATGAAGAGAGTTTGAAGTGTAAATGAAGAAGTTTGATGCATATAAGTAAAGATATAGACGGCTAAAATAGTAGCCATACTTACCCCGATAACCGGCAAAAGTGATGCTAAATCATAGGATGACGCGTGTTTGGGCATTAAATGTGAAAGTTGTGCATCTAATCAACCATCAGAAAACTTTTCAGATGGGTTTAGTGAATTTCCCGCCAAATAAGGTATTTCTACCAACTTCCCGGTGACACAAAGTTATGCCATCGGAAAGCAGGAGGACTATCTGTATAGGATAAAATATGTTTATATTATATAATCGCATGAGGAAGTGACATGGGGAGCCGAAGATAGAAGTTAGTTGAATCCGAAGGCAACAATCCCGTATGTTACCGTAGAGAATTATACTCACAAAGATGAAATAAATGCCTGCCACCAAGTAGCATTTACTGAGGAATATTCTATAGAATTAAGTACATGGCCCATTACTAGGAATATGACATTCGTTACACATTCTTCAATGACCCTCATAATTGACATTAAAGAGGGGCTTGATCCTATGACCTTGTTCCCTAGGTGCATCTATAAATAGTGAGCTCTGTTATCATTATGAGAGACACAAATTTTCAGGCAAATACACGCTACATTCTAGTCAAAACTCAATATAATTTTTATCTTCTTGTTTACTGATATCATTGCTATTGTGCCCGAAAGCCTTGCTCCCGGACCTACTATTTCTGCTATTTTATCTCCATCTCAAGGTTAAGTATCATATTTTTATCTAATTCATCTATTATTTCAGGATTAAATTAATTTACTTGTCTATAAACCACGTATAAATTTAACTGTATTGTTTTACGGGTAAACAATGTATTATGTGCCTATATTGTTAGGATAAAAGTTATGGACGAAATCTGCAACCCTACCTCCGTTGTTAAAGGTCATTAACTACTGTAGAACCCTAGAGCAAATTTGGGAGAAATTATAAGACAAACTTAATGAATGATGTAACCCAAGATTATCATAATTCTTTTTGGAAACGTTTTACGACTAATATGAAATATTTTGCATCTTTAACCCCCCTTTTTACCCCTGTAATATGATTGATAGTGATAACAATTATTGTTATGCTATCAACAACAAACAACAACCCAATAATATCTTATTGGTGAGGTCTGAGAAGGATAAAGTGTACGCAGACCTTAACCTTACCCCAAAGGGGTAGAGAGGCTATCATGTTAGTTAAAAGTTAATTACAGACAATTATCTATAATAAATGTCATCTGATAATTTAAAAGCATGATAAATTAACTACTACAAATGGTTAAGAAACTATACTGGTAGTGTAAAATTCTTGATATTATTTTTTGTCTATAACTTAAGCATAATTAATAGTAGTACGCCAAATCATTTGATTGTGATCTGGAATGAAAACACTATATACTCAAAATGAAATTCTGTTATAAGTTCTTGCTTCGCAACTACTTGCAAATGGGCCATTGAATTAGTGATGAAAATTTGCAATCGTGCCAAATCATTTTAAATTTATTACTTTAGATCCGAGAACACATGGGAAGTTAATTATGAAGTTTAGAAGAACTTTCGTGGATGTTGTAATTAAGAGTACTAGAAGCTCTTTTGAAAAAAGCTACATGGCCAACTTGAATATTATTAATCTCACTAGCGCCCTCCTACATGTTCATCTTCTTATGTTTGGCGTGGATTAAATATTTATTTTTCTCTGAATTATTTTTTGTTTTTTCAAAAGCTTAGTGAGTTATTCTCGAAACGTATATACGGATTGCAATACTATCCCGAGTAAGAACCTCGTGACCTAACGTAGACTCTTGGTTATGAACTTAGGATTAAGAGGAGAGGAAGAAGAAGGCTATATGTGGTCTACCTAAGATCAAGTGGGGGGCTTTGAATAAAAACAAATCTCACAGTGTGGGGAGATATGAGGGCTATGGAGGCCTGGCCGAGTAATGGGGATGCGAGTAGTAGGGGTCTCGAAGGGTTATTCTGATAGACGTAGAGGGGATTGATGGTGAATGGAGAGGTCCAAGGGAAAATGGATGCCAATAAGATAGCCTATTTGAAGTTAGTACAGAGCAGAGATGAGAGAGAGAAGAGGACGAATAAGGAGTGGTATAAGACGACTAAGAAAGATGCAAAGCTAGTGGTTACAATGGCGAAGTCGGTGGAGTTTGGATGCTTGTACGAAGAACTTGAGGGTATAGGTGGGGACATGAAGCTGTATAAACTTGCCAAGGTAAGAGAGAGGAAGACCCATGATTAGGACCAAGTAAAAGGCATCAAAGACGAGGATAGCAGGCATACTTTCATAAACTTTTGAATAAGGAGGGAAACTGAAATATTGTGTTGCACGATTTGAAGTACTCTGAGAGTTGCCGAGATTTTTGGTAGTGTAAGTGCGGAAAGGCTGAGGGGGTTTAGGTGGATATGCCGAGATTTTGGGTATTGTGGGTGCGTAAAGGTTGAGAAGGTTGAGGGGGCTATGCGTAAGATGACATGGGAAAAGTGGTCGGGCCTGATAAGATTCTAATGGAGTTTTATAAGAGCCTGGGGTAGGGTAGGCTTGGAATGGCTCATCAGACTGCTTAATGTAATTTTTAGGTCATATAAGATGCCTGAAGAATGGGGTGGAGTAAAATTATCCTGTTGTACAAGAACAAGGGTGATACTCAAAATTATAACAACTACGAGGGTATCAAACTGCTAAGCTACACTATGAAAGTTTGAGAGAGGGTGATAAAGACGAGGGTGAGGATGAGTGTGTTTATATTTGAAAATCAGTTCGAATTTATGGCAGGTGATTGACCACAAAAATCATTCATCTTATTAGGAGGTTGGTGGAGTAGTATAGGGAGAGCAAAATGGATTTACATATGGTGTTTATTGATTTGAAAAAAACGTATGACAAAGTCCCAAGAGAAGTTATATGGAGTTGTTTGATAGCTAGAGGTGTTACAGTAGTATACATTAGGATGATTAAGAATATGTATGATAGAACTAAGAGATGAGTAAGAGTAGTGAGAGAAGACTCGGGATACTTTCCGGTCATAATGAAGTTGCACTAGGGATTAAGCCTTAGTCCCTTATTATTCGCCTTGACAACGGATGTATTCACGTGTCACGTTCATGTGCTGACCCATGTAGTTTTACCTTTTATTTCTGTACTTTGAAACCTCGAATAGATCTATTTAGCCTTCATCGATTTACGTATGTAGTCCGTATCTTTCTTTGAAAAATTTTTTTATGTGAAAAATCTATGAAAAAAATGAAATTTAGCCTTAAACTCAATTGAGTTGACTACGGTCAACGTTTTGTGTAAACGGATGCGGATCAGTATTTTGACGGTCTTGGTGGGTCCATATCGTAATTTGGGACTTGGGTGTATGCCCGGAATCGAATTCAAAAGTCCCTAACTTGATTTAACGTAATTTGTTAAAAGCTAGAAGTTTAAAGGTTTAAATAATTCCTAAGTTTGACCGTAGATTTACTTTGTTGCTACCAGGTTCAGATTACGGTTTTGAAACTTGGTGTAGGTTCATTTTAGTATTTATGAATTGTCTACAAAATTTGGTGCAAAATGGAGTTGATTTAACATGATTCGAACGTCCGGTTGAACAATTGAAAGTTCTTAAGTTTCTTTGAAAATCTCATTTGCTTTGGTGTCTGATTCATAGTTCTAAGTGTTATTTTGATGTTTTGATTGCGCGAGCGAGTTCGTATGATGTTATTACACTTATGTGTCTGTTTGGTTTGGAGACCGAGGGGCTCAGTGAGTTTTGGATAGGCTAAAGAATGATATTTGAACTTAGGAGAATGCTGGTGCATGAGGTCTGCACATCTCGCATTTGCAAGGACTTGTTCGCCAATGCGAGCCTCACAAATGCGAGGTCCGGCTCGCATATGCGAAGATGGTGAGGGCTCGGTCAGCTTCGCTTTTGCAAAGTGAAGTCCGTAGATGCGAGTGAGGGGGGAGGTTCGCATTTGTGAACTTTTGTGTCGCATTTGAGACTAAAGGAAGACTGAGGCAGACTCACATTTGCGAGTCGATTGTTCGCATTTGCGGACAACCTATGTTCGCATTTGCGATAAAATTGTCGCATTGCGATGAAAGCAGGCTCAGTGACTTTTTCGCTATTGCGAGGGGTTGATTGCTTTTGCGATCATCACAATTGCGAACTATGTGTCGCAATTGCGATAACTGCATCTGGGTAAAAGAGGGGAAAAACGGGAATTAGCTCATTTCATTCAAACTCTCAACCCTAAACACTTTAGAGGCAATTTTTCCAAGAGATTTTCTTCCTAAATATATTGGTAAGTGATTTTAATCTACTTCTTTTTAATTACCCATTACATTTCATAACTTTTCAACATCAAATCTAGGATTTTCACGGTAGAAATTAGGAATTTGGGTAAAATTAGGGATTTTTGTAAATTTGGGATTTAAATCTCGAATTGAGGTCGGATTTCGAAACAAATTGCATAATCGGGTTCGGGGGTGAATTGATATTCGAATTTTGGACTGAATTTCGATTTTGACCAAGCGAGCCCGGGGTTGACTTTTGTTGACTTTTTGAATAATGATGTAAATTGAACCTCTTTCATTCTTGTGTATTTTCTAAAGCTTATATTGAATAGTTTGGTCAATAATTTGCTAGATTTGGTTGGATTGGAGGTTTGTTCGAAAGGCAAGGCCATGATTGAGCTTTGAGTTAATTGTGGAGTGAGGTAAGTGTTGGTTCTAACCTTGGTTTGAGAGAATTAGGGACCCTTGAACTACATGTTATGTGAATTATGTGTGAAACGGCATATATGTGAGGTGGCGAGTGTATATGTGCCGTTACATTACTTGTTTTCCTATCTTCAATGCTTTATAGTATATCTTGTTTCATGCCTTAAAGTGCTACATAATTATTTAACTTCCATGCCATAATTGCTAATTGCCATTTAGTAATTCTTGGATTAAATTGTCCATCCCCTCCATAATTCCATACTTATTTACCACTTGTCTCTATTTGCTTCCCTTACATATCTAAAATGTCTTATGCCTTGTTTGCCTTAGAGTTTCGTATTAATTGTTGCCTTCATTGATGTAACTTCACTTGAATGTATTGTTAAATTGTAGATACCATTGAGATGGTAAAACTGAGACATCCGAGTATTCCGAGTTTCTTCGGTTATCATGTTATTCTTGATTGCTCGTACATTTATTTTCTTGACGTATGGTTTTCTCGTAAATCTTGATTATTGAGTCATTATCGTTAACTGAACTTTTTTGGGGAGCGGGTTGCACGCCGCAATGGAAATTGAAAGGAAAATGAATTGAAAATGTGGAATAAGGACGAACTATGATGTTGACAGATGATTATATTATGGGATCGGATTGTGCGCCGCAACCGATTGTTTAAAGTTTATATTGTGAGATCGGGTTGTGCGTCGCAACGAATTGTTTAAAGTTTATATTTTGGGATCGGGTTGCACATTGCAACATGTTGATAAAAGTTATATTTGTTGTGATTGTTGGATTGGCTTCGGTTGTTGAGATGAGTTATATGACTGGTTATTCGGGACTCTCTGCTAGTTGATTTTGAGTTCGTTGATATAAGCTACCCTCTTTACTTCTATTCCTGCTTCGTTGATATCAATTACCTGCTTTACTTCTATTTCGGTTCTTCTGTTATTATTATTATTATTGCGTACAGGTTAATGTAAGTGGCCCGCCTTAGCCTCGTCACTACTTCGTCGAGGTTAGGTTCGACACTTACAGAGTACATGGGGTCGGTTGTACTCATACTATACTTCTGCACTTCTTGTGCAAATACCAGTGTTGGTCTCAGCGGTGTACCATAGACTTGCTCGGATCCAGCTACCTAGAGGAGACTTGAAGTATAGTTGCACGGCGTCCGCAACTCTGAAGTCCCTTTTATTTCCTATAGCTGTTTATTTGATTCAAACAATTATGTTTATTTCAGCCCGTTATTTTTAGTATCTTAGACGCTCATGTATTCACGATACCAGTTCCGAGATATGTATTTGGATTTCGGTACTTATTAGTTTATTTATCTTGTTTAGACTATTCAATTTTTCCTTTATTGACATCGTATTTGAAACTTGTTAAAAATGGTTAATAACTACATCTAACGTTGGCTTGCCTAGCAGTGAAATATTAGGCGCCATCACGGTCCCGAGGGTGAAAGTTCTGAGTCGTGACAGTTCAGGGAGGGTGCCATGGTACATATTATTTGCAGATGACATAATAGTGATTGATGAAACACGAGGCGAAGTTAACGCACTACGCTGGAGGTTTGGAGACATACTTTGATATCTAAAGATCTTAGGCTGAGCATGACTAAGACTAAATACATGGAGTACAAATTTAGTGACACAACTCATTAAGATAAAGTGAAAGTGGGGCTTGATACACAAGTTATCTTTAAGAGTGGATGTTTCAAGTATTTTGGGTCAGTAATCCAAAGTAATGAGAAGATCGACGAGAATGTTACACATTGTATTGGGGTAGGGTAGATGAAATAAAAGCTTGCTTCTGGTTTCTTGTGTGATAAGAATTTACCACCAAGACTTAAAGGTAAGTTCCAAAGAGTAGCGGTTAGACAGACTATGCCGTATGGGCAGAGTATTAGCCAGTCAAGAATCTCATGTCCAAAAATAGAAATTAATACAGATGTAGATTTTGAGATAGATGTGTAGGCATACTAGGAAAGATAGGGTCAGAAATGAAGTTATTCGAAACAAGGTAGGGGTGGCCCCGGTGGAATATAAGCTTCGAAAAGTGAGGATGAAATGGTTCGAACATGTGAAGAGGAGATACCTAGACGCCCATGTGACGAGGTGTGAAAGGTTGAACATTGTGGGCCTAAGGAGAGGTAAAGAAAGGCCAAAGAAGAATTGGAGAGAGTTGATTAGGCATGACATAGCGCATGTTTACCTGACTAAGGACGTGACCCTTGATAAGAGATTGTGGAGGTCGACGATTAGGGTAGAAGATTAATAGAAGCAGAGCGTAGTTTCCTTCCATTCAGGTAGCTATAGTATTACTATTTTTATGTATTTCTCTTGGATTTCTAATATTATCTGATATTGATTTTGCTTCGGTTAGTTCCTATCTCGATGTTGCTATTATTTCTTTTCCTAAGACGCTACTATTTTATATTTTAGTTTGCTTACTGATGTGACTGTGCTTGCCTAAGTCGAGAGTCTATTGGAAACAGCTTCTCCAGCTGCATAAGGTAGGTGTAAGTTCTACGTACACACTACCTTCCTCAGAACTCACGTATAAAAAAAATATTGAATAAATTGTTGTTGTTGTTAACGTTCACCAATACTGCTTTGTGAAATTTTATTTTTCCCATGTCAAGAAAAGCTTTTCAATTTTTCTGCTACTAATAGTAAAAGGTTCCGGAATGAAGCCAAGTAAAGATGCTTTGAGAGTACCTAGCTCATGATGCTTGCAGTGTATTAGCAAGCTTAGGAAATCTAAGTATTCTAAGTGACACAAAATATGACTATGATGTACTAAATATTCCGAAAATTTTAATATATATTTTCTGTTTGCTCAACAAAAAAAAAAGATGCTTTGAGAGAAAGTAATTAAAGTAAAAGGAAAACTGGTAGGGTGCACTAATAGGGTTAAGGCTTATTAAACAGAAAAAGGGTCAAACATACCCCTTAACTATTGAAAAAGGTTTAAAAATACATCACATTCACCTATTGGGCAAAAAATGCTCCTCCATCCACCTTTTTGGTTCACTTATGCCCTTTGACCATTAGGTCAATGCTGAATTAAAAATAATAATTATTTAAATTCCACGTGGCAACTTCTTATTGGCCAAAATTACACATCTAACACATTAGAAAGACTCACCCATATCAACCAGTTTTTCATACTAACCCGCACCCAAATAAAAAGTTCAACTAAAAAAAAGAGGCCCCAAAATCTACCAAAGCCGTGACATAGAAAGTTATATGATTCCAAAATCTACAAAGTATATCACTACCAACTCGTCGCTACATCAGGTGAGCTCCAAGAAGATTGATATTTTTCTCCAAGTGTTCCAAAAAGGTTAAAATCTCAATGCTTGGAAATGCAGAATATCCGGAAGCACCTACTTGGGAACTTACTCATATAAGCTCTTACTAGCACCACATCGTTAGGAAGAACAAACTGGTAATGTTTCCATGCGGGACATCTTTTTTTTTATTTTAAACTTTTTATTTGGGTCAGGTTAGTGTTGGGGCGGGTTAGTCCGAAAAACGGGTAGATATGTGTGAGTTTTTCTAATAGGTTAGATGTTTTAATTTCGACCAATAAGAAGTTGCCACGTGGAATTTAAATAATTATTTTTAAAATTTAGCATTGACCTGATGGTCAGAGGGTATAAGTGAACCAAAAAGGTAGATGAAAGAGTATTTTTAGCCCAATAAGTAGATGAAGAGTATTTTTAAACCTTTTTCAATAGTTCAAGGGCATCTTTGACCCTTCTCCACTTATGAAATGGAGTTATTGATTTTTTATCCAGAATGCAGTACATACTTGGAGATCCCGACTAATTTGGATTTATATTGTGTAAACCCGTTAAAGAAAAAAGCATTTTCTATCATGATTTTTTCATTTTTAGGGATTGAACCGGTGATCTCCAATTAAAGATGGAGGATTCTTTCCATCCCATCACAAAAGTTGGTGGTAAAGCCTTATTAATTTTATCAACAGAGTTGTTTTGGTTTGCGTTTTCAATTTATAAAGCAGTGAAATTTTTCTATGTTAATATAAGAATACATTAACTTATCTTGAGAATGAAGAAGAAAACTTCAGCATTGATAGTACAGGGAATGAAGGTGGATTGAAGAAAAAAACTGGATTGGACTGCAAATTACAAATTGCATTAACAACAACGTCAGAGAGTTCGCACAGTTTAGGTTTTATGACATTACATTTCCTAACTTATGCCCCAAAAAATGCAAGATAATCTAAGTTTATTATATTTGGTCATCTAAATAAAGTAGCTTTCAATAAAATAAACACAATTGAAACTTAATTAGTGGAAAGAGGAACTCTCGGGCTAAGCATTATTAGAATCGTAGACTTGGCCATATGACAACATTATTCTATACTTTAGTCCTAAAAATTCCCCAATTCCATGTTGACATGATTTAAGGTTCCTTCTCTCCCTCTTGGATTTTAATAAAAAATATTCTATTTATTCCATTTTATATAATGCTATAACTTCTTGGAATCAAACAGTTTTTCTCTAATTACATTTCTATATTTTCAACTATTAAAAGAATCTATAACTAATATTACTTTTATGTAGTCTATAATATTTAGTTTTCATCCAGAAACAATGAGATTTTGATATCTGAATTCATACTGAATTTTAAGTACTTGAAAACGTACACCAAATTCCAGTTTTTCTTTTATTATAACAACAGCATACACAGTAAAATTCCACTAATGGAGTCTGGGGAGAGTAGAGTATACGCAGATCTTGCCCCTACCCTGAAAAGGATAGAGAGACTATTTCCGGGAGACTCTGACTCAACAGGAGAAACAATAATATCAGATAGTGATTTTCTTTTTTATTATTATTATTATTATTATTATTATTATTATTATTATTATTATTATTATTATTATTATTATTATTATTATTATTATTATTATTATTATTATATCTTTTTCATTGGTGGACAATTATTTGGTTAAGGAAAGAAGGAGCAACATAATGACTGCTCAAAGAGTAATGATAAATACCAACTATTGAAATCTTCCCAAAATCACAAAAGCACTAAACTTTGCTATAAATAAATAGGCATCAAATGTTATGAATACGTGTAATTAGTTAAACAATTGTCAACTTAGCTCTTAGCCTCTTATCATTGATTTTACTGGCCGAAAGAATTGATATTTTTTTGGCTGTCTATTAAAAGGATTATGTGGTTTCCAATGTGGGGATTTTTAATATAAAGGAATTGATGCTTTAGTCCAAGAATTAAGGATAACATTACCAAATACCCACTATAACATAAGATAGGGATCACACTATAATAGGAAAAGCTCAAAAGAATAGTAATACTTACTCCGTTTCAATTTAGATGAGCTAATTTGATTCGGAACGGAGTTTAAGAAAAAGAAGAAGACTTTTAAAACTTATGGTTTTAAAAGTTTAAGGGGTAAAATTTTTGTGGGGTCATGACATTTGTGTGGTTATACAAGCTTTTCATTAAGGGTAAAATGAAGAGTTTAAAGTTGAATTATTTTCAAATTTAAAAATGTGTCATTTATTTTGGAACAGACTAAAAAGAAAAATACGTCATCTAATTTGAAACGGATGGAGTATTATTTAGTAATAATTGCTTTTGTGATGATGTTCTTGAGGAAGACAATCTAAAAGAGAAATTTATAAGATTTCCTTTGTGTTCATTATTAAAGGATGAAAAATCAGTAAAAAGATGGACAATGAAGTGATTACTAATGGGTCGTTTAGTTAGATGACAAGTTATGTTGGGATTAGTTATATTAGGACTAGTTATTCTATTATTATTTTTTATTGACTGTTTGGTATGTTGTATTAATTCTGGAATTATTAATTTTGCTGTTTTATCCTGGGATAATTTATTCTGAAATTATTATTTAACCCTTCAGCATGTATAAGTTATTTCGATATTATTTTTAATTCTGAGATAACTCATCCCAATATTAATAATCAAATAAGGGATAAGACAATATTAAATTTTAAATTTTTATCCAAAATTAATTTTGCTTACCAATCGTACCAAACCATCCTAAGGCATCAAATTAAAGGGGTTTCCCCACTAACACTAATATGGGAAGCTGTCAACTCACTTTAGGGTTGTTATGCAAAACATACCTTTTTTTGCAAAATAATACTTAATAATAATAGTTGCTGCCAATAGATTTGTTGAGGTCAAGTTTGATATGAAAACACCCACTTTATAGATTTTGATGATTCTGTTAAGGAAATAATTTATTTTAGAAATGACACTTGGTATGTAAAAAAGGTTATTTGTATGTGGCATTTGGGATTAAAAGTTATTACCTTATATCTTTAATTTAAGTTATCAAAAATGGAGTTGCAAGTAGTTTTCTTCGTATGAATCCTTGAGGTCTCTTTCAACTTTAGTGGATAGATAATCTCTATTATTTAAGATTTTCCGGCTTATTTGCTTAATTAATTGTTTCAAATTTTAAGAAATGATATTTTTTTATTTAAACTCGAAACGTTCTCCTTTCGTCCCACCCTGAAAGAAAAAGCATAGAGTCCAGACCTGACTAGTAGATAGAGTAAAGAAATAAGTTGAGTCATACAAGGATAAAATAAAGTCGCTTTCGAAACATGTGTTCAAGCTGAAGTTTGAGCTAATGAGAAACAATTTAGAGAGTAAGGGCTTAAAAGATAAGTAGAAATGAGTTCGAGTATATACACTATAAGTTTAGTCAGCAGAACGAAGGTGAGGTGAGATTCGATGAAATTGTGGTTCCAAAATGCAAAAAATATATATAGATATTTAGGGATATCTAGACTCGTTATTTCAAGAAAATGTAACGATGAATGAAGATATTACTGATAGGATTTGTAACGACCCGACCGGTCATTTTGAGCATTTGCACTTCGCTCGCCAGTTCTCTGGCATGACTAGCCCCGTATGATGTATTATGACTTGTGTAAATCGTCGGTTTTGGTTTTCAGGTTAATCGGAACAGATATGGAAGAATGATTCTCAGCTTGAAGCTTTAAATTTGAAAGGTTTGACCAAGTCTTGACTTCTTAATATTCGATATCAAATTTGAATTTTTATGACTCAGTTAGCTCCGTCGGGTGATTTTGGACTTATGAGCATGTTCGGAATGTATTTTGAAGGTCCGTGGTAGAATTTGGCTTGATTTGGCGAAGTTGGAAATTTGGCATTTCTGGTCGGCAATAAAAATCTTGATATCGGGTCGGAATAGAACTCCGAAACTTGGAGTAGGTCCGTTGTGTCATTTGTGATGTGTGTGCAAAATTTCAGGTCATTCGGATGAGATTTGACGGGGTTTTTGGATCGGTTGAGCAATTCGAAAGTTTGGAAATCCTTAGGTTTGAATCCGAGGGTGATTTGGTGTTTTGATGTTGTTTTAAGTGTTCCGAAGGTTCGACTAGTTAGGTGTGTTGATATATGACTTGTTCGTATTTTTGGTTGAGGTCCCAGGGGCCTCGAGATTATTTCAGATAGTTTTCGGAAAGTTTGGCCTTGAGTTGATGCTGCTAATTTTTTTGTTGCTTCAGTCATTTCCGCACTTGCGGATTGGGGACCGCAGGTGTGAGGTCACTTGTGCGAGTTGGGGACACAAATGCGGATGCTGTAGAGATGGGTCTTTTCCGCAGAAGCTAAAGTTGAGTCGCAGGTGCGGTGGGGTTGACCGTAGATGCGGAATGGGTGCATTTAGTGGGTTCCGCACTTGCGATGGAAATTCCGCAGGTGCGGTGCCGCAGAAGCCTGTATTGGACCACAGGTGCGGTTTTGCTGGACAGAAAACTCCCAGCTCGAGGTTTGTTCTTCATATTTCGATTTTGGGCTTAAGGAACTCGGAAGATAGGCGATTTTTCAAGGGATTTGAAGGAGCAACGTTGGGGGTAAGTGATTCTAACCTATAATGGTTTAAATTTCATGAATCTATGATCTTATTCATCATCTAATTGAGAAGTTGGACTAGAAATTTGAGAATTTAGGGCTTGAAATTAGAGAGTGGATTTTTGAGAATTTGAGTGACCATATGAGATTGGATTTTGGTAAATTTGGTATGTATGGACTCTTGAGAGGATGAGGATTTTTGTTTTATGATTTTTGTTGGATTCCGAAACATGGTTCCGGGGGTCGGGTTTGACCAATTTCAGATTTTTTGATGTAAATTGATTATTTTTGCATGGGCGTTGTCCTTTGGCATGTATTGATGATATGATTCTGATTTTGGATAGATTCGAGGCGATTTGAGGCCAAGTCGAGCGGCAAAGGCATCACGGTGTAGATGTTAGTCCGGATTGAGATAAGTAATGATTGTAAATCTTGTTCTAAGGATATGAAACCCCGGATTTCACATCGTTGTGCTACCTTGAGGTGACATACACGCTAGATGACGAATGTGAGGTCGTGCACCGTTAGGGATTGTGATTTGGTCCGTCCCGTACGACTATTAAGTCGCGTATTCAATTGAAAACTATTTTGATACTACTGTGTTTTGGAAAATATTATCATGTTTTGAGCTGAATGCCATATTTGGGCCTCGTGCCAACTGTTTGGACCCTTAGGGGCTCTTTACTATTATGCCTCACTGTTTTGACTTAATATTTGTACTCAATCATGCTGTGTTTTACTGATTTCATAACTTATCCTTATTTACTCAGTTTTGATACTATAAATGATATTTTTGGACTGAACGCCCTATTTTACTGATAGTCCAAGTGGCTTGTGAGGTTGATGGCAGAGAGAGGGCAAGGGCCTGAATGTGAGGTTAATGACTGAGAGAGGCTTAAGGGCGGATTGTGAGATTGATGACTCAGAGAGGCCGAGGGCCTGGTTGTGAGGAATATGTATTTATGGATCGGGCTGCATGCCGCAATGATATGTTGGGTCGGGCTGCACGCCGCAGCGATATAGCGCTTGGGCTGTAGGAGCCCCTCCGGAGTCTGCACACCCCCAGTGAGCACAGTGGACTATATATTTATGGATTGGGTTGCACGCCGCAACGGTTATTATATGGTACCTATTGAGCGTGAGTGCCGAGTGTTAGCGCTGATTGATGAGAGATGAGTCTCGAGTGACTGAGAGGTTGTATACATATATGAGTGATGCTTTGCCCGAGAGGCTGTATACATATATGAGTGATGCTTTGCCCGAGGGGCTTGTTTTAATGAAACTGCTGTTTTCACTCCTCTTTATATTGAGCCTCTGTTCAAAATATTGGACAAATACTTTTAAACAACTTTCTTTTAAGCGGGAGTTTTACGAGGTGTTCGAAATTTAATTACTGATTTGGCTTTGTTATTTTCACTGAGATTTTTATGTTATGAGATGTTTATGATTCTTGTTTGCCCGAGGGGCTGTATATGAAATATGTTTTGCTCGAGGGGCCGATTATGATTTTCATCACTTTTACTATAAATTGTATTGAACCTCTATTGAAACTGTTGGAAAGCATCTTCAAATGATTTTTTACCAAAATCTGGATTTTAAATGAGACGATTGGCTCATATTCTAATTTGAAAGCTTGATGTGCTTACTGAGTTTATCCTGATGTGGATTTATCTTTTCCTATTGCTTAGGCTTTATTTACTTTTATTACTTACTGAGTTGGCGTACTCACATTACTCCCTGCACCTTGTGTACAGATTCAGGTATTTCTGAGCTTTCAACAACTTTTGTGTATTCCCGAAATTAGTAAGGTAGTTGCATGGCGTTTGCAGCCCTGCCCTTCTCCTTCCTATCCCAGTACTTTATATTTCAAACTTATTTTGTATTAAGCAGACATTGTTGAGTTGTACTTAGTGGCTCATGACTAGTGACACCAGATTCGGGCTGTGTTGATGTATTTACGTACTTGTTTCCGCGTATTTCTTTTGATATTTTAAAAATAAAAGATTTGAGACTTAATCTGTTTAGAAAAATAAATTTTGCAAAAGATCTTCATATTGTTCACGTTGTTTTGGCTGGCTTAGTACGGTGATAGGCGCCATCACGACCGGGATATTTGGGGTCGTGACAGGATTAAAATCGAATAGTTGAAATAGAAAAGCTCTATTGGGGTATTAAGTTCTATAGAGCAACTATAAGACCAGCTATGCTATATGGTAGTGAATGTTGGACTGCCAAAGTTTAACACATCCACAAGATGAGTATTATAAAAATACGATTGATAAGATGAATGTACATTCACACAAGATTAGATAAGACTAAAAATTATCATAATTGTCAGAAGACGCAAGTAGCACATACTGAGAATAAAAGGAAAGAAGGTCGGTTGAGATGGTTTGATCATGTTGTGTGTCGACCTACAAATGCATTGGTTCATAGATGTGAAATTATAGTGAAGGTGTTAATACGCGATGGACTTAAAATTATATGGAAGTAAATTGTCTCGAAAGACATATAAATCCTTGGAAACAATACAAACTTAGCTAAAGATAAGATATAATAGAAGAGAAAAATCTATATAGGTTATATATTGAGCGCGTGAATTAGTGATTTTTAGGCTGACATGACTTTATAACGGTAGAAAATAGTAATTTTATCTCAACCCCTTTTATAAATCCACCAACATATAATCCAAAGTTTTATTTTTTTCTCTCTCTTTATTCTCTCTTCGCACATTGCTAATGAAAGAGCCCTAATTTCTCTGATCTTCTCTCTTTGTAAATCTACCATAGTAGACCTACTCTCAGTATAAAGTCTTGTTCTTTCCTATTATAGCCCTGATTTTTTCATCTTCTACTCTCTTCTTAGACAATAATTATAGAGCTCAAATCCTATAATCAGATTGTGAAAAAATGATGTATTTATGTCTATGTGGGCGTGTTGCATTGTTTCAAATATCATGGACTGATAAAAACCCAGGTCGTAGGTTCTATTGATGCCACTTAGGCAAAGTAAGTGTATTTTGCCTATTTTATTGATAGCCTAAATCTTTAGACCCTCCCCAAATCGTAATTTTTATTTATTGTAGGCTCCTGGTGCATGTGAATTCTTTAGGTAGAACGATGATCAGATCCCGGAGCAAACGAGGAGAGTGATTTCTGGTCTTTTGAAGAAAGTTAATACCTATGAAAAAGTGAGGGTTCAGTCAAAGTGGATAATTGTTGTACTTGTTGTTTACATAATCTGGACTTGATTTAGGGATTCTACTTAGTTTATTGTAAAATATTGGTATGTATTATAGGATGGTGCTAAGGCAATGTACTTAGGGTCAATGTAATCTGCAATTTTCTCCTTCTGTGTGCAGTTTGTGTACTGAAAAATGCATCATTCATATGAATGTTCGAGTTAAATTTTATACTCTATTTTGACAGAAGTTTTCAGCTTGTATTAGCTTTGTAATTATTGATGGTGATAATTTTCAATAACAATGATAATTAATAATGACGAATATCAATCACAATTACTCAATGACAAATGCAGTAGATATATAGCTCATTATAATGAGCTTCAAAACAAGTTAAACTAGTCAGTCAAGGCAGAGTACATAGATACGAAAAACTAGTCAGCCAAGTAAGTTACATAGACAAAATAAAGGTTTAAATTGGCCTACTAAGTTCGGCTATTTTAAATACCTAGCAACATCCAAAATATTGACTATAATAAAGAATTTCCTACATAAACTACTTGTGACTTGTTCCTCTTTCATGGAGCTACTGTTGTGTTGCTTCTTTTAGTTGACATTCACATCTGTTGTTGTTGGACAGGTGTTAGTGCCTTTCTTGCCTTCCATTTCAGGCTATATGGTTTAAAGCTAATGTCAATATTGGTACCAAATGCTCTCATAAAAGAAGTTTCACCCATTATAAGTCTTTCACCAGTTTTACAAGGCTGAAATTACCTAAACAATTACATTTAATCAGTACCAATTGTAAGCATCAAATTCTGGTAAATCAAAAAAGTCATGGTTTACTTACATTGAGTATTGTCCTTGATGTTTCATGGTTTACATATAACTCATATCCAGTTTGTTTTTGATTCTTTTGTTCTCTAACTCCTCCCCCAACATCAGTAGGTTCTGTTGATTCTCTTACTGGAATACATCGCCCCCTGCATTCATCTTCAGAAGCATATTCCTTTCCTCTCTTCATTCCAGTAGTAGTACCCCTCCCTATTCCCCTCCTTCTTCCTCTAGCAGTAGTACCCCTCCCTATTCCCCAACCTCTTCCTCCAACAATAGTACTCCTCCCTATTCCCATGCATGTTCTTCTTGTTGTAGTACTAACCCTCTCTATTCCCCAGCCTCTTCCTTCAGCATTTCTTCTAACTGCTGATGTGTCATGGCATATAGATGTTGGGACGGTATTTAAACTATGTTGGATTGATTGAGTTTGTTGTTTGTGTGTGTATATATATATATATATATGTATGTATGTATATGTATATATATATATATATATATATATATATATATATATATATATATGTATGTATGTATATGTCAGCCAATAACATACATATAATAATGAGAATAATATAAAGCATAAATGTACTTATGTTACGACCCAAAATCTAACTAGTCGTGATGGCATCTAGCCCAACCTGCTAGGTAAGACAATTAACAACTATCCAATTTAATGAGATTTATTAATAGAAGAAATGATAATAAAACTGCTTTTATACAAAGAATTCTCAAGGATTAGTAGTACAAATCATGAGCCTCTAAGATTTAGATTTTTTTACTAAACTGAATTGATATAAATACATCATCCGTTTGAAATATACATGAGCAGATTAAAATTCTAAAGCTATCAAGGACAAGAGGCAGTTGTAACCGTAACACAGGTATATCTTCCGATCCAGCTCCCGCCATACGCAGCAACATCAACATCCAACATCTGTGCAGAAGTGTAGTTTGAGTACAACCTACCTCATGTACTCAATAAGTAACAAACCTAACCTTAGGTTGAAAGTAGTGACGAGCTAGGATAAGGGTCCGAGTCCAACTCCAATAACCAGTCATAGTTTGTAACAATATAATAAGAATGATACAAGAAAAATAACTTAGGGATAAGATGCTCAACTCGTTCTCAATTACGGAAAGTAGGCATGCTTTTCAAGTATAACATTAAGTTCCAAATCTTCCACCGAAAACATAAAAAACATAAGAGTAAGTTCGAAAATCGTGATTTTTTCCAAAATCCTTTCAACAATAAATAAGATGTTTCTGCTTGAGGAAATTACATCTCTATGCCTGCATGTCACTATGCAGTTGAATTCATGAATGTCACCAAAACCGGGTAGCGTGAGGAAATGCATCTCTGTGATGAACTCATGTACTCACTAGAGTACTCTCTCACACATCACGCTCAATACTCAACACTGTACAGGGCAGATCCAGCCCAACCAAACATAAATAAAACCGCACACTCAGTACTGTGTATGGCCAATCCAGCCCAGGAAAAATCCATCCCCATATATAAATGATTCGTGCAAGATCTATCTCCAGGGAAGATCCATCCCTCAATATAAATCAACTGCGCTCACTGTGGGTGTGCAGAATCCAGAGTAGCTCCTTCAGCCCAAGCACCATAATAAGCCATATCCAGGCATAAATAAATAAAAATATACTTCGGCGTGCAGCCCGATCCTAAAAATATCACTCTTAATCAGGCCCTCGGCCTCATTCAGTCATCAATCTCTCCAGTCCCTCAAACTCACAACGCTCATACTAAGCAGCCCTAATCAATGATACGAGATATGACAATACAGAATAAGAGAGACTGAGATGTGATATTAAATGATGAGTAATACTGAGTACATAACTGCAATTTAACAAATAAGTCAACAACAAAGAACAACTACTATGGGTTAGTCAATACCAGCATATAGCCCAAACATGATTCCTAGCATGAATCACAGTTCAAGTGATCTAACACATAGAATACAACAATATTGTTCATATAAAATGGCTAAATCAATATTTCTACGTTACACGCCTACATGCCCATCACCTAGCATGCGTGCCACCTCAATATCTATCATATAACACGTAATTTGGGGTTTCATACCCTCATCACCAAGTATAGAAGTATTAATTACCTTGAACAAGCCAAATTCAATACCGAACAAGCCAAATGGTGCTCCAAAATGCCATACCGCACGTGCCGACCTCCGAACGGTTCAGAACTAGCCAAAAGCAACTTAAATATATCAATTAATGCCTAAGGAAACAATTCCAAATGATAAAGATCGAATCCTAAATCAAAATCCCAGACTTGGCCAAAAAGTCAAACCCGAGCCCATGCCTTGGAACCCGACGAAACTTATAAAATCCGACAACCCATTCAATTATGAGTCCAACCATACTAGTTTCGTTCAAATCTGACTCCAAATCGGTGTTCAAAACTCGAACATTCGCTTTATAAAATTTTAGACAAAACCCCCCAATTTCCTCTTTAAGATTCATCAACCAATTACCAAAAATTAAGATAGATTCATGAAATATAATCAAAACCGAGTATAGAATACTTACCCCAATCATTGTGATGAAATTTGCCTCCAAAATCGCTCAAATCCGAGCTCCCCAACTCAAAATTTGAATAAAATAGCCAAACCCTCCTTATAGAGCTTCTACCCAGGCATCTTCGCTTTTGCGAACAATTAGCCGCTTCTGCGACAAAACATCCATTTTTTTGGAAGTAGCTGGGAACTCGACCCTCGTACCTACAGACAAAAGATCCGCTTCTGCGACATCGCATGTGCGAGCCATCATTCACATCTGCGCAAGACTTTGCTCTTGCGCTCCATCCCTTCGCACATGTGCATCCGCACACGTTCCCCAAATCTTTGCTTCTGTGAAGTCGCTTATGTGTCCAAGACTCCGTAGATGTGGCTACACCAGTACCAACAACTCTTCATAAGTCAACAAGAGGAAAAATGATCTGAACAATACTCGTAACTCACCCGAGCCACTCGGCACCCCGTCCAAATATACCAACAAGTTCCATAAAATAATACGGACCTATTCGAGGCCTCAAATCACATAACAACATCGAAACGATGAATAACACCTCAATTTTATCTTGAATGAACTTTTGAACTTTCAACATCCAAAACTCGCGCCGAAACATATCAAATCAATCCTGAATGAACTCAAATATTGCACACAAGTCCCAAATAACATAACAAAGCTATTTCAATTCTCGGAAAAACACTCTGAATTTGATATCCTCAAAGTCAATTCCCGGTCAAACTTATGAACTTTCCAAACCTTCGAATTTCCAACGTTCGCCAATTAGCGGCGAAACCTTCTAGAAATATCCAGATGCAAATCCGGCATACACATGAGTCCAAAATCACCATCCGGATCTAACGGAACCATTAAAACCCCAATCCAAGATCAAACACTAAAAAGTCAAACTTGGTCAACTCTTCCAACTTAAAGCTTTAATCATGACGTTCATTCTTCCAAATCGATTCTGAATAACCTGATAGCCAAAAACGAATAATGCACACAAGTCATAATACATTATACAATTTTTCTCAAGAATTCAAATAACTGAACGGAATGCAAATACTCAAAATGATCGGTCGGGTCGTTACAACTTACCACTTTCGGACAATGAGTTTTGTTATGTCTTTGTTGTTGACATTTCGAGCAAGTCATTTTTACTCCTTTCTTGGACCACTTTCCCCACTCCATTTTAGGTTCATCTTTAAACTTTCTTCTATACCTTTTTGGTCTTCCCGGCATCATCTTTGAAACTAGAGGTTTAATTTTGATATTACTAGTAGCAGGCCACATATTCATGCTTGGCATTGGTTGAATAACATACTTATAGGCCCTGAGAAAATAATCCTTTATATTCCACTTTTTTACATGTTCTTCAGGTTCTTCATTTATATATCTATAAGCACATACTGCATGGTAACATGGTATCCCTCTCAACATCCAAGTTCTACATGTACATGTTTTATTCACCGTGTTAACAATGAATGTGAGATTTCCCTCCCCAATCATAAAACTTGTATCACCATTAAACAGAAAATGACATCTCCTTGAAAGTTCTTTACTGTCTTCTAATAGTAGCTTGGCCATTGTAAGATATCTGAAATCCATGTAGTAGCAAATTTTGTCATATCTACATGCCTTGTCATAATATTATGTCTAATCTCTTCTAACATGCTAAGTATTGATTTGTGTCTAGGCCCTAGTATCCAATAATTAAAAGTCTCACACATATTATTCTCAACAATATCGCACTTAGCATGTGTAATGACTCGGCCGGTCGTTTTGAGTGTTATAGCCTCGTTCACCCATTTTCTACTTATTATATGCTCAATTATTATTATTATGTAACTTTCGGGGGTAGTTGGTTTGGTTCTGGGGATGTTTCAGAATGAATCGGGACACCTATTCCCAAGGTTGGAAGCCTAAGTTGAAAGAATTGACCGGATGTTGACTTATGTATAAATGGCTCTGGAATAGAATTTTGATAGTTTCAATAGCTATGTAGGGTGACTTTGAACTTAGGAGTGTGTCCGGATAGTGATTTGGAGGTCCGTAATTAATTTTGGCTTGAATTGGCGAAAGTTGAAAATATGAAAATTTGGAGAGTGGAGAAGTTTGACCGAGAGTTGACTTTATTGTTACCGGACTCATATTTTGGTTTTGGAAGTTGGAATAGGTCCGCTGTGTCATTTATGACTAGTGCGCAAAATTTGAGGTCAATCAGAATTGATTTGGTAGGTTTCGGCATCGATTGTAGAAGTTGGAATTCATTAGTTTTCATTAGGCTTGAATTAGGATGTGATTCTTGTTTTATGATGTCGTTTGATGTGATTTGAGGCATCGACTAAGTTCGTATCTTGTTTTGGGATGTGTTGGTATGTTTGGTTGAGGTCTAGGGGGCCTGGGGAGTGATTCAGATTGAAATCGAATTGGATTTTAGAATTTTGAAGGAGCTGGTGTGTTTAGGTCAGGTGCAACCGCACCTGCGAAAGATAGGCCGCAGGTGCAGAGCCATAAAAGCGGCTAAGTTTGTGCAGCTGTAAAGAGGAAGAAGGCTACTGAGGGTCGCAGGTGCAAAAGGATTTCTGCAGATGTGGATGCACATATGCGTATGATCGACCGTAGAAACAGAATTGGGCAGGAGGCTTTGAAGTCGCAGAAGTGAGGGGTGGTTCGCAGATGCAGTTCCGCAGGTGCACAAGTTCGGTTGTTTAGTGGGCTTGTTGATACCCAATTTTTCCCTATATATATTTTATACTCAAAATACTTCAAAATAACATGTGTATGCATATATAAGCATGCCCAAGTATTTTGGTATTTTTCCCAAATTTTTAAAGATTTTCAAAATCAATTTATTGTCTATTTTAACAGTACAAAATCCAATAATTATTTCCGAAATTATCATTTTGGTGAATAACTTATTTCCATCCTCATAGTTACACCAAAATATAATTAACGTTATTTTTGCATATTTTTACAAATTCATTTGATATTTTTAAGCTAAATTACATAAAATTACAATTATGGCCTATATTACGATTAATAGCGTTTTGCAATCATAAAATCATTTACATCATTTTTAGATTAATGTTTATATATTATTAATTAGCTCAGTGCTTTTAATTTGTTTTTAAAATCATTTTACTATTTTTTATAAATAAAAAGGATAAAACTGGTTATTTAACATGTAGCCTCAGTTCATTTCAATTATAGCCCCATTACATTTCAATTTTAGCCTAAAATTGACCCAATTTCAAACTCAAATTTGGACGACCCAATTCTAATTTTTACCCGACCCCTTAACCCGTTTTCAAACCCGTCCGGATTCTCTTTTAAATCCTGGCCGTTGATCATTTTGATCAACGGCCCTGATTCACCCTTTCCTTTTTAATCCCCTAACCCCTCTAACCCTAACCCCATTTGCACAATGACGCCGCCTCTGAATCCCAAAAATCTCTCAAGACTCTCAAGGTCCTTCAGAACCCTAGCCTCATCCTACCTTGTTCCGCCGTGTTTTCACCGGAGTCCATGGCTTCTCAGGCCATGGACAGCCTATACTCACCTCCTCCGGCTCTTGCATGCCTGATGTACGAAGGTTCGAGGCCAGACCTCGAAGGTCTTCGCTCAGACCTTCACTGATTCGAAGATTCCAGCCATCTCCGGCCTTGCTCTGGCATACCATGGTGTTTTGAGCCTGATTCCGACCTCTCCAACTCAGATCGGTGACCTTTTCAAAGCTTTTTCTAGGGTTCTTCTGAAACCCTAACCCGTCGAGGTTTTTCCCGATTTTTCTTTTAGATCTGTTGTGTATCTATGCTCTACTTGAGTGTTCAAACGATTTCCCTAACTTTTCTTTCAAAATTACTTCCCGAAGCCTCTTTTACCATCTAGGGTTTTCTGAAAATGCGTAAGTGTGTATCTGACTTTCTTCTCCTTTTCTTTTGTATGTATTTGCCTCTACTGTGTTCTTATGTTTTCCTTCTGCCATGTATGTTCCTATACCGTGCTTTCTATATTCCGTTCTTGTATGTTTTGCTATTATGTTTTCTACACTATGTCCTTGTATGTTTTTCTACTATGTTCTACTATTTTCTTCTTCCATGTTCTGGTATGTTTCACCTACTGTATTCTTCTATCGTGTTCTTAAGTGCTCTTACTATTTTTTCCTTCTACTGAACTTTATTTAAGCCTCTTCTAAAAGGATCTTCTTAAGCATGCTTCCTTCTACTGTTCTTATCAGTTTTTCTCATCATGTTTCGAATTAGTTCCTTTACTTTGTTGCTTTGAACTCTTCTATTGTATTTACATGCTATTCATGAGTTCTGTTGCTGCGAGAAGCATGTTAGAAGTTTCAGTTCTTTTCAGAAACCTCCGAATATGTTTCGATTCAACTGCCGGCCCTCTCATCTTTGCTTTATGGTTTGCCCGAACTGGGGTTATTATTTCAAACCCCCCAACTCTTTTAGATCAACTTCGAAGTTTCATATGATTCTGACCTTTGATAAACTCTTCTAAACTCTGTTACTGCATTTTCCACTGATTTTACGATGGCATGACAATTTTTCTTTCATACTTAACGTGTCTGTATGCTCTTTATATGCGATGAACCTTTCTGTAAAAGGGCTTTCCAACTTGTGATTGATTCAGAATCCCTTTTAATAGGTCTAATTGATTGCTACTGATTTTCCTTAAGTTAAAATCTTTCCTCTCTTTCTGACTTGGTTCATTGGTAATGTCAAATCCCTGATTCCTTGATTTACTAGGTACTAATTGATTTACTGTGTTCTTGCCTTATTTGGGCTAACCGTATATTTTAAAATTTTCTTTCCTTAGTTAAACCCCTATGTAATTACCCCTAATTTCCTACTTTACACAAGATGTTACTTGATTCTCTTTCCTTAACTTGATTAATGTCCATTACCGTTTGAGTTTGAACTCCTTAATTAAAGGAAGTTCTTATGTTGATTGATTATAATTGATACATAGTTCCATAATTACTATGATTCTTTCCTTACTCTCTACCTATTTTCCAAGCTATAAATACTCGACTCTTTTTCTTTTCACGACGCGGAATACACTTCAGAGATTCACTTAATTCTCACAACCCCTTCTAAAACTTTCTGCACTTTGGCTTTCTCAAGACTTCTACTTTCATTTGTTTTTCCTGAAATTGGTATGTCCTAGTTTTGATTCTAGCATCAACCCCAATGTGTTTACTTACAAGCTTTTATGTCCATGCCTACTTTACTGCTTTGTAGAGTTCAACTTCTATGATAGTATGCTTATGTCTTGCTATTTGTTACTGCAATGAATCCCATTCCCCATACCCCTTTATGTGCTTGAGCTGTGGTTTAAGACATGGCAATACACAAAGTTATTGTCCATGGATTAAAACTGGATCCTTTGGATCCTAGGCTCTTTCAATTTCCCATACCCCATTCCCTTAGGTGTGTTGAGTTGAGGTATAGCATGGCAGCATCCAAGTTGCTGTCCAGGGTTAAACCTGACCTTCAATAGGTCCTAACTCTAATTTTTAGCTGACAGGCTAGTCAGGGGGTGTGCCAGCACTCCTAATTGCTGGGCATGACTGCCATCCTGCCTTGGCATTCCCTAATTCCCATCTACTGTACCTACACCTATTCCTAGAACCTTAAGTTCTGCCCTTCTCTTTTGAGACTTGCTTTGGGACCTCGAGTTCCTTCTGAACTTGGACATTTGAGAGCTGGCATTTCCACACTGCACTATAATCTAATTCTGCAATATATTTGGGGTGTAAGCACTGCCTCGAGTTCCTGAAACTCCTTGGATCTCTGAAACACCCCAGATGAGAGAAGGCTTTGGAATCTGATCTTTGGAAGTTGGTTTATTTCATATTTTAGACCCGGGGTCTAAATTAGGCTCTCCTTGGTTGGAATATTTAATTTTTGATGTATCTTTTTTCTTATTCATTCTGGTCTGTAATAATCTTGTAATAAATATTTGGGGTCGGCTAGTGGAAAAGGGTAGGGGACTATGCATGCAAGGGATATATACCATGTTCATAGGGAATTACTATACTTCTGAAATTCTGCACTCATGTAGATACCATGTTCATAGGGAATTACTATACTTCTGAAATTCTGCACTCATGTAGATACCATGTTCATAGGGAATTACTATACTTCTAAAAATTCTGCATCTTCATATAGACACCATGCCTATAGGACTTTCTGCATTCTGCATCTGTCATTAGGCAAACCTATTATAGGATTTAAATACCTAATCAATTGCATGTAGTCAACTTGCCTATAGGATTCCTGCATAAGCAATAATAGTGCTCAAATCAGTAACACCTAGAAAGCATGTCTATAGGATCTATTAACTCAACCTGAATAGTCAACTCTCTTATAAGCCTAAAATCAGTAGCAATAATGTTTAACGCCTGCAGATCTTATGTCCCTGTAATTGACAATTCTTTTTCTGCAATCAGTTTACTTCTTTATTTTTGAAACTAATAGATATCATGCCTATAGGTTCTGTTTAACCTAGGCAAGCCTTAGGGTAAAATTTTATAATTGCATCAGTTTCGATAATTACAACCAGCAGGCAGGCCTAATTCGGACTTCTTATCTGAAAATATGTGATAAATTAGCCACCCTTCCTACGTTAAGTTTAATACAGACCAAACCAGTATTTGTAAGTCATGCTAAATAATCTGCTGCTTTGAATGAGGAGGCCGACTTGAGCCTTAACTGCTATTTGTTTCCCTTTTAACTGCTATCTGTTATTGCTTGTCGCCTAGATTTTTATCCTTTTGAAAACTCCGCAAAAGCCCCAACTCCCTCCCCTTTAGGATTAGTAGTCCCATATGCCTCCGGGACTGATAGAATTGGGACGGGTAATAGCATGCAATAAGTAACGATACCATTTCGCGCTTTAACACCTTAACGAGATGGGAAGGGTAGATATGGATATGATGATTGATACGCTAATATCACGTGCGACCCCTCTTTTGAGGAGTGATTGCTGGGTATTGCATTGAAGTGATCCATATTAATCATAAATTTAGGACCCCCCTCCCTTTATTTGCTTTCATCTCTTCTTGTAAAACTATTCAAATCGTTTCATAAATTTCTGCCCGCTCTACTTACCTTCGAAAGTTTTCAACCTGATTGCAATGTTATACGCGAACCCTTATTTGAGCCTTGCTTGTTTACTTGTAAAGTCACAATTGTAACATGGCCGGGAACCACACTAGTGGATCTTGAGGGGTGCCTAACACTTTCCCCTCGAGATAATTTCTAGCCCTTACCCTAATCTCTGGTCTCTTCATCTCAAACCCTTCTTAAAGTGTCCTAATGCACTATAATCATTAGGTGGCGACTCTTCAACTTCTAAACCCAATTCTCGAAAGGGAATAGAGTTGTCTTCCCAATGTCGTATACCTGATTTTTGACCCCACGGTTAGAGAAAAAGGGGGCGTCGACAGCATGGCGACTCTGCTGGGGATCTTCTTTAGGCTTTTACCATTGCATGTTGCTTGTGACTTTATATCATTAATTGCTTTATTTACTGTCTTTTATTCTTTCACTACGAAACTGACTTGGCTCTTCATGTCTTTTCTTTCCTTTAGCTGCTTTCCTTTACTGCTTTATTTCAATACTATTGTAATTACTGCAATTATTGTAATCATTTATCTTATGAACGTGAAGATACATGTCAATTTGTTTCATTCTTGTAAACTGCATTTTCAACATCATATTCCACTCGTGCCAAACAAATAACATAACAACGCTTATAATGAGCGTCACACCTCCTTTTTCCGCCCCCGCGAGGGGCGAAGGAGTTTTTCCAATTAAAGGACAATCGAAACGGGATTTGTTTATTTATTTCAGAGTCGCCACTTGGGAGATTTAGGGTGCCCCAAGTCACCAATTTAATCCCGAATCGAGGAAAAGAATAACTCTGTATTACAGTCCGCGAACCAAAAATCCGGATAAGGAATTCTGTTAACCCGGGAGAAGGTGTTAGGCATTCCCGAGTTCCGTGGTTCTAGCACGGTCGCTCAACTGTCATATTCGGCTTGTTTATCTGATTTTATACAATTATGCGCTCCTGTGCAAGTTTTAACTCTTTGCCGCTTTTATTATTATATTTTAAAAGAATATGAACATCGTTTAAAAACATGTCTTTGGATTGCGTCACATGAAATGCACCCGCAATCCGAAACACATTTTTATTCAATGTTTTGGGATTTGGATTTGGGTCGCATGAAATGCACACCCGAGTTTAAGAAGGTAAGATTATTAAAATGCGTGCCTAAAATGATTAGCGTATTTATTATTTTTGGGTAAGGCCGTGGAGTTCGCTAAGCGGCCGATCCTGAGTTCTAAGTAATTAACACATACATTTTGTGAGGGCCCCGCAATCTGTGCGTTTTTTTTGGCGAGGCTCGTCTCATTATTTTTAAAAGGATAATCTTAACATGACTATATTTTCTATTTTTCGTTTCCTAAAATAAATGAAGATAAAGTCCTACTTTATTTACATACTTTCGGGTTATTATAGTTAAGTTTCGAAAGTGAGTTGTTTAAAGAGTTTACATGGCAACGCATAGAACATTCTACATACAGACAGTAAAAGAAAGAAAAGACCACATTAAATTACAACTTCAAATCTCTCTCATTTTTTGCATTCATGCTTCGAGTGGCTTACAAGATGAACCAGTGTATCAGTTTATGTACCTGGTATTTGGAAAGCAAGGAAAGAAGATGAAGATCAGTAGAAGCACCAGTAGTGTAAATACACAACAACAGCAGCAACCCAACAACAACAAATTCGAACCAGATTCAAAGCCCAGAAAACTTTGAAGAAAAACCGAACAACTCAATAGAACAAAACCCAAAAGTTTGTAAACAAACTAAACAACAACAACCCACGCGTTTATTAAAACCCGAAACTATACTCGTTTCTCACTTTGTTTTTGTTTTCTCTTTTTAAACTCTATTACACTCTCTTCAGATTTTCAGAATGTATTCCTCTCTCTCTAAGTAAGTCTTTCAAGTTCAAGTCTAATATTCAATTCTTTTTCTTTTAAGTTCTCCTCTCAAGTCTTAAAGGCTCTCTCTAAAATGTGTCAAATGACTCTATTTATAACAGGACTCTTGTCTTGAATCCCCAACCCGAAATATTCCCCCCAATTGCATGTTTTTGTCCCCACTACTTAATGTTTTCCTTATTTTAAACCCTTGTCCCCATGCTTAACGTAAATAATTACATTATTCCCACCCCACTACATTATGTCTTGTCCCCCATTATATTAAACAATTATATCAACCCCACTCCATTACATCTTGTCCCCCATGCTTAACATAAAGAATTACATTATTCCCCCACTAATTTATGTCTTGTCCCCTATTATATTAAACAATTATATCAAATGTTCAATTCCGAAAATACCCCTCCGACCTTACTGAAATTACCAATTTACCCCTAAACGTACTGCAATTTACCAAACTACCCCATCAGCTATAACCAATTCACATAATCAATTTCAACCAAAATACAACAAATATGACCAATTTCTAAATAATTTCAACAACAAATCTTATGAACACAGATTGAATCATACAGCTTCAAATTAATGGGAATAAGTTAACCATATTTGGAACCAATCCTGGTTAACTTAGACCAAAAATGAATGAGCAAAGAGACAACAATATCAACAACAAAATACATGATTCAAACTAAATCAACAAGTCAAAAACCAAAACCCAAACTCACATTAAATCACTGGGGTTACAAACGAACTTCAAACAAAGATGAACATGAATTAAATCTATTTTAAATGCATTAAACTAATTAACCAACATTAACAATTTCTGGAAAAAAATACATAACAACACATGAAACAAACTGAAGAAATAATTAATTAAACTTCAATTTGAATATAACGACATTAAACTAACAATTTCACATGAACAAACTGAAAAATTAACAAAACAATGAACACGAACAAAACAAAAATCAAACATTTACCGATTTTAGATTCGAGAATATCAAAAACAAAATACGGACAAAAGTGAAACTCAAACCCACTAACCGGATCGGAGCCACGAACAACGACTGACCAATGACGAACTCGAACTGTTTATGGACTGTTTCGACAAACCCCGACCAAAGCTCGAACAACGAAATGGTGGGGTCTCATTTTTTATTGGAGGCGACGAGGAAGGTGAAGCAGCGGACGACGACATATTGTCGTGATGGAGCTGGGGTCAGCCATGGAGGTGAAGCAGCGACGAGCTGCTGTGATGAAGAAGTCGAAGAAGAAAGTAGCGTTTGGACTGTTGTTCGCTGGACGAAGCAGCAGGCGACGGGGAGAGGCAGCAGTGTTCGACGAGCAGCAGTGTTCGATAAAGGAGCAATAGTGTTCGATGAAGGAGAAGAAGCAGCGGGCAGCAGTGCGACGTGAAGGAGAAAAAGAAGCAACGAGCAGCAGTGCAAAGAAGAAGAAGACGCAGCAGTAGCACGAAGCTAGAAGACGACGCAGCAGCAGTACGAAGCTGCCATGGACGTCGATATGGAGCTCGAAGGTGTGTGCGTGTGTGTGTGTGTATCGACGTGGGGGTAGTGGTGTGAGGGGGAAGGCAACCGGGCAGCCATGGATGGCTTGTTTGGAGCTTGAAGAAGAAGAAAGAAAAAGAGGGGGGGTGGCGGATGAGGTAGTGTTTTAGGTTTAGGTTTTTTTGTTTGTTTTGTTTTGTGAAATGTAAGATAGGGGGGTATTGGGTATTTGGGTTATGGACTGGGTCGACCCGGTTTGAAATGGATCGGATCATGGGGAAGGTTGGGTATTTTTTCGGCTTGTGGCTTGAATTTGAAGAAGAGCCCAATTCCGATTTTCTCTATATTTTTGCTCTCTTTTCTTCTTTTATTTTTCTAAAACTAAATTCTAAAAATCCTTAAATTATTATTAAGTTATAAAAGTGCAAGTTAACTCCCAATAACAATTAACGCACAATTAAGTAATAATTAAGTATAAAATTGTACATTTGGACATTAAATGCTAAAAATGCAAAAGTTGCCTATTTTTTGTAATTTTCAATTTTTGTAAAACAAACTTAACTACTAACAATTGTAGACTTAAATCATACATGCAAAATGCAACATATTTTTGTATTTTTATTAATTTAACAAATAAACATGCACAGACAAATACAAATAATTATCCAAAAATGTCACAAAATTCTCAAAATTGCACACCAAGGAAAAAATCGTTTTATTTTGAATTTTTGGGAGTAATTCTTTCATAGGGCAAAAATCAAGTGCTTACAGCTGCTCCTCTTTGCCCGAAGACCCGAAGGGTTTTCGTACAAAGATAAAGTGAGCGATTTTTGCCCATCCGAGTACTCTGTGTGAAGCATTTTTTTTGAAAAAGATTTAACCGAACCTTTGCTTCAAAGGTTTCATACATATCCCTGGCTAAAGGGGAATCAAGTTAATGTAGTTCGGGAAGTTTTCGTAGCTGAGACTACCGTGGGACTGCAATGTTACTGCTGTTGCATGCTGTTATCCCTGCTTACCGATCTCCTTGTTACACCGTGCTTAAAAGAAAACAAGAAGCTAGGCTAGACTACGGATCATAAGATCTCATCTATCTTCAACTTGTTCTTGTTGCCTTGCTTTCTTGTCGACTTGTGTTTCTTCCGGTGCTTTTCTTCCGAGAACTTGGGGATGACACTGGCCTTTTGCTTTTCTGAATACCAGTTTTCATCATTTTGCTCGGTCTACTGGGGATATGGCTTCCTTCATTAAGCTTTTCGTTGGTTCCTCTGGGGATACGACTTTCTTCATCAGATTTGTTATGCTGGGAATAATTTAATGTTCACAAGCCGCTTCTTTCAAGACGCGTCTTTTCTTCCTTTTGACTCAGGCGCTTGAATTCGTGCTGGGACCTCTTGTTGCAACCTTCTGCTTCCAGGTGCTGGGGATTTTTATTGTTTCCTGCTGGGGATTCCTGTTGTAACCTTCTACCTTCCGGTGGGTCACTGATTTCAAGATCTGCAGTATAAGACTGAAAAGTATTCCTCTCGGTGTACAGGTGGGCGCCTGAAACATGAAATGTAAAAACTGAAAAGTATTCCTCTCGTTATGTAGGTGGGCGCCTGACTTCAACGACAACTTTGAAAAATAAAATGCCTTTCCTCTCTTCAGGCGGGCTCCTGACTTCAACAACTTTGAAAATAAAATGTCATTCCTTTCTTTAGGTTGGCGAGATTTCAACAACTTTTAAAAATAATACGCCTTTCCTCTCTTCAGGCGGGCTCCTAACTTCAACAACTTTGAAAAATAAACGCCTTTCCTCTCTTCAGGCGGGCTCCTGATTTCAACAACAACTTTGAAAATAAAGTGCCATTCCTTCCTTTAGGTTGGCGAGATTTAAACAACTTTAAAATTAAAACGCCTTTCCTCTCTTCAGGCGGGCTCCTGACTTCAACAACAACTTTGAAAATAAAATGCCATTCCTTTCTTTAGGTTGGCGAGATTTAAACAACTTTAAAAATAAAACGCCTTTCCTCTCTTCAGGCGGGCTCCTGACTTTAACAACTTTGAAACTAAAATGCCATTCCTTTCTTTAGGCTGGCGAGATTTCAACAACTTTTAAAAATAAAATGCCTTTCCTCTCTTCAGGCGGGCTCCTGACTTCAACAACTTTGAAAATAAAATGCCATTCCTTTCTTTAGGCTGGCGAGATTTCAACAACTTTTAAAAATAAAACGCATTTCCTCTTTTCAGGCGGGCTCCTGACTTCAACAACAACTTTTAAAAATAAAACGCCTTTCCTCTCTTCAGGCGGGCTCCTGACTTCAACAACTTTGAAAATAAAATGTCATTCCTTTCTTTAGGTTGGCGAGATTTCAACAACTTTTAAAAATAAAACGCCTTTCCTCTCTTCAGGCGGGCTCCTGACTTCAACAACATCTTTGAAAATAAAATGCCATTCCTTTCTTTAGGCTGGCGAGATTTCCACAACTTTTAAAAATAAAACGCCTTTCCTCTCTTCAGGCGGGCTCCTGACTTCAACAACTTTGAAACTAAAATGTCATTCCTTTCTTTAGGCTGGCGAGATTTCAACAACTTTTAAAAATAAAACGCCTTTCCTCTCTTCAGGCGGGCTCCTGACCTCAACAACAACTTTGAAAAATAAAACGCTTTTCCTCTCTTCAGGCGGGCTCCTGACCTCAACAACAACTTTGAAAAATAAAACGTCTTTCCTCTCTTCAGGCGGGCTCCTGACTTCAACAACTTTGAAAATAAAATCCTATTTGAGGGCGGATGAACCCAACTAGGAAGTGCGTCTCCTACGAGTAAAACTTGTATGAACCAAAATCAGGAAGTGCGTCTCCTAAAGCAAAATATAACCTGAAAGACCCAGCCTAGCAAGTGCGTCTCCTATGGGTGAAACTTCAATGATTCAAACTAGGAAGTGTGTCTCCTACAAATGAACTTAAATGAACTAGACTAGGAAGTGCGTCTCCTAGGGGTAAAAATAAACTTAGGAAGTGCGTCTCCTATGGGTGAAACTTTAATGATTTTGAACTAGGAAGTGCGTCTCCTATTAATGAAAACTTAATTCAGGAAGTGCGTCTCCTATGCGTGAAATAAAACTTATGAAGTGCGTCTCCTAGGGATAAAAATAAACTCAGGAAGTGCGTCTCCTATGGGGTAAAAATGAACTTAGGAAGTGCGTCTCCTATGGGGTAAAAATGAACTTAGGAAGTGCGTCTCCTATGGGGTAAAAATGAACTTAGAAAGTGCGTCTCCTATGAATGAAATCTTAATTTAGGAAGTGCGTCTCCTATGGGGTAAAAGTAAACTTAGGAAGTGCGTCTCCTATGGGTAAAACTAAATTAAGAAGTGCATCTCCTATTGGTAAAACTAAACTTTGGATCTCATATTGGTAAAACTAAACTTAGGAAGTGCGTCTCCTATGCGGGAACCATTTCCTTAAAAACTTGTATTGTCTTCCCTCGTAACTGCTGGGGATAACACTGCTGGGGAATTATTTACTTACCTGTTGGGGGATAAAATGTTATCAGCTAGGGATAACGCTGTCGAGGATAACACTGCTGGGGGATTCTGATTCCTTCAGAACTAGTGCTTCACTCTTCGGAAGGCTGCTGGGAATGATACTGGCCTTTTGCTTTTTCCGAGCACAAGTTTCATCCTTTTGTTCTGTCCGCTGGGGAACAACTTCCTCCATTGAAACTTATTATGTTGGGGGCAACACTGGTTCAAAGACCACTTCCCTTGAGACTGGTGTTATCTTTATTCTTCCCCGAATGGGTACCTGACTTCCAGAAAATTTTCTAAATGGAAGGAAAATTTTCTGCCCCAGTTTGATAATCTCCCTTGTGGCATGCATTTCCATCATCAATGCCATTTCCTTTACCTGTTTCAAATCAAACAAAATTTGTTAGTTTAAAACACGATTTTAAGCACGTGATTTTTGCCCTATATGAGAATTACTCCCAAAAATTCAAAAATAAAATGATTTTTCTTTGGTGTGCAATTTTGTGATATTTGGAATAATTATTTGTAGTTGTCTGTGCGTGTTTATTTGCTAAATTAATAAAAAATACAAAAATATGTCGCATTTTGCATGTAGGATTTAATTCTATAATTGATAATAATTAAATTTGTTTTACAAAAATTAAAAATTACAAAAATAGGCATCGTTTGCATTTTTAGCATTTAATGTCCAAATATACAATTTTATGCTTAATTAATACTTAATTGTGCGTTAATTGTTATTGGGAGTTAATTTGCGCTTTTATAACTTAATTTAGTTCTTAATAATAGTTTAAGTATTTTTATAATTTAGTTTTAGAAAAATAAAAGAAGAAAAGAGAGCGAAAATATAAAGAAAGTCGGAATTAGGCCTCTTCTTCAACTTCAAGTCATAGGCCCAAAAAATGGTCCAATCTTCCCTACGACCCAGTCCATTTCGAACTGGGTCAAACCGGTCCATAACCCAACACCCTATTATCTTGCATTTCAAAAAATAAAACAAAGAAAAACAAAAAAAAAAAAAAATAGTAAAAACCCTAAAAAATGCCTAAGCATCCGCCCCCCCCCCCATTTCTCCTTCTTCTTCCTCAAAACTCCAAAGCACAACCATGGTTGCCCTCACCAACGTCGACCACCCTCCACCACGAACACCCCCTCACGTCGTCACACTCACACACACATACACAAACAAACGACACAACAGTCCATCGTCCCAGCGTTGTTTCTCCATTGACGAGCTCAAGCTCGACCATGGACTACCCGCTGCTTCTGCTTCAGCGTCCGCAATAGCTGCTGCCTCACGTCGTCTTCTTCAGCTCAAACAGCCATAGCCACTGCTTCGTCGTCCTCCACACCGTCGCCGCTGCTCTTCCACACGTTCGCCGCTGCTCCTCCACACCGTCGCCGCTGCTCCTCCTCGCGTCCGAGCTGCTGCTGCGTCCATTCAAGCTTTGATGTCCAGCAGTAGCGGATGCTATTGCTTCAGTCCATGTCGAGCTCGCGAACCTTGATGGTTATGGCTTCTTCATCAGCTGCTTCTGTTTCGTCTTCATCATTCAGTCAAGTCGAGTTCGCGTACATGGAGTAGTTTTGGTCGATGTCGTCGATCACTGTCCGAGGTCGTCGTTGGTTGGTCGTTGTTCGTCGTTTCATTTCCGGTTAGTGGTTTTTTGGATCTCATTTATCGTCCATATTTTTGTTTGGTGTTTTTCGGATCCAAAATCGATAAATGATTCAATTCTTGTTTTGTTTGTTCATCATTGAAATAATTTTTTTTTAGTTTGTTTATATGTTTGGTTGGCTTAATTTTCAGAGTCAAATGAAAATTTAATTAATTGATTTTCAGTTTATTTCATGTTAATTTAATTTTTGCAAAAAAAAAGGAATTGTTAGTTTAGGTTTAATATTGTTAGATTTAGTTTAAATCGCTTGAATCCATTGTTTGTTTAATATAGATTTCATTCATGATCATGTATCTTTGTTATATTTTTTTGTTGGATTTAATTAAGAAAGATTAATTGATTATTTGAAGATTAGTGATTTGAATATGTTTATTTGTTTTGTTTAAGTTCAATTCGAAATTTGAATAAAGTTTGTTATTGTGGTTGAATCTTTTCATTCATGTTCATATTATGTTTGTTTGATTTTGAATCCGAAATGTGTATAGTTTGATTTCTTGTTTACCATTTGTGATTATTTCTTGAATTAGTCTCATAATCTTGTTTAAAGTTTAATATAAGAATTGTTTGTTATAATGTTGTTAGAGTTGATTTTAAGTTCAATATTATTGAATTTAAGAATCTAAATATACTTGTTTGATTGTTGTTGTTGTTTAAATCCGAGAAATAGGTTTGTTGTTGCTAAAAATATTGTTCAATCAAATTTTAGTTGTTCTTGGTTGTTCAATTTGTGTTCATGTGATTTGTTGTTGAAATGTTGTTAAAATCATGTTCATGTGATATTGTTGTTATGATGTTCATCCGTGTTCATATTGTTGTTTGAACATTGTTAGAAATTGATCATATTGTCTATATTTTGGTTAAGTTTGATTAATTGATGTGTTATAGCTGATGGGTAGTTTGGTAAATTTGTAATACGTTCAGGGGTAGTTTGGTAATTTCAGTAAGGTCGGAAGGGGAAGTTTAGGAATTGTACATTTTGAAATTGTTTATTTGAAGCATGGAGACAAAATGAAATGAGGTGGGTTGTGATATGATTATTTAATATAAAGGGGGGACAAGATTTAAATTAAAGGGGAATCTTGCATTATTTTAAATAAAGCATGGGGGACAAAATATAATGGGGTGGTGTGATATGTTTATTTAATGTAATGGGGATGAGTGGGAAGATAATGGGTTGGGTAGAGAAAAAGTATTGATTTAATTGATTAAAGGATTTATGGGATGGGATATATATATGTGAAGTCTTGAACACAAGAAAGGGGAGAAAAAATACAGACAGAGAAAAAAAAGAGAGATTAAAAAAAAAGGAGCTGAACATTTATTCCGAAAAAACATTCAAACTCTCAAGAAAAGAAAAACATACAAAGAGAAAATAAAAAAAAAGTTGAAAATTAGAAGAGAAAGTAGTACACACCTGATAAATATTCTGGTATACAAGTGTAGAAATTAAGGGTTGAAGATTAAATAGCCTTTCAAAAATCTGAAAATTTCCCTTGGTTTCTGTCCGTTATTTTCGGCATTCTTGGATTTTATTTTGAATTTTTAAAAGCTGTCACTGGGATTTTCGTTGGCTGGTTATTGCTGGTTATTGTTGTTGTTGTTGTGTTACGTATTACGTTGCTGACTTTCTTCTTCTTATATTGACAATATCAGGTACACAACTGTAATTTTGGCATTTTGTAAGCTGAAATGAAGAATGGAGAATTAAATTTTTAATTTAGTTTAATTTAATTTTTTGTATTGTATTTAGGTTATTCATGTATTATTATTCTGTAAATCACTGTCATTTGGCATAACTAGGCATATTATAGCGACATATTAAATAACGCCTTAACCAGATTATTAGGAAATATATTTAAGCTTGATTATTAATTAAAACTGTTTAATAACAAAAAATAGAAGAAATAACGTAAAAATGGCGTTATTGAATCAGTTTGGCAAAAATTAACTAAGTTCCTTATTCATAAGGTTTTTTTCGTCAACGATAAGTTAATCCGAATCATGTAGTCAATTTCAGTTATAACATGAATTAGTTTGCGAACAAGTATTAGGACATGATGAATTAAAACAAAGTTAGTTAATGTTAAATTGTTTAAATTTTTAGAAATATGATTTAGTACTCCAGTTTTTATTTTTATTTCTTTCAATTTTCAGTATTTGTAAATAATTAGTTTCAATAAGCTTAAGTCTTACTAACAATTTGAATTTTAATCTAACTATGGGATAATTAGTTTTTTTTTTATTTTTATTTTTTTTACTTTTCGATAATTCCATGTTGTATTTATGATTATAATTTTATTACTTTCTGTTAATATTTGTTTTCCTCTTCTATTTAATATGTCATTTTCAAGAATGTAGATATTGATTTTATATTTATAAACAAACTTAGTAATAATAAAAAGGTAGTCATTAAAGGATATTCTTAAAATAAGGAAGGATTTCGCTAAAAATAAATAGATGTAAATAATACAAAAATTTACAGGATTCTCCAATCTCATTTATTTATTTAAATTTTTTTTTAAAAAAATTTTTTTTACTTAGAATTTGGGATGGATTGTTTAGTGAATTTCACTTCCTTCCCCAAAGATAATGACGCGCTAGACTCTTTAGGCGCGATTTAATCAATTTTACCTTCTTAAACTCAGATGCGCATTTCATGCGACCCAAATCTAAATCTTAAAACATTGAATAAAAATGTGTTCCGGATTGCGGGTGCATTTCATGTGACGTAATCCAAAGACATGTTTTAAACGATGTTCACAATTTTTTTTTAAAAAAAATAATAATAATAAAGTGGTAAAAAGTTAAATTTGCACATTGGTTCATAATTGTATTTAAAATCAGATAAATAAGCCGAATATGACAGTTGAGCGACCGTGCTAGAACCACGGAATTCGGGAATGCCTAACACCTTCTCCCGGGTTAACAGAATTCCTTATCCGGATTTCTGGTACGCAGATTGTAATATGGAGTCATTCTTTTCCTCGATCCGGGATTAAAATTGGTGACTCGGGACACCCTAAATCTCCCAAGTGGCGACTCTGAAATGAATAAATAAATCCCGTTTTGATTGTCCTTTAATTGGAAAAACTCACTACGCACCTCGCGGTGCGGAAAAAGGAGGTGTGACAGCTCTGGCGACTCCACTGGGGATATTAACCCAGAACCAGTGGTTCAGGGTTAGAAATTCGAGCTCATATAAATTGTTATATTTGGTTTTATCTGATTTTTACATGTTTGAGCCTAATGTGCTAAATGCTGCTTTTACCGCTTTGATATTACATGAACTGTGTATAAACTGTGCCGAAACCCATCTCCTCTCTGAGTCTTCTAAATCATGAAGAAGGGTGTACTTCGTACGACTTCTTTTCTGTATAGTGTAAAATCCCAATTTAGAACGAGGTTCGGACAAGTTGCTAAGCCGGTGAAGCTTCTGTATTCCCGGTACGCTACCCCCCCTCGGCTCGAGCTGTCCGCTCGGGTAAACCAGGTCTAGAACAAACACCCAGGTTCTGAACCTAGTATAACAAAACCACATGTTGGATCCCTAGTAGGAACGTTTGTTTGCATCACGTGCATCTGACTTTGGAGGCTCAACACAGGGGTTGGGTCTGTCTAGGACAGGTGCACCAAAAATGAAAATGACCATCCTGATGCATCTTATTTGTTTTATGTGCATTTATTTGCTCGGTCTTGCATGTTGACCGGCTTCTGAGTCTCGGGAGTGTAAAAAATAAAATAAAATAAAAATAGCAAGTGGAAAGTTATTTGATTAATTTAGAAAAATCAGTGTCCAAGTACTGTCGAAATGCTGCCGAATTTTTTTTTTAAAAAAAAACATATATATTTTTACTTTTAGAATTGTTGGTTTGCCTAGAAAGCAGAAAGTGTGTAGGAATAAGTCTTTTATTTTAATTTGCTATATTTAAAAAAAAATGAAAAATGAAAATAGTTTTTTTTGATATAAAAGAAAAAGGAAAAATTTGTTTGTTTTCAAAAAAAAATTAGTTAGTTTATAGCCTGAACTACGCGGGTATGATTCTCACCGGATGTGAGATCAGAGGCAAACCTCTTTGGTTTCGGCTCACCATATTCAAAAAAATCCTAAAATATTTAACATTACTCACTTCTTTAGAAAGTTTTTCTTTTAGACCTCAATTTTTTTTTTAAAAAAAATATATTTCCTTTTAATCTCAAAATCCCAATTATTTGTTTAAAAGATATTCAAAATAAAATTCAAAAATATTTTTTCTGTAGTATTTCTTTCATAAATTCAGAATATTGGTTCAAAAATATTTCCTTTCTCCTTAAAAGTTTTTTTCAAGAAAAAAAAAATTAAAATCCAAAAAATATTTCTTTAGAATATAGATAGTTTTTAAGTCAAATAAAAGTTTTTCCTTCTTTAATCACTATAATAAATGTGCAGGATGAGCACAAGTCAAAATGAACCATTCTCAGTGTGTAGCGAGGTCCCTCCACAACTCCACATGTGGTGGAATGATATGGGAAAGGATAGTATAAAGATAGTGGAAAGAGTTTTGGGAGGTTTTGTCGATCTGTTGAATATCAAGCCAAGGACAGATATCATCGAGGCTCTAATACCGTTCTGGGACCCAACACGCAACGTGTTTCGTTTTGTTGACTTTGAACTTTCACCTACACTAGAGGAAGTCGCCGGATATGCGGGGTTGAATGGGAAACTAAGAGGGCAGTATTTACTTTCACCAAGACCAGTATCTCCGCACGCGTTCTTGGATTTGCTAAGCATTAGTCGGAAGGTACAGAATGATGATTTGTCGAAGGGATGTTGTACTCTCCAATTCTTGTATCAACGGTACAGAATTCCTCAGGGTTTGGAAGAACCAAACCTCGGATTAATTCACACTGGGAACAGAATCAAGTGGGAAGCAAGACGTACTTTGGCATTTATCACAGCATTTCTGGGAGTTGTGGTCTGTCCCCGCAAAGATAAAAAAATAGAGATAGGCCTTGTAGGGATGGCCGATGTTGCAATCAAAAGAACCGACAGTACTGTGGTTCCTTTGATTTTGTCCGAAATCTACCGAGCTTTAACTATATGCCGAGAAGGAGGCAAGTTCTTTCAGGGATGCAATCTGTTACTCCAGCTGTGGATGCAAGAACACCTCCATCACCGAGTGGGATACATGAACCACGGGTTGTCTGAGAGAAACTGCATTAGCGGCTTTGAGAAACGAATGACAGGCGTCATATTTCCCGAAGGCGTCGAAACATGGCTTGCACAATTGAGGTCAACAACAGCCGACCAAGTTGAATGGGCATTTGGGTGGTTGAATGATACTGAGGTAATATACATGGCGGCCGAGGAATGTCATGTTCTTTTGATGGGACTTCGTAGCATCCAACCATATGCTCCTCATCGGGTACTGCGCCAACTAGGAAGATTTCAGGTAATTCCCACTGATGAGGATCTAAGCAAGCACGCCATTGAGTTGAGTCCAGGAGTCGTGTTCCCCGAAGGAAAAATTAGAAAGTTGTGGCACGAATGTAGATTCCTTGAACCCAAGACTATGGTTCGAGAGCTGGCTAAGGGTGAGGTAGACCCAAAATACGATGTTTGGTTCGGGAAAAGGTTCCAGATTCGTCAGAGGCCTGCCAAAAGAGCTCACGTCCAACAATTTACGGATGATTCGCAGGAACAGTGGGGCTGGTTAGTGAGAGAGGAAGGCTACCAGGTTGAAATCGGGAAGCTGAAGCGACAAATTGAAAGGCTTATGTTTGAAAACAACGTTCAAGTAGCCTCAGAGCAGGGTGAGAAGAACAAATTAGCCAAAGAAAACCAGGCACTGAAAGCCCGAATTCGCCAAGTCAGTAAGAGTGATAGCGACCGACAGAAACGTCGCTCTGATGAAAGGTTGATAGCGGAATTGAGAAATCAAGTCAGCCAAAGCCGAGAAGACTTGGAGAGATCCCAGGCTTGTATAACAAGAATGCGGGTCAGGTGGGCTACAGTTACAACATCACGGAGAGAGCACCTATGGCAAGTAAAAAGGGACTACGAAATGAGTGTTGCGACATTGAGAGAGATAAACTCCATTCTCAATAATCGGGTCCTCAAACAAGCCCAGGATGCTAGAACATATAGAGAACACTGATATGAGTCGATAGCCCGGATGGAAGAACAAATGGAGAGGTTCCAAGAGCATCTCATTGACAATACTCGAATATTGGGACTAAAGAATCAACGGATAGAACAGCTGTGCATAGAGAGGGATAGAATCAGGGGTAGGATCAATGATATAGGGCGCTATATCACCACAAAGTGCCTAACATGTGAAGAGATGCCTCGTGATGTCCTATTTGCCTCAATCATGGGTTATGTCCATCAGATCATGGAGGAACTAAAAAGCTTGCAAAGAAGCCTGGCCCCCAAGCCCGCGGAAAGGCCGAATGATGCCTCGCGGGCACCAAAATTCAAAGCTTTAATGTATCCCTAGTTCAATCTTGCACTTGTTTGTTTTTCGAGTCTGTTGTCTACCCATATGTTTTTTTTTCTTCAAACATTCTCAAAAATATATATATATATATATATATATATATATCTTCAAACATTCTCAAAAATATATATATAAAGTCTGTATTTTTTGTGATGGCTTGTAATAGCATTATTTTGAGTAATAAAAAAATATTTGGTCTTATGGCACGAACTACGCTTGGTCTGATTCGTGCGGGGTCACGATACGTAGGCAATCTCTATAGGATTCGACCGTAATTTAAAAAAAAAAAAGAGGAAGAATATATATTTGTCAGAGCAAAAATAAGCCGGGATGATGCATGCGGTCAGAGCAAAAGCATGTTAGAAATGATTAACTGCCTAGGAGCATTGCATCCCCCTAACGTGCAATTACAATATCTGTTAAGACTCTAACACTGACAAGTTTGTTGTTTTTCCAATCAATATCAGTTAGTTGTTAGAGCGTACTGGCACCGTACCATTATCAGACAAGATCAAAAGGTCCTATACCAGAAAGCATGACTGGGTCAGACAACAGCGTTGAGTCAGAAAAAACGGCCAATCAGATGCTGAAGGAAGCCCTGGAGAAAATGGAAAAATGAGGCTAGAAATGAATGAAATGCAGATAGCCTTAGCTAGAGCCCAGAAGGGGCAAGAACTACCCGTTACTCCTACCCTCCAACCAACACACACGCCGGAATACCCCTCTCCCGGTCCTTCAACAAGTTTCCCAAGCCATCACTATTATCAGGGAAGAGAGGCTTATGATTCCCAAGCTCCACCACCCACTCAAAACCCTCCTCCACCAAATGTTCCCGTCTTTGTGGCACCTCCCCCAGCCCCATTGCACAGATCATCTAGTGAGCCACTGTTTCAGGCTCATGATACACAATACTACCCCCCTGAACTCACATTCAAAGCACCCGAGCCACATACCTATAATCCCCACTTTGAGGTCCCGGCGGAGATTGAAAAGCCGGCTAAGAGCCCAGAGCAGGACGAGGTGATGCGGAAATTTAAAAGCCTGGAGCAATCCTTCAGGAACATACACGGGTTAGGTAACCAGGTCAGCGTGGCTTACAAGGATCTATGCCCTTTCCCTGACGTTCAATTACCAGCAGGGTTCAAAATGCCCAAGTTCAATTTATACGAAGGGCATGGTGATCCTATGGCACATCTACGAGGTTTTTGTAGCAAAATGAGGGGAGCAGGGGGCAAAGATGAGCTATTAATAGCTTACTTTGGCCAGAGTTTGAGCGGGTCGGTGTTAGAGTGGTATACAAGACAAGATCCGAGCAGGTGGTACACCTGGGATGACTTGGCACAGGCTTTCGCAGGACATTTCCAATACAACCTTGAGATAGTCCCAGACCGTCTCACATTGCTAAAGCTCGAGAAGAAACCCGGAGAGAGCTTCCGGGAATTTGGGTTCCGATGGAGAGAACAGGCAGCCAGAGTTGATCCCCCAATGAGAGAAGGAGAAATGGTGGATTACTTCTTACAAACTCTCGAGCCAACTTACTTTGGTCACTTGGTGACGTCAGTTGGCAAATCATTTAATGATGTTGTGAAAATGGGAGGTATGATAGAAGAGGGACTTAAATCCAATAAGATCCTGAGTTATTCGGCAATTAAGGCAACAACTCAGGCCATTCAGAGCGGCACGGGAGGTGCGCTAGGGAAGAAAAGGAGAGAGGAGGTCACGACATTAGAGGCCGACAATTGGTCCAGATCTAGAGGTCCTTCCCCTCATTACCAACCCAGACCCCATCGTCTAAACTACCCACACATTCCAAATTACCCTCCACAACCCTACTACCAACCACAAGAACAACATTTCACCGTCCATCAAGCCCAGACATACACCCAACCTCCGGTTCGCCCACAATGGCGCGCGCCGGTTCCCCACAATACATACCCACCTCCACATAACACATACCCACCACCACAAAACACCTATCCACCACCAAGAGCCTACATGAACCCTCCAGGGATGGGTTTCAGGGGAAATCCGGCCGCCAGAAATGAAAGATTGCAGAGGCAAAGAACTTTTACTGAGTTGGGGGAAACTTATATTGCCTTGTTCCACAAATTGAGGCAATTGGGTTTATTAAATCCCGTTGAGCCTAGATTACCAAATCCCTTACCCCAAAATATGGATCACTCGGTAAGATGTGAATATTGTTCAGGAGCTCCCGGACATGATACCGAGAAATGTTGGAGGCTGAAACATGCAATACAAGATCTTATTGATACCAACAAGATCGAGGTACAGGCACCGGAGACACCCAACATTAACCAGAACCCATTGCCAAAGCACCCTGAAGCCCACATGATCGAGCTTGTGCACGAAGGAGGGGAGCCGAAGAAACCCCCACAGACAGTGATGATGATCCGTGCCACTCCGAAAGAAAAATCGATCAATGAGGAAGCAGGGGTACAGTTGAAGGGGGAAGATGTCAAGCCAGTGGTGATATTGGGGAAGAATCCATCTGCCGCTACAAGGAAACCAGAACCAGCCAAGTTGGTAATAACGGGAGCATCATCTGCACCCGTGGTTGTTGTGAAAGGGGTCTGCAGGGAACCGGTCATCATAAAACCAGTAGTCCAAACACCAGTGATTGATAGCAAGGCTGTGCCTTGGAAGTATGAGAAGGCAGTGGTGATGTACAAGGGACAACAAGTGGAGGAGAATAGTTGTGAGGCGCAGGGACTGACTCGATCAGGACGGTGTTTTGCTCCGGCGGAGTTGAGAAGACCCAATCCAGCTGCAATAAAGAAACCTGTGTCAGAAGAAGAAGCTGAGGATTTCTTAAAGAAGATGAAAGTGCAGGATTACTCCGTGGTCGAACAGTTGAAGAAAACACCGGCCCAGATCTCACTGCTATCATTATTAATCCATTCGGATGAACATCGTCGGGCCCTGATGAAGATACTGAATGAAGCTCATGTGCCCAATGAGATTTCTGTAAATCACCTAGAAACGATTGCCAACAAAATTTTCGAGGTGAACAGGGTAACATTTTCAGATGATGATCTGCCAGTGGAGGGCACGAAGCATAATAAAGCTCTCTACCTAACTGTCAAATCTGAAGATTCGGCAGTTACTCGGGCATTAGTGGATAACGGCTCAAGTGCCAATATTTGTCCATTATCCATCCTGAACCAATTGAAGATCGACCATGGAAGAATCCAAAAGAATAACATTTGCGTCCGAGGATTTGACGGAAATGGAACAGCCACCGTGGGGGATATTGTACTTGAGTTGACCATCGGTCCAGTCCAGTTTACCATGGAATTCTAGGTATTAGATGCTACGGTATCTTATAACTTTCTGTTGGGACGACCGTGGATCCATGCAGCCAAAGCAGTGCCATCCACCTTGCATCAGATGGTCAAGTTCGAGTGGGATAGACAAGAGGTCGTGTTGCACGGCGAGGACACTGCGTGCATCGTAGGAGGCGCCATTGTACCCTTCATAGAGACCAATGATGACAAAGGTCCCTGGGTCTACCAGATTTTTGATGCAGTGTCGGCAAACAAGATCCCCGAGGGTGAAATCATTCAGCATCCTAGGATAGCTTCCGCAACGGTTATGATGGTTTCAAAAATGCTGGGTAATGGGTTTATGCCAGGAAAAGGCTTGGGAGCTGAATTTCAGGGAATTGTTCAACCTGTTTCCTTGCCCAAAAATTTGGAGACCTTTGGGTTGGGGTTCAAACCGACTGCGGCAGATGTAAAACGAGCACGGAAAATGAAGAAGAAAGTTTGGTTTCTTCCCAAACCTGTGCCACGTCTCTCAAGATCTTTTGTTAGAGCAAGCGCCAAGGGGTCACCGGTCCCGAAAGTTCTCGGGCCATTGATTGGGATTGACGGGGATCTGAATCAGAGCTTCGAAAGATTGTTCACTGATGTCAATATGGTAGAAGTCGGAGAGGGTTCCAGCGGAACAGACATACAATTTATGGGGCCTGAGGCCAAAACCAACAATTGGACGGTTACTCCTCTTCCTACTCCGGGAGAGTCCTGGTAGTAGGCTTTGATTTTTGCTTTCTTATTTTTCGGATTATTCAGGGTGTAATCCAAATCTTATTTTATCTTGTAAAAGTGTGAACCCTGTTATCCCGCATTTTAATAAAATTCTTTTCTTGTCTCATTTTAATTTTGTTTTATTCTTTTCTCTTTCTGAACAGTTCTCTTTTTACTGGTTCTAATGACATGGCATGCACGACGGATCTTCGACCTAGTCTAATAAATCAATCTGACTCTGATTTAATGATACAAGAGATCGATTATGACGATGAGTCTGAATATGATGAGGATAAAGCCTTCGAAGAAATAAACCGAGAACTATGCCAATTTGAAGAGAAACCCAAGCCTAATCTGAATGACACCAAGGCTGTAAATCTAGGGGATGCAGATAATGTCCGAGAAACCAAAATCAGCATCCACATTGAGCCTGGCATCAGGGAAGAATTAATCAAAGCACTTATTGAGTTTAAAGATATTTTTGCCTGGTCGTATGACGACATGCCGGGTTTAAGCACCAAGCTAGTGGTTCACAAATTGCCCATTGACCCGGCATGCCTTCCCGTCAAGCAGAAACTGAGGAAGTTCAAGACAGATATGAGTGTAAAGATTAAAGAAGAAGTAACCAAGCAGCTGCAAGCAAAGGTTATTCGGGTCTCTCGATATCCTGATTGGTTGGCTAATGTAGTGCCAGTACCAAAGAAAGATGGGAAGATCAGGGTATGCGTCGACTACCGTAATCTGAACAGGGCAAGCCCAAAGGATAACTTTCCATTGCCCAATATCCATATCTTGATCGACAATTGCGCCGGGCGATAAATCGGTTCCTTTGTGGATTGCTACGCTGGGTATCATCAGATTTTGATGGATGAAGAAGATGTAGAGAAAACAACTTTCATTACGCCATGGGGGACTTATTGTTATCGGGTAATGCCATTCGGTTTGAAGAACGCTGGGGCAACGTACATGAGAGCAATGACTACTATGTTCCATGATATGATACACAAAGAGATCGAAGTGTACGTAGATGATGTGATCATCAAATCCAAGCGTCAGGAAGACTACGTAGCAGACCTTAGGAAGTTTTTCCAAAGACTTCGAAGGTACGACATTAAGCTCAACCCAGCCAAATGTGCATTTGGTGTTCCATCTGGAAAGCTGTTAGGATTTATCGTCAGTCGGCGAGGCATTGAGTTGGATCCGTCAAAGATCAAATCCATCCAGGAATTGCCGCCACCAAGGAACAAAACAGAAGTAATGAGTCTGTTGGGAAGATTGAACTATATCAGCAGATTCATCGCTCAGCTCACAACAACTTGTGAACCCATCTTTTGATTGCTGAGGAAAGATGCCACGATAGAATGGACGGCAGAATGTCAGGAGGCATTTGACCAGATCAAAGGTTATTTATCCAATCCACCTGTATTGGTTCCACCTGAGTCGGGGAGGCCATTAATCCTTTATCTAACGGTTCTGGATCATTCGTTTGGTTGCGTGTTGGGTCAACACGACATCACAGGAAGAAAAGAGCAAGCCATCTATTATCTCAGCAAGAAGTTTACAGTCTATGAGAATAAGTACACTCAACTTGAGAAGACATGTTGTGCTCTAACTTGGGTAGCACAGAAGTTTAAGCATTATCTGTCGTCACATACTACATACCTTATTTCACGTCTGGATCCATTAAAGTATATTTTCCAGAAGCCTATGCCCACAGGAAGATTGGCAAAATGGCAGATATTACTCACAGAGTTCGACATTGTCTATGTGACGAGGACGGCCATGAAAGCCCAAGCATTGGTCGATCACTTGGCTGAGAATCCTATTGATGAAGAATACGAGCCTTTGAGGACGTATTTTCCAGATGAAGAAGTGATACATATAGAGGAGTTAGAACTGAATGAGGAACCAGGGTGGAAGCTTTTCTTTGACGGGGCTGCTAATGCAAAAGGAGTTGGAGTAGGAGCAGTACTTATTTCAGAAACAGGACATCACTATCCTGTTACAGCTCAGCTACGTTTCTATTGTACCAACAACATGGCTGAATATGAGGCATGTATTTTGGGCCTACGATTGGCTGCAGACATGGATGTTCAGGACGTCTTGGTCTTGGGAGACTCGGACCTCCTAGTACATCAGATCCAGGGTGAATGGGAAACACGGGATTTGAAGCTTATACCATATCGACAATGTTTGCACGATTTGAGCAAGCGATTTCGATCAGTGGAGTTCAGACACATCCCGAGAGTTCACAATGAGGTTGCCGATGCTTTGGCCACTTTAGCATCGATGTTGCACCATCCAGACAAAATCCATGTTGACCCATTGTATATTCAGGTTCGTAATCAGCATGCCTACTGCAACATAATAGAAGAAGAAATGGATGGCGAGCCATGGTTTTATGATATCAAGGAATACCTCAGGATGGGAATATACCCGGAGCAGGCAACCGGAGATCAAAAGAGAGCCATTCGACGACTGGCAAATGGATTTTTCCTCAGTAGAGGAATGTTGTACAAAAGAACCCCAGATCTGGGATTGCTGAGATGTATTGATGCAGGTCAAGCCACGATAGTGATGACAGAGGTACATGCTGGAGTCTGTGGGCCCCATATGAGCGGATATGTGTTGGCAAAGAAGATTCTGCGAGCGGGATATTATTGGCTCACTATGGAGCATGATTGTATCAGTTTCGTACGAAAATGCCATCAGTGTCAGATACACGGAGATCTGATTCATTCTCCACCAACGGAATTGCACACAATGTCCGCACCATGGCCATTTGTAGCATGGGGCATGGATGTCATTGGGCCTATCGAGCCGACAGCTTCGAACGGTCACAGGTTCATTCTGGTAGCCATCGATTATTTGACTAAGTGGGTTGAAGCCAAAACTTTCAAGTCTGTAACCAAGAAGGCAGTGGTGGATTTCATCCATTCCCATATCATTTGTAGATTTGGGATCCCAAAAATAATAATCACGGACAATGGTGCTAATCTTAACAACAACTTGATGAGAGAAGTATGTGAACAGTTTAAGATTACACACCGTAATTCCACCCCGTATCGGCCCAAGGCGAATGGAGCAGTTGAGGCAGCCAACAAAAATATAAAGAAGATATTGAGGAAAATGATTGAAGGATCCAGACAATGGCATGAAAAGCTACCATTTGCGTTGTTAGGATACCGCACTACTGTTCGTACTTCAATAGGTGCGACTCCTTATTTGTTGGTATACGGAACCGAAGCAGTAATACCAGCGGAAGTTGAAATTCCTTCCCTTCGAATTATCGCTGAGGCCGGGATTGACGATGATGAATGGGTCAAAACCCGACTAGAGCAGCTGAGTTTAATGGATGAAAAAAGATTGGCAGCAGTATGTCATGGCCAGTTGTATCAAAAGAGAATGGCAAGAGCATACAATAAGAAGGTGCGCCCAGAAAATTTGAAGTAGGGCAACAAGTATTGAAACAGATCCTCCCACATCAGATTGAGGCAAAAGGCAAGTTCGCCCCGAATTGGCAAGGGCCGTATATTGTGACCAGAGTATTATCCAATGGCGCTTTACGTCTGACGGATGTTGAAGGAAGATGCGTCGACATGGCTATCAATTCTGATGCAGTCAAAAGATATTATGTGTAATTTCTTTTGTTGTTTATTTGTTTGTTTGTACTTAGTGCTTATCGGATAATGAAATGACGGAGGCAATTCTTTCTTCTATCCAAACACTTTTAACCTTTGCTTTACCCCTTTGAGCCATACTTATCTTTTTATACCCCTCTCTTGGAATCATTAATGAAAAAATGTATGAAAAAAAAACTTTTTGAAGGTCGCAAGAAAACAAAGGAGTCAGTGAACTACGTTCGACCTGATTCCTCAAAGAGGATACGTAGGCGCCTCACGGCTCGGTCATAAGGTAATAAAAAAAAGAAAAAAAAAATCAAAAGAAAAATCCCCAAGTAAGAAAACTGGGGCAGAAATTATGTTTCTAAATTTTGAAAAAAAAAAGAGTTTGATTCCAAGAGTTGTAATACTTTACCCATCAAAGTTATTTTGAATTTTATATCCTTTTCTTCTAAAACCTATATCGATATCTAAAAAAGACCTCCCGATCAGTATCCGAGAGGTGTTAAGATAGGCAAATGAAAACCAAGAATAAAACGTCGGTCCCTGACTGAATGAGGATCATGAATTAAAAGAATTTATAGCCAAAAGAATTCCCGGCAGAGATAAATCTTATCGGCAACACTCCAATCCCAAGCTGAGAAAATAAGATGAGAGAGTCTTATCGGCGAAAACCTTCACAGGCGCCATAAGGCGACGTAAGCTGAGAAATACAAAATGAGAGAGTCTTATCGGTGAAAACCTTCACAGGCACCATAAGACGACGGGAGTTGTGAGAAATGAGAGAGTCTTATTAGTGAAAACCCCTCGAAGGCCACTATAAGGTGACAAGATAGATTGACGGAAAAGATCCGTATTTTGAGAAGAATTGGGCACCTATTTATCCCCAGCAAGTGAAGACATCAGAAAGTTTGATCGACACAAATAGACTGAGTTGATTAATCCGGAATGCACAACATGATCATTGGAATCGGTTGTATCACCCAGATAAGTTCATTTTTTTTGTTCAGAAAGATTTTCTCATTTTTCTATCTTTTCATTTCTTTGTTTAAAAGAATTTTTCTAGAAATTTATGTTTTAAGAAAGGTCTTTCAGAGCTTACTACCAGTTGCCAAAATGGTACAACATAAAAGGTGAAAAGGGCAATCCAGAGACAAGGCAATAAGGCAAAAGACGTTGATTGCCAGGCCGAATAATACTGTCCTAAAATGGCAAGGAAATATGGGGAAGAGCCGGAAAAAAAAAACGAACAAGCAGAAAAACGATCCCCAAGACAATACCCAACATGGCTTACATGTTGAGGAAATTGTAAGCCAAGTTCCAAGACGATCCCCAGAGTACTCCGACCGAATATCGACCAAGCTCCGAGGTGGTCGGACAACACAGAAGTGGAAGGGAAGAAAGGAAAATCCATCTTCGGCAAAATAACCTCCAGAAATTTTTGAGATACAAAATGGTGAAGGGATAAATGGAAAAACCATACCCAGCAGAATGTTATCCCCAGCAAATAACATCATCCCCAACAAGTTTTGAGAACGCCGAACAAGAATAAGGGAAAGGGAACAATCATCCCCATCAGGAGTGACATGACCACTCGCCATATTTCAAAAAAAAACTAACTAAATTTTCTTTGATTTGAACAGGAAAATAAAGTGTTGATGATGGCCTAAAGATACGCCATAAGAAAGATCGCCAGAATTGGGGCAGAAAATTTTTTGCCACAAGTGGAAATTTTCTCGGAGAATCAAGGAAACAAATTCAAATTATTCTTTACCAATTAGGCGCCTACCAGTATAATGCGGGAATACTTTTAAGTTCTAGGTCGCCCACCAGTATAATGCGGGAATACATTTCAGTTCTAGGTCGCCCACCAGTAAAATGCGGGAATACATTTAAGTTCTAGGTCGCCCACCAGTATAATGCGGGAATACTTTTAAGTTCTAGGTCGCCCACCAGTAAAATGCGGGAATACATTTAAGTTCTAGGTCGCCCACCAGTATAATGCGGGAATACATTTCAGTTCTAGGTCGCCCACCAGTATAATGAGGGAATACATTTTGTCTGTTCATTCCATAAGTAAAATGCGGGAATACATTTAAGTTCTAGGTCGCCCACCAGTAAAATGCGGGAATACATTTAAGTTCTAGGTCGCCCACCAGTATAATGCGGGAATACTTTTAAGTTCTAGGTCGCCCACCAGTATAATGCGGGAATACTTTTAAGTTCTAGGTCGCCCACCAGTATAATGCGGGAATACTTTTAAGTTCTAGGTCGCCCACCAGTAAAATGCGGGAATACATTTAAGTTCTAGGTCGCCCACCAGTATAATGCGGGAATACATTTAAGTTCTAGGTCGCCCACCAGTATAATGCGGGAATACTTTTCAGTTCTAGGTCGCCCACCAGTAAAATGCGGGAATACATTTAAGTTCTAGGTCGCCCACCAGTATAATGCGGGAATACATTTAAGTTCTAGGTCGCCCACCAGTATAATGCGGGAATACATTTCAGTTCTAGGTCGCCCACCAGTATAATGCGGGAATACTTTTCAGTTCTAGGTCGCCCACCAGTAAAATGCGGGAATACATTTAAGTTCTAGGTCGCCCACCAGTATAATGCGGGAATACTTTTAAGTTCTAGGTCACCCACCAGTAAAATGCGGGAATACATTTAAGTTCTAGGTCGCCCACCAGTATAATGCGGGAATACATTTCAGTTCTAGGTCGCCCACTAGTATAATGAGGGAATACATTTTGTCTGTTCATTCCATATTCTAGGTCGCCCACCAGTATAATGCGGGCATACATTTCAGTTTTCCATTTCCAGGTCGCCCACCAGTATAATGCAGGCATACATTTCAGTTTTCCATTTTCAGGTCGCCCACCAGTATAATGCGGGCATACATTTCATTTTTCCATTTCCAGGCACCCACCTGTATAACGAGAGGAATACTTTTCAGTCTTATACTGCAGATTTTGAAGTCAGTAACCCCACCGGAAGGCAGAAGGTTACAACAAGAATCCCCAGCACGAAACAATAAAAATCCCAACACCGGAAGGCAGAATGTGGCAACAAGAAGTCCCAGCGCAAATTCAAGCGCATGAGTCAAAAGAAAGAAAAGACGCGTCTTGATGAATCTGATGAAGATAATCGTGTCCCAAGAGGAACAACCAAAAAGCTTAATGAAGAAAGCCATGTCCCCAGCGGACCGAACAAAATGACGAAAACTGGTATTAAAAAAAAAAAAAACCAAGGGCCAGAAGTCTTGGTAAAAAGGCACCAGAGGAAACACAAACCGACAAAAAGCAAGGCAACCGGAGCAAGGGGAAAACAGATAAGATTCTGTAATTTCTAGCTTAGTCTAGCTTCTTATTTTTTTAAGCATGGTGTAATAAGGAGGTCAGCAAACAGTAAAAGTAGCATGCAACAGCAGTAACATTGCAGTCCCATGGTAGTCCCAGCTACCAAGACTTCCCGAACTACATTGACCTGATTCCTGTTTAGCCCAGGATATGTAGGAAACCTTTGAAGCAAAGGTTCGGTCAAATCTTTTTCAAAAAATGCTTCAACAGAGTACTCGGATGGGCAAAAATCGCTCGCTTTATCTTTGCACGAAAACCCTTCGTGTCTCCGGGCAAAGAGGGGCAGCTGTAAGCACGTGATTTTTGCCCTATATGAGAATTACTCCCAAAAATTCAAAAATAAAATGATTTTTCTTTGGTGTGCAATTTTGTGATATTTGGAATAATTATTTGTAGTTGTCTGTGCGTGTTTATTTGCTAAATTAATAAAAAATACAAAAATATGTCGCATTTTGCATGTAGGATTTAATTCTATAATTGATAATAATTAAATTTGTTTTACAAAAATTAAAAATTACAAAAATAGGCATCGTTTGCATTTTTAGCATTTAATGTCCAAATATACAATTTTATGCTTAATTAATACTTAATTGTGCGTTAATTGTTATTGGGAGTTAATTTGCGCTTTTATAACTTAATTTAGTTCTTAATAATAGTTTAAGTATTTTTATAATTTAGTTTTAGAAAAATAAAAGAAGAAAAGAGAGCGAAAATATAAAGAAAGTCGGAATTAGGCCTCTTCTTCAACTTCAAGTCATAGGCCCAAAAAATGGCCCAATCTTCCCTACGACCCAGTCCATTTCGAACTGGGTCAACCCGGTCCATAACCCAACACCCTATTATCTTGCATTTCAAAAAATAAAACAAAGAAAAACAAAAAAAAAATAGTAAGAAAACCCTAAAAAATTGCCTAAGCATCCGCCCCTCCCCCATTTCTCCTTCTTCTTCCTCAAAACTCCAAAGCACAACCATGGCTGCCCTCACCAACGTCGACCACCCTCCACCACGAACACCCCCTCACGTCGTCACACTCACACACACATACACAAACAAACGATACAACAGTCCATCGTCCCAGCGTTGTTTCTCCATTGACGAGCTCAAGCTCGACCATGGACTACCCGCTGCTTCTGCTTCAGCGTCCGCAATAGCTGCTGCCTCACGTCGTCTTCTTCAGCTCAAACAGCCATAGCCACTGCTTCGTCGTCCTCCACACCGTCGCCGCTGCTCTTCCACACGTTCGCCGCTGCTCCTCCACACCGTCGCCGCTGCTCCTCCTCGCGTCCGAGCTGCTGCTGCGTCCATTCAAGCTCTGATGTCCAGCAGTAGCGGATGCTATTGCTTCAGTCCATGTCGAGCTCGCGAACCTTGATGGTTATGGCTTCTTCATCAGCTGCTTCTGTTTCGTCTTCATCATTCAGTCCAGTCGAGTTCGCGTACATGGAGTAGTTTTGGTCGATGTCGTCGATCACTGTCCGAGGTCGTCGTTGGTTGGTCGTTGTTCGTCGTTTTATTTCCGGTTAGTGGTTTTTTGGATCTCATTTATCGTCCATATTTTTGTTTGGTATTTTTCGGATCCAAAATCGATAAATGATTCAATTCTTGTTTTGTTTGTTCATCATTGAAATAATTTTTTTTTAGTTTGTTTATATGTTTGGTTGGCTTAATTTTCAGAGTCAAATGAAAATTTAATTAATTGATTTTCAGTTTATTTCATGTTAATTTAATTTTTGCAAAAAAAGGAATTGTTAGTTTAGGTTTAATATTGTTAGATTTAGTTTAAATCGCTTGAATCCGTTGTTTGTTTAATATAGATTTCATTCATGATCATGTATCTTTGTTATATTTTTTTTGTTGGATTTAATTAAGAAAGATTAATTGATTATTTGAAGATTAGTGATTTGAATATGTTTATTTGTTTTGTTTAAGTTCAATTCGAAATTTGAATAAAGTTTGTTATTGTGGTTGAATCTTTTCATTCATGTTCATATTATGTTTGTTTGATTTTGAATCCGAAATGTGTATAGTTTGATTTCTTGTTTACCATTTGTGATTATTTCTTGAATTAGTCTCATAATCTTGTTTAAAGTTTAATATAAGAATTGTTTGTTATAATGTTGTTAGAGTTGATTTTAAGTTCAATATTATTGAATTTAAGAATCTAAATATACTTGTTTGATTGTTGTTGTTGTTTAAATCCGAGAAATAGGTTTGTTGTTGCTAAAAATATTGTTCAATCAAATTTTAGTTGTTCTTGGTTGTTCAATTTGTGTTCATGTGATTTGTTGTTGAAATGTTGTTAAAATCATGTTCATGTGATATTGTTGTTATGATGTTCATCCGTGTTCATATTGTTGTTTGAACATTGTTAGAAATTGATCATATTGTCTATATTTTGGTTAAGTTTGATTAATTGATGTGTTATAGCTGATGGGTAGTTTGGTAAATTTGTAATACGTTCAGGGGTAGTTTGGTAATTTCAGTAAGGTCGGAAGGGGAAGTTTAGGAATTGTACATTTTGAAATTGTTTATTTGAAGCATGGGGATAAAATGAAATGGGGTGGGTTGTGATATGATTATTTAATATAAAGGGGGGACAAGATTTAAATTAAAGGGGAATCTTGCATTATTTTAAATAAAGCATGGGGGACAAAATATAATGGGGTGGTGTGATATGTTTATTTAATGTAATGGGGATGAGTGGGAAGATAATGGGTTGGGTAGAGAAAAAGTATTGATTTAATTGATTAAAGGATTTATGGGATGGGATATATATATGTGAAGTCTTGAACACAAGAAAGGGGAGAAAAAATACAGACAGAGAAAAAAAGAGAGATTAAAAAAAAAGAAGCTGAACATTTATTCCGAAAAAACATTCAAACTCTCAAGAAAAGAAAAACATACAAAGAGAAAATAAAAAAAAAGTTGAAAATTAGAAGAGAAAGTAGTACACACCTGATAAATATTCTGGTATACAAGTGTAGAAATTAAGGGTTGAAGATTAAATAGCCTTTCAAAAATCTGAAAATTTCCCTTGGTTTCTGTCCGTTATTTTCGGCATTCTTGGATTTTATTTTGAATTTTTAAAAGCTGTCACTGGGATTTTCGTTGGCTGGTTATTGCTGGTTATTGTTGTTGTTGTTGTGTTACGTATTACGTTGCTGACTTTCTTCTTCTTATATTGACAATATCAGGTACACAACTGTAATTTTGGCATTTTGTAAGCTGAAATGAAGAATGGAGAATTAAATTTTTAATTTAGTTTAATTTAATTTTTTGTATTGTATTTAGGTTATTCATGTATTATTATTCTGTAAATCACTGTCATTTGGCATAACTAGGCATATTATAGCGACATATTAAATAACGCCTTAACCAGATTATTAGGAAATATATTTAAGCTTGATTATTAATTAAAACTGTTTAATAACAAAAAATAGAAGAAATAACGTAAAAATGGCGTTATTGAATCAGTTTGGCAAAAATTAACTAAGTTCCTTATTCATAAGGTTTTTTCGTCAACGATAAGTTAATCCGAATCATGTAGTCAATTTCAGTTATAACATGAATTAGTTTGCGAACAAGTATTAGGACATGATGAATTAAAACAAAGTTAGTTAATGTTAAATTGTTTAAATTTTTAGAAATATGATTTAGTACTCCAGTTTTTATTTTTATTTCTTTCAATTTTCAGTATTTGTAAATAATTAGTTTCAATAAGCTTAAGTCTTACTAACAATTTGAATTTTAATCTAACTATGGGATAATTAGTTTTTTTTTTATTTTTTTTTTTTACTTTTCGATAATTCCATGTTGTATTTATGATTATAATTTTATTACTTTCTGTTAATATTTGTTTTCCTCTTCTATTTAATATGTCATTTTCAAGAATGTATATATTGATTTTATATTTATAAACAAACTTAGTAATAATAAAAAGGTAGTCATTAAAGGATATTCTTAAAATAAGGAAGGATTTCGCTAAAAATAAATAGATGTAAATAATACAAAAATTTACAGGATTCTCCAATCTCATTTATTTATTTAAATTTTTTTTTTTAAAAAAAATTTTTACTTAGAATTTGGGATGGATTGTTTAGTGAATTTCACTTCCTTCCCCAAAGATAATGACGCGCTAGACTCTTTAGGCGCGATTTAATCAATTTTACCTTCTTAAACTTGGATGCGCATTTCATGCGACCCAAATCTAAATATTAAAACATTGAATAAAAATGTGTTCCGGATTGCGGGTGCATTTCATGTGACGTAATCCAAAGACATGTTTTAAACGATGTTCACAATTTTTTTTTTTTAAAAAATAATAATAATAATAAAGTGATAAAAAGTTAAATTTGCACATTGGTTCATAATTGTATTTAAAATCAGATAAATAAGCCGAATATGACAGTTGAGCGACCGTGCTAGAACCACGGAATTCGGGAATGCCTAACACCTTCTCCCGGGTTAACAGAATTCCTTATCCGGATTTCTGGTACGCAGATTGTAATATGGAGTCATTCTTTTCCTCGATCCGGGATTAAAATTGGTGACTCGGGACACCCTAAATCTCCCAAGTGGCGACTCTGAAATGAATAAATAAATCCCGTTTTGATTGTCCTTTAATTGGAAAAACTCCCTACGCACCTCGCGGTGCGGAAAAAGGAGGTGTGACAACGATGGTTGGTTGTGATACTCCTACTGGGATGGCTTTTCCCTTTCTCCTTCCTTGTTCTGTGTTCCAAAACTTGTTGGGGATGATATTATTTGCTGGGGATAATCCCTTTCTGCTGGGGATATCCCTCTTCTTTTGTGGCATAGCTCAGAAACTGGCATTTCCCCGACTTTTAGTCTTGTATGAATTTCCCAAATCATGTTCATTGCTCCCCTTGATTTGTCCCCGTGCCTTGGCCTTGAGGTTTACAACCTTTGATTTCGGCAAGGATATCCCTCTTGACATTCGTCAATCCTTTTGTCAATTCCCTTTTGCTGGGGATATCTTTCTTGACACTGGCCTCGCGCTTGTTCCTTGCTGACTGTACCACTTGGATGTACTAGTCAGATCTCATCTTGCATAATTGGAAAGCTGATGGCATATTTTGAAGTCAATTCTCACTTGTTCTAACCAAACAAACTCTATTGGGGAATTTTTCTATGAAAGGAAAAAGATAAAAGGGAACAGAATAAAAAGACAAAGGAAAAAGATGACTCTTTAACAAAAGAAATTATAAATAAAACCTATCAAACGCCGATACCGACTCTAATGGTCGCGACATGCACATGTGGCCTATCCTCCGCCGTCAATCGTCTTTCAAGATCTTCACTTGGAGATTCCCCATCTGATTCTTAATATTATTCGACTTGTAGTGCCCAAAGAGTTTTCACTATCAAGCCTCTCTCATTTTGGTTTTTTTCTCTCAGCTTTCATCGCCTTATGGTGTCCGTGAAGATTTTCACCGATAAGACTCTCTTAGTTGTATCACTTTACAGCTGAGGATTTGGAGTGTTGCCGATATGACTCTTTTTGCTGGGGATTATAGTCCTTTCTGCTGTGGAACAGAATGTTATGTTCACCGGTAAGACTCTCATTTGTCTGACTTGGCATCTTTTGAAGACTGATCAGAAGGTCTTTCTTTGGACCGTAATGTGGGTTTTGGATAGGCTAGAAAGAAAGGGTATTAAAGGCTCAAAAACAAAATAAACTTGAGGTTCAAAATTACAACCTTCGGAACCATATTTGCTTACGACAAGCGCAACTCTTGCCCCAGTTTCTAGCTTGGGAATTTTTTATTTTTGTTATACTATGTTACATTATGCACACTATGCACATTATACACATTATGCACCCTATGACCGAGCCGTGAAGCGCCTACGTATCCTCTTTGAGGAATCAGGTCAAACGTAGTTCCCAATTCCTCCGTTTTCTTCTGACTTTCTTTTGTTTTTTGTTATCATTTTTCTTTTCTTTTCTTTTCTCTTTTTTTTTCTTTTCTCTTTTTTTTTTCGTTTTGTTGTTTTCTTTCTTTCTTTCTTTTTTTTTCTTTTGTTTACCTGCCATGCTTGCATTTTCTAGTCGTTGCTACTGATTCCGAACGAGGGGTATGAAAAAAAATAAATAAGGCTCAAAAGGGGTAACGAAGGATAAAGTGTTTAGGTAGCAGAACAAAATGCCTTCGTCATTCCAGTCTTCAAAACATGCCAAGTGTAAACAACACAATTAAACAAAGATTTGCAGTCTCTTCTGATGGTGCTGGACTTGACAATTATATTCACATTTGCTTTTTCATTTGTCAATTCTAAAGCACCGTTGGGCGACACTCTCACTCTCATTATCATGAACGGCCCTCATGCCAATTTGGCGAATCTTTCTTTTAACGGTTTTCTTTGTGTTTTACTTGCCCTAGTTCCGTATGACTCGAGCTCCGAATAATCTCAAACCGTCCTTATTTCCTTTAAATGTTCTGATCACCTTTCCGGGGTTTTATGATTAACTTTTAAGATTAGGCCCAAACTGTGTGCGCATGTCATGTCACTAGAATCGGCACTGAACAAAAATGATAAAAGGACTAAACAAAAAGATGACTGGAAATAATAAAAGACCAGATTTTGCATTAGACTAACGGGGAAATGGTTTGAATAACAAAACAAACAAAAACAAACCAGAATAAAATCCTAAAACAACCTGGACAAAACTTAAACAAACCGCTATGACAAAATGGAAAGATAAGAAGGTTTGACACAAGACAATATCCGGATTACAACCCTAAGAATAATCCGGACAACAGAAATGACAACAAAATAAGCCACCAGAAGCTTCTCTCTTGCTAACCAAGGAACGGAGCGTCCTCCCATTTTATCAAAACTGGCATCTCAGCCACTGAGCTTCGCATCAGTATTGTCCAGACCATTGCCAACTTCAATATCATCAACCTTAGTCAACAAGTCCCAATAGGATTAGAGTGCTTCTGTTATCAGGCCTGATCCCCGCAAAGTGTGCTTTTGGGTCTTGTATTTCCGGCTTACCACAAACCAACCACCTAACTTTCTTTGTGATTCAAAGCAAAACAGGTTAGAATGGACTCAGTCGGTCCTCATTATTAACAACATCTTTTTTTCCTTTTTTTTTCATTTTTTTCTTTTTCTTTTTTTTTCCATTTTTTTTCTTTGCTTTCTTTATTTTGGTCGAATCTTATGGAGATTGCCTACGTATCATGACCTTGCGTAGTTCGGACAAAATGAAAGGTAACAACAATGAAACATTTTTTTTTCTTTATCAATTTTCATAATAAAACAAACTGGGTTTCAAAGGCTTAAAGATGACCTACAAACTCGAAAATCAAACAACCCACATATTCTAATCAAAAGATTTACAAACTTAAAAACAAAAGGCCAGCTCCCGTTCTCCGTTTGACGAATGCATCCAAACGGTTATTTTTGCAAATGTGGCCCCTTCCAATTCACATGAATTTTGAGGCCGGGGAGGATTATTTTATGACACTTTACAAACTTGTCCGTTCTTTTACGAAAATAGCCTTTCGACAACTGAAAGATACTCTAAGGCTATTTCGGCAAGAACGGTTTAAGACGCTGCCGAAGCTGGCTCGACTTATTTTTGACTAAAAATCCAAACGGTATTCACCTGACCGCTGACTCTTTGTTTTTTTTTTCCAAATTACAATAAAACCGGGTGTTGCAAACACGGCCCTTCAGCGCCTCGGGGACGAAGATTTTTAAGGCTGTGTGGGTCAACTGGGCCAAAAAATCTAAAAAAATGACCCAAGGTGACTGTTTATACAAAGTCAGCCCTCCGGCGTCCATTTCGGGAACATTCGGCTATTTTTGACAAAAACAGCATCACCCAACTTATTTATGACTCTTTTTATCGTTTTTCAAAATAGAAAACTCAATATTGCAAACACGGCCTTTCAACGCCTCGGGGACGAAGATTTTTAAGGCTGTGTGGGTCAACTGGACCAAATCTTAAACATGACCCAAAAGGTGTTTATTTATACAAAGTCAGCCTTCCGGCGTCTCTTTCGGAAACATTCGGCTATGTCTTGACAAAACAACGTCACCCAACTTCTTTATGATGAAATTAAAATTTGACATATATATATAATTTTTTTTATTTTGATTGTTTTGCTATTTTTTGCAAAAGGGGAGGTTGGACATCACCCGACTTATTTATGATTAAATTAAAATTTTGACATGTTTTTTGTTTATTTATTTGTTTTTGGTTATTTTAGCAAAAGGGGGAATCAAACCCGCGTAGTTCGGGACATCATAAATAAATAAACTAATTTTTTTTAATTATTTTTTTTATTTATTTTTGAAGGAAAGACTTATAAAGAAGAAATGGAGCATTTTTTTCAAAGAAGGATTTCTAAAAAAAATTGAATTTTGAAAGAGAAACTTCTAAAGAAGAAAGATTTAAAGAAGAAAGAAAATATTTTTGGAATTTTACTTTCAATGAAAGAAATGCTTCTAAAAAATATTTTTGAATTTTGACTTTTCTTTTTAATTTTGAAAGAAGAATGAAAATATTTTCGGATTTTTTGGAAGAAATTAAAAGAATTTTTTTTAAAACAATTAAAAAGACTTTCTAAAGACATCAATAATGGAAAATATTTTTTGGATTTTTCTTAAAAATTGGGGGTCTAAAAAAACTTTTTTAGGAGGGAAATAAAGAAAAATACTTTGGGGTCTAAAAAAAACTTTTCTAGAAAGGAAATAAAGAAAAATACTTTTTGGATTTATATATATATATATATATTGCAACAAATAATAAAACCACGTTCAACGCAAGACTCTTTTTATTTTCATTTTTGGCATTTTTATAAACAAATAAATAAATAAAAAAACCATTTTAAAAACAAGACTCTTTTTTCATTTTCATTTTTCATGGCAAGACAAACTATTTTTTTTTTTCATTTTGAAAACAAGATAAAGTGAAGATTTTTTTCAACAAAATGACCAACCTATTCTTCAACCTAAAAATAAGAGACTCTTTTCTATTTTTTTTTTCTTTTTCTTTTTTGAGTGAAACAAACTATATAAAAAAATATTTTTCTTTTTTTTTTCATTTTTCCAAAATTTCGGCAGAATTTCGCCAGTATTTGGACATTGTTATTTTTTCAAAACAGAAGAGTAACCTTATACCCTGCTATTTTCCTTTCTTTCTCTTTTTTTCTTTTTTTTTTCTTTAATTTTTTCTCAATATTCAAAAACCGGTCATCATGCAAGTCCAAAGCAAATAAATGCACAAGCAGTGAGTAGGATGCATCAGGATGGTCTTTTCTGTTTCGGGTTGCTATTCCTAGACGGACTCAACCCCTGTGTTGAGTCCCCTAAGTCAAAAAATGCACATGATGCAGATAAGTGTTCCTACTAGGGATCCGGCATGAAGTTGAGTTATTCTAGGTTCAGAACCTGGGTGTTTGTTCTAGACCTGGCTTACCTGAGCGGACAGCTCGAGCCGAGGGGGGGGCAGCGTACCGGGAATACAGAAGCTTCACCGGCTTAGCAACTTGTCCGAACCTCGTTCTAAATTGGGATTTGACACTATACAGAAAAGAAGTCGTACGAAGTACACCCTTCTTCATGATTCAGAAGACTTAGGAGGGAGGAGATGGGTTTCGGCACAGTTTATATACAGTTCACATAATATCAAAGCGGTAAAAGGCAACCAATTAGCACATTGAGCCAAAACATGTAACAAAATCAGATAAACCAAATATAACAATTTATATAAGCTCGAATTTCTAACCCTGAACCAGTGGTTCTGGGTCATTTTTTAAATTCCCCATCAAAGTCTCCAGAGCTGTCACACCTCCTTTTTCCGCCCCCGTGAGGGGCGAAGGAGTTTTTCCAATTAAAGGACAATCGAAACGGAATTTGTTTATTTATTTCAGAGTTGCCACTTGGGAGATTTAGGGTGTCCCAAGTCACCAATTTAATCCCGAATCGAGGAAAAGAATGACTCTGTATTACAGTCCGCGAACCAGAAATCCGGATAAGGAATTCTGTTAACCCGGGAGAAGGTGTTAGGCATTCTCGAGTTCCGTGGTTCTAGCACGGTCGCTCAACTGTCATATTCGGCTTGTTTATCTGATTTTATACAATTATGCACTCCTGTGCAAGTTTTAACTCTTTGTCGCTTTTATTATTATATTTTAAAAGAATGTGAACATCGTTTAAAAACATATCTTTGGATTGCGTCACATGAAATGTACCCGAAATCCGGAACACATTTTTATTCAATGTTTTGGGATTTGGATTTGGGTCGCATGAAATGAACACCCGAGTTTAAGAAGGTAAGATTATTAAAATGCGTGCCTAAAGTGATTAGCGTATTTATTATTTTTGGGTAAGGCTGTGGAGTTCGCTAAGCGGCCGATCCCGAGTTCTAAGTAATTAACACATACATTTTGTGAGGGCCCCGCAATCTGTGCGTTTTATTTGGCGAGGCTCGTCTCATTATTTTTAAAAGGATAATCTTAACATGACTATATTTTCTATTTTTCGTTTCCTAAAATAAATGAAGATAAGGTCCTACTTTATTTACATACTTTCGGGTTATTATAGTTAAGTTTCGAATTTGAGTTGTTTAAAGAGTTTACATGGCAACGTGTAGAACATTCTACATACAGACAGTAAAAGAAAGAAAAGACTACCTTAAATTACAATTAAAAAGACTTTAAAGACATCAATAATGGAAAATATTTTTTGGATTTTTCTTAAAAATTGGGGGTCTAAAAAATCTTTTTTAGGAGGGAAATAAAGAAAAATACTTTTTGGATTTTATATATATATTGCAACAAATAATAAAACCACGTTCAACGCAAGACTCTTTTTATTTTTATTTTTGGCATTTTTATAAACAAATAAATAAATAAAAAAAAACATTTTAAAAACAAGACTCGTTTTTCATGGCAAGACAAACTATTTTTTTTTCATTTTGAAAACAAGACAAAGTGAAGATTTTTTTTCAACAAAATGACCAACCTATTCTTCAACCTAAAAATAAGAGACTCTTTTCTATTTTTTTTCTTTTGCTTTTTTGAGTGAAATAAACTATATAAAAAAATATTTTTTTTTTCATTTTTCCAAAATTTCGGCAGAATTTCGCCAGTATTTGGACATTGTTATTTTTTCAAAACAGAAGAGTAACCCTATACACTGCTATTTTCCTTTCTTTCTTTTTTTTTCTTTAATTTTTTCTCAATATTCAAAAACCGGTCATCATGCAAGTCCAAAGCAAATAAATGCACAAGCAGTGAGTAGGATGCATCAGGATGATCTTTGCTGTTTCGGGTTGCTATTCCTAGACGGACTCAACCCCTGTGTTGAGTCCCCTAAGTCAAAAAATGCACATGATGCAGATAAGCGTTCCTACTAGGGATCCGACATGAAGTTGAGTTATTCTAGGTTCAGAACCTGGGTGTTTGTTCTAGACCTGGCTTACCCGAGCGGACAGCTCGAGCCGAGGGGGGGGGCAGCGTACCGGGAATACAGAAGCTTCACCGGCTTAACAACTTGTCCGAACCTCGTTCTAAATTGGGATTTGACACTATACAGAAAAGAAGTCGTACGAAGTACACCCTTCTTCATGATTCAGAAGACTTAGGAGGGAGGAGATGGGTTTCGGCACAGTTTATATACAGTTCACGTAATATCAAAGCGGTAAAAGGCAACCACTTAGCACATTGAGCCAAAACATGTAACAAAATCAGATAAACCAAATATAACAATTTATATAAGCTCGAATTTCAAACCCTGAACCAGTGGTTCTGGGTCATTTTTTAAATTCCCCAGCAGAGTCTCCAGAGCTGTCACACCTCCTTTTTCCGCCCCCGTGAGGGGAGAAGGAGTTTTTCCAATTAAAGGACAATCGAAACGGAATTTGTTTATTTATTTCAGAGTCGCCACTTGGGAGATTTAGGGTGTCCCAAGTCACCAATTTAATCCCGAATCGAGGAAAGGAATGACTCTGTATTACAGTCCGCGAACCAGAAATCCGGATAAGGAATTTTGTTAACCCGGGAGAAGGTGTTAGGCATTCCCGAGTTTCGTGGTTCTAGCACGGTCGCTCAACTGTCATATTCGGCTTGTTTATCTGATTTTATACAATTATGCGCTCCTGTGCAAGTTTTAACTCTTTGTCGCTTTTATTATTATATTTTAAAAGAATGTGAACATCGTTTAAAAACATGTCTTTGGATTGTGTCACATGAAATGCACCCGCAATCCGGAACACATTTTTATTCAATATTTTGGGATTTGGATTTGGGTCGCATGAAATGAACAACCGAGTTTAAGAAGGTAAGATTATTAAAATGCGTGCCTAAAGTGATTAGCGTATTTATTATTTTTGGGTAAGGCCGTGGAGTTCGCTAAGCGGCCGATCCCGAGTTCTATGTAATTAACACATACATTTTGTGAGGGCTCCGCAATCTGTGCGTTTTATTTGGCGAGGCTCGTCTCATTATTTTTAAAAGGATAAACTTAACATGACTATATTTTCTATTTTTCGTTTCCTAAAATAAATGAAGATAAGGTCCTACTTTATTTACATACTTTCGGTTTATTATAGTTAAGTTTCGAAATTGAGTTGTTTAAAGAGTTTACATGGCAACGTGTAGAACATTCTACATACAGACAGTAAAAGAAAGAAAAGACTACCTTAAATTACAATTAAAAAGACTTTCTAAAGACATCAATAATGGAAAATACTTTTTGGATTTTTCTTAAAAATTGGGGGTCTAAAAAATCTTTTTTAGGAGGGAAATAAAGAAAAATACTTTTTGGATTTATATATATATTGCAACAAATAATAAAACCACGTTCAACGCAAGACTCTTTTTATTTTTATTTTTGGCATTTTTATAAACAAATAAATAAATAAAAAAAACCATTTTAAAAACAAGACTCTTTTTTCATGGCAAGACAAACTATTTTTTTTTTTCATTTTGAAAACAAGACAAAGTGAAGATTTTTTTTCAACAAAATGACCTACCTATTCTTCAACCTAAAAATAAGAGACTCTTTTCTATTTTTTTCTTTTGCTTTTTTGAGTGAAACAAACTATATAAAAAAATATATTTTTTTTCATTTTTCCAAAATTTCGGCAGAATTTCGCCAGTATTTGGACATTGTTATTTTTTCAAAACAGAAGAGTAACCCTATACACTGCTATTTTCCTTTCTTTCTCTTTTTTTCTTTTTTTTTCTTTAATTTTTTCTCAATATTCAAAAATCGGTCATCATGCAAGTCCAAAGCAAATAAATGCACAAGCAGTGAGTAGGATGCATCAGGATGGTCTTTTCTGTTTCGGGTTGCTATTCCTAGACGTACTCAACCCCTGTGTTGAGTCTCCTAAGTCAAAAAATGCACATGATGCAGATAAGCGTTCCTACTAGGGATCCGGCATGAAGTTGAGTTATTCTAGGTTCAGAACCTGGGTGTTTGTTCTAGACCTGGCTTACCCGAGCGGACAGCTCGAGCCGGGGAGGGCAGCGTACCGGGAATACAGAAGCTTCACCGGCTTAGCAACTTGTCCGAACCTCGTTCTAAATTGGGATTTGACACTATACAGAAAAGAAGTCATACGAAGTACACCCTTCTTCATGATTCAGAAGACTTAGGGAGGAGATGGGTTTCAGCACAGTTTATATACAGTTCACGTAATATCAAAGCGATAAAAGGCAACCAATTAGCACATTGAGCCAAAACATGTAACAAAATCAGATAAACCAAATATAACAATTTATATAAGCTCGAATTTCTAACCCTGAACCAGTGGTTCTGGGTCATTTTTTAAATTCCCCAGCAGAGTCGCCAGAGCTGTCACACCTCCTTTTTCCGCCCCCGCGAGGGGTGAAGGAGTTTTTCCAATTAAAGGACAATCGAAACGGGATTTGTTTATTTATTTCAGAGTCGCCACTTGGGAGATTTAGGGTGTCCCAAGTCACCAATTTAATCCCGAATCGAGGAAAAGAATGACTCTGTATTACAGTCCGCGAACCAAAAATCCGGATAAGGAATTCTGTTAACCCGGGAGAAGGTGTTAGGCATTCCCGAGTTCCGTGGTTCTAGCACGGTCGTTCAACTGTCATATTCGGCTTGTTTATCTGATTTTATACAATTATGCGCTCCTGTGCAAGTTTTAACTCTTTGCCGCTTTTATTATTATATTTTAAAAGAATGTGAACATCGTTTAAAAACATGTCTTTGGATTGTGTCACATGAAATGCACCCGCAATCCGGAACACATTTTTATTCAATGTTTTGGGATTTGGATTTGGGTCGCATGAAATGCACACCCGAGTTTAAGAAGGTAAGATTATTAAAATGCGTGACTAAAGTGATTACCGTATTTATTATTTTTGGGTAAGGCCGTGGAGTTCGCTAAGCGGCCGATCCCGAGTTCTAAGTAATTAACACATACATTTTGTGAGGGCCCCGCAATCTGTGCGTTTTATTTGGCGAGGCTCGTCTCATTATTTTTAAAAGGATAATCTTAACATGACTATATTTTCTATTTTTCGTTTCCTAAAATAAATGAAGATAAGGTCCTACTTTATTTACATACTTTCGGGTTATTATAGTTAAGTTTCGAAAGTGAGTTGTTTAAAGAGTTTACATGGCAACGCATAGAACATTCTACATACAGACAGTAAAAAAAAGAAAAGACTACATTAAATTACAACTTCAAATCTCTCTCATTTTTTGCATTCATGCTTCGAGTGGCTTGCAAGATGAACCAGTGTATCAGTTTGTGTACCTGGTATTTGGAAAGCAAGGAAAGAAGATGAAGATCAGTAGAAGCAGCAGTAGTGTAAATACACAGCAACAGCAGCAACCCAACAACAACAAATTCGAACCAGATTCAAGGCCCAGAAAACTTTGAAGAAAAACCGAACAACTCAATAGAACAAAACCCAAAAGTTTGTAAACAAACTAAACAACAACAACCCACGCGTTTATTAAAACCCGAAACTAAACTCGTTTCTCACTTTGTTTTTGTTTTCTCTTTTTAAACTCTATCACACTCTCTTCAGATTTTCAGAATGTATTCCTCTCTCTCTAAGTAAGTCTTTCAAGTTCAAGTCTAATATTCAAGTCTTTTTCTTTTAAGTTCTCCTCTCAAGTCTTAAAGGCTCTCTCTAAAATGTGTCAATGACTCTATTTATAACAAGACTCTTGTCTTGAATCCCCAACCCGAAATATTCCCCCCAATTTCATGCTTTTGTCCCCACTACTTAATGTTTTCCTTATTTTAAACTCTTGTCCTCATGCTTAACATAAATAATTACATTATTCCCATCCCACTACATTATGTCTTGTCCCCCATTATATTAAACAATTATATCAACGCCACCCCATTACATCTTGTCCCTCATGCTTAACATAAAGAATTACATTATTCCCCCACTAATTTATGTCTTGTCCCCCATTATATTAAACAATTATATCAAATGTTCAATTCCGAAAATACCCCTCCGACCTTACTGAAATTACCAATTTACCCCTGAACGTACTGCAATTTACCAAACTTCCCCATCAGCTATAACCAATTCACCTAATCAATTTCAACCAAAATACAACAAATATGACCAATTTCTAAACAATTTCAACAACAAATCTTATGAACACAGATTGAATCATACAGCTTCAAATTAATGGGAATAAGTTAACCATATTTGGAACCAATCCTGGTTAACTTAGACCAAAAATGAATGAGCAAAGAGACAACAATATCAACAACAAAATACATGATTCAAACTAAATCAACAAGTCAAAAACCAAAACCCAAACTCACATTAAATCACTGGTGTTACAAACGAACTTCAAACAAAGATGAACATGAAGTAAATCTATTTTAAACAACAAACATGACGGATTCAAATGATTTAACCAACATTAACAATTTCTGGAAAAAAATACATAACAATACATGAAACAAACTGAAGAAATAATTAATTAAACTTCAATTTGAATCTAACGACATTAAACTAACAATTTCACATGAACAAACTGAAAAATTAACAAAACAATGAACACGAACAAAACAAAAATCAAACATTTACCGATTTTAGATTCGAGAATATAAAAAATAAAATACGGACAAAAGTGAAACTCAAACCCATTAACCGGATCGGAGCCACGAACAACGACTGACCAACGACGAACTCGAACTGTGTATGGACTGTTTCAACAAACCCCGACCAAAGCTCGAACAACGAAATGGTGGGGTCTAATTTTTGACTGGAGGCGACGAGGAAGGTGAAGCAGCGGACGACGACATATTGTCGTGATGGAGCTGGGGTCAGCCATGGAGGTGAAGCAGCGACGAGCTGCTGTGACGAAGAAGTCGAAGAAGAAAGCAGTGTTTGGACTGTTGTTCGCTGGACGAAGCAGCAGGCGACGGGGAGAGGCAGCAGTGTTCGACGAGCAGCAGTGTTCGATGAAGGAGCAGCAGTGTTCGATGAAGGAGCAGAAGCAGCGGGCAGCAGTGCGACGTGAAGGAGAAGAAGAAGCAACGAGCAGCAGTGCGAAGAAGAAGATGACGCAACAGCAGCACGAAGCTAGAAGACGACGCAGCAGCAGTACGAAGCTGCCATGGACATCGATATGGAGCTCGAAGGTGTGTGTGTGTGTGTATGTGTGTGTATTGACGTGGAGGCAGTGGTGTGAGGGGGAAGGCAACCGGGCAGCCATGGATGGCTTGTTTGGAGCTTGAAGAAGAAGAAAGAAAAAGAGGGGGGTGGTGGATGGGGTAGTGTTTTAGGTTTAGGGTTTTTTTTTTGTTTTGTTTTGTGAAATGTAAGAGAGGGGGAGGTATTGGGTATTTGGGTTATGGACTGGGTCGACCCGATTTGAAATGGACCGGGTCATGGGGAAGGTTGGGTATTTTTTGGGCTTGTGGCTTGAATTTGAAGAAGAACCCAATTCCGATTTTCTTTATATTTTTGCTTTCTTTTCTTCTTTTATTTTTCTAAAACTAAATTCTAAAAATCCTTAAATTATTATTAAGTTATAAAAGCGCAAGTTAACTCCCAATAACAATTAACGCACAATTAAGTAATAATTAAGCATAAAATTGTACATTTGGACATTAAATGCTAAAAATGCAAAAGATGCCTATTTTTTGTAATTTTCAATTTTTGTAAAACAAACTTAATTACTAACAATTGTAGACTTAAATCCTACATGCAAAATGCGACATATTTTTATATTTTTTATTAATTTAACAAATAAACATGCACAGACAAATACAAATAATTATCCAAAAATGTCACAAAATTCTCAAAATTGCACACCAAGGAAAAAATCGTTTTATTTTGAATTTTTGGGAGTAATTTTTTCATAGGGCAAAAATCACGTGCTTACAATGAGTGGTTGCGCTCTTCCAATATTATCACCTTTTAAATTCGGTAAAGGCGTATTTGCGTTAAAACCAGTCGATCGGCGGTGCAGTTGACGGTTCTGTGCCTTTCCCTCTTGAGTTGTCCGCTCAAGGGTACCTGTCCAATACCCCGATAGAAACCTAACTCTGTTTAACTGTGCATGCATCATGATCAAACCTAGTCGAGTCAGTTATGTTGTCCACATAATGACTCATTAAGATAGCCTTGTCCAAAGTCCATCGGGTTTCCCTGAAACCCAAACGGACACCTAAATGCTTTTTATGCTAATTATTGGTTTAAATAGTCGAGTCTGGCGGGGTAAGGGGTCTAACACTCTGTTTTGTAGAAAATGAGGCACGAAGTCCCCAGATTTGGCATGGTAACCAACATTCATCCAAGGCTGCTAAATTGGTGGGAAGATCTCCACTCTAGTGATCAGACACTCGTCCGCAAATACTTAGGGAATCTGCCTTCTCTTCTAGAAATCCAGCCTGACAATAAAATCATAGAGGCTGCAACTCTGTTCTGGGATAGTGGCAGGTTCGTGTTCCGCTTCAGGGACCTTGAAATGACTCCTTTGCTCGAAGAAATAGGAGGCTTAGCTGGTATTCCTTGGGAGACTCCGGGTTTGCTTATGCCCGAGAATCGCAAGGGTAGGGGTTTCCTTAAGATGATGGGACTGAAGAAGAACCCAGACTTGACCTGTTTGAAAGACTCCTACATCCCATTCAACTATCTGTACGAGAGGTATGACCATAGCAAGTCATACCGCACCTACTCGGATGAATTTGCCCTCACCTAACTGGGGCATATTCACAGAAGGGTCTTCGTATTCATGTTTTGTTTCCTGGGGATGATTGTGTTCCCTATGAAGAAGGCTAGGATCCACACCAGACTGGCCATGGTAACCAAGACTCTGATGGAAGGAATTGGCGGACAGCCTTTCAATATAGTGCCCATGATTGTTGTTGAGATATACCGGGCTCTGGAAACCTGTCAGCAAAAAGCCAGTCATTTTGAGGGATGCAATTTATTACTTCAGCTCTGGCTCATGAAGCACCTCCAGAAAGGAGAATACCGACAAGAGATCTTACGCAGCGACTGGGATGATCACATTGCCTTCCACCAGCAAAGGCGTATGAATTATATGTCTAACATGTTCGCTCAGCCAGAGGACGTTGGAAGATGGGTGGAGCTATTTGAGAATCTAAAAGAAGACCAGGTACAGTGGATGGTCGAATGGTTCCCTACGGAAGAATTCATTGTTCGATCCCGAGACGCACCATTTCTCATACTCATTGGTCTAAGAGGAACTTATCCCTATGTTCCCCTCCGAGCCATGAGGTAGGCTGGAAGAAAGCAAATCATACCAAGGGTCGACAAAATGAGTCACTTTAGGGCTGATTTCCAGGACGATGATAGCCCTCACAAATGCCAATCTCAACACATGTGGCATTGCAAGCTCGTTTTGGGGAAAGAATCTATTGAGCCAGACAGGTATCACGTTGGTTGCGTGCCGCACTATTTGGGTTGGTTGGAAGATAATCACAATGGTATGGGTCAGCCCGGGTTCATTCACAGACACAGAATCATCGACGAGAAAGCTGAAGCACGGTTTAAGTACAATCAACTGCGCAAGAGAATTCGAGAGTGTGAAAGTGAGCATCGGGAAATACAAGAAGCCCATCAGAAATTGATCGAGGAATGGAAGGATATGGTTGTCAGCTCCAACAAGAGACTAGGATATTTCGAGCGGGGTCTAGTGGAGCTAGAAGGAAAGTTCCTCAAGAGGATTGAAGATTGTCAAAACGCTGAAGGGAATGCAGACGGACATTTGGCCCAAGCTTATCTGCTGCTAGGACTGCGCGAGCTGGTGAAGCTGTTCGAAGGGGATAAAGATGCCGAATCTTGGGCAGGTCCTTCTGGGACCAAGTAGTTAGGAGTCTTTTATTTTGCTTTTAATGATGTAATAAGGCCAATGGCCACTAGTGACATTTTATTTTCTGTTAGTATGGTTGGACTCGTGGTTAAATGCATATTCGAATTTCGTAACATTTGTCGGATTCCAAGACGTGGGCTTGGGGTTGACTTTTTAGTTGACTTTTGACTTTTAATTAAGAACATAACATTTTTATATGAAATTGATTCCTATAGCTTGAGTTGATTGTATCGAGTTGTTTTTGGCTAGATTTGAGGGGTTCGGAGGCTGATTCGCGAGGTAATGGCTTATTGGAGTAAAGATTTGCACGGTTTGAGGTAAGTAACACTTCTAAACTTGATTCTGAGGGTATGAATCCCTGAATTACGTGTTGTGTGATCTATGTGGAGGTGAAGCACATGCTAGATTATGGGCGTGTGGGATTACACTGTAGAAATTGCAACACAATCGATTTTGTGGAATTGTGTAGTCACCTTATCTGAATATTATTACTGTCCTCCTTGTGCTAGAGAATTTGAGCTATGATTTATATTAGAAATCATGTTTAGGCTATGTGCTAGTACTATTAGGACCCATAGCGATCGTTCCTTGCTGTCGATTATTTGTTTAAGTTGCGGTTATGTACTCAGTCGCATTCATCATTGCATATTATATCTCAATCTCTGTTATCATATATATTGCCACATTCTGTATCATTAATTTGGGTTGATTGGCATAAGGGTTGGGTGTCGACGCCCCCTTTTTCGCTAACTGTAGGGTCAGAGATCGGGTATACGACATTGGGAAGACAACTCTATTCCCTTTCGAGAATTGGGTTTATAAGTTGAAGAGTCTCCACCTAATGATTATAGTGCATTAGGACACTTTAAGAATGGTTTGAGATGAACAGACCAGAGATTAGGGTAAGGGCTAGAAATTATCTCGAGGGAAGGTGTTAGGCACCCCTCAAGATCCACTAGTGGTGGTTCCCAACCATGTTACAATTGTGACTTTACAAGTAAACAATCAAGGCTCAAATAAGGGTTCGCGTATAAGACTGCAATTAGGTTGTAAACTTTCGAAGGTAAGTAGAGCGGGCAGAAATTTATGAAAAGATTTGAATAGTTTTACAAGAAGAGATGAAAGCAAATAAAGGGAGGGGGGGTCCTAAGTTTATGATTAATATGGATCACTTCAATGCAATACCGAGCAATCACTCCTCAGAAGAGGGGTCGCACGTGATATTAGCGCATCGGTCATCATATCCATATCTACCCTTCCCACCCCGTTAAGGTGTTAAAGCGCAAAATGGTATCATTACTTATTGCATGCTATTACCCGTCCTAATCCTATCAGTCCTAGAGGCATATGGGACTACTAATCCTAAAGGGGAGGGAGTTGGGGCTTTTGCGGAGTTTCCAAAAGGATAAAAATCTAGGCGACAAGCAATAACAGATAGTAGTTAAAAGGGAAACAAATAGTAGTTAAGGCTCAAGTCGGCCTCCTCATTCAAAGCAACAGATTATTTGGCATGACTTACAAATACTGGTTTGGTCTGTATTAAACTTAACATAGGAAGGGTGGCTAATTTATCACATATTTTCAGATGAGAAGTCCGAATTAGGTCTGCCTGCTGGTTGTAATTATCAAAACTGATGCAATTATAAAATTTTACCCTAAGGCTTGCCTAGGCATTAAACAGAACCTATAGGCATGATATCTGTTAGTTTTAGAAATAAAGAAGTAAACTGATTGCAGGAAAAAAAGAATTGTCAATTACAGGGACATAAGATCTGCAGGCGTTAAACATTATTGCTACTGATTTTAGGCTTATAAGCGAGTTGACGATTCAGGTTGAGTTAATAGCTCCTATAGACATGCTTTCTAAGTGTTACTAATTTGAGCACTGTTATTGCTTATGCAGGAATCCTATAGGCAGGTTGTCTACATGCAATTGATTAGGTATTTAAATCCTATAATAGGTTTGCCTAATGACGGATGCAGAATGCAGAAAGTCCTATAGGCATGGTGTCTATATAAAGATGTAGAATTTTTAGAAGTATAGTAATTCCCTATGAACATGGTATTTACATGAGTGCAGAATTTCAGAAGTATAGTAATTCCCTATGAACATGGTATCTACCCCTTGCATGCATAGTCCCCTACCCTTTTCCACTAGCCGACCCCAAATGTTTATTACAAGATTATTACAGACCAGAATGAATAAGAAAAAAGATACATCAGAAATTAAAGATTCCAACCAAGGAGAGCCTAATTCAGACCCCGGGTCTAAAATATGAAATAAACCAACTTCCAAAGATCAGATTCCAAAGCCTTCTCTCATCTGGGGTGTTTCAGAGATCCAAGGAGTTTCAGGAACTCGAGGCAGTGCTTACAACCCAAATATATTACAGAATTGGATTATAGTGCAATGTGGAAATGCCAGCTCTCAAATGTCCAATTTCAGAGGGAACTTGAGGTCCCAAAGCAAGGCTCAAAAGAGAAGGGTAGAACTTAAGGTTCTAGGAATAGGTGTAGGTGCAGTAGAGGGGAATTAGGGAATGCCAAGGCAGGCTGGCGGTCATGACCAGCAATTAGGAGTGTTGGCACACCCCCTGACCAGCCTGTCAGCTAAAAATTAGAGAGTTAGGACCTATTGAAGGTCAGGTTTAGCCCTGGACAGCAACTTGGATGCTGCCAGGCTATACCTCAACTCAACACACCTAAGGGAATGGGGTATGGGAAATTGAAAGAGCCTAGGATCCAAAGGATCCAGTTTTAATCCATGGACAATAACTTTGTGTATTGCCATGTCTTAAACCACAGCTCAAGCACATAAATGGGTATGGGGAATGGGATTCATTGCAGTAACAGATAGCAAGACATAAGCATACTATCATAGAAGTTGAACTCTACAAAGTAGTAAAGTAGGCATGGACATAAAAGCTTGTAAGTAAACACATTGGGGTTAATGCTAGAATCAAAACTAGGACATACCAGTTTCAGGAAAAACAAATGAAAGCAGAAGTCTTGAGAAAGCCAAAGTGCAGAAAGTTTTAGAAGGGGTTGTGAGAATTAAGTGAAGCTCTGAAGTGTATTCCGTATCGTGAAAAGAAAAAGAGTCGAGTATTTATAGCTTGGAAAACAGGTAGATAGTAAGGGAAGAATCATAGTAATTATGGAACTATGTATCAATTATAATCAATCAACATAAGAACTTCCTTTAATTAAGGAGTTCAAACTCAAACGGTAATGGACAACAATCAAGTTAAGGAAAGAGAATCAAGTAACATATTGTGTAAAGTAGGAAATTAGGGATAAATACATAGGGGTTTAACTAAGGAAAGAAAATTTTAAAATATACGGTTAACCCAAATAAGGCAAGAACACAGTAAATCAATTAGTACCTAGTAAATCAAGGAATCAGGGATTCGACATTACCAATGAACCAAGTCAGAAAGAGAGGAAAGCTTTTAACTTAAGGAAAATAAGTAGCAATCAATTAGACCTATTAAAAGGGATTCTGAATCAATCACAAGTTGGAAAGCCCTTTTACAAAAAGGTTCATCACATATAAAGAGCATACAGACACGTTAAGTATGAAAGAAAAATTGTCATGCCATTCTAAAATCAGTGGAAAATCCAGTAACAGAGTTTAGAAGAGTTTATCAAAGGTCAGAATCATATGAAACTTCGAAGTTGATCTAAAAGAGTTGGGGGTTTTGAAATAAGAACCCCAGTTCGGGCAAACCATAAAGCAAAGATGAGAGGGCTGGCAGTTGAATCGAAACATGTTCAGAGGTTTCTGAAAAGAACTGAAACTTCTAACATGCTTCTCGCAGCAAGAGAACTCATGAATAGCATGTAAGTACAATAGAAGAGTTCAAAGCAACAGAGTAAAGGAACTAATTCGAAACATGATGAGAAAAACTGATAAGAACAGTAGAAGGAAACATGCTTAAGAAGATCCTTTTAGAAGAGGCTTAAACAAAGTTCAGTAGAAGAAAAAAATAGTAAGAGCACTTAAGAACACGATAGAAGAATACAGTAGGTGAAACATACCAAAACGTGGTAGAAGAAAATAGTAGAACATAGTAGAAAAACATACAAGGACATAGTGTAGAAAACACAATAGCAAAACATACAAGAACGGAATATAGAAAGCACGGTATAGGAACATACGTGGTAGAAGGAAAACATAAGAACACAGTAGAGGCAAATACATACAAAAGAAAAAGAGAAGAAAGTCAGATACACACTTACGTATTTTCAGAAAACCCTAGATGGTAAAAGAGGCTTCGGAAAGTAATTTTTGAAAGAAAAGTTAGGGAAATCGTTTGAACACTCAAGTAGAGCATAGATACATAACAGATCTAAAAGAAAAATCGGGGAAAACCTCGACGGGTTAGAGTTTCAAAATAACCCTAGAAAAAGCTTTGAAAAGGTTACCAATCTGAGTCGGAGAGGTCAGAATCAGGATCAAAACACCATGGTATGCCATAGCAAGGCCGGAATCTTTGAATCGGTGAAGGTCTGAGCGAAGACCTTCGAGGTCTGGCCTCGAACCTTCGAGCATCAGGTATGCAAGAGCCAGAGGAGGTGAGTATAGGCTGTCCATGGCCTGAGAAGCCTTGGACTCCGGTGAAAACACGGCGGAACAAGGTAGGAGGAGGCTAGGGTTCCGAAGGACCTTGAGAGTCTTGAGAGAGTTTTGGGATTCAGAGGCGGCGTCATTGTGAAAATGGGGTTAGGGTTAGAGGGGTTAGGGGATTAAAAAAGGAAAGGGTGAATCAGGGCCATTGATCAAAATGATCAACGGCTAGGATTTAAAAGAAAATCCGGACGGGTTTGAAAATGGGTTAAGGGGTCGGGTAAAAATAAGAATTGGGTCGTCCGAATTTGAGTTTGAAATTGGGTCGTCCGAATTGGGGTACTTTTAGGGTCGTCCGAATCGGGTAAAAAAATATGAAATTGGGTCGTTTAATTGGGTGGTATTGGGGTACTTTTAGGCTAAAATTGAAATGTAATGGGGCTATAATTGAAATGAACTGAGGCTACATGTTAAATAGCCAGTTTTACCTTTTTATTTATAAAAAATAGTAAAATAATTTTAAAAATAAATTAAAAGCACTGAGATAATTAATAATATATAAACATTAATCTAAAAATGCTGGAAATGATTTTATGATTGCAAAATGCTATTAATCGTAATATAGGTCATAATTGCAATTTTATGTAATTTAGCATAAAAAATATCAAATGAATTTGTAAAAATATGCAAAAATCATGTTAATTATATTTTGGTGTAACTATGAGGATGGAAATAAATTATTCACCAAAATAATAATTTCAGAAATAATTATTGGATTTTGTACTGTTAAAATAGACAATAAATTGGTTTTGAAAATCTTTAAAAATTTGGGAAAAATACCAAAATACTTGGGCATGCTTATATATGCATACACATACTATTTTAAAATAATTTTGAGTATAAAATATATATAGGAAAAAATTGGGTATCAACATTGGGAGCCCGAGAGACTGGAGAGATTGATGTTTGTGAGTGATATTGATGGGATCAAGTTGCATGCCGCAGTGGGTACTATTGATTCATGATGGGATGGGGTTGCATGCCGCAATAGGTATTATTGACTAATGATGGGATGGGGTTGCACGCCACAAAAGGTATTATTGATTCCTGATAAGATCGCGTTACGCGCCGCAACAGGTTTTATTAGTGTTTGGATAGGATCCGCCCCGCCGGAGTTTGACATACCAGTAGTGAGCAGAGGTACCGTATAGTGCTGAGTGACTGAGTGACTGAGTATGATGAATGAGAATCGAGATAGTTAGATTGAGTACTCTGAGAGTGTGAGTATGTGAGGTTTTCATTGTGTCGCATCACATATGACATGTACATTGACATGTAGATATAGAGATGCAACATTTCTTATATCAGTCATACTTGGCATATTTTATCTGAATTGAGCTTAACTGTTAAACCTGAAATCATGTCTACATTTCTTTACCGAGTACCAATAGATTCTGAGTTTCCCTGAGATATTATTGTCATATTCCCTATTTTTTTATTGTTAAACTCTGTATTTGGACTGTATTGGTTGAGCTCGTCACTGCTTTCAGCCCAAAGGTTAGTTTTGTTATTTATTGGGTATATTGGTCGGTTGTACTCATACTATACTCTACATTTCGTATGCAGATCTAGGTATTTTTTGGTACGGTGGTTGCTGATTTTGGAGCTTTATCAGTTCGGAGATTATCGAGGTAGCTGCTTTGGCATCTGCAGACCTTGACTCTCCTCCTTTATCTTTTAATTTTATTTATAACGTTCTACCTTCCTAGACAGTGTTTCAACAATCATGCCATGTTATTGTATAAATACTCATGTACTCAGTGACACCCGAATTTTGGAAAATATTGTATTGAGTCGTGGTATTTTCTTTTCGGTATTTATGAGATTTTTCTCTTGAACATATATTATTATGTTTTCCAAATTTAAAGATGTGTGATTTTAATGTGAATGTCGGCTTTCTAGTATTCTGATAGGTGCCATCACGACATGTGAGATTTGGGTCGTGATAGCATGCTTACTAAAATATGCCCTATACCATTACTCCTTGTTATAGGACAACAAATCTTCACCTATTTCTTTTCCAAGCCTGCTCAAAGAAGCTGACTCTACTTTAAATTTTACCTCAAATGATGATTTTGCACATCTCCAAAATTATTTTTTTCTTTCCTCTCCTTTCCACTTCTTAGACCAATTTGACCAAATGTGCCTGGTACACATTCTGTGTTCAGCACATGGGAGCAGCTCACTAATTATTGGTACAAGTCCCTGCAAAATAGAATATACAAAAGCAATTAAAAACAAAAGCAAAATAAATAAAACCAGCAAAAACACAAAAAGAGTATATGTGGATACCTTCTGCATGTCTGATATGACAGTTAATCCTTCTCCATTGCCTAACTCTAGATCTGAAATCAAATGGTCAATAAACCAACTCCAAGAATACTTAGTTTCTATGTCTATAATAGCCCAAGCTATTTGATATATCTATTGGTTGTCATTCTTCCCAATTGCAACCAATAGATCTCCTTTACTAGCTCCTTTTATGAAGCAACCATCAAATCCATTATCCTCCTACACACCTCAAGCCAACCCTTCTTTAAAGCATCAAAGTAGACATAAAAGTACATAATAGATTCTTCCCTGTTTCTGTTTCCCTATCAGTCCTAATCCAACATGAGCTTCTAGGATTTGTTTGTTTAATTATTTTAGCATAATCACATAGCCTTGAAAACTCCTCTTTTCAATCACCCATAAATTGTCTAATAACTCTTATTTTAGCCATGTAACACACCAATCTTTCAGCATACAACCCCAATTCATCCATGACTAGATTCTGAATTTCAAGTATTGAAATTCCAGGTTGGGATATGATTTTGTCCTTGAATTTATTGGAAATAGATTTGGAAGTGCACAACTTGTTCTTACTATATGTGGGGTACTTATGAACAGGGTAGTAGTTCTCGCCAATAAAATTACCAGAAGTAGAATCAATACTAGCAAACAATAGCCATTTATATTTCTTGTCCTTACACTTCACCCTATCTCTTCTTGAATCATTAGGCCTCAATTTTAACTGCACTTTATATTCAATTGCATATTCAACTACAACTTTTATAAATACCTCTGCATTTTCAATACCATGCCAAGTTCAAATATAACAACTTCACAATCTGGATCAAACCTTACCTTGTTGCTTTTCCTTCTTCTAGGCAAGTCAATACCTTCTTCAGCATCTGGATCTAACTCATCTTGGCTACCATCACTACCTATGTCAACTATCAATGTATTCTTAATCTCCTCTAATTTACCAATATACTTGGCAACATTGTTCTTTCCAATATCCTCAAATTCTCTATCTATTCTAGCTTCCCCAAAAATAACCTCTTCAACATCTGCAGTTTTCTTTCTTCTTTGCTTATCACTCGTGGCAGCCTTTCTCTTCACATCAAACTGGGCATTCATGGCTTCCTTTTTAGATCTTCTTTCATCTCTAAATGCCCTCAATTCATCATTAACATCAATGTAATCCTCTTCAGGAAGAGCCTCCAATTCTGAGTCACTTTCAAGCTCAGAATCAGTCCAATCTATATTTAGATCTTCAAAGGTATCAACAGCATCAGGAAGTTCCTCAAGTTCTGCCCCATATATGTCTACCCCTTCCACTATTACAACATCTTCTAGGTATCCCAGATCCCACCTTGGACCACTTTCTATATAAAAGGGCTCACTAGTCATATCCCTTGACCCAACTACTGAAACAGACACATTTATTGAGCCAGTTTCAGCTACATCAAGCCCAACAATTAAGCCTACATCCGCTACCTCAGGGTTATCTATTTCATGCTGCACATATATGTCCAAAATGTCCCTATGCTTTAAGTCACTAATAAGCTATAATAGTTGAGAGTCACTGTTCAAGCGAATAAATTTTGAATTTTTTGAGTCAAAATAAAAAAGACCACCCACTAAGACATACCTTAAGTCTTTAATATAGGAACAAATCTCAATGACAAAAAATATATCTTTATCAATAGAAAAAGCTATAACATTCCTTTCCCCAATATACTTTGGGACTCGACGAAAGGTAAATGTCCCCATGGTAAAAATTAATGGATATAAATTCTGCCATCACTGATAAAATACAGTATCACATGCATACATTACACCCTAGTTTTGCAACCAAATTTCAATAATACCCTAAATCAAAATATGACAATAAAGAAGGTTAAAAGAGAACTTATGTGTCTTGTTTTCTTCCCCACACGCAATAGTAGTCCACGAACCAGTAGCTCCTCTTACAATTCTTCGTCAACCAGCCCTAATTCATTTCAGTTTTTAACTATTACGAACCCTAATCGACCTCTGAATCAGAAATTGAAGTTATTTTGTGAGAAAGGGAACGAACTCACTAGCCATTAACCCTAATCAAAAGAAAAAGTTATTCTCTGGTAGAGAGAATTTAGAAGAGAGATGAATATGGTTTAGGTTTTTTTTTACTTTGTGAATCGGGGCGTTTAATTTGAGGTAGGGTTATTCTAGAATGATTAAGAATTTAGGGTGGGGTTAATCTGATGTGAAAAACAAAAACACATGGCTTTTCTTAATTGAGATAGCCTTACACGTTAGAAGTGTTTTATTACACGCACTGAGATTTTGTACCAGGTAAGTGAGCAGTATTTAATAGACACATAAGGCAATAAAGTCAGGTAGCCAATAGGTACAAGGCCAAATTGAGGTAGCAAATTGAAAGAATGAGCCAAGTTTAGGTAGTCGTCTAGGTATTCTGCCTTATTATTATTGTTGTTGTTGTTGTCTTTTACTTGCAAATTTATTTTTTTTGGTAATGAGGATGCTAAAAATTGAGCTTAATAATATGAATAATGATTCATAGCATGATCTTAACTTATTTAGCATTGAGTTTGAGATATAGTTATTCTTGTTGTTGATGAAACATATGTTAAGTCTAGACGGGGAACAAGGTACTCACATTTGAAAAAATATGTTTTGGCCATCGTAACGGCTTCTCGGAAACTACAACAATATTTTCAAAGCCATCCCATCACAGTTGTGTGCATGAAGGCACATCAAAATCACGGGTAGTAAATTTTAAAATCATTTGGATTAGCTTATTTTAAGTGATTTTAAGCCAAAATAGTTTTTAAGTCATTTTATAGTATTTGAATAAAGTAAAAAGTACTTTTAAGTACTTATTTTTAAGCTAAAATAACCAAAAAAGGCAAAAGCCTAAGCTAGAATTCATAACTTATGGCTTATTTTTAAAAGTCACTTAAAATAAGCTCATCCAAACGAGCTCTATGTCTAAGTTTGGGATCCACTTATATGAATCTTCAGGGGTCGTTTGGTACCATCCTTTGGTTGTGAGCCTCGCCTAGAGGGAGGCACTAAGGGAAGTGTGTAGCGTTAAATCTGCCTTGCCTTTCAGAGGTTTTCCACCCTTCTGTTGAGCACCAATTGGAAATCCAATCTGACTTCTAAAATGGAAGTGAGCACAGGTGAGAGGACCCCAGTTTCCCACATTCCTCTCCCCACGAGCAGAACACCAGAGATGGCCAACCTCCTGGAGAGAGCGATATGCATAGACCAGGTGAGTAGGGATGCAGCTCCGTGGACCGCTCGTCGGGACTGATAGGTGGTGGTATCACACCCTTCTCAAAGGAACTGTACTTGACACTCTCGCGTCATACGGCTCCATCCCAGAAGCAGGACCTTCCCTTTCCTTTGACTATAACACTTTATTATAGCGGTCATTTTTTTAGAACGAATTTTTCATGTTATGTCATAATGTATATTTGTTTACCCTAAAAATGACTAACAATTAAATTTTCACGCGATTTGAAGGATATGTGATTTAATTCAATACGAATGATTAAGAACAATAGGTAAATAAGTTAAAGATAAGATAAATGGTCAAACCAATCGCAATGTGATGATTAAGCCTGATCTTAGGTTGCACAGTGAATTTCGTCTTTGATTGAACCCTCGATACGAACTCGATCGCAAATAAAGAAGAGAAGAAACGAAAAACACTTTGAACAATATCTAGAAGACAAAAATAAACTTTTATTGCTTTGATTTACATGTCACAATGTGTCAAAATAAAAGAAACCTTCCCCTTTATATAGTAGAAGAATTTCAGTCCTACTACAAGTTTAAATAAAGCAAAAATCTTCTTTTTCCGGTAAATTTCGATCCACAGTTGATATTGGATGGGATTCGCGCCATAATATCCGGTTGAGGGAGAATATTATGCCATAATTTGCATCATTCCCCGTGTTTCCCAAAGTCCAGAAACTATACTTGGTCAAAGTTCATTATTTTACCGTGCCTGATCCCAAATACATCATTCATTCCTCTCGAATTTCGATACGAGGGGTCCTTTGGCCTCAATTATAATCATTTCGAGTCATGTTTCCCCTTTGTTTCCTCATCGGTGAATAGGGAAAACTCTGCCTCCGATTTTACCCATACACAGATAGTCTCATTGTTTCTCACATAGTAGATTTATCGAAGCGACGAGAAGCAATAAATTAATTTTAGTTCCTTCTTCTGTACGCTACAACCGAGTTGATGGGTTAGTGAAAACGTCCCATCAGTCACGTCATTCTGACTTCGAACACGTTTCAGCCGTCGATTGACCGTCCTCGAATGTGAAACGTCATGCACTAATTACCCCTTCTCTATAAAAGCTTCGATCCCTTTTTCGCCTTTTTGACTTTTTGATTTCAGAGCTCCTTAATGTACCCTCAAACTCTTCACTTATTCCTAACCCTTTCAAACCTTGATACATTGTTTTCTAGATATTCCTATTTTCATCTTCAAACTTCATACTCCGTTTACAAATCTTCAAATCTGACCTTCATACCTTTATCCTTATCTTTGAATCTTTAACCTCACCTTTAAATCTTTATATTTTCTAGAATTCGATGGCGAAAAATTCTAAATATGTGCCTCAACAGACGTCCCTTCAAATTTCAACCCGGCCACAAATGTCGAGGTGGTCGTGCATGAGGTGGTTTCGGAACCTCCCCTGAAGAGCTTCATCCGTGGAGGGCTTCTCCATTAAGAAAAACTTCAAAGTCGAGAAATACTCCAGTGAACAGGACCAAAGTGAGGGGGTATGGAGGTACCTATGCTCCGTTACCGAGGATACACTCCCTACAGTTCGGGAGGACTATAACTGGGAGGGAAAAGAAGTGGCCGTCCCTGATCCCGATGAGGACATTACACTCACGTGGTGGGGTATCTAAGTGTTTACACTTACCCCTTCATGCTTGCCCTAGTGGACCCTACAATCCTCAGCTTTTGAAAAAGGTACGAGGTTTGCCTTGGGCAACTTCACCCATCCTTTTGGAGGATCGTGATCCTCCTCTTACACTTTTTCAACAACATCGAAGCACCTCAATTTACCATCGACCACCTGCTTCGTGCCTACAATCCTCGAGTTTTCTGAGAGGGGTTGATCAAGCTCATCCGTCGAGAAAGCAAAGCTCCATTTTCGAGAATCGATGAAGATCGGGATCAAGGTTGGCAGGGGAGATTTGTTCGGGTTAAAACCGAAGATCTCATTCCCTACGAATATTTTCCTCCCTGAAAAGTGGAACTCAACCCATAAGTTTATTTCCTTCCAGAGTACTTGGAATTTCTTTTGTTGTTTCTCTAATTATCTATTCCTATCATCGTGCAGCGGTCACCCAAGTTCCCATCACAGTCCCTCGGTTCAATGAGTAGATCAAGGGGATTTGCAAACAAATGTCGTATTTTGAGCGCGAATGACGCAAACTTTCAATGGGCAAGTGGGAGGCCTGTTCCCATGGTGAGTTCTCCTCTAGAATGAATCTACTTTCATACTCAACCTTTATTTCTATTAAGTTCTTTTTCTTTTAATGGTTTTCCCAAGACCACTGAGCTTCGGCTATTGGACAAGGATGAGGTTGCGTCCTCACTTGCTAAACCCTCCGCTCCGGGACAGCATAGAGCTGCTGCACAGGAGGAGAAAAAGAGCAAAAAGAGGAAATCTTCTAGCTCTCCGGATGCTGAGGCCAAGAAGAAGAGGATAATTGTCCGGGCCCGGAAAAGCAACAAGAAGAGTACTTAAGCCAGGGTATTGGACCCCGATTCCCTCTACCTACCTTGAAGATGATGAACTAGAGTTCATCGCTCATGAGGCAACCATTGATGAAGAAGAACATGTGTCAACCGGGGAAGGTGGCCGAGAGGCCGCTCCTTCTTTTGCTCGGGAGCCAAAAGGAAAATCAGAGGCTACAGCCTCCCGAGAAACTATCCTTGTCCCAAAGGAAATATCCGGTGTCATTGAGATCGTGGAGTTGTCGTCTCATACAGAGTCCATGTTCTATGAGGATTAGGCCAACAAGGAGAAGTCAAATGAGACTGCACAGGGCGTAGACAAGGCCCTCAACAAGTTCTTTGATGGCATGGACATGGGCGCATTGGAGGATTATTACGGGTTTGGTCATCTAAAGATCCCGAAGAAGGACTTTTCATCAGGGGCAGATGAGCTGAGCTCGAGCCCGAAGCTAGTGAGGCAGCTCCCTGCTCCGAGCGTGGACCCCGACTATTAAAGAATGGTTGTGTTTACTCTCTCGACGGGAACCCGGGTGTTCTCTGCTCTGGTGGGCATGGCCAGCTACCTTCGCTGCTTGGTGACCAAAGAAGACCAAGAAAATATGAATGAAGTGAGCACTTCGAGACTCTTCAATGAAGCACAACAGGCATAGAACCGGGTAAGTTTCCCATTCCTTGTGCCCTTCGTGCATTTTATTTAACTTCAACATGTCCTCATGATCTTATCATTTTGTTTTTCAGGCTTCCGTGCTCCATAATAAAATCTTCTTTCGATTTCGGATAGAAGCCAGCCAGCTTGAGTTTGAGCTCAAGGAGCAAGTCCGGCAAAAATACAAGTGTATCTTCCTCAGCGAGAAAAAAGATGAGGCCTTCAAGGATCTCCATATTCTTCGAGTTGAGCTAGAGACAGCTCAAAATGACGCTTTGTCCGTGAAACGGGAGCGTGGAGAACTGGTTGAGAAGGTAAGGGCTTTTGAGTTTAAAAATGAGAGGTTACATGTAGTGACTAACGACGCAACCTCGCAGGTCCAAGAGAAAATAGACCTGATTGACCAGCTCCGGGCCGAGTTGAATGAGCTTAAAACATCGACCGAGACACCGAGAAGCTGGATAGACCTTCTGGCCTCGAAAAAGAAGGCTATGAAAGATGAATTGGCATCGCTCAAGTAAAAGCTCCGGGTGGCAAAGGATAAGGCCAACAAGTGGTCTCGGCTAAATGACGAACTTCGAGCATAACTGGATTCAGCCATCTTAGAAGGGGATGACCTCGGCTAGGAATATACTGTGCTGAAGTACAAGTTAGATGCAACCTCGATTGATTCCTCCGAGGTCGAAGAAATTCTTTCCCAGTGTAAAACTGATGTGGAGATAGCCGAGGCTCGTTTAATAACGAATGTCGAGTATGTAAAGTGGTTGTTCCGGAGGGAGACCCTCGAGGAGATCCACGCCCGGGGATTTGATCTGTCGGCCAAGATTGAAGAGTCCAAGAGGCTTGAGGCTGAAGCAAAAGAGCTTTATGAGCCCAAAGGTCTTGAAGGTTCCAATGCCGAGTCGAGCGTCGGTGAAGATTAGGCAGAAATGCCTTTGCTCCTTTTTGTTTTCTTTTGTATATTTTCTTTTTTGTTTATTTTGAGGCTGTTTTATCATGCGTTTGTCAATACTTTTGTTTTCTTTATGTATATGTATATATATATATATATATATATATATATATATATATATATATATATATATATATATATATATATATATACTTTTCAGCATCTATTTACAATTTTTTATTTGTGGATCATCCTTAATACCTTAGCATCCAATTAGACGTAATCTAGAGCATCTGTTCTCTGGAAGCCCGAATGAGGCCCGATTTCGATGGTAACTTAGAGTTGTTTGTGGCTTCAAATTGTCTTATACAAAATGAAGGCCTTTAAGATATTTAGGTGTTTTAATCATACACGACGGTGTTTTGCCGAGGATAAGCCTTTAATAGGTTTTAATCATATAAAAGGGCCTTACTTTTTGAGTACGGAGTCGGATGTCTCCGAGCCGTTTTAAGTTGGTTGTAGCCTTTTATGTTCAGGCCCTGCCTAATAGACTGTACCTCTGAGATTTGATAGTCCGGGCTATCCGATTTTTATCGAATGACAGTCCCCGAGTCGGGGTAGCTCGTGGGCTCTAGGATTTAGGATCCATTATCCGATCTAGGTAATTCAACGAATGCATCGATGGTTCGTAATGAGTAGTGATAAAATATAAACAAAGCAAATATTTGTTTCATTGTTTTATATGTAGAGTACATAATTGGAGACATATAAGCCTTGTGTCATAGGAAGAGTGGGCTACATGGGTACGGTTCCTTTAACCGTTTGACCCTTACAACGAATCCTAAATAGCAAGACTTGGCTTTTAATATTAAGTAATAACACCTTCTAAAGATACTAACCTAAGGGGTAATGGACCCAATATTTAAGGCCGAACTTGTAAGGGTTCGAATAATGTTTGTTCGGTATAGGTGATCAGCAACTCCACCTTTAGGCCAGCCTTTGAAACTAAGGTAGCACGTTTTACTATTGCCTTCTCAAAAACCTAGCCGTAAAACCCACTTCGGGAAAAAACAGTTCAAGGGAAAAATAATACAACACGTGCTTTCAAACCTTAAAGTCACATTTCCCCTCGGCCGAGTACTTGCACAAGTTAGTCCATAATATAACAAATTTCAAAAGGGAATTGTGCTAATACCTTAACAGTAGTACCACTTTAAGTGTCCCACATTCCAGTTGTTCATTAGTTATTCATTATTTCCTGACTCGAGTTTATATGAACCTTTTCAGGTTATTTCGGCAACTCTATACAGCCATTCCCAATTCGGGCCTAGTTTTCCATCACTTGGGTTCCTGATGTGTAGTGTTACTTTTCTTAACACCAAGTCCCTGGCCTGAAAATGTCGAAGATTAGATCTTCGGTTGTAGTACCTCCCTACGCGCTGCTTTTGGGCATCTAATCAGACTAGGGTGGCTTCCCGCCTTCCAAGCTCGTGGTCATGGCCTCACCGTTTGACATTTCGGTAGCATACTGGAACCTAAGTCTCAGTTCTCCCACCACAACCGGGATTAAAGCTTTTGCTCCGTAGACTATAGAGAACTGGATCCATCCGAAACTTGACTTCAAAGTCATTAGGTATGCCCATAAGACTTCGGGCAAGATCTCCTTCCATTTGCCTTTTCGAATTAGTCAGACTCTTTTACAAGTTTTGAAGTATAGTTTTGTTCGTTGATTCCGCTTGTCCATTCCCTCTAAGGTGGTAAGGTGTTAATAATATCTTTTTGATTTTGTGGTCTTCAAAAAAAATTCTTACTTTGCTACCGACGAATTGTTTTCCATTGTCGCAAACGATCTCGATCGGTATCCCAAATTGACATATTATGTGATCCCAGGTGAAGTCAATGACCTCTTTCTCCTGGACCTTCTCGAACGCCTAAGCTTCGACCCACTTAGAAAAATAATCGGTCACGAGTAGTATGTACTGAGCTTTATCGGGCACCCATGGCAGGGAATTGACGATATTTATCCCTAATTTTATAAACGGACATGGCGATAAGACAAGGTGAAGTACCTCCCCCGATTAATGAATCATAGGGGCGTGTTTTTTCACAATAATTGCATTTCAGTATGAAGTCTTTTACATCTTTCTCCATTTCATTCCAGTAGCAACCAGCTCTATTAACTTCCGAACCAGGGATTCTGTCCCCGAGTGGTTCCCGCAAGTGCCTTCGTGGAGTTCTCTCATTGTGTATTCAGTCTCTCCCGGACCCAAGCACCTAGCTAATGGGTCGAAGAAGGATCTTCTGAACAATTTCCCCTCAACCAAGTTAAACCTAGCAGCTTTGGTGCGCAGGGCTTTCGATTACTTGGGATCCGATGGCAATTTTCCTGTCTTCAGGTAGTCTTTGTATTTATTTCTCCAATACCAAATCAAACTTGTCGATTTTACCTTGGCATGACCTTCTTCTACTACTGAGCTTTGACGAGCGAAAAACACACACCTAAATTATGCTTGCTAGTCAAAGATAGTATAGTATATTATCATGTCCACATGGATTGGATTTAAACAGTGTTCTTGTAGTTTCTAACTTGATTTCTATTCAAGAGGATCAACAGCTGAGATTTATATGATTAATAATAAAATTTAACTAAGAATCTAAATCTATAGGTATTGACTAATGACTATTGAAACAAGGAATAAGCAATTAAGGTTATCATTGGGAGAGGATAGGGTTTTGGCAAGATAGGTGCAAGATAATTGTTTGGGAGCTAACTCTAGATAATTCACTTCTAATGTTCAAGTGAGTCTCTCGAATTCACTCTATTATTAGTATAAATGTTCAACAAAAACTCCTCTCTCGATTAACTCTTAACCTCACGAGATGAACCAATTTAAGCACTTTGAAGATATGCAAAAATGTGTAGTGGATTGGTCTTTAAGAAAACCTCATTCGATTATTTTCCTAATTAGGTTTAATCAACGATTCAACTAGCCTCTTTTGATTAACTAGAACAATCTCCCACAATATAGTACAAAGATACAAAAGTTAGGCCTCTTTCGATTACAAAAACTAGTGAATATAGATGCAACAATTAAATCCTCCAAAATGATTCAATAACAAAAATAGAGTTTTAATCCACAAACAATCATCAATACACCAAATCCATCATAACCCCGAAAAGAACTACTCCATAGACATGGAGAAGTTCTTCAGAAATATAACTAAAGTATAGGAAAACATAAATTAAATCCAAACCCAAATCTTGAATGAGAAAGGAATGATGAAATCCTTGTGCTTGTGTTCTTCCTACTCCTCCTTGGCCTCCTTAGCCTCCTTAGTTCGAAAATGTGTCAAAAGTCCTTCTAAAATGGTTTTTTGGTGTATTTAAGCCTCCCCCAAAACAAACCTCAGACGAAACTACCCGTTTTTGGCGGAAATGGGAAGTCACTCTAACATTTTTGGGCTACTGCGCCACCTCATGCAACGGGCATGTAGGAAATTTCAGAATGTGCCAAAATATGATTTCTGCCACTTTTTGCACTAGCGCCTCGTGCCCCGCGAGGCATGTCGCGGGGCGATAGTGCAAATTGTGGCCAGAAATGAGTTTTTCCAATTTTTGACATCCAGACTTTGTTTTAGACCCCGGAATGTGATCCCGACTTAATTGCTTGGGCTTCTACTCAGACTTTAAAGCTCCAAATAGCTCTAATTAGCTCCACAACATTTACATAACTTAGAATCACTCCTACAAGGTATAAAACACACAATAAGTGCAAAACTACTACTAATTAAAGCTCAATGTGTAATGAATTAGAGTGCAATAAGCGACTAGAATATGGGATTATAAACACCCCACACTTAAACCTTTATTCGTCCTTGAGCAATCAAACTACACTTCACATAGACACGACCTTTTGAAACAACTCTCCTAACTCATCACACCAAGAATAATCAAAACAAATTAATCAAAATACCGTAACATCCTCGCCTCAAGATTTTGACTCAACAATACCACGCATTTTTCACAATTTGCTCATTTAACTTAATATAGAGGCCAAAGACTTTACCTTACCTTCATAAATTATGTGTCCTCACACAAACAAAAGAGAGTAGTTCCGAACATGTGATGACCCAAAGGGTCATCTAGTGTTTTAGAATCCGAATTCGGTTTCTGAGGCCTTGAAAACCTTATTTTTCTTCTTTTCAATTTGCAGGTGCAGTCTGGGCGTGTTTTCGGATAGCTTTTATGTGAGATTTAAGAAAAATATTGAATTTGGCCTTTAAAATTGATTAAAGTTGACTTTGGTCAATGTTTTTGGTAAACAGACCCGGACCCATGATTTGACGGTCCTGTAGGGTCCGTACTAAAATATGAGACTTGGGCGTATGCCCGGAATCGAATTCTGAGGTCCTTATCCCGAGAAAAGAATTTTTAAAGAAAATTATTTGCCGAAAAATATAAAGGTTTTTAGAAATTGAATAGTGTTGGAACTTGATGGTATCGGGCCCGTATTTTGGTTCCGGAGCCCGGTACAGGTCCGTTATAATAATTAAGCCTTATCTGTAAAATTTGGTAAGAATCAGAGTTGATTTGACGTGATTAGGACGTTGGTTGTGAAAATAGTAAATTTTAAGTGTTCTTGAGGAAAAACATGAGTTTGCGGTTATATTCGTAGTTGTTGAAGTTATTTTGATGATTTGATCAGACGAGTAAGTCCGTATGGTATTTTTAGACTTGTGTGCATGTTTGGTTTGGATCCCTGAGGGCTTGGGTGAGTTTTAGATAGGTCACGAAGTGATTAGAACTTAGGGAAATGCGACAATATTGTCGCAAATGCGAAGAAGGCCTGGGAAGGCCAACCTCGCAAATGCGAAACTTGGCCGGAATTGCAAAGGCCCCAGAAGTCGCAAATGCGACATATCTGTCGCAAATGCGAGGTAGTAGTAAATTCAAAGGTTCGCAATTGCGAAGCCCTGATCGCAATTGTGATAACTGCAACCTGTTAAGTGAGGTTTTAGACGGGATTTTCACTTCATTCTTCAAAATTTCAAAACCTAAACTCCAAAGGGCGATTTTCCTAGAGCAAGTTCTTCCCCAAATCATAGGTAAATGAATCTTAACTCTTTTTCTTCAATCTATTTCATCTTTTTACATGATTTCACTTCAAAATCTTGGATTTTTCATGGGAAATTGGGTGTTCTTGGGTAGAAATTAGGATTTTCAAAATTTAGGGAATTAGACATCAAATTGAGGTCGGATTCCAAAACCAATTGTATATCTGAGCTCGGGGTGAATGGATAATCGGGTTTTGGTTCGAACTTCAAGTTTTGACCAAGCAGGTCCGGGGTCGGGTTTTGACTTTTTGGGGAAAATGTTGGAAAATCTATACTTAAGCATGGAAATTGAGTTCTTTAGAATTTATTTATGTTATTAAATAATTTATGATTAGATACAAGTGGATTGGAAGTGGAACCGAGAGGTAAAGCGGTAATTGAAGCTTGATTTTGTCCGTGGAATTGAGGTAAGTGTTTGGTCAAACCTTAGCTTGAGGGAGTAGGTGTTGTGGTCTTATTTGCTACGTGTTAGTGTTGAGTATTACGTATAGGTGTGGTGACGAGTATCTATACGTTGGTGTCAAGCATGCCCGTGAGTCTTATACCATGATTGTTGTGACTCATATTATGTATTATCAATGCTTAAATTGATGATTATCACTGTTGAATAAGACTTATGATAATTTCTTGGTAATTGACCATTGTTGAGTATTGGCTTAAGTTGGGATTTATTTTGTAAAGTAACTGTTGGAATGAGATTGGTTATAGCTGATTCCCTTGCCAGGATGTATTTGTTTCTATTATTGATTCCCTTGCCGGGATGTATTGTTTCTATTGTTTGGGTGAGGAAGAGTGTAAAGTACGAAGGGTGATTCCGTGCATGATATTCTGAGTTAGTGTTAATGCACAAGGGTGATGTCGTGTCGATATTGTGAGTGTTAATGCACGAAGGGTGATGTCGTGCCATGATTTGAGAGCTAATGCATGAAGGGTGATGATGTGCCATGATTATGAGAGTTAATGCACGAAGGGTAATGCCGTGTCGTTTCCATTGTTTCTTATGGCGAGACGAGAGTAAAGCACGAAAGGTGATGTCGTGCACGTGTTACTATTTCCTTATTCTTGTTAATACGAATATGGTGCTCATTATGCTTCTCTATTGAATTACTATTAGAATTTGATATTCCCCGCAGCGTGTTCCCCTTCCCATCTTTATCTGTTATTTCTTGTTATTATTGTTCTGTTCGTATATGATTTAACTACACAGGTTTATATGGTTATCGTGTCCATAACCTCGTCACTACTTCATCGAGGTTAGGCTCGACACTTACCAGTACATGGGGTCGGTTGTACTGATACTGCATTCTACACTTTTGTGCAGATCTCGATGCCGGATCATGTAAGTTGATTTGAGGTTGCTGCCTTCAGTCCAGGGAGACCAAGGTAGATCTACTAGCGTTCGCAGAGCCTGAAGTCCCCTTTCCCCGTTTTAGTTTCTTCTGTCTCATCTATTTCGAGAACAGTTGTACTTCTTTCAGACTTATATTTGTAGTAAATCTTAAACGTTCGTGAAATTGTGACACCAGATCTTTGGGGTAGCTATGTATTAGAACTGTTGGTTTGCTATATCACTTCTGTATTTCATAATTATTTTATTTTAGTTATTATCTATTCCTGTTAAATTGATAATAATAGTGGTAAAATTATAATTGTCCGCTTGCCTAGATTTCACGAGTAGGAGCCATCGCGACTCCCGAAGGTGGGTAAATTCGGGTCGTGACAAATTGGTATCAGAGCACTAGGTTGCCTAGGTCTCACAATTCACGAATAAGCTAGGTAGAGTCTGAGGGATCGGTACGGAGACGTCTATGCTTATCCCCTAGAGGCTACTGAGTTTAGGAATAACTTCACATCTATTCTTCTCTATCGTGTGATTTGAATTCTCAATGCTAATTGAACTTTTACTCTATTCTTTCGCAGATGGAGAGAACACGTGCCTCTTCATCCTATGATAAGTAGACTGAGCCCCTAGTGGCAGCTCCTACGAGGGGCAGAGGACGAGGCTGAGGCCATGCTAGAGGCCGAGGCAGGGGCAGGGCTCAGCCCAGAGTAGCAGCACTAGCAGCGAAGCCTCAGAAAGAGTTTGATGATAAGGTTCTAGCCCAGACCGTTCCAGCAGGGCCAGCTCAGGTTCTAGAGGGGTTCATCGTCACCCTGGTACTCCAGGATGCTCTGGTCCGTCTAGTGGGCCTTATGGAGAGTGTTACTCAGGCAGGCATACTTCCTGTAGCACCAGCCATCTCTTAGGGTGGGGGAGGAGCACAAACTCCCGCTACTCGCAATCCGAGGCAGATGGCTCCTCAGTTTCAGACTCCAGCAGCTCAGCCAGTTGGGGCAGTTCTGCCGGGTGTTGTATCTCAGACTGATGATGGAGCAACTATGTCTTCTGATGCTTTATGGAGGTTGGACAGGTTCACCAAGCTTTTCACAACTACCTATGGCATTACATCTTCAGAGGATCCCCAAGACTATATGGACAGCTGTCAAGAGGTTCTACGGAACATGGGGATAGTGAAGACCAATGGGGTCGGCTTTGCTAATTTTCATCTGTCATATTTAGACAAGACTTGGTGGAGGGATTATTGCTTGGCCAGACCAGCTGGGTCACCGGCTTTGACTTGGGACCAGTTCTCTCAGTTATTTCTAGAAAAGTTTATTCCTATCACTCAGACGGAGGATTATCGGAGGCAGTTTGAGCATCTCCAGCAGGGTTCTATGACCGTCACTTAGTACAAGACTAGATTTATTGACTTGACCCGTCATGCTCTTCTTATACTTCCCACCGAAAGAGAGAGGGTGAGGAGGTTTATTGAGGGACTAGCTCAACCTATTATATTGTAGACGGCTAAGGAGACAGAGAGTGAGATTTCTTTCCAGGATACAGCCAATGTGGCTAGGCGAGTCGAGATAGTTATATCACAAGGGAGTGATCACGGGTCTGACAAGAAGCCCCGTCATTCTAGAAGGTTCAGTGATGCCTCGTTTGGAGGCAGGGATTCTTTGGTAGAGGCCATCCTCCCAGGCCGTTTCATTCAGAACTTCATACTTCTCACGATGCTCCAGATGGACGGGGTTCTCATATGAAGTATTCTAATAAGCTACCCTACAGTGCACCACCAGCTTCTATCAGTGCACCTCCACTCTAGAATTATCATGGTGGTTACTCAGGCCATCAAGGTCAGTTTTAGGGTCAGCATTATCAGCAGTCGAGGTCTTGTTATACATGTGGTGATCCGAGGCACATTGCTAGATTTTTCCCTCGAGCACCGAGCACTTCTCAACATCAGGGTTCTCGTGCCATAGTTCTGGCACCAGGTGTTGTACTGCCTGCTCGGCCAGCTAGAGGTAGGGGTCAGGCAGCTAGAGGTGGAGGTCGATATGTTAGAGGTAGAGGCCAGGCCGCTAGAGGTGGAGGCAAGCCAGCAGGAGGCCATCCTAGGGAGGTACTTCAGAGTGGTGGGGCCCAGCCCCGATGTTATTACAGGTACGGTTTCAGTTTGCATTAGAGATGCTTTAGTTCTATTTGATGCAGGGTCTACATACTCCTATGTGTAATCTTATTTTGCTACGTATTTAGTTGTGCCTCGTAATTCTTTGAGTGCCCCTGTATATGTGTCCATGCCGATGGGTGATTCTATTATCGTAGATCGTGTCTATCGCTCGTGTGTGTTTATTATTAGGGGTCTTGAGACCTGTGTAGATGTCCTACTTCTTGATATGGTTGACTTCGATATTATCTTGGGGATGGATTGGTTGTCGTATTATGATGCCATATTGGACTGTCACGCCAAGACCGTGACCTCAATCTTACCGGGTTTGACTTGATTGGAGTGGAGAGGGACTCCTGGTCATTCTACCAACAGGGTTATTTCTTATATGAAGGCTCGATGTATGGTCAAGAAGGGGTGTTTGGCTTATTTGTCTTATGTTTGTCATTTTAGTGTCAGGCATTCAGCCTATTTCTATCCCGCCGTATCGCATGGCCCCGCCAGAGTTGAAAGAATTGAAGGAGCAATTGCAAGATCTGCTTGCTAAGGGCTTTATTAGGCCTAGTGTCTCGCTTTGGGGTGCACTGATGTTGTTTGTTAAAAAGAAGGATGGATCGATGAGGATGTGTATAGATTATTGGTAGTTGAACAATGTCACCATCAAGAACAAGTATCCATTGTCGAGGATTGATGATTTATTTGATCAGCTTCAGGTGCCAAAGTATTTTCGAAGATTGATTTGAGATCTGTCTACCATCAGTTGAGGATTAGGGCATCCGATGTCCCTAAGACAGCTTTTCGCACTCGATATGGCATATGAGTTCCTAGTGATGTCATTTGGGTTGACAAATGCCCCAGCAGCATTTATGGATTTGATGAACCGGGTGTTCAATCCATACCTGGATTCCTTTGTGATTGTTTTCATTGATGATATCTTGATCTACTCCCGCAGCCGAGAGGAGTATGAGCAACTTCTTCGAGTCGTTCTCCAGACTTTGAGAGACAGTCAGTTATATGCTAAGTTTTTGAAATGATAGTTTTGGTTGAGTTCAGTTGCATTCTTGGGTCACGTTGTATCAGCAGAGGGTACTCAGGTGGATCCTAAGAAGATTGAGGTAGTCAAGGACTGGCCTAGGCCCACATAAGCTATAGAGATCCGGAGTTTCTAGGGTCTGGCGGGTTATTACCATCGGTTTGTGGAGGAGTTTTCATCTATAGCAGCCCCGATGACCAGGTTGACCCAGAAGGTGCCCAGTTCAGGTGGTCGGACGAGTGTGAGGCGAGCTTTCAAATGCTCAAGAATTTTTTGACTATGGCGTCGATGTTGGTATTGCCTATGAGTTCAGGGCCATATACAGTATATTGTGATGCATATCGTATTGGACTTGGTGCGGTGTTGATGCAGAATGGCAAGGTTATTGCATATGTTTCGCGTCAGTTGAAGATCTATGAGAAGAATTATCCAGTTCATGATTTGGAGCTAGCAGCCATTGTTCACGCGCTGACGATTTGGAGGCATTATTTATATGATGTGTCGTGTGAGGTGTTCACGGATCATAAGAGTTTGCAATACTTGTTCAAGTAGAATGAGCTAAATTTGAGGCAGATGAGGTGGTTGGAGCTATTTAAAGACTATGATATCACCATCTTGTATCATCCTGGAAACACCAATGTAGTGGCCGATGCTTTGAGTAGGAAGTTAGCCAGTATGGGCAGCCTTGTGTATATTCCAGTCGATAAGAGACCGCTCGCTTTGGATGTTCAAGCTTTAGCCAATCAGTTTATGAGGTTGGATGTTTCTGAGCCCAGCCATGTGCTAGCTTGCACAGTCACTCGTTCTTCATTATTTGAGCGTATCAGAGATCGGCAGTATAATGATCCTCATTTGTTTGTCCTTAGAGACATAGTTCGGCATGGTGGTGCCAAGCAGGTTACGATTGGAGATGATAGGGTTTTGAGGATGCAGGGTCGTGTTTGTGTGCCTAATGTGGATGAACTTCGTGAGTTGATTCTAGAGGAGGCCCATAGTTCCCGGTACTCTATTCAGTCGGGCGCCGCTAAGATGTATCAAGACTTGCGACAAAATTATTGGTGGAGGAGAATGAAGAAGGATATCGTTGCATATGTAGCTCGATGGTTGAATGGTCATCACGTTAAGTACGAGCAATAGAGACCTGGTGGTTTGCTTCAAAAGATTGAGATTACTGAGTGGAAGTGGGAGCGTATCACTATGGATTTCGTTTTTTGGACTCCTACGGACTCAGAGGAAGTTCGATGCAGTACGGGTTATTGTGGATAGGCTGACTAATTCAGCGCATTTCATTCCTGTGGCAGTTTCCTATTCTTCTGAGCCATTAGCTGAGATTTACATCCGGGAGATTTTTCGTCTTCATGGTGTTCCCGTGTCTATCATTTTCGATCAGGGTGCACAGTTTACCTCGCATTTCTGGAGGGCAGTTCAGCATGAGTTGGGTACGCGGGTCGAGTTGAGCACAGCGTTTCATCCTCAGACGGATGGGCAGTTCGAGCGTACTATTCAGATTTTGGAGGATATGCTCCGCGCATGTGTTATTGACTTTGGAGGTTCTTGGGATCAGTTCATGCCATTAGCGGAGTTTGCCTATAACAACAGTTATCAGTCGAGCATCCAGATGGCTCCCTATAAGGCATTATATGGTAGACGATGTCAGTCGCCGGTTGGATGGTTTAAGCCGGGAGATGCTCGGTTGTTCGGTACAGAATTAGTGCAGGTCGCCTTGGATAAGGTTAAGATTATTCAGGATAGACTTCGTATAGCTCAGTCCAGGCAAAAAAGTTATGTCGGCCGTAAGGTTTGTGATGTGGCATTCATGGTCAGAGAGTGAGTGTTGCTTCGGTTATCGCCCATGAAGGGCGTGATGAGATTTGGGAAGAAGGGCAAGTTAAGCCCTAGGTTCATTGGGCATTTTGAGATCCTTCAGAGAGTGAGTGAGGTGGCATATGAGTTGTGTTGCCACCGGGTTTATCAGCAGTGCATCCAGTGTTTCATGTGTCCATGCTTCGGAAGTATTACGGCGATCCATCCCAGGTGTTAAACTTCAGCACTATCAAGTTGGATAAGGATTAGACCTACGAGGAGGAGCCGATAGTTATCCTGGACCGGCAGGTTTGTCAGTTGAGAGCAAAGAATTTCCCTTCAGTTCATATGTAGTGGAGAGGTCAGCCTGTTGAGGCAGCAACCTGGGAGTCTAATTTCGATATGTGAAGCCGATATCCCTATCTTTTCACCAACTTAGGTACTTTTCTATGTCCGTTCGAGGACGAACGATTGTTTTAGAAGTAGAGAATGTGATGACCCAGAGGGTCATCTTATGTTTTAGAATCTGAATCCAGGTTTCGAGACCTTGAAAACATAATTTTTCTTCTCCTCTATTTTCGTGCGCATCCCGGGCGTGTTTCCGAAAAGCTTTTATGTGAGATTAAAGAAAAATATTGAATTTGGCCTTTAAAATTGATTAAATTTGACTTTGGTCAATATTTTTAGTAAACGGGCCCGAACCCGTGATTTGACGGTCCCTTAGGGTCCGTAGTAAAATATTGGACTTGGGTGTATGCCCGGAATTGAAATCCGAGGTCCCTAGCCCGAGAAAAGATTTTTTAAAGAAACTTATTTGCTAGAAAATATAAAGGTTTTTAGAAATTGAATAGTGTTGGAACTTGATGGTATCGGGCCCGTATTTTGGTTCTGGAGCCCGGTATATTTCAGTTATAATAATAAAGACTTATCTGTAAAATTTGGTAAGAATTGGAGTTGATTTAACGTGATTCGTACGTCCGGTTATGAAAATAGTAAATTTGAAGTGTTCTTGAGGTTAAATTCGTAGTTGTTGATGTTATTTTGATGATTTGATTGCACGAGCAAGTCCATATGGTGTTTTTAGACTTGCGTCCATGTTTGGTTTGGAGACCTGAGGGCTCGGGTGAGTTTTGAATAGGCCACGGAGTGATTAGAACTTAGGGGAAACTCAGTTGTGCATCTGGTGTTTTGCACATGCCTCTGATCTCGCAAATGCGAGATTAGGCGTCACAAATGCGAGATTAGGCATCGCAAATACGAAGTCTGTCTGCCTGGGAAATGCAACAATATTGTCACAAATGTGAAGAAGGCCTGGGAAGGCCAACCTCGCAAATGCGAAACTTGGCCGGAATTGCAAAGGCTCCAGAAGTCGCAAATGCGACATATGTGTCGCAAATGCGAAGGCAGCAGTAAATTCAAAGGGTTCGCAATTGCGAACCCCTGATCGGAATTGCGATTACTGCAACCTGTTAAGTGAGGTTTTAGATGGGATTTACACTTCATTTTTCAAAATTTCTAAACCTAAACTCCAAAGGGTGATTTTCCTAGAGCAAGTTCTTCCCAAATCATAGGTAAATGAATCTTAACTCTTTTTCTTCAATCTATTTCATCTTTTTACATGATTTCACTTCAAAATCTTGGATTTTTCATGGCAAAATTGGTTGTTCTTGGGTAGAAATTACAATTTTCAAAATTTGGGGAATTAGACCTCAAATTGAGGTTAGATTCCAAAACCAATTATATATCCGGGCTCGGGGGTGAATGGGTAATCGGATTTTGGTTCGAACTTCGAGTTTTGACCAAGCGGGCCCGGGTCGGGTTTTGACTTTTTGGGAAAAATATTGGGAAATCTATAATTAAGCATGGGAATTGAGTTCTTTAGCATTTATTGATGTTATTAAGTAATTTATGACTAGATACAAGCGGATTGGAAGTGAAACCGAGAGGTAAAGCGGTAATTGAGGCTTGATTTTGTTCGTGGAATTGAGGTAAGTGTTTGGTATAACCTTAGCGTGAGGGAATATGTGTTGTGGTCTTATTTGTAATGTGTTAGTGTTGAGTACGACATATAGGTGTGGTGACGAGTATTTATACATTGGTATCAAGCATGCCCGTGAGTCTTATACCATGATTGTTGTCACTCTTATTATGTACTATACATGCTTAAATTGATGATTATCACTGTTGAATAAGATTTATAATAATTTCTTGGTAATCGACCATTGTTGAGTATTGGCTCAAGTTGGGATTTATTTTGTGAAGTAACTGTTGAAACGAGATTGGTTATAGTTGATTCCTTTGTCGGGATGTATTTGTTTCTATTGTTGATTCCCTTGCCGTGATGTATTGTTTCTATTGTTTGGGTGAGAAAGAGTGTAAAGCACGAAGGGTGATGTCGTGCATGATATTTTGTGTAAGTGTTAATTCACGAAGGGTGATGTCGTGCCAATATTGTGAGTATTAATGCACGAAGGGTGATGTTGTGCCATGATTTGAGAGCTAATGCACGAAGGGTGATGTCGTGCCATGATTATGAGAGTTAATGCACGAAGGGTGATGCCGTGTCGTTTCTGTTGTTTCTTATGGCGAGAACGAGAGTAAAAGCACGAAGGGTGATGTCGTGCACGTGTTGTTGTTTCCTTTTTCCTGTTGATACGAAGATGGTGTTCATTATGATTCTCTATTGAATTGCTATTAGAATTTGATATTCCCCGCAACATGTTCCCCTTCCCATCTTTATCTGTTATTTTCTGTTATTATTGTTCTGTTCGTATATGATTTAACTGCACAGGTTTATATGGTTGTCGTGTCCTAGCCTCGTCACTACTTCATCGAGGTTAGTCTCGACACTTACCAGTACATGGGGTCGGTTGTACTGATACTACACTCTGCACTTTTGTGTAGATCTCGGTGCCGGATCTTGTGAGTAGATTCGAGGTTGTTGCTTTCAGTCCAAGGAGACCAAGGTAGATTTGTTGGCGTTCGCAGAGCCTGAAGTCCTCTTTCCCATTTTAGTTTCTTCTGTCTCTTCTATTTCGAGAACACTTGTACTTCTTTCAGACTTATATTTGTTGTAAATCTTAGACGTTCGTGAAATTGTGACACCGGATCTTTGGGGTAGCTATGTATTAGAACTGTTGGTTTTGCTATATCATTTCCGCATTTCATAATTATTTTATTTTAGTTATTATCTGTTCCTGTTAAATTGATAATAATGGTGGTAAAACTGTAACTTTCGGCTTGCCTAGCTTTCACGAGTAGACGCCATCATGACTACAGAAGGTGGGGAAATCCGGGTCGTGACAGAACACAATGGAATTCAAGTACAAATAGGAACTTAAGATAGAAAGAATTAACTCACTCTCATAAATAAAATTCATGCGCCACAAAGAATATACCATAAGCTTGCCCGTAGTGTACTACTCTACTAATTGAGCTTATTCAGTCAATGATCAAGTAGGACTTTATTTGGTTCTAATTTAGGCTGCGGGATGGGTAAGATACAATTTGGATATAGTGACTACACCTTCCTAAGTACTTTAATACATACAATTGACCATTCAAAACCCCACACTTATGTTAAACCATTGGCTCCACCTTCACATCAATATATATCAACTCCTTACTTTTTTAAGCACAATTACATCAAGAGTTACCACTTATCAAGGAATATTGCACAACAAAATAGTTGTTTATTTCATTTTCTTTTTTTTTCTTGTTCAATTCAATTCAAGTGGCTCTTACTTTTTCAGCACAGTTCATATTTCTCCTTATTTCAATAGTTCTACTCAAAAGCCAAACGAACACCCCACACTTTAACTTTTACAAAGTTCATAAAATATTTAAGTGCTCACGAGAGGTAAAAAGGTTTGACTAGATGGTCAATTCAAACAAATAGATAAGGCTTGTAATGTGGTTGCCAAATATACAGGATTATAGGCTCAAAGGGGTTAACTAAGATATATAACAAATAGGTGGGTACAACACATAACTGGCTCAACAAAGAAACACCTATATCACTTCGAAGACTGAATAAAACTACTATTTCGCTTTGCAAACACACGGGGAAAGTTCTAAATATCAAATGCAATGCACAGAATACATGAAACCTCACACACATGCATGGCGCATAAATCACTCAGGATCAGACTCATCAAGACACTCTAGTCAAAGCAGTTAAGCAAAGTCGAGATCATATAATTTAAGGTACTTATACAAGAGTCAAAAACTGAGCCTAAGCGTTAAAACTAAAACACTTTCTATTCTCAAGGCATACTACAGTCAAGAGATATTGCTTCTATTTCAAATCACAACACAAGGTTTCCTACTCCTAAAAAAATTAAAACTAATTATACCCGATTCAAACAAAATTCTTGAAAAAGAACCACGACACAAAGAAAAATCAAGGGGGCATTATTACACTACCTAAAGAATACACTACCTAAGAAAATCAATTTTTAAAAAATTTCAATCGAAAGAAATAAAAAAACGCACATTTGCATATTTAAACATTTACATCCCCACCCCACACTTTAAATTGTGGCATGTCCCCATGGCACACAAAATAAAAATCAAGAGGTAAAGAAAACTCCCCTGGATTGTTTTCGTTTCCGAGAACTTGTGAACTCCACCCCTAATTCTGAATTCATTTTTCGTTTTCGCTCTTTGGGGTTCTTTGTGGAGTTCATCAGGCCAAAGTCCTTTAAGGAATTTTGAAAGACCCGCTCTTTTCTTTCTTTCTTGGCCTCCTTTTGAGCGGTGGATTGTTCTTGTAGGATCATCCTCAATTTGTTTCTGCATTCATTTACAAGATCAATCCCTGCATATTCCTGTACATCCCCAAAAATAAAATCCACATGATCAATGTTAGAGTAAGACAATGAAGAAGAAAGGTCATTTGAGTATTTCGCCGGTGTGTCCAAGACCATTTGTTCCTCATTCTCTTCTATTAAAAATTGTAAATGTGGATAGGAGGATGAGGTTTTAAACTCTTCTTATATTGAAGCACATTCAACCAAAGCCCTATCTTCAATTATCTCAGTTGAAACAGAGTCCTCTTGCATAGTGAAAAATTCTCTCTATAGATGTTCATCATTTCGGATAGGCTCATTCTCACAGGTCATCTCCTCCATGTATTCACTATCACAATGTAATGACCTTTCTGAAAGTGTACTTACTAGTTGATCCACTTGCACTTTGAGGTTGTTAGTAGCTTCATAATCGTGTGTGAACCTCTCTTCCATCTTACTAATGAACTTATACATAAGCTCTTCTAAACTAACAATCTCCTCTTGAGGTGGTTGTCTCACTTCACTTGCATTCCAGTCATAATAAAGGTTTTCATCCCAACCAGAGTCAGAATTGTACCCATATGAATCCTCATACCTGTACAGACTAGAGACAAAGTGAGAGTGATCAAAAGATGAACCATAGGAAGAATATCTACCTGCTTGACAATCAACCTATAGATGATTTCCATCGCATTTAAAACACGTAGCACGTCGCTAATAATATTCAGATGCTAACTCTTCAACCGTTTTCTCAGGCTGGTTGCACTCCATCTTCACATCATTTAGAGTTCAATATCAAGAATATATTCTTCAAGATTTCTTCAACAAAAGAAATATTGAAGAGATGTTAACCAAACAAAAAAATATAAAGAAACAAAATACAAAATAAAATAAAAGGTAATTCCTGAATTAGCACTACAAACTATTTCAGACACTGTTGATTGCCAATTTCCGACAATGGCACCAAAATTTGACGAGCGCAAAACACATACTTAAATTGTATTCGCTAGTCAAAGATACTATAATATAATATCATGTCCACATGGATTAGATTTAAACAGTATTCTCATAGTTTCTAGCTTGATTGCTATCTAGGAGGATCAATAGTTGAGATTTATATGATTAATAATAAAATTTAAGTAAGAATCTAAAATCTACAGCTATTGACTAGTGACTATCGAAACAAGGAATAAGCAATTAAGGTTATCAGTGGGAGAGGATAGGGTTTTGGCAAGATAGGTGCAAGATGATTGTTCGAGATATAACTCTAGATAATTCACTTCTAATGTTCAAGTGAGTCTCTCGGATTCACTCTATTATTATCAAAAGTTCAGTAAAAACTCCTCTCTCAATTAAGTCTTAACCTCATGAGATGAACCAATTTAAGCACTGTGTGAAGATATGAAAAAATGCACCGTAGATCGGTCTTTAGGAAAACCTCTTTCGATTATTTTCCTAATTAGGTTTAATCAACGAATCAACGAGCCTCTTTCAATTAACTAGAAGAATCTATAAACTCAACCCACAATATAGTATAAAAATATCACAAGTTATGCCTCTTTCAATTACAAGAACTAATGAATATAGACGCAACAATTAAATCCTCCAAAATAATTCAAATGCATAAAAATAGAGTTATAATCCACAAACAATCATCAATACACTAAATCCATCAAAACCTCAAATGGAACTACACCATAGACATGGAGAAGTTCTTCACACATATAACTAAAGTATAGGAAAACATAAATTCAATCCAAACCTGGATATTGAGTGAGGAAGGAATGATGAAATCCTTGTGTTTGTGTTTTTCCTACTCCTCCTTGGCCTCCTTAGGTCGAAAATGTGTCAAAAATCCTTCTAAAATAGTGTTTTGGTGTATTTAAGCCGCCCCCAAAACAAACCCTGGACGAAACTACCCTTTTTAGCGGAAATGGGAAGTCACTCAAACATTTTTGGGCTACCGCGCCGCCCCATGCGACGTGCATGTAGGAAATTGCCAAACGTTCCAAAATATGATTTATGGCCACTTTTTGCACTAGCGCCCCACAGGGCATGACGCGGGCGTTAGTGCAAATTGTGGCCAGAAATGAGTTTTTCTAATTTTTGATATCCAGACTTGTTTTTCGACCCCCGAATGTGATCCGGCTTAATTGCTTGGGCTTCTACTCAGATTTCAAAGATTTAAATAGCTCTAATTAGCTCTACAATATCTACATAACTCAGAATCACTCCTACAAGGTATAAAACAAAGAATAAGTGCAAAAACACTACCAATTAAAGCTAAACACAAGTAAAATGCAGTGAATTAGAGTGCAATAAGCTACTAAAAACACAGGATTATAGCCTACTATCAAGCTTACCAGCTGTACGGCTATCCATGAGTCGAATTCATTAGAGTCAACAGACGACCCCAGGTTGTCCAGTGCGTCGGCCTCGCTATTTTTATCCCGAGGTACGTGGTGTAAAGTCCACTCCTTTAATTGGTTCAAGGTCACCTGTAACTTATTCAAGTACCTCCGTATTCGTTCCTCCATTACTTCAGCCGTCTCATCGACTTTCTTTACGACATGGAGAGAGCCACATTTGGCCTCAATCACTTTGCCCCTAGTCTTTTAGCCAGTTCTAGACCTACAATCATAGCTCATACTTGGATTCATTGTTAGTCAATTTTATAGTTCTAATGGAGTGTCTAATTATGTTACCCGCAGGTGGTTTTAATACGATACCGAGCCTGACCTCTTCGCATTGGAGGCACTGTCTATGAATAGGGTCCATAAACCCTAGGTAGTCCCCAAAGTTAGTAGTAACTCCCTCTCGACCTCGGGTATCAAGGTCGAGATAAAGTCGACCACAAAGTTTGTAAAAATCTGAGATTTTATGGTTGTCCAGGGTTTGTACTCGATATCGTACCCGCTAATTTTTACGGTCCATTTGGCCAACCAGCCCGAGAGCTTGGGCTTATGCATGACATTCCTCAGCAGGTAACAGGTCATGACACATATGGGGTGGCATTGCAAGTATGGTTTAAATTTCCTAGAAGTGCTTGGTAAGGTGAGCGCTAATTTTTCAAGGTGAGGATAGCTTGTTTTGGCATATCCTAGGGTTCTACTAACATAATAAATAGGAAATTGTGTACCTTCTTCTTCTCGAATAAGGATACCACTTACCACCACCTCAGAAATTGCCAAGTAGAGGTACAACTATTCGTCTGCCTTCGGAATATGCAACAAAGGAGGGCTCGATAGGTATTGCTTGAGTTCTTCCAAGGCTTGTTGGCATTCCAAAATCCAAGAGAAGTTTTTCTTCTTTTTCAACAGTGAGAAGAATTATTGACTCTTATCCGACGATCCCGAGATGAACCGGCCCAATGCGGTTATGCGCCCCGATCAATATTTGTACTGCCCTGATGTTATCGACTATGGTGATGTCCTCTATGGCCTAATTTTTTCGGGTTTGATCTCTATTCTCCGATTAGATACCATGAATCCGAGAAACTTGCTCGAGTTGACCCCAAATGCACATTTCTCCGAGTTTAGCTTCATGTTATACTTTCTCAGTATGTCGAAGGTTGCCTGCAAATGTTTCAAATGGTTCTTTGCTCGTAGGTACTTGACCAATATATCATCAATATAAACTTTCATTGGTTCTCCTATTTTTTCTTCCAACATCTGGTTGACTAGGCGGTGGTATGTGTCACCGACGTTCTTTAATCCGAATGGTATTACGATATAGCAGTAGGTGCCAAATTTGGTTATTAAAGAAGTCTTTTCTTGATTATACAGGTTTATCCAAATTTGGTTGTACCTAGAATAGACATTGAGAAAACTGAGTATCTCGCGTCTTGTCATCGCATCAATCATTCGATCGATGTGAGGCAAAGGGAAGGAATCATTTGGACACGCCTTGTTTCGATCCTTATAATCTACACACATCCTCAGTTTATTTCCTCTTTTAGGCACTATCACTATGTTAACTAACTAATCCGAGTATTGAAATTCTAGAATAGAATCTATTTTCAAAAGTTATGATACGCGTCCTTGATGAATGTGTGTTTGATCTCGGACTATGGACTTCTCTTTTGCTGAACCGGATGGAACTTCAGATCCAAGCTCAATTGTGTGAGTGGTTACCTCCGGTGAGATCACTGTTATGTCTAGATGGAACCAGGTAAAACAATCGACATTAGATTTAAGAAAATTAATAAGTTTTTTCCTGAACTCCAGGGTTAACCCCATGCCCAGTCATACCTTTCGATCCGGTAGATGCTCGATCAATATAACTTGCTCCAACTACTTGATCATCGATTTGGTGGTGTCAGTGCCATCGGGTGCTAAGAGTGATCTCAGGACGTTGTAATCATCCTCATTATCTACTCCGTGCTCTTTCTATTTTTCCGTCTCGGTTGAGGCCGGTATCTTTGATTGCTATTTAGTTTCTTCTTTTTTGGTCGGTTCCATGCTTTTTGATATTGAAACTGTAGGCACCGGGATTACTTCATTGACAACGAATATTTGTCTTGCGTCTGACAGTTCTCCGTAGACCGTTTTGACCCATCCCAGAGTGGTAAATTTTAGCGACTGGTATAAGGTCAAAGGCATGTAGAACTTTATTTCTTAGGTGGTCTCGGTAGTGTTTACTAGTAAAGTTATCTCACCTTTTGTGGTCTTGCATGCCATGTTGAATCCATTCAATACCCGGACTACCGGTATGATTTGATCATGTAACCCCGGTTGCTCTGTGACCCTCGATCTGATGATGTTGGCCGAGCTACCTAGATCAATCAACACACGTTTAACCCGATATTTATTGATAAGTACAGATACTACCAATGCATCGTTGTGAGATTGTATTTTGCCCTTGATATCTTCGTCGTTGAACGAGATAGCTCCTTCCTGGACGTAATCGCGGGTGCGTTTTTCTCTCGTGTTAGAAAATTTGGTGTGTTTTATCATCGGCCCTTGGGGGATATCAGTTCCCCCAATAATCATGTTGATTATTTGTTGAGGCTTCTTTTGTTCGACCTGTTTGTTTACGTCCCTATTTTTGAAGTGGTTTTTGGCTCACTCGCTAAGGAATCCTCGAAGGTGTCCATTGTTAAACAATCGAGCAATTTCTTCTCTTAATTGTCGTCAATCTTAAGTGTCGACCTTGATAGCTCCGGCATAGGCCTTCACAAACGCATTTGCAAGCATCACAAATGAGTCGATAGAATTCCGAGATGGGTTGTGATACCATATCATTGCTCCCTTGGACAAGGTTTCCTAAAATTTGTTCAACAACACCGACTCAATTTCATCATTTTCTAAGTTGTTCCCTTTGATCGCGCAGGTATAGGAGGTCATATGCTCATTTGGATCTGTGATACCATTATACTTGGGAATGTCGGGCATTCGAAACCTCTTCGGGATCGTCTTCGGTGCCGCCCTTGGGAATAAAGGCTCCTGAATAAACTTTTTAGAGTTTGGTCCTTTCAATATCGGAGGCCCTCCCGGGATCTAATCGACCCTGGAGTTGCACGTTTCCACCTTCTTATTGTTGGCCTCAATATTTTTCTTTTCTTACTCCACCCATTTTGTCAATGCTTCGAGCATCTTCATCACCTCGGAAGTTTCTCCGGGCCTGAATTCACCAGGTTACATGGAAATTTGTTCATCCCTCCGAGTATTTTCCCGGGACTGCTCGGGTTTGACCCTGTTAGTGGCATGGCTTTGGTTTTGCAACTGTTCTATCTCACTTACTGAGCCTGCACCATTTCAAAAATCAACTGCATGCTCACCCTATCACCTTCACCTTTGGGCGCCTTTCGAGCCGTTGTTCGGGGTCCCCCGAGAACGTTATTTTTGGGATCAGTCGGTAGATTGATGTTGATAGCCACCTGCGAATTAGCATAGATCAGGTCGGCAGCTAGGACACCATTGGGATTGACAAGATGCACATCATTTCTAGGCATCACATTATTATTCTCACCATGATGGCCCGACTCTGCGTCAACGTTCAAGTGAGTAGACTGAGAATTTGATATCCTTAGGCTTACCTGGAATCAAAACTTCAAGAAAAAAGCATAAAATAGGGTGTGTGATGGAGATTTGTATCAAATTACCACTATAATCCTTAGCCCCAGGGGAGGGTGCTAAACTGTTTAATCCAAAAAATGAGCAACAACTAAATTTGTGTGCGTTTTGAAAGATATGTGATTTAATGCAATACGAATAATTAAGAACAACAGGTAAATAAGTTAAAGATCAAATAAATGATCAAACCAATCGCAATGTGATGATCAAGCCAGATTTTAGGTCGAACAGTGGAATTCGTCCTCAATCGGACCCTCGATACAAGCTCGGTAGAGAATAAAGAAGAGAATAAACGAAGAACACTTTGAACAATGGCTATAAGACAAAACTTAAACTTTTATTACTTTGATTTGCGTGTCACAATGTGTCAAAATTAAAGGAACCTTCCCCTTTATATAGTAGGGGAATTTCAGTCCTAGTAAAAGTCTAAATAAGTCGTGTAAACAGCCTCTTGTAAAAATGCAAGGTAAGGCTGCGTACAATAGACTCTTATGGTCCGGCCCTTCTCCGGACCCCACGCATAGCGGGAGCTTAGTGCACCGAGCTGCCCTTTTTTAAAAGTCTAAATAAGGTAAAATTCTTCTTTTTTCCGGTAAATGTCGAACCGCAATTGATATCTCGACGGGATTCGCACTGTAATATCTGGTTGATGAAGAATACTACGGCCTCTTACTCGTCATGCATAACCGTTCTCCGCATTTCACGAGGTCTAGAAACTATACTTGGTCTGGGTCCATTATTTCACTGTGCCCAAGCGCAGATATATCGTTCATTCCTCCCGAGTTTTAATATGAGGGGTCCTTAGGACTCGATTATAATCATGTCGAGCCATGTTTCCCCTTTGTTTCCTCATTGGGGAATCGGAAAAAAAATTTTCCCCGGTTTTACCCGTACACAATGTTCTTTGTAACAATATTTCATTATAGCAGCCAAAAGATATCTGAGACAAATGAAGCTATTATAGAAAAATTTAACTGTATATCCATAGGGAGCACATCATTTTTTTTCTTTTATTTGGGACATGTGCACAAATAATAAGGTCTCTTTTCTGTTACCTACATATTGTTATACATTTTATTGAATAATTTTAGAGATCTCCCTTCAAATTTCACTTTATAATTATGCTAATCTCTAAATCCGATAGCAAGCTCAATTGTAAATACCGCATTGACCATGGGCCTTATTGTCTTTACAATCGCACGTGCAAACCTAACCTCAAATTAGGGTAAAAATAACACGGACTAGCCAGTTTTTGGACTGGTCATTGAAAAATAGCTAGCGTTTGCAAAGTCATTAATAAATAGCCACTATTTTGCTGAAACACGGAAAGTTCCAGCATAATATACTAGAGATTGTTGCACCTGTGTATGAACTTCCAGCATATTATGCTGGAACTCCAATACGCGAAAAGTTCCAGCATAATATACTGGAGATTGGAGCACATGTATATGAACTTCCAGCATATTATGTTGAACCGGTATATTATACTGGAACTCCAGTATATTATGTTGGAAGTCCAGTATATTATGCTGGAGTATTTTTCGGATTTTGAATAGTATTTTCGTTCAGATTTATCTTTATATGAAAAGTGACTAAATTTCGATTACTTTTAAAACTGTGGCTATTTTTGAACGATTACTTGTAAATCTGGTTATTTTTGAATTTCTCCCCAATTTAAGAGTCCAACTTCGGTACTTTCAGAAATGTTAGGTTGGTTTCTTCATTTAGGCTTTACTATACATAAAGGCCCAGAGTATATTAATAGGTACTATTCTATTTATCTCTTTAAGAAATAATAGGAAGCTCATCCTGCAAAGTGCTCAAAGGCCAAAGCTTTTCCACCGTTCACATTAAGGCTTATATATATAAATTTAAACGTGATTTTTGTATCTCTGAAGCACGAAGGAAACAATTTTCATGGATTTAAGTGGAAAATGTTTTACCTTGAGATAACATTCTCTGGATCATTTCTTAATTTGATTTAGTATAAAGTTTGTGACATAGTAATCGTACATGACATAGTTATACAGGAAATTATTTGCCGTCATACCAAAAGCATAAATGTTGGTGTATTATCTTCTGAAAGTTTTGACTGTGCTTCTGTTACAGAGAATAAATAGGCCAAAAAGGAAATAAAAAGAAAGAAAAAGAGAGATGAGACATTATATAGTTTGGTTCATGAGTAACTGAATGGGAAAACTACACAGTTTAGCCGGTCTAAAAATAATAACTGGTAAAATAATTTTTTTTTGTATATTGATATATAATATGAAAAAATATACCTATTTTATACCCAAATAGCGTATATTTTTGTATATTTACTAGTGAATATAATTATTTTTCGCCAACCAGACAAATCTGTAACTTGCCCAACTGAATGGGGCACTATTAACAGTTTTAGCCCGGGTACTGCTAAAGCCCAATTCAGTGTAGACAGTCGAACTCTTCTCGTTCACTTCATTTGGGCCTTGGGCTTGGGCTTGCCACTTCCTTTTCTTTTATTAAGAATTAAGCCAAATAGTCGTCCACTCCATTGGTTAAACAAAAAATAGTCGGTGAAGGTATAATATTTGCATAATTTATATATTATATGTGTATAATTATGTATAATAAATATATAATTTATGTATATAGCTAGAAAAATTAAACAATGAATATGGCCGGCTATTTGTGTAAAGATCCCTTCAGATTAATGTGCATCTTATGCTGTGAAATATTGGATTAGTATATAATTTTTACCTCCTATAGCAAAGGTTAACACCTTATTTATTTAAATAAATACCATTTAAAAAAATTATATTCTATAGATACCTTTTAAGGTTTATAGCAAAATATTTAATTTTGGTTACCCCCTAGCCCTAAGCCACAAAATACGCTAATCAGTTACACTATTTTCTTTCTCTCTCTACTTTGATACATCTCATTCTCTTCCCCCATCCCACTAAAATTTTCGATGTCCTCCTCCTTCCACCAGATTTGTGCAAAGCCCACTTCAGAGATGCTGATTTCGAATTATTTAGTTCGTATGATACTTTTTCTGAAGTTGCTATTACTATGATTTAAGGGTTTTGGGAGTAAAAATTTCCGCATACAATTTGATGTGCATGAAGAAGAGAAAGAAGATGACTGTGAAACGAAAAACAAACAAGAAAGAGATCGATGAAGAAATTGATAGGGAAAATTAGTTTATTACATCCAAGAAATAGAAAACTCATGATATTTTCAGGGTTCCTCCTCTTAGAGAATTCATAGATTTTAGCTTTCAATTGAATATCAAAGAGAGGAGATTTCCTGATTTCCTGTCCTCAGTTCAAGATTATCCTTTTTAGCAAAAAGTAACGACCGTATACCAAGTCCAAGATCCCATATTTTTCCTGAGTACTCATTCAAATTGAGGATGATCAATGTATGTTGCTCGGCATTTAATTGATTTTCCGTTAATATATTTCAATGTATTTTCATGTATTTCATTGTATTCATTGTCTTTTTTTCATTGTAATTCAATGTATCTCGTTGTATTCCATGTATTTCATTGTATTCACTGTCATTTTTTTCATTGTATTTCAATGTATCCCGTTGTATTCTATGTATTTCATTGTATTCACTGTCTCGCTATATGCCATGAATGTATTCATATGTTTTTTTTAATTAATATAATTTATGTATTCAGATGTATTATATAATTTCTCTGAAGATTGCTATGTTTTTGGGGTATTTCTCGGTTGTGAATCTTTTTATAACTGAAAATACAAAATTTGTGTGTTATAATTGAGTTTGTTGAGTTATATTCCTATTATGTTAATTGATTCACTTTTCGTTTTAAAAATAGTGTAATCCCCTATTTCACATCGTTAATACAGTCAAATACAATAATCTGTCCAGCTGTAATCACATATTTCACTCCATAAATACAGTCGAATACACTCGAATACGACAACTGATTAGCTGGACTTCCCTGATTCACATCTATTTTTGCTACTGTATTCATGAATACAATAGCTTGAATACATCAACTACATATTATAACCAGAGAACAAGGTATCTATAATCCGTAATATAGCAAATGATATCTATAAATGACTAATTACTACTAAAAGATAGTGTTTTATGAAAATTTCCCAACAAAAAAAGGGTTTTTTTCATTTTGGCCCAGCGTCCTAAAATAATTACAAGCAGTAGCTCAAATATGCAAAATATAGGCTGCAAAATAGACCTCAAACTTGATAGTACACAAATAGTCCTCAAAGTTGATGGTCTTGAACTTTTGTCCCCGATCGCCCTTTAGGCATAACTTCAACCAATACTTTTAACTTTTAACCTTGAAATTCTGCTCATGTGACAATCGAGTTTAAAAGTTAAAGATCACCCCAAAAAGTATCATATTTTTGCATTTTCTTGCAAGAAAATGTATATTGATTATGTATATGGTATGTAATTATATCTGTATTTATGTACATTCATATTTAATATACAAAATATATTCATATTTCTGCTTCTTTATTTGTGCGGCTCAAAAATGTAATTATCCCAAGAAAATGACACTACGATTCATTAGTTTTGTATCATAAAATTATTATTATTATTATTATTATTATTATTATTATTATTATTATTATTATTATTATTATTATTACTACTACTACTACTATAATTTTTCTTGGTTAAATCATTCCAATATATTCAAGCACAATATTAAAGCAATATTTCCTCATGTCGATGAGTTTGTAGCAATGCAAGAAGCAAACCCTTGTGACTTGCGAGTCTACATCTCCTAACGTGTAACGTAGTTAGTGGCCTAAAGTCAAATCTTATTGAGAAGCTTTAGCAAATCCTTGTGACTTGCGAGCCGACATCTCCTAATGTTTAACATAGTTGGTGGCCTAAAGTCAAATCTTATTGAGAGGCTTTAGCAAACCCTTATGACTTGCGAGTCGACATCTCCTAACGTTTAACATAGTTGGTGGCCTAAAATCAAATCTTGTTGAGAGTCTTTAAATTTTTCTCTGAAAAAAATTATATATATTTTTATTTAAAGTATTATTTTCTAACTTTTTGCGATGCAAAGTTATAAATAACTTTATATCATAATTTTTTTTTAATAATTCTTTTTCAATTCATAATATAGCTAATCCATTAAATCTCTCTTGTGACATTGTTGACCTTAGATAGATTTTATCAACTTTAATTTTGGAAAACTTCTTCCCACATATGCAAATGCTTTAGAAATTATTAACATTATTATCTAAGTAATATAGGCAGAAAAGAATCAAGTTTTTTCATCTGATTAAGCATACCGATTAGAGTATTATCTTCTAATTGTACTATTCTCCCTGACACTTTTTATTTACACATTAAGTTTAAACCATATCAAAGTGGCTATTACTATGTTTTAAGGAACTTTCGAGGTTAAGGAAATATTTTTTAGAGATTTTCATGATCATCTAATGATTCAAATTTTTATCACTATATAGAAAATGATATATATTCTCATACGCGGACATCACCAATATCAATATATACGGTTGAAATCGGATAGCTCAATTTCGAAGACCTGATCATACCCCGAGCTCGAGTTCGGGAAGCTCGAAGTAAGAATCAAGCCTCGACTGGATGTGTGTACCTCGAGAAGCAAGTTGGAGATCCGTCATGATCTGCCACGAGGGCAGTATAATTTCGACGACACTCAAGAAAGAATGGAAATTTTTCAAGGACACGTAGATCAGGGCGTAAATTAAAGTATAAGATTTGTACGAAATAATACGAGTCCGTACCAGGTTGTTATACAATTGTACCAATAGAATTCTTTACCACAATTAGGATTGTACCATATTAGGGTTTTCCCCTCCTATATAAAGGGGACCCCATTCATTTGTAAAAACATTCTCATTCACTGCAATAGAACATTCTACTCTGCTTTTCTCGTTTACTTTGCTCCATAATTGTCCTTCAGCTTTATTGTTTTTATTTTATAGTTTATACTATATCGTTCTTAGCTCACCTCGAGGCCCCTGAGATAATCAAGCTCGGGACTCCTATTGCTCTAACAATATTGGTTTGGTTCATCAATTCTTCTCACTTAAGCTTAGTATTACTTGTATATTCATTAGTATTGAAATAAATCACATATCTTTAAAACCACAAATCACATTTAATTGTTACTCACATTTTTTGAGGTAAATAGTTTGGCGTCCACCGTGGGGCTAAAGATAATAGTGATTATTTCTTTACTGATTCTCGTTACACAAGTTATCTTTACACTTTTTCTTGTCAAGATTTTTTAATTCTCAGGCTTAAACATGTCTAGCACACAGAATGCACCTATTCACGAGGACGAAGGTCTTGGAGAAAATAGTGGTATAGGGGTCGGTGTACCACCCATAAATCCTGAGAAAGTGCCAAATATGGAGCCGGTGGATATCAGCTCATATAACGCTCTAAATGCGAATTTAGGTGCAGACCCCGTAGGGAATGCGCGCAAGGAAGCCCGGCCCGATAGCCAAAGAACACAAGGAATGGAAGAAGGAGGAGTCAGCCTCCAGGTGATATTCGAAATATTGCAAGCCCAGCAAGTCGCCATCGCTAAACTTCAGAGTCAGAATAGAACTCCAAACACAACCGAACCAGTGAACACTCGGCATGTTGAACCAGAGCTAGTGATGCCCGATGAAAGTGGCTTGGGTACTGACCCCACTATTATGAAAATGCTCGAAGAGCTCGCCAAAAGGATTGAGACCGGAGAAAAGAAGATTAAAGAAAATGACAAAAAGGTGGAGACATATAACTCAAGGGTCGACTAAATACCGGGAGCATCTCCTATTTTGAAAGGACCGGACTCTAAGAAGTTCGTGCAAAAACCATTCCCCTAGAGTGCAGCTCCGAAGCCCATCCCGAAGAAGTTTCGGATGCCAGATATCCTGAAATACAACGGAACCACGGATCCCAACGAGCATATCACCACATATACTTGTGGCATAAAAGGAAAATGATTTGGAAGGCTATGAGATTGAATCTGGTTTGCTAAAAAAGTTTGGGAAACTCTGTCTAAAGGTGCCATGATTTGGTACCATAACCTAACCCTGAACTCTATCAATTCATTTGCCATGTTGGCAGACTCATTTGTAAAGGCACATGCCGGTGCCATAAAATTTGCAACAAGGAAGTCTGATGTATTCAAAATAAAGCAGAGGGAGAATGAGATGCTGAGGGAGTTTGTATCCCATTTCCAATCAGAATGAATGGAGTTACCACAAGTCTCCAATTATTGGGCCGTAAAAGCCTTTACTCAGCGGCTAAATGAACGAAGCTTGATAGCTTCGAAGCAGCAAAAGTAGAACTTGGTCGAGTATCCCGTTGTGACTTGGGCGGATGTGCATAACAAGTACTAATCAAAAATTAGGGTCGATGATGACCAGTTGGGAGCCCCCTCGGGCTCAGTTTATCCAAGTAGGTTACTATCAAGGGAGTCAGGAAATGCATACATGGGGTCAAGATCGAATAAGGAAAGATATCAGCCATACGTTGAGGATCAAAGGAACATTTCAAGGTGTAACATACCTCGGAATGATTGAAGAGCAGTTCGAGGTCAAAGTTCTCGAGGACTCATGAGCAAAATCGGGTTTGATAGGCACTTGGGACCGACAGAGGCACCCCGATTATCAGAGTACAACTTCAGCGTCGATGCCTCGGGGATCGTCTCAGCCATTGACAAAATTAGAGATACTAGATGGCCCAAGCCTATACAGACCGATCTTTCTCAGAGGAACCCCAACTTGATATAAAAATATCATGGTACTTATGGGCACAGGACCGAAGATTGTAGGCAACTTAGAGAGGAGGTGGCTCGGTTGTTCAACGAAGGGCATCTTCGTGAATTTCTCAGCGACCCGGCCAAGAACCATTTCCGAGAAAGAGATGAAAATAGGAAGAATGAGCCCGAAGAACCTCAATACGTCATTCACATGATTATCGGAGGAGTCGACGTCCCATAGGGACCTATATTCAAACGTACCAAGGTTTCCATCACAAGGGAGAAACGAACTCGGGAATACGTGCCCGAGGACACCCTCTCATTCAGCGAGGAAGACATCGAGGCCTTATATCATCCTTACAATGATGCACTGGTAATTTCTATCCTTTCAAATAAAGTTCAAGTTAAACGTATTCTCGTGGATCCTGGTAGCTTAGCAAATATAATCAGATCAAGGGTCGTGGAGCAGCTCGGGCTCCTTGACCAAATTATACCTGCCTCTCAAGTGTTGAATGGATTCAACATGGCAAGTGAAACGATAAAGAGGGAAATCATCCTCCCAGTCAACGTGGTCGGAACCATACAAGGCACCAAGTTCCATGTCATCGAAGGAGATATGAGGTATAATGCTTTACTTGGAAGGCCGTGGATCCATAGCATGAGGGAAGTGCCATCAACCCTTCATCAAATGATGAAGTTCCCAACAAAGGATGGCATTAAAACAATATATGGAGAGCAGCATGCATCTAAAGAGATGTTTGCAATACACGACTTAGCACCATTATTGACACCATCCACATCGGAGAAGTCAAAGGACAAACAGGCCGCCAAATAGCAATCACAAGCCATACCCTCAGTTGAGCCCGAGGGACAGGTGATCGACAAACAGGTGGTTGAGGACGAAGAAGAAGATTTCCTCACCCCCCGAGCCTTCGTTGCCCCCGAGGAATCGGACGCGACGAAGTCCACGGTCGAAGAACTCGAGTAGGCCATATTGATCGAGTATCTTCGGGAACAAAAGGTATACCTGGGGACGGGGTTAACCCCCGAACTCAGAAAAAAACTCATTCAATTTCTTATCGATAACATTGATTGCTTTGCCTGGTCCCACTTAGATATGACAAGGATCCCACCGGAGATAACTACTCATCGATTAAGTGTCGATCCCAAATTTAAGCCGGTAAAGCAAAAGAGGAGACCTCGGTCCTTGGTAAAGCATACGTTCATCAAAGAAGAGGTATCCAAACTTCTCAAGATAGGATCCATTAGGGAAGTAAAATATCCTGAATTGCTAGCTAACGTAATGGTAGTACCTAAAAATGGGAATAAACTTAGAAAATCTGTAGACTACAAAGATTTGAACAAAGCATGCCCTAAAGATTCTTTACCACTGCCCAACATCGATCGATTGATCGATGTTATGGCTGGCCACGAGATCCTTACCTTTCTCGATGCTTACTCCGGGTACAATCAGATTCAAATGAACCCGGAGGACCAGGAAAAGACTTCGTTCATCACAAAATATGGTACATATTGCTATAATGTAAAGCCCTTCGGGCTGAAGAATACAGGAGCCACATATCAGCGCCTAGTTAATAAAATTTTCGAACATCAAATAGGCAAATCTATGGAAGTTTATATTGATGACATGCTAGTTAAGTCCCTATGCGCAGAGGACCATTTGACTCATTTGCAGGTGACGTTCGATATCCTAAGAAAGTACAATGTAAGGCCCCGTGAAAATTTTTGCTCAAAACCCAAGATCTCGTAGTGCCAAGTTAGGAATATGTGTTAGAAATTCGTCCGGACCCTTTGGATTGATCTGTGCATTAAAAAGTTAAGGAAAATATTTTTCAGAGGGGTGCATTTCTGTGACCCATTATGCGACCACATAACAGCAATGGGCTGCATATCTACCGCAGAGTGAGACAGTATGTTGGCTAATTTTGAGATCAACTATGCGGCCAATTATGCGATCACATAATCAATATGCATGCCGCATAGTCATCGCATAATCTCCTTGGAATTTTGCGAGCTGCAATTCTGTGGTGCATTATGCGATCGCAGAATAGGTATGCGGACCGCATTCTTGTCGCATACCCGGGCAGTTTGTTTATGTTTTGGGAGCCATTTCGCGGTCCCTTTTGCAGTCCGCATGTCAAATATGCGATCGCAGATCTGTTCCGGGGCTCCAAATTTCTAATTTTCTGACCCTGACCCCATGTCGATAAATTATATGCTAGCCTTAATTTTTGGCCTATTTTCTGATACATTTAGAGAGAGAGAGGGGGTCCTAGAGGGAGAAGGGGTTCTTCATCAACATTTCTCCTAAGATCTTGCTTAAACGTTGAAGATTTATCTTGAAAGGCACCTAGGTCTTCTTCCTAAAAGGTAAGGTTCTATAACCCAAGCTGTTAATTACTATATAACTAGGAAAGATCATTAGAAGGGTAATCCATGAGGATGGAAGTGGATATCTTGCATGCATGAGTTCTTAAAGTATTTGGTGAGGTTTTGAGCTAAGGATGGGATGAGAGATGGTAGGATCTTTCACAAATGGCTTTAAAAGCATAATGCACACTTAGTGTTTGAAAATATGCTCAAATGATCTAGAACTATGATCACCCCTCTAATTTGTGGTTCAGTTTGTCATGTTCCTAAGAGATTGATGTTGCTAAGAGTCTCGGAGTATAGTAGGACTTAAGGAAAGCTCAATCGAGGTATGTAGGCTAAACTTTCTGTCTCGGAAGTGAATTTCATATTGTTTTGTAAGTTTAAGTGTGGTTTGTCTACCAAAATGGTATAGCCTTGAGTCACATTTTCAAAAGAAGGTTAGTATACTAATTGGGTAAGAAGAATTCGATTTGTTTAATGCTCCTAATTGCTCTTATGTGTACGAAATGCCTTGATTGAATGTGCCTATTTGTTGATAATTTGTAAAGATGTTTGGAAATGAATCGAATGAGAAAATGTGAAGCAAATTATGAAATAAGCCTCAACTCAACTCTTATGAACTAACTTTAAAATAGAATGGCCTAAACGCCTTGTACCTGAACTATGCCCATAAGTGGTTGTTTTAGATAATGCTTTTCTTTATAAATACATTCAATGTAATGCTATTCCTTACACATTTTGATGTTGAAATTGTGTATTTGTCATGATGGAAAAAGGGGTTCAAGGATAATTGAGGTGATTGCTTGCTTATAACTTCAATGTGTATTTCAATTGTTGGTTGGCATGTTCCCCTTTGGGAAGAATCCTTTGTGTTTAATGATTATATTACTATTGACTCGAAAATATATGATTCCCAGAATATTTGGTACATTGATATTGGTTGGTGATCCTTGGAAATAAAGGATATGGAAAATGTGGAAAACCAAATGCGGCCTTCGTGCCATGAAAAGATGAATCTTATGAAAGGGCCAAAGAAATACGGTTATCAAGAGAGATTGAGAACATTAATAAAAACTACAAAATGTGAGAGGTATTGAGGTAAGCATGGTTGTGTTTATGATATATTTGTATACTTGTATTTATACTACAATTGTGTGCAATATCAAATCAAATCAAAAAAATATTTTTGGGAGTATCATTAACAAAATCGAGGAAGGGTGGGTCATAAGGCTCACACCTGAAACTACACGTGTTAGTGTAGGGGTGGATCGTGGTTATTCCCCTTAATTGGGATGAACTTGGTAATATTTTTAAATTGGTAACGCCAACCCACAAGGCATATATGGGAAGGCATCCTAGCCGATCGGGCCGTGATCGGACGCCATACCGCACACAATACCCACAAGGCATGTATTGTGCTAGGAATCAAAAACTGGAAATTCAAAACTGGAAATTGTTATCGTGGTACATGTCTCCAAAGGGACAACCTAGACGTTCGGGTCGTGATCGGACTCTGTGCTAACAAAGACGGTGGTAAATCTCATATTGGTGCTAATGATCTCCCAACTAAAAAAAATTAGATATATTATTTTCGTAAACTAGAAGACTTACATGTTTCGAATTGGATGCTAGTGTATTGTTGATTTTGACTTACTGTTTTGTGGTTTCTTTGCTTGTATGGTTATTCTATTCTGAAAGAGGACTTTTAGCCTTACATACTAGTGCTATTCGACGACGCTAACGTCCCTTTTGCCGGGGGCGCTGTATCGTTTAATGATACAAGTGGTTCCACACCGCGCGGCATCGACCAGTGATAGCGGTACTCTCTTCCCAGTAGTCTTGGTGAGCCCCACTCCATCCCACGGTCATGTTATGTATCTTTTGTTTATTTTCTCATCACATTTTGAGGTATAGCCGGAGCCTTGTTGCTGGCATTTACCTATTACTCTTCTATTGTATTTAGAGGCTCCGTAGACTATTTGTGGGTGGTGGTTGATGTTGGGAGTCCAGACTAGAAAAGTTGGTACTTGATAAGCATGTTTTTTATTAAACTTGTTAACTTGTAATATTTTGTAAACTATGAATGAAGTCATTAACGGAAATGAGATGAAAGTTGCTAATGGAAGATTGCTTAGTGTTTTGATAAGATAGGATCACATTCCCTCTTTGTTCATGAACTAGCTTGGGCAGAATGAAATCTAACAGGCTTGCTCAGTCATGTTTACTCGGTTGAGCGCCGGTCACATTCCATGGTTTTGGGGCGTGACATACAACATGAAGCTCAAACCTGAGAAATGCGCTTTTGGAGTCGGCTCGGGAAAGTTCTTGGGCTTCATGGTGTCGAACAGGGGGATCGTGGTGAACAATGTGAAAGTCGTACAATGGCTGACCGGGAGGATAGTTTCCCTAGGTCGATTTATCTCGAGGTCATCAGATCGGAGTCATCATTTCTTTTCCCTACTCAAGAAGAAGAACAACTTCGTACGGACTCCGAAATGCTAACAAGCCTTGGAAGAATTAAAATGGTATCTCTCGAGCCCACCCCTGCTCCATACTCCGAAGGAGGATGAAACACTCTACTTGTATCTAGTCGTATCCAAGGTAGCGGTAAGTGACGTGTTGGTTCGGGAAGAGCAAGGTATGCAATTTCCTGTCTATTATGTGAGTCGGACCCTAGGAGATGCTAAAACCAGGTACCCCATTTGGAAAAGTTAGCTCTTGCATTAATAAGCGCATCTAGGAAATTAAAACCATATTTTCAATGCCATCATATATGTGTAATTACCACGTACCCACTTCAAAATGTCTTGCATAAACCCGAATTATCGGGCAGGTTGGCCAAATAGGCCATCGAACTTGGAGGATATGATATCGAATATCAGCCTCGAACGGCTATCAAGTCTCAAATTTTGGCAGACTTCATGACTGATTCCGTGCCTGCCCTCGTACCCAAAGTAGAAAAGGAACTCTTGTTAAAAACGGGTACGTCATCGGGGGTATCGACCTTCTTCACAGACGGTGCCTCGAATGTGAAAGGATCCAGGCTCGGCATCGTTTTAAAATCTCCTATGGGCAGTGTCATTAGGCAATCTATCAAAACTTCTAAATTGACTAACAATGAGGCAGAGTATGAGGCCATGATTGCAGGTCTCGAACTAGCCAAGGGCCTTGGAGCAGAAGTCGTCAAGGCAAAGTGTGACTCCCCTTTGGTAGTAAATCAAGTAAATGGGAGCTTCGAGACGATCGAATGCAGAGTCACTTAGACAAACTTCAAATGACATTGCACCGCTTCAAGGAATGGACACTGGACCATGTACCTCGAGAACAGAATAGCGAGGCCGATGCACTTGCAAAATTAGAGTCATCGATTGAAGAAGATGATATTGTCCCGGGAAATATCGTCCAACTATCGAAGTCGGTGGACGAAGAAGGCCATGCAGAGATTAATTTAGCAAGTTTAACGTAGGATTGGAGGAATAAGTACATCGACTACTTGAAGCATGGGAAGCTCCCCACGGACCCAAAAGAGTCGAGAACACTTCGAACCAAAGCATCTCGATTCTCTCTCGATGAAAATGGAACGTTGTATAGAAGAACCTTTGATGGACCACTAGCAGTGTGCTTGGGACCCGAGGATAACTATTACGTACTACGAGAAATCCACGAGGGCACTTCTGGGAACCACTCTGGTGCAGACTCTCTGGTTTGCAAGATGATCAGAGCGGGGTATTATTGGGACAACATGGAAAAGGATACCAAGGAGTTCGTCCGAAAGTGTGATAAATGCCAAAGATTTGCACCGATGATCCATCAGCCCGGTGAACAACTCCATTCGATCCTATCCCTGTGGCCGTTTATGAAATGGGGGATGGACATCGGCGCCCCCCTACTAGTAGCGTCAGGCAAAGCTAGATTTATTTTGTTTAAGACTGACTGCTTCTCAAAATAGGTTGAAGCGCAGGCCTTCGAGAAGATAAGAGAAAAAGAAGTCATCGACTTCATATGGGACCACATCATATGTCGGTTTGGGATACCCGCAGAAATAGCATGTGGCAATGGAAAACAGTTCATCGGCAGCAAAGTAACAAAATTCCTTGAGGACCATAAAATCAAAAAGATTCTATCAGCACCTTACCACCCAAATGCAAACGGTCAGGTGAAGTCCACAAACAAAACCATCATTCGAAACTTAAATAAAAGGTTAGATGATGCAAAGGGGAAATGGAGAGAAGTATTGCCCGAGGTGCTATAGGCATATCGAACGACATCAAAGCCGAGCACGGGGGAGACCCCGTTTTCTTTGGTATAAGGGTCCGAATCATTGATCCCAGTCGAAGTCGGGGAACCTAGCATCAGGTTTCAGCATGCCACCAATGACTCAAATCACGAAGCTATGAACACTTATCTCGAACTACTCGATGAAAAATGTGAGGCTGCATTAATTTGAATGGCCGCTCAAAAACAAAGGATCAAAAGGTATTACAACAGAAGGACGAACCTTCAATATTTCAGAGTCGGGGACTTAGTCCTAAGGAAAGTCACTCTCAACACTCGAGACCCAAATGAAGGGAAACTAGGTCCCAATTGGGAAGGATCATACCGTGTCCTCGGAGTCATAGAGAAAGGATCCTACAAACTTAGCACAGTGGAAGGCGAGCAACTACCAAACAATTGGAATGTATCATTGCTTAAGTGATAGTACTGTTGAGGCGAGCAACTACTAAACAATTGGAATGTATCGTTGCTTAAGCGATATTACTGTTGAGGTATGACCTTCTCCCCTTTTCCATTTGTATTTAAAACTAACTCATTGCAGATGTTCGATTGGAGATATCGAGGCACCTTTCAGCTCGAAGACCTTGGGTTTAAAAGCATGCGTTGCACTCTTTTTCCCTTAGATCGGGTTTTATCCCAAGTGGGTTTTACCGGCAAAGTTTTTAACGAGGCAACACCTATATGCTACCTAAGAAACATTCAACAAATATTCAAGGCTTCTTTTCAATCAACCTTGAATACTGTGGGGCATCACCCTTGGAGGTCATATTTTTGAGAAAGATACTTCACGCCTAAGAGGGCCTCGATAGGAGAACTTTGTAATGGGCCAAACGGTCAAATGAACCGTGTCTATATAGAATAGTCAGAGCCCCGACGGCAAAACATGTACACATGTATCAGCTATTTAAAGAAGCATTCTGATTATATCAAAAGCACTTTGTATCTCAAAGACGTTTACTATCATACGAGCTCTACACTTACAATCCTACGGAAAGAGGCTCAAGGGCCAAAGCACCCTGAAATACTCGGTGACTGTCACTGACAGTCAATACATCCAAGTTATCAAAAATTCGGACTCATAAAACCTCAAAGAGGCACCCCCTCGAAACAAAGGCCAAGGCCAATATGCTCGGGGACTAACTTTTCGAACAAGTTCAGAAAGTTATCGGGAAACAAGTCCAAGTGACAAACCCGAAGGCTATGGCCATACTAAATACTATGGTCACATAAAGGCTACAGCCAAAATAATGCAATTCGGAGACGTCCGACTTCTGCTATAAAATTAAAGGCCTTCAAACATTGAAAAATCAGTTAAGTCATGCTACCCCCTGCAAAAGCAAGATATAAAGGGCTTCGATAAATTCAGCCCCCCGAAAAATCGCAGGGCTTCGATAAATACAGCCCTCGAATAATCCAAAAGCTTACATAACACCAGCCTTCGGAAAAACCTCAAGAGGTATTCGATTATGTCTACAAAAACAAATGACTAATAAGGTTCTGATACGTTGAACCTTCGAAAAACCCAACTGGTACAAAAACACATGCTAAGGCATAACTAAAATTTCACTAAGTCTTTTAGCTGAAATGAGGAAAAAATTATAGCCATTTTAGAGGACGAAACGGCATAACTTAAGAGCCCAAGGGCCAACTTGAAGAGCGTAAGGGCCGATGTATAAGAGCCTAAGGGCCAACTTAAAAGACTCAAGGGTCAAAACAGATAAAGGTCGAGACCTCGAATCGGACTCAAGAATTTCAACATCCCGAGCTCACATCAAACCAATCTAAACTTTACTCGAGGAGTAATAAAACCTTAAGGGGTATGATGTTGATCAATTAAAGCCTAAGGGTTTATTGCGTTCTGAGTCCGAACCAATACTAATTTGAATTAGCGAAATTTTCTACAAACAGGGAAAAAATAAAATTCAACACGAGTCGAGGATAGAGCAAAAAGATACTCTATATTCAGAAGGGAAATTTACAAAACATATTTACAATGCCCACAAGTGGACCTTGCACAAAAGAAAAAAAAAAGAAGAAAGCCTAATCTATTTTCGGGGTCACACCCCTGGGAGCATCATCTTCAGAAACTGCATCTTCAGCGGCTCTATCTTCGGGGTTCTCCTCTCATTCGGGAATCCCTTCTCTACCTTCCTCGTCCCCGGATCCACTCACCATATCCTCCTCATCGGAGGAGACAAGAAATCTAGCATCGGTTTCTCGCGTCTTTGCCTCGGCTATCTCCCCGGTGAGGTTAAAACCTCGGGCATGAATTTCTTCGAGAGTCTCCCTCCGATCTTGGCACTTAGCCAATTCATTGCTCTATTTCCCCCAGTAGGAGGCCTCCCTCAACTCAGCTTGAACGGTCGCGGTTTCCCTCAAGTATATGTCAATGGATTTATCAGCCTCAACCTTCACCTTCTCAGCTTCGGCCTTGTCCTGTACAGCTTCAACCTTAGCCTGTGTAGCTTCGGCCCGGGCTTTAGCTAGCTCGGCCTCCAAATCCTCGATTTTACTAGCCTGAGCCCGACCCTTCGCTTCAATGCCTCGGAGCTGAGTTTCAGCCGAGGCCAGTTGGGCCACAACAGCTTCTTTATCGGCAGCAAGTTGATCCATGTTCTTCTTCCGCTGAAGACAATCAGCCCGAACTTGATCTACCTCGCCCCAGAGTTGCCTGATCATATCTAGCTTTTGTTGCAGCTGAGATATCAAAGTATTAGCCTCCGAAGTATTTCCAAGAAGGTTGTACTCTGTTAAAATTACAATTACCTGCTCATCCAACTCGGACTCGCTTTTTTGAGCTTTGGCCAATGCAGTTCGGAGATCCTTAAGCTCTTCTTCCTTCTGGCTATAGAGGAGCCTCAGGGCCTTCTCTTCGCCCGAAACTTTCTTAAGCTCGGCCTCACATTGGCTCAGCTCAACTCTAAACTTTACGATGGCCTGTAAGTTAAACTGAGACATATCAGTCAAAAGAAAAGAAAGTAAGAAAAAAATTACAATAAAAAGGGCAAGTCCTTACCCGAGAAAGGAGATGTTGAGCCTATTCGAAAATGGTGGCTGCATCATTAAGGTCATCGGCATCCTCAATCCCAGCGTATCAACCCTGAAACAGATCATCCTTGATGACCTTGTTCGGATCGGGCATGCACAGAGCGTTGGCTTCTTCGATTGCCCCTTCGGAAAAGGTTGGCAATGAAAGGGAGTGACATGTTGTCATGGCCCCGAGCTCTTCACTTGAGGCATTCCCATTAGCACTGGGGGTCTTAGAATTTACCCCTATGGTATAGTTGTTGAAGACGGAGGGACAATCTCAACCTCCGGGGACACAGGAGCTCTGCCCGCTTCTTCCTTCGAGGTCTCCTCACCACGGGATGAGGTTTCCAGTTTGAAAGGCTCGGCGGCCTCGACTAGCTTCCTGGTCCGAGTCACCAGCGCTGACTCTTCATTATCATTTTCTTCATCATCCGGGGAATCACGGGCCAAATCAGCGCCCGTTTGAGCAAATCTTTTCTTCAACCTTCGAGAGGGGGTTTTCTTGTCTTGAGGGTCTTCGGGCTTCGAAACCCTTTTCCTTTTTTTATCCTTCTCAGACTTCGAATTTGAAGGCTTGGCCTTTTCCTCGGTCGGAGCCGGCCTCATTGCGAATGCATCGCCGAGGCCTGCACAGGTAAGCGTGAATAAAACGTTGTCAATGTATGAAAAACATTTGAAATTGTTGAAAGACACTTACTGTGGTTCTTGGCCTCCCACTGGCCCTTCGATAACTCACGCCACTTGTGCTCGTCGTAGGAAGAAGTGGCAGCTAACTTTTGGACCCAATCCTCGAGGTCGGGCACCGCTTGGGGCGCCCAAGCATTGGCTGCCAAAAGAAAGATAAAAGCGTTATGAAAAATGGAAGCAGAATATGAATAGATACTGGGAATACTAACTCCAATTACGGTTAAAGTTCCACCTCTCCGGGAACGACATTTTATCCCCGGGGATGACGTCCGAAGTTCTCACTCTAATGAACCGGCTCATCCAACCCAGATATTTGGGTTCGTTAGTACTTGGAAAGAAGCATTTCGTTGTTCGGCGCTGCAGCTTGATGAGCCCTCAAAATAATTGGGGCCGATACAATCGAACCAGGTGGTTGAGGGTGAATTCCAAACCCTCGGCCGTTTCGGTATAGTACCATAACATGATTACGATATGCCAAAAAGAGGGGTGAATCTGACTGAGGGTGACTCGTACGTTTTGCACAAGTCGATCACCACTGGATCAAGGGGACCCAGTGTGAAGGGGTAAGTATAAACACTCAAAAAACCCTCAACGTGGGTAATAATGTTTTCATCGGGGCGTGGGATCTGAACCTCGATCTCATTTCCCCAGCCACAGTCCTTCTTTACATCCTTGATAAGTTTCTTCGTTATCAAGCTGATATATCGAGATGCGTGTTCGCATCGGCCGGGGATGTCAGGAGGATTCTCAATGCTAAAATCTTAATAATGCAAGGACTGGGGGGGTGATTTCCTCAAGTGTTGGCGGCACCACCGGTTTGGCCTGACGGGAAGCAGAAGAAGATGATGCTTTGTCCTTTTTAGAGACCGTTTTGGATGTTTTGGCCATGGTTATAAGCTAAAGAATACGGGTTGCAAAGGAATTTGGTGTTTCTGGCAAGAGCTTGGCGTTTTCCGGTGCTTGAATAGGCAAAGGAAATGGGTGATTAGAGAAAGAGATGAAGACCGGAAAGGGTGAAGAAAGAGTAAAGTTCTTTACTTAGAAGAATCGCCTTATATTTATAGAAGGGCAGCGACAGTTCGGCAGCACTAGTGACTGACCAATACTGGCATGCATTCAATGTTTTGGGAAAGTGGACCGACGGGACATTTCAGTCACTTCGAATGTCTACGTCACGGGCATGACATCATCACGAGAGGTTCGGGAAAATCGAGGTTCAAATTATTTCTTATCATCTTATTCTAAGAAATGCGAGGACGATCTGTATACGGTCGAAATCAGAGAGCTCGATTTCGAAGACTTGATCATACTCCGAGCTTGAGTTCAGGAAGCTCGAAGTAAGAATCAAGCCTCGACTAGATGTGCACCTCGAGAAGCAAGTTGGAGACCCGTCATGATCTGCCACAAGGGCAATACAATTTCGACGACACTCAAGAAAGAGCGGGAATTTTTCAAGGACACGTGGATCAGGGCACAAATTAAAGGATAAAATTTGTACGAAATAGTACGAGTCCGTACCAGGGTGTTATACAACTGTACCAATAGAATTCTTTACCACAATTAGGAATGTACCATATTAGGATTTTCCCCTCCGATATAAAGGGGACCCCAATCATTTGTAAAAACATTCTCATTCACTACAATAGAACATTCTACTCTGCTTTTCTCGTTTACTATGCTCCACAATTGTCCTTCAGCTCTATTGTTTTTATTTTATAGTTTATACTTTATCGTTCTTAGCTCACCTCGAGGCCCCTGAGATAATCGAGCTCGAGACCCCTCTTTCTCTAACAATACTGGTTTTGTTCATCAATTTTTCTCACTTAAGCTTAGTATTACTTGTATATATTCACTAGTATTGGAATAAATCACATATCTTTAAAATCACAAATCACATTTAATTGTTATTCGCATTTTTCAAGGTAAACAATCAAATCAATAAAAAATTATACCTTTTTTACTTTAAGATGCTCAATTTAAAAATAATAATTCAAGTGAAAAATGGGGCCCCAAATTTTTTGGGGGCCCAACGCCATTGCTTCAATTGCCTTACCTTTCAGCCGGCAGGCACTAAACGTTGTTTGAACTTTTTTGCCACACACGCACAGAAAAAAAAAAAAAAGTTCTTTTCCTTAAAACATTGTAGAAAAAGTTTCAAATCTTAGAAAATTTGAAATACGCCTTTCAGGAGTTATTCAGTTTTCCAAAGACTTAAAAGCATGAATTGGGAAATCTTTGATAAACGCAAGCATTCTTTTTTTAGCAAAAACAGTTCAAACACTGCAAAAACTGAAAAACGATCCTTGCAAATTCACGTAGGGAGTTTCTCATAGAAAAAGGTCTTGATTGGATCAGGTTTTTTACCCCCATGTCAATCCCAAACTAGCCTAAAGGGCCAGGATTCGAACTCGTCACATCGCTGCAAATTGTAACAAGTTTGTCTAGAGATGAAAGTAGAAAAAATTAGAATGCTGAGATTGATGTGTTGGTATACTATGAGAGATAATGTCACAAACGAAAATATTCGGGATAGGTGGAAGTGGCCTCCGTGGAGTAAAAGATGCGAGAAGTGAGGCTGAGATGGTTCGGGCATGTGAGGAGAATATGTGCAGATGTCTCGGTGAATTGTGAGAGGTTGAATATGATGAGTCTAAAGAGAGGTAAAGAAAAGCCGAAGAAGAACCGGGAGGAGGTGATTAGGCAGAACATGGTACATTTTCAGCTTACCGAGGACATGACCCTTAATAGGAGGTTGTTGATGTCTAGAAAATTAGGCCAAAAGGCTAGTAGGGTGTAGAGCGTATGCCCTTTTCATACTAGTAGTTTTAGTGTTCTCTTCAATTGGTCTTATTCCTACTACCTAATGTTGCTTATGCGTTGGTTTTGTTGTTATTTTGTTGTTGTTACTGCTTTTTCCATGAATTTTTCACTACTATACTTCCTTTCTTACTGCTTTGATTATGTGTGTCATGAGCCAAGTGTCTATCGGAAATAACCTCTCCACCTACTTCAAGTAGGGGTAAGGCTATGTACAGCTCCCCAGACCACACTTATCGGAATACACTAGATATGTTGTTGTAATAAGAATTTCTACAGAAATGCAGTAAAAGATTACAAATCAAGATCTGTTATGATAAATAACCACTTCTCCACCTAAATGTGCCATATTCATTGGCAGTTTCAGTGAATGACACAAAATTCTGAAGCATCAAATTTATTAGTATTATCTTTCTTTCTACACTCCCAACTTTCCCCTCCATTATTTTACACCATATTCTGGATCACTAAACTAAAACTTGAAAGCCAACCAAGTATGACAGAGTTTAACTCAAGCAAGGGTTTCCCAAATTATACATATTCATCAACAAGAGGACCTAAAACAAGTCTCAAATTAGAAAGACATCTATCTCCAATGAGTACTAAATTCAATTTGACACTCAGAAAAGGAAATGTTGGAATGTATACAACAACAACCCAGTGAAATCCCACAAGTGGGGTCTGGGGAGGGTAGTGTATACGCAAACCTTACCCCTACTTCGGAGGAGTAGAGAGGCTGTTTCTGATAGAAACTTTGCTCAGAAATGTATACAAATAAGCTTAAAAAGGAAAAGCAGAAAAGGGAAATGCGAAAAAGGATATACTTTCCACGTGGCAAATGGAAAGTATGTGCTAGAAGAGAACTATCAAAGAGGAAGTCAAGCTTTCAGCTACACTGTATAAGAGCAAGAGAGCCAATTACTGGCAAAATAGACACTTGTGTAAGCATTGCTATATGATTGTACAGGTGCAATCGCGTAATAAATGGCTATACAAGGATTCAAGTACACGCATTCAAACTGCGTGAATTCAGGTAACGGCTAAAAGGGAGAAACCGAAAGGAAATTATACTCAACAAGGGATGCATAACTAAGAAACACGAAAGTGGAATATCATAAAAATGAATCTGGACAACTAGCAGGTAAACCTCATGAATACCATGCATCAACTAAGGTTACAATCTCGCGTCAAGTTTACAACTCTTAAAAGCCGGTTTACCATCCATAAGCTTCTGATTTTCTTTCTCATCTCGACAGCAGCAACAACAACAACAACAACAACAAAAACCAGTGTAATAAGGGGTCTGGGGGTAGAGTGTGCGCAGACGGCAAGACCATACCCTTACCTTGTGAAGGTAGAGAGGTTGTTTCCAATAGACAACCAGCTCAAAGAAAAAAGAAAAAGAAGCAGTAATAACAAATGATATTAATATCAAAGCACCATATAATTGGTGCCTACACCATTTTTTTCTTTGTTTTTTCATGTATTCACAAAATAAAAAACAGGTGAGTATGAAACTGTCACAATAAAGGAAAGAATTCCTAAGATAACATGTATGAAACTGAAAGTTGGAACAAAGTACTTCATTTCCAAAGCTACCAATTGTCTTGAAAGTAAGCTTAATTTGTGGACCATCAATTGCAAGAATAAATGTACTCAGTACACAAGCCAAGATGCTAAAGAACAACCTTGCAGAACCTTATTTCTCTCCTCGACAAAGTCAAGAAAATAAGGATCGCGAAACCCAAAAAGAACAAGTTCTATGACTTTCCTAGAGAAGCTTTAGCAAACACTAATCAAAATCTATCACTGTATTGCTCCCTTATGTTATTTCACCTATCTCTAGCTATTTGATGGCCACTTTTGGAATATCATGTTACTGAAAATGGGAGAAGACAATTCAATTGAAAGGAACTTTGGATAGAAGTTGAAAAGGAAAAGAAGAATTGTACTCAAGACCTTCCATAGAAAACTATGCTGTTGAATCTTGAGCCAAGTTTGTGCTCCCCCACTCTGAAAAGGATTAAAAAAAAAAAGAGAGATTGTGAAAAGAAAAAAAAAAGAAGTTGGGATAAATTACCCATTAGCAAGAATCCTGTTGCCCCAGAAACCAATTATGTATCTATCGGCATCCAATGCCGCTACAGTACAACACATGGGGGCTGCCAAATTCCATATCTTCAGCATCCCATGACGGCACAATTATACACAAAGCTACCAGATCGCTTTCGGCCAAGCAAGTTCCATTGCGGAGGCCCTTCACTCGGTACCCACGAATTCACTTCAATATATCCTTCACCAATTGCCCTAGGCCCTCCAATTACAATTAGCCTATCACCACATGCTCGAAAAGCCAAACCCCAACCGTTCATTGAAGCTGCTCTTTCGGGCAGTCGTCCTATGGTAACCCATTCTTTGTTCTGCTTGTCATACTTCCTCACCTCCATGTCAGCATAATCAGCAGCATACAATTCATTATTTACAACTGCCACCAAAGGAGGTGCTTCAGATGTAGCAGGCATATCGTTCCTTGCTGTACGCACAGGAGACATGTTCGGGATTTCAGTCCATGTTCCTGTTTCCAGATCATACTCCTCCCCGCATGTCAACAGCTTTGATTCAGCTCCTCCAATGCCTCCTATCACATAAAACTTTCTATCCATGAATACCCCAGAACACATCTTACGTGGCTTGTTCATGCTCGGCAAGGTCTTCCATGTTCCTGCCTCCGAATTGTAAAGTTCAGCTGAGCTAAGAATACTGCCTTGCGAGTCACAACCACCAGCTAGAATGGCAATTTCCCCGAGGCTGGCGGAACCAAATAAACATCTTGGTGCATTCATCTGCATTCCAGATGACCACGTATTTGTCAATAAGCTGTAACGATAAATGACATGCGCCAATACCTCCTTTCCAAACACAAGCAGCTCTGTGCCAACGGCCAAAGACTCCTTGTCGGAGAACACAAAGCATTCATTGGGATTCATAGTTGGCAGATGCATCCAACGGCGGCGAGTAGGGTCAAAAGCTTCCCATTCAAGGAGCTGGCAGGAGAAATAAACCCAATGCTCAACCACACCATTTTGCCGCCGCAATCTGTAAAGTTCACCGTTCCTAATTAATGAGCGAAAGCTACTATTCAAAGATGCTATGGCGCCATAATCCGACCTAGAGCAACGAATGAGACAACTGATGGAGTTGTCACGGCCAATTGCATGAATAAGCGAGCTCGAATCAGAATTATCCCCAGCATGACGCTGATTGTCAGCTTGCTCATCAGGGGATGCTGAAGAATTGCCCAAGGATAGAGCCACTCCTTCCACTCGGTTGAAAGCATCGGACTGCTTTGGCAACTTGCATTGCACATGTTCACTCTCCTCATCATTTTCCAATGGCCTTTTGCCACGCTGGACCTCAATCCTATCAAGGCGATAACTCATGCAAGCTGCCCAGTTACTTTCTGTCCGATAATCCCTTGACACCAAACAAGACCGGTCTTCTAACATGTCGTCCAGATTCAACCCAATAAAAGCACAAGTTCCGCGGCCTTGCTCTGATCTGGATCTACCCTCTGTTCTTCCTCACAAGACTGATATCCACTGCAGAAAATTAATAAAGAACAACAAATTTTCCCCCAAAGAGAAAAATATCAAAACTCATAAATTCAGGGCAAATTAAGAAACTACAAAAAGAGAAATTTTCAATCATCCAAAGCAGGGAAAAAAGAAATTTATAGCTGTATTTGGTTCAACATCAGTTTCGATCATTAATTAAAGCAAATCCAAGTAACGCCAATGTCTTTTTATGGATAAATACAATCCCAATAACGCAAATGCAGGGATTTGTCAGCAAAGCAAAACACCACGCACACAAAAAAAAAAAACATCTATGGACAGCTCATTGATTCAAGTAGAAAAACCAACAATCCAGATCAAGAAAATTCCTTACAAAGATTCAATTTTTAATACATAACATAACTGAATAAGTAAGCAGATCCTTGAAACCAATCAAATGACAAAAACCCATAATCAAAAACTCAAGAATACACCCTAAAAATCAAAACTTTCAATCAAATAAGCATGCAAGAATCATTAAAGATGCAAACTTTAGCACACCCAGATCTCCTAAATTCAGATCAAACAACACCCTTTTACTCAAATTCACTAAAAATTCAATCTTGCATTCATTTCAATGCTTAAAACAAGAAAACATATATAAATTGCAACAAAAATAAAACAGTTTATGCAATTAAAAAAAATAAAGAAATAGTTAAATAGCACAGAAAACTTACAGATTGGATAAGATGAAAAGTGAAGCTGATTGGAATGAATGAACTGAAAAAGAACAATCTTTTTTCTTGTGTATGTAACTTAAATTCTACCACTATGTTTTTTTTTCTCCTATCTCTATAGTTTTTTCTTTTCTTTCTTTCTTTCTGTTTTTCTGTTTGTACTAGTATAAGGGCAGTTACTTGTTTATTTTTTGTTTATTTTCTATTTGGAAGAAGAAGAAGAAGAGAAGAAGTTATGGCTTTGGATACTCTCTGAAAATCAAAGTAAGGTTTGGCTTATGCTTTGGGGCATAATCTTTGAAGGACAACTTTATCTCTCTTCTTCTTCTCATCTCTCTCTCCAAAACTCTATTTTATTTCAACTACTTAAATAGATTTTCTGCAAAAAAATAAATAAAAAATAAAAAGGTTTTTTTTTTGGGTTGGGGGGGTTTGGGGGGGGGGGGGGTTCATTCCACAGAATAGTTGTTTACATATTTACACATAGACAGCTGGATTTGTGTAATTGTGTGTGTAGTGTGTGTGTGTGTATTATGTATATGGATTTTTATTTATTATTATTAAATACAAAAAAATACAAGTGAGAGATAAAAGACAAAAGAGAGAGGTGGAAGAAAGGAGGATAAGCGTGGAGGAGGAAGGTTGTGGGTCCCACTATACAGCTTAGTTGAGGTTAGCTCCTTCACCTCTTTTTTCCTTATGTTCTTTTTGATCACTTTAAATTAAAATAAAATCATATAAATAGAAATTCGAAGAAAAAAAAAAGGAAAATAAGCTAAGACATCAAAACTAAAACACGATCTCTTTGCAAAAATAGCACGATCTAGCTAGTTTTCGGACTGGTCATTCAAAAATAGTCAATATTTATCAAGTTAATGAAAAATAGCCACTATTTTGCTGCAACAGAAACCGGTCCAGCATAATATACTGGAGTTCGGTGCACCTGTGTATGAACTTCTAGCATATTATGCTGGACCGGTATATTTTATTGGCTCCAGTATAATATATTGGAGAGTGGAGCACTGGTGCTCCAAACTCCAGTATATTATGTTGGACCGGTATATTATACTGCAACTCCAGTATATTAGATTGGAGTTTCGGTATAATATACTGGAACTCCAGTATATTATGCTGGAGTATTTTTCCGAATTTTGAACAATGTTTTCGTTCAGATTTATCTTTACATGAAAAGTGGCTAAATTTCGATTATTTTTAAAACTAAGTTATTTTTAAACAACCACTTGTAAATCTGGCTATTTTTAAATTTTTCCCGATCTCTTTACATAACATAAAATTAATTAAAAGAATCTAAATTATTTAATACTAAAATGAACAAGTTCAAATAGATCAAGGTAGTTAATGTTGATTCATATAGTTGATCTTAATAAGTTTGAAAGTAACGCAAAATTGTTATTGTTGTAATCTAGTAATATAAAGAATAGTATCACATTCGAAGTTCTTTTATAAATAAAGGATGTGAATAAAATATCACATCGATTACCTTAAACGTGAAATTAGGGATGGAGGACTAGCTCATTTGTTGAATTCTTTGCCTTCCGCAGTTAAGGTAGAGAGTTCAAACTCTACTAATAATAATCGCATTCCCTTTCGTTTTTGTCCATCCCCTTCCCTAATGTAATTAATTACAAAAATACAAACTAGAGAAAAATGATCTTTCTTTTTACGTAAGTATATAGAATACATAATAATCAAGAGAAAATCATCATATTCCTGACTCATTTCTCTTTCATTTAATAGAGACCAAAAAACATCAAGAGATTCCTTCGAAAATGTAAAACAAATTGATTTTTTTTCTTGAGTTAATTTTCGTAATTTTGGTCTTTTTTTTTTCCTGATTGCTTTCTGGGTATTTGTTAATAATAAAAGTTAAGGGTGCGGAGAAGGGGGATTAAAGAGGTGACTAGTGACCGAAAGAAAGCGGTGGAGAGACGTATTTGTGCTCGAGAAAGAGAAGTAAAGTAGGAATAAATGGGATTACGTTCTCTTTACGTTTTTTTTTTTATTTCATTATCTAGTATCTGAAACATATTGGCCAGACTAATTTAATTCGCGTCTCATAAAATTTATTTAAAATTACACCCTACTAAGAATAGACCCTTTTCAATGCTAGAATTGAAATTACTAATTAGGGATAGAAAGTATATCGTACATCCCACTAGGAAAACCTTTGTTTTGGCAAGAAGAGATGAATAAAGCCTAAATATTTTCTGCATTTCGGGTTTTAAATGTTTATTTCCTTATATGATGTATTTTCCCTCACATTTTAATGTCAATCTTATTCCTTCTCAAATTGCCATATATGTCTAACAAATATCATCATTTTCTCAATGAAATTTCTCATGGTAAATTTTGACATAAAAAGATTGGAATAACCTTTTAATTTAACTTTCCAAATACTTATAGCTTGGAAAACTAGGGTTAGCTCTAACCAGCACAAGTGATAGTTTGAACACTGCTTCATGGCATTTACCTAAAATACATGATTTTATAATAATAAATTGTGATAACATTATCTTATTGGGTTATTTCATCTTTGTAGCATTATATCTTGTTTATGTCACACGTTTCAATCAAATATTCTTTTTCAATGCAATTATAGAGGATAAAAATCAAGTTTGTTTCTAATTCTATAATAATTTTTTTTTTGTCAATATTTTTCTTGAATATGAAGCAAATAAAATTTATTTTATTCGACAAGTACAATGTTATTTTCTTTAAGTTATTGTAAATAATTATTGATTTAACATATCGAGAATTATTATAAAAAAAATTCCCAGTTTGGTTATAAAAGGCTAAGTTTGGCTCCGTTGGTTCACTGCAATAAGAGTATTATCAGTAATTAAAAAATGTCGTTATTTTTCTTGAGAAGTGATAATACATAGTAATGCAATTTAATGCAAATAGAATATTTCTTTAATAAATTTTGTTTGTTATTAATTTTTCTTGACCAGTGACATGTTAAAGTATTACTATATACTTTGACCAAGAAAAAAAGCAACTTATACTATCCGGAAATTATTAATGAAAGTATCCTTTGGAATAGATTTTGCTTCATAACAATTTAAGGCATCTATCTTTTTCTTTTAGTGGAAAAGGACCTAAAATGCTCTTTTACTATATGAAATAGGACAGGCTAGCCCTCCGTTAAAAGTTGGTCTTTATTCTGTCTTTGCCGTCAATAAATGGGCTCGTATATGCCCTCCATCACTAACGGGAGACTCATAAAGCTACGTGGAATATATGTGAGGGCAATTTAGACCTAGTTCGAATTGTACAGGGGCATATATGAGTCAGTTATAATAGTCATTTCTCAAACACTTCACAACTCTATATCAGTTTACTTAGACACCTATTTGACAACACCAAAATAATTATCACATCAAATAAACTAAGTCATAGACACAAACATTCTAATGAACGGCAATGACTTCATTAAATCCTTGTACAAAAACATAAAGCTTCATTACATAATAAAAGATAACAATTAAGCAACAATAACACTAACATTACATATCATTTCCCACTGATCCAATCTAATCTTATGAGGGGAAAATTACCCGCATGAAAATCCACATCTTCTTCCGAAATTTAGCATCAAGCACAACTGAGTACTCTAAATCGGTCACTTTCTTCATTAGAACATTTCTTTCCAATTCCGATAAGGCTCTATTCCTCCATGATCGACAAGCATCATAACATTCTCAAGATCAAATTTTCCTTTGGAGAGCATTTCTTTCACGGATTAGAGCTTCATTTTCCTTCTTTAAACTACATATGAGATTTGAAACTCTAGGAGGAAGCTTTTCATCTTGCCATTCCCAATAAGAATATTTTTCATCCTAAAAACCAAAAATAAATAAAATAAATTTACAAGCAAATCGGAATAATTAAAAGAACTCATCAAAAATTTTACTTACCTCATGCTTCGGGCACTTGAAAAACCTTCTCCCAGCATTTAAAGGTGTCCATGCCATGAAATAATTGGCAGTAAGTCCGTAATGACACCTCCTATTCGACCCCTTTGAGCTACTAGAACATTTCGACATTGTCTTTTGTTGTCTTTTGTTATGATTCGACCCCTTTGAGCTACTAGGATTTAATGAACTCATTGCCGTTCATTTGAATGTTTGTGTCTATGACTTAGTTTATTTGCTGTGATAATTAGTTTGGTGTTGTCAAATAGGTGTCTAATTAAACTGATATGGAGTTGTGAAGTGTTTGAGAAATGACTATTATAGCTGACTCATATATGCCCTTGTACAATTCGAGTTAGGTCTAACTTGCCCTCACATATATTCCACGTGGCTTTATGAGTCTTCCGTTAGTGATGGAGGGCATATACGAGCCCATTTGTTGACGGCAAGGGCAGAACAGAGACCAACTTTTAACGGGGGGCTAGCCTGTCCTATTTCATATAGTAAAGGGGCATTTTAGGCCCTTTTCCATTCTTTTAATTCTCGTTGACTAACACATTGCATTAATATGAATTTCTCTAGTTCAACTTTCAAAAAGAGTAAGGATGGTTAGGCCTCATTTGTTTGCACTTAATGGAGGATTAAATCATAATTATTTAGATCTCAGACATTAAGTGTGTTTATTTTTAAAGTCTGAATCTTAATTATTCACATCTTAGTTAAATGTGTTTTTTTAGAAGAATTAACCTAAGTAGCCGACCATCTAATATCTTAAACTAAAAGTAGCCCGCGGATGTATAATATATTCATAGTTAAGGTATAATATATGTATAAATATATCAATATATAATTTATGTATATTGGCTAGAAAAAATAAATAGTCAATTTGACCGACTATTTTTTTAACAATCCCTTCTTTTACTGCACAACTACTTAATGAGTTTGAATAGGTCTATATTATTAAGATTTATAATAGAGATTTATTTTCATTAAAATGCTATCATCCATATTCATTATTAAATGTCGTCATCACCTACCATTATCAACTACTACCATGCCATCCACCACCACCATCCTCAATCGTATCCGCCACCATTATCGACTACCACCATCCACCATCCCCACCATTCTTACCACCATCATTCTCAACCACAACCAACATTCATCCACCTAAACTAACCATCCTATCACCATCAACAATCATAGCCGGTATTGTCAATCATTATAACTTACCACCACCCACTGCCACCATCCTCAATCACAACTACCATCACCATCCGCTATTATTAATTATCACCACCATCCTCAATCATAATTGCCACCATACAAATCACCACTAGCTACTACCCTGAACCACAACCATCAACTAAAACTACCACCAACCACCGCCTCTAGTCGGTATTCACAAACACTACAGTTAACCATCGCCACTAGTAACAATCATATTTTTTAAAAAATAATACATTTTATTGATTGAATATTAGATTAAAAAGTATTTCATTTGAATTTTATATTTATTAATTTTTAAATAATTCAGATTTTAAAAATCAAACAGTCTTAATCATTTAGTATTAAGATCTTAATACACATCGCAATATTTAGATGTGTATTCAGATTCAAATGCTTTAATATTTAGATGTGTATTTAGATTCAGGCGTGTTAATATTAAAAAAAAAAAGGCAAATGAGGCCTTAATCTATTTAAGGTGTTGAAATAATGGAGTTTGTTGTTTTTATTGACAATAATACTAGTACTTAATGTTACTTAATCCTACTAAAGTAGGAGCACAAAGGTGCTTGCTCATATATGTTGTGGTTTACAATTATCAATCTAGCACGTAAAATGCAGAACGTTTAAATTCCCTCCAATTCGATTATAAAAAGAAAAAGTGGTCTATACATTCAATAGTAAATTTATTCACCGTAATATTTCTTAATATGAAGAAATAATATATTTAACATGTAGTTGATGGCATAGCACATGGCTTTAAGAATATGTGTTCTCAACTATATATGGAGTAGAAATTTTTTTCTCTTTTCAAGAGAAATATAATTTCTCCAATTCAACTATGGCCAAAGGAGCCAAAAAAAAAAAGAGAGGTTAAGAATGGCTCACCACATTGAATGTGATGAATGATGATAATAATTGAAAAGTAGATTAATTTTTATTGTCACCACCCAAAAATTACAAGTCGGTGATGGTACCTAACTCAATCCGCTAGCTAGGTAAGCCAACTAACAGAAAATACAACTCAACTGAGATTATAAGAGAATAGAGAATAGATAACTGAACATTTACAAATTTACCCAAGATCTGATAGTACGAACACGAGCTTCTAAGACTTGAAATTTCAAAAAAAAACTGATACAAATAAATACTCATTCTGTTTGAAAGTTACATAAACAGATTATCAACAACCTAAGCTACCAAAGACAAGTGGCAGCTATACCCGAAACGCACGAACATCTTCCGAATCAGCACCCGACGTCACCAACAGCTTCGCTCCAAAAGAATTTGTACGCATCGTACAGAAGTGTAGTATCAGTACAACCGGCCCCATGTACAGATAAGTATTTTGTCTAACCTCGTCGAAATAGTGACGAGGCTTTTAGTTAAAAGATGTTTATTGTTATAACATGTACATTAAACTAACAGTATAGGCAGTTCAAAACATAACAGATAAAAGTACCGTATACAACTCTGCAAGACAGACAACAATTACTAGAAGGAATCACAATAGAAGATTTGCAATCTTTCTTGGTATGAGAAGTGTATCCAAGATATCAAGTTAAATGGAATGGTAACACCCTTCGTGCTTCTATCTCTTCCTCACCATATATAAATAATTTATGTGACAAATCAATTAGCACGGCAACACCCTTTGTGCGTTCAACTCATCCTTTCAGATGTATATATGATAGAACCAACTAGATGACAGAAATACCGATAACAAGAATTACTAATTAGGAAATACGCAAGTAGCAACAATGGACAAGGATATACATGTGGCAACAGTAAAAAACTAAGCAGAAAGCACGTGAGTAATAATAACAATTGGAAAACGAGGAATATCAACTTCAATTAACTAGCATAAGGGAAGCCTAGTACAAATATAACCAATAAGAAGGAAATACATGTTCTTTCCAAGTTAACAAGTAAGGGCATGAATTACTAGCATGGCGGAAGGCTTATACTAAAGCGCAACAGAATAGATACGACATTAGTATAATTATAAAAGCAGGAAATAGGCATGGTGTTTGCAAGCTAAACAAGCAGAAGGTATGAGTAACACAACAACAATTGAGATAGAGAACAATGACAGAATGATAGCAACAAGTCACATCAGATCTATAATTATGACAATACCGGTTCAAGGTAAAGGCATAAACGAATACACGGAAGACTGATATCAAACATAATACATGTCCCTCATCTTCGCCTGAATGGAAACACCCATCATGCCATGACCTCACGATAACATACAAGCATAACAATATAAATGAAATGGCACGGCATCACCCTTCGTGCTTTTACTCTCAAATGATATGGCACGGCATCACTCTTCGTGCTTTTACTCTCAATACGTGGCATGACATCCTTCGTGCTTTTACTCTCAATAATATGGCACGACATCACCGTTCATGTTCTATACTCTCCCTCACATGATAATGTAGAAACAATGGCACAGCATCACCCTTCGTGCTTTACACTCTTCCTTACCAAGCATATGTATATCAATGACAAACAAGGCAGGAAGCATAAATGACACCAAGAAGAGTGTTTTAACGGATATTCCAAATAAATCCCTTTCACAACTTTCCAAGTCAACATCAACAACTCTCAAGAACCGGAGTATTCAAATACTTCCACGAATCTCACAAATGATCCACAACACAAGTATAGAGTCTAGTATCTCAAGAATATCGGCCATAGTAATGTAGCAATGATTTCACATAGAGATGACCAAATTAGACAACATCAATGTATTCTCAGAATTTCCGTCAAGTTTGATCAAGTTATAATAAGCTAAGTCTTGGTTTCTATCATTTAATATTATGTTCTTAGTATATAAGAGTCGAGTAAGGCATGCAACAGGAGGTCACGAAATTCTACAAACATAAATGTAACATAATCCACTCCCCGAGCATGATTAACCCTGACACATACATATACGCTCGTCACCTCATATATGTATCACCCCCGTATGTAGCAAACAGTGACAAATAGGAGGAAAATTCCCTCAACAAAGTTAGGCAAAACACTTACCTCGATTCGCCTAACTCAATACTCAACTTAGCCTTTTCCTCTACAAATTCGCTTCCGCTCGACTCAATCTAGCCAACGACGACTTGAATACATAATACAATGCAAGAGAAAATAATTTCAATTAATAAAGCTGTGATTTTTATTCAATTTCTAGAACGTCAACAAAAGTCAAACCCTGGGCCCGCCCGGTCAAAACCCGGGCCTAAGGGTAGGTCTTGACTACCGATGGCCTCACAAGTCCAAATGTATATTTTGTTTTCAAATCCGAGTCCTATTTGACTCTCAAATCCCAAATTTTCATTTTCCAAAACTTCTACAAAATCCCCAAATTTTTCCATAGATTTCTCATGAATTTGATGTTGAATCTTATATAGAATCATGAAATATAGTTGATAAATGATTAAAGATACTCACCCAATGATTTGGTAGAAAATCCCTTAACAAAAATCGCCTCTCATCGAAGTTAGGGTTCAAAATACATAAAAATGAAGCTAAGACTCGAAATTCTCAGCACTTAAAAGGTTGCAAATGTCGCATTTGCGACATGGGGTTCGCAAATGCGAACCCTGCAAATGCGAGAAACTTATCGTAATTGCGAACCAGGAGGAGTCATGTCAAGGTCGCATTTGCGACCAAAACTTTGCAAATGCGAAGACCAACTCTCACAAATGCAGCATGGCTCATCGCAAATGCGAATTTTGCCCAGCAGCCCAGCCTTCGCAAATGCGATGACTTCTTCGCAATTGCGGCTGTCGCATTTGCGACAAAAACATCGCATATGCGATTATACCAGCACCAGCAATCACACATTATGAGAAATCATTTCGAAACCAATCTGAAACTCACCCAAGCCCTCGGGGCTCTAAACCAAATATACACATAAGTCTAAAAATACAACATGAACTCGCTCGCACGCTCAAATCATCAAAATAACTTCTAAAACCATGAATCGGACGCCAAAACACATGAAGATCAAACTAAACTTCAAGAACTTCTAGAATTACAATCGAGCGTCCGAACCATATCAAATCAACTCTGAATGGCGCAAAATTTTGCAGACAAGTTATATATGACGGAACGAACTTACTCGAAGCTTCAAATCATACATAACAACCTCGAAACGACGAATCACACCTCAAGTCAAAATCAATGAACTTTGAAATTTCAACTTCTACAACTGATGCCGAAACCTACCAAATCACCTCCCATTGACCTCAAATTTTGCACACAAGTCACATTTGTCATTACGGACCTATTCCAACTTCCGGAATCGGAATCCGACCTCGATATCAAAAATTTCACTCCTGGTCAAACTTCCCAAAAATCCAACTTTCACCAATTCAAGACTAATTCGACTACGGACCTCCAAATTACAATCTGGACGCGCTCCTTAGTCCAAAATCACCCAATAGAGCTAATGGAACTGACAAAACTCCATTCCGAGGTCAAATGCTATAAAATAAACTTGGTCAATTCTTCCAAATTAGAACTTAAATCTTAGTTCCTTCTTCCAAATCGATTCCAGATAACTTGAAAACCAACATCGACAATTTACACAAGTCATAATACATCATGCGGAGATACTCGAGCTCTCAAAAAGTGCAGATACTCAAAACGACCAGTCGGGTCGTTACATCTATTAATTTAGTAACCATATATTATATTATATCATTTAATCCTAAAGTATAAAAAGTATATTTTAGATGTTATTTTTCATGACAATAAAGCTAGTAATATATCATTTAATCCCACGATTACGATGCCAACTGCTTTTTAAATGCATTGGTTGGTGATTAGCAACAGAAATCAATTTTCTATAACTCATTTGATTGATAAATGAATTTACTAATCAAGAATTCTGTGGACCGCAAAGAAACAAATCAAACTAGACAAACAAAATTCCTAATAGGATTAATGTGATTAAAAAATTTCACATGCTTTAAAACTGTGCGTAGATTCTCCAATATAATCATTTCAACTTTGATTAAAATATACACTTAAAATATTTGTGTTGAAGACTTATTAAGATAAGGTCGGCATCAAACTTTGTTGTCTATTGTCATTTTGAAGACTAATATTAACTCATGCAACTTTTAAATTCTTTTTTTTCTTCTTTATTTCTCTCTTTCTTTTGCTTATTTCTCTTTTTGGTCTTAGAATGTCCACTAATTAATTAAATAACCAAAAATTTTAAAAAGAAATCCCCCCCCCCCCCCCCCAAGATTTTGGTCAATTGGTTTTATCAAACAAGGGTCAATTACAAAAAAAGTTGCTAAGTTGCCCAATTCCAATAAAAATTTAGGTCATCCAACATTATTATAATTGACCCGTTTGATGTGTTCATATTTTTTTTGTACTATTAGGCGCTTCCCCACCAATCAAATTAAGCCATAATTAAAAGAGAAACTTATCAAAGTCCAACTTTGCCCCTTATAGTCTTTAACCTTTATCCATTTCTCACATTATATTGTTGAAAACTTTGAACACCATCGACGGTACCGGCATTTTAAAGTGCGTTTTTTATTAGTATTATTTTTAACAAAAAGCTAATACTGATCCAAGACAGATTTAGAATTTTATTGTACCAATTTCAAAAGACCATTAAACGCTATATGTAATCGCTGTCTTCATATACTGTTCGTGATACTAAACCCGACAATATAACTAGTAATTATCCATAAATTGATTAATGCTTAATAAATTAGGATATGGGGGGAATTTTAGATTTAATTGAGAGCTAAAAACATTGGATTAGAGTCACAATCCCTTAATTGTGAAAGTAATCATTATCCAACTTCAAGATGATCTTCTACCAATGACCAAACACCAAAAGATAGAAAGTGATGGTAGGGTCATGAATATAGTTCTAAACCATCTTTTCTATTCCCCTAATTGTTTGTGGTCCTTTTCCATGTGTTAGATAATCACATCTAACGGCCAAATGTTAGTGATTATTTTTCTTTTCTTTTTTTTCATGAGATTTTGAATATCTCTAGATAAGATAAAATTTCCTTTTTGACTATTCCACCTTTTGTAATTTTTTTATATGAATATCCTCTCTTTTTAATTGGTCAAATTCACACCTCGATTCATGTCGTTCAACCTTAATTCGAGATTAACATCGCTTGACTATGATCACCCATCTTTTGCATATTTTTTTCACGTGTTCTTTTATACAAAGATTATAATCTTTCCTTCTATTTGTTTTTCATTGTATAACATGGATTTGTTGGAAAAGATATAATATTGCTTTTGGAATTTATCCACCTATAAAAAAAAGCTTTTTAATTTATGGATTAAACTCATTAAGGCAACACATATACACTTATACACTAAAATCGAAGTAGAATACCAAAAGATTTATCATTTTAGATCCAAATAGTAATTAAACGAAATGATGGTGATTGGTTGTTGCGATTTCGAATCCTTGTAGCCTTTTTTGACTTGTAAAAAGAACATCATAATGCATCCTTCTTTTAAACAACCGTTAAATACAAAATGACTAAATAAATTCAGCCGAAAAAAGAGAATTATTGCAGCATACTATTTCCTGTTGTACTAACTCATTTGCCGTTCGATCCCTGGGTATGGAGTCACCTTTATTATGGAGTATTTTATCCCCAATGTGGGACTTTCCGGCACGAATCCGGATTTAGTCAGACTCCAATTTGGATACTGGACATAACGTGGGAAACCCAAAAAAAAAAAAAAAAACTCATTTTAGTGTTCCAGTTTTTCCTTTTAACATTTTCTTCTGTATTTACACCCCCCCCCCCCCAAAGAATTTAGAAAAAAACCCAGAAAATTTGTAAAGAAAAAATATTGGAACGTGGACAAGGCAGAATTATTTTTCCTCTATTTTTGCTTTCGCATCAGAGCATATTCATGATTTTAAATTAATGAATGCAACTTTTAAAATTCTCAACTAATTATATTATAAAAATTATAAATTCAAATCTTATATTTGTTCACATTTTAGTAGATTTTAGCGATAAGGCTACATTTGCCTTTGTTTGGCATAAGCGCCCGATATTCGGCATATGGTACATGCTAATCCAATATATACTTAGATTTAAAATATTTGACGAATAATCGAGAGATCTCATTTATCCCATTGTATTTCTCGGTGGTCTATACTCTCGTTTAATGTAAGTTCTAGTTGACTTCACCTAATAAGAGCCCAAAAAAAAAAAAAAATTCACCTAATAAGAGCCAAAAACAAAAGTGATTGGGTGAGGAGGACGGGGTTGAGAAAGGGACAAATAGTGGCTTAGGAGAGCTTAGCTAAGGAATGGCGTGTCATGCTCAATTTTATAATTATCGTGTACGACTTGATGCCATAGTTTTTCTCTTTTTTGATTCGCAAATCAAACTATCTATCAAAATAATTATCCTAAATAAATATATATAGCGTCTATTTTAAATATTTTTGATTTAATATTAATTATTCTTAATAAAATTTTCATTTAATATTAATAAATTAGTATATATTCTTATTTAAATTTATAACTATTAGGTTAAAAATGATTAGTTAAGTACGTGTGAGAATAAAGGTGAATTAAAAAGAGTGTGTTTTTGGGGATTCGCTCGTGCGCCGCATGTGATTGCGGCTTTTCCACAACGACAAAGTTCCCCATTTCGTCAGTCATCACACGTGCCAAGCCCCCTGGATTTTTGAATCCGCTCAAACATCGCCCTCGTTCCTAGTGCCACGTGTCGGCGCACGTGAGTTCCCCCCTTTTCCCCCTTCTCTTTGGCCTTTGCTTTCACTTAAATGCTCTTTAATGATGCAATTTAAATCTAAAAACTTACGAACAGATTTTTTTGTACACTAGTTTTATACTCATTTATTGATAAAAAATTCTTAATAATTTTCATTTGAGTATGTACGATCATAAAGATCAGAAAATTTCAGTATTGAAAAATTCTGCTTGACGTAAGTAGATAATGAATTTTAGCTTTCACACTTAGCTCTCTTTTTCATTTGTAGTGTAATAAAGTATAAATCTCTAATCTATAACACTAATTTGGAGTTATATAAGTTGGCTGGTTCTTTGATTCCATTTTTTGAAAAGATATATTTATAATTTGTGAATGGGCAACTATAATAGTATTATTCTTTGGTAGACCTTATTCAATTTAACTAAACTACCAAACCGTCCATCTTAGTTTGTTTTATCTAGTTTTTGAGAGGGCCCTACCTTTGTAATTCTATGGATAATTACTTCCATTAATTACTTTTTCCTTTTCTTTTCCGGTCATTAACAAAGGGAAAAGACATTAAATAGGGTTACAGGTGTGAGAATGTCCGCCGGTGCCGGCTTTTGCTTCCATTCTACTTTCATTAATTAATCATAACCTTTTTTTTTAATTCATAACAAATGTCATTAACTACTAATTCTACTTTATCTGAAGAAGCACTATGAAATTACGTTTAATTAATCCTGGCACTATATTAACTTTACTAGACAGCATTCATTTCATTGACTTGTATAGCCACTTGTCAACAGATCGAGCCCAAAGTCAATAATTATCATGAAAATTAAAGAGCCGTATACATGTAAAGTTCTCTAATTCGTGGATATAATCTTTAAACCGATAAACGAGTTCGGGTATTTTTATTAAGTTAATCAGTGCAACGATCAAATCGATCGTTTTGAGTTTTATAATCAATTTTCCCTATTTGGAATCTTCTGTATGTTCATTCGTGAATGGGTAACAGACATCCCTTCCATTTTCGTAGATTGAAGATCCGGTTCAATTCAATTAGATGCCGCTTACCTAGATGCGGTGCTTGTCCCTCGAAGCGAAGGTAAAGATCAAGACATTGGGAATTCTGAATCTGACCGCACTTTCCTCAGGTCGAACTGCTATCGATCCTGGCCCGATGCTAGCACGAGTTCCGAAGGGTTCGAGCACGTTTTGAAACACTTAAACTTGAATCCTTAAGTTAAAAGAATTGACCAAAGTCAACATTTTGAGTAAACAAGCTTAGACTCATGATTTGAAGGTTCCAGTATATTCGTATGATGATTTGAATTTAGGTGTGTGTTCGGATTATGACCCGAGGGGCTCTAGTGTGATTCGACACTATTGCATGAGAGTTGGAAACTTAATAATTCATAAGTTTGATTTGAACCCCAATCCAGTCGAGCCAGTAGCAACTTCAGCCATTTGTTGTAATTTTAATATTTTTTTAGCACTTAATATAAATAGCCTCTTTTCATACTTAGGTTCATTTTGTTACTTTTAGGAGGTAGAGAACATGGATTATAGTAAATTTTAAGGAAATTGTCATCTATTTTGTTGGGGTAAGTAATTGTAATTCGAATCGATGATTATTCCATGAATCTATCTTCAATTTTACCTTAGAATCAAGAATTTCAACAAGGAAAAATATTTTCTGAACCAAAACTTAAGAAAGTAGATTTTGTGGTTTTATACAATAGAATGTACTCTAATTTGGAAACAAATTAAATATTTAGACTCGAGAAGGTTACGAGGCACATAATTTGGTTATGATCGCGGGTTGTGACCATATGCTTCCAGGTTGTCTTTTTGTTGATTTTTGAGATTTTGAAAAAAAAAATCTTTTTCTTGTGGGTTTGAATTCTATTGCTATTTGATATCGCTGAATGCTCTTTGGCTAGATTGTGAATATTTGGATTATTTGGAGCGAGGTAAAGTTGTGTTTGAAGATTCCTCGGTTAGCGATAAATATCCTGGCTAACCTAGACTTGATAAAAAAAATTCTAAATTAAATTTATGTACTATTTGCTATGCATTTGGGGTGACGTATAAATGAAGTGACGAGTGTATATATAAATATTAATGTTGTTTTATGCTTGTGAGGATTTTTTGTGTCTTGCTTTGGTACAGGTTTTACTTGTGGCATATTATAGTTTGTTATATGACTATTTGAGCATTTTATTCATACTAGAAATAATGTCTAGGCGTCCTTTACATGTTAATTGACATGATAGTGATTGTATTTTAGATTATTAGGTACAGTTGTAGCCATACATAATGCTATGCATCACGCCATGCATATTGATCTCTCGTATACATATACATTGGACCACACATATTTATCTCTATCAAAGGCGGAGTCAGAAATTAAAATTTATGGGTTCTGAATTTGCAACCGAACTCATAGCTCATTAGTTACTGGGTTCGTAATTGCGTATTTATACATATTTAATGAATTTCCTAATACAAATCCAAGGTCTAAACAAAAGCTATTGGGTTCGTCTGAACCCAACGTAACATTCTCCCTCCGCCCCTCATCTCTAAGGTATACATGCATTATATCATGCACATTAATCTCTCACATGGATTGAGGTTATGTCACTTGAGTGGTCCGTGCAGTTGAGCCGATTATGGCACATGATTGATTCGTGCAGTTTGAGATAATTATGGCACGTGAGTTATTGATACTAGACTATATAGACTCTATTTACACTCTAAATGAACCATACTTTATTGTTGTTTTAAATGCAAAATGATAACAAAATACTCTAACTAGTGTTCTTTTGCTTTGCAGGAAACTAATTCAAGTTAGGAAGAGATTATGGAGTGTTTTGGAGTCAATAATGTGGATATAAGGCCAATCAAGAAGAACTCAAATAAAAATAAGCAAGAAAAAGGCAAAGGATGACTGGACAAGAGGCCACCGCGACCGCGGCTGGAACGCGGTAGGCCAAACGAGTGAGGCAGAACTGATGCATTTCACCGCGGTCGCGTCGTGTTCTGCCGCGACCGCGGTCGACTTTGTAATTGCCCAGAAATTTAGGGACTTAAGTGTAAATCGTGGGAAACTTATCCTGACCCTATATAAACTCAACAAACTCGCCCAAGTTAAGGTTAAGGTTATTTTTAGACTGAATGGAGGCAAGAATAAGTATGAGCAGATCAATACACCATTAGAGTTTTTCAATCTTCTTCTTGTTATCATTATTTGCGAATTATGAATAATTTTAAGATTTTATCTTGCTTTACTATGAGTAGCTAATTATTTAGTCTAGGGTTTTTATGGAACCTGTTGAGGGATGAACTTCTTGTTGTGTTAATATAGTTTGCCCAGTTTAATCTCTATTTGTTCAACTACGTTCTTGTTGTAGTTAATTGATAGGATCCTCAATTAGTTGTGCCTATTTAATATGTATTACTCGGGAGAGAGTGCATATTTAGGTAGCTGTTGAACACCACTACTCCCAAAGTATATGAGGAATCAATAACCGAGGGTTTAAAGGTGGGATAGGGATAACGAAACCTTGGGTGCCATCTAAGTGAGCTGTAAGAAAAGCCAGCTAGCGTAACTCGGGAGAGTGCATCTAGTAAATTATCGTAATTACTCGGGAGAGATTTACGGTAGTAAGAGTGCTCATGATTGATAGAGACAATTAGGCTAGTCTATGCGAAACATAACAGGAAGGGATTTCATTATTAAGGAAAATCACAACCTTAGATCTTTCTCTTATTTGTCTACAACTCAGTCATAGTTAGCTCTTAGTTTACTTAATTTTATTCAGTTATAGTTAGTAGAAATATCACCAAGTGTTATTCAAAATATTCGGGAAGTTGATTACAGAGAATTCAGTGAGTCTGACAACAGTAGTTGGTAGGTTAATTCCCTGTGAGATTCGACTCTGGGCTAAATACCCATATTATATTTGCAACGACCGCTTGTCCTTTTTATAAGGCATAGTTGGGCGTGATCAAATTTTAGCACCGTTGCCAGGGAATTAACGGTGTTATCAATTACAGTTGAAAAAAATATAAAAAATCTTAGTGTAGTTAGTTTTCTCTATCTTCAATCCATACATTGAAATTTTAACGTTTCTTAACTACAGGTGCATGCCTAGAAACTCATCGAGAAATTGTGAAGTATTTAAAGCATTATCAGATCTCGAGAAAGTTTTCAAGGCCTTGAATCGGGCCAACCGGAAAAACAAACAACAACAATCAACTGAACAACCTGAACCAGACATGGCAGACCAGGTAAACAACAAAAACAACAATGGGGATAACGTGGTAGACCCAGCTGCGCAGGTAGTGGCACCTCTAGTGCCAGAGGCTTCTTTATATGACTGGGCGCAACCCACAACAGAGAATTTGGCCACAGCGATATTAGTCCCACAGATACAAGCTGAATCTTTTCAAATCACAAACAACATGTTGCACTTGTTGCAAAACAAGGGACTATTTTCAGGGTCATACATTGAAGATCCTCAACAACACTTGAAGAATTTCCTGTCAATCTGCAAAACTCAAAGGCAGCCCAATGTAACTGAGGAAGCAATAAAGCTGTTGTTGTTTCCATTTTCAGTGACAGGAGCTACCTAGACTTGGCTAAATTCACTCCCTATTAATTCCATCACGACTTGGGAGGAGTTAGTCAAGCAATTTGTGAATAAGTTTCATCTACCTAACAAGACTGCTTATCAAATTGATGAAATTTTGAGCTTCAGATAGAAACCAATGGAAACATTCAAGAAACATGGGAACGATTCAAAGGGATGCTGGTTATATGTCTGCACCACGATATTCCAGACCAGATATTGGGGTAGCAGTTTTACATGGGTCTAACAGATAGCGTGAAGGCTAATATTGATGCTTCAGCTGGTGGAGCATTCTTGAGCAAAACATGGAGAGAAAGCCAGATCCTGCTTGACAAGATGGCACATAATTCGGGGTGGACAACCAGGAATGCACCTATCACTCCAGTAGTTCACTCAATGCCCTTAGATCTAGCCAGCACTCTTGCTGAAAATATGGCCACCTTAATGACACAAATAAGCATACTCACCAAAAAGGTGGAAGAGTTAGGTCAGAAGCAACAAGTGCACATTGTAGATACAACCAATGGGGGACTATGCACATCTTGCATTAGTCAGCCAATTGGTAGCCAGTGGAATGCGAAAATTGATCATCATCATTACCCTAAGGACATGAATTATGTGTCTAATTATGGGGGCCAGAGACAGGGTGGTCAAAATTGGGGCCAACAGAATCAGCCATACAGGCCAGTCCATCCACAACACAACAATGGAAATATGGGAGCCATGCGACCTCACAATAATGTGGCGCCCTACCAAAGGCCACAGGGATACAACAACCAAAATCAACAGCAAGGTTATCATCCTCCTCAGTAGCAACATGGTGGGAGACATGAAGGTGGGTTTGCTAGACACGAGGCAGTGATGCAGCAGGTTATTGGGTCAAATGCAAAAATGAGTGAATGAGTAGATGCACATGAGTCAGCCATAAAGAATATTGAAGTGCAAATGGGCCAGATCTCGATGTCTTTAAATAATCGTCCTCATGGGACATTGCCTGCAGATGCTAAGGTAAATCCAAAAGATCAAGGCCCGAAGCAGCTGATGGCAGTGAGTCTACGTAATGGAAGAGACTTAGACTTGGAGCAAGAGAGGTCTCGAGAAATCAGACAGGCTGAAACACTTGTACCAGTGCTCATTGAGCTAGATGATTCAGCAAAACTGACAAAGGTGACAGTACATCCGGCACAGGAAGAAACCAACACACAGATTGAGGCTGAGCAAGAAGCTGAGATAGCCCAGGAAACAGTAGTTGAGGTGGTGTCTGACAATGAGAAAACCCAAATTATTGGGAAGAAGAGACCTCCAGCACCATTCCCACAGAGGCTGGCCAAATATCAGAAAGAGGAACAATACAAGAAATTCTTGAAGATGTTGAAACAAATCCAGGTAAATATTCCATTGATTGATGCTTTGAAGGAGATGCCTGGTTATGCAAAAATGATGAAGGACTCGATGTCCCAAAAATTCGACTTTCAAGATTTGGCCACAGTGACTCTAACTCAGACCTGCAGTGCTGTGGTGACTAGACCAGTTGCTGAGAAGTTGTCTGATCCAGGGAGTTTTACAATTCCCTGCACTATTGGTAACTTTGCCTTTACCAAGGCACTCTTTGATTTGGGGGCCATCATATATCTTATGCCCTTGGCGATCTATAAGAGGTTGAGGATTGGAACAGCTAGACCCACGTCTATGTTGTTGCAGCTGGCTGACAAAACTGTGAAAAGACCCTCAAGTATTTTGGATGATGTGTTAGTACAAGTAGGGAAATTTGTGTTCCCTGCAGATTTTGTGATTCTGGATTGTAGAGTGGATGAAGAAATTCTCATAATTTTAGGAAGGCCGTTCTTGGCCACAGGGCGAGCCCTCATTGATTGTGAAACTGGGGAGCTCAAAATGAGGTTGAACGATGAGGAGATAACATTCAACGTGCAGAAATCTATGAGGCGACCAAGTGAATTCGCCAATTGTTCTCTTATTGATGATGTGGATGTAATCATGGAAGAGGATGATGAGACATTGACTATTGAGGATCCTTTTGTTGCATGTCTTGTCAATTTAGATGAGGTGAATGGGGAAGAATTGACAAAATGGGTGCTAACTCTAGAGGGCAGAGGGTTTTGGGAGAGAACACTTGAATTCGAGCCCCTGCACTTAGAAAATAGAGAAACTCCTCCAGCCAAGCCATCCATAGAAGAACCACCAAAGCTGGAGTTGAAGCCACTGCCCGCATATCTCAGGTATGCGTTCCTATGACCTAACTCCACATTACCTGTTATTATCTCATCTAGTTTGTCAGATGTGCAGGCACAACAACTTTTGTGGGTACTCACAGAGTGCAAGATTGCCATCAGGTGGACCATGGCAGACATTAAAGGGATCAGACCGGCATATTGTATGCATAAAATTCTGCTGGAGAAGGGGAACAAACCTTCCAGGGAGCACCAACGAAGGCTGAACCCCGACATGAAGGAAGTGGTGAAGAAGGAGGTCATTAAGTGGTTGGATGCGAGAATCATTTTCCCCATCTCTGACAGCAACTAGGTTAGCCCGGTGCAATGTATTCCTAAAAGGGTGGTATAACCGTGGTAAAAAATGATAACAATGAGATGATATCTATGAGAACCATCACAGGCTGGAGAATTTGTATGGACTATAGGAAATTGAATCTGGCCACCCGGAAAGACCACTTCCCACTTCCCTTCATTGATCAGATGCTTGACAGACTGGCAGGGAGGTCCCACTTCTGTTTTCTGGATGGGTAATCAGGGTACAACCAAATCTCCATTGCACCAGAGGACAGAGAGAAGACCTCATCACATGTCCATATGGGATTTATGCCTTCCGGAGGATGCCTTTTGGCCTATGCAATGCGCCCGCCACATTCCAAAGGTGCATGATGGCCATATTCACCGACATGGTCGAAGACATAGTGGAGGTGTTCATGGACGATTTCTCAATGGTAGGAAACTCATTCGATGAGTGCCTTACAAACCTGACGCGAGTGTTGAAAAGATGTATCGAGACTAACCTTGTACTTAACTGGGAAAAGTGCCATTTCATGGTACAAGAGGGTATAGTCTTGGGACACCAGGTATCAAGCAAGGGAATCGAGGTGGATCGTGCTAAAGTTTATGTGATAGCAAATATGCAACCCCCACATCAGTTAAGGTAATTAAGAGCTTCCTCGGGCATGCCGGTTTACCGGATATTCATCAAAGACTTCTCAAAAATTGCCAACCCTCTTTGTAAGTTGTTAGAAAAAGATCACTCTTTTATGTTTTCTGATGATTGCAGGATAGCATTCAAGGAGTTGATAAAGAGGCTAGTCACATCACTCATCATTGTTGCCCCCGACTGGGAGCAACCATTTGAAATCATATGTGACGCTAGTGATTATGCAGTGGGGGGCAGTGCTCGGACAACGGAAAGACAAGATAATGCACCCAATTTACTACGCCATTAGAACGTTAAGTGGAGCCCAGCTGAACTACACTGTGATTGAAAAGGAGATGTTGGCTATGGTTTTCGCATTCGACAAGTTCAGATCATACCTGATTGGCTCTAAGGTAAATGTATATACTGATCATGCTGCCCTCAAGTACTTGATTGAAAAGAAGGAGTCCAACCACGCCTAATTCGTTTGATGCTATTACTACAAGAGTTCAACCTGGAGATTCGTGACCGTAAGGGCACGGAAAACCAGGTCGCTGATCATCTATCGTGACTTGAAGGAGCTGAAAACTCAGTTGAGGTAGAGGATATTCTGGAAACTTTTATAGACGCGCAACTACTCGCCAAAAGCCTTGAGAAAGTGCCATGGTATGCAGAATTTGCAAATTACCTAGCAAGCGGTATAGTTCCCTATGACCTTTCCTATGTGCAAAAGAAAAAGTTTTACCGTGACTGCCGCATATATTACTGAGATGAACCTTATATGTTTAGAATTTGTGTTGAAAATATGATCCGGAGGTGTATCCCCGAGATAAAGCAATCTTCTGTTTTGCAAGCATGTCATGCATCGGCATATGGCGAACATTTTAGGTGAGTCAGGACGGCAACAAAAGTTCTAGAATCCGGGTTTTACTGGCCTACAGTGTTTAAGGATGCACATCAATGGGTGAAGGGCTGTGATGAATGTCAGCGAACCGGGAGCATTTCCTGTCTCCACGAGATGCCCATGAACCCAATTCAAGAAGTTGAAGTGTTCGATGTATGGGGGATAGACTTCATGGGCCCCTTTGTTAGCTTCTTTGGTAATAAGTACATATTTGTTGCTGTAGATTACGTGTCCAAATAGGTGGAAGTTGCAGCACTCCCCACCAATGATGCAAGAGTGGTGGTGGGGTTTTTGAAGAAGAATATATTCACCCGTTTCGGAACCCCGAGAGCTATTATCAGTGATGAAGGCACTCACTACTGCAATCGAGCCTTCGAGAAATTGCTAGCAGAGTATGATGTGCGCCACAAGGTGGCAACCCCATATCATTCTCAAACAAGTGGATAGGTCGAAGTGTCGAATAGAGAAACAAAGAGTGTGTTGACCAAGACAGTGAACGCCACAAGAACTGATTGGGCAAAAAAGCTAGATGATGCACTCCGGGCCTACAGACCCGCTTTCAAAACACCAATTGGTATGTCACCATACAAGTTGCTATTCGAGAAGGCCTGTCACTTGCTAGTAGAACTAGAACATAGAGCTTGGTGGGCAGTGAAATAGCTATATCTGGACATTGAGGCTGCGGGAAATAATAGAGTCACAGAATTGCATGAGCTAGACGAGTTCCAATTTTCTTGCTTTCGAGAACACGAGGTTATACAAGGAGAGAATGAAGAGGTTGCATGACAAGAACATTGTTGAGCGAAATTTCAATCCCGGAGACATGGTGTTGCTTTATAACTCAAGATTAAGGCTATTTCCGGGTAAACTCAAGTCACGATGGTCTGGACCATTCGGGTGGTCTAAGTGTTCCCTTCAGGTGACATAGAGATTGCCTTAGAAAAACATTCCCACATATTTAGAGCAAATGGGTAAAGATTGAAACTATATGTGGGCATGTATGAACCCAAGGAAGTGTCAGTGATCCATCTGACTGAACCTCAGAGGTCGAGCGAGCCTTAAATGCGCTCATCTGAGTCATTCCACGATATTAAATCAGGTGATACGTGGGAGGCAACCTATGATTTCTTTTGTTTCTTTTTCTTTTGTTTGATGTTGTACCAGATGTGTAGGAAAATAAAATTCTTATTAAAAAAAAAATCGTGACCGCGACCGCGGTAAATGAAGAGTATTATGATTTGGATTTCTCGATCCACCGCGACCGCGGTGAAACACGAACATTCTGTTTCGCTCCCCTACCCCAATGCGATGGGATCGCGGTGATTCGCGACGAGTCTATCGCCAAGGTAAGTTGTAATTAATTTTTTTTATTCCTTATTTTCTTTTATTTTCTCTTTTACCCCCCCCCCTCCAATAAAATTAAAAAGACACCCGCCCCACCCTCACTTTCCCTATTCTTCTCTCACTTTACAAAACCCTAACCCAACATCTCTCTCTCTTTCTTCTCTTCTTCTTCTTCTTCTTCTTCTTCTTCTTCTTCTTCTCCCCATCTATTACCAACCCACTTCTCTCCCACACACACAGAGACTCCCTCCTCCCCATCTCCATTACTCTCAACTTCTACAAGACCCATGTATGTCAAACTTTCCATCTCTTTTCTTGTAATTCTCTATTTTGCAATTTTCATGTTTGCATTGTTGTAGTATTTATAATTAGATTTTTGGTTTTTATTCTTCTTTTTAGTGGGTAATGTGTAAAAATTTGTAGAGAAGAGCTTGGTATTGTGGTGCAAAGTTAATTGTGGTAGGGTGGAGTTGTGAAGTGAGAATGGTTGATTTGGGGGAGAGTTTATGCTTCCATAGGGATAAGTGTGTTAAATTAGAGACCATGCTCACAAGGTGTTTGTGAAATTGCCCCAATGGAGCTGTAATGGCTAATGTGACCATGATGATGGTTAAGTCTGAGTAACCACCCAGGGTTCACACAACTCACACCCTTACTAATAGGAGCCTCTGTTTTGGTAAGTACAATGCATCAGTCCAGGAAGAGACGTACCACAGGGTCCTCCGCTAGTGGACCTGGAGGTTCATCTAGAGCTCGGGGTAAGGCTAGTGCGGAACAGTTTGACCGCACTAGGTTTGTTTCAAAAGCAGCTCAAGATAGGTTTAACGCCAAGGCATCCAAGAGATTGTTACCTGAAGTATACATTGACAGGCATGCATTGCAAGCGGAATGCCCAAGTATCTTTGAAGAGTTGAGGAGGTGTCAACTGGACATCTTCTTTGATGAACCGGAAGAGGCAAATGTACTATTGGTAATTGAATTTTATGCGAACTGCCCGGAGCATGTTAATAGGGTGGTCACAGTACGAAATGCCCAGGTGAATGCGTCTCTTGAGGCCATTTACCAAGTGTACAAGTTGTCGGTATTTACTAGAGGGATGGATTATTACCATGCTTATCACCGCCCAACTATCTGGTGGGTACCAATACTTGAAACCATCTGTGTGGCTGACCGTGAGCCATTATGGATAAAGCATAAAATTACACTAAACTCCCAATCTCTCACTTGGGAAGCTAAGTATTGGCTCACAATCATCAACAACCGTTTGCTTCCCTCCAGCAACACTACAGATGTAAACGGGCCAAGAGTAGCGGCTATTTACTGTTTTATGACCCACCACGATTTTGATGTGGCCAAGCTCCTTCATGATGAAATGTTCATTCATTCCCCGGAAGTACTCAAAGGGTTTTGCTTCCCCTCTCTGGTCACTAAGCTATGTTGTGCTGCACGAGTTCCTGAAAATCCCATAGTAGATGGGAAGTTGCAATTGAAAGCCCCATTCAGGGCTAGCAAAATCACAGTTGGGAGAGAGCCGGTAGTAGTGGTTGATAATGATAATAATGCTGAGGACGATGCCGCCCCACCACAGCCGACTGCTGATGAGGCGGGCCCATCACAGGCCTGCCGAAGTACCCGCATGACAGCCTTGGAGCAAAATATTGCTGGCATATGCACTTCGGTCAATGACCTGGGTACTAGAGTTGAAAATTTGACTACTCAACATGCGAGGTCGGAGAAAAAGATCATGGGCTGGCTTCGGGCACTAGGATGAGCGTGTCACCTCAATCCTAGTACTGTCTCTGATCAGGACTGAGCACCAGGGGAGTCCCCTTACCTTACTCTGCTTTAAATTCTTTGACATGGGGACATGCCAAATCTTTAAGTGTGGGGTGAGGGATGGTTGTTGTTGTATAACTTTATAAATTTGTTTGGTGTTGTTGTTATTGGGTGTTTTTGGTTGATGTTAATGAAATACGACTTAGCCCGAAGACGGACACCTCTCGACGGGTCTCTTGAGGGACCTAAGTCGAACAAAAAAAGAAGATTTTTGTTGTTAGGTAGTGTATCAACTCCCCCTTGGTTTTTCTTTAAACCACGGTTCTTTTCCAAGGGTTGCCATTTGAACCGGGTGTAGTTAGTTTTTTTTAGTTTAGGAAGTCTTGGGCAAGAAACAAAAATGGAAATAGGGACCCTTAACTCTATGGTACCTTGAATAAAGACTGCTTTAGAGTAACACTTAGGCTCTTTAGTTGACTCCAATAAGGCCTTAAATTGTGTGTTCTTGAATGGTTCAAGTACTTAGAGCAGAGTGTCTGATGATCCTAACTGAATTGAGTCATGTGACATGTGTGAGTGAGGCTTTGTGTATTCTGTGTTAACATTCAATGCCTAGAACTTGCCCTGTGTGTGTACAAAGCGAAATGGTAGTCGCGTTTGGTCTGGAAAGTGATATAGGCATTTCTTTTCTTAAACTTTCTATGTATGGTTGCTCCCACCTAATTGTATATATCTTAGTCAACCCCATTGAGCCTATAAGCCTGTTTTCCTTGGCAACCACATTACAAGCCTAACCCAAGTTTAAATAGCCTATCTTGTTGAACCCTATCACCTCTTAGAAGCACTCAAAGTGTCATGGATATGGAAAAATATAAGTGTGGGGTAGTTGGTCGGCTGTTAAGTGGAATTAAGGGGACATGAAAAGAAAAAGGTGCACTGATTGATAAACAATATTAGAGGCCACCAGAAAAAAAAAAAGAAAAAAAAGAAGAGAAAAGAAGTCTCAAATTGGTGGTAGCTATCAAAAGAAAAAGTGTGTTTAAAGAAAAAAAATGGGGGTTAACACAATAATGTAATGGTGGAATGAAGGTGTGACAAAGTTAAGAGCTTAAAAGTACACAATGTAGTGGAGTACTTAGGGAGGTGTAGTCACTATACGCATATGTATCCTACCCATCCCGCAACCAACATTACGACCGAATAAAGTCCTATTTGATTTTAGACTGAATGAGCTCGATTAGTCGAGTATTACACTACGGGCAAGCTTATGTTGTGTTGTTTGTGGCATAAGAATTTGCTTCTGAGGGTGAGTGAAATGTTGTATTCGAGTTCCTCAGTATGTGGTTTGTAAATGATATAAGTCTCTTTTGTAGTGAGTTGACATATGATTCATGAAGGGAAGGTAAGTCTGGACCTCTGACTGAGAGTAGGAGAGCTGTTTAGGGGTATTGCGTGGCTAGAAAGGAGTCCACTCTTGAGGCGAGGAGGTTGTGTTGAAGTAGTCTACCCATGTGAAGTATTCTTGGTATAAAGAGTAGGGGAGGGATCCTGTGATGATTAGGCCTATAGAGTGTGGTTTGTTGCTAGAGGACTAGCAACGGTTTAAGTATGGAGTGTTGATAGTAGGCTATATAGACGTTATTTACACTCAAATGAACCATATTTAATTGTTGTTTTAAATGCAAAATGATAACAAAATACTCTAATTATTGTTCTTTTGCTTTGTAGGAACTAATCCAAGTTAGGAAAAGACTATGGAGTGTTTTGGAGTCAATAATGTGGATATAAGGCCAATCAAGAAGAACCCAAATGAAAATAAGCAAGAAAAAGACAATGGATGACTGGACAAGAGGCCACCGCGATCGACCGCAGCTGGAACGAGGTAGGCCAAACGAGTGAAGCAGAACTGATGCAATTCACCGTGGTCGCGCCGCGTTCTGCCGCGGCCGACTTGATTGCCCAGAAATTTAGGGACTTAAGTGTAAATCGTGGAAAACTTATCCTAACCCTATATAAACTCAACAAACTCACCCAAGCAAAGGTTAAGCTTATTTTTAGACTGAATTGGAGGCAAGAACAAGTTTGAGAAGATCAAGACACCATTAGAGTTTTTCAATCTTCTTCTTGTTATCATTATTTGCGAATTATGAATAATTTTATGATTTTATCTTGCTTTGCTATGAGTAGCTAATTATTTAGTCTAGGGTTTTGATGGAACCTGTTGAGGGATGAACTTCTTGTTGTGTTAATATAGTTTGCCCAGTTTAATCTCTATTTGTTCAACTACGTTCTTGTTGTAGTTAATTGATAGGATCCTCAATTAGCTGTGCATATCGGGAGAGAGTGCATATTTATGTAGCTGTTGAACAACACCACTCCCAAAGTATATGAGGAATCAATAACCGAGGGTTTAAAGGTGGGATTAGGGATAACAAAATCTTGGGTGCGATCTAAGTGAGCTGTAAGAAAAGCCAGCTAGCGTAACTCGGGAAAGTGCATCTAGTAAATTATCGTAATTACTCGGGAGAGATTTACGGTAGTAAGAGTGCTCATGATTGATAGAGACGATTAGGCAAGTCTATGCGAAACATAACAGGAAGGGATTCCATCAATAGGGGAAATCACAACCTTAGATCATTCTCTTATTTGTTTACAACTCAGTCATAGTTAGCTCTTAGTTTGCTTAATTTTATTCAGTTATAGTTAGTAGAAATATCACCAAGTGTTATTCAAAATATCCGGGAAGTTGATTACGGAGAATTCAGTGAGTCTGACAACAGTAGTTGGTTGGTTAATTCTCTGTGAGATTCGACTCTGGGCTAAATACCCAGATTATATTTGCAACGACCGCTTATCCTTTTTATAAGGGATAGTTGGGCGTGATCAATTATTCGTAAGATTGAGATGATTATTGATGATTGATTGTTGAGCTATTATGCTCGAATATAGCGTGTATATATGAATCTGTCCCTCATGAGTCCTCTCCCATGTTTTTCTTGTAGTAGTGTACACACAGTTTGACATAAGGAGCTTCAAGGCACGAGAATTAGCAGTTATTGTAAAGTTTAAGTTTTTATCATTCATAGGCATTATAGACCCATTCATAGTAATGCTATTTGATGCATATTCCCTCGTTATACTTTGTTTTGGCGTATTGACTTTTGTATTGATCTTAATATCTAAGAAAACATGCATAATATTTCATGCCTTGCCTGTGCGTATTATATACGTTGTTTCTTGCTTCTTTGTTATTGTATAAACTTAAGAATTGCACAGGTTAGTTATGTGAATATTCTTGTCAAAACTTCACCACTACTTTGTTAAGATTAGACTTAATACTTTGAGGATATGTTGCCTTTTATAATTATACTATACTTCTGCATACTTTTAGGCAGATACTACTTCGGGTACGAGCGGAACCAAGGAGAAAGCTTAATAGCTGATCATCTTTGAAGACTTGAAGTAGATTTGTTTGTCTGTTTGCAGTACCTTGGAGTCACTTTTCTTTATCTATTGTTGTTTCCTATTCCAAGAAGTGATGTATTTTGAGACTTACTAAAAAATGAAAATGGAATTAGCCACGAACTTCGTCATTAATCTATTGGTAACCGCTCGTAGCTAATGGAATTTTTAATACTCTATCGTTATTCCGTCGCTAAATAGAATTAGCGATAAATTTTTTCTGTTTAGCTACAGATTTTGTCTGTCGCGGATTCCTATTTTTTAATAGTGACTAGGGGTGGCAAACGGGCGGGTCGGATCGGATATGGGACAGATCGAAAACAGGTAATGCAAAACGGATAAATTATCCGACTCAACCCATATTTAATACAGATAAAAAACGGGTTAACCGGCGGATAATATGGTTATCCATGGCTTCTTAAATATGATCACTTTTGAAAGAATTTCTAGTCTCCCAAATTTGATGAACCCCAAATTGAGGCTTTACAAATGTAAAAGTTAAACTCATTAATTATCCATTGGTTACCAATAGGTTATCCATATTCTAAGTGGATAATATGGTTGTTGTCCATATTTTTATATTTTCCTAAAGTAAGGAAGATAAAAAATGAGTTGATGGACAAATGGATGTCAATAATCAAAATGGAAGGTCGAACAAGGTCGTTTCTGCACTCTTTAATATTTTAGTATATATATAATACACTTCACATTAAGAAATGGTATTAGATTATGTTCCTTTTTTTTAATTATTGAAATGCATGCTAAGTTGTTTTTGATTTATTGGTTAGGTTCGATTCATAGTCTGATGGGATTAACTAACTTAATCCAAAGTTAATCTAGAATTAGATGTGCTTTATCTAAGCTGACTATGTTATCTTCTTCTTTTAATTTCCAATTCAACTAAAGTTTTCTAGAAAATCAGCCAAACATTTTATGCCTTTATGAGGTAGTGATTTTTGGCATAATTCATAGAAAAAACAAAACAAGACTATTCGCTTTACGAATCATAGAGATGTTAAACAATTGAATTTTCTTGCACTTTTTAGGTAATTTTAGTACGTTGTTTTCAAAGATGATTTAATCTACAACAATGTACTAATATTTCATAATGATTTTAATAATTTAAATACCATAAGTATAACTTTTTATTCAATGAGAAAGCGGCTCACAATATACACATAAGATTAGATTATTTTATTATTATACTCTTAAATAAAAGATTAAGAAAAAGAAAGTATCAAAGGAACCAAGGGGGAGAGGATCTGGCTTTGGGCATGAACATGGTAATCTATAAAATTTCTTGTGAAAAAAGATTGGTAAAATAAAAGGAAAAAATAATAATTCTAAACATGGACACGTGCACACAATGATTCATCAACATATAAATATGTACAACACAATAATAAAAACAAACTTCAAAACCAAGCAACTCCACTATCCTAAAATCCACCCAATGAAAGAAGAAAAAAGAAAAAAAATTAGTAAAAAAATTTAAGAAAAGATATAAGATTCTGGCGTGCAATAAGCACTTATAATAATTATATAAACCCCTCATGGATCGAGGCATTCTCTATCCAATAATATTCTTCCACGTGTTCACCACTTGTATAAAGACGTGTGGTCATGTGAAGCATTATTGGATAGTGAGAAAGGACTAATTGCAACTCGCAAAATATTATATAATTAAACCCACAGAACACTTTGCCATGCGCAAATGCCCTAGTACTCTTAATTGTTTAAATTATTTTGTTTATTTTAATAATTAATTTTGAAAACAAAATTATACTATTACTACTACTATTAGTACGAGGGATGGAGCTAGAGTTCTAGTTAAGATTTTGGCAGAGTCCAATTACTTTGGCCAAAACTCTATAATTGAGTGAAGAATTTACTTAATACGTATAAATAATTTAATTAGAACTCCATAATCTTTTTTTATAGTTCAAAATTCATAAACTTAAAATTTTTGATCCGTCTCTAACTATTATTAATAGTTATTATTTCGAGAAGCCATTGTCCAAGAGCTTCCTCTGTTACTACTCATTGACCTAGACGTTATTTTCTTTTTATATATTGTAATTACCTTAAAATCGGATAACAATTAAATTTAAGTATATATGAATTGATTCAACATAAATAATCAGAAATAGCAGATAAACGAGTTAAAGACAAAATGAATGATCAAACCAGTCATAATATTACAACCTAGCCTGAACCTTATTTGAACAGTTGTTTTGCCCTTGATCGAATCCTTGATTTGAACCCAATTATGAATGAAGAACAAACAGTTTAGTAAGAATTTGTGCAGTAGCTAGAAAGCAGAAAATATATTTTTATTGCATTGGTTTGTGTGTTACAATGTGCCCAATAAAAGAAAAGCTTCCCCTTAGAGTTTTATCCCTAGAAAAAAAAAGGTAAAAATCTTCTCATCAATTACTGATTTGTAATCGTCATCGAACGAGATCCACGCAGTGATATTCGGTCGGTTGCGAATATCACGGCCCTCTATCCGTCGTGTACAACCGTTCATTGTGCTTTTCGAGGTCTTAGAACGCGTCCCGGGTCCGAGGTGCTTCGTTTTATCAGGCCCGATGGCGAGCATTTCGTTCGCTTTTCACTGGCCTTAGTACAAAGAGTTCTCAGCTTCGATTTCGATTTCGTACATTCATGCCCTCACTCTGTTTTATTCACCGGGAAGTCGAGGTATAATATGTATTTATATATATATATATATATATATATATATATATATATATATATATATATATATAACGGACCTCACCAAATAGGCAGAAGATTAATATCTAATCGAAAATTTGATGGGGATTAAACTCAAATATCTTGATCTCATTAACTCCGTCATTACCTATTAACTATTAGTCCCCTACATATATATATATATATATATATATATATATATATATATATATATATATATATATATATATATATATATATATATATATATATATATATATATATATATATATATATATATATATATATATATATATATATATATATATATATATATATATATATATATATATATATATATATATATATATATATATATATATATATATATATATATATATATATATATATATATATATATATATATATATATATATATATATATATATATATATATATATATATATATATATATATATATATATATATATATATATATATATATATATATATATATATATATATATATATATATATATATATATATGTGTGTTTTTGGGAGCGATTATATAGTATAATTTTCACACAAAAAAAAACTAAAAAAGAATGAAAACTCACTTTCTTCCTTATTGTTTAGTTGCTTCAAGGTTTCCCTTTCTTTTTCACTCAAATCTTATTTCAAAGTGTTAATTTATTTAATTTTGCTTTCCATTTACTTCCTTTCCTTTTCCAAGCCTCCGAGGAAGCATAATAGAAATTGGAAGAATATGAAGTGAGGAAAAAGAAAGGCCACTAAGCTGCAAAAATCCATCATTCTGATTCATATTGTTGCAAACAAAACGAAAAAAGAAAAGAGAAAAAAATGGAATAAAGACTTTGTGAAAACAATGTTGTTGAGAGATGTCGTATTTGTAGGACAACTAAGAAACAACTAATTATTCTTTTCTTTTTTTTTGCGTTTTCAATACTTTTTTTTTTCTCACACGATATTCCATATTACATTGAGACTCGATTAAATTTGAATTTGCACCAAAAAATTCCATATTAAAAAGCAAATCGCATCATGACAAAGGGAACTCTATATAGGGTTCGATCCGAAATATCTAGTTAAATATGAAAGAGTACAAGCAAACCATCACAATTCTTATTGGTTATTGGTTCTTCTTTATTTCCCTTTTAGATTTTTTTTTTGGCTTTTGGTTCTAGTGGTGTTATTTCTTGTTTTGGAGTGAAAAAGAAAGGAAATAAAGAAAAGTTTGAGGCTATCCCATGTGACATGCATGTTATTTACATAACATCTAATGCATAATAGTTTGAGGTTTTATCTGGCAAAAGGCCCCACTTTTCAACAAGTTTGCTTTTGTTTTAGACCAAGCTAATCTAGTATTAACATTATGTAAATAATTATCAGATCCTTAACATAAAAAAATGAATATTCTCTCAAATATTGAAAAAATTTAGCCCCATAATAATATACTTTTCTACATTGTATGGTATTTTTTTAAAAAAAAACTGGAAACAGTCTAACAAATTAAATTTTATTAAAATTAAAGTCTGAAATAATATCTTATAAAACCATCAAATTTTCTATATCATACTTGAGTTTCAATTTATATTAAAAGAAACAACTGGACCACTTCAGCTGGAACTATAAAAGAAACAGCTACTAAGCCAAATAACTAAAAGTAGAAGCTTGAGAATAGCATCACAATCACAAGTTTGGTCAAATGTAAATTTAAATCCTAAAATTGACACCTATACTTGTTCTGATTTTTAAGTCGACCATGAACCCAATTTCTCAACTTCCCCCCCCCCCCCCCCCCCCCCCCCCCAAAAAAAAACTTTTTATTTTATATTTATTAAATTTGTTTTTTTTTTTAAACATGGGAAAATGGGAAAATATTGAAAATAGGAATTGATGTGATTAAACTGAACTGAGCCATTTCTTTTTGTTCTTTTTTTTTTACCTCGCTTGCACTTATAAAAAAGGAAATTGTTTGCCAGAGATTAAATTCCAGCTTCTCACATTGAAACGTAAAAGTAAAATCCTTTTTATATCATCTTGAATATTAGTCATTGTTATTGCGTCTTATCTTTTTAGAAGGTGAAAAAAATGAAGGATTGTGTTTTATATGGGACAAAATTTGCAACACGAATTACTTACCGCTATAAAAACACAAACATTGTGCCAATTGACTAGATAACTTTTTTTGAGAAAAGAAAATTAAAGTGCTATCCCGAGGTCCAGAGGCGAAGTCAGGATTTGAAATTTATGGGTTCAAGGTTTTAATCCTTTTAAGTTACTGGGTTTTAAATAAATAATAATTTATACATATTCAATAGCTTTTTAAGATAAATACATGAATCGGACCAAAGTGATTGGGTTCGGCCGAACCCATACTCAATGGGCTAACTCCGCCCCTGCCGAGGTCAGTTTAGGGCTGGAATGGTCATACCATTTTGCTACTAAATTCTATAACTCGCTAGGATTGGACTTGGCGAAGGCGATCCGTTTTGACTGCTCTAGTGGCATGACCACCTATACCAAGGGTGATCAAGCGCATATACTTTAACGAAAAATTATACTGTATATAAATTAAATATTATTTTATATGGTTATATATTATATTTTGAACATCATTAGCATTGACACAGTTAAGTGAGGCAATCCAGCGGTTCAGGATATTCAAAGTAACGTGTTAATTACGGGTTCAAAGTTCTGCCCATGTTGTCTGCCAAAACTAAAATAAAAAACACCATATGTGGTCTATTTGATTCTAAAAAATTTCTAATAAAATAACTCTTACAATTCAAAATTTGGGTAGAAATAAACTAATCGTAAAAGTAATTTTTTAACTAAAAGTTATTTCTTAAATAAATGTTACAATTTAAAAGTCAAGCTCTACAAAAAATCCGTCAATAAAAGCTTTCTGGAACTACAAATCCTCTCGACTCTCTCTTTCCTTTGAGTTTATGCTTACATTTATTGGTAAAATTTCTAAAGTTGTCTTTTTTATTTCATTTTATTTTGATTTATAAAATTATAGTTCTATTAATTTTTTTTTATTGTTTAGCAAAATGTTGCGTAGTATGATTTAAAAATTTTGGTATATCATTTATGGACAAAAAAATTATTGACTTATTTAACGTTTAAACATCCTTGACGGAATTCCTGGCTACGTGACTGGATAACTCTATATATCCCTTTCATACATATATATACATATATAATCTAAATTTAAACGTTATGAGTTAAGAGTAAGGGGTCAAATTTCAAAGGAAGAGACGTACGTACACCTATTTCCTTTGTGTTATTCTCATCAACTTTGGTCGCTAGAAACGAATATAAATTGTCCTCCACCCAAATATTAAGTTAGGCAAATGTCACCTTCAATTCTTCCTCTCTTCAAATAAATCATAAGCCTAGGTTACACGACTTGAAAAGAGGTTAGACATAAATTACCGGATATATCTTTTAGGACGTGTAATAAATCACATATGTGGGTGTGAAATAAGAATAATTTTCACACAGGAAATGTGTGAATAAGTAATAATCGAATAACGACCAAGGAATAACTTAAGAATATAACAAAAGTATAAGGGAATTTTCAAAATGTGTACAACACTATGACACCATTTTTTTTCCTTTTTGGTTTTCACTCGATATTCGGTATCTGTATTGATGACCGACTAAGTTTAGATTCATCTCGGAAAGTTTCACATTTGAGATAAAATGCTTCCTAACAAAAGTAACTTCATATTCAGGTTCAAATCAAGACCTTTAGTTAAGGATGAATGAATACTTACCAACTTCATCGTTGCATGATTTCTTTGATGCCTTTATTTCTTGAGATAATAAAGAGGAAGCAAGAAATCCGTGAATTTTGCCTAACTAAATTAAATCGAATGAAAATAACATATCACTCAACATAAAAGTGAAATAATATAAGAACATAAAAACGACCACATTCATGATAGTGACATTAGGAGACTTTGGAAAGATACAATTCTAAGTGATAATACATAAAGCTTCTATATAGTACTATGTAATAGGCTAATAAGCATCTTCTTATGGCTTTATATTATATGCTTTCCCCATTTCACTTAGAACTCAATTCAAGTCGATGTATAGATTCATTAGCTTTCCATTCTGCATAAAGCCGTATTACATGCCTTTATTTTGCTTTCCTTTTCAGCTTCCCTATTTGCTAATATGACTTCTAACTCATATATTGCCTATCATCGATCACCATTAAATATGAAGTTTAAGTTTTACGCATTAACAATTGTACAAAAATAATATTTACATATTCAAATCATTTATAATATAATTTATTAAAAATTATTATATGGTCGGGCCTGCTCATAAGGGTGCTAGTTTGCCCATTAACCCATTAATTATATTAATAATTCTCTACGTGAAACCCTAAAGCTAGCCTATATAAATACCATTATTGGTGTTGAAGAATATGCTTTTTATTAGTAAGAAAAACGGCTAGATTTTTCTTTTTCTGGACGGCTAGGGTTTTACATAGCAAAAGATCCATCTCTGAATTTGAGGGATCATAGGATGTGGATAAAGGGAATTCATCTATGTTGAGAGGATTTTCGAATGATCAGTAATTTAAGTCGCAGATCCATTTTCGCTAGGAAAATCCATACGTCTCAAATACTAGTATTTACGTTCAAATACTACATAATTAAAGGCAGAACTATAAGCATTAAATAGTTTCTGATGAGAACGATAACTACAACAACGACGACAACAAGCCCAATAATTTTTCACAAGTGGGGTCTGGGGAGGGTAAGATGTACGCAGCTTTACTCCTATCCTGGATGGGCAGAGAGTGTTTTCGATAGCTCTCGGTTGGAGAATGGATGAAAAAAAAGCAATGGCAACAAGTAGGAATAACAACAAGATAAAATAAGACCGAAGTCAAGAAAGCAGTTAAACTCTAGGTAGTAATAGCAATCTATGAATAAAATGATATCATACTAACACTAATGCTAGCGAACTGAGTAAGACAAATAGAAACACTCGACTACCTACTGTTCAGAGTACTCAAGTCCACCTAACTCTAGTTATCTTAGGTAGCTAATGTTATCAGTGGTTAAGTAAGTAGTTAGCTAGTGTATGTAATGCGTATAAATAGAATAGTAAAAGGAGAGTTAGTTTGTAAAGTACATTTCCGTCAAATAACAGAATTTGTTATTCTTTCTGTTTTAACTGTCTTCTCGAAGCTTCTTCTCCCTCTTCTTTTTGAGCTCCAACTTCCATAGCCATGGAAGTTAACATGGTATCAGAGTTTGCATCGCCGATCTAAGCTCAGTCTTTCGCTCGTTCAATCTCTGTGTCACCTCAATTCAGCCATACAGTGTTGGATTGTCGCAAAGTGACAGAGGATTGAAGCTAGGATTTCATCAAAATCACTCGAAATCGAGTTGAATTGAACTCGAAGAAGCTGAAAATGGCAATTACAGATGAAGATAACAATCACTCACCTGCAAATTCCTCTCTGACGTCCAGTGCGACCAGATTCACCACACTCGACCACAATCATCCTCTCTACCTTCAACCTACAGATACTCCAGGTAGTTCTCTGATCTCTCTTCAATTGACTGGCTCAGACAACTACGCTATATGGAGTAGATCTATGCGAATTGGTTTGCTAGGTAAAAGCAAATTAGGTTTTGTTGATGGAAAGTATCCTAAGTCTAAATTTGAACCTGAACTATATGATCAATAGGAAAAGGTGAATGCAGTAGTTTTGCCTTGGATAATGAATGCAGTACGACCAGGATTGATGAGTAGTGTTGTATATGCATCCAATGCTTACAAGGTCTGGGAAGATTTAAAGGAAAGGTTTGACAAGGTGAATGGCTTTAGAGTGTTTCATCTCCATAGGGAGATTCATAATCTTACTTAGGGAACTATGATTGTTGCTGATTACTTCTCCAAGCTAAGAGATTTGTGGGATGAATTTGATGCACTCATGCCTTACCTGGGTATCCATGTCCAGAATCTAAGAAGTATGTTGTTTACTTTGAATATCATAGACTTCTACAGTTTCTTATGGGGCTGAATGATTCCTACTCACAATCTAGGAGTCAGATTATGATGATGTCTCCAGTTCCTAACATCAACAAAGCCTACTCTTTACTTGTCGATCTTGAGAGTCAGATGAGTCTAGTAAATTTTACACAATTAGTACAGGTTGCAGAAGTTGCTGAAGGCAGTGCAATGTTTAGCAACAAAGGTCCAATAGCTACAAGGGGAAATTCCATACCTCAGAAGAAGATCCCTCAGTGTGAGTACTGCCATTGCAAATGACATACAAAGGAGAACTGTTACAAGTTAGTTGGCTACCCCTCAAACTTGAAGTCTAAGAAGAAGGGAAGAAGTTCTGGAGTGTATGCAAACTATGCAAATTCAGTAGTAGATCATGTCCCTAGTGATGCTTGCAAGTTCACTAACAACAATCCTCAAATGCTCTTTGATATGCAGAATCAACAGAGCCTTCAAGTACCTTAGCAGCCTATTCAACAACCTACTCCTTACTTTACACAGGAATCATATCAGCAACTAACAACAATCGCTCCTTCTTGCTTACGCTTTGATTATAAATTCATACAAAATAGTCCCAAAAGGCTCATAAGTTGTGCTTGATTGCAGGTTTGATCAACAAAGTGACAAGATGTCAAAGATCAGCTCAAAAGGAGCGAAACTTGCACAAGTACCAAAGACAATACAACCTCAGGAAAAACAGGCCTAGTGCGGCCGCACTACACTTTGTACAGTATGCACTAGGGAGATTCAGAGAGCTGGTATTTCAGGTATTAAGGCAGTGCGGCCGCAGAAGGTTTTGTGCGATCCGCACTGAAGGCAATGCGGCCGCACTACCATTCTGTGCGGTCCGTAGAGCCAAGGTTCAGAGAGGGTGAAGTTGGAGCTTTCAAGCTTGTACGGTCCAAGGTCCAGTTTGTGCGGACCGCTCTAGAAGCCTCCGCGGCCACAGTCCATTCTGTGCGATCTGCGGAGCCTGAGTTCAGAGAGTCAAGTTTTCGAGTTGAAGAGCCTAGTACGGCCGCACACCATTTTGTGCGGTCCGCACTAACCCTGCAGGGGCAATTTTGTCCAAATTTTCCAACTTAGTATAAATAGATCCTTTTTCCATTTTAGGGTATCAGACATTTTAGAACAACAGTTGCGCTCGTGGGAACATCTTTTGTAGCCATTTTGGGCATTTTTACTTACTTTTTATCATTAAATCTTTGTATTTAGTTTAGAAATTAATTAATATGTGTTCATCTTCATCTATATCTCTATTTTTCTCTTCAAGTATGAGTATCTAGACCCATTAGCTAGGGTTGTGGCTCAACCCTTGTAACGACCCGACCGGTCATTTTGAGCTTTTGCATTTCGCTCTCCAGTTCTCGGGTATGACTTGCCCCATGTGATGCAATATGACTTATGTAAATCGTTGGTGTTGGGTTTCAGGTTAATCCGAATTTAATTTGGAAGAACAGTCTCAGTTGAAAGCTTAAAATTTGAAAGGTTTGACCAATATTTGACTTGTTTGTATATGATCTCGAATTGGAATTTTTATGATTTGGTTAGCTTCGTTAGGTGATTTGGGACTTAGGAGCGTGATCGGAATACATTTTAGAAGTCCGTGAAAGGTTTAGGCTTGGATTGGCAAAATTGAGATTTCGGCGCTTTTCGGTTGATATGTGAGATTTTGATATAGGGTTCGGAATGGAATTCCGAGAATTGCAGTAGTTTTGTTGTGTCATTTGGGATGTGTGTGCAAAATTTCAGGTCATTCGAACGAGATTTGATAGACTTTTTGATCGAAAGCATAATTTAAGAGTTCTTGGAGTTCTTAGGCTTGAATCCTATGTTAAATTAGTGATTTGATATTGTTGTGAATGTTCCAAAGTTTTGAACAAGTTTGAACGGTGTCATGGGATGTGTTGGTATAATTGGTTTGAAGTTCCGGGTAGGTTCCGGGATGTGTTAGGCCGAAAATCATAGTTGTAACAAGTCCAGAAGGGTTGCAGGCCTCGGAACCTACCCACGCGGTCCGCACAAAAAGAAGTGCGGCCGCAGTATGTGCTGTGCCGACTGCACAAAAAGAAGTGCGGCCGCAGTAGGTGTTGTGCGGCCGCGGTGGGGAACTTTTCACTGTTCCTAATTTGGAAGCACATATCTTTTGATCGACAAGGAATTGTGAGATGAATTAAAAATGAAAGTTGTAGCTCTTCGTGTCTAGTTTCTAGAAAGGTAAACATATTGCAATTTGGACATCTGTAGCGAACGTTATGGCTAAAATACTAAAGCCTGTCACTACAGAGGAAAGCTGTGCGGCCGCGGTCGTTTTTGTGCGGACCGCACGGGTTTTGTGCGGACCGCGGTCGATTTTGTGCGGTCCGCGGAGGTGGAAATCTGTGGGGTACTCTATAAATATGAGGTTTTGGGTTTTATTTGATATTTTGACCTAGAGAGCTCGGATTTTGGCGATTTTTCGAAGGTTTTTCATGAAATTTATCAGGGTAAGTGATTCTAACTCAGATATGGCTAGAGTACATGAATCTATCATTGAATTCATCATTTAATTCGTGATTTGAGATGAAATTTGGGAAGAAAATTGTGAAATCTTTCAAAAAATGTAAAATGATGATTTGAAGGACCAAATGGTATCGGAATTGGATAATTATTCGTATGGTTAGACTCGTGAGAGTATAAGGATTCTAGTTTTGTAAATTTTGTCAAATTCCGAGACGTGGGCCCGGGGCTCAAGTTTTGGTAATTTCGGGAATCATGCCCTTTGTTGATTGTTTTCGCTTGGGCTTTGTTCCCTTAGCATATTGTAACGTATTCGTTCTGATTTTGGATAGATTCGATGCGCGTGGAGGCCAATTCGAGGGGCAAAGGCATCGCGAGCTAGAGATTTAGCCGGTTCGAGGTGAGTAATGATTGTAAATGATGCTCTGAGGGTTTGAAAACCCGGATTGCACATTGTAGTGCTATAATGAGGTAAGGCACACACTTGATGACGAGCGTGGGGTCGTGTACTATTGGGGATTGTGACTTGGTCCGTCCCGATTGATGATTTTACCACGTATTTGACTGAAACTTATTTGTTATCATCATGATTTAGGCTGATTGCCATATTTGGGCTTCGTGCCAACTATTTGAACCCTTCGGGGATTTTAATTACTATTTCCTCACTATTTTGACTTACTAATTGAACTCAGTCATGTTATTTTCCATTATTTTACTACTCAACCATTTTTACTCCGTCTTGAGACTTAAATGATATTTTAAATGATGTTTTGGGCTAAGAAATATTGTTTTACTAATGCCCGAGGGGCTTGTGAGTATTTTTGACTGAGTAAGGCCGATGGCCTAGTTGTGAGGAAACATTGATACTGATTTGAGGCCGAGGGCCTGAGATATGTACGCCACGAGGTGGCTTGTTGATATTGTTTATGAGGCCGAAGGCCTAAGATATATACGCCACGAGGTGGCTTGATTGATATGATGCCGAGGGCCTAGATTTGATGCCACGAGATGGCTTTATATTGCGCTTGGGCCGTAAGGGGCCCCTCTCGGAGTCTGTACACCCCCAGTGAGCGCGGGTATCCATTGTGATGTGAGATAAAGCCCGAGGGGCTTATATTGTTCTATGTGATAGCCCGAGGGGCTAGTATTGTTCTATGTGATTGCCCGAGGTGCTGGCACCGTTCTATGTGATTGCCTAAGGGGCTGGTATTGTTCTGAGATATTGCCCGAGGGGCAAAGTTGTTGACATTGAGCCCGAGGGGCGAACCTTTATGTGTTTATCTTTCATATTTACCTGTCATTTACCTGTTAAACTATGTTATTTGTGCTCGAGTGGCAGATTTCTGTGCTTATTTGCACTAACGGTTTTGCATTCATTTGCGTACTGTTGAAAAAGCCATTTTCAAAGAAGTTTAAACTAAGCTAAGATGTTTAAAGAGATTTTATAGCTTCACTGCTTTCTTACTGGTTTTCGAACTGCTTTTATATAGCATCTTGGTATGCTTTACGTGATTTCTTACCATTCAGACTTTAGGTATGATTATTACTCACTGAGTTGGAGTACTCACTTTACTCCCTGCATCTTGTGTGCAGATTCAGGTATTTATACATCCGGTAGCGGGTTTTGGCTGATCGGAGGCAAAGTCATCGGAGTTTAGCAAGGTAGCTACCAGCGTTCACAACATTGCTTCTCTCTTTCTCTCTTCATTCATTAGTCTGTATTTGTACACTCAGACTTTCAGTTGTATTTATACCCTAGTGGATGCTCGTGACTTGTGACACCCCGGTTAGGGTTGTGTCGGGTTGGACTTTCTACATTGTTAATGATATTTCCGGTATTTAGTATTGTTTAAATCATGTTTAGACTATTTTTATGTTGATTAACTGCTTTAAAAGTTGAATTGGGTTGAACTGGCTGGCCTTGTCTTCATGAGAGGCGCCATCACGACCGGATTTGGGGTTAAGATCGTGACATGTTAGTATCAGAGCTTAGGTTACATAGGTCTCACGAGTCATGAGCAGGTTTAGTAGAGTCTCGCGGATCGGTACACAGACGTCTGTATTTATCCTCAAGAGGCTGCAGAACCTTTAGGAAAACTTCACATTTTTGAATTCTAATCGTGCGTCCTCAATTTAGCTTGAAAAGTAACTCTTGAATTCCTTCCACTTATGCGCGCATGAGCGCTCAGTCAGATGTGCATTGATTGCTTGTGATTCCCTGATTGAGGGGCAAGATGTGATCTCTGTGAGTTAATGTTGGGCCAGTCTGGAGAACTCGAGGCCGGATCTTTGCCTATAGCTTGAGCACCGAGGTGCTGATTGTGTGAGCAAGTATTTTTGAACGTATATATTCGGTATTGTCCCTACTAGTGGAAGTGACGGCTGGATAACTATGTGATGAGTATGTTGGTACTGCGAGATGTATCCACATGATTTGGAAGCGACGAGAAGGTCTGTTAGAGGATAGAAGAACTATTAGGTGCTTGAATTCTATCTTCATTCGAGGTATAGCCCCGAGTTATGGGTGTGTGAAGGATCTTTTCATGTTTCCCAGTTGTGAGTGAAGTAAATTTCATGTTGCGGTATGAGTTCAGACTCAGGAAGACTAAGTGACTGCGTACAGTTTATGACGGTGGAAGGTATACAGAAATGTTAGTTAGAGGCAAAGTAGGTGGGTTGTCTCCTGCGAAATGTTCTGAGGTTGTACGATCCTTTTGTGTCTGTTAGAAGATCTTATTTGCGAGTGAATGATATGTTTTGCAATTTAAATTGGGTCGCTTAGAGAGTGGGTGTAACTGTTGCGAGAGTGGAATGCGAGATTTGCAGAAGAGTTAAAATTTTAGATGATCTGTGTTTTCACAGGCTTATAAAATATTTGAGTTTAATCTCACTATGGTATCATGACATCAATAGAGTATAATCATTATGAGTTATTGAGTGTGTGCTGATTTATGGCTTTGAGCCAAGTGGGGGAGTCTGCTATTGATTAGGCGATTGCACGGTTAGGTGCTATGTTGGTTCTAGTTTGAGTCGTGCTGGTAAATCAGTTATGGCTTGCGGAAATTGAGACCAAGGATGGCTTGAGTAAAGGAAAATTTTGACGAAGATTATATTATGCTTCATAGGTGTGTGAGAATCACGGGATGTCTTGAGTTGTTATTGGCAAGAATGCTCGGTGCATAGAGCAGGAAGTTACTTGGTTGTATTGGGATGAGGTTACATTCTGCGATGTCGGAGTGCCAATGAGGCACGGGTTGTTCGGTTCATTTGATCAGACTAATTGCAGTTTTAATAGAGTGAATGACTCTCGAGAATGGTTCTAATGTGTTCAAGATTCTACATGTAGCAATTGGGTATTTTAAAGTTGTATATGTGGTTAGGAACTGAGTTTTCATTTGGAAGATGTCAAGACTTGTGGTACTTTCTACATTAACTATGTGATTCTATATATCAGTATTAGGAAGGTAATGGTTCCAGATTCGCAGGAAGTCCCTTCGGGGTAGGTATTTTGAACATGGTGCTTTTGAAAACATTTAAGAGAGTACTCAGCGGCTTATGAGCCTTAGACATTGTGGTTTCATGCTTGGGTCTCGCGTGGTGAGTCTGGGTTGAGGAATTGTGGCATTGTAGCAAGAAGAAATGTCAAGCTAACAGTAGATCCGAGGGAAACTCGAATAGATGGGATAGCGGGGTAGTAGGCCAGATCGGTATGGTAAGTATATGATTAGTTCCTTGGGTGTTTTCGAGGTAACGAGTCTTTGCAGGTGTTTCGCGACAATTCTTTTGGGTTTTAGTGACATGCGTAGCTCGGTTGAGTTAGAAGGATTCAGTCCTGATGAGTTAGTGTTGTGCAAAAGGAATTCAGGGAGTTCTAGATGGTTTCCACCACAGTTAGAGAGGTATATTTTTCCTATTGGCGTGAGGAGTTGGGATGTATAGTGGTTCTCTTCTAGATGGGAACAACGGGGAGTTCTTGGCTAGTTGAATGCATAGTTGCTTGTTGTTCGGAAGGGATATGAAGTTCTCATGGTTATCCTAGGATGGTACGGGTTATGCAGTATATTGTGAAGGATTGAGAATCGCGTGTGTAAGGTTGCGGTTCGGTTCTGAAAAGAAGGTCACAACTCTTAGGCGGCGGGCAATTTCAGATAATTAGAGGAACGAGCTTCAGATAATTAGAGAAAGGGTCTTCGGATGATTAAGGAAATGGTATTGCTAATTTGGGGTAATTTGACGAGGGAATATGTTTCAGAAAGGGCAATGTGATTAAGTTGATGGCACTTCGATAGTATTGCGACATTTTCTTGTTAGATCGACTGTTGATATTCGAGTTTGCTTGGTGGTATAGAGGAATTCTAGATTTTCTCTCGTGGAATGATTGGGTATTTGAGGTGTGGTATGTATTCGGACAGCGGAATTGGGACCAGATATGTTGATTCATGGGCCATATGGAGTTGAAGACAGGAAGTTCTCACATTCAGGCTATGTGGTGGTTGTGAGTCGTGTGTATCAGCACTGTTTAGTGACTATCGGGATTTGAAGGCCCGAGCAGATCTTTTGTTGCTTGGTATGTTAGATTTTGGATGTGATATCGGGTTCAGATTGTTTGTCTCTATGTGGTGTCATTCTGGACTATTGCGCTAAGGCGACGCCGTTGGCTATGCCGAAAATGTCACAGATTGAGTGGCGAGGTTCGACGGATTATGTCATAGTGGAGTGGTTTTATATTTCGAAGACCCAGTGGGCGGCTGGGAAGAATTGTTTTTCTTAGTTGGGTTTTCGTGATATATGTCAGTGTAGAGGCTCCTACCATTGATTTAGTTCCGGTGGTGAGGGACTTTTCGGATATGTTTCTTGTGGTCGGGAATGTCATCAGGCAAGGTTGTTGATTTCGGTATTGATTTGATGTCGGGCACTGTATCGTATGGCACCGACAGAGTTAAAGGAGTTGAAGAGCAACTCCAGGATTTTTGTGAGAAGGAGCTCGTTGACAGGCCAATGTGGATGCGTGTTCTAATTTGAGCCGGCTTGGTTGGCTCCAAATTGTACTGTTGAGGGGTGTGTTGATTCGATTGTTATTGAGCTTATTAGTAATCTGGAGAGATCCATGAGTTACCTTTCTATGTTGCGAGATGTTATGATTTATTGGTTATAGGTACATATGGTACGTTTCTATTGGGGTTTCATAGTTGAAGTCGGGCGGGAAGAGTGATTGGTGTTGCTCGGTGAATGGCGTATCGGTTATATCCTTTCGAGTTAGTGTGGTGTATGTTATTTGCTTCACAGTGGGTATGATGATTTGCTTTGGTTCCAGACATCGAATTGTGCGTGGTTGTCGATTTCGAGCAATGTGACTAAGGTGGCTCATGTGGAGTAGTGTTGGATAAGATCGCACCTCGTAGCGAAGTTATGTGGAGGTATGACCTTGCAGGTTAGATTCGTGTGTTCTGTTCCTATGATGTGAGACGGGTTCTCAGTCTTGTGTTGTGGTGGTATTAGCGAACTTGAGGTTCAACTCTTTCATTTGAGTCATTTTTATGATTTGAGTATGTTCGGACTGTTGCGTATTAATGCGTGTATTGTGCAAGTTGTGGCTTAGGTCTGTATGGATGTGTCATGTCACCAGAGTAATGTGTTGGATTAGAGGAGATCATTAAGGATCATTAATAAATATGAACGGATGCGATTTCAGCATGTTGGAAGGATAGTATCGAGCTTCGGTTCGGAAATTTGCTGTGGTATTTGCCAAGGAAGAAGTGGCTTCATGAATGGTTGATCTGGGAAATGGTTATGGCTTACCTCATGTCTTAGTGATCATTGGCAGTATATGAAAGTGTTGGGATGAGACTTTAGTTGATAAGAGTTTTTCTATCGGTATGCAGATGTTTTGTGCAGCTGCTGTGGTTAGAAGTTATCACTACAAGTGTTGAGTTATGTGGTATATCATGTGATTGCACCGGAGATAGCATATATGGTTTGTTACAGCTTGTTCGGACTTATTCACAGTATAAATGTGAGATTCTGATCGTGTTGATGATTTTAGAAGAGGAAATGTGGTTCTATGGTTTATAGACTAGGATGGATAGTGAAATTTCAGTTATATTGTATTATCGAACCTATGTGAGATAGGGTGATGTGGGATCACTCTCGGGTATGTGTATGGTGAGGTTATTCAGCAATTGGTTGGCTTTTGGAATAACTCTAGGCACGTTCGAGGACGAACTTTTGTTTAAGTGGGGGAGGATGTAACGACCCGACCGATTCTTTTGAGCTTTTGTATTTCGCTCGCCAGTTCTTGGGCATGACTTGCCCCGTGTGATGAAATATGACTTATGTAAATCGTTGGTGTTGGGTTTCAGGTTAATCAGAATTTAATTTGGAAGAACAATCTCAGTTGAAAGCTTAAAATTTGAAAGGTTTGACCAATATTTGACTTGTTTGTATATGATCTCGGATTGGAATTTTTATGATTTGGTTAGCTCCGTTAGGTGATTTGGGACTTAGGAGCGTGATCGGAATGCATTTTGGAAGTCCGTGGAAGGTTTAGGCTTGGATTGGCAAAATTGAGATTTCAGCGCTTTCCGGTTGATATGTGAGATTTTGATATAGGGGTCGGAATGGAATTCCAAGAGTTGCAGTAATTTCATTGTGTCATTTAGGATGTGTGTGCAAAATTTCAGGTCATTCGAACGAGATTTGATAGACCTTTTGATCGAAAGCATAATTTAAGAGTTCTTGGAGTTCTTAGGCTTGAATCCTATGTTAAATTGGTGATTTGATGTTGTTGTGAGCGTTCTCAAGTTTTGAACAAGTTTGAACGATGTCATGGGATGTGTTGGTACAATTGGTTTGACGTTCCGGGTAGGTTCCAGGATGTGTTAGGCCGAAAATCATAGCTGTAGCAGGTCCAGAAGGGTTGCAGGCCTCGGAACCCACCCGCACGGTCCGCACAAAAGGAAGTGCGACCGCGTTATGTGCTGTGCGGACCGCACAAAAAGAAGTGCAGACGCGGTAGGTGTTGTGCGGACCGCACAAAATGATGTGCTAACCGCACAAAATGTTGTGCGGCCGCGGTGGGAAACTTTTCACTGGTCCTACTTCGGAAGCTCATATCTTTTGATCTACAAGGAATTTTGAAATGATTTAAAAACAAAAGTTGTAGCCCTTCATGTCTAGTTTCTAGAAACGTGATCTTATCGCAATTTGGATATCTGTAGCGAACGTTATGGCTAAAATACTAAAGTCTGTCACTACAGAGGAAAATTGTGTGGCGGCGGTTGTTTTTGTGCGGATCACACGGGTTTTGTGTGAACCGCGGTCAATTTTGTGCGGTCCGCGGAGGTGAAAATCTGTGGGGTACTCAATAGATACAAGAATTTGGATTTTATTTGATATTTTGACCTAGAGAGCTCGGATTTTGGAAATTTTTCGAAGATTTTTCAAGAAAATCGTCGGGGTAAGTGATTCTAACTCAGATTTGGCTAGAGTACATGAATCTATCATTGAATTCATCATTTAATTCGTGATTTGGGATGGAATTTGGGAAGAAAATTGTGAAATCTTTCAAAAAATGTAAAATGATGATTTGAAGGACCAAATGGTATCGGAATTGGATAATTTTTGTATGATTAGACTCGTGAGAGTATAAGGGTTATAGTTTTGTGAATTTTGTCAAATTCTAAGACGTGGGCCCGGGGCTCGAGTTTTGGTAATTTCGGGAATCGCACCCTTTGTTGATTGTTTTCGCTTGGGCTTTATTCCTTTAGCATATTGTGACGTATTTGTTCTGATTTTGGATAGATTCGACGCGCGTGGAGGCCAATTCGAGGGGCAAAGGCGTCGCGAGCTAGAGATTTAGCTAGTTCGAGTGAGTAATGATTGTAAATGATGCTCTGAGGGTTTGAAACCCCGGATTGCATATTGTAGTGCAATATTGAGGTAAGGCACACGCTTGATGACGAGCGTGGGGTCGTGTACTATTGGGGATTGTGACTTGGTCCGTCCCGATTGATGATTTTACCACGTATTTGATTGAAACTTATTTGTTATCATCATGATTTGGGCTGATTGCCATATTTGGGCTTCGTGCCAACTATTTGAATCCTTCGGGGATTTTTATTACTATTTGCTCACTGTTTTGACTTACTAATTGAACTCAATTATGTTATTTTCCATTGTTTTACTACTCAATCATTTTTACTCCGTTTTGAGACTTAAATGATATTTTAAATGATGTTTTGGGCTGAGAAATACTGTTTTACTAATGCCCGAGGGGCTTGTGAGTATTTTTGACTAAGTAAGGCCGAGGGCCTAGTTGTGAGGAAACACTGATACTGATTTGAGGCCGAGGGCCTGAGATATGTACGCCACGAGGTGGCTTTTTGATATTGTTTATGAGACCGAGGGCCTGAGATATATATGCCACGAGGTGACTTGATTGATATGAGGCTGAGGGCCTAGATTTGATGCCACGAGATGGCTTGATATTGTGCTTGGGCCGTAAGGGACCCCTCCCGGAGTCTGTACACTCCCAGTGAGCGCGGATACCCATTGTGATGTGAGATATAGCCCGAGGGGCTGATATTGTTCTATGTGATAGCCCGATGGGCTGGTATTGTTCTATGTGATTGACCGAGGGGCTGGTACCGTTCTATGTGATTGCCCGAGGGGCTCGTATTGTTATGAGATATTGCCCGAGGGGCAGAGTTATTGACATTGAGCCCGAGGGGCGAACCTTTATGTGTTTATCTTTCATATTTACCTGTTAAACTATGTTATTTGTGCTCGAGGGGTGGATTTTTGTGCTTATTTGAACTAACTGTTTTGCATTCATTTGCGTACTATTGAAAAAACCATTTTCAAAGAAGTTTAAACTGAGCTAAGATGTTTAAAGAGATTTTACAGTTTCACCGCTTTCTTACTGGTTTTTGAACTGCTTCTATACAGCATCTTGGTATGCTTTACGTGATTTCTTACCATTCAGACTTTAGTTATGATTATTACTCACTGAGTTGGAGTACTCACTTTACTCCCTGCACCTTTTGTGCAGATTTAGGTATTTATACACCTGGTAGTGGGTTTTGGCTGATCGGAGGCAAAGTTATCGGAGTTTAGCAAGGTAGCTACCAACGTTCACAGCACTGCTTCTCTCTCTCTCTCTCTCTTCATTCATTAGTCTATATTTGTACACTCAGACTTTCAGTTGTATTTATACCCAAGTGGATGCTCGTGACTTGTGACACCCCGGTTAGGGTTGTGTCGGGTTGGACTTTCCGTATTGTTAATGATATTTCCGCTATTTAGTATTGTTTAAATCATGTTTAGACTATTTTTATGTTGATTAACTGCTTTAAAAGTTGTGTTGGGTTGAACTGGCTGACCTTGTCTTCACGAGAGGCGCCATCACGATTGGGTTCGGGGTTAGGGTCGTGACAACCCTAGTGTGGGCAATTGATGGGTGTTGTGATTTAGGACTAGATTGACTATGGGTGTTTGTTATTTGGGTCAATTTCATGGTTTAACTTATGAATTAGTGGTTGCAAACACTAGTTTTTGCTAAGTCGACTTGGGCTCTTCTTGAGAAAGAGAGCCTAAGTCTCCAAAATTGACTCAACAAGGAATTGGGATGGACTCAAGAGATTTGATAGTCCCAATTAAAGGGCTAAACCTCGAGAGAGTAATACCCGACTTGAACCCTAGTTGCTTGGGCAAATATGTATACCCAATTGGTCTTGAGAAAGTTAATTGGGCAAAATCACTCTTTCTACTGAGAGGTGTAGAATGGGTGGTATCGAGCAACGGTTATAATATATTCCCCAATCATGTCAATCATGCCTTAGATGCAATTACCCGTCAATTGACCACCTAAGCGGAAGTCACTACCCTAGTGCCTTTTTAAACCATTAGATACAACTTGTAGCATTTAACTCTTAGCTTAACCTAGTTGCAATTTGTAGTTTGATAATAGTAGAGTATAAATAAAACCCAAAAATGAATAGAAGTGCAATTTGGAACAATCATGCAATCCTAAGCTAAATAGACACCTAATTACATTCCTAGCTCTCTGTGGAAATCGATCTCGACCCACAAATTGAGTAAAAGCTATTGCGACCCTCTCTCGCTACTTATTAGTGGTGCGGAGTTGGCTGCGATCACCTTTTGGTGCGTTGCCAGGGAGCTAACAGTTTTGGCTTTCTATTTAGTTAGTTTTGTGTATTGTTCTTCTTTCCTTCTTTGTTACTTACTTGTTAGTGTCACTACTCAGGTACTAAAATGGCATTGAAGAACACAAATGAACCTCTTGGAAATGTGATTGCGGGGGAGGAGGTAGATGATGTTGAACAAGATGAGGTGCCTCTTGTACCTCAAGGACAACGTAGAGGTCGCAATGCCAATGCTAATCCAAATGACAATATTCCAGACCCTCCTCTGCCACCTCCAAGAGTGGCTCCCAGAGTACTTCCGAACCAGGGTTATGCAAGTGCTATTGTCCCACCTCGAATCCGGGCGGACAACTTTCAGATAACCAATGTGATGTTGACCTTACTTGAGCAACATGGGTACTTCATGGGCGCTGCGGATCAAAATGCCTACAAACATCTCAAGGGGTTCGTGGATATATGCTGGGGGAGCAAACAGACGAATGTGTCCGGGGATGCTCTTAGGTTGAGACTTTTCCCATTCTCACTTCGGGGGAAGGCATTAGATTGGCTCGAGAGACTTCCCAACCATTCCATCACAACTTGGGATGAGTTGGTAGATAAATTCATTGCTAAATTCGTTTCACCCGTGCATATGGCGGCACTTCGAGATGAGATATTGGCTTTCAAGCAAGAGCCCACGGAACCTTTGCATGAGATTTGGGAGCGGTATAGAACGACGGTGAAAGAATGCCCCAACAATGATATGACCGACGCTATGATCCAATAAACTTTCTACTGGGGCATCAATACAACAAATCAATGCATAGTGAACCAACTTGCCGGAGGAAACTTTATGAAGTTATCGTATGATGAGGCATGTGATGTACATGATGAGATGGCTGACACTTCTTCTGCATGGCAAAGTGGAGCCAATGTGCTTCAAGGTGACCCTTCGATTATTCATTTGCACAAGGAATTACATGACCATGGGCAAGCTATAGCGGAGTTGACAACTACTATGAATCAATTGGCTAAGGCACAGTTGCAACAAGTCCAAAATCCTTGCCAAGTGAATGCCATGGAGGGTGTTAATATGCTTGTCAACAAGAGAAGTCAAAGAAAGCAACAAACCAAGGGAATTATGAGCAATTTGATGATAGATGTGATGGGTTTCAAAATGATGGTTATGATGACGAAAGTGAAGAGGTTCAATATGTAAACAACTATCAAGGCCAACAGTGGAGATCTCAAGGCAGTTGGGGCAATCAACAACAAAACAGTGGCAATTGGGGCAATCAACAATAAAACAGTGGTAATTGGGCAATCAACAACAAAACAATGGTAATTGGGGGAACAACAAACAAAACAATAATTGGGGCAATCAGAAAAACAATCAAGGCAACCAAGGGAATTGGAATGGTGCTAACAATAATTGGGGTGGCAATAATAATCAAGGAGGATAGAACAATGGAAACCAAGGAAACCGGGGGCAAGGCTTTCAAAGGCCCCCAATGTACCAACAACCGAACAATCCATCACCATTTCTATCTCAAGTTACTTGTTCTTTGGGTAATAATATGGGTAGAATTGAAATGATGTTCGAGCAGATGATGAAGAAGAATGCGGTTCTGATGCATAGTTAGCTTCTTACAACACCTCTATCCGAAACTTGGAGGTGCAATTAGGACAAATCTCTCAGTCATTGAATACTCTCCCGAAGGGTGCTCTACCAAGTGATACGGTAGTGAACCCAAAGAGTGGGAACAATCATGTTATGGCTGTTACAACAAGAAGTGGGAGAGGTGGTGATGTGAATGCCTCTAAGCAAAAGCAAGTCGTGGATGATGATGTTGAGTTGCAAGATGATGAAGTCCCTTTGGTAGTTGAAGATGTGGTTGATGAAAATGTGAACAATGAAGTGAGGATTGATATTCAAGAAGTCGAGGTGAAAACTCAAAATGATGTGAACCCGTCTAGGGAACACATAATTGACATGCCGGAGCCGGTTGTGCCTAAAGCCAAGGCACCTTTGCCAAGACCACCTCTACCTTATCCTCAAAGGCTCGCGAAGCAAAATAATGATAATCAGTTTAAAAAGTTCATTGACATGATGAAGAGCTTATCTATTAATGTGCCTTTGGTGGAGGCACTTGAACAAATGTCGGGCTATGCAAAATTCATGAAAAACTTGGTCGCAAAGAAGCGTTCTATGGACTGTGAAACTATAAAGATGACTCACCAAGTTAGTGCTATAGTTCATTCAATGGCCCCGAAGTTTGAAGATCCCGGTGCTTTCACCATTCCTTGCACCATTGGGAGTACGGATTTTGCCAAGGCTCTATGTGATTTAGGAGCTAGTATCAATTTCATGCCTTACTCGGTTTTCAAAACTTTAGGTATTGGGCAACCTAGATTGACTTCCATGTGGTTACAAATGGCGGATCGATCGATGAAGCGACTTTTGGGCATTATTGATGACGTACTTGTTTGGGTGGACAAATTCATATTGTAGGCCGACTTTGTAATTTTGGACTGTGAAGTGGACTATGAGGTCCCTATCATTCTAGTGAGGCCTTTCCTTGTGAAGGGGAAGGCATTGGTTTATGTTGAAGCGGGTGAGCTAACTTTTCGAGTGGGAGATGAAAAGGTCGTCTTTCATGTTTGCAAATCTATGAAGCAACCCAATAGCACTGAGGTGTGCTCATTTGTAGACCTTGTCACAGCTGTGATTGTGGATAACACCAGTGCTATGTGGAGGACCCCTTTGAGGTCGTGCTATTAAATCTTGATGTCAATGATGATTCTAGCAGAGTGGAGTGCGTGAATGCCTTACATGGGATGGGCTCTTATTCCTATGAGCCTAGAAAATTGTCTTTGGATTTTGAAAACCGGAAAACACTACCAACAAAACCATCAATTGAGGAGCCATCGGTGTTGGAGTTGAAACCACTGCCTCCACACCTCAGGTATGAGTTCTTGGGCTCAAATTCTACTTTAGCAGTTATTCTTTCTTCTTGACTAACTAACATGCAGGTTGAGGCCACTTTGGCAGTGCTTCAAAGGTGAAAAAGGGAAATTGGATGGACTTTGGCTGACATTCGGGGAATAAGCCCCGCAATTTGTATGCCCAAGATTATCTTGGAAGATGATGCAAAACCTTCCTTGGAGCATCAAAGAATATTGAACAAGGCAATGCAAGAAGTGGTGAAAAAAGAAGTGATCAAGTGGTTGGATGTCGGGGTTGTGTACCCCATTTTTGATAGCTCGTAGACTTCTCCAGTGCAATGTGTACCAAAAAAGGGTGGTATGACTGTGGTGAAAAATGACAATAATGAACTTATTCTTACTCGGACAGTTACCGGATGGAGGGTATGCATGGACTATCGGAAGTTGAACAAGGTGACCCGCAAGGATCACTTCCCATTGTCATTCCTTGACCAAATGCTTGATCGCCTTGCAGGGCGTGCCTTTAATTGCTTTTTGGATGGATACTCGGGGTATAATCAAATCTTGATTGCTCCGGAAGATCAGAAAAAGACCACATTCACTTATCCATACGACACATTTGCTTTCTCTAGGATGCCTTTTGGGTTATGTAATGCACCGGCTACATTTCAGCGGTGTATGATGGCCATTTTCACTGATATGGTGGAAGACATTTTGGAGGTGTTCATGGACGATTTTAGTGTTGTGGGGGACTCATTTGATGAATGCTTGAAGAATCTTGATAGGGTGTTGGCCCGTTGTGAATAAACCAATCTTGTCCTTAATTGGGAGAAATGTCACTTTATGGTGGAAGAAGGAATCGTTCTCGGGCATAAGATTTCAAAGCGTGGGATTGAAGTTGACAAAGCCAAGATAGAGGTGATTTCAAGGCTTCCTCCCCCATTTCCGTCTAGGAGGTGAGGAGTTTTCTTGGGCACGCGAGGTTCTATCGGAGGTTTATAAAAGATTTTTCAAAGGCGGTAAACCCCTTGTGCAAGCTACTAGAAAAGGATGCTAAGTTCGTGTTTGATGACAAGTGTATGAAAGCCTTTGAACTTCTCAAGCATAAGTTGACCACTACTCCTATCATTACTGCACCTAATTGGAGCTTGCCCTTTGAGCTCATGTGTGATGCTAGCGATGTTGCGGTTGGGGCAGTTTTGGGTCAATGAGTGAACAAAATATTTCATCCGGTATATTATGCGTGCAAGACAATAAATGATGCCCAAGTGAACTACACTATTACCGAAAAAGAGTTGTTGGCCATAGTGTTTGCAATGGAAAAATTTCGACCGTATCTTATGGGGGCCAAGGTCATAGTGCACACCGACCATGCCGCCCTTGGGTACTTGATGACAAAAAAAGACTCCAAGGAAAGATTGATGCGGTGGGTGTTATTACTTCAAGAGTTTGATCTAGAAATTGTAGACCAGAAAGGTATTGAGAACCAAGTGGCGGACCACTTATCCCATTTGGAGGAGGAGGGGAGGCCTTGTGATGGCCTTGAGATCAATGAATCATTTCCCGACGAACAACTCCTTGCGGTGTCAATGAATGTATGCCATGGTTTGCCGATGTTGTCAATTACCTTTTGATTGGAATAATCCCGTGTGAGCTCTCTTCTAACCAAAGGAAGAATCTCAAGTGGGATAGTTTGGATTTCTATTAGGATGAGCCGTACTTGTTCACGATTTGCATGGATGGTGTGATTCGTAGGTGTGTCCCGGAGGAAGAACAATTGAGTATCTTAGAGACTTGCCATTCCTCACCCAATGGTGGCCATCATAGTGGGGTGAGGACCGCCTCGAAAGTTCTTAGTTGTGGGTTCTATTGGCCAACCTTGTTCAAAGATGCGGGTAATTTACTGAAGAGGTGTGACGAATGCCAAAGAGCGGGTGAAATTTCAAAAAGGGATGAGATGCCTCTCAATACCATTCTTGAAGTGGATATCTTTGATGTTTGGGGCATCGATTTCATGGGTCCATTTGTTAGCTCTTGTGGGAATACTTACATTCTCGTGGCGGTTGACTATGCTCAAAATGGGTTGAAGCTGTGGCTTTTCCTAACAATTAAGCCCCGAGTGTTGTTGCATTTCTTAAGAAGAGCATTTTCACAAGGTTTGGCACTCCTTGTGCGATTATTAGTGATGAGGGATCTCATTTTTGCAATAAAGCTTTCGACACGTTGCTTTCTAAGTACGGTGTCAATCACAAAGTTTCTACCACCTATCACCCTCAAGCAAGTGGTCAAGTGGAAGTCTCCAACCGGAAAATCAAAATCATATTGTCAAAGACGGTCAATGCAAATAGGACCGATTGGTCGAAGAAGTTGGATGACACTCTATGGGCTTATCGGACGGCTTACAAAACTCCGATTGGTATGTTTCCGTATTGGTTGGTGTTTGGGAAAGCTTGCCATCTTCCGGTTGAGTTAGAGCACATGGTCATGTGGGCTTTGAGGAAGCTAAATCTTGAGTGGGATGTTGCAGCCAATCTTCGTGTAGAGTAGCTCAATAAACTTGATGAATTCAGATTTCATGCCTACTCCAGTTTGTCCTTCTATAAGGACAAGATGAAATACCTTTATGATAAATATCCCGGTTACGTCTATTTCCGAGAAAGCTGAAATCAAAATGGAGTGGACTGTTTGAAGTTGTGTTTGTGACCCCTTTTGGTGCTCTTGATTTAAAGAAAAAAATGGTGAAGTCTTTAGAGTTAATGGGCACCGGGTCAAGCATTATCTTGGAAAAATTGATGACAGCCATGTGGTGGCGCTCCTTCATTTCAAATGATGTGATGGTAACTTGCATCGTGCCGCGACATTAAATCAGGCGCTTCTTGGGAGGAAACCCATGTGTTTTTATTCTTGCTTCCTTTGATTTTCTTTGAAGTATAGGATTGATTTTTGGGCTAACTGGTTGTGAGATATTACAGGTTGTGTTGATGAAGTGCAAGACATAGTGAAAAAAATGCACAGGACTCTAAAGTTGCCAGTGCGGCCGCAGTACATTTTGTACGGACCGCACTGGTGTGGGTAAAATGAAGCCTCTTTGAAGTTTTCCACTGCGGCCGCATTAAGTTTTGTGTGGTATGCGGTGGACCTCTGCGGCCGCAGTCGATTTTGTGCGGACCGCAGAGTGTTGCCTTCTCAAACTTGAACAAAACAGTTCAGTGCGGACCGCGGTTCATTTTATGCGGTCCGCACTGGTAGGTAAGACTGGGCCCCAGGGGCTTTTCTATAAATAGACCTTGAGGGTCTCCTGCTACCCTTTTCAAAATTTTAACTCTCAAAGCATACTAATAATGTTCATCCCTTGCATTTGATCGTAATTGCTTTCTTGGCATTGACTAGTTTCACTTCATCTCACAATCTGGTAACAAGATATTCCTTTTCCTTGTTTAATTTTGTAATTTCGTTTAATTTTTGTTTTTCTTAGCTTATGTTCTTCTTCCTCCCGTATTTATTTCAATTGCCTAGGCTAGAGTAGTTAAATTTTGAATTCATGAGGACTTTGTTAGTTTAATGGACTGGGAAATGACTTAGGGGCACTCATTAGGTAAAAATTTGTACTTAAAAGCAAAAATCCCATGAACCCTAACTCAGTGCCAAACTGGGCACTCAGTGCGGACCGCGGTCATTTTTGTGCGGTCTGCGGTGCCCTTGTGTGGTCCGCAGTATGGACTTATGGAAAGCTGAACCTTGGGCAGTGCGACCGCACTATATTTTGTGCGGACCGCACTGGCCCCTGTGCGGCTGCACTACTATTTTGTGCGGTCCACGCTGGTTAGATACAGAGGATCGATAGTCTGAACCCTAGTTTTTGTGCGGACTGCATTGGCCCCTGTGCGACCGCACTCCATTTTGTGCGGTCCGCACTAGGTATCTTCTGAAAACTGTCTGCAACATTTTGCCTCTGTTCTGCAATTCTTTCTGCAACAATAATCTGAACTGTTTCTATTGATACTAACAAATGTATTGAATGATGTTTGCAGACAATGGGTAAACAAATAGGCAAGGGATCTAAATAACCCGACAGAGGTGAATCCTCCCGGGGTGGAAAGCAAAAAATGGTACGACTCACTCTCCAAGCGAGGCAAAACATCAAGAATATGAGAAAGGCCATAAAAGCAGCTGATAGGGCCATTGACATGTCGGGGAGTGAGTAGGAGCCCTCCTGGGAAATCTCTTCGAATTCTATACCTGAATACATCCCTGACTGGCCGGAAAGGCATCAATTGAGAGATAGTCCTCCACTATCACCCACTGCCCAAGCACCAACTTATGTTTCTTCTGGGTCTTCTGAGGGCTCAGCAGCCGGTAGTGGGGAATACTCCACCTCTCCCACAGCTTCGTTATCCGGGGAGGGTGTAGAAGGAGGTGAGAAGGAAGTACGGGGAAATGAGGAGGTAGATGAAGGAGGCGAGCCTCAGGTGGGAGGCGTTGCTAGAACTAGGAAGCCCGAAGCTTGGGAGGATAGGTTTGTAAGTGAATTGGCGTACCATAAGTTTAGGGAGTGGTGGCCGGTGTGAAAGTTGATACCGGAGCAGAGTTTCATTGACAAAGACTTACTACCCCACAACCCCAACGTGCAAAGACAATTTAGAAGTAGAGTGGGTTGGGAGAACTTCCTAGATGCTAGTGTGGACGCCAACGAACACTTGGTCAAAGAGTTTTATTGCAATGTATCCCACATCAAAAAGGGCTCCAAAGTGACCAAGGTTCGGAACCTCAAAGTGTTATTTGATGGGAAGTCGATTAATGAATATTTGGGCTTCAATGAGGAGGATGAGACTTTGTATATGGTGAAGATGGAGATGGGCGAGGAGGTCCGTCCATGGCTAGCACAGTACCTGGCAATCCCAGGTACCGTCCCTGATTGGTTGACTGTTGGGGTCAAAATATTGAGAAGGACCTTGAACTTTGAAGTGAGGGGATGTGAGACTTTTGTTTGCAGCCGGTTGGACCCTACCACTCATGACAACACCCTTCCTCTCCACCGGGCTGTATTAGTTGCTTCGATTATGGCGGGGTACCCCATAAATGTGGGGAATATGATATCCCGGATTATCACGATAGTGGGTGCGGAGCATGACCGGAACTACCCTTTCCCCAGTTTCCTCACTGAGTACTTCCAGGACCTAGAAGTGGACAAAAGGCGATATAACATCAAGGTCAAGGCGAGCCCCATTTTACTGGTATAGCATGTAGGGGATGACAACCCCAAGAGCAAGAACTACAAAGTACCAGCTACTGCTCCAACTGGCCAGTCTGAGGAGCTTCTTGAGGTAGTGGCTTCTGCTGAGCATACCTCCACATCTACAGATATCCCTCCCGGTCCATCCACATCCTCAGCCATTCCTCCTAGCCCATCACATCAGCAGGCCCGGAGATCTCATCTACCCGGGCCCATCCTATTACTGCCCACCGTCTGAGCCAAGCACTTTTGAGTATCAACAACTGGATGCAGACTACCTCATCCAAGATGTCCATTTTGACTACCACTGTAGAGGCTCAGTCGGTCCCCCCAGCTCCACAGGTGCCACAGTCAATAGAGGATGCGCTCAAGGAGATACTTGACAACCAGAAGAAGATCCTCGATACTCAGGCTGCGCTCTCAAAGGCAGTCAATTCACATAGCAAGGCTCTCAAGGATCTTGCTAAGGAGCATAAGAAGCTGCGGAAGACACGGGCCTCCAAGGAGTCAGTGAAGGTGCTGAGAGCAGATGTTGATAGACTAAAGGCAGACCAACTGCCTTTAGACTTGTTGCTTGATGACCCAGTTCCAGCAGCTCACCCACAGCCGGAGCAGACACAGAGGCCTCCGAAGAGGAGAAGGAGAATTCCTAGAGCTGATGATGATATCATCCAATTGGCGGACCCACCGGAGACTTCCTCCAGTCAGCCATAGGATGTACCAGTTCCAGAGCCTGTCGAGGTCCAGGCCCAAGTCCCAGTAGCAGAGGAGCAGACCACTGAAAACCAGCCTGAGGTTCCCGAGCATACAGAGGACCCAGGGACCACCCATGATCCTATGCAGACAGACAGGGCTTAGGGAGTCTTATATCCTTTTTCTCTATTTTTTTGGTGCTTATTTAGACTAGTTGGCATTGGGGACAATGCCAACTTTCATTTGAGGGGGTAGGCCCTACTATTCATTTAATGGATGACTGTATATTTATTGATACATTTTTATGCTTTCTTGATTTTTTATCTTTGGTCTGCATATAATTTGATATTTAGTTACATTTATTGCACTTTTATTTTACTTTGGGTCTGTATATAAAGTTATATCACATTGTATATATTCATCCCATCCGTTGTATATTCAAATCCCTTCTTGTATATATTCATTCTATTTTCCGCAAAATTTTTCGTTTTTAGCTTCTTATTTATGTTCGTAGCTTTTTGTTTTGTTTTGGACGTTTTCAATAAGCCTTTGGTCTAGAACTTGCCCTGAATGTTTGTTGAGGCAAAATCCTAAGTGAATTTTGACTTGAGACGTGATTATAGGCTCTCCTTGATACAAATGATAGTTTGAACAATTCGATAGCCTACCAATGATATGATCCCTAGTTAACCCTTTTGAGCCTTAGACCTTTTTCTTTCAAGAACCATGATACAAGCCTATACCCGTTCTAAAAGATACCCTCTCTTGGCACCCGATCTTTCCTTTAGCACATGGCAAAAGTATAAGTTTGGGAGGAGAGACGAGGATGCCAACAAAGTGTAAAAAGGCACGAAAATGAAAAAAAGGAAAGGCAATGAAAAAGAAAGAAAAGCAAAAGACAAAAAGAATACTCAATGTGAAAAAGAATAAAAAAGGGATTCAAGAAAGGCAAAGAATAAAAGGTGTGGAAAGTTGAAAAAGGAGAAAATGTTTGAAATGCATAAGAAAGAGTGACAATGTGTCTCTTTAACCCCTTAGAAAGAAGTGAAATGACTCAAAGAGTCAAGTGAATGTGAGCCAAATGAATCAAAAGAAGTGCTTAAGGGAAGATGGAACTCACTTAGACCAAAACATTTCCTACCCCGAACCAAAAGCTTTCACAATGTCTCCACAAAAGCCCTATATGATCTTGAGTTGAATGAAGCTTACATTAGTGGACACTCACATAAAGGGCAAGCATATGGTACTTAGAGCCGGACTTATGACTTTTTCTTGAGAGAGATGAGTGAATTTCCATTAACCTCATTTTGTGTGCCAATATTCTAAAGGTGAGGTTTGCTTAGGGAGAGTTGAGGATGTGTGAGTTTGGGTTCCACAATGACCAAAGTAATTGAAAGAGTTCTTTGATGTGTTGAGTCAACTCTTGATGCTCTTGTGTCGCACTTGATCCATGGGTTTTCTAAGAGTAAAAGTTGTTAATGACTCATGTGTGTTGAGGGCAATTGTTAGTCCCAATTGATGCTAGTTGAGGTTGCTTTAGGACACCTGAATTTCTTTTTGATTTTCCCTTAAGGGGTGGGTCTTATTTTGTAAGTTTAAGTTTGGGGGAGTTGATAACTAGGGATTTTGACGTATTTTATACTCCTTCTTGCTTACATTTTGATTAAGTTCATACAAAATAGTCCCAAAAGGCTCATAAGTTGTGCTTGATTGCAGGTTTGATCAACAAAGTGACAAGATGTCAAAGATCAACTCAAAAGGAGCGAAACTTGCACAAGTACCAAAGACAAGACAAACTCAGAAAAAACAGGCCTTGTGTGGTCGCACTACACTTTGTGCGGTCCGCACTAGGGAGATTCAGAGAGCTGTTATTTCAGGCATTAAGGTAGTGCGGCTGCAGAAGGTTTTGTGAGGTCCTCACTAAAGGCAATGCGACCGCACTACCATTCTGTGCGGTCCGCAGAGCCAAGGTTCAAAGAGGGTAAAGTTGGAGCTTTCAAGCTTGTGCGGTCCGCGGTCCACGGTCCAGTTTGTATGGATCGCTCTAGAAGCCTTTGCGACCGCAGTCCATTTTGTGCGGTCCGCGGAGCTTGAGTTAAGAGAGTCAAGTAATCGAGTTGAACAGCCTAGTGCGGCCGCACACCATTTTGTGCGGTCGGCACTAACCCCGCAGGGGAAATTTTGTCCAGATTTTTCAGCTTAGTATAAATAGATCTTTTTTTCATTTTTAGGGTATCAAACATTTTAGAACAGCAGTTGTGCTCGTGGGAACATCTTTTGTAGCCATTTTGGGCATTTTTACTTACTTTTTATCATTGAATCTTTGTATTTAGTTTAGCAATTAATTAATATGTGTTCATCTTCATCTATATCTCTGTTTTTCTCTTCAAGCATGAGTAGCTAGACTTATTAGCTAGGGTTGTGGCCCAACCCTAGTGTGGGTAATTGATGGGTGTTGTGATTTAGGGCTAGATTGACTATGGGTGTTTGTTATTTGGGTCAATTTCATGGTTTAACTTATGAATTAGTGGTTGCAAACACTAGTTTGTGCTAAGTCGACTTGGGCTCTTCTTGAGAAAGAGAGTCTAAGTCTCTGAAATTGACTCAACAAGGAATTGGGATGGACTCAAGAGATTTGATAGTCCTAATTAAAGAGTTAAACCTCGAGAGAGAGTAATACCCAACTTGAACCCTAGTTGTTTGGGCAAATATGCTTACCCAATTGGTTTTGAGAAAGTCAATTGGGTAAAATCACTCTTTCTACTGAGAGGTGTATAATGGGTAGTATCGAGAAACGGTTATAATATATTCCCCAATCATGTTAATCGTGCCTTAGATGCAATTACCCATCAATTGACAACCTAGGAGGAAGTCACACCCTAGTGCCTTTTTAAACCATTAGATACAACTTTTAGCATTTAACTCTTAGCTTAACCTAGTTGCAATTGTAATTTGTAGTTTGATAATAGTAGAGTATAAAGAAAACCCAAAAATGAATAGAAGTGCAATTTGGAACAATCACGCAATCCTAAGCTAAATAGACACCCAATTCCATTCCCAGCTCTCTGTGGAAATCGATCCCGACCCACAACTCGGGTAAAAGCTATTGCGACCCTCTCTCGCTACTTATTAGTGGTGCGGAATTGGCTGTGATCAGCAACCACAACCAATGCATCAAAAAAAGATTCAGCAGCCTAACCCTTTCTTAACACAGGAACAATATCAACAAATTATTTAATTGCTCAACAAAGGCATAGATGAAGGCACTTCTTGCAAGACTGCAGCAGTAGGTACTCTGATTGCCTTGGTATCTCAATATGTTAAGAATAGATGGATAATAGTTACTGGATCCTCCAACAATATGACATCTACCTTGCAGTTGTTAAAATCTTGTCAGCTTGTTCCAGAGTCTGAAAGAAACAAAGTGCATTTACCTACATGAGATGTAGCACTAGTCACACACAGAGGGAAATCATCTGTGTTTACTAATAAGGACATTGGTGATGTTCTATATATACATGATTTCAAATACAATCTTCTTTCAGTATCTAAACTTACTAAGAGTTGCATTGCTTAGTGGTATTCTTCCTTGACTTCTGTATATTTCAGGATCTGTACAGTGGTAAGGTGAAAGGCATTGAGTTTGCAAGGTCCAAGGAAGGGATTGTGATGTGTCAGATGAAGTATGCTCTGGAACTCGTCTCTAAGTCAGGGCTATGGGGAGAAAAACCAGCAGGAACTCCACTTGAATTAAATCAGAAATTAACTTTTGAATAATATGATAAATGTATAAGAAGTAATGAGAAGCATGAAGATAAACTACTCAAAGATCCGGGAGGATATCAAAGGCTAGTGGGCAGACTTATCTACTTAACCATGACAAGACCTGACTTAGCCTTTGTTGCACAAGTGTTGTGTCAATATATGCATTGTCCAAAGGCATCTCATATGGAAGCAGCACTTAGAGTAGTAAGATATCTAAAAGAAGCCCCAAGTTTAGGGCTATTGATGCCTGCACAGAATACCAACAAGCTGATGCTTATTATGACTCAGACTGGGGAGAATGTTTGCAAACCATGAGGTCTGTAACGGGCTATTTAGTAAAGTTTGGGAATGCACTGATCTCTTGGAAGTCAAAAAAATAAGAGACAGTGTCCAGAAGCTCAGCTGAAACTGAGTTCAGAAGCATGGCTTCATGTACAACTGAAATAACTTAGCTTATTGGACTATTCAAAGAGCTTGGAGTGGATGTGGAATTGCCTCTAAAGCTTAGGTGTGACAGCAAGGCTGCAATCCAAATAATAGCCAATCCAATTTTCCATGAACGAACCAAGCATATAGACATTGATTGCCACTTTGTAAGAGAAAGGATTACACAAGAAATACTGAGAACTGAGCATGTTTCAACCAAAGAACAGCTGGCTGATCTACTCACAAAAAGTCTAGGAAAAATTCAACAGAATTACTTACTAAGAAGACTTGGAGTATAGAACTTGTTCAAGCCATCGGCTTGAGGAGGAGTGTTACTCAAGTCCACCTAACTCTAGTTGGCTTAGGTAGTTAATGTTATTAGTGGTTAAACAAGTAGTTAGCTAGTGTATATAATGTGTATAAATAGAATAGTAAAAGGAGAATAAGTTTGTACAGTACATTTCAGTCAAATAACAGAATCTGTTATTCTCTCTGTTTCAATTGTCTTCTCGAAGCTTCTTCTCCCCCTTATTCTTGAGCTCCAGCTTCCATAGCCATGAAAGTTAACACCTACTTGCCTTCTACCCTAATTTTCGACGTCCACACCCTCCTACTGAGGTTAAACTCTCGCACCTTCTGCCTGGGGCTTCTACACTTCTCCTCTTAACATGGCCGAACTATATCAACCTCGCCTCCCGCATCTTATCCTCCACAGGGGCTACTCCCACCTTATCCTGAATAACTTCATTCCTAATCTTATCCAATCCGGTATGCCCACATATCCACCTTAACATCCATATCTCAGCTACTTTTATCTTCGGGACAAGAGGGTTCTTGACCGGCCAACAATCTACTACATACAACATAGTTGGTCTAACACTCTAACCTATCACTACATATAAATGAAATATCCTTAAACCTATCACATTTCGTTTTCTTGTTTGAGGGAGAAATACTTTAAGTGGTACATAAGTGACAGCCGAATAATTGACACTTTACAATCGAATAATTTTTTTAACAATCCAATACAGACAATGGAATAAGTAATTAAATAACTAACAGAGATTAAGAAAATATTAGACAATGTACCTAGTAATTGAATGAATTAACTGATGACCTTGTTGGCATATAACTAACAGAAAATTAATTTTTAAAAAGTTCGTACGGGGATTAGATTCTGACTTTACTATCTCAAATCATCCACCAGCATTAATCATGGGGTATTTTCTAGTTTTAGTAATAGTTCAAGCTGATTTAATAATATTGGAACATAGTTGGTTTGATCATGACTATGATCTTTAATTAATTAGAGTTATTTCCCTCGATTTCTTGTGGGCCGAGAATATTAGTATTGCATGTTATTCTTCTAGATTATGAAGAATTTGAGAGTGTTATGCTGGATGTTGTTTGTTACTAAAAGCTGGATTTGATTCATCACATTATGCATTATTTGGTTGGCTGGCTAGCTAGCTAGCTAGTGTAGAAAAAAGGGGACATTTATTAATACTTTAACTAATGCCACAACAATATATCTTGAGCTTTCAACACTAGAATAATAAAATGCTGTTCGGAATTAAAACTTTTCGGAAGTAAAATTTTTAAAGAAGATTGTGTGATTCTTGTACGTCGATAACTAATATACTATATATTTAGGAACTTAATATAAGAAATTAAAAATATGTGGCATCAAATGATTGAATCTTGGTTTTAAATGGGAAAAGCAAAAGATGAGGGTATGATGATTTTTTTTTTTTTTTTTGGTTTCTCACCTAGCGTTCGACATCCATTTTGGAGCCTAACTAATCTAAAATCGCACCGAAAAATTTCACTTTGGAGGTAAAGCTCGCCCTACCAAAGGCGACACAACACCCGTGTGATGAAGTTATTAGTTGTACTTTCTTGAAGGAGCTACTAACTTATTAGTAAAACTAAATTGATGTCCATAATCTGTAGCTAGTACATAATTGGACGGGGTACTTTTAACCTGTGTCAGAAACTATTTAGATCTGGTAGTTAAAAAAGTATATAAAATTTGTATAATTATTTTTATATAACATACATAATGTATATATATACAAAAAAATATACAAATTTTATATATTTTTTCGACTATTATTTTTACAGCGGCTATACAGTGTCAGTTTTCCTAATTGGATCATGGTATAAAGAAATATAAGCCCACCCCGAGTTATCTTTTAAGTCGAAAATTTGCTTATCAATCTTCTTCCAAAAGACTACTGGGCAGTAGCTACTTAGGCATCCACTCCATACTAGATAGTTTGATTGACAATATGATAATATATAATAGTACTAAGGTAAAGAAAGGACCCCCACGTCTTAACTTTTTTGATTTAGACAACTGAAAACCTCATGATTAGCAAGTTAAGCTGGAGGTAGCGAGGTTAAACGATCTCTCTCTATATATATATAATAGCTAGTGTTAATTCATAATTAAGAAATTACGTTACTTCTATTTTATTTTTTTGCTAATAAAAAACTAGTGTGTCGTTCACTATATAAATATGTAAATATCTTCAACTGCATGACAATACAAATTTATTTGATCTTACCCTTCCATTTCAGATGGAGGAACATGGAAAATACATACTTATGCTTTGTTTTAGTATACAATTGAATAAATCATACTCCATTGCCTTTAAGTCGAATGCTTTCTCATCACATCAGAGATGGTAAACACTTGTTCGCTCTCGGTATTTGTACCAATCCAATGAATACATGTCACATGTTTTAGAGTAAACTCTTATCACTAAACAATAGTCGATTAATACATATTTTCACCTTTGAGGGACTATGAATATCTCGAATTCCTTAATATATAAAAAATCCAAAAATAGCTTTAGTAGCAAATTTGCACGTATTTTTTGAATGTCGAGATATAGATTAAAAATTTGTTTCATACCCCTGAATAGATTCAATTCCTCAAATAATCACTCATGAACTTAACGAAATTACCTTGTAAGCATTTATCTTTGTTTTGTTTCAATAAAGTCATTCATGTTTACGCATTTATCTTACAAAGTAACGATGACTGATCGAAAAATCATTTACAAGCGATCTGTAGTCGTCATTATTTCATAAGGTAAATGTATAAACATGAGTGATCTTGTTGGAACGAAGTACAAATAAACGACTTTATTAGGTAATTTTATTAAGTTGAGTGATTACTCGAGGAATGGACTCCCCTCAATAAGTAGTAACTAGCAATAGTCAGTCAAATCAATAAAGCTATCTCTCACCATTTAAAAAAAAAAAAAAGCTCAAGTACATCAGATGGATTGGGAGTTGGGGGGGGGGGTGTTCAAGGTGATTCTTGGTATTTTTTTTCTCTATATGTGCAAGAGAATAATGGCATATGAATGAGTTGTCATATAATTAGAGATGATTCTGCACCCAACTAACCCAAAGCATCCCTTCCAATTTGAGGGGGGAAAACACATTTTAAGAATCAGGTTCCAGAAGAATAAAAATGTATATGTATAGACTATAGTAGCATCATTGATGTTACATAAGAAGGGAAAGTTCATATTATATCAATCCTTTGGTGAAGCTTAAATTTATTTCTTTTCTTTTTTCCTTTTCTCAAGATTCTTATGAGTAGGAAATTAGGAATTGGCCATGAATAGAGGAGCAGAAAGGACAAAATTTGGGAGGGTCTTTGGTGACACATATTTAAGATTTAAATACTATGGGTTTAACTTTTAAAAATTTTAGAATTAAATAATTATATTTTTAAAATTACAGGCTCATGTCTATTTTTTGTAATTCCAATGAATTTTTATTTATAAATTTATTTTTCGCGCCGAAAATTATGAATTCAGCTGAACCCGTACCTATATTGGTACTTCTAGCACTGGCCTTTGGTACATATGAGCAGTGCACTAGAGTAATGCAATCACTAGGATTATTCCTAGCATGGTCAGTATGATGGAAATTATATATTTTTAATAGAAAATATTTTCCCCAAAAATAGTGTAAGAAAAGAGGCTCCTATCGATAAGTAAGAAAAATTCTTTTCTTATTTTGATGGAAATTATTTTTTGACTACTAAATGCCAGAATTTGTGTTTCTCGTGAAAAATACTGTTGTGGAAGATGACTATCATCATAGGCGGAGGTACATGGTAGGGAGAGGGGTTCCCAACATCCGAAAACTTCGGCAAAAACTTCATATATACTTATAAATTTATTTAAGAAACAGTTAGATATTTACAGAGACCCTCATACCAATTTTTATTAGCAATGATAATTACTTTGAGTCCGCCTCTGAATACCATCATACAACATACTCTAGTTTGTAACTCTAATTACTATTGCAACCTTATAAGCCACTAGATTGTAACCTTATCAATAACTTCTTCCAATCTCTATGGAAAGGTTAAAAAAAAAAAAAAAAAAAGGTTAGTATTAAAGTATCCAGCTGCCGTGGCTGATCTTAGTACAAGAAATGTGGGGATATATATGTACTGATAAAAAGATGGGATCAAGTATTCAAGTTATAGACGGTTTTAAGCTAAAGTTATTATTCTTTATGACAGGATGCTTATTTGGTCCTTTGCATATTATCTCAAAACTCTTAATGGATATAAGCATGCATCCTTACCGATAAAGATATATATCGTTTCAGCTATTTGACAACAGTTGCTTCCAAAAAAGAAGAATTAACCTAATTAAAAAGTCGTCCACACAACAATTACTTAAATAAAAAATAGTCAATAAATATATAATATATATATATATATAGCTGTATATTATTAATATATAAGTTATATATATTTACTAAGAAAAGTATATAATGAATATTTATATAAAAATTCCCTTAAAAAATCATACTTATCCTCAACTTAATTGATATCTTAAATCACCTAACAAAGTAAGTCCAACTTTACTGTTCCTTAGTCCAAGAATAGAAACGGAGTTAAAACTTTCAAGAAAGTACACTGGATGGATCTTTTTTAAATCATCATTTATATTTAATTCCGTTAAAAAATATTTTGAAAAAATAGTCATGTGCCAAAATTTTAAGCATGCTCCTAGTAACTATTGTTAGAATTTTAAAGCACAAAAAATAGTCAGGATAAGTGGCAAAAACTCTGCCCAGCATTCTTTAAAATTATATCTAGGGTGAGTGTTTTTTTTCCAGAAAATTAATGATGACCCTAAAATATCCTATTTGTGCAAATCATCCTAACACTTTGGTCATACTAGGATTAAAATACTAACCGAATTATATCTGCCGACCTTATCTTGATCTACATATATTGACACCTTTACCGAAAGATATATTTTTTTCTTCAAAAAAAAAAGTAAAGAAAAAAGGGAAAAAAGAAAAAGATTAGTTGTGGGCCTATTGGACAATTTTTTGGTTGGGCCAATGTGTGGTTGTATACACATGTATTTGACTTTGACTTATTGTTAGATTTTCAAAGGCTGTTACCGACGTACCGCAATTTGATTTTTCCTATTAGTATTCTCTCCTCTATGTAATGGTATTGTCAAAATTTTCCAATGAAGCAACTTTACTATTACACCGTTCGATATAGGGCATTGAAGAAAAATAAAAAATAAACTAATTATTCTTTATTTTTTGTATTTCTTATATTTTTAACGAAAGCAGGTAATAAAAAATAGATTATTCTTCTATATTCAATGGGAAAAAATTGACGATGGAGACAATATTTTGAAAATGAATATGAAATATACTTGCCAGAAATAATATGGTATAACAACCTACGAAGAGAATTGGTATAAAAAAAAGCCTTACTTTAAAATATTGACACCCTATAACCCAACATTAAGGTTTTCTATATTTAATTAGATTTTATAACCAAAATTATTTTTGTGCAAAATCAAAAGAAATGTAGAGCACTCTCCCATCCCTCCCTCTTTAAGCTTTTGTTCTCTATCTTCCTCAAATTTTAATCCACATTTTTCAATCCCCCAAATCTCTTTATTCTTCTCTCATAATTACTCTGTTAGGTTTCATCTTAATCTTTTTCTTAGGTAATTTTTTACATCTAGAATTTTTTGTAGAATTTCCCTTAGCATATCATCATTCTTTGCAACTTGAAAGAAGGGTAAAAATTCAACCTATAAGAAATCAAAATCTAAAGCTACAGTGGTCAATCTTCATCTCTTCATATAGATGATGGCTTCTGATTTCGAAGTTTCGATGTTAAAGGGGTCGAATTCGCCATATGCAATAGATATTCGACATGACAATTAGGTTCCATTTCATTCAATAGTATCCGAAAATTCTCTGAAGTTTTTCTAAATTATATTTCTATTTTTTAATTTGTATATCCACAAACAAATATATATAATACAATAATAATTATATTATTTGTATATCACACTGTATAACATAATAATAATGTGTATATTAAAAAGTATATCAAAATTTTATTTTCCTTCTTTGTATAATATATTTCAGATTGAAAACTCAAGTTTTAAGACGACTCCGCATGTGTATCCCCCATTGTATCCCGTGTATATCTCCATGTACATTAGTGATATCTCTTGTATCAAGTGTATCTGTGTATATCCATAAAAATATATGTTATATATACGATATATACAATGTGATATACACACACATTCATAAAAAATTGTGTATGATATACACTGATGTACATAATATATAACGTGATATACACATGTCACAGTTGAATTCTTAGGTCTGGTTTTTTTACTTGAAACTAGTCAAAATCACTTTTTAATCTTGCTCAAGTTTTGTATATAGCTTCGTAGGCATTTTCAACCAATTTCGGTTACACCACTCATTCAATCCAACAAAAGAGAGAGAGAGAAAAGAAAAACAAAGCTGAACTCTATGTTTTCCTTTTTTCCTCTCTTAGTTTTTGCTTATGATGTTCTTTGATGTGAGATCAACTTTACCTTTTTATCCCATTAATTTCGTTTTGCATAATTTGTAATAATATTCACTAAACCATGAGAAAGAAAGAGGAAAGATAGAAGAAGAAATATAAGGATAGAAAGGGGGAGGGAAAAGACAAGATACGTACTATGTAGGTTATAGGGGAAGGGGGATTATAAAGAGAAAATAAATAAAAAATTGTTTTTCAAAATTTGGCTATATAATACCAAAGTTTTTGGGCTTCTCCTGCCAAACTAAATTTAAGGCAAAAAAATACCAATTATACTGATGCGTTGTTATACGTGTCAATTTCCCTATTAAGTTGGTGAAAAATAGTAAAAATAGCACGGGTTAGTCATTTTTCGGACTGACCATTTAAAAATAGTCAGCCCGTTTGCAAAGTCATTGAAAAATAGCCACTATTTTGCTGCAACACGAAAAATTCTAGCATAATATACTGGAGATCGATGCACCTGTGTATGAACTTCCAACATAATATGCTGGAACTCCAACATGCGAAAGGTTCCAGTATAATATACTGGAGATTGGAGCACCGATGCTCCAATCTCCAATATATTATGCTGGACCGGTATATTATACTGGAGTATTTTTCCGGATTTTAAATAGCGTTTTCGTTCAAATTTATCTTTACATAAAAAGTAGCTAAATTTTGATTACTTTTAAAATTGTGGCTATTTTCGAATGATCACTTGTAAAGTTGGCTATTTTTGAATTTCTCCCCGAAAAATAGATAAGACCTTTTCTGTCGGGCTTTAAATGGTTTCCACTGGCTTTAAATGTTTCGGCTTTAGTGGAGCGAAGTGCACCAGTAGCCATTCTTTGGGCCGCTGTTTAAGTTTTAACCTAAGTTTGCAGATTATGTAAGGTTTAATGAGCACATTAACGAGTATTTTCATCTCGTAACCACGCATGACTCTCAGGGCTCGTTTGGCACGCGCGATAATAATAATAAAATAATTAATTCCCAAATAATTGATCCTAGAATAACTTGTTTCACAACCAAACAACCCCGCAGATCGTACAAGCTCCTTCATCTTATTCTTATAGGAGTACTACACTGAAAGAAACTAAACTTAAGTTTACTGGTCATGTAGCCCACTTCTCTAATTTAAGACCAAAACATTAGCAGCCCAATTAAATTGGGATTGTTACACAAATAACCAGCTAAATTTACTATTTATTTTCTCTAGCCAGTATTTAAAGATTATATATTGATTAAACACAGTTATACATATATCGCACATTCATTATACATATAATATATATCCACAAGTTATTTTTAGTTTAAGAAATTTGATAAACGGATATTTGGGTTAAATCTTCTTTATCTTTCATTTCCTTGGTCCAAGTTCTTTGCCCCATTTTGCCAGAAAAGTCTTGCACAAAATGTTCTGTACGATGTAATCTAATTTTTCCAAAGTAATTTAAGTAAATATATACTTATAGTTACCTTGTGATAATATATTAGTTACCATTTTTATCAGGTTATCAAATAATATTTATTATACATAGTTACTTGTAATTATTATCATATAAGTCAAATGATTGTGTAAATATTTTTACACCATCAACAGATAGAACATTAACTGTACTTCTCGAAGAATATGGTATATACCATATACATAATGGATTTTTCACCCGAATCTCCCCTTTCCCTTCTCCCTTCTCCCTCTCTACTAGCTAGAGTTTCATTGCTCGTACAAACAATATAATTTTTTTTTAAATAACATAAAATAAGTTAATATTTGTTTATTTCAGATTTTGTGATCTTCAGATGGTAGAAGCCTAAAACTACAATTATGTAAAAGTGTTGTCTAAGAGAAGCAAATATATATATAAAGATTTTTTATTATGTGCTAGAGTTCTTGTATTGTTGTTGTCGTTGAATGTGAAGGTGCGATAAACTGATAAATACATGACTTCAAAGAATTGAAATAATTGACTTTAACAAGAAATTGTTCTTTGAAAAGAAACCACATCACGTGCAAAATAAATTACAAATTAATACACTCCATAGTCTTAATGTAACAAATCAAAGAAACAAAAACAAAAAACTCAAATCATTAGACATTAGGTTTGGCTTCCTTTAGCTGAAAAGAAATATAATTATGATATGTTCCTAAAAGTTGCTGCATACAAAAAATATGTTGGAACTTGGAACAACTTGCTCTGAATTGTAAACATCTACGTTTGAATATGTAGAAACTACCTAAGACCTTTGTATAATAATTAATAAAAGTCAAGAAGAAGGGCCCTATAATATATTGGATGCTAGTGTAATATCCAATGTCTAGTTGCTATATATACTATCTTGGTCTGTCAATTTTGTACTAGGCAGCCTTTGTATTTTCATGTTTAGGGTTTTTTATACGTGTGTTGATAACCATAAAGGCAAAGGTCATCTGCTCAGAGGTGTACCAACATTAAGAAGGATTCAACATGTCTAGAAACTTCATCCACAACTTTTTGATAGCTATAATTTTTTTTAAATTAAAATTAAAAAGGCTCTATAGTTCAAAATTGACAAACAAACCGAACTAGTACGTACATGGCAATCCGACGGAGGCAGACTGATGAGGGCAAGAAAAGCAAATCATTGATCAAAGGTTTTTAGGTTGACGAGCTTTTGAAGAAGGGATTATTATACAAACAGCCAGACAAATTCAGTATTTACTTTTTCTACCAATATATATGAATTATATATTGATTATACAAATTTATACATATATTATATCTCCTAAGAGTGATTATATTCAAGAAGCCATGGATAATATGGATAACCATATTATCCGCCGAATAATCCATTTTTTATCCGTATTAAATATGGGTCGAGTCGAATAATTTATCTTTTTTTTGAATTACCTGTTTTCAATCCGCTCATATCCGATCGACCCACCCGTTTGCCACTCCTAGACGTGGGCTTGGACAATGAAACGGACATTGGAATTGGAAATAACTAGAATCCAATATATTAGAGGGCCATTCTTGTTGACTTTTGTGGAACACTTTTGTTGAACAAAGATCTTACGTAGTTCTGCAGATTCAAACATAGATGTTTACAATTCGGAGCAAGTTGTTAGAAAACGTTGCATGAATTAACTTTTAGGAACATATTAGAAATTTCTTTTCAGCTAAAGAAAACAAATTAAACCTCATGTGTCTGCTGACCACATATTTTTTGTTTGTTTTTGTTTCTTCTTATGCATCAAGACTGGACTATAACTTTAAACTGAGGACTAAACCAGTATTTGCAAACTCTTCTATTGGAAAAAGTGAAATATTATTATTCACGACCAAACGGGTAAAATTTTCTTTTTGAATGTTCTTCAATTACTGTAGTATTTCTCCAGATCATTAATAGATACAGCTTTCAAAGTCATACCATGAGAAGTAATTAATTAGGAAATACCTATGGCTTACAAATCATCAAGTTTATAAAACAGATTTGACTTCTGTATGTTATTGTTTACTTCGAATTAATTTCAAAGCTATAGATTACAAGAATTAAGTGAAGCTTATTAGTAAAGTCCCTACTTGTATATCGTAAAGTTTGTATTAATTTTTTTCGATTTTCTTGAGGTTTCTCTTTCATGGATACTAATAATAGAAGAGATCAAAGAAAATATTTGAGTACTCAGGAAAGGAAAATAAGTCTCTTCAAGTGAAAAGACATAACTCAACTTTCTTTTCGAGCCATCAATAATTGCCGGATTTCAACGGCTCCAACGATCCTTTCATCGATCCGTCAGTTGTGAAATACTCTACTAGGTAGAAGCCCCAAATCGTTAGAAATATCTTAACATTTTTTTTAAATAATGGAAGATAATATCTGAATAAGAACAGAGAGCATTCTGCCATATGTTCAATGAGTCAAAACGAATTCCATTTATCTTCCTGATATTATTGTTGCAATTCCAAATATTATTAGTCTAATAATATGAATATCTGCATGTGTCGTTGTGAGCTATAGTCAGTTTTGCTAGTTGAGAAGAAGAGTTAGTTAGTCGGTTATAGTTGTGAGACCTTAAGTAATTAGAGTTAAGTTAGTATAGAGTTGAGATAGTGTGTAATTGTATATAAAGTTGTACTCCTCTGTTACAAAAATACAGATTTCATTTTACTGCAATTTCTCTCTTCTCTCCTAAGCTCAATCTCTCTACTCTCAAACCTAATTCCAAATTGCTTGGATGAATCTATAAATTGAGCTCAGATTTATCAAGCTCACATGGTATTAGAGTAGTGAAGAGTTGTAATACCGCAAATTTCATTCAATTTGGATGAAATTTCATCGTCGTCTTCCCCGCGAAGCTATGACAGACGATCGTCAATGGCGGCCGAAAAAATCGATCACATGCATCCGTTGTTCGTTCATCCCTAAGATACTCCTAGTTCGATTTGATTCCTGTAAAGCTCACATGATCAGAAAATTACTGACTGTGGCGTCGTTCAATGCGAATTGCTTTGCAAGCTAAGCGGAAGCTAGTGTTTGTGCTTGGGACATGCAAAAAGGATTCGTTCAAATTTGAATTGCATGAGGACTGGGAAACATATAATGCAATCGTGATTTGCTGGATCATGAATACTGTATCTTCGAATTTACTTAGCGGCATTGTCTATGAATCTAATGCACATTCACTACAAAAAAAAACTGGAATTAGCTACGAACGCCGTCGCTAACCTGTCGCTAAAACGCTCGGAACTAACAGAATTTCTTGATAATCCGTTGCTAAATGAGATTAGCGACGGATTTTTCTATTTAGCTACAGAATTTGTCCGTCGCCGTGAGCACGTGATTTTTGCCTCATACGAATTACTCCAAAAGAATTCCAAAAATTAGGTCTTTTCTTTAATTATGTGTTATTTTTAGGAATTATTATGTTATTTTCTTGATTGTTTGCATATGTTTGTGTACATGTTTAATGCATTAAAAATACAAAAATATTGTATCTGCATTTAGGATTTAATTTTATATTTTTTAGATTAATTAAGTGAATTGTTGTTATAAAAAAAATGAAAAAATTCAAAAAATAACGTATTTTGCATTTTTAGAGTTTAATGTCGAATTTTCGGTATTTTCTTTTTTAATTTGGTAAATAATATTTGGGATAATTATTATTTAGAATTAATTAGTATTTTTGATAGGATGATTTGATTTTATAATTTAATTTAGGATTTTAGTTTTAATTTTTCGAAAAAAAGGGGAAGAAAAGAAAAGAAAATGAATTAAAGAGAAGGAAATCGGAATTGGGCCAAATTCAATTTAATTTAAGAAGCCCAAACAATAACCCAGTCAAACCTGCCCGATCCAGCCCAAACCCGTGTCAAAATTCGGTCCATCCCCAGGCCATATCAAACGACGTCGTTTGGTATAGTTTGATCAGGACCGTCGATCTCACTTGATCGAACGGTCCCTAACCTCGCCCATGACCCAAGCCCAGACCCGTCTTCCCTAACCCGGTCCGCCCCAGTTGCTACACCATACGACCTCGTTTCGTTAAAAGATTAATCATGGCTGTTGGATTCTCATCATCCAACGGCCCTAATTTAATTATCCCTTTAGTATACCCTAACCCATTAGACCCTACCCTCAGAACCCCCCTCTCTCTCGTCTATCTTCAGAGACCAACAAATCACCGCCTCACTCCGTCGCTTTCCGCCCGCCGGAAATCATCCACGGCGGCGGATGGTGGCAAATCACCCCCAAAAATACACCATAGACTCCTCTCACCCTTCCCTTTCCAAACCCCTACTTCATTTCTTTCGAATATCCGTGGAGCTCTTCGAATATCGATTCGAAGGGATGGACCCTAGTGTCGCCCTAATATTCTCTATTGGAGGCGCCACTTCCAATCAATCCTAAATTAACACCAGGGAATCCCCATGTCTCCCTCTTCCCTAATCTCCAAGTATTTTCCCTCAAATCCATTCTAAACCCCTCGAATCTTAAATCCCAAATTCGGGTTCCAAGAGCCAAACCTAAAACTCGAGGTTGACGATGATGGTTCTAGTTTTAGAGCTGATTTTGTCACAAAATATGTTACTCACTTGTTTTGACAAAGAACAAGTGACTAACATTATTTGGCGATGAAATCGGAAAGTCAGGGTACCAAGTTGATTTCCAGCTTAGTCGGTGAGTTTCCCGGTATCATTTCTTTTTATTCTAATGCCTATGCCACCTCTGCCTCTTCTTCTTCTTCTCTTCTTTATCTTTGAACAATTTAATTAAGTTTTGAATTAGGTTTAAAATTGTGAATTGGCCATTCATTTTCTTTAGTTCATATTCATGTATGTCGTTAATCAATCTAATAGCTGATTATGATTTTTCAATCCAGTTGAAGGTTTTCGTCTTTTTGTTTATTATAATTGTGATAATTTAAAACTTAGGAAGCTTCTCAATAGTGGTAGGGTAGAAATTGCATTACTGAATTAATTAAAAGCACTAAACTAATGGATAATTAAGAAATGAAAAGTTGAATTGATAGTGGTGAATGCACTAAGATGAACAATTATTTATAGACACTAGGAGACACACTAAAAAACAGACTCTGAATAGGGGGGATATTCTGAAAATACTAGAAATAGAGAAAAATTAAGAGCTGGAAATAGTCTAAAAATCACCAAAGTATATTTGCATTTTTTGGTTAAAATTGCTGTAATTTTTTTTGAAGGAACACTGTTCCATTAAGTTCTTGGTTTGAGTCTTGAGATTCTCAGCTTCCAAAACAGTTTTCTGGTTCATTTGAGTGTGGAATTGAAAAATATGATTTGAGTATTGGTTTAAAAATCTGATTCTAAGTCTGCTGGTGTTTGCTCGAGTGGAATTTTTCTTTTGGTTTGCTACATATCAATTCTGGGCTTAGAGTTAAGGTTCACTGATTGTGTTGGTCTACTATTGCTGCTTCCCTTTAGTTTCAGGCTAATTTTGGTCTATCTTGCTATTATCCAGGTGTTTTCAAGCATTATGGATATCACCTAAGTGTAATATGGAGTTTTGACTTGGAAATATGATAATATGATGTTATCATTGTTGAATTTTATTTCCTTTTCTTTTAATCTCATCTATGGAGATAATATGTAGCTATAGAGATATTTGATTATTATAGCGGTCATGAATGGTATATTATAGTATGAAACCTACACTTTGAGTGGTTGGATTCTCCTGTTTGGCATCAGTTTATTGAAAAGTAGCAGTAGAAGAAAGAAGTGTCTTAGTTTGTGCTGGTATTCGCATTTTGAGTTGGATTTCTTAAATAAAAGTGTTGATTCCTACTGCAGCTAAATGCTCAATTCCGTTGTGTTATGATTCATTGGAGTGTGAAATTATGTATGATACCGTGCATTGCTAATTGATTTCCTATAATAAATGACGATAGGGAATGTGTATAGCTACAGTTTATAAATCTGGCTTAGATTGGTCAGATATGTGAATTTGTTTAAGCAAAAAATTGTTTCCTCCTTTTCTAGCAGTTAGCATTTCAACAAAAGCATGACAAGAGTATAATTAATTGAGAGTTCTGGTAATTTTTGTTCAGATGATGTTTGGATGGATTTTGTTCAAAAGGAATCAAATAGATTTAATAGGTGGTGAATTGAATGGTTTTCATATGAACGCAGTCGTAGCTATGTCTTTGTCATATTTTATAATTTGAAGCCTGCAGCCTCAATTCTAATAATACTTAATGCTAAAGCTCTTGGTAGAGCTCTTACGCATGTAAGATAACTATTTCATTATCACTTACACTTCGTTTTTTTTTCTTTCTCTAGAAAAGTTTCATTTTCATATATTCCATGTTTATCTGCTTTTACTCTTTCGAAACTGATAACACAAAAATCATTTGAGTCAATTCAAGTATGATGAATTTGTTGATGCTAATCACATTTCTGAAAGGGAACTAATATTTTAAATGCCACATGATATTTGTATGATTAAAGTGAAAAGTTGAGGGAGATAATGTTGTGAAGTATACGAAGGAAAGATTGAAAGATGCGCCGGGTGAGGATTGAATGGTCACCTTCCGACTTGTTTTGTGGGATATAATCAGTGAAAAAGGTTATGCTTTTAGTATGAGTTAATTACCTCCTAAATTTGTGTGAAGTATTTCATTTGATACGCAACTGCCTTTAGTTCGTAGCTTCACAAAATTCCCCGAACGTAAAAAGAATGAATTAATGAGCATCGTAGTTTGCTTTAGGTCCGTTAATTAATAATTGAGGTGTGCCATATTATACAAAACAAGTAGTTTATGGCCCTCCGAGCTTTAGTTTGAATACCTTTACTTTTAAAAAAAAAAAAATAGAATTGATGTGCGCCGCGTAAAATAAAATACCAAATGTGTGACCCTCGTTTAATTACTTCCTTTAAAATATTTAGAACTCAAGGCGTGCCATTTAGCAAATTTCCATGGCCCTCGCAAAGTTAAAAACACGTTGATGCTTTTAGGAGCATTATTTTTGTACCTTCCTAAACTCGGGTGCGCATTTATGTGACATAAATTCAAATCTCAACAATTTTAAAACATGATGAAGACCGCGGGTGCATTTATATGATGTGGTCCAAGACGGGTTTTAACAACATTGTAATATTCCTCTAAAAATAATTAAATAAAGCAGTTAAAAGTTTAAAATGGCACATAGGTTCAAAAATATTTTAAATCAGATAAATAGGCCAATAATAATAGTTGAGCGACCGTGCTAGAACCACGGAACTCGGGAATGCCTAACACCTTCTCCCGGGTAACAAAATTTCTTACCCGGATTTCTGGTTTGTGGACTGTGAAACAGAGTAAATATTATATTGACTCGATTCGGGATTTAACCGGTGACTTGGGACACCCTAAATATCCCAAGTGGTGACTCTGAATCTTTTAATAAAATAATCTCGTTTCGATTGTCACTTTACGTTGGAAAAACTCCCTTATACCCTTACGAGTGTAGGAAAAAGGAGGTGTGGCAGCTCTAGCGACTCTGCTGGGGACTCAACCCAGAATCTGTGGTTCAGGATTCAGAATTCGAGCTTAGATAAATTGTTATATTTGGATTTATCTGATTTTGTTACATGTTTGGGCCTAATGTGCTAAATGTTGCTTTTTACCGCTTTGATATTATTCGAACTGTATATATAAACTGCTACGACATCCCTCACTTCTCTCTCTTGAGGAGTGCACGCTGGTCGTGACTTCTTTCTGTTAGTGTCCTATTCCAAATAGAACGAGGTTCGGACAAGTTGCAAAGACGGATGATCTTTTGGTTACCGGTACGCAACCCCCCCCCCCCGGCTCGAGTTGTCCGCTCCGGTAAGCCAGGTCTAGAACAAATAAACCTAGGTTTTAAACCTAGTATGACAAGACCTCATGTCGGATCCCTAGTAGGAGTGTTTGTCTGCATCACGTGCATTTTGACTTTGGAGACTCAACACATGGGGTTGGGTCTGTCTAGGACAGGTGTACCAAAAATGAAAAAGACCATCCTGATGCATCTTACTTGCTACTTGTGCATTTATTTGCTTCGGATTTGCATGCTAACCGGCTTTTGAATAAAAGAAAAGAGTTTGGAAAAGAAAATAGCAGTGTGAGGGCTAAGAGAGGTAGCTACCTGTTTTGAAAACCTATATCCCAAAATATACCGAACTCTGCCGAAAATTTGAAAAGCAAAAAAAAAACAAAAAGAGAATTTTTATTGTTTTCAAGAAAAAAAAAAGTTGGTCTTTTGTTTTGTCAAAATTTCCCGAACTACGCCAGTTTGATTCTCACAGGATATGGGATACGTAGGCAACTCCCATCGGGTTCAACTGCCCTTTTTGCAAAATAGCCCAAAAAGAACAAAAAAATTATTTTTCATTTGAAAATAATTAAAGTAATGTCATTCTTGTCAAAAATAGCCAATTGTCCCCAAAAGGGCGCTGGAAGGTTGCTTTTGCAAGAACATCCACCTTTGATCATTTTTCAAACTTTTGGCTAGTTAGCCGACACAGCCTTAAAATCTTCGTTCTCAAAATGCTGAAAGGCTGTATTTGCAAAACCGGGTTTTTATTTTATTTTGAAAAAAAATGTGTGTTAATTTTATTTTTGAGTCAAATAAGTCTTAATTTTGCCTAAACACCCTAATAAACATGCAGAATGAGCACGAGTCAGAATTTGCCGGCAACAGTTATGAACAAAATCTCTTTGGAGTTGCGTATGTGGTGAGAAGATCTGGGCAAGTCAGAGCAAGATAAGGTCAATCTGTATTTGGGAGGTCTCACCGGGTTTATGAAGATAAGGCCTTGGGGAGACATCATAAAGGCGTTGGTCACATTTTGGGACCCGGCTCACAACGTCTTGCATTTCTCGGATTTTGAACTCACACCCACCTTGGAAGAGATAGTAGGTTATATGGGAAGTACTGAAGGGCTGAGGCATAAGTATCTGATCGCTCCAAGAGCCATTAACTCTCACAAATTCATGGATTTGTTAAAAATAAGAAAGGAAGTCCCATATTCCGATTTGGAGGGTGGTTTTTCCACTCTACATTTTATGTACCGGATGTACGGGCATATAGGAGGGTTCAACGATCCGGAAAGCGGGGTTTGTAGCAAAGGGAACCAAGCAAAATGGGATGAACATATGCGTTTCGCTTTCATGGTAGCTTTCTTAGGCCTTGTGGTGTTTCCCCGGAAAGATGGGAATATTGATATGCGGGTGGCTGGAGTCGTCAAAGTCTTAATTACCAATGCCAAGAGCACCCTTGCCCCTATGATAATATCTGAGATATACCGAGCTCTTACAGCTTGTAAAGCTGGGGCAGATTTCTTCGAGGGATGCAATTTGCTACTACAAATGTGGATGATCGAACACCTGTGTCACCACCCTCAGTATATGAGTTATGGGTCTGCAGAGAAAAGTTGCATTGAAGAGTTCGACACAAGGATTTCAGGGTTCAAGTTACCGGAGGGGTTTGGAGAATGGATAGCCCGCCTTCGCGCCATCACTACGGGACAAATAGAATGGACTTGGCTTCCTATTGAAGAAATTGTGTATATACCCGCCACTGGTCCTTACTTCCTCATAATTGGTCTTCGAGGTATTCAGCCTTACGCTCCCTACCGAGTGATGAGACAATTGGGAAGGTGTCAGGTGATGCATCCAGATGAAGATCTTAGTATTTAAGCGGTTGGGATTAGCTCCGACGACCAATTTCACTTGAAACATTTCGTTCTATTTGGAACAAGTGCCAGTATTTGACGGCGAACACTCGAGCGCGGGACCTATCTAGAGGCGAGGTCTCACCCGCCTATCTTGCCTGGTATAGAAAGAAGAACACTGCAAGGGCCGAACTAGAAAGATCGGCCAAAAAACTGCACATTTAGGAATTCATCGAGGCATCGCAATAACCGTGGGCTTGGTTGGCCAAAGAAAATGAGTACATGGCCACAATCGGAAAGCTGGAAAAGCACGTCAAAGGCCTTCAATTCGAGAATGGCTTACAAGCAATGGCGTATGAGGGTTAAAAAAAAGGCTAGCCAAAGAAAATAAGGCCCTTCGAGCCCAGATTCAAAAAATAAAAATAGCGGCAGAAAATCTTGTCAGAAGTGCCAAAGATGAAAATCTCATCTATAACCCGAGGTAGAAAGTGGGTGAATATAGCTTTGATCTGAATAAAGTAGAATGTGAACTAGCCAAGGCTCGAAAGCAATTGGCTAAAATTGCGAAAGAACAAGCACGCTCGGTTAAACAATTAAAAGAAAGATACGACAATGAGGTTGCGGGGTTAAACAAAAGGGTCGTCACCATTGAGGACAAAATGATCAAACAGGCGAAAGAATTCAAGGCTGAAAGAAAACATTTGGAAGAGATTTGCAACAACTTCAAGAACAAAATCAAGCAGCCAAACAAACTCTGGAAGCCAGGGCACGACAGATTGGGCGTTTGTTGCAAGAAAAGGGTGTCATAAGAGAGAGAGTAAGAAAGATCGCCGACTACATCACAATGAAGTGCAGTAGTTGTGAGGATATGACTAGATCTATGTTTTCCTCCACTATGATGACCTTTGTCCGCCAGATAATGGAAAGTCTCTACCACCTCCAAGGGGATTTAGCATGTCGGCCCGATACGAGACCGAATAATGTCCCGCGGACCCCAGGAACAGTTGAGGCACTTATGTATTCGTGATTTTCACTTTAGTCTGTATTTTCTTTTTATTGGAGTCTATCAGTTTGTTTTCAAACCTGTATTTTCTTCTGTTGTAATATGTTGGCTTGTTTTCCTTTCATCAAAGTCCGTTAGTTTGAGTCGTTATAATCAAAATAGTTGCTTTTTGTGAAAATTCGAACATCCCCCCAGAAAAAGGTTTTGTTATTTGTACCCCAGAACTACGCTTGGTCTGATTCATGCGAGGTCATGAAACATAGGCAATCTTCATAGGATCCGACCACAACCAAAAGAAAAGAATAAAATGAAAAAAAGGGAGGGGAATAAAAGATAGGCATGAGTAACAATAAAAGGGAAAGGTCGGGAAAAGCTGGGATGACACAAGCAACCGAGCAAATACATGATAGAAATGACTAATTGCCTTGGTGCATTGCATTCCTATGTATGGTTGCTTATTTGTTAAAACTCTAATCACTAACAAGTTTGGTTGTTGTTCCATAATTCAAGCAGTTAGTTCACCTAAGCATACTGGCAACCCACCCATACCAAACCAGATCCAAAGAAGAAATAATCATGTCTATCCCAGATGTAGACACCAGTGTCATCGAAGGAGAAGAGTAGGACGTTAACGCCATGAAAGAAGAGATGTACAAATTGAAACAACAAATGGCTGAAATGTATCAGGCCTGGGATAAAGGACAACCGCCATTCGCTTACCCGGATAACCCTACCTTCACTCCACCACCGGCTCAAACTCAAGATCATCCTGCCACCGATCTATCCCCGAGCTTTCCCATTTACCAACACTACCGGGGCACCACTTCTCATACACCACAATCTCCACCCCCTAAACCAATTCCATACCCTCCTCCACTAGTAACTCCTATATTCGTAGCACCTCCACCAGCTACACTCCACAAATCTCCTAGTGAGCCTATGTTCCAGGCCCAGGACAACCAATACTACCCCTCGGAGCCCACTTTCAAAGCTACAGAAACCCATTCCTATACTCCTCGCTTTGACCTCCCGATAGAAGCTGATAAACCAGTCAAAAATACTGAACAGAAGGAGAAGTTCAGGAAAGTTAAAAGCTTAGAACAATAATTCAGAGACATGCGGGGGTTAGGAGGGCAAGTAAGCGTGGCCTACAAGGACCTATGTCTGTTCCCGAATGTGAAATTACCAGCAGGTTTCAAGATGCCCAAGTTCGATCTATACAACGGGCACGGTGATCCAGTAGCCCACTTGAGGGGTTTTTGCAGCAAGATGAGGAGACTGGGAGAAAAAGATGAATTGTTAATGGGTTACTTCAGTCAGAGTTTGAGTGGATTAGCATTGGAATGGTATACCCGCCAAGACCATGGAAGATGGTACACATGGGATGATCTGGCGCAAGCATTTGCTTGTCACTTCCAATACAATCTTGAGATCATTCTAGATCGATTGTCCTTGACTAAACTGGATAAGAAGCACAGTGAAAGCTTCAGAGAATATGGTTTCCGATGGAGGGAGCAAGCAGCAAGAGTAGATCCCCCAATGAAGGAAAGTGAGATGGTAGATTACTTCCTACAGGCTTTGGAACCTACTTACTATGGCCATTTGGTCTCAGATGTGGGAAAGTCATTCAACGAAGTGGTAAAGATGGGGGGCATGGTAGAAGAGGGCCTCAAGTCGAATAAAATCATGAGTTATTCGGCTATCAAAGCGACTACTCAGGCTATTCAGGGCGGCATATGAGGGATTGGGAAGAATAAGAGAGAGGAAGCAACAATGGTTGATTCAGGAACTTGGTCCGGATCCAGAGGTTCACCTTACCACTACAATCAACCTCGACCCCACCAAAAAACTTATCACCACAATCCACCCTAACACTACTATCCCCCACCAAAACCTCATTTTTTTCGTCCACCATGCACATGCATACAACCAATCTCCTGCCCACATTCAATGGCATGCTCCCATCCTACAAAATACTTATCCACATCCACGAGCCTACCAAAACACTCCCGGACCAAGTTTCTGGCCTAGTCAAGAATTTAAGAGTGAAAGGTTGCAGAAAAAAAACCTTTACTAAATTGGGAGAATCATACACTAGTCTTTCCACAGGCTAAAACAGCTAGATATGCTAAGGCCAATACAGTCCAAACTGCCAAATTCTCCTTCAATGAATCTTGACTATACTGTCAGCTGTGAGTATTATTCTGGTACTCCGGGTCATAATACAGAAAAGTGCTGGCACTTGAAAAGTGCGATACAGGAGCTTATTGATACCAATAAAATTGAAGTTCAAGCTCCCGAGCCGCCCAACATTAACAGGAATCCAATGCCAGCCCACCAGGAGGCAAATATGATCGAAATAGTGCATGCGGAGGGAGAGCCCAAGAATCCATCATAGACCATCATGATGATTCGGTCTAGTGGAGTCAAGACAGATAAATAATCAGCAGGTGAGAAGTTGGTGCTCAAGCCGAGCAAAAAGAGTGTTGAGCCATCTGTGGCAGTTGAGAAGGGGTCTTTAAGCAAAGTTGCAACGAAACAGGAAGGGGTGAAGGTGATTGTACCAGGAGCAGCCAACAAACCCATCATAATTGTGGAAGGTGCCCGCGCAGATCGGGTTATTATCAAGCCGGTAACTCAGTTACCAATAATCAATAACAAGGTCATTCCATGGAATTACGAACGGGTAACAGTGATGTACAAAGGAAAGGAAGTCAAAGAAGAAATCTGTGAAGTGCAGGGTTTGACTCGCTCGGGAAGGTGTTTTACTCCCGAGGAGTTAAGAAGAGCTAAAGATAATCCAGCACTAGTAAAGAAAGCCGTAACTTAAGAAGAAGCAGAAGAATTCTTGAGGAAGATGAAGCTATAGGACTACTCTATCGTGGAACAATTAAGAAAGACGCCTGCTCAAATTTCCCTATTGTCATTATTGATCCATTCGGATGAACACCGTCAAGCTTTAATGAAGATCTTGATTGAGGGGCACGTTCCCGATAAGATCTCTGTGAATCACTTGGAAAAAATAGCCAACAAAATCTTCGAAGCAAACAGAGTCACGTTTTCCAATGATGAATTGCCTGTAGAAGGTACTGAGCACAACAGAGCTCTTTACCTCACAGTAAAATGTGAGAACTCTGTGGTGACCCGGGTATTGGTTGACAACGGGTCAAGCGCAAACATCTGTCCTCTTTCCACTCTAAGCAAGTTAAAAATAGAAGATGGGAGGATCCATAAGAACATTATTTGCGTGCGGGGATTTGACGGCGGAGGTAAAGATTTAGTTGGGGACATAGTGCTGGAGCTGACGATAGGGCCAGTTGAGTTCACAATGGAGTTTCAGGTGCTGGATATAGTTGTTTCCTATAATTTGTTGTTGGGTCAACCATCCACGCCGCTAAAGCAGTCCCACCAACACTATACCAGATAGTCAAATTTTAATGGGATAAACAAGAAATAGTTGTGCATGGGAAAGACAGTTTATGCGCTCGCAACAATGCCATTGTATCGGTCATTGAAGTGGAAGATGACCAGGGACCATGGGTCTACCAGGTTTCTAACACGATGTTGGTAGAGAAAGTTTCGGAGGGGAAATACATTCCAAATCCAAAGATAATCGCCGCATCAGTCATGGTAGCCTATGAGATGTTGAAGAATGGTTTTGTACTCGGTAAAGGTTTGGGCTCATCTTTGCAAGGCATCATACAGTCGGTGTCCCTTCCTAAAAACTTGGGAACATTTGGTTTGGGATTCAAGCCCACTGCCGCAGACATGAGAAAGGCCAAAAAGCTAAAATATAAGGCATGGGTCCTTCCAAAGCCAGTCCACGTCTCTCCAAATCATTTGTCAAGTCCGGTACCAGAAGTCGCCCAGTAACAACAATTCCCAGTTCTGTGATTGATCTTAACAAGGAGTTAATTGAAAGATTTGAAAAGTTGTTCGATAGTGTGAACATGGTGGAAATTGGATAGAGTTCTAGAAACGCGGAAGTGCAATTTGTGGGGCCAAAAACAAAGCTTAACAATTGGAAGGCTACTCCTCTCCCCATTCGGAAGGAGTCTTGGTAGTTTATTTTGAGTTTCCTTCAGTTTGTCTGGGTTATTCCAAGGTTGTAATCCAGATTTTTTATCTTTCAGTCTGTTTGAAGTGTGCAAACCTTGTTATATTTCATCATTCAATGAAATGCAGTTTCCTTTTCTTTATCATTCCTGATAATTTCCTTTTTGTTTTTCTTTTCTTTTCTGTACAGTTCTTTTTACGCTGGCCCTAATAACATGGCATGCATAAGGAATCCTCAGCCCAGTCTTAAAAATCAATCTGATTCCGAAATAATAGTTCAAGAAGTAGATTGTGACTACGAATCAGAATACGATGAGGATGAAGCCTTCGAAGAGATTAGTAAGGAGTTAATTCACTTCGAAGAAAAACCCAAACCCAACCTGAATGAAACAGAAGCCGTCAATTTAGGGGATACAGATAATATCAGAGAGACTAAAATAAGTGCCCATCTCAAGCCAAAGATCCGAGAAGAATTAATCAAAGCACTCATCGAATACAAAGATGTTTTTGCATGGTCGTATGATGACATGCCGGGTTTGAGCACTGATTTAGTGGTCCACAAATTGCCCACTGATCCAGCGTTTCCTCCCGTCAAGCAAAAGTTGAGGAAATTCAAAACTGATATGAGTGTGAAGATTAAAGAAGAAATCGCCAAGCAGTTGGATGCAAAGGTTATTCGGGTCACTCGATATCCTGTTTAGTTGGCTCATGTCGTGCCTGTGCCGAAGAAGGATGGCAAGATCAGAGTATGCGTCGATTACCGCAATCTCAACAAAGCAAGTCCAAAGGATAATTTCCCACTACCCAATATCCACATTTTGATCGACAATTATGCCAAGCGTGAGATTGGATCTTTTGTGGATTGCTATGCCGGGTATCATCAGATTCTAATGGATGAAGAATATGCAGAAAAGACGGCATTCATCACGCCATGGGGAACTTATTGCTACCGGATAATGCCATATGGTTTGAAGAACGTCAGGGCAACTTACATGAGGGCGATGACTATTGTGTTTCATGATATGATACACAAGGAGATTGAGGATACGTAGATGATATGATCATAAAATCAAAGCATCAGGCCGACCATATCGGGGATTTGAGGAAATTTTTCCAGAGGTTTCGCAGGTACAACATCAAGCTTAACCCTGCCAAATGTGCCTTTGGTGTTCCATCTGGAAAACTGTTGGGATTCATAGTCAGTCGACGAGGCATCGAGTTGGACCCATCAAAGATCAAAGCCATCCAAGAATTGCCGCCTCCGGGGAATAAGACTGAGGTGATGAGTCGGTTAGGGAGGTTGAACTACATCAACAGGTTTATTGCTCAGCTCACGACAACTTGTGAGCCTATTTTCAAGTTACTGAAGAAGGATGCTGCGGTCAAGTGGACTGATGAGTGTCAAGAAGCATTTGATAAGATAAAAGGATACTTGTCAAACCCACCTGTGCTGGTTCCGCCAAAACTATAGAGACCTTTGATTCTTTACTTGACAGTCCTGGAAAATTTATTTGGTTGTGTATTGGGTCAGCATGACATCACTGGCAGGAAGGAACAGGCCATCTACTATCTTAGCAAGAAGTTCACGGCTTATGAGGTTAAGTACACTCACCTAGAAAGGACATGTTGCGCCCTAACTTGGGTAGCACAGAAATTGAAACATTATTTGTCATCCTACACTACTTACCTCATTTCGCGCTTGGATCCCTTAAAGTATATCTTTCAAAAGCCTATGTCGACAGGAAGACTTGCGAAGTAGCAGATTTTGCTCACAAAGTTTGACATCATCTATGTGACTTGGACTGCGATGAAAGCTCAAGCATTGGCCGATCATTTGGCTGAGAACCCGGTCGATGATGAGTACAAGCCATTAAAAACTTATTTTCCCGATGAAGAGGTGATCCATATCGACGACTAGAGCAGATTGAAAAAACAGGTTGGAAACTTTTCTTTGATGGGGCTGCCAATATGAAAGGAGTTGGAATAGGGGTTGTGCTTATTTCTGAAACAGGTTGTCAATATCCTGTTACGACTCAGCTTCGGTTCTATTGTACCAACAATATGGCTGAGTACGAGGCATGCATTTTGGGTTTAAGGCTAGCTGCTGACATGGATGTACAGGAAGTCTTGGTCTTGGGAGACTTGGATCTTCTGGTACATCAAATTCAAGGAGAATGGAAAACACGAGATTTGAAGCTCATACTATATCGACAATGTTTGCATGATCTTTGTCAGCGGTTTAGATCAGTGGAGTTCAGGCATATTCCGAGGGTCCATAATGAGGTTGTCGATGCTTTGGCTACCCTGGCATTAATGTTACACCATCCGGACAAAGCTTATGTCGATCCTCTGCATATTCAAGTCCAGACCAGCATGCTTACTGTAACATGATAGAGAAAGAACTTGATGACGAACCATGGTTCCACGATATCAAGGAGTACATCAAAATGGAGATATATCCAGCGCAAACCACGGGGGATCAAAAGAGAACAATTCGACGGTTGGCAAGTGGATTCTTCTTAAGTGGAGGAGTTTTGTATAAAAGAACACCAGACCTTGGATTATTAAGGTGCATAGATGCTCGACAAGCTACGGCTGTCATGTCCGAAGTACATTCGGGAGTTTGAGGACCACATATGAGTGGATATGTGCTGGCAAAGAAAATATTTCGAGCAGGTTATTATTGGCTCAACATAGAGCGAGATTGTATCAATTTTGTGCGCAAATGTCATCAGTGCCAGATACACGGAGATTTGATTCATTCTCCACTATCGGAATTGCACACAATGTCGGTATCATGGCCCTTCGTTGCTTGGGGCATGGATGTCATTGGACCAACTGAGCCAGCAGCATCCAATGGGCATAAATTCATTCTGATAGCCATTGATTATTTCACCAAGTGGGTTGAGGCTAAAACTTTCAAGTCTGTAACCAAGAAAGCAGTGGTTGATTTTGTTCACTCAAATATCATCTATCGATTGGAATCCCAAAGGTGATCATCACGGATAATGGTGCTAATCGTATCATCAATTTGATGAAAGAGTTATGTCAACAGTTTAAGATTACACACCGCAATTCCACCCCATATCGTCCCAAGGCGAATGGAGCAGTTGAGGCAGCCAACAAAAACATAAAGAAGATACTTCGGAAAATGGTAGAAGGTTCCAGGCAATGGCATGAAAAATTACCATTTGCGTTGCTGGGTTATCGCACTACTGTCTGTACTTTAGTAGGTGCAACTCCTTATTTGTTGGTATATGGAACTGAAGTAGTGATACCTGCGGAAGTTGAAATCCTGTCCCTTCAGTTTGTCGTTGAGGCTGAGATTGATGATGATGAGTGGATCAAAACCTGTTTGGAGCAGTTGAGCTTGATTGATGAAAAAAAATTGGCAGCTGTGTGTCATGGCCAGTTGTATCAAAAGAGAATGGCAAGAGCATACAACAAAAAGGTGTGTCCCCAGAAGTTTGAAGTGGGCCAGCAAGTGCTGAAACGTATCCTTCCACATCAGGCTGAAGCAAAAGGCAAGTTCGCCCCGAATTGGCAAGGGCCATTCATTATGACCACAGTACTGTCCAATGGAGCTTTATGTTTAACAGATATCGAAGGTAAATGCATAGACATGGCTATCAATTCTGATGCAGTCAAGAGATATTATGTATTATTTCTTTGGTTCAATTGTTGATTGTTTATACTTGGCATTGTTTCGAAGATTGGAATGACGAAGGCAATTTATTCTGCTATCTAAACACTCTACCCTTTGTTTCCCCTTTTGAGCCTTATTTATTTTATTTCATACTCCTCTTTTGGAATCAATAACAAAAAAGAAAAAAAAGAAAAAAAAAAGAGAAAAGAAAAGAAGCGAAAAGAGAAAAGAAAACAAATAAATTCAGGCGTGAACTACGTTTGACCTGATTCTTGTTAAGGATACATAGGCAGCCTCACGGCTCGGTCATAGTAAAATAAAAGTCAAAAGATCCCCAAGCAAGAAACTGGGGGGATAAGAAATGTGATTCCAAAAGTTGTACTTCTAACTCATTTGAAGTTGTTTTGAGCCCGTTTTATACCCTTTTCTTTCCAAAACATATCCAAGAACCCACATTGCTATCCAAAGAAAGACCACCCGATCAGTCTTCGAGAGATTCCAAGTCAAGCAATGTAAAGAGAATTCATATCAGGGACACCACTCCGATTTAAGCAAGTGAAAATCAAAATAATGAAAGAGTCTTATTGGTGAAAACCCTCATGGGCACCATGAGGCGACGAAAGCCGAGAGAAAATAAAAATGAGAGAGTCTTATTGGTGAAAATCTTCGTGGGCACCATAAGGCGACAAGGAATTGAGGAATAAACAAATGAGAGAGTTTTGTCGGTGAAAACCCTTCAGGGTACTGCAAGTCGAACAAGGTCCGAAAGTTAGCGGAAAGTAAAAATTGGGTTGTGGAGATCTTGGAGCACAAAGTAAAACAACTGAAAAAGAGAGTGGTTAAATAGATTGCGCTGATTAATCCAAAATGCATACCATGATCATTGGTTCCAGTGACTCCACTCAGATAAGTTCCTTTTCCTATCTCCAACAGTCATCCAAATTTGGATTTTCTTCTTTATTCTTAATTCTCAAAATTGTTGCATTTCATTGCTGTTAATTTTTACTCCTCTAAAACTCTCCCAAGGTTACCCTTGTTCCAGCAAATAAGAAGGAATATCAAAGTGTACTACCATAGTCAAAATTGCACAAAGCAAAATGCGGCTAGGACATGCTGGAGATAGTATGATGAAAAATGCGACATAGGGTGTAAGCAAAGGTTAAATCGGTGGAATGGTTCAGTAATGTCATGGGAGATGTATGATTATGAATATAAGGTTCAGAAGTGAAAAACAACAGTTAGGGATCCTGCAGTTAAAGATCAGTCAAGAGGTCAAAACAATTCTCGACCAGTTCAAGGCAGTCGGTCGAAGCAAAGCATGGCAAAGAGAAAACCATCCCCAGCAAGAATGCCACAACTAACCACCACATTTTAAACTGACAAGATTTTTCTTTGATTTGAAACAGGGGCAAAGCTAGCATTTGTTTCAAGAAGCACCCGAAAAGGAAAGCAAGTACCATACAGGTTTGATCGCAGAATTCTGAGGACCCTCCTGGAAAATGGGACTTAGTTTAAGATCTAAAATAATCATGAGTAGCAGAATTTGGCATAAATGCACCCCAAAGGATTATAAATGGAGCTACGAAGTTTGCATGTTTGAGATACACTTTGGACATTTCCCTAGAGGCCTCAGATTTCAAAGCAATTTGGGGAGACTCTCATAGCCTCTATCCCTCGGTTGACCAACAAAGGGACCAAAAAGAACCCGTTTCCGCTTTACTTCCTCAAGAAAGAAGAAACACCATCTTTTTCCACCTTTTTACCCCATGAGAATAAAGATTCTGACTTCTCTTCTTTCCCAAACTGATGATTATGATTTTTTGCTTCCTCAACTTTTTCCCCAAGCAGAAACACCATCTTTTCCACCCTTTTACCCCATGAGAACAAAGATTCTGACTTCTCTTCTTTCCCAGACTGGTGGCTATAATTTTCTACTTTCTCAACTTTTTCCCCCAAAAGAAACACCATCTTTTTCCACCTCTTCCCCCGATTAATTGAAAATTTTCAAGACCCTCCTGGATAATGGGACACATTTAATTCGAAATATTCATGAGTACAATATCTAACATAAGCCCTACTTTGTGAAAATATAAATTGGTTTGAATTTTTCATTTTTTAAGACAAGACTCAATTCGAAACTTCAAGACCCTCCTGGAAAATGGGACCTAGGTTAAAATCCAAAACAATCATAAGTAATAAATATAGGAAAAGTGCGCACCAAAAGGAATATAAGTTGGCTTCAAAGTTCGCATAAGAGTTTTCAGGACCCACCTGAATAATGGGACGTAACTTTAAGCATTCCATTAGATAAGTAAGTGTTGTTATAAGATAGTACAGTTTAGCGTTGAAATTGTCATTCATAAGATAAGCTTTAATTCAAAATTTTAGGACCCTCCTGGATAATGGGATGTAGCTTTAAGACTGCCTTAGATAACAAGATTCGACGGAAGTCATACCTCTAAAAAATATAATGTAGCTTTGGAAACATACTAGAGATTTTCAGGACCCTCCTGGATAATGGGATATAGCTTGCAGATTGTTAGAGATATTTGGTAAAAGGATTCAATTAACACTCACAGATGCGCCCGGTTACCAAACTGGGGCAGAAAATTTTCTTTTGTTGTCTATTTTGCTGAAGTCAGATGCCCGTCTGAAGAACAGGGAAGTACAACACGGGTATTAAAGATAAAAAGCATAGCATGACCAAGTAATCAGGGTCCCACCTGGAGAACAAGGGAAAACAAATCAAGTTTCAAGGAAGATTGACACAAGTATTGGTAATCAGGCGCCCACCTAGAGGAACGAGGGAGAACAAGTCAAAGAAAGGCAGTTGCAAGAAGAAGATGATTCAAATTTCAGAAATCAAGCATCCACCTGGAGAACAAGGAAAAACAGTTAAAGATTCAGCAATCAGGCATCCACCTGGAGAACAAGGAAAGACAGTTGAAATATCAGCAATCAGGCGCTCACCTGAGGAACAAGGAATAACGGTTGAAATATCAGCAATCAGGCGTCCACCTGGAGAACAAGGAACAACAGTTAAAGATTCAGCAATCAGGCGTCCACCTGGAGAACAAAGAACAACATTTAAAGTATCAGCAATCAGGCGTCCACCTGGAGAACAAGGAAAAGCAGTTAAAGACTCGGTAGTCAGGAGCCCACCTGAAGAACAAGGGAATGCAATTCAAGCTTTAGCAATCAGGCATCCACCTTGAGAATAAGGAGAAACTGTTCAAATCAAGCAATCAGGCGTCCATCTGGAGAACAAGGAAAAGCAGTTGAAGATTCAGTAATCAAGCATCCACCTGGAGAACAAGGGACAATAGTTAAAGTTTCAGCAATCAGGCGCCCACCTGGAGAGCAATGGAATACAACTCAGGTCAAGCAGTCAGGAGCCCACCTGGAGAACAAGGGAACACAACCCAAGTTTTGGAAGTCAGATGCCCATTTGAAGAACAGGGAAGGACAATACTAATTTCAAAGAATAGAAATCAGCTCAAGTTTTGGTAATCAGAAGCCCACCTGGAAAACAATGGAGGCAATACAATTCAAGTTTCAGTAATCAGGAGCCCGCTTGGAGAACGAAGGGAAGAAGCAATTCAAGTCCAAGCAATCAAGGGACCGTCTAGAGAACAGAGATAGACAACAATGGTCAAAAGAAGACGTTTAAAGGTTCAACAATGAGGTGCCCGCCTGGAGGAGAGGGAAAGCTTCTCAAAAAATACAATTCGAGTGAGCAACAAAGGAACTTCTGAAGAAAATACAAGTCAACAAGGCAACAACAATCAAGAGACCAAGTTTGAAAATAAATCTTTGTAAAGCATAGATTATAGCTTAGTTTAGCTTCTTCATTTTGTCATGATGTAATAAAGAGGTCAGTAAGTAGTATCAGCAGCAGCAACAGCAGCAGCATCAGTAACAGTGAAATCACAGCTTCATGGTAGTCCCAGCTACTGAAACTTCCCGAACTACATTGACTTGATTCCTTTATAGCCAAGGATATGTAGGAAACCTTTGAAGCAGAGGTTCAGTCAAATTCTTTCAAAAAAATGCTTCCCACGGAGTCTTCAAACCGGCAAAAATCGCTCGTATCCGCTCACTTTATCTTTGCACGAAAACTCTTCGTGTTTCCGGGCAAAGAGGGACAACTGTGAGTACGTGATTTTTGCTTCATACAAATTACTCCAAAATAATTCCAAAATTTAGGTCTTTTCTTTAATTATGTGTTATTTTTAGGGAATTATTATGTTATTTTCCTGATTGTTTGCATATGTTTGTGTACATGTTTAATGCATTAAAAATACAAAAATATAGTATCTGCATTTAGGATTTAATTTTATATTTTTTAGATTAATTAAGTGAATTGTTGTTTTACAAAAATGAAAAAATTCAAAAAATAACGTATTTTGCATTTTTAGTGTTTAATGTCAAAATTTCGTGATTTTCTTTTTTGATTTGGTAAATAATATTTGGGATAATTATTATTTAGAATTAATTAGTATTTTTGATAGGATGATTTGGTTTTATAATTTAATTTAGGATTTTAGTTTTAATTTTTCGAAAAAAGGGAAGAAAAGAAAAGAAAAAGAATTAAAGAGAAGGAAATCGGAATTGGGCCAAATTCAATTTAATTTAAGAAGCACAAACAATTACCCAACCAAACTTGCCCAATCCAGCCCAAACCCATGTCAAAATCTGGTCCATCCCCGGGCCATATCAAACGACGTCGTTTGGTATAGTTTGATCAGGATCGTCGATCTCACTTGATCGAACGGTCCCTAACCTCGCCCATGACCCAAGCCCAGACCCGTCTTCCCCAACCCGGTCCGCCCCAGTTGCTACACCGCCCCCGTTTCGTTAAAAAATCAATCATGGTCGTTGGATTCTCATCATCCAATGGCTCTAATTTAATTACCCCTTTAGTATACCCTAACCCAGTAGACCCTACCCTCAGAACCCCCCCCCCTCCTCTCTCTCGTCTATCTTCAGAGACCAACAAATTACCGCCTCACTCCGCTGCTTTCCGCCCGCCAGAAATTGTCCACGGAAGCGGACGGTGGCCAATCACCCCCAAAAATACACCATAGACTCCTCTCACCCTTCCCTTTCCAAACCCCTACTTCATTTCTTTCGAATATCCGTGGAGCTCTTCGAATATCGATTCGAAGGGATGAACCCTAGCGTCGCCCTAATATTCTCCGGTGGGGGTGCCACTTCCAATCAATCCTAAATTAACACCATGGAATCTCTATGCCTCCCTCCTCCCTAATCTCCAAGTATTTTCCCTCAAATCCGTTCTAAACCCCTCGAATCTTAAATCCCAAATCCGGGTTCCAAGAGCCAAACCTAAAACTCGAGGTTGACGATGATGGTTCCAGTTTTAGAGCTAATTTTGTCACAAAATAATGTTACTCACTTGTTTTGACAAAGAACAAGTGACTAACATTATTTGGCGATGAAATCGGAAAGTCAGGGTACCAAGTTGATTTCCAGCTTAGTCGGTGAGTTTCCCGGTATCATTTCTTTTTATTCTAATGCCTATGCCACCTCTACCTCTTTTTTTTCTTCTCTTCTTTGTCTTTGAACAATTTAATTAAGTTTTGAATTAGGTTTAAAATTGTGAATTGTCCATTCGTTTTCTTTAGTTCATATTCATGTATGCCGTTAATCAATCTAATAGCTGATTATGATTTTTCAATCCAGTTGAAGGTTTTAGTCTTTTTGTTTATTATAATTGTAATAATTTAAAACTTAGGAAGCTTCTCAATAGTGGTAGGGTAGAAATTGCATTACTGAATTAACTAAAAGCACTAAACTAGTGGATAATTAAGAAATGAAAAGTTGAATTGATAGTGGTGAATGCACTAAGTTGAACAATTATTTATAGACACTACGAGACACACTGAAAAACAGACTTTGAATAGGGGGGAGATTCTTAAAATACTGGAAATAGAGAAAAAGTAAGAGCTGGGAATAGTTTAAAAATCACAAAGTATATTTGCATTTTCTGGTTAAAATTGCTACAATTCTTTTTGAAGGAACACTGTTCCATTGAGTTCTTGGTTTGAGTCTTGAGATTCTCAGCTTCCAAAACAATTTTCTGGTTCATTTGAGTGTGGAATTGAAAAATATGATTTGAGTATTGGTTTAAAAATCTGATTCTAAATCTGCTGGTGTTTGCTCGAGTGGAATTTTTCTTTTGGTTTGCTACATATCAATTCTGGGCTTAGAGTTGAGGTTCACTGATTGTGTTGGTCTACTGTTGCTGCTTCCCTTTAGTTTCGCGCTAATTTTGGTCTATCTTGCTATTATCCAAGTATTTTCAAGCATTATAGATATCACCTAAGTGTAATATGGAGTTTTGACTTGAAAATATGATAATCTAATGTTATCATTGTTGAATTTTATTTCTTTTTCTTTTAATATCATCTATGGTGATAATATGTAGCTCTAGAGATATTTGATTATTATCGGTCATGAATGCTATATTATAGTATGAAACCTAAACTTTGAGTGGTTGGATTCTCATGTTTGGCATCAGTTTATTGAAAAGTAGCAGTAGGAGAAATAAGTGTTTTAGTTTGTGCTGGTATTCGCATTTTAAGTTGGATTTCTTAAATAAAAGTGTTGATTCCTACTGCAGTTAAATGCTCAATTCTGTTGTGTTATGATTCATTAGAGTGTGAAATTATGTAAGATACAATGCATTGCTAATTGATTTTCTATAATAAATGATGATAGGGAATGTGTATAGCTACAGTTCATAGATCTGGCTTAGATTGGTCAGATCTGTGAATTTGTTTAAGCAAAAAATTGTTTCCTCCTTTTCTAGCAGTTAGCGTTTCAACAAAAGCATGACAATAGTATAATTAATTGAGATTTCTGGTAATTTTTGTTCAGATGTTGTTTGGATGGATTTTGTTCAAAAGGAATCAAATAGATTTAATGGGCGGTGAATTGAATGGTTTTCATATGAACGCAGTCGTAGCTATGTCTTTGTCATATTTTATAATTTGAAGCCTGCAGCCTCAATTCTAATAATACTTAATGCTAAAGCTCTTGGTAGAGCTCTTACGCATGTAAGATAACTATTTCATTATCACTTACATTTATTTTTTTCTTTTTCTAGAAAAATTTCGTTTTCATATATTCCATGTTTATCTGCTTTTCCTCTTTCGAAACTGATAACACAAAAATCATTTGAGTCAATTCAAGTATGATGAATTTGTTGATGCTAATCACATTTCTGAAAGGGAACTAATATTTTAAATGCCACATGATATTTGTGTGATTAAAGTGAAAAGTTGAGGGAGATAATGTTGTGAAGTATACGAAGGAAGGATTGAAAGATGCGCCGAGTGAGGATTGAATGGTCACTTTCCGACTTGTTTTGTGGGATATAATCAATGAAAAAGGTTATGCTTTTAGTATGAGTTAATTACCTCCTAAATTTGTGTGAAGTATTTCATTTGATTCGCAACTGGCTTTAGTTCGTAGCTTCACAAAATCCCCGAACGTAAAAATAATAAATTAATGAGCATCGCAGTTTACTTTAGGCCCGTTAATTAATAATTGATGTGTGCCATATTAGATAAAACAAGTAGTTTATGGCCCTCCGAGCTTTAGTTTGAATACCTTTACTTTTTTAAAAAAAAAAATAGAATTGAGGTGCGCAGCGTAAAATAAAATTCCAAATGCGTGGCCCTCGTTTAATTACTTCCTTTAAAATACTTAGAACTCGAGGCGTGCCATTTAGCAAATTTCCATGGTCCTTGCAAAGTTAAAAACACGTAGTTGCTTTTAGGCGCATTATTTTTGTACCTTCCTAAACTCGGGTGCGCATTTATGTGACCCAAATTCAAATCTCAACAATGTTAAAACATGATGAAGACCGCATGTGCATTTATGTGATGTGGTCCAAGACAGGTTTTAACAGCGTTGTAATATTCCTCTAAAAATAATTAAATAAAGCAGTTAAAAGTTTAAAATGGCACATAGGTTCAAAAATGTTTTAAATCAGATAAATAGGCCAATAATAATAGTTGAGCGATCGTGCTAGAACCATGGAACTCGGGAATACCTAACACCTTCTCCCGGGTTAACAGAATTCCTTACCCGGATTTTTGGTTCGCGGACTGTGAAACAGAGTCAATCTTTTCCTCGATTCGGGATTTACCGGTGACTTAGGACACCCTAAATATCCCAAATGGAGACTCTGAATCTTTTAATAAAATAATCTCATTTCGATTGTCACTTTAAGTTGGAAAAACTCCCTTATACCCTTACGAGTTTAGGAAAAAGGAGGTGTGACAGTCGTTAAAACCTGATTTTTTAGTAGTGATTTGGTATTAGAGGATTTGAGAGAAAGGTTTGACAAAGTGAATCGTGTGAGAATATTTAAATTGCATAGGGAAATTGCTACTATTTCGCAGGGAACAAATTAGTCTCTGCATATTTCATTATATTAAAGGAATTGTGGGTTGAATATGATGCAATGGTGCCTATTCCTAATTCGAAGGAGTATGTTGAGCACCTTTAGCAGCAAAGGCTAATGTAGTTTTTAAGTGATCTCAATGAGACATATGATCAAGCAAAACATCAAATCCTAATAAAGACTATAGAGCCAACATTGAACCAAGCTTATGCATTGATTATAAAAGATGAGAGTCAGAATTCTAGTGCATATCCAGCCTTGCCAAACAGAGGAGATCCTGTTGCTATGCAAACAGGTAGAGGGCAAATGACTGTGTAGAATAACAGGGGACAGTACAAAGGAAATTGAAGAAACTGTTTGTGAAATGTGATTACTACAACAAACCTGAGCACTCTAAGGAAAGTTTCTACAAGCTAGTTGGTTATCCAACTGATTTCAAAAACAAGAAACTATATGCAGCTAACATGACAACTGGTGGCTTAGAGAATGACAAATCAGCACATCAGGATGAGCGAAGGAGCAGCTGTGATGGATTAAAGGTAGGACCATACTTCACTATAGAAAGATTTTGAGCATGCTGAACACGAAGACTCCAGAACATCAGGTTAACATGACAGGTATTGCAACCTCCTTAATGGCAAGTTTTTCTCGTAAAGAATGGATAATTGATTCTGGTGCTACACATCACATAGTTGGTGAACTAGATATGTTAAAGACTAAGAATAAAGTAAATAAATGTGACAGTGATCAAGTACATCTGCCTACAGAAGAGAAGTCTAATATAACACATATTGGAGATGTTATATGTGATGAGTTGAAGCTGGAAGATGTTTTGTTTGTATATGAGTTTAAGTTTAACCTAATCTCAGTATCCAAACTAACTAGGCAGTTGTGTTGTTCCGTGAATTTCTTCCCTAACTTCTGTTTATTTCAGGATCTCTATAATGACAAGGTGAGGGGGATTGGTAGAGAAAGAGGTGGTATGTACATATTGAAGAAGAACTTTAAAAGAGATTTGGAAAAGTTCATCAAAAGGATAAGGAAGTTTGCATCAACTACAACTACACTGAATAATAAAGAAGATGGAGCCTTGTGGCACAAAAGGCTAGGTCATGCTTCAGTTAGTACTATGAAGAACATGAATTTATTTCATAACAAATTTATAGATGTAGCCGTGAATAATGATTGCATGTATGCGCACTAGCTAAGCAAAGCAGGCTAGTATTGCTTAGGAGTATGAGTATAAGTGAAAATCCTTTATCTCTTTTGCATAAGGATATTCGGGGACCATATAGGTTTCTCACTTATGATAGAAAACATTTCTTTCTAATTGTTGTCGATGATAATACAAGGTATACTTGGGTGCATTTGCTTCAATTGAAAAGTGATGTTGTTGTGGTGTTAAAGAAATTTCTTGCCATGTTGCACACCCAATTTTAGTCCAAAGTTAAAGTAGTTAGAACAGATAATGGCACAGAGTTTTTTAACAAACACATGAATGACTTGTTTGATGCTTATGGGATAGTTCACCAAGCAGTTGTGTATATACTCCAGCAAAACAGAGTAGTGGAGAGAAAACACAGGCACATTCTAAATACAACTAGCGCATTGAAGTTTCAAGCAAGTGTTCCTACGAAGTTCTGGGGTAAATGCATGAAAATAGTTGTACATGTGATAAATAGACTGCCTACTGAGTTGTTGAATGAGAAAACTTCATATGAGCTCTTTCATTACAAGTCACCCTCATTGTCTCAGCTTAGGGTGTTTGGGTGTCTTTGTTATGCCAATAATTTAGTTAAGAAAGATAACTTTTCACCAAGAGCAAAAGCAGTTGTATTCCTTAGCTATGTAGAAACACAAAAAGGATACATGTTAATGGATTTGGATATTAATTGTTTATTTGTTTGTGGAGATGCTATTTTCTAGGAGAATATCCTTCCATTTGCCGAACATTGTTCCACATCTCACAATGGATAAAGACATACAACAACTATAGATTCCATCTAAGGTCTGGAACAATTTGAACCTCTACAGAACTCTCATGGCAATATGAATCTGCAGTCAGAAAGAATTACAAGTAGTGATTTAGAGGAGTCTATTGAGGGGAGTGGCCTTGACAACAATATAGGGACCAACATAATGCAGAACATGAAGGAGCTGGAGAAGCAAATGCTCATGATATTCAAGACTCACCAGCAACAAATGCAGATGATGATGCAAATGCAAATTACAATAGAGCAATAACAAAAAATGATAATGTTGATGCATCAACAAGTAACAATGCAGTTCTAGAACAATACTTAATGCAAGAAGGTGGAGTGATTTCTCCAGCAACTCTGGAACAAGAGTCAACTGAGGTCAAAAAATCAAAAAGAACTGCAAAGGAACCCTGTGGTTACAGGACTATATGACCACTACAAAAAAGAGTTCCCTCTATCTCTTATCCAACTATCAATCCTATAACAGGTTGACTAGTAAATATAGAAGTTTCTTGGCTGGAATCTCAGAACTAACAGATCCAAAAACCTTCAGTGAAGCATCTAAGGACAAAAAGATGGATTGAAGCCATGGAAACTGAGATCAAGGCTTTAGAGGACAACAGAACTTGGGATGTTGTTGACCTCCCAAAATGCGTGAAGGCTATTAGTTCAAAATGGATGTACAAGATAAAATATAAAGCAAGTGGTGAGATAGAAAGGTTCAAGGCTAGGTTGGTAGCCAAGGGCTATAGCCAAAGAGAAGGCGTAGACTATAATAAAACTTTTTCACCAGTTGTCAAGATGGTAACTATGAGATCTGTGATTGCTCTGGCTGCTGCTAAAGGCTGGAATATATTACAAATAAACATATACAATGCATTCTTACAAGAGGATTTTTATGAGGAAGTGTATATAGAACTTCCTCAAGGTTTTAGGAGACAGGGGTAAACAAAGGTCTGTAGACTATTGAATCATTATATGGGTTGAGACAAGCCTCACGATAGTAGAACATCAAGCTCAGTGAGGCCTTAATAGCCGCAGTATATGTTCAAAGTCTATATGACTATTCATTGTTCACTAAAAAGAAAGGAGATGACTTTATAGTAGTGTTGATATATGTGGATGACTTACTAATCACCGGGAATAGTGAGGATTTTATCAATGAGAATAAGGATGTCCTTCATAAGAAGTTCAAGGTTAAAGATCTTGGTGATCTCAAATACTTTTTAGAAATTGATGTTATAGATCCAAAGAAGGGATTCTATTGAATCAAAGGAAATATTATCTTCAACCCATCTCTGATTTGAGATTGAGTGTTGCTAAACCAGTCTCAACTCCCATAGATCTCAACCAGAAGTTCACCTCTGCTGAGTTTGACAGACACACTGGCACTACAGGTGATGAAATCCTGACAGATATGAGTGAATACCAAAGGTTGATTGGTAGGTTGATCTATTTGACTATCACACGACCAGACATTGTGTTTGTAGTCCAAACTCTCAGTCAGTTCATGCAAGAGCCCAAAAATCTCATTGGGATGCCGCTATGAGAGTAGTCAAATACCTAAAACATGAACCATGCATAGGGATATTTCTGAGCAGTGCAGGTGTAGATAGTTTGACATATTTTTGTGATGCAGATTGGGCAAGTTGTCCAAACACACAAAGGTCAGTAACTGGGTACTTAGTAAAGTTTGGCAACTCACTCATCTCTTGGAAGTCCAAGTAACAGCATACAATGTCAAGAAGCTCTGCAGAAGCAGAGTATAGAAGCCTAGCAGCTGTGACAACAGAAGTAGCCTAGTTATTAGGACTGTTTGCTGAACTTGGAGTGCCTATCAAGCGACCCGTGGAAGTCTATTGTGATAGCAAGGCTTCTTTACAAATTGCAGCCAACCCTATCCTCCACGAGCGTACCAAATATATTGAGATCGATTGTCATTTTGAGCGTGACAAGATCAAACAAGGTGTACTGAGCACACAGTTTGTGGGGACTAAAGATCAGCTTGTTGATCTTCTCATTAAAGATCTTGGACAATCTCAGCATGCATTTATACTAGGCAAGCTTGGAGTGCTCAATATCTTGCACCCTCCAACTTGAGGAGGAGTGTGAATTATAGTCAATTTTGTTAGTTGAAATGAAGCGTTAGTTAATTAGTTATCGTTGTGGACCAGTAGTTAAGTAATTAGAGTTAAGTTAGTACAGATTTGAGTTAGTGTATAATTGTATATAGTTGTACTCCTCTATTAAAGCAATACAGATTTCATTTTACTGCAACTCCTAGCTTCTCTCCTAATCTAAATCTATCTACTCTCAAACCTAATTTCGAATTGCTTGGATGAATCTGTAAATTGAGCTCAGATTCATCAAGCTCACAGTTGTTGGTATCATAGGAAAAACTTAGGATGAATTACGTAACTGCAACCAACAAAAAATTTCAATAACTTTTCCCTAGTGTTTGTTTAAACTAAGGGAACACTCCACATGCCCCTAGTTTATTTACAAAAATTGGTTTGACTTTTTATCAAAGGATTAAATAACATCAATATATGGCAGACTATACTAATTAACACCAACAATCTTTTAGGATTTTTATACCAACTGAGAATTACATAAGTAAATGTTTAATTTAAGTTGCATTAAGTCAAAACAAAACATCTAAATAGTATTTGCTGTTCTTGAATACAAAATCTGCATGTGGTACACATCATCTAATTAAGTGATACAGGTGATGTAGGTTAATAAATGAAGTGGATTTCATGATCTGTCATAGGCCTCCTCCCAAACTTACCTTTCAACAATTTATGTATGTATACATACAAAAAGATTTTTTAAATTCTATTAGATCAATATAATTTTTTAACGACGAGGATTCAGATCATGTAGCTTCGCCCCTGCTTATAATCTCTATCTGCATGACTAGAGCATAATTTTTCAAATTTTAGGTGCTTAATTAGCTTATCCAATTCGGATCAGATGGCGAGAAACCCTGTAATGAGTTCATATATGAATAAGTATAATTCACACCACGTGAATTACATTAAATTTTTATGTTCCAAAGTGAATTTGAACCCTAATCCGTGGCTTAGATCTAGAAACCCACAAAAAGTAAAATAGTTGGAGCAGGGCAAAGCTACATGGTCCGAAAAAGGATTTAATTAAATTTCTTTCGTAGGAAAATTATATCGTGTAAGTAAGGTTAACCAATTTTTCTTCTATATATACAAATTGCATGTTTAATTCCCTTGACATCAAACAAGCTTCTAACTTAGTCTCATAGACGACTTAAAAATCAATTTAGGTTGTACGTTCAAATCTCAAGTGTGATATTTTTGTTTTTCTGAATCATTTTGTTGAAATTTCTGGCTCGACCACTGAATTTGAATCCCATGTATTATTTTTTTTCCCAACGTGGTCCATCCAACATTTAAGGATGTAAAAATAATAGGGTTTCTTCAGCTACATGGATTGTTGGAAATATTTGATATGCATTTATTTATATGCATGTGCAAATATTGTGAGACAAAAGCAGCAGTTTATCACATGACGTTACAAGAAAATGTTTGGTCTTAACGTGTTGTGTTTCTGCTATTTCAGAATGCAGAAATTTAACAACATTTTATGCAAAATTCACTTGACTAGGAAACCTATGTATTCAAACACATTCTAAAATATGTGGAAATGTCCCCAAAAATCCCAAAGGATACGCTGAGGTTTTTATATGCTCTTGTCTATTAAGAAAATGTCACGTGATTGATGTCGGCAAATTAACGAAATAACGTCAAACCTGACCAAGAACCACCTTAGACCCCACTATTATAGTTGTGGCTTTGTCTTGTGACATTAATTTCCAACAAGAAGCTAAGCAGATTCAATATTGAAATTAATTTGACAGATTAAATTTTTTATGATTTAAGCACTGAAGTTATTGTACTTTAAAAAATTATAGCTTCAAATTTTAATATTTATTAAAATTTAAGCATTTTTACATATTTATTTATGTAATTATATTTATATGGAAAATAGTGAAACCCGTAAAATATAAATTGCATACACTTTCAAGCAGAAGCATATCTAGTGTAGAAGCTATTGGTTCAACTGAAAACCATAGCTTTCGTACCCTGTATTATTGTCTAAAAAATCATTAAATATGTAGAAATAATAAATTTTGAACTCATTAAATTAGGTGAAATGTGGTAGAATTACCAATCTGAACTCATAAAGTTTAAATCTTGGATCCACCATTAACTTTCAAGGTGGCTTTTGTTATGTTACTTCGATATTCATCATCGAAATTTCTTTCCAACTAGTGGGTAACTAACAAAACCTCTTTGACCAAATAGGGAGAAGGAACAAGTAGAATTATTAATGAATTTAAATTTTATTTATCGACAGTTTAACATATATTTATATATTAGGTTGACACTAGGAATTTACAAGTTAAGTGAGCTAAATGCAGAAGTGTGAAGTTAAATTTACTCTTGGCTATGATACCACATTGCAATAAATGACATAATTTTTACTAGCTTGAATCATAACAGTGACCATGGTCGCAGTATGCTAGGTTGACAAATCCTCATGTTGTATTTATATAAAACCATGAATGATTGTGGTGAGATAGATAGATATAATCTTTTCATTCTTAAAGTAAGATGCCTCAGGTTCGAACTTTAAGAATAAAAAAAATTCTGATAAAGAGTATTTTCTCCTTTGATAGGTCTTACGCTTACGCTGTGTGAATTCGGATTAGTCTAACATACTGCCGGAAACAAAAAATAAAAAAGATATGGTCCCACTCACTGTGAGTACTATTGACAATAAACGTACACTACCTAACTAGTATCCATGATTACAAAAGCTCTCTCTCGTTTTCTTTTTTCTTTCAAAATCTGATGTAATTTATTCACAGGGGTTGGTTAATTAATTGGAAAGTTAAAAATGAACGCCAACGGTAGTGATGAGAAAGTTACTAAATTAGTGCTTGTGATATTAAATTCGAATTTCGACCATTGACCACTGGATTGTCTCCTTAGGAATATGATTATTTAGTATTATATGGAGTCTTAAGCTTATAAATTAAAATAAAAAGAGATCAAGGCATGTCCATAATTTAAAAACCTACGTTATAGACTAATAATTAGCACCATATACATCGTAAAGGCACATGTAAAGAATACGATTGCATGTTGATCATCATATTATATGATCGCTTCCGCACATCGTAGTAATTGATACACTAACTTTTTTCAACCTTCGCATTAAAATGTGAAAATTTTAAACCTCATACAATTTCTTAAGTGGAAAGTTACTTTGTTGTTTAATTGAACGTTGTTAGGTTTTTGTGTTCTTTTGACGAAGTGCTTTGTTTATTCTTGTCCGTGGTTTGGCTTGTCTCTCATAAAAAGTATATCGTCAACTTTTTTATAACCATTTAAGTTCTAGGCATTGACGATGTAACTATTTTACATTATTAAAGTAATTTATCTAGGTATGTGAAGAGAATATTTTTTTGGGTGTGTGTATAAAGTACTTTTTTATTTTTAACTAGAGATCTCGGTTCGAGCAATGAGTATGGAGTCGCATTTGGGAAAAAACACTTTACCCTCCAAAATAATATTCTTAGTACGAATCCGAATTAGTTAAGCCGCAAAGTGTATACTGGACATTAGGTGAAAAATCAAGAGAAAAATATCATAAACATTTTTTTATATGTTACAAATATAAAATTATAAACTCGCTCGATAGATTTAAGTGGGCATCTAAAAATTTGACTCATCACCAACTTGAGGAGATAGATGAAGACTCAAGAGCTAGTTGGCCAACTGACTCTCCGCATAAATATTAGATTTCGAAGCTTAATTTTGACCTTTTGTTTTGTGGAAAAAGGTATCCAATTAATTAACAACTTGATTAATTCGCTTTAATTTCCGTACTATTCACAACTAGAAAGGAATCTTTATGTACAAACACAACTTGCTGGTCCAGTATCTTAATTAGCTGCTAATATACATTTAATTTAAAATAAAAGGTGAATATAAATTTTTTCATCTATTATATGTGTATATATTTAAACTACGTATGTTGTTAACTTGTAAAAAATAGGAAATGTGTTGCCATAGAGCGATCGGATCGGAGTGGAGATTTAAAGTTTATGTGTTCGAAATTTTAGTCCTTTTAAACTACTGAGTTTTAAATTAATAATGCGTACATAATCAACATATTTTTAAAATAAATACGGAGTTTAGACAAATACAATTGAGTTCCACCGAACATGTACTTGTTGAAAATATTTAGTTATACTCCTGCCAAATATATAAATACTTTCCACGATTAATATATAAAACTTAAATACAGTTAAGACCATTTGATGCATAAACTAGGAAAACTTCCTTTTTAGTACATGTTTATTCCTCTAATTTATATTCATGCACGAGGCTCTGCCTTATATTGTCGGTGATGCAATAATTACATATAACCTTCTAAAAACGGGTTTTTTTTATTAAAGCAGAAAAGTCTCAGAAGTACTGGTGTGCAAAAAAAAAAACGACAAATTACACCAACTCGATAATTCGAGTCAAATCGAGAAAAAAAATCCGATTATAGTTTGGTTTGATTTGGTTTGGTGATGGAAAAAAAAATCGACCATAATTGGTTTGGTTCGGTTTTAAATTAAGAAAGTCAAACCGAAACCAAACAACCCGACATTACATATATAAAATTTTTAGATATATTTAATATATAAATATACTTATTGTGATGTAATTTATAAATATTTCTTAAACTTTTTCATAATTTTATCTTTTAAGGTATTATTTCAAGGTTTGACTTAGAACTTTTGAATGTTCCAATAAGTTTTATAGCCATTAATATTAGTAACTTAAAGAATATTAACAAAAGCCCAAACCAAAATCAAATCAATACTAATGCTAGCAAAAGATATTCAATTCAATACTACGAACGGCAATGTATTGAATATCTATTTTTTTTTTTGCAATAATTTAGATAAAAATGCGTAACTTATTTTTATTTTTTCTTTAGTGTTTAGTCATGTAATTAATACTCCTTTATTAGTCTACTTATTTTAGTATGACTTAGTACTTTTAGATTATGTTTATTTTTATTATAAATTTTTAATTAGCAATATTTATATTACATAATTTTATTTTCTTTATTGTTAAATATTTTAGGATAATGCCATGACACATCTCATATTTTGTATTATTTTCTTGGAAAATAATTTATATAATTGTATCTTACTAGGATTAAAGAAATATTTTGAGCACAACTTATACGTTTTGTGCTACGAAGATTTTACCAAAAAAAAAAAATCGAAAAAACCCGAATAACCCGAAAACCCAAGAAAAACCGAGATGAAAAATTCGAGTTTTATTGGTTTGGTTTGGTCTTTAGATTTAATAACCCGACACAATTGGTTTAGTTTAGTAATTGCAAAATCCGAACCAACTGACCTATATACACCCCTAGTCAGAAGTTGAGATTTAGTTCGTTTAGCAACACAAACAATAACTAAAAGTTAATTAATATTTACAAGGCAAAAGAAGAATAAAATTATTATAAGATGACCCTGTCAATTTTTCTTGCCAAAGACGGATATAATTCATATTATATTATATTCATTTTTGGAAAAATGATACTGTATAGCCGCTCTCAAAATAATAGCCGAAAAAATGGAGTATATGTTTTGTATATTTTTTTGTACGCACACAACATAATGTATGTTGTATACAAAATTTTATACAAATTTTATACACTTTTTCGGCTACTGAATGTAAATAGTTTCTGGCGTGATCTAAAAGTAAAAAAACTCATAATTTAATTCTTCTTTACATTATTTAAGTATCGGATTAAAATCTTACTGAGAAATTTTGCATTCCTCTAGTCACAAATCACTTTTTAAAAAAAAATCAAAATAGATTTAGAGAGCTCAAAAAATGGGATATCGAATTCCTCCGATGAAAGGTCTCGAATTCGAATCCTAAATATGAAAAGACTCTGATAGAGAGCATTTGTAAATTCAAATTAATCGTCGCCTCAACCAGGTTGAAAACAAAAAAATAGAAGTGGGAATTCATCAAAAAGAGTTGACAAAGAACAGACAAATCCACCAAAAAGGACAAGTGCTTTAGGCAAGAAGATCACATAAAATGGAACAATTTTAACTCATTTTCTCCCTCGATAAAGTACATGATTAGACAAACAGCACAACTTAGTGGAAACTGAAAATTGAGATTTTCCAGTAGCATTCGATTGGAAATATTAATAATTCACTCGCCAATTGTCTTGGACAATATATAGGCAATTAGACAACGCATAGTTAAATGTTAACATCTAGGTACTAAATCTGTATAGGAGAAAGAGCTCCTAGATGTATAGGAGTAAAAGTTAAGTATTACTTATTACTATCGGGACTAACGGGAGAGAGCTCCTAAGGTACTAAATCTGTATAGGAGAAGCAAAGCAAAGATGACTTAATGCATTTTGTATAGGTCAATGTCATTTGTAACATCTACCACTACTTATACTACTTGTCACTTTAGGTTGTAACAATCTTACTCTTCTTCTTAGTTCAATCAAACTTCTCTATAACCATCATCTGTTATGATAATTTTTGGCTGCTATAATGAAGTGTTGTTATAAAGGACATATATTATAGTATTACACAAAAATCGGTTCCGAGAAAAATTTGACTTTTATAGTGAATGACTGTTAAATAAAAATATCTGATTGTATGTATATAAAAAGAAAAATCCAAATGGTAATAATTATAATTTCTATTGGTATAGTTCGAATTGGATCTTGAGGGGTTTGGGAATGCTTTTATGGAATAAAAGCGAACTTGAAAATCTAGTGCATACACAGTACTGGTGCACGAGATTGCAAATAGGGATGTCATCGAAACAAAAAAAAACAGCTTCTCGAATATCATATAGGACCAAGGTAAAGATTCTAAACCAAATCTATGTTTATGCATAATTAACTGTTACGATCCGGGCAGCTGAAAATAGAATTGGGAGACAGATTAGGAAAGTGGTGTGTATTTGGGGTTTTTGTTATGGTCATTAGCTAAAAGCCATGCGACATCGCACAGCTTAGTATTTGGACGGTGGAGATTATAAGTTAGATATTAAGCAGAATCAAATGCCTCTTAACAATGATACAACTAACTAAATAGTTCGTTGAGCTGGGAAGCTAGGCAATTATGATTCTGGTAATTCCTAACTCCCTACTCTCTTCATCTGCATTCCTCTCCTCTATTTGTCTCTTCTTCTTCTTCTTCTTCTTCTTCTTCTTCTTCTTCTTCTTCTTCTTCTTCTTCTTCTTCTTCTTCTTCTTCTTCTTCTTCTCGTCACTCTTTCTCATAGGTCAATTCCACCATTGAAGACCAATCAAGTTGAAGGATTTAATTCTCATTTTCCTTTTCAATTCTTACTCTATTGTAATTGAACCATTCGATTGAGATAATAAAAATCCAAAATTACCTTATTCGAATTATTTATATACAAGTATATTACAACTTGGTATCAGAGCTTAATCCTGGCACAAAATGACAATTCAGAAACTCGTTCGAAAGTTACAGAGGAAACAGTGAAAAAAGTTGAGACCCAGTTACAAAATTACATCGAGTCCAATGATTTTAGAATGGAAGAATTGGGAAAAAAGCTGGATCTATTGATGGAGAAATTGTTGCCCAACCATGATGAAATTTTGGAAAGTGCACCAAGGGATGACCTTCAATTGGAGAATCCAATCAGTAGGCCATGAAAAGGAGAGCACTCTGATATGGGAAGAGCCCATAAGAGTAACAACCACAACAGATATGAGTTTTCCTTCTTTGATGGTATGAACCCTTGTTCGTCGCTGAGAAAAGGTGAAAGTTATTTCCATTACAACAACATTTTTGACCCAGAAAGCTGGTGATTGCAGCTCTCTACTTGACTGGTAAGGTTGAGTCTTGGTTTTTCTCCTATCACATTAGTCAAGGCACAGTTAAATGGCATAAAATTTACTGAAGAAATTTATAAAAGATTTAAGGGGGCTAGTAACAGTAAATTCAACCTAGTGGAAGAATATAAGAAAGTTGAACAAAAAGGGACAGTTGATAAATACCTAGAGAAATTTAAAGACCTAAAAACATGGATATTGATTAGAAACCCCACTATTCCTGAAAGATTTTTTCTTAGAATTCTTTGTGGAATGACTGAAAGAATAAATTAGGCATACTATTAAAATACTTAATCCTTTTTTATTGAGCCAAGTTGTAGAGAAAGCTAGACACCAGGAGCATTTATTCAATACAGTGAGCAGAAAAGAAAAAGGATAGTTGGGTAAGGCCACTACTACAGGCTACAACTAGAATGTTTGTGGGGGTGCTAAGGGAGCAGGTTCATCCATGGGTACCAAGAGAACAGACTATTTTAGATATGAAAAGCTAAGGGACTATATTATAGATGGGGGAAAAAGTATCATCATGGTCACCAGTTCAAACAAAGACTGAATGCCATATTTGCCACAATTGATCAACATGAATCAGAGTAAACTGAAAGGATAAAGGAAAATGGTGGAAGTCTTGAAGAGGCACTAGGGGAAGAAATAATAGATGAAGCAATTGTCTAAATGCTCTTTCTGGGACAGAATTGCCAAATACCATTATATTGAGGGGGAATCCAAAAAGAATAAGATTACTATCTTGTTGGATTCAGAGAGCACTTATAATTTTTTGGATCTAGAAACTGCTAAGAAAATATGATGCACCATCAATGAAGCACATCCCATGAGGCTAACTGTGGCTAATGGAAGTCATATATTCAGCTTACACTCGTATCCAAGATTTAAATGGAAGATTCAAAAGGTGGAGTTTGAGGAGTCTGTCAGGCTTGTTATGTTGAGAGGTAATGACATGATATTTGGTGGGGATTTGATGAGGGCATATAACCATGTTCTTCTGGATTTTATGGAATATAAGGTGCAGGTTACTCATAAGGGAAAAAGGTAAAGCTACAGGGAATCTACAGTCAGGCTGAATTGAAGAGCATTTCAGCAATAGGAGTCAAATAATTACTGAGAAAAGGACAAGCTATTTGGGCACATTTATTTACCATTTCAGCTCAGTCATTACCAGAAGAAGGAGGACTAGCCGCAGAAACTGTTGAAGTACTTGCTGAGTTCTCAGATGTGTTTGTTGAACCCAAAGGATTACTACTAAATAGAAACCATGATCATCAAATTTCCCTGAAAAGCAATACAAAAGTTGGCCTAAGGTCTAACAGGTTCAACTATTTTCAAAAGAATGAAATAGAGAAGCAAGTTAGTGAAATGCTGAAAAATAATATAACACAACCTAGTCATTCTCCTTTTTCATCTCCAGTTTTATTGGTTAAGAAAAAAGATGGTAGTTAGAGGTTTTGCATAGAATACAAGGAATTGAATAAATTGACAGTTAAGGACAAATTTCCTATTCCACTAGTGAATGACTTAATGGATGAATTAAGTGGCTCTTGCATTTACTCCCAGATTTCCTTAGAAGTTGTACAGCTTTGAATTCTACTGTACTCTTCTAGACCAAGTCCACACACAAGCCATTTCTTGGCCTAGCATTCTTCTCCCATTTCTTCAAGTCTTTGGCATTGCAGTAAGCTCTTGTTTTTGGCACATCTACTCTTTCAGCATTCTTCTTCATGGTAGTCAAGGAACCATTAGTGACAATATCTCATAGATCATAGTCTTCTCCGATGGTGTGGTCTCTTATCCTATTTTTTCACCAAGAGTAGTATTGGCCATTAAAGAGTGGAGGTCTAGCAGTAGATTGTCCTTCCTAGTTTTCAGGTGGTACACTCTTCTTGATCTGTTCCTAAGGTGTTAGCCTCTTCAAGGATAACCCGCTCTGATACCAATTGATGATTTAACTTCAATACCACACAAAAGGGAAGAGGATTTGTGTGGTGTCCAATTTTTCGCTTAAACTGATTATGGAAGGACCTAGTTCTTCTAAGTGTTCCTTAACCTACTATTGCAGAAATAGTAAATGCGGAAAGTAAAGAATAGAAGTATTTCCTACTTTCCAGTAGGATTTTCCTAAACTCTCCACTAAAATCACTGAGCCAAAAACTGCATTTACAAAATACTTTTGTAAACCTAGGATTAACTCTAATCCTGTTATGGCAAACAGCCTCTAACTGTTGCGACAACTTCATAATAACTCTAACTTGAATACTCTGAGTACCTATTACAATTTCCTCTAGATAAAGTTGTAAAGTACAATATGAAAACACCTACTACAATTGAACTAGAATAAAAGACAGACATTTGGAGTTGGTTCTTCTATCTGGTTCATGTAGCTTCAGGTTTGCACACTTGAATCATACACGAACTGCTTGCAAAATTGCCTTGCTATTTTGTTCTCAATTCACGTTTAACTTCTGCTTATATGTGTACTTGTAAAATGAGAACATTCTGTCATATATAGAGTTAGTAGATGAAGAAATAGCTAGAGTTCTAATGCTACTCTTCCTTGGTGGAAGAGTTCTAGTTGATCTCAACTTCTAACTCCTTCCCTATCTTGGATAATGTTCTCTTTGAGTAAGAAGTCCTTCTCCTTATCAATTATGCAACCTTTTTGATTAGGAGATATATCAAATATATCAAGTTAAGTATATCTCTTTTACGTGCATCCCATATGCTTGAGTCTGCCCATTTTTATGAACCTGAGGGATGGACCTGGTTCATGCCTGAACTTCCTTTGTCAATCTTCAAAGCTAACTTTCACTTGGGCCAACAGAACCCTTGAAGACATGGCAAGAACAATGCTAATTGACAGTGGGATCGCAAAGTATTTCTGGGTAGAAGCTGTCAATATTGTTTGTTACTTGTTGAACAGGTGCATGATCAGGTCCCTTCTGAACAAAATGCCATATGAACTACTAAATGGAAGGAAGCCCAAGCTGACACATCTAAGGACTTTTTGGTGTAAATTTTTGATCACAACAATGGAAAGGAAGCTCCTGGAAAATTCGATGCCAAAAGTGATGAGGGGATTTTTATGGGATACTTATCTCAAAGCAAAACTTACAAAGTGTACAACAAAAGGACTCAATGTGTTGAGGAAAGTATACATGTGATCTTTGATGAAGCTCACCTCTTCTGTGAGAAGGACAGATGTGTTGATCAAGATGGAGAGCCCCTATCTGTTCCAGGTGAAGCACTTGACATGGCAAATGGAAAGGCAGACATGATGATCCATGTTAAGGAATCCAGTGAAGATGATGAAAATACATCTCCATCTATTGGAGAGGAACCTGGTCCCTAGATTATAACAACTGAAGCTGAAAACAAAGTTGTTGATGCAATCCAAAGTACTCCACTTGCTGAAGTAAGAAGCGCCCAAGAACCTCAATCATACTTACCCTGTTCCTCTATCAATAAGATTCAGGTACCAAATTGAAAGCACAAAAGCTCACATCCTCTTGACAACATAATCACTCCTCTTGACTCAGGAGTTCAAACCAGATCAAAAGTGAGAAACTCAGTTGCCTTTTCAGCCTTTCTTTCCGAAATAGAGCCCAAAAATATCATAGAAGCGTTGAAAGATGTTGATTGGATCACAGCCATGCAAGAGGAGCTGCATCAATTTGAAAGGAACAAGTTATGGCACTTGGTTCCTCGACCTGCAGATCGAACTATTATAGGAACCAGGTAGGTATTCAGGAACAAACTTGATGATTTTGGAAATACAACGAGAAACAAGGCAAGACTTGTAGTTCAAGGCTATAATCAGGAAAAAGGGATCGATTATGATGAAACATTTGCTCCAGCAGCTCGAATGGAAGCCATTAGAATTCTAATTGCCTTTGCATCTCATATGGAGTTCACACTATTCCAAATAGATGTCAAAAGTGCATTCCTTAATGTCTATCTGAAAGAAGAAGTCTATGTCAAGTAGCCTCCTGGTTTTGAGTGTCACGAGCATCCTGAGCATTTGTTCAAACTAGACAAGGCATTGTACGGGTTAAAACAGGCTCCCAGAGCTTAGTATGCAAGGTTATCAAAATTCCTTCTAGAAAATGGCTTTATAAGAGGGAAAATTGACAACACTATTTTTCTAAAGAAATGTGGGAGGAACCTGCTCATTGTGTAGGTGTATGTTGATAATATCATCTTTGGGGCCACAACTGATTCTCTCTGTGAAGAATTTGCAAAACTCATGGGGAGTGAATTCGAGATAAATATGATGGGAGAACTAAATTTCTTCCTAGGACTTCAAGTGAAGCAATCTTAGAAGGGAACATTGATAAGTCAGCGGAAGTACATTAAGGAGCTACTGAAAAGGTTTGATATGGAAGCATCAAAAGTCACCGACACTCCCATTGCCACAACCACCTGTCTAGACATGGATGAAACTGGTTCTCCTATAAATCAGACGATGTAGAGAGGGATCATAGGGTCACTCCTGTATCACACTGCAAGCAGACCAGACATTGCTTTCAACGTGGGTCTTTGTGCAAGGTTTCAATCCAATCCAAAGGAATCTCATCTGAAGGCTGCCAAGAGAATACTGAGATATCTCAAAGGAACGCAGGACCTAGTTCTCTATTATCCCTCAGGTGATAGATTTGATCTTATTGGGTATGCTGACGCTGATTAAGCAGGATATCTGGTGGACAGGAAAATCATTTCTGGAATGGCACATTTCCTGGGCTCCTGCTTAATCTCATGGGGTACAAGGAAGCAGAACTCAATGGCACTCTCAACTGCAGAAGCTGAATATGTAGCAGCTGCCTCTTGTTGTGCTCAACTTCTGTGGATCAAGCAATAGTTGGAAGATTTTAGAGTGTTCTCAGACTGTGTGCCTCTCTTATGTGATAATACAACTGCACTCAACATTGCAAAAAATCCAGTTCAACATAAGATGACCAAACACATTGATGTACGTCATCACTTCCTCAGAGACAATGTTGAAAAAGGGGCTTATATGCATGAAATTCTGCAGCACTGAAAATTGCAGATATATTTACCAAAACTCGGAGTAGAGAACACTTTGAGAAAAAAGCGTCTGACACTAGGGTTAATAAAACCCAATTGAGAACTTGGTCCCTCAATGATTGGTTATGAAAAATATGTTCAGGTAAAATTAGCTAAAAGGTATTTTCTAGCAAAGTCTAACTCATCTTTATACCGTTACAGGTAGACACATTTGATGATTAAAGAGCAAATAAGCAGTTAAGGTCGTATACACTAGTAAAAAAGGGCAAAGCTTACAGATAAAAGATCAGCCAGGGAACTTGGTTCTCCTGACACAGGTTAGTAGTTTCTCTGTTCTCTCATGCACAATTCTGAATGATTAAAACAAGTGCTACATTATCAACATGTCCGTTTTTAGTTTTGTGTCTTTTGAACCCAAACATCTCACCCGCTATTAATCGACCCAACTCTCTAAAAACTGTCGTCGTTTCTAACTGATCCCTCTTTCATCGTAAATACATCTATCACTATCATCACACTCTTCACATCAACACTTCAAAACCTGTTTCCTCTTCCTTCTCTTTTTAGTTCAACAAATCCTCTCTTTTCTTCTCACCATGGCTGAAAATCAAATAATTTCTAGTGTTCCAAGCAATATCCCCACCGAGTCCTCACCAGTTGAAACAACAACGCCAGACTTCCCTCCTCACACTACTGATAACCAAAACCCTAGAACAGGGTCACCCCCACATTCTGTCTTCTCTCTTACCCATTCGAGTTCCAATTCTCAAAAGAGTCACAAAGCATCAACTCTCAAAAGAGGTGTTGCCCAGAGTTCTTCTCTTACCTCGCCAGAAAAGGGGGATGAAACAAGTATTGCTGAGAATGAAGAAAATCGGGAAATCTTGAGTGATCCTTTAGAAGAAAGGTCAAAGGTAGACCAAACTGAGGGGAACGAAATCGTTGACTCAACAAAGACTGCTCCCGATCACGTGTCCACAGGTAACATTCCAACTTCTCTTGAGTTTCTCATGGACCTACAAGAAAAGAAGCCATGGAAAATATGATTTCCATCGCCAATAAAGGGGATTTTATCGGAGGAAGTGAGGATGGTCTTAAGACTCAGGGGGAAGAGTCTGAGTCCGTTAGAGAGGGTAATGAGCTTGTGCCTATTGAACCTTTGGCACAGAAAGGTGCTACTAGGGAACCTGTAGGAGGACTTGATCCTTCTTCGGAAGATCCAACTCAGGGTTTCTCTCAGGAACCCCAAGTCAGTGCAGGAACCCGGTTCCTTAAAGAAGGCTAGAGTTGGTGATCCGGGGAGTGCTGGAAAAGAGAGATTGAGAAGTCAAAAGGTGTTGTGAGGATGCACATTTTCCCCAGATGTCTTGGAGGAGGCTGGTATGAGATAGTTGGTTGATCTCTGTGAGTTCCTACAGTGGACACACTTATTCACAAGTGATGCTACTAAGGTATATGAGGAGGAAGTTCAAAGTTTTTATGTCGACATGTTCAAGGTTGAGGATGACCATATTTATGCCTTGGTGAATGCAGTTGATATGGTAAAAGGACTCTGCCTTGTTGGGATCTATTCTTGGTGTGCCCGTTGAAGGGCTATCTAGTGTTCAGGGAGCTTGTAACCAAAATTTCAGAAACACAATCTTGAAGAATAGAGCAGTTCAGCAGGGGGAACAGGTTCGGAAGAAGGTCCTCTTTCCTGTATACCAACTACTATTTGAGATGGTGAACAAAGTATTGTTGCCTCAAGCTGAGAGAAGATTCATCACTTCTCGCGCAGACATGTTCCTCATGGAAGAACTGGACAAATTCACTACCATCAATTTGCATGCGATCATGATAGAGCACATGAATAAAGTAGCAGAATTTAAAGATGGAAATCATGGGCTGCCATATGGGTTCCTTCTCACCAAGGTCTTTGAGCACTTCAAGGTTCGTATCAGACCACCTAAAGTGGGCACCAAGAAGTAAACTATTTCCAAAGTCACGCTTGAAGAATGTGAGGGTATAGAGAAAGTTGGAGGGGTTGGAAGCACTTCTACCATATTTCACTTGATAAATGCTCAAAACATTGCTACTTCTGAGATAAGGCAATTGAAATCAAGGAATTCTATCCTTGAGACTCATTTTAGTCAGCTACAAGAGGAACCTGGTTCCCATAGCTTTCAAAGCGAAGAGGTTGCTTGCCTGACAAAGGAGAACGCTGAGCTCAAGAAACAAGTGGAGGACCTGAAAGAGAAACTGCTCAATGAGCAAATATCAGCCAATGCTCGAATGGATTTAGTCCTCCAAACCATTTCCTCTGCCTCCAAGCCTTCTCCTTCCAGTGCTCCTTAAATATTGTCCCCTCCGTGTCAAGTCTATAATCTAGTTTGTGGTCACATCCCTTAGTGTCAGTTCTTATGGAAAATTTGTAGTATTTTTGTTGATTGTTCTAAATTGAGGATGTGTTAGTAACATTGACTCTGCTCCTGCTGTAAAATTCAAATTATGTTAATGCAAGATTTTTCCCATTTTGCTATTTATCCCTTGCTTTTATGCTCTGTTTTTAATCATGACTATGTGCACATAGGTGGCATGAGTTAACTTAAAGCTAGACTTCCTTCTTGCTTAAATGCCTGTTACTACTCTTTTTATGATGTCAACTGGGGAAGAATAATTGCAATATGACTTGCACTGAGTAAAGGGGAAAATACAGATTCAGGGGGAACTCTCTTTGAGGTTCCTTGATGTGCACTGATTAAGGGGGAATGCAGAGATTCAGGGGAAAACTTAAGGTCTTTCTGGTTCGTTGTCTGGTTCTATGTGGGCTCTTTATGGGATTTTCAATTATGAGTTTGTCATCATCAAAAGGGGAAAATTGATAGGCCATAAGTACTTTATTTTATGTTTTGATGATTTAACAAACTTACTATCCAGAACCAAATAAGGAACCTGTTACACATTCACATGACCTTAAGTTCACAAGGTTCCAAGTTCAGATGGCTCAACTTCTCAGAGTCGAAGGAGCATCTGAGGGAACAGATCCCTACCAGTTCTCGAGGTGACTGTACGAAGTCAACTCTCTACCTGAAAAGTTGCTGCCTGCACACGCTACAATACTGGAACAGTGCATCAGTCAACTTTCTGTGGAAAGCTTTTTATCTACCTTGCTTACATCATTGTAAGTGATGTCACACATGTATTAATACAATCAAGGAAGGTAAAACTAATAACTTGAACACTTAGAGATTTCGCTCAAGCTCTCTCACGTGATCATCTAGCAAGCAACTCTCAAGTGGCTCAAGAACAAAGAACAAAACAACTACGGACCAGTTCTCACATCAAGTCATTGTATGTCCTTAGTTGAGTTGTAACTTTGTAATAGTTCTTAAATTGTATCTCCTACTTAGCTTGTTTAGAAGCATTCTGTAGGAACTCTTTGTAAATCTTAAACCCCTGTGTGTTTGAGTATTGAGTCTTGGCTTAGTCGAGTTGTAAAGTCTTTATAATAGAGTTATTACAAAGTGGCTTGTAATAGAGTATTACAAGTTAGTGAGGGATTAAGAGGTTAATTCCTAGGTTGCATAGGTTGTAATCTAAAAGTTGCTCATTAGTGAAGTTAAAATCCTACAAGGGTAGGTCATGGTTTTTAATCCCGTTGAGCTGGGAATTTTCCACGTAAAATTCCTCCTGTCATTTATTTACTGATGTGTGTGTAAGCACGTGATTTTTGACCCTCCCCGAGAATTTTCACATTTTTAGTGTGAATATGTGAAATTGGGTCTAGTATAGCTATTTTAACTATTTTTACTTTATTTCGTTGCAAAAAGAAAAATTACAAAAAAAAGTATATATATAAATTTTAGTTTATGTATCCCTCATAAACTTGAAAAAATCAAAAATTGCACTTTATTTTGGTACTTTATATAAATTCGAAAATTAACAAAAAATATATATATAATTCTATTAATGTTTTGAAGTCATTTTAATACAAAAAATATTGTTTCATATTTTTGTCTTTATTAAAAAAAACGAAAATTACAAAAATAGTTTTATTAATATTTTATAGTTATTTTAACTTTGAAAAATACAAAAAATATTACTTCATATTTTATCTTAATATTTACGAAAATTACAAAAAAATGGTTTTATTAATATTTTATAGTCGTTTTAACTTTGAAAAAATACAAAAATAGTACTTCATATTTTATCTTAATATTTACGAAAATTACAAAAAAATAGTTTTATTAATATTTTTGTAGCTATTTTAAAATCTTGAAAATATTTAAAAATATATAATTTTGTTTAAATACTAGTCTTATTTTTGGTAGTTATTTTGCTTACATAGGACTAGTTAAACAACGTGTTCCTATTTCTCGGGTCCGGGCAAAAGAATAATATTCGGGTTCAAACTACCCGGTTCTAGGCCTAATTTTCGGACCTAGCCCATAATAAACCGTGTCCAGGACACATGGGGAACCCCACCACGCGTGGGGGACATATGCCTTGAACCCCACCACGCGTGGGCTCATTTTTTTGGGCAAAACCCATGCTAAATACACGGATGGAACAGACTTGGAAGGACTTTTGAATTTTGGAAAAAAGGGGCAACTATTCATCTTCTTCTCAAAAGAGAAGAAGAAAAACCCTACTGGACTTCCCCCCAGCACCGGACCAACTCCCACCGGCAACCTCCTCCTCCTCCTGTCCAAACAACTACCTCCATCGACACGTCCGAGCTCACTCCTCCTCAACCCGTCACCTTCCCCGGCAGCCCCACCGTCGTCCAACCACCCCCATCGGTAAACAACCATCAACAAACCTCCATTGTTGTCCACCCCGTCACCTCCACCATTTTCAAGCTTCGCTGCATTTACGAGCAGCTGGTTCTGCATGCTTTCGCGTCGCACCCCCCCCCCCCCCGTCGCAGCCCCGGTCCCGTCGACCTCAACCCTACACCCAAAACCACTGCCTAAAACTAGTAGCGACACAGTCCAAACACCACCCTCTCTCACGTCGGACCCCAGCTCTTCGACCTCACGTCCAGTGGTCAGCCGAACTACTAGCCACGACGACTTCTTCTCCTTCGTCGTAGAAAAGAAAAACAGTTCGACGACCCTCCAGTTAATCCGACCATCGCTGCTTTCCGTTCAGCCCCCTCATGTCCAAATGACCACCTGGAAAAACCAGTCCCAGCCGTGACTCATTTTGGTCCGTTCGTGTTCGAGTTTCCGGCGCGAGCTATTCAGTCCGAGCTCTGACGACCTTTTCTATGGTTTCACGTTCGAGGTTATCCGTCGAGGTCGGTGTTGAGGGTTGGTCCATGGCTCTATCCGTCTCTGTTTGTTCAGGTTAGTAAACTTCAAGCATTAGACAAGGAAATGTTACGGAATGTTCAAAAAAAATGCAATATAGAAATTGGTATGGTAATTTTCTGCCCATGTTTCACCGTATGCATTTTATTCATTTTTGCGTTGTGTTATTCTTGTTTTTTGATGTCATTTAATTAAGTTGGGCTAGTTGTTCTTGACACAAGTTTGACGTTAATTTGTTCGTGGTCCTTTGCTTAGTTCGTTCGGACAAAATTAGCATTAGTACTTGTTGTTACCACTTCCGAAACACCCATTCACTAGATTCATTTTATTAAATTTTGACAAGTTATGAGATTTTAGTTGTAAAGAAGCCGTAAGGTTTAGTATTGTTAACGGCGTGAAAATGGTATCTTTTTTAAAAAAATATAAAAAAAAAATAAAAATGAATAATAATAATAAAAACGAGACTAGCTTCGCCAAATAAAAATGTACAAAGTGCGGAGCCCTCACAAAAAATATATGTATTAAATACTTAGATTCCGGGACGGGCCGTTTAGCAAATTTCACGGCCCTACCCCAAAAATAATAATGCGCTAGTTGCTTTAGGCGCGCCTTTAATAATGTTATCTCCCTAAACTCGGGTGCACATTTATGTGACCCAAATCCAAATCTCAACGGAGTCGAAATATGTCTTTAGTTACGGGCGCATTGATTGTGGCGTGGCCCGAGATGCATTTCCATGACGTTGTAAATTCATTTTAATAATAAATGAGACGAGCCTCGACAAACAAAAATGTAGAAGCTGCGGGGCCCTCTAAATGCATATATATTAAAAATACTTAGAATTCGGGACATGCCGTTTAGCAAATTTTACGGACTTCCCCAAAACAACCATACGTTAGTTGCTTTAGGCGCGTCTTAAATAATTTATTTTTCTTAATTCGGGTGCACATTTATGTGACCCAAATCCAAATCTCAACCGAGTCGAGATATATCAATAACCACGGGTGCATTGATGTAACGTGGTTCGAGATATGTTTTCACGACGTTGCAAGTCCTATAAAAATAACAGTGAATGATAAAAGCGGTTAAAAGATAAAATTGGCACATAAGTTCATACTTGTATAAAATCAGATAATCAAGCCGAATATAACAATTGAGCGACCGTGCTAGAACCATGGAACTCGGGAATGCCTAACACCTTCTCCCGGGTTAACAGAATTCCTTATCCGGATTTCTGGTACGCAGACCATAATATAGAGTCATTCTTTTCCTCGATTCGGGATTAAAATTGGTGACTTGGGACACCCTAAATCTCCCAAGTGGCGACTCTGAAATAAATAAACCAATCTCGTTTCGATTGTCCTTTAATTGGAAAAAACTCCCCCTGCGCCCCCGGGCGCGGAAAAAGGAGGTGTGACAGCTCTGGCGACTCCGCTGGGGATTTAAAAACCCAGAACCACTGGTTCAGGGTTAAGAATTCGAGCTTAGAATAATTGTTATTATTTGGCTTTATTTATTATCTGATTATTACATGTTTTGAGCCTAATGTGCTAAATGCTGCTTTTACCGCTTTGATATTATTTGAACTGTATATAAACTGTGCCGAAACCTTTCTCTTCTTACCTCCGGGGATGTGCTTACTGGTTGAGACTCCCTATTCTGTTAGTGTCATACCCTAAATAAAAGAGGCTCGGAAAGTTTCTAAGCCGGCTGGCCTTTTGGTTCCCGGAAAGGAGCTCCTTCCTCAGCTCGAGTTGTCCGCTCGGGTACACTGTCTAGAACACCGACCCAGGTCTTTGAACCTAGTATAACAAAGCCACATGCCGGATCCCTAGTAGGAACGTTTATTTGCATCATGTGCATTTGACTTAGGGGACTCAACACAGGGGTTGGGTCCGTCTAGGACAAGCAACCTGAAAATAATAGACCATCTTATGGTATCCTATGTGCTACATGTTATATTCAGTCAAGGGCGAATGGGTCATTTGGTCATTTCCAGCATGATGTTATTTTAATCGAAGCATGGGGAACATTTGTGGAATCCAAGAAGCCTTGGAATTCCCTATGTCCCCCACGCTTGCTTTTGGGAAAGCACATGGGGAACATTTGTGGAATCCAAGAAGTCTTGGAATTCCCATATGTCCCCCACGCTTCATATGTTGGGAAAAGCGCATGGGGAGCATTTGCGGAATCCAAGAAGTCTTGGAAATCATTATGTCTCTCATGCCACATTTTTGAAAGAAAATAACAATAAATATAAAAAAAATAAAAAATACATATAAAAACAAGGCATGAAAATTCAAAAGATTTTGTATATTGTCATCGTTTTCCACAAATTAGAAAATCGTGAAAAGATGAGGAAATGGCAGTATAGAAATATAACTACTTATTTTTAGAAAAAAAAACAAATGTCCAAGTAGTGTCGAAACTCTGCCGAAATTTTGAGAATATAAAATAAAAAAAATATGTCTTATTAGTTTGTTTTATATATATAAAAAAAAGCGTTAATAGAAAAGAAAATTGTTTGTCTTGTCATAAAAATGAAAAAAAAGTGTCTTGTTTTTAAAATATGTGTTATTTATTTATTTATGAAAATGACAAAAATTAAAATAATCCAAAAATATTTTCTCCATTATTGGCTTCTCTAGGAAGTTTTTCTAATTGTTTTCAAAAAAAATAATATAATATAAAATAAAATAAAAAAAAGCAAATCCGAAAATATTTTGATTCTTTTTTTCAAAATTGAAAAGAAGATTCAAAATTCAAAAAAAAAACATTTTGAGAAAGCACTTCTTTTATTAAAAGTAAAATTCAGAAAAAATATTTTCTTCTTCTTCTTTAGAGTAAAGAAAAAAGAGCAAATGAAAATTCAAAAAAAATATATCTTAGAACTGTTTATTTTAAAAAGAAAATCAATCAAAAAAAATGCTTCCTTTCTTCTTTTAAAGTAGTTCATTGGACCGAACTACGCGGGTTTGATTCTCACCGGATGTGAGATACGTAGGCAACCCTCATCGGGTCCAACCCCACCTTCTCAAAAAAAGAAGGACTGTTTTATGTTTTTCGTTAATTCGTTTGTTTGTTATAAATTAAAATAATAGAATAATAGTCTATTTGATTGTTGTGAAAATAATAATAAAAAAAATATATATAGAAAATGGAAAAGGGTCCTCTCAAAAACAGTTTATTTGTCCGAACTACGCGGGTTTGATTCTCACCGGATGTGAGATACGTAGGCAACCCTCATCGGGTCCAACCCCACCTTTTGCTAAAATAGCCAAAAAACAAATAAGTAAAAAATAACATGTCAAATTTTAATTTTGTCATAAAGAAGTCGGGTGACGTTGTTTTATCAAGACATAGCCGAATGTTCCCGAGAGGGACGCCGGAAGGCTGACTTTGCATAAACAGCCACCTTTGGGTCATATTTAAGATTTGGTCCAGTTGACCCACACAGCCTTAAAAATCTTCGTCCCCGAGACGTTAAAAGGCCGTGTTCGCAATATTGACTTTTCTAATTTTGAAAAACGGTAAAAAGAGTTGTAAATAGGTCAGGTGATGCTGTTTTGTCATAAATAGCCGAATGTTCCCGAAAGGGACGCCGGAAGGCTGACTTGGCATAAACAGCCACATTTGGGTCATTTTGAGATATGGACCCACACAGCCTTCAAACTTTTCGTCCCCGAGGCGCTGAAGGGCCGTGTTCGCAACACCAGGTTTTCATTATAATTTGAAAGAAAAAAAAGACAAAGAATCGACGGTCAGGTGAATGCCGTTTGGATGTTTAGTCAAAAAAAATATATGAAAAAATAAAATAAGCCGAGCCAGTTTCGGCCGCGTCTTAAACCGTTCTTGCCGAAGTAGCCTTAGAGTATCTGTCAGTTGTCGAAAGGTTATTTTCGTAAAAGAACGGACAAGTTTGTAAAAGTGTCATAAAATAATTCTCCCCGGCCTCAAAATTCATGTGAAATTTGGAAGGGGCCACATTGGCAAAAATAATCATTTGGTTGCATTTGTCGAACAGAGAAAGGGAGTTAGCCTTTTGTTTTTGAGTTTATAAATCTTTTGATTAAAATAGGCGGTTTGTTTGATTTTCAAGTTGGTAGGTCACCTTTAAACCTTTGAAACCCAGTTTGTTTTAATATGAAAAGTGAAAAGAAAAAATGTTCATTATTGTTTATCTTTTATTAGTCCGAACTACGCAAGGTCTGATTCATGCGGGGTCATGATACGTAGGCAATCTCCATAAGATTCGACCACAAGAAAAAAGAAATGAAAAAAAGAAATGAAAAAAAAAATGAAAAAGAATGAAAAAAAAAAGAATGAAAAAGAAAAAGCGAAAAAAAAGAAAAAAAAGAAAAACATCGAAAAAAAAAGAAAAAAAAAGAAAAAGATGTTGTCAATAATGAGGACCGACTAAGTCCATTCTAACCTGTTTGTTTTGCAAATAAGTTAAGGTGGTTGGTTTGTGGTAAGTCGGACAATGACACCCAGAATCCTTTACTTGCACATCATGGTGCGCACTATGCTGGGATCAGGCCGATAACAGAAGCACTCAAGTCCTATTGGGAATTTGCTGACAGAGGACGATGATATTAAAGCTGGTAATAGTCCTGGCAGGATTGATGCGAAGCTCAAGTGGCTAAGATGCCAGTTTTGATAAAGTGGGAGGACGCTCCGTTCCTTGGTTAACAAGAAGGAGGCATTTGGTGGCTTATTTTGTTGTCATTTCCGTTGTTCGGATTATTAGGATTGTAATTCGGATTTGTTTTGCGTCAATATCTTTCCGCTTATCTTTCCGTTTTGTCATAGCGGTTTGTTTAAGTTTTGTCCAGGTTGTTTAAGATTTTATTTCGTTTGTTTATTATTCAAACCATTTCACCGGTAGTCTAGCACAAAATCCAATCTTTTATTATTTCTATTCACCTTTTTGTTTAGTCATTATGTCATTCTTATTCAGCACCGATTCTAGTGACATGACATGCGCACACAGTTTGGGCCTAGTCTTTAAAGTTAATCATAAAACCCTGGAAGGGCGATCAGACCATTTAAAGAAAATAAGGACGGTTTGAGATTATTCAGAGCTCGAGTCATGTGGAACTGGGGCGAGTTAAACACAAAGAAAACCATTAAAGAAAGATTCGCCTAAATTGGCATGAGTGTCGTTCATAATAATGAGAATGAGAGTGTCGCCCAACGATGCTTTAGAAATGACAAATGAACAAACAGATGTTGAATCTAATTGTCAAGTCCAGCACCATCAGAAGAGACTACAAATTTAAATCGTGTTGTTTGCATTTGGCATATTTTGAAGACTGGAATGACGAAGGCATTTTGTTCTGCTACCCAAACACTTTATCCTTCGTTACCCCTTTTGAGCCTTATTTATTTTTCTTTCATACCCCTCGTTCGGAATTAGTAGCAACGAATAAAATACGCAAGCATGGCGGATAAGAGAAAAGAAAGAAAAGAAAACAACAAAATGGAAAAAGAAGAATAAAAGAAAAAGAGAGAAAGAAAGAAAAAACGACAAAAAGAAAGGAGAAATGAAAAGAGAAAAGAAAAGAAAGATGATAACAAAAAGAACAAAAGAAAGTCAAATGAAAAGAGGAATTGGGAACTACGTTTGACCTGATTCCTCAAAGAGGATACGTAGGCGCTTCACGGCTCGGTCATAGTTTTGAAAAAAAAATCAATTAAAATATCCCCAAGAGAGAAACTGGGGCAAAGGTTGCGTTTGTTGTAAATAAGTCTAATTCCGAAAGTTGTAATTAATAACCCAAAATTAATGCATTTTTGAGCCTCTAATACCCTTTTCTTTCTAGCCCTATCCAAAACCCACATTACGGTCCAAAGAAAGACCTTCTGATCAGTCTCCAAAAGATGCCAAGTCAGACAAATGAGAGTCTTACCGGCGAACATAACATTCTGTTCCACAACAGAAATGACTCTAACCTCCAGCAGAAAGAGTCATACCGGCAACACTCCAAACCCCCAGCTGGAAAGTGATACAAATGAGAGAGTCTTATTGGTGAAAACCTTCACAGACACCATAAGGCGATAAAAGCTGAGAGAAAACCAAAATGAGAGAGGCTTGATAGTGAAAACCCTTCGGGCACTACAAGTCGAATAAGAGTGAGAATCAGATGGGGAATCGCCAATTGAAGATCTTGAAAGAGGATTGACGGTAAAGGATAGGCCCCATATGCATGTCATGGCCATTAGAGTCGGCATCTGCATTTGATAGGGTTTTTATTTATAGTTTCTTTTGTTAAAAGAGTCATGTTTTTTCCTTTGTCTTTTTATTCTGTTCCCTTTTATCTTTTTCCTTTCATAGAAAAATCCCCAATAGAGTCTGTCTGGTCAAAACAAGTATGAAGTGACTTCGAATAGGCCATCAGCTTTCCAAAAATGAGATCTGACTAGTACATCCAAGGGGTATAGTCAGCAGGGAACAAACGCGAGGCCAGTGTCAATACAGATATCCCCAGCAAAAGGGAATTGACAGAAGGATTGACAAGCGTTATAAACCTCAAGGCCAAGGCCCATGGACAAAGCAAGGAAAGCAGTGAGCATGATTTGGCGAAATCCATACTAGACTAAAAGGTCGGGGAAATGCCAGTTTCCGAGCTATGCCACAAAAGAAGAGGGATATCCCCATCAGAAAGGGATTGTACCCAGCAAATAAAATCGTCCCCAACAAGTTGTGCAACGCAAAGCAAGGAAGGAAAAGAGGAAAAGCCATCCCGTTGGGAGTATCACAACCAACCACCGCGTTTTAAACTAACAATTTTGTTTGATTTGAAACAGGTAAGGGAAATGACATTGAGGCAGAAATGCATGCCACAAGGGATATTATCAAACTGGGGCAGAAAATTTTCCTTCCATTTAGAAAATTTTCTGGAAGTCAGGTACCCCCAGCTGATAACATTTTACCCAACAGTGTTATCCCTAGCAGGTAAGTAAATAATTCCTCAACAGTGTTATCCCTAGCGGTTGCGAGGGGTCCAACACAAGGTTGGAAAGTCGGTATCCTCAGCGGTTAGACTTCAAAGGGGGAAGCTAATAATAATAATAATAATAAATAAATAAATTAAAAAAAGAAGAATAAATAATAAAAAATGGGGAAGGTAGAAAATGAAAATTCATCCCAATCCCCAGCAAGTATTCGAGGTAAGACATCTTCAAGTCTTAAGGATATTTTGGGTTCATCCGCCCTCAAATAGGATATTTTGGGTTCATCCGCCCTCAAATAGGATATGTCGGGTTCATCCGCCCTCAAATAGGATCTGTTGGGTTCATCCGCCCTCGAATAGGATATGTCGGGTTAATCCGCCCTCAAATAGGATCTGTTGGGTTCATCCGCCCTCAAATAGGATCTGTCGGGTTCATCCGCCCTCAAATAGGATATGTTGGGTTCATCCGCCCTCAAATAGGATATGTTTGGGTTCATCCGCCCTCAAATAGGATATGTCGGGTTCATCCGCCCTCAAATAGGATCTGTTGGGTTCATCCGCCCTCGAATAGGATATGTCGGGTTAATCCGCCCTCAAATAGGATCTGTTGGGTTCATCCGCCCTCAAATAGGATATGTTGGGTTCATCCGCCCTCAAATAGGATATGTTGGGTTCATCCGCCCTCAAATAGGATCTGTTGGGTTCATCCGCCCTCAAATATGATCTGTTGGGTTCATCCGCCCTCAAATAGGATATGTCGGGTTCATCCGCCCTCGAATAGGATATTTTGGGTTCATCCGCCCTCGAATAGGATTTTATTTTCAAAGTTATTGTTAAAGACAGGCGCCCACCTGAATAACGAGAGGAATACATTTCAGTCTTTAAATTTATTGACAGGCGCCCACCTGAATAACGAGAGGAATACTTTTGTCTGCGCATTTCATATTTTAGGCGCCCACCTGTATAATAAGGGAATACATTTTGTGTCTTTACCCATAGGAGATGCATTTCCTCCTAAGTTTTAGTTTTACCCATAGGAGATGCATTTCCTCCTAGGTTTGTTTAGTTTCACCCATAGGAGATGCATTTCCTCCTAAGTTTGAGTTTTACCCATAGGAGACGCATTTCCTCCTAAGTTTAAGTGTTACCCATAGGAGACGCATTTCCTCCTAAGTTTAAGATTTACCCATAGGAGACGCATTTCCTCCTAAGTTTAAGTTTTACCCATAGGAGACGCATTTCCTCCTAAGTTTAAGTTTCACTCATAGGAGATGCATTTCCTCCTAAGTTTGTTTTTACCCATAGGAGACGCATTTCCTCCTAAGTTTATGTTTTACTGATGAATCTTTCTCCTAAGATACCAAAAAGAAAAGACCTAGTCTGATGAACCTTCTCCTAGGATCAAAATCTTAGTCCGATGAATTTTTCTCCTAAGATAGAGACCTAGTCTGACGAACCTTCTCCTAGGATCAAAATCTCAGTCTGATGAATCTTTCTCCTGAGATACCAAAAAGAAAAAAACCTAGTCTGATGAACCTTCTCCTAGGATCAAAATCTTAGTCCGATGAATTTTTCTCCTAAGATAGAGACCTAGTCTGACGAACCTTCTCCTAGGATCCAAATCTTAGTCTGATGAATCTTTCTCCTAAGATAACCAAAAACAAAAAAAAATGATGACCTAGTCTGATGAACCTTCTCCTAGGATCAAAATCTTAGTCCGATGAATTTTTCTCCTAAGATAGAGACCTAGTCTGACGAACCTTCTCCTAGGATCCAAATCTTAGTCTGATGAATCTTTCTCCTAAGATAACCAAAAACAAAAAAAATGATGACCTAGTCTGATGAACCTTCTCCTAGGATCAAAATCTTAGTCCGATGAATTTTTCTCCTAAGATAGAGACCTAGTCTGACGAACCTTCTCCTAGGATCCAAATCTTAGTCTGATGAATCTTTCTCCTAAGATAACCAAAAACAAAAAAAAAATGATGACCTAGTCTGATGAACCTTCTCCTAGGATCAAAATCTTAGTCCGATGAATTTTTCTCCTAAGATAGAGACCTAGTCTGACGAACCTTCTCCTAGGATCCAAATCTTAGTCTGATGAATCTTTCTCCTAAGATAACCAAAAACAAAAAAAAATGATGACCTAGTCTGATGAACCTTCTCCTAGGATCAAAATCTTAGTCCGATGAATTTTTCTCCTAAGATAGAGACCTAGTCTGACGAACCTTCTCCTAGGATCCAAATCTTAGTCTGATGAATCTTTCTCCTAAGATAACCAAAAACAAAAAAAATGATGACCTAGTCTGATGAACCTTCTCCTAGGATCAAAATCTTAGTCCGATGAATTTTTCTCCTAAGATAGAGACCTAGTCTGACGAACCTTCTCCTAGGATCCAAATCTTAGTCTGATGAATCTTTCTCCTAAGATAACCAAAAACAAAAAAAAATGATGACCTAGTCTGATGAACCTTCTCCTAGGATCAAAATCTTAGTCCGATGAATTTTTCTCCTAAGATAGAGACCTAGTCTGACGAACCTTCTCCTAGGATCCAAATCTTAGTCTGATGAATCTTTCTCCTAAGATAACCAAAAACAAAAAAAAATGACCTAGTCTGATGAACCTTCTCCTAGGATCAAAATCTTAGTCCGACGAATTTTTCTCCTAAGATAGAGACCTAGTCTGACGAACCTTCTCCTAGGATCAAAATCTTAGTCTGATGAATCTTTCTCCTAAGATAACCAAAAATCAAAATCTTAGTCCGATGAATCTTTCTCCTAAGATGCTAAAAAAAACATTTTTGAAAAAAAAAGAAGAAAAAAAAAGAAGAAAAAAGAAAGAAAGAAAAAAGAGTCATTTTCCCAAGAGGAATACATTCTAGTTTTTATTTCAAGTGTTGAAATTGGGAGCCCGCCCATAATAACAGAGGCATACATTCAGTTCTTACTTTCAAGTGTTGAAATTGGGAGCCCGCCCATAGAACAGAGGAATACATTTCAGTCCTTACATTTCAAGCATTGAAGTTAGGCGCCCACCTGTATAACAAGGGAATACATCCTAATCTAGTATTTAGTTCACTCTCAGCACTGCATCAGTAGTATCAGTGGGCTACGATTTTGCTAACGACTCACAAACCTTCCCAGTGCAAACTGGGTTAGGAAATTTTGTTTGTTTTGTTTGTTTTGATTGTCAAGGGCCTGCCTGTAGAGCAGAAGATTGTTATATGTCAAAGATTGAAGAAGTTAGGGGTCCGCCTGTAGAACAGCGGGATCGTTCAAAGTCAGGCCGTAACCCATTGGAAGGCAGAAATCCACAACAAAAATCCCCAGCACTCAATCCAAGATAGAAGCAACAAGAATCTCGCCCCAAGAATGCGAGTCAACAGTCTGAGAGGGTCAACAAAAGCTAGTCACAAAAAACAAAAAAGAAAAAGAAGAAAAAGAAAAAAGAGAAAAATGAATGAATCCGAAGCACTGAAGTGGAGAACAGATGTGATCTGCTCAAGAACTAGCGCCTACAACTAGCAAGTATCAAGGTTCAAATCCAAAGTCTGTATGAAGCACCATTCAAGACTCAAGACCAAGTTTCAGAAGACTTAAGAGATAGGAATCCTTGTAATTAGTAGCTGATAGGCTTAGTTAGTCTTTTTCAGTTTTCATTTTTGTTGTAATGACAGGACCGCGGACCGGAACCTCAACGGAACGGCACCTCGATCGGCTCTTCACCTCGGTACACTCTACCATCTCTCTCATATCCGAACTACACGTGGCCTGATTCCTGTATAACCAAGGATATGTAGGCAGCTCAGATACCAGGGCTCGGTCACATTCCCTCCCTTTCCTTAAGTGTAGTCCGTCCAAGTAATGGTCGGGTCAAAAACACGTTTAGTCGTTCTTTGTCGGAAAACTCTTCGTGTTTCCAGTCAAAGAGGGGCAGCTGTAAGCACGTGATTTTTGACCCTCCCCGAGAATTTTCACATTTTTAGTGTGAATATGTGAAATTGGGTCTAGTATAGCTATTTTAACTATTTTTACTTTATTTCGTTGCAAAAAGAAAAATTACAAAAAAAAGTATATATATAAATTTTAGTTTATGTATCCCTCATAAACTTGAAAAAATCAAAAATTGCACTTTATTTTGGTACTTTATATAAATTCGAAAATTAACAAAAAATATATATATAATTCTATTAATGTTTTGAAGTCATTTTAATACAAAAAATATTGTTTCATATTTTTGTCTTTATTAAAAAAAACGAAAATTACAAAAATAGTTTTATTAATATTTTATAGTTATTTTAACTTTGAAAAATACAAAAAATATTACTTCATATTTTATCTTAATATTTACGAAAATTACAAAAAAATGGTTTTATTAATATTTTATAGTCGTTTTAACTTTGAAAAAATACAAAAATAGTACTTCATATTTTATCTTAATATTTACGAAAATTACAAAAAAATAGTTTTATTAATATTTTTGTAGCTATTTTAAAATCTTGAAAATATTTAAAAATATATAATTTTGTTTAAATACTAGTCTTATTTTTGGTAGTTATTTTGCTTACATAGGACTAGTTAAACAACGTGTTCCTATTTCTCGGGTCCGGGCAAAAGAATAATATTCGGGTTCAAACTACCCGGTTCTAGGCCTAATTTTCGGACCTAGCCCATAATAAACCGTGTCCAGGACACATGGGGAACCTCACCACGCGTGGGGGACATATGCCTTGAACCCCACCACGCGTGGGCTCATTTTTTGGGGCAAAACCCATGCTAAATACACGGATGGAACAGACTTGGAAGGACTTTTGAATTTTGGAAAAAAGGGGCAACTATTCATCTTCTTCTCAAAAGAGAAGAAGAAAAACCCTACTGGACTTCCCCCCAGCACCGGACCAACTCCCACCGGCAACCTCCTCCTCCTCCTGTCCAAACAACTACCTCCATCGACACGTCCGAGCTCACTCCTCCTCAACCCGTCACCTTCCCCGGCAGCCCCACCGTCGTCCAACCACCCCCATCGGTAAACAACCATCAACAAACCTCCATTGTTGTCCACCCCGTCACCTCCACCATTTTCAAGCTTCGCTGCATTTACGAGCAGCTGGTTCTGCATGCTTTCGCGTCGCACCCCCCCCCCCCCCGTCGCAGCCCCGGTCCCGTCGACCTCAACCCTACACCCAAAACCACTGCCTAAAACTAGTAGCGACACAGTCCAAACACCACCCTCTCTCACGTCGGACCCCAGCTCTTCGACCTCACGTCCAGTGGTCAGCCGAACTACTAGCCACGACGACTTCTTCTCCTTCGTCGTAGAAAAGAAAAACAGTTCGACGACCCTCCAGTTAATCCGACCATCGCTGCTTTCCGTTCAGCCCCCTCATGTCCAAATGACCACCTGGAAAAACCAGTCCCAGCCGTGACTCATTTTGGTCCGTTCGTGTTCGAGTTTCCGGCGCGAGCTATTCAGTCCGAGCTCTGACGACCTTTTCTATGGTTTCACGTTCGAGGTTATCCGTCGAGGTCGGTGTTGAGGGTTGGTCCATGGCTCTATCCGTCTCTGTTTGTTCAGGTTAGTAAACTTCAAGCATTAGACAAGGAAATGTTACGGAATGTTCAAAAAAAATGCAATATAGAAATTGGTATGGTAATTTTCTGCCCATGTTTCACCGTATGCATTTTATTCATTTTTGCGTTGTGTTATTCTTGTTTTTTGATGTCATTTAATTAAGTTGGGCTAGTTGTTCTTGACACAAGTTTGACGTTAATTTGTTCGTGGTCCTTTGCTTAGTTCGTTCGGACAAAATTAGCATTAGTACTTGTTGTTACCACTTCCGAAACACCCATTCACTAGATTCATTTTATTAAATTTTGACAAGTTATGAGATTTTAGTTGTAAAGAAGCCGTAAGGTTTAGTATTGTTAACGGCGTGAAAATGGTATCTTTTTTAAAAAAATATAAAAAAAAAATAAAAATGAATAATAATAATAAAAACGAGACTAGCTTCGCCAAATAAAAATGTACAAAGTGCGGAGCCCTCACAAAAAATATATGTATTAAATACTTAGATTCCGGGACGGGCCGTTTAGCAAATTTCACGGCCCTACCCCAAAAATAATAATGCGCTAGTTGCTTTAGGCGCGCCTTTAATAATGTTATCTCCCTAAACTCGGGTGCACATTTATGTGACCCAAATCCAAATCTCAACGGAGTCGAAATATGTCTTTAGTTACGGGCGCATTGATTGTGGCGTGGCCCGAGATGCATTTCCATGACGTTGTAAATTCATTTTAATAATAAATGAGACGAGCCTCGACAAACAAAAATGTAGAAGCTGCGGGGCCCTCTAAATGCATATATATTAAAAATACTTAGAATTCGGGACATGCCGTTTAGCAAATTTTACGGACTTCCCCAAAACAACCATACGTTAGTTGCTTTAGGCGCGTCTTAAATAATTTATTTTTCTTAATTCGGGTGCACATTTATGTGACCCAAATCCAAATCTCAACCGAGTCGAGATATATCAATAACCACGGGTGCATTGATGTAACGTGGTTCGAGATATGTTTTCACGACGTTGCAAGTCCTATAAAAATAACAGTGAATGATAAAAGCGGTTAAAAGATAAAATTGGCACATAAGTTCATACTTGTATAAAATCAGATAATCAAGCCGAATATAACAATTGAGCGACCGTGCTAGAACCATGGAACTCGGGAATGCCTAACACCTTCTCCCGGGTTAACAGAATTCCTTATCCGGATTTCTGGTACGCAGACCATAATATAGAGTCATTCTTTTCCTCGATTCGGGATTAAAATTGGTGACTTGGGACACCCTAAATCTCCCAAGTGGCGACTCTGAAATAAATAAACCAATCTCGTTTCGATTGTCCTTTAATTGGAAAAATCTCCCCCTGCGCCCCCGGGCGCGGAAAAAGGAGGTGTGACAGTGTGTGTGTGTGTTCTGTTGAACCTGGTAGAGAACCTGGTTCTTTATAGAGTTTGGTGGACCCTTATATTCTATCACAAATTAAAGATACGATGGACTAATACACAGAGGCAGATCCAAGATATAAACCTTATGGGTTTAATTTTTAAGGTTTTTAATATTGAACCTATTACAGTTGTAAAGTTATGAGTTTATATCTATTATTTTTGCAATTTTAATGAATTTTTACATATAAATTTTTACTCTGCATCAAAAGTTATGGGTTCAATTGAACACGTAGATAGAACAGTGAATCTGCCCCTGCTTATCCATAATAGTAGCATATAGTTACAATCTATTCTCTGCCCACATAGAAAAGAGAAAATAAAAAGAAAATCTTGGGTCCTGAGGTTTTGAGATGTTGTTCAAAACTTGTTGGGTTAATTCGACATAAAGACAGTTTTAACATAACGTAGTAGTACTATTACCTTAATTTGGTCAACTCTAGATGATTAATTTAGAGGTATTTTATATATATTAATTGTTAATGTGAAATATTGTTCGCACACCTAACATCACTTATTATTTCCGCCATCTCCGCCTCAGTAAAACTATGCTTTTTTTCTCGAATAAAAATAATTGATTGATATGTGAGCTTTTATGGGTATAGTTGTGTTTGTTCCCTATATTCTTCATCCGGAATGTGAGTGCCAAAGGATGTCGCAAACCTCATTTGAATGTATTTATTCTCCATGAAAGCCAAGCATTGAGTGGATCTTTTTCTTGAAATATATGATTACCAAGAAGAACGTCCCCTGATCACACTATTATTTTATGTGCTGATTTCTTTATAAATATTCCGAAAGTTTATAAGATTTTCGAGATGATATCTTTGTGAATATATCAAGAGTTTACGGGATTCCAAAAATTAAACAATTATATTTTTTCGACTTCAAATTCAGTGATCTGTGTTATAAAATTTACGAAGAGTTATGGGATTGGCCGTTCAATACCAAACAATAGCAGGAATCTCGCCGGGAAAAGGTAGAGCATATCCCCATCACGTGCGGTCTATGAAATTTAACACAAATTTCATAGTAATGTAGTACGTTAGTTTCATTTCTTCCAATGTCATCTCACCTCATCTCAACATTAATATATTAAGCTTTCTTACTACAAAACAAAAATAAAATCTTTTGTATATTCACTTCCATGACGACTAGGTCCTTAGCTATGACTAATAATTTAACTGTTAACATATCTCACTTCTCTCTTAATCATGTAGTATTATTTTATTGCTCAAATAACGTGTTGGATCTTGGCCAAGTTTGTTTTCTTTTAGATATTAATGTTCAACTCATTCTTTATCATGCGAGTTACATTGTGTGCACCTCAGTTAATTTACCAAGAACCAACTAGTATTTTTTTGAGAAAATTTCGAAAAGCACTACAATTTCATACCTAATTACAATTTGTAATTAGTATTTTAATATTTATAATTCGGTAGCAAATCTTCTCTGCCATGCGTCTGTATTTATTCGCGCAACGAATACAACATGTATCAATTGTATTCGTTCGCACAACTAATGCAATATGTATCAACTGCATTCATTCGACGTTCATGTAACAAATACAACCAAGGCAAAATACAAAAATATAGGGGTGTGTACAAGCATACAAACAACAAAAATACAATCAAACATACATGGCGCAAAACAAATACAAAAATTACATACATTGTGTAAAATCAAGGCGAAATACATAAATACGAAGATTTGCCTGAAATTCTTTCCTCGGAATACAGAAATATAGATGGATTTGTCATAAAAATCAAATATAACTACGAATGATAGTTTTCTAAAAGTATAGTTATGAATGACAAATAGAACATACAATAATTTTCAAATACAACATATAAGTTAGCTACACCATATAAATTTTCTATCTTTTACTAGAACATATAGTAGATAATTCTACCATATATATAAGAAAAAATCATCAACTATTTTTTATGTCACTAGAATTGAAACCTTGATCTCTCGTCAGTTTATTCTTTAGCTTATTTTTGAGCATCTATACTTTCCGGTCAACAATACAATGCTATGTCAAGCTAGTAGCCTCTAGTATCTAGCTACCTATAGGTAGAGTAAAAAATAGTGATGAAGATCTAAGATCTTCACGAAAACCGTGAAATTGACTTAAATTTTCAGCATAGACACTATTTGAGTATTTGTCATGTTGATGTGGAATGAGGTGGGGTACTTTAGGGGTGTATAAGTAAGAGTTGAGGAAAGATGTTAATATTAAAATGAAAAAGAGATAATATAAAGATAACATGGGCTTGCGTGCTACTACTGACACAAAAGAGGCCCCAAAGCTAAGTTGGCTGATAAACTAAGGCTAAATTATCTCGTGTGTCCACTCCCACTTGACTTTGTAATCTTAACCCCAGTTTGGGAGACATATGGAGAAGGATGCTATGGTTTACCCCTTTCCATTTTATTTCTTCAATAACATCACAATTTTATTATTCGATTGAATGTTGGTTAATTTTCATCACTGCAGTTACTGTATAACTTTGTCAATGACAATTTAGGCAAAAGGACATGACAACTACGGTACACAAAATATTTCGCGTTCACACAGGGTTTGAGGAAGGGCTACACCTTAAGGGATGTGATGTTCAAGCAACCTCCTCTAATGCAAGTATTAATGTCTGCTAGGTTACACAGAAACAATTTTAGCGTTGTTTCATGGCTCCCTTCATGGTTCAAATGAAAAAAAAAATCTTACACCTAATGCTTTTGTATCTATTGAAATGTAAACATTGGTTTTTCATAATTTTTGCCAACTTCATTAATCGTTAGTCCTTTATCACATAGTGGCAATATAGAATTTTGACAGCCGATACAAATATGTATATTACTTTCGACTCGAATTATATGTATATTTAAATAAAGTTAACATATTTGTGATGATAGAAAAATAGTGAAATATTGTTGTGATGCTTCATACTCGTTAATTAAAAATCTTAAATTCACTCAAAGGAGTATCTAGTGTTGTAGTACCGGGTTCATCTGAACTCAGAACTTTCGACACGGAGTATAAACTTAATGTAAAAATCATTAAAATTTTAACATATAGTGAGTCTGAAATCATAACTTTAAAAATATAATAAGTTCAATATTAAGAAGCTGAATTCATAGAATTAAAATCTTGGATCCTCCGCATACTTCGCTTATGCTCACATCACAAAAGGACCCATATCCTAATCCCACCCACCCACCCCCACCCCCAACCCAAAATCATCTGATTGATTAACTCTCTTTCTCTATATTTCAAAGTCTCTATTTAAAAACAAGAATAGCCCACTGCTTTATCCCATGCACTTGTCTTCTTCACTTCCAACACTCCTACCTTAGTGTTTTTTTTTTTTTAATTTCTTGTTCATACCTCCCTTATCTCTCTGTCCATAACTTGTCTCTTTAACACAGTTTATCTTCAATTCTTGATCTCTTCTTCTTATTAAACTCCCCTTATATATATTTTCCATTCCCCCCTCATCACTCCACAGAACTCACTACACATAATTCATTTCAAGATTTTATCTGACAACTCCCATTTTCTTGCCTTTTGTCTTAATTTCTTTTTTGATAATTTCCCTTTTCTTAGTTTCCCTGACAATGTCAAGCAGAAGATCACGTTCTAGACAATCTTCAGGAGTTTCCAGAATAAGTGATGATCAAATCGCCGATCTCGTTTCTAAGTTACAACAACTTATTCCTGAAATCCGTAATAGGCGTTCTGACAAGGTAACCATGAAAAATTATTTACACCGTCAGCGTACATAACATAAATTTATTTTTTACTATATCTTTGGTCTTTTTTTCCTTGTCTTCTTTTAATTTATTACTTCACCATATGTATATGTGTGTGGGTGCAAATATATGAGACGCATTTCCAAGAAACTTCCCATATTTTGTGTGGCCTTTCTTTTCCTTTTAGAGATAAGTTTGAGGGTGACATTTTCATGCCCACTAGTTAGCCCACAAGTCCTCATTAATATCAAGCCAAAACGTAGTTGTCTTGTTTGCTGCCTCGACACATTCCTTTTTTTTCCCTCAATAACATTTCATATAAAAAGAAAGAGCGCAAAGTCGCGGCCTAACATGAAGTAATTAACTCCAATGACGTAAAGCAAGGAATTGAGCCTGTATTGTGTTCAATAATACAACAATAGCTTTCTTGAATAGGGATATAGAAAGAAGCTAATAGCCGACAGGCTTGCTTGACCTATTGAATTACCAATATAGGGTTTTTACTGCCAACAAGATGATATGGAGCCCCTTTTGAATTGGTTTACGATTCGAAAGTTCTCGCGAAAAGAATAAGATGTAGACCTCATATATAAGCAACTATATTTTTTTAAGAATAAGATGTTGCTTCCTCGTAAAAGAATTTTACAAAAGCTGACATCCTTAGTACGTGATAACTACATAATATCCTTAGTTTCATTCTTTTTAAGTATCAAAATGGAATTAACTGTTACCTCAATATAGATTCTTGGTTGAAAGTCACCTATATATGCACCATTTTCCCTACATTTAAGTTCTTTTGTGTTAGAGTAAGAAAAAGGGTGATCAAATTTAGCTAGGTTTCTAACATTTTTTATGGCTTTATTTTATTAAATTAAACAGGTTTCAGCTTCAAAAGTGTTGCAAGAAACTTGCAACTATATAAGGAATTTACACAGAGAAGTGGATGGGCTAAGTGATAGATTATCACAGCTTTTGGAATCAACTGAAAGTGACAGTGTTCAAGCTTCTATTATTAGAAGCTTACTTATGTGATGATAGCAACTTCAATTAGTAGCTATATATTAGCTCAAATTCTACTTAATTAAAATTTCTATTAAGATGCAGCAGTTATTATTTATTAATTAGGGTTTTGGCCACTAGGTCAAAGTAGGAGAGGGACCATGTACTTGGCTCCATTCCAAGGGGTTTTTTCTCCCTTTTTTTTTTTTTATAATTTCCATCCGATGTCGAGTGCCTGTTTTGGGGCTGATTAATTCGGATTCGCGTTGTGCTTAGACTAGCTAGCATTAGCAAGCTATGTCACATATATAGATTTAAAATAAGAGAGACGCCCCTTTATCTACATAGATTTGCCAATTTGTTTTATATATTAGAGTAGTTTTTAATTTACTGATGTTGTATTGTTGTATCCATCCATTTTAAAAGCTGGTGCTAGTTTGATCTCAGCCTTAATTTGTTAAGTATATAAGTATTCAAGATATTTTTATCATCTAATATCGTGTTATCCTCCCCCCCCCCCCCCCAATTTATTAAGGTTTTATGAGCAATGTGTGCAGCTGTTGAATTGTGTTATATATAAGTTTAACGGTAGAAAGAGCATGTTTTTATTTATTTAATTGTATTTTCAACGTACAACAACTTAGCTGTATCATGTGTCCGATATTTCAAAATAATTAACCATACTGAACTATGAGAAATGAATGGAATTAATTTACACTTGAATTGCACTACAGCAGAAAAGGTACACAACATTTTCTTTTACACCCAAGAAGGATCGGAGATTAAATAATTAATTTCATTTACATGTTTAAATTACTTCAACTTTGATATTGCTTAACAGTATATTGCCATAAATAACATTTCATTATAGGCAAATACTGAATTTCGGCATTTGCAAATTGAAGTACTTCTCTAGGGAGTATTAAAGTTCATATACAAATAGAAATTCAACTTCTAAATAATCTTTTTCTACTTCAACTTCAAATATTTGTTTTCAATTTCAACCAACTATTATTTAAAAAAGTTCTGAAACCTTAGAAATAGTTTGCTTGAAGTGATCACGTATATAGGATACGAGTCCATTACTCAAATGGTCACTCAACTATCCGAAATTACCTATTAAAGTCATCTTTCTTTCGTTTATAACAGAAAAGTCACTTAACTATGCTTATAGCACTCGGAAGGTCACTCAACTAGATTTCTCAAACTTTTGATTGTTAAATAACTATTTTACCCTCTAAATTATATATCAAGTTTTGTTATTTTTTTAATTTATATTATGGACTTACCTATAGAAAAAATTAATTTTATTTATAAAGCGAAAAAACAAAAATAGTATTTAAGCATATAAAGTGTTGGAATAAAAAATATTGCGCAAAGTAAACATATTAATTAGAGCAATTTTTTGTAATAATAATTTTGATATTAACAATAAAAACTCAAACAATTAATTACACAATTGAGAATGAAGAAATTAAAAGTTTTCAAAATATATATTTCATGCACATAATATGAAAAATAGAGATATATTTTATGATATACATGATATATTCTTAAAAGTTATGCTCAATTATTTTATTATTCTGGCACTATATATGCTAAAAAATTAATTTTTTTATTTTATAAATAAAATTTATTTATTCTATAGGCAAGTCCATAATGTAAATTAAAAAGAGAAAAAAAATTGTAATATTGAAAAAGTAAAGAAAGAAGAAGACAAAAGTTAATAATTAGGTGGTAAGATAGTTATTTGACAATCAAAATTTTAAGGAACCTAGTTGACTGACCTTTTGAGTGTTGTATGTATAGTTAAATGATTTTTCTGTTACAAACAAAAGAAAGAAGACTTTACTTGATAATTTGTGATATATGAGTAACAATTTAAATAATGAACTCTATAGGATACTAGAGCATGTCCATTTGATAGGATGTGAATGGTAGGGGTGTACATGGATTAGGTTGGTTCGATTTTTATCAAAATCAAACCAAACCAACTATATCGATTTGGATTGGTTCGGTTTTGTCGGATTTTTCGGATTTTTTTGTTACATGAATATTATTTCAATCTTTCTTTGTTAAAGTTGTAGATAAAGTTTTGATAAGTGAGTATATGTTAAGTAAAAATTAAAAAAAAAACGACAAATATATGATCTATTAAAATAACTATCTCCTGGAAACAGCCTCTCTACCCTTCGGGGTAGGGGTAAGGTCTGCGTACATAGTACCCTCCCCAGACCCCACTTGTGGGATTATACTGGGTCGTTGTTGTTGTTGTTGTTGATAGTTATTTTCTTTGTCGTCTAACAATAATTTTTTGTTGACGTATGTTTTCAAGGTTAACAGAATTTAATAATTAAACATAAAAATCAATATGATACCTAAATAATGATATGTCCTATTTAATTTAAATTATTAAAATATCATTTTCAAATTCGAAAAAATATAAGAAATATTGACGTATGAATATGGAAGAACAAAGAGATGATTGACGCATTTCAATAACACTTGATAAGAAAGTGATACACCCTATTATTTAAGGTAAATAAAGATGAATGAACTTCATAGTTCTATTAAATATTACATCCCATGAGAGGAATCTCAAATATTTTGACATTTTAAAAAAAAAATTGTATGAAGTATTAAAAGTATATATAAATTTATATATTTATATGTCGGTTTGATTCGAGTTCTTTTACTCAATACCAAATCAAATCTAGTCGGATTTTTTAATCGGTTTGGTTTGGTTTTTCGGTTTAGTACGGTTTTTCGGTTCGGTTTATATTATTATTCTGTTAATAATATTCCTTCCGTTCCAGTTTATGTGAACCTATTTCCTTTTTGGTCTGTTCCAAAATAAATGACCCCTTTCTAAATTTAGAAACAATTTTGCTTAAACTTACAATTCTACCTTTAATGAGAAGCTTTTATAATTACACACATACTTTGGGCCTCTTTTTAACTTGTTTAGGACCACAAATGAAATAGGTTCACATAAATTGGAACCGAGAGAGTATAAATCAAGATGAAATGTGAAAATGTGAACCAAAATAAACTGTCCTATCAATAAATCAGGTGGACCCTATATGTCAACCTTTGATCTCTGAGAGTCACTGTTCCCTAGAAATTATCACTCGATCCTTTTCCTGATTCTCTTCTTGTCTAAAATATGTCTTACTCGTATTGAAAGATAGTTCACACATCTCGTTGAATCGGTCTTTTTCGCCAAATGGAACCCCCTCTGTTGTTGGCGCGGGCAGATGTCCCAAATCCTTTTTCGGCCCTTAATTTCTTGTTTTATTCTCGAGTGGATATTTATTAATGTTTAAGAATTGATTAGTTTCCAAACTCTCCGTCGGCAATGTATATTAATATTTCAAATTTCCAAGAGGAACAAATCATTTGGCTAAAAGGGCAGTCCGGTGCACTAAGCTCCCGCTATACGCGGGGTTCGGGAAAGGGCTGGATCACAAGGGTCTATCGTACGCGATTTTACCCTACATTTCTGCAAGAGGCTGTTTTCACGGTTCGAACTCGTAACATCCTAGGCACATAACATCAACTTTACCGGTTACGCCATTTGACTCTCATAATGAAATTTTCCAAAGGAGATCTTCTGTTTCTATTTTATGTCTTTTATTTTCTTTTATTATCTATTTATATTGATTGATGAAAGACCTACCATGCCCTTACTAGAATGTCTTTTTAATCTGAAAAAGTTTCATTAGTTTTATTTAATATATGGAATTCAATACAAGCTCTTTCGTGGTTAGCTCAATTCTCTTGTCCATCGAACCAATAAATTAGAATCATCTCATGGAAGGAAAAACCAAATTGGTCAATAAAGTGAGATCCAGAGAGTTAAGTAAATTTGAACTTACCCTAAAAATAATTGGTAATTTCTTCTTATCTGTATAAGTTTTGGTGGAAAATGTTATCTTGTACATACATATGCTCGTGAGAAATAGCAGTATGAAATAGTCGAAGTGTGTGCAAGTTCGTGGTGGATGCCAACATTATAATTATTTTGTGGTTTCTTTGTTATATAGTAACTGGATGGATGGGTTGTCGCTGCTAGCTTAACAAACTTCTTGCATTGTCTCTTTGTATTCTTCTACCAACTAGAAGAGACTCGATTCTAACATGTTGTTAAATGTATGTATAAACCATATTAGGCAAGTTGCGACGACAAAAAAATAATAGAAATTTCCTCTAAATTTCTAAAACTGTTTGCAACCTTAAAAGTAGGGGAACTCCAATTCTGAAAAGTCAGCAACAGTGTAAGCTTCGATTTGAAGAATTATTCACTCGTCTTTGGCTGATCGTAAGTCATAATCTGGCAGTGAAGCTTTTCAAATTAGCATAATAATTGTTAAAACTTTGATATGTCCCTTCTGTTTGCTTGTCCTAAATCTAAATTGTCTACTAGTGAGATTTCTCTACTTAAAACGTCCAAATTCATCAAAATGGTTGTAATGTTTCAAAAATCAAGTCCCTTATTTGATAATTACAGGTAAATATTATGCTAAACATTAATTGATAATTTGGTAAAAATGATAACCAACATGCTATCACATGTTAAAATTCATTGAGATTGTAAATTTATTTTTTAAACATTGTTGGTGTATTTTACTTAAAAAGTGGATAATCTGAATTTGGGAAGTTGGAAAAAGAGGAAAAAACATATAATGAGTTAATGACCCTCTTAAAAGAAAGGAAGGAATGTTGAATTCACGAATTAGAATGCATTCCAACACTCAAGTCAGTAATATTCAGGTTTTTCTTTGCTTTCCTTTTATCATGCAAATGTTCATTTGTACACTGCGCAAGACTGTCCAGGGCATCTTTGGCTTCTGCTTGGTCAATTTAGACAGTATTGTCAATTATTACCGTTCTTCGAAAGTAATAATACTCTAGTACATATTCTGTGTAACTTGCGATGGATTGCCAATCAACATTTATGCCATAGAGGTCAGAGGGGATTGATATCCCTACAGGAAGTGCACATGCTAAGAGCCTGATTCTAGAGTAACGAATCTGAGCTCGGTTGTACCTTGATATATGAGATAGTGAAATAATAGAGGTGTGCGCAAGCTGACACGAACACTACCGTCTACCGTCGTTAAAAAAAAAAGTGAGGCAACTTGTTCTCGAGCCTCGACCTCCAGCTATGCTTGAACTCTACTCTTCCTTCCTCTAAGATACTTTGGCCAAATTGAATTAGGTCATCCAAGTTCGCACACCAACAGTAGGCAACAACTGCCATTTGGTATTACACTTACTTTCTGAAGATGAGCCCTTCCAGCTGAAGCAAATTAAATTTGAATGACAACAGAATAATACCAATGATGCCGATTATTATTTTCTGCCAGACGCCAAAACTTTCAACCCGAAAAAAAAAAGGGGGGGGGGGGTGGTTCTAATAGTCTGCTACAATGAAGTATGTGGCAGTTGGCACAATGGTTATAGGTATTAAGATGAAGAGACATGTTCAAATCCCATTGAAGTATGATCTTATGTCCAACTCATAGGCGGATGATCTCTTTACTAGGGTGTATCAGAGAGAGTAGGTTCTCCCTACTTGACGTAGTCATGTAACTATTGTAAATATACTCCTATCTCATGGCAAAAGAACAAATGAAGAATATATGTCCCGTATTTGTTTTTACTTCAAAGCATAGCTTCATCTGATGTCAAAGGAATAATATCAGTACCAATTGACTAAAATCTGGAGTAACAGAACCGTTCCAAAAGCAGGTACTCACCATTTAACATCTTTGCTAGGCCCCTGAAAAGCCAAGAAAAATGAGAAGTAATAAGAATCACAGATTTAAACTTCAAGATTCAGAATCGTTAGTGATGGGAAGTGTCAGTTAGTTCGAAGGAATATGAATCAGAGGAAAGGAATTGACAAGAAAAGTAATTCAAGATGGATATATTATGTTTTGATAGTTTGCATTTGTTCTCTTCCTTTCGTCTTGACAATAGACTCCTAAAACTTCTGCTGCTTCTAATTACTAAGAAAATCTTTACACCTAAATCCTAATCCCACACTCTTTGAATAGTATATGACCTTGAGCTGCACCAATGGGTAAAGCACCGGAAATCATAAGCTTTCTTCCGTACTGGAACCAAATGGTGTCTCCTCGTGTTGAGAATTTTGAAGTTGAATATCAGGTACCACCTCGACATCCTTGTCAGGCTTAAGAAGATTACAAAAAGAACCACGATAGGCTTATAAAGGAAACAAAAAAACTCTGCGATAGGAACCAAATGAATTCACCAGTACACTCGAGTGAGGAACTTACCTGCCATAGTTGCAAGAGACGCCAGAGCAAAAAATCTACTATCATAACTATGCAAAATATTTTCCCTGCCCAAGTGCCACATGTGAGGTACCTAGCAAAAGGTTGCCAGGAAAATTAACCTGGAAATTTAATCAACTGGAAGAGACATTTATTCATGTGAAAATTATTAAATTGTTACAGATCTGACTCAAGTTGGACAATCATTGCTCAGTAAATGGTTAAGAGGACAACCCGAAATGAATATTCAACTGCCTAAAGGCCTACAAGTTGATTATTGAATCTACTCCCCACAGTCCGAGGACAGCAGAGGACCAAACAGTCATTTCAATTGCCTGATGGCCTACAAGTTGACATATAAACTTAGTGTACTCTTTTATGCGCAGTCTAGAACATCAAAAGGAGGAAAAAGAATCCAGAAAACTTTATGCTGCAACTCAATTATCTGATCTTACTTGAACACACAAATTAGGCCCTCAAAAAACCTCAAAACCAACAGTTTTCTGCTCAAGTAATTATTCATTTAAGATTCTATACAATAATGACAAGAGGGTCTTTCACTACCAAAAGAGAAATAGCATATAATTATTTGATTTTTATCCATTCTCAACTTATTTCTCTAGGGTGATAGCATGCGTTGACAAACAATTATTTACCTTCAGTGTAGTGGCATACCTTGATAATCGATCTAGCAAAGGTGGATTGGAGCATTTCAAAGCACGGTTGTAAACAATTTCTGTCCTCCTGGCTACATCAGGCCAACTGTAAAGCTTTTTCATCTAGCAGTAGAATTGATTGTCAGAAAATAATATGATCGCATACCTTTCAGATATAACAAACTCATAGAAACACTATCGCATTATAGTTTAAAACTGTACTTCAAACCAATTCCCTGCAATTTTTCAATCGCAATGCCATACAGTGAAATCACAAACAAATCGTGCCTTTCAACAATTAAATTTTTTGAAAGGTTAAGTATTATTGTTCACAATTTCAGCACAAAGAAGGTGCTCACAATGAGAGGTGAGCAAAAAACAAAATACATATCCCTCTACTATTCTTGGAGGGACTCTATGAGAAAATACCAACTACTATGCACTTTTCATATTATCCTGGCATTACTGCTAGAGAAACCTTGAAATGGATCTAGTGTACTGCAAAATTCAGCAACTCCTGTCATCTCCCAGTCATTTAAGTTTCTCCTAAATGTTAACCTCCAAGCTTCATTAAATCTGCAGTCAGCTGAGGTGCATTTTGGGCACTGTGCCAATGTAAACAGGCCTGGAAACTGATCTTGCAAAGGGCCATAGATCAAATTGTCATGCCAAAAGAAAGTCTTTCTACCATCTCCAACACAGATGCATGTGTTCTCTAAAGATTCAGGCAAAGAGATTGTTTAATCCTCAACTTTCCATTCTTTCTCAGACGTCCTATGTGTTTGGTCACCCTCTTTTCCTTCCCACAAAAGAAGAGCACGTTGTTATTTAAGCTTCTAGATATTTGGAATTGATGCTGCAGATGTCATGTCTCATCCCCTCTCCTTTTCTCTTAAACTTCTTAGCCATGCCTATTAAGTTTAACAGACTTGAAACTGCTGACTAAAATATTCTTGTGCACCATCGCTACAACTCCACAAACTGGATTCCTCTTCTTGAGAGTTGCATATAAATCTCATAAACTGTCCTGCATAGATTTTGCAGCTCGCCATTGACACAACATGAACCTTTCTTTGCAACAGATTCAACTCCCTCTATTCCTTTTTATATGCACTCTTTCCTTTTTATTCTGCTAAAAAAGAATAACACCTTTATATATATATATTTTTAATAAGAACGTAAAGTAAGATACAACACCTTTATATATTTGGAAAGTCTTTAACCTTAAACTTTCTCATTTTACACTTAACGACATGTTTTTATAGCCACTGAAATTCATGGTATGCTTTAGACCACAAGTTCTAAAGATGCTTTTGGCATGTGGTAAAAGTTTTTCTTTCTTTCTTAAACTCTATGCCCAGTCAAACACCACTATATAAAATGAAATGGAGGGAGTAATTACAAGGAATACATCTTAGATATTTACTAAGCATGAAAAGTTTCATCAAAGAAGCAGAAGATGAAGAACCTCTGTAAAACCAATAAAACAAACTACTGTCCCAATCAACTAATCAAGCACCATTTCTTCCTTCTTTTTTTTTTTTTTTTTTGGGGGGGGGGGGGGGTTGGGGGGGATGGAATTGGAATCCTTTTTTTTTTTTTGGATCAAGAGATTGAGTTGGAAGATTTCCATGAAAGATTTGGGCTTAACCTCAATTTCCTTCAGATATCACCCAAGAGGCTAAGATTACAAGACTATTGTTACATCTTAAGAGAGCAGATACCAAACTGCCCTTGCTACCTTGCCCCAAAAGGAAAAACGAAGAAAAGGATAAGCAAAAGGCAATGTGATACTAACACGATTGTGCATATCTTGTGGATCAATCCGGGGAAGCATATGTATAGCCCTTGTGATTGCGTGCACCATAGTCGTAGGATCTGGCGCAGCCAGAACAACCATATCATCTGGAAGCACCTGACAGAGAAGTAAAAAAAAAATATGATAAAATAGAAGAACGAACAATTAACAAAGTAGAAGCAAGGAGATATAAACTAGTCAAGCAAAGAAAAATGAATCATGGACATGCCTCGGGAACACCTCCGACACGTGTACTGACTGTTAATAATCCGCAACTTGCAGCTTCCAATATAGCTATGCAAAATGCTTCTGTTAAAGAACTGGCACCAGTAATGCAAGAAACAGGAGCATAAATGTCGGATTAGAAATGGGGAAGGCGGAAACTGACTGTTGGTCAACCACAAACCAAACATATTTAAATATGCTTCAGATGTTATTCTTTTGCTTTCGGAGAAGAATGAATGGTGGAACAGGGAGTATTTGTCAGCAGTTATATATTACAACGCCGTGAGCAGCAGAAGCTCAATACGAACCTATCTTGTCTACTAGACCGCGTTTGGCCTTAACCAACGAGGTAGCGTAACACTTCAATATTTTCATTTTCTTTTTGATGATTCTGGAAGGATAGATTGAAACCAATGAATCTGATTTAGCTTGTCATCTGAGACAAGTTTTAAATGGCCACATAGTGTTCATGGTTTTCATACTTCAGTCTCAAATTTGCTATCAAATATAAAACTAATCAACAATGTGAAAAAAATAAATAAATAACACTTGAAGGTCGCGTACCTGTTCAAAAATATATGGCCAGTTATTAGTACAGACCGTACTTTAGCATGAGGGACAGCACCCAACATATCAACTCGGTCTTGAAGAGAGTGTTTTTCTCTCATTTCTTCCAAACGCACTCGTTTGGGTCCATCTCCTCCAACAATGAACCGAACCTTAGCAAATGCAGCCAAATGAGTTGCCAAAAGTTCAGAATGCACAAACAAGGTCAAAATCCATAGACTAGTTTTTTTAACGGATCCCATGATGATGATGGAGAACACTTACATTGGGATGCAAACGGCATACTTCAGGGATAACTTCAACAAGTAAATCCGCTCCTTTCCTATAAACTAACCTACTTAACACAACTATAACAATTTCATCCCTGTTGAGTCGCTCAGGAGCAGGCTTAAACATGGCCGTGTCCACAGCATTTGGAATAACATAAACCTTTTCAGGGCGCAAACCAGACCTTAAAACTGTATTCTCTTTGCTTGTATGAGAAACACAAATAGCCTGAGTCACATCGGCGAGCGTAAATTGTAGTACCTTATTCATGTGAATGCTTCCAACATCCGCGAAACCATAGAGAGAATGATCAGTAAATACAACTTTGTAACCCATGGTGCGAGCGTGCATTAGAGCTTCGTGACATAAGGTTGAGAAGGCTTGATGTCCATGTACCAGCGATATGTTTTCCCTAATCAGAATTGTCCTAGTAATTGGAAGTGTCCCAAAGAAGGTTGGCAATGTGTTTTGCATGAGAAATGGCTTCCACGGGACATAATAAACTTTCAGGCCATTTGTCATATATCTTACACCAGAACGATTCTGATAAGCATGAGTCATAACTACCACCTGAAATTTACACAAAAGAACAACAAAAAGAATGAATTCATAAAAAGTATCTCATTATGACAAAGTTAATCTCTTACTGAATTCATAAAAAGTATCTCATTATGACAAAATTAATCTCTTGCTAATAATATTCAATCAAGAGCAATTTAAGAGAGGGGACGGTGCTTACTGACCTTGTGGCCTTCCTTAATCAAGCATTGTGATAGATAGTATATGTGATTCTCCACTCCACCAAAATTGGGGTAGAAAAAATCAGAGACCATTAAGATTCTATGCTTTCCCGGTTCACCCATGACAGCAGACCACTACAGACACTCCTGCATCAGAGGCAACCATTCACACAACAATGAAAGAACAAGGGAAAATACATAAGTGACACCTACGAAAAAGCCAGTTTTAAACTCAGACTTTACGTGCGACCTCTCACCCGTTCATTCTTGTTCAATGTGGAACTATTACCCCCCTGTTGGACCCAAAACCAGCCATAAGCTGGGAAGTGAAATACACACTCCAGGTCAGTCTCCAAGTAAGAAAACTTTCAAAAAGAAATTCATAAAATTTCCTCAGGAATTGGGTAAGCGGGCTCTGGGTAAGCAGGCTCCTTTCACTTGACTGGTTAGCTAGAAGTGATCTTTTTTCGCACATATCCGCTCTTTTTCTCTTTCAATACTCCATCTTCTTCCTCATTCCCAACCTGCCTCTCCCTCTCCTTTCAAAAAAAAAAAAGACTTCTACATTGCAAATAAAGAAAGGTGGCTCTGCACCATTCCAAACCAAAACCTTGAACTGCACATATTTTTTCACCATTCCAAACCAACACCTCAAGCTGCACTATATATTTTTTTCTCACCCTTGGGTCTGCACCATTCCAATTCAAACCTCCATTAGAAAATTGTCGCAGCTGTAATGTGCAAAGCTTCCAGCTCTAGGTAATCTCTAAGAACATCCAGAATCAATTTCAAGCCCACATTTTCCGTCATTACTTTCTTTCCATCGAAATTGAGAAAAACTCCCAAAATAACCCCATTGTGAAATTGAGCAATGCAGAAATTGAGATAACTATATAAATAAGAGAAATAGAAATTGCGAAGCGGAAGGGAGATACCAGATGTAAAATAATAGGGCATTGTGAGGTATTGGATCAACGTTTAGGAAGGGAATTGGTAATCGAGAAAGAAATGAAGTCGGAAAGTGAAGAATAACCTGATCAGAGAAATCGCAGGAGAGAAGAGTTGAGAGGTTGCGATTCAGGACCATGGTGGTGAACCGGTGGTGAGCCGGCTGAATGCGTACGGGTCAAATAGGTGCTGCGTTATAGACTATGGATCTGTCTCAGAACTTCCATTTCTTTGGTGAGGTTTTCAACTCACTTTATTCAGTTTTAAGTTCAATTCTATTTAACAGTTACCCAAAGTGATTACTGGCCTTTTGAGTCATATTATCTATTTACCAGGACACTTTCACTGCCTTAAACTCGAAGTATATAAATCTACATTAAAAAAAAATACTAAGAAACTTTAGATGTATTTATACAAAATGTGCACATATACTATAGATGAACGATGAATACAGTTATAATTTGCAGCTATTAACTTAAAATGTTGATTCAATTCTAGTTGCATTCTAAAATCATGAATCATGTATTATACGATAATACAATGTATTGTTGATTTTTTACAATCTATGAACCTGAAAGACAACATAAATGTGCAAAGCTAGGGTAAAGTAATTTAATAATTGTGGAGTAGAAATAGGGTTCTTACAATTCCACAATGCTTTGCTGCTCAGTAAGGTGAATTGTTCTATATAGTGCTGCACTTGAAGTCTTCGAGCCATAGATAGGTCGAATTTTCGATTCCTTTTTGCGCTAGATTTGGGTTGTATCTACCGTGAATTGACATTTGAATCTGGATTTCTTCACAGAAGCTCTAAACCGATGAATTTCACCACAAAGGAAGCTCCGACCCGTTTTTGTGCCCCGTTTCCATTTCCCTATGATCTCACGTGAAAATAGGGGGGTTCCTTCCATTTGAATAGTTTTTTCTAAACCAAGTAAGTCGGTTTTTCAAATATTAGAACCAAGCCAAATCAATTAAGTCGTTTTTTTCTCGATTCGATTTAAATCATTTTTTTGGTTTTTCCGGTTATTTGTCTTTTTTTTCTTAAATATAAGACATACACTACAAAACACATATTTCGGCGACCATATTTTCAACGTAACACTATCAAATCAATTGCCCTTTGAGAAATCTATTATTTACCAAGATATATTGATGATAATTGAATCAAATAGTGATGAATAATTAAGGACTCAATTAAAAATATATTATTTTTAACATGAAATAGATTCTTACACTTAACAAAAGAAAACTACCAATTAAACTAGAATGTAAAGGTAAAGAACTGTACTAAAAGTGCAAACGATTAATATTTACTATAAAAATTTTAAAACTTTGTATAAAAATATGCATATATATAGGTGTAATAATAAATTTAAAATAGCTACTCCTATATTCGGTTTGGTTCGGGTTTTTTTAATTAAAACCAAAACCAAACCAAATTTGATTGGTTTTTAAATTTCAAAACCAAAACCAAACCAAACCAAAAAGTATCGGTTTTTTTGCTCGATTTGGTTTGGTTTTCGGTTTGGTTCAAGTTTTCCGATTTTTATGAACACTCCTACCTAAAAGTTACATTGTTATTATAAAGAGTAATTCAGATGTCAATTCTATCCATTTTTCAGTCTTTTAGCTACTTACTAGTTTCTCTACAAATATATATATATATATATATATATATATATATATATATATATATATATATATATATATATATATATATATATATATATATATATATATATATATATATATATATATATATATATATATATATATATATATATATATATATATTTAAAATATTTGATTTAATTGTAAATTACAAAGTTAAATGCACCAAAAGCTAGTGTAGTGTAACCTTATGATCTTTTATGATTAAAGTCAAAATTATTCTCCTCGACCAACTCTATCTCTAATTTCCTAAATAAGAATGCATATATATATTTAAAATATTTGATTTAATTGTAAATTACAAAGTTAAATGCACCAAAAGCTAGTGTAGTGTAACCTTATGATCTTTTATGATTAAAGTCAAAATTATTCTCCTCGACCAACTCTATCTCTAATTTCTATTCTTCTAGCTAGGCATCATGGTATCACTTATACTTCGATATATCTCGCCTTTTAAAATCGATTGCTCCAATAGACGATTTTAAATTTGTTGGATTTGAAATTATTCGATTTCTTATTCTTCAATAAACTCTTATTAGAGACTGATATCTTTCTCGGGTGACTAAACTTGTAAGGATATTTCCTTCTCTTTTCATTTAATTAATTGAGACTCGGATAATAAAGGCAATATAAATTCAACAATGAAATATTTATAAGTTGCTAAATAAAAATAAAATGGTACTTAGATAAGATGAAAGTGTAGACAATAAATTTGCGTCAAAAAAATAAAATCAATATCGAAAAATATCGCAACAATCGTAGTATTTTATTTCGAATATTTGAGGGTTACAATCTCTATGAATCCTCTGATTCTTCTTTTCAATAGCAAATAAATTCAAGGGCCTTTGAGCTTGATCTTGAATTTATATTTGTTTCCACGAACGATGATCTTGTTCTTGAGCTTGAGCTTGAGCTTGATTGCTTGAACTTGATCTTGATTCGTTCTTCGTTCTTGAGCTTGAACTTGATTGCTTGAAGCTTGAAACTTATAGAGAAATTTATGGCGTTTGATCCACGAGCTCTTTCTTGCTTCTTATTATAACTTCTGGTCTTTTTTCTGAGTTATGAAGACCCCTATTTATAGTTGTGGAAGGGAACAGTTATGATAAAAAACAAACTCTTTCCGACCAATCAAATTGAAGTGTGACATGACCGCATTTGATTGGCCAAAACATGTCACTTGCACACGTGGCGCGATTTCATTGGCCTTTTAGCGTGACTTGGCATGCCTTGTCATTTTGACACGTGGCATGATCCTATTGGCTCTTCCGCTTGACTTGGCGCGTCACGTCATTTGACACGTGACACCAAACTAGGCCTCTAGGAAGATGTCATCTTGGGCTTAATGAAGTGGGCTCATCACTTTAGCCCAATTAAATGGACTAGCCTAATGGATTAAGACTTATTTATTTAATCCATATATATTGGACTTATATAATTAATTCAATTATAGTAGCCCATATATTTATTTGGACTAATATATCTTGAATATAAAATATAGTCCAAATTATTTTATGGATTTAATTTTAATAAAATTTACATGCCTACAAATGCCCCCTACTTCAAGACTTGTCAGGTATAAGCTTTAAGACTAGGCTTGAAGTATTATGGAGCAACATCTTTTTCTCTTTATTTTCACATAAAACGAAATACCAAAGTTCCAAATTTCAATCACGTTGAACAGTGTAGTTGCCCTCTAACATTCCATTTTGCCTTTTGGTAAAATAAACCTCTATTTTAATTGAAAATCATTATTGTCTTATCTGTAGTATTAGTGCAGTACATGTATCCAAATTTCTTTAGGATTGAGACAATGAATATTAAATGAACACTACACTTTGATTCCATCTCCAACACTACTTATTTCGGCAAGTACATGTATTCGAATCTCTTTAGGATTGAAACAATGAGACATTTTGAAGACTCACTTTGACTCCATCTCCAACACTAATTATTTCGGCCGCCTAAGCAATTCCAAATCTCTTTTGGTAATTGATTTCAGGTGATCCCACACCGAGACCTCACCTCCCAACCAGCTACATTGAAGATCTATATAAACCCCATGCCCATGTATTTATTAAGCATCAAATTGTAGCATCCACAAGCTGCCTTGGCTACGCGTTTTCACTAGTAGGAGGCAATCCCAAGGTAATTTTTCTTCTGTGTATTTTCCATCGTTTTTTTCCTTCTTCTTTTTTGTAGGTCAAATAAGAGGGATGTGTTCTTGTTAAACGAGATAAACCACGTATGAAGAAGACAATTTTGGGGTGTGAGGTGATGAATACTCATCTTTGCCCGAATATCGAAGATATTACTCTCAATGTGCCCCGACTATCGGAGAGATTTACTCACAATATGGCCCAACTATCGGAGAGATTACTCTCAATGTGCCCTGACTATCGGAGAGATTACTCTCAATATGGCCTACTATCGGAGAGATTACTCTCAATGTGCCCCAACTATCGGAGAGATTACTCTCAGTGTGCCTCGACTATCGGAGAGATTACTTTCAATATGGCACGACTATCGGAGAGATTACTCTCAAAATGACCCGACTATCAGAGAGATTACTCTCAAGGCGGCCCGACTATCGGAGAGATTACTCTCAAAATGATCCGACTATCGGAGAGGCCAACTTAAGGTGCAAAGGGACTCATATGTCCACCTTAAGATTGGAAAGTTATAGTTCTTTTTTAAGGACAAACCCACAAAGAGGCCGACTTAAGGTGCAAAGGGACTTATATGTCCACCTTAAGATTGGAAAGTTATAAAGCTTCAACTCGAAGACTTCATGGACTTGATGACGTCGACTTGAACACTTGGAAAACTTTGAAGATTCAGCGGACTTTGCAGACTTCAACCTGAAGATCGACACCTAAAGATTCGGCGGACTTTGATGTTTCAATATGAAATATTTGAGGGCTCAAATACTTCCACTTGAAGACCGACGAGTTTGAGGACCTCCACTTAAAGACTTCAGCTTGGAGACCTAGAGGGCTTAGATATCTCAACTTGAAGGGTGGCGAACGTGAAGACTTCCACTTGAAGATTTCAACTTGGAGACTTTGAGGGCTTGAATGTTTCAGCTTATCTTTTGCTTTACATTGTCTGACTTTTATCTTAGTCGCATAATTTCAGCTTTAAGCGCTTGAAATAAAAGATTCATATTTTGTCGTGGGAGAGTCTAAATAATGAACCATTTAATTTCTCAAAAATTAGACTTCAATATCTAAAATATATCCAAAATTTAGAATCAAACACCTTCAGAATCACCGTAGATAGTATTTTGAAACCAACTTTAGATTCCACCACGTTGAAAATTTTAGATTTGCGCAGCCTCACCAAACAAATCATATCTTGGTGTAGAAATATCGAAATTGCAATTCATTTATTGAAAACTAGACTTCAAAATCTAGAATATATTCAAAATTCTCAATCAAAAAACTTCAGAATTGTCCCAAATAATATTTTGAAATCAACTTTATATTGCAACATGCTATCAATTCTAGATTTGCGCAGTCTTTCCAAAAAATTCATATCTCGGTGTAGAGACGTCGAAATTATGAACCGTTTTATTTCTTGAAAACTAGACTTCAAGATATAGAACATATACAAAATTCTTAAACAAACAACTTCATAATTGTCCCAGATAATATTTTGAAATCAACTTTATATTGCACCACGCTATCTTGGTGTAGGAATGTCGAAATTATGAACCGTTTGATTTTTTGAAAACTATACTTCAAGATATAGAACATATCCAGAATTGTCAATCAAACAACTTCAGAATTGTCCCAGATAATATTTTGAAATCAACTTTATATTGCACCATGCTATCAATTCCAGATTTGCGCAGTCTCACAAAAAAAAATCATATCTTGGTATGGAAGCCTCGAGATCGGAAGATGTCTTACTTGCCATCAATCAAAATTTAAGAACTATATTCTCACAAATCCCTAGACTTCAATGCAAATACTTAACATCCTCCTAAAATCGGCCCATTGAAGATTTCAATTTACCATGGAGGGTTGCCCCATTTAAATCAAATGAGATCAAAGTTCAACAGGAGGATGACGTTTCAACTTGATTTTATATTCCTTCATACTTTATTCGAACAACAATTAGGGCAATATGTATCTTTTGAACTTATGCGACTGAACTTATAATGAAACTCTAAGCTGCCTACTTACCTCGGCGAAGAGGATCAAGTCATACCGTAGTTCAGATGGGTGATTTTTTTTATATGTCCTAACTTTTTCCCAGGCCCCTCTTTCAAAGTTTTCAACCTAGCAGACTCTTTTTTTTTAATTTTTACGTCCTAACTTTTGCCTAGGCCGCCTCTTTCGAGATTTTCAACCTAGCGAACTTTTTTTTATAGGGGGTAGTACACAGTTTAGACTCATGCGAGCCAGGAGTGTAGAAACATGCAGTTTAGGCTCGTGCATCAAGGAGCGTTGCAACTTCAAGGATAATACTTCTTCAAAAACTTGCCATTGATAGGGCAGATTCTCATACCATCTGCATCAACCAGCTTGTAAGCCCCACTTGAGTAAGCTTCTTGTACGACATATGGCCCATCCCATTTTGAAGTGAACTTCCCTACAGGTTTATGGGAAGTAATTATGGGTCTTCGTACGGCAAGGACTTGATCTCCTACTTGAAAGGATCTCGGGCGAACTCTTTTATTGAAGCCACAAGATAATCGAGCTTGATAACATTCAAGACTCTGTTGAGCTTCCAATCTCTTTTCATCAAGAGATTCCAACTCTGCCAATCGAAGTCGAGCATTTTCTTCATCAGTGATCCCTTCTTGAATAGCCAGTCGTAACGAAGGTATTTGACGCTCAAGTGGCAAGACGGCTTCGACTCCATAAATGAGTGAATAAGGAGTCGCCTGTGTTGGCGTGCGGTGAGTCATCCTATATGCCCATAGAGCTTCTTCCATATGGTCATTCCAATCTCGTTTGGATTTGGAGATGACTTTCTTTAACAAGTTGCATAGAGTCTTGTTGAATGCCTCAGCTAGACCATTGGCGGCAACATTGTACATCGAAGAGTTACGTTGCTTGAAGCCAAAGAGATAACAAATCTTGTTCATCAGCCTATTGTCGAATGGCTTTCCATTATTCGTTATTATGTAACGAGGAATGCCAAAGCGATAAATAATGTTTACTCGGATGAAACTTGCAACATTTTCCTTCTTTACTTCCTTAAGAGCAACAACTTCAGCCCATTTTGAGAAGTAGTTAGTTGCAGCCAAGATGTATACGTGCCCACCAGGTGACTTTGGTAGTGGTCCAACAATATCCAATCCCCAAGCGTCGAATGGCCAGGATGCAATAGTCGGGTGCAACACTTCAGGAGGTTGATGAATAAAATTCGCATGGAATTAACAAGTCTTGAATCTTCGAGCATAGTCCAAGCAATCTTTTACCATCGTTGGCCAATAGTATCCCATCCTTTTTATATGGAAGTGGAGCTTTGGTCCAGACTGGTGTGACCCACATACCCCATAATACGCTTCTTGCAAAGCTTGGAGTGCTTCATCTTCCCATAAGCATCACAAGAGTACTCATTCGGATGATCTTCTGTATAGGGTATCTTTGTAGTAAAGGAAGCGAGGTGCACGACGACAGCTTTCAGTTCTTCTCTGCGGATTTTCTGGAAGTATCCCATAGCACAAGTAGTCGATAATGGGTTATATCCATTCTTCTTTCTTGACTTCAGAAATAGCAACAAAATGCTTAGTTCATTTTCTTCACCTTCGACCTTATTTGGCAGCGGTACTACCCATTTTTGGCAGACAGTAACTTGCGCTTGATCAGGCAGGGTTAAAGATAAAGCTAGGGCAGCTAAAGCATTCGCCTTCTTATTTTCTTTCCTTGGCACATGCTGAATAGTCACATCACCGAGGCACCCCATTAAATTTTTAGCGTAATCATGATATGGGTGTAGTTCAGGCTCTTGACCTCGTAACTACCTAAAAGTTGATTGACTACTAACTGAGAGTCACCAAAGACTTGCAATTGCAACCGCTTCATTTCGATAGCCATTTCTTGCCCAAGTATTAGTGCTTGACACTCAGCAACGTTGTTAGAGCAGAGTTGCGTCAATATAAAAGAGTAGGGCAGAACTTCACCTTGAGAGGTGACATATACTACACCAGCACCAGCTCATCCGCGATGTGCAACACCATCAAAGTACATCTTCCAGGGAGGCTGAACTTCGATGACCATGGCGTCCTCACCAGGTAGTTCGTTAGTTAGCTCCCAATCATCAAGTATAGGGTGATCTGCCAAAAGGTCCGCTAACGCTTGTCCTTTTATAGACTTTTGAGGGATGTACGCGATTTCAAATTGTTGAAACTGGAGGTACCACCTAGCTAGTCGATCACTAAGGACAGGTTTTGACATCACGAACTTGATGAGCTTTGCTCTAGAAACCAAATGAACGACATGAGCTTAAAAGTAGTGCTTCAACTTTTGAATGAGAAGACTAGCGCCAAACATAACTTTTCAATTGGCGAATAATTCAGCTCATTTGGTGTCATCATCCTGCTCAAGTAGTAAAGCGAGTTTTCCTTCCCTTTACTATTTTCTTGGGCCAACAACGCTCCAACAGAACTTTCTTATGCTGAAATATATAGTATCAATGGCTTTCCAAGTATAGGGGCTGCTAAAACCGAAGGCTTCATCAAGTAGGATTTAATGCTCTCAAAGGCATTGCTACATGCTTGGTCCCATTTGAAAGGGACACCTTTCTTCATAAGGCGACTGAATGGTTGGCACCTCCCAGCTAGGTTTGAGATGAATCTCCTAAGGTACGCTAACTTTCCTTGCAGACTTTTCAATTCGTGAATATCCCGAGGCTCATGCATTTTTAAGATTGCATCTATTTTGGATTGATTAATTTCAATCACTCGATGTCGAACAATGAAACCAAGGAACTTCCCAGAAGTAACTCCAAAGGCACATTTCAATGGATTCATCCTAAGTTGGTACCTCCGGAGCAACTCAAACATCGTTCTCAAGTCTTTCAAGTGGTCGCCCTTCTCTCTTGATTTTACCACCAAGTCATCAACATAGCATTCGACATTCTTATGGAAAAGATCGTCAAAAATATTTTGCATATCCCTTTGGTAAGTAGCACCAACGTTCTTCAAGCCAAAAGGCATTACCTTGTAGCAATAAATACCCTTGGGGGTGCGGAACGCAGTAAGCTCTTCATCTTTTGGTGCCATGCAAATTTGGTTATAGCCTGATGAACCGTCCATAAATGACATGGCCTCGTACCCAGTAGTAGCATCGATCATCAGTTCTGGAATGGGAAGCGGGAACTCATCTTTTGGACATGCATTGTTAAGATCCCTAAAGTCAACACACACTCGAATCTGGCCATTTTTTTCCTTACAGGGACAATACTTGAAACCCATGTTGGGTATTTAACTTCACGAATAAAGCCAGTTTCGATGAGTTTGTTAACTTCTATTTCAATCAAGGGAACCAAGTCCGGCCTAAAACGCCTTTGAGCTTGTTTAACAGGGCGAGCACCATTTTTGACTGCAAGGTGATGGACTGCTACTTTCAGGTCCAAGCCAGGCATCTCTTTGTAACTCCAAGCGAAGACATCCCCAAACTCCATGAGTAACTCAATATAAGTACTTTCTTCATCAACTTCTAGTAAAGCACTTAGGTAGGTGGGTCTTGGTTCTTCATCAGTGCCAAGGTTAACTTCTTTTAAGGCATCAATCGTTGCCTTCACCCCTTCTTCAAGTTCTGGAGGAACATCATTTGCAACTTCATCTTCTTGAGGGTCCCCATCGTCGAAGGATATATGATAACATGGTGAAACATCATCCAATTTCTCGTCATCCTCCATTAGAGATAAAATACCATGCTCGCCTTGTGCAGTAACATGATACGAAGAACCCACACTTTCTTCGTCTTCATCATGTTTTTTAGTGTAGACCACAGTGTATGGCTTCACCTTCAGTACTTCATCACACGAAACCATGACTTTTGTTTGTCGCTTCATTCTAGAAGGAACCAAACTTTGGAAATCTTTAGAGATCTTGTGAATTTTAGGTAAATCGGGTGTTCTTGTATTTTGATAATTTCTCTGGAACTTATTCCCCTTCTTTAATGGACCCAATCTCTCAAATACGGAAGTTCTCACAGTTGATTTTCCAAGTCGATCAAAGACAGAAGGCATGTTAGAAGCGGCAGATTCGTCTTCTACACTGATATAATTGCTACTCGCCCTTTTTATTGAGATGCGCACTGGTGACGGTTGCTTGTATCCCAGACTTTCACGTGGTTGCCTCATTGCAACTTCTGATGGGAGCTTCCCTAACTTTGATGGCTCAATGGGATTGTATCCATCTTTTGCAAATACCTTGGAAGCGTTAGGATCAAAACCTTCATCTGTTCGCTTTGTAGGGAGTGCCACATTCTGCAAATAATTTTGGGTTACAAATCCTGCAAGCGGATTTAAGGACAACTTTACTGTCTCAATTCATTTTACCGGAAGAGTTAACTTCCTTAGCGTCTTGGTTTGGAGATTATATGATTCGCCATCGTCTTTCTTCCTTTTAGGGACATATTGGAGCGTGAGACTTACTTTATTTCCATAAGACGTAATACCCCCATTTATGAGATTTATTCATGTTGGTAGGTACCTCCTCATTAACAGCTTTGGCCTTACCAATAGTCACATCAGCTCTTTTAGTTATGGGCTCGTCATTCTTGCTTTTCATGCCACCATCAACTTTTATCTCCTTCACAATGCGGTTCTTCAAGTAGAACTTTGCATCGGCGAAGTGTGACTCAGCCTCGGTGAATGGCTCATCGCCAGCAAGTATCTTCTTCTCGACTTCGCCCTCATAGTATTTCAAACAATGATGGTAGGTAGATGGAACCACTTTGTTCTCATGTATCCAAGGCCTTCCAAGCAAGACGTTGTATGAAGTCTTTGCATCGATCACATGTAGCCATGCACTTGATTGCATATCTTCAATAGTGATTTCCAACTTGACCGCGCCTATGGCTCTTTGCCCCCATTGGTTGAATTTTTGGGTCATCACATGACTTTCTGAGAGTTCGCTCATGGGAATACCAAGTTCTTTCACAGTACGAATTGGCAAAATGTTCACTGAGGATCCTCCATCAACCAAAATTTGATTTACCCTTTCATCACGTATATAGCCAACCAGATACAATGGGCGGTTATGAAGAGTGTCACCTAGCAAAAGATTGTCATTTGTGAACGTGACTTTTTCCTCACAAACATTAACTTCTGAGGAGTGGACTCAGTGAAATTTTCCGAAGATGGTTCCAATGGTAGGTCATCATTATTTTCTTCCCCTTTGTCAGCATGGCAACAAGAGGCATCGATACCCTCATGGAAAATCTTCGTGCGGAACCAACTTGGTAAAAACTCCTCCAAGGTCACTGGATTTCGTGGCTTTTGAGAATGGTGCATCTCCACTTTTGCTTTCTTCAAATGCCTAACTGGATTCTTTTTCGTTGGTTTTTTTACCATCATCTTTCTTGTTGGTTGTTCTATTGATTCTTTTCGTGGGCTCCTTGTGTGGCACCTACGACGAGTCACCAACGTCCAACCTTCATCATCATCAGGTTGATCATCTTCAACTTTGTTGTTCACCAGTAATTCTTCATTTTTGATTCCTTTTAAACTACATAACTCATCTAGACTGAATGAGCCAAAGGTGATAGAGACTTGGTTTGCGCTTGCCTTCTTATCTTCAAGCACGATCTTCTTTTCACGGGCCAAGTCCATAACTTTGTCCTTGAAGACAAAGCACTTGTCCAGAGGGTGGCTTACAAGTCGGTGATATTTGCAGTAATTTGGGTCATTTGTTTTCCCAACTTCATTTGGTCGCTTCATCTCCGGAAGCTCAATGAGATTTAACTCGAGGAGTTCTTCGAAAATGCCTGGCACATCAGAATCCAGGAATGGGTACTCTTTCTCCTGCATTTCTTTTAGAGTCAACTTTCCACTTGGCTTATCTTGAAAAGAAGTGGATTTCATACTCTGCTTCTTACTCACCTTCGTCGTGAACTTCATAGGTGACGTGTTGACATTCATAGCTTCTTTGCTTTCAGACTTGGGTACGAACTTGCCCCACTTCCTGACTTCTTGCTTGTCACTCCCTTTGCGAGGTTCATAGATGGGTAGCCTTTCATTTCCAGCGGAGGCCATGCTCAATTCCATGTCATGGTCACGAGTTGCAAGTTCTTCAAATGTGTCAGGCTTGATACCTTGCAAGATGTAGCGCAATACCCAATGCATGCCTTGGATGCACATCTCTATGCCTGAAGCTTCACTAAGCCTGTCTTTGCAGTTGAGGCTTGCATTCCTCCAACGATTGATAAAGTCGATAACTGGTTCCCCTTTCGTTGACGAGTATTTGTAGGTTCTATCATACTCATAGTGCATCTCGTACTATAAAAGCGATTGAGAAAGTCTTGCTCTAGTTGATCCCAGCTATCGATAGATCCAACCTCGAGGTCCATGTACCAGTCAAAAGTATTTCCGTTTAGCGAGCGGACAAACTGCTTGTTGCACGTCTCCACGAAGTGCGCAAACTATTAAAACTTTGGAGGTTGATATCTAGCATGCATCTTCAACATATCGACCCTTGTAGTGTACTGTTTTGCATATGTAAGGGAGGATTTGACGGCAACTTCATATTTGTTCTTAATGGTTCCTTCAATGAACTCCTTCAGTTGATCGATTGGAATCATCCCTTCAGATGAGACAGGGATAGCCTTAGTGGATGTTGCTTGTCTTGGGGGAGAGTCACTCTCTAGAACTTCTGAGAGCTTGCCAGGTGTATGGGTGGATTCTTCTTCCATCAAGGTTCCCACCGTGTCTGTTAGCTTGTCAATTCTAGCCTCTTGATATTGCATGCATTTGGTCAAGCCAGCGATTGCTTCCATCAAGTTTGTCAACTACTCCTCCATAGATGAAGTGTTTGTCACTATGGCTTGCATGATTGTCGTGGACGACGGAGAGTAGCATGAATTTTTACACAGGTTGATCCTTGATTGGCTCACGCTATGTGGTGTAAGTGGGGAGGATCCATTACTTGAAGCATCATCATCTTCCTTCATAACAGAGTGCTTGGATCCGGAGAGGTCAAGCAGAGCAAGAGTTTTATTGATCTTTTCAGCAATATCGCTTCCTCTTTCAGATGCGTTTGTGGAAGATCTTGCTCCTTTTGAGGATGAAGATCCGAAAACAGGGGTTGACGCGGACGACACTTGGGGTGTTTGTTGTCCTAAAGAGCTTACTTTGCTCCTCGTAACTGGTCCGAAGCTTCCAAAGGTAACATCGAGGATGCTTTCCACATCAGCATAGAACTTGGAGTTAGCAGCTTTGGTGGAAGTTGAACCGGAGTTGATTTTCTTTGAAGCCATTTCAATGTTCTTGGACTTTAGTGATTGAAAAGTTGAGATGAGAGGTAGAGATTGTCCCACCGAGTGTACCAGAATTTGTAGACAATAAATTTGCGTCAAGAAAATAAAATCAAGACCGAAAAATATCGCAACAATCGTAGTATTTTATTTCGAATATTTGAGTGTTACAATCTCTATGATTCCTCTGATTCTTCTTTTCAATAGTAAATAAATTCAAGGGACTTTGAGCTTGATCTTGAATCTATATTTGTTTCCACGAACGATGATCTTGTTCTTGAGCTTGAGCTTGATTGCATGAACTTGATCTTGATTCGTTCTTCGTTCTTGAGCTTGAACTTGATTTGTTCTTCTTGAACTTGATTGCTTGAAGCTTGAAACTTGTAGAAAAATTTGCGGTGTTTGATCCACAAGCTCTTTCTTGCTTCTTGTTATAACCTTTGGTCTTTTTTCTGAGTTATGAAGACCCCTATTTATAGTTGTGGAAGGGAAGAGTTATGATAAAAACAAACTCTTTCCGACCAATCAACAAACTCTTTCCGACCAATCAAATTGAAGTGTGACATGGCCGCATTTGATTGGCCATAACATGTCACTTACACACGTGGCACGATTTCATTGGCCTTTTAGCGTGACTTGGCATGCCTTGTCATTTTGACACGTGGCATGATCCTATTGTCTCTTCCACTTGACTTGGCGCGCCATGTCATTCGACACGTGACACCAAACTGGGCCTCTAGAAGATGTCATCTTGGGCTTAATGAAGATTAAATGGACTAGCCCAATGGATTAAGACTTATTTATTTAATCCATATATATTGAACTTATATAATTAATTCAATTATAGTAGCCCATATATTTATTTGGACCAATATATCTTGAATTTCATGGATTTAATTTTAATAAAATTTACATGCCTACAAAAAGTATATTAAAAGAATTGATACATCTATTAATACAATTACAAAATTTGTACAACAAATTTTTTTCGATTCTTCATTAGATAACTTATAAATTTGTTTCACATAAAGAAGCTTAATACAATAGAAAGATAGCTAAAAAAATAGTCATACGCCAATGAGAAAAAAGGATAGATAGTTAAAGTTACTACTCATGAACTTACACGAACAATTTTGTTTTTATAAGCAGTTGTTTGAGACTTTCAGTCTTGAATTTTTGCTTTGGTCAAGCCATATTCAATATGAAAGTAGATGACAGAAATCCAACCGCGTTACATATGTCTAAATACCTAACTTCTCCACGTTGGAAAATAAACATAGCATTTAAAATAAAGGTTTTAAATACATAGTTTTTGGGTTCAATATATTTATTAAAACTGCATAAAGATGTACTGTAACTTTATTTAACTCATAAAAAAGTAAAGCAGAACTCTATGGACAAAATTTCTTTGCTATATGTCGATTGGACTAAAAATTTCTTCGATAAATTCTTTTCGAGAAGTCTATTGTCAAAGAATATGATTATGTGACTCGTAAAATGAGAAATACAACTCTCGTTTTTTTGTGGGGTCTTATTCACCCGGTGTCCATACTTGTATTATATTGGAGCTTGATTATATTTGGATTCGCGTCGGTTAAGGTTCATTCAAGGGGGAAACACTTCGTAACAGAATTTTTTCCATACCCATGACTCAAAGCCGTGACGTCTGTTAAGGGTGGAGGGATCTTATCCATCTCACCACATGTAATATATAGTAAGATAAATTAATCTCTATCGACACAATATGTTTGGCGTATGTCTATTATTGATATAGTACTCCTACACTCATCTTTTCGTACTCCCACAGTACATCCTACGCAGAGAGCAATGTGAAGAATTGTTTGTACGCTTTTAACTTCAGGTTCTAAATCGAGAATGTAGAGCACAAATGTAATAACTCGAATATTTTTTTATTCTAATAAATTATGAAATTTGAGAATCAGTTTTATTTATAACTATTGGTTCAATTAGTAAACTAATGGGAGGAAATTTATTATAATATACTAGTATTTATGAACGTGCGTTGCACGTTAATTAATAATGGCACGTGATGATTTAAACATTTATTTATATGAAGGAATAATAAAATTTAATAATGAGAGAAATTTTATGTTTAATAACACAACAATCATCAAATGCCAAAAAATATTATTACATTAGCATAATATATGAATTTATAATAAAAGACCATCATCAAAACTTACACAAATAATCAATATTGTCACGTTAGTTAGATAATTATGTATTATAGTTTAAAAGTATTTAATGTGATGGCATATTAACGAATACTTCTTTGTGGATAATTTTTTTTCCCCGTATATGTTTCATCCTAATGCTTTGGTTGCTCTGCCTTAACCATAACTCTTGTTGCCGATCTTGATATCCCTCTTGAAAGTGCAACATACAATTGTTCGTGCAAGAAAACATACTGCGATAAATATAGTCCAATATTTAGGATGTATGCCCTTGCGCTTTATTTATTATATTTGCAAAACATAAACATACTAAAAATTATTTCCACACAAATTTAAAAGAATATTCCTTAGTTTCGGAAGATAAAAGTTGAATTCAGTGATAAGAATATACTTAGAAATACATTGACCCGTATCATAATTTTTGCATGTATGATATTATTGTCAAAACTTCTATATACCATATGTGTGCTATTACATAAGTTATTCGGCGTATCTAAGTTTTTCAGTAGCATGATGGGCATATTCTATTCTTGCTTTTATATTTTTTGTCAGTTGAATCTTTTTCATTTGAGGCCAGAAGTATAACTTTGAGAAGATAGCTTTTACCGTCTCAACTTTTGTCGATTTTAAAACTACTGGTAGTACTTGATAGAAATTACCTCCCAAACCATTAATTTTTCACCAAACGGTTCATTAATATCTAATATATCTCTAGAACTCTAGGCAATTATTTCGATCGTTTGACACTTAGCCATAAGTGCTTCATCCCATATTATCAATTTTGGTTTCCTTATAAATTTAGCATCATTGCTCTGATTTGATATATTTGTGATGATTATTTAAGTTGTTTAAAAAGGTATATCAAATCTAAAGTCCTCACAATAAAATTGTTATTGGTACACCACTTGCTATTATTGTTAATAGTACCATGCCTCTTAATATGATATTTGCAAGTAATACATGACATAGAAATATTATTTCAATTCCGCCGGAGGCATCTACAAAGAATAATCATGTTATACCAGAGTCGACTCTTTATAATATAGTTTGAAAATCTTGTTCTTGATTAGGATTTAGCTTTGATTGTGCTTCCTCAGACACGTATATCATTTTGATTCTTAATAATGTACTATTCTTTTTTACTTTGTGTTCTAACGCTCTTTTATGGAATAAATTTATGTACCCTAAGATTTTTTTTTAAATTTGAATAAGAATTTTACTCATATGATGAATTTAAAAAATAATTGAATTAGATTCTCTTGCTAAATATTAATTTTAAAATTTAATTATTTTGCTTTAATATAAAAAATAATTTATTTTATGTTGATTCAGATGTTAATATTAGTTCATCTCTTGGTTTGAATATTTAACCTTAATTATAATTTTATCCACCATAAATTTTATTTTCAAAGAGTAAAAGATTGATATGACATTTCACTTTTAGATCGTTATGCTTGTAGAATCATTAGTGGTGTTGACTCTTACCAATCATTATTTTTTCTCTTTATCACACATTTATATTCTTAAATATTTTTTTAATTATTTTTAATAATTTGATATTTTTCAATATTACACGAAAAATTGATTAAAATATATTATCTGAGTAGAAAAATACTTTAAATATAAAATAAAATATATTAACGTGGGGGTATCTTTTTCCCAATTTCAACTCTTTATGTAGTCCATTTAATATTACTTTTATTTTTTCTTGGTATTGGACATTATGGAGTGGTAATGTATTGTCAATACGGAGGATTCTTATGAAATTAATTTTATAAAACTTTTCTACATATTTTTAATAAGAATATAATAGATAAAATTTTATTCATTTTAAAAGTTTAAATATTAAAAATTAGCATAGAAGGTATTGTAGTCCAAAAAATAGGTTATTACACTTATGTCATTTCCTTATGAGTTCTTTAGCTTAATATTTTAGGGCTATTTTGGTATATTGATATTGTATTTATGCTTTTAAAATAATACAGTTTCTCTTTTTTCTAAATAAATTTGGACAATACAATACATTATCAAACTAAATTAGTAATAGGACATTATAATATGTTTTTAAATTAAATTACTAATAGAAATTTTTAAGAAGTATATCCTAAAAGTAATAGGATTACATGACTAAAAATATTTAATTGTATAATTGACCTATATTACGTCATACATGCAAAAACATCATGTGCCATCTATATGACCTAATGCATGAAAAGAGATTCAGAAATTTAGGTCAATGAAAGGATTTTGATTGTTCAATTTTATATGAATTAGACATCCGAAAGTAATTATACTAATAGGATTCCTAAAGTTAATCATGTAAGATTCCTAACGTGTAGTATTGTCCTAAAACTAATAGGATTAGAAGGCTAATATCTAGAATTCCGGTTGTGCCCTTTTATTATGAGTTATTATGCTTAATATTATAAGGTTATTTTTGTAAATGTGATGCACAAAATATCTTACCAAAAGTATTAAACAATCAATTGCGTAAATATTCTAAAATTATTTGTTACTAAATATGTATGAACTTCAATAATCAATTCCTAAAAAAAATATTTCAAACCAACTCAATAATAAATTTTTGATAATAATCTAATAACAATGGAACTAAACATTTTGAAATTTATGCTAAAAGTTGTAAAATCACTTAAACAATGCAACAATACTTCATAACAGAACAAGTATTCAAAACGTATAGTTTTGCCATGTAATTATAATATTTAACAATGAGGATATCAAAGTCATATGTCTTTAAATTAAGATACATTAATAACGAAAAATATAGAGATAGCCGTTCTTACCCTCCTGTTATCCTATAGCAAGTATTACGAAGCTTATATGTCATGATTCTTAAGCATGGTAGTTAGTGAAATTTTAACATTAAGCCAGTATCAGATATCACGTATAAGGATTGAGCTATACATGTGCATGATTCAAATTTTATAGTCGAAGTTGTAACTTATCACCTTTATTTTAGTTGGATTGAATGATTAACTCAAACCTTTAATCACTTCTCTTCAAGTGTAGCAAGTAAAACTTTTTATGTTAAAAGAAATGTAAACTTTCATGTGACAAAATCTAATAATTTCAATGTGTTATTTAAAAGATTATAGAGACATGAACTCAAGCAAACTTAAACTACTAAAGAAAAATTTGAATTATTGAAGGAATTCATTATTCGGGCATAAACCTAATATTTGGGCAGGCAAATAATCATAAAATATCCTTTTAGCCTTGTTATATACGACACTAGTCTTTGAGCAATGGAAAGCTTAAATACATCTAATTAATTTATTGGATGGATATTTTATTTGAAAAACAAAATATGTGAATAAAATAATATAGCTATTTTTACACTTTTATACCCGAAGTTAACCCCAAGCGTGCAAAATCTTATAACCAAAGTGAGATGCACCTACACAAAGACAACATAATGACCATTTAGAAAAGAACTAAACAAAAGATTAAATAGACAAAATCAAAAGAACAAAAGAAAAGAAAACCGCCTTCGGTTGGCATCTAATACATAAGAAACTAAAGATAATCAACATATAATTAAAAGCAAGAAAGAAGCCAAAAATTACAAATCAATTCATTTTTTTACGTTGATCTCCAAAGATTTTAGAATACCCTTCCGTATCTTTTTCTCTATTAAAGATAAAAAATTTACAACAACGTAAAAAATAGTTCTTTAATATAGCTTATTTTCTCCAAAAGGAACAAAAATATTTTTTTAATTTTGTATTCCAACATTCCAAGAATGTGTGCTGCTTGACGTGACTGCAAGAACGTTCATGAGTCTATCTGCATTATTAAAAAGCCTTAAAAATTAAATAATAGCATATCAAAGTTAGTCGAATCAAAGAAAAAAATATATAAGTAGGAACAACATGCATGATCACCAATGAAGATGCAATAGTCTCTGTATCTATGTAAATCTGCAAACACATAATGAAGGTTGAAATAAGTGAAAACTTTTGTGCTATATAATTTTATGGAACAAAAAGGTGTTGAATTTTTTAGACTTCTTAGGATCCATGTTCTCTTTGATTTAATGAGAAATTCCATATATGTAGAGCCTATTCTAAATAAATTAAAACTTAGTATTTCCTTACCATTCTCAAACAGTAAAACTTCTCTTGCCAAGTGAACGAATAAGAAAGATTCCTCGATCTTGTACAACTCTGTAAAATAAGGTTAATTTGATGTGTCGGTGATGAGCAGTCCAAAACCACTAAGTCGACAAAGAATTATACCTAATATCAAATTTATAGGATCGTCATAGGTATAGTTTAAATCAGTAAAGAATTGCACCCTTGAGTGATTTACAATTATAATCTTAAATTATACAAATATTTAAGGGTATTAAAGTCAATGCTACAAGGATATTTTAGTCATCCAACATTTAGCATAAAATATTCGTACTTTTATAATAATATAGATAGATATAGATATAAAATAGTGTATTAAACAAATAGTTACTAATTACATATTAAAAATTAAAATTTTGAGGTAAGTAGCTTTAGATCGAAAAGGATAACACATGGGCCGAACCCACCTTTTCCTTTTTTTTTTCGTGTAAAATAACTTAGGGTGTAGAGATGATAATTGTTGCTTTTACACTGTGTTTGGACGGTTGTTTCCGGTTGTATTGTATTGGATTGTTACCTCACATACAATGTTTGTTTTGATTGTTTATATAAAACTGATTGTATCGTATTGTTTAATCCATTGTTCCGAAACAATGAATAACCCCATTTTATGAAACAACCAAATCCGTGTGGTGGGATTATTTCGTATTTTCCTTTCCAATTATGCCCACACTTATTATTCTATATTTCAATTTTACCCTTTACCCTATTATTTATTTTATATTCACCATAATAAGTACTTTGTCTCATCTTGTTTCTGTCGTGCAAGTCAACAGACGGTATCGTCTCTTTCCAGTTTCCAACCAACTTTTTACAGGTTAGGTCTCTTTCCAACGACGGTATCCTCTCTTTCATCTATTTTCGTGAGTGGAGTCGTTGTAGTCAATTCACTTTTGTAAACATATGAAATATAAATATCGACGACTATGAATTATAGTATTATTTCTGTTGCATCATTGCTCTTATTACGTCACTTTCCTTACATTGAACTACTTTATGTATTTGTCTGTTTGTTATCACTTTCATATCATTATGTATTTGTATAATTTACATCACTTTCATATCGTTTTATGTTGAACTACTTCAGATTGCTAATGGGGTGTATTTGTCTGCTTGTTTTTTCTGTCAATTATTTGGTATTACTGCTGTCACTTTGTTGAATCTTTTCAGTATTTTTTCTGGTTAGTTCATCTATGATATTGGTTAATATATCTCACTTAATTTTATTATAGATGGCTGATCAGAATAATCAAAATAATAGACAGATATTGGAACAAGTGAGCTCTTTAGCTACATATGTTGCTTGCTTAGTAGCTATTTGGTTTTGGACTTATGTACGTGAAATTGAAAATGACCGACGTACGATCACACATGATATACGACTAGAAAGTGAACAAGTTAGACATGAATTATTGAGTCATTTATTCTCAACTGAACTTTGTCGTAATATTATTAGAATGACCCCTTTAGCTTTTACCGATTTATGTGAGATGTTAGTTAGAGAGGGTGATCTTAGACCAACACTTCAAGCTACAGTTGAAGAGCAAGTTGCAAAAACACTTTACCTGTTAGCGCATAATACGACAAATCGCGAGTTAGCTTTTATCTTTCGACGATCTGGGGAGTCGGTTAGTCGTCATTTTCATATTGTCCTACGAGCGATCTTGGGGTTATATGAAAAATTTATTAAACAACCTGATGGCTCTCAAGTTCCTTCTGAAATTGTCAGCAGCCCAAGATTCTACCCATATTTTAAGGTGAACACAAATACAATTTTATTGAACTTTTAGCTAAATTCAAGGTTGATTGCATATAATTTATTATAATAATGTCAGGATTGTATTGGTACAATTGATGGAACACATATACGTGTTAAAGTTTCACAACGTGAAGCACCTAGATATCGTGGAAGAAAAGATTATCCAACACAAAATGTATTGGCTGCATGCACATTTAATTTAAAATTCACATATGTGTTAGCTGGTTGGGAAGGGACGGCATCTGATTCAAGAATCATGAAAGAAGCGTTAAATAGACAAGCCCCGCTAAAACTTCCAGAAGGTAAATATTTTATATATTTATATAGGGAAAGTTAGATGTGATGAATAAATAATTAAAGCTTTTACTTTTTATCTTTAGGAAAATACTACCTTGTTGATGCTGGATTGATGTTGAGAAGTGGACTTATTATGCCTTATCGTGGGGAGCGATATCACTTGAAAGAGTATTCAAGAAATCCACCACGAAATCCTCGTGAATTATTTAATCTGCGACACGCATCTTTGCATAATGCTATTGAACGAGCTTTTGGAGTTCTTAAAAAGAGATTTCCTATAATTTCTAGTTCAACTGAACCGTCATATGGTGTTGAAACCCAAAAGCTTATTATTTTTTCATGTTGTATTTTGCACAACTACTTAAGAGGTGCAGATCCAAATGATGAGTTACTTGCACAAGTTGATGCGAAGCTTATGAATGATAATGATGTGCATGAAGAACCACCAAATCCTAGGGAAAGTAGTGAGGAGTTTAGAAAGGGGGAGTTGATTAGAGATGGCATAGCAGCTGACATGTGGGCTAATTATCAAGTTTAATCTTCTAGGAGAAAAAAAGTCAACAAATTTTTTCGTGTTTATTTATTTGATGTTGTTTGAAATTAATTTCGGCTATTGTTTAAATAAAATGTATTATGTACTATGCATTTATTTTATTTCATTTGGGCATTTATTTTATTTTATGTCTGCTTAATTTTTCATTAAGTCTTATGAATATCTCTTAATTATGTAGTTATCACTATGCCGAAAAAGTCAAAGGCATCCTCAAGCGACAAAAATCTTTCAGATAACACTGTTTGTATTTGGTCAAATGTTATGGATGATGCCTTAATTGATACATTCTATCATGAGCACACACTTGGAAACAGGGTTGGTGGAACTTTTACTCCACACGCGATTGATAATATAGTGAAAGAGATGCAATCAAAATTTCCAGATAAAGTTTTTAAGAAGGAGAGAGTTCACAACCGAATGAGAAATATTAAAACAAAATTTAGCAAGTGTTATGACACCTTTCAAAATGGGATGAGCGGGTTTGCATGGGATTCCAACACAAATATGTGGAATACTGAATCTGAAGTATGGGATCAATTGATACAGGTACATTAATTTTTAGCAGTTTTGTTCTTTCGCATAATCCACGATGATAACTTCAGTTCTTGTATTATCATTAACAAACTGGATTCTGATCTATGTTTATGCAATAAAACATGTTTATTTTGGGGTGGTGCATGGGAGGTAGGGATACTCTCATATCATTCTATAAGTTGCTAATTGAAAAGATGGATATATCCTCAAAAAGATAATATATGGTCAGCTTAACTGTTTTATCAAGATATAGAGGATAAATGCATTGTGTTCATGCTCAACTACTAGTCGAGAAGATGTGCTTGCTCTGTTTGAAATGTACAAGAATGAGACTGTTCTAAATAGTTATGGAAAAATCCTTGTTGGGTATCCAGTCTCATTTTTTGCATTATTATATTGTACTTTTTCTTTTGTGCAGGCTAAGCCTGAAGCTGCTGAATGGAGAAACAAGCCGATTAGAAATTATGATAAGCTAATTGAGCTATATGGAAGGGATAGAGCTACTGGAAAGCAAGCTGAGACTGGAGCAGATATGGTAAAAAGGGGTGCTTGTAATAATTTGAGAAAATTACGTGATAATCCATTGACTATTGATGAGGTAGATGAGCTAATTTCCATGAATGTTGCCTCTTTGGAAAATATCGAGGAACATGGACAACATGAGCAATATCAATCAACTCAGGAAGCACGTAAATCTAATGCATATTCAGAGGTACCGACTTCTAGCAGGAATAAAAAATCTAAACATGATCATCTTGAATGCATGACTGATATGTTGAGAGGTGGGATGAATAATTTGGCTAATGCAATTAATCGCCTTTCAACTATGTCACCTATTCCTGAGAGTGAGATATGGCAAATGGTACAAGTGTTGGATTTAGAGCCTAGTATGCACATGAAAGCTTATATATTTCTTTGCAAACATGCAGACTTGTGCTGCACACTGATTGGGTGTCCATTGGAAGACCGCAAATTTCTTTTACTAACCTTGATGTCGTCACCTGACAATTGAGTTAGACTAAATATTTTTTGTGCTTTAGCTATTGAGGATTTTATAGACTTTGACTAGATCGATATGAATTTTATATGTCATGTTGCTAGAAATTTTTATTATATTATGCACTTTAAGTTCGGAATTATTTGAGATATGGAACAATATCATTCCACTTCATGTGTTTTCTCTATATTGTGGTTGTTTAGTTATCTTCTACTTGTGTCCGTATTAGATCTGATATATCATTTTTCAAAGAATAGCATTTAGTACTACATATTTTGACAAGTACATGCCATTTAATATGTAAATAGCAAAAAATAATCATAGATATAGATGCTTCGACCCTACCATTAGTCTAAGTGTTATACCTCTTTCTAACCTTTAATAAAATAATTGAGGGTATTTTAGTAAACTTAGCAGTACAGTACAATACAATACAGTCAAGCCAAACAATAAAGATGTTATTTAACAACATCAAACGATACAGTTTATCCAAATGTTGTATCCATCAAAACGATACAATACATTACAGTACAATACAATACGATACATTATAAAACGTTGGGGAACAATGATCCAAACACAGTGTTAGCAGTAGAAAGAAAACATGCACAAGAGCTTGGGGAAAAGAGCGGCGGCGCACAAAGAGATTTTCTGGGGAGATTTCTCAATATTTTCAAAGGCTTCAGGTACTATTAAACTTTGGAATACAATTTCAATTTATTTAGGCCAAGTAGTAATTATGAGATAGTATATCAATCATGATATGGTAATGATTGGAGCAATTAAAATCAAGTGTAAGAATATGAGTTCAAAGTTCAAACTGAGAACTCGTTATTAAGGGATCAAATGGACATTACCCATAAAAATACTGTTTGGTATCTTTAGTATTAATATATTTTAATTTTTATTCCAGAAGTATTATTACTACTCTATATGTACTACTTTGTGGGGAACTGTAATTTAATATTGAATAGAGTCAGATATTGAGATATGTTTATACTTTTAAGAATATGACATTGAGGTATATAGTAATGATGTATAATTACAAGCTTAAAATTTAGGAAAAATGAGAATTGACCCGTCAGTTGTCAATAAGATTGAAACTTAAACATGTATTTGAACTCATAAGATTATACGTAATCAAATTTTTGTGATTTACTTCAGGATTTTATTAGTTGACTTATAATTGACTTTAACTTTGACTTGTCCAAATATTATGAACATGGTTCACCTAAATTAATTCAGACATGTTATTGAGTATTTTGGATAGAGAGAGGACATGAAGGCTATTTAGTTGATGTTTTGGACGTTGCAAGGTCGGGGTCATGCAGAGGCGGATCCAGAATTTGATGGTTACGGGTGCCACTGTATTTAATGTAAACTTACCAGTAGTCAAAAAAGTTGAATTTGAGTATACATGCATTTGGCCGGTTCGCTATATTTTAAATTAATTCGGTTCGGTTAGGTTCGATCCATTTTGAGTTAATTTGGTTTGCTTTACAAAATCTTTTGGTGCATAAATAATAGTACATGATAACAAAACTAAATATATTTGGTCCTTTCAAGAAAAAAATAATTTTAGCTAGATAAAAAAGAAAAATTATTAAAAATATATTCAAATAAAAAAATTTGAGACCAAGAACAAGAAAACATAGGCAAATATACTTTTATAATCTAAAGAATTAATAAAAATGAGATTGTATATGGAGGAAAAATATAAAAATGAACATAAAAGAAGTTAAGAAAAAGAGGAGAAAAGAAAACAATATGAAAAGAAGGAACATAAAAAAGAAAATGGCTCAATATGGGTGAGAAGAGGATCGATCTTGTGTATTATTGGGCTTGGGAAGGGCTACTTTGCCCATGGCACCTATAGCCATTTTGTGACCTACAGTGCCACTAATTATTTATATACCTCTTCTACGTGAAATACTAGTGAAACACCAATCCGTACATGAAATTCTATCCGAGCGATCGGGTGGCGTACCACCCCGTCACCTCTACATAGATCCGCCCCTGGGTACATGCCATTTAGCGAGGTAAGTGAGACTTTAAGCTTTGATGCTTGCTTTTCTAAAACTCGTTTTGAAAGTGTGTTTTCTCTGCCTGGTCCATGTATTGGGACAAGCGTGCGCTTGACAGAGTCGGTGGTCTTAGACTAGCCGCAAATATATTATTTTATGAAAAAAATATTATTTTATAAGTTGTTTGATAGTGTAATACGGCTATGCGCCATGATATTAAGTTTGATAAGGTTGTGCGCCATGATATTGAGTTTGATACGACTGTGCACCATGATATTAAGTTTGATACGGTTGCGCGCCATGATGTTGAGTTTGATACGGCTGTGCGCCATGATATTAAGTTTGATACGGTTGTGCGCCATGATGTTGAGTTTGATACGGTTGTGCGCCATGATGTTGAGTTTGATACGGCTGTGCGCCATGATGTTGAGTTTGATACGGTTGTGCGCCATGATGTTGGAGCATTGTGTATGCCTTTGTACATCACCCGAGCATTGTGTATGCTATGTTACATATTTGAGGCATTGTGGTGTCATTGTGGACTCGTAAGTGTGTTGGTAAATTTCTTTCGCTGCAATTATGATAAGTCCTTAGTGGGTATCCTTGTTGGTTAATTCTTAATAACTCTGTTGATACACATATATTGAGTTATTGTATAATTATCATATTTACTATATTATTCATGTTTGCAGTGTGTTTGTATTTTCTAACACTTGTTCCAGAGGTATTTAAAGTGACGGATCGAGGATCTTACGGGGTTATATTTACGTATAACTCACTCCTTAACTGCATCTCTATGCAGATACCGTTGCGGGAGATAGAGGTAGTAAATGACGAGTTTGTTCGAGTGGATCCTATTGCTGAGGTGAGCCACCACATTGTTCGTGGAGGCTTTCGTTTCAGACTTACCTAGTTCGTGTTAGTTATTTCTTTTTTTTCTTTGGGGTTTGCAAACTCGTCAATAAACCTCATATTACTCTGTTAGATGCTCCATGGTCTTAGTGTGGGATTTGGGCTAGAGTTTTATTAATTGAATGATTGTTGATTTTTCTATCAATTGACTAGGGTATTGGCGATAATCATCTCCACTTTAATTATTAATAATATTATTAGGTCTGTATTTTTTCTTCCAGTGGTTGTGTAAATGGTTAAACGTTAAGAAAGGGGTTCGCCTGACAGGTAGTGTTAGCTGAGTGTCAGTCACGTCTATGGGGTAGTTTGGGACGTGACAACAAAAAAATAGAAAACTTGAAAAGCAAAATAATCAAAAGAAAGTTGCATAAAAATGAGTAAAGGAAGGAAAACAATGCATCATTTCAGGAATGGTAATAATGAGGAAAGGAATAGCTTGTGGTAGAATCTAGCAATGAAACTAATTCTTGCAGGTTTACCGTAACCTTCCGTCTTGTTGTTTACCGCTTGATCCTGACTCTATTATGTCAGTTTTACATGGAAAGACTTTTCTGTAATCCAAAAGGCACTTATGCAATTTCAATGACCCATTATAATGTATGTCATCAATCGTTGCAACTTTAATATTCCATTATAATGTCATCAATCGTTGCAACCTTACCTTTCATTAGTTGCGTTAGGTTTACCTTCTTAATTGCCATAATTAGGTATTTAAAAGGGGTAAAATGGTAATTTAATTTTTACATTAAGGAGTTCATACTTTTAATATAAATATTAGTCTCTATGTACGTGCCTCGCACGTAAATCTTTAGTCAATTATTTATATATAAGAGAGCAAAAATTAAATTTATTAATATAAATATATGAAAGAACAAGTTATTATATTTACTAAAAGTTACATACAAGAAGGAAAAATCATTAAAAAAAACAGTTGTCTTGGTAAAACTACAACAATCTTTTAAATTGAAAATCAATGATATTACTTATCAGTAACATAATATTTGATTTCAAAACCAATGAACATGATAATTAAAGCATGCTTTAAAAATCAATCATACTTTTCTATAAAAAAAAAAATCAAAAACTTTTCAAATTCCAAAGACATTCGCTCGACCAAGGGTTTTATATAATGGAAAGAAAAGAGTTTGAAAAATCTCTATCTCACATACTAATTCCCTTGCTAATTCACATCTGATTTTAATCTTGTAGTAGTAGAATTTGTTGCTTTTTATTCTTTGATAAGTTCGCCCCGTTTCTAAAAAAAAAGTCTGCGAACAATTGCTGCTAAAACAATTTTTTCTTGTTCGCGTAGATTATTTCTCTCTGTGTATCAATAGTAAAAGAATAATTTAGTTTTCACGGGTATGAAACTCGTGATAAAATTGCTTTTATAAGTAATATAGGAATACAAATAGATAAATAAAGAAGAAATTACATTATATATCACTTGGGCCATACAACCCATTCGAAAATAACCCATATTTGAAGCCCTTACCTGGCTTAGCCTAGATTGTATATGTTATGAAATTTAGTTTTCACCCAGTAGCCCACAATTTAAAACAACGATTTTAATATTTTAAATTTCAATTTCTCTGTTTCTCTTCCTCACGCTTTCTCAGAGCCGACGATAACCGACCTCCATTGTTGGGTTCAAGTACTTTTTCGAGCTTTCAATCTTATTTTCAGGTAATTTTCGTTTCATTTTATGCTTTTACCACAGTTTTGGTTTTGAATTTTGTTTTATTTTTAGTTTTTTTTGCTTTTCTGATTATGCCTATTTTCTTACAATGTTGTTGTGTTATTCGTTTGATTTTGTGTTCCTTCTATCTCAGTTCTAGGCTTAAACTTGATGTTTTCAGTTTGCATGCTTTGTTATTTCGAATTTTAGGGTAGAATTTTTTATTTTTTTATTTTTGTTACAATTTGGGAAAATTGGCCTCTGCTTTGTGTTCATGGCCTTTATTTTTGGTTCACTTTTGAGTTTTGTTACATTTTGATTTTTGTGTTTTCCTTCAGTTGTCTTCACTTTTGTTAAAGCTTTGTTTGTTTGGTTTATTGTAGACAATGCGTTCAAAAATTCCTGCTTCTAAAAGCAAAATGAAGGTTGCTGGAAAAGACGTTAAGTTCGATTATGCGAAACGATTGAGGGACTTGCCCTCAAGCCCTGATTCTAAAGCTAATGTAAATGTCCAGACGCCACATGATAATGATTTTGAGTCTCCTGCTCCTCCAAAAAACTCGCAACAAGAGAGCAGTCGAATGACTCGTTCGCAAACAAGGAATTCTCCCACTCTAGTTAAATCATCGAGGGACTTGCCCTCAACCCCTGCTTCTGAAGCGAATATGCATGTCCAGGCTCCCGATGATGATTTTGAGTCTCCTGCTCCTACAAAAAAGTTGCAACAAGAGAGCAGTCGAATGACTCGTTCGCAAACAAGTAATACTCCTACTCCGGTTAACATCGTTAGAATAAGGAGCAAGAAATGTGGGAGACCTGAAAAATCAAAAGAAAAGCTAAAAGTTGATTTGGTTAATGAAGATGATGTAGTCCCCAATGTTAAACCGGAAAGGAGAAAAATCAAGGACGATGGTGAGAGTGGTCTTGATTGCATATCGAAAGAACAAAGGTTTGCTATTCGCTGCAAATTGAATGAGAGAAAAGCTAAGTTGAAGGTATTCCATGTGTTGCTATTAAATTATACATGCTTATACAATTTTATACAAAGTTATACAGGTGTTTATACATCTTTATACAAGTACTACTACACTGATTTATACATTTTTATAAAACTTTTTAGTATAGTTTTTGTTCCTGATCTATTTCTTGTTATTTTTTCCATATGCAAGGTTGGGGACTTCTATATACAACCAGTTGATTATTTCCACAACAGGATTAGTTCCCATACTGAAACTGATATTGTGAGCATTTTGAAGCAATGTTTGACTGACACGCAGTTTCAAATGTTCCGCGCTAGTTGTTTTGGGTACTTCTTGGACCTCCCTCAATTTAAAATTCAAAATCAACTTATTCATTGTATATTATTGAGGAAAGTCATCCCAGGACGGGAAAGGGAGTTGTGGGTGAAAATTAATGGTTGTTTGCTGCATTTTGCCATTGGAGAGTTTGCTGTTATCACTGGTTTGAAGTGTGTAGAAGACGACACCACTTTCTATGACAAACCAGATGTTAATAGGTTGCTAAAAGAGTACTTTTCAGGAGATGGAAAAAAGGCTATAACGAGGGGGCAGCTTCTTGATCGCTTCAAGAAAAAGGACTGGAAGTCGGACAAAGATGCGTTCAAGATGGCCTTGATGGTGTTTGTCCATCATTTCATATTCTCAGATGTCAATAATCATGGAAACAACAAAGATGATTTTGATGTCATTGAAAGTGGTCAATATCAGACGTATGCTTGGGGAAAAAAGTCATTTGAAGATATTTTAAGGACAATGAGGGACAGACAATGTGACTATTTGACAATGTATAGGCTTGGAGGTTTGCCACTTGCATTATAAATATGGTTTTTTGAGTGTTGCTCTATTGTTGACAAGCATCTAGCTGTTCGCGTTGGCACAAATGTGCCACGCATTCTTAATTGGAAAGTGATTGAAACTCCAACATATACAGATTTGACTGGCAGGGTGATCATGTGTAGTATCGACAAGGTAAACATTTTGTACCATAATACTTCTTCATATATGATTTCAGTTTTTCTGTATGTATATTTATGAATATGTCACAATTTCCTTTTTCTACTATTGTAATCCAGTTTTTCTTCTTGTAGTTGAACTATAGGAATATTTCCCCTACTTTTAAAGAGATGTCAACTCTGAATATCGACACACTTTTTGAAGTTAATGCCGATGATGTTGCATCAGGGTAGGTGCCTGTGGTGCCTGCCTTTCACACTAATGATTCTGTCGCTACATCTCCACCTTGTCCTCAGAATATGGAGCAACAGTCTAAACGAACTTATCCTCAGAATACGGAACAACAGTCTAAACGACCTTTTCCTCATAATATGGATCGACAGCCTAACCCGAGTTATGATCCTTTGGTGCGCATTGATCTGTTGAATGCTGAAGTTGAGAGGTTAAGGAGTGATGTTGGAAAGGTACTGGACCTTTAGCTTTTCTGTAGTTTATCAGTACTTTTTGTATATACATGATTTTTTGGTTATAAACATGGTTGTTGATTTGCTTTTTTTTTTTGTAGTTGACTGATACAGTAATGACACTCAACAATTATGTAGCTTCTTCCTTTGAAAAAGTGTTCAGTTTTCTGAATATGAAGGAAAACAAGCAAACGAGGGAGGATGTTACTGATTCTAAGGTAATTGTTTACTGATAAAACCAAATCACTCAACAGTTATGCATTCTCTGAATCATCACTCAACATGCCTTTTCTTTCTATTATTTTTTATTAGATTCCTCAGCGCATGTCTGAGGACAATACATCTGGTCTCGGCGAATTTGATGGCTATCAATATGATGTTGTTGCTGACTTTGTCAATCAAGTGAATCAAGATAACGTGCTAGCTGACGAGGGAGTTATTGATGGTGTTGATCATGGTATTTGTTCTGCATTTTATCTTTTTTTGTCTGATTTTTCTTTTCTTCATTTTTAAAGTTTTTTTATTATTTGTTTTCTATGTCTAAAGGGCAACATGTGATGTCAAGGGTGACACATTTTGGGATGACATTGGCGATGAAGATTTAGCTGCGCTACAGATGTCCCAAATTGTGCTTCACAAACAATCCATCATAGACGTAGAAGATGATTACATTTCTCCTGAACAGTCAGTTCGACAGAAAATACCAGGAAAATATGCCAAATCTCCATATTTGCCAGTTTTGATTCAGGAGCATCAGGATCGTCGCACAAGATTATTTTTGATATCAAACATCCTTTCACGATCGAAATTGATGATTTTGATCCATTGTCACCATTGGCTAAAGAGTTTTGCGCGTTTGTTGATTATGGGATGGATACGAGGCGAAAGTATCTTCACTTTCTTTAATCTTTCATGTTCTGATTTTATACTTGTCAATGAATGTAGTTCTGATTACTTTTTATTTTTTGTGATTTGAAGTGCCAAAAATATATATCCCGATGAAGTAAATAAGCTTGCAGAAGCTTTTACTTTTGACTCGTGTCATGTGACCATGAAGGATTGGTTTCACTCACTTGCATATTGTGGTCGACCTTTGATTGACACGATATTTAATCAATTTTTGTTCTAATGCTTTTTTTATTTGTTGCATATCTTTATTGTTTGAGACCCCCATAGTGTATACATAGCTTTGTATAATCACAGTATAAGATTGTATAACCTTGTATAAATATGTATATCTCTGTATAATAGTGTATAAATTTCTATATTTAAAAAATCTGGTAGTGATAGTTGTTCTGTTTTATTTCTTGTCTCAGCACTTGGATGTCCTCTTTTATTATTTGAGGAAGAGGGGAAAATATGGGCCGAGTGTCGCCATGCGGTTTACTAAAACAGACTTTGCCTTTGGTAACAAAATCAACTCCCTGTATAAAGATTTCAAAGTAAATGAAGATCCTTCGGTGATTCCTGAAGGGCATGAGATAGAAGAGTACATTAGAGGATATTATTATGATGCAAATGTACCGTGACACACTGTTGACCACGTCTTATTCCCTATCTTTGTGAAGCGCAGAAGAGCAAAATTGGGCCATTGGGTTTTGGGGTTGTTTACGTTCATAGATAGGTGCATCCACATATATGACTCTAACCGTGGAGCTATTAATGATAGACATGTTTTGGATGCTGCATTACCTTATGCAATTCTGATACCTTACTTCTTGAAGAGTTCTGATTTTTATGTCGAGAAGAAGGGCATTGATTGGAACAATGGTGCATATACTGATAAATCCCATTCTGATGCTTTGTAGATTAATCTGGTTAATAATGTGCCCCACCAGATCAAATGGTAGGTTAATCTCAATTGTTTTACTATTTTACTATTAGTGTACCTATTTGAATCTGATTTGTTTCTTTTTAATTACAGTGATTGTGGGGATTTTGTTGCTGGCTTTGCTGAGTATTTCATCCTTGGTAAGGAAATTCGAAAAGATAATTTTGACATTGAGACACTTCGCACCAGGTGGAGATCTCTGTTGTGGGATTATGGAAGGAAAAAATAGCAGTCCGGTGCAATTAGTGGTGATGAAATCACAGGGAGACTTTTCAGGAAGAGGAAGAGGGGACGACCGAGAAAGTAGTTCTGTTTTTTCCATTTTACTGTAGTTTTTCTATGTATCAAGAGTTGTTGCATAGTTTTGTCTAAGTACTATTCTACTACTTGTGAGATAACCTTAAAGGATATTATAGATGTTTTTATTTTTGTGTAATTTGTGGTAGTCATTACACGTTGTGGCTGTGAATGAATTACATTTTAATGAATATTTTCATAAGAGAATGTGCCTTGGCCTAAAGCAACCTCAAAAGCTAGCTACAATTATTTAAGATCATATAAGGAGACCAAATCTCCCATTTCCCAGTTACCAGCGATGGACAATTCAACATATGGCATGACAGACTTACAAATACACACGCACTTGATGAGGAATAGCAAAAATTATCTACACCTATGGAATAATTTTGAGGAAATTTTGAAATTTAATAATGGACAAATCTGATGTTTCCAGTTCAAAATCTTAACGAATAGTGAATCTGCCCCTTCACCCTTCAATACTTAATTGCTTGTGAAACTTAACTACTCAACATTTATAACTCTATTGTTTGTGAAACTTAACTACTCAACATGACAACAACTGTAATAGGAAGTGTTATATTTCCAACTATTTATTTTGGTCGATTTTTATATGTTTTTCTATTGTGACCACCTTGTCCACACATAGAACATGAAAACGCCCTCGTAGACTCTTTTTCTGAAGCAGGTCTGAGTCTTTCGTTTCTTGTCCTTCCTGCATTCCTTCTCCCTTTAGGTGGTAGGATCACATCTTCCATCACCTCTATTGGGATTACCCATAAACTCTCATCTGGCATCGGATTCACTGGAAATTCATAAGTTCTAAGGAGTTTATCCTTCTTGTAGTAAAAAGAGCAATACTGGCCAGGTTTCAGCTGCTGGTTCTTCAAAACCGCCCAAGCATGCGGACATGGAAGTTCATCCATTTGAAATTTTCCGCAACTGCATGTTCCCTCTTCAAGGCACACTATGTTTCGCCTTACCCCTTCAAATACAATATATAACTGCTCCGCAGCACGACTCACCTGCAAAGATTTTTTTTAAAAAAGTTAAAGAACATTATACATTAATATATAGAGTTATACATAGTTATACAAGCAGTAAAATGCAAGTCAGCAGTGCCAAGCATCATTATATTTGATTAATTTTACTGTCATTTGCTCCGATGCAATCAGATTTTCCCGAAGGAGTTTGTCATACTTTTCACCAAGCTCTGTAGATGTCTCCATTGCACTTTTTCTGTTTTTGTTATTCCACTGTTGTAGCAAATTTGTCATGTACTCCAGCAATCGCATTACTAGTAACTCTCTAGCATCCCTGTTAGCTGCATTAATTGACTCTGCAATATTGGAAGTCATTACCATGACCTTTTCACTTTGGAATATGCCCTAGACCACCTTTCGTAGCCAACTTCGAACAAGTAAGGTTGCACCCTCGGATCAATTTTGCACATCTCTGTCATATGATACTCAAACTTCTCTATCGTGTAAGCTCTAGCCAAAGCAAAGAAGATATCCTTCAATTGTTTGTGATGTTTCTTGATTGTGCGCTTTACATTCTGCCACAAGTGAAAATGCAAATACAGTGTGGTACTTCTGGGTACACAGCTTTTGTGGCATTGAAGATGCTTTCATTTCTATCTGAAACTATACACATCCCTTCCCTAACTCCAAAAGTGACCTTTATCTGGACAAAGAACCATTCCCAAGATTTGTTATTCTCTGAATCTACAATTGCATATGCAAGTGGAAGGATTTTTCCTGTTTATATAAAATAGATATTAGGATTCAGACAATTATACAAATCTTATACACAGTTATACACAATTATACAACTTTATACCAACTGCAAATTTTATAAAAACAACAGTTGTGAAATCCTATACACTTTTATACATGAAACTACAATATTATACAAACTGCAGAAACAAGGTAGATGCAGTCAACTCATCAGCTCCATCCTGTGTGCAAGCAGTCAAGATGGTACCCTTATATGCTGCTTTAAGGAAACTTCCGTCAACAACCATTATCAGTCTGCGATGTTCCCAGCCCTTGATAGATGCATATAGCGAAACATATGCATAAAGAAAGCATCCATCTTCTGATTTGTGCAACTTTGTAACCGTTCCTGGATTTGTTTGCTCCAACATATAAAAATACTTCGGCAACTCCTTATATGAATCACTCGAACTCCCTCTTATCATTGCCATTGCTATCTCTTTAGCTCCCCATGCTTTCATGTTGCTCACTTCAATCCCGTGTTGCTTTTGTATGTCCTCTATTATATCATTTGCGGTGTAAACCTTTTTTGGATTAACATACTTATCCTTGACTATACTAGCAATTACACCTGAAGTAGTTTGACGTTGTGTTAAGTATCTTTCACCATAGCCGCATGTGTGATTATTATTGTAACTTCTCACTTTGAATATGTTTGCCTTGAAAACGGCAGAAGATTTGAAACTCCAAGCACAATTGTCATCCATACTGTCACACCTCCTTTTTACCGCGCCCGCGGGGCGCGTGGGGAGTTTTCTCCAATTGAAGGACAGTCGAAACGGGATTTATTTAATTATTTCAGAGTCGCCACCTGGGAATTTTAAGGCGTCCCAAGTCACCGGTTTAAATCCCTGAATCGAGGAGAATATGACTCTGTTTATTATTCTGCGAACCAGAAATCCTGAGTAAGGAATTCTGTTAATCCGGAAGAAGGTGTTAGGCATTTCCGAATTCCGTGGTTCTAGCACGGTCACTTAACTGTTTTTATTATTGGCTTAATTATTTTTTTGATTTTACTAAATACGTTTTTTTTATTTCATGATTTTACTACCGCTTTTACTTATTATTTACAATTATATAAACGAATTACGCGTACGTATATTCGTATTATATACCTTCCATAATTATGGGGATCATGTCACGCATACGTGTACACAATATAATTGACCATATTATATCCTTTATTACAAATTCATATGTTCGTGATTTAAAATAAAATTAAGAACGTCACCACCCTTATATTTAAACAGTGAACTGCACATCCCGGGTTATATGAAATTTTTTTTTTACATCCTCGAAGAAATCCCTTTTATTAAATATTCGCTCGAAATTGCGCGTACGCATAATCCAATTTTGCTTTTAAAAATATAATCAGCGTACGCGAACGCATCCCTAATTGCGCAAAATATTTGTAATAGTATTATGGATTTTTCACAAATTGTTTGTTATATCTACACATTTTATATGAAAATCCTAAGGAATTCACATTTTTAGGATGCCTTTAATTTTTTTTTTAAAGGATTCACAATTTATTAAATATTGCCCGTCGATTATAATTTCCGAGTATAAATTATATTCATCCACACTATTCTGATTCAAAGAAAAGAATAAAAATATGATTAATACTGTTTTTAGCAAATACAACATATATATATGCCAAAGAATGAATTGTATATGAAACTAACAAGAATGATTTATGAAGGGAAGAACTATTTTTTGAAGAATTTTTATTATTTTTATTTAGTGCAAATTCTATTTCTACTTACCATTGATATAAAGTATTGCAATTTATGCTTGTACACCTCATTTCATTCTCATATACTTGCTTTTAATCTAATAGGCCTAATTGTTTGGTTAATTTATTTATGAGGGTAAATAGGCATCAAGTTGATAAGAAAAGAATTATTATACAAGATGATTCAATAAAATTGCCTTACATGCAACCTAACTGTATGTCGTAAACATCGTAACAAGCTATATCATATCACTTTTCGCCAATGGTTATACACGCATCTATTATCTTATACATGAAAAACACCACCAACACCATTTTAATCTTATTTAACAATAAATGTTACTAGTGTAGTTTTCTTGATATTTCTACATTACTCTTTACTTAGCTAACAACACCAAAAAAAATTTAAATAATGGCCAACATTCATGCCCTATTCCCTACCTTGACAACTTAATTATAACCTCCTTTAATGAAAATTTAGAAATTAACCTTATTACAACACTTATACAAACTTCAAGAAATGACATTTAACTTACAGTCATCCCGTCAACATATACTACTTATTTAATCATGAAACAAAGCTGAATTTTTAACTAAAGAGCTCAAATGAATAGAAGATAGTATTACAATTCAAACTTTATTTATTGTCATGTTGAAACCCTTCACAACATAGGTTTTAAAAGATATGTACCTGGCAATGAAGGAAGAAGGAGTTAAGATTTCAGCAGTAGCAGCAGTAACAAATTCAGCAGAATAGCAGTATACAGCAAGTCTGAACAAGACCCGTTAACCCAGATGAATAGTGACAGAAACTTGAGGAAAAATTTCAGATTCAAACTGAACAATATCCACAAACAAACAACGGACAGATTCTAGAATAACATTTTTCAGATTTCAGTTTCTTTCCTATTTCAAATTCACATTCCTAATTTTCTGTTTCTGCATTTGTATCTGTTTTAGATTGTGTGTGTGTGTGGATATTCTCTTTTTGTTTCTTTTTCTGTTTTCTTCCTCTCTTTCCTCTTCTTACAAAATAATCTGATTTCTGTTTCTGATTCTATTTCTATTTCTTCCTTTCTTTCTGTTTTTCTCAAATGTATCTGTATTTTTTTCTCTCTTCAAAATCTGCCTTTTAAATCAGATTTTTCTCTCTCTCAATTCCCTCTTAAAATCTGATCTCTATCTTTCTTCAAAATCTGTATTCAAAATTTGACCTCTTAAAATCTGTTGGCTTCCTGTATTTATACAGGTCTGTCCCTTTCTTTTTAAGTGCTGGCTGGACCCTTTTCTTCTTTTAAAATCAGAAAGTTCCATTAAAAACTGCTTTTGAATACTTTAAATGATCTTATCCTGATTTTAAGCAGCCCCATTACCCTTTGTTCCCCATTATTATCTTAAACTATAGCCACTAACATTCCACTTTCAGCTCACTATTATTATCAGATTACCTTCACTGTTTTACCCCAGAAATGCCCCTGAAATCTTGTTGTAATCACTGTTATTACTGCCCTTAAATTCAGAATCTATTACAAAACAGATTTTAAAATCTGTCCAGGCTTAATTATCCTTCTGATTTAAACAACTAGAACCAATCCTAGACAAATTTTTAAGATAATTGTATCTACCTAACCCTTGTAAGCTTGAATTCAAACTTAACATCACAACAACATTACACTGAATTCAGTATAATAATTCAAACTGAACTTTAACTTTGAACAAAAATCAAACAAACACAGGAGCATTGTCAATATACTGACAATGCCCTGAAACTCAATGTTCAGAAATCAACATATACACACCATTGACAAACTTTCTGACTTATTAAACGAGAATCAATTAATTGGGAAGAACTAATTGACTGATTTCAATGATAATCAATTCCAAACAGATAAACAGGGTATTACAAACAGCATTAATGGCAATAAGAATTTACAAAACAACTAATCGACGAACTTAATCGAGTCGATTACACATATTATAAACACTCATAAACAACAGAAACAATAGTATAATTCTGATCAAATAGACGAGTATGAGACAGTATAACAGAATTGACTAGAAAATTATGAAAAATTAAACAGACTAATGAAACAAACATAGAATACATGTAGAATACACATAAGAAACAGAAAAATTACCTCTGAACCTTTAAATTCAACCGGACTCAAACTCAACTTGGGTTCGGGCTTTTTGAAATCAAACAGACCTTAGTCGAAGTATTTTCAACTGAAAATACTTTGACTAAGGTCGATTAAACCTCAATCTTTCGTTTGAATTGAAAAAGATTCCAATCTTGGAAAATTTAGGGTTTCAGATCTTGGATTTTAAATCCGAACACTTCTGGGTAGATTCGAATCAAACCAATGATGACACAAGGGTGAGGGAAGCCTAGGGGTGATTTGGTGTTAATTTGAACGGGATCTGAGTGAATTCATTTTTGATTCGAACCTTCAAAAGAAGATTCGAAGAGTTTTGAGGGGATTCGAACCAAACCAACACTAGATCCATAACGAGGCATGCTAGGGGGTGCTATGGTGTTAACTAGGGGCTGTTTGGTTTAGATCTGAGCTTGGCTTGATTCTTCAAATGAAGATTCGAGAACCTTCAGGGAGATTCGAGCCAAGCAGATAACATATTCGGATAGAGGGTGTTTAGGGGGTTCTGGGGTGTTATTTTGGTGACCGGCGGCGTTGTTGCCGCCGGGTTTCAGGCGGTGGGGATGTTAGGGCGGCTAGGGTTAGGGGTTTGTTTGAGGAAGACGATGATGAACAGTGGAGAGGGGGGTGTTAAGTTAGGGGGCCGGGGTAGGGGTTTGGACTTATATAGGGACGGGGTGGGTTGATGCTGACCGTTAGATCTAGTAGAATGAAAGGTCAGGATTTATCCACTTAACCAAACGATGTCGTTTGGTTTAAGCTGGGGGACGGGTTGAACCGGGTATCGGATCGGGTAATGATTACGGGTTAGGTTCGTGGGATCTCAGTCGTTGGTTGCCTTTGATCCAACGGTCACTGATAAACTACGACCAAACGCTGTCGTTTTGACTCGTTTGAATAAGACCGGATCTGGGCTGCCTGGATTGGGCTGAGAGGGGGGGTAACTTGGTTTTGGGCCTGGATTTTAATCCAGGTCCGATATTTTTTTTATTTTTCAATTTATTTTTTATTTTTCTAATTTAAATTTCTAATTTTAATTATAAAACAACTTTAACTTCTAAATAATATTAATCACACAGTGGAATATTTAAAATAGAACAAAATGCATATTTTTGTGATTTTATTTTGAATCAATGCATAATTAAATCCTAGATATGCATGCAACATGTATTTTATTTTATTTTTCATTTTATTATGGCAACGTAAATATTTACGGATATAAGACAAATATTTAACAAACATCACGCAAATTCAAAAATTGCACAGTAAAAGAAATTTATTTTATTTTTGATTTATTTTGGAGTAGTTTTCGTAAGGCAAAAATCACGTGCTCACAGTTGCCCCTCTTTGTGCGGAAACTCGAAGAGTTTTCGTGCAAAGATAAAGTGAGCGGATACGAGCGATTTTTGCCCGTTCAAATACTCCGTGGGAAGCATTTTTTGAAAGATTTGACCAAACCTCTGCTTCAAAGGTTTCCTACATATCCTTGGCTATAAAGGAATCAGGTCTATGTAGTTCGGGAAGTTTTGGGTAGCTGGGACTACCGTGGGACTGTGATGTTACTGCTGCTTTGTGCTGTTTTTACTGCTTGCTGAACTCCTTATTACACCTTACTTCAAAGGTAATACAAAAAGCTAAACTAGACTATGGTACATGAATTATAAAATCTTATCTAGATCATGCCCTTGCGTTTCTTGTTGTCTTGATATCTTGGTGACTCTTGTGCATTTGGCTTATTCCGTATTCCTTTTCATTGTGTCCCATATTTTCTTTATCTGTTTGGGATTCTTCTTGTTTCCTGCTGGGGACTTTGTTGGATCACTCTGCTTTATTGATTCTAAATGTGCTCCTTTCTCATATGAGCGGGCTTTTTACTTCAATACTTGAATTGTATTCCGTTGTTCTCCAGGTGGGTGCCTAACTACGGATTCATCCTCATTCTCCAGGTGGACGCCTGACTTCTTCAATTCTTTGTCCTCGTTCTCCAGGTGGATGCCTGACTTCTACAATTCTTTCATCCTCATTCTCCAGGTGGACGCCTGATTTCTTCTTAAATTCTTCATCCTCATTCTCCAGGTGGATGCCTGACTTCTTCAATTCTTTGTCCTCATTCTCCAGGTGGACGCCTGACTTCTTCAATTCTTTGTCCTCGTTCTCCAGGTGGACGCCTGATTTCTTCTTTTCTTTGTCCTCATTCTCCAGGTGGATGCCTGACTTCTTTTAACTTCTTCATCCTCATTCTCCAGGTGGACGCCTGATTTCTTTAATTCTCATCCTCATTCTCCAGGTGGACGCCTGATTTCTTCAATTCTCATCCTTATTCTCCAGGTGGACGCCTGATTTCTTCAATTCTCATCCTCATTCTCCAGGTGGACGCCTGATTTCTTCAATTCTTCATCCTCGTTCTCCAGGTGGACGCCTGACTTCTTCAATTCTTATCCTCATTCTCCAGGTGGACGCCTGATTTCTTCAATTCTCATCCTCATTCTCCAGGTGGACGCCTGATTTCTTTAATTCTCATCCTCATTCTCCAGGTGGACGCCTGATTTCTTCAATTCTCATCCTCGTTCTCCAGGTGGACGCCTGATTTCTTCAATTCTCATCCTCATTCTCCAGGTGGACGCCTGATTTCTTCAATTCTTCATCCTCGTTCTCCAAGTGGATGCCTGACTTCTTCAATTCTTATCCTCATTCTCCAGGTGGACGCCTGATTTCTTCAATTCTCATCCTCATTCTCCAGGTGGACGCCTGACTTCTTCTTTAATTCTTCATCCTCATTCTCCAGGTGGACGCCTGATTTCTTCTTCTCATCCTCATTCTCCAGGTGGACGCCTAACTTCTTTAACTCTCATCCTCGTTCTCCAGGTGGACGCCTGATTTCTTTAATTCTCATCCTCATTCTCCAGGTGGACGCCTGATTTCTTCTTTTCTTTTCATCCTCATTCTCCAGGTGGACGCCTGATTTCTTCAATTTCTCATCCTCATTCTCCAGGTGGACGCCTGATTTCTTCTTTTCTTTGTCCTCATTCTCCAGGTGGACGCCTAATTTCTTCTTTTCTTTGTCCTCATTCTCCAGGTGGACGCCTGACTTCTTCTTTTCTTTGTAAGTGTCTCCTGACACAAATGTTGTTTTTGCCCCTGTTTTAAATCAAAGAAAACTTCGTTAGTTTAAAGCGGGGTGGTTAACTGGGGTATTCTTGATGATGGTGGGGCTTCTTCTTCGTCTTGTTTTATTGCCTTGGAATGGTTGAAAAAGACTGTTTTGTCCTTGTAATTGATCCTTGACTATAGGATTCCCCTCTGTATGTTTTCCTTCAAACCCTTTTAACCGTAATCATATGTCTCTCCTGACATTGCTGATCCACTTTTGATTTCACTTTTCTTCCTCCCATATCTTATTATTTTTATCTCCCGCCTTTCATGGCCGTTTTTTGCATCATGTAATCCTGAATCTTGGTAGTATACCCTGACATTCCTTCTTATTTGTTTGGAATAAAACTTATCTCAAAACTTTAGAAAAGTAAGATTATTAGTGACAAAACATGCTGATTTCGACAATTATAGAATGAAAAGAAAAATCCAAATTTGGATGACTGTTGGAGAAGGAATAAAAACTTATCTGATGGGAGTTACTGGCGCCAATGATCAGGGTATGCATTTTGGATTAATCAACCCAGTCTTTTAATCAATCTCCTTTTAATTGTCTTATTTTTGTTTTCCCCAAAATTCCCGTAATCCAACTTCATTTTTCATTTTACAAATCTGTTGGACTTGCAATATCTCAAAGAGTTTTCACCGATAAACCTTCCTCATTAGTTCATTTCTTACTTCTTTTTCACCTTACGGTGCCTGCGAAGGTTTTCACCAATAAGACTCTCTCATTTTACTTTCTCTCAACTTCTCATCTTATGGTGCCCGCGTGGGTTTTCACCTATAAGACTCTCTTATTTTTACCTTATTTTCTTGTTCGTACCAGAGTGTTATGAACCATCTTCATTTGCTTGATTCAGCATTTTTCTGAGATTGATCAAAAGGTCTTTTTGGTATGTGGTTGGAAATGGAAAGGTATCAAAAGCTAAAGAGTTTTGATATGGGTTTAAAATTACAACTCTTGGAATCTTTTCTTATTTCTGCCCCAGTTTCTTGATTGGGGTCTCTTGATGTTTTCTTTTCGTGCACATTATGTATATTGTGCACCCTATGACCGAGCCATGAGGCGCCTACGTATCCTTCTTTGAGGAATCAGGTCAAACGTAGTTCACTAAATAATAGTGATTTTTTTTTATTTCATATTTGATTTTCATTGATTCCAAGAGAGGGTAAGAAAGAAACAAATATGGCTCGAAGGGGAAGCAAATGGTATAGTGTTTGGATAGAAGAATAAATTGCCCTTGTCATTCCAATCTTCGAAATAATGCTAAATACAAACATTCAAAAGTTATGCATAATATCTTTTTACCGCGTCAGAATTGATCGCCATATCTATGCATTTGCCTTCAATATCTGTTAAGCATAGTGCACCATTCGATAATACTCTGGTCACAATGAATGGTCCTTGCCAATTCGGGGCAAATTTGCCTTTTGCCTCAACCTGATGTGGAAGAATACGTTTCAGCACATGTTGACCCACTTCGAACTTCCGTGGACGCACCTTTTTATTGTATGCTCTTGCTATTCTTCTTTGATATAATTGACCATGACATACTGCGGCCAATCGTTTTTCATCAATCAAGTTTAACTGTTCTAGATGGGTTTTGACCCATTCATCATCATCAATCTTTGCTTCGGCGATGATCCGAAGGGAAGGAATCTCAACTTCTGCAGGAATTACTGCTTCAGTGCCATATACCAACAAATAAGGAGTTGCTCCTACTGAAGTGCGTACAGTAGTGCGATATCCCAATAACGCAAATGGTAGTTTTTCGTGCCATTGTCTTGAACCTTCTACCATTTTCCGAAGTATCTTCTTTATGTTTTTGTTGGCTGCCTCGACTGCTCCATTCGCCTTGGGCCGATATGGGGTAGAGTTGCAATGTGTAATCTTAAACTGCTGACATACTTCCTTCATTAAGTTGCTGTTAAGATTAGCACCGTTATCTGTGATGATCACCTTTGGGATTCCGAATAGACATATGATATTTGAGTGGACAAAATCGACCACAGCTTTCTTGGTCACCGATTTGAATATCTTGGCCTCAACCCATTTGGTAAAATAATCAATGGCTACCAGAATGAACCTGTGCCCATTGGATGCTGTCGGCTCAATTGGTCCAATCACATCCATGCCCCAGGCAACGAAGGGCCATGGTGCCGACATTGTGTGCAACTCGGATGGTGGAGAATGAATCAAATCTCCGTGTATCTGGCATTGATGACACTTGCGCACAAAACTGATACAATCTCGCTCCATGGTATGCCAATAGTAACCAGCTCGGAGGATTTTCTTTGCCAACACATATCCGCTCATGTGGGGTCCGCAAACTCCCGAATGTACTTCAGACATGACAACTGTAGCTTGTCTGGCATCTATGCATCTTAATAACCCAAGATCTGGTGTTCTTTTATACAAGACTCCTCCGCTTAAGAAGAATCCATTTGCCAATCGCCTAATGGTCCTCTTTTGATCCCATGTGGCTTGTGTGGGATATATCCCCATTCTGATATACTCCTTGATGTCGTGGAACCACGGTTCACCGTCCAATTCCTCTTCAACCATATTGCAATAAGCATGCTGATCGTGGACTTGAATATGTATCGGATCTACATAAGCTTTGTCCGGATGGTGCAACATTGATGCCAGGGTAGCCAATGCATCGACAACCTCATTATGGATTCTTGGAATATGTTGGAACTCCACTGATTGAAACCGCTGACAAAGATCATGTAAACATTGTCGGTATGGTATGAGCTTCAAGTCTCGGGTTTCCCATTCTCCTTGAATTTGATGTACCAAAAGATCCGAATCTCCCATGACTAAGATTTCTCGGATACCCATGTCTGCGGCTAGCCTTAACCCCAAAATGCAAGCTTCATATTCAGCCATATTATTGGTGCAATAAAATCGCAATTGAGCCGTAACAGGATAGTGATGCCCTGTTTCAGAAATGATTACAGCTCTTATCCCGACTCCTTTCATGTTAGCGGCTCCATCAAAGAAAAGTTTCCAGCCAGGTTTTTCAATTCGCTCCACCTCGTCGATATGCATTATTTCTTCATCAGGAAAATAAGTTTTCAACGGCTCATATTCCTCATCGACTGGGTTTTCGGCTAAATGATCGGCCAGTGCTTGGGCTTTCATTGCAGTCCGAGTCACATAGATGATGTCAAACTCTGTGAGCAAAATTTGCCACTTTGCAAGTCTTCCCGTTGGAATAGGCTTTTGAAAAATATATTTCAATGGATCCAAACGCGAAATGAGGTAAGTAGTATAGGACGACAAATAGTGTTTCAACTTCTGAGCCACCCATGTTAGGGCGCAACATGTCTTTTCCAGATGAGTATACTTAACCTCATAACCTGTGAACCTTTTGCTAAGGTAGTAGATGGCCTGTTCTTTTCTGCCGGTGAGGTCATGTTGCCCCAATACACAACCAAACGAGTTTTCCAATACCATCAAGTAAAGAATCAAAGGTCTTCCTGGCTCTGGCGGGACCAACACGGGTGGGTTCGACAAGTACCCTTTTATTTTATCGAACGCTTCTTGACACTCATCGGTCCATTTGACCGCACCATCCTTTTTCAACAATTTGAAAATTGGCTCACAGGTTGTTGTGAGCTGAGCAATAAACCTGCTGATGTAATTTAACCTTCCCAACAAACTCATTACTTCAGTTTTGTTCCTTGGAGGTGGCAATTCTTGGATGGCTTTGATTTTTGATGGGTCTAGCTCGATACCTCGTCGACTGACTATGAATCCCAGCAACTTTCCAGATGGAACTCCAAATGCGCATTTGGCAGGGTTAAGCTTGAGGTTGTACCTGCGAAGTCTTAAGAAGAATTTCCTCAAGTCCCCAACGTGGTCGGACTGATGCTTTGATTTTATGATCACATCGTCCACGTATACCTCAATCTCTTTGTGTATCATATCATGAAACACTGTGGTCATTGCTCTCATATAGGTTGCTCCGGCGTTCTTCAAACCGAATGGCATTACCCGATAGCAATAAGTTCCCCATGGTGTGATGAATGCCGTCTTTTCTGCGTCTTCTTCATCCATTAGAATTTGATGATACCCGATATAACAATCCACGAAAGATCCTATATCATGCTTAGCACAATTATCGATCAAAATATGGATATTAGGTAATGGGAAATTATCCTTCGGACTTGCTTTGTTGAGTTTGCGGTAGTCGACGCATACTCTAATTTTGCCGTCTTTCTTTGGTACAGGAACGATATTAGCTAACCAAACAGGATATCGAGTGACTCGAATGACCTTTTCTTCCAACTGTTTGGTGATTTCTTCCTTAATTCTCATACTTATATCAGGCTTGAATTTTCTCAGCCTCTGCTTGACAGGAGGCACCGTTGGATCGGTGGGAAATTTGTGAACCACTAAATCAGTGCTCAGGCCCGGCATGTCGTCATATGACCATGCAAAAACATCTTTGAATTCTATGAGTGCTTTAATTAACTCTTCTCGGATCTTTGGTTCGAGATGGACACTTATTTTAGTTTTCCGGATATTACTCGTGTCCCCTATATTGATGTCCTCGGTATCACTCAAGTTAGGTTTGATTTTTTTCTCAAAGTGAATTAACTCTTTACTAATCTCTTCAAAAACCTCATCTACATCATATTCTGATTCATAATCACAATATATTTCTTGAATTAATATTTCGGAACCAGATTGATTTTTAAGACTGGGCTGAGGATTCCTCATGCATGCCATATCACTAGAGCCAGCGTAAAAGGAACTGTACAGGAAAGAAGAAAAAGAAAAGAAAACTATCAGGAATGATAATAAAAAGGAAACTGCTTTTTATTGGATGATGAAAGATAACAAGGTTTGCACACTTCAAACAAACTGTAAGATAAGCTTTGGGATTACAACCCTGAAGTAACCCAAACAAACTGAAAGAAAATCAAAATAAACTACCAAGACTCCTTTCGAATTGGGAGAGGAGTGGCTTTCCAATTATTAAGCTTTGCTTCTGGCCCAACGAATTGAACTTCTACGTTGCTACACCCTTCTCCGCTTTCCAACATATTCACATCATTAAACAATTTCTCGAATCTTTCAATTAATTCCTCCTTAGGATTGACCCGGGATTCAGGAATTGTTGTTATCGGGCGATTTTTAGCACCGGTCTTGACAAAAGACTTTGATAGAGGTGGGACTGGTTTTGGAAGATCCCATGCCTTGTGTTTCAGCTTTCTGGCCTTTTTCATATCGGTGATAGTGGGTATAAATCCCAAACCAAATGTTCCCCAGTTCTCGGGGAGAGATACTAGTTGTATAATTCCTTGCAAAGATGAGCCCAGACCTTTGCCGGGTATAAAACCATTTTTTAACATTTCATAGGCTATCATGACTGATGCAGAGGATATCTTTGGATTCGGAAGGTATTTCCCCTCTGGAATTTTCTCTACCGACACTGTGTCGGACACTTGGTATACCCATGGTCCCTGGTCATTTTCTATTCCCTCGACCGGTACAATGGCACTGCTGCGAGCATTTAAACTTTCTTCCCCATGCACAACTATTTCTTGATGATCCCATTCAAACTTGACAGCCTGATGTAGTGTTGACGGGATTGCTTTAGCAGCATGGATCCATGGTCGACCCAACAACAAGTTGTAAGAAACAGTTATGTCCAACACTTGAAATTCCATTGTGAATTCAACTAGCCCTATTGTTAGTTCCAACACTATGTCGCCAAATGAATCTCTGCTTCCACCGTCAAACCCCCGTACGTAGATACTATTCTTCTGGATCCTCTCCTCTTTAATTTTTAATTTTCTTAAAGTGGAGAGAGGGTAGATATTTGCACTTGACCCATTGTCAACCAATACCCGGGTTACTACGGAGTTTTCACATTTCACGGTGAGGTAAAGAGCTCTGTTGTGCTCGGTACCTTCCACAGGCAATTCATCATCAGCAAATGTAATTCTGTTTGTCTCAAAGATTCTGTTGGCTATTCTTCCCAAATGATTTACAGAGATTTTTTCAGGAACATGAGCCTCATTCAGGATTTTCATCAAAGCCAGACGGTGCTCCTCTGAATGGATTAGTAATGACAACAATGAAATTTGAGCGGGCGTCTTCTTCAATTGATCCACAACAGAATAATCGTGGAGTTTCATTTTTCTTAAAAACTCTTCCGCCTCTTCTTCCGTCACAGCTCTCTTTATTGGTGTTGGATTATTTTTAGTTTTTCTTAACTCTTCGTGTGTAAAACATCTTCCCGAACGAGTCAAGCCTTGCACCTCACACACTTCTTCCTTGACTTCTTTTCCCTTATATATTACAGTCACCCGTTCATAGTTCCATGGGATGGCTTTGTTGTTGATGACTGGCAGCTGGGTTATAGGTGTGATAATAACCCGATCTGTACGGGCTCCTTCCATGAATACAATGGGTTTGTTAGCAACCCCTGGTACTATCACTTTCGGCCTTTCTTGTTTTGTGGCAACTTTGCTCGATGATCCCTCCTCGACTATCATAGATGGTTCATCACCATTTCTGTTCTGCTTAGGTACCGGCTTCTCCTCTGTTAACTGCTTATCTGGCTTGGCTTCATGAGACTTGATCATCATGACAGTTTGTGACGACTTCTTTGTCTCCCCATCAGCTTGTATGATTTCTATCATATTGGCCTCTTGATGGGCTGGCATTGGATTTCTATTGATATTGGGAGCTTCGGGGGTTTGAACCTCGATTTTATTAGTATCAATCAGCTCTTGTATTACATTTTTCAAATGCCAGCATTTCTCCATATCATGGCCTGGTGTACCGGAGCAATACTCACAGCTGATGGTGTAATCCAAATTCTTTGGAGGAGGATTGGGTAGCTTGGATTGTATTGGTCTTAGCATGTCCAGCTGTCTCACCCTGTGGAACAGACTGGTGTATGACTCTCCCAATGGGGTGTAAGTTTTCTTTTTCTGTTCCCTTTCTCCCCTGAATGCTGGCCTAGGCCTGAAACCTGGTTCGGGATAGGCTCGTGGGTGAGTACTTGGTATGGCAGGAGCACGCCAATTGGTGTGAACAGGTGGCTGATTGTATGCTTGAGCATGGTTAATGGAAAAATGAGGTTCCGAAGGGTGATAGTAGTGTTGAGATGAATTGTGGTGGTGAGTTGATTGGTGAGGTCGATGTTGATTATAGTAAGGCGGTGAACCTCTTGGTCCTGACCAAATTCCTGAATCAACTACTGCTGCCTCTTCCCTCTTCTTTCTTCCGATTCTTCCTACCCCGCCTTGAATAGCTTGAGTAGTCGCCTTAATCGCTGAATAGCTCATGATTTTATTTGTCTTGAGGCCTTCTTCCACCATAACTCCCATCTTTACTACTTCGTTGAATGATTTCCCAATCGCTGAAACCAAATGGGCATAGTAAGTTGGTTCCAAGGCTTGGAGGAAGTAGTCTACCATTTCACTCTCCTTCATAGGAGGATCCACTCTTGCTGCCTGTTCTCTCCACCGGAAACCATACTCTCTGAAATTTTCATTGTGTTTCTTCTCAAATTTTGTCAAAGATAGTCGATCTGGGATGATTTCCAGATTGTATTGGAAATGGTATGCGAATGCCTGTGCCAGGTCATCCCAGGTGTACCATCTCCCATGGTCCTGGCGTGTATACCACTCCAAAGCTGATCCGCTTAAACTTTGACTGAAGTAAGTCATCAATAATTCATCCTTTCCCCCAGCTCCTCGCATCTTGCTACAGAAACCCCTTAAGTGGGCTACTGGGTCGCCGTGCCCGTTGTATAGGTCAAATTTGGGCATCTTGAAGCCAACTGGTAATTGCACATTGGGGAATAAGCACAAATCTTTGTATGCTACACTGACTTGCCCACCTAATCCTCGCATTTCTCTGAACGATTGTTCGAGACTCTTGACCTTCCTGAACATCTCTTCTTGTTCAGCATTTTTGGCTGGCTTGTCAATTTCGGTTGGGAGATCAAAACGAGGAGCAGTTGAATGGATTTCGGAGGCTTTGAGGGTGGGCTCCGGGGGGTAATATTGGTTGTCCTGGGCCTGGAATGTAGGCTCACTAGGAGATTTGTGGAATGTAGTCGGGGGAGGTGCTACGAAAACAGGAGTCATAGGTGGAGGAAAATATGGAACTGGTTTCGGAGGTGGAGATTGCGGTGTCTGAGAGGTGGTGCCTCGGTAGTGCTGGTAAATGGGGAAATTTGGGGATAATTCAGTGGTAATATTATCCTGAGTTTGGGTCATTGATGGAGCAGGGTTAGTTGGGTAAGACGGGGGTAACTGTCCTGTAGACCAGGCTTGGTACATCTCAGCCATTTGCTGCTTGAGTTTAAACATCTCTTCTTTCATTTTCCCGACATCCATCTCCTCTAGCTCCATACCTGTGTCAACATCTGGGATAAACATACTTTCGGGTATTGGTCCTTTTGATCTTGTGTGATAATGATAATATGCCAGTATACTCTTTAGAGAAACTAACTGCTTGAATTCTGAAAATGAACAAACTTGTTAGTTTTGAGAGTTTAACACATATATAATTACACGTTGAGATGCAATGCTCCTAGACAAATAATCCCTTTCTATTATGCATTTGCTCGGCTGCTTGTGTCGTCCCAGCTTTCTTGAAATTTTTATTATTGTTCACTTTTAATTTTATTTATTATATATATCTTTTATTGTGGTGGTCGAATCTTATAGAGATTGCCTACGTATCATGCCCCCGCATGAATCAGACCTTGCGTAGTTCGGACACGAGGCAAACACTTTTATTCATTATACAAAGATGAACAGACATTACATTTGAAAACTTTGTAAGAAAATGGCTTGAAACACACACATTTAAATCAAAATAAAAGATACAATTCTTAACATCTCACAACGTGCCCCACTTTCCACTTGTGTTAATAGATTATTTGCTCAATGTGGGGCTTGACCTGGATGACCTCCCAGCGTACGATACATCCTTTCCAACTCCATTGCTAGATGGCGGGCAAAAATGGGTGCATGCTCTGTAAATCTTTCATAATCCATTCCTTGGCAGTTTACGTAACTTTGAGAGGTATAGACTGCCAGGTCGTGGATTTGAGCCCTGAAATCTTGGAGACGTTGGTCTTGGTCCTGCAATTGCTGCTGGCGAGTGGTGGCTATATCTCTGACACGGTTTTCACGATCTAGAGCTGACTCTAATAGAACTCGGAGTCTGGCCTGCTCTAATCTTGCATGCACTCTTTCCCTGTCGATGTCTGCGTGTTGATGTTCTCTGTTGCATTTTCTTGCCTCTTCTAGTTGTGCACAAAGCTGATCTTTCGATCGTATCCAATGGTCTTTTTCCTTCTTGAATTGTGCCATGTCTTCTTCGGATTGCCTTACTTGGCGTTCCTTATTAGATCTGGCCTCTTCGTTTAATTGTTGGATACTTTCTTTTGCTTTGCTCAACGCCCTTTCGTTTTCCGCAAGAATGGAATCATAATCTTGCATTCTTTCAAAAAGATTGGCGATGGTTTTTTGATCCTTCCAGCTCCTCTTTGGTGTCTCAAAAACGCTTTTCATTTTTTGGAATCGAGCATGAAGATTTTCATTCTCACAGGCCAGACTCTTCTTCTCGCCTTCGGCTTCTTGTGCTTGCAAATCTTTCTCCAAACTGAGGCTTCTCAGATTTTCTTTTAGGGCATGGATAGTTGCTTTGTACCCTTTTTCCTTTTCTCCCCAGATCAACCGCTCTTGGATTTTATCATTGATGTTTTGAACATGGGGTCTTTTTGTTGGCCTTCTTAGCTCAGGCTCTGGTACATCATCCACGCGAGACCGTTTTTCAAACCACCTTGCATATCCAGGATTTATCTCACCCTTTGTAGTGTCTGGGACTTGAGTATCACTTTTCAAGTATCGACATCCATTCCACATCTGCTGAAGTAGAGCCTCGGGAATAGTGGCTTCTGGGTGTAATTCGATTACTTGCATACTCAAATCTTCATCATCAGGAACTACTTGATATCTCCCTAGTTGTCTTAGGACTCTTAGTGGCGCATACGGCTGGATGCTTCTCAATCCCAATAGTAGCAGATAACTATTTGAGGTTGACATGTGTATCACTTCCTCATCGGGAGCCATCCCAAAGTCCATTCAATCTGATTTTCCGTTAAAGCTTTTAGATGAGATACCCATGCTTCTATCCCTTCTGGAGCCTGATAATTTTTTATTCTTTCCTCATAACTCTCGATGTAATTATCATTGTTTGACCCATACTGTATGATCTTGGACTGTTGTTGGAGATGTTCAATCACCCACATTTGCAACAAAATTTTGCATCCTTCGAAGACTTTTGCTCCTGATTTACATAAAGTCAAAGCCCGATAAATGTCTGAGAGAATGATAGGGACAAGGGTGTGATTTTCTTTGGTGGTGAGGATTTGCACAACTTTCGCGGTGCGAATATCAATTGTTCGCTCTTTGTTTGGAAAGATCATGATTCCTAGAAAAGCCACCATGAAGGCAAAGCGACGGTGAATCTGCCAAGTGTCTTTGTTTTGCTTGTTAGTAAGGCCTTTCTCATGAATTTCGAACCCATCTGACTTTCCGAACCTTGAATACAAAAAGTTGAAGGAACAACATCCATTGATGACATTGCTTTTCCTGATTTGACTGCTGATGTTCAGGAGACCGAAGAATCGATGTACCGAAGGAGCCTTTGTAAATATCAGGCTTTGATTTCTTAGACTTCCGTCGAAACCAGCATATCCAGCTATCTCCTCTAATGTAGGAGTAAGCTCGAAGTCAGAGAAACGAAAGACATTGTGAACAGGGTCCCAAAAAGTTACTAACGCCGCAATCAGATCATCACGGGGTTTAACTTTCATAATATCCGTGAGATTTCCCAAATGCTTGACGACCCATTTTTGACCATCTTCGCCTAAATCATACCACCACATTTGAAGCTGAAATAGAAACTCTTCTGTATACGTGGATGGGGGGTTTTGCGTGGTGCTCATTTTGTATCTGAAATTTAATTTAATAAAGTCAAGACTCATTTTGAAAATATACACTAAAAATCATTTTCAAAAATTTTTATTTATTAAAACCTTTATTTCAAGATTTAAAACTATTTTTTGGAATTTTTTTTTTAAAAAAACAACCCATTTTATTCCTTGGTTCTCACCATGATTTCATTTAAGCTGGTCAACAAGCATGTTCGAGGCAAATGAATGCACAAGTAGCAAGAAGGATGCATCAGGATGGTCTTTTTGTTTCGGGTTCACCTGTCCTAGACAGACCCAACCCCTGTGTTGAGTCTCCAAAGCCAAATGTACATGATGCAAATAGACGTTCCTACTAGGGATCCGGTACATGGCTGAGTTATTCTAGGTGAAAAACCTGAGGTTAATTGTTCTAAACCTGGCTTACCCAAACGGACAGTTTGAGCCGAAGTGGGGGCAACGTACCGGGAGCACGAAAGTCTACCCGGCCTAGTTACTTGTCCCAACTCCGTCTTATTTGGTATGACTTTAACAGAAAGGTGGGCCACGCGCACGTGTACACCATAAATTCAGAAGGCTCAGAAAGAAGGAGGTTTCGTAGCAGTTGTATATATTCACAATTCAAATAATATTAAAGCGGTAAAAAAAACATTTAGCATGTTAATCATATAAACAGTTGAAAATCATATAGTAAATAAAGCCAATTATCGCAGTTATTTTAAGCTCGAATTCTTTAAACCCTGAACCAGTGGTTTTGGGTTACAGCAGCACTTTTATCCCCAGCAGAGTCGCCAGAGCTGTCGCACCTCCTTTTTACCGCGCCCGCGGGGCGCGTGGGGAGTTTTCTCCAATTAAAGGACAGTCGAAACGGGATTTATTTAATTATTTCTGTTTCAGAGTCGCCACCTGGGAATTTTAAGGCGTCCCAAGTCACCGGTTTAAATCCCTGAATCGAGGAGAATATGACTCTATTTATTATTCTGCGAACCAGAAATCCTGAGTAAGGAATTCTGTTAATCCGGAAGAAGGTGTTAGGCATTTCCGAATTCCATGGTTCTAGCACGGTCGCTTAACTGTTTTTATTATTGGCTTAATTATTTTTTTGATTTTACTAAATACGTTTTTTTTATTTCATGATTTTACTACCGCTTTTACTTATTATTTACAATTATATAAACGAATTACGCGTACGTATATTCGTATTATATACCTTCCATAATTACGGGGATCATGTCACGCATACGTGTACACAATATAATTGACCATATTATATCCTTTATTACAAATTCATATGTTCGTGATTTAAAATAAAATTAAGAACGTCACCACCCTTATATTTAAACAGTGAACTGCACATCCCGGGTTATATGAAATTTTTTTTTTACATCCTCGAAGAAATCCCTTTTATTAAATATTCGCTCGAAATTGTGCGTATGCATAATCCGATTTTGCTTTTAAAAATATAATCAGAGTACGCAAACGCATCCCTAATTGCGCAAAATATTTGTAATGGTATTATGGATTTTTCACAAATTGTTTGTTATATCTACACATTTTATATGAAAATCCTGAGGAATTCACATTTTTAGGATGCCTTTAATTTTTTTTTTTAAAGGATTCACAATTTATTAAATATTGCCCGTCGATTATAATTTTCGAGTATAAATTATATTCATCCACACTATTCTGATTCAAAGAAAAGAATAAAAATATGATTAATACTGTTTTTAGCAAATACAATATATATATATGCCAAAGAATGAATTGTATATGAAACTAACAAGAATGATTTATGAAGGGAAGAACTATTTTTTGAAGAATTTTTATTATTTTTATTTAGTGCAAATTCTATTTCTACTTACCATTGATATAAAGTATTGCAATTTATGCTTGTACACCTCATTTCATTCTCATATACTTGCTTTTAATCTAATAGGCCTAATTGTTTGGTTAATTTATTTATGAGGGTAAATAGGCATCAAGTTGATAAGAAAAGAATTATTATACAAGCTGATTCAATAAAATTGCCTTACATGCAACCTAACTGTATGTCGTAAACATCGTAACAAGCTATATCATATCACTTTTCGCCAATGGTTATACACGCATCTATTATCTTATACATGAAAAACACCACCAACACCATTTTAATCTTATTTAACAATAAATGTTACTAGTGTAGTTTTCTTGATATTTCTACATTACTCTTTACTTAGCTAACAACACCAAAAAAAATTTAAATAATGGCCAACATTCATGCCCTATTCCCTACCTTGACAACTTAATTATAACCTCCTTTAATGAAAATTTAGAAATTAACCTTATTACAACACTTATACAAACTTCAAGAAATGACATTTAACTTACAGTCATCCCGTCAACATATACTACTTATTTAATCATGAAACAAAGCTGAATTTTTAACTAAAGAGCTCAAATGAATAGAAGATACTATTACAATTCAAACTTTATTTATTGTCATGTTGAAACCCTTCACAACATAGGTTTTAAAAGATATGTACCTGGCAATGAAGGAAGAAGGAGTTAAGATTTCAGCAGTAGCAGCAGTAACAAATTCAGCAGAATAGCAGTATACAGCAAGTCTGAACAAGACCCGTTAACCCAGATGAACAGTGACAGAAACTTGAGGAAAAATTTCAGATTCAAACTGAACAATATCCACAAACAAACAACGGACAGATTCTAGAATAACATTTTTCAGATTTCAGTTTCTTTCCTATTTCAAATTCACATTCCTAATTTTCTGTTTCTGCATTTGTATCTGTTTCAGATTTTGTGTGTGTGTGGATATTCTCTTTTTGTTTCTTTTTCTGTTTTCTTCCTCTCTTTCCTCTTCTTACAAAATAATCTGATTTCTGTTTCTGATTCTATTTCTATTTCTTCCTTTCTTTCTGTTTTTCTCAAATGTATCTGTATTTTTTTTTCTCTTCAAAATCTGCCTTTTAAATCAGATTTTTCTCTCTCTCAATTCCCTCTTAAAATCTGATCTCTATCTTTCTTCAAAATTTGTATTCAAAATCTGACCTCTTAAAATCTGTTGGCTTCCTGTATTTATACAGGTCTGTCCCTTTCTTTTTAAGTGCTGGCTGGACCCTTTTCTTCTTTTAAAATCAGAAAGTTCCATTAAAAACTGCTTTTGAATACTTTAAATGATCTTATCCTGATTTTAAGCAGCCTCATTACCCTTTGTTCCCCATTATTATCTTAAACTATAGCCACTAACATTCCACTTTCAGCTCACTATTATTATCAGATTACCTTCACTATTTTACCCCAGAAATGCCCCTGAAATCTTGCTGTAATCACTGTTATTACTGCCCTAAAATTCAGAATCTATTACAAAACAGATTTTAAAATCTGTCCAGGCTTAATTATCCTTCTGATTTAAACAGCTAGAACCAATCCTAGACAAATTCTTAAGATAATTGTATCTACCTAACCCTTGTAAGCTTGAATTCAAACTTAACATCACAATAACATTACACTGAATTCAGTATAATAATTCAAACTGAACTTTAACTTTGAACAAAATTAAACAAACACAGGAGCATTGTCAATATACTGACAATGCCCTGAAACTCAATGTTCAGAAATCAACATATACACACCATTGACAAACTTTCTGCTTATTAAACGAGAATCAATTAATTGGGAAGAACTAATTGACTGATTTCAATGATAATAATCAATTCCAAACAGATAAACAAGGTATTACAAACAGCATTAATGGCAATAAGAATTTACAAAACAACTAATCGACGAACTTAATCGAGTCGATTACACATATTATAAACACTCATAAACAACAGAAACAATAGTATAATTCTGATCAAATAGACGAGTATGAGACAGTATAACAAAATTGACTAGAAAATTATGAAAAATTAAACAGACTAATGAAACAAACATAGAATACATGTAGAATACACATAAGAAACAGAAAAATTACCTCTGAACCTTCAAATTCAACCGGACTCAAACTCAACTTGGGTTCGGGCTTTTTGAAATCAAACAGACCTTAGTCGAAGTATTTTCAACTGAAAATACTTTGACTAAGGTCGATTAAACCTCAATCTTTCGTCTGAATTGAAAAAGATTCCAATCTTGGAAAATTTAGGGTTTCAGATCTTGAATTTTAAATCCGAACACTTCTGGGTAGATTCGAATCAAACCAATGATGACACAAGGGTGAGGGAAGCCTAAGGGTGATTTGGTGTTAATTTGAACGGGATCTGAGTGAATTCATTTTTGATTCGAACCTTCAAAAGAAGATTCGAAGAGTTCTGAGGGGATTCGAACCAAACCAACACTAGATCCATAACGAGGCATGCTAGGGGGTGCTATGGTGTTAACTAGGGGCTGTTTGGTTTAGATCTGAGCTTGGCTCGAATCTTCAAATGAAGATTCGAGAACCTTCAGGGAGATTCGAGCCAAGCGGATAACATATTCGGATAGAGGGTGTTCAGTGGGGTTCTGGGGTGTTATTTTGGTGACCGGCGGCGTTGTTGCCGCCGGGTTTCAGGCGGTGGGGATGTTAGGGCGGCTAGGGTTAGGGGTTTGTTTGAGGAAGACGATGATGAACAGTGGAGAGGGGGGTGTTAAGTTAGGGGGCCGGGGTAGGGGTTTGGACTTATATAGGGACGGGGTGGGTTGATGCTGACCGTTAGATCTAGTAGAATGAAAGGTCAGGATTTATCCACTTAACCAAATGATGTCGTTTGGTTTAAGCTGGGGGGACGGGTTGAACCGGGTATCGGATCGGGTAATGATTACGGGTTAGGTTCGTGGGATCTCAGCCGTTGGTCGGCTTTGATCCAACGGTCACTGATAAACTACGACCAAACGATGTCATTTTGACTCGTTTGAATAAGACCGGATCTGGGCTGCCTGGATTGGGCTGAGGGGGGGTAACTTGGTTTTGGGCCTGGATTTTAATCCAGGTCCGATATTTTTTTTATTTTTCAATTTATTTTTTATTTTTCTAATTTAAATTTCTAATTTTAATTATAAAACAATTTTAACTTCTAAACAATATTAATCACACAGTGGAATATTTAAAATAGAACAAAATGCATATTTTTGTGATTTTATTTTGAATCAATGCATAATTAAATCCTAGATATGCATGCAACATGTATTTTATTTTATTTTTCATTTTATTATGGCAACGTAAATATTTACGGATATAAGACAAATATTTAACAAACATCACGCAAATTCAAAAATTGCACAATAAAAGAAATTTATTTTATTTTTGATTTATTTTGGAGTAGTTTTCGTAAGGCAAAAATCACGTTCTCACACATACACATAAGGTGATACCTAGGATTAAAGATCATTCAACTTCTAAATACACTTGTATACAAAAACATAACTACATATATACTAATTTTAATACCTATATACAAATATATACTAATTTATACATATTTATACATATATATAACAACATATACAATTAATGACATACCTTGTTGCATTAGATCTCTTCACCTTGAATTGGAACCTCTCGCGTACAGCCAAGTTCTTCATCACATTCATGACTGTCTCTTTATCTTTATAAACTTGATCCTCCTCAACAAATTCGTTCAACATATTATCTATTATACCCGTGTTTTCACTAAGTTTCGTGTTTTCAATCAATTCGATATCATGCATAATCTCAGTGCTATCAATTGTGGATACATCTATAGAATTGGAACTTGTAACAACCAAACAACTTGAACTTGTAGCAACCAAATAACTGGAACTTGTAGCAACCAAACGATTATCATAAATCTCTTTCACTGTCACAAACAAGGGATATTCAGTGAAATTCAAGCTTTTCTTCTTTAATTCGATATACACTTTTACACCTGTATCATTGTATATCAGAATCGGTTGCAAACCATCATTTGGGAGAAAGTTAATCTCTATTGTGTTTAACTCACTATTGATCCTAATCTGTTCCGAAATAGCTGCAACTAAATTGTTGTAGCTGAATGTCGACTCGATTATTACACAATCGCTGACGAAATTGATAAACTTATTTTCTTCCCATTCACCACTATGAAGAACGTAAACGGGAAAAAGCTCCATCGAACAAAAAATTAAAATCAAAATTGCAGCCAAAAATGAGAATTGCGCTGATTTGTAGCAAAAAAAATTGAAGAAATTCGAGATGAAAAAGAAATTCTAGGGTGTTTGGGGCTGCATTGATCGCAAGATCTCATTTTTGTAGTATTTGGGGAAGAAGATTGAAAAGAATCAGAGAAAATCCAGCTGAAACAAAGAAAATCCCGCTTCTTACTCCCCAAAAACGAAAATAACGCCCCTTTTTCGAATATGAGCCTCTAATTTTTGGGCTATTCAATTGTAAATTGAAATTTGGGCTATAAAGTTGAAAAGGAGGCAGCCCCGTTGTTTTAATATGAAATTTTTCCATTTACGTCCCTAGTCACTTGGCCGAACAACCCATAAAAAAATGACCCATGTTTGAAGCCCTTATCCAATGTAGCCCAGGTTGTACATAACCTGAAAATTATTTTTCACCGGTTAGCCCACCCCTTATTTCTGCGTTCCCCTTTTTTCTTCGTTCCTCTTTTTCTTCGTTCTTATTCTCCTTCCCATGTCAGCCTTTGCACCACAAAATTTCTCTACTATTGTTATTCTCCTTCAATTCTTTTTCAGATTTCAATGGTTAACTAAGGATCTGAAAAATAAAAGTCACCATTACAGGTGGTTCGAAGATTCGATTTCAGAAATTGAGTTTTTCGATTTGTTAGTTGTTTGGAATGAGTGTTGTCTCAATTGATTGGAATCATCAAGATAAGTTCAAAACTTAAATTTCAAGTGATTTGGAGTAGATTTAGGCTATATTTGAGTTAAATTTCAGAGGATGTCCAAGGAAGAAGAAGAACACGTGAAGCTCCATTGATAGGATTCATTTGTATAATAATGTATAATATTATATAAATAGTATATAATAGTGTATAAACACAATTTATACACTATTATATCCAAGGTTGATACATTATTTACAGGTATTTGGTGAATTTCTCGCATTTTGTTCTTCTTATACACCTATATACATAGTGTATCAAGAATATTTTCACTCTGTGATTATACATTTTTATACACTTTTATACAACTATATACATAATGTACCTCTTTGTATAAAAGTGTATAACATTGTATAAAAGTGTATAAGCACCGTTGACGAAATTTTTGTACAATTTTCACTTGCAATTGTTGTATAAAACTAGTCCAAATCTCTAGCAAATAGTTTCAAACTTTGTATACAATCTATTTAAACTATTTCTAATAAGTTCAAACAATACACACTCCAAATTTCTCACAAAATCATAATCGAAATTTAACAAGATTAGTATTAAAGGAGATGAGATTTTAGGTTTCTCGTGTCTGTTTTTGCATTTTGCAGTTGTGATAGGTATGTATAAACTTGAAGATATACAAAATTAAAAAAACATCAGAGAAGTATTGGTTATGGAAGAAGGCACGAATGAATGTTGACTGAATGGGGAGCTGATTTTTGTTTTCAGTTTTGTTTTGCATATGATTCTTTTTCATTAATTAAATAAATTAAATATTTATGGGTGAAAAATGAGGAGAGAGCTACAATAGGGGTAGATAAGAATAAATGGGGTTGTTATAATTAGAGGGAATGGGAAAAGAAACGATCTTATTGATATTTGGCTACACATTTGCAAACTTGTAACTGGGCTAAAATAGTGCAAGATCAACTTATGGAGTGCATTATTGTAAAAATAGCACGGTATAACCAGTTTTCGGCCTGGTCATTCAAAAATAGCCAACGTTTACTAAGTCAATGAAAAATAGCCACTATTTTGCTGCAAAAACAGAGACCGGTATGCTTGCTGGAACTCCAGTATATTATGCTGGAGTTCTAGTGTACTTATGCTGGAACTCCATCATATTATGCTGGAGTTCCAACATATTTATCCTGGAACTCCAGTATAATATGTTGGAGTTCAAGTATACTTATGATGGAACTCCAGCATAATATACTGGCGTATTTTCCGGGTTTTAACAGTGTTTTCGCTCAGATTTATCTTTACATGAAAAGTGGCTAAATTTCGATTACTTTTGAAACTGGGCTATTTTTGAACGACCAGTTATAAATCTGGCTATTTTTGAATTTCTCCCTGCATTATTCTGTAATTTTGTCATAAATTTTATATAGAGTTTCTTTAAATATGACATTGAGTCATACTTCTAATAATAGAATAATATTGAATCCTATTTGAAGTTATATTTAATAGAAGAATTTGAATCCTTGTGAGTATCCACGGTAAATCTTAAATATTACCATTCTATCCAATATGGAATAATCTCTTTTAAAGAAATAATTTAATTTCAAAGATGTAAAAGCTTATTAATATTTTTAGAATATTTTTGTTGTTCAAAATTTAGTATGGAACATTCATGCTTTTACAATAAAATAAAATAAATATATAAATAAATAGATAGATCGATAGATACATAATAGATTAACATGGCCTGAATTCCTTCAAACGTTCAGATTATTAGTATCCAAAAAGGAATCAAACGTTTGAGTGTGGGGAATGGCAATTTACGCTTATTTCATTGAAAATCTTAGGCAAAAGCCTTATATAAACAAACGTTTAAGCCATGACTTTGGAATTAAACTTCTACACCATATGGGATTTATATCCCAAAGTGCGGTAAAATGGGATTTTTCAGTCTCCTTGTCTAAATAACTAACTGAACTAATATACGGATAGGTTAGCCTCGTCAACTTTGTGTAACGTCCTATGTGTAGTTTGAATGGGAAAATAATTCTAGGCTTAGGTGATTTACATTTATGTTCTCAAATTATATAAATATTTAAGGTTATAAAAGTCGATCAATATTTCAAGGATATTTTGATCGTTCAATATTTAGCATAAATTATTCGTACTTTTATAATAACTAGTTTTGGAGTACGCTTGTTGCGCGTGTATATCATACTAAAAAATATAAACTTTTTAAAAATCACATAAATAAATATTGTAAGAAATATTTTTGCACTATAAAATAAAAACTAAAGGAAAAAGTTATTATTACAAGATTGGCTTGATATGTGAATTTGATATTGTGAGATAAACACATTCCAGTCCTTTTTTCATCATATTAAATCTTTTTTATTCGCATCAAATATTTACATCAAATTAATTTCGTGCTTTTAATATAGCATATAGATTACTTCGTCTCAACAAGTATAAATTTTATAAAAATTACATAATTATTTTTAGGAAATGTATGTTAGTAACAAATGATAATGCGCACACACCACCTATTCCAAAAATGTCTATTTAAATCAGTCGATACTGTCACACCCCCTTTTACCCCTCCAAAAGATAATGTGGGTTATGGATTGTGGGTTAAAGAGTTTTTCCAATTAAAGTGACAATTTGAAATAGGGATTATTTTATTTACAGGGTCACCACTTGGAATTGATTTTTGTCGGTGTTCCAAGTCACCTTTTATTTGAATCCCAATTCAAAGGAAGGTTTGACTCTTTTACTATTGGTCAGCAAAAATAAAGTCCGGATAAGGAATTCTGTTGAACGGGGAGAAGGTGTAAGGCATTACCCGAGTCCCGTGGTTCTAGCACGGTCGCTTTATTGACTATATTTGGCTTATATTATGTAATTACTCATTTTAGGACCTATGTTTATTTTATATTTTACCACTTTTAATTACTTGATTACAAAATCTTGAAACGAATCACACGTACATATACTCTTTTGGTGCGTCAAAATCTATGTCACGCATACGCATACACAACTAATGACACTTGATTATTACTAAGATTGTTTGGCCAAAGTCACTTAAAGGAATTACATGTCTTAAGCCTCTTTTCAATTAAGTCCAAATCTGTATTAGTCCAGTGCCGATAAATCCCACCATCTCACCTAATCTAAATATATTTTAACAAAATTGCTTATGTTTTTAAAACGACAAACATTTTTACATATGTTTAATTCATTAGATCTACTGATTCAGGGCATTAAGTTGATAAAAGACAAGAAAACAAACAATCATCACATTTGAAAAAAACTAAAATAAACACATGGCTAAAAGACAAAGAAACAAATAACATATTAAAAATTGGTGTAAAAATATACCTTGTATTGATTGAATCCAAACTTTAAAATTGCTGGTACTAAACAACCAAACCAAGAGCGACGACCGCCACCGGGAACCTCCAATGGCACAACATTGTCGAAAGCACGAAATTGACTGAAAGTGGAGAAGTGTCAGACCTATTTCAGGGGTATTTTAGGCTTGGCTTTGGGTAGCATTAGAGCTGATTTTCGGGGTTGTTAGCAGCTGATCTCTGCTGTTGTTTTAGCGCTGTTGCGACTGGTTTTTGGCTGATTTTAGAGCTGTGTTAATGGGTTGAAAAAGGGTGCTGGACATGGACGAATTTTTTGCTGGGTTTGAGGATTGTTTCGCTGTCTTTTGGAGCTTGAATTTCCAGCTGGTTTGGGTGGGTTTTGGGCGACTTTTGGCTGCCTTTTTGCTGTTTTTTTCAGCAATTTCGCAGCAAATTTCCCTGCTCTTTTTTGGCCTCTGGGGTCGAAGTTTGAGTTGTCCCTCTTTTTTTTTTTTAAGAGGAGCTTTACATGGCTGCTTTTATGGCGGAAAAAATGGAGTGTGATGGCTGCTTTTTTTTTGACTTTGTTTGTCGAAAGTGACCAGTTCTTCATGAGCTTTACAGCTGGGTTATTTAGGATGCAAGATGATGCACTCATCCTCTTTTCACACGCTCATTTTCCTTTTATTGTCCCCTACTTTCCTCCTTCTTTTTTTGACTTTTTTGTTGTGTGTGTTTGTATTAGTAAGATATAGTGGAAATGTGAGTTGTGAAGGAATAATTGTGTTAGTGGTAAGGTTCGTGCTAAATGATGTGAAGGAGTTAAAAAAATTCAAGCATGGTCAAAAATTAGATGCTCACAGATACATGTTTATTGATTTAAATGTTACAAATATTTTAGGCTAATTATGTTGCACTTGATGTATTTATAAAAATTGAATATGTATTGTTCAAGGAAAATATAACAACAAAACTACGTTTAATAAATAATTAGTTAAATTAGTTCAATATAATTCTCAAAGTTGGTGCATATACATTTTGAGAGATAATTACTGATTCTATTATAAAACATAGGGTCCTCAACAACTAATGCAACTGATTTTAAAGTAAATCATTATCCTAAATAGCACAAAGAAGATCCAAAAAATCATATAGAAAATAAAAATCAATCAACATCGTTAAATCTATAAAAATCAAAGAATGCAACTCGTTTTAAGTTATATACGGATTATGCTTACTTTCTCCAAGTCGAATCCATAACTGACCTAGCGAGATGTTGGGAAATCAAAACAAGAAAAATAAGATGTTATGTAAAGCAGGACACTAACGAAAAATTGAACACTAATTAAAATCAAGCATCAAAGTAATAAAAAAAATAAGATGGCAAATGGTTAAAAAAGCCAAAAACAAAAATAAAGAGAAAGAAGAAGATACCTATGTGATGTAGTGGACATGAAGTTATGAACGTATCATGAGAAAAGTAGTAATTGGTTTCCATACCTCTCGTATACAAGAGAAGAATTAGAATTGGATGTCGAAACAAACTGTGTCTTTTGGGCAGTGTCATTGTGCGAGTGGGATTAATAGTCCAAAATATTAGGAGTTTTTAATAAGGAAAGATTTAATAATTAGTATTTTAAATGATTTTAAAGTCCAAAAATATTAGGAAGATAACTTAGATTACTATTTTGTTCGGTGTAAAAATATATTTTTAAGGGTATAAAAGGCGAACGACATTTCGCTAAGGGCCTTCATGCTTTTAATATAATATAGAATAAATATAAATAGATATAGATATAGATATAGATATAGATAGATAATATTCATCACTTACTTAGGAGATTAGAAAACGATGCAGTGTTGTTTGTTTCTTTGCCATGTTTGCGTCGTTTTAAATGAATTGATTTTTGAATTATAGTGAGAACTGAGAAGATTTGTATTGGTATTTTCGATTGTTTTGTTATGTTAACCCCAAAAAAATGTGTTGGATAGAAAAATAATAAATATTAGAAAATAAATTACTTTATCCTTTTTCTATGAACATCTGCTTTTTTTAATGTATCAAAATATACGTCCCTCTACCAATAATGTATTTATATAAATTTTCACTAAAGCGTAAACTTTATAGATTATTTACTCTAAGGGTCATTTGTTCGAAGACAAGTTATGCAGGATTAATAATACAAGAGTTAATAATACCGAAAATTAGTAATTCATGAATTATAATGCGGGGATTAAAATGCAAAAATTTTATTTTTTATTTTTACTTTTTTAGATAATTTTTTTAGCATCTATATTCTTATATTATATTATATCTTATATAAATAATAAGTAAATTTCAACATAAGTTATGCAGATATTATTTTAAGAGAAAAATAAATGAAGCAAACTAAATGATGTCTATAATTGTGGAGAGTTTAATGTGGTGATTAAACCTTGTTTACCTTTCAAATTGGATAATAATTGAATTTGTACGCGATTTTAAGGATATGTGATATAACTTGATACAAATTAAGAAGACACATTAATATTGAAATTAACGGTAAGAAAATAAATGCAAACCACAAAATTGAACAGCCTCTGACTTTGATCACCCTCGAGTCAAGAAATATCTCAACTAGTGTTAGAACTGAACGACAAGGTGAGAAGAACTAGAAATGATTAGTATATTGCTTTCTTTTGTGTGTGTTATAATGTATCCTACAAATGATCTGAACCCCCCTTTGTATAGTAGGGGTGTTCTACTTTTGGTATAATTCTATACAAGGTAAAAATCTCATGATTTGCTAATTAATCGGCCTCTTCTTGATACATGCCGAGATTTTCGCCGTGATCCTTGACCAATTGCAGATATTTCGGCTTTCCGTTATTTGGCTCGGTAAGTTTCCCTCGATCTTGCTCGGTCTCTGGGTCACAAACTCGACGATCTAATTTTACATCTTGGTTCGATATAACCCGAGCTCAAGCTTTGACCTGCCATGTTTCAGCCTAGATTTGTCAAACAATGGACGAACCCAGTTTTGACCGTATACAGAAAGTCCCCTCGTTTTTCGGAGAGAAGATGACGAGAAACGATATGAACTTCCGAACCTCGCTCCGATAGATCATGACGCAAGCGACAAAAAGTCGTTGAAACGTCCCGTCGGTCCAGTCTCCAAGGCATTAAATGTGTGGTTTTGAACATTCATTAGTAAACTATAAATATCCCAACTTTCATTCATTCAAACTTTATGTTCAAAAGCTTCTTCTACTCTTGTTCTTTAAGAATCTCTTCACTCTCCAACTTTTGTGCCAAGATTTCTTGAACCTTTTGCGGCAACTAAGCGTACCTTCTTAATATCCTTTTCTTCATCTTTGCTTTAAAATGGCGAAAACTTGTAAGACTCTTCCACAGAAAGAAAAAGTTTCTTCATCATGGCCTGTCGGCGATAGGATTGCGGCGGAGCCACTCCCTGAAGAGTTCGTTCCAGGAGGGTGGCTGATCGGTGCTGATTTCAAGATAGAAAAAACTTCCTCGATACCGAGTCGATGTGAGCCGGTCTCGGGATATATATATACAATCACCGATGATCTCCTCTTCAAGGTCAAAGAGGATTGTAACTGGGTCGATAAATAAGTGGTAGTGCCCTCGCCTGAGGAATCAATTACCACCCATATGGAGGTTTTTTTTAGGTGTTTACACTTACCTCTTCATGTTGGGTCCCTTAGACCCGATCATTATTGCCTTCTGCAAAAGGTATGAAGTGACCCCCAGTCATATCAGTGTTATTAAAAGTGCACGTTTCTCGCTTAAAGCGCAGAAGTGAGGTGAGGCGACTGCCCTGCGCTTTTCTGCCCTAAACCGCGACTCACATGAATAAGCGCACGCTTTACCCTAAAAAGCGAGAAGCGAGGCGATGAAAAAAGCACAGAAAAGCTCGCTTAAGCGAGGTCCAGGCATCTGCTAGGGTTTTAAAAAAAATAACTTCGCAAATACACTTACGCAAATACTCTGCTGCAAGCGACGACTACATTGTTCGACGGGTAAGTTTCTTCTTCTTCTTCTTCTTCTGATTTTTTTCAGTTAACTATTTGACTCCCATTTCTCTTATTCTTTCTATTTTTTTCAGTTTTTATTGCTCTGTTCTTCTGCCCTAATTTATGCTATGTTTTCTCTGTGTGCTCTGTTTTTTGTTATTTTCTATTCTTTCACTGTTCTGGTTCGTATCCTTAATTATTCTTTTTTTTGGATTGTTGATTGTAGTAAATTCATTCTTATTATTCAATAGCATCAAGCCAAAAAAGAGATCCAACTTGGGCGAAGGAGTTGCAATTGGTAGTACTAACACAAAAATGCAATGTATCTTTTGTCAAAAAATTTATAACGGTAGAATACATCATCACAAGAGACATTTAATTGGTGGTTTTAGAGATGTCAAAGAATGTCCAAGTGTTCCGGATTCTGTTAAGCAAGAAATTAGAGAGTATGTTGAGAGAGAAAATGAGTTAAAAAATCCAATGAGCCATGGAGCATCTATGATTAATCTTCTTAATGAAGATAGTCAAATGGATGAGGATGACCTTGAAGTCAATGATATATCAATGAGACCACCTCCCTCAAAATCTCAAGGAAAAAATTCAACAAGTAGAAGTGGATCATCCACCGCCGGTAGCAATGTGAAAGGTCCTCTTAATCTTTTTTCTCGCAAAAACCAAATGAAAAGAGAAAGGGTGAAGCTATGGACTTAGATTCTTGTAGGAAGAGTTTAAGGGAGCGCGTTGTAGATGCTTTTGCCAGGTGGATGTATGATGCAAGACTCCCTTTTAATTGTGTAAATTACACCGATAGTTTTGGTGAATTTATTGAGGCCGTAGGCCAAAATGGCCCAGGAATGAAGCCCCCTACCTATCATGAAGTAAGAGTTCCTTGTCTAAAAAAAGAGGTGGAGAAGACAAATAAGATTGTCGAGGAGCATAAGGTGCAATGAAAAATTTATGATTGTTCCATTATGATGGATAAATAGACAGCAAAAAAAATGGAAAAATGGTCATTAATGTTTTGGTGAATTCTCCGAGAGGTAGTGTTTTTTTTTAATTTTATGATGCTAGTGACTCTTCAACCGGTTCCAATAAAATATTCAACTTGTTTGAGAAAACAATATTAAAAGTTGGACCGGAAAATATGGTTCAAGTTGTTACTGATAACACAAGTGATAATAAAAAAGTGGGTGACGTGTTGAAAGGAGTTTTCCCGAATATTTTTTGGACTCCTTGTGCTGCACATTGTATCAACTTGATGTTTGGTGACATTTTCAAGTTAGCCCCATATTTTACAGGTGAACAAGTGGTTCTTATTTTGTATTTTAACCTTCATGTTAATTGCTTATACTTATTAACTATGAAATTTGATTTCTTACAGTTTTTGCTAAGGCGATCAAGATACGTTCTTACATTAGTCAAAGGCCATTGTTGTTGAACATGATGAGAAGAGACAGAAATCAGAGAAATTTGGTAAAACCGGCTAAGACAAGATTCACGACAGCTATCATGACTTTGCATAGTTTTTACCTGCAAAAGAAAAATTTGCGAACCTTGTTCATGTCAACCAAATAGAGTGAGAGTATCTATGCAAAGGAAGCTCTTGGGAAAGAAGTTGCGAGATTTATTGCTGGTCCATATTTTTTGAATGACACTGTTCAAGCACTTAAAGTTAGTAATCCTTTTGTTACTGTACTTCGTTTGGTGAATGGGGATAGAAAAGAGATACATTTATGAAGCCATGGATAGGGCTAAAGAATCTATTGAGAAGGCATTTGATCATGATAGGAGGAAATATGAGAGAGTTTTTGAAATCATTGCTAAAAGGTAGACGGATCAACTTAATTAACCTTTACATGTAGTAGGGCATATTTTGAACCCCAGATTCTTTTATACAAATAACGAGAAGAAGACTTTAGATGTAGACATGTGAAAGGGGTATCATGCACGTATTGCAAAGTTGGTTCCAGATAAAGCGATGAAAGACAAAATAGGCGAAGGGCTTGGTGTGTATATGCAAGCCGATAGAATACTTGGATTAGCTTCGGCCATTAGAGGCAGAACCAAATTGGCACCAGGTAAGCAAGTTCTTTCAATTGTTTTACTCTTTAGAGCTTTAACTTTTAAGTTATTAACTTCTAAAATAATACTTCTACAGTTGAATGGTGGATGCGATATGATTATGAAGCTTTAAACTTGCAATAATTTGCTATTAGAGTTCAAAGCTTAACTTGTAGCTCATCCGGATGCGAGAGAAATTGGAGTGTTTATGAACATGTGAGAAGCTATATTACATTATTACTAAATTGAAGTGTATCTCAATTGTCCTAAGTACTCCTCTTAATTACCTTCTACAACTTATATGCAGATTTATACTAAGAAGAAGAATAGGCTTGAGCTAAAGAAACTCAATGATCTCGTGTTCGTAAAATATAATAGAACATTGGCTCGTCGTTACAAAGCTCGCAATATTATTGATCCAATTTTATTTGATAACATTGATGAAGCAAATGAATGGTTAACCGGAGCCCCCAAAAATCGTGAAGAAGAAGAAGAAGAAGAAGAAGAAGTATTTGAAGGAGAAGGTTTCACTTTTGGTCATGTTGCTATGGCAAGTGGAGTTGAGGAGAATGTTTATGGTTTTAGGGGAAGTACTTTAAGGAGCAAAGAAAGAGTATCTACAAGTACAAGTACATGTACAAGTAGAACCCTAATTGATGAAGCCTCTGATGAAGAAGAAGAAAAAGATGACCAATATAATAACTCGAACATGACGACACATCAAAAGCTTGGAGATCTTGTTGAAGAATAGGATGTTGCTCCTTTTGTGATTTTGTTTTGCATTTGCTTAATATGTTATGACTTTTGAGGATTATTCACTATCTAGTTTTAGTATCTATTATTTACTTCTTGATTTAAGAATTTAAACATTTGCTTAATATGTTATTTTTATTGAGTTCTTGGCCATTTATCTATGCCTATTTAATTTATGTGTTAAATTGCGCTTCATATGAAAAAAGTGCACGCTTCGCTTCGCTCTTCTCACTTCGGTGAAGCGAGGCCTTCTCGCTCTCCAAAACACTGGGTCAGATTCACCCATATTTCTAGAGGATAGTGATTCTTTTTTATTTTTTCGTAAACAAAATCGAGCGGTGTACTTTCACCCTCGATCACCTTATGCGCCTGTACAGTCCCCGACTCTATCGAGGGGATTAATCAAACTTGCTCGCTGGGCCACCAGGGCCCCGTTCTCGAGTATAGATAAGGATCGGGACCGAGTTTGGATGGGTCGATTTGTTCAAGTGAGGACCTCGGACTTGATCCCTGCCGAGTATATGCCATTTCTCGAGAAATGGAATATGAAGCGTAAGTATAACTTCTCCTTAAGGATTTTATTTATTGTTTCTTCCCTTTGCTTCCTTCTTACGGTATTTTTATGGTGCAACTGTGTCTCGGATGTCAGATGCAGTTCCTCAACTCAATGAGCGGGTCGAGGGCCTGGTGCCACAAAGACCATATTCCGATCCCGCATGGCACGAATTGTCGAAGGGTCGGTGAGAGGCGCATAATCATGGTAAGTTTTCTTTTCTGATGTAATAATGTTTGATTTCCTCCTTGCGCTATCGAATTCTTTTCGATTTTATTTTCTTTTGTAGGTCTCCCCAAAGATGTTTCTATGAGGTCTCCATCCGGTGATGAGGATGTGCCTCTCAAGTCCCCTGCTCCGAGGCAGGATGATGAAAAAAAGAGAAAAAAGCCTCGAGCTCCCCGAACTCGGAAAAGAAAAAACCAAAGAAGAGGTTGCGCAAGCCCAAGGGAAGAACCGACACTCTATCCTCGAACTCAGTCCACCGACTAAGGAACGATTTCGAAGAAGAAGAAGAAGAAGAAGAGAAATTCAAGCTGGTGTCCTGCGTGCGGGCAGGTGTCGTGATACAAGGGCCCTCCGAACTGGCATGTGCTGAAATTGAACCATTTCAACATGAGGAGGTTGATGAGGGAGTTTTATTCGAAGCTCCCGAACCATAAGGGGGTGAGGCCACTCCGCCCTAAGCTAGGGGGGTCGAGAAAGAGAGCGAGGCTGATGCTCCTCGAGCAAAGGAAAGTGCCCTGAAAGATGCGCTTGGGCGATCGACTTTACCAGTGGGTCTCCTTAGTTCTCAGATGCCATGATCCATGAGGCCGGCATGCTAGAAAGTCATTCTTACGAGGGGCCTCAGGGGGATGCAGATATCCACAACTTCTTAGATGGGTTAGAGTCTACTACCTTAGAGGATGTAACTGGGCTCGGAGATTTGCCGGTGCCAAAGAAGGTACCATCGCTGGGAGCCAGTGGGTCTTCCTCGAGCCCAAATTTAGTGGACTGGGTCCCGGCTCCGAGTGTTGACCCTGATCGAAAGAGGTCAATAGTTTTCTCTACTCGGAGGATACCTAGGTTTTCTTTGCCCTCGCGGGGATCGCTAGCTATCTTCGGTGTTTGGTGACCGAAGAGGACCTGGCCATGATGGACAAGGTAGAAATGCCCTATCTATTTAATGAAGCTCAACAAACATTGAATCGGGTAACTTCAACTGTCTTTTTCATTATGTATTTTAAACTTAAAGTTGTAAACAATCATAACACATTCCTTTATGTTTGTAGGCCTCGATACTGCACCATGAGACTTTCCTCCAATACCGGGAGGAGTTAACCCAACATGAGGCCGAGGTTCGAGTGCTTACTGAGAAGAGGGACACCTACAAACGTCTTAGTAAGAAACTTCAGTCCGAGTTAGAAGTTGTTACAACCCATATCCACACGCGTTAGTTCATGCCATATATTAGTTAACATAAATTCAAGAAGGAATTTCCTTTGAGATGATAAGAAGTTAATCCTATTGGTCTTAAGTGATACAAGGGTGTATAAGGGTGATTAACAAGTATTAGAAGTTAAACGAATTAAGAATGTTGTAACTCGTATTTTCAGGTAAACCAAGAGGTTCTTAATACACTCAAGGTCATGTATTAAAGTGTTTGAATCATATAATATCCGTATCATAAGTCTTGAAGTCAAACGAGTTATGAAACAAAAGTCGCCAAACGTTGTCGCAACATAGGTTCATAATTTTACTTAAACATTAGGTTAAATATTTCTAAACTTTTCTCCTAATTTACAAAGAATTACGGGGTGATCTACCCACCAAATTAAATATCTATGAGTCTAGTTTCCAACGCATTAAACCATTTGTCAATACGATCTCAGAGTATAGAGATATTCATATTTTCGCAAGCCTACGCAGATTGGTAGATGACAAGTAGGTGCATCACCTACTTGCCAAAATGATAGGACAAAATTAAAAGACCTAAGTTGGACAAGAGAGTACTTTTAAGGGTTTATGAACTCAGTTATTTCATCCATATTTTAGACCCTCAAAACTAAAGTTAACCCCTGCAACTCCTCCCCAAAAATCCCACACAAACCCTAATCGATTTTCCCTCTCTTTCAAGTTCTATTTGAAGGTAAAACCTAGAGTTTGAAGAACCAAGGGAAGGGCTGAGTTATCCAACAAGTAAGGTAAGTTACTGCCATCTTTCATACATTTTTCTCTGCTGTGAATTCATGGTAATTCGTTCTATACATGTAAGAACTCACGGGACAATGATCGGAAGCCGTGAGTTCGAGTTATTCACTTGTAGCGGACTGTTTTGTGGACTGTTTTGTGTTGCTATTGGGCTGCGTGTTTTACTACTATTTTGTGGAGTTTTGGAGGTGGAAGTGTGTGGAGGAAAACCATATATATGTAGGGTTGTGGGCTGATAGTGATTCGTAACATTTCTGGGTCGTTTGACACGACTACGGTGGTCGTCGTATGTATGATGTAATTAGGTTGTGCGTGGACTATTTTGGGAGGCTCAATATGTTTATTACTGATGTTGTTTGGGCTGTTTGATGATTGTTTGCAATGGTGTGAAGTTAAATATATAGGGCAGGTGCTGTCCGTTTCAACGTAAAATAGGTTGTGGTCGATACATAATAGTTATGACGCTTAAATGATAAAGATAGTATCGTTTCTCTTATTGTAGACTAAGGAGTTGTGAAAATTGCATAGCTTGTAATTGAGGCAGTATATACAAGGTATGTGAGGCTATGCTTTTTCTTCTTTTTCACGACTCCGATAGTACATAATGTAATGAACGAGCTTCCAAAGATACTCTACTCTTAGAAGCTAGCAGTACTTACATTGCTTTCCCTCTTATGGACTGATTGATGTTAATGTTGCTTCTCTTATTCTTATGTTACCAATGTTGTTGGTACTTCCTGATTCTTATAAGGTTCGTAATGAAGAGTTGGTCCTAATAACGTGTACAGAGGATACCGACCTTACGTCAATCTGAAAGGTTTAGAATGTGATTCCATGAGTCGAGCATGCATTATGTATATGTATCTATTTTACTCTACCGAGCCGTGCTATAGTCAGCCGAGTACGGCACATATTTTGCAACCACTGATCAGTTGGGTTTTACCGAGCTCCACGTGGCCGAGTACGATTCTACCGAGCCTTATGACGGTCGGGTACGTTTTTACTGAGCCTATTATGGCTGGGTATGATATGATGATGATGAGACCCACAGAGGCGTATGTTTTAAAAGTTTATGTATACATACATATGTATCATGCATTTCATGTCAGTATCCCTCAGAGGTACTTAGATGTTCCAGGTTGTATATTCTCTATCCCAACTTACATTACTGTTCATATTTATGGTTCCCTGCCTTACATACTCAGTACTTTATTCGTACTGACGTCCTTTTGTTTGTGGACGATGCATGTCGTGCTGCAGACCCTAATAGACAGGCAGGTGCAGCTCCCCCACCACAGTAGGTTGTCCAGTTCAGCAGTGATTGGCGAGATCCCTTCTCCGGACTTGCCGTGGTCTTGGTATGCATTTTTGTTATAGACATTATGGGTATGTCGGGGCCCTGTTTCGGCTATGTTGCAGCACTTATGTTCATTTAGAGGCTCATAGACAAGTGTCGACTCATGTATAGTTTGGTATGTCTTGTCAGCTGGTTTTTGTTGTATAGTCTTTCATGGTAGCGTGGTAGCTCGTACCTTATATGTAGTTTCTTGATTGTCTGGTCATCCCCTGCTATGTATGTTCATGCCGTCATATTTTATTGCTGGTTGTCCATGATCCAGGTCTACCATTTATATTGCTCTCGTCAACCCTAAAAGATAATAAAAAAAAGGTTAGATAAAATGTACGTTAGTGCTCGGCAAGTATGGTCGGGTGCTAGTCATGGCCCTCCAGTTTGGGTCGTGACAAACTTGGTATCAGAGCAAGTCTGTCCTAGGGATTGTCTATGAGCCGTGTCTAGTAGAGTCTTGATTATGGATGTGTAGCGTGCCACATTTATAATCAGGAGGCTACATGACATCTAGGGTTGTTACCTTCTTCCTGAATCTAGATTATGCGTAGAGTTGAGTCGTAAGTATTTGTCTCTAATATTCACCTTGTTTTCTTTCAGCGATGCCTTCGACTAGGAAGCAAACAATTAGTAAACGGCTTGATACAGCTGCGGGAGAGGGTACCAGTCAGGTGTCCCAAGCCAGAGCAGGCCAAAGTGAGGCTCAGAATGAGATGTCGTCTCATACCTCAGCTACCCCGTCTCCTTTAGAGGATATTAGGAGGCACCCAACACCTCCAGTTCCTCCGTCTAGCACTACAAACCAGGATATGCGGAGTGCTTTGCAGTTATTGACTAGCTTGGTAGCTGCTCAGGCTCAAAGGCAGAATACAGGTGCTGCTGAGAAACCAGTTAGTACGAGAGTTCGTGATTTTATTAATTTAGACCCTCCAGTGTTTACTGGATCAGACCCCAAGGAGGACCCACAGACTTTTATTGACCAGGTTCATCGTACACTTCGAATTATGCATGTTAGTGATACAGAGGCAGTAGAGTTGGCTTCATATCGGCTACGGGATTTAGCGGTTCTCTGGTATGATAGTTGGGAGAGATTCAGGGGTTCGAACGCTCTTCCAGCTGTGTGGAAGGAATTTTCTGAGGCCTTTCTTCGTCACTACTTGCTAGTTGAGATACGACGAGCTAGAGTTGATAAGTTCTCAAACCTTAGACAAGGTAATATGAGTGTGCGAGAGTACAATATGCAGTTCGATTCTTTAGCAAGGTATGCTCCCCATATGGTGGCCGAGATGAGTGATAAGGTGCATTTGTTCGTGAACGGATTGGGACCACATCTGATAAATGAGTGCACGACAACCTCCTTGGTGGAGGGCATGGATATTTCCCATATTTAGGCTTATGCCCAGACCCTAGAGGATCGTAAGCGCCAGCAGAGGGCAGATAGGGAGCAGGATAGGGGCCAACATAAGAGGGCGAGATTTGCAAGGTATTCTAATGACTTCAGAGGCAGCGTCAGGCCCCAGTCTTCGAGGAGTTCGGCGCCACCTATAGCTAGTGCTCCCCCACAGTTTTAGAGGCCTCAATATGATCGATTTAACCATTCTGGTCCAGGTCAAAATTCGCAGGCATCAGGCTCGCAACATCATAGGGATACTAGTCAGACGAGACCCACAACACCACGTTGTGATCAGTGCGGCAAGGCCCACTTTGGACTGTGCCGTCGAGGTTCTGATGCATGTTATTCTTGCGGACATCCTGGCCATATGATGCGGGATTGTCCTAACAGGGGAGGTGATGGTATGGCTCAGCCGACTGGATCTGTGTCTGCTTCTTCCTCATTAGTTCGACCTCCAGCACGGGGTTTTCAGCAGTCGACAGGTCGTGGTAGAGGTAGAGGTGCAGTGCCGAGTTTGAGGGGTGGTCAAAATCGAACCTATGCTCTAGTATGTCGACAGGATCTCAAGTCGTCTCCAGATGTTGTTACAGGTATATTATCTGTGTTTTCTTACGATGTATATGCTCTGATTGATCCGGGATCTACATTATCATATGTTACACCCTTTGTGGCTAATAAGTTTGGCATTGAACCTGAATTGATAAGTAAACCCTTTGCGGTATCTATTCCGATAGGAGATTATGTGATTGCTAGAAGGGTATATAGAGGTTGCACTATGATGATTTGTAGTCATCAAACCTCGGCAAATTTATTTGAGTTAGAAATGGTTGATTTTGATGTGATAATGAGAATGGACTGGTTGGCCTCATGCTATGCAAATGTTGACTGTCGTACGAAGATGGTTAGGTTTCAATTTCCTAGTGAACCCATCATTGAATGGAAAGGGAATATTGCTACACCAAAATGTAGGTTTATTTCCTATCTTAAGGCAAGGAAAATGATCTCAAAAGGTTACATTTATCATTTCGTTCGCGTTAGGGATGCGGAGGCGAAACCGCCTACTTTATAATCAATCCCCGTGGTCAACGAATTCCCAGATGTTTTCCCAGATGAACTCCTAGGCCTTCCTCCTGAAAGGGAGATTGAGTTTAGTATTGATGTGTTGCATGACACTCAACCGATCTCTATCCCTCCATACAGAATGGCCCCGACAGAGTTGCGAGAGTTGAAGGTGCAGTTGAAGGACTTGCTGGATAAGGGCTTCATTAGACCTAGCACTTCACCTTTGGGTGCACCAGTCCTATTCGTGCGGAATAAAGACGGGTCGTTACGGATGTGTATCGACTATCGACAGTTGAATAAGTCTACTATAAAGAACAAGTATCCACTTCCAAGAATTGATGACCTATTTGACCAACTCCAGGGTGCTAAGTATTTCTCCAAGATTGATTTACGTTTAGGGTATCATCAGGTGAGGGTTAAGGAGAAGGATATTCCAAAGACGACCTTCCGGACAAGATACGGGCACTTTGAGTTCTTGGTGATGTCGTTTGGGCTAACAAATGCCCCAACAACTTTTATGGATCTCATGAATACTATATTTAGGCCCTATCTTGATGTGTTCGTGATTGTATTCATTGATGACATTCTACTATATTCTCGTTCGGAGGTGGAACATGCGGGCCATTTGCGGATAGTATTACAAATGCTTCAGGATCGTAAGTTATATGCTAAGCTCTCCAAACGTGAATTTTGGCTGAACTCAGTAGCGTTCCTTGGCCATGTGATATCTGACGAGGGTATTAGTGTCGACACTTAGAAGATCGATGCAGTAAGGAATTGGCCAAGACCTACAATACCATCAGAAGTCCGCAGCTTCCTAGGGCTAGCAGGATATTATAGGCGGTTTGTGGAAGGGTTTTCCTCTATATCATCACCATTGACTAAGTTAACACAGAAAGATACCAAGTTCCAGTGGTCTGACACTTGTGAACGTAGTTTTCAGGAGCTGAAGAATCGATTGACATCCGCACCAGTGCTCACTCTTCCTGAAGGAACAGAAGGTTATGTGGTATATTGTGATGCCTCAGGTATAGGTTTGGAGTGTGTATTGATGCAGCGTGGGAAGGTGATTGCTTATGCATCAAAACAATTGAATAAGCATGAAAAGAATTATCCAACCCATGATTTGGAATTGGCTGCAGTAATATATGCTTTGAAGATATGGCGGCACTACTTATACGGCGTCCATGTTGACATCTACATAGATCACAAGAGTTTACAATACATCTTCAAGCAGAAAGAGTTGAATTTGAGGCAGCGTAGGTGGCTTGAATTATTGAAAGACTACGACGTCGAGATATTGTATCATCCCGGTAAATCCAATGTTGTGGAAGACGCTCTCAGCCGTGAATCAATGGAAAGCTTAGTACATATTGAGGCGGGTAGATGGGGGTTGACTAAAGAGCTTCATCAGCTAGCCAATATGAGAATCAGATTGTTAGACTCTGATGATGGAGGTGTTACTGTACAGAATACATCAGAATCATCTTTGGTAGCCGAGGTAAAAGCACGGCAATATGAAGATCCTATCTTAGTACAATTAAGAGAGAGCATTCAGCAGTGTAAAAGTATGGCTTTTGAGATCGGAAGAGATGGGGCACTGAGATACCAGGGCCGATTATGTGTGCCTAATGTGGCAGGGTTGCGAGAGAAGATTATGAATGAGATTGATCAATCCCGATATTCCATCCATCCCGGCTCGACAAAGATGTATCATGATGTCAAAGAGTAGTATTGGTGGGATAACATGAAGAAGTCTATTGCAGAATTTGTAGCCCAGTGTCCCAATTGTCAACAAGTAAAGATAGAACATCAGAAACCCGGTGGATTGCTTCAGAATATAGAGATTCCGACCTGGAAATAGGAGGTGATTAATATGGACTTCATTATTGGATTACCTCGCTCTTATCATAAGTTTGACTCCATCTGGGTGATAATTGATTGACTTACAAAATGTGCCCATTTTCTGCCAGTTAAGACAACTTACACGGCTGAAGATTATGCGAAGTTGTATATCAAGGAGATTGTTAGGCTTCATGGTGTGCCGGTATCTATTATATCAGACCGAGGAGCTCAATTTACAGCTAACTTTTGGAGGTCTTTACAGATGGGTTTAGGCACACAAGTGAATCTCAGCACCGCATTTCATCTGTAGACTGACGGACAGGCTGAACGTACCATTCAGACACGGGAAGATATGCTACGAGCATGTGTTCTAGATTTTAAGGGAAATTGGGATGACCATTTTCCACTCATAAAATTTACCTACAATAATAGCTATCATTCCAGTATTAAAATGGCCCCATACGAGGCACTATACAGGAGAAGATGTAGATCACCAGTTAGATGGTTCGAAGTCGGTGAAACAGAATTATATGGGCCAGATTTGATTCACCAAGCTATTTAGAAGGTGAAAGTGATACATGAGCGATTGAAGACGGCACAAAGCAGGCAAAAATCTTATTCCGATGTCCGACGTCGTGATCTGGAGTTTGAGGTTGGTGATTGGGTTTTCCTGAGGATCTCACCAATGAAGGGTATTATGCGTTTTAGGAAGAAAGGTAAGCTGAGTCCAAGGTATATCGGGTCGTATAAAATTCTTCGACGGATTGGACAGGTTGCTTATGAGTTAGAATTGCCATCCGAATTGGAATTTGTCCACCCGGTATTCCATGTATCTATGTTGAGGAAATGTATTGGAGACCCTTCTAGAGTCGTCCCTATCAAAGATGTACAGGTTACAGAGGACCTATCATATGAAGAAATGCCAGTGGCTATATTAGATCAACAAGTTCGCAAGCTGAGAACAAAAGATGTAGCTTCCATCAAAGTATTGTGGAGGAACAAGAATATGGAACAAATAACATGGGAAGCAGAAGAGGAGATGAAGTCTAAATACCCGTACCTATTCCAGAATGAAGATAACAAGGATGCTGGTGGAACACATGATACATTGGAAGGTGAAATGGCTCTATGAGGTAAGTAATAACTTGAGAATACTCTTCCTTAATACAAAATGGCGATATGTAGATAATGTACATGTCCATAATGCTTTGCATACTCTTGTAAGGCCATACGTTGAGTTAACCGCTTGCAAGTTTGTCCTCTATTTATGGGAGAGACTTGACCGGAATCCACGATGATTTAAACTCCCCATGAACCCTTACATTCAAGGACGAATGTTCCTAAGGGGGGAAGGGTGTTATAACCCATATCCACACGCGTTAGTTCATACCATATATTAGTTAACATAAATTCAAGAAGGAATTACCTTTGAGATGATAAGAAGTTAATCCTATTGGTCTTAAGTGATACAAGGGTGTATAAGAGTGATTAACAAGTATTAGAAGTTAAACGAATTAAGGATGTTGTAACTCGTATTTTCAGGTAAATCTAGAGGTTCTTAATACACTCAAGGTCATGTATTAAAGTGTTTGAATCATATAATATCCGTATCAAGAGTTTTGAAGTCAAACGAGTTATGAAACAAAAGTCGACAAACGTTGTCGTAACTTAGGTTCATAATTTTACTTAAACATTAGGTTAAATGTTTCTAAGATTTTCTCCTAATTTATAAAGAATTATGGGGTGATCTACCCACCAAATTAAATATCTACGAGTCTAGTTTCCAACGCATTAAACCATTTGTCAATACGATCTCGGAGTATAGAGATATTCATATTTTCGCAAGCCTGCGCAGATTGGTAGATGACAAGTAGGTGCATCACCTACTTGCCAAAATGATAGGACAAAATTAAAAGACCTAAGTCGGACAAGAGAGGACTTTTAAGGGGTTATGAACTCAGTTATTTCATCCATATTTCAGACCCTCAAAACCAAAGTTAACCCTTGCAACTCCTCCCCAAAAATCCCACACAAACCCTAATCGGTTTTCCCCCTCTTTCAAGTTCTATTTGAAGGTAAAACCTAGAGTTTGAAGAACCAAGGGAAGGGCTGAGTTATCCAAAAAGTAAGGTAAGTTACTGCCATCTTTCATACATTTTTCTCTGCTGCGAATTCATGGTAATTCATTCTATACATTTAAGAACTCACGGGACGGTGATCAGAAGCCGTGAGTTTGAGTTATTCACTTGTAGCGGACTGTTTTGTGGACTATTTTGTGTTACTATTGGGCTGCGTGTTTTACTACTATTTTGTGGAGTTTTGGAGGTGAAAGTGTGTGGAGGAAAACCATATATATGTAGGGTTGTGGGCTGATAGTGATTCGTAACATTTCTGGGTCGTTTGACACGACTACGGTGATCGTCGTATGTATGATGTAATTAGGTTGTGCGTGGACTATTTTGGGAGGCTCAATATATTTATTATTGATGTTGTTTGGGCTGTTTGGTGATTGTTTGGAATGGTGTGAAGTCATATATATAGGGGAGGTGCTGTCCGTTTCAACGTAAAATAGGTTGTGGTCGATACATAATAGTTATGACGCTTAAATGATAAAGATAGTATCGTTTCTCTTATTGTAGACTAAGGAGTTTTGACAATTGCATAGCTTGTAATTGGGGCAGTATATACAATGTATGTGAGGCTATCCCTTTTCTTCTTTTTTCACGACTCCGATTGTACATAATGTAATGAACGAGCTTCCAAAGATACTCTACTCTTAGAAGCTAGCAGTACTTACATTGCTTTCCCTCTTATGGAACGATTGATGTTAATGTTGCTTCTCTTATTCTTATGTTATCAATGTTGTTGGTACTTCCTGATTCTTATAAGGTTCGTAATGAAGAGTTGGTCCTAATAACGTGTACAGAGGATACCGACCTTACGTCACTCCGAAAGGTTTAGAATGTGATTCCATGAGTCGAGCATGCATTATATATATGTATCTATTTTACTCTACCGAGCCGCGCTATAGTCGGCCGGGTACGGCACATATTGTGCAACCACTGATCAGTTGGGTTTTACCGAACTCCACGTGGCCGGGTACGATTCTACCGAGCCTTATGACGGCCGGGTATGTTTTTACCGAGCCTATTATGGCTGGGTACGATATAATGATGATGAGGCCCACAGAGGCGTATGTTTTAAAAGTTTATGTATACATACATATGTATCATGCATTTCATGTCAGTAGCCCTAAGAGGTACTCAGATGTTCCAGGTTGTATATTCTCTATCCCTGCTTACATTACTGTTCATATTTATGGTTCCATGCCTTACATATTCAGTACTTTATTCGTACTGACGTCCTTTTATTTGTGGACGCTACATGTCGTGTTGCAGGCCCTAATAGACAGGCAGGTGCAGCTCCCTTACCATAGTAGGTTGTCCAGTTCAATAGTGATTGGCGAGATCTCTTCTCCGGACTTGTCGTGGTCTTGGTATGCATTTTTGGTATAGACATTATGGGTATGTCGGGGCCTTGTTCCGGCTATGTTGCAGCACTTATGTTCATTTAGAGGCTCATAGACAAGTGTCGACTCATGTATAGTTTGGTATGTCTTTTCGGCTGGTTTTTGTTGTATAGTCTTTCATGGTAGCGTGGTAGCTCGTACCTTATATGTAGTTTCTTGATTGTCTGGTCATCCCCTACTATGTATGTTCATGCCGTCATATTTTATTGCTGGTTGTCCATGATCCAGGTCTACCATTTATATTGATCTCGTCAACCCTAAAAGATAATAAAAAAAGGTTAGATAAAATGTACGTTGGTGCTCGGCAAGTATGGTCGGGTGCTAGTCATGGCCCTCCAGTTTGGGTCATGATAGAAGCGGCTCGGAGGGGGCATGCCAAGATGGCCGAGCAAGTAAATTGAGTACTTCACGATAGTGAAGACGAATTGGACATAATGGCTAACGATCCGATCCTGCAGGTCCGACAGAAGCTTGAACTGATATGACAGCTTCAGGCACAGGTAGATACGATACAAGCTGAGGCTGAGGAGTTCAAGAAAAATATAGACCTCTTAGCCTCGAAAGAGGAAGCTGTCCAAGCACAACTGGAGTCGGCCGAGGCCTAGCTCCTAGTTGCAAAAGAGAAATCCTCGGTGCAGGACAAGAAGATAGATGAGCTCCGATCTCAATTGGACTCGGCTATTTCTGGTAAAGAGAAACTGGCCAAGGAACTCAACGCAGCCAAATCAGAGGTGGTTAAGGCCAAGCTCGAGGCTGACGCCAAAGTCGCCTAGTTCAAGGTTGACGTCGAGGCGATCCAAACGTAGACTAAAAGTATAGTGGAGCATGCAAAGTGGCAAGCTCGAAGGAAAGCCCTCGAAGAAGTTCATGCTCAGAACTTCGACGTACTGCTTGAACTCGAGAGTGCTAAAGTAGAAGAAGCTAGGGCCCAGAAGCTGGCCTTTCCCGAGGAAGATTCCAAGAGCTTAAGTGAGTCTGAAGACGAGGAAGATTCCGAGGATGAAGAGGCTGCCTCTGATGGGGACCAGGCCACTTAGGCCTTTATATGTTTTTATTTTTTGCTTTTTTGCATCTTTTTTAGGTTGTTCGGTCATTGTAGATTTTTGTATTGGGCAATTCTGGCCTTTGTAAAAAGATTGTTGGATAAATATATATGAGGTTTTATTTCCCTTTTGGTTTTTATATTTTCCCTTTACCTTATTACTTGTATTCACGAAGGCCGGGATGCCTTAGCATAAAATTACTTAGGTTATGTTCGAAAGTCCAAACAAACCTCGCCTTTACATTACTCTATTTTAAGGCGTCTTAAGGGTTCGGTGTTACCGGAAACTTTTTTCCCAAAGTAGGTATTCGAGATCGTAGTTCGCCGAGGGTATCCTTTAGAACCGATTATGAAAAAAATTTCTTTTTCGAAGGCCTAGTTCTTGTTACGTGTTTCGGACGTCTCCGAACTGTGTCAATATGGACGTAGCCTTTTAGTTCAGGAGCTGCCCATTAGACCTGCTTTCCTGAGCTATTCGGGCTTGCCCAAGATAACAGTCCCCAAGCACCTTTAAAATTTGGGGGTTGCCTAATAGGTCTTATACTCCCGAGTCCCAGTTATTTGGGCCGTTCGAGTTTGTTTTTGGAAAGCAATTCCCGAGTGAGGGAGTAACCATTCAAACTCTGGTTATAAATGGCCCTTTAGCTTGTTACCTTTAGGAGATCGGAGGTACGAAATTCTTTAAGGGATGTAAAGAGGTAATTTTTCTAAAACAATAGTTATACATGTATACATATTTAATGCTAGGGCTCGAGCAATCTATGTGGGCATGGTTCGTTTGACCGTTTGGCCCTTACAATAAATCCTACCAATCGAGACCCTTCCTTTACGAAGTAATTTCCTCGCTAAAGTTGATATCCGTGGGTAATGCATATCTGGGGGTAATGCCTCCCAGTATTCGAGGTTGATTGTAGAAGAACCTCGGGTACCATTAATGCGATCTTCAACACTGATTCATGAGCGGTCTTTGATTCTAAGTTAGCACAATCCACTGTTGCCTCGTTAAAAACCTTGCCGAAAACCCCATTTGGGATAAAAACAATTCAAGGAAAAAAGAGTGCAACGCGTGCTTTTAGACCTAAAGACTTTGTGCCGCTCCTTGTGGACCACCTGCAAGTGTTAGTCCGAAAATAAAAGGAAATGAAATGGGGTCATACCTTAGCAGTAATACCATTTTAGGTGAGTTATGTTCCAATTGTTCGGTAGTTGTTTTCCATTCATCATTTTGAGCTTATAGGATCCTTTCCCGGTGACCTCGAGAATCCGGTACGGTCCTTCCCAGTTCGGACCCAGTTTTACTTCGTTCGAATTCCGTGTTCAATGTGACCTTCCTTAGTACTAAGTCCCTAACATTGAAGTATCGAATGTTGGCCCTTCGATTGTAATACCTCTCGGTCCATTGCTTTTGGGCGGCCAATCGAACAAGGGCGGCTTCACGCCTTTCATCCAATAGCTCTAGGCTCGTATTCATGGCTTCGTTATTTGATTCCTTTGTTGCATATCAGAATCTGATACTTGGGTCCCTGACTTCAACCGGTATTAGAGCTTTAGCGCCATAAACCAATAAGAACGGGGTAGCCCCGGTGCTGGACTTTGAGGTTGTGCGATATGCCCAAAGAACTTCAGATAAGACCTCATTCTCATTTCCCTTGGCGTTGGTCAACCTTTTCTTAAGGTTTTGGATTATGGTTTTGTTGGTTGATTCGGCTTGTCCGTTCCCACTAGGGTAATAAAGTGTTGATAAAATTCTTTTGATCTTATGATCTCCGAGAAACTTGGTCACTTTGCTGCCGATAAATTGTTTCCCATTGTCACATACAATTTTAGATTGCATCCCAAAACGACATATGATGTGGTCCCAAATTAAGTCGATGACTTCCTTCTCCCTGACCTTCTCGTATGCCTGTGCTTCAATCCATTTAGAAAAATAGTCGGTCATAAATAAAATAAATTGAGCCTTAATCGGTGCCCATGGAAGAGGGCCGACGATGTCCATTCTCAACTTTATAAATGTCCATGGCGATAAGACCGAATGCAAAAGTCCCTGTGTTGGTGAATCATCGGAGCATATCTTTGGCACTTGTCACATTTTCGTACGAACTCTTTTGCATCCTTTTCCATATCGATCCAATAATAGCCGGCTCTGATCACCTTTTGAACCAATGATTCGATGACTGAATGATTTTCGCAGATGCCCTCGCGAACTTCCCTTAGAACACACTCGGTATCTATCGGTCCTAGACATATTGCTAGTGGGCCATCGAACATTCTTCAGAACAAGGTTCCATCCTCGGACAAGCTGAATCGGGCTGCTTTTGTGTGCAGGGCTCTCGATTCTTTTGGATTTGAGAGAAGTTTCCCGGTCTTCAAATACTCTACGTATTTATTTCTCCAATCCCAGGTTAAGCTTATGGAGTTTATTTTGGCGTGACCTTCTTCTACTACCGACCTCATGAGTTGTACGACTGCCCTCGAGTTAAGCTCGTCGTCTTCGACCGACGACCCTAAGTTTGCAAGGGCATCAACCTCACTATTTTGATCTTGAGGCACGTACTGCAAAGTCCATTCTTTGAACCGATGTAATGTTACTTGTAACTTATCTAGGTACCTTTGCATTCGTTCTTCTCTGACTTCGAACGTTCCGTTAACTTAGTTCAGTATAAGGAGGGAGTCACACTTAACTTCGATCACCTCTGCCCCAAGCTTTTGGCCAGTTCGAGACCTGCAATCATGGCCTCATATTCGCCCTCGTTGTTAGTCAATTTCACAGTTCTAATGGATTATCTAACTATATTACCTGTGGGTGGCTTCGGTACGATGCCAAGTCTGGACCCTTTTGCGTTCGAGGCACCATCTGTAAAGAGGGTCTAGATTTCCAAAGACGCCCCTGAGTTTACCAATAACTCTCTTTCGACTTCGGATATTACGATCGGCGTAAAGTCAGCAACGAAATCTGCCAAAATTTGAGATTTAATGGATGTCTGAGGCTGATATTCGATATCGTACCCGCTGATTTCTACGGCCCATTTGGCCAATCATCCCGAGAGTTCGAGTTTGTGCATTGTATTTCGTAATGGGTAGGTTGTCACAACACATATAGGATGGCGCTGAAAATATGGTCTCAGTTTCCTAGAGGCACTTAGCAAAGCGAGTGCCAATTTTTCTATGTGAGGATATCTAGTTTCGGCCTCACCTAAGGTCCTGCTAAAATAATAACTTGGAAATTGTGTACCTTGTTCTTCCCGGACTAGGACTCCACTTACCGCTATTTTTGATACTGCTAAATACAAGTATAGTCATTCATCTGCCCTCAGTGTGTGAAGCAATAACGGGCTCGATAGATATCGCTTAAGCTCTTCTAAGGCCCGTTGGCATTCCTGGGTCCATGTGAAGTTATTTTTCTTCTTCAGTAATGAGAAAAATCGATAGCTCTTATCGGAAGATCTCGAGATGAATTGCCCTAGGGCGAAAATATACCCGGTTAGCCTTTGTACGACCTTGACATTATCCACTACCGTGATATCCTTGATAGCTTTGATCTCTTCAGGGTTGATCGCAATTCCTCTGTTGGACACCATAAACCTAAGAAATTTACCCGATCCGACTCCGAACACGCACTTTTTTTGGATTCAGCTTCATGTTGTACTTCTTCAATATACTGAAGGTTTCCTGCAAATATTTTAAATGGTCCTCTACTTGTAGGGACTTAACTAACATACCATCAATGTAAACTTTCATGGATTTCACTATTTTTTCTTCGAGCATTCGGTTTACTAGGTGTTGGTTAGTGGCACCAATATTTTTTAATCCAAATGGCATTACATTATAACAGTATATGCCATACTTAGTGATGAAGGAGGTCTTTTCTTGATCATCCAGGTTCATCTGTATTTGGTTGTACCCAGAGTAGGCATCGAGAAAATTGAGGATCTCGTGGCCGACCGTAGCATTGATCATACGATCGATGTTAGGCAAAGGGAAAGAGTTTTTGGGGCATACCTTATTTAAATCTTTATAATCCACACACATTCTTAGTTTGTTTCCTTTTTTAGGGACTACTACTACATTTGCTAACCATTCCGGGTATTTGACCTCCCAGATGGATTAAAGAGTTTAGTTACTTCGTCCTTGATGAAAGCATGCTTGATATCGGACTGGGGTCTCTTTTTCTACTTGACTGGATGGAATTTCGGGTCCAGGCTCAGCTTGTGAGTAGTGATGATCCTTATCATATCGAGATGTGACCCAAATCCATGTTAGCTATAAGAAATTGAATGAGTTTTTTCTTGAGCTCGGGTGTTAACCTCATACCTAGGTATATCTTTTGATCGGGAAAATGTTCAATCAATACGACCTACCCCAGCTCTTCAACCTTTGATTTAGTAGCGTTGGAATCATCAGGAACTGTAAAGGATCAAGGAACCCCGCAATCATCATCTTCGTCAGTCCCCTTCTTGTTCGGTTGGGTCGAGGCTGGCATCGGTGATTGCTATTTGGCTTCCTATTTTGCTTTCGAACCTGGCTCCTTTGTCGATGAGAGCATTGATATCAGAATTATTTCATCGACGACAAACATTTCCTTTGTGGCGGGTTGCTCCCCGTAGACCGTCTTGATCCCTTCCGGTGTTGGAAATTTTAATACCTGGTAAAGGGTCGAGGGCATAACCCTCATGTTGTGGATTCATGGCCTACAGAATAGGGCGTTGTACCTCATGTCCCCTTCGATCACATAAAACGTGGTCTCCTAGGTCGTACCGGCTACATTTACCAGTAACGTTATTTCTCCCTTAGTAGTTTTGCAAGCCATGTTAAATCCGTTTAGCACTCGGGCCGCATGCACGATTTGGTCATGTAGGCTGAGTTGCTCTACGACCCTCGATCGAATGATATTAGCCGAACTACCTGGATCAATTAATACACGTTTAACTTGAGTTTTATTCATAAGTACAGAATATTACAATGCATCATTATGGGGCTACATGATTCCTTCTGCATCCTTGTCGTTCAAAGATAAAGTTCCTTCTGGTATGTAATCTCGGGTCCGTTTTTCCCAATACTTTGGTGCGCTTTAACATCGGACCTTGAAGAACATTGACCCCTCCGATGATCATATGAATGACATGTTGATGTTCGTCTTGCTTGTTTTGTTTATTGGAATCCTGCTTCTAAAATGATTCTTGGCTCGGTCGCTCAGAAATTCCCGAAGGTGCCCGTTGTTGAATAACCGGGCTACTTCTTCTCTCAATTGTCGACAATCCTCCGTTCTTTGGCCATGTGTGCCATGATATTTGCATATTTGGTTGGGATCCCTTTGGGCTGGATCGGTTTGTAAAGGTCGAGGCCACTTGGTATCTTTGATGCTTCCGATAGCCGATACGATGGCAGCTGCATCAACATTAAAGTTGTACTCTGATAATCGTGGTGCTTCTTTAGGTCCGATAGGTCTATCCAAGCCATTCCTACTCATGATCCCTCGAGAGCTCTGGATTCAATCACTTCTCCTTTCATTTCATGCAGAATTTTGCCCAGATCTGCTACTTCTACGATCTCCATTATACGACCGGTATCTCTCTCTGTTCAACTCAGTTCTCGGTCAATATCCCTCTTGATTCTATCGATGGGTCTGATAGGATAAACGGACCCGGAAGGAGCCCTAAGTTGATCGTCTTCGACCCTGATCTTTGATTGGTACCGATTATGCACATCCGCCCAAGTAATAGCCGGGTACTCTATCAGATTCTGCTTCAACTGCTGCGAAGCCACCGGGCTTCGAACATTGAGTCCTTGAGGGAAAGCTTGAACAACCCAATCATCAGTGACCGGTGGTAGGTCCATCCATTCCATTTGTAATCGAGACACGAATTCTTTGAGCATTTTATTGTCCTTCTGCCTTACCTTGAAATGGTCGAACTTTCTGGTTTCGACCTTGATGGCCCTGACGTGTGCCTTTACGAAAGAATCTGCAAGCATAACAAATAAGTCAACAGAATTATGGTACCATATCATAGTTCCCTTTGACAGGGTCTCTACAAATTTCTTTAGCTAGACAGATTCGATCTCGTCATCCTCTAGATCATTCCCTTTGATAGCACATGTGTAAGAGGTGACATGCTCATTCGGATCGGTCGTTCCATTGTACTTTGGAATCTCTAGCATGCGGAACTTCTTGGGGATCGGCTTTGGAGATGCGCTCGGGGGGGGGGGGGAGGTTTTTGCACAAACTTTTTGGAGCCCAGTCCTTTTAATATTGGCGGTGCCCCCGGGATTTGATCGACCCTGAAGTTGTAAGTTTCCACCTTCTTGTCGTTTTTCTCGATCTTCTTTTCTCCCGACTCAATTCGTTTTGTCAGTTCTTCGAGAATCTCCATGATTGTAGGACTGGTCTCGGATTCTTTCTCGTTTGATTTCCTTGAAACCGATTCGACCCTGTGAACAACTTCTTGGGATGGCTCGGGATCGATCCTACTCGGTGGGTAATTCTGGTTTTGAAGCTGGACTATCGCTTCCTGTTGAGCCTGCAACATTTCGAAGATCAATCGCAGGCTGATCTTGCCATCTTCATAGCCATGAGTGCGTTGAGCGGCTGATCGAACATCTTCACTGATGCTGCCATCGGGATCGACAACCAAATTTGCATTGATGGCTACATGTAAGCTAACGTCGATTGGATCTACAGCCGGAACTTCATCGAGGCCAATCGGGGGAGCGTCATTCCCTGGTGCTATTTTATCACTTTCGCCGTGGTGGCCGAAATCATTGTCAACGTGTAGGGGTGCTGACTGAGAGTTCGACATTTTGGTCCTGGAATCAAAGATACTCCAAAGAACAAGTGTAAAATAGTATGTGTTATGAAAGTTTGTACTAGGTAATCACTATTATTCTTAGCCCCACGGTGGGCGCCAAACTGTTTACCCTTAAAATTGAATAACAATTGAATTTGTACGCGATTTTAAGGATATGTGATATAACTTGATACAAATTAAGAAGATAGATTAATATTGAAATTAATAATAAGAAAATAAATGCAAACCACAAAATTAAATAGCCTTAGCCTCTGATTTTGATCACCCTCGAGCCAAGAAATGTCTCAACTAGTATTAGAACTGAACGACAAGGTGATAAGAACTAGAAATGATCAGTATATTGCTTTCTTTTATGCGTGTTACAATGTATCATATAAATGATCAGAACCCCCTTTATATAGTAGGGGTGTTCTACTTTTGTTATAATTCTATACAAGGTAAAAAACTCATGATTTGCTAGTTAATCGGCCTCTTCTTGATACGTGCCGAGATTTCCGCCGTGATCCTCGACCGATTGCGAATATTTTGGCTTTCCGTTATTTGGCTCGATAAGTTTCCCTCGATCTTGGTCGGTCTCGGGGTCATCAGCTCGACGATCTAATTTTGCGCCTTGGTTCGATATAACTCGAGCTCGAGCTTTGACCTGCCATGTTTCAGCCTCGATTGGTCAAAGAATTGACGAATCCGATTTCGACCGTATATAAACCTATTCTTCTAACAACCAAACGGCTCTAAAATGATACAAATGTTTATAGTCAAAATATTTAAAGTACAAAAATTATTTGATGCAATTATTCTTTTTTAGGTTGAGAAGAGTTATACTCTAGGGGCTGTTGGATTATCGTGATTAAAATTCTACTCTCGATATAACATTTAGGAATGTGTATACCCACTGTTAGGTTTATCATCACTAGAATATCTAAGGTCAAAAGTCAATGTCATTATCATTTCTAGAATATCCAAGATCAAAATTGGAACAATTTTTTTTATCCAAATCTATCAAATTTCGAATCAAATGCATATTTTAAATTATATACTAATATTTTAATTACAAAATAATACTAAATAATTCAGGAATTACTTATATTATAATCCTAACATTACCAAACAAGTAACAACTTGTTTGGATGATTGTTACGTATCGTTTCATAATGTATCGTATCGTATTGTATTGTACTGTATCGTTTGGTAAATACAATGTTTGGATAGATTGTGTCGTTTGCCATCATTTCATGATATCACACACCAGCAATATGAAGAATAAACTTGCAATATTATAAAGAAAAATTATGAAACAGAGTAAAATTATTATATAAAAAGTAGGATAAATGATCAAATAAAATTATTAATAATAATGAAGGATGAGATTGAGATAAAAAGATAATGCAACGACACGACCATACCAAATTAGTCGTTACATAAAGTAGCACATTTCATCATTATGTAACGACGGATTTAACAATACGAGATAATAAAATTTAAGTAACAACCAAAACAAACATCGTATATAAAATAATAATACCATACAATAAGACGGGTAACAACCATCCAAACAATATGTAAGTGGGAAAATAAAAAGGGGAAACCGATTTTGGGTTTATTGGCTTTTGTTCTTTTTCAAAAGGGATCAACCGCTCACCAACAAAAGATACTTCATACATACGCTACTGAATACTGGAAAGCTTCACTTTCACACCGACTCTTTTTCTTTCCCTCTTTCATCTAAACCCAGTGAAGGTATGTCTCAGTTTTTAGTTATGGATTTATTCATCAGCTTTATCAATCCATTTATCAAATTAGATTTCTAGGTATTCTCTCGTCTTTTTCTTCTTTGCGAAAAATAAAAATAAAATTGGAGTACTTGTAGGTTGAATTTGTGCGGTAATTGCACATTATGATCACACTGATGTTGTTTATATCATTTATGCTTGGATAATTCTAAATTACGATTGGAATTGTTGATAATTTGAGCATAATCGTTGTTCGGTATTAAGAAAAAAAACATACAGAGATCTTTGTTGGTTTTATAGTTAGGTTTTAAAGCTGTTCTTGCTAATTTTAGTGTTAAATTTATGAAAAAGGATGAAACAGAACTATGGTTGATAATTTTTTTTTTGGCGGCGGGCGGGGGGGGGGGGGGGATGGTTTGTTTGTTTTCTTGAACCTGCTGTAAATCGATTTACTGATAGCTAGATTGGGTACTCTTTTTTTTAATCAATTTGTTGGAATATAATGTTGACTGGTTAATAGTCTGTTGTACTTTCTCCATTTGGGCTCTTTTTGGGCTGCTCGGCTGTAGTACCATTTGTTTCCTCTTTAGTCAGTTGGATATGTTTATAAGCATTGAAGTTGGAGATTTGGTAATAGTGCCCTTAATTGGATCTCGGATATGATTTCCCCCTCTTTTTCCAACTTCTGTGGTTTGTCCCCCAGGGTGTTGGTCTAGTAGTAAGAGCGCAACGCATGTGTGGATTAGGCGCACATCACTGGTTCGAACCCTGCTACAGACAAAAGCATGGTATTTAAGTGGAGAAGCCATGTGTCACCGGTCCTCGGGGATTTTTCGGTTGTAAAAAGAAAAATTATGTGTGTGTGTAGTAATGGGTTTGTGCTATTCGACGGACCTTGTCAAATCTTAACTTGCATCGAATAATGACATCTTTGTCAGGAAAATCCTAGGTTTCTGTGCTCTTTTGATGAGTATGCATGCTGGTGCAATAAAAACAACCAGCTGTCTAGGATGTGATTTCTTCTTCTGTAGATTATTAGTTTAGCGAGCTTCTTTAGTAGATGTGTGAATGTTCTGAGTTTTTACTTTTTTTGCTGATGCTTATGGTTATTTTCTTATTGTGCATATATCACAAATAATATTTGGGCCTGATAGGTGGTACGGTATACCGATGGCCTAAGTTGTATAAAGTTCAGTTTATCTGATGCCTAATTTCTTTGCTCTCAGTAAAGCAGAGTTAAATCAGCAGATATGAATCCAGGGGGTTATACAGCAGAAGTTACAGGTCTTTCTCCTAATACTACTGAAAAGGATGTTCATGATTTCTTTGGTTTCTGTGGGGCAATTGAACATGTTGAGATTGTCAGGTGTGTTTAATATCTGGGAGTGCATTTACAATTTTATCACTCATACTCTATATTTCCGTGTCAATGGTTTAGGATGAAAAGAAACGAATTGGAAGGGAAATTATGAGTAGAGTTATATCTTTGAACTCACGAATGTATCTTCCTTGTTTTTCTTTTGTTTCAATTTCTTCAAATCCCTCAAAGTTCAAACCGACCCCTTAATTGTATTGTACGTACAATGTAAGATCATCTTTTCTAATACACTTAGCTTGATATACGTACGATAAACAAGTTTTGTAGCCACTATTGTTTCTTGGGTTATTATCTTGTTTTCTTTTCTAATCTTGAAAGCTTTTGAATCTTCTGAAATGTTTGTATCAGGATAGAGCAAGTATGCCATATGTAGGTTGAGCAAAACAAAAGGGATTTGGTGTTCGGGGATATGCATCTATATCTGTTCATAATTTGGTCTTGTCTGTGACATAATTAGTTGATTATTTGGCAAAACTGTATCTTTATGTCTCATTGTTTGTTCTGAGAATCCAGTATTGTCGCTATGTCCTTTAGCAAATGAAAAGCAGGAAAAATTTCACTTATGGTACTTATCTTTTACTTTCTCTTTACCCTTCCAAAGTACAATATGTGTGTAGAGTAGTGTTTGCACAGCCTTTTTGTTGATACCTATTTTTATTGTAATTTGAAGAAATGTGGAGCACCACTGAAGTCTTATACCTCACAGGAGCTTTTTGAGTCAGCCAACTGTTTACAAATCACATTAGGCTTCAATATTACTACTTTTGTTGTTATTTTGTGAAAATCAATCATGTAATCGAGGAACTTTATGCCAAGTTGGCCTCATAACACACAGCATGTATTTCATTCCTGCTTTTTCCATAAGTTACTGTATAAAAAATTTTGGTCGTTGATTGAGTTTATGCTTGTGGTTGAGAATGCAGAGCTGGTGAACATGCAAGTACAGCCTATGTGACATTTAGAAATCCTCATGCCTTGGAAACAGCTGTCTTACTGAGTGTAAGTTCCTTCAGATGGTTTATTGGTTTAGTTGTATAGTGAGTAAGGTTTAGGTCTCTGAATAAGCAGCATAGAATTGCATTCTGTCTACAATTTGACAGTTGCTAATTCTGGTTCCATGTGGTGTTAAATGAATGGATTATGTGTTACTTTCATTTTTTTTTAACTTGTGTGTGTTGAATGTAAAATAGTTCATCTACTGGACTTAAACAAAATGGTATGTGCTTTGAGAGTGAGGGCAAGACCTCGATATTGATGTTTGAGTTCCAATATAAATATTGTTGGACCAATAATTTGAAACCCTTCCATTTGTCACAACAATGCAAAGACTTTCTTTTTCCTCGAGCTGTTTTCATAGAGCTTAAAGTAATGTTGGTGTTGCTCGACAAGGTATTGTTTTATTATATCGCCAGTTATAGTTGGTCAAAATGCTCATCTTCTTTGCGGTAATTGGATGTCCTATTCTCCTGTAACGCTTCTCATGAATTTGCTTGGTCTCAAAATCCAAGCAATGAACCCCTTAGTATTATTTTGATTCTGCATACATCTCTGTGCACTTAGATTCAGTTACATATAAATATAATTTATTGTTGATAGATGTAATTTTTTATTTTTCGCACCAAACTAATTTTTCCTTAAGATGTATATTTTGATTGAATGGTTCTCATTTATAACTAACTTCTCTCAGGGGGCTACCATTTTGGATCAACGTGTGTGCATAACCAGCTGGGGTCACTACCAAGATGAATTTGCTTATTGGGATCATTCATCATGGAGACCTCAAGAGGAAAGTCGTTCAAGTGTATGTTCTTGCCTCCTGCTTTCCTATCTGTATGGTACTCGTTTCTCTATGAATGAGGTGTGTATTTCTAATGAGTGGATTTATAATTCCAGCAGGACCCCCAGGGACAGCATTTTGTTTCTTCTGCTGGGGAAGCTGTGATGATGACTCAAGATGTGGTTAAAACCATGCTATCTAAAGGGTATATTCTTGGAAAAGGCGCATTAGGGAAAGCCAAAGCTTTTGACGAATCTCATGCGCTGTCAGCAACTGCAGTCTCCAAGGTTGCTGATTTGAGTGAGAGAATCGGCCTCACCGACAAGTTTTGTGCCGGGGTTGAAGTGGCCAGATCTGTGGATCAGAGGTATCACATATCGGATACCACCAGATCAGCTGTGTCAGCTACAGGTAGAACTGCTGTCTCTGCTGCAAGTGCTGTTGTTAACAGTAGCTACTTTTCCAAAGGAGCTCTTTGGATGTCTGGTGCTTTAAGTAAAGCGGCTAAAGCTGCAGCTGATTTGGGTAGCCGAGGCATTAACAAATGAGAAGATTCAGAGCAACTGCCATGCAGCTTAGATTCTTCTATATGAGAATAGTGCTAGTTGATGTAGTTTTCTAGAGTATATACTTTTATGCCTGTCGCATGCAGTATCCCTTTCATTGGCACTGGTATTAGTCCTCTGGGTTGTGTGGTCTAGAGTTGTGATTTGAATGGATTGTGCTGATATTGATTCAGCTGAAATCAGACTGGTGTTTCCTTTCCACTTTTGTTGGATATCAGGTCGATGTTGTAAAGGACATACAGTAGATAATACGTGTTTGAGCAGAAATTTTCTTCAGTTTATTGGAGGTTTTTTTACTGGTCTTGCAACATGCAGTTGTGCTAAAATTCTTTGTAAAGATGACTTGTTAGAATCTGCTCTCAAGATACAAATTTTAAGATTAGATTTAAGGAGGCTGCTTTCGACAACTGATGAACAATCTTTTATCCCTCTATGTAAACTGGACTCGGTTGCTGGCTATGATGTACATAAGTATTTGATAAGTGTGTGAAATTTTGTTTATTGCTAAGTTTTAGCGTATTAAGAAGAATTTGCATGGAGTACTCATATCAATATCATATCTTACATGGGTACATTAAGAAAAATAAAAGATCCACGAAATTCAGTAGGTGTTTGGACAATATTTGAGTTGAAATGTTTCCATAAATGTTTGAAGCAACGGTTAAGTTGTCTTTGTGTGACCTATAGGTTACGAGTTCGAGCCGTGAAATTATTCATTGATGCTTGTATCAGGTAGGCTGCTTACATTACACTCCCTTAGGTTGCGGCTCTTTCCGGACCCTGCGTGAAGGCAAGATGCTTTGTACACCGGACTGTCCTTTTTGAATAATATTCATAGGTCTGTATTATTACATGTTGTTGTGTCATTCTCTTTCGTTATCCTATTAGGTTGTTGTTAATATTTTGACTATTGAATTGTACAATTGAAGAGCATATTATTAAATTGTCTTATTCAGAAGCATATCATAAGAAAGTAGTATATGAAAATTACAAATGTTCCTGTTGTTATGTCACAAAGGACTCTCGTGTCATGCCACAATGACAAAATGACATAACAAGGAAAGTGAAATTCTTACATTAGACTATTCTTAAACCCGACTCCACCCCCACCCCTCCCTCGCTCGCCTCCTAACCCATCGCCGTCGGTGGTCTTACGTCTTCTTTGTTTGCCTTTAGGAAAAAGTCAAGCACCCTCCTTTGAATCCAACGCTTACCGAATCAACAATCCGACGTCGTTTCCCTGTAAAATTAAAAAATATTTGACGTATTTTCACTCCATCACGGTTCATACAGCTGAGCTTCAATTTTGATATCTTAGCTAACGCATTTCCATTTTCCAGATCGAATGTGATACCGAAAAAAATAATCAATTTAAGTTTGTAGCTGTAATTGTAACTGAAACAGATCTAAATTCAATTATGGATGCGGTGTCGATAAGAGTACCGTACAAGAATTTAAAGCAGGAAGTGGAATTAGTTAACGTTGATGAATCATCTCGGTTTACTCATTTAGAGATCCACAGTGATTCATCTTCTCCTCCTAGGGTTTCCAATGGCGAATCACACGATTCACATTCTCCTCCTCAGCCGCCGCCTGTACGGAACAGTTTACTCACTTTAATTCTCAGTTGCACCGTCGCCGCCGGTGTTCAGTTCGGTTGGGCCTTGCAACTCTCTCTCCTCACTCCTTACATTCAGGTGCATTGATTTCTGCGCTACGACTCTCTCTGATCCATTTTATATATGATAGTGTTGAACTGAAGTTTGATAGTATGTTAATTTGACTTGTGTACCTGTTTCGTTTTGATTTGTTTGACTGGATATGGAGTTAGAGATGTTATTTGACATATGCATTTATAATACTGGTAGTGAAAGGAACCATTTGAGTCACAATTGAAAAGTTCGTTTAATGGAGGTGACATTATTTTCAAAGCTAAGAAGTCAGTTTCTATTTTTGGTAAAAAGCTGTACATCCGAGAACAGTTTCTTTCTGTACCAAATTTCGGTTTCTATAAGGGAACAATTTTAGTCTATAAGAGGTCACACTGAATATTTCAGCAAATAGCACTCTTTAATAGCTTAACGGCTTTTAAATACAGCTTGCATTTGATATGTCGCCTTTGAGAGTTGATACTTTGTTTTTAAGTAAATAAGAGAAACAGAAAGCAAAATCATGTTCATGTCATTATGGCTGGCATGGAATTTGCTCATGCCAAAAATTAGAAGGTTTGATTTTTCTGTAATCTTAGTTGCAATTATATTGATCCGAAGATGTGCAGAAATGGTCTTTAAAAGCCATAGCAGCTTTCCGCTAGCCTCGAGCAATGAATTCTTACAATTTTCTATCTTTTCAGTGGCTTTAGGTTTTATTTTGCCTATTTCTCGTTTTGAGCTTTTTCTTTGCCTAAAATTCTTCTTTTTTGTGTTTTGCAGACACTTGGCATAGAGCATGCCTTCTCTTCTTTTATTTGGCTTTGCGGTCCTATTACAGGCCTTGTGGTAGGTGTCACAATCAATTTGATATGAAATATCATGGCATTTTATTGCAGATTACTTGGTAAAACATCCATCTAAAACGATGAAAGGCAGTAATTAGGATCAGAGATGTGAGAACAGCTTTACTGAGATTAATTCCTGAAGATATAAAATAGGGATAACCTTTGCACCTGCAGAGCCAACTACATAAAAGCTCCAACACTTTGAAATCTTATTAACTCGTTAAACAAAAATTTGTTAAGACTTCAGCCCTGGTACTTAACCTAGCAGATATGGCTTGTTGAACTATTACAATTTTTTCTTTTGGAGCTCTGCAAAATTTGTCTGTTCCTAGCACTAGAAGTCTGTCCTTTGTTCAGTAAATTAATGTCGCCAGATATATGCTACACACAAAATATGTGGAGAAGTTTTGCTGCAGCTCCATCGATTATTCAACTTAGAAGCTTTTCTTCTTGGACATTCTTTCAGGTACAACCTTGTGTAGGTATATGGAGTGATAAATGTCATTCGAAATATGGCAGAAGAAGGCCTTTCATTTTTGTTGGAGCTGTCATGATATCTATTGCTGTAAGCATTTAGAAGTTATGTTTATCCTATATTGAATTAATTGGTTCCAGTTAAATTGGCTGAACTTAATCTTGTCATTTAGGTGATAATTATCGGGTTTTCTGCAGACATAGGATACTTATTGGGGGACACAAAAGAGCATTGCAGGTTCTTTCTTTCTCTTGGTCCTGTAGTTTTGGTATTATCTGAATAAGCTGTGAAGTCTTTGATTAATGTCTGAAAATACAGCACTTTCAAAGGCACTCGCTCTAGAGCGGCTATTGTCTTCGTTGTTGGGTTTTGGATGCTCGATCTTGCTAATAATACTGTGCAGGTTAGCATCTGAAAGGTTAATACTATTGCTAGGAGTTTAGATGATTCTAATAGATGGTACCGTAATTGTTTTATGTTGGCAGGGTCCAGCTCGAGCTCTTTTGGCAGATTTGTCAGGTAAAAGCTCCATTAGATGGAAGGGAGAATTGTCTTTCAATTAGTTGATACAGTTCTCCTTTTGTTGAGAGTTATCCAGATGTCTTTGTAACTTGATTGTAGGTCCTGATCAAAGAAATACTGCAAACGCTGTGTTCTGCTCCTGGATGGCTGTTGGAAACATTCTTGGATTTTCTGCTGGAGCCAGTGGAGGTTGGCACAGGTTGGTTTTTTATTGCGTATCTGAAGTGACATGGTGATGTTATATGTGTATATGCTTATATGAAAAGATAGTCCACATCCTGCTTGAACAATAACACTTGTTCAGCATTCTTCTTAAGGGTCAACACTTTGAAATTTGTTACTCTTTTAGTGGCAAAAAATTGTTTTCTCAATTAAGATTTGGTTCACAAAATCATTACATGCTTAAAGTAGCCTTTGACAAAACTTTGTGTCTGGACAGATGGTTTCCCTTTTTGACAAATAGAGCTTGTTGTGAGCCATGTGGAAATCTCAAAGCAGCGTTCTTAGTTGCAGTGGTGAGTTATTTGTCCTCGATAGAGCCCTTGCATAGATATAGTAATTTCTATTTTTGAATCTTGATTTATGGGATCTTCTACTTTAGTTCGACATGTTTTATTCTACATTTTTTATGGATGTACATTGACAAAAAATATTGCTAAAAGAACATAAAAGGGAGTTTTTGGATCTACTCGTCACATCCTGCATCCTTAGTTAATAAAGATATTCCTCAAGCATCTTTTTTAAACAATGTCTTAAAACATTAATCATGTCCTCTTATGCATCTTGTCTCTTGCTAGTTGCTGATATACTATTGTTGAAATTTGGCTTTCCGAAATTGGATAAATTTCAATGACAACATATACTCCCGAATCCCAAGCTAGTTATGGTCGGCTAATGACTACAAGAAACCCCAGAAGATTCATGTAAATTGATGGAAAACCCAACAACCCTAAAGAGAAGATGAATAACATAAACATAAAGGATAGGGAGGAGTTGAACTAATTAACTAGGTTAACACAAAAGCAAGCAATAGATAGCTTGAATCCTTGCTAACACTATCAGTTAGCCCAAACCAAGATAGAATTGGAAGAAATAAAGGATTGGTTCACATAGAAGAAGCAATTAGTCAACACAAGAAAAATATATGTTCAACCAACTAACTAGCAATTCAACTATAAGGGGTTGTTTGGTACGTGGGATAAGGTGGGATAAAGTGTGATATTAAATTTATACTATATTTGGTTGACAGTATACATTTATCCCGGGATTTATTACCGGCAACCAAACATAGTATGAACTTTGTACCAGGATTAGATATCCCATCTTATCCCACCTTAACCCATCAAACTTGATATTATTTTATCGCACCTCCCAAGTGGGATAAAGTAGTCTGCGTACCAACGACCCCTAAGGTTCATCCAAGGAAGAGGAGAATTGAACTCATACAAACACTTACTAAGAAGCAACAAGATGAGGTTCAAGAAGAGGTAAAGGTCAATCCCACAAAAAGGTTCTCTCACAAGAGATTTTGTTGAAGTCAACCTTAAACACTTCCTATTTATACGCTAAGCTAATGGCCTAGGCCCATCAGATTAAGTTTAATTGTCACTTTTGTTTTCCTTTTGGTGTTGGGAGGAGTTTGTTAATGAAGCCGAATCTGTACTTAGCCTCCTAGAATCCTTGTAAGACTGGAAAAGGGTTCCTTATTTGGTTCTGTTCACCTGTATATATTTAGTGCTGCTTATAATGTGGCCTTTCTCCACGAAAGAAAAAAGAAAAAGCTAGGTAGGCCGTGTGGCCCAAGTGGGGTGGACATGTGGCCCACAAGTGATTTGGTCATGAGAATGACATTTCCAGAAGTCCAAATGCTAGTCAACCAAGTGTCCAAGTCAACATCTTGGTCAAACGTGATCAAATCCCGGTCAATCCTCCGTCTAATTTGGTCACTTTTCGTAGATCCCACCAGTCTTGTTAAATGGTGTAAGTTCGTAAAAATGCTGCCGTGCTACATTATATGAATTCTCATTATTCGTTCCACTTCATGTGAATCTGTTTCATCTAAAATTGGATAAGTGCTGTGAAAAGCCATTGCACCGTTGCTTAAAGTGATGAAGTCATGCGAGGCGGGTTTATTGCTTCATGGGTGAAAGTTGAAACGATGCGCTTCAATGAAATTTATGCTTCAAACAGTGAGACTGAACATGTTTTCAGTTAGAAAGGGTCAATTCTTTAATTCTGGCTTTAAGAGGTGGTAAAAAAAAGAGAAAAAATGGAGGAAATGTAACCTTATGAGTTTCCCTTTGAACAGTGTATATCTCATGATTCAGTTACATTTCTTGTGAATTCCAGAACCTGGAATCAAGGGTTCATCAAATAAGTTGACCGTGTCTTTTCCTGCTATTTGTGTTTAGTCTTAAAATATTGTTAAAGAGCTTTAAGTACTATGTAATTCGCAGAAGTCATTTTGTTGACTAGCATTTCTAAACGCAATCAGCTAATTAAGGGAGACAATTTTTCTTTTTATATTCTAATTATTAGGTGTTATGAGTTATGACTGTGAAGAATTAGTACTATGCTTAAGCTTGAACATAGTAAAAATGAAACCTTCTCTAGTGTTGTTACTGGCATGATCTAGTACTCATGCTCGTTCTCTGTCATTCAAAGTTCTTTCTGGACTGTGAACAGGTCTTTTTGACTCTATGCACGTTGGTAACTCTCCACTTTGCCAAAGAAGTCCCGCTGTCACTCAAGCAAACCAATCGCTTATCAGATTCTGCTCCTCTGTTGGATAGTCCACAGAATACTAGCTTTGACCTTTCTCAATCAAAAACGGAGTTACAATCTATAAATAATGTGACCAATAATGAATCTGAGGTGGGTCATGTAACCATTAATAGTCCAAAGAATGAAGACCAGAGACATGAGCAGGATCAAGGTGATAGCTTCACTGATAGCCCTGGAGCGGTTTTGGTTAATCTATTGACCAGCTTACGACATTTGCCTCCCGCAATGCATTCGGTTCTCATTGTCATGGCTCTGACTTGGGTGAGTAACTTTCTGATTTTTCTGATTTAAGCTTTTAACTAGCTGTACAATTTTCCCATTTCGCTATACTCTATGAGTTTTATTCTTTATTTTTCTCATGATCTTTCCACTGCCGCTAATTATATATCTTTATGTTCTTTCAACCAGTTGTCCTGGTTTCCCTTTTTCCTCTTTGACACGGATTGGATGGGGAGAGAAGTCTATCATGGGGACCCGAAAGGAGAAGCAGCTGAAGTAAAAGCATATAACCAAGGTGTCAGAGAAGGTGCATTTGGTTTGCTATTGAATTCTGTAAGAACTCAGAATTGAGAATCACTAGTTATCCTTTATTTAGATCTAATAATAGGTGTTTTGCAGCTTAACTAGAAGTAATGATCAATCGAGAGCTTATTTATGTTTCCCTCTCTCATAACTGCTCCAGTATTTTTAACGTCTTAAGTTATTGTCATGAATCTCCCTGAGCAGGTTGTTCTTGGCATTACCTCCTTTTTTATTGAGCCAATGTGCAAGTGGATTGGTTCCAGACTTGTTTGGGCTGTGAGCAACCTCATTGTATTTGCCTGCATGGCCAGCACCGCTATCATTAGCGTGGTTTCTATCAGTGCACATTCGCGAGGAGTTCAACATGTGATTGAAGCTACTGAATCAACTAAAATTGCTTCTTTGGTTGTTTTCTCGCTTCTTGGCATTCCTCTTGCTGTAAGTTTTAATTATGTTTTTGTACCTATTAGCTGATCATACAGTAGATATGACTTGTATTTCTGTGGGGATTGATACTTTTGGGTGCATGTTCATCCTTTCATGCATTTTGCTTTACATGCCTGCAGGTCACTTACAGTGTTCCTTTCTCTATCACAGCAGAGTTGACAGCTGATGCTGGTGGTGGTCAAGGTGTTTGTTCAATCTGTTAAAATATTATCATGTCTTACGATAAGGCCTTATATTATATTATTTGAAACTGGTATGCCTTTTGCAGGGTTGGCAATAGGAGTCCTAAATCTTGCAATTGTTGTACCGCAGGTAACTTTGTCTTTCTATCCAATTATTGCTATTCATCTCTATTGTGTGCGCAATATTTATATGCGAGGATGTAATTAAGTTTCTTTGTATTTTGTAATTTACGTTAAGGTTGACATATTGTTCTATTTTCTTAGATGATTGTTTCACTTGGTGCCGGTCCATGGGATGCTTTGTTTGGTGGAGGGAACGTACCGGCATTTGTCTTGGCATCTTTATCTGCACTTGCTGCTGGCATTTTTGCAATGCTCAGACTACCAAATTTATCAAGTAATTACAAATCAACTGGCTTCCACTTTGGTTGAGTAAATTAGTTCATTATACTCATTACACGTAGGGCATGTTAACGAACCAACAAAAGCATAGTAGTGAAAGATATCTGATACTTCCACTCATATTCAATTCATTTGTCCCCAATTTTTGACGTTCTTGTATAATGTAAATTGTCATCTATAATGAGGAAGGAGTGTTGATTCGTATATGTGAATATCTAGATATTTTAGTAATTTGTCGCAATCAATTTTTCTACAATTTTTCGACAATTTTATAGAGATGTTTTAGAGACTTATTACTCTTAGATATTATATACTAGGGACGAAGCCAAGTTGATATTATATACATACGATGGTGAAAAAGTATCCCATTTAATCGCTCCTGTGGAAGCGTGTATATGTGTAGTTATAGATCTGCTCATTCTATTTTTTCTATGATCGATGTGTCTGCCATGGTATAGTATGGTTCCTCAGTAACTTAATAAGTGACTTGAAAGGAGACATTCTGAATATATGATATTGGTAAAAATTCTAAATCGGTGTAGTCATCATTAATTATCTCTTTATCGACTTACACATGAATATTTACAAACTTTCTTTTAATTAAAGCAACTCAATAACTGCGGGTGCCAATGGAAAATAGCGTTGGTATTACTAATGCCATGGTTTTCTATGCATTACTTGTATTAGTTATACACATGTTAAAAAAATGTACCAAGCAAGGTATTAGTAATGCATAGACCTAATGCTTGCATTATTTTTTCTAATACCTCCTACCAAACGACCCCTAAGAGTCTGGAAATAGAGTATTAACTAATTCAGCCATATTTAAACCACTAAAGACTCTTGCTTCAATTCCACACGACAGTTACATCAACTTCACATGAAAAGGGTTCCTTTCAAGGATTTAATCCTATATTTAGAAAGGGTTCAACTTCTAATCTCCAATAGGTCATCTTTTCCCTTCAAAATTTCCAATTATAGAGAGCGAGTAAGAGTGAGAAGTGGAAAGCTGAGGAACATTATAAAAAATTATACTACTACACTAATTATGGCAGGTGACTCCTATATAATTTACTAATTTCAATCAACATTTTCCCTCAAGTTGGGCATGGAAATCATATGTCCCAAACTTGTTGCATGTGTAGAGTATTGAAAGGTTCTATCAATGATTAGCGAGCTAGTCGTTCAAACTCGCAAATAGCATTTACAAATTTAATTTTCCGAGCTGCTGATTGTCACACACCAACTGGCCGGAACTTCAATGCAATAAGCAACTGTTTTAGGGATCTTCTTCTTCTTAATATAGATTTCTTCAAATACATACCAAACTTAAGAACGAAACGAGCCCATATGACTTATTTCAAGTGGCAAAAGGGACCTGTGACTTAGGTCCCAAGTTTGGATTGCAAATTAAGCTTGGTGTTTGCAACAAATTATTTGTGAATACAAAAATAAATTGCAACCACAATATAAATATGAAGAAACATAGTTTTATCGATAAAATGGCGCGGGTATAATTCTATTTGTTCCCTTGATTCTTCTCTCCTGATTATCTCTTTGATTCGAGGGCTAGAACAACGTGTTTCTCGAACGTAGGATGTTGCGGGCTTTCATGGATTTATTTGATATCCATGAAGTATGTTGTGAATCTTCTAGAAATATTTGAATATCAAGAATTATTCGGCCACTTCTTGATCTCTTTGTGAATATCCCGTGAGTTTATGGAATTTTCGAGATGATCTCCATTTTTGAGATTTTTTTAAAGGATTATGTGATCCTTTTTATAGGAGTGACTTAGGGTTTTGGTAGAGTAGTCTCCAAGCAACACTAACAAATTTCTAGAATTTTAAGAGGTCTTGTAGTATCTTGAATTTAGGATTTAGCTCTATCCAATAAAATTTCGATGTCTACACTTGGTATTTAAGTGGAGAAGGAAATATTGATAGACCCATTATTCTTGAGTTTTGAAGGTTGTGATTAGTCCTAAGAATAACCTCAGATAGATTTTTCGATCATCAAAAATAAAAAAGACGGAAACCCACAAGCGAAGCGATCACTAATAGAAATTCGATCAAAACCGACTGATATCAGTTAGTAATTAGCAAAAACTGATTGTAAAACGGCTGATTCATAGGGTCGAAAATCGTTAGGTCTGTAGAGCCAATCGACCGACTTTGGTCGATTGTGACCGACCGATTTCAATCAATCAATTAAATCCTACACCCGACCCAAAAGAAAAAGAACGACCGAAAAAACGACTGAATTCGGTTGGTTAAAATCGATCGCCTTCGGTCGGGTTTTTTAAAATTAGGTACAAAAAAATTACATCATCTGAGATTCGAACTGGGGTCTGTACGGTGACAAGATACTATTTTGCCACTAAAACATTGGTGCTTTTTTAGTTTAAGACTTTATTTTATTTTATTCATGCTCTTTAATCGTATTTTTACGTGAAAATAACCGATCGATTTTCTGAATATTAATTTTAATTTGTTGTAAAGGGAAAACCTGCTGAAGTTGGTCGATTTCTTGAAAAATAAACTTCCCGAGACGCAAAAGTAATTTTTCGCGTTTTGATGCAAAAAAAGAAGAAGACCTTATTCGATCGATTTCGTAAAAAAAATTAAAAAAAAAAGATTTTTAAAAACTCACCAAAGTTGGTTGGTGTGCTATAGACGATTTTGACTGAATTTCTAGTAGTTACGAACCTCAACAAAAGAAACAGAACTTAGATTTTGTTTACCTAAAAAATACGAGTAACAATTAAATTTGATTAGTGGTTTTAAAGATATGTGATTTAGTTCAATACCAATTAATAATCAAGAAATATGAAGTAGAAATGAAAGATAGAAGTGAATCAAACCAATGTTACTTAGCAGCAGTGACCTCGAGCTTAGTGACCTCGAGGTGGCTTAGGGCAATAAGAACAATTAAGTGATAAAAATAAAGTAAGAACAATGGAGCTAAAGGACAATGCTGATGAACAGTAGGCAAAAAGGTAGAAAATATATTTTTTTCTCAGTGATGATAAGATGATCTTACAAATGATTGAGGTCCCCTTTATATAATAGGGGAACCCTAAATAAAGAATATTTCTATTTACAGTAAGGAATATTCTTCGTACAACTGTCTAATCGCCTAGTACGGAATAAGACAATCATATTTCGGGATTTGCGCCATGATTTTGAAGACGTGGCATGAATCTAACTCGTTCTGGTACAAATCCACAACGATACTATTTCGGAGTTGAACACACTCGACCTCAGCATGCATCCAGTGACAAATCCAAAACTTTATGCAAGCGGGTTCAAACGCATGCTGAAGTCTTCAACGACAATTGACAATACAAGCGACATTGAGTTAACAAATGAAGTTTACCTTGCTCTCTTTATTTGGTTCTTAACAAAACATAATTTATTTTGCTAGCGACTCTTTATTTTGTTTCAAAGTCGTACTTTTTAAAATAATTTACTATAAATTTACCTAAATTTTAACAATAAATCTATTTACCTTTACAAATTTAACAATTTATTAAAACTTTAGAATTTTTTAAACTAGTTTTACCATACAATCATCAACGTGATCTATATTAAAATACTAAATGGCTTACTCGTTAATTCTAATTTAATTCACGCTGAATCTAAACAAAAAACAATGAAAGAGAGCTATAAACTCGACTAAATTAATAATTTTATCAAAAAGAGCGCCAAAACTACAAAAAGAAACTAATTTAAACAGCAAAAGAAAGAAGACAAAGAAGTGATATGAAAGTTTCATATCTAAAGGCGGTCAAAGTTTGATAGAACAAAATATGAAGGAAAAATAATTAAAAAGTAAAAGCAAAAAATCAATGTTTATACATTTAAAAATGAAGAAAAATATAAAACCATGGCTCAATTCTCAAACTTGAAAAAGTAAAATCCAAGGTTTATGGTGTAGTATTTACCTGGCTTTCCTGGATTTACTACAGTGGAATTTAAGAAACATAAGGGCCAGAAAAGCTATGAAAACTAAAAACGTAAAAAAAAAAAAAGCAAGAGCGTGGATTCGACCACGCAACCATCTGCAAGCTTTAAACCTGCTTTATCCATCCAACCAACATATGCCTTTCGTTAAGAGGGGTCAACGGCTCGTATTTAATACAAGTTTGTTTCGCAGAAAGATAATTTCCACATAAAAAAGTAAAAAATAATAATTGCGAAGCGGGTTCAATTGAACCCCCTTAAACCAACGTGGGTCCGCCCCTGCATGCATCATGCTTAGCCTTCGAACTCGGGTCTGGTCCCTTGAGCTCAGACTTGATCTTACCCGGACTCGGACTTAGGACGACCTCTCAAGTATAGAGATCGAAGGCATTCGATCTCGACCATATACAGATAGTCCCTGCGTTTCTTAGAGTAAGATGATAAAAAATTATTTGAGCCCCGATTTTCTCGAACCTCTTATGATGGCGTCATTTCCGTGATGCAGGCGTTTGAAGTGACCGAAACGTCCCATCGGTCCACTTCCCCAAAAACATTGAATGCATGCAGTATTGGTCGGCCACTAGTGCTGCTGAACCATCGTTTCCCTTCTATAAATATGAGGCGATTCCTCTGAGTAAAGAACTTTACTCTTTCTTCACATCTTTCCCATCTTCATCTCTTTCTCTAATCACCTGTTTTCACCGCCTCTTTAAGCGTCGGAAAACGCCAAGCTCTTGCAAGAAACACCACATCCCTGTGCAATCCGTATTCTTTAGCTTACAACCATGGCTAAAACTTCCAAAACGATCCCTAAAAAGGATAAAGAATCGTCTTCTTCTGCCTCCCGATCGGCAAAACCGGTGGTGCCGCCAACTCTTGAGGAAATCACCCCCGGTCCTTGCATAATTAAGAAGGACTTTAGTATCGAGAATATCCCCGACGTCCCAGGCCGATGCGAGCACACATCTCGATATATTAGCTTGATATCGAAGAAGCTCATCAAGGATGTGAAGAAGAATTGTGGCTGGGGAGATGAGGTTGTGATTCAGATCCCGAGCCCCGAGGAAATCATTACTACCCACATGGAGGTTTTTTTAAGTGTTTACACTTACCCCTTCACATTGGGTTCCATCGATCCGATGGTTATCGACTTCTGCAAAACGTATGAAGTCACCCTCGGTCAAATTCATCCCTCTTTTTGGCGTATCGTGATCATGCTGTGGTATTTTTCCGAGAAGGCCAAGGGGTTGGAATTCACCCTCAGCCACCTGATTCGATTGTATCAGCCTCAATTATTTTGAGGGCTTATCAAGCTAGAACTTCGAACAATGAAAGCCTTCTTTGACAGTACCGATGAAACCAAAGATCGGGGTTGGATGAGCTGCTTTGTTAGAGTAAGAACCTCGAATGTCATCCCCGGGGATAAAATGTCATTCCCGGAGAGGTGGAATTTCAATCGTAAGTGGAGTTCGTTTTCCCAGTATCTATTCATATTCTGCTTTCACATTTCATAACGCCTTTATCTTTCTTTTGGCAGCCAATGCCTGGGTGCCCCAAGTGGTGCCCGACCTCGAGGATTGGGTTCGAAATTTAGCTTCCACCTCATCCTACGATGAGCGCAAGTGGCGTGAATTATCGAAGGGCTAGTGGGAGGCCAAGAACCATGGTGAGTGCTTTTCCCAAGTTTCAAACACTCTTCGTATATTATTGTCATCAACTTACTAACGTTCATTTGCGTAGGCCTTGGTGATGCATCCGAGATGAGGCCGGATCCGCCCGGGGAAAAGCAAACTTTCGATTCCGAAATCGAAGAGGGACAACAAAAGGAAAAGGGTTTCAAAGCCTGAAGACCCTCAAGATAAGAAAACTCCTGCTCGAAGGCTGTGGAAAAGGTTTGCTCAAACGGGCGCATATTCGGCCCATGATTCCCCGGATGATGAAGAAAATTACGGTGAGGAGTCGGCGTTGTTGTCTCGAACCAGGAAAACGATTGAGGCCGCCAAACCTTCCGATCTAGAAACCTTATCCCGTGGTGATGTAACCCCAAAGAAAAATGTGGGCAAGGCCCCCGTGTCCCCGGAGGTTGAGATTGTCCCTCCATATTCAACAACTACATCAGAGGGGGTAAATGTTGAGACCCCCGAAGCTAATGAGAACGCCCCGAGTGAAGAGCTCGGGGCCGCGACAACATGTCACTCCTTTTCTTTGCCAACTTATTCTGACGGGGAAATCAAAGAAGCCAACGCTCTGCGTATGCCCATTCCGAGCAAGGTCATCCAGGATAATCTCTTTTAGGGTTGGTACACTGGGATTGAGGATGCCAATGACCTTAATGATGTATCTACCATCTTTGAAGAGGCTCAACATCTCCTCTCCCGGGTAAGTATTTACTTCCATTATTGTAATTTTCTCTTTCTTTTTCTTTTAACTGATATGTCTCCATTTCACGTATAGGCCATTGTAAAGTTTAGAGTTGAGCTGAGCCAATGTGAGGCCGAACTCAAGAAAGTTTTGGGCGAAGAGAAAGCCCTAAGGCTCCTCTATAGCCAAAAGGAAGAGAAGCTTAAGAATCTCCGAACCGTATTGGCCAAAGCTCAAAAAGGCGAGTCCGAGCTAGATGAGCAGGTAATTGTGATTTTAACAGAGTTCGACCTTCTTGGCTCTGCTTCGGAGGCTAACACATTGATATCTCAGCTGCAGCAAAAGGTAGAGATGATTGGGCAGCTCCGGGGCGAAGTTGATCAAGTTAGAGCTGATTGTCATTAGTGGAAGAAGAACATGGATCAACTTGCTGCCGATAAGCAAGCTGCTACGGCCCAACTGGCCTCGGCTAAAACTCAGCTCCGAGGCATTGAAGCAACGGATCTGGCTCAGGCCAGGAAAATCGAGGAGTTAGAGGCTGAGCTAGCTAGAGCCCAGGCCGAAGCTGTACAGGCTAAGGCCAAAGCTGAGAAGACAAAGGCTGTGGCTGATAAATCCATTGCCATATACTTGAGGGAAGCTGCGGCCATTCAAGCTGAGTTGAGGGAGGCCTCCAACCGGGGAAAACGAACCAATGAATTGGCTAAGTGACAAGTCCATATGGTGACTCTCAAAGAAATCCATGCCCGAAGGTTCAACCTTGCCTAGGAGATAGCCGAGGCAAAGGCGCGATAAACCGATGCTAGGTTTCTTGTCTCCTCCGATGATGAGGATGTAGCGAGTGGATCCGGGGACGAGGAAGGTGAAGAAGATGTTCCCGAGGGATAGTAGACTCCCGAAGATAGAGCCGCTGAAGATGCAATTTCTGAAAATGACGCTCCCGGGGGTGTGACCCCAAAAATAGATTAAATTTTCTTTTTTGTGCAAGGGCCCTTTGTGGGCATTCTAAATATGTTTTGTAAATTTCCCTTATGAATATAAAGTATCTTTTTGCTCTATCCTCGACTTGTGTTGAATTTTATTTTGTCCCCGTTTGTGGAAAATTTTGATGATTCAAATACTCAGCTCGAGTATCGGTTCAGACTCGTAACGTAATAAGCCCTTAGGTTTTTATTGCTTAATGATAACTAGGGATTATAATGCATTTTATACTCCTTCTTACTCGAGTTTTGATTAGAAATGTATACAAAATAGTCTCAAAGGCTTACATGTTGTACTTGATTGCAGGGTTTGGTCAACAAGGTGATACTTCATCAAAACCAGCTCAAACAAAAGGAGTGAAACATGCACAAGTACCAAGAACAAGTCCAAGCACAATGTAACAAAACCAATACAACCGCACTCGATTTTGTGCGGTCCGCAAAGAGGAGGTTCAGAGAGGTGCTCAATTCAGACAATCAAGCAATGCGACCGCAAAGCATTTCATGTGGACCGCATTGGCTTCATTGCGGCCACACTCGATTTTGGGCAGGCCGCAAAGCTGGAGTTCAGAGAGTTGCTAATTTTGGGGATCATAGCCAATGCGGTCCGCGGTCCTTTTGTGCGGACCACAATAGAAGCAACCGTGGCCGCGAAGCATTTTGTGCGGCCCGCGGTGGCCAAGTTCAGAGAGCAGAAGTTTAAGCCAAGGAGCCTCAGTGTGGCCGCACTCAATTTTGTGCGGATCGTACTACCCCTGCAAGGGTATTTTTGTCCAGAAAATTCGGGCTAGTATATATAGTTTCTTTTCCCATTTTTAGGTCCTTAGTTGTAATTTCAAGCAGAGCTGCGCTCGTGAACAGTGTCCTTTTACTATTTTGAGTAATTTTACAATAGTTTTATCATTGAATCTTCAAGTTTCAGCTAGTAATTAAATATTATTGGTTTTTCTTCATCTATTTCTTTGTTTTCTTCTATTATCATGAGTAGCTAGACCCATTAGCTAGGGTTGTGGCTCAACCCTAGTATGGGTATTTGACGATTCTTGTGTTTTAAGGCTTGAATGTCTATGAGTGTTTGATATTTGGACTAATTTAGGGTTTTAATATTGGATTAGTGGTTGCAAACACTAATTTATGCTTTTTTGACTTGGGCTCTTCTCGAGAAAGAGAGCCTAAGTATAGAAAAATTAGTCCAACAAGGAATTGTGGTGTATCCAAGAGATTGATAACCCCAATTAAAGGGTTAAACCTAGAGATAGTAATACCCGACTTGAACCTCAATTGCTTGCACAAATTATCATACCCAATTGGTCTTGAGAAAGTCAATTAGGGCAAAATCACTCAAATTATCGAGATGTATAGAGTGAGAAGTATCGTGCAATGTTTATATCATAATCCCCAAATATGACAACCTAGCCTTAGACTCGAGAACCCGTCAAGTATCCACCTAGGAGAAAGTCACTTCCCTAGTGCCTTTTAACTATTTAGACAACCTTCGAATATCTTACTCTTAGCTTAACTTAACTTAATTTAGCATCTTAGTAGTATAAAGTTAGAAGTAATATCAAAACCAATCATGATAAGAAGTGCAATTAAGAATAATTACGCATCTCTAATTTAGGTAGACACTCAATTCCCATTTCTAGCTCCCTGTGGAAATCGATCCCGACCTTCTTAGGTAAAAGCTGCTTCGACCACTCTCACTACTTTGTAGTAGTGCAAGGTTGGCCTGGATCACTTTTTGGCGCCGTTGCCAGGGAGCTAAAGGTTTTGGCTATCTATCTAACTAGTTTTGTGTATTGTTATTCTTTCCTTCTGTGTTACTAATTTGTGTGTGTCACAACTTCTGGGACAAAATGACAGCAAAATTAAACAACGCACCTCTTGGAGATCTTCCGCCGGGGGAGGATGTAAATGACAATGTTGATGATGAGGTCCCTATTGTGCCTCAAGGCCAAAGAAGAAGCCGCCAGGCCAACGATAATATTCCAGACCCTCCCCCTCCACATCCAAGAGTGGTTCCTTGAGTGCTTCCCAACCAAGGCTATGCAAGTGCAATTGTCCCACCCCAGATCCGAGCGGACAATTTTCAAATTATCAATGTGATGCTGATATTGCTGGAGCAACGTAGGTATTTCACGGGCGCTGCCAATCAAAATTCTTACAAATATCTCAAGGATTTCGTGGATACCTATTGGGGGAGAAAACAAACTAATGTGTCAGAGGATGCACTTCGTTTGAGACTCTTCCCTTTCTCACTTAGAGGGAAGGAATTGGATTGGCTTGAGTGACTTCCCAATCATTCCATCACTACTTGGGATGAGTTGGCAGATAAGTTCATTGCGATGTTTTTCTCAACAAGGCACATGGAAGCATTGAGAGATGAGATCTTAGCCTTCAAGCAGGAGCCATCGAACCATTACATGAGATTTGGGAGCACTATAGAACAATGGTAAAGGAATGCCCCAACAATGATATGATTGAGGCGATGATCCAACATACTTTCTACCGGGGCATTAACACAACAAACCAGTGCATAGTGAACCAACTTACTAGGGGTAACTTCATGAAAATGTCATAGGATGAGGTTTGTGACATCCTTGACGAGATGGCTGACACGTCCTCCGCTTGGCAAAGTAGAGCCAATGTGCCCCAGGGTGATCCCACGGTCACTCATTTGCACAAAGAGCTATATGACCATGGGCAGGCTATAGCAGAACTGATAACAACAATGAACCAGCTAGCAAAGGCACAATTACAACAAGTTCAAAATTCACGCCAAGTGAATGCTATGGAGGGTGTCAACATGCTAGTGAACAAAAAGAAGACAAAGAGGTCAACAAAACCAAGGGAGTTCAGATCAATTTGACAATAATTGTGGTGGATTCCACGATGATGGTTATGATGGGCAGAATGAAGAGGTACAATACATGAACAACTATCAAGGCCAAAAGGGCAATTCTTCCAACTAACAACAACGGATACCCTAAGGCAATTGGGGCAATCAACAACAACAAGGGAACAATAATTAGGGAAACAACAACCAAAATTCCAATTGGGGCAATCAGAACAATAATCAGAACAATCAGGGTAATTGGAATGGCAATAACAACAATTGGGGTGGTAACAACAATTAGGGAGGTTGGAACAATGGCAATCAAGGAAATCGGGGGCAAGGCTTTCAAAGACCCCCAATGTACCAACAACCGAACAATCCATCCCCATTTCCATCCCAAGGTCCTAGTTCCTCCAACAACGAACTGGGGAGAATTGAAATGATGTTTGAACAGATGATAAAAAAGAATGCGGACTCTGATGCTCGATTTTCTTCCCACAATACTTCAATCAGAATCTTGGAGGTTCAATCAGGCCAAATCTCACAATCCTTGAATACTCGCCCTAAGGAGGCACTACCAAGTGATACGATAGTTAACCCGAAGGGTGGAAACAATCATGTGATGGTGGTGACTACGAGAAGTGGAAGAGGCGGTGATGTGAATGCCTCTAAGCAAAAAGCAATTTAGAGTGATGAAGTCGAGTTGCAATAAGATGAAATTCCTTTGGTGGTTGAAAATGTGGTTGATGAGAACATGAATGAAGAAGTGAGGATTGATATTCAAGATGCCGAGGTGGAGACTCAGAATGACGTGAACCTGTCTAGGGAACACTTAATAGACATGACGGATCCGGTTGTGCCTAAAGCCAAGGCTCCTTTGCCAAGGCCACCTCCACCTTATCCTCAAAGGCTCGCGAATCAGAAAAATGAAAATTAGTTTTAAAAGTTCATTGACATGATAAAGAGCTTATCCATTAATGTGCCTTTGGTGGAGGCACTTGAAAAAATGCCGTGCTGTGCTAAATTCATGAAGGACTTGATGACAAAGAAAAGATCCATGGATTGTGAAACTATAAAGATGACCCATCAAGTTAGTGCAATAGTGAATTCAATGGCACCGAAGCTTGAAGATCCCGGTGCTTTCACCATTCTTTGCACCATAGGGAGTGCGGACTTTGCTAAAGCTCTATGTGATTTAGGGGCAAGTATCAACTTGATGCCCTACTTAGTTTTCAAGATTTTGGGTATTGGGCAGCCGAGACCGACTTCCATGAGATTGCAAATGGCGGATAGAACGATGAAGAGACCATTGGGTATTATTGATGATGTGCTTGTCCGGGTGGACAAATTTATCTTGCCAGCTGATTTTGTGATCTTGGATTGTGAGGTTTATTATGAAGTTCCAGTCATATTGGGGAGACCTTTCCTTGCTACTGGGATGACCTTAGTTGATGTGGAAGCAGGGGAACTCACCTTCCGGGTGGGGATGAGAAAATGGTCTTTCATGTGTGCAAGTCAATGAAGCAGCCCAATAGTTCTGAGGTGTGCTCTTTTGTGGACCTTGTCACAGCAGTGATAGTTGATGATATAAATGCAATGATCAATGTGGAGGACCCTCTAGAGGCCGTATTGTTGAATCTTGATGTAAATGATGATGAAGGCCGAGTGGAGTGTGTGAATGCTTTACATGGGATGGGCTCTTACTCTTATGAGCCTAAGGAACTATCTTTGGACCTTGAGAATAGGAAGACTCCACCAACAAAACCTTCAATTGAGGAACCTCTGGTGTTGGAGTTGAAGCTGTTACCTCCACACCTCAGGTATGAGTTTTTAGGCCCTAGTTCAACTTTGCCAGTTATTCTTTCCTCTTGTCTTACTAACATGCAGGTTGATGCCACTTTGGCGGTGCTCCAAAAGTGGAAGAAGACAATTGGATGGACCTTAGCTGATATTCGGGGAATAAGCCCCGCATTATGTATGCACAAGATTATTCTGGAAGATGATGTAAAGACCTCATTGGAACATCAAAGGAGGTTGAACGAGGCAATTCAAGAAGTTGTGAAAAAGGAGGTGATCAAATGGTTGGATGTCGGGGTTGTGTACCCCATCTCTAATAGCTCTTGGACTTCGCCGATGAAATGTGTACCGAAGAAGGGTGTCATGACCGTGGTTGTAAATTCTCAAAATGAGTTGATTCCTACCAGAACCGTCACAGGTTGGCGGGTATGCATGGACTACTGTAAGTTGAATAAAGTGACCCATCACTTTCCATTGCCTTTTCTTGATCATATATTAGATTGCCTTGCTGGTCGTGCCTTCTAGTGTTTCTTGGATGGGTATTCTGGATACAACCAAATCTTGATTGCTCCGGAAGATCAGGAAAAGACCACATTCACTTGTCCATATGACACCTTTGCCTTTTCTTGGATGCCTTTTGGGTTGTGTAATGCACCGGCTACATTTCAACGGTGTATGGTGGCCATTTTCACCAATATGGTGGACGATATCTTGGAGGTGTTCATGGACGACTTTAGTGTTGTGGGTGATTCATTTGAGGAATGCTTGAAAAATCTTGATAAAGTGTTGGATCGTTGTGAAGAAACCAATCTTGTTCTTAATTGGGAGAAATGCCACTTCATGGTGGAAGAGAGCATAGTTCTTGGGCATAAAATTTCAAAGCATGGTATAGAGGTGGACAAAGCAAAAATTGATGTGATTCCAAGACTCCTTCCCCTACCTCTGTCAAGGGAGTTAGAAGTTTTCTTGGGCATGCGGGGTTCTACCGGAGATCTATCAAAAACTTTTCGAAGGTAGTGAATCCCTTATGCAAGTTATTGGAAAAAGATGCCAAGTTTCTATTCGATGAGAGATGTATGCAAGCCTTTGAACTTCTCAAGCACAAGTTGACCACCACTCCTATTATTACCGCACTTAATTGGAGCTTGCCCTTTGAGCTCATGTGTGATGCGAGTGATGTTGCAGTTGGGGCTGTTTTGGGTCAAAGAGTGAACAAAATGTTTCATCCGGTGTACTATGTGTGAGCATGTGATTTTTTCTCTATACTAAATACTCCTATAAAATCCCAAGAAAATAGGTTTTCTGTTAATTATTTGCCATTTTTAGGAATTTTTGTAGAATTTTCTTAATTATTTGCATTTTTGTGCATGTTTAATTTTTATCTAAATCATGAAAAAATACCAAAAATATCATGCACAACACTTAGGATTTGTTCTTGCATTTTAGAATTAATCAATAATTATTTGTTTTATAGAAATTTGAAAATCACAAAAATAGCTCATTTTTACATTTTTTGTCTTTTAATTTTTAGTTTATTGATTTTTTCTCTTTTAATTTAGAATTAAGTGATGTTTATAATTTTCATAAATAGATAATTAGTCTAATTTTACAATTTAGATAATTTAGGATTTTAATTTTAGGATTTCATTAATTAAAAAAAGAGATTAAACAAAAAAAATAAATAATAAAAGAAAGTGGGAAAAAACGAATTTTGGAAGGGGTCTAACACATTTGGGCTGCTCTTCAATTGGTCTTAATCCCCAGCCCAAAATACCCCTTTATCGCTCCAGCCCAAAAAACCTGACCCAAACCCACCTTTTTACCCGCCCGTTTCCCCTCCATATATAAACCTCCTTATATCATTTCCCTAATTCAAACCCTAGACCTAAAAAATGCAGAAACAGCGCCCCCTTGTACTGTTCATCTTCTTCATCGATTCAAGGCGAGTTCAATCAAACGAGTTCATTCTCTCCACGTCACCTTTATTCCAACATATTTCTGTCAGAGAAAAAGAATATTCCCTCTGAATTCTGTACTATTGAGCGTTTTGCTGGATGAATGGGAGCCGGGATGGATGGAAATCAGTCCATACCTTCCATTTGTCCTTAAAATTGCTCACAAACGAGGGGATTTTTTGGATTTTTGAGCAGAAGCGTTGAGATTTTTTAGGGTTATATATAAGGTAAGTCTTTTCTTGTTAAAGGGAGGAAATTTTTTTCAGAAAATTAGTAGAGTAAATTTCTAGGGTTCTTGAAGTTTTTTCTTCAGATCGGGCCTTCTTTTTAGTCCACATCTTTTCAGAAAACGATAAACACGAAATAAAAAATGGTCTGAGTTTGTATTCTTCATTCGAGTTTCATTTTCAAAAGAAAATTAGAGCAAAAGCACAAAAACGTTTTTCAACATTTTTTTGGTTGATTCTGGTTATCAAGAATGGTTTTGCATTGAGTTGATTTCTGGTTCTCAAAGCTGTGGATTTGCCGTTGATTTCGTTTGATTTTGACTGCTGATTTTGTGTTGGCTGGCTCGATTCATATCTTTCTCTGCCTTTATTTGTTTGCTGCTGATTCTTCTCGAGTTTTGGAGTCGACCTTTGTGTATTGGTTGATTTTTACTAAGAATTTTGGCAATAACAGGTGCCTTCCTATTACTCTTGCCTCTATTATTGTTTCTTGTTTATGGTTAAATGAGAGTTTGGTTGTTCTAATTGTTTGATGTCAAAATAGTTGTGACTGTATTTCTGTTTAGGACATTAAAATTAGTTTGTCTTCTCTTGTTAAAGTAAAAATGAAAGATTTGAACAAGGTTTATCAGTTAATGAATAGGTTCATATTTCTGCGATTCTTCCCTGTTAAGGTCTTTAAAGTTCTTGGTGTCCATGCCTCATCATGATTCACGAGGAACAACTATTCCTGTTAAGGTCTTTGACACATTAGGCCTGTAAAGGAGAGCGAATTGCCTGATACAGAATCTTTGGCATCCTAAACTGGTGCCTTTTTCTTCGCCATATATGTTGTGCTGCTTGCTTGGTGAACAACTATGTTATCCGACTTTTGACTGTTTATACACAAATTGAAATGGAGCCGTTTGGAACCATTATTGAAAATGACTGCAACATTAATTTGGTATTTTTTAGTTGTACATTTGTTGGTAGTCACTTTCTAAGTTGAATCACTGTGATGTGGAGTTATATATGATTTTGAGCATATTACAAAGTAAAACTGAAAACGAGAGTGATGAGACATTTTTGTGTTGCCCTTGGTTTTGTATTTTGTGATAACTTGATTCATTAGTTGGACCGTCCTAGCTCAAAGGAATAGAGTAGTTAGCGAATGTTTAAGAACTGATTAAATTTCCTTCTAACTATTTCATGTTGGCCAAAGTTATGATTTCTATTGCTGTAATGGGCTATGAATGTGTATTTGAATTTTAATTTGGGTGAAATAGTGAAATGGCTTGAGGATGATGCTTAGTGAGCTACTAGGAAGTTTGATTCCAATTAGGGAATATTATTGCTAATTAGTTGAATCATTCAGTTTTAATTTGCAATCCTTAGTCTCGAAATGTGTTAATCACCTATCCTCTGGTCGAATTTTGTAGTCAATGCTTGAATTAATTCACTTCAAGGGTTGTCATTTAAGCTGTTTTTGTATGATTTTGTTTAAGATTCAGATTACCTATTACCTATCCGTTACAATTTTGTATGTACAAAGTGTGATGGGCCCAACTTGCCAAAGGCCCAACAGAAAGGGACTATGCACTCAAGTCTGATCTACTGAGGTCATTGGGCTTCAAGAGTTAACTCAAATGAATTTACTTGACTTACGAAATTCATTGGCAAATCTGTAGAAAGCCTAATACGTATTACTTTACAAGAATCAGAATGTGAGCATTACTAAATCAATCAGGTTATGACCATTTATGATACTTCTCTTAGTATTGAAACATGGATCTACTCACAATCAATTTCTTAATTTATGACCTTTACAATAAGCCCAAATTAGGATAAATAATATTTTTTTAATACCGTAGTTTGCTTTTAGGCGCGCAATTAAATTATTACAACTACGGGTACGGTTCCCGTGACGTAGTTGTGATGCTTAATTACTAAAATTCGGGGGTACATTTATGTGACCCGGCCATAATTTAGTCTTTTAAAATTAAACATGTTGTAGATCGTGGGTACGACTCCCGTGACATGATTCGCAATATGTAACAGTAATTATTAAAAGCGGTTATAAAGTTAAAAAATGCATAATAGGTTTAAAATGTGTAGTAAATCAGATAATAAGCCAATTATTAATAGTTTAAGCGACCGTGCTAGAACCATAGAATTCGGGAATGCCTGACACCTTCTCCCGGGTTAACATAATTCCTTATCTAGAATTTCTGGTTCGCAGACTTTTGAATAAAGTCGAAAATTTCCTCGATTTGGGATTTAAAATAAACCGGTGACTTGGAACAACAAATAAACTATTCCAAGTGGCGACTCTGATAAATTAATTAATCCCATTTCGAATAATGTCACTTTAATTGGAAAAACTCCCTTATATCCCCCTCTCGGGTGTAAAAAGGAGGTGTGATAGCTCTGGCGACTCTGCTGGGGATCAAAACCCAGAACTTCGGTTCAGGTTTCAAGAATTCAAGCTTAGAATAATTGTTATAATTGGCTTTTATTTATTATCTGATTGTTTATTACATGTTTTAGCCTAATGTGCTAAATGCTGCTTTTTACCGCTTTGATATTATTTGAACTGTATATAAGCTGTTATGAAACCCTTCTCTTCTCATCTTTGGGGATGTGCACGCTGGCGTGACTCTTCTTTCTTTTAGTGTCATACCTTGAATTAGAAAGAGGCTCAGACAAGTTACAAAGCCGGATGACCTTTTGGTTCCCCGTACGTACCCCCTATCGAGTTGTCCGCTCTGGAACACCAAGTCTAGAACAATATACCCGTGTTTTAAACTTAGAAAACTCAGCCTCATACTGGATTCCTAGTAGGAACGCTTGTTTGCATCATGTGCATTTGACTTTGGGGGCTCAACATAGGGGTTGGGTCCGTCTAGGACAGGTGGATCCCAGAATCAAAAGACCATCCTGATGCATTTTTACGTGCTACCTGTGCAATTATTTGCTTCGGTTTGCACGTTGACTAGTTGCTAGAATAGGGAGAAATTGGAAAACATAAAATTGAGGTATGAGAGAGATAATTACTCGCCTTTGAAAAAAAAACCTATTGTCCAAAGTATACCGAAACTCTGCCGAAATTTTGAAAATTATTTCAAAACAAAAAAAAAACAAAAAAAAGTATTTCATATTTTTCATTATGTCAAAACTGACCGAACTACGCAAGTTTGATTCTCACCGGATGTGGGATACATAGGCAACCCTCACCGGGTCCAACTCCATTTTTGCAAAAATAACCCAAAATTTGAAATTTTGTTATTCTGTCATAAATAAAATTAGGTAATGTTGTTCTTGTCTAAATAACCCAAAATGTCCCCAAAAGGACGCTGGAAGGCTGTTTTTGCAAGAATAACCACCGATTGCCCTTTTTCAAAATTTTGGCTACCTAGCAAACATAGCCCTAAAATCTTCTTTTGCAAAGTGCTGAAGGGCCGCATTTGCAAAAGTAGTTGTGTTATTTAAGTTTTTGCAATATTGACCTCTTTTATAAAATTCGCTTTGTTTTAAACCAATCACCTTAATTTAAATGTGCAGAATGGGCACGAGTCAAAACTTGCCAATGAAGGTCATGACCAAGATTCCTTTGGAACTGTATATGTGGTGGGAAGATCTGGGTAAATCAGGACGAGATGTGGTCAACCATTACTTGGGGGGTCTCACCGGTTTATTGAAGATCAGGCCTAGAGGAGAAATAATAAATGCACTGGTTACATTTTGGGATCCAGCTCACAACGTGTTTCATTTCTCGGACTTTGAACTCACACCCACTATGGAAGAGATAGGCGGTTATGTTGGGAGTACCGAAGCTTTGAGACATAGATACCTGGTTGCCCCAAGATCCGTCACTCCACACAAGTTTCTAGGTTTGCTAAAGATAAGCAGGGGGGTCCAATACCCAGATTTGGCAGCTGGTTTTTCCACTCCATAGTTCATATACAAGCGATACAGACACATAAGGGGGTTCAACAATCCAGAAAGCAAAATTTGCAGCGAAGGGAATCGACTAAAATGGGAAGAACATAGATTCTTCGCTTTCATGGTGGTATTTTTGGGTCTTCTAGTCTTTCCCAGGAAAGATGGGAATATCGACGTACGGATAGCCGGGTTGTCAACACTTTGCTTACTCAGGCCAAAATCACCCTCGCACCCATGATAGTGTCTGAAATATTCCGAGCTCTCACAGTTTGCAAAGCCGGAGCAGACTTTTTTGAAGGGTGAAACTTGTTGCTACAAATGTGGATGATTGAGCATCTATGTCATCGTACTCAGTACATGAACTATGGGTCGATGGGGGAAAGCTGCATAGAGGAGTTTTATACAAGGGTCGACGGGTTCAACATGCCAGAAGGGGTCACAGAATGGATATCTTGCCTCCGCCCCGTCACTGTAAATCAAATAGAATGGTCGTTGTCTTGGCTTCCTGTTAATGAAATCATATACGTGCCAACCACCGGTCCCCACTTCCTCTTGGTGGGTCTTAGAAGTGTCCAGCTTTATGCCCCCTACCGGGTTTTGAGATAGCTAGGGAGATGTCAAATAGTTCCCAAGGATGAGGACCTTAACCTTCATGTGGTAGAGATCCGTTCTGATGGCCAGTTTCACGAAGCAGTGGTTCGCCAGATGTGGAGTGAGTGTCAGTATTTGACGGCAAATACCCAAGTACGTGATCTATCCAGAGGTGAACTCTCACCTGATTATCTCATCGGGTACAAAAGGAAAGTTGAGTTTGGAAGTCCAGCCAAAAGACCCCACCTCCAGGAGTTTGTTGAAACATCCCAAGAACAGTGGGAGTGGTTGACAAAAGAAAATGAAAACCGAGCCACCATAAGCAGGTTAGAAGGGCAGATCAGAGACCTTAAGTACGATAGTGATATGTAAGCTGCTGCGGATGAGGGTGAGAAGAAAAAATTAGCCCAAGAAAATGAAGTCCTCCGGGCCTAGATCCAAAGGATGAAGATAACTGCTGAGAATCTGGAAAGAAGCCGAACAGATGAAAGACTCATTAATGGTCTTAGGAAGAAAATATATGAGTACGGGAATGATTTAGAAAAATCCGAAGGCAGTTTGGCAAGAGCCCGAGCATAGTTAGTGAAGAATTCCGCGGGACGGGCTGAGTTTGTTCGGCAGTTAAAAAGGAAATATGATGGAGAAGTCACAAACCTGAAGAAAAGTCTAACTACCCTCGAGAAGATGGCTAAACAAGACAAGAGCTTCAAAGACAAGAGATAACATTGCTACGGTTTGATGGCACAGCTAGAGGGAGACCTACAATATTTGCAAGAACAGAATCATACAGCCACCTAGATCTTGGAGGCTAGATCTCAGTAGATTGGGCGTTTGTTGCAAGAAAAGGGCATCATTAGGGAAAGGGTTAGAAGAATCGCCGACTACATTGTGATGAAGTGCAATGAAAGCGAGGACATGACCAGGTCCATGTTCTTCGCCATAGTAATGATCTTCATTCGCCAGATAATGGATGATCTCTACCGCCTCCAGGATGATATGGCACGTAGGCCCGCAGCAAGACCAGTTGGTGTTCCTAGAGCAGGATTGGAGGCATTGATATACTATTGATTGTTTTCCCTTTTTCAAGTCTGTATTTTCGTTCCTAAAAGTCTGTTTCGAGTCTGTTTTAGTTTTCAATTCTCAAGTATGTAGGATCGAGTCTTTGTAATAGAGAAAAATTAAAGGTCTTGTTTTAATGAAAATTTGAAAAAACCAAAAATGTTTTATTTTTGCATTTTTATTCCTTGAACTACGTCATGATCTGATTCACACGACGTCGGGGAGAAAACAAGGAAAAGAGAATGAGAACAAGAGAGAAAATAAGAGTGCAAAAGAGAGCGAGAGAAAAGAGCGGGGAGATAAACGAAAGTCGGGATGAGACATGCAATCGTTGCAAAACATAACAGATTTAACTGTATAGGTGCATCACACCCCCAATGTGCGATTTCCAATGTGTTAATTGCTTCAAACTAACCGGTTTGTTGTCTACTGTTGAGTATAGGTTTTGTTTTTAAGGTGGTTGGTTTGTGGTAACCTGGCTTCACACCCATACTTTACAAGATCCAAGGGCAGTATAGAAATATCATCGGAAGGTCATCCACCAACTATTCCCATCCTAGAGGATAGCTCGCTATCGGTTATCCCAACTTCAGAATCAGCGACTGCTGAAGAGAATAGGGCACTGCGCCTCCGCGTGCTAGAAATATGGGACGCCTGGTTCAATGGGAGAGAGCCACCAAGTGCCATACCCGATTTCCCCAAGCTACTTCCTAGAGCAAGTGGAAATTCCAATGTCCCAATAAATTACCCGAATACCCCACTTGGATACCCCACCATCTCAACTCACTTCACCGGAACACCTTCTAAGGTTTTCCCCCAGGTAGTTTCGGGAGTGGCCTCCAACATATTTACCGCACCACCAACCTCAGCTGCGGTACAGCCGACTGTGCCCAGGCCAACCTTTGATCCATTATCTTTCACTTTCCAAGTACCATCTTTTCCACCAGAACCTACTCATTTCACCACCAATTCTTACCCTCAACAACTCCAGTACGAGTTTACCACAAGATAGGAGAAGGCTACAAAGAACCCCGAGCAGGAGGAAATCACTCGGAAGATGAGGAGCATGGAACAGAGCCTTAAGAATATACAAGGCTTGAGTGGACAAAAGAGCGTATCATACGCTGATCTATGTATGTTCCCACATGTGCATTTGCCCCCGGGTTTCATGACCCCAAAGTTCAAAAAGTATGACGGGCACGGGGATCCCATAGCCCACCTCAAGAGATACTGCAATCAATTAAGAGGGGCAGGCGGAAAAGAAGAGCTCCTAATGGCTTATTTCGGAGAGAGTCTATTTAGCATTGCATCTGAGTGGTACATGGATCAGGACGTATCTCGTTGGCACATTTGGGATGATCTGGCTCGAGATTTTGTCAAGTAGTTTCAGTATAACATAGACATAGCTCCCGACAGGAATTCTCTATCAAATCTCAAGAAGAAGTCATCGGAAAGTTTCCGAGAATATGCTGTTAAATGGCGCGAACAACCGGCCAGGGTCAATCCCTCGATGGATGAAATGGAAATGATTATTGTTTTTCTACAAGCCCAAGAGGCTGACTACTTTCAGAATATGATGTCTGCAATGGGGAAACCGTTTGCTGAGGCCATCAAGATTGGTAAGATGGTCGAGAATGGTCTAAAAATAGGGCGCATATTGAGCCAATCTGCCATAAGAGCTATATCCCAAGCAATTCAAAGTGGGTCCGGAGGTGTAGCGAATAGAAAGAAGAAGGAAGAAGTGGCGATGGCGGCTTCATGTCTGAGAAACCCACCTCCACCCAGAGGTTACGACCCTCCAAGCGCACCACAACATTATTATCCCCACCAGGATGTAGCTTATGCTATGGCCCCCAGCCTTACGCGGTGATGAACGCCTAGCCATACGCTCGGCCACAACAATAGTTTAAACAGAGCTCCACCTCCTAGAAATAACCCTTTCCACCAAGCTTCATTATAATCCCCGACCTCCACAAAATAACTTCCCTTACAATGCCCGTGCTCGGGAGCCACCCAGGAGAACAAACTTCACGCCTATTGGTGAGTCATATTCTAGCCTTTTCCCTAAACTAGTCAAAATGGGTTTGCTACAACTCGTACCCCCGAATAGACAAAACCAGAGTCACCTTCCTACCAACCCGGTACCCGATGTGCCTATCATTTTGGGGTGGAAGGACATAACATTGAAGACTGTTAGACTCTCAAAAGGGCAATTGAGAACTTGATAGAGCAGAAGAGGGTAGTACTGAAAGACGAAGAGATCCCCAATATGACCAACAACCCATTGCCGGCTCACAACAACGGGCCAGTAATTGGGATGATTTATGAAGATAAAGAGTTTGATCAGCTCTAAAAGCCATCATTGCCATAGCCGATGTGGAAAAGAAGCCAAAGGCTATCGTGAAGCAAGATAAGGGGGAGAAGAAAAGTAAACCCACCCCTCAAAGTGCAGAAAAGACAGTGGAAACCCAAACTAGGGCAGTACCCCTAAAAGATGCCATTCTCTATGTTCCCCGGGGTCATAGGAAAGAGCAAATGACATTAAGCCTTCCAAAAAAGGTTCGAGCTGAACAAGGGAACTAAAATGTACGTGCCTAAAGGGGCCTATATGGTACGGGGGCCAGTAATTTCACCAAGGCTAAATGAGCTCGTGGTTATTGTTCGCGCACCACAGAAGCCCATGACCGACCCTACTGCCATCCCATGGAATTATAACAAGGCGGTAGTAACCTACAAGGGAAAAGAGGTCCTAGGAGAAGCAAATGAAACTAACACAGCTGAGAAATACCTTAACTTGGAGGATTTGAACAAATCCAAGAAGAAGCGTTTCCCACTCAAGAAGCTCGTCAGCGCTGAGGAGGCCGAAGAATTCTTCCGTAAAATGAAAACTGCAGACTATGAGGTAATAGAACAACTACGAAAGTCTCCTTCACAGGTCTCACTCCTGTATCTACTGGTAAGCTCAACCGAGCATCAGAAAGTGTTGATAAAACCCTCAATAAAGCTTATGTTCCGATTGAAACCACTGTTGAACAACTGGAAAGGATGGCGGAAAGATTCTTCGCAATCAACCAAATCTCATTTAGCAAGAATGATTTGCCCCCGGAAGGGGCTGCCTATAATAAAGCCCTTCATTTGATAGTTAAATGTGAGGGGTACTATGTGAGGAGAGTCATGCTGGATGGCGGATCCGGAGTTGATATCCATCCTCTCTCAACTTTGCAAAGAATGGATATTGGGACTGAGAGAATTAGGCCTAACAATGTATGTGTGCGCGCCTTTGATGGCATCAAGAGGTACACCATAGGTGAGATCGATTTGATTCTGACTATTGGTCATGTGGATTTCGAGGTGACATTTCAGGTCCTAGACATGGACACTTCTTATAATTTCGTCTTGGGAAGGCCGTGGATTCACGCAGCAGGGGACGTACCTTCCACTCTCCACCAAATGGTGAAATTTGAATATGAAGATCAGGAGATTGTAGTCCACGGAGAGGACGATCAGTCACTTTACCGGGACCCGTCAGTCCCATGTCTCGAAGCTTGGGAAGGTAGCGAACATATAGTCTATCAAGCTTTCAAGGTTGTGGTCGCAAACCAATGTGAAGAAGGAAGCCCATGCCCTCAACACTTTCTCTAAAATGTGTCAATTATGGTTTCCAAGGAAATGATCAGGCATGGTTATAAGCCCGGGAAGGGGCTCGGGACTTCATTGCAAGGTATTACAGAACCTATCATTCTGGCTGCTAGCGGGAAGTTCTTTGGTGTGGGTTTTCAAGCCACGCCAGCTGATGAAACATGGGCAAATGAGCGAAAGAACAATGGTTGGGTCTTGCCTCAGTCGATCCCTCACCTTTTCAAGACATTCGTCAAGCCCAAGTACATATAAGAGGAAGACGAGGCCTTCACGGCCGAAGAAATAGAAGAAATATATGGAGCTATGAGGAAGATGTTGTATGAAACCCACATGGTCCATCCAGGAGAAGTCTCGAGAACCGCTGAGGTGCTGTATATGGGGCCCAATGCCAAGTTGAAAAATTGGAAGACTACTCCGTTCCCAGTCATGAGGTGCTGTATATGTGGAGGTATGAGGCAGATGTTGTATGAAACCCACATGGTCCAGCTGGGAGAAGGCTCGAGCACCACTGAGGTGCTGTATATGGGGCCTAATGCCAAGTTGCAAAACTGGAAGGCTACTCCGTTCGCAGTCAGGTGGGAATCCCGGTAGTCCAATCTTGCCAACTTTTCTGCATCACAAGTTATTCTAGGGTGTAACTCGGATGTTTCTTTTAGTTTACCGTCTCTAAATTCCAATATAAACCCTGTTATCTTTAAAATTCAATGAAATGAAATCAATATTTCATCGTTCATGAATCTCTCTCTTTATTCTTTTTTATTTTTGTTATTTTCTCTTATTTCTTCTTTCAGTTCTAATAATGCGGCTTCAAATAACATGACATGCTTGCGGACTTCATGCTCAGATCCAAACACGCTGTCTAATTGTGAAATAATGAATCAAGAACCGGAATATGATGAAGAGGCTTTTAGGGAAATAAACTGAGAATTAGAACAATTCGAGAATAAACCTAAGCCAAACTTAAATGAAACCGAGCCGGTTAATTTGGGTAGTTCTGAAGAGGTCCAAGAAACCATGATAAGCATTCACACGAATGAAAGAACCAGGGATGCATTGATCCAACTTTTGTTCGAATTCAAAGATGTGTTTGCTTGGTACTACGATGACATGCCAGGATTGAGCGTCGATTTGGTGGTCCACAAGTTGCCGACTTACCCCGATTATCCCCCTTTCCAGCAAAAGCAGAGGAAGTTCAAAACTGATATCAGTGACAAGATCAAAGAAGAAGTCACCAAACAGTTGAAAGCGGGGGTGATGCGAGTGGTCCGATCACCACATGGTTAGCTAATGTGGTTCCTGTGCCAAAGAAAGATGGGAAAACTCGGGTGTGTGTTGACTATCGAGACCTGAACAAAGCAAGTCCCAAAGATAACTTTCCTCTGCCAAACATCCATATCCTCATTGACAACTGTGCCAAACATGAGATACAATCTTTCGTGGATTGTTATGCTGGATATCATCAGGTCTTGATGGATGAAGAAGATGCGGAAAAGACAGCCTTCACCACACCCTGGGGCACCTATTGTTACAGTGTTATGCCTTTTGGTCTGAAGAACGCCAGGGCAACTTACATAAGGGCTATGACCACCATCTTTCATGACATAATGCACCAAGAAATTGAGGTGTATGTGGACGATGTGATCATCAAATCTAGAACACAGGACGGCCATGTTCGGGACCTGAGAAAGTTCTTTGAGCGGCTGTGTAAGTATGATTTAAAGCTAAACCCAGCTAAATGTGAATTTGGAGTTCCGTTTGGGAAACTTTTGGGATTCAAAGTCAGTCGGAGGGGCATCGAGCTAGATCCAACAAAGATAAAGTCTATTCGGGATTTGCCTCTCCAAGAACCAAGAAAGAGGTTAAGAGCCTGCTGGGAAGGTTGAATTACATCACCGGATTCATTTCTCAGTTGACTTCCACATGTAAGCCCATATTCAAGTTGTTGAAGAAAGATGCATCGATTAAATGGACAGACGAGTGTTAAGAAGCATTTGACAAAATCAAAGAATATATGTCGAACCCGCCAGTCTTGGTCCCACCTGAACCGGGAGGCCTTTGTTTTTGTACCTGACAATCTTGGAGAATTCCTTCGGTTGTGTCCTCGGGCAACACGATGTGATCGGGAAGAAAGAGCAGGCAATCTACTATTTGAGTAAAAAGTTCACAAGTTATGAAGCCAAATATACCTTGCTGGAAAGGACTTGCTGCGCCTTAACTTGGGTCGCTCAGAAGCTCAGGCATTACCTATTGGCCTACACCACTTATCTCATCACCAGGCTGGACCCGTTGAAGTATATATTCCAAAAGCCGATGCCCACAGGGAGGTTAGCAAAATGGAAGATCCTGCTCACTGAATTTGACATAGTCTATGTCACTCGCACAACAATAAAAGCCCAAGCTTTAGTAGATCACCTAGCTGAAAACCCTGTTGATGATGAATATCGGCCTTTGAGCACTTACTTCCCGGACGAGGAAGTAAATTCAGTTGAGGTAACATCAGAAGACACCAATGCTTGGAAAATGTTCTTCGATGGAGCTATGAACGCAAAAGGTGTCGGGATTGGGACAATCTTGATCTCACCCACTGGCCAGCATTATCCAGCCACAGCCCGACTTCAGTTTTTCTGCACAAACAACACCTCCGAGTATGAAGCCTGCATTATGGGCATGAATATGGCAATCGACCAAGATGTGGAAGAATTGATAATCATGGGAGATTCAGATCTGATCATCCGACAAGCTCAGGGATAATGGGAAACGAGATGTCAAGCTTATTCCATATAGGCAACATGTGGAAGATCTTAGTAAACGGTTCAAGTCAGTTGAGATCAGGTACATTCCTCGTTTTCACAATGAGATAGCCGATGCACTCGCTACTCTAGCCTCGATGTTGCCATATCCAGGCAATGTCCACATTGACCCACTGGAAATCCAAATCCGAGAAAGGCATGGTTACTACCACACGGTTGAGGTGGAACCAAATGTTCAACCATGGTATCATGATATCAAGAGATTTCTAAAAACTAAAGAATATCCTGAGCAAGCTAATGGAGATCGAAAGAGAACCATTAGAAGGCTTGCCAGCGGTTTCTTCTTGAGAGGCGAGGTCTTGTACAAAAGGACTCCAGATCTTAACTTGTTAAGATGTGTGGATGCCGAAGAGGCCGGAAGAATCATGCATAAAGTACATGCAGGAGTGGGCGGACCCCACATGAATGGATACGTCTTGGCAAAGAAAATCCTTCGAGCAGGCTATTACTGGATGACTATAGAAAAAGATTGTTTCAGTTTTGTCCGAAAATGTCATCAATGTCAGGTGCACGGTGACCTGATTCATGCACCACCTACAGAACTGCATCCTATGTCAGCACCGTGGCCGTTCGTTGCTTGGGGTATGGACGTCATTGGACCAATCTAGCCAAAAGCTTCAAATGGGCATAGATTCATATTGGTTGCTATTGACTACTTCACAAAATGGGTTGAAGCAATCACTAAGAAAGTAGTGGTGGATTTTGTGCACTCTAATATCATCTGCCATTTTGGTATTCCTACGACTATTATTACGGACAATGCAACAAACTTGAATAGTCATTTGATGAGGGAGATATGCGCACAATTTAAGATCACCGGAATTCCACCCCTTATCGGCCCAAAGCTAATGGTGTTGTTGAAGCAGCAAACAAAAACATCAAGAAGATTCTTAGAAAGATGATCCAAAGTTAGAGACAGTGGCATGAAAAGTTTCCATTTGCATTGTTAGGATACCGCATAACTGTTCACACATTAGTTGGGGCAATACCTTATCTATTGGTTTATGGCACTGAAGCCGTAATACCTGCAGAAGTTGAAATCCCATCTCTCCGAATCATCGTTGAGGCTGAAATTGAAGATAGTGAGTGGGTCAAGACCTATCTAGAATAGTTAACCCTGATTGACGAAAAGCGAATGGCCGCAGTTTACCACGGGCAGTTGTATCAATGAAGAATGGCCTGTGCCTATAACAAGAAAGTGCGGCCTAGGAACTTTGAAGTGGGGCAACTCGTTTTGAGACGTATTCTCCCTCATCACAAGGAAGCAAAAGGAAAGTTCACTCCTAACTGGAAATGCCCATACATTATCAGAAATTGTTGCCAAAATGGTGTTGTACCTAGGAGATATTGAAGGAAATAACCCTAAAACCGTTGTAAATGCAGACACGGTCAAAGGGTATTACGTTTAACCCTTCCGCGGTGCCAATATTATCTGATTGGGATGACGAAGGCTTTTATTCTCGCTACTCCAAACACTTCTACCTGTTACTAACCCTTCGAGCCGGTTACCTTTTTTTGATTACCCTCTTCAGAACCTGAAAACGTTTGTAAACAAAAAAAATCAATCAAAAAAAAAAAAAAATAAAAAAAATTTCAAAAAAAAAAAATCAATCAAAAATCAAATCAATATAAAAAACAAAGTTTCCCTGAACTACGTTCGATTTGATTCCGAAAGGATACGTAGACAACCTCTCTCTGGGGTTCAGTCACACCAAAATAAAAATCCAAATTCCCCCAAAAGCGAAACTGGGGCAGATGTTATAATGGTTCGGCGATGATCTCGCCTGAGCGGTTCCAAAGTTGTAATTCGATCCAAATTCTTTTACCCCAAACCCTGTTCAAGTCCTTCCGATCGATTGGTGAGAGTGTTCAAGGATCGAAGAACGCAGCTACTTGGATCCGATGCAATCAAAATGAGAGAAATAAAATGAGAGAGTCTTGTTGGTGAAAATCTACATGGGCACCGTAAGGTGATGGTAAGCAGAAAAATTGAAAAATGAGAGTCTTGTTAGTGAAAACTCGTAAAGAGCACTATAAGGCGATGGTGAGAAGACAAATGAGAGAGGTCAATTGGAAAAAACCCGCAAATGGCGCCGTTGATCGAAAAGAAGGAATTCCTCACAATCATTGATCCTGAAAGAGTCCAGGCAAGGTTTCCCGGTTTTAAAACACGGGTCATAATTGGTTTATGAGAAGTTGGATAGTTGCACAGATCGGGTATCCAGTCCAAGAAGCATGTCATGTCTATTGAAGTCTGCATGAACTCCAGATAAGTCCTTCTTCCCTCCCCCGAAAGGGACACTTCTCTTTTAATTCATTATTCTGTCCTTTCTTTACTTTTCTTTGAATCCCTTTCAATTTTAATCTTCTTCTGAAACTAATCGAAAGAAAAGATGGCAAGATTGGTTCTACAGGTTTCTGTTTAACAAAAACCAAAATTCAAGGAAAATCACCCAGCCTCAGCAGGTGCCTCAAGTCGATCTCGACTGGCCTTGATGGTTGATGCTCCAGAGTCAGAAACTCTTGAAAAGGAAGTAAATTCAAAGTCAAGTGCCCATAAAGGTGAAATAAAATGAAAACCAAGCCCCAAGGGTTAACCGTCAAGTGAAATTCTGGGAGAAATCAAGATATCGGTTTTAGAAGAGAAAGCAGTCTCCAGAAAGCCAACAAGCAGTAAAGGATTTCAGCAAAAGAGTTGGGCCGAGATCAAGTGATCAAAATAAGCAAGGCCACAAAACCAACTACCATTTCAAACTGACAAATTGTTCTTTGATTTGAAAATAGGTGTAGTCTAAGATAACCTCGCAAGAAGCAGGTGCAATAAAAGCAAGGTGTACAGAGACCAGAATGGTCCTGCAGCAGAAGTTAACCTAAAAAAGGGAAGTCCCTTTCAAACTCTTCATGCATTCTCTTGAATAAAGTATTATGGTAGCCTAGGGTCCCCAATCCCTAGCTACATTCTTCCAACATAGGGTCCCATTCCCTAGTCACTCCCAGCATAACCTGGTAGTCTTTTCCATTATGGGGTTCCACTCCCTAGTTAATCCCCGGCATAACCCGTTGACCTTCCCGGCATAACCCGAGGATCTTTTCTCTTTTCCGGCATAACCCGTTGACTTTCTCCGGCATAACCCGAGGACCTTTTCTCTTTTCCGACATAACCCTATGACCTTTCCCGGCATAGCCCATGGACCTCCCCGGCATAACCCGAGGACCTCCCTGGTATAACCCGAGGACCCTTTACCTTTCCGGCATAACTCGATGACCTTCCCCGGCATAACCCGAGGACCTTTACCTTTCTGGCATAACCCGATGACCTTTCCCAGCATAACCCATGCACCTCCCCGGCATAACCCAAGGACCTTTTTCTTTCCGGCATAACTCGATGACCCTCCCCGGCATAACCCGAGGACCTTTTTTGGTATAACCCGATGACCTTTCCCGTCATAACCCGCGGACCTCCCCGTCATAACCCGAGGACCTTCATCTTTTCCGGCATAACTTGATGACTTTCCCCGGCATAACCCGAGGACCTTCCTACCTTTACGGCATATCCCGACCATTCTCCCAGCATAACCTGGCAATCTTTCCAATTTAGGGCTCCCAATCCCTAGTTGATTTCATTATAGATATAGGGATCTACTCCCTAGTCTCTTTTTCTCAAAGGATACACAATCCTGATTTTATTGCTTTCAATAAAAAAATATTTTAGCTTTTTGTTACAATAACTCACGAAATTTTCTTAGTGAATACTGGGGCAGAAAATTTTTGTTCTTTTTTTTGCTTTGGTGCGTGAATAGGTTTTCACCGTGAGGAACAAGGTTTGAGATGACCAAAAGAAGAAGTCTCAACCCAAATAAAAGAAAAGAAGAAACAAGAAAAGAAGTTGAACTCGAGGTGCAGAAGCGGAGAAATGATGCGGACTACTCAAAATTTGATTGAAATCACAAGTTTTGCATGTCCAACCTTGATCCAAAAGCTGAAGAATGAACCAACAGTTGCAGCTAGCGAGCATCAAGATTCAGATAAAAGTCTGCAGGAAGAACCATCCAAGACTCAAGATCAAGCTTTAGAAGGTTTATAGATAGGAATCTTGTAATTCGTAGTTGATAGGCTTAGCTAGTTTAGCTTCTTATCTTTTATTTCGGTGTAATCAGGAGTTCAGCAAGAAGAAACAGCAGAAACAACAACAACAGTAGTGAAATCACAGTTTTTCGGTAGTCCCAGCTACCAAAACTTCCAGAACTACACTGACTTGATTCTTTTATAGCCAAAGATATGTAGGCAACTTCTGAAGCAAGGTTCGGTCTGGCTTTTTCAAAAGATGCTTCCCATGGAGTTTCAAACGGGCAAAAATCCCTCATAATTGCTCACTTTGTCTTTGCCCGAAAACTTTTCGTGTTTTCGAGTAAAGAGGGGCAGCTATGAGCATGTGATTTTTGCCCTATAAGAAATACTCCTATAAAATCCCAAGAAAATAGGTTTTCTGTTAATTATTTGCCATTTTAGGAATTTTTGTAGAATTTTCTTAATTATTTGCATTTTTGTGCATGTTTAATTTTGTTCTAAATCATGAAAAAATACCAAAAATATCATGCATTGTACTTAGGATTTGTTCTTACATTTTAGAATTAATCAGTAATTATTTGTTTTATAGAAATTTGAAATTCACAAAAAATAGCTCATTTTTACATTTTTTGTTTTTTAATTATTAGTTTATTAATTTTTTCTCTTTTAATTTTGAATTAAGTGATGTCTATAATTTTCGTAATTAGATAATTAATCTAATTTTATAATTTAGATAATTTAGGATTTATTTTTAGGATTTCATTAATTCAAAAAAGAGATTAAACAAAAAAAATAAATAATAAAAGATAGAGGGAAAAATGAATTTTGGAAGGGGTCTAACACATTTGGGCTGCTCTTCAATTGGTCTTAATCCCCAGCCCAAAAAACCTAACCCAAACCCACCTTTTGACCCGCCCGTTTCCCCTCCATATATAAACCTCCTTATATCATTTCCCTAATTCAAATCCTAGACTAAAAAATGCAGAAATGGTGCCCCTTTGTACTGTTCATCTTCTTCAAACCTCAACTCTCCTGAAACTCCGGCGAGTTCGCTCAAACGAGTTCATTCTCTCCGCGTCACTTTTATTCCAACAGATTTCTGTCAGAGAAAAAGAATATTCCCTCCAAATTTGCACGATTTCTATACTGTTGAGCGTTTTACTGGATGAATGAGAGCCGTGGATGGATGGAATCAATCCATGCCCTCCATTTGTCCCAAAATCGCTCACAAACGAGGGGATTTTTTGGATTTTTGAGCAGAAGCTTCGAGATTTTTTAGGGTTATATATAAGGTAAGTCTTTTCTTGTTAAAGGGAGGAAAATATTTTCAAAAAATTAGTAGAGTAAATTTCTAGGGTTCTTGAAGTTTTTTCTTCTCTTCAGGCCTTCTTTTTAGTCCACATCTTTTCAGAAATCGAAAAACAAGAAATAAAAAATGGTCTGAGTTTGTATTCTTCATTCGAGTTTCATTTTCAAAAGAAAATCAGAGAAAAAGCACAAAAACGTTTTTCAGCATTTTTTTGGTTGATTCTGGGTTCTCAAGAATGGGTTTGGATTGAGTTTATTTCTGGTTCTCAAAGCTGTGGATTTGCCGTTGATTTTGACTGTTGGTTTAGCGCTTGCTGGGCTCGATTCATATCTTTCTCTGCCTTTATTTGGTTGCTGCTAATTCTCATCGAGTTTTGGAGTTGACATTTGTGTATTGGCTGATTTTTACTAAGAATTTTGGCAATAGCATGTGCCTTCCTGTTACTCTTGCCTCTAGTATTGTTTCTTGTTTGTGGTTAAATGAGAGTTTGGTTGTTCTGATTGTTTGATATCAAAATAGTTGTGACCGTATTTCTGTTTAGGACATTAAAATTAGTTTATCTTCTCTTGTTAAAGTAAAAATGGAAGATTTTAACAAGTTTTATCAGTTAATGGATGGGTTCATATTTCTGCTATTCTTCCCTATTAAGGTCTTTAAAGTTCTTGGTGTTCATGCCTCATCATGATTCATGAGGAACATCTATTTCCTTATAAAGGTCTTTGACACATTAGGCCTGTAAAGGAGAGCGAATCGCCCGATACAGAATCTTTGGCATCATAAACTAGTGCCTTTTTCTTCGCCATATATGTTGTGCTGCTTACTTGGTGAACAACTATGTTATCCGATTTTTGGTTGTTTATACACAAATTGAAATGGAGCCGTTTGGAACCATTATTGAAACTGACTGCAACATTAATTTGGTATTTTTTAGTTGTACATTTGTTGGTAGTCACTTTTTTAGTTGAATCACTGTGATGTGGAGTTATATGATTTTGAGGATATTACAAAGTAAAACTAAAAACGAGAGTGATGAGACATTTTTGTGTTGCCCTTGGTTTTGTATTTTGTGATAACTTGATTCATTTGTTGGACCGTCCTAACTCAAAAGTATAGAGTAGTTAGCGAATGTTTAAGAACTGATTGAATTTCCTTCTAACTATTTCATATTAGCCAAAGTTATGATTTCTGTTGCTTTAATGGACTATAAATGTGTATTTGAATTTTAATTTGGGTGAATTAGTGAAATGGCTTGAGGATGATGCTTATGTGAACTACTAGGAAGTTTAATTCCAATTAGGGAATATTGTTGCTAATTAGTTGAATCATTCAATTTTAATTTGCAATCCTTAGTCTCGAAATGTGTTGGTCACCTATCCTCCGGTCGAATTTTGTAGTCAATGCTTCAATTAATTCACTTCAAGGGTTGTCATTTAAGCTATTTTTGTATGATTTTGTTTAAGATTAAGATTACCTATTGCCTATCAGTTACAATTTTGTATGTACAAAGTATGATGGGCCCGACTTGCCAAAGGCCCAACAGAAAGAGACTATGCACTCAAGTCTGATCTACTGAGGTCATTGGGCGTCAAGAGTTAGCTCAAATGAATTTACTTGACTTACGAAATTCATTGGCAAATCTTTAGAAAGCCTAATACGTATTACTTTACAAGAATCAGAATGTGAGCATTACTGAATCAAGCAGGTTATGACCATTTGTGATACTTCTCTTAGTATTCAAACATGTATCTACTCACAATAAATTCCTTAATTTATGACCTTTACAATAAGCCCAAATTAGGATAAATAATATATTTTTTAATATCATAGTTTGCTTTTAGGCGCGCAATTAAATTATTACAACTACGGCTATGATTTCCGTGACATAGTTGTGACGCTTAATTACTAAATTCCGGGGGTACATTTATGTCACCCGACCATAATTTACTCTTTAAAAATTAAAAATATTGTAGATCATGGGTACGGTTCCCGTGACATGATTCACAATATGTAACAGTAATTATTAAAAGTGGTTATAAAGTTTAAAAATGTATAATAGGTTTAAAATTTGTAGTAAATTAGATAATAAGACAATTATTAATAGTTTAAGCGACTGTGCTAGAACCACGGAATCTAGGAATGCCTAACACCTTCTCCCGGGTTAACAGAATTCCTTATCTAGAATTTCTGGTTAGCAGACTTTTGAATAAAGTCGAAAATTTCCTCGATTTGGGATTTAAAATAAACCGGTGACTTGGAACACCAAATAAACTATTCCAAGTGGCGACTCTGATAAATTAATTAATCCCATTTCGAATAATATCACTTTAATTGGAAAAATTCCCTTATATCCCCCTATCGGGTGTAAAAAGGAGGTGTGGCACTATGCGAGCAAGACAATGAATGATGCTCAAGTGAACTACTACACAGTGACTGAGAAAGCGCTTTTGGCTATTGTGTTCGCGATGGAGAAATTTTGGCCGTATCTTATGGGTGCCAAGGTCATAGTCCATACCGATCATGCCACACTCCGATACTCGATGACGAAGAAGGATTCCAAAGCTAGATTGATGCGATTGGCCTTGTTATTTCAAGTGTTTGATTTGGAGATTGTGGACCGGAAGGGTAGTGAAAACCAAGTGGCGGACCACTTGTCCTGCTTGGAGGAGGAGGGGAGGCCTCGTGATGGCCTAGAGATCAATGATTCATTTTCCGACGAACAACTCCTTTCGGTGTCGGTGAATAGTATGCCATGGTTTGCGGACGTTGCTAATTTCCTTGTGACTGGTATAATCCCGTGTGAGCTCTCCTCTAACCAAAGGAAGAAGCTCAAATGGGATAGTTTGGATTTCTATTGGGATGAGCCGTACTTGTTCAAGATTTGCACGGATGGTGTGATCCGACGGTGTGTCCCGGAGGAAGAGCAATTGAGTATCTTAGAGGCTTGTCATTCCTCTCCCTATGGTGGCCATCATGGCAGGGCGAGGATGGCTTCCAAAGTTCTTAGTTGTGGGTTTTATTGGCCAACTTTGTACAAAGATGCAAGTGAACTTGTGAAGAGGTGTGACGAATGTCAAAGAGCGGGTGGAATTTCGAAGAAAGATGAGATGCCTCTCAATACCATCCCTGAATTTGATATTTTTGATGTATGCGGCATTGTTTTTATGGGCCCGTTTGTTAGCTCGTGTGGGAACACATACACTCTTGTGGCGGTTGACTATGTTTCAAAGTGGGTTGAAGCCGTGGCTTTACCCAACAATGAGGCTCTGAGTGTTGTTGCGTTTCTCAAGAAGAGAATTTTTACAAGGTTTGGCAGTCCTCGTGCAATCATAAGTGATGGGGGGTCTCATTTTTGTAATAGAGCTTTTGACACTTTGCTTGCAAAGTATGGTGTCAAACACAAAGTTTTTACTACTTATCATCCTCAAGTGAGTGGCCAAGTTGAAGTTTCAAATAGGGAAATCAAGAGTATATTGTCAAAGACGGTCAATGCAAATAGGACCGATTGGCCAGAGAAGTTGGATAATGCTCTATGGGCTTATAGGACTGCTTACAAGTCTCCGATTGGTATGTCTTCGTATTGGTTGGTGTTTGGGAAAGCTTGCCATCTTCCGGTTGAGTTAGAGCACAAGGCCATGTGGGCTTTGAGGAAGCTGAATCTTGAATGGGATGTGGCAGCAAATCTTCGTGTGGAGCAGCTTAATGAACTTGATGAGTTCCGATTCCATGCCTACTCTAGTTCGTCCTTGTACAAGGACAAATGAAGTACCCTCATGATAAATATGCTCGTGGTAAGGAGTTCAAAGTGGGTGATTTGGTTATCTTGTTCAACTCTCGGTTACGTCTGTTTCCGGGAAAGCTTAAGTTAAAATGGAGTGCACCTTTTGAAGTGGTGTTTGTGACTCCGTTTGATGCACTTGACTTGAAGAACCAAAATGGTGAGGTTTTCAGAGTGAATGGGCACAGGGTCAAGCACTACCTGGGCAAGATTGATGACAACCACATGGTGACACTTCTTCATCTAAAGTGATTTGATGGTGACCTGCATTGTGCCGCAACGTTAAATCAGGCGCTTCTTGGGAGGCAACCCATGTGTCTTTTTTTTTTCTTTGATTCTCTTTGTAGTGTAGGATTTATTTTTGAACTGACTGGTTGTGAGATGCTGCAGGATTGTGTTGATGCAGTGTAGGACCAAGTTGAAAAATGATCACTCTCTAGAGTTTGCAATGCGGGCCGCACTACATTTTGTGCGGCCGCAAAGGCCTTTGTGCGGGGGCAAGAAATCAATGCGGACCGCAGAGTGATTTATCAAAAGTGGGGAGTCTCTGAAGTTTTCTTCCGTGGCAGCATTGCATTTTGTGCTATCCGCGGTGGACCACTACGACCACACTGGATTTCTTGCGGTCCGCAGTGGCCAATATCCTATTACTTCATATTTTTGAGCACCGCGGACCGCGGTGCCATTTTGTGCGGTCCGCATTGGGTAGGTGAGCTGGGGCCCAGGACCTTTTTCTATAAATAAGACCTGAGGCCTTACATTTGAACTTTTCGATCTTTTTACTCTCAGAAGCCTAAAAATTACTGTTCACTCTCTAAATTGCACGAATTCAACTGCTTAATCTTGATTAATAATCAGTACATCTCATTTCTGGTAATTTTAATTCCTTCTTAGTTGTTTAATTTTGGTATTTTCTTTTGATTTTCATTGTCTTGTAGTTTTTCTTCTTTTCTTTCCGTTTTTCTTTTAACAGTAGCATAGGTTAGTTAATCCTGCTTAATTAGGAATAATTAGTTACAACACTGATGCAAAACCTAGGGAATCATTGATAGGTAAAAATTTGGACTAAAAATGGACAAAACTTGAACCCTAGGTTGGTGTTGCTGCTGGGCACTCACCGCTGACTGCGGTGGAAATTGTGCGGTCCGCAGTGCTTTTGTGCGGTCCCAATACTATTTTGTGTGGACTGCGGTGGATTAAGTTCTAAAAGCTGACACTTGAGAACCGTGACCACAAAGGATTTTATGCAGTCCGCAGATGCTGCATAGATTCAGAGAGTGGGTAGTCTGAACCCCACCTTTGTGCGGACTGCAATGGATTTTGTGCGGTCCACGGTAGCCTCTTTGCGGTCACACCTCATTTTGTGCGGTCCGCATTCTGCAACTTTTGACTGTCTGCAACAATTTTTTTGCAATTCTGAAGTTAATTGTTTCTTCTGATACTAACAAGACTCAATTGAATGTTTCTTGCAGACAATGGTGAAATCACGAGGCAAAGATGGTAGATAATCAGGAAGAGGAGAGTCCTCCCGGGATAGGGGACAATGAATGATAAGATTAACCCCGCAAGCCCGATAAAACATCAAAAACACCAGAAGGCTCATAAAAGCTGCAGATAAAGCTATTGACCAATCAGGGAGTGAGTATGAGCCTTCCCGGGAGGCATCGTCAGGCTCCGTGCCAGAGTATGTTCCTGACTGGCTAGAGAGGAACAGGTTGAGGGATACACCTCCAGTCTCTCCCACTGCCCAAGCATCAATGCGCATATATTCTGAGTCGTCTGAGGGCTCAACTGCAGGCAGTGGCAATGAATATTCCACCTCTCCTACAGCTTCATTATCCGGAGAGGGGCCCATAGAAGAAGAAGGGGAAGAAGTAGAAGGGGTGAGCCCCAAGTAGGAGGATTAGAGAGGACCAGAAATCCGGAAGCATGGCAGGACTGATTTGTGAGTGAGGTTGCCTATCACAAGTTCAGAGAGTGGTGGCCCGAGAGGAAATTGATACCTGAGCATAAATTTATCACCCGAGACCTTTTGCCTCACAACCCCAATGTGTTGAGGCAGTTCAAAGATACATATGGATGAGACCATTTCATAGGCCAGTGGAGGATGCCAATGAGCACTTGGTGAAGAAGTTTTACACGAATGTTGCCCACATAAAAAAGGGCACCATAGTGACCAAAATGCGAATTTGATGGCAAGACCATAAATGATTACCTGGGCTTCATGGAGGAGGATGAGTCATTGTATTTGGAGAAGATGGAATTGGGTGAGGTTGCTCGTCCTTGGTTGGCAGGGTACTTGGAAATCCTAGGTACCACCCCAGATTGGTTGACTGCGGGAGTGAAGATCTTGAGGAGAACTTTAAACTTTGAGGCTAAGGGGTGGGTAACATTTGTGTGTAGCAGGCTAGACCCCACCACTCACGAAAACTCACTCCCTATTCACTGGGATATATTGGTAGCATCGATCATGGCGGGGTACCCGATTAACATCGGGAATGTGATGTCCAGGGTTATTACATGGGTGGTGAACGAAGGTGACAGATCTTATCCCTTCCCCAACTTCCTAACCATGTACCTGGAAGACTTAGATGTGGAGAAGCAGAAATTTGATATAAAAGTGAAGGCAAAGGCACCGTTCTTATGGTACAGCCTGCAGGGTGATGACAACCCTAAAGACAAGCACTACATGGGCAAATCCACTTCTTCAACTGACCAGTCTGAAGAGCCAGTAGTGGTAATGGCTCCTACTCAGCCTCCTTCCACCTCAGCAGACATGGCCCCAGGACCATCCACTTCTACAGCTCCAGAGATTCCCTCCTCCACTACATACCCCCTGACTACCTACTGCTTGAGCCAGACCCTTGCCATCATCAACAACTAGATGCAGACAGCTACTTCTAAGCTATCTATACTATCTACTATGGTGGCAGCCCAGTCAGCACCCCCTCTACCACAGGTCCCACAATCCATTGAGGACACTGTGAAGGAAATTCTGGACAACCAGAAAAAGCTCATAAGTGTCGTTGATTCTCATGGAAAGGCATTGAAGGAGCTTGCTAGGGAGGCGAAGAAAATGAAAAAGACTCGGACTTCAAAAGAGTCGGTAAAGGAGCTAAGGATCGAGGTAGAGAGGTTGAAGGCGGATCACCTGCCTTTAGATTTGCTATTGCATGACCCGGCACCAGCAGCCCAGCCCTAGCCAGAGCAGGAGTTCGAGAGGTCACCCAAGAGGAAGAGGGTGATTCCCCATTCTGATGATGCAGTCATACAGTTGGAGGACCCACAGGAAGGTTCCTCCAGCCAGCCCCAAGACTCAGTCCAGGCCCAGGTCGCAGCAAAGCCACAGATCACAAGGAGCCCGCCATAGGTTCCTAAGCAGACAGAGGACCCAGGGACCCAGACTTAGGATCCGATGCAGACGGAGGGCCCATAGGGAGTTTCTTTTTCCTCTCTTCTCTATTTTATGCTTATTTTGGTTAGTTGGCATTGAGGACAATGCCAGTTTTCATTTGAAGGGTAGCCCTATTTAGGTAGTTGGATGACTGTATATATGACAGTATTTTATGCTTTCTTTCTTTTTATCTTTGGTTGTATATAATTTTATCATTTCATTGCACTTTTCGTACTTTTTACTTTGGGTCTGTATACACAGTTACGTTCTTATGTATATATTCATTCTCCCTATTGTATATAAATCCCCTCTTATTCATATTCATTTTACTTTCCGCACTTTTCCTTTCTTAGCTTCTTATTTTATGTTCGTAGCTTCTTGTTTTGAGTTTTTGCAATAAGCCTTTGGTTTTCTTAATGCCACGGTTCTTTTCAAAGGTGGAATTTGTGTGAACCGGGTGGCTCTTCCCGATGATGGATGGCATGACAACTTTCTTAAGGGTTTGAGTCTGCTTTTTACTTTTTGCTTTTTAGTAGTTAGTTGGTAAGGGTGCCTCAAGCAAAGCTTCACTTGGGCCTAACACATTTGCCTTTGATCCTATGGTCAAAAACAAATCGTTGTATATAGGATGGTAAAAGTTGTGACCTTGAGACTCTTGTGTTGGCCGATAATCATCAAGTAGTTTTTCGGGACCATTGTGTTGCTCAAATCTTAGCTAAAGTTGGGCCCCCGACTATGTGTCTTTAGCAATCCCATAGCTTGTGTGGTGAGAATTTAAATTGCAAGTCCAAGCCCCGCGCTATTCGTCTAGAACTTGCCCTGAATGTTTGTCTAGGCGAAATTCTAAATGTAATTTGACTTGAGACGTGATTATAGGCTCTCCTTGATCCGAATGATATTTTGAACACTTCCATATCCTACCAATGATAAAATCCCTAGTCAACCCTTTTGAGCCATAGACCTCTTTCTTTCAAGAACCACGATACAAGCCTTTACCCGTTCTAAAAAAATACCCTCTCTTGGCACCCGATATTTCCTTAGCACATGGCAAAAGCATAAGTTTGGGGGGGGGGAGACGAGGATTGCAACAAAGTGGTAAAAGGTACAAAATGAAGAAAAAGAAAGGCAATGAAAAAAGGAAGAAAATCAAAAAGACGAAAAGAATGATCAATGTAGAAAAGAATGAAGGGATTCAATAAAAGTAAAGAATGAAAGGTGTGAAAAGTTGAGAAAGGAGAAAAAGATTTGAAATGAACAAGAAAGAGTAACAGTGTGTCTCTCTAACCCCTTAGAAAGAAGTTAAATGACTTAAAAAGTCAAGAGAATATGTGCCAAAATGAAGCAAAAGAAGTGCTAAAGGGAAGATGAAACCTACTTAGACCAAACATTTCCTACCCTGAACCAAAAGCCTTCACTATGACTCCACAAAAGCCCTATATGATCACATAAGGGGCAAGCATATGGTACTTAGAGCCGGACTTGTGACTTTTCCTTGAGAGAGATGAGTGTATTCCCATTAACCTCGTTCTGAGTGCTGCAATCCTAAAGGTGAGGTTTGCTTAGGGAGAGTTGAGAATGTGTGAGTTTGGGTTCCACAATGACCAAAGTAATATAAAGAGTTTCTTTGATGAGTTGAGTCAACTCTTGATGCTCTTGTGTCGCACTAAATCCATGGTTCTTAAAAGGTCGAATGTTGTTAATGATTCATTTGAATTGAGGGCAATTATTAGTCCCAATTGAGGCTAGATGAGATCACTTTAGGTCAGCTGAATTTTCTTGGATTTAGTCTTAAGGGGTGGGTCTTATTTTTTTTTGCTTGAGGACAAGCAAAAGCTTAAGTTTGGGGGAGTTGATAACTAGGGAAATGCATTTTACACTCCTTCTTACTCGAGTTTTGATTAGAAATGTGTACAAAATAGTCCTAAAGGCTTACATGTTGTACTTGATTGTAGGGTTTGGTCAACAAGGTGACACTTCATCAAAACCAGCTCAAAAAAGGAGTGAAACTTGCACAAGTACCAAGAACAAGTCCAAGCACAGTGTAATAGAACCAATGCGGCCGCACTTGATTTTGTGCGGTCCACAAAGAAGAGGTTCAGAGAGGTGCTCCATTCAAACAATCAAGCAATGCGGCCGCAAAACATTTCATGCGGACCGCATTGGCTTCATTGCGGCCGCACTCATTTTTTAAGCGGTCCGCAAAGTTGGAGTTCAGAGAGTTGCTAATTTTGGAGATCCTTGCCAATGCGGTCCGCGGTCCTTTTTGTGCAGACCGCAATAGAAACCACTGCGGCCACAGAGCATTTTGTGCAGCCCGCGGTGGCCAAGTTCCGAGAGAAAAAGTTTAAGCCAAGGAGCCTCAGTGCAGCCACACTCAATTTTGTGTAGACCGGTAGGGGTATTTTTGTTCAGAAAATTCGGCCTAGTATAAATAGTTTCTTTTTTCCATTTTTAGGTCATCAGTTGTAATTTCAAGCAGAGTTGCGCTCGTGAACAATGTCCTTTTACTATTTTGAGTAATTTTACAATAGTTTTATCATTGAATCTTTAAATTTTAGCTAGTAATTAAATATTATGGTTTTTTCTTCATCTATTTATTTGTTTTCTTCTATTATCATGAGTAGATAGAACCATTAGCTAGGGTTGTGGCTCAACCCTAGTGTGGATATTTGATGGGTCTTGTGTTTTAAGGCTTGAATGTCTATGAGTGTTTGATATTTGGACTAATTTAGGGTTTTAATGTTGGATTAGTGGTTGCAAACACTAATTTATGCCTTTTTGACTTGGGCTCTTCTTGAGAAAGAGAGCCTAAGTCTAGGAAAATTAGTCCAACAAAAAAATTGGGGTGTATTCAAGAGATTGATAGCCCCAATTAAAGGGTTAAACCTAGAGATAGTAACACCCGACTTGAACCTCAATTGCTTGCAAAAATTATCATACCCAATTGGTCTTGAGAAAGTCAAACTACCGAGAAAGGACAAAATCACTCAAACTACCGAGAGGTATAAAGTGAGAAATATCGTGCAATGGTTATATCGTAATCCCTAAATATGACAACCTAGCCTTAGACTCGAGAACCCATCAAGTATCCCCCTAGGAGAAAGTCACTTCCCTAGTGCCTTTTAACTATTTAGACAACCTTCGAATATCTTACTCTTAGCTTAACTTAGCTTAATTTAGCATCTTAGTAGTATAAAGTTAGAAGTAATATCAAAAACAATCATGATAAGAAGTGCAATTAGGAATAGTTACGCATCTCTAATTTAGGTAGACACTCAATTCTCATTTCTAGGTCCCTGTGGAAATCGATCCCGACCTTCTCAGGTAAAAGCTGCTTCGACCACTCTCACTACTTTGTAGTAGTGCAAGGTTGGCCTCGATCACTTAATATAATACCCCTTAAGGCTTTAGATGGTCCTCGAGCTAAGCTTAAATCAATTTGATGCGAGCTCGGAACAATGGCACTCTTGGGTCCGAGTTGAGTGAGAACGAGGTCTCGGACTCCTATATGCTTTTGACCTTTAAGCTCTTTTAAGCTGGCCCTTAGGCTCTTTTAAAATTGGTCTTTAGGCTCTTCAAGTTGGGCCCTCTCAGCCTCTAAAATGGCTATGTAATTTTTCCCTCATTTCGGCTAAAAAACTTAGTGAAAATTTAAATATGCCTTAGCATGTGTTTTCGTACCCGTTGGGTTTTTTGAAGGTTTGACGTATCGAAACCTTATTAGTAATTTTTTTGTGTAAGCGTAATCGAATACCTCTTGAGGTTTTTCCGAAGGCTGATGTTATCAAAGCCTTTGGATTATTCGAGGGCTGAATTTATCGAAGCCCTTTATATATTGCTTTTACCGAGGGTAGCCTGATTTAACCAGTTTTTCAATGTTTGAAGGTCCTTAGTTTATAGCGGAAGTCGGACATTCCCAAACCGCATTATTTTGGCCGTAGCCTTTATCATGGTCATAGCTTTCGAGTTTGTCACTTGGACTTGTTTCCCGATAACTTTCTGAACTTGTTCGAAAAATGTTAGTCCTCGAGTATATTAGTCTTGGCCTTTGTTTCGAGGGGATGCCTCTTTTGAGGTCTTATAAGTCCGAGTTTTCGATGACTCGGATATACTGACTGTCTATGACAGTCCCTGAGTATTCGGGGGTGCTTTTATGCTTTGGCTCTTGAGCCGTTTCCCGTATGATTATAAGTGTAGATCTCATATAATAGTAGACTTCTTTGAAACACAAAGTGTTTTTGATATTAACAGAATGCTTCTTCAAATAATTGATTCATGCGTACATGCTTTGCCGTCGGGGCTCGACTATTCTATACGGACACAGTTCATCTGACCGTTTGGCCCATTATACAATTTTCCTATTGAGACCCTCTTAGGCGCGAAGTATTTTCCTTGAAAATATAACCTCCGAGTGTGATGCCCCTAGTATTCGAGGTTGATTGAAAAGAAGACTTGGATATTGTTGAGTTCTTCTTAGGTAGCACATAGTTGTTGCCTCGTTAAAAACCTTGCCGGTAAAATCGAACTAGGACAAAATCCGATTTAAGGAATAAAGAGTGCAACGCATGCTTTAAAATCTAAGGACTTCATGTAGAAGAACGATGCCTTCGAGATCTATGCCCTTGACCGAAAATCTGTAATGAGTTAGTTTTAAACTTAAATGGACAAAAAGGATAAAGTCGTACCTTAGCAGTAGTACCGTTTGAAAAATGGTATGTTCCAATTGTTTGGCAGTTGTTGACCTTCCATTGTGCTGAGTTTGTAAGATCCTTTACCGATAATTTTGAGGACTCGGTATGGTCCTTCCCAATTCGGGCCTAGCTTCCCTTCATTTGGGTCTCCAGTATTGAGGGTGACTTTCCGTAGGACTAAGTCCCCGATTCCAAAATGTCGAAGGTTGGTACTTCTATTGTAGTATCTTTCGATCCTTTGCTTCTGTGTGTCCATTCGAACGAGCATTGCTTCTCGCTTTTCATCTAATAACTCAATGCTGGGATTCATGGCCTCATGATTTGACTCCTCCGATGCATGCTGAAATCTGGCACTAGGTTCCCCGACCTCGACGAGGATGAGGGCCTCGAAACCATATACTAGAGAAAATAGGGTAACCCCCGTGCTAGACTTCGATGTTGTCCGATATGCCCAAAGGACCTCGGGTAGAACTTCCCTCCATTTTCCCTTTGTATTGTCTAACCTTTTCTTCAGGTTTTGAATGATAGTTTTGTTTATTGACTCGGCCTGCCCATTTCCAATTGGGTGGAATGGTGTCGACAAAATCCTCTTTATTTTGTGTGCCTCGAGGAACTCCGTTACCTTGTTGCTGATAAATTGTTTTCCATTGTCGCATACAATATCGGCATGTATCCCGAATTGACATATGATGTGTTCCCAGATAAAGCCAATAACTTCCTTTTCTAGGACGTTCTCGAAGGCCTGCGCTTCCATCCACTTAAAAAAATAATCAGTCATAAATAAAATAAACTTAGCTTTATCTAGGGCCGATGGTAAGGGTCCAACTATGTCCATACCCCATTTCATGAAAGGCCATAGGGATAAGACTGAATAGAGTTGTTCTCTGTGCTGATGGATCATCGGTGTAAATTGTTGACACTTATCACATTTTTTGACAAATTCCTTATTATCTCTTTCCATGCTATCCCAGTAGTGACCTGTTCTGATAATTTTGCGGACTAAAGATTCGGCACCGGAATGGTTCCCGCAAGTGCCTTCGTGGATTTATCGAAGGATATAATCGGTGTATCCTGGCCCCAAACATATCAATGGTCCATCGAATGTTCTTCGGTACAATGTTCCATTTTCATCTAATGCGAATCTAGCAGCCTTGGCTTGTAATGCCGACGATTCTTTGTGGCCCGATGGGAGTTTTCCGTTATTTAAATATTCGATATACTTGTTCCTCCAGTCCCATGTTAAACTTGTTGAATTTATTTCGGCATGACCCTCTTCAACCATAGACCTTGATAGTTGGACGACAGTCCCCAAGACAATATCATCTTATTCGATTGAAGATCCCAGATTTGCAAGTGCGTCGGCCTCGTTATTTTGCTCTCGAGGCATGTGATCCAGAGTTCACTCATTGAAGCGGTCTATCCTCTCAAACCTCGAAACTTTTGTTTACTTGATTTACCACCAACAGAGAATCGCACTTGGCCTCGATGACTCTGCTCCCAAGTTTTTGGCTAGTTCGAGACTTGCAATTATGGCCTCATACTCGACCTCATTGTTAGTTAATCTAGGAGTTTTGATGGATTGCCTAATGGTGTCACCCGTGGGTGGCTTCAAGACAATGCCAAGTACGGACCCCTTCACATTCGAGGTACCGTCTGTGAAAAGGGTCCATAACCCCGATGATGTACCCGAACTCAACAGGAGTTGTTTCTCTACTTCGGGTACGAGGGTTGGCGTAAAATCGGCCACGAAGTTAGCTAGATTTGAAACTTGATGGCCGTTTGGGGTTGATATTCGATATCATACCCGCTACGCTCGATGGCCCATTTGGCCAATCGACTCGATAGCTCGGGCTTATGTAAAATATTTTGAAGGGGTTACGTGGTTAATACACATATAAGATGGTATTGAAAATATGGTTTTAGCTTTCTACATGCGCTTATCAATGTAAGTGCTTATTTTTCTAAATGAGGGTACCTAGTTTCAGCATCTCCTAAAGTTTGACTTACGTAATAAATAGGAAATTGCGTACCTTGCTCTTCTCGAACTAGTACCCCACTTACCGCTATCTCGGACACTGCCAAGTATAGATAAAGTTTTTCATCTATTTTCGGGGTGTTGTCACGCCCCTTTTTCCCCTTTTTGACGGGGAAGTCTAGGTTTCAACATTCATGGGGGGAGATAACTCGTTTCCTTTTCAGAATTTGGGTATTTGGAGAGTTGCCACCTAATGGATTATGGTGCGTTAGGGCACCTAGAGAAACTAACTCATGAACTAGTTTAAATTACCAGAGATTAGGGTAAGGGCTCGAAATAACCTTAAGGGGAAGGTGTTAGGCACCCCTCGTAGTCTACAATGGTGGGTCCCCACCGAACTTAAACTATGTGAATTAGTCCTTTTACAAATAAAATTTTTTAACATGTACTCTCAAATAAAGACATGTCTTGACATTCCAAGTGCATATATGATTCAAGTAATGAAAACAAGGGAAAAGATTTGAATAATTTGCACATATGTAAAGAAAAGTAAATTCATTTAAACAATGAGAGTTGGGAAAGAGGGGCCCTAGGTTGATTAGCCTACAGGATCATATCCACACAATGTCCGGTAATCACTCCTCAATGAGGGGCTACACATGACATTAGTGCGTAGTCATCATATCCTTACTACCCAATTCCCTCCCTTTGGTCATAGCCTAAAGCGTTCTAGCAACCTTGAAAGATATCCTATGCATGCACTACCAGTCCCTTCCTTGTGGCCCTGGAGGTATTTAGGACCTCTAATTTAGGTAGTTCTAGACCATCCTAAAGTACTTAAAGGAGAAAAATCTAGGCATCAATCAAAACAGTTAGGACCGCATTAAAGAGAACAATTAAATGCCCACATTTATCTCCACAAACATAACAAATAAGTGCACATCTCAAACAACAGTTTCAAGTATTTAAAAGAAAACCTTAGAACATGATATCTAGGTGCATAGTGATTATACAGTATTGAGTTCAGACCAAAGTGTCAAAGACCTATTCAGCTTGCCTACTGATTTTAGACCTGTTTGAATATGAGCAGTTACAGATAACAGAACATAGTTTTACAGTTGCAGGATCTTTAAACGACCTATAGGCTTGCCTAGGCGTATAATAGTGATATCCTATGAGCATGGTATCTAATCGTTAATCAGGAAGGCAGTAAATCAGTAAACAATTTTTAAACGGGCAATTTGAATCCTATATGCATGCTCTCTAGTAATATTAGCTTAGGCAGTGTTGAAAACTATTAAAGAAATGAGTAGGTTAGTTAATTAAACCGATTTAGAGTCTACAAACATGAGTTAAACCGGTTTTAGATCTAACTAAATTGGTTTTAGATCCTATAGGCATGATTTCTATGTGAACATAAGGTGAAGCAAGCAGGATTTATCGATCAAAGCGAGGCATGATTTCTATTAAAACTTATTTTAATCCTATAGGCATGATTTCTAAGGAGAAGAATTTGAATGCATGCTGTAATGAAAACTGAGCTTCAATTACTTTATACCCTATAGATATGATATCTAATTATAAAGCTGATTTAGATCATATAGGCATGGCTTCTAATTGTGTGAAAGTAAAGCATGCAGAATTTATTTAAACCAAAGCAGATCTTATAGGCATATTATCTAACAAACACATTTGAATTGAAAAGACCTTATAGGCATGTTATCTACCCGATTTTACCCACAATATGCAACTACCCACCCTTTTTCACTAATCACCCCAATGTTTGTTTACAATAATTATATTACAAACCAATGATTGAATAAAAATTACATTAATAGAACAGAAATTAAGCTATAGGAAGCCTGATGTAAGTCCAAAACTGTCATGGTGTACCAAGCCCTTACTGGTCTCAAATGCCCAAAGTTCCATAGCCCAACTCATGTCTAGGTGTGTCAGAGTTCCCTAAGGACCTCAAAGATCCTGGGCAGTGCTCACACCCAGACTTTTCTCAAACAAAGACTGATTATATGCAGTATGGAAGTGCTAGCCCTGATATGCCAGAGTTCAGAGAGATCTCAAGGGTCTCAAAGCAGTATACATATCAGAGAGGCAGGACTTAGTAATATAAGAGTAATGTGAGAGTGCATAATGACTTGAAAGAGTTTGGTAAGCAGTAGCAAGAGGGCCTTAGGAATGAAAAAGGATTTTCTGAAACCAGTACATAGTTAGGGTGGAAAACAGTTTGAGAAAACATGAAGAACCTTTTTTTTGGGATCAGAGAGCAAGTCACAGAACACATAGTTTCAGAACAGACTTCACACAAGGAGAAAGGGGCGGGGGACACCTAGAATGCACCTTAGTGATGGAAAACAAATACACAGATTCCTCAAGAAGTTATGGAATTGACAAGTTAGTTACAAAGTTATGTTGAGAACACACAGGTCTTAGACACAAATAGGATCTCATTAGTGAAGTAGATCAAGTTAGACTTAGATGAACAAACTAGACAAACACTTCATGAAGAATTCAAGGTTTTAGAAATACTAATCATATACAAAACAAGAAGAATTTAGACATGTTGGGTGAGACAGTAAACACACAATGCAGCTTGGACATACTAGTAAACAAATTATCTAAAGCAGGATTGGCATGCTAAACAGTATACTAGCTATAGCTTTTAACAGAATAAACTTAAACATGCTGAGTGACACAGTAATCTAGGCATGCTAATTGCTCATTGAATAGAATAGCAAATAGAACTGGAAATCACAACTAATGAACTACAGCAACAAAAAAACACATAGTTTTGAAATGGGAATTGAATCAGGACATACCAGTTAAGGAGAGAATACAGAGTACAAAGCAAAGATGGTGCAAGTAGCCAGCCTTGGCTTACAGCCGGCTGGATTAGTGAAAATTGCAAGTAACAGAAGAGAATAGAGAGCTTTTGAGAGTGTGAGAATGTAGATGAACTAGTGTTCGTCTCTAGAAGTGAGGAGTAAATGAGAGTATATATAGTAGTTAAGAGCAAGAAAAATAAGGTAAATGGAATCAACCTTTCTGCAATTAAGGAAGCCACAGAATCAATTATACACCAATTAGTATAATTTTCCCTTAATTAAGGGTAATTAACCAACGATAAAGGCAGAATATATTTAAGGAAAGAAAATCAAATGAACAATTAGGGGTAAATAGACAAGAGTGAAATAATCAGTAAAGATTCAGTAAAGATCACGGTTAATTGAATAAGGTAAGAAAGCTAATCAAGATTGTAAATAAAGGAAATAGTCAGGAATTAGCACACAGGTCTTAACAAAACAAACTGTAAATCAAGAATCCAAATCAATCATTGATTTAAGGAGATAAGTACAGGTTTACCATGAATAGGCAAAAATGAACATAGGCATATAGAATCCGTAGAAAAGTCAAACCAAGAACATCAATAGAGTCACATTAGGATCAAAAGACATCAAATTAGGCTAAATAAGAATCACAGAAACCAAAACATAGAACAAAGTCAGTACACAAGTAACCTATATAAACTCAGAATCCAAATAATAATGTTGAAAAATTACGATTTTTAGCATAAACAAGTTATGGTTAAAGCAATCTTCATGAAATCAGTTAAAACACACAAGCAACAGAAGGTTAAACACTCAAAATCATCAAATGTTTTGGAGAGAGAAATTTTGGGAAACCCTAGTCATAGAAGTCAAAAACTTGAAGTATTGTAGTGTTTAAAATCGGTCAGTAGTAGAGGTATAAGAGAAACTTAAAGAAAAATCACAGAAACTTGAAAAACATTTCAAGTATGCAAAGATTCAAATAGTAGATAGCAAATAACCCAAAATATAGTGCTAAAATTGGTTGATAGTAAAGAAACAAGAGATATTTAAAAAAGAGTCATTGACAAACTCAGAATCCTTCCAGATCTATAAAGATCGAGACAGATTTATGTCCAAAGATTAGGGCTTTGAGGAGAAAGGGGAGGGGTAAAGAGAACCTGGTTTTGAACCAGAGATTTGAACCATGGAACTTCAATAGAAATTACTCGTAAGCCATGGACGAACCCTTGAAGAGCTTTGAACAAGATCTGGACCAGATCTCTTCGAGGTTCTTCCATAAAAACCACATAATCAAACAACCAAGGGGATATGAGACAAGTAGAGGCTTCGTACAGCCATAGGACACCATAGATCGGATAGAGATTCAAAGGATTAAGACTGACTTTGGGTGACGGCGATTAGGGTTAGGGGTTGGTTTCAGAGAGAACCAGAAAGGAGGGGATTCAAGGGTGGTTGTTGGTGAGAATGGCTAGGGTTTGGGGTCTTTTGGAACTAAAAAAAGGAAAGGGTTAATTGTGGTCGTTGATCTTTGTGATCAACGGCCGAGATTGAAAGGGTTTGGGGCTGGACCAAGTGTTAAGGTTTGGGCCAGGTATGTTTGGGTTAAAACTGGGCTGAGTATTGGGTCAATTTTAGAATCAAAATTGAATAGAAAATGGGGCCAGATTTTAAATAGCCAATTTTAACAACTAAATAATTTGTAAAAATAATAAATGAGTACCAAAATGTCTTTGTGCACTAAAAATGATTTAAAATAGCTATTTAACATTTAAAAATATAAAAGATCATTTTATGCATAAATAATATAATTATACATTAGTATGGGCTATTTTTGCAAAAATATGCACTTTAGCTTAAAAATGCAATTATAAAAAATGCATTAAAAATATTTAAACACTATGTTGGCATAAATACTGAATTTAGGTGACTAAATCATCACAAAAGTAGTACGAAAGATAATTATTGGATATTTATATAATAAAAAGAGGAGAAATAAATTGATTTGGAGCCTTTAAAACTATAGAAAAATTATAAAAATTCTTATGCATGCTTATAACTGCATATGTACTATTTTGAAAGTATATATATGTATTAAAAATATGTTAGGGAAAATTGGGTATCAACAGGTGTGAAGCAAAGGTGGGCTCGACATATATCGCTTTAATTCTTCTAAGGCCTGCTGACATTCCGGGGTCCATGCGAAATCCTTTTTCTTTTAGATCAAGGAAAAGAATCAGTGACTCAGAACTGATGACCTCGAAATGAATCGACCCAGAGCAGCTATTCGGCCTATTAAACTTTGCACGACCTTCACACTATCCACGACCGTGATATCCTCATGGCTTTGATCTTATCGGGGTTAATTGCAATGCCTCTATTCGATACCATGAAACCGAGGAACTTACCCGAGCCGACTCCGAAGGCACATTTCTCCGAGTTGAGCTTCATGTTTTATTTTCTCAAGATTTTGAATGTTTCCTGCAAATGAGTCAAATGAGGGAATTAACCAACATATCATCAATGTAAACTTCCATTATTTTACCTATTTGTTCTTCAAACATTTTGTTAACTAGGAGTTGGTATATGGCCCCGACATTTTTTAGCCCGAAGGGCATTACATTATAACAATAAGTCCCTAATTTTGTAATAAACAAAGTCTTTTCCTGGTCCCCCGGGTTCATCTGAATCTGATTGTACCCGGAGTAGGCGTCGAGAAAAGTTAGGATCTCATGGCCAGCCGTGACATTGATCATACGATCAATGTTGGGTAGTGGGAAAGAATCTTTCGGACATGCTTTGTTCAAGTCCTTGTAATCTACGTAGATTCTAAGTTTGTTCCCTTTCTTAGGAACTATAACTACATTGGCTAGCCACTCGGGGTACTTTACCTCCCGAATAGATCCTATTTTAAGGAGTTTGGTTACCTCATCTTTTATAAAAGCATGCTTTACCTCGGACTGAAGCCTCCTTTTTTGCTTTACCGGTTTGAACCTGGGATCGGTGCTCAGCCGTTGCGTGGTGATCTCTGGTGGAATCCCTGTCATATCTAAATGGGACCAAGTAAAACAATCCATATTATCGATAAGAAATTGAATGAGTTGTTTCCTGAGTTTGGGAGTCAATCCCATTCCTAGGTATACTTTTTTCTTGGGCATGTATTCAATCAAAATGACCTGCTCTAGCTCCTCGATAGTTGATTTGGCAGCATCGGATTCTTTGGGAACGATGAAGGTTCGGGGAGTAAGGAAATTCTCATATTCGTCCTTGATTACCTATTGCTCCGATTCCATCTAGGCTGGAGGCGGTACTTGCTATTGGCTGCCTGTTTACCTTTGATGCTCGATTTCTCCGAGGCCGAAGGCTCTGGTATCGGCACCACCTCCTCGATTGCAAATATCTCCTTTGAAGTATATTTCTCTCCGTAAACCATTTTCACTCCCTTCCTCTGTTGGGAACTTCATCATCTGGTGAAGAGTTGAAGGCATTGCCCTCATGTTGTGTATCTATGGTCTTCTGAGGAGCGCGTTATACCTCATATCACCTTCGATGACATGGAACTTCGCATTTTATATCATCCCGGCTACGTTTAATGGCAAGATAATTTCTCTCTCTGTTGTTTCGCTTACCATGTTGAAGCCATTCAAGACCCGAGATACAGGTATAACTAGATCTAGGAGGCCGAGTTGTTCCACGACCCTTGATCTGATTATGTTTGCCGAGATACTTGGATCCACTAAAACATGTTTAACTTGAATTTTATTCAAAAGGATAGAGATTACTAGGGCATCATTGTGAGGCTGAGATATGCCTTCTGCTTCCTCGTTACAGAATGATAAGACATCGTCGGCCACATAGCTTCGAGTCTATTTTTCTCTGGTGATTGATACTTTGGTGCGCTTGAACACAGGTCGTTGAGGGACATCGACTCCACCAATGATCATGTGGATAACATGTTGTGGTTCTTCTTGTTCGTTTTTCCTTGCATCTCTCTCTCTAAAGTGATTCTTAGCCCGATCACTTAGGAATTCTCGAAGGTGGACCTCATTGAACGTCTGAGCCACTTTTCCCTTATCTGTTTGCAATCTTCTGTTCTATAACCAAGTGTGCCATGATACTTGCACATCAAGTTCGGGTTCCTGTGAGAAGGATCGATCTGTATTGTCCTGGGCCACTTGGTATCATTGACTCTCCTAATAGTTGAGACGATCCCTGATGCATCTATGTTGAAGTTGTACTCTGATAATTGAGGGGCCTCGTCGGGGTCAGTATGCTTATCGAACCCGCTCTTACTCACGAGTCCCTGTGAACTTTGACCTCAATTTTTTCTCTGATCGCTCCGAGGAGTGTTATGGCTCGGGCCGCTGTTCCTTCGATCAACATATGGCTGATACCGTTCTTTGTTGAATCTCGATTCCTGGTCTGTATCCCTCGGGGGCTTGGCTACGAATTTATTAGGATGAACTGAACCCGATGGGGCTCCCAACTGGTCTTCCTCAACCTTGGTCTTCGACTGATAACGATTGTGCACATCCGACCATGTCACGACTAGATATTCAATCAAGTTCTGCTTCAACTGTCGGGATCCAATCGAGCTCCTTTTATTCAGACCCTACATAAAGGATTGAACTGCCCAGTCATCGGATACCGGTGGTAATTCCATTCTTTCCATTTGAAATCGGGACACGAACTCTCTTAGCATCTCATCGTTCCTTTGCTTAATTTTGAAGACGTCCGATTTTCTCGTGGCCACCTTTATGGTCCCGGCATGTGCTTTCACAAAGGCATCCTCTAGCATAGTGAATGAATCAATGGAGTTAGGATTTAAGTTGTGATACCAAATCATGACTCCCTTTAATAGTGTTTCCCCAATTGTTTTCAACAAAACTGACTTGATTTCATTGTCATTCAAGTCATTTCCTTTAATCCCCACACGTGTATGAAGTTATATGCTTATTAGGATCGGTTGTCCCATTATATTTGGGTATATCGGGCATGCGAAACTTCTTGGGAATGGGCATCGGAGCCGCACTCGGGGGGGGGGGGGGGATGGTTTTTGTATGAACTTTTTGGCGTCTAAACCTTTCAAAACTGGAGGTGCCCCCGGTATCTGGTCTACCCGGGAGTTATAAGTTTCCATCTTCTTATCATTTTCTTCAATTTTCTTTTCTCCGGACTCGATCCTCTTGGTTAGTTCCTCGAGAATTTTCATAATCGTAGGGTCAGTACCCGAGTCGCTTTCATCGGGCCTGCCTAGTGCTGGTTCAGTACGCTGAGTGTTTATTGGTTCGGCTGTGTTTGGAGTTCTATTCTGACTCTGAAGTTGAGCGATGGCGACTTGCTGAGCTTGCAACATCACGAATATCACTTGGAGGCTGACTCCCCCTTCTTCCATTCCCTGTGTTCTTTGGCCATCGGGCCGGGCTTCCTAGCGTATATCTGCTTCGGGGTCCACGCCTAGATCTATATTCAAAGCAATGTGCGAACTAACATCAACAAGTTCCACATTTGGCACTTCCCCTGGGTTTATCTGTGGTTCACCGACTCCTGCGTTGCTGTTTTCTCCAAGACCTTCGTTGTCGTGAATGTGTGCGTTCTGTGAGCTAGACATGTTTCAGCCTGAAAATCAACAAATCTTGACTAGAAAAAGTGTAAAAACAACGTGTGTAAGGAGAATCATTAAAGAAATAATCACTATTATTGTTAGCCCCACGGTGGGCGACAAACTGTTTACCTCGAAAATTCAAGTAACAATTAAATTTAATTAGTGATTTTAAAGATATGCGATTTAGTTCAATACCAATTATTAATCAAGAAATATGAAGTAGAAATAAAAGATAGAAGTGAATCAAACCAATGTTACTTAGCAGCAGTGACCTCGAGCTTAGTGACCTCGAGGTGGCTTAGGGCAGTAAGAACGATTAAGTGATAAAAATAAAGTAAGAATAATGGAGCTAAAGGACAATGTTGATGAACAATAGGCAAAAAGGTAGAAAATATATTCTTTTCTCAGTGATGATAAGATGATCTTACAAATGATTAGGGTCCCCTTTATATAATAGGGGAACCCTAAATAAGGAATATTTCTATTTATAATAAGGAATATTCTTGGTACAATTGTCTAACCACCTAGTACGAAATAGTACAATCATATTCTGGGATTTGTGCCATGATTTTGGAGACGTGGCATAAATCTTACTCGTTCTGGTACAAATCCACAACGGTACTATTTTGGTATTGAACACACTCGACCTCGGCATGCATTGTGCTTAGCCTTTGAACTGGGGTTAGGTCCCTCGAGCTCGGACTTGATCTTACCCGGACTCGGACTCAGGACGACCTCTCAAGTATAGAGATCGAAGGCATTCGATCTCGACCGTATACAGATTTATTTAACATATACTATTAGAACTGCATGAAAAGATTAGTTAATGAAAACTAAATAATCATTCTTATCTTTAACTTAATTACATTCAAATAAATATAATAACATGAACTCCAAGATACTGTCTCGAGTTTCACTTGAACTCTAGGAAAATTTCCTCAAGTTACTTTGTGTACCTTTCTTTTAACATTTTTTCTGTATCTTTAAGTTGTGATTATTTATCAACTACTTTGAGAAAGCTAACTACAGTCAGACCTCTCTATAACAACATCCTTATATTACATCACTTTTCTATAAAAGTCAAGTTTTTTCGGAACCAAATGTCATGTTAATATATGTTACGTTCTCTATAACAACAATTCGCTATAACATCCAAAAATATCCGGAGTAAACTGTTTGACCAAAAAGTATGGCACACTTTGTTAAACTAATTAAAAGATAAATACGGTGAAAGGTGAATTCTAGTCAAGCATAATAATTCTTATATCTAATTAAGTGTTAAATGACATCGTCTATTTAATGTGTGGAGTCGATTATCAGATTACTAAGTGCATACTTTTGAGAATAAATGAAGAATGAATGATGAGCAATAAATATGGAAAATGATAGTAAATGTAAATAGGAGTAACGATTCACCCAAATATTGAATGATGTGGAAGATTCTTCCTCCTAACAATAAAGTGTGGCAATCAATAGGAAAATGAACAATGCCTCATTGGATCGTGTGAATAGAAAAGAATAATAATTGACAAATCAATCACTGTGGAAAGGTAAACTTTTGTATTTTCTCTCAAGAGTCAACTTCTTACAATAGTTTTTCTTAGAATGAATCTCACGTGCCCCTTGTCTTCTACCCCTCTTTCTATTTATATGGAATATTCTCTAAAAATCCTAAAAAGTACAACAAGGAGAATATTCAAGAATATTCCTGTCACTAGTTCCAAGACTACACTAGCCGTTGTTTCTACTCTTCGCTACTTGACCTCGACCTTTACGACTTGCTCAGCAACTGCTCGTTGTTGGGCTTTGGTCGACCTCGGCCTATCCGCCCAAATCGAAATACAGTCTTCTCATTTAACAATCTTCCCACACCTAACTTCCTAAGCCAGATTTTGATCCATACACAAACAATGCTGTTATAGAGAAGTTTGACTGTATTGTCACGATCCAAAATCCACCAGTCGTGATGGCACCTAACCCAACCCGCTAGGTACGCCAATTAACAATTATCCATATTCATTTAACTTAATAAAACAATTAAACAAGAGAACTATCTAAATCTTATACATTTTACAAGGAGTGGTATTACAAACCATGAGCTTCTACGAATGGAGTTTACAAAGCAACAATGGAATAATTACACGGTCTGTTTGAAAAGTACATAAATAGAATTCTATAGTCTAAGGATACCGTGAACAAGAGGCAGCTACAGTAGGAACGCGGGTATGCCTTCAAATCCAACAACCATCGAACGTAGCAACATCGACATCCGGGATCTACACACATTAAATGCAGTATGAGTACAACCGACTCATGTACTTAAAAAGTAACAAACCTAACCTCAGATTGAAAGCAGTGACGAGCTATCACAAGATCGGGTCCAAAGCTAATATTTCCACAATAGTTCATAACAACATAAATGCAAGTATAAAAGAGATATCTCAAAAGTAAAATACTCAGCTCGTTCACAGTTCCAGAAAATGGTCATGCTTTTCAACTATCTTAGTGAAAGAAAATCCTAGATCTCTTACCGAAAATGCCAAAAGTACGAATAAGTTCGAATACTGTAATTTTCCAAATATTCTTTCCATAATAAATAAAATGTTTCATTTTCTTTCCAAATAACAAGTATAAAGTGTCTCTCCATACCCACATATCAATGTATATAATAAGTCATGAATAACGTGATACTATATAGCATCAGGAAGAATGCATCTCTATGCATGTATGTCATGTATGCATGTGAATGCCATGTATCTCAGAGATGAAACATGTACTCACACTCTCAGAGTACTAAATCTCATTACCTTGCATCCTCTCTTACTAAGCTCAATACTCAGCACACTAAATCACTCAGCGCTGTATAATAACTTCTGCAACGTGCAGCCCGACCCAATATCGCTGCGTCGTGCATCCCGATTCATATATCGCTGCGGCGTGCAGCCTGATCCATATATCTATATATTGTTGCGGCGTGAAGATCCATATATATATCACTCTCACTCAGGCCCTCGGCCTCACTCAGTCATCACTCTCTCCAGCCTCGCTCACGGGCTCACAATGTCATGAAAACTAGCCCGACAACAATGATATGATGCATCAACAACAACAGTTGAGACTGAGATACGATATGAATTCATAAATATGACTGAGTACAAAATATCAATAGAAATCAGTGAGATGACAACAAGAAATAACTATTATGGGTACAAACAATATCAGCATAAAGCCTAAACATGATATTTAGCATGATTGACAGCTCAATTACTTTATCACATGATGAAAACACAAATATCAACAAAATAGGGCCACTATACAAACAACAGAGTCCTACTTCACAGGGTGCACACCCACACGCCTGTCACATAACATGTGCGTCACATCAATACCAATCACATAACACGTAATTCGGGGTTTCATACCCTCAGCACTAAGCTTAGAAGAGTTACTTATCTTAAACAAGCAAATTCCGACACCAAGCAAGCCAAACGATGCTCCAAGAATCCCATCACGCATGTTCTGACCCCTGAATGACTCAAAACTAATCAAAAACAACTCAAATACATCAAACAAACCAATTTCAATCGAAAAAGGTCGAATATTTAATCAAAAGCCTAAAATCGGCCAAAAAGCCCAACACGGGCCCGCACATCGGAACCCGACAAAACTTACGAAATCCGTCAACCCATTCAATTACGAGTTCAACCATACTAGTTTCACTCAAATCCGACTCCAAATCGGTGTTCAAAACTCAAATATTCATATTATGAAACTTTAGGCCAAAACCCCCAATTTCTTCTTTAAAATTATCAACCAAAGCTAAAATTAAAGATAGATTCATGAAATATAATAAAAACCGAGTAGAGAACACTTACCCAAATTCATATGCTGAAAAACGCCTAAAAAAATTGCCCAATTTCGAGCTCCACAACTCAAAATATGTTAAATACATAAAACCTTCATTTTAACAGAGTTCTGCCTTGTTTCGTGTGCCAAAAGATCTTGAAACTCACTTTTGATATCTCAAATGGATTCCTTATGAAATTCTAGTCAAGTTAGGCTCTTGAATTGTCCCATTTGACCTTATATTGAAGAAGATATGTTGGTTTCAATATTTGAAAATGGTGCAGATTTTAAATACGCAGCAGTGGCAATTTCGTAATTAATCTGAAAAATCTGGCAACTCAATTCTTAGTAAAATGACCATAAAATCCTCATACGATGTCCAAATTTGATGATTCTTTTTGATATCGCTCCGTAATTACGATACGGATATAATGTTTCAATAAAAACAGAAATCGGAGCTCATTTGTTCAATGTGGTACCATTTATACTTGAAGAAATGACGTCGAAACATAAGAAAAACGAGCGCAACACAACCCAAACCTATCCGAAACTCACCTGAGCCCCTCGGGACCCCTTCTAAACATACCAAAAAGTTTCATATCATAATACGGACCTACTCGAGGCCTCAAAACACACAACAATATCGAAACGACGAAATGCACCTCAAATGAAACTTAATAAACTTTCGACTTTCAAAACTCACGCCGAAACATATCAAATCAACTCGGAATGAACCCAAATTTTGTACACAAGTCCTAATACATCATACAGATCTATTCGTGCCCCCAAACTACCGAGCGAAGTCCAAATGCTCAAAACGACCGATCGGGTCGTTATATACATCAAATAGCGGACGGAAAAGTCCCAAACCTATAACAGTAGTATACAGGAAAATAAAGGTGTACTCCTTAGTCATGCGGTATATGATTAGAGCTAGCAACTATTCCAAAAGATCGTAAAGAAGAGTCAAATTGAAATATCAAATGTACGTTTGTGGTTATAAGTTTTGTACAACCAGAGAATGATTTTTATATCCAATTTCTACAAGTATTTTCTTAATAAACTATTCAAAAAATATATTAATATTCCAAATAAGAGCAAAACGGGCAAAGTTGTAAATAAAAAATAATTCAAATGACATATTTGTAGAGTCCGGAACCGAAATGTGGTTCTTTTGGATTCAAAACACTTTTTTGAGAGTAAAAAAAAATTACATTTCTATATAAAATGTGGTTATGAACCACATTTTACCTTAAAGGCAGTTTGGGACGTTAAGGTATTATATAGAACGCTTTTTGATATAGCGTTTTACCTTTAGGTGATAAGACAAGTATATAAAATGCGGTTTGTTACTGCGTTTTATATAAAAAGTTGTAATTAACCGCGTTTTACATATTTTGTAGGCCCACCAATAACTCTTCTGCGCTTAACTGACATAACAATAATTTAAATATGTAAAACGCCCTTTTAAATTGCGTTTTACTTCCAAAAATTTGACCCCCCGGATTGGGCATTGCCTTATACGAAGGCGTTAAGGGTTTTGAGAATTATCATTCAGAAATACATCAACTTCGTGATAAATTTTTCTTGTTGTTAAATTCTCAAGCTTTTTTCATAATGTCTGAAGAGCGAAAAGTAAGGGTTTCATTATATTGGGGAGGGGGGATGTGAGGTTGTGGTGGCGAATAACTCAGTGAGCTATAATTTATCTCCACAGAGTCATGTTAAGTTTCCACTTACAATGGAATACGATAGACTGGTATCGTTATTATGCAATAAAATGAGGTTGAGCAATCGTTCGGTGAATCTTAAAATAACTAAAAGATATCCGTATTTCTTGACTCTGCAAGGGGTTGCTTGTTACGCTGAGTTTAACATCGAGGATGATGAAACTCTAACAGATTTTTTGGGGACTCCGAATGAATACCGGGAACCTATTTTGATAAAAATGTTGGAAGTGTACGTGAAGCATGAAGACGTTCTCAATAATGATGTTGCACAGATCAGTGATAACCCTCAATCATCGAGTGGCTATTCTGGAGCAGTTATAGCCCAACAGGTTCCGGCTGAAAAAGTTTGGCCCGATCTAAGCTTATCTCCACAGGCGAGGGAGGAGCGATGAAATAATTTCTCTCCTACTTTACATATTCCACAAGACGACTAGTAAACTTCAATTTTCCTTTGTGTTACGATATTTATTTTTGTTGTATTGAATTTGTGTTAACACTTATATATTCCATAGGGGGTACCGTCCAGATATGAATTTTACAAGTTATTACCCTACGCCCAGTTGGAATATGTATAGTTTTGGCGTGTTGGATCATGGTGGTCCATCCGAGAGTCATCACCAACATGATGATGTCCATCATAGAATGTCAACACATTACGACTTGTAAGTGAAGTGATAAAGCTCTATGTAAAGTATTTATCAATTTGAGTAGCTTATAATTTTGTTGTTTGTGTAGTGAAAACGAGCAACTTGATGGTCCTGACCTCACTCAGTTTCCCGTATACGACATATTTACTCAGGATTTGGCAGATGCGCAGAGCCAGGAAGATAATAGTGATTATGACAACAATGTCAATGAGTCTGGAGATGACACACCCTTCCCTGACAAGGGTGATGATGAAGAGGAAGTGAATGTCGAGCTTGAGATGATGAAGGAGCACGCTCCACCTCCCGTTAGACCAAGAGTGTACGAGTCCCACATGCCATTTCATTCAAGGCATATTCCCTACCTTGATAATTTGCCAAGTATGCCGGATGTGGTCCTCACAAGGGATTTTGACGAATTTCGGTCAGCAATGTGGGATGAGTCTACCAACGGTGCTGGCAAAGGGCATGTTTTTTCCCGATAAAGCTCGCCTATCCAAGGCTTGTAAAATGTACAACGTAAGAGAGTGTCGTGAGATGATAGTATGTGAGTCAAGTTCGGAGGTATACAAGGTTGTTTGTCATATATGGTTTACGAGTTGTCACTGGATGTTGCGTACGAGCAAGAAGGAAATAGGGTTTTGGAAAGTGGATAAATATATTAGCACCCACAATCGTAAAATGGACACATTCAATGGGAATCATTTCAACTTGGATGTTGACTTGATTTCTCTTCAACTGATTCCACACTTGGAAGTGTCCATTAGGATCGCCGGCCATACTCCTGCAAAGCGACCGCAGGATTGCCGGCATGCTGTTGCATCTGCAGTCCCAACTGGCAGACTAAATGTAGACCAATAGCCTGCACAATATGTAAAATATAAATTACAGAACGTTATATCACAGTTATAAGTAAGAATACCAAATAACATACCAGTGCCTCGTGCCTCCCGGCGTATGGAACGCACCGACTGCCAACTTGGTGAATGGGGTTCCCGACGAAAATTCGGGTAACACCGCGGTACCAGGGCATATAATCCTACTCAGTATCCTACCTACTCCGTGGGGGGAGGGGATCAGCTCTAATCGCCAGTCCCAAGTAAATATCTGATCCTGTAGCCATGCCAAATATGGGTCGTCCACCCTGGTATGATCATCCCGCTAGTAATGTGTGGTCTCCCAAGTGGACGGTGTCGGTACGAGCTGCGACCTGCCAAACTAGTGAAGTACCCGCTCAGTGGCATGATGCTCCAAAATATCAAGGCAGAACAACAGGACGGAAGAGCCCCATATAAGTTGGCTGGCCGAGCAATAATCAGGCAAGCTAGCTATTAGCGCGTTGCTGTATGGCGTCCAAATGAACTATTAAGGAAGAACAAAAAACGTCAGTATACACAACTTGTGTTTGAAGCAATGACAAGTAAACTTAGATATACATTTACATGTGCGCCATCCAGTAAATCCAATATATCCCTGCACAAGGAGAGATTATGCCGAGCCTCGTACTCACGCGAATGTCCTCGCCGGAGAACCCACCTCCTAGCTAGAGGGAGCAACTCCCATGGTACATCCGGATCTAATGGTAGTAGAGGTGGTTGCAACTGCAAGGACCAAACCTAACATAAAAAGTTGACGTAAAAGTTAAGATATATTTTTACTAGGTATGTTAAAATGAATAGAGTATTCGAATATGTCGTCACCTGTAGTAGCGGTAAGAATCTAGCAACCTCATGATGGGTGCCCATGCTCGCCCGACACATGTATCTGTACAAGTAGGAAAGAACAGTAGAGCCCCAGCTGTACTTGTAAATCATCTAGCCGCTTAAGATGATGAAGAAATCGCAAGCTGACTAGGTTCCCCGAAGTGTTCGGGAACAAGACCCCTCCAAACAACAGGAGTAGCAGCAACCTCGTATACCCGTCAACATGATAATCCGGTGTATCGCCATCGATCTGAGGATGCAATGCCTCCAACCACAGTCGAATAGTCATCAATGGAAAATGACTGGTCCCATGCAGTACAGTCTCATCCTGTGGGCGGAAAGCAGTGAGCCGCTGCAGCATGTCCAGGTACTACACACGTGTCATCTTTCTCATAGCAGGCACAGAGCAACGGGGTGTCCATCAACGGGCATCCCATATAAAACCTCCATATCCTGCATTGTGAAGGTGGCCTCACCAATGGGCAGGTGGAATGTGTGCGTCTCCGATCGACCGCTATATCAGGGCTGTGATCAAAGACCAATTGAGCTGCAGCCACCCGATCTCAATCATCTTGTAGAAACCCCGTGTCCCGCAGGCGCGCTACTACATGGGCATGTAGAACTATGCCATGCAGAAAGTCCCACATGTCGTCCACTCTCCTGGCGCGGAGAGTCTGGGTCAGTAACCCACCCTCCCATATGTGGGCGGACATATGATCGCCCTGTAACGAGAGTAGCGCATTGCTAGAAGGTCCGGGATGAATAGGCGGCACCTCCATGTCGTCTACTGTAAATTAAAAAATATTAATTACAAGTTAGTTTTATAATTTTATATATTTGTTTGTAAATTAAATAATTAAATTTTATAATTATACAATATTTAATTACGATATATTCACATAAGGGTTCCAAGCTAGATATTTTAGGCCGAGTAGCATCAATATATCCTCAATTCTTCAATGTGTTAGTTTTATTATAATTTTATATGTTAGTTTGTAAATTAAATAATTAATTTTTACAATTATCCAATATTTAATTATTAAAGATTCATATTTGGAGTCTAGTAGCACCAATTTATTCTATGTGTTAGTTTTATTATTTTACATGTTAGTTTTATAATTTATATGTTTGTTTGTAAATTAAATAATTAATATTTATAATTATACAATATTTAATTATTAAAGATTCATATATGGGTTCCAGACTCGATATTTGAGGTCCAGTAGCACCAAGATATCCTAAATTCTTCTATGTGTTAGTTTTATTATAATTTTATATGTTAGTTTGTAAATTAAATAATTAATTTTTATAAATAAATATTCACATAAGGGTTCCAGGCTCGATATTTGAGGCCCAGTAGCACCAAGATATCCTAAATTCTTCTATGTGTTAGTTTTATTATAATTTTATATGTTAGTTTGTAAATTAAATAATTAATTTTTATAATTAAATATTCACGTATGGGTTCCAAGCTCGATATTTGGAGCCTAGTAGAACCAATTTATTCTATGTGTTAGTTTTATTATTTTACACGTTAGTTTTATAATTTTATATGTTTGTTTGTCAATTAAATAATTAATTTTTATAATTACACATTATTTAATTATTAAAGATTTATGTATGGGTTCCATGCTCGATATTTGCAGCCCAGTAGCACTAAATATATGTTGACTATAATTGGACAAAGTTTGTGTTTGATCTATCAGTTATTTTGACGTTGTAGCCATGTAAATATTTATTGAATTTAAATTTAATAAATAATTTAGATTTTAAATTCAAGATATGTTGGTCCAAATAAATATATGGGCTAATATAATTGAATTAATTGTATAAGTCCAATATAAATGGATTAAATAAATAAGTCTTAATCCATTAGGCTAGCCCATTTAATTGAGCTAAAGTGATGGACCCACTTCATTAAGCCCAAGATGTCATCTTCTTAGAGGCACAATTTGGTGCCACTTGTCAAATGACGTGGCGCGCCAATTCAAATGGAAAAGTCAATAGGATCATGCCACGTGTGAAAATGACAAGGCATGCCAAGTGTCACACCTCCTTTTTCCTACTCCCGGAAGGGTATATAGGGAGTTTTTCCAATTAAAGTGACAATATTCGAAATCGAGGAAATTCGACTTTCCTTTTGAAGCCTACGAACCAGAAATTCTAAGTAAGGAATTCTGTTAACCCCGGAGAAGGTGTTAGGAATTCCCAGGTTCCATGGTTCTAGCACGGTCGCTTAAACTATTATAATTGGCCTATTATCTGATTTATTACATATTTTAACCTATGGTACATCTTTAACTTATTAACCGCTTTTAATCATTTTTAGAAGATTCAACGTTATTTAAAGCACGCCTTGAACCACGCCACATAAAATTCACCCGTGGTTCGCGACACGTTCTATTTAACATTGTTGAAAATTAGAATCGGGTCACATGAAATGCACACCCGAGCCCCTTTAATCTAATTGACATAGTTCAGCAATCCAATTTCTATACTATGACGAAATCATGTTCAACTATAACTCATTCAAGTAAACACGAGCAGAAAACCGAACGAGCAAATTCAAAACCACGGAGATCAATTACAGAATCAACGGGATCATATCATTAAACAAATAATTAATTCCAAGCTTGCATAAAACAAATAGAGGATGAAAGAGTTGAACCTCAATATAGCCGGTTCATTATTTTGAACTCAAAAATGTGACGAACCGTGGACGGAACTCGAATTAGCACCGGAAACTCGGACTCAAATGCCTCAATAAACCTCACCTCAATCGAACTCAAATCCAATTCCAGGACCTATCTCTCTCCCTCGCCCAATGCCGACACACTCTTTAACAAGCTTTGCCTTCAAATTCAATTTCCAGAACATGATTCTATTCAAATCTGTCGAGGCATCAATTGCACAAGCCTTTAAAGTGTCAGAAAACTTGCAGCTAGACCATGCTCTTAGGTAATGGCTAAATCGAGAAGTTGAAGTGTCCAAATAAAGACAAAGATGAAATAGGGAGCTCGGTTAAACGGGTTTTTATTGATTTTTCACTTAAGACGTCTTACAACAAAATTGTTTACAAGAAAATAGAATCGTCTAATAGCAACATTGAAAACCGATGGCCCTCGACTAGAATTTCATGACTTTAGACGATATACTAGACTTCAACTTTAACTTTGGAACGGAAAACTCGTCAACCTTTACTGATGAAAACAGGAGTACAACAAAAGGGTTTAGTGGGATCCTCTGTATGGCCGGTTAACTGGACTCGCTAGATTCCGTTAGTTCTAGCAGTTCTTGGCGGAGGTGAGGGGTGAGCGACTGGTTTGTGTCCATTTTGGTTCTTGTACGTGTGTGTGTGTTTCTCGCTGGGAGGAGGGTCCTCGTCTGTGTGTTCCAGCGAGTTTGTCGCTGATGGTGAGAAGATGAGTGAAGAGTCGTTTTGGGGTGGGGTTTTGCTGGTCGAACAGCTGAAGGTCTTATGAAGAAGAGGACCAGCAGGGGTGGGGTTTTCTGATTTTTGAGAAATGTGACTGGTGCTGTCTCTATCATTTTTTGTGTTTTTTCCACTGAAGGCTGCTCTAGGTCCTAGTGTCTTTAGGTCTAGGCTAACGTTTAGTCTCTTTAGGCCTTGTTTTCTTGTGTATTGCAGCCCTTTCTTTTAAGGTTTGCGGCTGATCTAATCTATAGAGTCACTAGGTCTAATTTTGTGTGTATTCTCTTTTTAATTGCTCTTAGGTCCTTAGGGTCTTTTTATTTATTTTTTTCCCAAGAAGAGTCTAGAAGGTTCCCTAGGGTTAGCTTGATGGGTATTAGGTATTGGACTTAATGGGCTAATCTGAATTGAGTCAAAATTAGGCTCTAAAACTCCTAAAATTGTGGTCCAACACCTTAATTGACTCCTTCTAAAATAAGATAAAAATACTACACAATGCAAAAGCTAATCCTAATTAATTAAACAAAACTATATTAGAACTTGAAACTATTTTTGTGTTTTCAAGATTATATAAAAGTAAAAAATAAGGTACTATTTTTGTATATTTTTTTCTTTAAATTTATGAAAGAACATAAACTAAAATATTTTTGTAATTTTTATTTTGTGATGAAATAAAGTAAAAAAAATCAAAATTGGTTGAAATAGCTATGTTAGACCTAAATATTTTACGCTAAAATGGGTGAAATTTTGGGGAGGGTCAAAAATCACGTGTCTACATATGCCCTCTTTGACTGGAAACGCAAAGAGTTTTCAGAAAAAGAACGACTAGACAAGTTTTTTTACCCGACCCTTATTTAAAGAGACCAAAAGCTAGAAGAAAGGAGAATGTGACCGAGCCCTGGTATCTGAGCTGCCTACATATCTTTGGCTATAAAGGAATCAGGCCATGTGTAGTTCAGAAGTGAGTGAGATGATGGAGTATACCGAAGTGGAGAACCGGCCGAGGTGCTGTTCCACCGAGGTTCCGGTCCGTGGTCCTGTTATTACATCAAAAATCAAAAAATGAAAAGGACTAGCTAAGCCTGTCAACTACGAGTTACAAGATTCCTATCTATAATTCTTCTGAAGCTTGATCTTGAGTCTTGAATGGTTCTTCATGTAGACTTTAGATTCGAACCTTGGCGCGTGTTACTATAGGTGCTAGCTCATTCTTCTTTAGATTTCCGAATCAAGACCGGACATGCAGTACTTGTGACTTCAACCATGACTTGAACAGTTCACATCTTTCATCTGCTTCTCCATTTGGATTCACTTCCTTTTTTTCTTTTCTTTCATTTTTTTATATTCTGGATTGTGACTAACTTCTGTTGATCACCTCGGACTATTGACTCGCATTCTTGTTGCGAGCTTCTTTTGTTGCTGACTTGATTTTCATTCTGGAGTGAATTCCCTTATTCTCCAGGTAGGCGCCTGATTCCCAATACTTGCATTGTTTTTCCTCGAAACTTGAACTATTTTCCCTTGTTCTCCATGTGGACGCCTGATTGCTGAATTTGAACCGTGCTCCTTTGAACATTGCTGCTTTCCCTTTATTCTCCAGGTGAGCGCCTGATTACCAACACTTGCACTGCTTTTTCTTGAGACTTGAACTGTTTCCCTTTGTTCTCCAGGTGGGCTCCTAATTATTGTCTTCCTTTGAACATTGCTGCTTTCCCTTTGTTCTCCAGGTGGGCTCCTGATTTTCAACACTTGTACTGCTTTTCCCTCGAAACTTGAACTGTTTCCCTTTGTTCTCCAGGTGGTCTCCTGATTACAATCTTCCTTTGAACATTGCTCATTTCCCTTTATTCTCCAGGTGGGCTCCTCATTTCCAACACTTGTACTGCTTTTCCCTCAAAACTTAAACTGTTTACTTTTGTTCTCCAGGAGGGATCCTGATATCCATCACATGAACTATTTCTCCTCGAAACATGAACTGCTTCCCTTTGTTCTCCAGGTGGGCGCATGATTACCAACACTTGAATTGCTTTCCCTTTGTTCTCAGGTGGGCTCCTGATTACCAACACTTGAATTGCTTTCCCTTTGTTCTCCAGGTGAGCTCCTGATTACCAACACTTAAATTGCTTTCCCTTTGTTCTCCAGGTAGGCTACTGAGTACCAACACTTGAATTGTCTTCCCATTGTTCTTCAGGTGAGCTCCTGATTACCAACACTTGAATTGTCTTCCCTTTGTTCTACAGGTGAGCTCCTGATTACCAATATTTGAATTGCTTTCCCTTTGTTCTCTATATGGGCTCCTGATTACCAACACTTGAATTGCTTTCCCTTTGTTCTCTAGGTGGGCTCCTGATTACCAACGGTTGAATTGCTTTTCCTTTGTTCTCTATATGGGCTCCTGATTACCAACGCTAGAATTGCTTTCCCTTTGTTCTCCAGGTAGGCTCCTGATTACCAACACTTGAATTGTTTTCCCTTTGTTGTCCAGGTGGGCTCCTGATTACCAACACTTGAATTGCTTTCCCTTTGTTCTCCAGGTGGGCTCCTGATTACCAACCCTTGAATTGCTTTCCCTTTGTTCTCCAGGTGGGATCCTGATTACCAACCCTTGAATTGCTTTCCCTTTGTTCTCCAGGTGGGCTCCTGATTATCAACATTTGAATTGCTTTCCCTTTGTTCTCCAGGTGGCTCCTGATTACCAAAACTTTAACCGTATTCCCTTGCTCTCCAGGTGGGCGCCTGATTTCCAAAACTTTATTGCTCTTCCTCAGAACTTGCTTTGTTTTCTTTGAAACCTGTGTTGTCTTCCTTTGAAATTTGAACTGCTTTCCTTGTTCTCCAGGTGGGCGCCTGATTGCCAAAATTTGAAATGTATTCCCTTGCTCTCCAGGTGGGCGCCTGATTGCCAAAACTTGAAATGTATTCCCTTGTTCTCCAAGTGGGCGCCTGATTTCCAACACTTTAATTGCTTTTCCTCGGAACTTGATTTCTTTTCCCTTTGTTCTCCAGGTAGGCTCTTGATTGATGAACTTGAACTACTTCCTCTTGCGACTACTTTTCCTTTGAACTGTCTTCCCTTGTTTTTCCAGGTGGGTGCCTGATTGCTTGTGCTTGAACCCGAATTGTCCTTTTCTTGAAACTGCTTTTCTTTTGAACTGTCCTCCCTTGTTTCTCCAGGTGGGTGCCTGATTGCTTGACCCTGGACTGCTTTCTATTCTCGAAACTCGTGTTGTTTTCCCTTGCTTTTCAGGTGGGCACCTGATTTCAACAAAACAAACAAAACAAAGAAAATTTTCTGCCCCAGTTTGACAGCTGGGCACATCTGTGAGTGTTAATTGAACCATGTTACCAAACATCCCTAAGAATTTGAAAGCTAGATCCCATTATCCAGGAGGGTCCTGAAAACTCCTAGTAAAATGACAGTGTTAAAGCTAAATTATATTTTCTAAAGGTATGACTTCCGCTAAATCTTGTTATCTATGAAGGTCTTAAACTAAATCCCATTATCCAAAAGGGTCTTGAGAATTTCCAATTGAGTCTCGTCCTAAGAATGAAAACTTCAAAACCAACTTATATTTTCTCAAGTAGAGCTTATGCTAGATCTTGTTACTCATGAATGTTTGAATTTTAACTAAGTCCCATTGTCCAGGAGGGTCCTGAAAATTTCCAATTAAATCTCATCTTAAGTGTGAAAACTTTAAAGCTAAACTATGTTTCCTAAAGGTACAACTTACACTAAATCTTGTTAACTATGGAGGTCTTAAAATTTAACTAAAGCCCATTATCTAGGACGGTCTTGAGAACTTTAAATTAAATCCCATTATCCAGGAGGGTCCTGAAAATTTTAAATTAAATCCCATTATCCAAGAGGGTCCTGAAAATTTTAAATTAAGTCCCATTATCTAAGAGGATCCTGAAAATTTTAATTTAACTCCCATTATCCAGGAGGGTCCTGAGAAGCCAAAAATGAACTTATCTAAGTTGCGTTCTCTTCCTGGAGGATCTCTGTAGGACGAACAAAATTCTTTGCCCTGAATCATGCTTTTCCTCATGGAGGGTTCCTGCATATTGAACAAAATTTTCTTTCCCTTTCTCAAACCGCCTTTGTGCTGACAAAATTTGGGCACGACACCTGAAAACATTCAAACTTCCCAGCTTTGACTTGGACACAATTTTTGTCATTGTTTCAAACAAAGAAAATCTGTGAGTTTATAAATATGGTGGTTTGTTTGTGGCCTTGATTTTGAGGGCGATTACTCCTTCACTTCCCATGATAACTTTGATTTCAACTAGAAAGACCTTGCTTGTTTATTGACTAACCACTTTCTTTTCCACCCTTTTCACAGAAAATACCTCTGATCCGTTCAAACTCAACATCCTTTATCCGTTGCATTTTGCTTATGAATTGACGTTTATCGAACCTTTGTATTCCACATGAATCCCAAAGCACATTGATTTTACCAACTCAGCGCGCATGTTGTTCTTTCCTGACTTAAACCACTAGCCTTGTCCTCGAGGTCTATTGCTCCTTCACTTGCCATGATAACTTTGGTTCCCGCTTGGAAGACCTTGCTTGTCATTGGTTAACCACTTTCTCTGTCAACCTTATCACAGAAAATAAATTTGATCCGTTCACCCAACATCCTCGATCTGTTGCACTGTTCATGAATTAACATATACCAAACCTTTGTATTTCACATGAATCCCAAAGCACGTTGATTGTTACCAACTCAGTGTGCATGCTATTCTTTCCTAACTTATGCCACTTTGATGTTCAACTGATGTGGCCTAATCTATCAACCAAGTCTGATGTTCAACTCTTGTTATACCCCTAAACTGTGAAACTGGGCTTCAATGCTCCAATTATCCAATCTGATTCATGATCCTTATTCGACTTGTAGTGCCCGAAGGGTTTTCACCATCAACTCTCTCTCATTTTGTTCTTTCTCTCAACTCACCATCGCCTTATGGCGCCTGTGAAGGTTTTCACCAATAAGACTCTCTCATTTTGTTCTTTTCTTCTTATTTCCTTTGATTCTGCAGATGACAAGGCACTAACCATGGTAAAAACATGATATACCCTTGGCATGTCTAAACTCAGCACTCTCAAAGATTATTCGGGATGTCTTTTTTGGACTATAATGTGGCTTTTGGACAGGATTAGAAAGAAAAGATATCATGAAGGCTCAAAGTAACTATGACAACGAGGTTAATTTATTTACAACTTTTGGAATCCATTCTAAAACTTTGCCCCAATTTCTAAAGCAAGGGAATTTGATTCTTTTCTTTTTGAGATGGAATTTCTTCCCCTCTCGACTTCGTGGGATCATGAGATATTTTATTTGGTGCGATCGAACCGTGAGGTTGCCTACGTATCTTGTGGTGACAAGAATCAGGTCGAACGTAGTTCACAAAGATACTTTATGGTTACTATTTTTCTTTTTCTTTTTTTTTTCTTTCCCTTTTTTTTCTTTATCTCTATTTTTTCTCTTTTTCTGAATTTTCTTTTTGGAATGAACTTTCTAAAATAAACATATGGGGACATGAACCCCTTTTTTCTTTTTCTTTTTTTCCGTATGACTTTAACTTGATTCCAAAAGAGGGGAGGTCAAAGAAATAAGCACAGGCTCTAAAGGGTATCAAATGGTATAAGTGTTTGGGTAGCTGAAAGAGGACCTCCCAATCCCTGAAAATGCCAAGTACAACATATGCAACTTGAAATGAAAATTGAAGATCATGAGTAATATTTCTTTTGCGACTTCGGCATTGATGTTACTGATATTCCTTCCACTTTTCTTTAGCACCTTGTCAAGTACAGAACCCTCGTTGGGTGATTCCCTCTTCACAATGGATATCCTCCGTCAATTTGTAGAAAACTACCTTGACTTTATCTTGTAAATTGAGGTGCACTTGAACTCAAAATTGCTCGCTTGAAATCGTTGGGACGCACTCTCTTGTAACAAATTCGTTTCGTCTCATTAACTTCCCAAACTATTGTCACACCTCCTTTTAACCTACACCCCCTGAAAAGAGTGTATAAGGGAGTTTTTCCAACTTAAAGTGACAATCGAAACAGGATTATTTTATTTAAAATTAGGGTCGCCACTTGGGAAAATTTATGGTGTCCCAAGTCACCGGTTCAAATCCCGAATCGAGGAAAAGATTGACTCTGTATTATAGTCCAAGAACCAAAAATCTGAGTAAGGAATTCTGTTAACCCGGGAGAAGGTGTTAGGCATTCCCGAATTCCGTGGTTCTAGCACGGTCGCTCAACTGTTATATCCGGCCTAATTATCTGATTTTAAACAATTATGAACCTATGGGCAAATTTTATCTTTTAACCGCTTTTATTTAATTTTAAGAATATTGCAACACTGTTAAAACACATCTGGAACCACGTCACATAAATGCACCCGCGGTCTTCGACATATCTTGACATTGTTGAGATTTTGGATTTGGGTCACATAAATGCGCACCCGAGTTTAGGAAGGTAAATTATTAAAATAACGCGCCTAAAAGAACTACGCGTTTGCATCTTTGCGAGGGCCATGAAATTTTACCAAATGGCACGCCTCGATTTCGAAGGATTAACGTTAATCAAGTGACGACCATGAATCATATGTCTAATTGGTGAGGCCCAATATAAACTGAGGTTCAATTGGAATCTTGCTAGTCATAAACCCAAGTGTGATAAAAAAAACCTTTAAATCATATGAGACGGACTGGGCCAGCTATAGGCCCAATGTTACTTGGAAATTTTCGAAGGAGAACACAACGTGGTCAAACCCGGTCCAAACCCATGTCCGGTTGGCCATTAATGCCGATTTAGTATATGAAATAACTGGGCTCGAGGAAAGCCCAGCTTGGCAGCCTGGTTGTGAAGAGGAAAGGCAGTCGCAATTGGGCCAATGATGACAGCCCAAAACATGATTCAGCAAACACTCTTGAAACAAGGTGTATCACTCTAGACAATTTTCATCGAGTAAATACCGATGATTTTAATTGAAACACAAAGCAGATTTTTAGGCTACCATAGACATTCAGAGTGATGGTGCAACCCCTAATTGCTCTAATACACCTTTACACAAATTATCCATTAATTATCCGAACCCAAAAGCCCCTTCCCCAGCTCACATTGAATCCTTATTCAATTCTCACCCCTGAACAAGTCATGAGTTTCAAATTTACTCTAAAGCAAACAAGATATAAAAAGATCTGAAACTGAATAATGAAACTACCATTTCTGAAATCGAACTCACACGACAGGGACACAAGCAAAGGAAGGTCGAATTTCAGAATGACACACTTCGATTTATTCTACAGACCATGAGAAAAATCGACCATGCTAATTAATAAGAGAAATGGATCTTAAATTGAGTATTTAAGGAACAAATGACCATCCAACGAACGCTCAACCATAACCAAGGCGACATTTTCAAGAAAATAACCCATACTAACAACATATCCAGTAGCAGCACTCATATTCTTCCACTTATGCGTATTATCTTAATCATGGGCAGTTTATAAAATATACACAGATGAACAATACCCCAGCATGAGGTACTCTCCATGCAAATACCTCCGACTCAGCACATTAATAAACTCCATGGCTCACTTTAAGACAGAAGATAACATGGAGGACATGAGTAAGTAAGATACAGCACAATCACATTACACTATTTCGGAAATCCCTAAAAACATAGCTAACATTCATGATAAAAGAACAATATCCATTTCCGAGCCCTTCCAATTACAGTGTTCCAAACTTGCATCTCATCTATTCAGAGAATCAAGAAGTACCTGGAGATTGGAAAGAAATCAAAATGTAAGAGGTCAGTGTTCTACAACAGCAACAGGATTCAATACCAAAGCTTAGCAAAAATGGCCAACTGAAGCCAATGGAGCAGTATCTACCCAACAGAACTTAACCCAAAAACTTTGAGAGGCCCAAATTTACACCATCTCAAACATGGAAAGAATCGGAAAGTGTTCAACCACTGAAAATTTCAACACTCAAGGCTGAAAATCAAGGGAATAGGTTCAAAGTTTCAGCCGTTTTGTTTTCTCTGGATTTTTGTTTTTTTAAAAAAAACTTGAATGATAAGGAAGTGTGCCTTTATAGGCAAGGAAGTAGGGTAGACCCAAAGAAATCACATTTTGCAATTAGACCCTTTTTACATTTTTATTTTTACTCAGAAAACCTTAGTCTAATAATCAGAGTTCCACATTAATCCCAATACTCAACTTCCTAGAAGTTTCCTAGGTTGTTACTGAGATTCCCTTACCCTTAGAATTCCCAAATTTACCCCTTAGGGTCCTGTTAATTACCCTAGCACAAATCCCCTGAGTTTGGAGATAAAACTAATGGCGGATTCTGAACGGGGAGATAATGGGGGTGATAGGGTCAAGATTTGATGGAGTTTGGAGATACACCGCCACCAGTGGCGAATTCCGGTGGGTGGTGGTGAGATGAGAAGTCTAAGAGATGAAGGATATGGTTCAGGGTTACTCTTTCGGACAATTTTAATTAAAAGAGAAGGAGTTTCACAACCGTTGGATGCTGAAAAAATGATCGGCTGAGATCAGTTTAATAGAGTTGAACTCAAAACGACGTAGTATCGTTTTCGTACTACGTCGTTTCAATGGCCTCCATGGCTGATAACTTGGACCGGGTTGTGGCATAATTGGGCCTTAGTTTGGACGAGTTAATGGGGGACAACTTGGGCTGGTATAAGCTTGGCCCAGAACTAAGTTTGCTTTTATTCCCTTTTCCTTTTCCTATTCATTTTTTTCAATTTTTCTTCTAATTTCTTTTTAAATTAAAATTAAAATTAAAATAAAGCCTAAATTAATTCCTAATCAAATTATTCTATCAAATTAAATTAACTAACTATAAATGATAATTACCATAACTAATCAAATAACAAATTAAAGAAAAACCACCAAATTCGAAATTAAAATTAAAAGTGCAAAATAAACTATTTTGTGATTTTCCCATTTTTTTATAAAGCACTAAATTACTAATTAATGCAAAATTAGATCCTAAATGCAAATGCAGTGCATTTTTGTATTTTTATGAATTAAATAAAATAGACATGCACATACAAATGCAAACAATTATCAGAAAATGTCACAAAATCCACAATAATGAAAGGAAGTTATTTCGTTTTGAATTTATGGGAGTAATTCATATAGGGAAAAAATCACGTGCTCACAGCTGCCCCTCTTTGCTCGGAAACACGAAGAGTTTTCGTGCAAAGATAAAGTGAGCGGATACGAGCGATTTTTGCCCGTTTGAATACTCCGTGGGAAGCATTTTGAAAGATTTGACCGCACCCTGCTTCCGAGGTTGCCTATATATCCTTGGCTATAAAGGAATCAGGTCAGTGTAGTGCGAAAAGTTTCGGTAGCTGGGACTACCATGAAGCTGTGATTTCACTGTTGTTGCTGCTGCTACTGCTATTGCTTACTGCATCCCCTTATTACACCATGATAAAATAAAAAAAAAAAGCTAGACTACACTATGATCTATGCATTACAAAATCCTATCTATATCTTCAAACTTGCTCTTGTGGTTCTTGTTGACTTGTATTCTCCCGGTGGAATCCTTTTGTTGCCGCCTTGAATTGTAATCTGAGATGTTTTCCAATTCTCTATGTGGATGCCTGACTGCCAACTACACTTTGAGATGTTTTTTTCTTTTTTCTTGGTGGACGCTTGACTACTGAACTTGAATGTATTCCCTGCTCTCCAGGCGAGATCCTGATTGCTGAACCTGAAATGTATTCCCTGCTCTCCAGGTGGGATCCTGACTTCAACAAAATAAACAAAAACAAAGAAAGTTTTCTGCCCCAGTTTGATGGCTGGGAACACATGTAAGTGTAAAAAGGATCACATTACCAAATATCAATAAGAATTTGAAAGCTAAAACTTGAATTGTACTCCCTTGTTCTCCAGGCGGGCTCCTGACTGCTGACTTGAAATGTATTCCCTGCTCTCCAGGAGGGCTCCTGACTGCTGGCTTAAAATGTATTCCCTGCTCTTCAGGCGGGCTCCTGACTGCTGCCTTGAAATGTATTCCCTACTCTTCAGGCGGGCTCCTGACTGCTAAACTTGAATGTATTCTCTCCTCTCCAGGCGGGCTCCTGATTGCATTACTTGAAATGTATTCCCTGCTCTCCAGGAGGGCTCCTGACTGCTGACTTGAAATGTATTCCCTGCTCTTCAGGCGGGCTCCTGACTGCTGACTTGAAATGTATTCCCTGCTCTCCAGGCGGGCTCCTGACTGCTGACTTGAATTGTACTCCCTGCTCTCCAGGCGGGCTCCTGATTGCTGACTTGAAATGTATTCCCTGCTCTTCAGGCAGGCTCCTGACTGCTGACTTGAAATGTATTCCCTGCTCTCCAGGCGGGCTCCTGACTTCAACAAAATAGACAAAACAAAGAAATTTTTCTGCCCCAGTTTGGTGGCTGGGCACATATGTGAGTGTTAAACTACATCATGTTATCAAGTATTACTAAGAATTTGAAAGCTAGGTTTCATTATCCAAGAGGGTCCTGAAAACTCCTAGTTAAATGATGGCTTTAAAAATCTAAATTATATCTTCTAAAGGTGTGACTCCTGCTAAATCTTGTTATCTAAGAAGGTCTTACAACTACATCCCATTATCTAGGGGGGTCCTGAAAGTCAAACATCAAGTCTTATCTTAAGAGTGACAACTTTTACGGTTGAATTATACTACCCTATAACAGAACTTACGCTAGATATTGTTATCTAATTGGAATCTTAAAGCTAAGTCCCATTATTCAGGAGGGTCTTGAAAACTCATAATTAAATCTTATCTCGAACATGCAAACTTCTGAACCTGCTTATATTCCTTTGGGATACATTTATGCTAGATTACGCTATTTCTGAATTTACGCTAGGTCCCATTTTCCAGGAGGGTCCTGAAAATCAAAAACCAAACCTGTTTGGTGACTGTCTTTCTCCAAGGAGGATTCTCCGAAACAACCGAAATTTCCTGCCCCTGTTTTAATCAAAGAAAAATCTTGTCAGTTTAAAATGTGGTGGTTATTTGATGGCATTCTTGCTGAAGGTCTCTCCGCTGCATTATTTTGTTTTGACTGGCTTCCCCGAACTGGCCCTGAACCGCTTGACTTTCTGATTAACTTTCGAAACCACGTGACTTTGGGTGACCCGAGTGGTCTATACCCGAACTGTTGTTTCACACCTCTGACACCTTTAACTTAACCTCTACATCTCCCATGAAATTGCCAAATCATTTTGCCGATGAAACTCTTGCTGGCACTCTATCTCTGGCCGCACTGTGCTTTACACTTTTGAAGCTGATAGTGAACTTTGAAATTCCTTCTTATTTGCTTAAACAAAACTGACATTGGGAACATATTAGAGAAATAAACCCAAAAGAAATGAAATGCAATGACTTAGAGAGTTAAGGATAAGAAAATCCAAAACTGGAAGACGATCTGAAGGGGAAAAAGAAAAGAGACTTATCTGAGTGGAACAACTAGCACCAATGATCATGACATGCATTTCGGATTAATCTGCCCAATATGTCCAACCAATCAACTTCCAGTTGTCATACTTTGCTGCTCTAGAGTTTCCATAACCTGATTTCTTTACCAAAACCTTGACCTTGTTCGGCCTGCTGTGCCATGAAGGGTTTTTACCAACAAGCCTATCTCATTTGTTCATCTCTCAACTCACTTTCGCCTTACAGTGCCCGTGAGGGTTTTCACCAATAAGACTCTCTCATTTTTTATTTCTCTCAGCTCCCGTCGCCTTATGGTGCCCGTGAGGATTTTCACCAATAAGACTCTCTCATTTTTGATTTCTTTTTCCTCAACTTGTCGTCGTCTTACGGTGCCCGTGAGAGTTTTCACCAATAAGATTCTCTCATTTTTGATTTCTTTTTCCCGTTTGGACCAGAGTGTTGCCCCTGATATGAATCACCTCTACCTGCTCGACTTGGCATTTCTCAAAGACTGATCGGAAGGTCTTACTTTGGACCGTAATGTGGGCTTTTCGATGGGATTAGAAAGAAAGGGTATCAAAGGCTCAAAATCAATTCACATGGGTTCAAAATTACAACTTTCGAAATCAGATTTCTTACAACAACCACAACTTCTGCCCCAGTTTCTTGCTTGGGGACTTTTGAATTTTTATTTTGATGAGACCGAACCGTGAGGCTGCCTACGTATCCTTACAAGGAATCAGGTCAAACGTAGTTCATGTCATAGAAATTACTTTATTGTTGTGATTTTCTCTTTTCTCTTTCTTTTCTCTCTCTTTTTGCTTTCTTTTTCTCTTTTTGTTGTTTTTCTCCTTCTTTTTTCTTTTTCATTCTTTTCTTTCTCTTTTCTTTTCTTTCACGCTTATGTTTCTGATATTCGCTACTGATTCCGAAAGAGGGGTATGAAAGAAAATAAATAAGGCTCAAAGGGGGTGACAAGGGATAAAGTGTTTAGATAGCAGAACAAAATGCCTTCGTCATTTCAATATTCAAAACATGCCAAATACAAACAAGTACAATTAAACAAGGGAATCATACATAGTATCTTTTGACTGAATCAGAGTTGATAGCCATATCTACACATTTGCCTTCCACATCTGTCAAATATAATGCACCATTGGACAACACTCTAGTTACAACGAACGGCCCCTGCCAATGTGGCGAATTTTCCTTTTGCTTCAACCTGATGAGGAAGAACGCGTTTCAATACTAACTGACCCACTTCAAACTTCCGTGGATGCACCTTCTTATTGTATGCTCTTGCCATTCTCTGTTGGTACAACTGGCCATGACACACTACTGCCAGTCTCTTCGTATCGATCAAACTTAATTGCTCCAAGCGGGTTTTGACCCATTCATCATCATCGATCTCAGCCTCCGCGACAATTCGAAGGGATGGAATTTCCACTTCTGCGGGTATCACTATTTCGGTTCCATACACCAACAAATAAGGAGTTGACCCTACTGAAGTACGAATAGTAGTGCGATAACCCAACAATGCAAAAGGTAACTTCTCATGCCATTGCCTGGACCCTTCCACCATCTTTCGAAGTATCTTCTTTATATTCTTGTTGGCTACCTCAACTGCTCCATTTTCCTTAGGGCGGTACGGGGTAGAATTGCAATGTGTAATCTTGAACTGCTCACATACCTCTTTCATCAGATGACTATTGAGATTCGCCCCATTGTCTGTATTGATCACCTTTGGTATCCCAAACCGGCAAATGATATTTGAGTGCACAAAATCAACCATCGCCTTCTTGGTTACAAACTTGAATGTTTTAGCCTCTACCCACTTGGTGAAATAATCAATGGCCACCAGAATAAATCTGTGCCCGTTGGACGCTGCTGGCTCAATTGGTCCAATGACATCCATTCCCCAAGCAACAAAGGGCCATGGTGCAGACATCGTGTGTAATTCAGATGGTGGAGAATGAATCAAATCTCCATGCACTTGGCACTGATGACATTTACGCATGAAACTGATACAATCTCGCTCCATAGTGAGCCAATAATAACCTGCTCGGAGAATCTTCTTTGCCAACACGTACCCACTCATGTGTGATCCACAGACTCCAGAATGTACTTCAGTCATAATAGCTGTGGCCTGCCTAGCATCTATGCATCTCAGCAATCCAATATCTGGAGTTCTTTTGTACAACACTCCTCCACTGAAGAAAAATCCACTTGCCAACCGCCGAATTGTTCTCTTTTGATCACTTGTGGCTTGTACGGGATACACTCCCATCCTGATATACTCCTTGATGTCGTGAAACCAAGGCTCCCCATCGAGCTCTTCTTCCACCACATTACAATAAGCATGTTGATCGTGGACTTGAATATGCAAAGGGTCCACATAAGCCTTATCTGGGTGATGTAACATTGACGCCAGAGTAGCCAAAGCATCAGCTACCTCATTATGAATCCTCGGAATATGCCTGAACTCTATTGATTGGAATCACAGATAAAGATCATGTAAACATTGTCGATACGGTATGAGTTATAAATACCGTGTTTCCCACTCTCTCTGAATCTGGTGCACCAGAAGGTCCGAGTCATCCAAGACCAAGACTTCCTGGACACCCATATCCACAGCCATCCTCAAACCCAAAATACATGCCTCGTACTCAGCCATGTTGTTAGTACAGTAGAACCGAAGCTGAGCCATAACAGGGTAATGATGCCCTGTTTCAGAAACAAGTACCGCTCTTATCCCAACGCCTTTCATGTTAGCGACCCCATCAAAGAAAAGTTTCCATCCTGGACTTTCACTCTGTTCCAACTCTTCAATGTGCATTACCTCTTCATCAGGGAAATACGTCTTCAAAGGTTCGTATTCTTCATCCACATGATTCTCAACCAAAATAGTCAGCCAACGCTTGTGCTTTCATCGCAGTCTGGGTCACGTAAACAATGTCAAATTCTATGAGCAAGATCTTCCACTTTGCGAGCCTTCCCGTGGGCATAGGCTTCTGGAAGATATACTTCAACGAATCCAAGTGAGAGATGAGGTAAGTAGTATAAGATGACAAATAATGTTTCAGCTTCTAGGCTACCAAAGTTAGGGCGCAACACGTCCTCTCAAGATGAGTGTACTTAACCTCGTAAGATGTGAACTTCTTGCTGAGATAATAGATGGACTCCTCCTTCCTGCCAGTGATGTCATGCTGTCCCAACACACATCCAAATGAATTGCCCAAAACCATCAAATACAGAATCAAAGTCTCCATAGTTTTGGCGGGACCAACACATGTAAGTTTGACAAGTACCCCTTTATCCTATCAAATGCTTCCTGACATTCATTTATCCACTTAACCGCAACATATTTATTTAACAGTTTGAAGATGGGCTCACAAGTTGTCGTGAGGTGAGCAATAAACCTGCTGATGTAATTCAATCTCCCCAATAGACTCATCACCTCAGTCTTGTTCTTTGGGGGTGGCAACTCCTGAGTAGCTTTGATCTTTGTCGGGTCTAATTCAATACCTCGGCGGCTGACTATGAATCCCAACAACTTTCCAGACGGGACACCGAATGCGCATTTTGCAGGGTTGAGCTTGAGATTGTACCTGCGAAGCCTTTGGAAGAACTTTCTCAGATCTTTGACATGATCAGACTGCTTTCTAGACTTTACAATCACATCATACACATAAACCTCGATCTCCCTATGTATCATGTCGTGAAATATGGTCGTCATTGCCCTCATGTAGGTTGCCCCAGCATTTTTCAAACAAAATGGCATGACCCGATAGTAGTACATTCCCTATAGCGTGATGAATGTTGTCTTTTCTGCGTCCTTCTCATCCATTAAGTTCTGGTGGTAACCCGCATAACAATCCACAAAAGAACCAATTTCATGTTTGGCACAATTATCGATCAATATATGGATGTTCGGCAATGGGAAGTTATCCTTGGGACTTGCCTTGTTGAGATCTCGATAATCAACACACACCCTGGTCTTACCATCCTTCTTCGGCACAGGCACAACATTGGCTAACCAGGTGGGATACCGGGTGACCCGAATGACTTTGCCTCAAACCGTTTGGTGACCTCTTCCTTAATTTTCACACTCATATCAGTTTTAAATTTCCTCAGCTTCTGCTTGACAGGGGAATGCCGGATCAGTAGGCAATTTGTGAACCACCAAGCCAGTGCTTAGACCTGGCATGTCGTCATAGGACTATGCAACAATATCTTTATACTCGAACAGTGTTTTAATTATCTCCTCTCTGAGTTGTGGTTCAAGATGGACACTTATTTTAGTTTCCCGGACATTACTTTGGTCCCCTAAATTGATTGCTTCTGTATCACTCAGGTTAGGCTTGGGTTTTTCTTCAAAATGGCTTAATTCTTCACTAATCTATGCATGTCATATCATTGAAGCCAGCATAAAAAGAACTGTACAAGGAAGAAAAGAAAAACAAAAAAAAACTATCAGGAAGTGAGAAAAAGGGAAATTGCATTTCATTGAAATTAGAGATAACAAGGCTTATACATCCAAACGGATGGAACATAGAATTTGAACTATAACCCTGGGATAATCCAGATAAACTGAAAGAAAATCAAAGCAAACTACCAAAACTCCTTCCTGGTGGGAAGAGGAGTAGCTTCCCAATTGTTAATCTTTGCACTGGGCCCAACAAATTGCACATCCGCCTTGCTAGAACCCTCTCCAGCTTCCACCGTGTTCACTTCGTCGAATATCCTCTCGAACTTTTCCATCAAATCTCCATCCATATCAACCACCAAACTAGGAACCGTCATCACTGGGCGCTTTCTGGTACCAGGCCTGACAAATAATCTGGAAAGACGCGGGACTGGCTTTAGAAGGGCCCATGCTCTCTATTTCATTTTTTTGTCTCTTCTCACGTCTGCGACTATGGGCTTGAACCCCAGACCAAATGTATCCAAGTTTTTAGGAAGAGAAACCGGTTGTACGATACCTTGTAGAGATGCACCCAAACCCTTGCCCGGTACAAAACCATTTTTCAACATTTCAATGGCTACCATGACTGATGTTGCAGCTACCCTTGGAGTGGGCACGCACTTCCCTTCAGGAATTTTCTCTACCGATATCGTGTCCAAAACCTGATAAACCCATGACCCCTTGTCGTCTTTAAACTCTATGAACAGAACAATGGCATCACTGGGAACACACAAATTATCTTCGCCATGCACAACAATTTCCTGTCAAACCCATTCAAACTTAACCATTTGATGTAGAGTGGACAAGACCGCTTTGGCAGCATGAATCCAGGGTCGACCTAACAACATATTGTAAGAAACAACCACATCGAGCACCTGTAATTCCATAGTAAATTCAACTGGCCCTATTGTAAGCTCGAGCACTATGTCCCCGACTGAATCTTTCCCTCCACCGTCGAATCCCCGAACGCAGATACTGTTCTTGTGAATTCTTTCATCATCCACCTTCAACTTGTTCAAAGTGGAAAGAGGGCAAATATTTGCACTGGAAACATTGTCAACCATTACCCGAGTAACCATGGAATCTTCACATTTCACCGTCAGATAGAGGGCTCTATTGTGCTCAGTACCCTCCATGGGCAACTTATCATCAGAAAAAGTGATTCTGTTTACCTCAAATATCTTGTTAGCTATCTTTTCCAAGTGGTTTACTGAGATTTTGTCATGAACGTGGGCTTCGTTCAAGATCTTCATCAAAGCCCGACGGTGCTCGTTTGAATGGATCAATAATGACAATAGCGAGATCTGAGCCGGTGTCTTCCTTAACTACTCCACAATGGAATAGTCCTGCACTTTCATATTTCTCAGAAGTTCCTCTGCTTCTTCCTCGATCACAGCTTTCTTCACCAACACTGGGTTATCTTTGGAGGTCTTAGCTTTTCTCAACTTTTCAAGGGCAAATCATCTCCCCGATCGAGTCAAACCATGGGTCTCATACACTTCTTCTTTAACCTCTTTCCCCTTGTAAGTCACTGTCACTCGTTCATAATTCCATGGGACTGCTTTGCTGTTGACTATCGGTAATTGAGTTACCGGTTTGATAATGACAGGATCTATGCGGGCGCCTTTCACAATTACCACAAGCCTGTTCATCACTCCTGGCACAACCATTTTTGCTCTTTCATGTTTTCCTGCAACGTCACTTGAGGACCCCTTCTTGACTTCCACAGATGGTTCATTATTTGCCCTGTTCAACTTAATCACAGACTTCTCACTTGTTGACTTTTCAAACAGCTTGGCTTCACTAGCCCGAATCATCATGACAGTTTGCGAAGGCTTCTTAGGCTCCTCTCCCTTATGCACAATCTCAATCATATTTGTCTCATGATGAGCCGACAACAGGTTCTGGTTGATATTGGGTGCCTCCGAGGCTTGGACCTTAATCCGATTAGTATCAATGAGCTCTTGAATAGCTATTTTCAATTTCCAGCATTTCTCTGTGTCATGACCCGGGGTCCCTGAACAATACTCACAACTCACCGAGCGGTCAAGATTTCTGGGAGGGGGATTTGGCAGTTTAGCCTCGATCGGATTCAACATACCCAATTGTCTCAATCTATGGAAAAGACTAGTATATGATTCCCCCAATGGAGTGAAAGTCTTCTACTTCTGTAACCTCTCATTCTTAAAGGCTTGATTTGGCCAAAACCTGTTCCAGGGAGATTTCTATAGGCTCTTGGGGGTGAATGGGTATTTTGTGGAGCTGGGTATAGATTTTGTGGAGCTGGCGCACACCATTGTGCGTGAGTAGGAGGTTGGGTATAGGTTTGTACGTGATGGACGGAAAAATGGGGGTCTGGCGGTGGGTAGTAGTGTTGTGGTGGGCTATTTGGAGTGTGGGGGTAAGTTTGGTAATAGGGTCGAGGCGGGTTGTAGTAACGTGGAAGGTTCCTGGATCCGACCCAAGCTCCCAACACAATTGTCGCAACGTCCTCTTTCTTCTTCTTCCCGAGTACACCCCCAATACCGTTTTGAATGGCCTGGGTGGTCGCTTTGATTATTGAATAACTCATGATCTTGCTGGACTTGAGTCCCTCCTCAACCATGCCTCCCATTTTTACAACCTCATTAAAGGACTTGCCCACTGCTGACACCAAATGGCCAAAATAAGTGGGCTCCAAAACCTGTAAGAAATAATCAACCATCTCACTTTCTTTCATCGGAAGGTCAACCCTCGCGGCTTGTTCCCTCCAACAGAATCCATACTCTCTGAAACTCTCACCGGGCTTTTTCTCAATCTTTGTTAATGACAGATGGTCTGGGATAATTTCAAGATTGTACTGAAAATAGCAGGCGAAGGCTTGGGCCAAATCGTCCCATGTGTACCACCTGCTGTGATCTTGTCTGGTATACCATTCTAATGCCGATCCACTCAAACTTTGGCTGAAATATGCCATCAGCAATTCATCTCTTCTGCCTGCTCCTCTCATCTTGCTACAAAATCCTCTTAAGTGTGCTACTGGGTCACCATGCCCGTCGTACAGATCAAACTTGGGCATTTTGAACCCTGCTGGTAACTGAACATCTGGGAACAAACATAAATCTTTATAGGCCACACATACTTGACCTCTTAGCCCTCTCATATCTCTGAATGATTGTTCTAAACTTTTGACCTTTCTGATCATCTCCTCATGTTCGGAATTTTTGGGTGGCTTCTCGGTCTCTGCCGGGAGATTAAGATGAGGGGTGTAGGAATATGGTTCCGGGACTTTGAAGGTAGGTTCAGGGGGATAATACTGGTTGTCGTGAGTTTGTAACAGAGGTTCACTGGAAAATCGGTGTAATGCAGCAAATGGAGGTGTCATAAAAACAGGTTTGATTGGTAGGGGAGGGTGCGGTACTTGTCTGGGTGGAGGAGCTTGTGATGTATGGGAAGTGGTGTCGTGGCATTGTTGGTAGAGGGGAAAGGCTGGAGATGAGTTCACAGTGGGAGGTTCCTGAGATTGAGCTAATGGTGGGATATAAGCAGGGTTGGCGAAATAAACCGGTGGCGGATGCCCCTTTGCCCAGGCTTGATACATTTCAGCCATTTGTTGTTTTAACTTATACATCTCTTCCTTCATCGCATTAACATCCAATTTTTCCACCTCTTTTGACGGGTCAACAATACTTGCCTGCAATTCTTGGTTGGCCATGTTTAGCTTGTCTTTTGATCGGGTGTTGTATGAGTGAGTTGCCAGAATGCCAATCAACTAACCATCTGCCTGGGTTCAATACATCAACAACAATCTTGTTAGCAATTAGGGCTTTAACAGATTGGTAACCGCACATTTTGGGGAATGAATGCACTTAAGCAGTTAGCCGTTTCTATTATGCATTTGATCGGATGCTTGCGTCATCCCGAATTTTCTTTTCTTCTTTTTCTTTTCGTCTTTCGCTCTTACCCTTGCTTTCTCTCTCATTTCCCTCTTGTTTTGCTATTGCTTCTTTCTCTTGGCTTTCTTATTCTTCTCTCCTTTCTTTTCTTTCTCTCTCTTGTTTTTCCTCTCTCTTTTCGTTTTCTCTTTTTCTTTTTTTGGTTATGGTCGAATCTTATGGGGATTTCCTATGTATCATGATCCCGCATGAATCAGACCGAGTGTAGTTCTGGGAGATAAGTGTGAAAGTAAATAATAAAACACTTTTTTCGGATTTTCAATTTTCATAAAAGCAAATGCTTTGATTACAAAGACTCAAAACTAACAGACTCCAATAGAAACTAACAGACGCTGATGAAGAGACGAAATACAGACTCCAAAAATAAACTATCATACTCCAACAAAAGAAAATACAGACTCGAACACAATTGACAGACTCCAGCAGAAAGAAAATACAAACTCAACACAACTGACAGACTCTAACGGAAAAGGAAATACAGACTCAAATAAGAAATCATGAATACATTAATGCTCCTAGTGCCCGCGGGACATCATTCGGTCTCGCCGCAGGCCTATATGCAAGATCCCTTTGAAGTCGGTCCAAGTCACTCATTATCTGCTTAACAAATGTCATCACTACCGCGAAGAAGGTGGTGTGAGTCATTTCCTCATAGACTTGGCACTTCATAACAATGTAATCGACGATGTTTCTAATTCTCTCTCTTATGACACCTTTTTCTTGTAACAAACGCCCGATCTGTTAGGCCCTAGCTTCCAAAGTTTGCTCAGCCGCATGATTCTGCTCCTGAAGTTGTCACAAATCTATTTCTAATTGTGCCAATGCTGTATAACAATGTTCCTTTTCAACCTTGAAGTCTTTCACCTGTTTGATCATTTTGTTTTCCGTGGCGATGACCCTTTTCTTTAATCTCACGACCTCATTGTCGTACTTTTCTTTCAACTGCTTAACCAGGCATGCTCGTTCATCTGCGATTTTAGCCAATTTCTTTCGAACTCTGGCTAGTTCACTTTCTGTTTTGTTCAAATCAAAACTATAGTCACTCATTTTCTGCCTCAGGTTATTTATGAGTTTTTCATCTTTGTCACTTGGGCGGGGTTCTCTGCCTCTATTTTCTTTTTTGAATTTGGGCTCTAAGGGCCTCATTTTCTTTGGCTAGCCTTTTCTTTTCACCTTCGTCTGCCGATGCTTGCAAGCTATTCTCGAATTGAAGTTCTTTAACTTGTTTTTCCAAACTTCCTATTGTGGCCCTGTACTCATTCTCCTTATCCAACCAAGCCCATTGTCTTGTGACGCCTCGACGAATTCCTGAAGATGGGGTCTTTTGGCCGGCCTCCCAAACTCGATTTCTCTCCTATACCAAGCAAGGTACCCTGGTGAAACCTCACCTTTAGATCGATCACGTACACAGTTATTGGCTGTTAAGTATTGACATTCGCTCCAAATTTGGCGGACTGCTGCTTCATGAAACTGACCATTAAGTCCGATCTCGACTACTTGGACACTAAGATCTTCATCTCTCTGAACTATCTGGCATCTTCCCAGCTGCCTCAAAACCCGATATGGGGCATAAGGCTGGATACTCCTGAGTCCCATCAGGAGGAAATGAGGCCCAGTGGCTGCCATGTATATGATCTCATCCACAGGCAGCCATCCAAATGTCCAATCTATTTGGTTTGCAGTGATAGAACGGAGGCGTGTTATCCACTCTGTAACCCCTTCTGGCAGGCTGATCCCATCAACCCTCGTATAAAATTTCTCTATACATGTTTTCTCTGTCGACCCATAACTCATAAATTGAGGACGATGGTGTAAGTGTTCGATCATCCACATCTGCAACAACACGTTGCACCCCTCAAAAAAGTCTCCTCCAGCTTTGCAGGCTGTGAGAGCGCGGAAGATTTCAGCTACTATCATGGGTGCGAGGGTGTTGTTGGCCTGAGTGAGCAAAGTGCTGACAACCCCAGCTACTCGTATGTCAATGTTCCCATCTTTTCTAAGAAACACCAAAAGTCCCAAAAAGCCCACCATAAATGCAAAACACTCGTGTTCTTCCCACTTAAGGCGGTTTCCTTTGCTGCAGATTTTGTTTTCCGGCTTGTTGAACCCCCCTATATCACCATATATATTGTATATAAACTGCAAAATACAAAAACCAGCTGTCAAATCTGGGTTGTGGACCCCCTACTTATTTTCAAAGAGTCTAAGAACCTGTGTACGGCTACGGCCCTTGGAGCAATCAGGTACTGGTGTCTCAGAGGAACTTTGGGACCCCCAATATATCCGGCTGTTTCCTTCAATGTTGGGGTAAGTTCAAAATCTGAGAAGTGAAATATGTTGTTGGCCGGGTCCCAGAATGTAACCAATGCCTTTATGATGTCTCCCCTAGGATTAATCTTCAACAACCCAGTGAGGCCTCCTAGGTATAGATTGACCGTGTCTTGTCCTGATTTACCCAGATCATCCCACCACATATGCAACTCCAAAGGGATCTTGTTTAAGACTGTTATTGACAAATTCTGACTTGTGCTCATTCTGCACATTTATTAGGGTGATTAAGCAAAATAATGGCTCAATTGACTCCAAAACAAAGCTGACACTTTTTTTTCCAGATTTTCATTTTGAAAGTAAAAAACCAGCTTTGTAAATACGGCCTTTCAGCACTTCCGGAGGAAGATTTTAAGGCTGTGCTCGCCAACCGGCTAAAAATTGAAAAAGAGAACGAAGGCAGCTGTTCTTGCAAAAACAGCCTTCCGGCGTCCTTTTAGGGACAATCGGCTATTTTGACAAAAATGGCATTACCTTAACCATTATAATAAAAACAAAATTTTGTTTGTTTTTTTCGTTTTCTTTTCGGGCTATTTTTGCAAAAAGAAAGTTGGACCCGATGGGGGTTGCCTACGTATCTCACACCCTGTGAGAATCAAACTGGCGTAGTTCGGGCAAATTTGTCAAAATAAAACCAACTTTCTAAAACATAAAGATTTTCCTTTTTTTCCTTTTCTTTGAAAACTACAAGATTCTTTTTTTTTCAAAATTTCGGCAGAGTTTTGGTATGTTTGGGACATTGGTTTTTCAAAACAGGCACTTATCCCTCTCAACCATCTAAGTTTTCCTTGTAAGCCGGTCAACATGCAAATCCGAAGCAAATGAATGCGTAAGTAGCAAGTAAGATGCATCCTAATGGTCTTTACATTTCGGGTACACCTGTCCTAGACAGACCCAACCCCTGTGTTGAGTCTCCAAAGTTAAATGCACATGATGCAAACAAACATGCCTACTAGGGATCCGGCATGAGGCTGAGTTATTTTAAGTTCAAAAACCTGGGTATGTTGTACTAGACTGTGTACCCAAGCGGATAACTCGAGCCGAGGAGGGGGCTACGTACCGGGAACCAAAAGGCCATCCGGCTTAGTAACTTTTCCGAGTCTCTTTCTTATTTCAAGGTATGACACTAACAGAATAGGGAGTCTCGACCAGCGAGCACATCCCCGAAGATGAGAAGAGAAGGGTTTCGTAGCAGTTTATACATAGTTTCAGATAATATCAAAGCGGTAAAAGCAACATTTAGCACATTAGGGCCTAAACATGTAATAAAATCAGATAATAGATAAAACCAAATATAACAATTCATCTAAGCTCGAATTCTTGAACCCTGAACCAGAGATTCTGGGTTTGATCCCCAGCAGAGACGCCAGAGCTGTCACACCTCCTTTTAACCTACACCCCCCGGAAAGGAGTGTATAAGGGAGTTTTTCCAACTTAAAGTGACAATCGAAACGGGATTATTTTATTTAAAATTAGAGTCGCCACTTGGGATAATTTATGGTGTCTCAAGTCACCGGTCAAATCCCGAATCGAGGAAAAGATTGACTCTGTATTATAGTCCGCGAACCAGAAATCTGAGTAAGGAATTCTGTTAACCCGGGAGAAAGTGTTAGGCATTCTCGAATTACGTGGTTCTAACACGGTCGCTCAACTGTTATATCCGGCCTAATTATCTGATTTTAAACAATTATGAGCAAATTTTATCTTTTAACCGCTTTTATTTAATTTTAAGAATATTGCAACACTGTTAAAACATGTCTGGAACCACGTCACATAAATGCACCCGCGGTCTTTGACATATCTTGACATTGTTGAGATTTTGGATTTAGGTCACATAAATGCGCATCCGAGTTTAGGAAAGTAAATTATTAAAATAACGCGCCTAAAGCAACTACGCGTTTGCAACTTTGCGAGGGCCATGAAATTTTACCAAATGACACGCCTCAATTTCGAAGGATTAACGTTAATCAAGTGACGACCATGAATCGTATGTCTAATTGGTATGGCACGCAAATTATCTACAAGGATCTGCCAGTTGAATAAGGCTTAAGGGACTTACAATTATTTCTATACTACAGCTAAACTCAAATCATTGATTTAAGGGTCAGTACTAGGTAAGGCCCAATATAAACTGAGGTTCAATTGGCATCTTGCTAGTCATAAACCCAAGTGTGATAAAAAAACCTTTAAATCATATGAGACGGACTGGGCCAACTATAGGCCCAAGGTTACTTGAAAATTTTCGAAGGAGAACACAGCGTGGCCAAACCCGATCCAAACCCATGTCTGGTTGCCCATTAATGCCAATTCAGTATATGAAATAACTGGGCTCGAGGAAAGCCCAGCTTGGCAGCCTGGTTGCGAAGAGGAAAGGCAGTCGCAATTGGGCCAACGATGATAGCCCAAAACATGATTTAGCAAACACTCTTGAAATAAGGTGTATCACTCTAGACAATTTTCATCAAGTAAATACCGGTGATTTTAATTGAAACACAAAGCAGATTTTTAGTCTACCATAGACATTCAGACTGATGATGCAACCCCTAATTGCACTAATACACCTTTACACAAATTATCCCCTAATTAACCGAACCCAAAAGCCCCTTCCCCAGCTCACATTGAATCTTGATTCAATTCTTACCCCTGAACAAGTCATGAGTTTCAAATTTACTCTAAACCAAACAAGATATAAAAAGATCTGAAACTGAATAATGAAACTACCATTTTTGAAATCGAACTCACATGACAGGGACACAAGCAAAGGACGGTCGAATTTCAGAATGACTTACTTCGAGTTATTCTACAAACCATGAGAAAAATCGACCATGCTAATTAATAAGAGAAATGGATCTTAAATTGAATACTTAAGGAACAGATGACCATCCAACGAACGCTCAACCATAACCAAGGCGACATTTTCAAGAAAAGAACCCATACTAATAACATATCCAGTAGCAACACTCATATTCTTCCACGTATGCGTATTATCTTAATCATGGGCAGTTTATAAAACATACACAGATGAACAATACCCCAGCATGAGGTTCTCTCCATGAAAATACCTCCGACTCAACACATTAATAAACTCCATGACTCACTTTAAGACAGAAGATAATGTGGAGGACATGAGTAAGTAAGATAAAGCACAATCACATTACACTATTTCAGAAATCCCTAAAAACATAGCTAACATTCATGGAAAAAGAACAATATCCATTTCTGAGCCCTTTAAGCAATTACAGTGTTCCAAACTTGCATCTCATCTATTCAGAGAATCAAGAAGTACCTGGAAATTGAAAAGAAATCAAAATGTAAGAGGTCAGTGTTCTACAACAGCAGAGCAGCAACAGGTTTCAACACCAAAGCTTAGCAAAAATGGCCAACTGAAGCCAATGGAGCAGTATCTACCCAACAGAACTTAACCCAAAAACTTTGAGAGACCCAAATTTAAACCATCTCAAACATGGAAAGAATCGTAAAGTGTTTAACCACTGAAAATTTCAACACTCAAGGCTGAAAATCAAGGGAATAGGTTCAAAGTTTCAGCCGTTTTGTTTTCTCTGGATTTTTGTTTTTAAAAAAACCTTGAATGGTAAGGAAGTGTGCCTTTATAGGCAAGGAAGTAGGGTAGCCCCAAAGAAATCACATTTTGCAATTAGACCCTTTTTACATTTTTATTTTTGCTCAGAAAACCTTAGTCTAATAATCAGAGTTCTACATTAATCCCAATACTCAACTTCCTAGAAGTTTCCTAGGCTGTTACTGAGATTCCATTACCCTTAGAATTCCCAAATTTACCCCTTAGGGTCCTGTTAATTACCCTAGCACAAATCCCCTGAGTCATGGGTCAACTTGACCCAGTACTAAACCAGTCCAACATGGGTCATGAGCCAAATCCATTTTGGGCTTTGCAGATTTCAGGCTCAGATCGAGCCCTAGTTTAACATCCCAACTTAATGAGCCAAAGGGAAAATCCGAAACTCATAAGACAAAACCCAAAACCCCAAAAGAAAGGCAGTGACTTAATTAATTTCGAACAATAACCAAATGAAACAGGCTGATTATTAAACACTCATGCATGGACAAAATTGAAACGAATACATAATGAAAAAGAGAAGAAGAAACAGAAAAAAAATGAAGAAGGACAGAAACAAGGAAGATACTTAAAAGGCTGGCCAAACCTTGAAGAACAAGACTCTTGGCCAACAATGAAAATTGCAACACAAGCACTATTTTTGTCATTTGCCAAAAGAAAAAGAAAAGAGGACGAAAGACTTCGACTCTTCAAGCAACCGGTGAGGCAAAAACCTAACGACATCCCCTTGTCGAGAGTTCGATGTCAAACATGGCCATCTTCTGGGGAAACCAAAATAGGAAGAGAAAAGAAAAAGAAGAAATGGTACAAGGTCGGGTTCTCGGCAGGCTTAGATTTAAGATTTAGATGGATTAAGTAACTTTTGGATAAAACTAATGGCGGATTTTGAACGGGGAGACAACGGGGGTGATAGGGTCAAGATTTGGTGGAGTTTGGAGATACACCGCCACCAGTGGCGAATTCCGGTGGGTGGTGGGCGGTGGTGAGATGAGAGGTCTGAGAGATGAAGGAGATAGTTCAGGGTTACTCTTTCGGACAATTTTAATTAAAAGAGAAGGAGTTTCACAGCCGTTGGATGCAGAAAAAATGATCGGCTGAGATCAGTTTAATAGAGTTGAACTCAAAACGACGTAGTATCACCTTCGTACTACGTCGTTTCGACGGTCTCCATGGCTGATCACTTGGACCGGGTTGTGGTGTAATTAGGCCTTAGTTTGGACGAGTTAATGGGGGACAACTTGGGCTGGTATAAGCTTGGCCGAGAACTAAGTTTGCTTTTATTCCCTTTTCCTTTTCATTTTCATTTTTTCAATTTTTCTTCTAATTTCTTTTTAAATTAAAATTAAAATAAAGCCTAAATTAATTCCTAATTAAATTATTCTATCAAATTTTATTAACTAACTATAAATGATAATTACCACAACTAATCAAATACCAAATTAAAGAAAAAACACCAAAATTCGAAATTAAAATTAAAAGTGCAAAATAAACTATTTTGTGATTTTTCCCATTTTTTATAAAGCACTAAATTATTAATTAATGCAAAATTAGATCCTAAATGAAAATGCAGTGTATTTTTGTATTTTCATGAATTAAATAAAATAGACATGCACATACAAATGCAAACAATTATCAGAAAATGCCACAAAATCCACAAAATTGCAAATAATGAAAAAAAGTTATTTTGTTTTGAATTTATGGGAGTAATTCATATAGGGCAAAAATCACGTGCTCACAACTATCTGCCCTAGTTTCACACAATTCGGGCTTTAAGTGATATCAAAATCCCTTTACTTATTTCCCTCAAATGTCCCTATCATCTTCGAAATTGTTTCATTGCTTCATGATTAAACTAACTTTTAAGACCAGGCCTAGAATTATGCGTGCATGTCATGTCACTAGGGCCAGCATGGATAGAACTATAAAAAGGAGAAGAGAACTAAATAAAAAATGACTAGAAATAACAGAAAGCAGAAAATTACATTAGACAGACAGTGAAAGGATTTGAACAACGAGACAAACAAAACACACTGGGTTACGACCCTGGAAAAAACCTAAACAACACTAAACAGGGTACTAGACTAAATGAACTAGGCAACATAAAAGGATAGAAGAGTTTGAGTCACAAGACAATATTCGGATTACAACCCTGAAAATAACCCGGGCAACAGAAATGACAACAAAATAAACCACCAAGACTCCTCCTCGGCTAGCGAAGAGATGGAGCGTCTTTCCAATTACCAGGATCAACATCTTAGACACTGAGTTCCACATCAATATCATTGGGACCTTCACCAACTTCAATCACATTGTCTTCACCAAGTGGCTCATTAGCTCCTTTGACCAAACCTTCGTCATTGCAAACCATCCCAACAATTTGTGCATTGTCATGTACCTGTAGAGGATTTTGTGTAACACTTGGGGTATTGCTGCCTTGGACCACAATTATTCATTGTTGAATCATTCTTTCTATTTCCCTTTTCAAAGCACGACAATCTTCAACATTGTTCCCTTGGGTATTGGAATGGTATTCACACCTTTTAGCAGGGTCAAAGCTTCTCGCACGCAGGTCTATATAATTTAGTGGAATTGGTGTAATCATGTCGCAATGCTTTAATCTCTCAAACAAGCTTGCATAGGACCCTCCTATTGGTGTAAAATTATCTTTCAGCCTTTGTTCCCTTCTACACCCTTGGCTTGAATGTGGGTTATAGGGCACTTGAAAATTTTGCGGAGGCTGGTGAAGCTTTTGCGGTACTCGTGCTCGCCTTTTGGAGTGACCCAGTGGTTGGACAAATGGCCGGATGTTGTTTGGAGGATAATATTGGGGTGGATTATGTGGAGCTCGGGGATATTCATGGGGTCGGTATTGAGGCTGAAAGCGTTTAGTAAGAATGCCCACTGGGTCCTGTCGTTGACGGGGCTCAACAACATCTTTTCTATCAATGTGTGGACAGCCCCGAGCAACTTGTTCGTTCCATCTGAACCAAAATTCCCTAAAACTCTCCTTGGGTTTCTTTTCCATCTGACATAGGGAGGAGCAGTCTGGGACAATGTCTATATTGTACTGAAAGTGTCGCACAAAATCTTGAGCCATGTCATCCCATGTACGCCACTTACCAACATCTTGATGAGCATGCCATTCCAAAGCTACCCCAGTCAGGCTCTCACTGAAATGCACCATCAGCAGCTCATCTTTCCTGCCAACACTTCTCATTTCACTGCAATAACCCCTCAGATTGTCTACTGGATCTCCATGCCCATCATACAAGTTAAACTTTGGCATCTTAAACCTTTTCAGCTTTCTGGATATCTCATCTTGCTCCACTATCTTAGCAGGCTTTGCAGTCTCATCGGGAGGCTCAAAATGAGGATCTTAAGAGTATAGACCCAAGACCTTGAAAATTGGTTCTGGAGCATAGTGTTGGGCATCGGGGATTTTGAACACAGTCTCGCTAGAGGATCGAGGAAAGGTAGCAGGTGGATGAGCTAAAAAACATGAGTGGTCAAAGGACCGGGATATGAGGAGGTTCTGGGGAGTGGAGTGTGAAAAGGTTATGGGCAGATATCCTGGACTTGTGACAGTGGCGGAATGGTGACAAGGCTTTCAGTGTAGTTAGTGAGAACTGATGGTGGAGGACGCCCACTAATCCAAGTTTGGTATATTTCGACAATTTGTCCTTTCAACCTTAAGACCTCTTCTTTCAATTCAGATTCTCACTCAATCATCTCCTTAGACGGATCAGTAACGCCCATGTTCAACTCTTTGCCAGCCATGGCTACCTTGCTCTTTGACTTTGTGTTTGTATGGATGAGTTACTTAAAAATCACAAACCAACCACCCTTCTGCTCAATGAAGATAACAAAAAGAACAAAATAGGGACATCCTGTTAGCATTAAGGCATTTAACGACTAAAAATATCACATTGCGTGCAATGCATCTAGCAACAATTAACGGTTCTAGAATGACTTCTAGGGTCACAAGGTCACTTGGCATCATCCCAATTTTGTTCATTTCAATCGTCCCTTTTCTTTTCTTTTCTAGCACTTGCTTGCTCATTTTCCTTCCTCTTTTTTTTTTTCTAATTATCACTCTTTTCTTTCCTCTCATTTCTTACATCCCATAATTTCATCTCTTTTTTCTATTTTTTTCTATTTTTTCCTCTCTTTATTTCTTTTTTTTTAATGAAAAAAAAAATGATTCGATCGAACTCTATGTAGGTTGCCTACGTATCATCACTCCGCATGAATCAGATCTTTGCGTAGTTCGAGAAGAACGAGAATAAAGTAAACAAACTAACGTTCTCATTTTTTTTTTGCCTTAATGTCTACTCTGATGAGAAAAGAGAAGTAAAAGTAGCAAAAAAAAATTGAATTTTCTAGACTTAATATTCTATAACCTATTCTAAACTCAAGCTTAATAAGCATATATTTTTTCTTTTTTTCTTTTTGAAACAAACACTCTACGGGAAATTATTAAGGGAAAAAACCCTACAAGAGAAAAAATATTTTTTGATTCTTTTTTTAGGAAGGAAATCTAAAGAATAAATCAAAGAAAAATATTTTGAATTTTCATTTGATATCCCTGAAGAAAGATTTTGAAACGAGAAATGAACAAGATTAAAAATATTTTTGGATTTCAGTTTTTGATTACCTAAGGAAGAAACTCTGAAAATAAACCAAAGAAAAAGTTTTTTTTTCTTCTATGTACAATATCCTAAAGTTCTAATGAAAATAAAAGATTTTTTTTTAAGAAATTTAATTTTCATTAATTTCGCAAAGAAGAACCTCAAAAGAAAATCTTTTTGAATTTTTGGGAATCAATATCTTAAAAAAAACTTTTAAAGGGGTACTAAAGGAAAATTCTTTTTTTTTTTGAATTTTTAGTCTTAATATACAAAAGGAAATATAAAAGCAATTTGTTTTCATATCAATTGCCTAAAGGAAAAACAACCTCAAAGGAATTTGTTTTTCATTTCTAGAATTAGTATTCTAAAGAAAACTCATAACGGAAATATAAAAATGCAAAATTTCTTTTCTTTTTTGCTTTTTTTTTTTTTTTAATTTTTTGCTTGTAACACATTTCCAAATACAAAATAAGAAATACAATAACAAAAGACTAGGCAAACTTAACTAGACTATTACAAACTTTAACATTACCTAAAAGACTGATACAGGACTAGAAAGTAAAACATGAACAATTGATCAAAAAAACATTAAATGGCTCCTCGAGCGGCTCCTGAATGCAGTGATCCTGGGGTATCTGTCATGCTCAAACTCCGGTAAGTAGATCCACACATGTATGAGAAAACTTAAACCAACACTATGTGAGACAATAACATTCCATACTAGACACATGCAAGACATGGTTGTGACCATTTTTCTAAAATTAACCTATGTGGCTAAAAGTGGCTAAAATGCAAGATTTGGCTAAGACTCCGCGAAGCCAAGAACCTAAATTTACTAGGAAGACCGGACCCTATGTGTTTTGCCTGCGTATCATGCACCGAAAGACGAGAATCAGGAATGCATGGTTCGGGCGGATTGGATACGGGCGAAAAATAAAAATAACAACTAATTCAGAGAAAATTTTTTTTTTTTTGTCTTTTGTTTTGAAAAATGATGAAACATGTAAACTCTTATTGGATTTTCTTTTCCCCTTTTTATTTTTGAAAAATTATGGGAAAGTGCAAAATCTTTATGGATTTTTTATTTTCATTTTTTTTGTCTTTTTCTTAAAAAAACTATGAAAGAAAAAGATAACTGAGCCCTACTTGCTTTATTTTCACACTTCACCCTCTTTATTTTTCTTTTTTTTCTTTTTCATTTGCCGTCAACTATCATTGGTCCGCTAAATGACCCTTTTACCCTTGAAGAAATGCAACATGTAGTACGTAGGATGCATCAGGATGGTCTTTTATTTTTGGGCACACCTGTCCTAGACGGACCCAACCCCTGTGTTGAGTCCCCAAAGTCAAATGCACATGATGCAAACAAGCGTTCCTACTAGGGATCTGGCATTAGGCTATGTTATTCTAGGCATAAAAACCTGGGTTTATTTGTTCTAGACCTGGGTTACCCGAGCGGACAGCTCGAGCCGACGGGGGCAGCATACCGGGAATACAGAAGCTTCGCCGACTTTGCAACTTGTCTGAACCTCGTTCTAAAATTGGGATATGACTAACAGAATAGAAACTACACGAAGTGCACCCTTCTCAAATGATTTAGAAGACTCAGAGAGAAGAGGGCTTTGTAACAGTTTTTATACGCATTTCAATCAATATCAAAGCGGTAAAAAGCAACATTTAGCACACTAGGCCCAAACATGTAAATAAAATCAGATAATAAATAAAGTCAAATATAACAATTATTCTAAGCTCGAATTCTTGAACCCTGAACCAGAGATTCTGGGTTCTTGTCCCCAGCAGAGTCGCCAGAGCTGTTACACCTCCTTTTTCCTACCCCCGGAAGGGTATATAGGGAGTTTTTCCAATTAAAGTGACAATATTCGAAATGAGATTATTTTATTTCATTTTTCAGAGTCGCCACTTGGGATAGTTTATTTGGTGTCCCAAGTCACCGATTTATTTTAGAGCCCAAATCGATTAAATTCGACTTTCCTTTTGAAGCCTGCGAACCAGAAATTCTAAGTAAGGAATTCTGTTAACCCCGGAGAACGTGTTAGGCATTTCCGGGTTCTGTGGTTCTAGCATGGCCGCTTAAACTATTATAATTGGCCTATTATCTGATTTATTACATATTTTAACCTATGGTACATCTTTAACTTATTAACCACTTTTAATCATTTTTAGAAGATTCAACATTATTTAAAACATGCCTTGAACCACGCCACATGAAATGCACCCACGGTTCGCGACACATTCTATTTAACATTGTTGGAAATTAGAATTGGGTCGCATGAAATGCACACCTGAGCCCCTTTAATCTAATTGACATAGTTCAGCAATCCAATTTCTATACTGTGACGAAATTATGTTCAGCTATAACGAATTCAAGTAAACACGAGCAGAAAACCGAACGAGCAAATTCAAAACTATGGAGATCAATTACAGAATCAATGGGATCATATCATTAAACAAATAATTAATACCAAGCTTACATAAAACGAATAGAGGATGAAAGAGTTGAACCTCAATATAGACGGTTCATTATTTTGAACTCAAAAATGTGACGAACCGTGGACGGAACTTGAATTAGCACCGGAAACTCGGACTCGAATGCCTCAATAAACCTCACCTCAATCGAACTCAAATCCAATTCCAGGACCTATCTCTCTCCCTCGCCCAATGTCGACACACTCTTTAACAAGCTTTGCCTTCAAATTCAATTTCCAGAACATGATTCTATTCAAATCTGGCTAGGCATCAATTGCACAAGCCTTTAAATTGTCAGAAAACTTTCAGCTAGACCATGCTCTTAGTTAATGACTGAATCAAGAAGTTGAAGTGTCCAAATAAAGACAAAGATGAAATAGGGAGCTCGGCTAAATGGTTTTTTATTGATTTTTCACTTAAGACGTCTTACAACAAAACTGTTTACAAGAAAATAGAATCGTCTAGCAGCAACATTGATGGCACTCGACTGGAATTTCATGACTTCAGACGATATACTAGACTTCAACTTTAACTTTGGCTGATGAAAACAGGAGTACAACAAAAGGGTTTAGTGGGATCCTCTGTATGGCCAGTTAACTGGACTCGCTGGATTCCAGTAGTTCTGGTAGTTCTTGGCGGAGGCGAGGGGTGGGCGACTGGTTTGTGTCCGTTTTGGTTCTTGTATGTGTGTGTTTCTCGCTGGGAGGAGGGTCCTCGTCTGTGTGTTCCGGCGAATTCGCCGCTGGTGGGGAGAAGAGGAGTGAAAAGTCGTTTTGGAGTGGGGTTTTGCTGGTCGAACGGCTGAAGGTCTTATGAAGAAGACGACCGGCGGGGGGGAGGGGGGTCTTCTGATTTTTGAGAAATGCGACTGGTGCTGTCTCTATCTTTTTTTGTGTTTTTTCCACTGAAAGGTGTCTAGGTCCTAGGGTCTGTAGGCCTAGGCTAATTTTTAGTCTCCTTAGGCCTTGTTTTCTTGTGTATTGCAACCCTTTCTTTTAAGGTCTGCGGCTGATCTAATCTATAGAGTGTCTAGGTCTAATTTTGTGTGTATTCTCTTTCTAATTTCTCTTAGGTCCTTAGGGTCTTTTTATTTATTTTTTGTTCCCAAGAAGAGTCTAGAAGGGTCCATATGGTTAGCTTGATGGGTATTAGGTATTGGAATTAATGGGCTAATCTCAATTGGGCCAAAATGGGCTCTAAAACTTCTAAAATTGTGGTCCAACACCTTAATTGAATCCTTCTAAAATAAGATAAAAATACTACACAATGCAAAAGCTAATCCTAATTAATTAAACAAAACTATATTAGAACATGAAACTATTTTTGTGTTTTCAAGATTATATAAAAGTAAAAAATAAGGTACTATTTTTGTATATTTTTTTCCTTAAATTTATGAAAGAACATAAACTAAAATATTTTTGTAATTTTCATTTTGTGACGAAATAAAGTAAAAAAATCAAAATTAGTTGAAATAGCTATGTTAGACCTAATTAAAAATTTTACGCTAAAATGGGTGAAATTTCGGGAGGGTCAAAAATCACATGTCTACACCAAGTCACATTAAATGGCCAATGAAACCGCGTCGTGTGTGCAAGTGACATGTTCTGGCCAATCAAATACGGTCATGTCACACTTCAATTTGATTGGTCGGAAAGAGTTTGAACTTATCATAACTCCTCCCTTCCACAACTATAAATAGGGGTCTTCATCACTCATAAAAGACACCAGAAGTTATAACAAGAAGCAAGAGAGAGCTCGTAGATCAAACGCTGCAGATTTCTCTAAAAGCTACAAGCATTCAAGTGTTCTAAGGATTAAAAGATCAAGACAAAGATTCAAGAATAAGCTGCAAGCCCTTGGATTAAAAATACGTCAAGATCAAGAACAAGTTGCAAGCCCTTGGATTAAAAATACGTCAAGATCAAGAACAAGTTGCAAGCCCTTGGATTAAAAATAGGTCAAGATCAAGATCAAGCCTCAAGCACTTGGATTAAAATAGAATAAAATTCAAGATTAATCTCAAAATCTCCTTTATTTACTGTTGAAAAGAAGAATCAGAGGATTCATAGAGATTGTAAGACTCAAATATTCGAAATAAAATACTATGATTGTTGCTATATTTTTCGGTCTTGATTTTATTTTCTCGATGCAAATTTATTGTCTACAAATTTTGGCACGCCGAGTGGAAAATCTCTACCTCTCATATCAACTTTTCAATCACCAAAGTCCGAGAACATTGAAATGGCTTCAAACAAAATCAACTCCGGTTCAACTTCCACCAAGGTTGCTAACTCTAGGTTCTACGCTGATGTGGAAAGCATCCTCGATGTTACCTTTTGAAGCTTCCGACCAGATACGAGAAGCAAAGTAAGATTTCTAGGACAACAATCACCCCAAGTGTCATCCGCATCAACCCCTATTTTCGGATCTTCATCCTCAAAAGGAGCAAGATTTTCCACAAACGCATCTGAAGGAGGAAGCGATGTTGCCGAAAAGATCAAGAAAACTCTTGCTCTGCTTGATCTCTCTGGATCCAAGCACTATGCTGTGAAGGAAGATGATGATGCTTCAAGTGATGGATCCTCCCCACTTACACCACATAGCGTGAGCCAATCAAAGATCAATCTGTGTGAAAATCCATGCTACTCTCTGTCGTCCACGACAATCATGCAAGCCATGGTGACAAAAACTTCATCTATGGAGGAGCAGTTGGAAAACTTGATGGAAGCAATTGTTGGCTTGACCAAATACATGCAAAATCAAGAGGCTAGAATTGACAAGCTAACAAACAAGGTGGGAATATTTATGGAAGAATAATCCACCCATGCACCCGGCAAGCTCCCAGAAGTTCTAGAGTGTGACTCTCCCCCAAGACAAGCAGCATCCACTAAGGCTATCCCTGTCTCATCTGAAGGGATAATTCCAATCGATCAACTGAAGGAGTTCATTGAAGGAACCATTAAGAACAAATATAAAGTTGCTGCCAAATCCTCCCTTACATATGCAAAGTCATACACTACAAGGGTCGATATGTTGAAGATGCCTGCTGGCGATCAACCTCCAAGGTTTCAACAGTTTTATGGTAAAGGTAACCCAAAGCAACATGTTGCGCACTTCGTGGAGATGTGCAACAATGCTGGGACTTATGGAGATTACCTCATCAAGCAGTTTGTCCGCTTGCTAAAAGAAAATGCTTTTGACTAGTACACGAACCTCGAGGTTGGATCTATCGATAGCTGGGATCAACTAGAGCAAGAGTTCCTCAATCGTTTTTATAGTACGAGATGTACTATGAGTATAATAGAACTTACAAATACTCGCAATGAAAGGGGAAACCAGTTATCGACTTTATCAATCATTGGAGGAATGCAAGCGTCAACTGCAAAGACATGCTTAGTGAAGCTTCAGGCATAGAGATGTGCATCCAAGGCATGCATTGGGGATTGCGCTACATTTTGCAAGGTATCAAGCCTGGAACATTTGAAGAACTTGCAATTCATGCCCATGACATGGAATTGAGCATAGCCTTTGCTGGAAATGAAAGGTTGCCCATCTATGAACCTCGCAAAGGAAATGACAAGCAAGAAGTCAGGAAGTAGGGAAAGTTCATACCCAAGTCTGAAAGTAAAGAAGCTATGAATTTCAACACGTTACCTATGAAGTTCACGATGAAGGTGAGCAAGATCCAGAGTATGGAATCCACTTCCTTTCAAGATAAGCCAAGTGGAAAGTTGACTCTAAAAGAAATGCAGGAGAAATAGTACCCATTCCTAGATTCTAATGTGCCAGTCATTTTCAAATAACTCCTCTAGTTAAATCTCAATGAGCTTCCAGAGATGAAGCGACCAAATGAAGCTGGGAAAACGAATGACTCAAATTACTGCAAATATCACCGACTTGTAAGCCACCCCCTGGAGAAGTGCGTTTCTTCAAGGACAAAGTTATGGACTTGGCCCGTGAAAAGAGGATCGTGCTTGAAGATGAGAAAGCAAGCGTGCACCAAGTCTCTATCACCTTTGGCTCATTCAGTCTAGATGAGTTATGCAGTTTAAAAGGAATCAAAAATGAAGAATTACTGGTGAACAACAAAGTTGAAAATGATCAACCTGATGATAATGAAGGTTGGACGTTGGTGACTCATCGTAGGCACCACAAAAGAAGCCTACGAAAAGAATCAATAGAACAACCAACAAGGAAGATGATGGTAAAAAGACCAACGAAAAAGAATCCAGTTAGGTGTTTGAAGAAAGCAAAAGTGGAGATACACCACCCTCAAAAGCTACGACATACAATAACCTTGGATGATTTCTTGCCATCTTGGTTCCGCACGAAGATTTCCCGTGATGGTATTGAGGCCTCTTGTTGCAATGCTGATAAAGGGGAAGAAAAGAGTGATGACCTATCATTGGCCCCATCTCTGTAAAAGCTCATCGAGTCCACTCCTCAAGAAGTTAATGCTTGCGAGGAAAAAGTCACGTTCACAAATGACGATCTTTTGCTAGGTGACACTCTTCATAACTGGCCATTATACCTGGTTGGCTATATGCGTGATGAAAGGGTAAATCCAATTTTGGTTGATGGAGGATCCTCAATGAACATTTTGCCAATTCACACTGTGAAAGAACTTGGTATTCCCATAAACGAACTCTTAGAAAGTCGTGTGATGATCCAAGGATTCAACCAAGGGGGGCAAAGAGCCATAGGTGCGATCAGGCTAGAAATCACCATTGAAGATATGCAATCAAGAGCATGGCTGCATGTAATCAACGCGAAGACTTCATACAATGTCTTGCTTAGAAGGCCTTGGATACATGAGAATAAAGTGGTTCCATCTACCTACCATCAATGTTTAAAATACTACGAGGGTAAAGTCGAGAAGAAGATAGTTGCTGATGATGAGCCATTCACCGAGGTAGAGTCACACTTCGTCGATGCAAAGTTCTACTTGAAGAACTGCATTGTGAAGGAGATAAAAGTTGATGACAACAAGAAAAGCAAGAATGAAGAGCCCATAACTAAAAGAGCTAAGGTGGCTATTGGTAAAGCCAAAGTCGTTACTAAGGAGGTACACGCCAACGTGAATAAATCTCATAAAGGGGATATTGCGTCTTATGGAAAGAAAGTAAGTCTCGCGCTCCAATATGTCCCTAAAACAAAGAAATATGAAGGTGAATCATCTAATCTCCAAACTAACATGCTAAAGGAGTTAACTCTTCTGGTAAAATGAATCGAGGCAGTAAAGTTGTCCTTAAAGCCACTTGTAGGGTTTGTGGCCCAAAGTTATTTGCAGAATGTGGCACTCCCTACAAAGTGAACAGATGAAGGATTTGATCCTAACGCTTACAAGCTATTTGCAAAAGCTGGATACAATCCTAATGAGCCATCAAAGTTAGGGAAACTACCATCAGAAGCTGTAACGAGACAACTACGTGAAGGTTTGGGATACAATCAACTGTCACCAGTGCGCATCTCTATAGGAAGGGCGAGTAGCAATTATATCACTGTTGAAGATGAATCTGCCGCTTCTAACAAGCCTTCTGTCTTTGATCGACTTGGAAAATCACTTGTGAGGACCCCCGTGTTTGAAAGATTGAGTCCATTAAAGAAGGGGAACAAGTTCCAGAGAAATTTTCAAAGCATAAGAACACCCACTTCGCCCAAAATCCAGAAGATCTCTAAGGATTTCCAAAGTTTGGTTCCTTCTAGAATGAGGCGACAAACAAAACTTGCAGTTTCATGTAAAGAAGACTGAAGGCAAAGCCATATACTGTGGTCTACACTAAGGAACGTGATGAAGATGAATAAAGTGTGGGTTCTTCGTATCATGTTACTGTATAAGGAGAGAATGGTGTTCCATCTTTAATAGAGGATAATGCAGAATTGGAGGATGTTTTGCCATGTTATCACATATCCTTCAACGATGGGGACCCTCAAGAAGATGAAGATGCAAAAGACGCTCCACCCGAACTTGAAGAAGGAGTGAAGACGATAGTTGATGCCTTAAAAGAAGTTAACTTTGGCACCGATGAGGAACCAAGACCCACCTACCTAAGTGCTTTACAAGAAGCTGATGAAGAGATCACTTATATTAAGTTACTCAAGGAGTTCAGGGATGTCTTCACTTGGAGTTACAAAGAGATGTCTGGCTTGGACCCGAAAGTATCAGTCCATCACCTTCCAGTCAAAAATAGTTCTCGCCTTATTAAACAAGCTTAAAGACGTTTTAGGCCGGACTTGGTTCCCTTGATTGAAACCGAAGTTAACAAACTCATCAAAGCTGGCTTTATTCGTGAAGTTAAATACCCAACATGTGTTTCAAGTATTGTCCCTATAAGCAAGAAAAATATCCAGATTCGAGTGTGCGTTGACTTTAGGGATCTTAACAATGCATGTCCGAAAGATGAGTTCCCGATTCTCATTCTAGAACTGATGATCGATGCTACTACTGGGTATGAGGCAATGCCATTTATGGACGGTTCATCAGGATATAACCAAATTCGCATAGTTCCAAAAGATGAAGAGCTTACTGCATTCCATACCCCCAAGGGTATTTATTGCTACAAGGTAATGTCTTTTGGCTTGAAAAACGCTGGTGCTACTTATCAAAGGGCTATGCAGAATATTTTTGATGATCTTCTCCACAAGAATGTCGAATGTTATGTTGACGACTTGGTGGTAAAATCAAGAGAGAAGGGCGACCACTTGAAAGACTTGAGAATGGTGTTTGAGTTGCTCCGGAGGTACCAACTTAGGATGAACCCATTGAAATGTGCCTTTGCAGTTACTTCCAGAAAGTTCCTTGGTTTCATTGTTCGATATCGAGGGACTGAAATTGATCAAGCCAAAGTAGATGTAATCTTGAAAATGCTTGAGCCTCGCGACATTCACGAATTGAAAAGTCTGTAGGGAAAGTTAGCGTACCTTAGGAGATTTATCTCAAACCTAGCTAGGAGGTGCCAACCATTCAGTCGCCTTATGAAGAAAGGTGTCCCTTTCAAATGGGACCAAATGTGTAGCAATGCCTTTGAGAGCATTAAATCCTACTTGATGAAACCTCATGTTCTGGCAGCCCCTATACTTGGAAAGCCGCTGATACTATACATTCCAGCACAAGAAAGGTCTGTTGGAGCACTATTGGTCCAAGAAAATAGTGAATGGAAAGAAAACTCCCTTTACTACTTGAGCAGGATTATGACACCAAATGAGCTGAATTATTCGCCAATTGAAAAGTTATGTTTGGCTCTAGTCTTCTCAATCCAAAAGTTGAAACACTACTTTCAAGCTAATGTCGTTCGTTTGGTTTTTAGAGCAAATCCCATCAAGTTCGTGATGTCAAAACCTATTCTTAGTGATCGACTAGCAAGGTGGTACCTCCAGTTTCAACAGTCTGAAATCATGTACATCCCGCAAAAGGCTATAAAAGGACAAGCGTTAGCGAACTTCTTGGCAGATCACCCTATACCTGATGATTGGGATCTAACTGACGAACTACTTGATGAGGACTCTATGGTCATCGAAGTTCAGCCTCCATGGAAGATGTACTTTGATGGTGTTGTACATCGCAGAGGAGCTGGTGCTTGTGTAGTATTTGTCACTTCTCAAGGTAAAGTTCTGCCCTACTCTTTTATATTGACGCAACTCTGCTCAAACAACGTTGCTGAGTATCAAGCACTAATACTTGGGCTCGAAATGGATATCGAAATGAAGCGGTTGCAATTGCAAGTCTTTGGTGACTCTCACTTAGTGTTCAATTAGCTTTTAGGTAGTTACGAGGTCAAGAAGCATGAACTACGCCCATATCATGATTACGTTAAAAAGTTAATGGGGTGGCTTGGTGATGTGACTATTCAGCATGTGCCAAGGAAAGAAAATAAGAAGGCGGATGTTTTAGCTGCCCTAGCTTCATCTTTAACCCTGCCTGATCAAGTGCAAGTTACTGTCTGCCAAAAATGGTAGTACCGCTACCTAATGAGGCTGAAGGTGAAGAAAATGAACTCAAGCATCTTGTTGTTGTTTCTGAAGTCGAGAAAGAAGAATGGAGAAAACCCATTATCAACTACTTGTGCTATAGGATACTTCTAGAGAACTTAAATCCATTGCCCTGTGCCTCGCTTCCTTTACTACAAAGATACCTTATACAAAAGATCATTCAAGGGAGTACTCTTACGATGCTTAGGGGAAGATGAAGCACTCCAAGCTTTGCAAAAAGCGCATTCTAGGGTATGTGGGTCATACCAGTCTGGACCAAAGGTCCACTTTCATATAAAAACGATGGGATACTATTGGCCAACGATTGTAAAGATTGCTTGGACTATGCTCGAAGATGCAAGGCTTGTCAATTCCATGCGAATTTTATTTATCAACCTCCTGAAGTGTTGCATCCGACTATTGCATCCTGGCTATTTGACGCTTGGGGATTGAATATTGTTGGACCACTACCAAAGTCCTCTAGTGGGAACCTATACATCTTGGCTGCAACTGACTACTTCTCAAAATGGGATGAAGTTGTTGCTCTTAAGGAAGTAAAGAAGGAAAATTTTGTAAGTCTTATCCGAGTAAACATTATTTATCGCTTTGGCATTCCTCGTTACATAATAACGGATAATGGAAATCCATTCGATAATAGGCTGATGAACAAGATTTGTGATCTCTTTGGCTTCAAGCAACGTAACTCTTCGATGTACAATGCTGCCGCCAATGGTCTGGCAAAGGCATTCAACAAAATTTTATGAAACTTGTTAAAGAAAGTCGTCTCCAAATCTAAACGAGATTGGAATGACCGTATGGAAGAAGCTCTATGTGCATATAGGATGACTCATCGCACGCCAACACAGGTGACTCCTTATTCACTCATTTATGGAGTCGAAGCCGTCTTGCCACTTGAGCGTCAAATATCTTCATTACGACTAGCTATTCAAGAAGGGATCACTGATGAAGAAAATGCTCGACTTCGATTAGCAGAGTTGGAGGCTCTTGATGAGAAGAGGTTGGAAGCTCAACAGAGTCTTGAATGTTATCAAGCTCGAGTGTCTCGTGCCTTCAATAAAAGAGTTCGCCCGAGATCCTTTCAAGTAGGAGATCAAGTCCTTGCCGTACGAAGACCCATAATTACTTCCCATAAACTTGTAGGGAAGTTCACTTCAAAATGGGATGGGCCATATGTCGTACAAGAAGCTTACTCAAGTGGGGCTTACAAGTTGGTTGATGCAGATGGCATGAGAATCGGCCCTATAAATGACAAGCTTTTAAAGAAGTATTATCCTTGAAGTTTCCACACTCCTTGACGCATGAGCCTAAACTACATGTTGCTACACTCCTGGACCTCATGAGTCTAAACTATGTACGACCCCTAAAAAAAGAAAAAAAAGAGTCCGCTAGGTTGAAAACTTCGATAGAGGCAGCCTAGGCAAGAGTTAGGACATAAAAAAAACCACCCAGTCTGAACTACGGTATGACTTGATCCTCTTCACCGAGGTACGTAGGTAGCTTAGAGTTTTATTCTAAGTTCAATCGCATAAGTTCAAAAGATACATATTGCCCCAATTGTTGTTCGAATGAAGTATGAAGGAATGTAAGATTCAGCTGAAATGTCATCCTCCTGTTGAACTTTGATCTCATTTGATTTAAATGGGGCAACCCTCCATGGTTCCACAAACCTTCAAGTTTGTTGGTCTCCAAGTCCGCCCTCTGCCTTAAAAAGGAGGGGAAGAGAAGAGAGGCGTCAAAGGAAAACACAAGTATAAGGAAAAGATTACTTGGTACAACGTTTTAAATTCAGTGAGACTTGAACCCAAGATATTTGTGAGAATATAGATCTTAAATTTTGATTGATGGCAAGTAAGACATCTTTTGATCTCGAGGCTTCCATACCAAGATACAAAAGTTTTGGTAAAGTCGCGCAATCTGAAATCGTCAGCGTGTCAGAATTTTACGTTGACTTTGGAATATTATCTGAAACTATACTTAAGGTATTACATTTTGTGTTTTGGATATGATTTAAATTTTGAATCGTGGTTTCCGAAAAATCAAACGGTTCGTAATTTCGACGTTTCTACACCAAGATATGAATTTTTTGGTGTGACTGCGCAAACCTGGAATTGATAGCGTGGTGCAATATAAAGTTGATTTCAAAATATTATCTGGAACGATTCTGAAGTTGTTTTATTGAGAATTTTGGATATGTTCTAGATCTTGAAGTCTAGTTTTCAAAAAATCAAACGGTTCGTAATTTCGACGTCCCTACACTAAAATATGAATTTTTGTTGGTGAGACTGCACAAATTTGGAATTGACAGCATGGTGCAATATAAAGTTGGTTTCAAAATAATGTTTCAAAGAAAACCAAGTTTTTTTACATAAACGTCAACGCATCATGCTAAGCAAGAAACTATTTGTACTGATACAAAAAAAGGAAGGGGAAACATCAATAAAAACGTGCAATGTAAAGTAAAACAGGTGGAGTTTTCAGTTTCAAGGATACTCACTAGTTAACTAAATGAAAGAAAAAAAATAAGAGGCAAATAAAATTCTATATAGGCTAATCTAAACACAACTTGTAATTGATTAAGTCCTTAAGGGTGGCCTCTAAGTGTTATTTCTTCATCTCCACATCGGCGAAATCATCATCAGTTGCCAAGGAAACATCAGAACATCTACGGTACTCCTCTTTAGCAGATGAGACTTTAGATTCAATCTCTTCAACCTCTTTCTTGGCAATAACTCGAAGAGCTCTTAACTGTTTCACCTACACCTTGGCCTCTTTAAGAGACTGACTAGTGGCAGACAATTTCTCAACCTTCTCCCCTTTCTCACTCAAGACAAGATCAAGATGTTATTGGCATTTAAAAATGACTTAGATTTTTCAACATCCACAACCTTGTCAGAAAGAGCTGATCGTACCTGGTCATATGAAGTGGTAAGCTCGAACAAAGACGTTAATAGGTCTTTTAGAGGGGAAATATCCACACCCTTTATGTCCATCTCCTCGAGAATCATTTGGATCGCGAATTGAAGAGAAGAAGCATTGTATGTGGTAGCATCCTTGAGTTTGGCCTGAAATTTAGCCTAGGCATTCAAAATGTAATCCTTGCGAAAAGTCAAGACAACCTTTCTTCCATCAAAGATAAACATTGTTGGTGTTGATTGTTGATGAAAATTAGGCCCCGAATTTGCTCCAAGACTAGGAATGGAAGTCCCCTCTAGGTCTGACTTAAGTATTGGAAGTGATTTCCTCGAATCTGGTTCCGCCACAGATTTACTACTACCTTGTGGCTTGCTCTGGTGTGATGCCATTGAAATATGAACATCATTTGGCTTCATGGAAAAGAATATACGGTTAGTAAACTTACTTGGATATTATAAGATAATATGAATGTTTTAATCATTACCTCTTTGGTAGCTGTCAAAGTCCTTGAAGCACTGCCGATGCTGTCAGTAATCTCGACTACACCCAAATTAGCATCTCCCTATTTGTTTGAATATGGCTTCACCCGCTTGAAGCTTTGATCTCCATTACTACTATCACTCTCGTTTTGGGGTGGGAGTTTGTTTGAGGTAGGGACAACGGTGCCTGATGGAGAGGAATCCCCATGGACTGGTAAGCCTGAGAAGGTCCCTTCTTTTTACAAACTTCTTTATATGGAGGTCCCTTAACGTCTCGTGGTGCAACCACTTTGGATTTTAAAGTAGGAGGTTTTCCCTCCCTGTTACGCTCTTAAGGCGTGATCTCTGAAGGCATAGTAGTAACTGGCCCAACGATACTCACCAAAGATTGCAAGTGGTTTTCAAGGAAGTTTCCATGCACTCTTTCCTACCAAGACTTATAATCGGACGAGACATACTTCTTCATCTTGGCATACTAGGGGAAATGTGGCCTTTGACCTGCTTTTAGACAAAACACAAGTTCGTAAAAGTTCCAATCCTTTGTCTAAAGAGCACTCACAAAAATCTTGATCCAAGCAACCAGGGATGTCTTGATAAAAACCAAATTAACGACTGAAGCGATGAGGGCTATAAGGCTCCACGATGAAGGTCGATCCATTTCTCAAAGGAAGGTAATTCGAGCGAATACTCATAAAATAATTTGACTCAGACTCTTCCTCGTTGCCATCATCACGATAATAATACGGTTGAGAATTACGTGTCATTGTGGAAGTTCGTACGACACTTTCTCCTCCATGAATACGTTTCCTCGCATCTTCATTCTTAAAGTATCTCGATGTCCCCTCACCTGAATATATGGCCATCATAAGGGTAGCCGGCCTATTTGTTAGAGAAAAATGAGTCTTGAAGTAACAAGCCAACCAACTATACACATAATGAATTGGGAAGTGAACTCTAGAAGGATCGAGTGGTGAGCCATTTGAAATTGTGTTTAATCCCCTGTAAATGCTAGCTAAGACTAGAATGACGAGGTTAATTCTTTACCCACACGCTAGAAAGCCTGCAATTTTGAAAGTCTCAGGCCGAATAAAGTCGCCTTCTTTTGTAGGGAGCTCAAAGACACATAACCAGCATGATAAAAAGGCAGTCGGGTATACTTCGTCTTTCTTATCACTTCCAATGCCAAGTTTAATAAATAGTGCATCTTCAACTTCCGACCAATTGACCATTTTACCTATGGCTCCAGTAGGATTGTGTGTTGATTTGGGATGAGCTGACTTCTTTTCTTTTCTCACTAGAGGTTGTTCATACTTCACAACCTTTTTTGCTCCAAAACTCTATCCATATTCTCATATGGACATTATGATTTTTAGTAATTCCCTCTCAGAGTTGGTGATATGCATCAAACAATTCTGGCATGCTTGTGGAAGGAACATTTTATCCTTGTCGTAAGCACTTGTAAGTTCTCGAGTATTTGGAATAACCTCTTCATAAGGAGACCCGATTAAAGGTAGACCCCCAATAGTGCACAAGTCCCAAAGGGATATGGATAATTCTCCAACTGAGGTAAGCAACGTGTTTGTAAGAGGACACCAAGCCTCAATAAAGGCTTGCATGATACTTGTAGAATGATCATAAGTAAACAATGAGGCATAGACAACATCGTAAATATTGGTCGCTCGCAATGCTCGATGGTTCCTACTAAGGATATCTTCGGTCCACTCCCAATAGCCAGGAATATAATGAAATTAGCCACCAAAAGTTAAGGAATCACTCCAGTAAACTACAAGAAAACTACGCTAAAAGGCACTACATTTTACTACGTTAAAAGGCATTATATTTTACTACCCTAAAAGTCACTATATTACTAGTCTTTAAGCAAATAAATAATTTAAACCAGATAAAACACAACAAATACATTGTAATCATAAAACATTCACAAAAATACATATAAAACAGTAATAGTAATTTACTAACATTTTTTTAACAAATAATAACGATTTCACAATTTTTTAATATTTTTTTACAACATTAATATCTTAGTCCGGATAAAAATAACATACCAATTTAATCGCAAAAAAAAAAACACAAAACAACATACAACACATTCAAAACAACTAATATGCATTATTTATACGAGTTTGGATATAAACTAAATCGGAATACCTCGATTTATGTTTTTTCGGAAAGTTGAAGATTTGAAAATTTGACTCTGAAACAAGCAACCCACAGCAATAGAAGGCTTGGCTAGGATATGGGACCAACGATATCTACTTTTACAGAATGGGTGGGGTCCACACGAGCTTTTTGGGACGTTAATGGGGGGACCGCTGTATTGTTTTAAGGGGGAAGTGGGAAGATTATGGGCATAAACGTGAAGGGGAAGGGATCTATTATTTATGTATACAAAACGCGGCTCATTGCCGCGTTTTATATAAAATGCGGTAATGTACCACGCTTTATATAGAGGTCTTGTCAGCTACTATATAATTCGTGATTTGTTACCGCGTTCTATATAAAACGCGGTTAATAACCGTATTTTATATAGAAATATAATTTTGTTTTACACTCAAAAAAGTGTTTTAAGTCCAAAAGAACCACATTTCGGTTCCGGACTCTATATTTGTATATAGTGTAATATAGTAATGCCATATAAAAGCTCGATTTGACACAAAACTTGATGGGTTAAAAAGAATAATCTAAAAATAAAGAACTTCTCTGCACAGGTGACTGTACTAAGGACAGGAAAGAAGAGTAATAATAAAATAAAATAAAATAAGGTAGGAAAAGGTAGAAAAATCAAATCAAGAATCACAGACCTTACAGTAATATTATATATAAATTGATTGGACGGGATCTAACTGTTTAGATAAATTTTGTATAGTTGTTTCTATCAATATCGTGAACACTAGATTCGATAAGCAAGCATGTGATAAATCTGCATGGAAAAACCCTAGTGGATTATCTTCTTCAATTTTTTTTTGTAATTAGAAGAAAGTTAGAGGAGGATCAAGTTAGTAATTCGTGAATTCTTTTTATGGGATCATGTGAAGAAATGATATATTATCTCTGGCATATCATGGTTGGAAATTTTGGCATTTTATTACAGTTCTGTATATTGCAATATTTATTTCGTAATCTTAAAGAAATGTAAGTGGAAAATTTTCAGAATATTTGGTTAAGCGCCAATTAAGTGGCTTCATGGTGGATTCTGAAGTTGGATTATATTAATATTGGAATAATATCAGAATTCTAGCCTTGTTGTGGATATGGAGGATTATAATTATTATAAGGTAACATGTGCTAGCCACATAACATGGAATTATTGCAATTAATTAAATGCTTGCCTTGTGTCAACGGCTTGTTTTACAGTATTTTTTTTCCATCCACATCATGTACTCGAATTGGAATCTCGACTACTACGAATTTCGCGCAAAACTCATGAAAGATAAACGCTATTCTGTAGGATTTTTTTTTATTCTCAAAACTCAAATCGAAAACATCTGAATAAGAATAAATAAATCTTATTCATGTCACAAAATGATCGGTGGTAAAGGTTTGTTTATTAGTCTTAAATACTGTCTCTGTCAGAAAGAAAAAGTTAATTAAGCTACAGTCTACAATTATTTGCAAATAAAAACTGATGGGACAGACATTTGGATCTAACTTCGAGGTTGCTTCTGGAAAGTGGTTAAAGCACATTTTGTGAAAACTAAATAATGGGGCATGGCCATAGCTAATCATAGACTTTTTAAACGTAGATCCCCTAGAATTTTGGAAATCTACCCTGGGACCATTCGAGCTTATGCTTCTTCTTCTCAGTTATTGAATGAGTTTAATTTATATATATAGATTGTCTGAAATATTTTACCATTACCAAATTATTTAAAAGATAATTATAGGAAATTTAACAAATTAAAATCCTTTAATAATGTAAATATTCAGTACAATATAACCGATTGGTTTTTGTTCCGCAAACTTGTTTTAAGAGTTTGAGTAATGTGTTCATGTTCTGAGAATGGAAAAATTTTTGATACAAAAAACTTTCGTTTTTAATGGATCTTATGCAACGCAAATTAGCGGACGCTCTAAGCTGGTACCAAAAAACGAGTGAAAAATAAGAAAAAGCAAATATGTTCATAATTGCATGAGTAAATATATCTCTCTTTATATAAATTGTAACTCTTTTCTAAATAAAAATAATGGACCGGAGATTTAGATCTAAGAAATTGAAAGAGTGGAAAAAGGCCTATATATATATATATATATATATATATATATATATATGATTTATCTTTATTTTTTTCGAACAAATGTATTACCAAACACATGATATAAACAGAATTGGAGTCAACACTCAAATATTGAAGCAGGTGAAAGTGATATTGAAAGAGAGAGAGAGAGAGAGAATGATGGGGAAAAAAGAGATGTACATGTGATCAAAATGTAGGGTCAAGTATGGAATAAATACAGGTCTAAGTGACTCATAGTTTTTACAATAAATTTGAAAAAATAAAAATTGGACAAAAAAAAAAAAGAGGCTTGTGTTGGATGCCAGGGAGTGGGTGACAGTAGGTCACATGAATCCTTTCTTTCTTGACTTATATCTATCCATCAAAGCTAAAAGGACTATAAAGATAACGCATTAAACTCTATATTGGAAGCAAAAGGAAATGAAAGGAAAAATAAGTATATATATTAAAAATAAAAGGCACCTCAGCAGACAAAACATTTTATATTTATATAGGATTCGGAGAAAGATTGCATTCCAAGAGCTATAATGAAGATATTCTATCCTGATGCAAGTATGAGTGACTGATTCCATAAAATAAATATAGGAAAAGAAGTATCTTTTCTTTTAGATGATGGTGGTGTCTGGATTTGTGCGCATTTCACCTATTTTGTTGAGTACCTACTAATCATCAGCATAAATATCAGATAACTTTGACCACCAAAATTTGAGCAAGAAAAAATCAGTTAATATTATTTTGTCTTCACGAATTTTCACAATTGATTATTTACCACTAACTCACACTAAGAATACAAAAGGAAAAAGAAGTATCCCAAAACCAATGATGGGTACACACAAAACACAAGATCCTTTGGTTACTAGATTTAGAAAAATAATTTTGATAGTAAACTCGGTATAACTTTATATTGTTTGATGGATATTTCATTTCGGTGTAAGCAATTATGATATAATTTCACGACAATTTTGATATTAATATCAAATATAAAACCAGATAACTTATACGAATAAGATGTGCTTGACGGGGATATAACACCTAAAATTCTAAATCACCCAATAACCTTTTTTTTTCTTTTCTAAATTGTTATTTATTTAAAAAAATAAGAGTAAAATTTAAACTTTTATATTATAAAACCATATATTCCATTTTTAGTGCAAGGAACAAAATATTAGGCAAAATAGCATATGTATTAAATAATTTGGTATTTATTAATCTTTGAATTACAAATTTTTTATTATAATTCCGGCCACGATCAATCGATTTAAGCTTTTCACCTTTCTTCTCTGTCTTTTTTCTTTTCCGGTAAATTATATACAATATTTATTTGTGATAAATACCATACCCCTTTCATTATCAATTGTCAGCACAAGTTTGCTAACGTCCCCTTCACGAGAATGACCATTTCCAACTCTCCTTGTTTTCTTCTACTCTTCCATCTGTTTGTCTTCTTTCCTCCCTTGGAATGTGTGCTTGATTCCATTTCTCTCTTTTCAATTTTCATCTACTGTTCCACTAACTTCTGCTACAATTTCTTCACCCTTTTTGCTCATTGGTCAATTTTAGCACAAAATATGAGACACAATGATGAAATTCTTTGATCATTTATGTGCAATTATAGGCAGGAATTTAAACTTTATAGGTTCTAAATTCTAGTATAATGATATTACGTGTAAGTAATAATGTTATGTATGTAATATTTGTACATATTTTGTTAATTTCTTGTTAGGCATGCGAACAAATTCTCACATTGGTTACGGGAAAGATTGAGAGTCTATATATAAAGTGTAGAGATCTCTTAATGGTGATAGCCATTTTGAAAAGAAAAATCGTGCAGGCTAACCTAAAGCGAATGATATCACACCATATTAAAAGTATTTGCGAGCTAATTTAGCTAGATATATTTAAACTAAAACTATTGAGTTCGCGACCGAACACATACCTCACCTTCTAGCTTTGCCCCTTGGGCAATAGTATAAGAATCATGACTCAAAAGCAAGAAAATAGGTGAAAGACATGAAATGGTAATTAAGAAGATAATAGTAGAAGCTAATTTGAAAACCGATGAATGTTTAATTTTTCTGTTGATAATAATTAATAATCAGACAATAGATATTAAAGGGTAATGTAAAATAAAGGAAAAATTAAAGAGACATGTTTTATTATTATTTTCCATAAAGATCTGCAAAAGGCTCTTCCTTAAGTACTTGAAATGTACTTGGTTACTTTATACAATAATTTCTAATATGCACCCGAAATAAATAACCTTTTTACTGATCATGAACTCAAAAGAAATGTAGTAAAATATTCTCTTTCAACTCAGCAACTTTTGGAAAACTAAACTTTTGGTCCATTAAAAAGTTAATTAAAATGTTGTTGCTCAAGCCATGGCCAAAAAGCTGTTTGATCATCAATTCCACAAAACATGTTGGATAAGCTGCTTTCTTCTTTGACAGTACTATTTTGGTCCATTAATTTCAGATCTGGTCTTGAAATTGTATTAGGGTTCATGTTGAAAAGTTGAGCCACCCCATTATTATTAGGTCTAATTGAGGGTGGAAAAAAGGGTCTGCTTGTAATTGGATGATGAGTTGACAATGGGCTGTCAATGGCTGGTGTTCTTGAAATATCTAGCTTGATTTCTGAGCTGTTTTCACTTCTATTACTGCATGATCCTTCTGTTTCCTTGTTCAAATTGATTGATTCTGTTGGTTGATCCCTATTCTTTAGTGCCATTACCTGCACACAATACAAAGAAAGAGTTCAAATTCCAAGCACTAATATTAAAGGACATCCCGGTGCACAAAGTATTCCGTGTTCATGCAGGGTCCCGAGAGGGACGCACCCTAAGGGATTGTGATATTGTCATGTGCGCAGCCTGCCTTGATGGCATCATGCAAGTATTAATGGCAGATTTCACGCTTCGAACCCGTGACTTAAAGGTCACTCAGAAAAACTTGAACTCTAGGCACTAAAATTGTAATCAAAATATACACACTTCAAATCAATTACTACTATAAAGAAACAACAACAACAACGGCCCAATAAAATTCTACTAGTAGAGTCAATAGAGGGTAGTGTGTACACAGACCTTACTCTTACCCCGAAAAAGTAGAGAAATTGTTTTCGAAAGACCCTCGACTCAAGCAATTACATATTAATGTCTATGATAAACACATTAATTAATTTATAACACGATAAAAATGATAATTAATCTGCTATAGTAGGTTGAACTACCTTAGAAGTGTAATTTTTATTTTTATGTTATAATTAATGTATATAACTTAAATTCTTCCAAAAAGTATTTTAGCTAATAGATTGACCTAATAATTGTACTACTAGTAGATTAATTGATTAGAACGAAAAAGGGTTAATAATAATGATATTTGTGATCGGAGGTACTACTATAGTCCTAGTAGTAGCTAGTAGACTAATAATTTATCAACATTTGTTCCCTCTTTTCTGCTACACTTTCAAGTCATCATTACAAGTCAATCAATCTAAAGAGAAACATGGGAAAGAAAGATCCTTTGCTGAAAATCATGCACCAAATATATATCATAGTTTTGAAAATACAACTAGCAGAGAAGTAAGGTCTACTATTTCACCAAAATAGCATATTCTTCTTCAATTATTAACAACCAAAAAAAGAAAGAGACATCACTAAAGTGCAATATTATTTTATTTACTACGTAACTAGAAAAACTTATAATTAAATAATTAGTGCCATTTGATTATTTTTTGGAGTCATACCTCTGCATGAAGTTTTTGGTTCTGAGATTGGAGAGCATCATTTTCAGCTTTAATAGCTTCAAATTGTCTTTTAAGGATTTCATAATCTTTCTCCAATTGCTTTGTTTTCCATCTTGCTCTTCTATTTTGGAACCAAATTGCAATTTGTCTTGGTTGTAAGCCTAGAGCTCTAGCCAATTGCATTTTCCTTTCAGGTTCAAGTTTGTTTCCTAACTCAAAATTCTTCTCAAGAGTTTTTACTTGTTCCATATTAAGTCTTCTTTTCTTTTCCCCTGCTTGTGAACCATCATCTGATAAATCCTCCTCTCCATTATGATTTTCCTCACAATTATTATTATTAATTGCCTCCATCCCAGAAAATGACATGGATCTTTTTCCTAGAAATGAAGCAATACCTGCACCAGGAAAATATTAGACAATATTTTTGGTTACAACAACAATAACTCAGTGTATTTTTACAAGTCAGGTCTGAGGAGGATAGAATGTACGCAACCTTACCCCACCCTGAAAGGACATAAAACTATAGAAGCTGTTTTCGATAGACCTCAGCTTAGACAATATGTTTGGTTGAAGTTTGAAACACAGGTATTTGAAGTTAAAATTGTATTTAACATGAATTTCACTTGAAAATAAAACTAAAGTTTTGTGAGTGAAAATCATTATTTCACTTAAAATATATACTATTACTCCTTAAAATATATACTATTACTCAAACCATTTTCAACTTCGAATTCTCTATTTCAAGTTGAAGTTGAAAATAATAGACAAAATTTTAAAACAAACATTGATTTACAAATAATAAGTATATGTCCAAACACCAACAAGAAGGAAATTAAGTTGAAAATAATGTAAGAAAGAGAGAAAAGAAAAGAAATTAAACCATGGAAATCTTGAGGTGAACATGAGGGAAGAATGGGAGTGAGAGAAGTTGAAGGTTGATGTTCATCTTCATGAGAAGTCTGTAGCATGAAATTAGCTGGGAAAAAATCCATCTCATTAGTGCAAGTCATAACCTACAATACTTTTGCCACAAGTCCAAATATGTTTGGTTATGATTCATACTTTGAGAGGAGCAAAAGAGAGATCAAATTTCTGTTCAAGAAATGGTGAAAATGTTAAGTGTATCAAATATTAGTAGGAGTATATATATGTATATCTCCTTTAGTGTGAGGGAGAGAGAGAGAGGGTTTAGAAAAAATAAATAAGGGAGTGTTGGTTAAGGAGGAGATGCATTCTATTCTTATGATGAAGGGATGGCTTATATACCTTATCAGCTTCAAGAGAACCTTTTTCCTATATTTTTATCTAGTTTTGGTTTACTGTATGTATGCATGGTAGAGAAAGTGTTGGATGTTTCTTTAATATACAGTAAGATCTCCCTATAACAGTTATTCTTTATAATAATATTTCACTATAACGGTTTAGAACTAATTCTTTATATTATGTTATAATATATGTTCTTTATAATAACACTTTATTATCACGTCCAAAAGATATCAAAACAACAGAGACCTTTATAAAGAATATTGATGATATTGCTTTTTCCTTACCACGTAATTACTCAAGTTAACTTTCAGCACGATCAAGTTATTTTTTCTCATTGATCCTTATTATTTTTTTAATTTATTTGGCCTGTTAAGTAACAAAAGTGGGCAGTATGTATCTTTCTGTAATGACAGTTGTCCTTGCTGAATTTAAATTTGGAGGGCAACTGATTTTTTGCTAAAGGAGAGAAAATGGGATACATATTAGTATATGGCTTTAGAAGCATAGTGGGTGAGGAAAAAGAATATTAGCCATAGTAATTCTTAAACTCATTACTAATATGCAGAACTTCAAGAAAAGAGTCTTGCACGTATTATTATAAGTAGTTTATGTTGCTTTACTATTGTCAAAAGAAATTTCTCAAGGAAATAGAAAGAAATGAGTTTGCTATATATTTCAGTCCTACTTATTTTCTTAAGTTCATTTTATATGAAATTTTATATACTCATCTATACTTTTTATACCGTCATGTCACCGGAAAGATAATTACCGATAGTTACCGTCCTATAAAAATGGGACACATTGACAGTATGAAACTTTTTTACACTGTTATTATAGTCTCTTTTTTTTCCTCTTCAATTTTATTTTCTTGGGGTGTTTTTTATTTGGGGGGGAGGGGGGAGGGGGGTGTTTGTTTATAAAGAAGAGAAGAGGGAGGAATCTGGGATGGGTCCTAGAGAGGGGGCAGGGTTTGCCACCTAACCTACTAACAGCTATCGTGCATTAGGACTATGGCCTATCCCTCCATTATCCCTTTCTCTCCCATCAAAATTCAAGCAAATTTTATAAATTAATTTAGCCAATGGGAATTAGTAGGCTATGATATTTTTGAATTTGAGATATGAAAATAAAAAAGGAAAGGTAGGAAATCATCAAAGAAGAATATAAGAAGAGAATTCTTGAGAAAACACAAGTACACAAACAAGCAATAAAAAGCCCTACCCTCTTTTCTTATTTTCAAATAATAACCCTACCAAAGTTGTTCATTTTTTTTTGTGTGGTTTTGTGCCCCTCCAATTCCAATTTCCAAAGTGTCCATCTTTATCTTCACTTCTCCTTGTGCCAAAATCCCTCCAAAATTTTGAAATGGCTTTATCTATAGAGTTGAGACATGTCCTTTCCTCCCCCTGCTTTCCTCCCTCCTTCCTTCTTTCCCTTTTTATTTCTCTATCAATTGTCCAAGTCACAATAAAATAAACATGTATTGAGTTTAGTTTCTTTGCAATTACAAAATAAAGAATATTCACAAAATCATACCACTTATTAGATAAATTACAAGTATATCTTTTAATTAATTTGTTATCACATGTTAAAATTTGAAATCTGTATACTGTCAGTGTATATAACTTAAATTTATAAATAAACGACAACCGCGCCTTTGGTTAACAAGTTTAAAAAGTTTTTTTTTTTCAATTTTTATTTTCAAAAAAATATCAAGATAGAATAACTTCTCTAGAGAAATTTCTCTTCTTGGCACTTGGTTGAAGAAATAATTGTTGCACAAAAAAGAAAAACTGATTTTTTTTGAAGCTTGTTTTCAAATTTTGAACCAAATGCCACCTAAGAGTTTATGTTTTCTTAATGCAATTCTTGGTGGGATTTGCACAAATTTCATGGTTCTCCTAGTCTTTATAGGTATACATAAGCTAAAATTCACTATACTCAAATAATACTTACACAACGTCGCAAGCACATATAATGACATGTGAACTAAACCTTAGCTATTTGATCCAATACTTAGAATCAAGAACAAGAAAGATCGATTCACATAAAATAACATTCGCTGGTACAACATACCTCATATGCAATATACTGGAATGTTCAACATTCAATAGTGAAAAGGGCATTTTGATGCCCAAATTATTTCGCATTTACAGAGTCCGGAGAAAAACCGCATTCTAAGGGATGTGATATAGACAACCTACTCTAATGTATGCATTAGTGGCTGCTTCCACCAGAGGCAGATTTATAGGAGAAATTATGGGGCACATGAACTCATGGTTTCTTCGTAAATTAGATATTTTATATATACATATTTTTTAAAATTGGTATAATATTAACTGTTGACATCCATACTCCAAGAAGGTTGAATGGTGCACCTGGTTGAAGATTAAGTTATTTACCTAGAAGAAGATGGATCAGTTCTCAACTAATATATTTTTTTCTCCTTTTTTTAGTAGTTTACCTATATATAGAAGAAATCCTAAATATGCCTCTGATTTCCACGGATCAAACCCGTGACCTATAGGTCACACGGAAACAGTTTCCGTTTCAAACATTCAATGGTAAGTACTAATTAATTGCATGTTTTACATTGGATATAAATTTTTACATTGCTGATTGTACATAAATAGAACATTCATGATCATAGAAATTCTGACCATATTGGTCATGTGGATGGAAGAATTGTCATAACCATAAATAGCAAGATTAGGACTAAAGATTCTATGTCTTGTAATGCTCAAGAACAAACTAGGGTTCCATGCATGCATGCCCATGAGCTAGGTTACACAATAGTGTAAGCACAAGTAAATTATTTATGACCTTACAATTACTTAAAGTGGTTAATTGATGTGTACAATTTGCCATTGAAACTAAGGAGTGGAGGTTGTAGGTCTAAATCATCACCCCAAACTTTTTTCTTTTGCCTAAAGTTTTCACACCTCAACCTATTTTTCTTTTTTGAATATAAAATCCATTCTCCTTCTTTGAAAATTCTTCACCTTTCACATTTCTATTCTATCTCTACCTTAAATTTCCATTTTCTTAAAATTGTCGTTGTTTAATTTGGAATATATTTCCTTTTTTACATTTTGAGAGAAAGGTGGGGGCCAGGGGATCTACTACAAGTTAAAAAAAAATGAATTAGCAATAGACCACTTCTGTCGCTAAACAACAAAAATTTATTGCTAATCCTAATTAGCGATGGATTATCAATGTATTCTGTTCGCTACATGCAACGAATTTCATAGCTAATTATATTCCTGTATTTTTTTAGTGAAACGCTCAAATAAGATACACTTGCAGCAAGGTGAAATTGTGATTAAGTTATGTGATTAAGTTGTAACCACTAGCCTGCAACTCTGTTCTCCCAATTTGAAATATTATTTTTCCATTATAAGGTATTTACATGCTCTAACCTAGAAGATATAAAAGATATGGAACATTAGGACCCATAGAAAATTGAATAATATTCGAATACAGCAAAGGGTGTCCCTTCCTTTAATCTGTGCCAAAATTGGCCACAAACACATGCTGCCAGAAATTAGTTGGTGATTTAACGATTCGGCCATTTCCATCAGTCTATCAAACTGATTGTAACATCTATTTGAATTCAGGTGTAATTTCCATATCTCAAATAGGAGTATTTAATAAATAGAATATTTATTTTTCTTGTGGTACTTTTCTCTCTTAGTAATACATCCGATTATCTTTAATAGACTTTACACTAATTCTTTTTTACCATATACAAATAACTCTATTTTATTCCATCGGAAACAAGAAATGGCCCATATCTATAACTCATTCTTTTATATTTTTTGTACGCTTCTTTTTTATAAATAGAAGAGTCGTGGGGAGCTACATGCATGGGATTCCTTTTGCTTTTGTGGTATTTACTTTTACTAACAAAAAATATATTTATATTTGCATGTCAAACGTATCTTTATTATGAGGAAATCATTGGCTGCTTTTTATTCATCAATGGGAGTCTCATAGTAACTGCAAATTAGTTGCATTCAGTACGTACACAAAATTTTGCGCAAATGATATCCGTTTATTGTCACAATTTAATTTATAAAGTGAATTTAGACTTTGGATTATAGTAATTTTAAGAGTCACTTCTTATTTAGAATTGATATTTTTTTTTATTATTGTCTTCCTTTTACATATGTTCGTAATTTAAAAATAAAAATAATTTACATACACATATATAAAGAACGTATTTATATTCCGCTATCTGATAACACCTCTTATCGAACTAATGTCTATGCCTTAGCATTTCTTACCTTTTTGGTGTCTGATAATACATAATATGACACGATTAAATTTAAATTCGCCAAGAAAAGTTCACATTGACAGCGACATCATACTTAAAACTTGAATATAAAACTTTTAATTACAATTAAGAAGTATTTACCACGTCACAACAATATTTCATGTTGGCGCCTTAGCATCCCTATGTACTGCAACTACTATCTGAAATAAATGATGGGGATGGAGAATGAGGATGTGATGTGAGGGTGTGGGGGCCCATTTCATGTACAAACTTTATTTATTTTTGTTATTTATTTATGTAGCTAATTTAAAGAGAGTATAGGCAAAGACAAGAGAAGGCAGCATTACAGCATCACATGACTTTATTAGTTGGAATTTCAAAAATCCCATTGGAAATGGGGTGGATCCATGTTCTTAGTTTCTGCTATGCTCATACTTGGAAACTTTTATTATTTTTTAATATCTATATGATATAATTAAAAATTTGGAAAATACAAAAAAGTATATTTTAAAAAAATAGCTGAATCTTCTCGTCCACATGCCAGCATATAAGGGGGGTTCTGGTGCGTTCAGCTTAAAAACTGATCCCATGTGCTTCTCTTCTATGTTTCACGTCACTCTTTCTTTTTTTCTTTCTCTTTCTCTTGAAAGCGATTCGTCAACTACTTGCTTTTCCTATATTTTCTCTTTTGGTCTCTCTTTTTTGGAAAATGTTTAATGGTGGATTTGATTTTTTTTAAAATTTATTGTAATGTTTTGAGTTGGGCCACTTGAATTTGTTTATTGGGATGATATTTGTGATGCATCTTCTATCTTCCTTAATTTATATATTTTGTTAGTTTGGTTGATGCACTTTTTATTAATTTTAATTTGAAAGTTTTTTTTACTTTTTCCGGAGCTTTCCACTTTGCTCCTTTAATAACTCGAATTCACAATCTTCAGGTGGGAGGCGGAGGAAATTAACTTACCACTTGAGTAACCCTCTGCTGTCATAATTGTGTGTTATTCATTATTTCTTTCTTTTGAGATGGACGCGCCTAGTTCAGATCAATGCACCTTACCGAACTATTGTTATTCCAAGCTTGTTGTACGTAGGAAATGTTGGGGTAAAACAGTTCAAAGATACTATTAGCATAATGTGATATTATTAAAGCCCGCGTAACTTTTTTCAAAAGGTCTTACATTACTAAGAGTATTCAACTTATTTTTATAAGTAGTTTATTTTATTCTTTTTATGCGGGACTTTGTTCACATAGACCCAACAATCTCTCTGTTAAACTAAGTTTCATATCATCATTCATGAGCTAATTTAGAGATTAACTGTGTGTCACCTACATAATCCGAGTAATTACTCCAAATGTTGTGTATGCGTAGCAAAAGGCACTATACTGGCCCTATGCCTTAACCATCTCCATATTCATCCCGCCAAACTATTATTAGGCTAAAATGAGCCCAAGATACTTTTAAATATGTTATAATATTGTCTACTTTGGGTTAAACCCGCATAAATTTTTTTCCAAATACCTCACACCATTAAGAGTATCCTATTATTTATAATTAGCTTATTTTACTTTTCTACTTTTCATATAGAACTTTGATCAAATACCCAAAGGAAAATAGAACAACATTATTCAATAGGCATCGTGTTCTTTTTAATTATCTGCCATATTATAGACCGACAATACTGAAAATGATAAAGTTTACAAACGTACAAAAAGAAATTCATCAAGTGAATGAAATGGCTCATTAAGCTACTTTCGCCTCAATTGATCAACTAAAGTGTTGAAAAGAAAAAGAAAAAAGAATAAGGGGATTTTTTTATAGGATTTGAAGTTTTGAACTCTACACTTAAGTGATGTAAGGTAGAATTACAACCTCGAGGTTGATGTTGATTTAATATATATAGTGTCTCGCATTCACCATATATATTGGCATACGGAGAGGAGTTTATATGGGTTTTTACCTACCCTTTGTTTTGATATTTTGGGTCAGATAGTCATTTATTTCACGTCTCGATATATGTTTATAATATCAATAACCAATTTAACTAAAGCGAAACCTTGGAACAATGATAAAGCTGTCTCTACATGACCTATAGATCATGAGTTCGAATCATTAAATCAGCAATGATGTTTTGCACTAGGGTAGATTGCCTACATCATACTCTTTTGGGGTGTGGCCCTTTTCTCGGACCCTGTGTATATGCTTCGTGCACCAAGCTAGTTTTTTTTTTTTTTTTTTTGTAATTTAATTAGTGTTAAATTTGAATTTAAAAAGAAAGAAAGAAATAAATGAAGGTGACTAGTTTTCAATTGAGCAGAAACCTATATATGAGTTGTATATCTCATCCCCTATCAAGATCTAGTAGTAAGGTTAGAAAGACTTTAGGGAGTACACAAAAAGGGGAAGATACATAATTATTATGTTGCTTAATGCAAAGACAGCTCCCTGCTGGGGAATTCATGTTAAAGTTACTTCAACATACAACATTATATATCATGAAGCTGCCAAATGCCAATCCAACCACTTACCTTTTTAGAATCTATGCAAAATCTATTAGTCTTTCCTCAAAATTGATCATTGGTGCTTTCTCTATTTCATCACTAGTAACATGAATATTAAATTATTCATAATTTATAAGTTGTTGAAATATCATTATTGATACATCTGTTAGCTAGTTTCCATGCTTAAATTGCCTCTTGGTAGGGAGTATTTCCATTTTCTACCAGAGTAAAATTTCTCCTTTTCTCTTTATTCGCTAACAGCTTGGATAATTTTAAATAACTCTTGACTGAAGAGTCATGTACACTGAGGTATGACTGGAAATCTAGGCTGGTATTCCTTAACAGAATAAATTTATCCACGCTTAGCATTCCCAATAAACACATGCAACACGTAAACTATTATTACTCGATTCTAATTAATTATTCACATTCTAACCTCAAATTTATCACTAATCATAGTCAACTAGTGCAATTTGGTACAAATATCCGGTGTAAGTAAATTTTGGGTGGCAATTTGAACTCAAGCTCATTTAACTCGCAACCCGTTAAGGTTAGACTCGATCATCGACCTGCCCATTTGTTGAAGGATTTCTTACATAAATTTTTCAAATAAGTTCGAACTTACCAACCTCTAGCCATTAATCATAGTTTTACCAAAACTAGCCAGACACATACAAAAATTGAAAACCCAAATAAATAAGGTTCTTTCTCTCCAAGAATCAAACGGTCTCCTTCCATATTTTTAAGCATGATCATCAACACTAGATGCAAGACGGAAAGAAAATTTTATGGACAAGGTAGCAAACAAGGTGATGAAATACAAAACATATATACACAAAATGCTAAAACTCGAAGCAAAAAAGAACTTTTTTCAATGGGTATGGTTGAAATTCATTGAAAATATATAAATGAGTTCATCTATAAATTTTGAGGAAGATTGGATGTGATTTAGACTGATTTGGTATCAAAACCCGTAGTTAAAATCAAGTTCAAAAATTCTTCTGCGGCACATATATCAAACATATATCATACACACAGATATACATGGATATACATGCGATACATGTTTGATATACAAATGATACACATATCATTTTTTTTTCATGTTTCATCTTCTACTTTGAATTTTTAATTCAAACCACCTCAAAACTCCACCAAATTATTCCAAAATTGAGATTCAAACTCCTTGAGATGTACCCAATCTATTCTAATAATACACACTCAAAAGAAAGCAAAATATTGACCTTGTTTTGGCTACAAATAGCTAATTGGCTAATATTGGTAACTTTTGGCTAATATTAGTAATATTTAATGAATTGACCAATTTTTGTGATAAGGCACTTATAAATAGACATAGTTGGTAGTTTTTCTTTGTTGAACTCGTCCACCTTGGCCGAGCCCATCTCAGCCCATCTAAGATTGGATTGATTTTTAGTCCAAATTGAACTATGAGTAACTTTATTAAAAATCTTTAAAATAATACGTTTTAATTTGATATGTTATATATGACCATTAGAAAAAGAAAAAAAAGTCTTAGTAAATAGTTCATAAGAAAATAACACACATTAATTAAAGCTTGATAAGATTTGGGAGGGTTGAATTATGACCCAAATTTTAGCGCATTTTGACCTAGCCCAAGTAACTTTTGGACAACTCATTGACCCGTCCATTTATTGTCACAACCCATTCCCGCTCAAAATCAGTCCAATCCGCCCGTTTAGAGATTGTCATTCTCAGGGATGCTATTTAAAGATTAATCAATACTTATTTTGTCTTGAAATTTTAAACTAAAAATTTTAACTTCTGGACAATTCAAGACATCTTTGTCCTGAAAATGAAACTGCAAAACTGAAATTCAGGACGCATTGGCTAATTTCTAAATAACAATCCTTTAGAGTAGCTACCTGGTGTCATTTTTACTAGGAAAACTTACACAAATGTCCCAAATAAGTCTCAACTTACCAACCTCTAGCCATTAATCATAGACTTACCAAAACTAGCCAAATACATATAAAAATTGAAAAACCAAATAAATAAGGTTCTTTCTCTTAAAGAATCACATGCAAAAATCTCCTTCCATATTTTTAAGCGTGATTAGCAATATTAGGTGCAAGACGGAAAGGAAATTTCATGGATGAGGTAGCAAATCAAGTGATGAAATATAAAAAAAAAATACTCCAAAAATCTAAGCAAAAAAGAAACTTTTTCAATTGGTATAATTGAAATTCATTGAAAACATATAGATAAGTCAATATACAAAATTTGAGGAAGATTAGAGGTGATTTGACTGGTTTTGTATCAAAATTCGTAATTAAATCGAGATCAAAAAAATTATTCTACGACACATGTATCAAACATGTATCACGCATGTATCTCACACATATGTATACATGTGATACACAATTGATACAAATATGATACATATGTGATACATAAATGATACACAGTGTGATATATATCATTTTTTTCATGTTCAGTTTTGACTTTGAATTTTAAATTCAAACCACCTCAAAACTTCACCAAATCATCCCAAAACTCAGATTCAAGCTCCTTAAGATGTACCCAATCTATTCTAATAATACCCACTCAATAGAAAGCAAAAATATAACCCTTTTTTGCTACAAATAGCTAATTGGTTAATATTAATAATATTTGGCTAATATTAGTAATATTTTATGAATTGACTAATTTTTGTAATATGTTATTTATAAATGTACATAGCTGGTAGTTTCCCTTTTTGCTAACACCCCTACCTCCTATATATACTTTAAAAAGTAGTGGATCGTAAAAGCCCAAAGCAGAAAAAGTAAAACACCTTTTCTACGGGCTAGACTCAATGGTAAGCTCACAAGCATGGAAAATTTTAGATTTCAAATCTTACCTTTAGGCCCAAAAATCGAAATAAGGATATTTTGGTTTTTAGTTACTTCTATGAGTCTATCCATGTATTGCAAATATAGATATTCTTATTTCACATTTGATACTGCATAACAAATTCTGGCACAATTTATGCAGATAATATGAATGTGGAGTTCAATAAGAGTATAAGACCAACCAAATGCTGTAAGTTATGCATTGATTATTTTCTGACCGTGGAGCTCACTGTGGTACCTTTGAGCTAACCTAGTTCTGGGTTTGACTCTTTGGTTGCAGTTAAATCTAGCTGGCTAAACTATCATTGACCTGGCGCAGGTAGGCCAAATTCTGCCGAGGGCTCTTTTTGTCAATGATAGTTTAGCCCTTAGGATGCAACTGAACTTCTCTGATTTTATGTTGTTATGGAGTCTGCTTTGACACAGGCACTAGAAGTTCCTCTTCCAAACCAATTCCCTCGTTCACCACCCCATTCCATTTCGCGCTAGTACATGACAACTTTTGCCTTGTTAGTGCCCTAAAGGGCTAAATTCATGCTTGATCCTTGAAAATTGTTGAAGTTGGGTGCTGGTGTTATGATTAACTATAATTCCCATTGATATTGGGAGGGCAGTCCATTTTTTTGCTGGAATGTTCTGAATGAAGTGCCATGCCTGCGACATGTTTGATTGATTGCCACAGTGACCTTTGGCTTGTCTGGTGAAGTCTGAGTAGCCTACTCATAAGTTTTGATTGAACTTGTGTGCAGTGTAAGAGTATTGGTGGGGCCTGCGCATGGTACCTTGCTTAGTCATATGTTAGTGTCTCGTGTTTGTGCTTCTAGAGTTGACTGCTTGTTACGTCTGTCCTAGCAATCTAAGTGCTTCTTTGCTCTCTGCTTATTCTTCTGAGACAATAATTCAGAACATTTTATGTTGGTGCTGGATCTTAGATTGCGATTTGAACCAGTGTCGCTCTCATTTGAGCTCCTACCTTGAAAATAGTGTTGTGAATGTGTCCTTCATACCTGACTACCATTTCCTTGGTACACACACACACACATGTTTGATATGCTTAATTACATAAGTGTGGGGTGGCACTTGTTGAATCAAGTAGGAAGCTTGTGGTTGTTTGTGTTACGGTTAAGTTATATTACCTGCCATTAAGTGTTTCTTTTGCTGTTTTAGGTATTTCACTGCTTGATACTGTTAAAAATTGATTGGGTAGGAAGAAGGTTGAATACTCCTCAATCTTATTTATCTTAACTTGCATGTGTAAATAATCATGTGCTATGGCTCCACTGTCCATGCAATGATGTTTTCTATCCTTAAGTTTGTGCAAATGAATTTGTTAATATATGATAGAGCTGTGTTTGACTAGAAGAGGGAAGTCTGAGTACCTCTTGACAGAGTTTTACTCCAGCTGATTTATGGTTGTTAGTGCTCTTATGTGCTTGATCTTGTGCTTTTCTGTGTAATTACTAGAGTAGTTTGGGACTCGAAAATCAATTACTGTCATATGTGCTTAAGTGCGTGATCTAAGCTTTTAGTTCCATGTATGCTAGTGTTTTCTCCATAATTTTCCTCAAGTATGCTCCCTTCTGGTTGGTTACTGGCCTTTTATAATTAGTTTTGAGCAGTTGTGTTGCATAACTTTGTGGTGAGACTTGAAAGAGTAGTATGATACCTGATATTTTCATGTGTATGAACCAACTTTCTGTGGGTTTTATGAATCATTGCAAAGGGTTGCGTGTATGGTAGTTTTCTGGAAAAAGCTAACTATTTGGAATTGATTGCACAACCTGAAGTTGAAGTTGCCCGGAACTAGTCGCAGGCAAAGTAGATAGCTGAATTGTGCACTCTTCCATACTTCATATTGATGTCATTGGTTAACTATGGTGCCTGATAACTGAACCTAATGGGAAAGTCAAGACCTGACTGCTATTGTATTCGTACAGCTGGGGCAACTATCTGAAGTTGTTTCTTTTGCAGTTACCTACTCATGGCTCCAAAAGCTAAGGCTCCGAAAGCGAAAGCCCCTCAGGCTAAGCCTTCCACATCCTGAGCTTCTGCCGGAGACAAAGGCAAGATGAAACTTACTCCTGAACAGAAAGCGGGCCAGCAGCCTCTGGGCCAAGAGACAGAAACCAGCAGCTCCTGCTCTTACATTTGTGGATGGTGCCGCCAAGAAATCCTTTAAGAAGTTAGCTGCAAAGAGGTACGTCCTTTGTGGAGGGCGCCTGGGGTGTTGAAAAATCTGAAGGATGATAGGCAATGGAGAGTTTTGTGTGAGGATGCCAGCCAGGCAATCTGACTATGGTGCAGGAATTGTATGCCAACTGGCGCCCTCAATTCAGAGTGCCAGTAGTTTGGGGTGTTGACCTCTCGGTTGCATCGGAGGATCTTAATGCCTTTCTAGGATTTCCAGATTGGACTGGATGGACTACGAACTGCAAAAGGAGCCTAGAGTATACAGACTTGCGACGAGTCTTATACGATGGGAATACCAAAGCAAGGTGGATCAAATCAGCAAACCAGGACCACTACTCCATGCCTTATAAATACTTTTCCAAGGAGGCACACATGTAGTTGGCCTTCGTTAGCAACCACTTATTCGGAATGCTCACAATACGAGGGTTAGGGGAGAGCGGGCGTTTTTGACGTATGGTATTATGACTGGCAGAGCTATAAATGTGGTTAGCATCATGCTCCAAGCTAAGAAAGAAAATTAGCCTTGGTTATTCGCTGCCAACACTTGACCAGGTATATGAGGCATTTCAGGGTTCTTCCGAAGAAGAGTGACCCTGAAAGGCCTCATATACCTGGTCAAGGTGTTGGCATAGAATAACCGAGGCTGTTGTTCTTTCTTAGTGCAATACATCTCTCGGAGCATGATGCCAGCTTCATTTTGTAGCCCTGCCAGTCATAATAGCATATGTCAAAAACGTCCACTCTTGGCATACTGGATAAGGTTGTTGCTAACGTAGGCCAGCTACATCTAAGCCCCAGTGAAAAGTATTCGTAAGGCATGAAGTGGTGGTCATGGTCTACTGATTTGATCGACCTTTTTTGGTATAACATCGCATAAGACTTGTCGCATGTCTGTGTATAGTCTGGTTTTTTTCCAATTCTGATAATCCATCCAATCGAATGGGTAGGTGTGGCCTTCTTCCCAGATTAGAGTTTCTAAGTCACCTTGAATCCCTCAAGCTGGTTTCCTACAGCTATCCAGCTAAACTTACTTACGAGTTCAATTTCCTCTAGAAACTAACGGATTGACTTTGTCAAAGTTTCGTCTATCTTGGACCCAAATATCGACCATTGTAGAACCGCCTAACTTGGAGATCCTAAAGTTATTCCTCAAAGCCTTTGAAGGGGATCACTGGAAAGTAAAAAATTCAGACTTTCCTGAACTTAAATAGTTAAAATCTAACAATCTCATCATCACACTTTGGTTTGTTTCCGTGGATGCTTTCCTAAGCTAAAATGTTTGGCTTTAACTAAATGAAAGAGGCCTAAGGAAATCCCTTCTCATTTTGGTGATGCAACACCTCTAACACGCATGTAAGTAAACTGGTGCACCTAATCTGCTGCCAAGTCAACCAAGGAAATTCAATGAATGCAACATGAAGATATGGAAAACCATGCATCCACAGTTACTATACAGCCTCCAGATCGGGCTAGAAGATCTTTTCCTTTGACTCTTATTTGGTATGTTCCTGTAATTTACTTTCAGGTTTGTCAGTATTGTACTTACATCTTTCAAACTGAGATGTGAAGATTAATCGAAATTTTTATGATGGTTCGATTCCCTTTCTTGCTCATAACATTGGAAGCGGTGCACTCAGGTTTTAAGGTTTTTGATATACATTCTATATGTTCTTAACTTTCTGGTGAGGAAGAAAAATCCTTTCTTTTATATACATTTCATTCAAGCTTGCAAGTTGAAAATGGAGGATCTGAGCTAAGTGGATAATCTGCTGAAGGATTTTAAACAATAAATTGGTAGAAATAAACAATTTAATTTTGATGAAACCTGTAATGGCTTTATTAGCTAGAGCTCACATATTTACACATCTCCCTCCCTCCAAATAATAAAAAGTGTATACTGTCAAAATCATATGCCTCCGATTTATAGGCTCGAGGGTCCGTCATGGGCCCGAGTTCGGGTGAGGTCGAGATTCGAGACCAATGGACCAAAATCGAGCTCGAAGACAAAGCGCAATGTCCGTAGATATGAGTACGAGGAATACCAGGCCCGAGTATGTCTGACTCCGAAATAGTACCGTTATGGATTTGTACCAAAACAAGCGAGATTCCTGTCACGTCCCCAAAGTCATGGCGTAAATCCCGGAATAGGATTGTACAATTCTGTACTAGGCGGTTAGACAGCTGTATCAAGAATATTCCCTACTGTAAATAGAAATATTCCTTATTTAGGGTTTCCCTATTATATAAAGGGGACCCCAATCATTTGTAACATCATTTGTGCACTGAGAATAGAATATACTCTACCTTTTTCGCCTGCTTTTCATCAGCATTATCCTTTAGCTCTATTGTTCTTACTTTGCTTTTATACTTGTTCTTATTTTACCAAGCCTACCTCGAGGTCCCTATGCACGAGGTCACTGCTGTTAAGTAACACTGGTTTGATTCACCTTTCTCTTTCTTTTTTACGTCATATTTCTTGATTATTAATTGGTATTCAATTAAATCACGTATCTTTAAAATCACAAATCAAATTTGATTTTTACTCGTATTTTTTGAGGTAAACAGTTTGGCGCCCACCGTGGAGCTAAAGATAATAGTGACTATTTCTTTATTGATTCTTGTTACACACGTTATCTTTACACTTTTTCTTGTCAAGATTTTTTCATGGGCAGTACAGGCCTTCATGCAGGGTTTGAACAAGCGAAGCTCGATTGCTTCTCGACAACTAAAGCAGAACTTGATCGAGTATCCAGCTGTGACGTGGTCACATGTGCAAAACCGTTACCAGTCAAAAATCAGAGTTGAGGACGACCAATTAGGAGCCACCTCGGGTTCAGTTCATCCTAACAGGTTTGTGGCCAAGTCCCCGAAGGATACGAACAGGGAATCGAGATCGAACACGAAAAGGCATCAACCAGATATCGATCGAAGGAACCACGGTTTAGGTCGAAACGCTCCTCGGAACGATCGAAGAAATGATCGGGGTCAAAGTTCTCGGGGACTCGTAAATGGAAACGGATTCAATAAGCATACCAATCCCGCAGAGGCTCCTTGGTTATCGGAGTACAACTTTAACGTGGATGCATAAGGAATTGTGTCGGCTATTGGAAAAATCAAAGACACCAAGTGGCTCAGGCCTATGCAAACCGATCCTTCTCAAAGAAACCCGAACTTGATGTGCAAGTATCATGGTACACATGGCCATAGGACAGAAGATTGTCGCCAGCTAAGGAAGAGGTGGCTTGGCTGTTCAACGAGGGACACCTTCGAGAATTTCTAAATGATCGGGCTAAGAATCACTTCAGGGAGAGAGACACAAGGAAAAATGAGCAAGAAGAACCACATCATGTGATCCACATAATCATTGGCGAAGTCAATGTCCCTCAACGACCTGTGTTCAAGCGTACCAAAGTATCTATCACCAGAAAAAAATGGACTCAGAGCTATGTGCCCGAGTACGTCTTATCATTCTATGACGAGGAAGTGGAAGGCATATCGCATCCTCATAACGACGCCCTAGTAATCTCTATCCTTTTGAATAAAATTCAAGTTAAACGTGTTTTAGTGGATCCAGGTAGCTTGGCGAACATAATCAGATCGAGGGTCGTGGAACAACTCGGCCTACGAGATCAGATATTACCTACATCTCGGGTCCTGAATGGCTTCAACATGGCAAGTGAAACAACAAAGGGAGAAATCATCTTGCCGGTAAACATAGTCGGGACCATACAAGATACAAAGTTCCATATCATCGAAGGTAACATGAGGTATAACGCGCTCCTCGGGAGACCGTGGGTACACAGCATGAGGGCAGTTCTTATTGATAATATGGATTGCTTTTCTTGGTCCCATTTATATATGACAGGGATTCCGCCGGAAATCACCACATATCGGCTGAGCATCGATCCCAGGTTCAAACCGTTAAAGCAAAAAAGGAGACCTCAGTCCGAGGTAAAACATGCCTTCATAAAAGACGAGGTAACCAAACTTCTTAAAATAGGATCCATTCGGGAGGTAAAGTACCCCAAGTGGTTAGCCAACGTAGTAGTAGTTCATAAAAAGGGAAACAAGCTTAGGATGTGTGTAGACTATAAGGACTTGAACAAAGCATGCCCGAAAGATTCTTTCCCATTGCCGAACATCGACCGAATGATCGATGCCACGGCTGGCCACGAGACCCTAACTTTTCTCAATGCCTATTACAGTTACAATCAAATTCAGATGAACCCGGAAGACTAGGAAAAACTTCATTTATTACTAAATTTGGAACTTATTGTTACAATGTTATGCCCTTCGGGCTTAAAATGCAGGAGCAACGTACCAACGCTTAGTTAACAAAATGTTCAAAGAACAGATAGGTAAAACAATGGAAGTTTATATTGATGATATGTTGGTTAAGTCCCTACGCGCAGAGGACCATTTGGCTCATTTGCAGGAAACGTTTGAAATCTTGAGGAAATACAACATGAAGCTTAACCCGGAGAAATGTGCCTTTGGAATCGGTTTGGGCAAATGTCTTGGCTTCATGGTGTCAAATCGAGGTATCGCTATTAACCCCGATAAAATCAAGGCCATCGAAAATATCAAGGTCGTGGATAGCGTGAAAGTCATGCAAAGGTTAACGGGTTGAATAGCTGCTTTGGGCCGGTTTATTTCGAGGTCATCAGATCGAAGTCACCGTTTCTTTTCCTTGCTGAAAAAGAAGAAGGATTTTTCATGGACCCCGGAATGCCAACAAGCCTTAGAAGAATTAAAGTGGTATCTGTCGAGCCCGCCTTTGCTTCACACCCCGAAGATAGATGAAAGGCTTTATCTCTACTTGGGCCGGGCTTATAAGCCTCAGTTTTAAATGGGCTCAAAAAATCCTAACCCAGCCCTACCTAAATAGCGAGCTGGGTTGGGCTGGCCTCACGGGCCAAGCCCATTTTGACGGCTCTACTTATTACCCTCAGATCTTTTCTCCGCATTTGTATCGAAAAACGATTTAGAAATAAATTTGAAATGTGCATCCTAACTTCCAAGTGATATTTGAGATGTTGCAGGCTCAGCAAATCGCCATCGCTCAACTCCAAAGTCAAAATAAGACCCCCCCCGAGTGTAGCTGAACATGTAAGCTATCGACGCGCTGAACCAACGCCAGAAGGGCCAAATGGAAACAACCCGGGGATGGACCCCACCATTATGAAAATGCTTGAAGAGCTCACTAAAAGGATCGAGTCCCAAGAAAAGAAAATTGAGGATAACGATAAGAAGGTGGAGACTTATAACTCACGTGTAGGACAGATACAGGGGGCACCTCGAGTTTTGAAAGGTCTAGATGTCAAAAAATTCTTACAAAAACCATTCCCTCAGAGCGCAGCCCCGATGCCCATTCCTAAGAAATTTCGCATGCCTGATATACCCAAATATAATGGGACAACCGACCCTAACGAACATATTACTTCGTACACTTGCAGGATCAAAGGAAATGACTTGAATGATGATGAAATCGAGTTACTGTTGTTGAAAAAGTTTGGGGAAACACTCTCAAAAGGAGCAATGATTTAGTATCACAACTTAGCTCCTAGCTCTATTGATTCATTCGCTATGTTAGCAAATGTCTTCGTTAAAGCCTACAACGGGGCCATAAAGGTATCCACGAGAAAATCGGATGTCTTCAAAATAAACAAAGGGATGACGAGATGTTAAGGGAGTTCGTGTCCATGTTTTAGATGGAAAGAATGGAGTTGTCGCCCGTTTCCGTCGACTGGACAGTACAGGCCTTCATGCAGGGTTTGAACAAGCGAAGCTCGATTGCTTCTCGACAACTAAAGCAGAACTTGATCGAGTATCCAACTGTGACGTGGTCACATGTGCAAAACCGTTACCAGTCAAAAATCAGAGTTGAGGACGACCAATTAGGAGCCACCTCGGGTTCAGTTCATCCTAACAGGTTTGTGGCCAAGTCCCCGAAGGATACGAACAGGGAATCGAGATCGAACACGAAAAGGCATCAACCAGATATCGATCGAAGGAACCACGGTTTAGGTCGAAACGCTCCTCGAAACGATCGAAGAAATGATCGGTGTCAAAGTTCTCGAGGACTCGTAAATGGAAACGGATTCAATAAGCATACCAATCCCGCAGAGGCTCCTTGGTTATCGGAGTACAACTTTAACGTGGATGCATAAGGAATTGTGTCGGCTATTGGAAAAATCAAAGACACCAAGTGGCTCAGGCCTATGCAAACCGATCCTTCTCAAAGAAACCCGAACTTGATGTGCAAGTATCATGGTACACATGGCCATAGGACAGAAGATTGCCGCCAGCTAAGGAAGAGGTGGCTTGGCTGTTCAACGAGGGTCACCTTCGAGAATTTCTAAATGATCGGGCTAAGAATCACTTCAGGGAGAGAGACACAAGGAAAAATGAGCAAGAAGAACCACATCATGTGATCCACATAATCATTGGCGAAGTCAATGTCCCTCAACGACCTGTGTTCAAGCGTACCAAAGTATCTATCACCAGAAAAAATGGACTCAGAGCTATGTGCCCGAGTACGTCTTATCATTCTATGACGAGGAAGTGGAAGGCATATCTCATCCTCATAACGACGCCCTAATAATCTTTATCCTTTTAAATAAAATTCAAGTTAAACGTGTTTTAGTGGATCCAGGTAGCTCGGCGAACATAATCAGATCGAGGGTCGTGGAACAACTCGGCCTACGAGATCAGATATTACCTACATCTCGGGTCCTGAATGGCTGCAACATGGCAAGTGAAACAGCAAAGGGAGAAATCATCTTGCCGGTAAACATAGTCGGGACCATACAAGATACAAAGTTCCATATCATCGAAGGTAACATGAGGTATAACGCGCTCCTCGGGAGACCGTGGGTACACAGCATGAGGGCAGTTCTTATTGATAATATGGATTGCTTTTCTTGGTCCCATTTAGATATGACAGGGATTCCGCCGGAAATCACCACATATCGGCTGAGCATCGATCCCAGGTTCAAACCGGTAAAGAAAAAAAGGAGACCTCAGTCCGAGGTAAAACATGCCTTCATAAAAGACGAGGTAACCAAACTTCTTAAAATAGGATCCATTCGGGAGGTAAAGTACCCCGAGTGGTTAGCCAACGTAGTAGTAGTTCCTAAAAAGGGAAACAAGCTTAGGATGTGTGTAGACTATAAGGACTTGAACAAAGCATGTCCGAAAGATTCTTTCCCATTGCCGAACATCGACCGAATGATCGATGCCACGGCTGGCCACGAGACCCTAACTTTTCTCAATGCCTATTACGGTTACAATCAAATTCAGATGAACCCGGAAGACTAGGAAAAAACTTCATTTATTACTAAATTTGGAACTTATTGTTACAATGTCATGCCCTTCGGGCTTAAAAATGCAGGAGCAACGTACCAACGCTTAGTTACCAAAATGTTCAAAGAACAGATAGGTAAAACAATGGAAGTTTATATTGATGATATGTTGGTTAAGTCCCTACGCGCAGAGGACCATTTGGCTCATTTGCAGGAAACGTTTGAAATCTTGAGGAAATACAACATGAAGCTTAACCCGGAGAAATGTGCCTTTGGAATCGGTTCGGGCAAATTTCTTGGCTTCATGGTGTCAAATCGAGGTATCGATATTAACCCCGATAAAATCAAGGCCATCGAAAATATCAAGGTCGTGGATAGCGTGAAAGTCATGCAAAGGTTAACGGGTTGAATAGCTGCTTTGTGCCGGTTTATTTCAAGGTCATCAGATCGAAGTCACCGTTTCTTTTCCTTGCTGAAAAAGAAGAAGGATTTTTCATGGACCCCGGAATGCCAACAAGCCTTAGAAGAATTAAAGCGGTATCTGTCGAGCCCGCCTTTGCTTCACACCCCGAAGATAGATGAAAGGCTTTATCTCTACTTGGCAGTGTTGGAGATAGTGATAAGTAGGGTACTAGTTCGAGAAGAGCAAGGTACACAGTTTCCTGTCTATTACGTGAGTCGTACTGTAGAGGATGCTGAAACTAGGTACCCTTACTTAGAAAAATTAGCACTTGCATTGATAAGCGCATTCGAAAGTTGAAACCATATTTTCAATGTCATAGGCCTTTCATTTTTGGTTTTTTTCTTCCAACTTCAATTTCAGAGCATTTGGGGTACCTTGGCTTTTCAAACTTTTCCGAGACGGTTAGCCACGTGGGACTCAACCTTGTCAGCTTCATTTGCCTTTATATGCACTTCAATTTGATTTTCTCCTTCCAAGAGTTTTGATTTGGAAGCATCGGCCGCCATGGCTAGTCGAGGTCGACTTGATGCCCCTGAAAAGGCTGGGTGCCTTTTTACGCATTAGCTCGTGTCAAACGAAAGCCCTGTAAATTAGTCTTACCATCCTTTCTTTGTCTTAGTTTCGGAATAGAGTTAGACCGAAAGGGATTCAAAGAAAAAAAACAATGGAATGGATAATGAATTTAGACAAGAGGTATCCCTTTTTGGGAAAGGAAAGAAAGACTTATCTGGAGTACACACGAGCTTCAATGATCATGACATGCCTTTTGGACTGGATGCCCGATCTGTGCAAACCGTCCGACTCTCAGAAATGTATCGCAACTTTTGCCTCGAAACCGAGAAACCTTTCCTAGGATTGTGTCGATGCTGATGGCTATGAGGATCTCCTTTTTGATCAGTGGCGCCCTTTGCGGGTTTTCACCAGTTGACCTCTCTCATTTCTCTTCTCATCGTCGCCTTGTAGTACTCTTTGCGAGTTTTCACTAACAAGACTCTCTCATTTCAATTTCTCTTCTTATCATCGCCTTACGGTCCCCGTGAGGGTTTTCACCAATAAGACTCTCATTTTATTTTCTCATATTGATTGTATTAGATCCAAACGATTGTGTCACCCCTTTTTTTACTACCCCCGGAAGGGTATAAGGGAGTCTTTTCCAATTTAAGTGACAACCGAAACAGGATTATTTTGTTTATTCAGAGTCACCACTTGGGATAATTTATGGTGTCCCAAGTCACCGGTTTAAAATCCCGAATCGAGGAAAGATTGACTCTGTTTTATAGTCCGCAAACACAGAAATTCGGGTAAGGAATTATGTTAACCCAGGAGAAGGTGCTAGGCATTTTCGGTCTCCGTGGTTCTAGCACGGTCACTCAACTGTTATTATTGGCCTAATTATCTGATTTTAAAATATTTTTAAATCTATGTGCCTTTTAAACTTTTAAACCGCTTTTATTTAATTAAATAATTAATTCAAGGTTATTTAAAACACATCGTAAGCCACGCTACATGAAATGCACCCATGAGTCACGACACGTTCTATTTAACCTTGTTAGAAGATTAGAACCGGGCCACATGAAATGTACCTCCGGATTTTAGTAATAACTGTGATAATCATATAATCAACGCGCCTAAAGCAAACTACGAAGTTCATTTTAATATCTAAATTAACGTTTGTGAGGGCCATAGATGATTTAATTTTGCTTATGGCACACCTCAATCTAAACTAAATACGTTCAATTAGGAGATTGCAAAGCTCTTTATCAATCCAATTCAGAATTAATCTCACTTGGAATTTAGTCTAGGGCCCAATTACAACTATGTGGCGAGGTACTTAAATAAATCTGATTGCTCAATAGAAAAGATCCAGTTGCATACCAACTGAGATTCGCGAATCATGCCTTGGGCTGGGCTTGAAGGTGAGCCCATCTCTCAGAATGAGAACCAATTACGCAACAGTAGGATTGCACCAAATACAGGTCCGACAAGGCGCTGGGCTTCAGTTACAGACCAGCCCCTTAAACTCAAAGTGCAAAAAAACGATTTGGGGGCGACGAAGGGGGTATAAACATTCTTTTAGGCCTGACATTGAGCCCAAACATGGCAAAACAACATAGAAGCAAAATTTGGAAAGCAAACAATACGTAAAACATTGAACAACTCATTTGAGGTTTTCAACAGATTTGAACATCCAATTGAAATTAATTGAGGCATTAATCTAAATTATTAAAACCAAATACATACTAGATTGTAATCCTTCATGAAACTGCCAGCTATTTTTCCACAATTCCATATGTAATTGGAGAAGAAACCAACAAACCCTTTTCAAAAGAGTAATCGAACATCGAACATAAGGTCGATTAAACTCCCATTCAGCTAAAGAACACAGAGAAAATAAGCTAATGATACCATCGTTTTACTCTAGATTTTCACACAGATTTAACACTTAAAGCATGAACTACTGAACATATGCCACTGAACAACTTCATTAACCAAAGACCATCACAATAGAATTACACATAACAAGAAAGAAATGGACAGGAAGAAATGGAGTGAAAGCTGAATAGCCTAAAAGAAACATGAAAACTAAAGCCTCAAACAAGAATAATCCTCATTGATTTCAACAAAAACATATCTTCCACACAAAAAATATATTCAAGTTGCATTTGTCATTCAAGGTTCAAAGGAGTACCTGGAACAACAGGAAACAACCAACAGAACTTTCAGCAAAGAAATTGAAATATCAGCAGCTTTTAAACAACAACAAACAGCAGTCCATCAATCAGCTTTTCATATTTTGAACCCAGAAGAAAACAACGATTTACTCTTGCTTTTAAAACCCAAGAAATATCAATAAACCAACTGCAATAGAACAGTACTTGATGGTTTTTTTGTATTTTCTTTCTAATTTTTGGGATCTATAACAGTGTATATAGTTTCAACTGTTTTCTAACCTTTTCAGGTTCTAATCTCTGCCTTCATAATGAAAGAAGCAAACCTTATATAGAAAGACCTAGGGCAGCAGAACTGATTTTAATATTACCCCTTCCCCCAATTTTATCTATTCATTTCAGACCCCAAGTTTTAGCCTTTTTGTTAAACCAACCTCAATCCCACCTTCATGGAAATTTTTTAGGCAGTTGTGAAAGATTTTTCCAATAAATAAATGTCCTAAATACTCTTTAAAGTTATGTTATTTACCTTCCACCACAACTGGGATTTGAATCCCTTCAAACAACTGAAAATCCCAAAACCCTCCACAACCCTTTGGGCCTTAGTGCTAATGGGCATGTCTGCATGCAAGGCAGGCCCCAAACCAAACAGAGCCCAAGACAAAACAGTTTTCGAAAGAAGAAGAGAGACGAAACGAAACAGCAATATTTCTGACTAAACGAATCAATAATGAACCAACTCGTCTGGACTAAAGAATCATAACAAAAACCAATCCAAGAAACTAGACCTAACAGTAAAGAAGTAAACTGATTTATATGCTAAACAAACTAAACCATATTGAGACGCCTAATAACAATTAGACAGACTAAATGACTCTGAGGTCAAGCACAAAGAAAAGAAAACTAAATTTCTTTATTCTTGAAGAAAAGGAGAAGAAGATAAAAAAAAGAAGGGGAATGGAGAGATAGAAAAAGGACCAAGAGAATAGAAATACCTAATACTTTGGGCGGACAGACGACATGGATTAGGTAACACCCCGGCCTTTCGGATTTAAACCAAAATGAGTGTTAATTGACTGTTCTTATGAGAACAAACGGCTAACACTCGTTTCAGGCCAAATTTGTCTTTAAAGATTGGAGAACACGAACCCAGGCCTTTGCATGATGAATCAAGGAAGGGAATGAATTTAGGGTTTTATTTTTTTTTAGATTTGAAATTAAGGGAGACGGGTGGAGATTTTGGGGAAATCGACACTGGCCTAGTGTTTGAGGGAGTATGGGGAGTGTATGGTTAATTTTTGTAGGGTTTGGAGGTCCACCGCCGCCAATGGCGAATTCCGGTGGGCGGCGGATGGTGGTGAGAGATAGGGTTTGAGGGAGATGAAGAATTAGGGATCCTAAGTTACACTGATGACATTCAGACATTGTTAAGTGAGAAGGGGAATGCTTTCGCAGCCGTTGGATGAAACCAGATGAAAGTCCAGGATCCCTTTTTAAACTTTTGAACTCAAAACGACGTAGTATTGACTCAGTACTACGTCGTTTTGGTTGTCTCCATGCCTAATAGAATCGGACCGAGTGTGGATTGGGGCCTGGGCAGAATTGACGGGTTGAGGGGGGAATTCGTTTGGGCTTTATTGAATTAGCCCTAACAGCCCTTCTAATCTTCCTTCTCTTCTTTTTTTCTTTTTCAAATGTTTTCTTTTTCTTTTCAATTAATTAAAACCTAGATTGGACTCTTAAACTAAATTAACCTACACAATTAAGCTAATTATCCGACATAATAATTATAAAAAATTAGTTACTCCTAAGTTAAACAAGGAAATTACTAATTTAAAATTAAAAGGCTAAAAATGCAGAAATAAACTATTTTGGTGATTTTCATTTTTTTAATGATGCAAATAATTTACTAATTAACCTAGAAATGTAAAAATAAATCTTAAATGCACATGCATGGTATTTTTTATATTTTTCATGATTTTAATAAGATAAACATACACAGAAAATGCAAATAATTAGCACAAGTTTCCACAAAATCCTATAAAATTGTAAAAAATGGAAAAAGAAATATTTTTCTTATATTTTATGGGAGTAATTAGGGAAAAAATAACATGATCACAGCTGCCCCTCTTTGCTCGAAAACTCGAAGAGTTTTCGTGCAAAGATAAAGTGAGCGGATACGAGCAATTTTTGCCCGTTTGAATACTCTGTGGGAAGCATTTTTTGAAATATTTGACCGCACCCTGCTTCCGAGGTTGCCTACATATCCTTGGCCATAAAGGAATCAGGTTAGTGTAGTTCGAAAAGTTTTGGTAGCTGGGACTACCAGGAAGCTGTGATTTCACTATTGCTGCTGCTGCTACTGCTTGATGAACTCCTTATTACACCAAGACAAAATAAAAGAAGCTAGACTAAACTATAATTTATGAATTACAGGAATCCTATCTATATTTCTTCAAACTTGATCTTGCAGTTTCTTCTGCTCTGTTGACTTGTACTTTCTGGGTGAGCTTCCTTTGCTGACTTGAATTGTATTCTGAGGTGCTTTCCCTTTGTTCTCCAGGTGGACGCCTGATTGCTGAACTTGACCCGTTTTCCTTTGAACATTACTGTTTTCCCTTTGTTCTTCAAGTGGGCGCCTGATTACCAACATTTGAATTATCTTCCTTTCCTCCGAAACTTGACTTGTTTTCCCATTGTTTTCCAGGTGGGTGCCTGATTGCTGAACTTGCACCGTCTTCCTTTGAACATTGTTGCCTTCCCTTTGTTCTCCAGGTGGGCTCCTGATTACCAACATTTGCACTATTTTTCCTCGAAACTTGAACTGCTTCCCTTTGTTCTCCAGGTGGGCTCCTGATTACCAACACTTGAATTGTTTTCCCTTTGTTCTCCAGGTGGGCTCCTAATTACTAACATTTGCACTGTTTTTCCTCGAAACTTGAATTGCTTCCCTTTGTTCTCCAAGTGAGATCCTGATTACCAACACTTGAATTGTTTTCCCTTTGTTCTCCAGGTGGGCTCCTGATTACCAACACTTGAATTGCTTTCCCTTTGTTCTCCAGGTGGGATCCTAATTACTAACATTTGCACTGTTTTTCCTCGAAACTTGAATTGCTTCCCTTTGTTCTCCAAGTGAGATCCTGATTACCAACACTTGAATTGCTTTCCCTTTGTTCTCCAGGTGGGCTCCTGATTACCAATATTTACACTATTTTTCCTCGAAACTTGAACTGTTCCCTTTGTTCTCCAGGTGGACTCCTGATTACTAACACTTGAATTGCTTTCCCTTTGTTCTCCAGGTGGGCTCCTAATTACCAACACTTGAATTGCTTTCCCTTTGTTCTCCAGCTGGGCTCCTGATTGCTGAACTCGCACCGTTCTCTTTTGAAACTTGAGTTGTTCTCCCTTGTTTCTCCAGGTGGGCGCCTAATTACAACAGAGTAGACAAAACAAAGAAAATTTTCTGTCCCAGTTTGGTAGCTGGGCACATCTGTGAGTGTTAATTGAATCATATTACCCAATATCTCTAAGAATTCGAAAGCTAGATCCCACTATCCAGGAGGATCCTGAAAACTCCTAGTTAAATGACAGTTTTAAAGCTAAGTTATATTTTCTAAAGGTATAACTTCCGCTAAATCTTGTTATCCATGGAGGTCTTAAACTAAATCCCATTATCCATGAAGGTCCTGAAAATTTCTAATTGAGTCTCGTCCTAAAAATGAAAACTTAAAAACCAACTTATAGTTCCTCAAAGTAGAGCTTGTGCTAGATCTTGTTACTTATAAATGTTTTGAATTTTAACTAAGTCCCATTGTCTAGGAGGATCCTGAGAATTTACGGTCGAACCTGTCCGGTACTTGCTTTCCTTACGGAGGGTTTCTCCGGAACAAACGAAATTTTCTGCCCCTGTTTCAATCAAAGAAAAACCTTGTCAGCTTAAAAATGTGGTGGTTAGTTTGCGGCCTTCTTGCTGAAGGTGGACCTTTTGCTGTCGTGCTTTGCTTTGACTGGCTGCTTTGAACTGGCCGAGAACTGTTTGTCTTTACGTTTGAATTTTGACCTACAAGACCTTGAATGACCTGAATGCTCTACACCCAACCTGCTGTTTCATATTTTTGTCCTTCCCATTTTAACCTCTGTATATTCCCCGAAATGTACAAACCAACTCGATTGCTTGAACTTTCATTAACACCATACCTTTATTTCTGCATCATGCTACTTCTGCATTCTTTGACCACATTTTGCTTTGTGCAATTTTGGAAGTTGGTAGTAGGCTTTGCGATCCTTTCTTTTGCTTTGCAAGGCTAACATTGAAAAAGCCTTAGAGTAGTAGACCCAAAATGAAATGAAATGCAATGACTCCGATAGTTATGAGTAGAGAAGAAGAAAAATCAAACGGAAGGACTATTTGAGGAAGAAAAGGAAAATGGACTTATCTGAGTGAAGCTGCTGGCATTGATCATGACATGCATTTCGGATTAGTCAGCCTAGCCTATCCAACCAATCTTCTTTTCAATCTTCACACTTTATGCCTGGGGTTCCGATAATCTCACTCCTTTACCAAGTCAACAACCTTGTTCGGCTTGCGGTGCCCTAAAGTATTTTCACGCGCAAACCTCTCTCATTTATTCATCTCTCAACTCACCATCGCTTTATGGTGCCCGTGAGGTTTTTCACCAATAAGACTCTCTCATTTTAATTTCTCTCAGCTTTCGGTCGTCTTACGGTGCCCGTGAGGGTTTTCACCAATAGGACTCTCTCATTTTTCATTTTTCCTGCTCAAAACGGAGTGTTGCCCCTTATATGAATTACACCTCTATTTGCTCGTCTTGGCATCTCTCGAAGACTGACCGGAAGGTCTTTCTTTAGACCGTAATGTGGGCTTTTGGATAGGGTTAGAAATAAAGGGTATCACAAATGCTCAAAACAACTTGAATGGGTTCAAAAGTATAACTTTTGGAATTAGATTTCTAACAACCACAACTTCTGCCCCAGTTTCTTTGCTTGGGGGCTTTTGAATTTTTATTTTGATGGGACCGAACCGTGAGGCTGCCTACGTGTCCTTAAAAGGAATCAGGTCGAACGTAGTTCATGTCATGGGAATTGCTTTGTGGTTGTTACTTCTCTCCTTTCCTTTCTTTCTCTTTTTTTTCTTTTCTTTCTTTCTTTCTTCTTTTTTTTCTTTTTCCTTTTCTTTTCTCTTTTTTCTTTCTTTTCATTCTTTTCCCAGTCTTTCCTTTTTTTTCTCTTCTCTTTCCTTCTTTACTTCTTACTTACCTTTTGCGTTCGTGTTTCTGAATTTTGCTACTGATTCCAAAAGAGGGGTATGAAAGGAAATAAATAAAGCCCAAAGGGTTAACAAATGATAAAGTATTTAGGTAGCAGAACAAAATGCTTTCGTCCTTCTAATCTTCAAAATATGCCTAATACAAACAAACACAATTTAAACCAAAGACATCATACATAATATCTTTTGACTGCATCAGAATTGATAGCCATATCTACACATTTGCCTTCTATATCTGTTAAATACAAAGCACCATTAGACAACACTCTCGTTACGATGAACGACCCTTGCCAATTTGGGGCGAACTTGCCTTTCGCTTCAGCCTGATGTGGAAGGATGCGTTTCAATACTTGCTGACCCACTTCAAATTTTCGCGGATGCACCTTGTTGTTGTATGCTCTTGCCATTCTCTTTTGATACAACTGGCCATGACACACTGCTGCCAATCTTTTCTCATTAATCAAACTCAATTGCTTCAAACGGGTTTTGACCCACTCATCATCATCAATTTCGGCCTCAACAACAATCCGAAGGGATGAGATTTCAACTTCTGTGGTTATCACTGCTTCGGTGCCATATACCAACAAATAAGGAGTTGCACCTACTAAAGTGTGAACAGTAGTGCAATAACCCAACAGAGCAAAGGGCAACTTCTCATGCCATTACTTGGAACCTTGCACCATTTTCCGCAGTATCTTCTTTATGTTCTTGTTGGCTACCTCGACTGCTCCATTCGCCTTGGGGCGGTATGGGGTGGAATTGTGATGCATAATCGTGAACTGTTGACATACCTCTTTCATCAGATGACTGTTAAGATTAGCAATATTATCTGTGATGATCATCTTTGGGATTCCGAATCGACAAATGATATTTGCATGCACAAAATCGACCACTGCCTTCTTGGTCACAGATTTAAAAGTTTTAGCTTCAACCCACTCAGTGAAATAATCAATGGCCACCAGAATGAACCTGTGCCCATTACTGGCTCAATTTGTCCAATGACGTTTATGCCCCAAGCAACAAAGGTCCATGGTGTGGACATTGTGTGCAATTCAGATGGTGGAGAATGAATCAAATCCCCATGTAATTGGCATTGATGACATTTGCGCACAAAACCGATGCAATCTCGCTCCATATCAGGAAAATATGTTTTCAGGGGTTCGTATTCTCCATCCACGAGATTTTCAGCAAGGTGATCTGTTATTGCCTGTCCTTTGATTGCTTTCTGAGTCACGTAGACAATGTCAAATTCACTCAACAGGATTTGCCACTTGGCCAGCTTGCCAGTGGGCATGGGCTTCTAAAAGATGTACTTCAAGGGATCCATCCTTGATATGAGATATGTAGTATAGGCACAGAAGTAGTGCCTCAACTTCTGAGCTACCCAAGTCAAAGTACAACAGGTGTACTCTAACAGAGAATACCGAGCCTCGTATGGGGTGAACTTCTTACTGAGGTAATAGATGGCCTGCTCCTTCCTCCCTGTTTCATCATGCTTCCCTAGAACACAACCGAACACTCCATTCAATATTGCAAGGTAGAGTAATAGAGGTCTACCAGGCTCAGGCAGAACTAAGACTGGTGGTGTTGATAGGTACTCCTTGATTCTGTCGAAAGCTTTTTTGGCGATCATCAGTCCAAGTGATAGTGGCGTCCTTCTTTAACATCTTAAAGATCGACTCACAGATGATCGTAGATTGTGCTATGAACTGGCGGATATAGTTAAGTCTTCCCAGGAAGCTCATTACGTCCTTCTTGTTCTTTGGCGGTGGCAGTTCTTGAATAGCTTTGACCTTAGATGGATCCAGTTCTATCCCTCAGCGACTCACAATGAACTCAATTAGTTTTCCGGCAGGAACCCTAAATGCACATTTTGCGGGGTTCAGTTTTAGGTTGTATCTTCTCAGTCTGTTGAAGAACTTCCTCAAATATTCCATGTGGTCAATGGCTTTTTTGGACTTTATGATGACATCATCTACATACACCTCAATCTCCTTGTGTATCATATCATGGAAGATAGTAGTCATGGCCCTCATATAGGTAGCCCCTGTATTCTTTAACCCGAATGGCATCATCTTGTAGCAGTACATCCCCCACGGCGTAATGAAAGCCGTTTTCTAGCATCTTCTTCGTCCATCCAGATCTGATGATATCCTGCGAAGCAATCTACAAATGATTGCAACTCATGCTTGGCGCAATTGTCGATCATGATATGTATTTTCGGCAAGAGGAAGTCGTCCTTTGGACTGGCCCGATTGAGATCCCGGTAGTCGACACAGACTCTGACCTTCCCATCCTTCTTCGGCACCAACACAATATTGGCTAACCATGTCGGATATTCTACTACCCTAAGTACCTTTGACCTGCTTAGTGACTTCTTCTTTGATTTTCCGACTTATGTCGGGTTTAAACTTTCTGAGCTTCTGTTTTACCGGTGGACATGTCGGATCAGTTGGCAGTTTGTGGGCCACAATAGATGTGCTCAAACCAGTCATGTCATCATATGACCAGGTGAATATGTCCTCATATTCCTTCAGAAATTCTGTGTTTTCTTCCTTTTCTAACGGTGACAAATGAACGTTGATCCGAGTTTCTTTGATATTTTCTGCATCTCCCAGGTTAACAATCTCGGCCTCGTCCAGGTTGGACTTAGATCTGTTCTCAAAATTTTCAACCTCCTTAACAATCTTTTCCGGTATATCTTCCTCTAAATTTATGTCCGTTTGTTGTGTTGTCTCGTTGCATGTCACGACCATTGGTTCATCAATATAGGTAATAGTAATGCTGTATAAGTAAAGTAATGAGAGAATATAATAAGAGTAAGATTTTTAAGGAAACTAAAATGCTTTGATAAATTTCATAACTGTTTTGAACATGGGAAGATCTTATTGCAAAAATTAAAAAATGCAAAAGGAAAATAAACTAGTAAAAATAAAAGATAGTGCATGATGCTTTGTTCAGCCTTGCTACCCCGAGGCTTTCCGAGCTCTGGTGGTTCTGATGGTCCAATTGTTGAGGCATGCTCCTCGGCTTACGGCCTGTATGGAAGGGCCTTCCTCCCCCTCCTCCTCGAAAATGACATAACAATCCATGTCATCATCTTTTAAGAACAAATTCCTTACTGCTGCCTCAGTGCTTCCTCTTCTTCCGACCCATAGATAACATCGGCTGGCTGGAAAGTCTGCTCCAAATGTGGTATTGGCTGATCTAGCGGGTAGTATGGACCGCGCCATGGTGGAGACCAGTTGTTGAATTCCTCCCAAGTATACTCATATCCCAGACCGAAAGTGGTGTCATGTTTCTTCAGTTTGATAGGCTTGGCGATTCCTTGGAGGTTCTTGCCAAGTCTCTTGTCAGGTTCATATCCGCACCAATTTAGTATGCTCTCAATTTTGTTGTCCCACCATTTGTCTTTGTCAACGACGTTGACTCGCTCGATGTGGTGATAGGTTTCCCCGCCTATCCTTCTCCTTCCTCCAATCGCTAGGATGGTTTAGCGACTGTATATGGGATTGCTACCATCACCGTGAATGATCACCTCTTGGTGGTTCCACTCAAATTTCACCGCATGATGCAGTGTCGATGCTACGGCCCCAGAGGCATGAATCCTTGGCCGTCTCAACAGCAAATTGTAAGATGTCGACACGTCTATAACTTGAAAATCAGCGTCGAACCAAGTAGGCCCCATTTGCAAACACAGGCTGATTTCCCCAATGGTGGATCTTTCGGAACCGTCGAAAGATTTGACGTTGATGGTCCCGTCCTTGATCTCATGCAGACCCTTTCCCAATGTTCTGAGTGTTACCAACGGACAAATATTGAGGTAGGACCCTCCATCAATTAGGACCCTAGTGATAAAATAATATTCGTATTGCACGATGATGTGCAACGCTTTGTTGTGACTCAACCCTTCTAGTGGCAGCTCGTCTTCATGAAAAGTGATCTTGTGACTTTCCAATACCTGCCCTACCATGTTTGCCATTTCTCCTCCGGTGATGTTGCTTGGTACATATTCCTCACTCAGCACCTTCAACAAGGCATTCTTATGTACGTCTGAACTTTGCAGCAAAGCTAGGATAGAATCTGTGTCGGTGTTTTGTTCAGCTGATTAATGACTGAGTATTCCTTAGCTTGTATCTTTCTCTAGAGATCATCGGACCCGATTTCAGTGATGGTCGGCCGACCAGAGGCCTGCTTACTCAACTCAGCTAAATGCTCCGGAGTATAAACCCTGCCGGTTCTTGTCATACGCTGTGCCGCAACTGTTTCCCCGAATTTAGCTTTCCCTTTCCTTCTCACCTCGGCTGTGTAATCCCAAGTTATGGAATTTATATGGAACGGTGTTACGTCCGACATTGTTACTGGGATGGGCACCTTTACTCTGAACAGAACATGTATTTTGGAGGGTAGAACCGCAACTTCAAATGGTGCGGGTGCATTTGCTGGAGACCCAAACTCGACTTCAATTGGTGTTGGCGTATTTGTAGGGGGTGGTGCTTAAAATTCAAGTGGTATAAACATGTTTACCTCGGCATCCCCAGAAGGCTAAGTCTGGACTACGATCAGATTGAGGGTAACTATCGGCTTCTTTGGTTCGTCACCTTCTGTGATTAAACTAATCGATCCTTTGGGATCCCAATCATCCTCTATTTCAATCATGTGAACACCTCCACCCTTATGGTCCGGTAGAGGGTTGTTGTGGACATTCGGAGTAGGCTCCTTTGCTACAATGATCTTGTTATCGATCAGAGTCTGGATCTTATCTTTCAGAGAGCGGCATTCATCAATGGTATGTCTCTTTATGCCGGAATGGTATGCACAAGATTTATTTGGATTGACCCACTGAGAAAGGTTTTTAGGGGTTATAACAGGGATAAGGGTGACATAACCAGCAACTTTGAGCCTTTCGTACAGCTGGTCGATCGGTTCAGCAATGGCGGTATACTGTTTGGGGGGTCTGCGATTGAAATTTGGTCGTGGTCTAGGAAAGTTTTGACGTGTGGGAGGTGATTGATAGTGGGATGGCTGAGCATTGTGGGCTTGGTAGACATGTGCGGATTGGGAATATCTGGGTGAAGTATGTTGATATGTGGGAGGTGGGGGTGATTGGTAAGTAGGTGGTGGAGTTTGGTAAGAGGGTGAGGGTGCTTGGTAATTCGGGGTAGGCTGATATGTGAGTAGAAGTATCATATAGGCTGTAAAGCCTTATTGGTATCTTGCAAAACTTCAAAGTTTGTAACCATACCACTTTTGATGCCTTCCTCGATCCTTTCCCCTAGCTTGATGATGTCGGAAAATTTCTGGCTCTCAATCAACATCAACCTTTCATAGTACTGCGGGTCTTGAGCCCGGATGAAAAACTTGTTCATTTGTTCTTATTCTAAAGCAGGTCTGGCCTTAGTAGCTTTTGATCTCCAGCGAATGGCATACTCGCTGAATGTTTCCGTAGATTTCTTCTTTAAGTTCTGGATGTAGAACACATCTGGTGCATTTTCTGTGTTGAACCTGAACCTATCCATAAAGTCGGACGCCATACTCACCCAGTTCGGCCATTTCTTCGGGTCTTGGCTAATGTACCAAGACAGAGCATCTCCCTTCAGACTCCTCATGAAAAGCTTCATGCGAATCCTTTCGTCTTTCCCTACTCCAACCAGCTTGTCGCAGTATGTTCTCAAGTGAACTCTCGGATCCCCTGTACCATCAAACATCTCAAACTTTGGAGGTTTATACCCCAGGGTAGTTCGACATCCGGTTGTATGCAAAGATCTTCGTAGTTCAACCCTTCAATCCCCTTACTTCCTTCGACACCCTGAATTCGACTAGTCAATTTCTTAAGTTCCGTAGTCAGGTTCCTGATGAGTGAGTCTTTATCATCAGATTCGGGTGTGCTTAAGATAGGTTGGGTGGAGGGTGGCATGGTTTCCACATAGATGGGGGTGTTATGGTGGAAATGGTCATTTGTGGAATTCAGAGGTTCTGGGATGATTAGTAGAGTGTGGAAAGTATTGCAGTGGTGGTGAAGAGCGGGATGATTTTGTGGTTTTGGGATGTTTTGTGGAGGCGTGGGGTTCTAAGCATTTGGAAAATTGATATCTGGAGTGGTGAGGGAAAATGACAATTTTGCCATATTCCGAACCTGATCAAGTTCCTCCTGAAATTTCAACAGTTTCTGCTTGAGTTGGGACGCACTTTCTTTAGAGACCTGAGCACCAGGAGTGACCTCTACCCATTTAGTTGAGTTTTCCTTTCTGGTGTCATTCAAATCTTCCATCTTTCCTTTGTTCCTGCTTTTGATAGGACTAGGAGGAGGAGTGGGTGGAGGGCCCTTTGATCTTGTGGAATATGATGACGATGCCGGAGTACACGAACTAACCTTTAAGGAGGGGATTAAATAAAAAAGTAAAAACAAAAAGGTAACAAGTCAGTGGGGATTATAAGGAAAAGATGTTGCGATATTTAAACACATAATGCAAGAATGTAAATCGTGTCCTAATTTGGGAGCCTTGTTGTGCCCGAGGTAGGCCTAGTGACAAATCGATTTGGAGAACTTAGAATGCTAAATGCCTCATTTTATTGATAAAAGTAGACGAGTCCCAAAATGACACTAAATAACAAGGAATAAAATGTCACTAGTGGCCATTGGCCTTATTACATTTCTTAAAGCAAAAAGAAAAGATTCCTATCTATTTGGTCCCCGCAGGACCTTCCTCAGGTTGAATGCTCTCGTTAATCAAATCCTCCAGCTCGCGTAGGTTCACCAGTAGAAATGCCTTTTCCATGTGTTCTCCTTTGTTTCCTTCAGTGCTTTGGCAGTCGGTGACTCTCTTCCTCACTTTCCCTTCCAATTCCAGCAGACTGTACTCCAGATATTCCAACTTTTCGTAGCTTTGGTGGCCCTCTCTTTCCACTCGTTGATTTGGTCATTTGATGGAAGACTCCTCCACCAGTCCAACAAGAGTGAGGATGTACTAACCATATCGAATCTGGGGACCTCGTGCCTCATGTTTCTGCAAGACAAAAGGGTTAGGCCCTTACCCCCACCAGACTCGACTATTAAATACCAATAATTGGCATAAAAGCATTTAGTTCTCCAAATAAATGCACAAAACGTGATAGTGTCCGTTTGGATTTTTGGGAAACCCAGTGGACTTTGGACAAGGCTATCTTAAAGAGTCATTATGCGGACAACATAACTGACTCGGCTAGGTTTGACCATGATGCATGCGAAGTTTCAACAAAGTAAGGTTTCTATGGGGTTTTAGACTGGTACCCTTGAGCGGACAACTCAAGAGGGAAAGGCACAGAACCGTCGACTACACCGTTAATCGACTGGTTTTACCGCAAATACATCTTCGCCGAATTTAAAGGGTGATAATATCGGAAGAGTGCAACCACTCATTATAAGTGTTGCTATGGTATTTGTTTGGCACGAGTGGAATATGATGTTGAAAACATGCTTATGAAATAATTAAAACAAGTTGTCACGTATTTGCACGTTCATAAAGTAATAATTACAATGATTTAAAACAGTAATAAAGGAGTACAGTAAAGGAAAACAGTGAAAGAAACAAGAGATAAGTTAGTTTTTGCAGTAGAAGAGGGAATTAAATGCTTAAAGGTATTAAACAAATAAAACACATAAGAAATGTAAATTCACAGCAATAGCTTGAAATGGTAAAAGCCTAAAAGTCATCCCCAGCAGAGTCGTCATGCTGTCGCGCCCCCTTTTTCTCGCGAAATCGGGTTTATGACATTTGGGAGACAACTCGTTCCCGTTCGGGGATTGGGTTTTGAATTGAAGAGTCGCCACCTAATGATTTAAGTGCATTTTGACACTAGGAGGGGTTTGTTTTGAGTAACCAGATATTGGGTAAGGGCTTGAAATTATCCCAAGGGGAAGGTGTTAGGCACCCCTCAGGATCCACTAGTGTGGTTCCCGGCCAAACTATTGTTGTGACTTAAGTGCAAATAACACATAGGCAAATAAAGGCTTCAAATAAGAGGGGATTTTCACGTAATGGTTACAAATAAACAAAAGTAAGAAAAATAAACTAAAAGGAGTTGATTTTCTTAAAAGAAATGGTTTTAAAAGATTTAAAAGAAACAAAGAAAACAAAGGGAAGGGGGTCCTAGGTTTATTAATAATATGGATCACCCCACACAACATCCGGTAATCACTCCTCAGTGAGGGGCTACACGTGATGTTATCGCGTGGTCATCATATCCATATCTACCTTTTCCCACCCCATTAAGGTATTAAAGCGCGGAATAGTCTCGTTTACTTATTGCATGCTATTACCCGCCCCGATCCTGTCAGCCCCGAAGGCACTTGAGACTACTAATCCTAAAGGGAGGAGGTATTGGGCTTATTTGTGGTTTCAAAAGGTAAAATACTAAGGCGACAAAAAAAACATATAACAAGTTTGGGGAAGCATATAAACAAATAAAAGGGCTCAACAGACCTCCTTTAAACCAAAGAAAGCACATAAGGTAGCATGACTTGCATGTACTGTTTATGGTCTGATTAAAACTTAAACGGTGGAGGCAGATTGATTTATTACATAGTTCAGATAAGAAGCTCGAATCAGGCTTGCCTACTGGTTGTAGCTGATAAAGGTCTGATTCAGTTTATAAACTTTCACCCTATGGTTTGCCTAAGTGTTAGACAAAGACCCTATAGGCATGATATCTACTGATTTCAGAAATAATGAAACAAACATGAATACATACTGAGAAAATCATCTGTTATTAAAGAAAGGCGAGTTTTAATAAAAGAGCATTCATCATTGTTACTGGTTTTAGACCTATAAATGAGTGAAATGATTTAGATTCAATTACGGCTCCTATAGGCATGCTTTCTATGTGTTGTCGATGTTGGACACTCTTATAAACGTAGTAAAAAATGCAGAAACCTTATAGGCATGACATCTAGATGCTGAATTTCGTTTAAAGCCTATGAACATGATATCTAATTGCAGTTGATTATTTAAGACCTACGAACATGTTTTCCTGATGAGGAATGCATATGCAAGATTCAGAAAGAACCTATAGGCCGGATATCTACATGATGTGCATAAATTCAAAAAATTCCTATAGGCAGGATATCTATACGCTTATGCAGAAGTTCAGAAATGGACTATAAGCATGGTATCTATATGAGAATGCAGGATTCCTATAGACATGGTACCTATATGAGAATGCAAGATTCCTATAAACATGGTATCTATGCAGAAATTCATAAACTCCTATAGGCAGGTTATCTAGACGCGAATGCAAGATTCCTATAGACATGGTATCTATATGAGAATGCAGAAATTCATAAACTCCTATAGGCAGGTTATCTAGACGCGAATGCAAGATTCCTATAGACATGGTATCTATATGAGAATGCAGAAATTCATAAACTCCTATAGGCAGGTTATCTACCCCTTTTGCATACATAGTTACCCTCCCTTTTTGCTGACCAACCCCGAGAGTTTTATTACAAAATTATTACAACCCAGAAAAAGTAAAGTAAAGGAAAAATACATCAGAAATTAAAAAGTACAACCAAGGAGAGCCTGATTCAGACTTCCTGTCTGAAGTATGAAGTAAATCAACTCCAAGAGATCATATTTCAAAGCCTTTCTCTTATTTGGGGTGTGTCAGAGTTCCCTAAGAGTCTCATATGAACTTCGGGCAGTGCTTACACCCAAATGTATCATGGATTAAGCCATAGTGCAGTGTGGAAGGGCCAGCCCTTAGGTATCCAAGTTCAGAGAGAGATCGAGGTCCCAAGGCAGGGCTCACAAAAGGGGGCAAAACTTAGGGACTAAGAGAGAGTACAAGTGCAGAAGTAGGATTCTGAAAGGGGAAAAAGGACAAGGGAAGTAGCTCACATCATTACGCATAAGGGTATAGGGGAATGGGAAGTTGCAAGAGGCAACAGAAAAGCGGACTGAAGGGCATACCCAGCAATGGGAGATGCTGGCACACCATCTAGCCTATTTTCTTAGAGGTCAAGACCCCAGTGATTCAAACTTAATTCATGGACAACAACTTACATTGCGATGCCTTAAGTCACCACTCAAAACACATAGGGGTGATAGAGGAATGGGGGTTCATAACAAAACACACATAAGGAAATCAGCATGCTAATTTAAGTGTTGAGATATACAGAAATAGCACATGAACATGGATACAAAAGCAGTAATTACACATTGTTGTGGTGCTAAGAATTAAATCAGGACATACCAGTTTTCAGGGAAACAAGTAAAGGAAAAGCAGTAAGTCTTGTAAAACAGGCCACAGTGCAGTCAAGAAGAGAATATTATTATGAGAGAGTGTGAGTTCAGAAGGATTCTGATGTTGTAGTGTGTGATGAGGGTCGTGCCTTTTATAGTGTAAAAATCAGGCATAAATAAGGCAAGAAAAACAGTTAAGGAACTGATTGCCAATCAATTACATAAGGCTTCCCTTAATTAAGGGATTCAGATTCAAACAGGTGAAAACCATTTAAAGAAAGAAATTGATTAAGCACTTTGTGCACAGCATGCAATCAAGGGAAAATACATAAAAAGTTATTTAAGGACAAGGTTTTGAAATACATGGTTTGTGCAAATAAGGTAAGCAAATCAATTAACAAACAGTAAATCAAAAGATTCTGAGATTTTGCATGAATGAATCGAGTCAGAAAAGATGAAGAAGGGTTTAACTTAGGCCGAGTAACACGGAGAATCAGCAAACAATGGAAAGAAATCAATTAAGCCATATTCAGAAGGAAGTTTGCACTAATTGCAAATTTGAAAACCATTTAGAGGAAAATTCATCATATATAAGGAACATGTGAGCATGAAAGAAGACTGTCGTGTAAATCAGTAGAAAAAATCCAATGTAGAAGAGTTTAGCCAAAAGTTCAGCATTGTATGAAAACAAATATATCCAAACTCAGTTCAGAGACTCAAAGTCATTCTGAAAGAGTTAAGGGTTCTAAAATAAAACTCCAGTTCAATCAAACCTCGACAGAACCCCCAAGTACAGAGATGATGAGGCAAGTAGTCGAATCGAAACATGTTTAGAGGTTTCAGAAAAGAACTGAAACTTCTAACATGCTTCTTCAAGCAACAGAACTCATGAATAGCATGTAAATACAATAGAGGGGTTCAAGGCAAATAGAGTAAAGAAACTAATTCAAAAATGATGAGAAAAGACTGACAAGAACAGTAGAAGAAAGCATGCTTAAGAAGATCCTTTTAAAAGAAACTTAAACAAAGTTTCAATAGAAGAAAAATAGTAAGAACACTTAAGAACACGGTAGAAGAACAGTAGGCGAAACATACCATAACATAGTAGAAAAGCATACAAGATCATAGTATAGAAAGCACAGCAGAAGAACATACAAGAACGGAACATAGAAAGCACAGTAGAAGAGCATACATGGTAGAAGGAAAATATAGAACACAGTACAGGCAAATACACACAAACGAAAAGGAAAAGAAAGTCAGAGAAACACTTAAGCATTTTCAGAAAACCCTAAATCATAAAAGAAAGACTTTGAAAAGTAATTTTCAAAAGAAAAGTTAGGGAGATCGTTTGAAAACTCAAAGAGAGCACAGATACACAATGGATCTAAAGAGATCGAAGAAAACCTCGAAGGGTTAGGGTTTCAGAAGAACCCTAGAAATGAGAAAGACTTTGAAAAGCTCACCGATCTGAGTCGGAGAGGTCAGAACCAGGCTCAAAACACCATGGTATACCGGAGCAAGGCCGGCGATGACTCTGGAACCTTGAATCGATAGAGGTCTGGGTGCAAACCTTTGAGGCCAGGCCTTAAATCTTCAGAGATCAGGTGTGTAAGAGCAACAGGAGGTAGGTATAAGACTCTCATAGCCCTGGAAGCCATAGATTCCGATGGCTTTCAGGGTGGAAGCGGTGAGAGGCGGCTAGGGTTCTGAGAAGACTCGAGAGAGTTTGAGAGAGTACAGGGTTTCAGAGGCGGTGGGGGTTGTGAAATGGTTAGGGTTAGGGGGTAGGTCGGGATTAAAAAGGAAAGGGTATTTGGTGGTCGTTGATCATTTTGATCAACGACGTGGATGAATTGAGTAGGTGGGGCAGTTTTAACAGGGTTGGGTTTGGGTCGGTTCAAACAGGGATTGGGTCAGGGTAATTGGGTTTAAAATTGGGTTCAATTGGAGGTTAAAATAAGGCTAAAATTGAAATAAACGGGGCTGACATTTAAATAGCCATTTGCCCCTTATTTATTTTATAAAAAATAGTGAAATAATTTCTGAAAATAAATTAAAGGTACTAAAATGATTAATAATATGTAATTATCAAATTAAAAATACTGTAGTCAATTTTACAATTATTAAACTAATTAAATCTTAAAATAGGCTAATATCGCAATTTAGCTTTAAAAATACTAAACAAATTTGTAAAAATATGCAGAAATTATGCCAGCTATATTTTAATATAAATATGAGAATCCAATAAGTGATTCATCCAAAATGATAATTTGGGGATAATTATTGGGGTTTTCTTGATAAAATAGGGCAATAAATAGATTTAAAAACCTATAGAAATTAAGAGAAAAAATAGTAAAACCTTGGGACATACTTATATATGCATATACCTGCTATTTTGAAAGTATTTTGCATATAAAATATACAGGGAAAAATTGGGTATCATCAGTGACTCGAATGACCTTTGCATCAAGCTGCTTTGTGACTTCTTCTTTAATCTTCACGCTCATGTCAGTTTTGAACATTCTCAACTTTTGCTTAATGGGAGGGAATGCTGGATCAATTGGAAATTTTTGGACCACCAAATCGGTACTCAAGCCTAGCATGTCATCATACGACCATGCAAAAATATCCTTGTACTCAAACAATGCTTTAATTATTTCTTCCCAGATTTGCGGTTCAAGATGAACACTTATCTTAGTTTTATCTGGATCCCCTAGATTGATTGCTTCCGTTTCATTCAGATTAGGCTTGGGTTTTTCTTCAAAGTGACTTAGTTCCTTACTAATCTCTTCAAAGGCCGCATCTTCATCATATTCTGATTCATCATCACACTTTATTTCTTGGATTATTATTTCAGAACTATATTGACTTTTAAGACTAGGCCGAAGATTCTTCATGCATGTCATGTCATTGAAACCAGCATAAAAAGAACTGTACAGAGAAGAAAAGAAAAACAAAAATAAAACTATCAGGAATGAGGGAAAAGGGAAATTGCATTTTATTGAAAATAAAGGATAACAGGGTTTGTACATCAACAAGCGAAAAATAAAAGTCTGGGTCACAACCCTGGAATGACCCAGATAGAAAGGAAAACAAAACAAACTACCAAGACTCCTTCCGGGTAGGGAGAGGAGTAGCCTTCCAATTGTTAAGCTTTGCATTTGGCCCGACGAACTGCACGTCCACTTTGCTAGAACCTTCTCCAACTTCCACCGTGTTCACATTATCAAACAACCTCTGGAACATTTCAATTAACTCCTCATCAATGTCAACCACGGAACTTGGAACTGTCGTCACTAGGCATTTCCTGGCACTGGGCTTGACAAAAGACCTTAGAGAGACGTGGAACAGGCTTTGGAAGTGCCTACGCCTTCTATTTCAACCTTTTAGCCCTTTTCACATCTGCCGTTGTAGGTTTGAATCCAAGACCGAACGTACCCAAATTTTCAGGGAGGGATACTGAATGTATGATACCATGCAGAGATGCACCCAGACCTTTACCGGGAACAAGGCCATTTTTCAGCATTTCAAAGGCCACCATGACTGATGCGGAGGTTATCTTTGGAGTTGGAACACATTTCCCCGTTGGAACCTTCTCGACCGTCATTGTTTCAAAAACATGATAGACCCAAGGCCCTTTGTCATCTTCAACCTCAATGAACGGGACAGAGGCATCAATGTGAGCATACAAATTATCTTTGCCATGCACGACGATCACCTGTCTATCCCATTCGAATTTGACCATCTGATGCAAAGTGGATGGGACTGTTTTGGCTGCATGAATCTGAGGTCGACCTAATAGCAAATTGTAAGAAACGGTTACGTCCAGTTCCTGGAACTCCATGGTGAATTCCGCCGGTCCTATTGTCAACTCAAGCACTATATCACCAACTGAATCTTTCCCTTCACCATCAAAACCTCGAACACAAATGTTGTTCTTGTGAATCATCTCATCATCAACCTTCAACTTGTTTAGAGTAGAGAGAGGACAAATGTTTGTACTGGAACCATTGTTGACTAACACCTTGGTAACCACAGAATCTTCACATTTTACCGTAAGATAGAGAGCTTTGTTGTATTCGGTACCTTTCACAAGCAATTCGTCATCAGAGAAGGTGACCCTGTTCACCTCAAAGATTTTGTTGGCGATCATTTCCAGATGGTTCACTGAAATTTTGTTGGGGTTATGAACTTCGTTCAGAATTTTCATCAGGGCCAGATGATGCTCGTCTAAATGGATCAGCAATGATAGCAAGGAAATATGAGCAGGCGTCTTTCTCAGCTGCTCCACGATGGAATAATCTTGTACCTTCATTTTTCTCATAAACTCCTCTGCCTCTTCTTCAGTCACTGCTTTCTTCACTAGAACTGGGTTATCTTTTGATGTTTTAGCTTTCCTTAACTCTTCCGGGGCAAAGCATCTCCCCGAACAAGTTAACCCCTAGGCCTCATTGACTTCTTCTTTCACTTCTTTTCCCTTATAGGTCACTATCACCCGTTCATAGTTCCATGGGATGGCCTTGGTGCTAATTACCGGCAACTAGGTTACAAGCTTAATGATGACAGGATCCGTGCGGGCACCCTCTACAATTATGATAGGCTTGTTTGCCACTCCTGGCACGACTACTTTTGACTTTTCTTGGTTTGCTATAACATCACTCGGGGATCTTTTCTCAGCTACCACAGATGGCTTACTGTTTGTCATGCTCAACTTGTTCACTGATCCTTCAACCATTGGTTTTTTGACTGGCTTGATCTCATTGGACCGAATCATCATGATGGTCTGTGAAGGCTTCTTGGGATCCCTTCCCTTGTGTACTATCTCGATCATGTTTGTTTCTTCATGGGTTGGAAATGGGTTCTGATTGATGTTGGGTGCCTCCGGAGTCTGGACTTCAATCCGGTTTGCGTTGATGAGCTCCTGGATGGCATTTTTCAAGTGCCATCACTTCTTCGTATCATGCCCCAGCGTACCAGAACATCATTCACATCTAAAGAAGTAATCAAGATTCTTTGGAGGAAGGTTTGGCAATTTTGACTCAATTGGCCTCAGCATATCCAACTGCCTCAGTCTATCAAATAAACTGGTATAAGACTCCCCCAATGGGGTGAAGGTTTTCTTTCGCTGCAACCTCTTGTTTTTGAATGCTAGATTGGGTCGGAAACCTGGACCGGCAGGGTTTTGGTAGGCTCATGGGGGTGGGTAAGCATTATGTGGAGCTGGGTAGGTGTTTTGTCGGGGCTGGGGCATGCCATTGTGCGTAGGCAGGAGGTTGAGTGTATGTTTGGGCATGGTGGACAGAAATATGAGGGTCTGGTGATGGGAAGTAGTGTTGGGGTGGATTATATGAGGTTTGAGTGTAGGTACAGTGATTGGGTCGATGCTAGGTATATTGGTGTGACGGGCCCCTGGGTCCAAACCATGATCCTGAATAAATTGTTACCACATCTTCTTTCTTCTTCTTTCCAATCACTCCCCAGTACCGTTCTGAATGGCTTGGGTAGTTGCCTTGATAGCCGAGTAACTCATGATTTTACTTGATTTAAGCCCTTCTTCCACCATGTCACCCACCTTCACTACCTCATTAAAAGACTTGCCTATGGACGATATTAGATGGACAAAATAGGTAGGCTCCAGAGCCTGCAGAAAGTGCTCCACCATTTCGCTCTCCTCCATCGGAGGGTTGACTCTTGCCGCCTGTTCTCTCCAGCGAAAACCATATTCTCTGAAACTTTCACTAGGCTTCTTCTCAATCTTGGTCAAACACAAACGGTTTGGAACAATCTCGATGTTGTACTGGAAATGACGAGCGAATACTTGGGCCAAATCATCCCAAGTATACCATCTGTTATGATCCTGACGAGTGTACCACTCCAATGTCGATCCACTCAAACTCTAGCTAAAATATGTCATTAATAACTCATCTTTCCCACTGGCTCCTCTCATTTTACTCCAAAACCCCCTCAAGTGGGCCACCGGGTCTCCGTGCCTGTCATACAAATCAAACTTCGGCATCTTAAATCTCACAGGTAACTAAACATCAGAAAATAAACACAAATCCTTGTAGGCTATGCTCACCTGGCCTCCCAATCCCTGCATGTTTCTGAACAATTGTTCCAGGATTCGTACCTTCCTGAACATCTCTTCCTGTTTTGGGTTTTTAGGTGGTCTCTCAGTCTTGACAGGGAGGTCGAAATGAGGAGTGTAAGAGTAATGCTTTGGGGCCTTTCTCCGGGGGATAGTATTGGTTATCTTGGGTCTAGAATAAGGGTTCACTGGAGGATCGATAGAGTGTAGCGGGTGGGGTGCCACGAAAACAGGGGTGGCTGGTGGAGGAGGGTATGGGACTGGTTTGGGTGGTAGAGCTTGTGAGGTTTGGGAAGTGGTGCCTTGGTAGTGGTGATAAATGGGGAAGCCGGGAGATGAATCAACAGTGGGAGGTTCTTGGGATTGAGCTAGCAGCGGGACGAAAGCAGGGTTGGCGGGGTATGATGGTGGTGGATGGCCTTTCACCCATGTTTGGTACATCTATGCCATCTGGTGTTTCAACTTATATAACTCTTCTTTCAGATTAACATCAAACTCTTCCCCATCTCTTGACGGATCAATAACTCTTGCATCAGTTCTTGGTTAGCCATGATCAACTTGTCTTTGGACAACTGGTGTTGTACGAGTGAGTTGCCAGAATGCCAAACAAACTAACCACCTGCCTGGACTTGATGACAACAACAAACTTGTTAGTGATTAGAGCTTAACAGATAGGCAACTGCACGTTGGGGATGTAATGCACCTAAGTAGTTAACCATTTCTATTATGCATTTGAACGACTGCTTGCGTCATCCCAGCTTTCACTAATTTTCATTTTTTAAATTCTCTCCTTTCTTTTTCTATTTTCATTCCTGCTTTTCTTTGCTTGGTTCACTCATTTTCACTCTCTTGCTTTGCCATTATTTTCTTCCCCACAATTTTCTTGTTTTCTCTCTTTTCTTTTCTTTTTTTTCTCTCTTTTTTTTCATGATTATGATTGAATCCTATGGGGATTGCCTACTTATCATGACACCGCATGAATCAGACCAAGCGTAGTTTTGGGATAAATGTAAAATAAAGTAAATAAAAAACATTTTTAGGGTTTTCAAATTTTTCATAAATAAAAACGGCTTGATTACAACGACTCATCCTATAGAAGTCAATCATAAAAACTAACAGACTCGAAAAAGGGGCACTAACAGACTCCAAAAAATGAAAATACAGACTCGAAAATGGACTAACAGACTTTGGAGGAAAGATGAAAATATAGACTCGAAAGAAAATTACGAATACATAAGTGCCTCAACTGCTCCAGGGGCCCGTGGGACATCAGTCGGTCTTGCCATGTGCCTATGCGCAAGATCCCCTTGAAGACGCTCCAGGTCACTCATTATTTGGCGAACAAAGGTCATTACTACAACAAAGAAGGTGGTTCTAGTCATGTCTTCACATTCATGACACTTCATGACGATGTAATCAGCAATTGCTCTAACCCTCTCTCTGATGATACCCTTTTCCTGGAGCAAACGCCCTATTTGCTGAGACCTAGCTTCTAACACCTGGGCATCATGATGGTTTTAACCCTGCAACTGCTGCATATCTTCCTCTAGCTGGGATATTAATGCATAGCAATGTTCCCTTTCTACTTTAAAGTTCTTAGCTTGTTTGGCCATCTCATTTTCAAGGGTAGTTAGCCTTTTCTTCAAATTGGTGACTGTTCCCTCATATTTCCTTTTCAACTGACGGACAAACTCCGCTCGTCCCTTATGTTCTTCGCTAACTGCGCCCGGGGCCTCACCAGATTACCCTCGGATTTTTCCAGATCATCCTTACACTCAGCTATTTTCCTCTTAAGACCACTGATGAGTCTTTCATCCTTTCAGCTCCTTTCCTGATTCTCGGCAGCTGTTTTCATCTTTTGGATCTGTACTCGAAAGGCCTTGTTTTCTTGAGCCAATTTATTCTTCTCCCCTTCATCGGCAGCGTCCTGTACACTTTTGTCAAATTTAAGATCCCGGATGTTTCCCTCCAATTTGCTTATTGTGGCCCTGTAGCTTGCCTCTTTTACCAACCAATCTCATTGCTCTTGTGCTCCATCAGTGAATTGTTGGACATGGGGCCTTTTTGCGGGCCGTTCGGGCTCTTGATGCACTTGAGACCTTTTACCGTACCAAGTTGTGTAACTAGGCTCTAACTTGACTCTGGATAGATCTCGTACCTGAGTCTTTGGCTGTAAGAACCTACATTGATGCCAAATCCGACACACCATTTCTTTTGGGAAAATAGCTTTTGGTTCCAGTTTGATGACCTGCCGACTCAAATCCTAATCATGTGAGATAGTCTGGTACCTGCCTAACTGGCGTAGAACTCTGTGCAGGGCATAAAGTTGAATGCTCCGGAGACCCATCAATAGAAGAAAACACACCTCGGCCGACATATAAATGACTTCACTGACCGAGAGCCACCCGAATGTCTATTCAATCTTGTTTGCAGTCAGGGAACTCAAATGTACAAACCATGCTTCCATACCCTCCGAAAACTCATAGCCTTACACCCATTGTTCATGTTTTTAATGCATTTAAGACCGGTCATACCAAGTTTCATGTACCCAGGACAGTGGCATAGGTGTTCCTCCATCTAGAGTTGTAGAAGCATATTGCATCCTTCAAAAAACTTTCCTCCTTATCGGCAAACAATTAGAGCTCGGTAAATCTCCGCCAAGATCATCGGTACAATGGTACCATTTGCCTTTTTAGTCATGAAATCGGCTATCCCCACAAGCCCCAACTCTATGTTTCCATCCTTTCTTGGGCAAATCAAAACGCCCAGGAATGCCACTATAAAAGTCAGTCCCCGTCGAGCTTCCCACTTGTCTTTGTTCCCCGAATGAGTAAGACATGTATCTGGCATCTCAAAACAACGTCGGTACAAGAAGTAGAATGTGCAGAATCCCTTGGCCAAATTTGCGTCTTGAACTTCCCGACTGATGCTTAGAAGGTCCAAAAACTTATGAGGAGTCACTGTTCTAGGTGCCACCGGGTATTGATTTCTGAGATTTCCACTAAAACTAGTGTAGCCCGCTATTTCCTCAAGCGTAGGGGTTAGCTCAAAATCAGCAAAATAGAACACATTATGTGTCGAGTCCCAGAAGGGTATCAAAGCCTCAATTATATCTTTCCTCGGCTTAATCTTCATAAGACCAATAAGACCGCCCAAAGCTTTTATCACAGTTTTTCTACTGACTTCCCCTAAATCATTCCACCGCATATGAAGCTCTAACGGGATCTCCTCGAGGACTGTGAAAGGTTTATTTTCTATCGTGCTCATCCTGCACATTTATTTAAAGTGATTGATTAAAAAACCGTGATTTACTTTGACACAAGGAGAAAAAAACACCAACTTTCACAAAATTTAAACAAAAACACTTTTGTGAATACAACCCTTTAACACCTCAAGAAAGAACATTTTAGGACTGTGTTTGTTAATCAACCAAGATTTGAAAAAGGACTCTAGGTGGCTATTCCTGCAAAACAGCCTTCCGGCACCTTTTTGGGGCATTTTGGCTATTTTAGACAAGAACGGCGTCACCTAATTTATTTATGACAAAATAGCGACACTTCATATTTTGGGTTATTTTTGCAAAAATGGAGTTGGACTCGATGAGGGTTGCCTACGTATCCCACATCCGGTGAGAATCAAACTTGTGTAGTTCGGTCAATTTTGACGCAACAGAAAACACAAACTTTTGAAGTAGCTCTTTTTTTCTCTTTTTTTTCCGAAAATTTTGGCAGAGTTTCGGGGTGTTTTGGACACCAGGTTTTCACAGGCGGGTAATTTCCTCTCTCTCACCTAAATTTGGTTTTTCTTAATTTTTCTCCTTTATTCTAGAAGCCGGTCAACATGCAATCCGAGTCAAATAAATGCGCAAGTAGCAAGTAAAATGCATCAGGATGGTCTTTTAATTTTGGGTGCACCTTTCCTAGACGGACCCAACCCCTGTGTTGAGTCCCCAAAGTCAAAATACACATGATGCAAACAAGCGTTCCTACTAGGGATCTGGAATGAGGCTATGTTATACTAGTTTTGAAAAACCTGGGTTTATTTGTTCTAGACCTGGCTTACCCGAGCGAACAACTCGAGCCGAGGGGGGCAACGTATCGGGAATACAGAAGCTTCACTGGCTTTGCAACTTGTCCGAACCTCATTCTAAAATTGGGATATGACTCTAACAGAAGAGAAGCTACACGAAGTGCGCCCTTCTCAAATGATTTAGAAGACTCAGAGAGAGGAGGGATTCGTAACAATTTATATACATTTCAACAATATCAAAGCGGTAAAAAGCAACATTTAGCACATTAGGCCCAAGCATGTGAATAAAATTAGATAATAAATAAAGCCAAGTATAACAATTATTCTAAGCTCGAATTCTTGAACCCTAAACCAGAGATTCTGGGTTCGTTCCCCGGCAGAGTCGCCAGAGCTGTCACACCTCCTTTTTACTACCCCCGGAAGGTATAAGAGAGTTTTTTTCAATTTAATTGACAATCGAAACGAGATTATTATGTTTGTTCAGAGTCACCACTTGGGATAATTTATGGTGTTCCAAGTCACCGGTTTAAAATCCTGAATCGAGGAAAGATTGACTCTATTTTGTAGTTCGCGAATACAGAAATCTGGGTAAGGAATTATGTTAACCCGGGAGAAGGTGTTAGACATTCACGGGTTCCGTGGTTCTAGCATGGTCGCTCAACTGTTATTATTGGCCTAATTATCTAATTTTAAAACATTTTTAAACCTATATGACTTTTAAACTTTTAAATTGCTTTTATTTATTTAAAGAATTAATTCAAGGTTATTTAAAACACATCGTAAGCCACGCTACATGAAATGTACCCGTGAGTCACGACACGTTCTATTTAACCTTGTTAGAAAATTAGAACCATGCCACATGAAATGTACCTCCGGATTTTAGTAATAACTGTGATAATCATATAATCAACGCGCCTAAGCAAACTACGAAGTTCATTTTAATATCTAAATTAACGTTTGTGAGGGTTATAGATGATTTAATTTTGCTTATGGAACACCTCAATCTAAACTAAATACGTTCAATTAGGAGTTTGCAAAGCTCTTGATCAATCCAATTCAGAATTAATCTCACTTGGAATTTAGTTTAGGGCCCAATTACAACTATGTGGCGAGGTACTTAAATAAATCTGATTGCGCAATAGAAAAGATCTAGCTGCAGACCAACTGAGATTCACGAATCATGCCTGGGCTGGGCTCGAAGGTGAGTCCATCTCTCAGAATGTGAACCAATTTCGCAGCAGTAGGATTGCACCAAATACAGGTCCAGCAAGGCGCTGGGCTTCAGCTACAAACCAGCCCCTTAAACTCAAAGTGCAAAGAAACGACGAAGGGGTGGGGGGGATAAACATTCTTTTGGGCCTGACATTGAGCCCAAACATGGAAAAACAACATAGAAGCAAAATTTCGAAAGCCAACAATACGTAAAACATTGAACAACCCATTTGAGGTTTTCAGCAGATTTGAACATCCAATTGAAATTAATTGAGGCATTCACCCCTAACCCTCATGATTTCTCCATATACTACATTAATTTACATGTAAGTTCAGTACTATTCAACCAAAACTTTAGGCCATTTGAAGAAAACAATTAGCTAGTAAATGAAATTAACAAGCCTTGACCTATGAAATAACAAACAAAATTAATCTAAACTATTAAAACCAAATACATACTAGATTGTAACCCTTCATGAAACTGCCAGCTATTTTTCCGCAATTCTACATGCAATTGGAGAAGAAACCAACAGACCCTTTTTCAAAAGAGTAATCGAGCATCGAACATAAGGTCGATTAAACTCTCATTCAGCTAAAGAACACAAAGAAAACGAGCTAATGATACCATAGTTTTACTCTAGATTTTCACACAGATTTAACACTTAAAGCATGAACTACTGAACATATGCCACTGAACAACTGCATTAACCAAAGACCATCACAACAGAATTACACATAACAAGAAAGAAATGGACAGGAAGAAATAGAGTGAAAGCTGAATAGCCTAAAAGAGACATGAAAACTAAAGCCCCAAACAAAAATAATCCTCATTGATTTCAGCAGAAACATATCTTCCACACAAAAAACATATTCAAGCTGCATTTGCCATTCAAGGTTCAAAGGAGTACCTGGAACAATAGGAAACAACCAACAGAACTTTCAGCAAAGAAATTGAAATATCAGCAGTTTTTAAACAGCAACAAACAGCAGTTCATCAATCAGCTTTTCATGTTTTGAACTCAGAAGAAAATAGCGATTTACTCTAGCTTTTAAAACCCAAGAAATATCAACAAACCAACTGCAATAGAACAGTACTTGATGATTTTTTTTTGTATTTTCTTTCTAATTTTTGGGACCTATAACAGTATGTATAGTTTCAGTCGTTTGCTAACCTTTTCAGGTTCTAATCTCTGCCTTCACAATGAAAGAAGCAAACCTTATATAGAAAGACCTAGGGCAGTAGAACTGATTTTAATATTACCCCTTCCTCCAATTTTATCTATTCATTTCAGACCGCAAGTTTTAGCCTGTTTGTTAAACCAACCCCAATCCCACCTTTCTGGAAATTTCCTAGGCAGTTGTGAAAGATTCTTCCGATAAATAAATATCCTAAATACCCTTTAAAGTTATGTTATTTACCTTTCACCACAGCTAGGATTTGAATCCCTTCAAACAACTGAAAATCCCAAAAACCCCACAACCCTTTGGGCCTTAGTGCTAATGGGCCTGTCTGCATGCAAGGCAGGCCCCAAACCTAGCAGAGCCCAAGACAAAACAATTTTCGAAAGAAGAAGAGAGACTAAACGAAACAGTAATATTTCTGACTAAACGAATCAATAATGATCCAACTCGTCTGGACCAAAGAATCATAACAAAAATAAATCCAAGAAACTAGACCTAACAGTAAAAAATTAAACTGATTTAAAGGCTAAACAAACTAAACCATATTAAGACACATAATAACAATTAAACAAACTAAATAACTCTGAGGTCAAGCACAAAGAAAACAAAACTAAATTTCTTTATTCTTGAAGAAAAGGAGAAGAAGATAAAGAAAAGAAGGGGAATGGAGAGACAGAAAAAGGACCAAGAGAATAGAAATACCTAATACTTTGGGCGGACAGACGACTTGGATTAGGTAACACCCGACCTTTCGAATTTAAACCAAAATGTGTGTTAATCGACTATTCTTGTGAGAACAAACGGCTAACACTCGTTTCAGGCCAAATTTGTCTTCAAAGATTGGAGAACACGAACCCAGGCCTTTGCATGATGAATCAAAGATGGGAACAGATCTAGGGTTTTGTTTTTTTAGATCTGAAATTTAGGGAGACGGGTGGAGATTTTGGAGAAATCGATACCAGCCTAGTGTTTGAGGGAGTATGGGGAGTGTATGGTTAATTTTTTGTAGGGTTTGGAGGTCCACCGCTGCCAATGGCGAATTCCGGTGGGCAGCAGATAGTGGTGAGAGATAGGGTTTGAGGGAGATAAAGAATCAGGGATCCTAGGTTACACTGATGACATTCAGACATTTTTAAGCGAGAAGGGAAGGCTTTCATAGCCATTGGATGAAACCAGATGAAAGGCCAGGATCTCTTTTTAAACTTTTGAACTCAAAACGACGTAGTATTGACTCAGTACTACGTCATTTTGGTTGTCTCCATGCCTGATAGAATCGGACCGGTGTGGATTGAGGCCTGGGCGGAATTGACGGGTTGAGGGGGAAATTCGTTTGGGCTTTATTGAATTGGCCCTAACAGCCCTTTTGATCTTCCTTCTCTTCTTTTTTTCTTTTTCAAATGTTTTCTTTTTCTTTTTAATTAATTAAAATCTAGATTGGACTCTTAAAGTAAATTAACATACACAATTAAGCTAATTATCTAACATAATAATTATAAAAAAAATTAGTTACTCCTAAGTTAAACAAGGAAATTACTAATTTAAAAATTAAAAGGCTAAAACGCAAAAATAAACTATTTTGGTGATTTTCATTTTTTTAATAAAGCAAATAATTTACTAATTAACCTAGAAATGTAAAAATAAATCCTAAATGCACATGCATGGTTTTTTTCGTATTGTTCATGATTTTAATAAGATAAACATGCACAGAAAATGCAAATAATTAGCATAATTTTCCACAAAATCCTATAAAATTGTAAAAAAAAATGGAAAAAATTATTTTTGTCTTGTATTTTATGGGAGTAATTCACATAGGAAAAAAATCACGTGCTCACAAATTGTATCCTCCAATTTGAACATTCTCGCTGATTGATCGGGACTTGGAAAGGATTTGGGTAAAAAAAAATTGGACTAATTACAACTTTGGAACCTTTCAAGCAAAACCACTGCCGAAACATTATAACATCTGCCTCAGTTTTACTTCTGGGGGAATTTGGGATTTTTATTTTGGTGTGACTGAACCCAAGAGAGAGGCTGCCTACGTATCATTTCGGAATCAAGTCAAACGTAGTTCAAGAAACTTTGTTTTTGATTTTTTTTTTCTTTTTTTTCTTTTTTTTTGTTTTCTTTTCTCTTTCTTTTTCCTTTCCCTTTTTTCATTTTTCATTTCATTTTCTTTTTGCCTTTTCTTCCCTTTTTTGGTATTTTTCTTTTCTTCTCTTTTCATCATTTTTTTTATTTTCCTCATTTTTTCAATAATAACTTCCAGGTTCCAAAGAGGGTAATCAAAGAAGAGTAACCAGCTCAAATGGTTTACAAAAGGGTTAATGATGTTTGGGTAGAGAGAATGAAAGCCTTCGTCATCCCAACCGGAGAATATTAATACTATATGGAGGATCAAACATAGTACCTTTTGGCTGCATTTGCATTGACAGTTGTTACAGGGATATTTCCTTCGATGTTTCCCAGGTACAACGCTTTCTTTGGCAGTACTCTTGTTAGTTACCATGTATGGATCTTTCCAATCTGGAGCCTATTTTCCTTTAGATGTTTCAACTCTTTGTTTTATTTCCTTAAACTTATCTTCATTGCAATCTAATTCTTGATTCATCATTTCGGAGTCTGACAATATTTTAGGATCTGGGCATGAAGTCTGCAAGCATGTTATGTTATTGAAATCTCCACTTAACAGAACTGAAAAGAAAATAAGAAAAATGACAAGATTAAGAAAAGAGACACTCCTAGAAGAATTTCATTTGATTTTTTTTTGAATTTTAAAGATAGAAGGGTTTACATCGGAAAGTAAGACAATAAAGTAAAACGTCTGGATCACACCTTGAGATAATCCGGATGCAGAAAGGATAGCAAAACTGGCTACCGATACTCCCGTCAGATGAGGAACTTTCAGGCTTGGCGACCGTTTTTCGGCTTTTCCTCTACCTCGGCAATGGCTTCAATGGCCTTCAGTACCCGATCAAATTCCTCATCTTCACATATCATTCCGACTATTGGCCCGATGTTGTGAGCAGACAACGGATTATTCGTCATATCAAGAGCCTCTTTGTCTCGAAAAATAACTCTTTCTACTTTAATCAAATCTTCAACTGCCCTTTTGAGGGTCCAACAGTCCTCTGTACTGTGTCCCACTGCTCTAGAGTGGTATTCACATATAGCATCAGCTCGGTGCGAGGGGGACTCGGGGTTCGGCCGGTTTGGGGCCATTGGCTGCAATAGATTTAGCTTGATTAACTTTTGGAACAAGCTTGAATATGATTCACCAATAGGGGTGAACTGATTCTTTTTGAAAGGCTCTCTTGGGCGAGGATAGTATTGGGGATTATTTGGTTGAGGATTATATGGGGCTTGTAAGGATGGGCATTTTTGGAAGGTGGAGCTCGGTTTCATGTATAATATTATGGCCGCGTGTAAGGTTGCACGTTCATCACCGCATAGGGAGGTGGTGCCATAGAATAAGCAGCATCTTGAAGGGTATAATAGTGTGGTGGGACAATAGGAGGCACATATGATTGGCTGAATGACCTGCGGGCCCCCCTCGAGCTTGAAACCATCATGGCTCCCTCTTCACTCCCATCTCCGTTCATCAAACCCTCCGAACCATTCTGAGCAACCTGTGATGTGGCCTTAAAAGCAGCATGACTCTAGATTCGCCCTGTTTTTAAACCGTTTTCAACCATTTCCCCAATTTTGATAGCCTCAGCGAACGGGTTACCCAAAGCAAACATCATGTTCTGGAAGTAGTCCGCCTCTAGGGCCTGTAGAAAGACCGTGACCATTTCAATTTCGTCCATTTGAGGCTTTACCCTGGCAGCTTGCTCACGCCATTTGACAGCATATTTGCGGAAGCTTTCTGCGGTTTTCTTTTCAAATTGGACAAAGAGTATTTGTCGGGAGCGATGTCCACATTATACTGGAAACAACGGACAAAATCTGGGGCCATATCGTCCCACACGTGCCAATGAGTAATTTGTTAATCCGTATACCACTCAGAAGCGATTTCGGTGAGGCTTTCCCCCAAAATAAGCCATTAGCAGCTCCTCTTTTCCATCAGCGCCTCTCAACTGGTTACAGTATCGTTTCAAGTGAGCGACCAGATCTCCGTGCCCGTCGTACTTTTCAAATTTTGGCATCTTGAAGCCAGCTGGAAAGTGGGCATGGGGAAACATACAAAGGTCAGAGTATGAGACACTCTTTTGGCCACTCAGACCTTGCATGTTTTTCAGGCTTTGTTCCAGACTTTTCATCTTCCGAACCATTTCCTCTTGCTTTGGATTTTTAACAACCTTTTCTTGCTCTACCGAGAGATCATATTGCGGAAGTTGAGTGAAAGAGTACGGGGTCATATATTCTATTTATGATTGAAGTTGTGGACCCTGAAAGGTGAACATTGGAGGCTCAATATACGGCCGTGGTAAAGTTGGTTGTGCTCTGGTGCAGACTGGTGCTGCAGATAACAATATTGGAGGTGTCTTGGAAACTAGCGCCTGGGGGCGAACCACAGAAGGCATGCCAGGATCATTGGAGGGTGCCCGCTTGGGATGAGCGGGTTGGGCACAGGGGCGTTGGTAACCTCACCTGACCCGGGGATCAACTCAGGGAATCCAGGGATTGTACTTGGCGGTTCCCTACCATTAGACCAGGAATCCCACATTTTCAATATGTGGAGACGCAACATCCTATTCTCTTCAGCAGCTGCTGATTCTAGTTGTGGAGCAGCCGATGCTGGGCTATCCTCAGGATCGAATGTGTAGATGGCTTTCAGAGGTCATAGGAACCTTTCCTTTGGATCTTGTGAAGTAAGGATGGGAAGCCAGATTACCAACAAAACTAACCACCTGAATAGAACCTAGCTAATTTGCACACCCAACAACCTTGTTAGTTTTGAGAGGCTTAACAGATAGGAAATCGCATATTGGGATACAATGCACCTAAATAGTTAAAACGTTTCTACTATATGTTTGAACGAGTTGCATGTTTCATCCCAGCCTTAATTAACCTTTTTTTTTGAATCTGCACCTCTTTTCTTCATTTTTGCTTCTCTTTAATCACTCTTGATTTTCGTTTTATTTTTGTTGCTCTTTTATTTTGGCACTCACTTTTTTTTTGTCACTCTTTTATTTTATGTCGCTCTTTTTTTCCACTTTTTCTTTCTTTTTCACTCAATTTGTTTTCATTCTTATTTTTTTGGATTATTTTTCACTCAATTTATTTATGGCTATGATCGAATCCGGTGGGGATTGTCTACGTATCACGATGCCGCATGAATCAGATCTTGCGCAGTTCAGAAAAATCAGGAATGGAGTAAATAAATAACTCTCTTTTTTTCACTTTTTTATAACACTCGGACAATGAAATCTTTTAGAAAAAAGAAAATATATATTTTTTGGAATTTCTCGTTTTTTTTTTCTTTTCTTTTTCTTTTGAATGAAAGGCTTCTAAAGAAGAAAGAAAATACTTTTTTGATAGTCTTTGTTTTGATTATTTTTTTCGAAATTTTCGAAAGAAAGGCAATATTTTGGATTTTTGGTTTTGATTTCTTTCTTCTTCTTTTTGGAAATTTCCGAAAGGAAGGCTTCTAAAGAAGAAAGAAAACACTTTTTACTTTTTTTTTTTTGGATTTTGACTTTTATTTTTTTTAAATGTCGAAAGTTTGACTTCTAAAGAAAATATTTTTGAATTTTTAATTTTGATTTTTTGAATGAAAGACTTCTAAAAGAAAGAAAATATTTTTTGAATTTTTGATGTCGCCTCTTAACGAAAGAGGGACTTTTAAAAAAATATTTTGGATTTCTGAGTTTTTTGTTTTTAAATTCAAAAAAGTAATTCTAAAGAAAAACGAAAATAATTTTTGACTTCAATTTTTCAATATTTTTTGTGACATTTATGAAAACAAAACTTTTAAAGAAGGAAAAGAATATTTTTTTCGATTTGATTTTTTTTTTCCTGATTTTTTTGGAATTTTTGAGAAAAATACTTCAAAATAAAGAAAACTCGTATTTTGAATTTTGATTGATTTTTCTTTTTATTTCTTTTTTTTTTGTATGAAAGACTTCAGAAAGAAGGAAACTATTTTTTGAGCTTAAATGTTTTTTTTTTTTGAATTTTCTAAGGAAATACTTCTAAAGAAGGAATAAAAGCAAAATATTTTTGGATTTTTAAAAATTGGGGTCTAAAAGAAAGACTTCCTAAAGAAGGAAGTAAAGGAAAATATTTTTGGATTTTATTTTTTGCAAATAGTGGGCCGGAACCGATGAGGTTTGCCTACGTATCTCACATCCGGTGAGAATGAGACTTGCGTAGTTCGGTCAGTTTTGACGGACAGGGGAAGCATGACCTTTGAAAATTTTGGCTTTTTTCTTTTTTTTTTCTTTCAAAATTTCGGCAGAGTTTTAGAATTTTCCAAATACCTACTTCTCATTCTTTTTTGAAAAATTTTCTTTCCCTATTCTAGAAACCGGTCAACATGCAAGCCGAAGCAAATAAATGCGTAAGTAGCACGTAAAATGCATCAGGATGGTCTTTTTAAGTTGGGTACACATGTCCTAGATGGACTCAACCCCTGTGTTGAGTCCCTAAAGTCAAATGCACGTGATGCAAATAATCGTTCCTACTAGGGATCCGGCATGAGGCTATATTATTCTAGGTTTAAAATCTGGGTATATTGTTCTAGACCTGGTTTACTCGAGCGGACAACTCGAGCCGAGAGGGGGGGCAGCATACCGGGAATACAAAAGCTTCACCGACTTTGCAACTTGTCTGAATCTCGTTCTAAAATTGGGATATGACTCTAACAGAAAAGAAGTCACACGAAGCGCACGCTTCCCAAAAGATTTTAGAAGACTTAGAGAGAAGAGGGTTTCGTAACAGTTTTTATATATAGCTCAATCAATATCAAGACGGTAAAAAGCAGCGTTTAGTACATTATGCTCAAACATGTAAAAATCAGATAATAGATAAAAGCCAACTATTAGTTATTTTAAGCTCGAATTCTGGGTTCGATCCCCAGCAGAGTCGCCAGAGCTGTCACACCTCCTTTTTTCCGAGAGGGGGTTAGGGAGTTTTTTCAATTTAAGTGACATTAATCGAAATGGAATTATTTATTTCATTTCAGAGTCGCCACTTGGAATATTTGTTATGGTGTCCCAAGTCACCGGTTTATTTTAAATCCCAAATCGAGGAAATTGACTCTATTTTACGGTCCGCGAACACAGAAAACTGGTAAGGAATTCTGTTAACCCGGGAGAAGGTGTGAGGCACTCCCGAATTCCGTGGTTTTAGCACGGTCTCTCAACTATTAATAATTGACCTAATTATCTGATTTATTACATGTTTTAAACCTATTATGTATTTTTAACTTTATAGTAGCTTTTATTTATTTATGAAATTTGTTTGAACAAGTCGCAATGTCGCGCACTTGTTTGTTTTTGTATACAGTATGAATCGCGTCACGGGAACTGTACCCATGATCTACAATATATGTATTTTATTATTGTTTAAAGTTATGGTCAGGTCACATGAAATGCGCACCCGAATTGGGAATTATGTACCACAGCTATACCACGGGAACCGTACCCGTAGTCGTGATGATTTAATTATACGCCTAAAGCAAGCTACGAAGCAGCACAGATGTCACAGTTTATCAAGTTTGTGCGCAGTTCTATGTTCTTCTGCTAAGTCTTACATTTGGATAAAAAACTAAACTAAGGGAAACTTTTAATTCTGTAGTATTAGATATTAGAATTTAGTATTAGTGGAGGTCTCGATGCTTTTAGTTTTGCTGTTTAAACCTTTCCGCAAAACATTCGTCTATATGAGAGAGTTAACTTAGTTGCATCTTCTTATTATTATCATTGCTAAATTCATGCTTTTTCCTTCGTTGTGGTTTCACCTCTGGTGTTATTTTTAGCCACATGTTGTATAGTTTTTTCAACTGCTAACAACAAACTGTAAGACGAAGATTGATTATTTAATCATTTACTAGACAAATCATTTAATTAATTGAAAAAAGTAGAAATTCGACAATCATTTATGACAAAGTTTACTGCCTAATTAAAGGGCTATTGTACGTGTTACGTACATCATTGTGTGTGTCCGCCTGGACTAGGGGAGGACAAAACACACAGAGCACTATTATATCATTGGTTTGGCAATTAAGTTGATAGTTATTTGTATAGAACATAGTGAGGGACTACAATAATGTTGCTGTAGTAGTGCTTTAATTCCTTCTACCTCTGTTACGCCTAGTAGCTACTTTCATCCACCCGTCCTCGTCCACTTCAGCTGGCTGCTTCATCGCAGGCTCATCAACTACAATACCCTGGCCCAAATTTGACTGTGTTCCCACATAATCAATTGCCATATCTGATGAATTGCTACCCAAGTTCTCATTGCCGTCATCACTACTGTCGTCGTCATCACTAGCATCCTGGAAAGTTTTGCAAAAGTAAGCAATAAAACAAATTATCACTGGACAACATTCTCCAATTACAAAAAAGATGCATCACGGGGGGAGGGGGGGTGCAAAATTCAAGAGCAATAGTTTCAATTTACGGCACTTTTCCCTTGGGGTTTATATTAGTCAATATATCAACAGCATCAACCTGGGGAATTTAACGGTTTGGGGCTGCTAAAAATAATAGAAGTTCAAGATATTTTATAGAATTCCTCAAGAATCACTTAAGTAGAATTCATGAACAAGGCCATCAGGGAAAAACTCTCGACTAATAAAATAATAAGTAGAAATATTACAATAAAGTTTCCATGCAACAAGTAGTTCAAACACAAACTATGAACAGACTAGAGCATGCATCATTTCCAATCCTTTTAATTGCTCACAGCGGTGGCTTAACCAACGATACTTCAAAGGAAAATGGACATGTATTTGCTGGCTGGTGAAAGAAACCAAAGATTTTTTTGATCAAGAATATAATATTGACAAACCGAGTGAAAAAATCAAAGACACTTCGAAGGGAAAAGGGAGACTGTCCTTAACTTAAATGCAGATGTTCATACTTGCTTATTTTGTGGTGCAAAAGGCTAATGTATATGATGTAGACACAGCTACAATTTCTCAGCTCCTTATCCTGAATAAGATAAGGAATTGAGTTTTTGCCTCTTTTGTACAGTACACATTCAGAATCTTCCTACTGTTGCTTTACATTTAGTGAACAAAATGATTAACTCACTTATCAAAAAGAACTCATATAGTGAACCCTAACTAATTTAGGATTGAAGAGTGGTTGATTAATTGATATACTAGCACGTTTCAGTAACATGCACCTCCCACCAACCATTTTCAGCTAGGAAAATGGGGGAATCCAGCTTTATGCTTTTTTTTTGGAAACTTCCATGAAAACCGCAACAGCTACAGCCTCTGCCCTTCGGGTGAGCACTCTGGATAAATCCCCCACTGTGTAATAGCCTGCAAACCACACAAGGAATGTAAACCGCACTACGCAAGCCCTGTGCGACACACTCAACCCATAAGGCATTGAGGGGGATCGATCCCAGGTCATTTGTATGGATGACCACCCTCCAAACCAATTCAGCATCTCCGAAGGGATAATCCAGCGTTGTGCTTGTTATCTTATAAAACGGTTGAATATATTAGGTTTCTCATTCTTCTCAAGTTCCTACTTCCTAAGAACAATTAGCAAAAGTACACCGTGCATAATTACCTTCATCTCATACAGTTAACATTATCCAATACCTGAATTACCCAAGCTTCAATTGTAATAAATATGAATTAAGGCCTATATTACTTCCACACAAGTAACTCATCCGAAATACTAGTTCTTCTTCATCACTTTTTTTTATGCATATGATAGGATACAGCGAAGTAGTAGGCGATCAACAGAAAAAATTTCTACCGATCACAGAGGGAAAAACATATACTGCCTATAACAAAAGGGATGCTTACTTGTCTGACATAAGTGGCAGGTCTCCTTCCAACATTTGTTTCTCTTAGCAGTTTGATTGAATTGAAATTGCCTTCCAGACACTCTTCATGCATAAACATCATTTTTTCTGCTACCTGAAAGAAAACATCAATATAATTTGTTAGGGAAGCATACATCATATCTGACTCCAAAGCCTTACAGAAATGCATGATTACACGAACAATAAATTTTCTAACCACTGTAAACAACATAATTTAGAAAGGGTACATTACCATTTTAGTTCTTATATTCTAAAATTGTACTTCTCCCTAACAGGAACAGTACAACAGTTTGGTCAAAATTCAAGATAACAACAACAAAAAGAAAATAGCAAAGAAAAAACCACTGCCCGTTTCCTGATCTTCTTTGTTCGCTTGATGCTTCCTTAAACAAAGGTTAGCGGCTGGCAGCAAAGAGAATGGGACAGAAATTCTCATCCCAGAAAAATGAAGAAGAGAGAATGGGACAGAACTAAGGAGAACTGGGAAATGGCTGCCTGTAGGGAGGCGGAGTACCACAAAGGGGAGGGGGGCAAACCACAAACATCCTTCTTCAAGTTGTGGACTAACTATCAATTGATTCCCATAATTCATTTATATCTTCCAATGAGATATCCATAGCAAGTTATTACTAAGCCTTCTAAGCTTTATTATTACAGGTAGAAAAAGTTAATAACACATGATGATATTTTGTGGATGTTTATCTCGTATTTTTTATCAATTAAATGAGGTAAAGGCACTGAATTTAAGATATAGTTCTTAAGTCACCTTGATACTCCCAATTGAAATGGACAGTTTGGTTGTATGAAACAAAGCACCAGGGCAGCAATAAAGATTGGTTTTAAAGAGGATGCTGGTCATGCGATCAATTCCAAATTGAACTTATATCAGTATATACTATTAATGTAATATATTTTTTTTCACAAAACTAATCCATATTCCTAGCTTCCTGTTTTGGCCGAACACGAAATGCTAATTAGCCTTCTCTTTCAGATTCACCAAAAGAATTAAGTTTGAAAGTGTGGTCAAATGCAACATCATAACCTTCAGCATAACCAAAAGGGAAGAATAGCGTCAGAGTAAACATATTTGATTGATAACGACAAAAACCTTTACTGAGACCCCAATTTTTTTTAATTGACTTAGTGCTACAATATAAATACCAGGACAATCTGGAGAATTTACACACTTGAATCACGCCAGAAGTTAGCACACAGCATATACTTGTTGAATTATTTCAAATCGGATGAGATGTACTTCAAAGCCTGATTAAGTTTCTGGAAAATTAGAAGTGCTTGCTTTTCAAAAGAAAGCACTTACGAGGAGTTTGTTTGAAGTTTTCCAAACACAGGCATAAAAACTGCACCACTTAATTTCATTGTCTATGAAATCATTCCCACGAATATTTTATGTAGCCCTAACACAGCAAACAAAGATGATAGAGAATTAGGGATGACAGGGCAAGGAGTGGCACCATACCTCCTCGAGACTGCCATCATTGACTTCAGTATTTAGAGACAACATGAACTCATCTAGAATCTCCTCTATATCATCCATATATACTTTTTCTGCATAATGAAAAACAATGACGGACCCACAAAAACAATAAAAACAAATTTTTAATCAAATACAATAAAATAAGTAGAAAACAAAGGGATATTAGCAGCTGGGAATGGCTTAAATATGTAACTCGCTCCATTTCAATTGAGGTATTGCTTCTCTTTTTAGTTTGATTCAAAAAAGTTGCCTCTTTTAATATTTAGTAAGTTTTAAATTTCAACATTTCCATTTTACACTTGATGAAAATGTGAATAACATGTCATGTTTAAAAACGCAAGATAAAACTAAAACACATAAATTGAAACAGAGGGAATATTAATCATATGCAAAATTACCTTTGGAATTTGTGAAGGCGGAAAATATGTCGAGATTGAGCTGACTGGACTTTTCACGAGAGTTGCGGCCACCCCAGTCGTTCTCGATAGCCATCTGAAGGGCAGTCCATCTACCTAGCACCAACCCGATGCCTTCCTGTAACTGTGCAGCCGCCTCAACCGTCAGCTGAGCTGGTGCGGCGTTGTTGTCGTTGCCCATTCTGAACCAAAAAACAGCACAGAGGCAAGGGCGGTTCTAGGATAAGGCAAGTCTTGCCTTAGGCCCCCAAATATTTAAGGCCCAAAAACTAAATATAAAGTAGTACTATATCAGTATATAATATATGTAATTTATATTTATACAATTTATAATAAAATATTTTAAATTTAATATTTTATTTAAATTTGATCGAGGTAGGATTTAATGAGTTAATAGAATAAAACTTTTCTCTCACTAAATTAAATGATATATTTACCTTCTCATCAATTCTATTTTTATTTCTTTCTTTTTTCATATTTTTTTACTATTTTGCTATCTAATTTCAACTGAAATTCTCTAAATTAGCTATTCATTTTTGTCACATTTAATTGAACCACACATCAGAAAGCAAATTCTTTTGTGTCTCGTCTTTTTTAACTAAGAAATTTCCGAGACAAGTGTCGTAAGGTTCAAAACACGATGGATAATAGGCTCAACCATTTTACCATTTTTACTTAATGCTATATATTGTATAGGGGAGAGTAGGGGTGGGTGTCCGGTACTTCGATACGGTATTTATGAATTACGGTTCAGTACTTCGGTATTCGATATATCAATTGTGCATACCAAATACCGTACCTAATAAGGAAAATTCTAATTTGATTGCCAATTCCAGTTTAATCAATGACATGTATCAATACATACCAAGGTTGTAAGCAACAAGAACACAAAATTACAAACGGCTCAGTTAAAAAGCAACTTAACTCAGAAATGTGATTATAGCTCGCATGAATGAAGATCAACAATGAAGAATGGAGAAGTTATGAACCTGAATGAAGGTCAACAATGAGCAAACAAGCAATCGCCGAGGAGAGGAGTCGCCGTCACCGAGGTCGTGAAGCTATTGTAGTCGTGAGTCGTAACTCGTGAATCCGCCGCAGCAACCGAGCAAAGTTTGAAATTTTTGAACTAGGTTAGGAAATAGAAAGGGAAAGGGATTTTGTGATACTGCCCGCAGGCGTAGGCGTAGCTTTTCCTTTTCTTGTCTGCTTTTAAGTGACCAAGCCCAACGCATCTCCGACCTTTCATTTTTTGTCCCAAAATAGGGATTTCCCCGTTTTGGAGACAACTTACTCCAACAATTTTTCATTTTTTTTTCCAAACTTTTTTATATTCTTCTAATTCTTCTATATTATATTATTATCTTTCATTTTCTTAATTTCCATTAAACAATTCCATCTTTTATTTTTATTAATTTGTAATTTCCATAATTAAAATAATTTCATAAAATTTTAAATAATATAATTTGTAAATAATTATTATAGATTAACTAATAATTCAAATAAAAGTGAAATCATTGCGATACAAGATTAATTAAATACATATTACATAACGATAAAATTCATTCGAAATACTAGATAAATATTCAACTTCAACCTTTAGTATTCTCCCATACGAAGTGCAAAATGAGCATCTTTGTCCTTAATTCTTCTATGTCGAAATAAAAATTCTTGAAATCGTTGATTTTCATCTACTGTCATTTCTACATAAAAATAATAAATGCACGAAAATTAATTTATCAAAATTATACACCAAAGTTAAGATATAATATTAATATTATAAAGACATTACATAAACATAATTAGGTATATATAAAGAGATAAATTAAAAGATTAGATAATAAAATAATAATAAAAAGTGATGTATAGTAATGTGGGAGATGAATAGTGTACCCCCATATTTGAGGGAACACTATTCATCCCCATTTTGGGGACAAAAATAGGGGAGGATTGGAGCTAAATTCCTCTAAATATCTCCCTCATTACGAGGGATGGGGGCAAGGTTGGAGATGACCTAAGGGTGAGGGACTAGGGAATTAGGGGTTTTGAACTTTTGTGGGGTGGGCTTAAAGTTATTGGGCTTTATAAAACAGTTGGGGTTGGACTAAAATATTTTGTTATTTCGATATACCGAAATATCAAAAACGCAATTTATCGTATACCGTACTGAACTACCGATAAAACCAAAATCGAAATATCAAACTAATTTGGTTCAGTTCGGAATTTAATTTTTTGGATTTTATGCCCACCCCTAGGGGAGAGTTCAACGCCATATAACGTGTGTCTAACTCACACATTATACATTGCACTTTCGCCACTAGATTAAAGCCGTATAGACTTTTTTTGTTGCAATATTATACAGTAGATTTTATGAAAGAAATTTCAGGGAATTTTTATATTTTTTAGTTTTAAGCCACTAGTTCCATTAAGCCGTCCTGATTAATGATTAACATATATTTATAGAGTTGTTCAACCAGGTTCATTCATATTTGGTAACTAAAATAACACATCCTTTAATTGTTGTCTTATCTTAATTGAAAATCTATAGAATTTGATTAAGAATGTCATGGGTGGATATGTGTCTCAAGTAGGAGACTAGTAAAGCTTTGATTTAGGTCCCCGAAAATTTTTAATAATGAATTTTATGATTTTATTTCAAGTTAGACAATATTAAAGTCTGCAAATAAAAAGAAGTATAGAAAAACTTGGATGAAAGAAAAAAAGATTGTCTACTCTTTAACACTAAAAAATATTTTAGAACTTTGAATTAAATTACTTAAATCTTTATATTAGTAAATATATTTTTTTAACAACACTATCAAAGAAGGTTAAATATTTGAGCTTGCCACCCGCAACTATAACTAGATAAAGGTGACATGGCCGGTAGATCTTTTTGAAAGTTTTTCTCGGGTGTAATTCAAGTTGCAATTTATCTTGAACCTTCAACTTTTCCTTTTCTTTGTGCTTTTTATTTCTTTTTATCCGAGTCATTTATCTTTTCGGCTACCTCCCAATTTTTCATTCGTCGTCTTGTTATTTATTATATTTTTCTTTCCTCTATTCTATTATTTATATGTGGTCTCTAGCACGAACACTCAAAAAAGAGACTCCAAAAAATTAAAATTCTATTAAAAAAAACATTCCTCTTAATCTCAAATCCATGAGTTTTCTTCTTTCAAATCTAAGAAACTTGAGTCTTGATGGAAATTTTGGATTGAGATTAAATTCATTTTTTCATCTTTTTTTTTGTTAAATCATAACAATTTGTGTTATGTTATAAAATAAAGATTTTAAAGTAAAGAAATCGAAGACAAGTAGAGAGAGAGATTTATTATTCAACTTTAAATTCATGTACATAATAAACTGAAATCTCCTCTATTTATAGAAAAAAGGAAGTTGATACTATAAGTTGCTTGTAAGCTGCTACTGTAAGCTGCTACTGCAAGATGTTGTGTAAGCTGCTACTGCAACCTGTTGTGTAAGCTTCTTGTAAGTTGCTACTGTACCAGATATAGATAATTTTCTGCCGGGGTAATATTTATCCATAACGGAGTACCGAAAAGATAAGCTTCTTCAAGAAGTTTATTTACAACGGAGTACTAAATGAACATCCATAAAATATATATATATATATAATACTCCCCCTTGGATGTTCATTAAAAAATAATATGCCTCATTAAAACCTTACTAGGAAAAACCCCATGGAAAAAAATCCTAGTGAAGGAAAAAGAGCACATATTTAGTAATACGCATTGCTAGGTGCCTCATTAAAAAACTTATAAGGAAAACCCCGTGGAAAAAAAAACCTTAGTAAGGAAAAAAGAGTGCATCGCGTATTTTACTCCCTCTGATGAAAACTTTGTTTCAAATATTCGAGTCTCCGCATTCTAATCTTGTATACCATCTTCTCAAAAGTTGAATTTGTAGAGAATATTATCCACCACTATTTCAGATCAATTTAAATTAATCTCATCAAACCAAGAAGCTGCTACAAGTCATTTCATTGAGTTGCTTGCAACCTACCTGCATCAGCTGCTTGTAGAAAACTTTAATGGAGTACTAAATGGATAATCTTCTTCAGAAAGATTATCTACATCGAAGTAATAAATGGTAATCCACAAAAATATTTTCAAAACACTCCTCTTTGGATGTTCATTATTATGTGCCTCGTTAAAACCTTACAGAAAAAATCCAATGGAAAAAAACCCGAGCAAGGGAAAAAGAGTACAGTGCAGAGACTTGGATATATCTGGACCAAGGAGTTCATCATTCTCTTCTGGAGGTAAGAATGGATCCTTAATTCGTGTAGGAGAAGAACTATATCTTGCTAGTAAATTAACAGAAAATGCTATGTCAGGCCTTGTAGCATTAGCAAGATACATTAGTGCACCAATTGCACTGAGATTTGATACTTCGGGACCAAGGAGTTCCTCATCCTCTTCTGGAGGTCGGAACAAATCATTATCCACTTCAAGTGATCGAACAACTATTGGTGTACTCAATGAGTGCGCTTTGTCCATGTAAAAGCTTTTTAAAACACTTGCTGTATAGGCAAATTGATGGATAAAAATCTCGTTTGTTAAATGTTTAATTTGCAGACCAAGACAAAGTTTTGTCTTCCCAAGATCTTTCATCTCAAATTCATTCTTAAGATATTCAATTGCCTTTTGGAGCTCTTCTGGAGTTCCAACAAGATTTATGCATCAACATAAACAGCAAGTATAACAAATTCTGAATCCATTTTTTTTATAAAAATATATGGACAAATAACATCATTTATGTAACTTTCTTTTAGCAAATATTCATTGAGGCGATAATACCACATATGCACAGATTGTTTTAAACCGTACAAAGATCTTTGTAATCTGATTGAGTACATTTTCTGAGACTTTGAATATGCTTCAGGCATTTTAAATTATTCAGGGATCTTTATAGAGATTTAATCAAATGAGTCACATAGGTTATGACTCGCATTTAAATGGCATGACATCTTCAGGTGTCTGGACTACTAGTCTGATCCTCACAATATTTCACAGTATTGTGCACTATATTGTATCAAATATATCGTCGATGATCATTTTGTATCGGTTCGCAAGAGACATAACTTGTTGAGATCTCGTCACTTTCTTTATATTCTGGTACCTGAACTTCTTCTGGAGTTTCATGAAATGTTATATTGTGGGCTCTTCTAGAGCTCATTTTCTCCTCATTATGATCATTTGATCATTAGCTCCTTATCATTTTTCAAGGATTGTTACCTTTGGAACTGATTGGTCTACCACGCTTCATGCGTACAGTAAACTCTATCTTTCAGGGACTTTAAATTTTTAATAGGAACATTTTGCAGCTGAAATATGATATTTGATTTTGGATCAACAAATGCTTCTGGCATTTGACTTGAATTATCTTCTAAGTGAGGATCATATTAATGATAATTCGATTCATGTAGCATATTTTTCAGCTGTTTATTCCATCCCCCAAATATTAGAAAACTAACATATATTCCCAATCTTCTTTAGAAAACATATCTTTGTGCATTGTGGTAGAGAAATTTATCATATACCACACATCAAAAGATAGTAAAAATATTTAGTTTCTAATCCTAAACCAATTGTGAGGAGAGGACTTATCATATATTGCTAGCTGATGCATACAAGTGCTGCTATATGCAATTTAGAAAATCTTAGACTAACACATGAAGCTTTGTTCTCATAAGCAATGGTTTAGCCATTAATAGGAGGTATTCAATGCTAAACCAGCTTGAATGTAAACCAGCATTATCAAGATAAACTATTTTGATTTCATAATCTGAAAGTTTTGCTCTTAGTTGAGAAAAGCAATTTCAAATGTCAAACTGCAGGTTGACAATGAACACACATGTAACCATCTTATATATGCATCTATAAGTGGTTTACATGATAGGTGAATGAGCCCATATTTACCTTTTATATATTCCAGAATTAAGGGGTCTTAGTCCCAACTTTAGCTGGTATAACCAATTTGTTATGAGAACAAGCAGCACAAGAGAATTCTTCAAGAATCTTCTAGTTCTTCAGTATATGCTTATTTGAATTCTCAAATAGCTCATTTAAAAATGGCAAATAAAAACTTCAAGTTTATCATGGCATGTGCTATATCTTAGTAAACTTCTAGTTTACTATGACATAAACTTTTGCATTAGTAAATTTCTGATTTATTGTGATTGCTTTTGCATTAGTAAATTTCTGGTTTACTCTGATACATGATATAATACAAAATTGAAGATTTTCAATCTTCCAATCATTTGTAGTCTCAATATGATAGTCATTTGTATTAGTATACTTCAGGTTTACTACAACATATGTTTTGACCATAATCATATAATATGAATGACATATTTGTATACAAACTCTTCGAGAGCCTTCATTTATTATCCACAATTTAATATTTATTAGCCACGACTGGTGTCATGTGTCTTCTAGACAAACAGTTAGCTCTTTAAGAGTTGTTGATATATTTTGTACTATCAAATATTGCTCAGACACTTCTGGTATCATGAGAGAAAATCATAATAAAATGAACATTATAAAGACAGTTCTAAATTTATAAATGTAAGAAATTAAGAATTTCAGTATTTTTACCACCAACTTTGTGACAAATATCTCTTTCAGGGAGAAACGCCATTAACATCTGAATATTTTATATCAAAGCGGTAACCACATAATCATTACATCCTTTAGGGAAAGATACATGAGTTGTTATTTCCTTCGGGAAACTCGATAACTAACCATAATATATTAATGAGGTTGTAGTACAAAGCATTCTACAAGAATGCTTTTTGCCTTAGAATGATATTTAATAAAATTATTCAAGATATTTTACGTACAATGGGTACGTGCGACAATGATCTTTATGCCACAAAAATAAATTTTATATCCTTTGTTATTCTACCGCTTCAGGTGGTGAGTTGTGGTATTTCTTCATTCACTCCAGGGAATGAAAATGTGCTTCAAAAATAACTTTGAATAGCTTATTATTTTGTTTAAGCATAGAAAGACATAGTTTCATAATATTTCCTTGCCTCAGGAGATAATTTCAATTGTGTTACTTCTTCAGGAGCAAATTTAAAATACGAAATATTGAGTATATGTTCTCTCAATCATATTACCTCTTCTGGAGGTGAATTGTAATATATCCACATCAAAGACGCATTTATATTTACGAGATTTATTAATATTGTCACATTTACTTCAAGAATGGATTAATATTTATCAAATATTCTCATCCTTCAGGGAACAGAACATAATTATTTGAACGTGAATTAATCACACCAAATTGTGTGAAGGCTTAGAACCTCTTTTAAGATATTGCTACTTTAGGAGCAAATTGAGGCATGCAAGTAAAGTAGAGAAATTTTCTCTAACTTATCTTCAATGGTAACCATAGAAAGCCTAAATTATCACTTCTGGTGGTTATAGGCATATACCACTTCTGGTGGTTGTTGCACCCCCTTTTTCCCTCTTATGCAATCGGGAGATCGGGTTTATGACATTTCGGGTGTAGGACAACTTGTTCCTTTTGGGAACTGGGTTTTGCATTTGAAGAGTCGACACCTAATGATTTAAGGTACATTGGGACACCTATAAGGGTTCACTTCTAAGTTCGTTTGATAACCAGAGATGGGGTAAGGGCTTGAAATTATCCTAAGGGGAAGGTGTTAGGCACCCTTCAAGATCCACTAGTGTGGTTCCTGACCAGTCAGTTTTATGAATTTGTGCAATTTAGAAAATAGACAAGTATATGCTCAAATAGTAGGGGTTTTAAATTTAAACACATAAAAGAAAAATTAAAAGACGAGTTTTGAAAAGAAGTTTGCAAATAAAGGTCAAGGGTGTCCTAGGTTTATATTTAATATGGATCACATTAATGTGATACCCAGTCTAACACTCCTCAAAAGAGGAGATACACGTGGTATTAACGCACCAATCATCATTTCCATATCTACCCTTCCCACCCGTTAAGGTATTAAAGCGCAGAATGGTCTCGACCTCTATTGCATGCTACTACTCGTCCCTTCCTATCAACCCCGGAGGAGTTTAGGACTACTATTTCTAAAGGGGAGAGATATTAGGCTGATTTTAGGTTTTAAAGGTGAAAAAGCTAAGGCGACATACAAAACATATAGGGGTTGCACGTTAGGAGAAACATGTAACAAATAAGAGGCTCATGTATACCTCCTCAAACAAAGCACATAAATAGCATGACTTAAACATATATCTAAACTCTGAATTTAACATACTAAGGTAAGGGAAGTTTCAATTGTTGAGGCAGACCAGTTTATTACATAACTCAGATAAGAAGTCCGAATCAGGCCTGCCTGCTGGTTGTAGCAATTGCTAACTAACAAAAGGCGGATTCAAGTTTATTGTTATTACCACCTAAGGCTCACCTAAGTGTTTGGGTGAGGTCCTATAGACTTGATATCTGGTTGGTTCAGAATATTGCAAAGCAGTTCAATTTTAAAACAATGATTTGAGATTCTACAGGCATGCTCTCTAAACTATATTAGTAAGAAATGAGAGAGTTGTTTAAAATCTAATTAAGAATAGTATGAATGGGACTTATTTTAGACTAGACTGATTTCAGATCCTGTAGGCATGATATCTATTATTGCTGATTTCATTCCTATAGACATGATACCTAGTTGAACGTGTAATGAAGCAGGTAGAATTTACTCACAATTCCTATAGGCATGATTTCTATAAAAGATACTGATTTTAAACTACTGGACATGAAGCCCGATTATAACTAGTTAGATCCTAAGAACATGGTGTCTAAACGTGGTAATGCAGAATTTAAGAAAAAGTCCTATAGATAGGTTCTCTAGATGCAAATTTAAGTATGCAGAATTTAAATCTTATAGGCATATTTCCTAGATGTAGAATATGCAGAATTTTAGTGAAAACAGATCTTATAGACATAGTATCTAAATGCAGAGTTAAACATGCAGAATTTAAAGCAACAAATCTTATAGACATGATTTCTACCCTTAAACATGCATAATTACCCAGCCCTTTTCACTAGCCAACCCCAGCGTTTATTACAAATTATTACAACTGAATAATGAATCACATCAAGGAAGTATAAAAGAAAAGTTACAACCAGAGGAAGTATGATTCTTGACTTCCTCTCTGAGTTATGGAATAAACCACCTCAAATGCCATTGTTTCAAAGCCTTTCCCAGACTTGAGTGTGTCAAAATTCCCCAAGGGTCGCAAGGGGACCCCGAGCAGTGCTCACACCCAAGTTGCATAATCAGATAGAGATGAGTGCAGTGTGGAAGGGCTAGCCCTCATGTGTCCAAGTTCAGAGGGAGCTCCTGGGTCCCAAGGCAAGGCTCACATAAGAGGGGCAGAACCTAAGTCTAAGAGTATAGTGAAAGTTCATGAGCAGAGAGTTGTTTAAGAACTGGGTTGAGAATAGTAAGGGGCAAGGGTAGTTTGGAAAACAGTAGTAGTAAAACTAAAATTATATAGCATCAGTAATTGCACAAAGGGGGCAGGGGTTTGGGAGTACATTGCAAGTGGTATATGACCCTAAGAGGGGTCAAAATCTGGACATGCACAACAATAAGTGATGCTGGCATGCCCATAAACCAGCCAGAGGACACACACATAAAGAGGATATGAAGTATTTGATCAGGGAGGGTCAGGTTTGGGTCATGCACAACAATGTCTAATGCTGACATGCCCTCAAACCAACCAAGGAATACAAGCACATATGAGATATGAGGTTTGGGGTTCATAGAGTTCATACATAAGGGAAACATGAATTCAGAAAAAGGAAGGGACAAATTACAACATGCTTAATAATGAAACTTGATTAAAATACAAACATAAATAAGCAAGAGTGAAGGAAGTAGCAAAGAAAGCATGTTGTTGTTGATGCTGGAAAATTACTTAGAACATACCAGTAAAGAAGCAAATGCAAAAAGAAAAAGTAAGCAAGTTTCCCACAGCCTAGCCTTGGCTTTCAGCCGGCTAGATAAGGCAGCAACACAAGTAGCAACAGAGAAAGAGAGAGAGTTTGAGTGAAGTGTGTGTTCTGAACTCGAGTGGTTCCTCCTTTTTTTTTTGAAAGAAGAGGGGTGCAGGGTAATTATAGTTTTGAAAACATGTGAGAAATAAGGTAATAAGTAAAGTTTCAATACAAATATGGAACAATCAGAATCAATTAACCAAGTGATTCCCCTTTAATTAGGGAATCCTTGTTTAACGGTAGTGACAGGTTTAAAATAAGGAAAGGAAATCCGTTTGTAAGCAGACTGATTGTTGCCATAAAAGGAGCAGTAAAACTACTGAGTAAGTAATCAAGTCTAAGTGCAGAAATATACTTATTCTGGAAAAAGATTCAGTAAGGCAAAATAAGGAAAGGAATCAATTAACTTTAACAGGCGAGTGCAATTAGAGTTCACAAAAGAAAAGTTTTGAATTCAGTCACAAGATTGAAGGTCAATCAAAGAAGGAACCTCAACATATAAATAGAGTGAACAAACTAGACATCCGAGGCTAAACCCATTGGCAAAAGAAACAACATTCAGAAATAGGCATAATGTTCAGTAGTAAAGCAGACATTCGAAGCATATTAGTCAAGTAGGTCAAGTCACATTGAATTGATAGTGGAGAAAACAAAGTATCAGAAACATGCGAAGGTATCATAGTAGAAGACGAGATTTTTTTTTTGAAAAGTTAGGGTTTCAAGCATAGTTGAGTTTTAAAGATAATAAAAACCCAGAATCAGAGGAATCACATAAAGAAAAAGGGGTTCTGAAACAAAGAACATTAAATCGAGTCAGATATTCAAACGAACAGTTTCAGACCCAAAGACATAGATCCTTCAACAATAGTCGAGCTTAAAAGATGATAAACAAATAAATCAAACAAAACGTAACCAAACAAGCATTCATCTAACAAACAGCCAAAAGAAAATAGGGTTTTCAGCATGCTAAATCAGATAAAAGAACAACATGGGCAACACATAGCAAAATCAGAAGCATGTTAAAGTTAGAGAAGATATTTTGAAATATCTTAAGAGAAAAAACCCTAATCGGAAAAATAAGGAATCGTTTCGAAAGCAAAGTTAAAGAAACTTCGAGAAAATGCTTAAAAGTTCAAAGCAAGCACAAATCTAAAGTAGATCTGAAAGAAATCGAAAGATCTTAGAGATTAGGGTTTCAGAAAACCTAGAAAAGGTGAGAAAGGCCCCTGAAAGTTACCGATCTAACCAGGAGAGTTAAGGATCTGACTTGAGCGGCCATGGCTGGCCGGAGAAAGGTCAAGGACGACCGGAGATGAGCCACGAACTGAAATCGGAGAAGGACTAGACCAAGCTCCTTCAAGGTCTGGCTTTGAAACCCTAAAAACGAATACATAGGAGCCATGGAAGGCTGGTATAGGTCTCAAATGAGCACGGAGGGCCATGGATTAGGTAGATATCAAGGTGGGGTGAGAGGGCGACGGCTAGGGTTCATGAGAGTTTCAGAGAGAAATTGAGAGAGAAACGGAGTTCAAGGGCGGCGTATTGTGTCAAATGATAGGGTTTTGGGGGCCGTTTGGGATTAAGTAAGGTAAGGGCAAACGGTGGTTGTTGATCTAAATGATCAACGACTGAGATTTAAAAGGTTAGGTAGGGATCCAGGTATGGGTCGGTTTAATTGGGTTGGGGGTTAGGTATGAGTAGGAATTGGGCTGGGGTAATTGGGTTTAAATTGGGGTAGAATTAGGCTACAATTGAAATGAAATCTGGCTAGATTTTAAATAGCCATTTCCCCCATTTATTTTATAAAAAATAGTAAATTAATTCGTAAAAAAAAATTAAAAGTACTAAAATGATTTGTAACACATAATTATCAATTAAAAAAATACTGGACTTAATTTTATAAATATAAACGCAATTAAATCTTAAAAGAGGCTAATATTGCAATTATATGCAATTTAGCTTTAAAAATAATAAATAAATTTATAAAAATATGCAAAAATTATATTAGCTATATTTTAGTATAAATATAAGAATAAAATAAATTAATCACCAAAAATGATAATTTTGAAAGTTATTATTGGGTTTTTTATGAATAAAAATGGGGGAATAAATTGGTTTAAAAATCTTTAAAATTAAGGAAAAATAACAAAACAACTGGACATACTTATATATGCAGACATATTCTATTTTGAAAGTATTTTGCATATTGAAAATATATAGAAAAAATTGGGTATCATTAGTGGTTAACAAAATTTAGTTACAATGAGATATACAAAACATAACCACTTCTGTTGGTTATATATTTCTTGCAAACTCTGCTGCAGTTTAAGTGGATCTAACAATGTTATGTACTTTATAATCCTTTATTAAGATAATTAGGATGAAGAAAATAAATACCAAAATAGGTACCAAGCAAGCGATGATAAAGATATTAAACCAAATATAAGCAAAAGACTCAAGTTACTTTACACAAATTTGGCCACTCCAGACGTAAGTGATATCCACATCTCTACCGCCAAGAAAAAAAGCTCACCACCTCAAGGATATAATTTGCCTTATGATGCTCGGAATGAACAAGATCTAACCACGGATGTAATAGCGTCGCCTTACATCGAAGATGAACACTGAAATAGAAATTAAATTTGAAGTAAGTGCTCAAAATGGCAGAGTCTCGTGTTGATAACGTGTTATAAAATAAAGATTTTAAAGTAAAGAAATAGAAGACAAGTACAAAGAGAGAGAGAGAGAGAGAGAGAGAGAGAGAGAGAGATTTATTATTCAACTTCAAATTCATATACATAATGAACTGAAATCTCCTCTATTTATAGAAGAAAGGAAGCTGCTGTGTAAGCTGCTACTACAAGCTGCTGTGTAAGTTGCTTGTAAGCTGCTACTGCAAGCTGCTGTATAAGCTGCTACTGCAAGATACCGTGTAAGCTGCTTGTAAGTTGCTTGTAAGCTGCTACTGCAAGATGCTGTGTAAGTTTCTTGTAAGTTGCTACTGTACCAGATATAGATAATCTTCTGTCGGGGGTAATATTTATCCATAATGGAGTACCAAATGATAAGCTTCTTCGGGAAGCTTATTTACAACAGAGTACTAAATGAACATCCATAATATAATATATATATTTATAACATGTTATTCTATTGTTATTAAATATAATTTAAATTTATTTACTATTAAATTATGATAAGAAGTAAGCATTGCTTAAAAAAGATATGAGATTTATGATTTTGATTTTTGGGAACTTGTAATTTATTTAATTCCATACTTATGAGGTATAATATATCTATTGAAAATATTTTTTTAATTTTCTTATTCTGGTGTGATTCCCTTAATGAAGATATTATCTTTCTTGTGCGAATTTATTTTTCATATACAAAAAAAGATATAATTCCCTAGTGAAAATATTTATTTTACTTGTATTGTTATATATGATAAAGGTTTGATTCTTATTTAAAATGCTAATGCTGTTTGTTTTTTGATATCTAAGATGTAATTTTAGTGTATTTACAAATAAAAAATATCTACTAAGTTGACCCGAATAAATTAAAAATAATCCGATTAACGTTTCTAACAAATTTTGTTTTAATCATTATAAGGTGTACATTAAAGAAAATTATGGTACCTGCCACCTTCAAATCCTAGATCCGTCTCATCTATTTATAACCATGCAGAGCTGATCCATTCAAAAGTAACAGGTCTTCCCCACATACACTTTGTGAAGCCAAAATTTTTACTAAAAAGTGTCAAAATATAACGAAGCAAACCCACGAAGAAGCCAAGAAAAGTCAATAAGCATAGTCAGGCTGCAAAATTAACTTGGAAAAGACACCAATAGAGCATATGGAAATTGGAAAAAGCAGCAACCCCAAAGCAAAGAGACTGAAGTGGGGATCTTATGCAACAACAATAACAGAAGAAAGCGAGCAAAGCAGGAAAATCAGAGAAGATCATTCTAATCCTTAATAAAATTTATTAGATTGTCAAGGAAACTATAAAATCACACACACATAGGCACATACACAATGATAATAAACGTGTGAATTAAGGGCATCATGTCTATTTTGTCTTTGTGTTATAACATTTATATCGTAAAGAAAAAGTAATGACTCATTCTAACCTTCGACATTAGCGGAAGAAGACTCTCTTATAATAAGAGCAGTATGTTTCCAAAATATGGGGTGACATTGAGACTTTTATTCTTTCATCTGGGCAATCGACAACCGAATTAATTTAAGGAAGGGCTACATTTTTGTCTCTAAAGTTCTTTGGTGTAACATTGCCTCTTTTTTATCGGCCGATATCCTCCTAAGTCCTATAGGTATTACGTCGTCTGAGTGTCTTTTCAGAGTTTGTATCTTCTTCATATGGATGTTTGTTTCTTGATTGAAAAACATTTCTTCACAAGCTTATTATCGAGGGTTATTTGCAAAGCAGAGACAGACTTTACATTATTTTTTCTTTCTATTACTAAGGCATATTCAAAGGAACCTGCCTCATAAGTCAGGCAGACCTTCAGATGGACTTCACTGACACTGTAATTATGGGTTTGTCACAGAATGAAAGAAAATTTAGATGAGGTATAAAAATGATTGGTGCAGAAGAAAGCACTAGAAAAAAGGGAGTGCTGAGGGCGTCTCTCTTGCCTCTCATGGAAGGTATTCGGCTATCTGAACTACTTATTAATTAACGGCAAAGAGTATTTGTGCGCACACAAAAAAATCTGACATCATGGTAATTATTTATGTTCCTTCACATAGACCTCAAGAAGAAAAAAGAATCTTTATTATATTTTGATAGTAAAAAAGAATCTTGATTATATCCACTTCCAAAACAAAGTTCATCAGGAATATTAACCCTCCCCTCCCCTTCACCCTCCCCCAAAAAAAAAAAAAAAAAACAAAAACAAAAAGAACTCAAAAAATTGGAAAAAGAAGAGCTAGTGAAATGATTTATTACCTGAAGCAGCAGAACTCAAGCTTCCATGCGGCCACAAGTTTCACCCTAATTGCATGCACGGATTTTACTGCGTGCCCAATCTGTCGCCGCACTATATCTTGTTTTGTGGTTGCTGTATTGTTGTTGTTTACATGCAAATAAAAATTTAATTTTAGATATTTTTGTATTCAATCTAATAACAAAATTTATTTGCATATTCTTAATTCGTATACAAAACTATGATTCTAATAAAAAATAATTGATGGCGGATTGTATATGAGAAATAGCACTGGTTTCACATGAAACATAAAGTCACCCAATCTATATCTATATATAAATATAAAGCTAGGCAATAGGTTAGCTTATATGGCGCTCTCATGTGCCAGCTTCTCTATTTATCTTTTTTCTTAGAATTTTGCCTTTTTCTTTTTATGCAACTTTTTGAAAAACATGGCTTTATTAGAAAATTAAACAGTTACTTCTTTTAGAAAAGTTACAATGAATTTAATGTTAATTAAATCCCAAGAATTGCTGTTACTTCTTAAACCTTTCATATTCCTTAACTTGGAGGAGGAATTTTACTGTCTCCAGCAATCACTTGACTTATATATATGGCACCAACAGAGATATGCAACAATCCATGAAAGATGTGAAGTGAATCAAATCTCATATATATATGTCTAGTCGAAAACACAGTTGTCACCTATGGCTTTTCTGGCCATATTTCTCCTCACCCGCTAGCCCTCCTCTATTCAAGATACTTTTTACAGGTTAAGTTTGATTTCAACGGATCCTCCTCCCCAAATGGAGAAACAAGACAACTTTGTTTGCCCCGAAAGAAAGAGAAAAGTTATCGAAAAGGGAGATAACTAAAAGAAGAAATTCTTTTTTGGACATTTTCTCTTATGATATTCTTTTGGTATCTTTTCTCTCCATCTAGATTTCTACATGGTCTTTGCTGTAATTATGTGTAACGACCCGGTTGGTCATTTCATGAGTTACCGCTCAATTTCCCCTATTTCAGCTTGTTATTGCCCCGTTCAGCTGTATTATGTGATATCGGGTTGGTTGGCTCGGGTTCGGAGAGGTTTTGGTAAGGTTTGAGACACTTAGTCTCTTTTGAGTAAGCTTAAGTTGAAAAAGTCAACCGGATATTGACTTGTGTGAAAAAGGGGTTTGGATGTGAATTTTGATGGTTCAGATAGCTTCGGGGGATGATTTGGGACTTAGGAGTATGATCGAAATGTGTTTTGGAGGTTCGTGGTAGGTTTAGGCTTGAATTGGCAAATATGGTATTTTGGCATTTTCCGGTTGATCGGTGAGATTTTGATATAGGGGTCGGAATGGAATTTTGGGAGTTGCAGTAGTTCCGTGGTGTCATTTGAGATGTGTGTGCAAAATTCAAGTCATTCGGACGTGGTTTGATAGTTGTTCAAAAGCGGAATTCGGAAGATTTTGGAACCTTAGGCTTGAATTCGATGTGATTTGATGGATTCAATATTGTTTGAGGTGTTTTGAAGATTGGTATAAGTTTGGGTGGTGGTATATGACTAGTTTGTGCTTTTGGTTGAGGTCCCGGGGGCCTCGGGGTGATTTTGGATGGTTGGCAGAAGGTTTGAAGTTGAGTTGGGACAGCTGAAGCATTTTGTTGCTATCATAACCGCACCTGCGGTTGAGAGGCCGCAGGTGCGATGCTCGCAGAAGCGAAAGGCAGCCGCAGATGCGGCCAAGAAGAAGATCACCAGGAACCGCAGAAGCAGTGAAGTGGGCGCACATGCGGTAGCGCAGGTGCGAGGTTTTTAACCGCAGATGCGAAAATGGCCATTTAAGTGAAAACTGCAGATGCGGTGGATTAGGCCGCAGAAGTGAGAAAAGGACCGCAGGTGCGAAAAGCCTGGATCAGAAAGTATAAAAGGTTTCCTTCGCGATTTTTGAGCTATTCTTCACCATTTTCATTCGGGTTTGAGCTTGAGGGGGCTATTTTGAAGAGGGATTCAAGGGATAACGTTTGGAGGTAAGATTTTTGAACCTAATAATCGATCCTATGGCATTATTTTACTGATTTGGCCTAAGATTAATGGAAATTAAGGGTTAAAAATTGGGGATTAGGGCTTGGTATTGGAGTCCTTGACTTGGGAATTTGAGGGGTCATTTGTGGTCGGATTTTGGTACTTTTGATATGAATGAACTCGTGGGAGGATAAAGAGTCGATTGATGTAAATTTTATCGAATTTCGAGACTTGGGCCCGAGGGTCAGGTTTGGCCAATTTCGGGATTTGTGTTGTAATTTGATTTCTTTCGAGTGGACTTTATTTCTTTAGCATATTTTGATGGTTTTGCACTGATTTTGATTAGATTTGGAGCATCTGGAGACTGATTCGAGAGGAAAGGGCATCACGGGCTAGAGTTTGGACCGGATAGAGGTGAGTAATGATTGTAAATATTGTCTTGAGGGTATAAAACCCCGAATTTCACATCGTTGTACTATATTGAGGTGACACACACGTTAGATGACGAGCGTGGGGTCGTGCACCGTTGGGGATTGTGACTTAGTCCATCCCGAATGACTATTTTACCACGTATTTGATTGAAAACTATTTGCTATCATCATGTTTTGGACCGCATGTCATATTTGGGCCTCGTGCCAACTATTTGGACCCTTAGGAGATTTTTACTGCTATTTCCTCACTGTTTTGATTTTATATATGTACTCAGTCATGCTATATTATATTTATTTCATAACTTAGCCACGTTTACTCTATTTTTAACACTTTAAATGATATTTTGGGCTAAGCATCATATTTTACTGTGCCCGAGTGGCTTTTAGAGATTTCTGACTGAGTAGGGCCAATGGCTTGTGTTGTGAGGATTATTATGGTATCGGGTTGCACACTACAGTAATGTTGTACTGATTATGATTAAGAGGCCGAGGGTTTGAGTTGTACGCCACAAGGTGGCTTGATATGAGGCCGAGAGCCTATAGATTATGCCACGAGATGACTTGATATTACGCTTGGGCCGTAAGGGACCCCTCTCAAAGTTTGTACACCTCTAGTGAGCGCGTGTACCCAGTATGATATGTGATATAGCCTGAGGGGATGAGGTTGTTCCAGGTTATTGCCCGAGGGGCTGATTTCTGTTGACCTTATGCCCGAGGGGCTGAGTTTATGTGTTTATCCTTTCTTGCTACTTTTCATTTACTTGTTTAACTGTTGAAAATGTGTTTTAAAGAAGCTTATTCTGAACCAAGGTGTTTTATAAGATTTCACTGTTTTATTGCGTTTATTTGGTTTTACTCTGCTTCTTTATAGCATGTTGTTGTGTTTTTACGTGATATCTTATCGCTCAGTCTTCATTTATTGTTATTACTCACTGAGTTGGAGTACTCACTTTACTCCCAGCACCCTGTGTGCAGATTCAGGAGCTTCAGGTCCCGCCAGTGAGGGTTGATTGTTCCCAGCAGGCTATTCGGAGTCCACTAGGTAGCTGCTCGGCGTTCGCAGCCCAGTGTCTCTCCCTCCTATTTTACTTTCTATTTCTAGTTCTGTAATGGACTGTATAAACTCTTTCAGACTCTTAGATTTATGTTAGATGCTTATGACTGGTGACACCCCGATGTCGGGCTGTGTTGATTTTCGCAAATTGTACTAGTTCACTTTTATTTTGGGATTTTTTGCATGTTAATGACTTAAATTGTGTTATTTTAATTGTCTAAAAATGAATTGGGTGTTATGTCGGCTGGCCTTGTCTTCATGAGAGGCGTCATCACGATCGAGTCTGGGTTTAGGGTGGTGACAAGTTGGTATCAGAGCCAAGGTTACATAGGTCTCACGAGTTATGAGCAGGTTTAGTAGAGTCTCGCGGATCGGTACAAAGACGTCTGTATTTACCCTTGAGAGGCTGCAGAACCTTAGGAAAAACTTCATATTCTTGAAATTCTTGTCGTGCGAATCTGTTGATCCGAGTACTAAACTTCTGTTATTCTATTCTCTCATAGATGGTGAGGACACGCGCTACCGGTCAGGATGGACAACCACCAGTACCACCAGTTGTGGCCATTAGAGGTCGATGACACGGTCGTGGTCGCGGTAGGGGAAAGGGTATGGCCCGCACAACAGCTAGGGCAGCACTTGCAGATCCACCAGCCGCCCCAGTTCAGGATCAGGTCCCAGTCGTGGACGCTCCAGCAGCACCAGCTCATTCACCAATTGTGCCCATTATGATTCACGGTCTTTAGGAGACCTTGGCTCAGATTCTATTAGTATGTACTGGCCTAGCTCAGGCGGTCTCAGTTACTACTGCCGCAGCTACTTCTCAGGCCGGGGGAGGCACTCAGACTCCTGCCACTCGCACACCTGAGAAGGTCGTGCAGGGACTTCAGACACCGGGGATACATCCAGCCCAGCCGATTGCAGCTGCTCAGGACTATGTAGCTTCTGCCATGCCAGAGGAAGAGTAGAGCAGGTTGGAGAGGTTTGGTAGACTTCAGCCTCTGACTTTCAGTGGTGCAGAGGGCGAGGATGCCTAGGGTTTCTTGCACAAATGTTAGAGGATTCTTCGCACAACAGGTATTCTGGAGACCAGCGGGGTCGCTTTCATTACTTTTTAGTTTTCTGGAGCCGCATTTACTTGGTGGGAGGCGTATTAGAGGCGTAGGCCTATTGGTGCAGTACCCCTTACCTGGAAGCAGTTCTCCATTCACTTTTTGGAGAAGTATGTGTCGCAGTCTTGCAGAGAGGAGCTGTGCAGGCAGTTCGAGTGGTTGTGTCAGGGAGAAATGATTGTGATGCAGTATGAGATGATGTTCTCAGAGTTAGCTCGTCATGCTGTTTGGTTGGTTCCAACACATACACACATAGAGAGAGAGAGAGAGAGAGAGAGAGAGAGAGAGAGAGAGAGAGAAGATTAGGAGGTTCGTCGATGGCCTCACTTATCAGCTTCATATTCTCATGACCAGGGAGAGGGTGTCTGGTGCTACTTTTGAGGAGGTTGTAGACATTGCTCGTGAGATTAAGTCAGTTCGTCGCCAGGAGCGAGATGAGAGGGAGGCCAAGAGGCCTCGGGGATCTGGTAGTTATGGTGGTGCTCCTTCGAGAGGTCAGTTTCAGCACGACAGAGGTCGTCCATTCAGGCATGCTCAGCTAGCTTGCCCAGGTTATCGTGGGGCATCATCGGGTCATAGTTCTCACAGTTCTCATCAAGTCCAGTCATCACTCAGTGCCCTTCCAGCTTAGAGTTCATCCCCTGCTCCATCAATTCAGGGCTTTTCTATGCTAGGTGCACCTGCTAGTCATTCCGGTGCTAGGGGTTCCCTTAAGTTCCCATCTCCAACACCTGGGAGTTGCTATGAGTGTGGAGAGATGGGTCATATGTGGAGGCAGTGTCCTCGTCGTCTTGCGGGTTTTTCTCAGTAGAGGAGTCATCCATCGCCTTCAGCACCAGTTACTTTACCACCACCCACCCAGCCAGCTAGGGGTGGAGGTCAGTCAGCTAGGGGTCGCCCTAGAAGGGGAGGTCAATCAGGTGGCGGTCAGGCCCGTTTCTATGCACTTCCAGCTAGACACGATGCTACTACGTCCGATGCTGTTATTACAGGTATTGTTTAGTCTGACATATAGATGCCTCTGTATTATTTGATCCCGAATCCACTTATTCTTATGTGTCGTCATACTTTGCTCTTATTTGGATATGTCACGTGAGTCTCTTATTTCATCTGTTCGTGTATATCCGGTAGGCAATATTATTGTTGTGGACTGTGTGTACCAATCATGTGTGGTGACTATTGGGGGTCTGGAGACCCGAGTGGATCTTTTGTTGTTATATATGGTAGACTTCGATGTTATATTGGGCATAGATTGTCTATCTCCGTGGCGTGCTATTCTGGACTGTCATGCTAAGATAATGACATTGGCTATACCGGGTATGCCACGAATTGAGTGGCAAGGTTCGATTGATTATGTTCCCAGTAGGGTAATTTCATTCTTGAAGGCCCAGCTTATGGTTGGGAAGGGTTGTCTTTCGTATTTAGCCTTTGTGAGGGATGTCGGTGAGGAGACTCCCAGTATTGATTCTGTTCCAGTTGTGAGAGATTTTCCCGATGTGTTTCCTGTAGACCTATCGGGCATGCCACTAGACAGGGATATTTATTTTGGTATTGACCTGGTGCTGGGCAATCAGCCCATTTCTATTCCACCGTATTGTATGGCACTAGCGGAGTTGAAGGAGCAGCTTCAGGAACTCCTTGATAAGGGGTTAATTCGTCCTAGTGTGTCGCCTTGGGGTGCACCAGTTCTATTTATGAAGAAGAAGGATGTCACTATGAGGATGTGCATTGATTATAGGTAGTTGAACAAGGTAACAGTTAAGAACAAGTATCCTTTGCCTCGCATTGATGATTTATTCGATCAGCTTCAGGGAGCGAGGGTGTTCTCCAAGATTGATCTCCATTCAGGTTATCACCAATTGAAGATCAGGGACTCAGATATTCTTAAGACGGCTTTCAAAACCCGATATGGTCATATTGAGTTCTTGGTGATGTCTTTTGGGTTGACCAATGCCCCAGCAACGTTCATGCATTCGATGAACAACGTATTCCAGCCTTATCTCGACTCGTTTGCTATAGTTTTCATTGATGATATTCTGGTATATTTGCATAGTCAAGAAGTGCACGCAGAGCATTTGAGAGTTGTGTTGCAGAGATTGAGGGAAGAAAAGCTTTATGCAAGTTCTCCAAGTGTGACTTTTGGCTTAGTTCAAAGGCTTTCTTGGGGAACGTAGTGTCCAGTGAGGGTATTCAGGTTGATCCAAAGAAGATAAAGGCGGTTCAGAGTTAGCCCAGACCGTCCTCAGCCACAAAGATTCACAACTTTCTTGGTTTGGTGGGTTATTACCGCTGGTTTTTTTAGGGATTCTCATCTATGGCATCGCCCTTGGCCAAGTTGACTCAAAAGGGTGCTCTATTCAGGTGGTCAGATGAGTGTGAAGAGAGCTTTCAGAAGCTCAAGACTGCCTTGACCACAACTCCGATGTTATTTTTACCATCGGCTTTAGGTTCATATACCGTGTATTGTGATGCTTTATGAGTTGATATTAGGTGTGTGTTGATGCAGGAGGGTAGAGTTATTGCTTATGCTTCTCGCCAGTTGAAGCCCCATGAAAAGAACTACCCTGTTCATGATTTGGAGTTGGCTGCCATTGTTCATGCATTGAAAATTTGGAGGCATTATTTATATGGTATGTCTTGTGAGGTGTTTACTGATCATCGTAGCCTCCAGCACTTGTTCAAGCAAAAGGATCTCAATTTGAGGCAGCGGAGATGGTTGGAGTTGCTAAAGGATTATGATATTACTATATTGTACCATCCGGGGAAGGCCAATGTGGTGGCGAATGCCTTGAGTAGGAAGGTGGTGAGTATAGGAGTTTGGCATATATTCCAGTTGGGGAGAGACCTCTTGCAGTTGATGTTCAGGCCTTGGCCAATCAGTTCGTGAGGTTAGATATTTTGGAGCCCAGTCGAGTATTGGCTTGTGTGATTTTTCGGTCTTTCTTATATGATCGCATCAGAGAATACCAATATGATAATCCTCATTTGCTTGTCCTTAAGGACACAGTTCGGCACGATGATGCCAAAGATGTGACCACTGGTGATGATGGGGTGTTTAGGATGTAGGGCCAAATATGTGTGCCTAATGTCGGTATTCCATTCATCTGGGTGCCGCAAAGATGTATCAGGATCTGAGACAACATTATTGGTGGAGGAGAATGAAGAAGGACATTATGAGATTTGTAGCTCGGTGTCTCAATTGTCAACATGTGAAATATAAACATCAGAGACCGGGTAGCTTGCTTCAGCAGATGGATATTCCAGAGTGGAAGTGGGAACGGATCACCATGGACTTTGTAGTTGGGCTCCCACGGACTTTGAAGAAGTTAGATGCTATTTGGGTGATTGTGGATCGACTGACCAAGTCCGCGCACTTCATTCCTATGTGTACTACCTATTTTTCAGAGCGGTTGGCAGAGATCTATATTCGAGACATTGTTCGTTTGTATGATGTCCCAGTTTCCATCATTTTAGATAGGGGCACTCAGTTTACTTTGAAGTTTTGGAGGTCTGTGCAGTGAGAGTTGGGTACTCAGGTTGAGTTAAGCACAACTTTTCACCCTCAGACGAACGGGCAGTCCGAGCGCACTATTCAAATATTGGAAGACATGTTGCGCACTTGTGTCATTGATTTCAGAGGGTCATGGGACTACCGCTTGTAGAGTTTGCTTATAACAACAGCTACCAGTCGAGTATTCAGATGACTCCATATGAGGCTTTGTAAAGGAGGCGGTGTAGATCTCCAGTTGGTTAGTTCAAGCCGGGTGAGGCTAGGCTATTGGGTACAGACTTGGTGCTGGATGCTTTAGACAAGGTGAAGGTGATTCAGGAGATTCTTCGTACAACGCAGTCGAGACAAAAGAGTTATGCTGACAGGAAGGTTCGAGATGTGTCCTACATGGTTGGTGAGAAGGTCTTGTTGAAGGTTTCGCCCATGAAGGGTGTCATGAGATTTGGGAAGAAGGGTAAGTTGAGTCCTCGGTTCATTGGGCCTTTTGAGGTGATTCGGAGGATTGGGGAGGTGGCTTATGAGCTTGCTTTTCCACCCAGCTTGTCGAGTGTGCATCCGGTATTTCATGTTTCTATGCTCCGGAAGTATATTGGGGATCCATCTCATGTTTTGGATTTCAGCATAGTTTAATTAGATGATGATTTAACTTATGATGTGGAGCCAATGGCTATTTTGGAGCGTCAGGTTCGAAAGTTGAGATCAAAGGATGTAGCTTCAGTGAAAGTGCAGTGGAGAGGTCGGCGCATGGAGAAAGCTACCTGGGAGACTGAGCGGGAGATGCGGAGCAGATATCCTCACCTGTTTGAGGCTTCAGGTATGTTTCTTGACGCGTTCGAGGACGAACATTTGTTTAAGAGGGGGAGGATGTAACGACCCGACCGGTCGTTTCATGAGTTCCCACTCTGTTTCCCCTATTTCAGCTTGTTATTGCCCCTTCAGCTGTATTATGTGTTATCAGGTTGGTTGGCTTGGGTTCGGAGAGGTTTTGGTAAGGTTTGAGACACTTAGTCTCTTTTGAGTAAGCTTAAGTTGGAAAAGTCAACCGGATATTGACTTGTGTGAAAAAAGGGCTCATATGTGAATTTCGATGGTTTGAATAGCTTCGGGAGATGATTTGGGACTTAGGAGTGTGATCGGAACGTGTTTTGGAGGTCTGTGGTAGGTTTAGGATTGAATAGACGAAAATGATATTTTGGCATTTTCCGGTTGATAGGTGAGATTTTGATATAGGTGTCGGAATGGAATTTCTAGAGTTGCAGTAGTTCTGCGGTGTCATTTGGGATGCGTGTGCAAACATTCAGGTCATTCGGACGTTGTTTGATAGACTTTTTGATCAAAAGCGGAATTCCGTGGTAGGTTTAGGCTTGAATTGGCGAAAATGATATTTTGGCATTTTCCGGTTGATAGGTGAGATTTTGATATAGGTGTCGGAATGGAATTTCTAGAGTTGCAGTAGTTCTGTGGTGTCATTTGGGATGCGTGTGCAAACATTCAGGTCATTCAGACGTGGTTTGATAGACTTTTTGATGAAAAACGGAATTCGGAAGATTTTGGAACCTTTGGCTTGAATTCGATGTGATTTGATGGATTCGATGTTGTTTGAGGTGTTTCGAAGATTGGAATAAGTTTGGGTAGTAGTATATGACTGGTTTGTGCTTTTGGTTGAGGTCCCGGGGGCCTCATGGTGATTTTAGATGGTTGGCGGAAGGTTTGAAGTTGAGTTGGGACAGCTGAAACATTTTGTTGCTATCATAACCGCACCTGCGGTTGGGAGGCCGCAGGTGCGATGCTCGCAGAAGCGGAAGGCAGCCGCAGATGCGGCCAAGAAGAAGATCATCACGAACCGCAAAAGCAGTAAAGTGGGCGCCCCTGCGGTAGCGCAGGTGCGAAAATGGCCATTTAAGTGAAAACCGCAAATGCGGTGGATTAGGCCGCAGAAGCGGGACCGTAGAAGCGGGACCGTAGAAGCGGGAAAAGGACTGCAGGTGCGAAAAGCCTGGGTCAGAAAGTATGAAAGGTTTCCTTTGCGATTTTTGAGCTATTCTTCACCATTTTCATTCGGGTTTGAGCTAGAGGGAGCTATTTTGAAGAGGGATTCAAGGGATAGCGTTTGGAGGTAAGATTTGTGAACCTAATAATCGATCCAATGGCATTATTTCACTGATTTGGCCTAAGATTAGTGGAAATTAAGGGTTAAAAACTGGGGATTAGGGCTTGGTATTGGAGACCTTGACTTGGGGATTTGAGGGGCTATTTGTGGTCGAATTTTGGTACTTTTGATATGAATGAACTCGTGGGAGGATAAGGAGTCGATTGATGTAAATTTTATCGAATTCCAAGACGTGGGCCCGGGGGTTGGGTTTTGCCAATTTCGGGATTTGTGTTGTAATTTGATTTCTTTCGAGTAGTCTTTGTTCCCTTAGCATATTTTGATGGTTTTGCACTAATTTTGGTTAGATTTGGAGCATTCGGAGGCCGATTCGAGAGGCAAGGGCATCGCGGGCTAGAGTTTGGACCAAATAGAGGTGAGTAATGATTGTAAATGTTGTCATAATGGTATGAAACCCCGGATTTCACATCGTTGTGCTATATTGAGGTGATGCACACGCTAGATGATGAGCATATGATCGTGCACCATTGGGGATTGTGAATTAGTCCATCCCGAATGACTGTTTTACCACATATTTGATTGAAAACTGTCATGTTTTGGGTTGCATGCCATATTTGGTCCCCGTGCCAACTATTTGGACCCTTAGGGGATTTTTACTACTATTTCCTCACTATTTTGATTTTATATCTCTACTCAGTCATGCTATATTATACTGTTTTCATAACTCAACCATGTTTACTCTGTTTTTAACACTTTAAATAATATTTTGGGCTGAGCATTATATTTTACTGTGCCCGAGTGGCTTTTAGAGATTTCTGATGGAGTAGGGCCGAGGGCCTATGTTGTGAGGATTATTATGGTATCGGGCTGCACGCCGCAACGGTGTTGTACTGATTATGATTATGAGGCTGAGGGTTTGAGTTGTACGCCACAAGGTGGCTTGATATGAGGCCGAGAGCCTATAGATTATGCCACGAGATGGCTTGATATTGCGCTTGGGCCGTAAGGGGCCCCTCCCGGAGTTTGTACACCCCCAGTGAGCGCGGATACCCAGTATGATATGTGTTATAGCCCGAGGGGCTGAGGTTGTTCCAGGTTATTGCCCCAGGGGCTGATTTTTGTTGACATTGTGCCCGAGGGGCTGCGTTTATGTGTTTATCCTTTCTCGCTGCTTTTCATTTACTTGTTTAACTGTTGAAAAGGTGTTTTAAAGAAGCTTATTCTGAACCAAAGTGTTTTATAAGGTTTCACTGTTTTATTGCGTTTATTTGGTTTTACACTGCTTCTTTATAGCATGTTGTTGTGTTTTTACATGAGTTTTTATCGCTCAGTCTTCATTTATTGTTATTACTCACTGAGTTGGAGTACTCACTTTACTCCCTACACCCTGTGTGCAGATTCAGGAGCTTCAAGTCCCGCCAGTGAGGGTTGATTGTTCCTAGAAGGCTATTTGGAGTCCACTAGGTAGCTGCTCGGTGTTCGCAACCCAGTGTCTCTCCCTCCTATTTACTTTCTGTTTCTAGTTCTGTAATGGACTGTATAAATTCTTTCAGACTCTTAGACTTATGTTAGATACTCATGACTGGTGACACCCCAATGTCGGGTTATGTTGGTTTCCGCAAATTGTACTAGTTCACTTTTATTTTGGGATTATTCGCATGTTAATGACTTAAATTGTGTTATTTTAATTGTCTAAAAATGAATTGGGTATTGTGTCGGCTGACCTTGTCTTCACGAGAGGCGCCATCACGATCGGGTCTAGGTTTAGGATCGTGACATTATGTTGTTGCAAAAAAATCTGGACTAACCAACAAAGTATTACTGACGAATTTGTAGGAAGAGTTATGAGAGTACTTAAATGATAAGAATAATTATTAAAAGAAGGAGATAGAATTGTGGGATTTTACAGAATATTTTGTAGCATAGAGAAGATTTTACCGGTTTTAGATAGAAATTAGGATGTAAAAATTAAGAGAAATATAAAAAGGGAAAGAAGAAGAGAAATAACAAAAAAGGTAGATAAAATGGCTGGAGATAACAACTATGCAGAAGTTATGGGGGAGGTGACAGGTGATCTGGAGGAGAAAGAAGGAAATGAAAATGCACTTAAGGCAACAACAACAACAACAAACCCAGTATAATTTCACAAGTAGAGTCTGTGAAGGATGGTATGTACGCAAACCTTACTCCTACTTTCATGAAGGCAGAAAGACTATTTCTGATAGACCATCAAACAAAAAATTCTCATTTGATTCTATTATTCACGGCAAAGGGTGGCCCATATTTGTGTTGTGCATTCCATCAATTTATTGTTTGTTTCCTATGTTTGTGCTTTTTATTTATTTTTTATTTTTTATTCTAAATAATTAACAAATTTTTTGAAAAGATCAAAGTTGTGAAGGGCGGTTAAGACACCATGTGCGTACTCTGCATCCTAAAACTCGCAAATGTTGTGCGGTTGACAGTAACTTTGTGTGCAATCAAATGCAAATTTCTTAAGATACTACTAACAAAGGTTTCCCTTCTCTGTTTTTAAATATTATTTTTTAAACGCAGTGAACAGTAATCTCTTTATCTAAGCTTTTTGGGATGTTGGATTTCTTATTTGGTTGTCTCAAAGAAATTCACTAAGGAAAAATCATATCGTTGAATATTTTGAAACATAAAAATAACTAATAAATGATTGTAACTCTATTATTTTGTATTGTTTGTGACTATGAGATAATTTACAACATTTACGGGATTGGAAATAGCCAAGTGAAAATAAGGCTTTTCGCAAATAAAATTTGACTCACTCTAATACGATCTAAAGGTTCGATTAAGTGAAAATATGATATCTCTATTACACTAAATTATTTATTTTCGATGGTAATAATTTTTTTTCGACAAATTTTATAGGAGTATGTTAATGCCCATGTAAAGGAACTCATGCATGTCCTCACACCAAAAATATTTGCTACATAATGTCTTTTACATTGCAACAACGAGTAAGTTGCTTCATCGGACATGAAAAGTTCACTTTAACTACTGTGTGCAATTATCACTAATAAATAGTATCTAAAATAACTTATATTATTTATAAACAACGTTTAACAGGATTCAAAGTCTTAGGTTACTTTTGTTTTCCCTCTCTACAACATGATGAGCATGGACTTCTCTTCCCAATTGAGAAAATTATACCTTGATAACCATGTCATTATTAAATTACTGTGTGATAATTTTTATTTGGATTTAATTTTCTATTGCACTATCTCTTTTGTCTCAACTAAATTTGTTTTAAAAAAATATTTTGTAATATATTGATGTCTGACCGCGCAAAGCGCGGGCAATTTAACTAGTTGTTATATAAAGGGTGCCAACACTTGGAACCCTGAAACAGATCACAGAAGTTAATTTCTTCCCCAGATCACAGGAAACTTAGACTCCCTTATAATGGTGTAAATTTGAATTGAAACTTTTCTCCTTTTAATTTTGTTTTATATCTTACATAAATTTTAACAATACATAAGACTTTTAAAAAGATTTGACAAATTAAAAGAAGATGCACGTGTGGAGCACGAGATGTACGTAAGGCGCACACTGAAGCTAGTTTTATTTGATTTACTTGAGATATTTTATTAAGGCTTTGCATTAGGTCACCACTTCAATTATGAATTGAAATGATTTTGGAAGATTAGAAAAATCACAAGGATCTAGTCAGAGCCGAAACCAAGCAACGACGACACGAGGCACCACTTCTTCTCAACTCTTTTAAGAGCTAGAAGATGTTGTAACGACCCGACCGGTCGTTTTGAGCACTAGCGTATCGTTCAGCAGTCTGAGGCCATGAACAGCTTCATTTCAGGTATTATGACTTGTACGCAGGGTCGGAATTGAATTTCGGGAAGTTCAGAGTTTATTTGGAAAGAGAATTCTCATTTCGGAAGCTTAAAGTTGAAGGAATTAACTAAGATTGGATTTCAGAGTAATCGACCTTGGAATCGGGATCTGAAGGTTCCAACAGGTTCATATGACGATTTCGGACTTGGGCGTATGCTCAGATTGGGTTTTGGATGAGCCGGGAGCATTTTGGCGCCTATTGTGGAAGTTAGCATTTTGGAAAAATTTCATAAGTTTGGCTTGAAGTGCATATCGATGTTATCAATGTCCGTTTGGGATTCCGAGTCTGGGAGTAGCTCCGTATGGTGATTCTGGAGTTGGGAGCACGATCAGAGGTGAATTCGGAGGTCCGTAGGTCATTTTGAAGACATTTGACTAAAAATAGAAATTTGAAAGTTTTTGAAAAGCTTGATTGGAAATGGACTTTTTGATATCAGGGTCGAGTTTTGATTCCGGAAGTTGGAGTAGGTCCGTAATGTCAAATATGACTTGTGTGCAAAATTTGGGGTCAATCGGACGTAATTTGTTAGGTTTAAACATCGAAAGTCGAAGTTTGAAATTCTAAAGTTCATAATGCTTGGATTGGAGGTCGATTCATGATTTTATCATTGTTTGATATGATTTGAGGCATCGAGCAAGTCCGTAATGTGTTTTGGGACTGGTTGGTATGATTGGTTGGGGTCCTGAGGGGCCTCGAGTGGATTCCGGTGGTTAACGGATCGAATTCGGAGTTTGAAAAAGCGTTGAGATTGCTGGTTGCTGATGTAACCGCACCTGCGAGTCTAGGACCGCAGGTGCGGAGCCGCAGAAGCGGCCCTAGGGTCGCAGATGCGGTATGGGCATAAGAGAGCTGGGCCTGCAGATGCGGTCATTTGGCCGCAGATGCGGGACCTCATCTGCGGAAGAAGAAGTGCAGAAGCGGAAATGGGGAGGCCCGGAAAGGGCCGTAGATGCGGTAGTATGGACGCACCTGCGGAACCACAGAAGCGGTCGTTTAACCGCAGGTGCAGAAAGTGCTGAGGCTACCCTCTTGGTGTTAAAATCGGGGGTTTTGGCCATTTTACTCCATTTTACTCTTGTTGGGGCGATTTTTTGGAGAGCTTCAAGTGGGATTTTCATCAACAACGATAAGGTAAGCTAATCTCATCCATCTTGAGTTAAATACATCGATTATGTATGGATTTTAGCATGAAAATTCGTAGAAATATGGGGTTTTGGTAGAAAGACCTAGAATTTATATTCTTGGAATTTAATCACGATTTTGGGTATGGAATTAAGAGAAAATCATATATTTGAGTTCGTGAATTCATGGGTAAACTTTATCTTCGAAAAATTTCGGAATCCGGGACCGTGGGCCCGAAGGCGTTTTTGTGAACTTTTCGATTGGGGTTAGGAATTGTTATAAATTGGATTATAATGAATACCTTAGCATATCTTAATGGATTTGTATAATCATTGGCTAGTTGTGGAGCATTGTGTGTCGATTTAAGTCTTCGGAGGAGCGTGGAATGCCGGTTATGGATCTCCAAAGCGAGGTGGGTCTCCTTTCTAACCTTGTATGAGGGAATTGTCCCCATAGGTGAGTTAATTGGTTATGTGCTCCTATTTGTGAGGGCTACGTATGCACGAGGTAACGAGGGTCCGGGCGTAACTATTATTATGCTATTGTCCGGGTAGTTTAGGACCCAAGGGCATGCTGTACCTAGAAATATTTGTAAACTTATTGACAACTTGAATTGCTTAAATCACATTGAATTAGTAAATGAATTTCTAAAAGAATTAAACTTCTTTTCTTAAATTGTTAAAAGAGGATTGGCTTTTATTTGGATAAATGTTCCTCGATAAATCCTTAATTGGCTATTTGAGTATGTATTTTGATGTGTGCCCGCGTCGCATGTATGATTCGCTAGTAGGGTATTTGTTTATTTTATGTTGACCGCGTCGCAGGATAGTTCGCGAGCGGGGTAATAGATGCATCTATGGTTTGAGCCATTCGACCCTCGGCAATGCACAGTTTACATTTCTATTGGAGCGGGCCGTACGTCCTCGACATGATTTGCGCATGCTTGTATTGTTTGCCTTGAGACTATTTGAGATTGATATTTGCTCTCCCCGACTTGAGATAATTGTAAACTATTGGATTATGAATCCAGAGACTTTTAATATAAAAAGGAGCTTTCACCTGTTCATGACTTACTTGAAATTACTGTCATTCTTAATAAATCCTCGATTATTCGCATTAAAAATATATCATTATTGGACCACTAGTAAGTGTCGAAGTCGACATCTCATCTCTACTTCTTTGAGATTAGACGGGATACTCATTGGGTACACGTTGTTTCGTACTCATACTACACTTCTGTGCATTTTTGTTGCACATGAACATGCGTCTCTAGTGGCCTACGGGGCGTGACAACATGGTTGATACGGAGACTTAGGTGAGCTGCACTTCTCGAGGTGACCCGCATCCAGCAGAGCCTCTTTCAAATTTCTGTATTTATTTCTGTCCAATATTGTATTCCGGACGATTGTTGTATTACATTATTTCCTAGAAATTGCTCATGCACTTGTGACACCGGGTTCTGGGAGGATTTTTGGATTATTAAGTGTTAAGTTTTGTTAAAGACTTCATGGTTATTTCTGTAAATTTTATTATTCGTTATTTAAAGTATAAAGAAAAATGATTTTAAACAATACCAAAAAATTGGAATTTAAATTAAGTAATTTGGTTGGCTTGCCTGACAGCGGTGTCCGGCGCCTTCTTGACCCTTAATGGATTTTGGGTCGTAACAACATGGTATCAGAGCACTAGATTCCCTTAGGTCTCACAAGTCATGGGCAAGTCTAGTAGAGTCTCGCAGATCGGTTCGGAGACGTCTGTACTTATCTTCGGGAGGCTACAAGGCTGTTAGGAGTACTTCCCTTCTTGATTCCTCATCATGCGATTTGATTCCTTAAGGCTTATGCCATTGTTTTCCTTCCTACTCAATCTTATGCGACGCGAACCGCTGGTTATAAATCGAGAATTTAAGGATTTGTAATGGTACTATGAATATGGTGCGGGGCATTTCTCCCTACAAGGTTGTTTGAGCTAATATCATCGCTTATGGAAGGATATTCTATTGTTTCAGCTCAATAGCGGTACTTCTGAGAGCTCTGAGGCTAGGCGCAAGTTGCCATGATTCCTATGAACGATTGTTCCGCGGTGTTGTTATGACGGTAGGATGTTTGCCTACGTGTTGGGGCAGTGAATGACTTGAGGGGAGGTTTACTCAGTGCATGATCTAGAGGTTCGGTATTTTATTCCTGGCAGGGGAAAAGCAATTGGCCTATGAATGTCCAGATTTGGAGTAATGGAGTAACGAGACTTGGTATTTTCGAGCGTAGTGGAATTTTCACCTGTGATGTAGTGTCGTCGTCCTCGATTGTATGTGTTAAGTTTGCCGGTGTTTTGGTCTTATGCAATTCGCCTTTGGGGTAAGATATTATGAAATGATATGGGAGAAACGACTGTTAGATATCACGGGGTGCGGTGGTTCAGATCGAACTAGTGTTTCTAATGTTGACGACTCGAGAATGATGATCTTCAGAAAGGTTTAAAGTTGGTAGCGATTGTGGGTTCAAGTTCTACGAAGATAGATTTTATTTAAGGCAACAACGGAGCAGCAAAGGATGAGGAAAGACCTGTGGGAAGTGTCATGCGGTGGCTAAGATTTCTAGAAGGCTAAGTATAAGAAGCAAAGGTCGAGTAGTTGATTAAAGGGATGAGTTCTGCCAAAGTGGGAGAGTGGCGGAGGTGCATATCGGAATTGTGGTAGGATGACTACGAACCTTAAGGAGAGTTCGGAATGACTTGGGAACTTTAAAGATTAGTGATTGGGGCCTACGAATTTAATTTGAGGTATGGGCCATTATGCAGCAGGAGATTTGATATAGCCGGAATGAGCTGCTTGAAATGAAGAAGGATACAACATAACTTTGAATTGGAAGAATATTGCCACACATTTAATTGATGTCCACGAGGGGTGAATGAACTTGTGCAGCTGGAGAGTGAGCTCAGACTCAGGATGGGTTATTAATGTCGTAATGATTGTACCCCGTGCAGCAGCATTGGAAGATGTCGGGAAGTGATTTCCACAGATGGGTTGTTCCCTGTGAGCAGGTGAACGGTCGTGTGGTTGGCAACGTTTCTACGAAGAGTCCTATTGGTTGTACAACAAAGAGATCGGTCGTGCGAATGTGGTTGGTGATTCAGAGTATAAAAAGGGGTTTTACAGGAAGATTCCGAGAATTTTGGCGGTTGATTGTGCAAGGCTATGCCAATAAGAGATAAAGAATCCTGGTGAATTCCAGAGTTGTGTAATAGTGGCTTCGAGCTAAGTGGGAGAGTCCCACATCCTATGAATGGGCTGTATCATTAACTACTTGCGAGGTTTCTGGTCATTAGCATATTGATGGGTTATTTCAGCTACGGGAAAAGGACACAAGTGGTAATTTGAGCAAAAGGGATTGTTTAAGGTGTGCTATGGTTGACCTTGTTCGCTCATGTTGAGATTTGAGAAAGGATTCAGGATTTATGCCTCGTATAAGTGTGGGTTTCAAGGTAAATGATTTTGTCGGGTGCTCCATCGAAAGGGTATGCTTGTGCTAGAAAAATCATGGAGTTGATTATATTCGGGCCAAGTCAGAGCGGGTGGCTCTCAACAATGGTCTTAGTGAATTCAAAGGTTAAAGTATGGTGCCTGATGATTTCGAGCCTATAGGTACAGTTAAGAATCAAGCTTTGTAGCAGCTTATGAGACGAGGCCCAGAATATTCTATGATGTTTTGGCGTGCAGTGCAGCATTTGGAAGGAAAATGAGAAAAAAGGCTTTGGATTCGTATAAGGATTAACAGAATGGGCATATCAGTTGAGGGTGAGAATGTGCGCACAAGGAAGTTATGAAATGGTTTATGGGATTTGAGACATCATGGTCTCGCGATTCATGGTCACTCGGGATGAGTGGAAATGGGGTATACTATGTGTTGTATGGTGTTATGATTATTTCTAAGGCAATCAGGGTAAATTGAAAGAGGATAGATTGGTTAGCCATAGTTGAATTGGCATATTGCTGGCAGTGATCAGTTCCTTCAGCGTGATCGAGTTATGCAAGTGATTTGTGACGGTACATGTGAGGCTTGTCGGTCGCCGTAATTGATTTTATTTAGAAGTATTTCACTGTTATGGCATGTTATATGTAGGCAGATCCCGGAAGGGCTATGGTGGCTTGGACCACTACCTAGAGATTTGCACATTCCACGATTATGAGAATTCACCTGTGTGTTGCTATGGTTCTCCTGAAGTGAGTTAAGTGAAAAGTTTTTTATATGATGAAGTGTTAATCTATTAGTGGTTCAGGAGTTATGATGAAATTCTTGTACTATTGCATATTGGCTTGTTAGGTGCAGTGAGCGGCATGGAAATTTGAAAGTGAGTATCAAGATTACGATTCAGTTTTGACAAGGATGTCACGAGCTCGGATGAGCAGGAAAGGGATTTGAATGTTTAGAGTAAACTAGTATTATCTTCAGCGTCACCTGAGATCGGTGTTTCGTAAAAATGCCTTGCATCCTGGTTAAGGATTCTTGATCGCTTTTCAACATTAGTACGGCCGATGGTTTGGATGTTCAGACCTGTTATCTGTTACGGAAGGTTGTGGGAGCATTCCCTACGGGAATGTTATATAAGTGTGGCATGTAGCCACTGGATTGATGGAAGAGTTAAACTAAGCATGAAAATTTTAGTGATGCCGTTAATTTGAGAATTGGTGCCTGAAGGCACTCGGTTATTGGGTTGTGAACCGTGGAGGATTACTCCAGTTATGATGGTTATTATTGTGTGTTATGAGGAAAAGGGGGTTATTATGGACCCAGGAAGGATTATGGACCTAGTCCAGTACGATCCAGATCTACTTAAGGTCTGTGGATGGATTTAAATGTAAATATAGGCCGTATATCAGGCCGAATATGTTCATTTCAGCATAACGCTCCTTATGGAGGGGTATTCAGATGTGGATGTTATTTCATCCTCAGCTATTCCATGCAATGATACATTGTGCCGTGTGAGTTGAGAGACGACTTGGTAAATTGCTTATGTGTTAAGTTCCGCATTGAGATGATGTTATTCGAGCAAAATGGCTATTGAGATTCAAATCGTATATCGCACCTCAGTTGTGCTTGAGTTTTGTAAAAGCGCTATATGTTCCCTCAGGGATGGTATTATGCACTTAGCGTGCTCGTGACCGAATTTCGGTATTTTATTGTAATGAGCAATTTAGCTCGATGTGCATCTCCTTATGTGAGTTCTACGTGTGGATCGGGTGGCACGCTGCCATGGGTATGTTATTTGGATCGGGTGGCATGCCGCCATGGTTGTGTTGTGTGGATCGGGTGGCACGCCGCCATGGTTATGCTGTTGGATCGGGTTGCGCGCCTCAACAGTGTGATGTTCAGTATAACTCCCCATATCTAATTTTATGTGTTTGTTTCCTATTTTCTGAGGAAAGCTCATATTAGTTGTGTGCCCGCGTCGCATTTATGATTTGCGAGCGGGGTGTCTGTTTAGTATGTTGACCGCGTCGCATGTATGATCCGCGAGTGGGGCAACTGAATTTCCTTTCGGAGTTCGTTTTCCTTTTGTACCGCACTCTAATTAGTAGCCTATTGGCACATTATGGCACCATATGAAATTTTCTATCATGTCCGGATGGCTTATTGCCTGAACAGTTCGTACTGGGTGAGACGAGATTATTGGATTTAGGAACAGTGCAATCCGATTACATGGAATATATTAAGGAGCAAAGATCATTATTTGGTTCAGAATGAGGTGAGGGTTCTTGTCAGGAGTATAGACTTGATGATTTGTTGATTCAGCAGCTGGTTATGAATTTCTACGCCTATCTTCCGTCATGGCGGTATTGAAAGATTTAGAGTAAGAAATATGTATATCCTGAGGTGCGTTGTAAGCATCAGATTCGTGGAATTTCGACTACTATGTTCAGAGAATGTTATTGTGGTCCTGTGAGTAAAATGGTACAAGGGGTGAATTCAGCTAAGGTATACAGTTGTGTTTTGGTACTGCGTGTAGTCATTGTTATGGTGAGCATATGTTGGAAGCAGGTCTGGCATGGAATTTCGGATGTTTGAATTGGGCTCTAAGGCTTATTTGCTTGAATGAAAGAGAATATCTCAGAATTTATCGAGTTAATGTGCTCAACTAGGTTGTGGTAGCACGGGAAGGTGCATGAGGTGTTAAACCGTGATTTCAAACAACTTCAGTGTAGTTCTCAGCACGTTCGAGGACGAACGTATGTTTAAGTGGGAGAGAATGTAACGACCCGATCGGTCGTTTTGACATCTAGCTCATCGTTCAGCAGTCTGAGGCCATAAGCAGCTTCATTTCAGGTATTATGACTTGTACGCAGGGTCGGAATTGAATTTCGGGAAGTTCAGAGTTGATTTGGAAAGAGAATTCTCATTTCGGAAGCTTAAAGTTGAAGGAATTAACTAAGATTGGATTTCAGAGTAAACGACATCGGAATCGGGATCTGAAGGTTCCACTAGGTTCATATGATGATTTCGGACTTGGGCATATGCCCGAATTGGGTTTTGGATGAGCCAGGAGCATTTTGGCGCCTATTGTGGAAGTTAGCATTTTGGAAGAAATTTCATAAGTTTGGCTTGAAGTGCATATCTGTGTTATCAATGTCCGTTTGGGATTCCGAGTCTGGGAGTAGCTCCGTATGGTGATTCTGGAGTCGGAAGCGCGATCAGAGGTGAATTCGGAGGTCCGTAGGTCATTTTGAAGTCATTTGGCTAAAGATAGAAATTTGAAGGTTTTTGAGAAGCTTGACCGGAAGTGGACTTTTTGATATCGGGGTCGGATTCCGATTCCGGAATTTGGAGTAGGTCCGTAATTTCAAATATGACTTGTGTGCAAAATTTGGGGTCAATCGGACGTGATTTGATAGATTTAAACATCGTAAGTCGAAGTTTGAAATTCTAAAGTTCATAAATCTTGAATTGGAGGTCGATTCATGATTTATGATTTTATCGTTGTTTGATATGATTTGAGGCCTCGAGCAAGTCCGTAACATTTTTGGGACTGGTTGGTATGATTGGTTGGGGTCCCGGGGGGCCTCGGCTCGATTCTGGGTGGTTAATGGATCAAATTCAGAGTTTGAAGAAGGGCTGAGATTGCTGGTTGCTGGTGTAACCGCACCTGGGAGTCTAGGACCTCAAATGCGGCCCTAGGGTCTCAAATGCGGTATGGGTGGAAGAGAGCTGGGACCACAGATGCGGTCGTTCGGCCACAGATGAGGGACCGCATCTACGGAAGAAGAAGCGCAGAATCACAAATGGGGAGGCTTGGAAAGGGCCGCAGATGCGGTAGTATGGATGCACATGCGGAACCGCAAAAGCGGTCGTTTAACCGCAGGTGCGGAAAGTGCTGACGCAGTGAGGGTGTTAAAATCGGGGGTTTTGGCCATTTTGCTCCATTTTACTCTTGTTGAGGAGATTTTTGGGAGAGCTTCAAGTGGAAATATATGGTTTTGGTAGAAAGACCTAGAATTTATATTCTTGGAATTTAACCACGATTTTGGGTATGGAATTAAGAGAAAATCATATATTTGAGTTCGTGAGTTCATGGATAAACTTTATCTTCAAAAAAATTTGGAATCCGGGCACGTGGGCCTGAGGGCGTTTTTGTCAACTTTTCGATCGGGGTTAGGAATTGTTATAAATTGGGTTATAATGAGTACCTTAGCATATCTTAATGGATTTGTATAATCATTGGCTAGTTGTGGAGCATTGTGCGTCGATTTAAGTCTTCGGAGGAGCGTGCAATGTCGGTTATGGATCTCCGGAGCGAGGTGAGTCTCCTTTCTAACCTTGTAAGAGGGAATTGTTCCCATAGGTGAGTTAATTGGTTATGTGCTCCTATTTGTGGGGGCTACGTACGCACGAGGTGACGAGAGTCCGTCCGTAGCTATTATTATGCTATTGTCCGGGTAGTTTAGGACCCAAGGGCATGTTGTACCTTGAAATATTTGTAAACTTATTGACAACTTGAATTGCTTAAATCACATTGAATTAGTAAATGAATTTTTAAAAAGAAAACTTATTTTCTTAAATTGTTAGAAGAGGATTGGCTTTTATTTGGATAAATGTACCTCGATGAATCCTTAATTGGCTGTTTGAGCATGTATTTCGATGTGTGCCTGCGTCGCATGTATGATTCGCGAGCAGGGTATTTGTTTATTTTATGTTGACCGCATCACAGGATAGTTCGCGAGCGGGTAATAGATGCATCTATGGTTCGAGCCGTTCGACCCTCGGCAGTGAACAATTTACATTTCTGTTGGAGCGGGTCGTACGTCCTCGGCATGATTTGCGCATGCTTGTATTGTTTGCCTTGAGACTATTTGAGATTGATATTTGCTCTCCCCGACTTGATATAATTGGAAACTATTGGACTATGAATCCAGAGACTTTTAATATAAAAAGGAGCTTTCACCTGTTCATGATTTACTTGAAATTACTGTCATTCTTAATAAATCCTCGATTATTCGCATTAATAGTATATCATTATTAGACCACTAGTAATTGTAGAAGTCGACCTCTCGTCTCTACTTCTTCCAGATTAGATGGGATACTCATTGGGTACACGTTGTTTTGTACTCATACTATACTTCTGTGCATTTTTGTTGCACAGGCACATGCGTCTCTAGTGGCCTACGGGGCGTGACAACATGGTTGATACAGAGACTTAGGTGAGCTGCACTTCTCGAGGCGACCCGCAGCCAGCAGAGCCTCTTTCAAATTTCTGTATTTATTTCTGTCCAATATTGTATTACGGACGATTGTTGTATTACATTATTTCCTAGAAATTGCTCATGCACTTGTGACACCAGGTTCTGGGAGGATTTTTGGATTATTAAGTGTTAAGTTTTGTTAAAGACTTCATGGTTATTTCTGTAAATTTTATTATTCGTTATTTAAAGTATAAAGAAAAATGATTTTAAACAATACCAAAAAATTGGAATTTAAATTAAGTAATTTGGTTGGTTTGCCTGACAGCGGTGTCCGGCGCTATCATGACCTATAATAGATTTTGGGTCGTGACAGATGTACTTCTCAATATAAGCACAAATATTTTCTTTTCATTTTTCGATGAGAGACAAAGTGTCTTAGTAAAAGGAACACTTCAAAATTTTGAATTTCCTCCAAATTTTTTCCCTTTATTTCCCATTCATACTTCTTTATTAAATTAGATAAAAACCGAATAATAGTTACTAGTTATAATATTTCCTCCGAATGAAATAAAAATTAAACTAACATTTGATTTTAGAAAATATTTAATTTCCTCTCGATGGATTAAGTTAAACTACTCAAAATAACCAAGGATACATATATTCAATTTACATTATTCAAAACTGCTTGAGCAAGATTTTAAGTATATTCAATACTTGGGATGACAATGAAATCAGTGCCAGAATAATAGGAAGGATTAGAAAATATTCCTTGAATTTATGGATACTATCTCAATTTCAAAATAATTTAAAATACAATAAAATAAATCAAGCAGAGTGTGGTACGAAATACAAAGCCGATGTGAACTTCCGGTGACTCGTTGACAAGTATTCCTAGTTTTAAGCTGACAGAGATTGGACTCCTAACGACATGCTTTTCTGAGATCCATGCTATTGACCCCTAAACAAAACCTCAAGAAATTTCACAAGTATATCATATATGTGGCATCTTGGTTCACCTTGGTGAAAATAAGCCATATAGGCTAAACTACTGCATGAACTACCGGAATTTGAGTGATGCTAACAACATAAATGGAATTTGCATCACCAACATTTGTAACTATCCTTTTATAGTTTTGATTCTCCGCTCCAAGTACAATAGAGAAATAAGGATAGTTCAGCTCCGCCTCAGACAGGGGCGAAGCTACAACCTATTTCATTGTGTATATAGGTAATAGGCTATTACAATGTAATTATAACATTGCATTTCCTCAATTTTTATACAAAACTGTGATTCTGGTAAAAGATAATTGATGGTGGATTGTATATTAGAAATATCACTAGGGTCACAGGAAACATAAAGTCACCCAATTGTTATATAAAGGGTGCCAAGACTTTGAACCCTGAAACAGATCACAAAAGCTAATTTCTTCCCCTGATCACCGAAAACTTATTCATCTTAGACTCTCTTATAATGTTGTAAATTTGAATTGGAACTTTTCTCCTTTTAATTTTGTTTTATATGTCTTACATAAATTTTAACAATATATAAGATTTTAAAAAAGATTTTACAAATTAAAAAAGATGCACGTGTGGAGCACGAGATGCAGTGAGGCGCACACTGAAGCTAGTTTTATTTTATTTACTTCAGACATTTTATTAAGGCTTTGCTTTAGGTCACTACTTCAATTACGAATTGAAATGATTTTGGAAGATTAGAAAAATCATAAGGATATAGTCAAAGCCGAAGCCAAGCAACGACGGCGCAAGGCACGACTTCTTCTCAACTCTTTTAAGAGCTAGAAGATGCGCTTCTCTATATAAGCACAAGTATTTTTTTTCATTTTCTGATGAGGGACAAAGTGCTTTAGTGAAAGGAACACTTCAAAATTTTGAATTTCCTCCAAATTTTTTCCCTTTATTTCCCATTCATACTTCTTTATTAAATTAGATAAAAACCGAACAATAGTTACTAGTTATAATATTTCCTCCGAATGAAATAAAAATTAAACTAACATTTGATTTTAGAAAATATTTAATTTCCTCTCGATGGATTAAGTTAAACTACTCAAAATAACCAAGGATACATAGATTCAATTTACATTATTCAAAACTGCTTGAGCAAGATTTTAAGTATATTCAATACTTAGGATGATAATGAAATCTGTGCCAGAATAATAGGAAGGATTAGAAAATATTCCTTGAATTTATGGATACTATCCCAATTTCAAAATAATTCAAAATACAATAAAATAAATCAAGCAGAGTGTGGAACGAAATACAAAGCCGATGTGAACTTCCGGTGACTCCTTGGCAAGTATTCCTTTTCTTAAGCTGATAGAGATTGGACTCCTAACAACATGCTTTTCTGAGAACAATGATATTGACCCCTAAACAAAACCTCTAGAAATTTCACAAAGATATCAAATATGTGGCTTGTTGATTCACCTTGGTGAACACAAGCCATATAGGCTCAAATACTGCATGAACTCCCGAAATTTGAGTGATGCTAACAACATAAATGGAATTTGCTTCACCAACATTTGTAATTATCCATGTATAGTTTTGATTCTCCGCTCCAAGTAAAATGGAGAAAGAAGGATAGTTCAACTCTGCCTCAGACAGGGGCGAAGCTACATCCTATTATATTGTGTATATAGATAATAGGCTATTACAATGTAACTATAAAATTGCAGTTCCTCAATTTGTTTACAAAACTGTGATTCTGGTAAAAGATAATTGATGGTGGATTGTATATTAGAAATAGCACTAGGGTCACTGGAAAAATAAAGTCACGCAATTGTTATATAAAGAGTGCCAAGACTTTGAACCCTGAAACATATCACATAAGTTAATTTCTTCCATCTTAGACTCTCTTATAATGATGTAAATTTGAATTGGAACTTTTCTCCTTTTAATTTTGTTTTATATGTGTTACATAAATTTTAACAATACATAAGATTTTTAAAAAGATTTTACAAATTAAAAGAAGATGCACGTGTGGAGCACGAGATGCAGTGAGGCGCACACTGAAGCTAGTTTTATTTTATTTACTTCAGACATTTTATTAAGGCTTTGCTTTAGGTCACCACTTCAATTACGAATTGAAATGATTTTGGAAGATTAGAAAAATCATAAGGATATAGTCAAAGCCGAAGCCAAGCAACGACGGCGCAAGGCACGACTTCTTCTCAACTCTTTTAAGAGCTAGAAGATGCGCTTCTCTATATAAGCACAAGTATTTTTTTTCATTTTCCGATGAGGGACAAAGTGCTTTAGTGAAAGGAACACTTCAAATTTTTTATTTTTCTCCAAATCTTTTCCCTCTATTTCCCATTCACACTTATTTATTAAATTAAATAAAAACAGAACAACAATTACTAGTTATAATATTTCCTCTGAATGAAATAAAATTATACTAAAATTTTGTTTTGGAAAATATTTAATTTCCTCTCGATGGATTAAGTTAAACTACTCAAAATAGCCAAGGATACATAGATTCAATTTACATTGTTCAAAACTGCTTGAGCAAGATTTTAAGTATATTCAATACTTAGGATGATAATGAAATCTGTGCCAGAATAATAGGAAGGATTAGAAAATATTCCTTGAATTTATGGATACTATCCCAATTTCAAAATAATTCAAAATACAATAAAATAAATCAAGCAGAGTGTGGAACGAAATACAAAGCCGATGTGAACTTCCGGTGACTCCTTGGCAAGTATTCCTTTTCTTAAGCTGATAGAGATTGGACTCCTAACAACATGCTTTTCTGAGAACAATGATATTGACCCCTAAACAAAACCTCTAGAAATTTCACAAAGATATCAAATATGTGGCTTGTTGATTCACCTTGGTGAACACAAGCCATATAGGCTCAAATACTGCATGAACTCCCAAAATTTGAGTGATGCTAACAACATAAATGGAATTTGCTTCACCAACATTTGTAATTATCCATGTATAGTTTTGATTCTCCGCTCCAAGTAAAATGGAGAAAGAAGGATAGTTCAGCTCCGCCTCAGACAGGGGCGAAGCTACATCCTATTATATTGTGTATATAGGTAATAGGCTATTACAATGTAACTATAAAATTGCAGTTCCTCAATTTGTATACAAAATTGTGATTCTGGTAAAAGATAATTGATGGTGGATTGTATATTAGAAATAGCACTAGGGTCACAGGAACATAAAGTCACCCAATTGTTATATAAAGAGTGCCAAGACTTTGAACCCTGAAACAAATCACATAAGCTAATTTCTTCCCTTGATCACCGAAAACTTATTCATCTTAGAATCTCTTATAATGATGTAAATTTGAATTGGAACTTTTCTCCTTTTAATTTTGTTTTATATGTCTTACATAAATTTTAACAATACATAAGATTTTTAAAATGATTTTACAAATTAAAAGAAGATGCACGTGTGGAGCACGAGATGCAGTGAGGCGCACACTGAAGCTAGTTTTATTTTATTTACTTCAGACATTTATTAAGGCTTTGCTTTAGGTCACCACTTCAATTACGAATTGAAATGATTTTGGAAGATTAGAAAAATCACAAGGATATAGACAAAGCCGAAGCCAAGCAACGACGACACGAGTCATCACTTCTTCTCAACTCTTTTAAAAGCTTGAAGATGCGCTTCTCTATATAAGCACAAGTATTTTTTTTCATTTTCCGATGAGGGACAAAGTGCTTTAGTAAAAGGAACACTTCAAATTTTTTATTTTTCTCCAAATCTTTTCCCTCTATTTTTCATTCACACTTCTTTATTAAATTAAATAAAAACATAACAACAGTTACTAGTTATAATATTTCCTCTGAATGAAATAAAAATTATACTAACATTTGGTTTTAGAAAATATTTAATTTCCTCTCGATGGATTAAGTTAAACTACTCAAAATAGCCAAGGATACATAGATTCAATTTACATTGTTCAAAACTGCTTGAGCAAAATTTTAAGTATATTCAATACTTAGGATGATAATGAAATCTGTGCCAGAATAATATGAAGGATTAGAAAATATTCCTTGAATTTATGGATACTATCTCAATTTCAAAATAATTCAAAATACAATAAAATAAATCAAGCAGAGTGTGGCACGAAATACAAAGCCGATGTGAACTTCCGGTGGCTCCTTGGCAAGTATTCCTTTTTTTTTAAGCTGATAGAGATTGGACTCCTAACAACATGCTTTTCTGAGAACCATGATATTGACCCCTAAACAAAACCTCTAGAAATTTGTCACGACCCGGATTTCCAACCATCGGGTGTCGTGATGGCGCCTACTATCGGAGCTAGGCAAGCCAAATATTTAAAACACCTTTCCTGCTTTCTTTCAAATAATATAATAAACGAGACAAAATTTAAGCGGAAGACTTTAAATCTAAAGCGACTGAAAACCAAAAGTGCGAAAGTTTAATACACATCACTACCCAAGGTCTGGTGTCACTAGCTCACGGACTACTACAGAATGCTAAAAACAATGTCTGAAAGGAAATACATCATGTTTGTCGGATACAAGATGAACAAACAAAAAAAAACATGGAAAGGGGCTTCGGCCTGCGAACGCCAGCTAGGCTACCTCGAGAGTCCCTGGACTGAAAATAGCTCCCAGAAGTCCTACTGCTGTGGTCCGTAAGCTGCTCCCTGATCGGTGCACAAAAATGCACAGAGTGTAGCATCAACACAACTGACCCCATGTGCTGGTAAATGCCTGGCCTAACCCCGGCGAAGTAGTGACGAGGCTAAACAGGACCTACCACAATTAACCTGTACAGATATATATACAAGTGCAAGAAAACAATAACAAGATAATACAAGGTAAAGCTAGGAGGGGACATGCTATCGGGGAGTAACAGATAAAAATAAAATATCGGAAATAAACAGAAGAAACTCCGGTTCCCATGATATATATATATATATATAGTGGACATATAGTGGACGGCATGCCACACGATCCCATAATATCATATATAAAAGTGAACGGCGTGCCACACGATCCCATAATACCATATATAAGTGGACGGCGTACCACACGATCCCATAATATCATATATAAGTGGACGGCGTGCCACACGATCCCATAATATAATTCGAAACATCTGATTTTGTAAGGAGAGTCCCATTAGGAGAAATCAACAACATATCACTATAACCCGACAAGGGTACAACTAACAGCCCAAAATATCCCGACAAGGGAGAGTATATATATCGATCTACACATCCCGGCAGGGAGTAATCACAACACTTTCTCTTTTTAAATCCCTTCTTCCTCAACTAACACATTCATGTTCGAGCTAACTCTCCAAAAGTACACCAATCACAATTTTACCTCAACCGTTCACATTATATGAAACTCATCAAATAAACAAGGAGATTGTGTCACGTTATTCGAATTAAAAGCAATTAAGACTCACGGTCATACTAGGCTCCGTTGCATAGATAATCGCCACCATGCCTATACACCGTACCCAACATTAGCAAGTAGCAAATAACATTCTAATCCTATTCCCTCAAGCCAAAGCTAGAACAAACACTTACCTCGAATGCTCCATACTCAACTCACGCTTCTAGTATAGCTTTACCTCTTGATTCCACCACAAATCTGCTCGAATCTAGTCATAAGTTACTTAATCACATTAATAATTACTAAATGAACCACTCCCCATGCATGAAAAATAAATTTTACAAGGTTTTTCCCAAAATGGTCAAAAATACCCCCCGGACCCACGTGGTCGAAATTCGAGGTTCGGACCAAAACCCGGTTACCCATTCTCCCACGAATCCAAATATATGATTTGTTTTGAAATCGGACCTCAAATTGAGGTCCAACTTCTCAATTTGTAGAAAACCTAGGTTCTATCCAAAACACCCAATTTCCCCCATGAAAATCTTTGATTTGAATTTGAAATCATGTTAAAAGATGTCAAGGAATAGAGAAATTATGTTAGAGATCACTTACCAATCGTTTTGGAGAAGAAAAGTTGTTTGGAAAATCGCCTCTTAGGTTTTGGGTTTTTGAAAAGTGGATAAAATGACTGAAAATCCCGAATTTATATATATATGCTGGGGGCTGGCGCGGACCGCGCAAAAATACACCGCGACCGCATGGCTGCCAGCGCGGACTACACAAAAATGTACCGCGGCCGCGCCGAGGGAGGGAAGAAATGGGCTCTCTAAACCCACCCAGCGCGGACCACACTTATTTGGTGCGCGGCCGCGCTGGTCGACCTAGGTACCGACCCTCTGAACCCCCACCACACAGACCGCACAGAAAAGCACTACGGCCGCGTGGCTGCCAGCTTGGACCGCGCGGAAACGGCCGCGGCCGCGCTGGGCCTGCAACACCTGAACCTGCATTTCTTTTAAGTCTAAGACCTCCCGGGCCCCACTCAAAACTCACCCGAGCCCTCGGGGCTCCAAACCAAACACACATATGATCTTAAAAACATCTTACGGTCTCATTTGTGCGATCAAATCGCCAAAATAACATCATATACATAGAATCAAGCCTCAAAACACATGATTTTCTTTCAACTTTCATAAAACTCAAATTCCCCATTTTAAGTCCGAAACACGTCATATGACGTCCGTTTCTAGCCAAATTTTACAGATAGTGCTTAAAACATATTTAAGACTCGAACCGGGCGTCGGAACCAAAATACGAGCCCGATACCACAGTTTACTGATCAATTTCCTTCTTCATTTCCTTAATTAATTTCAAAAAACAATTTCACACAAAATTTCATTTCTCGGGCTTGGGACCTCGGAATTTAATTCCGGACACACGCCCAAGTCCCATATTTTTCTACGGACCCTCCGGGACCATTGAATCACAGGTCCGAGTCCGTTTACCCAAAATATTGACCGAAGTCAATATTATACATATTAATATCAAAATCCATCAAATATTTCACATAATTCACATATTCTAACATAAAAACTTTCCGGCTATGCGCCCGAACTGCGCACACAAAACGAGGCAACTAAAAGCGAGGTTTTCAAGGCCTCGAAAGCGTGGAACAAGGAAGAACTACGGTGATGACCCTTTGGGTCGTCACAAAATTTCACAAAGATATCAAATATGTGGCTTGTTGATTCACCTTGGTGAACATAAGCCATATAGGCTCAAATACTGCATGAACTCCCGAAATTTGAGTGATACTAACAACATAAATGGAATTTGCTTCACCAACATTTGTAATTATCCATGTATAGTTTTGATTCTCCGCTCCAAGTACAATGGAGAAATAAGGATAGTTCAGCTCCGCCTCAGACAGGGGCGAAGCTACATCCTATTATATTGTGTATATAGGTAATAGGCTATTACAATGTAACTATAACATTGCAGTTCCTCAATTTGTATACAAAACTGTGATTCTAGTAAAAGATAATTGATGGTGGATTGTATATTAGAAATAGAACTAGGGTCACAGGAAACATAAAGTCACCCAATTGTTATATAAAGAGTTCCAAGACTTTGAACCCTAAAACAAATCACAAAAGCTAATTTCTTCCCATGATCACCGAAAACTTATTCATCTTAGACTCTCTTATAATGATGTAAATTTGAATTGGAACTTTTCTCCTTTTAATTTTGTTTATATGTGTTACATAAATTTTAACAATACATAAGATTTTTAAAAAGATTTTACAAATTAAAAGAAGATGCACGTGTGGAGCACGAGATGCACGTGAGGCGCACACTGAAGCTACTTTTATTTGATTTACTTGAGACATTTTATTAAGGCTTTGCTTTAGGTCACCACTTCAATTACGAATTGAAATGATTTTGGAAGATTAGAAAAATCATAAGGATATAGTCAAAGTCGAAGCCAAGCAACGAAGGCACGAGGCACCACTTCTTCTCAACTCTTTTAAGAGCTAGAAGATGCGCTTCTCTATATAAGCACAAGTATTTTTTTTTCATTTTCCGATGAGGGACAAAGTGCTTTAGTAAAAGGAACACTTCAAATTTTTTATTTTTCTCCAAATCTTTTCCCTCTATTTCCCATTCACACTTCTTTATTAAATTAAATAAAAACAAAACAACAGTTACTAGTTATAATATTTCCTCTGAATGAAATAAAATTATACTAACATTTGGTTTTAGAAAATATTTAATTTCCTCTCGATGTATTAAGTTAAACTACTCAAAATAGCCAAGGATACATAGATTCAATTTACATTGTTCAAAACTGCTTGAGCAAGATTTTAAGTATATTCAATACTTAGGATGAAAATGAAATCTGTGCCAGAATAACAGGAAGGATTAGAAAATATTCCTTGAATTTATGGATACTATCTCAATTTCAAAATAATTCAAAATACAATAAAATAAATCAAGCAGAGTGTGACACGAAATACAAAGCCGATGTGAACTTCCGGTGACTCCTTGGCAAGTATTCCTTTTTTTTATGCTGATAGAGATTGGACTCCTAGCAACATGCTTTTCTGAGATCCATGATATTGAGCGCTAAACAAAACCTCGAGAAATTTCACAAAGATATCAAATATATGTTTTATTGATTCACCTTGGTGAACATAAGCCATATAGGCTCAAATACTGCATGAACTCCCGAAATTTGAGTGATGCTAACAACATAAATGGAATTTGCTTCACCAACATTTGTAATTATCCATGTATAGTTTTGATTCTCCGCTCCAAGTAAAATGGAGAAATAAGGATAGTTCAGCTCCGCCTCAGACAGGGGCGAAGCTACATCCTATTATATTGTGTATATAGGTAATAGGCTATTACAATGTAACTATAACATTGCAGTTCCTCAATTTGTATACAAAATTGTGATTCTGGTAAAAGATAATTGATGGTGGATTGTATATTAGAAATAGCACTAGGGTCACAGGAAACATAAAGTCACCCAATTGTTATATAAAGAGTGCCAAGACTTTGAACCCTGAAACAAATCACAGAAGCTAATTTCTTCCCATGATCACCGAAAACTTATTCATCTTAGAGTTTCTTATAATGATGTAAATTTGAATTGGAACTTTTCTCCTTTTAATTTTGTTTTATATGTGTTACATAAATTTTAACAATACATAAGATTTTTAAAAAGATTTTACAAATTAAAAGAAGATGCACGTGTGGAGCACGGGATGCAGTGAGGAGCACACTGAAGCTAGTTTTATTTGATTTACTTGAGACATTTTATTAAGGCTTTGCTTTAGGTCACCACTTCAATTACGAATTGAAATGATTTTGGAATATTAGAAAAATCATAAGGATATATTCAAAGCCGAAGCCAAGCAACGACGGCACGAGACATCACTTCTTCTCAACTCTTTTAAGAGCTAGAAAATGCGCTTCTCTATATAAGCAAAAGTATTTTTTTTTTCATTTTCCAATGAGGGACAAAGTGCTTTAGTAAAAAGAACACTTCAAATTTTTTATTTTTCTCCTAATCTTATCCCTCTATTTCCCATCACACTTTTTTATTACATTAAATAAAAACAGAACAACAGTTACTAGTTATAATATTTCCTCTGAATGAAATAAAATTATACTAACATTTGGTTTTAGAAAATATTTAATTTCCTCTCGATGGATTAAGTTAAACTACTCAAAATAGCCAAGGATACATAGATTCAATTTACATTGTTCAAAACTGCTTGAGCACGATTTTAAGTATATTCAATACTTAGGATGATAATGAAATCTGTGCCAGAATAATAGAAAGGATTAGAAAATTGTTGCGACCCAAATCCCGGTCGTGATGGCGCCCAGCACACTACTAGGCAAGCCCGACCATTATTCAACACTTAACCCAATTTATCAAAAATAGCGGAAAGAAATATCAATTAAGCAAGATTAAAGTACTGAAGATTTTAACAAAATACACAATATAATCTCACTAGGACCTGGTGTCACGAATCTGAGCCTCTAGAATGCAGAATATCATCCTAATACACGGTATATCCAAAGTCCGATAATGCGGAAATAAAGAGATAGGATAGGAGGGAGAAGATCAATGGCTGCGAACGCCGTACAACTACCTCGATACTCCCAGAGGCTAGATCTGCTGATCAACTGGATCTACTGAGCCTGAGACTACCTGGATCTGCACACAAGGTGCAGAGAGTAAAGTGAGTACTCCGACCCAGTGAGTAATAAAAGTAACTACAGTCCGAAGATAAGAAAATCCAGTAAATACACAAAGTAAGCTACAATCCGAATATACAACAACATATGGAACTGAGCAGCAAAACACCAGTACAAATACAAATACATGAATGCAATGCAATGTATATGATGGTACATTCCAGTACCCACTGCGGCGTGCAGCCCGAGCCATCCATATTTATTTATCGTCGACGACGCTCACTGGGGGTGTGTACAGATTCCGGAGGGGCTCCTACAGCCCAAGCGCAATATCTTGGTCAATCATTGTTACCTGACCGGTCAGCCATTGTTCCCTGACCAATTTATATCATACAGTGCCATTGTTACTACTGTTCAAGTATATCATCCAGTGTCATTGTTACCACTATTTCAAGTATATTACACAGTGTCATTGTTACCACTGTTTCAAGTATATCACACAGTGTCTTTGTTACCACTGTTTCAAGTATATCACACAGTGTCATTGTTACCACTATTTCAAGTCACTTTATAATCAGTCCAGAAAATAATATAATAAGCCCATTGGGCATTTACAAAACAGAAGTTCCCAGCCCGGAATACATTTAAAAATATCATTTAAGTTTTCAACACTTAGAATTATGGCTGAGTTTGCAAAACAACATTTAAAACCTTGGACTAAAATTAAATGATATGCAAATCATGCTAAGTAGTAATATCAATCCTCGAAGGATTTTACAAATCGGCACAAGGCCCCAAACATGGCATCAAGCCCAGTAATATCAATGAAGTATGTGTATCAATCACCAGTACAGTATAAACATCACACGGGAAGGACCAAGTCACAATCCTCAATAGTATCTGACCCCGTACTCGCCATGGAGTGCGTGTCATGCCTTAATATAGCGTTACAATGTGAATGTCCGGGGTTTCAAACCCTCATAACAGCATTTACATCTATTACTCACCTCAAGATGGCCAAAAGTCTATTCCGCGATGCCCTTTCCTTTCGAATCGACCTCCTCGCGGGTCGAATCTTGCCACAACCACAAGGAATATATTACAATAGGCTAAGGAAATATAAACCAATCGAAAAGACTAGAAAAATATCGAAAATCACGAAATTTGCAAAACCCGAGCCCCGGGCCCACTTCTCGAAAAATTACGAAAGTCACATCACCGGATTCCTCGTCTCTCCACGAGTACGTACATATAAAATTTACCAAAATCGGAGTTCATTTGACCCCTCAAATTACCAAATCTTATTTTCAAATCCCTAGGCCTAAATCCTCAAGTTTTCTACAATTTTCATGCTCAAATCCATACACAATTGATGTACTTAACTCAAAATAGGCGGGGATAACTTATCTTCACATTGATGATGAAAATCGCCTCTTGAAGCTCCCCAAAAATCGTCCATACTTTGATGAAATGAAGAAAAGTGAGCTAAATCCGTGTATAAAAGAATCTGCCTGTGCTTCGTCGAGTTGTACCTTGCACTTGTGCTATACAAGTTGTACATCCTATTAAAATTGTTCCTTGTCGGACACCTTCTGTTTAAACACCCATAACGTCTTGTATAAACATCCAAATGACAAACGGTTTAAAGATTTAGAAACTAGACTCAAATATATTTAATTTGATAGGTTGTACACCATATAACTCTTTATATATCCCGAGATATGAGCTTCTAAATTGCTTCGTAAATTCTGCCGAAATTGCTCCAGCAGCCCTTTTCGATCCATCGTAACTTTCCGAGATGATATTCAAATCGCAAATGGTTTAACTTTCCGAAAACTAGAATATATGGGCTACAACTTTCATGTTTTACACTTTTTCGGATTTCTTATAGATTACAAGATATGAGCTTCCAAACTGGACTACTCGCACCTAAAATTTTCTGGGCACAACAGAATTTTCTGCAATTTTTCCCAAGTCCGAAATCACTCCGAGACACCTCCGAAACACTCCCGAGCCCTCGGATCTCCAAACCAAATATGAACACTGACTCTAATATATCACACGAACTTGCTCGAGCGATCAAATCGCCAAAATAACATCAAAATCAATGATTTGAGCCTTAAATCAAAGAATTCTTTCAAATTTCATAAACTTTCAAATTTTCCAATTTAAGGCCGAAACCCGTCAAACAGCGTCCGTTTGTAACCAAACTTTACAGGAAGCGCTTAACCAACATATACGACCTGTACCGGGTGTCGGAACCAAAATACGAGCCCGATACCATTACTTTCTGATTAAATTTCATTTTCATTTTCCTTAAACATTTTCACGAAAAAATTCATTTCTCGGGCCTGGGACCTCGGAATTCGATTCCAGAAACACGTTCAACTCCCATATTTTTATATGGACCTTTCGAGACCGAAAAACCACGGGTCCGGGTCCGTTTACCAAAAATGTTGACCAAAGTCAACTTTAACAATATTAAATATAAAAAATTTCAAATTTTTCCCATAATTCATATATTTCAACACAAAGATATTCCGGATACACTCCTAAGTCCCAAATAACCTAACGAAGCTATCCAAACCATAAAATTCGCATTTCGAATCCGATATCAAAATTTTCACTTCCGGCCAAATTTTCTCAAAAACCTTCAATTTTCCATCTTTAGCCGAACGGCTCCAAAATGACCTACGGACCTCCGAATTCACTTCCGATTGCGCTCCCAAATCCAGAATCAGCATACGGAGCTACTCCCAGTCTCGGAATCCCAAATAGACATCAATAAAACTGAAATGCATTTTAAACCAGACTGATGCAATTTCTTCTAAAATGCTATCTTCCACAATAGGCGCCAAAACGCTCCCGGGTTATCCAAAACCCGATCCGGACATACGCCCAAGTCCGAAATCATCATACAAACCTGCTGGAACCTTCGGATCCCAATTCCGAGGTCGTTTACTCAAAATTTCAATCCTAGTTCATTTCTTCAATTTTAAGCTTTCAAAATGAGAATTTCCATTTAGATTTGACTCCAAACTTCCTGAATTTTAATTCTGACCATACACACAAGTCAATATACCTGAGATGAAGCCGCTCATGGCCTGAAACTGCTGAATGACGCGTCAGAGCTCAAAACAACCGGTCGGGTCGTTACAATCTCCCCCACTTAAACATACGTTCGTCCTCGAATGTGCTGAGAACTACACTGAAGTAGTCTGAAATCACTTGTTTAACACATCATGCACCTTCCCATGCTACCACTACTCCGTTGAGCACATTAGCTCGATAATTCTGTAGATATACTTATTTATTCAAGCAAATAAGCCATTAGGCCCAATTCCAACATCCTGAATTTCCCTACCTAGCCTGTTTCCACCATACGACCACCATATCAATCTCCACACGCTGTACCCAAACATGACTGCATAACTTTACTGAATTCACACTTTGCATCACTTTACTCATAGAACCACAATAACATTCTTTAAACATAATAGTCGAAATTCCACGAATCTGATGCTCCCATTGCATCTCATGATCTACATAGGTTTTTTTTTCAACACCGATACGACTGAAGAGATGTGCCGAAATTCACAACCAACTGCTGAATCAATAATTCATTGGATCTACACTCCTGACAAGTTCCATTACCTTGTCCCAAACCAAAGAATAATCTTTGCTCTATAATATACTTCATATAATCAGTTTGCACTGAACCCAAATCTAGTAACCTCGTCTCACCCAGTACGAACTACTTAGGCAATAAGCCACCTCAGACATAATCAAAAATCCCACAAGACGCTACAATGTGCCAGTATGCTATCAATTCGAACGCGATACAAAAGGAAGGCGAACTCTAGAAGAAACTACTCAACTCGCACACTAACATAGACTTCCTCAGAAAACAGGGAAACAGAACACACAAAAGAAAATATGGGCACTGAACTGAATATCACACTGTTGCGGCATGCAACCCGATCCAAACAACATACCCATGGCGGTGGGCCACCCGATCCACATATAGAACTCACATAAGGAGATATACGTCAAGCTAAATAGCTCATCACATCAAAATACCGAATATTGGTCATAAACACACTAAGGTGCACAATATCATTCCCAAGGAAACATATAGCGCTATAGGCTACAAACTCAAGCACAACTAAGGTGCGATACATGATCTAAGTCTCATCCTGCTCATATAACATCACCGCTGAGCGGAACCTTAACACATAAGGAATTTACCAAGCCGTCTCAAAACTCATACGGTGCAATATATCTTTACATGAATTAACAGACCACGAAATAAGACCGCGACTATCCTTCCATAAAGAGTGCATTGCTGAAATAAACACAACTGGCCTGACGTAAGGCTCACTTCCACATTTAAATCTATCCACCGACCTCAAGTCGATCCTGATCGTGCCAAGCTAGGCCAATAATCTTTCACAGGCCCATAGCCCAATAGACAGAGTGCCCTCCAGACATAAATTCTCAAATGGTATTACCAAAATCCTCATACTTGGTTTAAATTTCTAATTAATCAAGTGACTACATGTCACACTTATACAATATTCCTGTGGGACAAGCTCCCACCATCTTCCGAAATAATTAACGGGTCTGCACATCCAAACCACCGGCTGTACTAACGCTGAAAAGCGATCAAGAATCCCTAACCAGGATGCAAAGCCTTTCTCACAGAACACCGACCTCAGGTGATACTGACATCAATACCCATCTCACTCAAAACACTGAAACTCATATACTGCTCATCCGAGATCGTGACATCACAGTCAGTGACCAAACTGCAACCTTGGTCTTTACTTCAAATTCCATACCACTCACTGCACCTCACGTGCCAATAAACGATAGACGCGATTTCCATCATAACTCTGGAACCGCCGATAGGCTAATACTTCATCACATAAGACTTTCCATTTAACTTACTTCAGGAGAACTATAGCAGCATACAGGCGAATCCTCATAATCGTCGAATATGCCAATCTCTAAGTAGTTGTCCAAGCCACCATAACACTTTCTGGGATCCGCCTACTCATAATAGGCCCTAACAAAAGAATGCTTCAGAATAACATCAATCACTGCGGCCGACAAGCCTCACATGCATAACTCGATCACGCTGAACGAACCGATCACTGACACCAGTATACCAACTCAACTATGGCTAATCAATCTACTTCCTTCCAATTTATCCTTGATTGCCTTAGAAATAATAATATCTCCCTTTAACACCTAACTTATTTCAACCAAACTCACCCCGAGTGACCTTAAATCACGAGACCATGCTGTCTCAAATACCATGACCATTTCATGTCTCTCAAATGCTACACCGCAAGTCAAAACATAATAGATCATTCTGTGCCTTTCTTCATAAGCTGCTTCAAAAGCTTGACTCTTAACCGTACTTATAGACTCAAAATCATTAGGCACCACACTTTACCTCTTGAATTAACTAGGACCGCTATTGAGAGCCACCCAGCTCAGACTTGGCCCCGAATGCAACCAACTCTACTGAATTTTATAACATATGAATACCCTCTCGATAAAGCACCTAGAGGGATCACTTCCCTCGAAGCCTGCACCTATACGAGGCATAAATCATGAATCTTCCCTCAAGTCTGAACATGAGCCAATAAGGCTAACCATAACATGCATCCAACAATTCATTTACTCAAATTACCACTCATGGTCCTTTTCCGTAGCTGCAATAACCCACCAATACGCCAATAACCAGAATTCACGCAGGTAATAAACCGTGCAATCAGCTAATCAACAGCAAGCTCCCCAACTTGGCTCGAAGCCATAGATCACAACACATATACTCTATTGCTGTCGTAATATCATGGTGAGATTAAACTCACTCCATCATAAGCTCGTGGAAACACGAATCATCTGGAATTTTAACTCTTCTGCAATTCTTGCATTTACTCACACAACAGTTAAGCCCACTCTCTAGGCGACTAATTTTTTTTCTTTTTTTTAAGTCCTAAATTTTTCAAAAATTTCGGCAGAGCCTCCTTTGTAATTGGTCCTATCCACCTGCCAGAGAATCACCAAAACCATCCTAACAACACATCCACAACTTGACAAAGCATCACAATGCATATCAATTACATAAATCTAAATTGATACATGGACATGTGTTGCACCTATTTGAATCATAACACATAGAAAATACCCTTCAACCCTCCATTATTGGGCTATTCAACCAAGTAGGAACATATTCTTCCTTTAATATTTTCGACCTTCAAGGTGGTCTCTTTGACTCAACGATTTCGTCATAATACATTTACGGAAGCGATCTCAGCTCCTAGACTTATCTAACTAGGAGACACGAAAAATATTCTTCATGCGCCCATATCTCGGGCTACTCAACAAATCACAATAAGAAACGAATCACTTAACAGTTCATCTACTATCCAGTAGGCTTCTTCGCCACTACCAAGTCGTACAAATACACCTCTTAACACTAACATACTCATCACGTGGATATCCAACCGCCATTCCGGCTAACAAGGACAATAATGAACATATGAGTTCAAAACATTTGCTCACAAAATCAGTACCTCGGTGCTCAAGGCATTGGCAAAGATTTGGCCTCAAGTCCTCCAGACTGGTCTAACTTCAAACTCACAGAGATTACACCTCGCCCCTCGATCGGGGAATCAAAAGCCATCGAGACACATCTGATACTGAGCGCCCGTTAGTGCATACGATCACGCAGAAGGAATTTCAAAAGTTTCTTTTCAAGCTGAATCAAGGATGTACGATAAGAATTCAAGAATGTGAAGTTTTCCTAAAGGTTCGGCAGCCTCTCGAGGATAAGTACAGACGTCTCCGTACTGATCTGCGAGACTCTACTAAACTGGCTCATGAAACGCAAGACCAAGTAACCTAGGCTCTGATACCAACTTGTCGCAACCCAAATCCCGATCGTGATGGCGCCCAGCACACTACTAGGCAAGCCCGACCATTATTCAACATTATTCGATACTCCTAGAGGCTGGATCTGCTGATCAACTGGATCTACTGAGCCTGAGACTGCCCTGGATCTGCACACAAGGTGCAGGGAGTAAAGTGAGTACTCCGACCCAGTGAGTAATAAAAGTAACTACAGTCCGAAGATAAGAAAATCCAGTAAATACACAAAGTAAGCTACAATCCGAATATACAACAACATATGGAACTGAGCAGCTAAACACCAGTATAAATACAAATACATGAATGCAATGCAATGCATATGATGGTACATTCTAGTACCCACTGCGGCGTGCAGCCCGAGCCATCCATATTTATTTATCGTCGACGGCGCTCACTGGGGGTGTGTACAGACTCCGGAGGGGCTCCTACAGCCCAAGCGCAATATCTTGGTCAGTCATTATTACCTGACCGGTCAGCCATTGTTACCTGACCAATTTATATCATACAGTGCCATTGTTACCACTGTTCAAGTATATCATCCAGTGTCATTGTTACCACTATTTCAAGTATATCACACAGTGTCATTGTTACCACTGTTTCAAGTATATCACACAGTGTCATTGTTACCACTGTTTCAAGTATATCACACAGTGTCATTGTTACCACTGTTTCAAGTCACTTTATAATCAGTCCAGAAAATAATATAATAAGCCCCTTGGGCATTTACAAAACAGAAGTTCCCAGCCCGGAATACATTTAAAAATATCATTTAAGTTTTCAACACTTAGAATTATGGTTGAGTTTGCAAAACAACATTTAAAACATTGGACTGAAATTAAATGATATGCAAATCATGCTAAGTAGTAATATCAATCCTCGAAGGATTTTACAAATCGGCACAAGGCCCCAAACATGGCATCAAGCCCGGTAATATCAATGAAGTATGTGTATCAATCACCAGTATAGAATAAACATCATACGGGATGGACCAAGTCACAATCCTCAATAGTATCTAACCACGTACTCGCCATGGAGTGTGTGTCACGCCTCAATATAGAGTTACGATGTGAAAGTCTGGGGTTTCAAACCCTCAGAACAGCATTTACATCTATTACTCACCTCAAGATGGCTAAAAGTCTACTCCGCGATGCCCTTTCCTTTCGAATCGACCTCCTCGCGCGTCGAATCTTGCCAAAACCACAAGGAATATATTACAACAGGCTAAGGGAATATAACCCAATCGAAAAGACTCAAAAAATATCGAAAATCACGAAATTTGCAAAACCCAAGCCCCGGGCCCACTTCTCGAAAAATTACGAAAGTTACATCACCGGATTTCTCGTCTCTCCACGAGTACGTACATATAAAATTTACCAAAATCGGAGTTCATTTGACCCCTCAAATTACCAAATCTTATTTTCAAATCCCTAGGCCTAAATCCTCAAGTTTTCTACAATTTTCATGCTCAAATCCATACATAATTGATGTACTTAACTCAAAATAGGTGGGGATAACTTATCTTCACATTGATGATGAAAATCCCCTCTTGAAGCTCCCCAAAAATCGTCCATACTTTGATGAAATGAAGAAAAATGAGCTAAATCCGTGTATAAAAGAATCTGTTTGTGCTTCGTCGAGTTGTACCTTGCACTTGTGCTATACAAGTTGTACATCCTATTAAAATTGTTCCTTGTCGGACACCTTCTGTTTAAACACCCATAACGTCTTGTATAAATATCCAAATGACAAACGGTTTGAAGATTTAGAAACTACACTCAAAGATATTTAATTTGATAGGTTGTACACCATATAACCCTTTATATATCCCGAGATATGAGCTTCTAAAGTGCATCGCAAATTCTGCCGAAATTGCTCCAGCAGCCCTTTTCGATCCATCGTAACTTTCTGAGATGATATTCAAATCGCAAATGGTTTAACTTTCCGAAAACTAGAATATATGAGCTACAACTTTTGTGTTTTGCACTTTTCCAGATTTTTTATAGATTACAAGATATGAGCTTCCAAACTGGACTACTCGTACCTAAAATTTTCTGGGCACAACATAATTTTCTGCAATTTTTTCCAAGTCCGAAATCACTCCGAGACACCTCCGAAACACTCCCGAGCCCTCGGGGCTCCAAACCAAATATGAACACTGACTCTAAAACATCACACGAACTTGCTCGAGCGATCAAATCGCCAAAATAACATCAAAATCAATGATTTGATCCTTAAATCCAAGAATTCTTTCAAATTTCATAAACTTTCAAATTTTCCAATTTAAGGCCAAAACCCGTCAAACAACGTCCGTTTGTAACCAAACTTTACAGGAAGCGCTTAACCAACATATACGACCTGTACCGGGCGTCGGAATCAAAATACGAGCCCGATACCATTACTTTCTGATCAAATTTCATTTTCATTTTCCTTAAATATTTTCACAAAAAATTCATTTCTCGGGCCTGGGACCTCGGAATTTGATTCCGGAAACATGTTCAACTCCCATATTTTTCTATGGACCTTTCGAGATTGAAAAATCATGGGTCCGGGTCCGTTTACCAAAAATGTTGACCAAAGTCAACTTTAACAATATTAAATATCAAAATTTTTCAAATTTTTCCCATAATACATATATTTCAACACAAAGATATTCCGAACATACTCCTAAGTCCCAAATAACCTAACGAAGCTATCCAAACCATAAAATTTGCATTTCGAATCCGATATCAAAATTTCCACTTCCGGCCAAATTTTCTCAAAAACCTTCAATTTTCCATCTTTAGCCGAACGACTCCAAAATGACCTACGGACCTCCGAATTCACTTCCGATCGCGCTTCCAAATCCAGAATCACCATACGGAGCTACTCCCAGTCTCAGAATCCCAAACGGACATCAATAACACTGAAATGCATTTTAAACCAAACTGATGCAATTTCTTCTAAAATGCTATCTTCCACAATAGGCGCCAAAACGCTCCCGGGTTATCCAAAACCCGATCCGGACATACGCCCAAGTCCGAAATTATCATACGAACCTGCTAGAACCTTCGGATCCCAGTTCCGAGGTCGTTTACTCAAAATTCCAATCCTAGTTCATTTCTTCAATTTTAAGCTTTCAAAATGAGAATTTCCATTTAGATTTGACTCCAAACTTCCTGAATTTTAATTCTGACCATACACACAAGTCAATATACCTGAGATGAAGCCGCTCATGGCCTCAAACTGCTGAATGACGCGCCGGAGCTCAAAACAACCGGTCGGGTCGTTACAAAAATATTCCTTGAATTTATGGATACTATCTCAATTTTAAAATAATTCAAAATACAATAAAATAAATCAAGCAGAGTGTGGCACGAAATACAAAGCCGATGTGAACTTCCGGTGACTCCTTGGCAAGTATTCCTTTTCTTAAGCTGATAGAGATTGGACTCCTAACAACATGCTTTTCTCAGAACCATGATATTGACCCCTAAACAAAACCTCTAGAAATTTCACAAAAATATCAAATATGTGGCTTGTTGATTCACCTTGGTGAACACAAGCCATATAGGCTCAAATACTGCATGAACTCCCGATATTTGAGTGATGCTAACAACATAAATGGAATTTGCTTCACCAACATTTGTAATTATTCATGTATAGTTTTGATTCTCCGCTCCAAGTAAAATGGAGAAAGAAGGATAGTTCAGCTCCGCCTCAGACAGGGGCGAAGCTACATCCTATTATATTGTGTATATAGGTAATAGGTTATTACAATGTAACTATAACATTGCAGTTCCTCAATTTGTATACAAAATTGTGATTCTGGTAAAAGATAATTGATGGTGGATTGTATATTAGAAATAGCACTAGGGTCACAGGAAACATAAAGTCACCCAATTGTTATATAAAGAGTGCCAAGACTTTGAACCCTGAAACAAATCACCGAAGCTAATTTCTTCCCTTGATCACCGAAAACTTATTCATCTTAGACTCTCTTATAATGATGTAAATTTGAATTGGAGCTTTTCTCCTTTTAATTTTGTTTTATATGTCTTACATAAATTTTAACAATACATAAGATTTTTAAAAAGTTTTTACAAATTAAAAGAAGATGCACGTGTGGAGCACGAGATGCACGTGAGGTGCACACTGAAGCTAGTTTTATTTTATTTACTTCAGACATTTTATTAAGGCTTTGCTTTAGGTCACCACTTCAATTACAAATTGAAATAATTTTGGAAGATTAGAAAAATGATAAGGATATAGTCAAAGCCGAAGCCAAGCAACGACGACGCAAGGCACCACTTCTTCTCAACTGTTTTAAGAGCTAGAAGATGTGCCTCTCTATATAAGCACAAGTATATTCTTTTCATTTTCCGATGTGGGACAAAGTGCCTTAATAAAATGAACAATTCAAATATTTCATTTTCCTCCAAGTCTTTTCCCTCTATTTCCCATTTACACCTTTTTTTATCAAATTAGATAAAAAATCCAACAATAGTGTTATAATATTTTCTCCAAATGAAATGAAAATTAAACTAACATTTGGTTTTTAGAAAATATTTAATTTTCTCTCAGTGGGTTAAATTAAACTACTCAAAAAAACCAAGGACACATGACTTTAATTTACATTGTTTAAAACTGCTTGAGCAAGATTTTAAGTATATTCAATACTTAGGATGATAATGAAATTGGTGCCAGAATAATAAGAAGGATTAGAAAATATGCCTTGAATTTTTGGCTACTATCTCAATTTCAAAATAATTCAAAATACAATAAAATAAATCAAGCAAAGTGTGGCACGAAATACAAAGCCAATGTGAACTTCCGGTGACTCGTTGGCAAGTATTCCTTGTTTTAAGATGATAGAGATTGGACTCCTAACAACATGCATTTATGAGATCCATGATATTGACCCCTAAACAAAAACTCTAGAAATTTCAAAAGTATATCATATATGTGGCTTGTTGATTCACCTTGGTGAACATAAGCCATATAGGCTCAAATACTGCATGAACTCCCGAAATTTGAGTGATGCTAACAACATAAATGGAATTTGCATCACCAACATTTGTAATTATCCTTGTATAGTTTTGATTCTCCGCTCCAAGTACAATGGAGAAAGAAGGATAGTTCAACTCCGCCTTAGTCAGGGGCGAAGCTACAATCTATTACATTGTGTATATAGGTAATAGGCTATTACAATGTAACTATAATATTGCATTTTCTCAATTTGTATTCAAAACTGTGATTCTGATAAAATATAATTGACGGTGGATTGTATATGAGAAATAGCACCGGGGTCACATGAAACATAAAATCAACCAATTGTTATATAAATGGTGCCAAGACTTTGAACCATGAAACAGATCACAAAAGTTAATTTCTTCCCCATATCATCGGAAACTTATTCATCTTTGAGATGGTGTAAATTTGAATAGGAACTTTTCTCCATTTAATTTTGTTTTATATATCTTACATAAATTTTAACATTACATAACACTTTTAAAACATTTTTACAAATTAACAGAAGATGCACGTGAGGAGCACACTGAAGCTTGTTTTATTTTATTTACTTAAGACATTTCATTAAGACTTTGCTTTAGGCCACCAATTCAATTACGAATTGAAATGATTGTGGAAGATTAGAAAAGTCATAAGGATATAGTCAAAGCCGAAGCCAAGCAATGACGGCGTGAGACACCACTTCTTCTCAATTCTTTTAAGATCTAGAAGATGTGCTTCTCTATATAAGCACACGTATTTTCTTTTCATTTTCCAATGAGGGACAAAGTGCCTTAATAAAAGGAACACTTCAAATTTTTTATTTTCCTCCAAATCTTTTCCCTCTATTTCCCATTCACACTTTTTTAATTAAATTAGATAAAAACCCAACAACAGTTACTAGTAATAATATTTCCTCCAAATGAAATGAAAGTTAAACTAACATTTGGATTTAGAAAATATTTAATTTTCTCTCAGTGGGATAAATTAAACTACTCAAAAAAACCAAGGACACATGAACTCGATTTACATTGTTTAAAACTGCTTGAGCAAGATTTTATGTATATTCAATACTTGGGATGATAATGAAATCGGTGCCAGAATAATAGGAAGGATTAGAAAATATTCCTTGAATTTTTGGATACTATCGCAATTTCAAAATAATTAAAAATACAATAAAATAAATCAAGCAGAGTGTGGCATGAAATACTAAGCCGATGTGAACTTCCGGTGACTCGTTGGCAAGTATTTCTTATTTTAAGTTGATAGAGATTGGACTCCTAACAACATGCTTTTCTAATATCCATGATATTGACCCATAAACAAAACCTCTAGAAATTTCACAAGGATATCATATATGTGATTTGTTGATTCACCTTGGTGAACATAAGCCATATAGGCTCAATTACTACATGAACTCCTAAAATTTGAGAGATGCCAACAACATAAATGGAATTTGCATCACCAACATTTGTAATTATCCTTGTATATTTTTTATTCTCCGCTCCAAGTACAATGGCGAAAGAAGGATAGTTCAGCTCCGCCTCAGATAGGGGCGAAACTACAGTCTATTAAATTGTGGATATAGGTAATAGGCTATTACAATGTATTACATTGTATTTTCTTAATTTTTATATAAAATTGTGATTCTGGTAAAAAATAATTGATGGTGAATTGTATATGAGAAATAGCACTGGGATCACATGAAACATAAAGTCACCCAATTGTTATATTAAAGGGTGCCAAGACTTCGAACCCTGAAATAGATCATAGAAGTTAATTTCTTCTCCTGGTCACCGGAAAATTATTCATCTTAGACTCTCTTATAATAGTGTAAATTTGAATTGGAACTTTTTTCCTTTTAATTTTGTTTTGTATGTCTTACATAAATTTTAACAATACATAAGATTTTTAAAAAGTTTTTACAAATTAACAGTTAGAAAAATCATAAGGATATAGTCAAAGCCGAAGCCAAGCAACAACGACGCGAGGCACCGCTTCTTCTCAACTCTTTTAAGAGTTAGAAGATGTGCTTTTCTATATAACACAAGTATTTTGTTTTCATTTTCCGATGAGGGACAAAGTGCCTTAGTAAAATATTAGGTTTTAGAGGTATATAATATATATTGAACACCCTTTATCGAAATTTCGTTTTCTTACTTCTTTTAAGTTTGAATACTCTTGAAGAAATTTCTGGCTTAAATATGCTTGACAATAACAAGCAATTGACACTTGTGTCACGACCCAGATTTCTCACCCTCGGGAGTCGTGATGGCGCTTACTAATGTGAGCTAGGCAAGCCAATCCTTTAACTACTTACTTCATTATCCAATCATTTTTTTTTAATAAATATAAGGCGATAACATGAAAATAGCGGAACTTTAAATAATTAAGCGGAAGATAGCCAGTAAATACCTGAAATTTGAATCTATTACAACTCTTAAAACCTAAAGCACCCAAAACCTGGTGTCACAGTGTCACAGACGGTCTAAGATTTACTACATACAAAGTCTGAAGAAAATGACAATAACGTGTTTCTGAATAAAAGGAAAATGAAATAGAAAATAGGGATAGAGGGAGATGCCAGGGCCTGTGGACGTCTGTAGGTCTACCTTGGATCTCCGCAAGGACTAAAGGTAGCCTCCACACTATGGTCCAAAAGCTGCTCCGGGATCTACACATAGTGCAGAGTGTCGTATCAGCACAACCGATCCCATGTACTGGTCAGTGTCTAGCCTAACCTTGGCGAAGTAGTGACGAGGTTAGGACCAGACTACCAAATAACCTGTGCAGTTCAAATACATATACAACGGAAAGAAATACAGAAATAACCAGTCAATATAGGAGGGGGAGCATGCTGTGAGGGAGATAACAATTTCGAATAGAAAGACATCAAGTAATGAAAGAAACAATATGACTCGGATATCAACAAAGAATCAGAAATCAACAAATGCACGACATCACCCTTCGTGCTTTTACTCTCGTCCTCACCAAAGCAATCATATAATAAAAATGTACACGACATCACCCTTTGTGCTTTTACTCTCTTTCCTCACCACATAATCAATATAATCTGCAAGGAATGGTATGTCGTGCGACACGACATCACCCTTCGTGCTTTACACTCTTTCCTCACCATGAAATCAATATAATAGGCATGAAATGGTACATCGTGCGGCACAGCATCACCCTTCGTGCTTTACACTCTTTCCTCACAAAACAAATAATGCACGACATCATCCTTCATGCTTTAACTCTCTTCTTCACCCAAACAACAATCACAAACAATAGGGCAATGAAATAAATGAAATTTGAAATGAGAATCTCGGCAAGGGAGCAACAAGTCAACAACTAAATTCCGGCAAGGGAACAACATCAATAACATCCACATCCCGGCAAGGGAGATAACAAATAAATCAACAATAGCCCGGCAAGGGTGACAACATAATGATCTCTTCTCCTTCTCACTTTTATTTCACAATTCAATTCACAACTCGATCCAATGCTCTAGAGGTTCAATTATCACTTATACCTTCACAATTCATTATATAACTTGAGCCAACGCTCCTCAATGTTCATAGGTCACAATTCTTTCCACAAACTTTATACAACAATTAGAAACCATCACCAAGGCACGAAAGATACAACAAAGTCATGATAATCACAATATAAAGACTCACAGCCATGCTAGACACCAACGTATAGATACTCGTCACCATGCCTATGCGTCGTACTCAACAATTACCACATAGCAAATAAGACTCAACTCCTAATTTGTAACGACCCGATCGGTTGTTTTGAGATTTTGCACTTCGCTCACCAGTTCTTGGGAATTACTTGCCCCGGGTGGTGTATTATGACTTATGTAAATCATTGGTGTTGGGTTTCAGGTTAATCAGAATGAATTTGGAAGAATAGTCTCAGTTGAAAGCTTTGAATTTGAAAGGTTTGACCAAGAGTTGACTTATGTGTAAATAATCTCGGATCGGAATTTTTATGATTTTTCTAGATCCATTAGGTTATTTATGATTTAGGAGAGTGATCGGAATTGGTTTTGGAGGTCCGGTGTGGAATTTGGCTTGAATTGGCGAAAATAGTATTTTAGCAATTTTCGGTTGATAGGTGAGATTTTGATCAAAGGGTCGGAATGGAATTCCGAGAGTTTTTGTAGCTTCATTATGTGATTTGGGATGTGTGTGCAAAATTTCATGTCATTCGGAGGTGATTTGGTTGGCTTTTTGATCAAATGCGTGTTTCGGAAGTTTTTGGAAAACTTAGGCTTGAATTTGATGTGAATTGATGGTTTTGATGTTGTTTGAGGTGTTTTGTTGATTGGAAATAGTTTGAATGATGTTATGGGGTGTGTTGGCATGTTTGGTCGGGGTCACATGAGGCTCGGATAAGTTTTAGAATAGTTTTTGGAAATTTTTGCTGTTTTGAGCATAAACACGTAATGATCCAAAGGTCCATTTTTAGTTCTTGAGATTGAAATTTGATTTCGAGACTTCCGAAATTTTGATAATGAATTATAGGACTGATCTGGAAAGTTTGGTCTAATTTCATCAAGTCGCGATTGGGTTTTTGACGCGAAACATCTGTTAATTGTTTAACGAGAGAAATGGATATCGCACTGAGCAAACGAGCTCCGAATTGAGTTTCAACTAAAGGGATATGTTTGTATAATTATTTGTGACTTATAAGAACAAGAATCATCGAATTCCGAGGTCCCAGGCCCGAGAAATGAATTTTTGAGTAAAATTATTTTCTGAAAATATTTAAGGAAAATGGAAATGAAATTTGATTAGAAAGTGATGATATCGGGCCCGTATTTTAGTTTCGATGCCTAGTGCAGGTCTTATATATGGTTTAAGCACTTTCTGTAAAGTTTGGTTGAAAACGGACGTCATTTGGCGTGTTTCGGACTCAAGATGGAAAATTTGATGTTTTATGAAATTTGAAAGAATTCTTGGATTTTAAAGCTTAATTCATGGTATATGACGTTATTTTGGCGATTTGATCGCACGGTTAAGTTCGTAGGATGTTGTTGAGTTAGTGCATATGTTTGGTTAGGAGCCCCGAGGGCTCGGGAGTGTTTCACAGTGATTTCGGAGTGATTTCGGATTTAGGAAAATTTGGAGAAAAATTGCAGAAATAGTACCCAGTGAACAGTACCGTCAACAGTAACCGCGCGTCAACAGTAACCGCACGGGGTGAACAGTGGCCCGTGAACAGTACCCATGAACAGTACCGGACAAAATGTTAAGTTCGGGAGATTTTTCCATTTTTGACGATTTGGAGCTCGGGTGAGGCAATATTTCGAGAGATTTTCAGGGAGAACAACGGGGTAAGGATTCTTAACTCAATTTTGGTTAGATTACTCGAATCTATTACAAATTTTGGCATTAAATCCGTGAATTTAGCGGGAAAAGTTAGAAACCCTCTCGGATAGAATTGAGGATTTGAGGGTTGAAATGTTATGGGAATTTGATAATTTTGGTATGGTTAGGCTCGTGGGCAGACAAGGAACCCGTTGATGTAAAAATTTCTGAGTTTCGAGACGTGGGCCTGGGGCTCGGGTTTTGCCAAATTCGTTAATTTTGATATTTTTCGAGTATTTTCGATTGGGTATTGTCTCTTTAGCATAATGCGACATATTCGCTGTGATTTTGAGCAGATTCGTCGCACAAGGAGGCTAATTTGAGAGGCAAGGGCATAGCGAGCTAGAACTTTGGCCGGTTTGAGGTGAGTAATGAGTGTAAATGATGTCCTGATGATTTGAAACCGCGAATTGCACATCATAGTGCTATATTGAGGTGAGACACGCGCTGGATGAAGAGCGCGAGGTCCTTTACTACTGAGGATTGTGACTTGGTCCATCCCGTATTGATGATTTTACTGCATATTTGATTGAAACTGATTTGTTATTATCATGATTTGGGCTGTTTGCCATATTTGGGCGTCGTGCCAATTATTTGAATCCTTTGTGAATTTTTATCACTATTTCCTCACTGTTTTGACTTATATTTAAACTCAGTCCTGTTGATGATTATTGTTTTACAAACTCAGCCACTTTTATACAGATTTGAAACTCAAATGATATTTCAAAATGATATTTTGGGCTGAGAACTACTGTTTTACAAATGCCCAAGGGGCTTCTGATGATTTTCGGACTGAGTGAGGCCAAGGGCCATATGTGAGGATATGCTAAGTGATATGAGGCCGAGGGCATGAGTTACTATTTATGCCACGCGGTGGCATGAGTGATGTGAGGAGGCTTTCAGGCCTTATGAGTGATGTGAGGAGGCTTTCAGGCCTTATGAGTGAAGTGAGAAGGCTTTCAGGCCTTATGTTATTATTGCGCTTGGCCTGTAGGAGCCCCTCCGGAGTCAGCACACCCACAGTGAGTGCAAGTACCCATGTGATTTGAGGCAGTGGTAACAATGGCACTGTATGATGCAATTTGGTCAGGTAACAATGACTGACTAGGACAGTGGTAACAATGACACTGTATGATGCAATTTGGTCAGGTAACAATGATTGACCAGGAATAACACCGTGAGGTCAGGTAACAATGGCTGACCAGGAACTAATTTGTGCTCGAGGGGCTGGTACTATTCTATATGATTGCCCGAGGGGCGAGGTTTATATGTTCATTTTGCATACTCACTTGTCTTTTACTTGTTTAATTGTGGTATTTGTGCCCGAGGGGCGGATTTCTGTACATAGAGGCACTAATTGTTTTGAAATTATTTCACAACTGTTGAAAAGATCATTTTCAAAAGAGGTTTAAAACTGAGCTAAGGTATTTTCTAAAGAATTCACAGTTTCACTGATTTTTCTCAAGGAGTTTTACACTGCTTCTATATAGCATGTTGGTTGCTTTACGTGATTTCTTGCTGCTTAGTTATTATTTACCTTTATTACTCACTGAGTTGGAGTACTCACTTTACTCCCTGCACCTCGCGTGCAGTTGCAGGTATTTGTTCACCCGGTAGCGGGTATTGGCTGCGTGGAGGCAGAGTTGTAGAGGTTCTAGCGAGGTGACTGCCAGCGTTCGCAGCACCACTGTCTTTCTATGTTATTGATTATTCTTGTTCAGTGTATTTCTAGACTGTAAAGTGGAAATTTCATTCTTATAGATGTTTGTGACTTGCGACACCTCGGTTAGGGCTGTGTCGGGCTGGACTTCCACATTATTATCTATATTTGTGTTAATTAACTGCTTTAAAAGATGAATTAGGTTAGACTGGCTAGCCTTGTCTTCAAGAGAGGCGCCATCACGACCGGGCCGATTTGGGGTCGTGACAAGTTGGTGTCAGAGCCTAGGTTACATAGGTCTCACGAGTCATGAGCAGGTTTAGTAGAGTCTCGCGGATCGGTACGGAGACGTCTGTATTTATCCTCGAGAGGCTGCGGAACCTTTAGGAAAACTTCACATTCTTGAATTCTTATCGTGTGTCCTTTGATTCAGCTTGAAATGTAACTCTTTGAAATCTTTCCACGCGTTTATATGCATGCATGAGCGCTCAGTATCAGATGTGCCTTGATGGCTTGTAATTCCCCGATCGAGGGGCGAGATGTGATCTCTATAAATTGATGTTGGCCAGTCTGAAAGACTTGAGGACGGATCTTTACCTATGGCTTGAGCACCGAGGTGCTGATTGTGTGAGCAAGTGTTTTGAACTTATATGTTCGGTATAGTCCCTATTAGTGGAAGTGACGATTGAGTAACTATGTGATGAGTATGTTAGTACTGCGAGATTTATTCATATGATTTGGAAACGACAAGAAGGGTCTGCTGGAAGATAGAAGAACTATTAGGTTCTTGAATTCCAACTTGATTCGAGGTATAACCCCGAGTTATAGGCGTGTGAAGAATCTTTTCATGTTTCCCAGTTGTGAGTGAAAAAAATAAATCATGTTACGGTATGAGTTCATACTCGGGAAGACTAAGTGACTGCATACAGTTTATGATGGTGGGAGGTATACATAAATGTTAGTTAAGGCGAAGCAGGTGGGTTATCCACTACGAAGAATTTTGGGGTTGTGTGATCCTTATGTGTCCGTTAGAAGATCTCATTTACTAGTGAAGTATAAGTGCTGAAATTTGAATGTGGGACGCTTAAGAGAGTGGGTTTAATTGTTATGAGAGTAAATGCGAGATTTGTAAAAGATATGAAGCACCAGATGGTCTGTTTGCCACGAGCTTATGAAGGTTTGAGTTTAATCTCACTATGGTATTATGGCATCAATAGAGTATAAGTGTTATGAGTCATTGAGTATGTGTTGATCTATGGCTTCGGGCCAAGTGGGGGAGATGCTATTGATTAGGTAATTGCATAGGTAGGTGCTATGTTGGTTCCAGTTTGAGGCGTACGGGCGAATCAGTTATGGCTTGCCGAAATTGAGACCGAGGATGACTCGAGTAGAGGAATGTTTTTTTGACAAAGGTTATATTATGCTTCATAAAAAATATTAAAAAATAAAAAATCATGGAATGTGTAGAGTGTTGTTGGTAAAGAATGCTCGGCGCATATAGTAGGAAGTTGCTTGGTTGTATTGCGATGAGGATTTCATTTTGCGGTATCGGAGTGCCAATGAGGCACGGGTGGTTCTGTTCGTTAGGTCAGGTAAGTTGCAGTTTGAATAAGAATGAATGACTTTCAATAATGGTTCTAATGTGTTCGAGATTCTACAGGGAACAATCGGGTATCTTAAGGTTGTGTGTGTGGTTAGAGACTGTATTTTCATTGGAAGAGGTCAAGACTTGTGGCATTTTTATGTTAATTATGGGATTCTATGTATCAGTATCAGGAAAGTAAAGGTAACGGATTTAGATTCACAGGAAGTTCTTTAGAGTAAAGTATTCTGGAATGTGGTGTTTCTGGGAATATTTGAGAGAGTATTCAGCGGCTTATGGGTCTTAGATAGTGTGGTCTTATACTCGGGTCTCGTGTAGTGAGCCTGGGTTGAGGAATTGTGGTGCTACAGGAAGAGGGAATATCAAGTTGAAAATGAATCAGAAGGGAAATTAGATAGATGAAATAGCTTGATAGTAGACCGAATCAGTATGGTAAGGATATGATTAACTCCTTGTGCGTGTTCGAGGTAATGAGCTCTTACAAGTATTTTGCAGCAATTCTCTTGGGTTTTGATGGCTTGCTTAGCTTGGCCGAGTTAGAAGGATTCAGTTCTGGCAGGTCTGATTTGTGCAAAGAGAATTCGGAGAGTTCTTGATGGTTTTTACCGCGGTTTGGAGTTGTATATTTTCTATGGGCATGCGAAACATGGGATGTATAGTGACTTTTCTTCTATATGGGACCAATGGAAAGTTCTTGATTAGTTGAGTACATATATTCATGTGGCTCGGAAGGGAGATGAAGTTCTCATGTTATACCAGGATGGTATGGTATGTGCGGTATGTAGTGAAGGATCGAGATTTGCCTGTGTAGAGTTACAGTTCAGTTCCGAAAGGAAGTTCATAAAACTCTTAGGTAGCGGGTAGACTCAGATGGTTAAGGGAATGATATTTCTAATTAGAAGTGATTTGACGATAGTATATGTTCAGAAAAAGGGTAACATGATAAAGTGGATGGCACTTCGGTAGTATTGCGGCACTTTCTGGCTAGATTGACTGCTGATATTCGAGTTTGCTTGGTGGCACAGAAGAATGTTTTTGTATCTCTCGTGAAGTGATTGGGTACTAGAGTTGAGTTATATATATGAGAGTGGCAGAATTAGGATCAGATATGGTAATTCATGTGTTTTATGGACTTGGAGACTAGGAGTTCTCATATACAAGTTAAATTGTGGTTGTGGATGACAAAAATGTGGGTAAGTTAGTCAGGTATTAGTATGTGCTATGATTTAGTCATTGTGGACCTTCGAAGGATTATTTATCGGTTGTGTGTAACTAGAGTTGATGTATGGTCCATTGGTAGACCAATATGGGATATGTGTCCGGCATCAAGACGGTTTTGTTGACTTCGAGTTGCTGTTGGTGGAGGATGTGTTGCTTCGGTTGTTTTGAGCTATTAGAAATTATGGGGATCTATGCGTTACCTTTTAGTGTTGTGAGACATTACGATCTGTTGGTTATAGGTACCTATGGTGAGGTTCTATTGGAGTTTCATAATGGAAGTTGAGCGGGAAGAGTAATTGTGTTGGATTTGATGAGATCGTTGGGATCATCAATGAATACAACAGATTCGGTTTCAACATGTTGGAAGGATAATATCGAGGTTCGGCTCAGAAATTTGCTTTGGTATTTGCCATAAAAAAAGTGGCTTCATGAATGGTTGATCTGGGAAATGGATATGGCTTATTGTGTGTTTCATTATCATTGGCAGTATATGAAAGTGCTGGAATGCGACTTTAGTTGATAAGAGGTTTTCTACCTGTATTCGGTTGTTGCGTACAACTGCTATGAATGGAATTTATCTCTACATATGTTTGAGTTATGTGGTATGTCATATAATTGCACCTGACGATGCAGGTATGGGTGAATACATCATGTTCGGACTTATTCAAAATATAGATGTGAGATTCTGATATTATAGATGATTTTAGAAGTGGAAATGTGGTTCTAAGGTTTATGTGCTAGGTTGGATTGTGAAAGTTCAGTTACATTGTATTATCGGACCTATATGAGATAGGGTGGCGTAGGATCACCCCCGGGTATATGCATGGTAAAGTTATTCAGCTATTGGTTGGATTTTAGAACAACTCTGAGTACGTTCGAGTACGAACGTGAGTTTAAGTGGGGGAGGATGTAACGATCTGACCGGTCGTTTTGAGATTTTGCACTTCGCTCGCCAGTTCTTGGGCATTACTTGCCCCGTGTGGTGTATTATGACTTATGTAAATCATTTGTGTTGGGTTTCAGGTTAATCAGAATGAAGTTGGAAGAATAGTCTCAGTTGAAAGCTTTGAATTTGAAAGGTTTGACCAAGAGCTGACTTATGTGTAAATAATCTCAGATCAGAATTTTTATAATTTTTCTAGCTCCATGAGGTGATTTATGACTTAGGAGCGCGATCGGAATTGGTTTTGGAGGTCCGGTGTGGAATTTGGCTTGAATTGGCGAAAATAGTATTTTAGCGATTTCCGGTTGATAGATGAGATTTTGATCCAAGGGTCGGAATGGAATTCCGAGAGTTTCTGTAGCTTCATTATGTGATTTGGGATGTGTGTGCAAAATTTCATGTCATTCGGAGGTGATTTGGTCGGGTTTTTGATCAAATGCATGTTTCGGAAGTTTTTGGAAAATTTAGGCTTGAATTCGATGTGAATTGATAGTTTTGATGTTGTTTGAGGTGTTTTGTTGATTGGAAAAAGTTTGAATGATGTTATGGGGTGTGTTGGCATGTTTGGTCGAGGTCACATGAGGCTCGGATAAGTTTTGGAAGAGTTTGTGGAAGATTTTTGTCGTTTTGAGCATAAGCACGTAATGATCCAAAGGTCCATTTTTAGTTCTTGAGATTGAAATTTGATTTCGAGACTTCCAGAATTTTGATAATGAATTATAGGACTGATCTGGAAAGTTTGGTCTAATTTCATCAAGTCGCGTTTGAGTTTTTGACGCGAAACATCTGTTAATTGTTTAACGAGCGAAATGGATATCGCACTGAGCAAACGAGTTCCGAATTGAGTTTCGACTGAAGGGCTATGCTTGTATCATTATTTGTGACTCATAGGAATAAGAATCATCGAATTCTGAGGTCCTAGGCCCGAGAAATGAATTTTTGAGTAAAATTGTTTTCTGAAAATATTTAAGGAAAATGGAAATGAAATTTGATTAGAAAGTGATGATATCGGGCCCGTATTTTAGTTTCGATGCCTAGTGCAGGTCTTATATATGGTTTAAGCACTTTCTGTAAAGTTTGGTTGAAAACGGACGTCATTTGACGTGTTTCGGACTCAAGATGGAAAATTTGATATTTTATGAAATTTGAAAGAATTCTTGGATTTTAAAGCTTAATTCATGGTATATGACGTTATTTTTGCGATTTGATCGCACGGTTAAGTTCGTAGGATGTTGTTGAGTTAGTGCATATGTTTGGTTAGGAGCCCCGAGGGCTCAGGAGTGTTTCGGAGGTGTCTCGGAGTAATTTCGGACTTAGGAAAATTTGGAGAAAAATTGCAGAAATAGTACCCAGTGAACAGTACCGTCAACAGTAATCGCGCGTCAACAGTAACCGCACGGGGTGAACAGTGGCCAGTGAACAGTATCCATGAACAGTACCGGACAAAATGTTAAGTTCGGGAGATTTTTCCATTTTTGACGATTTGGAGCTCGGGTGAGGCAATATTTCGAGAGATTTTCAGGGAGAACAACGGGATAAGTATTCTTAACTCACTTTTGGTTAGATTACTCGAATCTATTACAAATTTTGGCATTAAATCCGTGAATTTAGCGGAAAAAGTTAGAAACCCTCTCGGATAGAATTGATGATTTGAGGGTCGAAATGTTATGGGAATTTGATAATTTTGGTATGGTTAGACTCGTGCGGAGACAAGGAACCCGTTGATGTAAAATTTTCTGAGTTTCGTGACGTGGGCTCGGGGCTCGGGTTTCGCCAAATTCGTTAATTTTAATATTTTTCAGGTGTTTTCGATTGGGTATTGTCCCTTTAGCATAATGCGGCATATTCGTTGTGATTTTGAGCAGATTCGTCGCACAAGGAGGCTAATTTGAGAGGCAAAGGCATACCGAGGTAGAGCTTTGGTCGGTTTGAGGTGAGTAATGAGTGTAAATGATGTCCTGAGGGTTTGAAACCCCGGATTGCACATCATAGTGCTATATTGAGGTGAGACACGCGCTGGATGAAGAGCGCAGGGTCCTTTACTACTGGGGATTGTGACTTGGTCCATCCCGTATTGATGATTTTACTGCATATTTGATTGAAACTAATTTGTTATCATCGTGATTTGGGCTGTTTGCCATATTTGGGCTTCGTGCTAATTATTTGAATCCTTCGTGAATTTTTATCACTATTTCCTCACTGTTTTGACTTATATTTAAACTCAGTCCTGTTGATGATTATTGTTTTACAAACTCAGCCACTTTTATACAAATTTGAAACTCAAATGATATTTCTAAATGATATTTTGGGCTGAGAACTACTGTTTTACAAATGCCCAAGGGGCTTGTGATGATTTTCGGACTGAGTGAGGCCAAGGGCCATATGTGAGGATATGCTGAGTGATATGAGGCCGAGGGCCTGAGTTACTATTTATGCCACGCGGTGGCTTGAGTGATGTGAGGAGGCTTTCAGGCCTTATGAGTGATGTGAGGAGGCTTTCAGGCCTTATGAGTGAAGTGAGAAGGCTTTCAGGCCTTATGTTATTATTGCGCTTGGGCTGTAGGAGCCCCTCCGGAGTCTGCACACCCACAGTGAGCGCGGGTACCCATGTGATTTGAGACAGTGGTAACAATGACACTGTATGATGCAATTTGGTCAGGTAACAATGACTGACCAGGACAGTGGTAACAATGACACTGTATGATGCAATTTGGTCACGTAACAATGACTGACCAGGAATAACACCGTGAGGTCAGGTAACAATGGCTGACCAGGAACTAATTTGTGCCCGAGGGGCGAGGTTTATATGTTCATTTTGCATACTCACTTGTCTTTTACTTGTTTAATTGTGGTATTTGTGCCCGAGGGGCGGATTTCTATGCATAGCGGCACTAATTGTTTTGAAATTATTTCACAACTGTTGAAAAGATTAGTTTCAAAAGAGGTTTAAAACTGAGCCATGGTATTTTCTAAAGAATTCACAGTTTCACTGATTTTTCTCAAGGAGTTTTACATTGCTTTTATATAGCATGTTGGTTGCTTTACGTGATTTCTTGCTGCTCAGTTATTATTTACCTTTATTACTCACTGAGTTGGAGTACTCACTTTAGTCCCTGCACCTTGCGTGCAGTTGTAGGTATTTGTTCACCCGGTAGCGGGTATTGGCTGCGTGGAGGCAGGGTTGTAGAGGTTTTAGCGAGGTGACTGTCAGCGTTCGCAGCACCACTGTCTTTCTATGTTATTGATTATTCTTGTTCAGTGTATTTCTAGACTGTAAAGTGGAAATTTCATTCTTATAGATGCTCGTGACTTGTGACATCCCGGTCATGGCTGTCGGGCTGGACTTTCGCATTTTTATCTATATTTGTGTTAATTAACTGCTTTAAAAGATGAATTAGGTTAGACTGGTGGGCCTTGTCTTCAAGTGAGGCGCCATCACGACCGGGTTCGGGGTTAGGGTCGTGACATAATTTCTCAAACTAAGGTTAGACCAAACACTTACCTCGATGCCACGAACACAATTCACGATTCAATTATAGCTTTATTCCTTGATTCCACCACCAATTCACTCGTATCTAGTCACAAGTTACTTAATTACATCAATAAACGCTAAATGAATCAATTTGAATGCATGAAAATGAGTTTTCTAAAGTTTTACCCAAAAAGTCAAAAATCGTCCCCGGGCCCACTTGGTCAAAACTCGAGGTTCAAACCAAAACCCGATTACCCATTCCTCCAAGAACTCAAATATATAACTTGTTTTGAAATCGGACCTCAAATCGAGGTCTAAATCCCCAATTTTTGAAAAACCTAGGTTCTACCCAAAACACCCAATTTCTCCCATGAAAATCATTGATTTTGAGTTGAAATCATGTGGAAAGATGTTAATGATTGAAGAAAATGAGTTAGAGATCACTTACCAATGTTCTAGAGAAGAAAGGTTGCTTGAATCATTGCCTCTTATATTTTTGGGGTTTTGAAAAATGAAAAATAACTGAAAATCATGTCTTAATATACCCCTCTCAGACTCCCTGTGCGGACCGCACAAAATCAACTGCATCCGCACAGCCACTGTGAGCAGGTGATTTTTGCCCTATGAGAACTACTCCCAAAAAATTCAAAAAATAAAATGGTGTTGTGTTGTTTGTGATTTATTTGTATTTTGTCTATGCATGTTTATTTCTACTTTAATTAAGAAAAATACAAAAAATGTATGTTGCATGCACATTTGAGATTTAATTGTGCACTTAGAAATTAATTGAACCATGTTTTATTTTTAAGAGAAAGAAAATTACAAAATAATGTATTTTTGCATTTTTAGCATTTCATGTCCAAGTTATGTGATTTTATTTGATTGTGTGTGTTAATTGTTATTAAAAGTTAGTTAGTACTTTTATAAATTAATCTAGTCCTATAAGTTAATTTAGGATTTTTGGAATTTTTAGTTTTATTAGTTTAAGAAAAGAAAGGCAAAATAAAAGAGTGTTAAGTCATATTTGGGCTAAATCAATTTAAAGTCCATCATCCCAAACAATTTTTCTTCCCCTTTGAAATTGAAACCCAGATACCCAGCCCATACCCTATCCCCGACCCGGTCTGCCCCATAGCCCAAACGACCACCCCCCTTCTTCCATTTTTCATTTTCTCATTTCCAACCCCTAACAACAAACCCTAAACCACCCGCCCCTCTCCTCTTCATCTTCTCCAAACAGCTCCTCCAGTTCCCACGACCACGTCCATGGCTGCCCTCCGTCTTCTTCTTCTCCAAACGACCCCTCCAACTCCCACGACCACCCCCATGGCTGCCCTCTTCTCTTCATCTTCTCCAAACGACCCCTCCAGCTCCAAACGACCTACATGGCTGCCCTCCTTCTTCTTTTTCGAACCAACGACCCCTCCTTCTCCCTCGACATCCATGGCAGCCCTCTCCATCGACGTCCAACGACCACCGACGACTCCATCATTCCTCGACAGCCCGTCTCATGCCCACCACGACCACCTCCCTTCACGCCAGCCCCACTACCAACGACCACCGTCGACTCCATCAACTCGTCGACCACCTGAAACAGCCCGTCTCACCTTCTCCAGCTACCCTCCAATCCAAAACGAGACCAGCCACCCTCCAGTCCAAAACGAGACCAACCATCCGAGGTCGTGCTCAGTCGTACATCGAGGGAGTGCGTCGAGGTTCCGTCCGAGTCCGTGTTTGTTAGTCAAGCGTCGAAACAGTGTTGTGAACGAAGCCGTGTTTCATCGGAAGTTCAGCATTGTTCGACGTCGGATCGTTAGCATAAAGGTCAGCCATAGCTCGTTCACGGATTTTTTTGCTTTTTCTTTGGAGTTTCGTTTTCACTGTGCATAACGGAGCAAGAAAGTGCAGTAGTAAAGGTTATATCTCTTCCCTCGAATCTATGCTATTCACAGATCTATTTGTGGTTTCGTTTTAATGTGGGTTCATTTTGATAAAGTTTTCGCATGAAGTATCCTACTACATATTCGTTGAAATTATATGTGTATGTGTTTTGATGACTTTCCTACTATTTTGAGTTCAATTGATGATTGTGTTTAGTGATTTGGATATACTTGTTTGTTAAGTTTGTTCTGATATGAATCTGGCCTTGTTGAATTGTCCTAATATTATTAGTTTCATGTGTTTAATTAGTCAATTGTTAGGATTTTTCACTTAAGATTGGTTATAGTTGATATAGTTTGGTTAATTGATTAGGAGGATTGGATATAGCTGATGGGGGTAGAATGATAATTTTAATAGTTTCAGGGGTATTTTGGGATTTAAAGTTTTAAAAATGATTAATTTGAGTGCTCTGTTCACTAAATACTAATAATATTAAAATAAGGCATTGTTTAATACACAGTGGGGGTCAAGACATTTGCTAGTCGGGAATAAGACATTTGCTAGTGGGGAACAAAACATGCAAGTGTGGGGAACAAGGCATGCAAGTGTGGGGAACAAGACATGCAAGTGTGGGGAACAAAACATAATGGTATGAAAAGCTTAAAAAGGATTGATTAAAATATGTTGCCCATACATGTTTTTGGGTTATAAATAGGGTCATTTCAAGAGAGAAAAGAGGGGCTGTTTTTTGGAAGGAAAAGAGGAGTTCTCTTTCAGTCTTTTTTTCAGAGAGTTTAGGCTGGATTTTGAACATTTAAAAGTTTAGTAATTTGAGAGTAAAAAACAGGCTGGTTTTTAATCCTAAAAGGTTCAGTATTTGGAGAGCAAAGAAACTGAAAAGTGAGTCTTTTCTTTTACTGCTGAATATCAGAACTAGTACTGTTGCTGCTTCATTGGTGTTGCTGTTTGGTATTTCTGGGGTTTCAATTAATTCTTCCTGAGCTTGCTATTGGTTATTGGCTACTGTTTTCATTGGGTGTTGCTGGAACTCTGCTGGTTCCTTCCTTTTTAATCTGTCATTGGGTTGTTCTGTCACTGCGTTGCTGTGTTATTACTGTTGCTGACTGCTCCTTCATCTTCTTGTATTTCCATTATCCAGGTACACGTTCTAAAGCTCTCAAATTTAATGGAAAGGAGGTAAAGAGTTGTTGGAATGGATTTCTGAATTTCCCCTGTTTCTTTGTGTTTAATTTGATGTATAAGCAGTAGTTCACTTGATATTTCATAGTATGTATTGGAACGACTTTGGAATGCATAAACTGGACTGATTGAATCCATTTCTACAAACATGGAATATCAATTGTAATTAATCTTAGTTGGTGATTACTAGTAAGGAAATATACTGTATTTAATTCTTTTTTTCAGCAGTCGTGAAATAGTTTCAAATAGTTTATGTCACAAAACAGGTTCAAATAGTTTATGGAAATCAGCATGTTGGTTTAACAGGTCTAATTCTGAAATTGCGAGTTAACTTAAGTAAATAACATCATTTTAAATAGCAATGTAAATAATGTTAGTAACTAATGTTAGTTCTCAATTGTTAGTGATTAACGTTAGCTTGATGTCAGTTTTTAAGCATTGATGCATTTTTCAACAAATCGTAAAAAGAGCTCAAAATGGCTTTGTATTACATATAGTTAATTCCAATAGTCCAATTCATATAATAACGCTAAAATTGAACTGGATCGAAATGGTAGCTGGTATATTAATATTTACAATGGCAGGCGACGGATCTTAAATTAGGTGGCGGGTTCAAACTAGAAGGTGTTTCCTTTCGTTCGGATCCAGACTTGAACTTGAAGCCCGAACTTTTAATGCTAATTGATTAGGATTTTTCTTTATTCTTAGAGACCAATAGATAGAAAATCATAGTCGCTTTAGGATATCCTTGAAATAAACGAGATGAGCCTCGCCAAATAAAATGCACAGATTGCGGGGCCCTCACAAATGTATGTATTAATTACTTAGAACTCGGGATCGGCCGCTTAGCGAACTTCATGGCCATTTCCCAAAATAACCCCGCGTTAGTCTCTTTAGGCGCGTATTTTAAATAACATTACTTTCTTAAACCCGGGTGCACATTTATGTGACCCAAATCCAAATCTCAACGAAGTCGAAATGTGTCGCTAATCATGGGTACATTGATTGTGACGTGGTTCGAGATGCATTTCCACGACGTTGCAAATTCCTTTTAAAAATAATGAATGAGACGAGCCTCGACAAACAAAAATACACAAGCTGTGGGGCCCTCTATACGTGTTGGTAAAATTACTTAGATTTCTGGATGGGCAGTTTAGCAAAATTTCACGGCCCTACCCAAAATAATGATACGCTAGTCGTTTTAGGCGCGTATTTAATAATGTTATCCTCTTAAACTCGGGTGCACATTTATGTGACCCAAATCCAAATCTCAACAGAGTTGAAATATGTCAATAACCGCGGGTGCATTGATGTGACGTGGTTCGAGATGTATTTTCATGATGTTGTAATTCTCGGTAAAAATAATAATAATAAAAGCGGTACATAGTTTAAAATTTGCACATAGGTTCAACATGTATTAAAATCAGATAAATAAGCCGAATATGACAGTTGAGCGACCGTGCTAGAACCACGGAACTCGGGAATGCCTAACACCTTCTCCCGGGTTAACAGAATTCCTTACTTGGATTTCTGGTTCGCGGACTGTAATACAGAGTCAATCTTTTCCTCGATTCGGGATTCAACCGGTGACTTGGGACACCATAAATCTCCTAAGTGGCGACTCTGAATTAAATAATAAATCCCGTTTCGATTGTCCCTTAATTGGAAAAACTCCCCCTACGCCCCTGCGGGCGCCGGTGAAAGAGGAGATGTGACAGCTCTGGCGACTCTGCTGGGGAAGGAACCCAGAATCTCTGGTTCAGGGTTCAAAATTCAAGCTTAGATAAATTATTATATTTGGCTTTGTTTATTATCTGAATTTTACATGTTTGGGCCTAATGTGCTAAATGTTGCTTTTACCGTTTTGATATTATCTGAACTGTATATAATCTGTGCCGAAACCCTTCTCTTCTTACGTCCGGGGATGTGCTTGCTGGTTGAGACTCCCTATTTTGTTAGTGTCATACCTTGAAATAAGAAAGAGGCCGGACAAGTTACAAAGCCGGACGATCTCGCGGGTCCCCGGTATGTAGCCCCCTCCTCGACTCGAGTTGTCCGCTTGGGTACACAGTCTAGAACAAATACCCAAGTTACAAACCTAGAATAACTCAGCTTCATGCCGGATCCCTAGTAGGAATGTTTGTTTGCATCATGTGCATTTGACTTTGGAGGCTCAACACAGGGGTTGGGTCTGTCTAGGACAGGTGTACCAAAATGACAAAAGACCATTCTGATGCATCCAACTTGCTACCTGTGCATTTGTTTGCTTCGGACTTGCATGCTGATCGGCTTTTGAATACTTTGAGGAAAGAGAGATAAAGATGGTTAATCGCTTGTTTTGAAAGAAAATCAATGTCCAAATGGCGTCGAAACTCTGTCGAATTTTTGAGAAAATGAAAGAAAGAAAATGAAAAAGGGTTTTATTTATGAAAAATGGTTTTATTTGCCGTTGAAAAGAGTCTTGTTTTCAAAAGAAGTTTGTTTTATCTACCCGAACTACGCCGGTTTGATTCTCACAGGGCGCGGGATACGTAGGCAACCCTCATCGGGTCCAACCTCCCCTTTACAAAAAATGTCAAATTTTTTTTTCATAAATAAGTCGGGTGACGTCGTTTTGTCGAAATAGCCGAATGTTCCCAAAAGGGGCGCAGGAAGGCTGACTTTGCATAAACGGCCACTTTTAGTCATTTTTGGATTTTTGACCGGTTGACTCACCCAGCTTTAATCTTCGTTCCCGAAGTGCTGAAAGGCCGTATGCGGAGCCTGGTCTTCCTTTTAATCTGTGAAAAATTAAAAAATAGTCAATTTGTTAAGTCAAATAAATTTTATTTCTTAATCACCTTAATAAATGTAGGGGTGGGCATCGGTCGGTTCGGTTTGGTTTTGAACATTATCGGTTTTGCCTATCGGTTATCGGTTTACAAATATCATAACCCGATAACCAAACCGATAAGATATTGGTTATCGGTTATCGGTTAATCGGTTATATATCGTTATCGGTTCGGTTATCAGTTTACCCGATAAGATAAAACAACTAAAAAAATTTGCAATATATAAAACAAAGAAATCAAACTGCTAGAACGTGTAAACTGCCAACTTTTGTTGTTTCTTAACAAAAGCACGCTCCCACTTTTGTGCAATATCTACTGATGTTTGGTGGAGAACTGGTGGTGAGTCTTGCGTCTTGACTCTTGGGGGCTTCGACGAAAACTAGAATGAGAACTGAGAGACAAACGACTAAAGGCTGAAGAGTGAAGAGGGAATTAGGAAAATAAATAACCCTAGTATATACTTAAGGGTAAATTAGTAAATTACATTATTCTTATTGGGTTATCGGTTTTTACCTAATAACAAAAATGCAAACTGAGCCCGAACCGATAACCCAATAAAAAAAATTAACCCGTTACCCAACCGTTAACCCAATAACCCAATATCGATAACCCAATAAAGAATTAACGGTTCGGTTTATCGGTTTTACCCGATATATGCCCACCCCTAAATAAATGTGCAGGATGAGCACAATGCAAAATGAACCGTTTCCAATAAATCCCTTTCAAGTTGCGGCTATGGTGGGATGATTTAGGTGGTGAAGGGCCACCTTCTTTGCTTCAATAATGATTTATGTCCACCAGATCATGGAAGATTTGAAAGATCTGCAAAGGGGCCTTGCACCAAAACCCGCGGCGAGGCCGAACGACGCCCCGCGGGTGCCAAAATTCAAAACTCTGAAACATTCATAGTTTGAGTCTGTATTCTCCTTAGAGTCTGCTATTTGTCGAAGTTTGTATTTCCCTTTTTGGCATAAAGTCTGTAGTCTGTATCAAGTCTGTCAATTTCCTTTCAAAATGTTTTGCCTTGTAATAAAACGTTTTGCTAGTAAAGGTTGAAAAATCCAAAAATGGTGTCTTTATTTTCCGCACTTGTGGCAGAACTACGCCCGGTCTGATTCATGTAGGGACATGATACGTAGGCAATTCACATAAGATTCGACCACCACTAAAAAGAAAAAGAGAAAAGGCAAAGTTAATAAAAGAAAGGAAAAGAAAGAAATAAAAAGAGAGAGAAAGTTTAAGAAACACTTAAATGAGGCACAAACAAAGTAAGCCGGAATGACGCATGCGGTCGAAGCAAAGACATGTTAGAAATGGTTAAACTGCCTAGGAACATTGCATACCCCAACATGAAATTCCAATATGTGTTAAACTCTAACTCTAACAAGTTTGTTGTTTATCCAGAGATTTCGAACCCGTTAGTTTGTTAGAACGTTCTGGCAGATTACCATTACCAAACCAGATCCAAAGGGCCCGTACTAAAAAAGCATGACTTGTTCAGACCAAAGTGTCGAGGATGAAAGGACGGAGAATCAAATGCTGAAGGAGGAAATGGATAAGATGAGACAGGAGATGAAAGAAATGCAGTTGGCCTTAGCCAGGGTACAAAAAGTGCCTAACCCTCCCGTTATTCCCACTCTCCCACCAGGGCACACGCCGGAATACCCTCCCACCGGCCCTTCGACAAGCTTCCCTAGTCACCAATACTATCAGGGAAGAAATGCCTATGATCCCCAAGCGTCACAACCCAATCAGAACCCTTCTCCACCAAATGTTCCTGTTTTCGTGGCACCCCCACTAGCCACGCTGCAAAGATCATCCAGCGAGCCGTTGTTTCAGGCTCACGATAACCAATATTACCCCCTTGAGCCAACCTGCAAAGCACCCGAACCTCATACTTATAATACTCACTTCGAGTTTCCGGTAGAGACTGAAAAGCCGGCTAAGATCCCAGAGCAAGACGAAGTGCTTCGAAAGTTTAAAATCCTGTAGTAGTCCTTCAGGAATATCCATGGGTTAGGCAACCAAGTCAGTATGTCTTACAAAGATCTGTGCCCTTTCCCTGACGTTCAGTTGCCGGCATGGTTCAAGATGCCAAAGTTTGATCTATACAAGGGGCACGACGATCCTATGGCACATTTGCGAGGTTTTTGCAGCAAGATGAGAGGAGCAGGTGGTAAAGATAAGCTGCTGATAGCTTACTTTGGTCAGAGTCTGAGCGGTTCTGCACTGGAATGGTACACAAGACAGGATCCGAGCAGGTGGTACACCTGGGACGATCTAGCACAAGCATTTGCTGGTCACTTTCAGTACAACCTTGAGATCATCCCTGACCGTCTCACATTGCTGAAACTTGAGAAGAAGCCCGGGGAAAGCTTCCGAGAATTTGGGTTCCTCTGGAGAGAGCAGGCAGCAAGAGCTGATCCTCCGATGAGAGAGGGGGAAATGGTGGACTACTTTCTACAGACTCTGGAGCCAACTTACTTCGGTCACCTGGTGACATCAGTTGGCAAATCGTTCAACGAAGTAGTAAAAATGGGCGGTATGATTGAAGAGGGACTTAAGTCCAACAAAATCCTGAGCTATTCAGCGATTAAAGCAACCACTCAGGCCATCCAGAGTGGCACAGGAGGTGCGCTCGGAAAGAAGAAAAGGGAAGATGTCGTAACAGTCGAGGCAGGTACTTGGTCCAGATCCAGAGGTCCCCCCCTCACTACCAACCTAGACCCCATCACTCAAATTACCCACACATTCCTTACGGCCCTCCACAACCCTACTACCCACCACAAGAGCCACATTTCTCTGTCCATCACGCCCAAACTTACACCCAGCCTCCAGCTCGCCCGCAATGGCGTGCGCTGGCTCCCCAGAATACATATCCACCTCCAAAAAATACATATCCACCTTCCCAAAACACATATCCACCTCCACAAAACACATATCCACCACCAGGTTTCCGTGGGAATCAGACTTTCAGGAATGAAAGGGTGCAGAGGCAGAGAACTTTCACTTCGCTGGGAGAAACCTATACTACTCTGTTCCACAAATTGAGGCAGTTAGGCCTATTGAGCCCAAATTGCCAAATCCCCTTCCCAAAAATCTGGACCACTCGGTAAGTTGTGAATATTGTTCGAGGGCTCCCGGGCATGATACTAAGAAGTGTTGGAAGTTGAAGACTGTCGTACAAGATCTTATTGACACAAATAGGATCGAGGTCCAGGAGCTAGATGCACCTAACATCAATCAGAACTCGTTGCCGGCACACCATGAAGCCCAGGTAATCGAACTAGTACACGAAGGAGGGAAGCTCAAGAAGCCCTCACAAACGGTAATGATGATCCGTGCCAGTTCGAAAGAAAAGTTGATCAGTGGAAAAGTGGTAGTACAGTCAGAAAGAGTAGAAGGCAAGCCAGTGGTGGTGATGGGGAAGAGTTCGTCTGATGTTGCCAAGAATCCATAGCCAGTCAAAGTAACGGTGCAAGGGATATCGAGCAAGCCAGTAGCCACGAAGGGGGCATGCATAGGACCAATTGTTATCAGGCCAGTAATGTAGTTGCCGATAATCAGCGAGAAAGTTGTGCCATGGAGCTACAATTAAGTAATGGTAATGCATGGGGGGAAGGAAGTTGTGGAGGAAATATATGAGGCACAGGAGTTAACTCGTTCGGGAAGATGTTTTGCTCCCGTAGAGTTAAGGAGGGACAATCCAGTAGCAACAAAGAATCCAGTTACCGAGGAAGAGGCGCAAGATTACTCCATTGTGGAGCAGTTGAGGAAGACCCCGGCACAGATCTCATTGTTATCGTTGTTGATCCATTCAGATGAGCATCGCCAGGTATTGATGAAAATTCTGAACGAAGCCCATGTTCCGGATAAGATCTCTGTGAATCATTTGGAGAAAATAGCAAACAAGATTTTCGAGGTCAACAGGGTCACTTTGTCAGACGATGAGTTGCCCGTGGAGGGTACAGAACATAATAGAGCCCTTTATTTGACCGTGAAGTGCGAAGAGTCGGTAGTCACTCGAGTACTGATTGATAATGGGTCTAGTGCCAATATCTGTCCTTTGGCCACATTGAACAAACTGAAGGTCGATGGTGACAGGATTCACAAGAACATCATCTATGTTCGAGGGTTTGATGGTGGTGGTACAAACACAGTGGGTAACATCATACTTGAATTAACAATTGGTCCAGTCGAGTTCACCATGGAGTTTCAAGTGTTAGACATGGCAGTGTCATATATTCTTCTGTTGGGGCGACCCTGGATCCACGCCACCAAAGCAGTGCCTTCTACCTTACATCGGATGGTCAAATTCGAGTGGGATAGGCAAGAAATTGTATTACATGGGGAAGAAAATTCAAGCGCCGTAAGTGATGCCATCGTACCCTTCATAGAGACTGACGATGACAAAGGGCCGTGGGTTTACCAGGTTTTCGATACGGTTTCAGTGGACAAAGTTCCCGAAGGTGAAATCATCCCACTCCCCAAAATAGCAGCTACAACTGTCATGGTAGCCTCGGAGATGTTGAAGAACGGGTTTGTGCCAGGCAAAGGTTTAGGGGCTAATCTTCAGGGTATTGTTCAGCCGGTTTCTTTGCCCAAAAATCTGGATACCTTTGGGTTGGGGTTCAAGCCTACAACGGCGAATGTGAGACGGGCCCGCAAGTTGAAGAAAAGAGTCTGGATCCTTCCCAAGCCAATCCCGCACCTATCCAGATCATTTATCAGAGCAGGTATCAGAAAGTTGTCGGTCCCAAAAGTTCTCGGACCACTGATTGGGCTAGATGGAGATTTGAATGAGGGATTTGAGAGGTTGTTCGCCGATGTCAACATGATAGAAGCTGGAGAAGGGTCCAGTAGGTTAGATGTACAGTTTGTGGGGCCTAGGGCAAATATCAACAATTTGATGGCTACTCCCCTTCCTACCCGGAGGGAGTCTTGGTAGTGGGCTCTGATTTTTCTTTCTTGTCTTTTTGGATTATTCCAGGGTTGTAATGCAGTTTTGTTTTGTATTCGGCAAAGTGTGAAACTCTGTTATCCCGTATTTTAATAAAGTGAAAGCTTTTTCTTCTTATTTTGTTTTAACTTTGTTTTCTTCTTTTCTCTTTCTGAACAGTTCTCTTTATATTGGTTCTAATGACATGGCATGCACAACGGATCTTCAACCCAGTTTAAAAAATCAATCTGATTCCGAACTAATTGTACGAGAGGTCGATTATGATGATGAATCAGAATACGATAAGGATGAAGCCTTCGAAGAGATAAATAGAGAGTTAAGCCAGTTTGAAGAGAAATCCAAGCCCAACTTAAATGACACAGAAGCCATCAATTTAGGGGATGCAGATGATATCAGGGAAACTAAAATAAGCATCCATATTGCACCGAATATCAGGGAAGAACTAATCAAAGCACTTATTGAGTTCAAAGACATTTTTGCATGGTCGTATGATGACATGCCGGGGTTAAGCACGGATTTAGTGGTTCACAAATTGCTCATTAACCCGGCATGCCCTCCCGTCAAGCAGAAATTGAGGAAGTTCAAAACAGACATGAGTGTGAAGATTAAAGATGAAGTAACCAAGCAGCTGTAAACAAAGGTTATTCGGGTCACTCGATATCCTGATTGGTTGGCTAATGTGGTGTCAGTGCCCAAGAAAGATGGGAAGATCAGGGTGTGTGTTGATTACCGCAATCTGAACAGGGCAAGCCCAAAGGATAACTTTCCATTACCCAACATCCATATCTTGATCAATAACTGTGCCAGACGTGAGATCGGGTCTTTTGTAGATTGCTATGCGGGGTATCATCAGATTCTGATGGATGATGAAGACGCGGAAAAGACGGCTTTCATTACGCCGTGGGGGACTTATTGCTACTGGGTAATGCCATTTGGTTTGAAGAATGCTGGGGAAACGTACATGAGAGCAATGATTACTGTGTTTCATGACATGATACACAAAGAGATTGAGGTATACGTGGACGATGTGATCATAAAATCCAAGCATCAGGAAGGCCACGTAGCAAACCTAAGGAAGCTTTTCCAAAGACTTTGAATTTACGATATTAAGCTCAACCCAGCCAAATGCGCATTTGGTGTTCCATCTGGAAAGTTTTTGGGATTCATCGTCAGTCGGCGAGGAATTGAGTTGGACCCGTCAAAGATCAAATCCATTCAAGATTTTCCACCGCCGAAGAACAAGACAGAAGTAATGAGTCTGTTGGGAAGGTTGAATTATATCAGCAGGTTTATTGCGCAACTCACGGCAACTTGTGAGCCCATTTTTTGCTACTGAAGAAAGATGTTGCGGTAGAATGGACGGCAGAATGTCAGGAAGCATTTGACCAAATCAAGGGATACTTATCAAATCCACCTGTGTTGGTTCTACCTGGGCCGAGAAGACAGTTAATTCTTTATCTAACAGTCCTGGAGAATTCGTTTGGCTGCGTACTGGGGCAACACGACATTACAGGAAGGAAGGAGCAAGCCATCTATTATCTCAGCAAGAAGTTTACAGGCTATGAGGTTAAGTACACTCAACTCGAGAAGACATGTTGTGCCCTAACTTGGGTGGCCCAGAAATTGAAGCATTATCTGTCATCATATACTACTTATCTCATTTCCCGCTTAGATCCACTGAAGTATATTTTCCAGAAGCCTATGCCCACAGGGAGGTTAGCGAAATGGAAAGTATTACTCACGGAGTTCGACATCGTCTATGTGACGAGGACGACCATGAAGGACCAAGCATTGGCTGATCACTTGGCCAAGAATCCTGTTGATGAAGAATACGAGCCCTTGAGGACGTATTTTCCTGATGAAGAAGTGATGCATATAGATGAGTTGGAATTATCTGAGGAACCAGGTTGGAAGCTCTTCTTTGATGGAGCCGCAAATGCGAAAGGAGTTGAATAAGAGCGGTACTTATTTCTGAAACAGGACATCATTATCCTGTTATGGCACAACTACGTTTCTATTGTACCAATAACATGGCTGAATATGAGGCATGCATTTTGGGCTTATGGTTAGCCGCAGACATGGATGTCCAGGATGTCTTGGTCTTGGGAGACTCGGACCTCTTGGTGCATCAGATTCAGGGTGAATGGGAAACAAGGGATTTGAAGCTCATACCATATCGACAATGTTTGCACGATCTGAGCAAGCAATTTCGATCAGTGGAGTTCAGACACATCCCAAGAGTTCACAATGAGGTTGCCGATGCTTTGGCCACTTTAACATCGATGTTGCACCACCCCGACAAAATTCATGTTGACCCATTGCATATCCAGGTCCGTGATCAGCATGCTTATTGCAACAAGATAGAGGAAGAAATGGATGGTGAGCCATGGTTTAATGATGTCAAGCAATACCTCAGGATGGGGATATACCCGGAGCAGGCCACCGGAGATCAAAAGAGAGCCATTCGGCGACTGGCAAATGGATTTTTCCTCAGTGGAGGAGTGTTGTATAAAAGAACACCAGATTTGGGATTGCTGAGATGTATAGATGCTAGTCAAGCCACGACAGTTATGACAGAGGTACATGCTGGAGTTTGTGGGCCACATATGAGCGGATATGTATTGGAAAAGAAGATTCTTCGAGCAGGGTACTATTGGCTCACTATGGAGCACGATTGTATCAGTTTTGTGCGGAAATGCCATCAGTGTCAGTTACACGGAGATCTAATTCATTCTCCACTGACAGAATTGCATACAATGTCAGCACCATGGCCCTTTGTTGCCTGGGGCATGGATGTCATTGGACCTATTGAGCCGGCACCTACCAACGGTCATAGGTTCATTCTGGTGACCATCTATTATTTCACTAAGTGGGTTGAAGCTAAAACTTTCAAGTCGGTAACCAAGAAGGCAATGGTAGATTTTGTTCATTCCCATATCATCTGTAGATTTGGGATCCTAAAAGTGATCATCACGAACAATGGTGCTAATCTTAACAGCGGTTTGATGAAAGAGGTATGTCAACAGTTCAAGATTACACACCGTAATTCCACACCATATCGTCCCAAGGCAAATGGAGCGGTCAAGGCGGCCAACAAGAACATAAAGAAGATACTGAGAAAGATGATAGAAGGATCCAGACAATGGCATGAGAAATTACCATTTGCATTGTTGGGTTATCGCACTACTGTTCGTACTTCAGTAGGTGCAACTCCTTATTTGTTGGTATACGGAACTGAAGCAGTGATACCGGCAGAAGTTGAAATTCCATCCCTTCGGATTGTCGCTGAGGCTGGGATTGATGATGATGAATGGGTCAAAGCCCGATTGGAGCAGTTGAGTCTGATTGATGAAAAGAGATTGGCAGTAGTATGTCATGGCCAGTTGTATCAGAAGAGGATGGCAAGAGCATATAATAAGAAGGTGCGTCCCAGGAAATTTGAAGTAGGACAGCAGGTGCTGAAACGAATCTTGCCATATCAGGCCGAAGCAAAGGGCAAGTTCGCCCCGAATTGGCAAGGACCGTTTATTGTAACCAGAGTGTTATCTAGCGGCGCCTTATGTCTGACAGATGTCGAGGGAAGATGCATTGACATGGCTATCAATTCTGACGCAGTCAAGAGATATTATGTGTAATTCCTTTGATTTTAATTGTTGTTTGTTTGTACTTGACATTTATCGGAGAATGAAATGACGGAGACAATTCTTTCTTCTATCCAAACACTTTAACCTTTGCTTCCCCTTTTGAACCTTATTTATTCTTTCATACCCCTCTTTTGGAATCAGTAATGAAAATGAAAGAAAAAGAGAAGAGAAAAATAATGATAATAAAGATAAAAGAAAAGTCACAAGAAAAACAAAGGAATTGGGAACTACGTTTGACCTGATTCCTCAAAAAGGATACGTAGGCGCCTCATGGCTCGGTCATAGTGTAACAAAAAAAATAAAAAAATAAAAATCCCCAAGCAAGAAAAACTGGGGCAGAAGTTGTGTTTATAATTTTGGGAAAGAAAGTTGATTCCAAGAGTTGTAATGTTTTACACATCAAAATTATTTTGAACCTTTTACCCTTTTTCTTTTAGCCATTCACAAAAACCCATATTGATGTCCAAAAAGACCTCCCGATCAGTATCCGAGAAGTGCCAAGTCATGCAAACGGAAGTCGGGAATAACACTCTGATCCCCAGCAGAGAAGAGGATCATAAGCTGGAAATGAATTGGTAGCCGAAAGAATCCCTAGCAGCGAGAGTCATATCGGTAACACTCCGATCCCCAGCTGGAAAAAATAAAATAAAATGAGAGAGTCTTATCGGTGAAAACCTCCACAGGCACCACAAGGCGACGTAAGTTGAGAGAAATAAAACGAGAGAGTCTTATCGGTGAAAACCTTCATAGGCACCATAAGGCGACGGGAGTTGAGAGAAATGAGAGAGTCTTATTAGTGAAAACCCCTCGAAGGGCACTATGAGGCGACAAAACAAGATTGGCGGAAAGGATCTGCATTTGGCAAAGGGTTGAGTGCCTGTTTATCCCCAGCAAGATGAGCCCGCCCGAAAGATTGATTGATACAAATAGACTGGGTTGATTAATCTGGAATGCACGACATGATCGTTGGGATTGATTATATCATTCAGATAAGTTCTTTTCTTTCCTTTTCCCCAGCATTTGTTTAGAAAAATTTCTTCTTTTTCTATCTTTTGAAATAATCACTTTTTCATTTCTTGGTCTAAAGACTTTATCTCCCCAGCAGTTTGTTTTTGAAAAGGATTTTTTAGAGCTTATTACCAGTTGCCAAGATGGTGCAAAAACACAATGTGGATAGGACGGGCCAAAGATAAGGCGACAATGCGAAAAGAAGTTTGTCCCAAGACCAAATGATGAATGAGTCTAGATTCTAGGAGGACCGAATTTCCAGGGAAAATTGGAGAAAAACAGAAAAAACAACAGTTGAAAAGTTATGGATCAAATTCCAAGAGGATCCCCAGCAGATTTGCGAGATGCAGGAACAACTCCGACAGATTATCGACCAAGTTCCGGGATGGTCGGACAACACAGAGCGGGGAAGGAAGAGAAAAGAAAAACCATCCCCGACAGGAATATCATCCCCAGCAAATAATATCATCCCCAACAAGTTTTGTAATAAAGCGCAAAGCAGGGAAAGGAAGAAGGGAAAAACCATCCCTAGCAAGAGTGGCACGACCACTCACCACGTTTTAAACTAACAAATTTTTCTTTGATTTGAAGCAGGGAAAGGAAATGTTATTGACAGCAGGAAGACGTGTCCACAAAGAAGATTATCAAACTGGGGCAGAAAATTTTCTCTCATTGCGAAAATTTTCTTGAAATCAGATAGCCACTTGGGGAAGATGGAAGATAACACAAGTTTTGAAGGAAGTGGAATCCCCAGCAGTTTACGGGAGAAGGAAATACAAGTTTTAAAGAAAGCAATCTTGGAAGAAGCAAGATAACCCAAGTTTTAAGGGTAGTGGTCTTTGAATCAATATCATCTCCACCATTGTTAAGAGGTGGAAAGTAACTAGTCTTAAAGAAGGAAGATAATTCCCCAGCAGAGTTATCACCGGCAGGTTTCAGAGAAGTGAAAGCACCCGCTTTAAAGGAAGTAGTCTTTGAAGAAGGAAAATAACATATTTGTGAATAAAATATCGGTGTTATCCCCATCAGTTTTCAGAGGAATAAAACACCAGTTTTGAGGGAAGCAGTTCTGAAAGAGGATGATTCAAGTTAGAAGGAAAATGATTCAGGAGGCAGGAAGGAACAACATCAATAAAACGCTTTGTTTAAGAAGAAGTTGAAGTCAGGAACCCGCGTGGAGAATGGAGGTATTACATTTTACAAAATAGTTGAAGTCAGGAGCCCGCCTGGAGAATGGAGGTGTTATATTTTAAAGTTTATTAAAGTCAGGAGTCGGCCTGGAGAATGGAGGTGTTATAATTTTAAGAAGTTATTAAAGTCAGAAGCCCGCCTGAAGAACGGAGGTGTTACATTTTAAAGTTTATTGAAGTCAGGAGCCCGCCTGAAGAACGGAGGTGTTACATTTTAAAGTTTATTGAAGTCAGGAGCCTGCCTGAAGAACAGAGGTGTTACATTTTAAAGTTTATTGAAGTCAAGAGCCCGCCTGAAGAACGGAGGTGATTTTAAAGTTTATTGAAGTCAGGATCCCGCCTGGAGAATGGAGGTATTATCTTTAAATTGTTTATTGAAGTCAGGAACCCACCTGGAAAATAGAGGTTGTTATATTCTCAAGTTGTAGTTGAAGTCAGGAGCCCGCCTGTAGAATGGAGGTATTATGTTTTGGGAAGTAGTGAAGTCAGGAGCCCGCCTGGAGAATAGAGGGGTTATATCTTTAAGTTGCAGTCGAAGTCAGGATCCCGCCTGAAGAATGGAGGTGTTATATCTCAAATTATAGTTGAAGTCAGGGTCCCGCCTGAAAAATAGAGGTGTTATATCTCTAAGAAATTGTTTAAATCAGGAGCCCGCCTAAAAATTAGAGGAGCTATATTTTTAAGAAGCTGTTGAAGTCAGGAACCCGCCTGTAGAATGGAGGTGCTATATTTTTAAGAAGTAGTTGAAGTCAGGAGCCCTCCTGGAGAATGGAGGTATTATCTTTTTAAATTGTTTATCAAAGTCAGGAACCCGCCTGTAGAATGGAGGTACTATATCTTTAAGAAGTAGTTGAAGTCAGGAGCCCGCCTAGAGAATGGAGGTATTATCTTTTTAAATTGTTTATCAAAGTCAGGAACCCGCTTGGAGAATGGAGGTGCTATATTTTTAAGAAGTAGTTGAAGTCAGGAGCCCGCCTGGAAAATGGAGGTATTATCTTTTAAGTCGTAGTTGAAGTCAGGAGCCCGCCTGGAGAATGAAGGTATTATCTTTAAATTGTTTATAGAAGTCAGGAACCTGCCTGGAGAATGGAGGTGCTATATTGTTAAGAAGTAGTTGAGGTCAGGAGCCCGCCTGAAGAATGGAGGTATTACATTTTGAGTCGTAGTTGAGGTCGGGAGCCCGCCTCTAGAATGGAGGTTGTTAATTTTAAGTCGAAGAAGTCAGGAGCCCGCCTGTAGAATGGAGGTTGTTATATTTTAAGTTGAAGAAGTCAGGAGCCCGCCTGTAGAACAAAGGAGTACACATTCAAGTTGAAGTCAGGAGCCCGCCTGCAGAACAGAGGAATACATTTCAAGATCAAGCCAGAAGTCAGTAATGTGGAGGGTTACAACAAAAATACCCCCAGCATGAATCCCATTTCAGAAATCTGAAAGAAGACTACAAGAGCAAGTCGAAGATAGATAAGATTATGTAATCATTAGTCTAGTCTAGCCTTTTGTTTTCTTTCTAGCAATGGTGTAGTAAGGAGGTCGGAAAACAGTAATAACAGCATGCAACAGCAGTAACATTGCAGTCCCATGGTAGTCCTAGCTACCAAAACTTCCCAAACTACATTAACCTGATTCCCTTCTAGCCAGGGATATGTAGGAAACCTTTGAAGCAAAGGTTTAGTTAAATCTTTTCAAAAATGCTTCACACGGAGTATTCCAACGGGCAAAAATCGCTCGTATCCGCTCACTTTATCTTTGCACAAAAACTCTTTATGTTTTCGGACAAAGAGGGGCAACTGTGAGCACGTGATTTTTGCCCTATGAGAACTACTCCCAAAAAATTCAAAAAATAAAATGGTGTTGTGTTGTTTGTGATTTATTTATATTTTGTATGTGCATGTTTATTTCTACTTTAATTAAAAAACAATACAAAAAATATATGTTGCATGCACATTTGAGATTTAATTGTGCACTTAGGAATTAATTGAACCATGTTTTGTTTTTAAGAGAAAGAAAATTACAAAATAATGTATTTTTGCATTTTTAGCATTTCATGTCCAAGTTATGTGATTTTATTTGATTGTGTGTGTTAATTGTTATTAAAAGTTAGTTAGTACTTTTATAAATTAATCTAGTCCTATAAGTTAATTTAGGATTTTTGGAATTTTTAGTTTTATTAGTTTAAGAAAAGAAAGGCAAAATAAAAGAGTGTTAAGTCATATTTGGGCCAAATCAATGTAAAGTTCATCATCCCAAATAATTTTTCTTCCCCTTTGAAATTGAAACCCAGATACCCAGCCCATACCTCATCCCCGACCCGGTCTGCCCTATAGCCCAAACGACCACCCCCCCTTCTTCCATTTTTCATTTTCTCATTTCCAACCCCTAACAACAAACCCTAAACCACCCACCCCCTCTCCTCTTCATCTTCTCCAAACAGCTCCTCCAGCTCCCACGACCACGTCCATGGCTGCCCTCCATCTTCTTCTTCTCCAAACAACCCCTCCAGCTCCCACGACCACCCCCATGGCTGCCCTCTTCTCTTAATCTTCTCCAAACGACCCCTCCAGCTCCAAACGACCTTCATGGCTTCCATCCTTCTTCTTCTTCGAACCAACGACCCCTCCTCGACATCCATGGCAGCCCTCTCCATCGATGTCCAATGACCACCGGCGACTCCAACACTCGTCGACAGCCCGCCTCACGCCCACCACGACCACGTCCCTTCATGCCAGCCCCACTACCGTCGACTCCATCAGCTCGTTGACCACCTAAAATAGCCCGCATCACCTTCTCCAGCCACCCTCCAGTCCAAAACAAGACCAGCCACCCTCCAGTCCAAAACGAGACCAACCATCCGAGGTCGTGCTCAGTCGTAAGTCGAGGGAGTGCGTCGAGGTTCCGTACGAGTCCGTTTTTGTTAGTCAAGCATCGAAACAGTGTTGTGAACGAAGCTGTGTTTCATCGAGAGTTTATCATTGTTCGATGTCGGATCGTTAGCATAAAGGTCAGCCATAGCTCGTTCACGAATTTTTTTGCTTTTTCTTTAGAGTTTCATTTTCACTGTGCGTAACGGAGCAAGAAAGTGCAGTAGTAAAGGTCATATCTCTTACCTCGAATCTATGTTATTCACAGATCTATTTGTGGTTTCGTTTTAATGTGGGTTCATTTTGATAAAGTTTTCGCATGAAGTATCCTACTGCATATTCGTTGAAATTATATGTGTATGTGTTTTAATGACTTTCCTACTATTTTGAGTTCAATTGATGATTATGTTTAGTGATTTAGATATACTTGTTTGTTCTGCTAAGTTTGTTCTGATATGAATCTGGCCTTGTTGAATTGTCCTAATGTTGTTAGTTTCATGTGTTTAATTAGTCAATTGTTAGGATTTTTCACTTAAGATTGGTTATAGTTGCTATAGTTTGGTTAATTGATTAGGAGGATTAGATATAGCTGATGGGGGTAGAATGGTAATTTCATAGTTTCAGGGGTATTATGGGATTTAAAGTTTTAAAAATGATTAATTTGAGTGCTCTGTCCACTTAACACTAATAATATTAAAATAAGGCATTGTTTAATACACAGTGGGGGACAAGACATTTGCTAGTGGGGAACAAGACATTTGCTTGTGGGGGAACAAAGCATGCAAGTGTGGGGAACAAGGCATGCAAGTGTGGGGAACAAAACATAATGGTATGAAAAGTTTAAAAAGGATTGATTAAAATATGTTACCCATACATGTTTTTGGGTTATAAATAGGGTCATTTCAAGAGAGAAAAGAGGGGCTGGTTTTTGGAAGGAAAAGAGGAGTTCTCTTTCAGTCCTTTTTTCAGAGAGTTTAGGCTGGATTTTGAACATTTAAAAGTTTAGTAATTTGAGAGTAAAAAACAGGCTGGTTTTTAATCCTAAAAGGTTCAGTATTTGGAGAGCTAAGAAACTGAAAAGAGAGTCTTTTCTTTTGCTGCTGAATATCAGAACTAGTACTGTTGCTGCTTCATTGGTGTTGTTGTTTGGTATTTCTGGGGTTTCAATTGGTTCTTCCTGAGTTTACTATTGGTTATTGGCTACTATTTTCATTGGGTGTTGCTGGAACTCTGTTGGTTCCTTCCTTTTTAATCTGTCACTGGGTTGTTCTGTCACTGCGTTGCTGTGTTATTACTGTTGTTGACTGCTCCTTCATCTTCTTGTATTTTCATTATCCACGTACACGTTCTAAAGCTCTCAAATTTAATGGAAAGGAAGTAAAGAGTTGTTGGAATGGATTTCTGAATTTTCCCTGTTTCTTTGTTTTTAATTTGATGTATAAGCAGTAGTTCACTTGATATTTCATAGTATGTATTGGAACGACTTTGGAATGCATAAACTGTACTGATTGAATCTATTTCTACAAACATGGAATATCAATTGTAATTAATCTTAGTTGGTGATTACTAGTTAGGAAATATACTGTAATTAGTTCTTTTTTTCAGCAGTCATGAAATAGTTTCAAATAGTTTATGTCACAAAACAGGTTCAAATAGTTTATGGAAATCAGCATGTTGGTTTAACAGGTCTAATTCTGAAATTGCGAGTTCACTTAAGTAAATAACATCATTTTAAATAGCAATGTTAATAATGTTAGTAACTAATGTTAGTTCTCAAATGTTAGCTTGATGTCAGTTTTTAAGCATTGATGCATTTTTCAACAAATCGTAAAAAGAGCTCAAAATGGCTTTGCATTCCACATAGTTAATTCCAATAGTCCAATTCATATAATAAAGCTAAAGTTGAACTGGATCGAAATGGTAGCTGGTTTGTTAATATTTACAATGGCAGGCGGCAGATCTTAAATTAGGTGGCGGGTTCAAACTAGAAGGTATTTCCTTTCGTTCGGACCCGGACTTGAACTTGAAGCCCGAACTTTTAATGCTAATTGATTAGGATTTTTCTTTATTCTTAGAGACCAATAAATAGAAAATCATAGTCACTTTAGGATATCCTTGAAATAAACGAGATGAGCCTCGCCAAATAAAACGCACAGATTGCGGGGCCCTCACAAATGTATGTATAATTACTTAGAACTCAGGATCGGCCGCTTAGCGAACTTCATGGCCATTTCCCAAAATAACCCCGCGTTAGTCTCTTTAGGCGCGTATTTTAAATAACATTACCTTCTTAAACCCGGGTGCACATTTATGTGACCCAAATCCAAATCTCAACGAAGTCGAAATGTGTCGCTAATCATGGGTACATTGATTGTGACGTGGTTCGAGATGCATTTCCACGACGTTGCAAATTCCTTTTAAAAATAATGAATGAGACGAGCCTCGACAAACAAAAATATACAAGCTGCGGGGCCCTCTATACGTGTTGGTAAAATTACTTAGATTTCGGGATGGGCCGTTTAGCAAAATTTCACGGCCCTACCAAAATAATGATACGCTAGTCGCTTTAGGCGCGTATTTAATAATGTTATCCTCTTAAACTCGGGTGCACATTTATGTGGCCCAAATCCAAATCTCAACCGAGTTGAAATATGTCAACAACCGCGGGTGCATTGATGTGACGTGGTTCGAGATGTATTTTCACGATGTTGCAATTCTCGGTAAAAATAATATTAATAAAAGCGGTACACAGTTAAAAATTTGCACATAGGTTCAACATGTATTAAAATCAGATAAATAAGCCGAATATGACAGTTGAGCGACTGTGCTAGAACCATGGAACTCGGGAATGCCTAACACCTTCTCTCGGGTTAACAGAATTCCTTACTTGGATTTCTGGTTCGGGGACTGTAATACAGAGTCAATCTTTTCCTCGATTCGGGATTCAACCGGTGACCTGGGATACCATAAATCTCCTAAGTGGTGAATCTGAATTAAATAATAAATCCCGTTTCGATTGTCTCTTAATTGGAAAAACTCCCCATACGCCCCTGCGGGCGCCGGTGAAAGAGGAGGTGTGACATCCACCAGTGAACTTGTAGGGACTACACAAAATCAACTGCGGACGCATAGTCACCAGTGAACCTGTGCAGACCGCACAAGATCCACTGTGGTTGCACAGCCACCAGTGCGGACAACACAAAACCAGTGCGGACCGCACTAGCAGGTTTAGAGAGCTGTAGTTTTTTCTGAACCTCCAATAGCCATGTTTAAGCCTAAGACACCCCAGAACCTACTCGAAACTCACCCGAGCCCTCGGGGCTCCAAACCAAATATACACACAACCTCAAAAAATATCCCACGGAATTATTCGTGTTCTCATATCGCCAAAATAACATCAGAAACATCGAATTAAACCTCTATATCAATGAAATTTATCAAAACTTCTTAAACATCAAATTTTGCATTTAAGGTCCGAATCACGCCAAACGGGTTCCATTTCTTACCAAACTTCAGCGGCAACACATATAAATCATATCAAACCTGTACCGGGCTCCGGAACCATAATACGGGCCCGGTACCACATGTTTCACATAACATTTCACTTTCAAAACCCTTTATATTTTTCAAAAAACAATTTCTTTCAAAAATTCATTTCTCGGGCTTGGGACCTTGAAATTCGATTCCGGGCATACGCCCAAGTCCCATATTTTCCTACGGACCCTCCGGGACCGTCAAATCACAGGTCTGGGTTCGTTTACCCAAAACATTGACCGAAGTCAAATTAATTCATTTTATAGTCAAAATTTATCATTTTTCATAGATTTTCACATCTAGTCTTTCCGGCTAAGCACCCGGACTGCACACGCAAATCGAGGTGATGCTAAAAGAGGTTTTTAAAGCCTCGGAACACAAAGTTTCATTTTAAAATAAGTGATGACCCAAAAGGTCATCACATTCTCCACCTCTAAAATAACCGTTCGTCCTCGAACGGACAAAAGAAGGAAGTACCTTAGTCGGGGAAAAGATGGGGATAACGGCTCCGCATTTCGAACTCGGACTCCCAGGTCGATGCCTCAGGAGGTTGACTTTTCCACTGAACACGAACAGAAGGAAAACTCTTCGATCTCAACTGACGAACCTGCCAGTCTAGAATAGCTACCGGCTCCTCCTCATAAGACAAGTCCTTGTCCAACTGGACAGTGCTGAAATCTAACACGTGGGATGGATCGTCGTGATACTTCCGAAGCATGGACACATGAAACACTGGATGCACGACTGATAAGCTCGGCGGCGTTGCAAGTCTTTAAGCCACCTCTCCCACTAGATCGAGAATCTCAAACGGGCCAATGAACCTAGGGCTAAGCTTTCCCTTCTTCCCAAAACTCATCACGCCTTTCATAGGAGACACTTGGAGAAATACTCACTCACCGACCATGAAAGGCAAATCTCGAACCTTGCAGTCGGCATAACTCTCCCGGCTCAAACCATCCAACCGGAGACCGATACCGCCTACCATATAAAGCCTCATAAGGAGCCATTTGGATACTCGACTGGTAGCTGTTGTTGTTGGCAAACTCTGCTAAGGGCAAAAACTGATCCCATGAGCCTCCAAAGTCAATGACACAAGCTCTGAGCATATCTTCCAAAATCTGAATAGTCCGCTCGAACTGCCCGTCCATCTGAGGATGAAATGATGTGCTCAACTCAACCTGTGTGCCCAACTCTCGCTGAACGGCTCTCCAAAAATGTAAGGTAAACTGTGTACCTTGGTCCGAAATGATAGACTCGGGGGCACCATGAAGACGAACAATCTCCCGGATATAGATCTCAGCTAACCTCTCGGAAGAGTAAGAGACTGCCATAGGAATGAAATGTGCTGACTTGGTCAGCCTATCAACAATAACCCACAGTGTATCGAACTTCCTCTAAGTCCGTGGGAGACCAACAACAAAGTCCATAGTGATACGCTCCCACTTCCACTCAGGAATCTCAATCTTCTGAAACGAACCACCGGGCCTTTGATGCTCGTACTTAACCTGCTGACAATTCAAACACCGAGTCACATATGCAACGATATCCTTCTTCATTCTCCGCCACCAATAATGCTGCCGCAAATCCTGATACATCTTCGCGGCGCCCGAATGAATAGAGTACCGGGAACTATAGGCCTCCTCTAAAATCAACTCTCGAAGCCCATCCACATCAGGCACGCAAACTCGACCCTGCAGTCTCAAATCTCCATCATCACCTAAGGTAACCTGCTTGGCACCTCCGTGCTGCACCATGTCTTTAAGGACACACAAATGGGGATCATCAAACTACCGATCACGGATACGCTCTAATAAAAAAGAACGAGCAACCGTGCAATCCAACATACGATTGGGCTCAGAAACATCCAACCTCATGAACTGGTTGGACAAAGCCTAAACATCCAAAACAAGCGGTCTCTCACGGACCGGAATATAAGCAAGACTGCCCATACTGGCTGACTTCCTACTCAAAGCATCGACCACCACATTGGCCTTTACCGGGTGATATAAGATAGAGATATCATAGTCCTTTAATAGCTCCAACCACTTTCTCTGCCTCAAATTCAACTCCTTCTGCTTGAACAAGTACTACTGACTCTTGTGATCCGTGAATACCTCATATACCACACCATACAGATAATGTATCCAAATCTTCAACGTGTGAACAATGGCTGCCAACTCCAAATCATGAAATGGATAATTCTTCTCATGAATCTTCAACTTCCGCGAAGCATAGGTAATGACCTTGCCATCCTGAATCAATACTACACCAAGTCCAATACGAGATGTATCACAATAGACTGTATAAGGCCCTAAACCTGTGGGCAAAACCAACACTGGTGCCATAGTCAGAGCTTTCTTGAGCTTCTGAAAGCTCGCCTCACACTCATCTGACCATCTGAACTGGGCACCCTTCTGGGTCAACCTGGTCATCGCGGTTGCGATAGATGAAAACCCCTCCACGAACAGGCGATAGTAGCCTGCCAATCCCAAGAAACTTCGAATCTCTATAGCTGATGCTGGTCTAGGCCAGTTCTTGACTGCCTCAATCTTCTTTGGATCAACCTGAATACCCTCTGCTAATAAAAAATGACCCAGGAATGCAAATGAACTCAACCAGAACTCACACTTCGAGAACTTAGCATATAACTGACTATCCCTCAAGGTCTGAAGAACCACTCTAAGATGCTGCTCGTACTCCTCCCGGCTATGGGAATAGATCAAAATATCATCAATGAAGACTATCACGATTGAATCTAAATAAGGCCTGAACACTCGGTTCATCAAATCCATAAAAGTTGTTGGGGCATTTGTCAACCTGAATGACATCACCAAGAACTCATAATGCTCGTACCGAGTGCGAAAAGCTGTCTTAGGGACATCGGATGCCCTAATCCTCAACTGATGGTAGCCAGATCTCAAGTCAATCTTCGAGAATACCTTGGCACCCTGAAGCTGATCAAACAAATCATCAATCAGCAATAATGGATACTTATTCTTGATTGTAACCTTGTTCAACTGCCGGTAAACGATACACATTCTCATCGATCTGTCCTTCTTCTTAACAAACAACATCGGCGCACCCCAAACTGAAACACTCGGCCTAATAAAACCCTTCTCAAGCAAGTCTTGCAACTGCTCCTTCAACTCTTCAACTCAGTTGGGGCCATATGATACGGCGGGATAGAAATGGGCTGAGTGCCCGAAGCCAAATAAATGCAAAAGTCAATATCCCTGTCAGGTGGCATACTCGACAGGTCTAAAGGGAAAACCTCAGGCTTACTTGAGACATTTTATTAAGGCTTTGTTTTAGGTCACCACTTCAATTACGAATTGAAATGATTTTGGAAGATTAGAAAAATCATAAGGATATAGTCAAAGCTGAAGCCAAGCAACGACGGCACGAGGCACCACTTCTTCTCAGCTCTTTTAAGAGCTAGAAGATGCGCTTCTCTATATAAGCACAAGTATTTTCTTTTTATTTTCCGATGAGGGACAAAGTGCTTTAGTAAAAGGAATACTTCAAAAATTTTATTTTTCTCCAAATCTTTTCCCTCTATTACCCATTCACACTTCTTTATTAAATTAAATAAAAACAGAACATTAGTTACTAGTTATAATATTTCCTCTGATTGAAATAAAAATTATACTAACATTTGGTTTTAAAAAATATTTAATTTCCTCTCGATGGATTAAGTTAAACTACTCAAAATAGCCAAGGATACATAGATTCAATTTACATTGTTCAAAACTGCTTGAGCAAGATTTTAAGTATATTCAATACTTAGGATGATAATGAAATCTGTGCCAGAATAATAGGAAGGATTAGAAAATATTCCTTGAATTTATGGATACTATCTCAATTTCAAAATAATTCAAAATACAATAAAATAAATCAAGCAGAGTGTGGCACGAAATAGAAAGCCGATGTGAACTTCCGGTGACTCCTTGGCAAGTATTCCTTTTTTTAAGCTGATAGAGATTGGACCCCTAACAACATGCTTTTCTGAGATCCATGATATTGACCCCTAAACAAAACCTCTAGAAATTTCACAAAGATATCAAATATGTGGCTTGTTGATTCACCTTGGTGAATATAAGCCATATAGGCTTAAATACTGCATGAACTCCTGAAATTTGAGTGATGCTAACAACATAAATGGAATTTGCTTCTCCAACATTTGTATCCATGTATAGTTTTGATTCTCCGCTCCAAGTACAATGGAGAAATAAGGATAGTTCAGCTCCGCCTCAGACAGGGGCGAAGCTACATCCTATTATATTGTGTACATAGGTAATAGGCTATTACAATGGAACTATAACATTGCAGTTTCTCAATTTGTATACAAAACTGTGATTCTGGTAAAAGATAATTGATGGTGGATTGTATATTAGAAATAGCACTAGGGTCACAGGAAACATAAAGTCACCCAATTGTTATATAAAGAGTGCCAAGACTTTGAACCCTGAAACAAATTACAGAAGCTAATTTCTTCCCTTGATCACCGAAAACTTATTCATCTTAGACTCTCTTATAATGATGTAAATTTGAATTGGAGCTTTTCTCCTTTTAATTTTGTTTTATATGTCTTACATAAGTTTTATGAAATACATAAGATTTTTAAAAAGATTTTACAAATTAAAAGAAGATGCACGTGTGGAGCACGAGATGCAATGAGGCGCACACTGAAGCTAGTTTTTTTGATTTACTTGAGACATTTTATTAAGGCTTTGCTTTAGGTCACCACTTCAATTACGAATTGAAATGATTTTGGAAGATTAGAAAAATCATAAGGATATAGTCAAAGCCGAAGCCAAGCAACGACGGCACGAGGCACCACTTCTTCTCAACTCTTTTAAGAGCTAGAAGATGCGCTTCTCTATATAAGCACAAATATTTTCTTAGTAAAAGGAACACTTCAAAAATTTTATTTTTCTCCAAATCTTTTCCCTCTATTTCCCATTCACACTTCTTTATTAAATTAAATAAAAACATAACAACAGTTACTAGTTATAATATTTCCTGTGAATGAAATAAAAATTATACTAACATTTGGTTTTAGAAAATATTTAATTTCCTCTCGATGGATTAAGTTAAACTACTCAAAATAGCCAAGGATACATAAATTCAATTTACATTGTTCAAAACTGCTTGAGCAAGATTTTAAGTATATTCAATACTTAGGATGATAATGAAATCTGTGCCAGAATAATAGGAAGGATTAGAAAATATTCCTTGAATTTATGGATACTATCTCAATTTCAAAATAATTCAAAATACAATAAAATAAATCAACCAGAGTGTGGCACGAAATACAAAACCGATGTGAACTTCTGGTGACTCCTTGGCAAGTATTCCTTTTTTAAGCTGATAGAGATTGGACTCCTAACAACATGCTTTTTTGAGATCCATGATATTAACCCCTAAACAAAACTTCTAGAAATTTCACAAAGATATCAAATATGTGTCTTGTTGATTCACCTTGGTGAACATAAGCCATATAGGCTCAAATACTGCATGAAATCCCGAAATTTGATTGATGCTAACAACATAAATGAAATTTGCTTCACCAACATTTGTAATTATCCATGTATAGTTTTGATTCTCCGCTCCAAGTAAAATGGAGAAAGAAGTATAGTTCAACTCCGCCTCAGACAAGGGCGAAGCTACATCCTATTATATTGTGTATATAGGTAATAGGCTATTACAATGGAACTATAACATTGCAGTTTCTCAATTTGTATACAAAACTGTGATTCTGGTAAAAGATAATTGATGGTGGATTGTATATTAGAAATAGCACTAGGGTCACAAGAAACATAAAGTCACCCAATTGTTATATAAAGAGTGCCAAGACTTTGAACCCTGAAACAAATCACAGAAGCTAATTTCTTCCCTTGATCACCGAAAACTTATTCATCTTAAACTCTCTTATAATGATGTAAATTCGAATTGGAACTTTTCTCCTTTTAATTTTGTTTTATATGTCTTACTTAAATTTTAACAATACATAAGATTTTTAAAAAGTTTTTACAAATTAAAAGAAGATGCACGTGTGGAGCACGAGATGCACGTGTGGAGCACGAGATGCACGTGTGGAGCACGAGATGCACGTGTGGAGCACGAGATGCACGTGAGGCGCACACTGAAGCTAGTTTTATTTTATTTACTTCAGACATTTTATTAAGGCTTTGCTTTAAGTCACCACTTCAATTACAAATTGAAATGATTTTGGAAGATTAGAAATATGATAAGGATATATTTAAAGCCGAAGCCAAGAAACGACGGCGCGAGGCACCACTTATTCTCAACTGTTTTAAGAGCTAGAAGATGTGCTTCTCTATATAAGCACAAGTATATTCTTTTCATTTTCCGATGAGGGACAAAGTGCCTTAATAAAATGAATATTTCAAATATTTCATTTTCTTCCAACACTTTTCCCTCTATGTCCCATTTACACTTTTTTTTATCAAATTAGATAAAAAAAAAACCAACAACAGTTACTAGTTATAATATTTTCGCCAAATGAATTGAAAATTAAACTAACATTTGGTTTTTAGAAAATATTTAATTTTCTCTCAGTGGGTTAAATTAAACTACTCAAAAAAACCAAGGACACATGAATTTAATTTACATTGTTTAAAATTGCTTGAGCAAGATTTTAAGTATATTCAATACTTAGGATGATAATGAAATTGGTGCCAGAATAATAAGAAGGATTAGAAAATATGCCTTGAATTTATGGCTACTATCTCAATTTCAAAATAATTCAAAATACAATAAAATAAATAAAGCAGAGAGTGGCACGAAATACAAAGCCAATGTGAACTTCCGGTGACTCGTTGGCAAGTATTCCTTGTTTTAAGCTGATAGAGATTGGACTCCTAACAACATGCATTTCTGAGATCCATGATATTGACCCCTAAACAAAAACTCTAGAAATTTTCAAAAGTATATCATATATGTGGCTTGTTGATTCACCTTGGTGAACATAAGCCATATAGGCTCAAATACTGCATGAACTCCCGAAATTTGAGTGATGCTAACAACATAAATGGAATTTGCATCACCAACATTTGTAATTATCCTTGTATAGTTTTGATTCTCCGCTCCAAGTACAATGGAGAAAGAAGGATAGTTCAACTCCGCCTTAGTCAGGGGCGAAGCTACAACCTATTACATTGTGTATATAGGTAATAGGATATTACAATGTAACTATAACATTGCATTTTCTCAATTTGTATACAAAACTGTGATTCTGATAAAAAATAATTGACGGTGGATTGTATATGAGAAATATCACCGGGGTCACATGAAACATAAAATCAACCAATTGTTATATAAAGGGTGCCAAGACTTTGAACCATGAAACAGATCACAAAAATTAATCTCTTCCCCTTATCACCGGAAACTTATTCACCTTTGACTCTCTTATGATGCTGTAAATTTGAATTGGAATTTTTCTCCATTTAATTTTGTTTTATATATCTTACATAAATTTTAACATTACATAACATTTTTAAAACGTTTTTACAAATTAACAGAAGATGCACGTGTGGAGCACGAGATGCACGTGAGGCGCACACTGAAGCTTGTTTTATTTTATTTACTTCAGACATTTCATTAAGACTTTGCTTTAGGCCACCAATTCAATTACGAATTGAAATGATTCTGGAAGATTAGAAAAATCATAAGGATATAGTCAAAGCCGAAGCCAAGCAACGACGGCGTGAGGCACCACTTCTTCTCAACTCTTTTAAGAGCTAGAAGATGTGCTTCTCTATATAAGCACAAGTATTTTCTTTTCATTTTCCGATGAGGGACAAAGTGCTTTAATAAAAGGAACACTTCAAATTTTTTATTTTCCTCCAAATCTTTTCCTTCTATTTCCCATTCACACTTTTTTTATTAAATTAGATAAAAACCCAACAACAGTTACTAGTTAATATTTCCTCCAAATGAAATGAAAGTTAAACTAACATTTGGATTTAGAAAATATTTAATTTTCTCTCAGTGGGATAAATTAAACTACTCAAAAAAACCAAGGACACATGAATTCGATTTTCATTGTTTAAAACTGCTTGAGCAAGATTTTATGTATATTCAATACTTGGGATGATAATGAAATCGGTGCCAGAATAATAGGAAGGATTAGAAAATATTCCTTGAATTTATGGATACTATCGCAATTTCAAAATAATTAAAAATACAATAAAATAAATCAAGCAGAGTGGCATGAAATACAAAGCCGATGTGAACTTCCGGTGACTCGTTGGCAAGTATTCCTTGTTTTAAGCTGATAGAGATTGGACTCCTAACAACATGCTTTTCTAAGATCCATGATATTGACCCCTAAACAAAACCTCTAGAAATTTCACAAGGATATCGTATATGTGATTTGTTGATTCACCTTGGTGAACATAAGCCATATAGGCTCAATTACTGCATGAACTCCCGAAATTTGAGAGATGCCAACAACATAAATGGAATTTGCATCACCAACATTTGTAATTATCCTTGTATATTTTTTATTCTCCACTCCAAGTACAATGGCGAAAGAAGGATTGTTCAGCTCCACCTCAGATAGGGGCGAAACTACAGTCTATTACATTGTGGATATAGGTAATAGGCTATTATAATGTATTACATTGTATTTTCTTAATTTTTATACAAAACTGTGATTCTGGTAAAAAATAATTGATGGTGAATTGTATATGAGAAATAGCACTGGGATCACATGAAACATAAAGTCACCCAATTGTTATATTAAAGGGTGCCAAGACTTCGAACCCTGAAATAGATCACAGAAGTTAATTTCTTCTCCTGATCACCGGAAATTATTCATCTTAGACTCTCTTATAATAGTGTAAATTTGAATTGGAACTTTTTTCCTTTTAATTTTGTTTTGTATGTCTTACATAAATTTTAACAATACATAAGATTTTTAAAAAGTTTTTACAAATTAACAGTAAGAAAAATCATAAGGATATAGTCAAAGCCGAAGCCAAGCAACAACAACGCGAGGCACCACTTTTTCTCAACTCTTTTAAGAGCTAGAAGATGTGCTTTTCTATATAACACAAGTATTTTGTTTTCATTTTCCGATGAGGGACAAAGTGCCTTAGTAAAATATTAGGTTTTAGAGGTATATAATATATATTGAACACCCTTTACCAAAATTTTGTTTTCTTACTTCTTTTAAGTTTGAATACTCTTGAAGAAATTTCTGGCTTAAATATGCTTGACAATAATAAGCAATTGACACTTTGTGTCATGACCCGGATTTCCCACCCTCGGGAGTCGTGATGGCGCTTACTAATGTGAGCTAGACAAGCCAATCCTTTAACTACTTACTTCATTATCCAATCATTTCTTTTTAACAAATATAAGGGTATAACATGAAAATAAGAACTTTAAATAATTAAGCGGAAGATAGCCAGTAAATACCTGAAATTTACATCTATTACAACTCTTAAAACCTAAAGCACCCAAAACCTGGAGTCACGGTGTCACAAAAGGTCTAAGATTTACTACATACAAAGTCTGAAGAAAATGACAATACATTGTTTCGGAATAAAAGGAAAATGAAATAGAAAATAGGGATAGAGGGAGATGCCAGGGTCTGCAGACGTCTGCAGGTCTACCTTGGATCTCCGTGAGGACTGAAGGTAACCTCCACACTACGGTCCAAAAGCTGCTCCGGGATCTGCACATAGTGCAGAGTGTAGTATCAGCACAACAGACCCCATGTGCTGGTAAGTGTCTAGCCTAACCTCGGCAAAGTAGTGACGAGGCTAGGACCAGACTACCAAATAACTTGTGCAGTTCAAATACATATACAGCGGAAAGAAATACATAAATAACCAGTCAATATGGGAGGGGGAGCATGCTATGGGGGAGATAACAATTCCGAATAGAAAGACATCAAGTAATGAAAGAAACAATATAACTCAGATATCAACAAAGAATCACCCCATAGCAACAATGCCATAGCAAGTAAGACTCAACTCCTAATCCCTCAAGCTAAGGTTAAACCAAACACTTACCTCGATGCCATGAACACAATTCTCGATTCAATTATATCTTTACCCCTTGATTCCACCACCAATTCGCTCGTATCTAGTCACAAGTTACTTAATTACATCAATAAACGCTAAATGAATCAATTTGAATGCATAAAAATGAGTTTTCTGAAGTTTTACCCAAAACGTCAAAAATCGCCCCGAGCCCAAATGGTCAAAACCCGAGGTTCGAACCAAAACCCGATTACTCATTCCCCTACGAACTCAAATATATAACTTGTTTTGAAATCGGACCTCAAATCGAGGTTCAAATCCCCAATTTTTGAAAAACCTAGGTTCTACCCAAAACACCCAATTTCCTCCATGAAAATCATTGATTTGGGTTGAAATCATGTGGAAACATGTTAATGATCGAAGAAAACGAGTTAGAGATCACTTACCAATATTTTGGAGAAAAAAGGTTGCTTGAAAAATTGCCTCTTATATTTTTGGGGTTTTGAAGAATGAAAAATAACTGAAAATCATGTCTTAATATACCCCTCTCAAACTCCCTGTGTGGACCGCACAAAATCAATTGCGGCCGCACAACCACCAGTGAACCTGTGCGGACCTCAAAAAATCAACTACGGCTGCACAATCACCAGTGAACCTGTGCGGACCGCACAAGATCCACTGCGGCTGCACAGCCACCAGTGCGGACAACATAAAACCAGTGCAGACCGCACTAGCAGGTTCAGAGAGCTGCAGTTTTTTCGAAACATCCAATAGCCATGTTTAATCCTAAGACACCCCGGAACCTACCCGAAACTCACCCGAGCCCTCGGGGCTCCAAACCAAATATACACACAACCTCAAAAAATATCCCACGGACTTATTCGTGTACTCATAACATCAGAAACATCGAATTAAACCTCAATATCAATGAAATTAATCAAAACTTCTTAAACATCAAATTTTGCATTTAAGGTCCGAATCACGCCAAACGGGTTCCGTTTCTTACCAAACTTTATTGGCAACACATATAAATCATATCAAACTTGTACCGGGCTCCGGAACCATAATACCGGTCCGATACCACATGTTTCACGTAACATTTCACTTTCAAAACCCTTTATATTTTTCAGAAAATAATTTCTTTCAAAAATTCATTTCTCGGGCTTGGGACCTCGGAATTCGATTCCGGGCATATGCCCAAGTCCCATATTTTCCTACGGACCCTTCGGGACCGTCAAATCACAGGTCCGTATCCGTTTACCCAAAACATTGACCAAAGTCAAATTAATTCATTTTATAGTCAAAATTTATCATTTTTCACAGATTTAAGCTTTCCAGCTATTCACCCGGACTGTGCACGCAAATTGAGGTGATGCTAAAAGAGGTATTTAAGGCCTCAGAATGCAAAGTTTCATTTTAAAACAAGTGGTTCATCACACTTTGACGCACAATATAGTTCACACTGGCAGATAGCAACGTGCTTGGGAGGAGAACCAATGTGAACTATATTGTTTGGTAAATAGGGGCGGCCAGACCTTAAAGCAAGTGAAGCACTTGTTTTAGGCCCCAAAATTTTAAGGGCCCCAAAATTACTATTTCTCTATATTTTTTCCCTTATTATTTATATAATTATTTCTTATTGTTGATAAATTTATTTCTTTATTGTCATATTAATTTTAATAACTCAATTTCTTTCACTAATTAACCAAAATAGTTTTCTCTTCCTTCTTTCTTACTTTCTTGCTTTCCCCTTCTGCTTCCTACCCTTCATGAGCCAAGGGTCTATTGGAAACAACCTCTCTACCTGCATTAGGTAGCGGTAAGGTCTACGTACAAACTACCTTCCCCCAGACGCCACCTGTTGGGAACATACTGGGTTTGTTGTTTGTTGTTTGGTGTAATTTTTAATAACTCAATTTCTTCTACTAATTAATATAACCAAAATAGTTTTCTGTCAATCTTATTTTACGTTTCTACAGAATTATATTTCTCTATTCATTAGTTAGTCACGTAACTATATCTAATAATCTAACTTATCATTTATTTTTCTTACATAAATTATACTCTCTCCGTCCCAATTTATATGAAAGTGTTTGACTGGACATGGAGTTTAAGAAATAAAGGAAGACTTTTGAAACTTGTAATCTAAAATAAATTATAGAAATTTGTGGGCCAGAAATCATCTCATTAAGGATAAAAAGAAAAATCTAAGTTTGAATTATTACTTTATAAGAAGGGGGATGACTAAAAAAAGGAGTCACATAAGTTGGGATGGAAGAAGTATGTTTTCTGGGTTCTCCTATTTTAGTTGTGATGCAATCAACATTAAATTCATTTAATTTTTTGTACTTTATAAAACCCCATTCTCATTTTTTTCATTTCACATCCTCGCTTGTCTAATTTTTAAAAAATAATAATTCTCATTAACTAATATATATATATATATGCCTCTTATTAAGGCTTTGCTTTAGGCCTCAGATGTTGTTGAGCCGCCACTATTGGGGAATTATTGTCACGACCCAATTCCTGAACCTGGTCGTGATGGCGCCTCTCATGAAGACAAGGCCAGCCATTCAACCCAATTCATCCTTTTAAGACAATTAATTAACACAATTATAGTATAAACATGGTTTAATAATATCCAATAGCGAAAAGTATAGATAAAATACGGAAATCCAACCCAACTCAGCCCTAACCGGGGTGTCACAAGTCATGAGCTACTACAGAGTTTACTAAAATTCTACAAAGTATGGAATTAGGAACAAAGTTTGAAGATATCATAAATAACAGAAGATAAGGGAGAAAACGGGTCTGCAAACGTCATGCAGCTACCTCGATAACTCCGATGAAAACTGAACAGCAGAAAACTTGCTCTATGCCTCAGGAATACCTATACCTGCACACATGGTGCAGGGAGTAATGTGAGTACTCTGACCTAGTGAGTAATAAATATAAATAATGACTGAAGGTAAGAAAACACGTTAAGGCACACAACATTCTATACAGAAGCACTGAAATCATTTAAAATAATAATTCAGTGAAATATCATGTGAAATTTCTTTTAAACCAGTAAAACAGGTAATTTGGTAGTAAAATGACAAGTAGAAACTTGCCCCTCGAGCTCAATATCAAAACAACAAGTAGAAATCTGTCCATCGGACTCAGTATCAAAATAGTAATTAGAAATCTGCCCCTCGGGCTCAGTATCAAAATAATAAGTAGAAATCGGCCCCTCGAGCTCAGTATCTCAGAACAGTATCATCCCCTCAGGCTCAGAATAGTATGAAGCAACCAGTCAATGAAATAAGAGCACATAATTATTATAGCAGATAATGCAGATAAGGAATAAATGCATGAGTGCAATGCAATGCATATGACAGTACCCTCTGGTACCTACTGCGGCGTGCAACCCGAGCCATCCATATTTATTTATCGTCGACGGCGCTCACTGGGGGTGTGTACAGACTCCGAAGGGGCTCCTACATCCCAAGCGCAATATCAAGCCATCTCGTGGCATCAAATCTAGGCCATCGGCCTCATATCAATATCAGTATAATCACTCAGGCTCTCGGCCTCAATATCAATGTAATCAACCAGGCTCTCGGCCTCAATATCAATGTAACACTACTACGGCACACAGCCTGATCCATGATCAGTCCAGAAATCATCATAAGCCCCTTGGGCATTCGTAAAACAATAGTTCTCAGCCCGAAATATCATTTAAGTTTTCAAATCTTAGAAAGATGGCTGAGTTTGCAAAACAGTATTTAAAACCTTGGACTGAGATCAAATGATATATAAAATATGCGAAAACAGTGATATCAATCCCTGAAGGATTCAAATATTTGGCAAGACGCCCAAATGTAACAATCAAAGCTAAGTAAGGATGATTCTCAATTTAGTTCAAGTAGAAAATACGGTAAAAAAACATCTCTCGGGACGGACCAAATCACAATCCCCAATGGTTCTCTAGCCCACGCCCGTTATCCGACGTGCAAGTCACCTCAATATAGCGTTATGATGTGAAATTCCGGGGTTTCAAACCCTCAGGACATCATTTACATCAATTACTCACCTCAAACCGGCTATTTCTTTAATTCGCGATGCCTTTACCCCCCGAATTAGCCTCTTCGTGCGTCGAATCTATCCAAAATTAGAACGAATATGTCACATTATGCTGTAGGAACAATACCCAATCGAAAATAACTGAAAAACATCAAAATCCCGAAATTTGGCAAAACCCGAGCCCCGGGCCCACTTTTCGAAAATTCAGAAAAATTAACATCAACGGATTCCTTATCTCGGCACGAGTCTATACATATAAAATTTACCAAAATCGGACATCAACTCGACCCTCAAATCTTCAAATCTTATTTTCAAATCCCTAGGCCTAAATCCCCAATTTACTCCTCAAAAACATGTAATCTAGTCGGATTATTCGATGATAATTCAATATTATGGAGTAGAAATGATCACAAGTGACTTACCTCAGGATTTTCCATGATTTCTTGCTCAAAAATCGCCCCAATCCGTGTTCTTTTACCAAAAAAACGTGAAAATGAGCAAAGAAAACCAGAACAGCATTAATAACCCGAATCTGGTTGCTAAAAGACCCATTCCCGTCGCTAAAAGTCCCAAATCTGGTCGCTAAAGGTGCACACCAGAACCTTCTCCACCAGCAATATTTATTTTCACTAAAAAGGCTCTAACTCCACCATACGAACTCGGAATTTGATGATTCTTGTTCCTATGAGTCTCAAATAATGATACGAACATAGTCCTTCAATCAAAAATCAATTCGGAGCTCGTTTGCTTAGTGCGATATCCATTTCGCTTGTTAAATAATTAACTCATGTTTCGCGTCAAAAACCCAATCGCGACTTGATGAAATTAGACCAAACTTTCCAGATCACTCCTATAATTCATTATTTAAATTCTGGAAATCTCGAAATAAAATTTCGATCTCTAGAACTAAAAATGGACCTTTGGATCATTACGTGCTTATGCTCAAAACGGCAAAAATCTTCCAAAAACTCTTCCAAAACTTATCCGAGCCTCATGTGACCCCGACCAAACATGCCAACACACCCCATAACATCATTCAAACTTTTTCCAATCAACAAAACACCTCAAACAACATCAAAACCATCAATTCACATCGAATTCAAGCCTAAGTTTTCTAAAAACTTCCGAAACACGCATTTGATCAAAAACCCGACCAAATCACCTCCGAATGACATGAAATTTTGCACACACATCCCAAATCACATAATAAAGCTACAGAAACTCTCGGAATTCCATTCTGACCCTTGGATCAAAATCTCACCTATCAACCAGAAATCGCTAAAATACTACTTTCGCCAATTCAAGCCAAATTCCACACCGGACCTCCAAAACCAATTCCGATCGCGCTCCTAGGTCATAAATTACCTAATGGAGCTAGAAAAATCATAAAAATTCCGATCCGAGATCATTTACACATAAGTCAATATCAGGTTGACTTTTCCAAAACAAACCTTCCTTAAAGAGACTAAGTGTCTCATTTCCTACTAAAACTAATCCAAATCAACTCGTTCACACCCAACACTGATAATGAAGCATAAAGAAATAGGAAATAGGGAAAACGGGGCGGTAACTCATGAGACGACGGGTCGGGTCGTCACATCCTCCCCAACTTAAACAAACGCTCGTCCTCGAGCGTACCCAGAGTTGTCCTAGAAGCCAACCAATAGCTGAACGACCTTACCAAGAATATACCCGTGGGTGATCCCATACTACCCCATCTCGTATAGGTCCGATAACACAACATAGCTGAAATTTCACACTCCATCTAGTCCATAAACCATAGAACCACATTGCACCTTCCGAAATCATACACAAGATTAGAACCTCACATCAATATTCAAAATAAGCCCGAACCAGCTGTAATAACCGATACCTGCAACCTCAGGTGCAATTACATGATAGACCACATAACTCAAATGCTTGTAGTGATAACTTCTAATCACAGCAGTTGCACACAACACCCGAATACCGATAGAAAAACTCTTATCAACTAAAGTGTCATCTCAACACTTTTACATACTGCCAATGCTAACTAAATCATGCGGTAAGCCATAACCATTTTCCATATCAACCATTCATGAAGCCATTTCTCCTTTGGCAAATGCTACATCAAATTTCTGAGTCGAAGCTCGATATTATCCTTCCAACATGCTGAAATCAAATCCGTTTGTATTCATTAATGATCCCACTGATCTCTTCTAATCCAACATATTATTCTAGTGATATGACACATCAATACAGGTCTAAGCCACCACTCGCACAATACGCGCGCCAATAAGCAACAGTTCGAGCATACTCAATTCATGAAAATGACTCAAACAAAAGAGTCGTACCTCAAGCTCACCAGTATCACCACAACACAAGGTTGAGAACCCGTCTCACAACATAGTAATATAACACACGAATCTAACCCGGAAGGTCATATCCACATAGCTTCGCTGTAATGTACGACCCTATCCAGACACTAGTTCACATAAGACGCCCCAAGTCACCATGCTCAAAATCATCAACCAAGCGCAATTTGATATCTAGTACCACCAATGAATCACCATACCCACAGAGAAGTACATAATACAATGCCATACCGGAAAACCTCCCTATTGCGCCATCCGGTTACCCCAAAAAGGAAGAATGCCTTAAAGAAAAGAGCCGCTTTGCAAGTTCCACAAGTACCACCCCAACAATATGCTATGGGCTCGTCAATCACAGTGGAACCAAGATATATGAATAGAACAATAATAACCAGCTCTTCTATAGCTCACATTGACATCAAACTCACGAGCAACTTAGCTGCCAATAACATAATCCACCTGGCACGGTCACAGACCTCCAGTCCAAGCATATCATATAGAAGCAATCCAACAAGTACACATGTATATGCTAACTGAAACAAGATTCTCATTCTCATTGACTGGAATAAATAACACTCTATATCGTAGGCATGAGCAAACTGCGCTGTCATAGCTCAAATTAGCAAGTTAACACAGAATTAGTAATTACCAAGTTTGTTCTGGAATTTAGCATCTTGGAAATCTCAAGTACAGTCCAGATAGTTGTTAACAGAGTTACAAATACGAGAAACATTATACCTTAGCCCAATATCCCACTCTAGGCATATCATAGCCTACGTATCTTCAGAGCATGAATATTAGCTCGGTGATTGCATACAGGTTCAACCCTCACATATATTCGCGCTCACAGCGCATAGTTACCACCATCAATTAGCTCAACTAGTGCATCCAGTTTAGATAAGACACTCACCTCAAACATGCCACAATCCTGAAATAGTATATTTTTGAGAATTCCTCGTCTTCAAATTCCTAGATTACATAAATCACAGTAACTGATCACAACCTCAGCACTCAATGACTGACACATCCCTCAAGTACGATCATTTCATGATAATTATTCTCAAAATTTTCCTACAATACATAGCAAGATCGAAATATTGGCAGTCGATCAACCAAGTGGGTGTTGAAATACCAATAGACATTTGTTGGTTAAAATATAGTGTGCACCCTTCTAAGGTCTTAACGAGCAGTTATAACATTCATCTAAATACCTAAAACTGACTATCCATCCAGAACTCGTGACCTTCCCTTTAAGAATGAACTGCCACGTTGCACATGAAAATATTAATCATGTACCACACACCACGTCTATCTTGCCATCTTGTTGCAAACACAAAATCTCATTAGAAATTTCTGGGCTATAGGAAAATTACATTCCGGCTGTTAGAAATCTTCTATTTACTCCCATTTAGGAGGAGTTCGTAATATACAATATGTTCCGCACACCGGTAGAAGATATCTGGCTCGAACTATGGTAAAACCATTAAGAAAACTTTCAAATCTGCTCACACATACCCAAGTTATCAAAACGGAATTCCTCTAGCTTGACCAGGCCATGTAGGTCACCAACCCAAAAATATTGCCATAAAACATCTGTAAAGTATCACAATATACGGTATATGAATCTGAAGCTGATGGTAAAACCAACACTAGAGTTGTGGTCAAAGCTATCTTGAGCTTCTGAAAGCTCTTCTCACATTCATCCGACCATACAAACGGTGCACCCTTCTGAGTCAATTTGGTCAAGGGAGATGCAATGGATGAAAAATCCCTCACAACTGGGATAGAATCAATACTAGGAGTCTCAGCTCCAACATCTAGCACAAACGCTAGATATGATAGACAACCCTTCCCAACTATATGTTGGGCCTTCAAGAAAGAAATTACTCTGCTAGGAACATAATCAGTCATACCACGCCACTCGATCCGCGGTACACCCGGCATAGCCAAAGTAACTGTCTTAGCAATCCATGCCCAATAACATGACACAGAAATAACCAATCCATGCCCAATATAACATCAAAGTCCACCATGATCAATAGCAATAGATCAACTCGGGTCTCCAGACCCTCAATAATCACAACACATGACCGGTACACACGGTCCACAACAACAGTATCGCCCACCGGGGTTGATACATGAACAGGTAAAGAAGGAAACTCTCGGGGCGTACCCAAATAATGAGCAAAATATGAGGACACATAAGAATAGGTGGAACCGGGATCGAATAATACAGAGGCATCTCTGTGGCAGACTGGACAATTCCTGTAATGATAGCATTTGAAGCAATAGCATAAAAAAAACAGGCCCGTCCACCGCCTGATCGACCTTAATCCCCGCAAGCAATAACTGACTCACCAACACGCCTCAAACTAGAACCAATATAGCATAAAATCGTGTAATCAACTTATTTAATAGCAAACTCCCCAACTTGGCTCAAAGACATAGATCAAAACGCACTCAATAAATCATAACGCACATACTCTATTATTGTCGTAATACCATAGTGAGATTAAACTCACTCCTTTCATAAGCTTGTGGAAACACAAATCATCTAGAATTTTAACTCTTCAGGAATTCTTGCATTCACTCACATAACAGTTAAGCCCACTCTCTAGGTGACCAAATTTAGATTTCAACGCATATTCTTTACTTGTAAATGAGATCTTCTAATAGACAGTATAAGAATCGCACCACCTTAGAACACTCCGCAGGAGATAACCCACATGTTTCACTTCTAATTAATATTTTTGTATTCCTTCCACCATCATTCACATTACACAATCACTTAGTCTTCCTGAGTATAAACTCATACCGTAATATGAAATTTACTTCACTCCAAACAGGAGACATGAAAAGATTCTTCACGCACCCATAACCCGGGGCTACACATCAGATCACAATGAAAATTAAACACTTAATAGTTCATCTATTATCCTGATGCCCTTCCTCGTCACCTCCAAGTCATATAGATATATCTTGTGGTACTAACATACTCCTCACGTGGCTATCCAACCATCATTCCCACTAATAGGGATAATACTGGACATATAATTTCAAAACTCTTGCTCGCACAATCAGCACTTCGGTGCTCAAGCCATAGGTAAGGATCCAGCCTCAAGTCCTCCAGACTGGCCTAACATCAAACTCATAGCGATTACATCTTGCCCTTTGTCTGGGGAATTACAAGTCATCAAGGCACATCTAATACTGAGCGCTCGTTCGCGCATACGAACACGTGGATGGAATTGTAAGAGTTATTTTTTTTCCAGGTGAATCAAGGACGCACGATAAGAATTCAAGAATATGAAGTTTTCCTAAAGGTTCTGCAGCCTCTCGAGGATAAATACAGACGTCTCCGTACCGATCCGCGAGACTCTACTAAACCTGCTCATGACTCGCGAGACCTAGTAACCTAGGCTCTGATACCAACTTGTCACGACCCAATTCCCGAACCTGGTCATGATGGCGCCTCTCATGAAGACAAGGCCAGCCATTCAACCCAATTCATCCTTTTAAGACAATTAATTAACACAATTATAGTATAAACATGGTTTAATAATATCCAATAGCGTAAAGTATAGATAAAATACGGAAATCCAACTCAACTCAGCCCTAACCGGGGTGTCACAAGTTATGAGCTACTACAGAGTTTACTAAAATTCTACAAAGTATGGAATTAAGAACAAAGTCTGAAGACATCATAAATAACAGAAGATAAGAGATAAAACGGGTCTACGAACGCCATGCAGCTACCTCGATAACTCCGATGAAAATTGAACAGCAGAAAACTCGCTCTATGCCTCAGGAATACCTGTACCTGCACACATGGTGCAGGGAGTAATGTGAGTACTCTGACCTAGTGAGTAATAAATATAAATAATGACTGAAGGTAAGAAAACACGTTAGGGCACACAACATTTTATACAGAAGCAGTGAAATCATTTAAAATAACAATTCAGTGAAATATCATGTGAAATTTGTTTTAAACCAGTAAAATAGGTAATTTGGTAGTAAAATGACAAGTAGAAACCTGCCCTCGGGCTCAATATCAAAACAACAAGTAGAAATCTGCCCCTCGGGCTCAGTATCAAAATAGTAATTAGAAATCTGCCCCTCGGGCTCAGTATCAAAATAATAAGTAGAAATCGGCCCCTCGGGCTCAGTATCTTAGAACAGTATCAGCCCCTCAGGCTTAGAACAGTATGAAGCAACCAGTCAATGAAATAAGAGCACATAATTATTATGGCAGATAATGCGGATAAGGAATAAATGCATGAGTGTAATGCAATGCATATGACAGTACCCTATGGTACCCACTACGGCGTGCAGCCCGAGCCATCCATATTTATTTATCGTCGACGGCGCTCACTGGGGGTGTGTACAGACTCCGGAGGGGCTCCTACAGCCCAAGCGCAATATCAAGCCATCTCGTGGCATCAAATCTAGGCCCTCGGCCTCATATCAATATCAGTATAATCACCCAGGCTCTCGGCCTCAATATCAATGTAATCAACCAGGCTCTCGGCCTCAATATCAATGTAATCAACTAGGCTCTCGACCTCAATATCAATGTAACACTGCTGCGGCGCGCAACCGATCCATGCTCAGTCCAGAAATCATCATAAGCCCCTTGGGCATTCGTAAAACAATAGTTCTCAGCCTGAAATATCATTTAGAAATATTATTTAAGTTTTTAAATCTTAGAAAGATGGCTGAGTTTGCAAAACAGTATTTAAAACCTTGGACTGAGGTCAAATGGTATGCAAAATATGCGAAAATAGTGATATCAATCCCTGAAGGATTCAAATAATTAGCAAGAAGCCCAAATGTAACAATCAAATCTAAGTAAGGATGATTCTCAATTTAGTTCAAGTAGAAAACACGGTAAAAAAACATCTCTCGGGACGGACCAAGTCACAATCCCCAATGGTGCTCTACCCCTCGCCTGTTATCCGGCGTGCAAGTCACCTCAATATAGCGTTATGATGTGAAATTTCGGGGTTTTAGACCCTCAGGATATCATTTACATCAATTACTCACCTCAAACCGGCTATTTCTTTAATTCGCGACGCCTTTGCCCCCCGAATTAGCCTCTTCGTGCATCGAATCTATCCAAAATTAGAACGAATATGTCACATTATGCTGTAGGAACAATACCCAATCGAAAATAACTGAAAAACATCAAAATCCCGAAATTTGGCAAAACCCGAGCCCCGGGCCCACTTTTCGAAAATTCAGAAAAATTAACATCAACGGATTCCTTATCTCGCCACGAGTCTATACATATAAAATTTACCAAAATCGGACATCAACTCGACCCTCAAATCTTCAAATCTTATTTTCAAATCCCTAGGCCTAAATCCCCAATTTACTCCTCAAAAACATGTAATCTAGTCGGATTATTCGATGATAATTCAATATTATGGAGTAGAAATGATCACAAGTGACTTACCTCAGGATTTTCCATGATTTCTTGCTCAAAAATCGCCCCAATCCGTGTTCTTTTACCAAAAAAACGTGAAAATGAGCAAAGAAAACCAGAACAGCATTAATAACCCGAATCTGGTTGCTAAAAGACCCATTCTCGTCGCTAAAAGTCCCAAATCTGGTCGCTAAAGGTGCACACCAGAACCTTCTCCACCAGCAATATTTATTTTCACTAAAAAGGCTCTAACTCCACCATACGAACTCGGAATTTGATGATTCTTGTTCCTATGAGTCTCAAATAATGATACGAACATAGTCCTTCAATCAAAAATCAATTCGGAGCTCGTTTGCTTAGTGCGATATCCATTTCGCTTGTTAAATAATTAACTCATGTTTCGCGTCAAAAACCCAATCGCGACTTGATGAAATTAGACCAAACTTTCCAGATCACTCCTATAATTCATTATTTAAATTCTGGAAATCTCGAAATAAAATTTCGATCTCTAGAACTAAAAATGGACCTTTGGATCATTACGTGCTTATGCTCAAAACGGCAAAAATCTTCCAAAAACTCTTCCAAAACTTATCCGAGCCTCATGTGACCCCGACCAAACATGCCAACACACCCCATAACATCATTAAAACTTTTTCCAATCAACAAAACACCTCAAACAATATCAAAACCATCAATTCACATCGAATTCAAGCCTAAGTTTTCCAAAAACTTCCGAAACACGCATTTGATCAAAAACCCGACCAAATCACCTCCGAATGACATGAAATTTTGCACAAACATCCCAAATCACATAATGAAGCTACAGCAACTCTCTGAATTCTATTCTGACCCTTGGATCAAAATCTCACCTATCAACCGGAAATCGCTAAAATACTACTTTCGCCAATTCAAGCCAAATTCCACACCGGGCCTCCAAAACCAATTTCGATCGTGCTCCTAAGTAATAAATTACCTAATGGAGCTATACAAATCATAAATATTCCGATCCGAGATCATTTACATATAAGTCAACGTCCGGTTGACTTTTTCAAAACAAACCTTCCTTAAAAAGACTAAATGTCCCATTTCCTACTAAAACCAATCCAAATCAACTCGTTCACACCCAATACTGATAATGAAGCATAAAGAAATAGAAAATGGGGAAAACGGGAGGGTAACTCACGAGACGACGGGTCGGGTCGTCACAATTATAAGCTCATGATATCAAATCACGTGACCGATCATTTGGGACCAAACCATATATATTCTCTAAAATAACTAATCATGATAATTAAGGAAACTCATTAAATTGCAACAAAACAAGCGTACTGCGTTGCAACATAATTTCTGCGAGTTGGGCGTGGTGTATAAACATCACGAAAGTTTGCGTTTAAATATGCTTTTTTCTTGTTTCCTACTTAGTATCCGGTATCGGGGCCTGACTAAATTCGGATTTACATCGTAAATCCCATATTAGGAGGGATAGGGTTTGTGTGTGGGGGGAGGGAGGGGGAGAGGGGGGGAATAAATCACTTTCTAAGTGAAAAGTTGTATTTTTCGATCACTATGATGATTTTTGTGTGAGAAAAAATAGATATATGACTTTGGTGAAAATATATTATAGTTATATGATAATTTGTGAAATTTACCCGAAAAGAAAGACACTTGGATTCCTTGGAAGCGCGCACATCCTATCCTCTCCAGACCCCACTTGTGAAAATACACTGGGCTGTTGTTCTTGGGATCATAATTACTGAAACGTGGTGCCTTCCTGATATTCCTTGGAAGGGCGACGTAAGTCTAAGCAATTTATATCAGTGCAGTTACTATCCGCCAACTGAGGTCCCCTCCGTACGCTAGACGAAATTGTCAATGCTGTACGAGAAAACCAATGTCAAGAGTTGTGATGACCCAAAAGGTCATCTTATGATTTAAAAGTTAATTCTGTGTTCCGAGGCTTTAAAAACCTCATTTATACCTCCTCAATTTGCGTGCACAGTCCGGGCATTCTTCCGGATAACCTTTATGTGGAAAATTGAAGAAATAATAACTTTTGGCTTAAAAAGTTGATTTTAGTTGATTTCGATCAACATTTTGGGTAAACTGACTCAGACCCGTATTTTGATGGTCCTGGTGGGTCCGTAGAAAAATATGGGACCTGGGCATATGCCCGGAATCGAATTCCGAGGTCCCTAGCCCGAGAAATAATTTTTTAAAGAAAATTAAAAGGCTGAAAATGTAATAATTTAAAGAATTTGATCTTGTTGGTATCGAGCCCGTATTATAGTTCCAGAGCCCAGTACAAGTCCGTTATGATATTTATACCTTATCTGTGAAATTTGGTGAGAATCAGGACTGATTTAATGTGATTCGAACCTTTGGTTGAAAAGTTAAAAGTTTTAAAACTTTCTTGAAGATTTCATGTAATTTGGTGCTAAATTCATAGTTCTAGGTGTTATTTTGGTGATTTGATCACGCGAGCAAGTTTGTGTGATGTTTTAAGACTTGTGTGCATGTTTGGTTTGGAACTCCAAAGGCTCGGGTGAGTTTCGGATAGGCTACGGAGTGATTTGGAACATAGGAAAAATAGCTGGTGTGCTTCAGCTTGTTGCAGGCCCCTGATCTCGCATTTATGAGATCAAGCATCGCAATTGCAAACCCTGCAGGTTCTGCATTTGCAAGGCCTTCATCGCAATTGCGATTAGAAGGCTGGGCCAGCAGTTCTCACATCTGCGAGGTTATCTTCGCAATTGCGAAGAGAGTCTGGGAAGGGTCAGGATCGCAAATACGATCTTTTGTTCGCATTTGCGAGGTTAGTGATCGCAATTGAGACACTTTCCTTGCATTTGCGAAGGCAGAAAGATTGTGAAGGGCTTTTCATTTGCGATGGCACCTTAGTAATTGCGAAGCTCAGGTCACAAATGCGACATCTGCAGCTGTATAAAAAGGGACTTAGACGCGATCTTTGATTCATTTCCCAATTTTTCAAAACCTAAACCTCAAGAGGCGGTTATCCAAACACTTTTTCTTCCCCAAATCGTAAGTAAGTGATTCTTAACTCATTTCTTTCAATATTTTACTTCTTTCACAAGATTTCATCCTAGAATCTTGGGGTTTTCATGGTGGAATTGGGAATTTTTGGGTAGAACTTAGAAATTTTTAAATTTGGAGATTTAGACCTCAAATTGAGGTCGGATTTCAAAACTAATTATATATCGGGGCTCGGGGGTGAATGTATAATCGGGTTTTGGTCCAAATTTTAGGTTTGGACCAAGCGAGCCCAGGTGTTAACTTTTGTTGACATTTTTAAAAAATGGCCTATATTTAATTCCTTGCTATCGTGGGTAGTTCCTAAGGCTTAAATTGAATTGTTTGGTTGGAAATTTACTAGATTCTATTCGTCCGGAGGCTTGTGTGAAGGGAAAAGCTGTGATTGAGCTTTGAGTTTGGCCTTTGGAGCGAGGCAAGTGTTGGTGTCTAACCCTGGCTTGAGAGATTAGGTATTAATTGCCTACTTGCTACATGTTTGGGTGTTGAGTACAACGTATAGGTGAGGTGACAAGTATTTATACGTTGTTGTCGAGTCATAGCATGCGAGTGAGACTTATTCTTGTAACTGTTGTCCTCTTTGATCATATTATTCATGTTTAGACTTGTATTTCCCAGTGTTGTGCAACTCTTATCGTGTTTTACGGAATTTGGTATTGTTTGAGTATTGACTCAGAGTTGAGGTTGGTATTGCGGAATTATATTGATTAAGTTGAGGTTGGTATTGTGGAATCAATTATTAAAGTAAGACTTGTTCTTGATATTTCTATCTCCTTGTTGTTATTGTTCATTATTTTGGTGAGAGAGAGTGTTAATGCACGAAAGGTGATGTCGTGCCATGTTTTGTGAGTGTTAATGCACGAAGGGTGATTTCGTGCCATATTCTATGAGTGATAATGCATGAAGGGTGATGTCATGCCATGTTATGAGAGTTAATGCATGAAGGGTGATGCCGTGCCATTTCTATTGTTTCTTATGGTGAGGATGAGAGTAAAAGCATGAAGGGTGATGTCATGCACTTGTTTTGCTTTGTTTATTACTGTCATTGGTGCAAAGCATGTTATTTACTGCGTTTCTTTACTGTTACTATTTTCAGGATCTGATATTCCCCTCAACATGATTTCCTTCTTCCGGTTATTATCTGCTTAGTTTCCATTTGTTATTATTTTCTCGTATATGATTTCACTGCGCAGGTTCATGCTATTGTCTTGTCCTAGCCTCGTCACTACTTCGCCGAGGTTAAGCTCGACACTTACCAGTACATGGGATCGATTGTAATGTATACTGCACTTTGCACTTTCTATGCAGATTTTGGTACTGGACCGTGTTGACCCGAGTTGAGGTGCCACATTCAGTCCTACAAGAGACCCAAGGTAGATCTGCCGGCGTTCGTAGATCCTGGAGTCCCCTTCCAGTTATTCCAGTTTACCGTTTTTACTTTAATTCAAAGACAGTTGTATTTTCTTTCCGTCAATATTTGTAGTTACTCTTAGAAGTTCATGAATTGTGACACCAGTTTCTGGGTAGTCGTGTATAAGCATTTGGGTAATTATAAATATCTGCATTTCACTAATTTGTTATATTTTATATTATTGTGATTTAGCGAATTGCATAAAGAGTTAGCGTATTTAATTTCTATATGTTGGCTTGCTTAGTAACCGAAAGGTTAGGCGCCATCACGATCCCGATGGTGGGGAATCGGGGTCGTGACAAGTTGGTATCAGAGCACTAGGTTACCTAGGTTTCACGATTCACGAATAGGCTTAGTAGAATCTGGGGGATCGGTACGGAGACGTCTATGCGTATCTCCCAGAGGCTACAGAGTTTAGGAACAATTTCACTTTTATTCTTCTTTGTCGTGCGATGTTGTTCTCTCAGTGCTAATTGAACTCTTTTACTCTTGTTCTCTCACAGATGGTAAGGAGACGCACCGCGTCTTCAACTGAGTAGCAGCCAAAGTCCCTAGCAGCAGCTTCTACGATGGGTAGAGATCGAGGCCGAGACCGTGCTAGAGGCTGAGGAAGGGGAATGGCTTAGGATAGGGCTCAAGCAGCAACACTAGCGGTGGAGACTCAGGTAGAGTTTGATGAGGAGGCTTCAGCCCCGACAGTTCCAACAGGACCAGCTCAGGTCCCAGGGGGGTTTGTATCCAACCTAGTGCTTCAGGATGCTTTGGTCCGTCTAGTGGGCCTTATGGAGAGTGTAGCTCAGATTGGCACATTTCCAATAGCACCAACCATCTCTCAGGCTGGGGGAGGAGCACAGACTCCTGCTACCCACACTCTGGAGTAGATGGCTCCTCAGTTTCAGACTCCGGTAGCTCAGCTAGTTGGAGTAGTTCAGTCAGTTGTTGCGGCACAGGCCGCTGGTGGATCAGCTTTATCTTCTGAGGCTTTGTTGAGGTTGGACAAGTTCACCAAGCTTTTTCCGGTTCATTATAGTGGGGAATCTTATGTGGACTCACAGGATTATCTTGACCGCTGCCATGAGGTTTTGCAGAACATGGGGATAGTGGAGACTAATAGGGTCGACTTTGTTATATTCCAGATGATAGGCCCCCCTAAGAGATGGTGGAATGATATTGTGTTGACTAGACCAGTTGGGTCGCCTGCCTTGACTTGGGATCAATTCGCTCAGCTATTTCTCGAGAAGTTCCTTCCTATCACTCAGAGAGAGGACTATCGCAGGCGGTTTGAGCATCTTCAGTAGGGTTCTATGACTGTCACTCAATACGAGACTAGGTTTGTTGATTTGGCCCGTCATGCTCTTCTTATACTTCTTACCGAGTGAAAGAGAGAGGGGGTGAGGAGGTTCATTAAGGGACTTGCTCAGCCTATCAAGTTGCAGATGGATAAGGAGATAGGGAGCGAGATTTCTTTCCTGGACACAGCCAATGTGGACAGATGAGTTGAGATGGTTTTAGCTCAGGGGAGTGGTCAGGGGTCTGACAAGAAGCCTCGTCACTCCGGTGGATTCAGTGGGGCCTCATCTGGAGGCTAGGGTATTTCTGGTAGAGGCCATCCTCCCAGGCCGTTTCATTCAGCACTCTAGGCATCCCATGGTGCTTCAGATGATCATGGCCCTCATATGCAGTATTTTGATCAGCCAACCTATAGTGCACCACTAGCTCTTATTAGTGCACCTCCGCTCTAGAGTTTTCAGGGTGGTTACCTAGGCCGTCAGGGTCAGTTTTAGGGTCAACAGCCGAGGTTTTATTATACTTGTGGCGATCCAAGGCACATTTCTAGATTTGCCCTCGAGCATCGAGTAGTTCTCAGCATTAGGGTTCTCGTGCCATGGTCCCGGCACTGGGTGTTTCACCGCCCGCTCAACCAGCTAGAGGTAGGGTTCAGACAACTAGAGGTGGAGGTCGAGGCATTAGAGGTGGAGGTCAGGCCGCTAGAGGTGGGGGCCAGCCAGGTAGGGCATGTCCTCGAGATGTAGTTCAGAGTGGTAGGGCCTAGCCCGGATGTTATGCTTTTCCAGCCAGGCCTGAGGCTGAGTCATCTGATACGGTTTCCACAGGTACGGTTTCAGTTTACAGTAGGGATGACTCAGTATTATTTGATCCGGGATCTACTTATTCGTATGTATCATCTTACTTTGCTTCTTATTTGGTTGTGCCTCATGATTCTTTGAGTGCTCCAGAGTATTTGTCCACTCATGTGGGAAATTCTATCGTTGTAGATTGTGTCTATCGTTCATGTGTGGTTGTCATTGGAGGTCTTGAGACTCGTGTGGATCTTTTGCTTCTCGATATGGTCAATTTTGATGTCATTTTGGGTATGGATTGGTTGTCACTGTATCATGCTATATTGGACTGTCACGCTAAGACGGTGACTTTAGCCTTGCCGGGGTTGCCTCGATTAGAGTTGAGAGGGACTCCTAGTCATTCTACCATCATGGTTATCTCTTATATGAAGGCTCGGCGCATGGTCGAGAAGGGGTGATTGGCTTATTTGGCTTATGTTCGTGATTCTAGCGCAGAGGTTCTGTCATGACCCTAACCCCGAACCCGGTCGTGATGACGCCTCTCGTGAAGGCAAGGCCAGCCAGTCTAACCCAAATCATATTTTAAAGTAGTTAATTAACACAAATATAGTCTAAACATAGTTTAATAATACTAAATAGCAGAAAATATATATTAAAAAAATGCGGAAATCCAGCCCGACACAGCCCTAACCGGGGTGTCACAAGTCATGAGCATCTATGAGTCATAATACAAGTCAGCTAAATCCAATAACTAGTACCATGTCCGTAAGGAATATAAAAGACGAGATAATAGAGACACAGGGCTGCGGACGTCAACAGCTACCTCGTAATCCCTGAAAGCCGCCTGAAACGGGAGGAACCAGCACTCAGGAACGGAACCAGCAACGCCTGAATCTGCACACATGGTGTAGGGAGTAATGTGAGTACTCCGACCTAGTGAGTAATAAATATAAATAATGACTGAAGATAAGAAATCACGTAAAAACACAAGGCATTCCATACTGAAGTAGTAAAATCACTTTAACTAGTAAAACAGTGAAAAGTCAAGTAAAAATCCCTTTTTCCAACAAGTAAAACAAGTAGTTTACAAGTGAGTAACAAATGGAAATTCACCCCTCGGGCATAGGTATCAACAAAGACGCCCCTCGACAATATCTCAGAATAGTACCAGCCCCTCGGGCTCAATATCATAACAGTGCCAGCCCCTCGGGCTCAATATCATAACAGTAACAGCCCCTCAGGCTCAATATCAGAACACAATGGGTACCCGCGCTCACTGGGGGTGTACAGACTCCGGGAGGGGCCCCTTACGGCCCAAGCGCAATATCAAGCCATCTCGTGGCATCAAATCTAGGCCCTCGGCCTCAAATCAATCAAGCCGCCTTGTGGCGTATATAAGTCTCTCAGGCCCTCGACCTCATATCAGTACCAGTGTATCGTCACAACTAGGCCCTTAGCCTTTAATCAGTCCAAAATCATCACAAGCCTCTCGGGCAATAGTAAAACAATATTTCTCAGCCCAAAACATTATTTAGAATATCATTTAAATCTCAAAACTGAGTAAACTGCTGAGTAGTAAAACAATGGAAAAATAATAGGACTAAGTTCAAGTAATAAGTCAAACAGTGAGGAAATGGTAGTAAAAATCCCCGAAGGAAACAAATAGTTGGCATGAAGCTCAAATATGGCAATTAGCCCAAAGCATAATGAAAATAAATAAGTCTCAGCCAAATACGCGATAAAATCATCAATGCGGGATGTACCAAGTCACAATCCCCGATAGTATACGACTGCACACTCGTCATCAAACATGTGTCTCACATCAATATAGCACTACGATATGCAATCCGGGGTTTCAAACCCTCATAGCATCATTTACAATCATTACTCACCTCGAACCGGCTAATTCTTTAGTTCGCGACGCCTTTGCCCCTCGAATTGGCCTCCACGCTCGTCGAATCTATCCAAAATCAAAACGAATACGTCATAATATGCTAAGGGAACAAAGCCCAAGCAAAAACAATCGATAAACATAAAAAAATCCTGAAATTAGCAAAACCCGAGTCTCGGGCCCACTTCTCGAAATTTAGAAATTTTTACATCAACGAGTTCCTTATCTCCCCACGAGTTCATACTTACCAAAAGTTCTCAAATCCAACCCCAAATGGTCCTCAAAATCCCCAATTAGAATCTCAAAATCCCAAGCCCTATTTCTTCCATTTTTAGTAAGAATTCAATAATTTTCTAAGTGGATTTCACAATATAAATGAGTTTTAGGTCCGAAATCCTTACCTCCAAACGTTTCTCCTTGAATCCCTCTTCAATATCCTTCAAAAAGCTCTCAAAATGATCAACTATGGCTGAAAAATGGACCCAAATCGCGGACAAGAGGACTTAAAAACATTCTGCTCAGGCTTCATCGAGGTGCACCTTGCGTTGTGCAGGTTGTACATCCTCTTACCATTTTCTCTGTTGTATATCTTCTGTTAAAATGCCTATAACTCCTTGTGAAAATATCCAAATGACAAACGGTTTGATTATTTAAAAATTAGACTCAAAGATCTTTCATTTGATAGGTTGTACACCATATAAATCTTTATATATTCCGAGATATGAGCTTCTAAATTGTATTAGAAAATTCTGTCAAAATTGATCCACCTGCCATATTCGATCCATCATAACTTTCTGATAGACTATCCAAATCCTGAATGGTTTAACTTTATGCAAACTAGAATTCAAGGGCTACAACTTTCATGTTTTACTATTTTTCTTATTCCTTATAGATTTCAAGATATGAGCTTCACTATTTGACTCCTCGACTAGAAATTTTCTGGTGCACAACTGAAATTCAAAAAAAATCTGTAACTTTTCTAAAGATGAAATAGTCCGTTTAACCACCTGAATCTCACCCGAGGCTATTGGGACCTCAACCAAATATGCCAACATATCCCATCACATCATTCAAACTTGTTCCAACCTTCGAAACTGTAATGACCCGACCGGTCGTTTCGAGCTTTTGCACTTTGATCGCCAGTTCTCGAGCATAACTTTCCCCGTATGATGTATTATGACTTATGTAAATCGTTGATTTTGATTTTCACGGAAATCGGTATTAAATCGAAAGAACAGTCTCAGTTGAAAGCTTTGAATTTGAAAGGTTTGACCAAGAGTTGATTTATTTGTATATGAGCTCGGATCAGAATTTTTATGATTTGGTTAGCTTTGTTGGGGTGATTTATTACTTAGGAGTGTGATCGGAATTAGTTTTGGAGGTCCGAAGTAGAAATAGGCTTAAATTGGCGAAGTTAGTATTTTGGCGATTTCTCGTTGATAGGTGAGATTTTTATCCGAGGGTCTGAATGGAATTCTAAGAGTTGTTGTAGCTTCGTTATGTCATTTGTGAATTGTGTGCAAAATTTCAGGTCATTCGAACATGGTTTGGTTGGGTTTTTTATCGAAAGCGTATTTTGAAAGATTTTAGAAAAATAGGCTTGAATTCGATGTGATTTAGTAGATTTGGTGTTGTTTGAGGTGTTTTGATGATTGGAACAAGTTTGAATAAGGTATTGGGTCATGTTTGTATTTTTGGTTGACGTCCCGGGGGCCTCGGGGTGATTTCAGATGGTTAACGGGAAGAGTTGAACTTGAATGATTGCAGAAAGTGTGCTGCTTTTGGTGTTTCCGCACCTGCGGCTTGGGAAATGTAGGTGCGGTGCCGCACGTGCGAAGTTTGGGCTAGGGAGCAGTTTCTGCTGAAGCGGTCGAGGTGGCCGCATCTGCGAAGCCGCAAATGCGGAAGTCCAGTCGCAAAAGCGACTTTTCGAATTTTAATGAGAAACCGCAGAAGCGGTTGGTTGGACTACAAATGCGGTACCGCAGGTGTGGTAAAGGGGTCGCAGATGCGAAAACCCCTGGGCAGAATGTATATATGTCTCTTCTTCGCGATTTTTAAAGGGTTTAACCATTTTTAACTTCGGATTTAGAGTTTTTGGGCGATTTTGAAGAGAGATTTCAAGGGAACTTCGATAAGGTAAGGATTTTTAGACCTAAAACACAATCGTATGGTGTTATTACATGAATTAAGACTGGAAATTTAAGAAAATCATGGATTAAAAATGGAGGTTAGGGCTTGAACTTAAGAGAGCTAAGATTAGGGATTTGAGGGGTCAATTGAATTCCGATTCTTGTGATTTTTATATGTATGAACTCGTGGCGAGATAAGGAATCTAATAATGTAAAAATTTCTGAGTTTCGAGAAGTGGGCCCGAGGCTCGGGTTTTGCCAATTTCGGAATTTTTGATATTTTCGATTGGGTATTGTTCCCTTAGCCTATTGTGACGTATTCGTTGTGGTTTTTGTCAGATTCGACGCGCGAGGAGGCCAATTTGAGAGGCAAGGGCATAGCGAGCTAGAGTTTTGGCCGACTTGAGGTGAGTAATGATTATAAATAATGTCCTAAGGGTCTGAAACCCTGGATTGCACATCGTAGTGCTATATTGAGGTGAGACACGTGCTGGATGATGAGCGTGGGGTCTTTTACTACTGGGGATTGTGACTTGGTCCGTCCCGATTGATGATTTTACCGCATATTTGACTGAAATTTATTTGTTATCATCATTATTTGGGCTGATTGTCATATTTGAGCTTCGTGCCAACTATTTGGACCCTTCGGGGATTGTTATCACTATTTCCTCACTGCTTGACTTATTATTTGAACTCAGTCCTGTTGATATCTACTATTTTACAAACTCAGCCACTTTTTCTCAGATTTGAAACTTAAATAATATTTCTACATCATGTTTTGGGCTGAGAACTACTATTTTACTAATGCCCAAGGGGCTTGTGATGATTGTTTTGGACTGAGTGAGGCCGAGGGCCATATGTGAGGACATGCTGATTGATATGAGACCGAGGGCCTGAGATACTTTATATGCCACGAGGTGGCTTAAGTGATGTGAAGCTGAGTACCGAGTGATGATGCCACGAGGTGGCTTGATATAGCGCTTGGGCCGTAAGGGGCCCTCTGGAGTCTGCACACCCTCAGTGAGCGCGGGTACCCATTATGATCTGAGAGCGAGCCCGAGGGGCTGATACTATTCTGAGTGATTGATACTGAGCCCGAGGGGTTGATACTGTACTGAGAGTGAGCTCGAGGGGATGATACTATTCTGAGCGATTGATACTATGCCCGAGGGGCGGATTTCTACTTGTTATTTACCTGTTAAATTACCTTTTTTACTTGTTTTTAAAAAGGAATATCGTTTGATTTCTTCACTGATTTACTACTTTAAGTGATTTTACTGCTTGATATAGAATTGCTTTGTGCCTTTACATGTTTTCATACTTTCATCCATTATTTATAATTATTACTCACTGAGTCGGAGTACTTACATTACTCCCTACACCATTTGTGCAGATTCAGGCATCGCAGAGTTCGCTCCTGAGTGCTGATTCTTCCAGTTCAGGTAGTGATTCAGAGACTACGAGGTAGTTGTTGGCGTTCGCAGCCCCGTGCCTCCCTTATCTTATCATTTTCATGTTTGTAGAACTATTGTATCAGATTTAGTGTTCAGTAGACTTGTATCCGAATTTCTTAGTTGCTCATGACTTGTGACACCCCGGTTTGGGCTGTGTCAGGATGGTTTCTACTGTTGTTATCGTTAATTCCGCATTTTATGGATATTATATCATGTTTTAGAACTATTTATGATATTTAACTATTTAAAAGAGGTGTTCTGTTTGGTCTGGCTGGCCTTGTCTTCACGAGAGGTGCCATCACGATCGGGTTCGGGAATTGGGTCGTGACAAGTTGGTATCAAAGCCTAGGTTACTTAGGTCTCACGAGTCATGAGCAGGTTTAGTAGAGTATCGCGGATCGGTACGGAGACGTCTATATTTATCCTCGAGAGGCTGCAGAACCTTTAGGAAAAACTTCACATTCTTGAATTCTTATCTTGCGTCTTTGATCTAGCTTGAAAAGTAACTCTTGAAATTCTTTCCACGTGCTCGCATGCACGCATGAGCGCTCAGTATCAGACGTGCCTTGACGGCCTGTGATTCCCTGATCGATGGGCGAGATGTGATCTCTGTGAGTTTGATGTTGGGCCAGTCTGGAGAACTTGAGGCCGGATCTTTGCTTGTGGCTTGAGCATCAAGGTACTGATTGTGTGAGCAAGTGTGTTGCACTTATATATTCAGTATTGCCCCTATTAGTGGAAGTGACAGCTGTATAACTGTGTGGTCAGTATGTTAGTACTGCGAGATGTATCTATGCAACTTAGAAGTAACAAGGAAGGCCGACTGGAGGATAGAAGAACTATTAGGTGCTTGAATTCCATCTTGATTCGAAGTATAGCCCTAAGTTATAGGCGCGTGAAGGATCTTCTCATATTTTCCAGTTGAGAGTGAAGTAAATTTTATGTTGTGGTACGAGTTCAGACTCAGGAAGACCAAGCGACTGTGTAATGTGTATGACGGTGGAAGGTATACAGAAATGTTAGATTGAGGCAAAGTAGGTGGATTATCTCCTGCGGAGTGTTCTGAAGTGGTGTGATCCTTATGTGTATGTTAGAAGATCTCAGGTGTAAGTGAAAAGTGCGTGTTGAAATTTGAAATTTTGGGTCTCTTAAGAGAGTGGGATTAACTGTAACGGGGATGAATACGAGATTTGCAGAAGATTTAAAATACTAGATGATCTGTGTTTTTACAAGCTTACAAAAGGATTTAAGCTTAATATCATTATGGTATTGTGGCATCAATAGAGTATAAGTGTTATGAGTTATCGAGTGTATTTTGGTCTATGGCACCGAGCCAAGTGGAGGAGTCTGCTGTGAGTAGTTGGTTGCACGGTTAGGCACTATGTTGGTTCTAGTTTGAGGCGTAAGGGAAAATCAATTATGGCTTGCAGAAATTGAGACCGAGGATGACTCGAGTAGAGGAAATTTTTTGACAAAGGTTATATTATGCTTCATAGAGTAAGAAATATCACAGGATGTCTTAAGTTGTTGTTGGTGAGGAATGCTCGATGCATAGAGCAAGAAGTTGCCTGGATGTGTTGGGATGAGGATTTCATTCTACGGTGTCAGAGTGCTAATGAGGCACGGGTGGTTCTGTTCATTTGATCAGGCTAATTGCAGTTTGAAAAGAGTGAGTGACTCTCGAGAATGGTTCTAATGTGTTCGAGGTTCTACATGTAACAACTGGGTATCTTAAAGTTGTATATGGGGTTAGAAACTGTGTTTTCATGGGAAGAGGTCAAGACTTGTGATATTTCTATATTGAATATAGGACTCTATGTATTAGTATCAGGAAAGCAAAGGTAACGGATTTAGATTCGCAGGAAGTTCCTCAAGGTAAAGTGTTCTGAAATGTGGTGTTTTGGGGGGAGTAATTGAGTGAGTATTCAGCGGCATATAGGTCTTAGACAGTGTGGTCTTGTGCTTGGGTCTCGTGTGATGAGCCTGGGTTGACGAATTATGGTACTACAGCAAGAGAGAATATCAAGTTGAAAATGAATTAGAAGGAAATTTAGATAGATGGAATAGTTTGATGGTAGACCGAATCGGTATGGTAAAGATATGATTAATTCCTTGTGTGTGTTCGAGGTAATGAGTTCTTTCAGGTATTTTGCGGTGATGCTCTTAGATTTTGATGGCTTGCTTTGCTTGATCGAGTTAGAAGGATTCAGTCCTGACATGTCTAATTTGTGCAAAGAGAACTCGGAGAGTTCTTGATAGTTTTTACCACGGTTTGGAGATGTATATTTTCTATGGGCATGCAGAGCATGGGATGTATAGTGATTTTTCTTCTAGATTGGTACCAATGGAAATTTCTTGACCAATTGAGTACGTAGATGTTTTTGGCTCGGAAGGAAGGTGAAATTCTCATGTTATCCTGAGATGGTATGGTATATGTGGTGGGTTATGGAGGTTTGACAATTGCGTGTGGAAGGTTACGGTTCAGTTCTGAACGGAAAGTCATGAATTCTTAGGCAGCACGGGCAGTTTCAGATGACTAAGTAAGAGGTAGTGCTAATTGGGGTGATTTGACAAGGGTATGTGTTTTAGAAAAGACAATGTGATTAAGTTGATGGTACTTCGTTAGTACTGCGACACTTTCTTGTTAGATCGATTGGTGATATTTGAGTTTGCTTGGGGGCACAGGGAAATTTTTGAGTATCTATCATGGAATGATTGGGTATTTGAGGCGTAGCATGTATTCAGACAGCGAAATTAGGATCGGATGTGGTGATTCATGGGCTGTGTGGATTTGGAGACAGAAGTTCTCATATTCAAGCTATGTTGTGGTTGTGGATCGTGTGTATCGGCACTGTTTAGCGACTATTGGTATTTGGAGGCTCGAGTGGATTTTTCTTTGTTGGTATGTTAGATGTTGGATGTGATGTTGGAGTTCAGACTGGTCGTCTCAGTGTTGGGTTATTCTGGACTATTACGCTATGGGCTATGCCGGAAATGCCACGGGTTGAGTGGCAAGGGGCGGCATATTATGTTCTAGTAGGGTGGTTTATATTTCAAAGACCCAGCGAACGGCTGGGAAGGATTGCCTTTCTTAATTGAGCCTTCGTGATGGATGTCAGTGCAGAGGATTCTACTACTGATTCAGTTTCGGTGTTGAGGAACTCTCCGGATGTGTTCCTTGTGGCCGGGCATGTCACCGGGAAGGGTTGTTGATTTCGGTATTGATTTGGCACCGGGCACCGTATCGTATGGCTCTGGCAGGAGTTATAGTAGTGGAAGGAGCAGCTTCGGGCTTCTTTGATAAGGAGTTCGTTGGCAGGCCAATGTGGATGCGTGTTCTATCTGAGTCGGCTTAGTTGGCCCCAAGCTATATTGTTAAGGGACAGGTTGATTCGACCGTTATTGAGCTTACTAGTGATCTGGAAGATCTATGAGTTGCCTTTCTGTGTTGTGAGACGTTATAATTTGTTGGTTATGGGTACATATGGTGCGGTTCTATTGGGATTCATAGTGGAGTCGAGTGGAAAAAGTAATTGGGTATTCTCGGTGGATGGCATATCGTTACGTCGTATCGGGTCTGCGTGGTATGTGTTCCTTGTTTCACCATGGGTGTAGTGATTTGCTTTGGTTCCAAGCGTCAAATTGTGCGCGGTTGTCAATTTCGAGCATAGTGACTTGAGGTGTTTCATGTGGAATAGTGTTTGGATAGAATCACGCATTTTTGCAGCGAAGCTAGGTGGAGATATGCCTTGTGGTTTAGATTCGGGTGTTCTATTTCTATGATGTGAAATGGGTCCTCAGTCTTGTGTTGTGGTGGTACGGGTGAGTTTGAGGTACAACTCTTTCATTGAGTCATTTTCATGATTGAGTATGTTAGGATCGTTGCTTATTGGCGCCCGTATTATGCCAGTTGTGGATTAGGCCTCGATTGATGTGTTATGTCACCAGAGTGATATGTTGGATTAAAGGAGATCATTGGGATCATTAATGAATATGAACAGATTCTATTTCAACATGTTGGAGGATAATGTCGAGGTTCGGCTCGGAAATTTGCTATGGTATTTGCCAAAGGAGAAGTAGCTACACGAATAGTTGATCTCATAAATGGTTATGGTTCAGTGCGTATTTCATTTATCGTTGGCAGTATATGAAAGTGTTGGAATGAGACTTTAGTTGATAAGAGGTTTTCTACCAGTATTCGGTTGTTGTGGGCAGCTGCTGTGAATAGAAGTTATCGCTACGAGTGTTTGAGTTATGTGGTATATTATGGGATTGCTCCCGAGGCTGCAGGCATGGGTTATTACAACTGGTTCGGGTCTATTCAGAATATAGGTGTGAGGTTTTGATCGTATTGATGGTTTCGGAAGTGGAAATGTGGTTCTATGGCTTATGGGCCAGATTAGATTGTGCTATTTGAGTTGCAATGTGTTATCAGACCTATATGAGATAGGGTGACGTGGGATCACTCCCGGGTATATGCATGGTAAAATTATTCAGCTACGGGTTGGCTTTTAGAACTACTCTGGGTACGTTCGAGGACGAACGTGTGTTTAAGTGGGGGAGGATGTAACGACCCGACCGGTTGTTTCGAGCTTTTGCACTTTGATCCCCAGTTCTCGGGAATGACTTGCCCCGTATGATGTATTATGACTGATGTAAATCCTTGATTTTGGTTTCACGGAAATCGGTATGAATTCGAAAGAACAGTCTCAGTTGAAAGCTTTGAATTTGAAAGGTTTGACCAAGAGTTGACTTATTTGTATATGAGCTCGGATCGGAATTTTTATGATTTGGTTAGCTTTGTTGGGGTGATTTATGACTTAGGAGTGTGATCGGAATTGGTTTTGGAGGTCTGGAGTAGAAATAGGCTTGAATTGGCGAAGTTAGTATTTTGGCGATTTCTGGTTCATAGGTGAAATTTTGATCCGAGGGTTGGAATGGAATTCCGAGAGTTGTTGTAGCTTCGTTATGTCATTTGTGAATTGTGTGCAAAATTTCAGGTCATTCGAACGTGGTTTGGTTGGGGTTTTGATCGAAAGCGTATTTCAAAATATTTTAGAAAATTAGGCTTGAATTCGATGTGATTTAGTAGATTTGGTGTTGTTTGAGGTGTTTTGATGATTGGAACAAGCTTGAATAAGGTATTGGGTCATGTTTGTGTTTTTGGTTGAGGTCCCGGGGGCCTCGGGGTGATTTCGGATGGTTAACGGGAAGATTGAACTTGAATGATTGCAGAAAGTGTGTTGCTTCTGGTGTTTTGGCACCTACGGCTTGGGAACCGTAGGTGCGGTACCGCACGTGCGAGGGGAAAAGCCGCAGATGCGAAGTTTGGGCTGGGGAGCAGTTTCCGCAGAAGCGGTCGAGGTGGCCGCATCTGCGAAGCCGCAGATGCGGAAGTCCAGTCGCAGAAGCGACTTTTGGAATTTTAATGAGAAACCGCAGAAGCGGTTGGTTGGACCGCAAATACGGTACCGCAGGTGCGGTAAAGGGATCGCAGATGCCAAAACCCCTGGGCAGAATGTATATATGTCTCTTCTTCGCGATTTTTAAAGTGTTTAACCATTTTTAACTTCGGACTTAGAGTTTTTGGGCGAATTTGAAGAGAGATTTCAAGGAGCTTCGATAAGGTAAGGATTTTTGGACCTAAAACACAATCCTATGGTGTTATTACATGAATTAAGACTGGAAATTTAAGAAAATCATGGACTAAAAATGGAGGTTAGGGCTTGAACTTAAGAGAGCTAAGATTAGGGATTTGAGGGGTCAATTGAACTCCGATTCTTGTGATATTTATATGTATGAACTCGTGGCGAGATAAGGAATCTAATAATGTAAAAATTTCTGAGTTTCGAGAAGTGGGCCCGGGGCTCGAGTTTTGCCAATTTCGGGATTTTTGATATTTTTCGATTGTTTTCAATTGGGTATTGTTCCCTTAGCCTATTGTGACATATTCGTTGTGGTTTTTGTCAGATTCGACGCGCGAGGAGGCCGATTTGAGAGGCAAGGGCATACCGAGCTAGAGTTTTGGTCGGCTTGAGGTGAGTAATGATTGTAAATGATGTCCTGAGGGTTAGAAACCCTGGATTGCACATCGTAGTGCTATATTGAGGTGAGACACGCGCTGGATGATGAGCGTAGGGTCTTTTACTACTGGGGATTGTGACTTGGTCCGTCCCGATTGATGATTTTACCGCGTATTTGACTGAAATTTATTTGTTATCATCATGATTTGGGCTGATTTCCATATTTGGGCTTCGTGCCAACTATTTGGACCCTTCGGGGATTTTTATCACTATTTCCTCACTGCTTGACTTATTATTTGAACTCAGTCCTGTTGATATCTACTGTTTTACAAACTCAGCCACTTTTTCTCAGATTTGAAACTTAAATGATATTTCTACATCATGTTTTGGGCTGAGAACTACTGTTTTACTAATGTCCAAAGGGCTTGTGATTTTTTTTTAGGACTGAGTGAGGCCGAGGGCTATATGTGAGGACATGCTGATTGATATGAGGCCGAGGGCCTGAGATACTTTATATGCCACGAGGTGGCTTGAGTGATGTGAGGCCGAGTGCCGAGTGATGATGCCACGAGGTAGCTTGATATAGCGTTTGGGCCGTAAGGGGCCCCTCCGGAGTCTGCACACCCACAGTGAGCGCGGGTACCCATTATGATCTGAGAGTGAGCCCGAGGGGCTGATACTGTTCTGAGTGATTGATAATGAGCCCGAGGGGCTGATACTGTACTGAGAGTGAGCCCGGGGGGGCTGATACTATTCTGAGCGATTGATACTATGCTTGAGGGGCGGATTTCTACATGTTATTTACCTGTTAAATTACCTTTTTTACTTGTTTTTAAAAAGGAATATCATTTGATTTCTTCACTGATTTACTGCTTTGAGTGATTTTACTGTTTGATATAGAATTGTTTTGTGCCTTTACGTGTTTTCATACTTTCAGCTGTTATTTATAATTATTACTCACTGAGTCGGAGTACTCACATCACTCCCTGCACCATGTGTGCAGATTCAGGCATCGCAGAGTCTGCTCCTGAGTGTTGATTCTCCCTGTTCAGGCAGTGATTCGGAGACTACGAGGTAGTTGTTGGCATTCGCAGCCTTGTGCCTCCCTTATCTTATCATTTTCATGTTTGTAGAACTATTATATCAGATTTAGTGTTCAGTGGACTTGTATCTGGATTTTTTAGTTGCTCATGACTTGTGATACCTCGGTTTTGGCTGTGTCGGGATGGTTTCTACTATTGTTATCGTTAATTCCGCAATTTATGGAGATTATATCATGCTTTAGAACTATTTATGATATTTAACTGTTTAAAAGAGGTGTTCTGTTTGGTCTGGCTGGCCTTGTCTTTACGAGAGGCGCCATCACGACCGGGTTCGGGAATTGGGTTGTGACAGGAACGCTCAAAACAATATCACAACACCAAATTCGAATTGGATTCAAGCCTAAGAATTTTAAAATCTTCTAAATTACTCTTTTGATCAAAAACCCAACCAAACCACGTCCGAATGATATGAAATTTTTCACACACGTCCCAAATGACACAAAGAAACTACTGCAACTCTCGGAATACCATTCCGACCCCTATATCAAAATCTCGCCTATCAACCGGAAATCACCAAAATATCAACTTCGCCAATTCAAGCCTAATCTTCTCTGCAACTCCAAAGCCCATTCCGATCGCGCTCCTAAGTCACAAATCACCTCCCGGAGCTAATCGAACCATCGTAACTCACATCCAAGTCCTCTAACACATAAGTCAACATCCAGTTGACTTTTCCAACTTAAGCTTCCTTAAAAGAGACTAAGTGTCTCAACCCTTACCAAAATCATTCCGAAATGACTTCAAATTTTGCGCACAAGTCACATTCGATATTACGGACCTACTCCAACTTTCTGAATCGGAATCCAACCCCGATATCAAAAAGTCAACTCTCGGTTAAACTTCTCAAAAACCTTCAAATTTCTAACTTTCGCCAAAATGCGTCAAATTGTCCTACGGACTTCCAAATCAAAATCCTAACATGCTCCTAGTCTAAAACACATTGGAATCATCAAAATTCCATTCCGGAGTCGTTCGCTCAAAAGTCAAATCTCCGGTCAAACTTAAGAGATCTTTAGCCTTAGATTTCTAGATTCCGTTAAATGGCGACAATTTGAGCTAGGGACCTCCGAATTCGATTTCGGGCATATGACCAACTCCCAAATCATGATACGCAACTACCGGAATGGTCAAAACTTGGATCCGGGTTCGTTTGCTCAAAATGTTGACCGAAGTCAACTCAGTTGAGTTTTAAAGCTCTAATTCACAATTTAATCCATTTTTCACATAAAAACCTTCCGAAAAATTATATGGACTGCGAACGCAAGTCGAGGAATTATTGATACCGCTTTTCAAGGTCTTAAAATACCAAGAAAGTTATTTAATTTAAAGGTGACATTTTGGGTCATCACATTCTCCACCTCTAAAACAAACGTTCGTCCTCGAACGTACTAAGAATTATTCTCAGGGTTCCAAATTGACGATTTTTCTTTTACACAAATATTCGCGGTTGATCCCACATTACCGCATTCAGCATAAGTCTGACAATACCATTTCAATTGAGATTATTTCCTTTATCCATATTTGTAAACTTGAAGACCAAATTTCTTACACTCCAATCATTTCCAGAAAGGTCTGATTTTCACGTCAACACAAGATATTAGTCTCGACTGGCTATAGAAACGCATGCCTATGCACCCATCAGATATAGGGGTATTACATTCTCCCCCACTTAGGGTCATTCATCCTCAAATGAGAAGTAGAGTCCGTCCTCAAACACATAATGTAACTTATCTCTTTCTTTGCATATCTCAATATCCCAAATTTTTCTAACTCCCAAATTTTTCAAAAATTTCGGCAGAGTCTCCCCTGTAATTGGGCCTATCCACCTATCAGAGTAACACCAAAACAACTCCTAACAACATGTCCACAACCCAGCAAGGCACCACAAAGTATATATCAATAACACTAATCTCTGCATTACAAGCACGACATTATCATAATGATATTCATACAAGATTTTTTTTCACCACAAGGACCTGATCCTTATATAACATCTACCGCAGCTTGTAGCCCGGTTTAAATATTTCTCATTATATTAAAACACAAGATCGCATCCTCAACTCTATACCACAAGTAATATGCACATCGTGCCAAATTGGAACATTCCATTTTCTTCTTTTGAATAATTTTCCGTTTAACAAAATCACAACACATAATGATAGACATAGCTATCTCCATCGAATCTCCCAACAGGAGTATTCACATAAGCAGATTTGAGAATTACGAAGCTCACTCATAAGTGGAGCACAATAGGAGGACTTGCCTCGATACTCAGAACCGAATCAAGTTAAGAAAATTGTTGCTTTATAATAACTCAAGACCGTACGTGTAATGATACCCTCTAGTGTTGCGACCTCAGCCATACCACAGAAAATATATCAACGGGTTGGGTCTCCACCTCTAGGAGTCTCACCTCCACCTCCGACTGGTCATTTAAGTGGAGTAGTAACTACAATGGGGCACTTAGTCTGAGTGCTTTTATAAAATATGTTTCTCCCAAGTCTTGGAAAATTTTCCCATAATATGCCTAGTAGTACCATATTCATAACAATCCCTTTGAGGGTTCAGCTGCTCATACTGAGTCTATGCTAGATAACTGGAATAACCATTATACGAAGCTCGTGTTGGTAGTGTATTAAAAGAACTTACTAGAGCACCCCGAGTAATCAGATATATTGATTGGGCTGGCCGGCTGCCCGAGCCCCAGTCACAATGATTTGTAGTTATAGAGTAGAATCCGCTGAATCCTTTAAAACCTCGAGACCTATTGGTCTCCTTAGCTTCCTCTTTTCCTCATCCAGAACACATTCTAACATTTTGGCAATTTTTACCACTAGCTAAGATGAAGCATCAGCCTGTAGCTTCCCGAGTTGTACAAAATTTCAATATCATAATTGAGTCTTTTAATGAGTATGTATGCTCGCTCCCTAGCTTAGGAACCAAAGTAGAAGTATGAAAGCTAACTTATTGAACCTTATGACATATTCTGACATTGTCATGGTGCCCTGACACAGCCGTTCAGACCACATATACCACATGTTATAGAGAATCCAGGAGACAAACTCCTTCAAAAATATTTTTGAGAACTAAGCCGAGTAGGCGGTGTTGTATTGGCTAGTCTGCCCGCTTCATAGGCTTGCCACAAACACCGACGACTAATTTTTTTTATGCTATGTTGACTCAACACTGCTGAGCTAACCTATTTATTCATATACTCTTTGATTCTTCTTTGGGGTAACTCTTTCCCCTAATTATGCACAATAATCACAAAAGTATAGCTCCATCAAGATAAATCTTGGCACGAACTACATAGTCTAGAAGATCGTCAACCACTGTACTTCCTCTGAAGCGCCCCAAAATCTGCAACCTTGACTTTTACACTAAGCAAACCTTCTGTTAATGTAAAGTTGTTTTTTTAACTCATATAAATCAACCAGACGCCAAGGTCCGTTGCACCCCTACATGATTCACTGGGTGATCTTCTCAATGCATCCACATCTTCAGATAGAACCATAACGGGTTTAGTAAATACATAATCTTTCCACCACCTCTTGGCGAAACCCGTCATCTAAAACACAGTAAAATCAACCCCCATTACTTCCAACACTCCCATGTTCTACGATACTTCATACCAGCGGTTCAGAAAATCCTGTGGGTCCTCAGAAGGTGTACCACTGAAATGGACTAGAAATAGCTTGGTAAACTTGTCCAATCTCAGCAAAGCCTCAAAAGACAAGGCAGGCCTGTCATCGGCCCGTGCCACAATAACTGGTTGAGCTACCCCAACTGGATGAGATTAAGCTAAATCCTTCATAAGCTAATGCAACACAACCCATCTAATTCCTTAAACCATTTGCAAATCTCGCATTCACCCTCATAACAGTCAAGCCCATTCACATAAGCGATCCAAACTCAAATTGCAACACGTATATTTCACTGGTAAAAGAGGACTGCCAACCAACAACAAAAGGATCGCACAAACTTCAGAACATCCCGCAGAAGATAATCCACTTGCTTAGCCTCAAACTGGTATCTCTCTATACTCTTTCATAATCATAACTATTACACAATCACTTAATCCCCCTCTGAGTTTGAACTCATAACACAACATGAAGATTTACTCCGCCCCACAACTAAACTACATGAGAGGTCCTTCAATACACCCATAGCTCGAGGCCATATGCGAACTCAAGACAGATGTCAAACATCTAATAATCCTTGCTACATCATCAACAAACTCTTCCCATCACATTCGAACAATTTGAACACATCTCGCAATCAAATCATACTCACCCCCTAGTCATCCAGTCACAAATCCCATCAATAAGGACACAAACAGACATATAAGTCCCAAATGCACGTGCTCACACAATCGAAATCTCATTACTCAAGCCACAGACAAAACCTGGCCTCAAGTCCTCCAGACTGGCCCAACATCACACATAGAAATCACATCTAGCACCTCATCCAGAGAATCTCAAGTTGTCGATGCATAGCAGATACTGAGCGCTCATGTGCGCATACGAACGCATGGAAGGAATTCAAAGAGTTACATCTCAAGCTGAATCAAGGATGCACAATAAGAATTCAAGAATGTGAAATTTTTCCTAAAGGTTCTGTAGCCTCTCGAAGATAAGTACAGACGTCTTTGTATCGATCCGCAAGACTCTACTAAACCTGCTCATGACTCGTGAGACCTATGTAACCTAGGCTCTGATACCTACTTGTCATGACCCTAACCAAGAACCTGGTCGTGATGGCGCCTCTCATAATGACAAGGCCAGTCAGTCTAACCCAAATCATCTTTTGAACAAGTTAATTAACACAAATATAGTCTAAACATGGTTTAATAATACTAAATAGGAGAAAATATAGATAAAAAAATGCGGAAATCCAGCCCGACACAGCCCTAACTAGGGTGTCACAAGTCATGAGCATCTATGAATCATAATACAAGTCTGCTAAATCCGATAACTAGTACCATGTCCATAAGGAATATAAAAGACGAGATAATAGAGACACGGGGCTGCGGACGTCAACAGCTACCTCGTAATCCCTGAAAGCCACCTGAAACTAGAGGAATCGACACTCAAGAGCAGAACCAGCAGCGCTTGAATCTGCACACATGGTGCATGGAGTAATGTGAGTACTCCAACCCAATGAGTAATAAATATAAATAATGACTGAAGATAAAAAAATCGCGTAAAAACACAAGGCATTCCATACTGAAGCAGTAAAATCACATTAAATAGTAAAACAGTGAAAAGTCAAGTAAAAATCCCTTTTTCCAACAAGTAAAACAAGTAGTTTACAAGTGAGTAACAAATGGAAATTCACCCCTCAGGCATAGGTATCAACAAAGACGCCCCTCGACAATATCTCAGAATAGTACCAGCCCCTCGGGCTCAATATCATAACAGTGTCAGCCCCTCGGGCTCATTATCAGAACAGTAACAGACCCTCATGCTCAATATCAGAATCACACTGGGTACCCGTGCTCACTGGGGATGTACAGACTCTGGGAGGGGCCCCTTACGGCCCAAGCGCAATATCACGCCATCTCGTGGCATCAAATCTAGGCCCTCTGCCTCATATCAATCAAGCCACCTCGTGGCGTATATAAGTATCTCAGGCCCTCGGCCTCATATCAGTACCAGTGTATCCTCACAACTAGGCCCTCAGCCTTTAATCAGTCCAAAATCATCATAAGCCCCTCGGGCAATAGTAAAACAATTTTCTCAGCCCAAAACATCATTTAGAATATTATTTAAATCACAAAACTGAGTAAAATGGTTGAGTAGTAAAACAATGGAAAAATAACAAGACTGAGTTCAAGTAATAAGTCAAACAGTGAGGAAATGGTAGTAAAAATCCCCGAAGGATTCAAATAGTTGGCACAAAGCCCAATTATGGCAATTAGCCCAAACCATAATGAAAACAAATAAGTCTTACTCAAATACGACCACACATTCGTCATCAATGCGGGATGGACCAAGTCACAATCCCTGATAGTATACGACCACACGCTCGTCATCAAATGTGTGTCTCACATCAATATAGCACTACGATATGCAATCCGGGGTTTCAAACCCTTAGAGCATCATTTACAATCATTACTCACTTCGAACTGGCTAATTCTTTAGCTCGCGATGCCTTTGCCCCTCGAATTGGCCTCCACGCGCGTCGAATCTATCCAAAATTAGAACGAATACGTCACAATATGCTAAGGGAACAAAGCCCAAGCAAAAACAATCGAAAAACATCAAAAATCCCAAAATTAGCAAAACCCGAGCCCCGGGCCCACTTCTCAAAATTCAGAAATTTTTACATCAACGAGTTCCTTATCTCCCCACGAGTTCATACATACCAAAAGTTCTCAAATCTGACCCCAAATGGTCCTCCAAATCCCCAATTAGAATCTCAAAATCCCAAGCCATATTTCTTCCATTTTTAGCAAGAATTCAATGATTTTCTAGGTGGATTTCACAATATAAACGAATTTTAGGTCCGAAATTCTTACCTCCAAACGTTTCTCCTTGAATCCCTCTTCAATCTCCTACAAAAGCTCTCAAAATGATCAACTATGGCTGAAAAATGGACCCAAATCGCGGGCAAAAGGACTTAAAAACATTCTGCCCCGGCTTCATCGAGGTGCACCTTGCGCTGTGCAGGTTGTACATCCTCTTACCATTTTCCCTGTTGTATACCTTCTGTTAAAATGCCTATAACGCCTTGTGTAAATATCCCAATGACAAACGGTTTGAATATTTAAAAACTAGACTCGAAGATCTTTCATTTGATAGGTTGTACATCATATAACTCTTTATATATTCCGAGATATGAGCTTCTAAAATGCATCAAAAAATTCTATTAAAACTGATCCACCAGCCATATTCGATCCATCATAACTTTCTGATAAACTATCCCAGTCCTGAATGGTTTAACTTTCTGGAAACTAGAATACAAGAGCTACAACTTTCATGTTTTCCAATTTTCCTGATTCCTTATAGATTTCAAGATATAAGCTTCATACTGGACTCCTCGCACCAGAAGTTTTCTGGTGCATAGCTGAAGCTCAAAAAAATCTGCAACTTTTCCAAAGATGAAATAGTCCGTTTAACCACCCGAATCTCAACCGAGGCTACAGGGACATCAAACAAATATGCCAACATATCCCATAACATTATTCAAACTTGTTCCAACCTTCGGAATGCTCAAAACAATATCACAACACTAAATTCGAATCGGATTCAAGCCTAAGAATTTCAAAATCTTCTAAATTACTCTTTTGATCAAAACCTCAATCAAACCACGTCCGAATGACATGAAATTTTGCATACACGTATCAAATGACACAACAAAGCTATTGCAACTCTCGGAATTCCATTACGACCCCTATATCAAAATCTCGCTTATCAACCGGAAATCGCCAAAATATCAACTTCGCCAATTCAAGCCTAATCTTCTCTGCAACTCCAAAACCCATTCCGATCGCGCTCCTAAGTCACAAATCATCTCCCGGAGAAAATCTAACCATCGTAACTCACATCCGAGCCCTCTAATACATAAGTCAATATCCAGTTGACTTTTCCAACTTAAGCTTCCTTGAAAGAGACTAAGTGTCTCAACCCTTACCAAAATCATTCCGAAATGACTTCAAATTTTGTGCACAAGTCACATTCGATATTACGGACCTACTCCAACTTCCTGAATCGGAATCCAACCTCAATGTCAAAAAGTCAACTCTCGGTCAAACTTCTCAAAAACCTTCAAATTTCTAACTTTCGCCAAAATGCGTCAAATTGTCCTACGGACTTCCAAATCCAAATCCGAACATTCTCTTAGTCCAAAACGCCATACGAAACTATTGGAATCATCAAAATTCCATTCCGGGGTTATTTGCTCAAAAATCAAATCTCCGGTCAAACTTAAGAAATCTTTAGCCTTAGATTTCTAGATTTCGTTAAATGGCGATAATTTGAGCTAGGGACCTCCGAATTCGATTTTGGGCATATGACCAAGTCCCAAGTCACGATACAGAACTACCGAAATGGTCAAAACTTGGATCCGGGTTCGTTTGCTCAAAATGTTGACCGAAGTCAACTCAGTTGAATTTTAAAACTCTAATTCACAATTTAATTCATTTTTCACATAAAAACCTTCCGGAAAATTATATGGACTGCAAACACAAGTTGAGGAATTATTGATACCGCTTTTCAAAGTCTTAAAATACCGAGATAGTTATTTAATTTAAAGGTGACATTTTGGGTTACACAGGTTCCTTCCATGGATTCTGTACCAGTTGTTCGTGAGTTTCCAGAGGTATTTCTTGCAGACCTGTCGGGGATGCCACCCGATAGGGATATCGACTTTTGCATTGATTTGGCTTCAGGCACTCAGTTCATCTCCATTATGCCATACCGTATGGCCCCGCCAGAGTTGAAAGAATTGAAGGAGCAGTTGCAAGATTTGCATGATAAGGGATTTATTTGACCTAGTGTCTCGCCCTGAGGTGTGCCAGTGTTGTTTGTTAAGAAAAAAGATAGATCGATGAGGATGTGCATAGATTATCGGTAGTTGAACAAAGTCAACATCAAGAATAAGTATCCATTGCCGAGGATTGATGATTTATTTGATCAGCTTCAGGGTGCCAAAGTGTTTTTGAAGATTGATTTGAGATCTGGTTACCATCAGTTGAGGATTAGGGCATCCGATGTCCCTAAGATAGCTTTTCGGACTCGGTATGGGCATTATGAGTTTTTAGTGATGTCATTTGGGTTGACAAATACCCCAGTAGCGTTGATGGATTTGATGAATTGAGTGTTCAGGCCTTATTTGGATTCCTTTGTGATTGTCTTCACTGACGATATCTTGATATACTCCCGCAACCGGGAGGAGCATGAGCATCATCTTCGGACCGTTCTTCAGACTTTGAGAGACAACCGGTTATATGTAAAGTTTTCAAAATGAGAGTTTTGGTTGAGTTCAGTTGCTTTCTTGGGCCATGTTGTATCAGCAGAGGGTATTCAAGTGGATCCGAAGAAGATTGAGGCAGTCAAGAACTGGCCCAGACCCACATCAGCTATAGATATCCGTAGTTTTTTGGGATTGGCAGGCTATTACCGCCGGTTTGTGGAGGTGTTTTCATCTATAGCAGCCCCGTTGACCAGGTTGACCCAGAAGGGTGCCCCGTTCAGATGGTCAGACGAGTGTGAGGCGAGCTTTTAGAAGCTCAAGACTGTTTTGACTACGGCACTAGTGTTAGTGTTGCCCACAGTTTCAGGACCTTATACTGTATATTGTGATGTATCTCTTATTGTACTTGGTGTAGTATTGATGCAGGGTTATTGCATATGCTTCATAGCAGCTGAAGATTCATGAGAAGAATTATTCAGTTCATGATTTAGATCTGGCAGCCATTGTTCACGCGTTGAAGATTTGGAGGCATTATCTATATGGCATGCCATGTGAGGTGTTCACGGATCATAAGATTTTGCAGTATTTGTTCAAACAAAAGGAGCTCAATTTGAGGCAGAGAAGGTAGTTAGAGCTCTTGAAAGACTATGATATGACCATCTTATATCATCCCGGGAAAGCCAATGTGGTGGCCAATGCTTCACGAGGAAATCAGCTAGTATGGGCAGCCTTGTGTATATTCCAGTCGGTGATAGACCGCTTGCACAAGATGTTTAGGATTTAGCCAATCAATTTGTGAGGTTGGATGTTTCTGAGCCCAGTCGTGTTTTAGCTTGCATAGTCGCTCGGTCTTCCTTATTTGATCGTATCAGGGAGCGTCAGTATGACGACCCTCATTTGTTTGTCCTTAGGGACATAGTGCGACACGGAGATGCCAAGCAGGTTACAATGGGAGATAATGGAGTTTTGAGGATGCAGGGTCGTGTTTGTGTGCCTAATGTGGATGGGCTTCGTGAGTTGATTCTAGAGGAGGCCTACAGTTCCCAGTATTGTTCATCCAGGCGCCGTTAAGATGTATCAGGACTTGCGGCAACATCATTGGTGGAGGAGGATAAAGAAGGATATAGTTGCATATGTGGCTCGGTGTTTAAATTGTCAACAAGTAAAGTACGAGCATCACTGGCCTGGTGGCTTGTTCCAGAGGATAGAGATTCCTGAGTGGAAGTGGGAGCGTATCACTATGGATTATGTTGTTGGACTCCCACGGACTCTAAGGAATTTCGATGCAGTTTGGGTTATTATGGACAGGCTGATCAAGTCACCGTATTTCATTCATGTGGCAGTTTCCTATTCTTCAAAGCGGCTAGCGGAGATTTATATCCGTGAGATCATCCGTCTTCACGGTATGCCCGTGTCTATCATTTTTTATCAAGGTACGTAGTTCACTTCGCATTTGTGGAGGGCAATATAGCGTGGGTTGGGTACACAGGTCGAGCTGAGCACAACATTTCACCCTTAGTCGGACGGACAGTCTGAGCGTACTATTCAGATCTTAGAGGATATGTTTCACGCTTGTGTTATTGACTTTAGAGGCTCTTGCGATCAGTTCTTTCCGTTAGCGAATTTTGCCTACAACAACAGTTATCAGTCGAGCATCCAGATGGCTCCCTATGAGGAATTATATGATAGACAGTGTCGATCACCGATTGGATGGTTTGAGCCGGGGGAGGCTCGGTTATTAGGCACAGATTTAGTACAGGATGCCTTGGATAAGGTCCAGATCATTCAGGATAGACTTCGTGCAGCTCAGTCCAAGCAGAAGAGTTATGCCAATTGTAAGGTCCGTGATATCGTATTCATAGTCGGAGAGAGAGTGTTGCTTCGTGTGTCACCCATGAAGGGTGTGATGAGATTTGGAAAGAAGGGCAAATTGAGCCCTAGGTACATTGGACCTTTTGACATTCTTCAGAGAGTGGGTGAGGTGTCTTACGAGCTTGTATTGCCGCCTAGCTTATTAGCAGTTCATTTGGTATTTCATGTGTCCATGCTCCGAAAGTATCACAGTGATCCATCCCACGTGTTCGATTTCAACTCTGTCCAGTTGGACAAAGATTTGATTTATGAGGAGGAGTCGGTGGCTATTCTAGACCGGCAGATTCGTCAGTTGAGATCAAAGAGTTATCCTTCAGTTCGTGTGCAGTGGAGGGGTTATCCTGTTTAGGCAGCTACCTGGGAGTCCGAGTCCGATATGCGGAGTAGATATCCCCACTTTTTCCTAGCTCAGGTATTTTTCTATGTCCGTTCGAGGAAAAACGGTTGTTTTAGAGGTGGAGAATGTGATGACCCAAAAGGTCATCTTATGATTTAAAATTTTATTTTGCGTTCCAAGGCTTTAAAAACCTCATTTTATCCCTCATCGATTTGAGTGCACAATCCGGGCATTCTTCTCGAAAGGCTTTATGTGGAAAAACTGAAAAAATAATAATTTTTGGCTTAAAAAATTAATTTTAGTTGACTTCGGTCAATGTTTTGGGTAAATGGACTCGGGCCTGTGTTTTAACGGTCCTGGTGGGTCCGTATAAAAATATGGGACCTGGGCGTATGCCCGAAATCAAATTCTGAGGTCCTTAACCCGAGAAATGAGTTTTTGAATAAAATTGAAAAGGCTAAAAATATAATAATTTAAAGAATTTGATCTTGTTTGTTTCGGACCCGTATTTTGGTTTCAGAGCTCGGTACAGGTCCGTTATGATATTTATAAATTATCTATGAAATTTGGTGAGAATCGGAACTGATTTGATGTGATTCGGACCTTATGGTTGAAAAGTTAGAAGTTTTAAAACTTTCTTGAAGATTTCATGCAATTTGGTGCTAAATTCGTAATTCTAGGTGTTATTTTGGCGATTTGATCGCGCGAGCAAATTTGTATGATATTTTAAGACTCGTGTGTATGTTTGGTCTGGAGCCCCGAGGGCTCGGGTGAGTTTTGGATAGGCTACAGAGTGATTTGGAACTTAGGAAAAATAGTTGGTGTGCTTCAGCTTGTTGCAGGCCCCTGATCTCGCAATTGCAAGATCAGACATCGCAATTGTGAACCCTACAGGTTCTGCCTTTGCAAGGCCTTCATCACAATTGCGATTAGAAGGCTAGGCCATCAGTTCTCGCATTTGCGAGGTTATCTTTGCAATTGCGAAGAGAGTCTGGGAAGGGTCAGGATCACAAATGCAATCTTTTGTTCGCATTTGCGAGGTCAGTGATCGCAATTGCGACACTTTCCTAGCATTTGCAAAGGCAGCAGGATTGTGAAGGGCTTTGCATTTGTGATGGCGCCTTTGCAATTGCAAGCTTCGCATTTGCGAAGCTCAGGCCGCAAATGCGACATCTGCAGCTATGTAAAAAGGGACTTAGACGGGATTTTTGATTCATTTTCCAAATTTTCAAAACCTAAACTACAAGAGGCGATTTTCCAAACACTTTTTCTTCCCAAATCATTAGTAAGTGATTTTTAACTCATTTCTTTCAATCTTTTACTTCTTTTTACAAGATATCATCCTAGAATCTAGGGGTTTTCATGGTGGAATTTGGGATTTTTGGGTAGAACTTAGGAATTTCGAAATTTGGGGATTTAGACCTCAAATTGAGGTCGGATTCCAAAACCAATTGTATATCCAGGCTTAGGGGTGAATGGGTAATCGAGTTTTGGTTCGAATTTTGGGTTTGGACCATGTGGGCCTGGGTGTTAACTTTTGTTGACATTTTAAAAAATAGCCTAAATTGAATTCCTTGCTATCGTGGGTAGTTCCTAAAGCTTAAATTGAATTGTTTGGTTGGTAATTTGCTAGATTTTATTGGTCCGGAGGCTTGTGTGAAGGGAAAAGCTATGATTGAGCTTTGAGTTTGGCCTTTGGAGCGAGGCAAGTATTGTGTCTAACCCTGGCTTGAGGGATTAAGTATTAAATGCCTACTTGCTACGTGTTTGGGTGTTGAGTACAACGTATAGGCGAGGTGACGAGCACCTATACGTTGTTGTCGAGTCATAGCATGCGAGTGAGACTTATTCTTGTAACGGTTGTGCTCTTTAATCATATTATTCATGTTTAGACTTGTATTTCCCTGTGTTGAGCAACTCTTATCATGTTTTACGGAATTTGGTATTGTTTAAGTATTGACTCAGAGTTGAGGTTGGTATTGTGGAATTACATGTTGAAGTAAGACTGGTTCTTGATATTTTCTATCTCCATGTTGTTATTGTTCATTATTTTAGTAAGGGAGTGTTAAAGTACGAAGGGTGATGTCGTGCAATATTTTGTGAGTGAGTGATAATGCATGAAGGGTGATGTTGTGCCATGTTCTATGAGTGATTATGCACGAAGGGTGATGCAGTGCCATATTCTGTGAGTGATAATGCACGAAGGGTGATGCCGTGCCATGTTATGAGAGAGTTAATGCACGAAGGGTGATGTCGGGCCATTTCTATTGTTTCTTATGGTGAGGATGAGAGTAAAGGCACGAAGGGTGATGTCGTGCACTTGTTTTGCTATATTTATTACTGTTGTTGGTGCAAAGCATGTTATTTACTGTATTTCTTTACTGTTACTATTTTCAGGATCTGATATTCCCCTCAGCATGATTTCCCCCTTCCCGTTATTATCTGCTTAGTTTCCATTTGTTATTATTTTCTCGTATATGATTTAACTGCACAGGTTCATGTTATTGTCTTGTCCTAGCCTCGTCACCAATTCGCCGAGGTTAGGCTCGGCACTTACCAGTACATGGGATCGGTTGTACTGATACTACACTCTGCACTTTCTGTGCAGATTTCGGTGCTGGACCCTGTGAGTAGCTGACGTGCCGCCTTCAGTCCTACAGGAGACCCAAGGTAGATCTGCCGGCGTTCTAGACCCTGGCATCCCCTTCTAGTTATTCCAGTTTATTGTTTTTTCTTTAATTCAAAGACAGTTGTATTTTCTTTCCATTAGTATTTGTAGTGTGTCAAGACCCAATTTAGGATCATGACCGACACTTAGGAGCAAGTTCCCCCAAGTAAGACTCATCGGTATTTTACAGAAAATTGGGCAGAGTATCACGACCCAATTTAGGATCATGACCGGCACTTAGGAGCAAGTACCCCCAAGTAAGCTTCATTGGTATTTTACAGAAAATCGGGCAGAGTTTCCTCTGTTTTTGGACTATCCCAAAAAAATTTCTGTCTCAAATCAACAACCAAACATCCTAATATCATACCAAATAATCGACAACTTATCAATCAACCAAAATGAGTCTCCACTATTACCAATCAACCCACTAACAACCAAAAATACTAATTTATCTCCAACTTTGATAATAAAGAACGATACTCAACATAAGACTATAATAATAAAATAATACTCATCACCCTAAAAGAATGACTATGGAGCGACTCTAAGAATTCAAAGAAAAGACCATAACAATAAATGAAATCTCCGCCCACGCGAATAAATGCGAGGCTCACCATGAACTATCAACCTGTGCGCTCTAATTAACAAAATCCTCGCATGTGTCAACTGTTGTCTCTGTAAAAAAATTAGCGGGGAATGAATCGCTAGCTCAGTGAGTAATAACACTTAACACAACCGTTTTTATTGGGGACAAGTCAGAAAACATGCTAATATATCAAACAGAAAATAACATAAGAATGCCCTTTCAGAAATAATAAATAATTTTCAGTCTCATCATGTTTATCTTGTAGTATAATACACTTAAAAATTCAGTAATCACCTCGGTAACCACTATATAATATCAATATTCACATTTTGGGAGGTTTCAATGAACGGATAATATAATCGGTATAACTGTGGACTTCTTCACAAGAAGTCAAATATAATGGTAGTCCCTACTCAAGGGAAATCGGTAACGGTATGTTAGTTCTACCTTCCCACTAGCGAGGGCTATAACGGTAATCTGTAATTACAAGGTGCATCAGGTCTAACGAACCCGCCGTTAGCTACGGGATCCTTCAATGACTACTCCCATTTATACTTGTCTTTGTAATCCATATATACTCGTAGAAAATATTTTAAAAACAATATAGGGCATTTCGGTTCTTATCAAATCATATAATATCATTTCGATAACAGTAAATTCAAGTAACGGTAAAACAGATCTAGTGACAATGGAAATATTTAAAATCACGGTAATCATCTCAAATAACTATTTCAGTATAATATCGAGTAAAAAACTTGCCCCACATGCAACTCAAAATAATCGGTAACATATTCATATTAAAAATCATGTGTAAATCATGCAAGTTATGAAAACACAAACTGCGGTAAGATTACTACTCACTGTACTTGTGTCGAATTACCAAACGCTTCACCTCGAGCAATCTGTACAACTTTCTCCGATCAATCTCTTTTGCGATTTTTTTGCTTCCCCCAAAAACTTCAAATTCGTAGACTTTGCTTTCTTGTTCAAGCTTTATGCAGATAAAGCAATGCTTTGTATCTCTTTCCCCAAACTCCATCACGATTTACTGCCTTAGTAAAGCACCCAAATTGAAGCCCCTTTTTTTTCTTAATTGTCAAAGTTGTAACCTATGTGTTATCCGTGTAGCGTACTGCTTCCTTTACTTTAATCTTACTATTGCTAATAAAATTAAGGGATTTTTAACTATCTATACCATATATCAAACCTTATTACCCTCAATGTTTAAGGTTTGTGTTTATTACATTTAAGCATATCAAATTACCATTTCTATACCATAATTCAAATTAGGGATATAATTAAGGGTTCATTTATATTAGGCATAATTATAGGACTGTATCTTCCCACTTTCTCTTTCCTTTCATCTCAACTGTTCACAACACACACACAACTCACGATGCTCCTATGCTTCCTCTCGTTGATCATCCCCAACTGCCCACCACCGTCGAAGAATATCATATTTTCAGATTCACAAGAAAATTTTAAATTCTTTGATCCAACCGCTTGAATTCCCACTGGAAATAATAATGGCAGAGAGTTCGAAATTCTTTGACCTCTTTTTTTGGGGCAGTGGTTGAAGGTTACTGGTTAACACAGTCGATTGAAATTCGAAGAAGAAGAAGAAGAAGACATATTTCCAGAATTTGTAGATATTTTGTAGTCAAATTGTAGTCAAACTAGAAAAATTGTAGATAAATTGTAGACTGATTTTTGCAGAAGATTTTGTAAAAGCTTTAGTCGTTTTGGATTTGTGAAAACAGAAAATAATGCATCTACAATCAGAATACAAATAATCTACAATTTATCTACAAGATATCTACAAAATAGATACATTGAATTTTAATATCCAAATTCTCATTTCAATTGTAGCATAATTGGAATTTTCGACATAATTGTAGAAGATTTGTAGAAGTTTTAGTCTTCCCAATCTACAATTCATCTACGATTTATCTACAATTTATCTACAATATATCTACAATTCTACAATTTAACTACAATTTATCTACAATTTCTGGAAATACGTCTTTTTCTTCTTCTTCTTCGAGTTTCAATCTAAAATTCAGTCAAAACCAAGTCTAATCTTCACCAAAACCCCTCAAAATTGAGATCTAAACTCCTAAACATATTCCGAATTATTTACAACAACACCCAATCCAAACAAATAATGATTTTTGAAAACCCAAATTTGAATTCAAAGCTTTCAAGCTTTTTAATGGCTATCAATGGTGGAAAATATATGGAAGAACAGATGAAGATGAAGATGAAGATGAAGAACAGAAATCTCCTTTCCGTTTGATTACTGGAGCTTCAGTAGCTTGCGTTTTTTGAGAATTGTAGTTGAGTGAGAGAAGAGAGATCTCTTTCCGTTGAGGAAGGAGAGAATTGCAGCAATTCGAATTTGATGTTGACAGAATCACACGCAGATCTGGTGCCTTCATTTTAGGGCTTTTTTTATGGCAAAATCTACCTATTTTTGAATTTGGTATATAATTTATAGTAAAAGTGTGGACTACACGGGTAAATAACAAATTATGAACATTTTTGGTAATAAGATTTGACATATGGTATAGATAGGTAAAAATCCCTAAAATTAACCTATTGCTTATATATCCTCTAGGCCCTTGAAACAGAGTTGTAAAATGAATGGGCTTGGCCCACTTCCCCACGATTTCCCTACACTTCTTAGATACAAATAAAATAGGAAATCAAATAGCTTACTTTATTTCTCCAAGTATATTTGTAAACATTAGCTATGTAGAACACGTCCGGAGCATTGTAGGTTGGGCCTACTTAATTAACTAATTTATACTCCTTTCAAACATGCAAATTAATGCTCCCCATCCTTATTGTTAGGTATGAGCCAAAAATGTGTATAAATGTATGAATTTATTAAATAAGTACTCATGGCTATATCTTGCTTTTTTCTCTGAGTATCACCCAAAATATATTTATATGAGTATAAATAAATAATCTAATACGAAACTATAACTAAGGAAATAATCCAAAAGTCCACTTTTGAAAGAAATAAAAATATCGGGTCGTTACATTCTACCCCACTTAAATAAGCGTTCGTCCTCGAACTAGTTAGAAAATATGCCCGACTTCTCAAACAATTATGGTACATGCTTCGCATGTTTTTTTCTCGTACTCTCATTTAGCTTTCTCAATTGAATATACGCAATAACATTTTCACTTAAGCAACCTGCTTCGAGCTTGTCTACCACACTTGTTTATCAACGTTAGATATTGAACCTTCCTCATAAGTCATATTTTCAATTAGTTTCACTTCCTCGAGATGAATTATATTTCTATGGTCATGAACGTATCCTTTCTTTACGACATATTTTAACCTCTTTTATGGGAGAAGCCTTCAAAATATTATTTTTTTCTTTCATGAACCCTTATCTGCTCTATACTGTCCAAAGTTGTCCCATATTCAAATGATAAGATCTCATATCGAGTTAGTAGCTATTATCATGTAGGACCGTGGTTAAAAGCAACTAATCATGAATCACTCACTGGTAATATATGTACGGCTCGTGTTGGACTGGATGCTTATATTTTCCCACACCTTCATTGCGCTGGAACATATCCAAGCGCCACAGCCCCAATCCTCCAATAAAACATATCCACAAATTATACATATAGAAGTGCTGGAACACCTTCAAATACTCCTAAATATGTCTCACATACAGCGGCGATGGAACATATCCATACACCCCCTACATGACACTCTTATGCACGACGGTGCTGGAACACATCCTCACACCCCTACGTTAATGCTAAATCCACTATTACTCTTGTGACGCATAACGATACGGACATCTCTTGCCATTGCACTATCTCTCGTACAGATTGCTACAAAAGTTAGTTTATTGTATAAACAATTCAGACAGAGTCAGGCGCACGATCTCACTAAGCCTATTACAATCACCTAAACTACGATCACAACTAACTTAACGAATGTGTAGACTAACTATAAAGTCTATAATTATCTATTTTCAATTTCTCTCAGAAGCAACCATGCTTGCGGTAAATTTATGAGTTTCTAACACTCGCCTTTAATAGTTCAATTGTGAAGGAGCGAAATCTATAATGTCTTGTATCGCCCTCTGCCGTTGTAAGCTCTCTTTTTTCTTCTAATCTCAATGCATATTTGTGGATCTAGAAGGCACTTAATATAATGAACATGTATCTCCTCGAATGCAGATTTTCTCAAGTCAACTATTACGGTGTAAACTCATCAATTCTTTAGTTATAGCGTTATTTTTAATAGAGGATTCATATCGATCTTTTTTTTTTTCTTTAAAAAAAATAAGTTTATGTTAAATAACCCGAAAAGCCGAAACCTCTTATTCCGGTCCTTAGAAAAACTACGACTAGTCAGGAATTGCATAAGAGAAGAGACGTCGTAAGTAACAATAGCGCAAAAGCAAGCGGCGGGGGTCCGCAAAGGTAACCGGATGCCCCAACTATATTTGAAAATGAATTGTTTATCCATAAAGAGAAAGAAAGTTTTCTTCTAATTCCGTTTCTTGCTCTTCTAATTCAGAAAGACTTGTCGGAAATTGTCGGTTGGGTTGGTCTGACCAAGAAAGGCATATGACTTTTGGGCACTGTCATGTGGATCTCATCTCTAAAAGCTTATCACTAGCCCTAATAATTTTAGGACTTCCATACTGGATAACTTGCTCGCTCGAACAAATACTACTATAATGCCACACATACTATTTTCTTAGAAAGCTTAATACCAGTTCACTTGTCACCCTTTTTTACTAGACACCACGAGACTTAAATAAAAAATTGAGTTCACACTTCTAGCCTTCTGTATTTAAGTTCTAACATTATGATACCGATAGGACCTTCCTCAACCGTTGTATATGCTTTTATCAACTCCCAAACTATTTTCATGTGTCATAACGAATATGATAATTAGAAGGCAAAGAAAAAAAATTAATACTCAGTTTATTTAGTCCATGTCAATTATTAGTGCCTTCGACTACGCAAAAGATATCATCAAATATCCACAAACCATAACAAATCTTCGAATATGTTCTTTGAAATATACAACTCTTTTATCTTTCGCTTATTGTATATGGGTCACAACTCTATTTTAGAATTTGAGGTAACACCTTGTAACCGAGGGCACAAATCATCTATGTATTGAAAAAGATACTTGCCCTTTATGACACTCTAAGTTATTTGTTAATTTATCGATAAACCAATGCATAGTTCCAGCGTCTCTCTAAACCAACAGAACTTCAGCATCTCAAAAGCAATATACTTGGTACGGTGACCTCTTAACCCCAAAACCTTGAAACCCCTTCTTTTTAGCATTTATTCCTTTGACCGCACAAAGCCATTCTATAATATAGAATAAAAATAGAATAAGTTTCTAGAAATATATTAATACCTAAGTCTATCTCCTCAATAATTGGTACGCTCGATAAGTCCTCTGAAACATATTCGGAAAATTCATTAACCACAAAGACTAACTCTATGGCCGACTATTCAATGCCAAAACCCCGAGTTATAGTAATAAAATACATACTATTCACTTATCACATATAGACCATTTACTGACGAGGCAATTTTGCCTATAGATATACCACGTGAATCTTTGTACTAGGCTCAACCAAAAAAAAATCAACAAACTTTTCATAGGAAGCAAGCATAGGGAAATATGAAGTCATCCACTCCAAGCTCAAGATAACCTCAAGTAAATCATGGTAAGTTCTAAAAAGTTCGTAAGTACTCACAACTCTAAATTGTATTCACACGTCAGATACATCGGTCAACCATAGTAAGACTTCCTCACTTGGGTTGAAACCACAAATAGTATATCTAAAGCACCCAAATCCTCTCTTTATCATTAGGTTTTGTATCACCTCATAATATGTTGCTCATCTTCCTCAAATATATTCTACACTAAACATAATGTATGTTAACAAAATCATGTGAACTGATTTTTTTTTGTGATAGATGTCTCAATATTCCACGTCTTACCCTTACTTTAATGGCTAATCATGTCACTTTGTTAAGTTTCATACTCAATCTCTTACTATTTGCATCATGTAGTTCCATTATCATACTTATACTTAATGCACTTGGATTATGTACGCTTATTCCAAAGTCACATGTATAACACTACTATCGTGATATTACTAATACTATCAAATCTCTTCAAGAGACATGAAGTTGAGTAAATTGTTTAACTACTTTCCTCAAAATATCTTTCACCACCAAGACCCACAATCTAAACATGGCTAATTTGTTATACTTCTTACATTTCTCGCGCAACTCTTTTCTCTCCCTGCCAAACTCATAAATGAAGTTTATATTCACAAGCTTGAGCATTGGATAATTCGCTCTTAGAAGATAATCATATCATTATGACACTTTACTGTTCATACATATTTAAAACTTCTCACATTGAGCTGTGGAAAGTAACTGTATGTGTAAGGTCAATGGGGCGCTAGTCAACTTTTTTTTTTTTAAAGTTTCGTAGGGCCTATTAAACTAAATTCTTATTTTGTTCTTTCTTAGCTTTACGCTTACCTTTACCGATTGTGATCATGCATAGGTGAAAACAATATACATACAAAAGGTCATCTCAAATTTAATGACAAAGCAATGCATAATCTCCCTTAACAAATATCATTCAATCCCTCCCTTCCAACTGCCATTTAGACCCAAATGGGTTTGACTATGTTAATTACCAATACTAATATATATGTATACAACACACTTCTATGCTACTAGTATTTGTAGCACATTTCTTGGCATTTAACTACAAACTCAGAAAAGCGTGGTTTATCTATTCTACTGAAAAAAACTCACAACTTGGATTTCCTTAGCTTTCTCATAATTCCTCATTCATTTCACGGGTATAAACTCTTATTGAATCTTTGATACAGTTCTTATCGTATCAGGTGGTATAGTCACCACATCTTTCTCTATAACAAGCCCTCTAGCATCTCACTGAAAATTCTGGGTTATGGCCACCTCATTCCTAGCTGCACACATATTACTTTCGTCTAGCAGAGGAGAGTATGTGTGTCCTAGCCTTCTGCGAAAAGGTCATCCCAAGTTTAAACTCAATTCAAATTAACGCACGAATAAGGAATGAAAGAAGAGAAAACATTCATATATGTTCAGTAGCCTCAAGATCATAAGTATGGGCGCCTACATACCATGAACAAGACTCTACTAAACATTGCTCCATGACTCGAGACTTAAAGCCTAAGCTCTGATACCAACTTTGTCACGACCCAATTTAGGATCGTGACCGGCACTTAGGAACAAGTGCCCCCAAGTAAGCCTCATCGGTATTTTACAGAAAATCAGACAAGTGTCACGACCCAATTTAGGATCATGACCGGCACTTAGGAGCAAGTGCCCCCAAGTAAGCCTCATATGTATTTTACAGAAAATCGAGCAGAGTTTTCCCTGTTTTTGGACTATCCCAAAAAATTTCCTGTCTCAAATCAACAACCAAACATCCTAATATCATACCAAATAATCGACAACTTATCAATCAACCAAAACGAGTCTCCATTATTACCAATCAACCCACTAACAACCAAAAATACTAATTTATCTCCAACTTTGATAATAAAGAACGATACTCAACATAAGACTATAATAATAAAATAATACTCATGACCCTAAAAGAATGACTATGGAGCGACTCTAAGAATTCAAAGAAAAGACCATAACAATAAATGAAATCTCCGCCCACGCGAACAAGTGCGAGGCTCACCATGAACTATCAACCTGGGCGCTCTAATTAACAAAATCCTCGCATGTGTCAACTTATGTCTCCGTAAAAAAATTATCGGGGAATGAATCGCTAGCTCAGTGAGTAATAACACTTAACACAACCGTTTTTATTGGGCACAAGTCAGAAAACATGCTAGTATATCAAACAGAAAATAACATAAGAATGCCCTTTCAGAAATAATAAATAATTTTCAGTCTCATCATGTTTATCTTGTAGTATAATACATTTAAAAATTCAGTAATCACCTCGGTAACCACTATATAATATCAATATTCACATTTGGGAGGTTTCAATGAACGGATCATGTAATCGGTATAACTGTGGACTTCTTCACAAGAAGTCAAATATAATGGTAGTCCCTACTCAAGGGAAATCGGTAACGGTATGTTAGTTCTACCTTCCCACTAGCGAGGGCTATAACGGTAATCTGTAATTACAAGGTGCATCAGGTCTAACGAACCCGCCGTTAGCTACGGGATCCTTCAATGACTACTCCCATTTATGCTTGTCTCTGTAATCCATATATACTCGTAGAAAATATTTTAAAAACAATATAGGGCATTTCGGTTCTTATCAAATCATATAATATCATTTCGATAACAGTAAATTCAAGTAACTGTAAAACAGATCTAGTGACAACGAAAATATTTAAAACCACGGTAATCATCTCAAATAACTATTTCAGTATCATATCGAGTAAAAAACTTGCCCCACATGCAACTCAAAATAATCGGTAACATATTCATATTAAAAATCATGTGTAAATCATGCAAGTTATGAAAACACAAACTGCGGTAAGATTACTACTCACTGTACTTGTGTCGAATTACCAAACGCTTCACCTCGAGCAATCTGTACAACTTTCTCCGATCAATCTCTTTTGCGATTTTTTTTCTTCCCCCAAAAACTTCAAATTCGTAGACTTTGCTTTCTTGTTCAAGCTTTATGCAGATAAAGCAATGCTTTGTATCTCTTTCCCCAAACTCCATCACGATTTACTGCCTTAGTAAAGCACCCAAATTGAAGCCCGTTTTCTTTCTTAATTGTCAAAGTTGTAACCTATGTGTTATCCGTGTAGCGTGCTGCTTCTTTTACTTTAATCTTACTATTGCTAATAAAATTAACCTATTGCTTATATATCCTCTAGGCCCTTGAAACAGAGTTGTAAAATGAATGGGCTTAGCCCACTTTCCCACGATTTCCCTGCACTTCTTAGATACAAATAAAATAGGAAATCAAATAGCTTACTTTATTTCTCCAAGTATATTTGTAAACATTAGCTATGTAGAATACGTCCGGAGCATTTTAGGTTGGGCCTACTTAATTAACTAATCTATATTCCTTTCAAAGATGCAAATTAATGCTCCTATCCTTATTGTCAGGTATGAGCCAAAAATGTGTATAAATGTATGAATTTATTAAATAAGTACTCATGGCTATATCTTGCTTCTTTCTCTGAGTATCGCCCAAAATATATGTATATGAGTATAAATAAATAATCTAATACGAAACTATAACTAAGGAAATAATCCAAAAGTTCATTTTTGAAAGAAAAAAAAATATCGGGTTGTTATATAGTGACTCTTAGAAGTTCGTGAATTGACACCAATTTCTCGGTAGTCGTGTATAAGCATTTGGGTAATTATAACTTTTCGCATTTCATTAATTCGTTAGGTTTCATATTATTGTCATTTAGCAAATTGCTTAAAGAGTTAGCTTATTTAATTTCTATATGTTGGCTTTCCTAGCAACCGAAAGGTTAGGCGCCGTCATGATCCCGAAGGTGGAAAATCCGGGTCGTGACAAGTGCAATTGAGAGAACCGAAATGAGAATTGAGAATGAAAGAAATCATGATTGCATTAATGAAAGCTATTACAGAAAAGCAACACAGTGTCGAGGGGGAGAGATACCAGTACAGAGAATTATTTGCTTGCTAGAAAGTTTGATTGTTTGATCCCCCTAATAGTGCTTAAAAAAATAAACTAAAGTTACAAGACTTGACCTAACTAAGCTAGAGAATCATAATGGGAGTACATGAAATAAAACTACTCTATATTTACAATGAAAATGACTTAGTTTTCTACAAGGTAGAAACAGGTCCATTGTCAGCAACCTTGTCTTTGGCATCACGGTCTGCGCGCGCGGCGCTGTTGGCATCTGCCTGTGGCTGGGCTCTGGCGAGGGTTATCGATGGGGTGACAGAGGCACATGCGCGCTTGTCACTTGGCGCAACCAAGATCACGGAGCCGTCCATAGCGCTAGGCGTTGGGAGGTTTGCTAGGACGTCATGGGGCGCGTCCAAAGGGTCATGTGGCATGGCTAGAAAGCCGCCCACATGAATTACATTTAGGGGTGTCAATGGTTTGGTTCGGCCGATTATTTTATAAAATTTGTGTCATACCAATTTTTCGGTTATTCTATTATTTATAACCAAAATTAGACTTTTCGAAACCATCCCAAACATGTCGGTTTCTCTTCGGTAATTTTTTTAAATGTCATGTAAAAATCACTAATAGAAGTAGAATGCAAATCATACATACTTTTATAGGACTTAGCAAAACTCTCTAGACATTTTTTCAGTTTAAAAGATAATAAATTAAGAAAATATAAAAGATGGCTAGAGTATAGATCTATCAACTATTCTACATAAGCATAAAAGAAACTAAGCAAATACAAAAAAAAAATATAAATTACACGAGTAGAAAGATATTACCCAAGCTGGGTCTCAAGAATAAAGTCTACAGAAAATTAAATATTCAAAAAGATAAATCTAAATTATACGAAAGGAAACATATTCAATACATTGTAGTTTGCTACTCATAATCGCTACAATACCTTGTATTTTGCTAGTGAATATGCTGAAAATAATTTAGTTTCAATAGGAGTAGCATAATAGGTTTGGAATTAGGATTTTAAGTTTAATTACTTGTTGGCTTGTAACTATTTCATAATTCCAAGGCCCCATAATTTAATGCTTTATTATTTTTAAACTTAATATATAAATATATTTTTTACATTGTAAATTTATTCGGTACGGTTCGGAATATTTTCGGTTTATTTTCATAAAATAAAAAACCTACCCTAATTATCGGTATGGTTATAGATTTATATAAAAAACCTACGATTTTATTGAAAGAAAGCTAAAAATCGGTTCGGTAAGGTATGGTTCGGTCGGTTTAGTCAATTTTTAAATATCCATTGACATCCCTAATTACATTGGAAGAAATTACATTTAAAAGAAGGACAACAAGATGACAATTTTTTTAAAAGATTAATTATTTTCAAGCATAGGTATGGTAGGGGGAGAAAATGAAGGAAATAATTGTGATGACCTTCATCACTTGTTTTGAAATAAAATTATTTCTTTCGAAGCCTTAAAACCCTCTTTTAACATCACCTCGATTTGCATGCGCAGTCCGGGCGTGTAGCCGGAAAGCCTAAATGTGAAAATCTGTGAAAAATGATAAATTTTAACTATAAAATGAATTAATTTGACTTCGGTCAATGTTTTGGGTAAACAGACCCGGACCCATGATTTGACGGTCCCGGAGGGTCCGTAGGAAAATATGGGACTTGAGCTATGCCCGAAATCGAATTCCGAGGTCTCAAACCAGAGAAATGAATTTTTGAAAGAAATTATTTTCTGAAAAATATAAAGGTTTTTGAAAGTGAAATGCTATGTGAAACCTGTGGTATCGGGCCCGTATTATAGTTCCGGAGCCCGGTACAGGTTTGATATGATTTATATGTGTTGTCAGTAAAGTTTGGTAAGAAACGGAACCCATTTGGCGTGATTCGGACCTTAAATGCAAAATTTGATGTTTAAGAAGTTTTGATAAATTTCATTGATATTGAGGTTTAATTCGATATTTCTGATGTTATTTGGCGATATGAGTACACGAATAAGTCCGTGGGATATTTTTTAGGTTGTGTATATATTTGGTTTGGAGCCCCGGGGGCTCGAGGGAGTTTCAGATAGGTTTCCGGGGTGTCTTAGGCTTAAACATGGCTAGTTCTGTCCGCACTGGTTTTGTGTTGTCCGCACTGGTGGTTATGCGGCCGTAGTGGATCTTGTGCGGTCCGCACAGGTTCACTGTGACTGTGCGGCCGCAGTTGATTTTGTGCGGTCCACACAGGGAGTCTGAGAGGGGTATATTAAGACGGGATTTTCAGTTATTTTTCATTTTTCAAAACCCCAAAAACATAAGAGGCAAATTTTCAAACAACTTTTCTTCTCATAAACATTGGTAAGTGATTTCTAACTCATTTTCTTCAGTCATTAACATCTTTTCACATAAAAATCAATGATTTTCATGGGGGAAATTGGATGTTTTGGGTAGAACCTAGGTTTTTCAAAAGTTGGAGATTTGGTGTCACGACCCGGATTTCCCACCATCGGGTGTCGTGATGGCGCCTACTATCGGAGCTAGGCAAGCCAAATATTTAAAATACCTTTCCTGCTTTCTTTCAAACAATATAATAAACGAGACAAAATTTAAGCGGAAGACTTTAAATCTAAAGCAACTGAAAACCAAAAGTGCGGAAGTTTAATACACATCACTACCCAAGGTCTGGTGTCACTAGCTCACGGACTACTACAGAATACTACAAAAAATGTCTGAAAGGAAATACATCATGTTTGTCTAATACAAGATGAACAAACGAAAAACATGGAAAGGGACTTCGGCTTGCGAACACCAGCTAGGCTACCTCGAGAGTCCCTGGACTGAAGATAGCTCCCAGAAATCCTACTGTTGTGGTCCGTAAGCTGCTCCCTGATCTGTGCACAAAAATGCACAGAGTGTAGCATCAGCACAACCGACCCTATGTGCTGGTAAGTGTCTGGACTAACCCCGGCAAAGTAGTGACGAGGCTAAACAGGACCTACTACAATTAACCTGTACAGATATATATACAAGTGCAAGAAAAAAACAATAACAAGACAATACAAAGTAAAGCTAGGAGGGGACATGCTATCGGGGAGTAACAGGTAAAAATGAAATATCGGAAATAAGCAGAAGAGACTCTGGTTCCCATGATATATATATATATATATAAGTGGACGGCGTGTCACACGATCCCATAATATCATATATAAGTGGACGGCGTACCACACGATCCCATAATATCATATAATAAGTGGACGGCGTGCCACATGATCCCATAATATCATATATAAGTGGACGGCGTGCCACACGATCCCATAATATCATATATAAGTGGACGGCGTGCCACACGATCCCATAATATCATATATAAGTGGACGGCGTGCCACAAGATCCCATAATATCATATATAAGTGGACGGCGTGCCACACGATCCCAGAATATCATATATAAGTGGACGGCGTGCCACACGATCCCATAATATCATATATAAGTGGACGACGTGCCACACGATCCCATAATATAGTTCATAATATCTGACTTCATATAGTAGACCCCTTCAGGGGAGAATAACAACTCAATACTTTTAACCCGGCAAGGGTACAGCTAACAGCCCAAAATATCCCGACAAGCGAGAATATATATATCAGTCTACACATCTCGGCAAGGGAGTATTCACAACACATTCTCCTTTTTAAATCCGTTCTTCCTCAACTAACACATTCATGTTCGAGCTAACGCTCCAAAAGTACACCAATCACAATTTTACCTCAATCGTTCACATTATATGAAACTCATCAAATAAACAAGGAGCTTGTGTCACATTATTCGAATTAAAAGCAATCAAGACTCACGGTCATGCTAGACTCCGGTGCATAGATAACCGTCACCATGCCGATACACCGTACTCCACATTAGCAAGTAGCAAATATCATCCTAATCTGAATCCCTCAAGCCAAAGTTAGAACAAACACTTACCTCGAATGCTCTAAACTCAACTCACACTTCTAGTATAGCTTTACCTCTTGATTCCACCACCAATCCGCTCGAATCTAGTCATAAGTTACTTAATCACATTAATAATTACTAAATGAATCATCCCCAATGCATGAAAATAGATTTTTCAAGGTTTTTCCCAAAAAGGTCAAAAATACCCCCGGACCCACGTGGCCGAAACTCGAGGTTCGGACCAAAACCCAGTTACTCATTCCCCCATGAATCCAAATATATGATTTGTTTAGAAATCGGACCCCAAATTGAGGTCCAACTTCTCAATTTGTAGAAAACCTAGTTTCTACCCAAAACACCCAATTTTCCCCATGAAAATCTTTGATTTGAAGTTGAAATTATGTTAAAAGATGTTAAGGAATAAAGAAATTAAGTTAGAAATCACTTACCAATCGTTTTGGGGAAGAAAAGCTGTTGGGAAAATCGCCTCTTAGGTTTTGGGTTATTGAAAAGTGAAAAATGACTAAGATTTTCCGAACTTGTATACCTTTCTAAGGACCTGGCGCGGACCGCACAAAAATGTGTTGCGGCCGCGCCGAGTGGGAGAAAAATTGGGGCTTCTCTCAACCCTTCCAGCGTGGACCGCACTATTTTGGTGCGCGGCCGCGCTGGTTAACCTGAAACCCTAGCCCTCAGACTCAGCCACGCGGACCGCACAAAAATGCATCGCGGTCGCGCGGCTCCAGCACGGACCGCGCGGAAATGACCGCGGCCGCGCTCGTGTCTGCAACACCTGAACCTGCATTTTCTTAAGTCCAAGACCTCCCGGGCCCCATTCAAAACTCACCCGAGCCCTCGGGGCTCCAAACCAAACATGCACACAACCTTAAAAACATCTTACGGACTTACTCGTGCGATCAAATCGCCAAAATAACATCATATACATAGGATCAAGCCTCAAACACATGATTTTCTTTCTTCAACTTTCATAACTCAAATTCTCCATTTTAAGTCCGAAACACGTCATATGACGTCCGTTTTTAGCCAAACTTTACAGATAGTGCTTAACACATATTTAAGACTTGTACCGGGCGTCGGAACCAAAATACGAGCCCGATACCTATATTTTCTAACTCCTTTTCATTTCAAATTTTCATATCAAATTTCAGAAAATAATTTCTTTCAAAAATTCATTTCTCGGGCTTGGGACCTCGGAATTTGATTCTGGGCACACGCCCAAGTCCCATATTTTCCTACGGACCCTCCGGGATCTTCGAATCACCGGTCCGGGTCTGTTTACCCAAAATATTGACCGAAGTCAACATTATGCATAATAATACCAAAATTTATCAAAGTTTTCACAAAATCCACATATTCTAACATAAAAACTTTCCGGCTACACGCCCGAACTACACATGCAAATCGAGGCGACTAAAAGCGAGGTTTTCAAGGCCTCGGGAGCACGGAACAAGGAAGAATTACGGTGATGACCCCTTGGGTCGTCACATTCTCCACCTCTAAAACAATCGTTCGTCCTCGAACGGACAAAAGAAAGAAGTACCTGAGTCGGGAAATAAATGAGGATAACGGCTCCGCATATCGGACTCAGACTCCCAGGTCGATGCCTCAGGAGGCTGACCTCTCCACTGAACACGCACCGAAGGAAAACTCTTCGACCTCAACTGTCGAACCTGCCGGTCTAGAATAGCCACCGGCTCCTTCTCATATGACAGATCCTTGTCCAATTGGACAGTGCTGAAATTTAACACGAGCGATGGATATCCGCGATACTTCAGGAGTATAGATACATGAAACACAGGATGCACAGCTGACAAGCTAGGTGGCAAGGCAAGTCTATAAGCCACCTCTCCCACACGATCAAGAATCTCAAATGGACCGATGAACCTAGGGCTGAGCTTGCCCTTCTTCCCAAATCTCATCACGCCCTTCATAGGCGATATACGGAGCAATACTCGCTCACCAACCATGAAAGCAACATCTCTGACCTTGCGGTCTGCATAACTCTTCTGTCTGGACTGAGCTGTACGAAGTCTATCCTGAATAATCCTGACCTTGTCCAAGGCTTCCTGAACCATATCCGTACCCAATAATCGAGCCTCTCCCGGCTCAAACCATCCAACTGGAGACCGACATCGCCTACCATACAACGCCTCATACGGAGCCATCTGAATGCTGGACTGCTAGCTGTTGTTGTAGGTGAACTCTGCTAAAGGCAAAAACTAGTCCCACGAGCCTCCAAAATCAATGACACAGGCTCGGAGCATGTCCTCAAGAATCTGAATAGTCCTCTCGGACTGACCGTCCGTCTGGGGATGAAATGTTGTACTCAACTCAACCTGGGTGCCCAACTCTCGCTGAACCGCTCTCCAGAAATGCGAGGTAAACTGCGTACCCCGATCCGAAATGATAGATAGCGGCACCCCATGAAGGCGAACAATCTCCCTGATATAAATCTCGGCTAACCTTTCGGACGAATGGGTGGCTGCAACAGGAACAAAATGCGTTGACTTGGTCAGCCTATCAACAATGACCCAACTGCATCAAACTTTTTCCGAGTCATCGGAAGTCCAGTAACGAAATCCATTGTAATCCTCTCCCACTTCCACTCGGGAAGTGCAATCCTCTGAAATAGACCACCAGGTCTTTGATGCTCGTACTTAACCTGCTGACAATTCAAACACCGAGCCACATGCACAACAATGTCTTTCTTCATCTTACGCCACCAATAGTGTTGCCTCAGATCCTGATACATCTTCGCGGCACCCGGGTGAATAGAATACCGAGAACTGCGGGCCTCCGCTAAGATCAACTCTCGAATCCCATCAACATTGGGCACACAAAATCGCCCCTACAATCTCAATACACCATCATCATCTAAGGTTACTTTCTTGGCACCTCCACGCTACACCGTGTCTCTCAAGACACACAAATGGGGATCCTCAAACTGCCGCTTGCGGATACGCTTTAATAGTGAGGAACAAGCAACCGTGCAAGCTAACACTCTGCTAGGCTCAGAAATATCCAACCTCACAAGACGATTGGCCAAGGCCTGAACATCCAAAGCAAGCGATCTCTGGCTGACTGGAATATAAGCAAGACTACCCATGCTGGTGGACTTCCTGCTCAATGCATCGGACACCACATTGGCCTTCCCCGGGTGGTATAAGATAGTAACATCATAATCCTTTAGCAACTCTAACCACCTCCTCTGCCTCAAATTCAACTCTTTCTGCTTGAACAGATACTGAAGACTCTTGTGATCAGTGTAAACCTCACACACCTCATCATATAAGTAATGTCTCCAGATCTTCAAGGCATGAACAATGGCTGCCAACTCGAGATCATGAACCGGATAATTCTTCTCGTGGATCTTCAACTGCCTCGAAGCATAAGCAATGACTTTGCCTTCCTGCATCAACACTGCACCAAGCCCAATACGAGACGCATCACAATAGACCGTATATGGCCCTGAACCTGTGGGCAAAACCAATACTGGTGCCATAGTCAGAGCCGTCTTGAGCTTCTGAAAGCTCGCCTCACACTCGTCCGACCACCTGAACTGGACACCCTTCTGGGTCAATCTGGTCATAGGGGCTGCAATGGATGAAAACCCCTCCACGAACCGACGGTAGTAACCTGCTAACCCCAGGAAACTCCGAATATCCGTAGCTGAAGCTGGTCGAGGCCAGTTCTTGACTGCCTCTATCTTCTTCGGGTCTACCTGAATACCTGCTGCTGATACGACATGACCCAGGAATGCGACCGAACTCAACCAAAACTCGCACTTTGAGAACTTAGCATACAACTGACTATCCTTTAGGGTCTGAAGGACCACTCTGAGGTGCTGCTCATGGTCCTCCTGACTGCGGGAGTATATAAGAATATCGTCAATGAAGACTATCACGAACAAGTCCAAATAAGGTCTGAACACTCAGTTCATCAACTCCATGAACGTTGTTGGGGCATTAGTCAATCCAAATGACATGACCAAAAACTCATAGTGCCCATACCAAGTGCGAAATACTGTCTTAGGGACATCAGACGCCTTAATCCTCATCATGTGGTAGCCAGATCTCAAATCTATCTTTGAAAACACCCTCACACCCTGAAGCTGGTCGAATAAATCGTCGATCCTCGGCAGTGGGTACTTATTCTTAATTGTAACCTTGTTCAATTGCCGGTAATCGATGCACATTCTCATCGAACCATCCTTTTTCTTAACAAACAACACCGGCGCACCCCAAGGCGAAACACTGGGTCTAATGAAACCTTCCTCAAGAAAATCCTGCAGCTGTTCCTTTAACTCTTTCAACTCCGGTGGGGCCATACGATATGGCGGGATAGAAATGGGCTGAGTGTCCGGGGCCAAATCAATACAAAAGTCGATATCCCTGTCGGGCGGCATACCCGGCAAGTCTGAAGGGAAAACCTCAGGAAACTCCCGAACAACGGGCACAGAATCAATAGAAGGGGCCTCCGCGCTAGAATCGCGAACATACGCCAAGTAGGCCAAACATCCCTTCTCGACCATACGCCGAGCTTTCACATACGAGATAACACTGCGGGTACAATGACCAGAAGTCCCTCTCCACTCTAAACAGGGTAAATCCGATAAGGCTAAGGTCACGGTCTTGGCATGGCAATCCAAGATAGCATGGTACGGGGATAACCAATCCATCCCCAATATAACATCAAAGTCGACTCTCAAGACCCCCAAACACTATGATACAAGAACGATGAACTTGGTCGACCACAATAGAATCACCCACCGGTGTTGACACATAAACAGGAATACTCAACGAGTCACTAGGCATAACCAAATAGGGTGCAAAATAGGACGACACATATGAATACGTAGATCCGGGATCAAATAGCACAGAAGCATCCCTATCACAGACCAGAATAGTACCTGTAATCACAGCATCTGATGACTCAGCCTCTGGCCTGGCTGGCAAAGCATAACAATGGGGCTGGGCCCCACCTCCCTGAATCATATCCCTGGGACGATCTGTTGTTGGTTGACCCCTACCTCTAGCAGTCTGGGCTCCACCTCTAAGACCTCTACCTCCACCTCTATGTCCTCTACCCCCGCCTCTAGCTGGCTGGGCAGGCTGTGGGGCAACTGGTGCCTGGATCATCGGGCGAGGACCCTGCTGCTGCGAGCTGCTGGAAGCTCGAGGGCAATATCTGGCAATGTGACTCACATTGCCGCAAGTATAACAAGCCCTCGGCTACTGAGAATGACGGAGTGGTAGTGCACTGATAGGTGCTGATGGTGAACTGAAGAGCTACTGGTCAGAATACTGCGGCTGAGAACCACGACCACCTGGTGTACCATGAGAAGCCTGGAGAGCTGATTGAAAGGGCCTCGAAGGATGGCCTCTACCATAAGAATCCCTACCTCCAGACGAGGTACCACTGAATCTACCCGAATGACGGGGCCTCTTATCAGACCCATGACCACCTCCCTGAGCAAGTGCCATTTCTATCTGGCGGGCACCATCTGCCGCCTTCTGAAATGAAATCTCACTACCGGCACTCATGGCCATCTGAACACGGATCGGCTGGGCCAACCCATCAATAAACCTCCGCACCCTCTCTCTATTGGTGGGGAGTATCACAATGGCATGACGAGCAAGATCAATGAACCGGGTCTCATACTGTGTGACCGTCATAGGACCCTGCTGGAGACGCTCAAACTGCCTGCGAAGAGCATCTCGCTGAGTAACTGGAAGAAACTTCCCCAGAAATAACTCTGAAAACTGATCCCAGGTCAATGATGGTGACCCTACTGGCCTGGCTAAACAGAAATCCCTCCACCACGTCTTGGCGGATCCTGCCAGGCGAAAAGTGGCGAAGTCGACCCCATTGGTCTCTACAATGCCCATAGTCCGTAGAACCTCATGACAGCTGAATATGAAATCTTAAGCATCCTCTGAGGGGGTGCCACTATATGTGGTTGTGAAGAGCTTGGTGAAACGATCAAGCCTCCACAAAGCATCCGCGGACATAGCCGCACCATCGCTGGACTGAGCCGCAATACCTGGCTGGGGTGTCACAGCTGGCTGAACTGCTGGAACCTGAGCCTGAGGAGCTACCGGCTCTAGAACTGCTGGAACCTGAGCCTGAGGAGCTACTGGCTGGGGTGTCACAGCTAGCTCCAGCCACATCTCAGGATGGGGGAGGAATTCAGACTCCCGATAGAAGAGGAAGCATGTGTCCTCGCCATCTGCGAAAGAACAGAGTGGAAAGACAATCAGTACTTGAGAAACAGAATCGCACGACAAGAATGAACAAGGTGAAGTTTTCCTAACTCAGTAGCCTCTGCGGGATAAATACAGACGTCTCCGTACCGATCCCTCAGACTCTACTGAGCTTGTCCGTGAGTTGTGAGACCTAAGTAACCTAGTGCTCTGATACCAACTTGTCACGACCCGGATTTCCCACCATCGGGTGTCGTGATGGCGCCTACTATCGAGCTAGGCAAGCCAAATATTTAAAACACCTTTCCTGCTTTCTTTCAAACAATATAATAAACGAGACAAAATTTAAGCGGAAGACTTTAAATCTAAAGCAACTGAAAACAAAAAGTGCGGAAGTTTAATACACATCACTACCCAAGGTCTGGTGTCACTAGCTCACGGACTACTACAGAATACTACAAACACTGTCTGAAAGGAAATACATCATGTTTGTCTGATACAAGATGAACAAACAAAAAACATGGAAAGGGACTTCGGCCTGCGAACGACAGCTAGGCTACCTCGAGAGTCCCTGGACTGAAGATAGCTCCCAGAAATCCTACTGCTGTGGTCCGTAAGCTGCTCCCTGATCTGTGCACAAAAATGCACAGAGTGTAGCATCAGCACAACCGACCCCATGTGCTGGTAAGTGTCTGGCCTAACCCCGGCGAAGTAGTGACGAGGCTAAACAGGACCTACCACAATTAACCTGTACAGATATATATACAAGTGCAAGAAAAAAAACAATAACAAGATAATACAAAGTAAAGCTAGGAGGGGACATGCTATCGGGGAGTAACAGGTAAAAATGAAATATCGGAAATAAGCAGAAGAGACTCTGGTTCCCATGATATATATATATATATATATATATATATATATATATATATATATATATATATATATATATATATATATAAGTGGACGGCGTGCCACACGATCCCATAATATCATATATAAGTGGACGGCGTGCCAAACGATCCCATAATATCATATATAAATGGACGGCATGCCACACGATCCCATAATATCATATATAAGTGGACGGCGTGCCACACGATCCCATAATATCATATATAAGTGGACGGCGTGCCACACGATCCCATAATATAGTTCATAATATCTGACTTCATATAGTAGACCCCTTCAGGGGAGAATAACAACTCAATACCTTTAACCCGGCAAGGGTACAGCTAACAGCCCAAAATATCCCGACAAGGGAGAATATATATATCAGTCTACATATCCCGGCAAGGGAGTATTCACAACACATTCTCCTTTTTAAATCCATTCTTCCTCAACTAACACATTCATGTTCGAGCTAACGCTCCAAAAGTACACCAATCACAATTTTACCTCAACCGTTCACATTATATGAAACTCATCAAATAAACAAGGAGCTTGTGTCACATTATTCGAATTAAAAGCAATCAAGACTCACGGTCATGCTAGACTCCGGTGCATAGATAACCGTCACCATGCCTATACACCGTACTCCACATTAGCAAGTAGCAAATATCATCCTAATCCTATTCCCTCAAGCCAAAGTTAGAACAAACACTTACCTCGAATGCTCTAAACTCAACTCACGCTTCTAGTATAGCTTTACCTCTTGATTCCACCATCAATCCGCTCGAATCTAGTCATAAGTTATTTAATCACATTAATAATTACTAAATGAATCATCCCCAATGTATGAAAATAGATTTTTCAAGGTTTTTCCCAAAAAGGTCAAAAATACCCCCGGACCCATGTGGTCGAAACTCGAGGTTCGGACCAAAACCCGGTTACTCATTCCCCATGAATCCAAATATATGATTTGTTTTTAAATCGGACCCCAAATTGAGGTCCAACTTCTCAATTTGTAGAAAACCTAGTTTCTACCCAAAACACCCAATTTTCCCCATGAAAATCTTTGATTTGAAGTTGAAATTATGTTAAAAGATGTTAAGGAATAAAGAAATTAAGTTAGAAATCACTTACAAATCATTTTGGGGAAGAAAAGTTGTTGGGAAAATCGCCTCTTAGGTTTTGGGTTTTTGAAAAGTGAAAAATGACTGAGATTTTCCGAACTTGTATACCTTTCTGAGGACCTGGCGCGGACCGCACAAAAATGTGTTGCGGCCGCGCCGAGTGTGAGAAAAATTGGGGCTTCTCTGAACCCTTCCAGCGCGGACCGCACTGTTTTGGTGCGTGGGCGCGTTGGTTAACCTGAAACCCTAGCCCTCAGACTCAGCCACGCAGACCGCACAAAAATACATCGCGGCCGCGCGGCTCCAGCGCAGACCGCACGGAAATGACCGCGGCCGCGCTGGTGTCTGCAACACCTGAACCTGCATTTTCTTAAGTCCAAGACCTCCCGGGCCCCATTCAAAACTCACCCCGAGCCCTCGGGGCTCCAAACCAAACATGCACACAACCTTAAAAACATCTTACTGACTTACTCGTGCGATCAAATCGCCAAAATAACATCATATACATAGGATCAAGCCTCAAACACATGATTTTCTTTCTTTAACTTTCATAACTCAAATTCTCCATTTTAAGTCCGAAACACGTCATATGACGTCCGTTTTTAGCCAAACTTTACAGATAGTCCTTAACACATATTTAAGACTTGTACCGGGCGTCGGAACCAAAATATGAGCCCGATAACTATATTTTCTAACTCCTTTTCATTTCAAATTTTCATATCAAATTTCAGAAAATAATTTCTTTCAAAAATTCATTTCTCGGGCTTGGGACCTCGGAATTTGATTCCCGGCACACGCCCAAGTCCCATATTTTCCTACGGACCCTCCGGGACCGTCGAATCACCGGTCCGGGTCCGTTTACCCAAAATGTTGACCGAAGTCAACATTATGCATATTAATACCAAAATTCATCAAATTTTTCACAAAATCCACATATCCTAACATAAAAACTTTTCGGCTACGCGCCCGAACTGCGCATGCAAATCGAGGCGACTAAAAACGAGGTTTTCAAGGCCTCGAGAGCACGGAACAAGGAAGAATTACGGTGATGACCCCTTGGGTCGTCACATTTGGACCTCGATTTGAGGTCTGATTTCAAAATAAATTAAATATTTGAGTTCGTGGGGGAATGGGTAATCGGGTTTTGGTTCGAAACTCGGGTTTTAACCATGTGGGTCCGGGGGAGATTTTTGACTTTTTGGGTAAAACTTTAGAAAACTCATTTTCATGCATTCAAATTGATTCATTTAGCGTTTATTGATGTAATTAAGTAACTTGTGACTAGATACGAGCAAATTGGTGGTGGAATCAAGAGTTAAAGCTATAATTGAGTCGTGAATTGTGTTCGTGGCATCGAGGTAAGTGTTTGGTCTAACCTTAGCTTGAGGGATTAGGAGTTGAGTCTTATTTGCTATGTGGTAATTGTTGAGTACGACGTATAGGCATGGTGACGACTATCTATACGTTGGTGTCTAACATGCCCGTGAGTCTTTATATTGTGATTATCATGACTTTGTCGTATCTTTCATGCCTTGGTGATGGTTTCTAATTGTTGTATAAAGTTTGTGGAAAGAATTGTGACCTATGAACATTGAGGAGCGTTGGCTCAAGTTGTATAATGAATTGTGAAGGTACAAGTGATAATTGAACCTCTAGAGCATTGACTCGAGTTGTGAAGTGAATTGTAAAGTAAAAGTGAGAAAGAGAAGAGATCATTATGTTATCACCATTGCCGGGCTATTGTTGATTTATTTGTTATCTCCCTTGTCGGGATGTGGATGCTATTGATGTTGTTCCCTTGCCAGAATTTAATTATTGACTTGTTGCTCCCTTGCCGGGATTTTTATTGCAAAATTCCTTTATTTCATTGCCCTATTGTTTGCGATTGTTGTTTGGGTGAGGAAGAGAGTTAAAGCATGAAGGGTGATGTCGTGCATTGTTTGTTTTGTGAGGAAAGAGTGTAAAACACGAAGGGTTATGCCGTGTATTATTGTGAGGAAAGAGTGTAAAGCACGAAGGGTGATGTCGTGCCGCCCGATGTACCATTCCGTGCCGATTTTATTGATTATATGGTGAGGAAAGAGAGTAAAAGCACGAAGGGTGATGTCATGAACATTTTTATTATATGATTGCTTTGGTGAGGACGAGAGTAAAAGCACAAAAGGGTGATGCCGTGCATTTATTGATTTCTGATTCTTTGTTGATATCCGAGTTATGTTATTTCTTTCGTCTATTTGATGTCTTTCTACTCGGAATTGTTATCTCCCCCACAGCATGCTCCCCCTCTCATTTTGTCTGGTTATTTCTGTACTTCCTTTTCCGCTGTATATGTATTTGAATTGCACATGTTATTTGATAGTCTGGTCCTAGCCTCGTCACTACTTCGCCGAGGTTAGGCTAGACACTTACCAGCACATGGGGTCGGTTGTGCTGATACTATACTCTGCACTATGTGCAGATCCCGGGAGCAGCTTTTGGACCGTAGTGTGGAGGCTACCTTCAGTCTACGCGGAGATCCAAGGTAGACCTGCAGGCGTCCGCAGGCTCTGGCGCCTCCTCTATTCCTATTTCCTGTTTCATTTTCCTTTTATTCAGAAACAGTGTATTGTCATTTTCTTCAGACTTTGTATGTCGTAAATCTTAGACCGCCTGTGACACTATGACATTAGGTTTTGGATGCTTTAGGTTTTAAGAGTTGTAATAGATGCATATTTCAGATATTTATTGTTATCTTCCGCTTAATTATTTAAAGTTTCGTTGTTTTCATGTTATCGTCTTATATTTTTGAAGAAATAATTGAGTAATGAAATAAGTAGTTAAATGATTGGCTTGCCTAGCTCACATTAGTAGGCGCCATCACGATTCCCGAGGGTAGAAAATCCGGGTCGTGAAAATATTAGTCGCCAAATCCCTAATACCATAATTGGAGCTGCCAATTAAGAACCCACATACTGTCTTCAGTTGTATTTTAACAACTATTTGTTGCATTTCTCAAAGTGTAGGAATCTTTTTTGTCTTTTTTTTTTTTCCTTCTCAATTTTTGGTTTTTTCCTTTCATTTCATATTTTACATTACTATTTTTTTCTCTTTTTCATTAATGACGCTTATAGCTTATATTTTTCCCAGATATGAATTGGTACCAGATGTTATGAAGAATAAAATGTGAGTACCAGCCAAATTGAAATGTGAGGGAATCTTTTGTGATCCCCCGTGTAAGCAAATTATGGGTCTATCTATACTATATTAAAAGCACGAAGGCCCTTAGCGAAATGTCGTTTGCCTTTTTTACCCTTTAAAATTGAAATTCACACTAGACAAAATAGTCATTTAATTATTCTCCTAATATTTAGTTCTTTGAAATTGACTAAAATTTTTGTTATTAAATTATTTTCCATTGAACTAGGTAGAAACCCTAAAATTTAGGACTTTAAAATCAATTAAAACTTTACCTAACTTAAATATTTTCCTTATTTGAATTATATATGTCACATAATTATAATTCTTACATGTTACTTTCATGGATATATATTCTGTGGAAAAAAAAAATAACGTGTGTTTTAAATAAAATTAAAGTAAATAACTGATCCATCAATTTTATGCCTAATATTTGAAAAGGCACGTAAGAAATAGTGCATTTAAGTCATAGTTTTGATTTTAAAAAAATGAAAACATTAATGATAATTCATATTAAGGTGGCATGAATTTAGACTTTAAAAAGCAATTGTGACATTCTATTTTCTTTTAACAATAAGGACGTAGAATTTGAAATATACTTACAAGTTTTGTCCATTTTTATTGTCTAAATATTAAGAAATAATCAAATGATAATCGTTTTTAAATGTGACATTATTTTAAATGGTAGAATAAGTTGATCAATATATATTTTGTACACTAAAATAGAAATAGAAAAAGAACATATCTATGTAATTGGTCGCGAGTAAAAGTACTTTAGAAAGAAATTATAGGTAAAATAAGATAATAATTGAGCAAAAAATAATAATATAAAAATTGTTAATAATAATCGAGTTCGGATGCCTATATGATTATTAAGTTATCAGTAGAATAAGGTTACAGCTTTAGCAGTACCGTAAAATGAGTAAAGATAAAAAAAATTAATTGTTGGTAAACTATCTTACATAAATTTTTTAATAAGTAGCATGAAATATACATGCAATATACGTACTCAAGTCAGTAAAATTGAATGATTTTTTTACCTTTCAATCAAACGCTACTCCTATAACTTTTTTTGTACAACAAAGCAAGCAAGAGAAACAATTAGACTAGATCAAACTCCTAAGAAAGAACTACTCTTAATTTTATATAATAACATAAACATATTTTTGAATATTATTTATTTTATTTTCATTAACACGAGCGACACGCGCAATGCGCGTATGCTAAAACTAGTTTGAAAAGATATGTGTAGTTACCTGGTGGTATCTTTATGAATAATAGTTAAAACTTAGGATTAAAAAGAAAATCCAGTTGGTTGTAAGGTCCCTCTTTCTGATAGAAAACATTTTATAGGTCCCTCTTTCTGATAGTACATTTCTAAAATAAAAAATAAAAACGCTATTTATGTTATAAAATATAACCCAAAATAACAATATAGAACAAGCAAAAACAAACTAAGAGATATAGAGAGAAAGAGAGGAAGAGAGATTCTTATTTCTTCTTCAATTGTGTATTTTTCCTATCTATTATAAGGCCTTTATATAGGCATAAAAAATGAAGAAAATATGTCATGGAATATGTCATTGAACATACAAATTATGTCATTGAATATGTCATTAAGCATTTTAGCTAAAGATCATGGAAGAAGAGTAGACATCCACCATAATGTGATATTCATCATAACACTCCCCCTTGGATGTTCATAGATAATGTGCCTTGTTGAAAACTCTCTAAAAAAAATATTGGGATGTACATAATTATTTTTTATATGCATTGTTTGTTGCCTCATTAAATACCTTACCAGGAAAACCCAGTGGGACAAAACCTTGGTTAAGGAAAAGAGTGCAGCGTATAGTTACTCCCCCTGATGAAAAATCACTTAATGTCTCGAAGACGACGCATTCCAATCTTATATATCAGCTTTTCAAATATTGAGGTTGGTAATGCCTACAGATCAGCCAAATTATCACTTGAACGAATTTGTTGTACATCTATTTCACCATTCTTCTGAAGATCATGAGTGAAAAAGAATTTTGGTGAAATGTGTTTTGTTCTATCTCCTTTGATATATCCTCCTTTCAATTGAGCTATGCATGCAGCATTGTCTTCATACAATATTGTTGGAATATTCTCTTTCGAAGAAAAACCACATGTTTGCTGAATGTGTTGAGTTATAGATCTTAACCAAATGCATTCTCGACTTGCTTCGTGAATGGCTATTATCTCTGCATGATTTGAAGAAGTAGCAACCATAGTTTGTTTTGTCGAACGCCATGATATGGCTGTACCTCCACTTGTAAATAAATAGTCTATCTGAGATCGACCTTTGTGTGGATCAGACAAATATCCTGCATCTGCATAACCAATCAATGATGGCTTGGATTCGTTTGAATAAAATAAACGCATATCAATGGTCCCTTGAAGGTATCTGAATATATGTTTAATACCATTCCAGTGTCTTTGTGTTGGCGAAGTACTAAATCTTGCCAATAAGCTTACTGAGAAAGCTATATCTGGTCGAAAATTATTGGCAAGATACATTAATGCCCCAATTGCACTAAGATATGGTACTTCGGCACCAAGAAGCTCTTCATCATTTTCATGAGGTCGGAATGGATCTTTCTTTATATCAAGTGATCTCACAACCATTGGGGTACTCAATGGATGTGCTTTATCCATATAGAATCGCTTTAAAATCTTTTCGGTATATGTTGATTGATGGACAAATATTCCATCTTTCATATACTCAATTTGTAGACCAAGACAAAATTTTGTCTTTCCAAGATCTTTCATTTCAAATTCTTTCTTCAAACAGTCTACTATTTTTGGAAGCTCCTCAGGAGTTCCAATGATATTTAAATCATCAACATACACAGCGATTATAACAAATTCAGATCCAGACCTTTTTATAAAGACACAAGGACAAATTGGATCATTCTTGTACCCTTCTTTCAACAGGTATTCACTCAGGCGATTGTACCACATACGACCTGATTGTTTCAATCCGTATAAAGATTTCTGAAGCTTTATTGAACAAGTTTCTCGAAAACTTTTATATGCTTCTGGCACTTTAAATCCCTCAGGTACTTTCATAAAAATTTCGTTGTCTAATGATCCATACAAATAGGCTGTAACAACATCCATTAGATGCATATCAAGTTTTTCTTGCACTGCCATATTTATGAGATACCTGAAGGTGATAGCATCCACTACAGGAGAATATGTCTCCATATAATCAATTCCAGGCCTTTGGGAAAACCCTTGTGCCACAAGTCGTGCTTTATATCTAACGACTTCATTTTTATCATTTCGTTTCCGCACAAAAACCCATTTATACCCTACTGGCTTTATGCCTTCAGGTGTTCGAACTATGGGTCCGAAGACTTCACGTTTTCCAAGTGAAGTTAACTCTGCCTGGATAGCGTCTTTCCATTTTGGCCAATCATTTCTCTGTCTACATTCATTGACAGATTTTGGTTCAAGATCCTCATCTTGTTGCATTATTTCAACAGTAACATTATAAGCAAAAATGTTATCGATAACAACATTATTTCGGTTCCATCTTTTCCCGGTTGAGACGTAACTTATTGATATCTCTTCATTTTCATTATTTTCAGGTACCTGGACCTCCCCTAAGGTCTTATCATTTGTTACGTCTTGGGGCTCTGCATGAGCCACTACCTCCGTGTTATGTTCACTTTGATCATTTGCTCCTTTTCTTCTTCGAGGATTTTTATCTTTAGAACCGATTGGTCTACCACGTTTCAAGCATGGCTTAGACTCATTTGCTTTAATTAATTGTCCTGCCGGGATATCAACTCGAATTGGTGCATTAGCAGCTGGAATATGTGACTTGGTCACTCTTGGTAGGTCAGTGAATGCATCTGGCAATTGATTTGCAATATTTTGCAAATGAATAATCTTTTGAACCTCTTGTTCACATTGATTTGTTCGAGTATCTAAATGAGACAGTGATAATGCATTCCAATCTATATTCTTTTTCAGCTGCTTATTTTCTCCCCCTAATGTTGGATATACTGATTCATCAAAATGACAATCAGAAAATCTTGCCGTAAATAAATCTCCAGTCATCGGCTCTAGATATTTTATAATTGAAGGAGATTCATATCCAACATATATCCCCAACCTTCTTTGAGGACCCATCTTTGTGCGTTGTGGTGGAGCAATTGGAACATATATCGCACAACCAAAGATCCTAAGATGGGAAATATTTGGCTCCTGACCAAAAGCCAATTGTAATGGGGAGACTTTATGATAACTTGTGGGCCTTATCTGCACAAGTGATGCTGCGTGCAAAATAGCATGACCCCATACTGAAATGGGAAGTTTTGTTCTCATAAGCATTGGTCTAGCAATTAATTGGAGGCGTTTGATCAATGATTCTGCTAGACCATTTTGTGTATGAACATGAGCAACCGGATGCTCAATTGTTATCCCAGTTGAAATACAATAATCATTAAAGGCTTGGGATGTAAACTCACCAGCATTATCAAGACGGATTGTCTTAATTGCATAATCTGGAAACTGTGCTCTTAGCTTTATTATTTGAGCCAACAATCTCGCAAATGCCATATTGCGAGTTGATAGTAAGCACACATGTGACCATCTTGTAGATGCATCTATCAAAACCATATAATATTTGAATGGTCCACATGGAGGGTGAATGGGCCCACATATATCACCTTGTATACGTTCCAGAAATGCAGGGGATTCCATCCTAACTTTAATAGTTGATGGTCTAATAATTAATTTTCCTTGAGAACATGCAGCACAAGAGAATTCCTTAAATTGAAGAATTTTTTGATTCTTCATTGCATGTCCATGTGAATTCTCAATTATTTTACGCATCATATTAGAACCAGGATGGCCCAACCGGTCATGCCAAATAATAAAATTATCTTGATTAGTAAACTTCTTGTTTACTACGGCATGTGTTTCAATCCTGCTAATACTTGTGTAGTATAAGCCGGAGGAAAAAGCGGGTAACATTTCAAGCACATATTTCTTACCGGACGTTATTGTAGTAATATAAAGATATTCAATCTTTTCATCATTTGTAGTCTCAATATGATAGCCATTTTGGCGAATATCTTTGAAACTTAATAAGTTTCTTTGAGATTTACTACAATATAGTGCTTCATCAATAGCCAAATTTGTTCCTCCTGGTAGTAATAAATTGGCTCTTCCAGAACCTTCAATTAATCTTGTACTACCGGATATTGTATTAACATTCGCTTCTTTCATTACCAAATAAGAGAAATATCTCTTATCTTTTAAAATAGTGTGTGTTGTAGCACTATCCAGAAGACATATATCATCTTTATTAATCTTGAGTCCAACTGAAGACTGTGGAATTTTCATATTCTTCATAAAAAAAAGACAAATAATACATCATAAGAAATATGAAAGACAAGCAAAAAAAAACATTAAGAAATACATTAGAAATATAGAAACTAGCAACACATGATGCATTAGGAAAATACACTCAAGAAAAAAATAAACTAGTTGCAAACATAAACATAACAACTTTTATAACTTCATTCCCCAGTAAGATGATTCATTCTTCAGTCAATATCCTCAAAGAAGTCTCCAAATTCTAAATGAGTAATATTTGTTAGGCCTTCAAAATCATCATCTTTATATGCAGGATGTGCCTTAGAATCATATTTATTTGAGGGACCTGCTTCATCATTATTATTTTGAAAGGTCAAGTGTGCCTCCACATTATTTTCCTTTTTCTTGAGGGAGGCTTGATAAAGTTTGACAAAATGTTCTGGCGTACGACAAATGCGTGCCCAATGACCTCTCATACCACATCGGTGACACATACTAGCTTTACCTTTTGAATGATTAATTTGAGAACCCTTATTGTTCTCCAATTTATTTCCACCATAATGACGATAATTGTTTCGCCCCCTGCCACGTCCACGTTTACGACCATGTCCACGACCATGGTAATTAATTTGTTTTCTTTCAAACTTATCATATGTTGCTACAACATTCACTTCCGGAAATGGAGCTGACCCAGTGGGACGGGCTTCATGATTTTTCATTAATAGAGTATTATTCTGGTCAGCCACAAGTAGGCATGTGATTAACTCAGAATATTTCTTAAAACCTTTTTCACGGTATTGTTGTTGTAGCACCACATTTGAAGCATGAAAAGTAGAAAATATTTTTTCCAATAAGTCCTCATCTGTGATAGTGTCTCCACACAATTTTAATAGAGAACTTACTTTAAAGATAGCAGAATTATACTCACTTACAGTTTTAAAGTCTTGCAACCTTAAATGTATCCACTCATACCGAGCTTTCGGTAATACCGTAAGTTTTAGGTGGTCATATCGATCTTTCAAATTAATCCATAATTCAAGTGGATCTTTTACTGTTAAATATTCAGTTTTTAACCCTTCATGTAAATGATGGCGAAGGAAAATCATGGCCTTCGCTTTATCCTGATTTGATGCTTCATTTCCTTGTATAATCGTATTTCCAAGACCTTTAGCGTCAAGGTGAATTTCAGCATCAAGTACCCATGATAAATAGTTCTTCCCGGTGATGTCAAGTGCCACAAATTCAAGTTTTGATAAATTTGACATAGTGAAAACTATCATAAAAGATGAATAAGTTAGAGAAATAATTATAATAATAAACAATTAATGAAACAAATCGATTAATATATATATATATAGAATTTAACGTTTTATTAGTTGCAGTGACTAGATAATGTATACACTACATACATATGCATACATTTTTTTTAATGGTATTGTGTCAGGTGTGAAAAACAACATGATAAACAAAAATATGAAAAAGGGAACAACAACATAAATGATGTAAATTATCAAAAATTGCAAAGAAAAATTTAGGTTGTAAGAATTAAGCATATGATATATGTACTGCCATAAATAAAATGATTATAATGATACATACCTCAATAAAATATGGCTCAACTTAGCTGGAGTTAAGAATAAAATTAGAGCTTCGTGCTGATAACGTGTTATAAAATATAACCCAAAATAACAATATAGAACAAGCAAAAACAAACTAAGAGATATAGAGAGAAAGAGAGGAAGAGAGATTCTTATTTCTTCTTCAATTGTGTATTTTTCCTATCTATTACAATGCCTTTATATAGGCATAAAAAGTGAAGAAAATATGTCATGGAATATGTCATTGAACATACAAATTATGTCATTGAATATGTCATTAAGCATTTTAGCTAAAGATCATGAAAGAAGAGTAGACATCCACCATAATGTGATATTCATCATAACAATTTAAACATTGTGCTAGAAGATCATATTTATGGTTTGGTGTGTATACATATTTTTAAAAAGGAAAATGAAATCTATGTGACTTTGATGATAGGAAATTAATTAATAAAGAAAAGGAGGTGGGGATACTATATACGGGCATTACAAAAGTCTTAAAGTTTAAATAGTAAAAATATTATAAGCCCACATTAAAGGGTGCCTTTCGTTTTTAATTACTAGTTTCTTTTTTCTGCTAGATAGGGTTCTCCATGTTTTGATGATATTATCTCTTGCAGGTCCCTCTCTAAAAGTCTAAAGATAATACTTAGATTTGTTGAGCATATGGCAACATAAATAATTGACTTGGCCGTATAATAACTTGACAACCATGCATTTCCAAAACACGATAACACATTATTTTAACTCAACTCTAATAAATTAAGAGTTTAAACACTTTTTTATACTAACGGTGTATATAATTCTTAAACTCAAAAAATACACCCTCTTCCCCCTCAGTTTTCAAGTAGATAAATATACTTTGTGTTGTTAAAACCTTAAAATGTTAATATATAGCGAGGCATAGGATTCCCCAAAACTCTTTTTCTTTTACGAGAGGGTACCTTTGCAGAAAAAGTTATCGGTCCCAAGTGAAGTGTAACATAAATTAAAGCAACTATAAAAGTAAATACTAGAAAATCGACAATCGACTTATGACCCCAAAAGGTTGGTTTTAATGACATAAAGAGAAAGGGGTGTCCACATGGATGTAGGAATACCAAACATACAAACCCTACATTTCACCCTAAAGCTAAAGGGAAAAAAAAAAGAAAAAAAAAAAAGAAAACATAAATCGCACGTGTCTTTTAATCTATGTTTATCAGTTTATTTAACACATGTTGCACGTGTCTTTTAATCTATGTTATTAATCTCACTTTTTACGGACGATAACTACTTTTAATTATCTTTTAGATAATTCAATAGTATAAAAATTCCAAAACCTTGTAGACTTATAGAAATTAACTTAATTTGTATGTACAGTCAAATCTCTCTATAACATTCTTGTTTGTTTCGAAAATTTTTGGATGTTATAGTGAAGTGCTGTTATAGAAAACATATACTATAACATAACATGAAAATTGATTCCAAAAAAGCTTAATTTTATAGTGAAGTGTTGCTATATAGGAATGATGTTATAGAGATAGCCTAATTGAATATGCATTACTGAATAGTATGGATGAAACTTTAGATGTAATACTATTCTTGTCACACTTTAAGATATTGGATAAGGAAGTTGACAAAATTGTACGCTGTTTGACTTGTTGCTAATTAGAAGTCACCTTCTATTAAATTCAAACGAGATTGGCCTAATTTGACGTTAGTTGATGATTTCGCAATATCAGCAACAACTAAAGTAGAAATGATATGGGGTAGCCACTATTTAAGGTGCTATTTATTTTTTATCCAATAATTTTAATGTTGAGCAAAAATAGTCACTACTCTATTAAAATTAATATAAAAAAATATTTTTATCCTTTCTTCTATTATTTTTCTTCCCAACCCCTCTCTTCTCTCTCTCAAGTTCGATAACTATTGTTAGGAATGAGAAGGAGGTGTCCCATCTTTGTCAGATTCTTCAAGGGGATCATCAGGGTGATTTTTGGCATTTTTCTGCACGAGTTTTTTTATTTTTGGTTAAGTTTAGGAAAGCCATTTGATAAAAGGAGAGAGGAAGCAATGCTTTTTGAACTGTTTTGATTTTTGATTGGAATCTTTTGTTTTTATTTTCAAGTTGAGTACCGGTTAAATACAAAAGCATCAATGAAACTAATCGACAGAAAAACTTGTAGAAATGGCATGGGTGTTGTTTAAAGGATTTGGTCCTTAACTTAGAGTTACAAGCACAGAAATTAAGGACATGTAGTCCTTAACTTAGAGTTACAAGTACAGAAATTAAGGACAGGTAGTCCTGAATTTACAGTTACAAGCTCAAAAACTAAGGACAGGTAGTCCTGAATTTTGAGTTACAAGCTCATAAATTAAAGACAGCTAATCATGAACTTACAATAACAAGTTCATAAGTTAAAGACACTTGGTCCTGAACTTAGAGTTGAAAGTTCAAAAATTAGTTGAAAGTTCAAAAATTAAGGACACTTGGTCCTTAACTTAGAGTAACAAGAACAGAAATTAAGGACATGTAGTCCTGAACTTTGAGTTCCAAGTTCAAAAGTTAAGGACATCTAGTACTAAATTTAGAGTTACAAGTTCAAAAGTTAAGGACAAGTAATCTCAAACTTAGACTTACAAGCTCATAAATTAAGGACAGTTAGTCCTGAACTTACAATAACAAGTTCGTAAGTTAAGGACACTTGGTCATGAACTTAGAGTTGGGAGATCAATAAAGGACACTTTGTCCTTAATATTTACACAACATTCATGAAGTTAAGGATACCATGTCCTTAATATTTTACACAACATTCATGAAGTTAAGGACACCATGTCCTTAATATTTACACAGCATTCATGAAGTTAAGGACACCATGTCCTTAATATTTACACAGCACACATGTCTGACACAAGGGTATTTTCGTTTGGGCGAGTAAAAGATTATTAAGCACTGACTAAAAAGTAAATACATCTTAAACAATAAAGACATCTTTAAATAGTGGTTAACCGTGCATTTCACCAACAACTAAAGTTTTCAAAGAGGCCTTTTAGAATAGAAGCGAAGAATATTGATGAAATATAGAAATTCATTTTATATCACCATACATCACCATTTATCTTATACCTAAAAGTAATATCCATATTATTTCCTTTTTGCTACTTTCTTGGTTTGAATCATTCGGTGTTTGGGAATCAAGAGTCCGATTAATTTGAATTTATGCCGCAGAAGGAAGACTTCATTTTCGAAACTCGAACTCGAGACATTTGATTAAAGATAAAGAAATATTTACTATTCCACCATATTTTTTGGTAATTTTTTTCTATGCTACTTAGTATTCAACTTTTTTTATTTCTAGTTAGAACTATTAGATGACAATTTTTTTTAAGGGAGAAGTTGAAGGAAATGGCTTAATGAGAATCAGGATATATCAAAGAAGTTATTTGCTTACTGGAAATTAAAGACGTAGAAGCTAGAATAATTTTTTCTTTGGAATTTTTTATATGTTATTTTCAATTACATTTTTTAAGATCCCCTATTTTGTCTTTCATGCTACCTCTGATATTATGTGCCTAAGAACCATTTGCTTGCAGATACAATCATTTTCTAAACAATCCTCCTTTTGTTGCTTGTAAATCTTTACTGTGTGCTTTTAGAACTTTTTCCATATTTTTTTCCTTTTTGACTTTGTTTTCCTTTTTGTTTTAAAATTTCATTTTAAAATTAAGATGATGGAGGAGTATAAATAAACCGTTTAGTACGAAGAAAGGAACAGCACGTATTTGGAAAAAATAAAGAAAGGAAAAAAGAAAATTTTGGCTAAAACTTTCTCCATCAAAGTAAAGAATGTGTGTCCTAGCTACGAAGAAAGGACCACAGAGAAGGTAAAAATAAAAAGATTTTTGCCAAACAAGTCCAAGTTAGTGTCAAATCAAAGAATGGTTATCATAAGCTCATTCAGTATTTATTTTAAATGATCGTTAGGTATTTCTCTTCTTTCTTTTTTTCATAATATTCATCACTAATCGCTCCATATATAAAATCATACCCTTTAACTAATGTTTATACCATCTTAGAACTTAATTAAACCTGTATATTAGTAATGTATATGTATGCATGTATAGGTACGTGTACGTGTGAATTAATTGATAGTATCAGTTAATTTCCGTTACTTTCTCAAGCGTAAACCATTACTTTCCTTATAGTCAAACTTAATTAAACTCGTATAGTTTAGGCTTTAGAAAAAATCATGGTTTCTCCTGATAAAGATTAATTTTGAATTTGCAAAACAAAGAAGCTGCAAAGATTCGAGTTACATACAATTGTTTTCTCCTTACATTTGATTTTTATTTATTTATTTTATTGATAATCATTATGCCCCGGGGTGTGGGGGGAGGGGGAGGGGGAAATGTCATTAGAACTAGCTAGGTTACTAGCATTATCATTTCCAGAATATATGGGTCTATAACCAGAGCATTAATTAAAAGAAATAAGAAGATAATTGTTTACCTCGAAAATACGAGTAAAAATTAAATTTGATTAGTGGTTTTAAAGATACGTGATTTAGTTCAATACCAATTAATAATCAAAAAGTATGAAGTAGAAATGAAAGAGACAAGTGAATCAAATCAATGTTACTCAGCTGTAGTGACCTCGATGTAGGCTTAGGATAATAAGAACAATTAAGTAATAAAAACAAAGTGAGAACAATAGAGCTAAAGGACAATGCTGATGAACAGTAGGCGAAAAGATAGAGAGTATATTCTTTACTCAATGATAAGATGATCTTACAAATGATTGGTATCCTCTTTATATAATAGGGGAACCCCAAAATAAGGAATATTTCTATTTACAGTAAGGAATATTCTTGGTACAGCTATCTAACCGCCTAGTACGGAATCGTATAGTCCTATTCCGAAATTTGTGCCACGATCTTGGGGGACGTGGCGGGAATCTAGCTTAGTCTGTTACAAATCCATAACAGTACTATTCCAAGGTCGAACACACTCGCCCTCGGTATGTATCGCGCTCCGTCTTCGAACTCGGGTCTGGTCCCTCGAGCTCGAACTTGGTCTTACCCAGACTCGGACTTCGGATAACCTCTCGAATATATAGATCGAAGGCATTTGATCTCGACCGTATACAGATAGTCCCCGCGTTTCTTAGAGTAAGATGATAAGAAACGATTTGATCCTCATTTTTCTGAAGTCTTTAGTGATGCCATGATTTTTGTGATGCAGGCGTTCGAAGTGACTGAAACGTCCCGTTGGTCCACTTCCCAAAAATATTGAATGCACACCAGTATTGGTCGGCCACTAGCGCCGCCGAACCATCATTTCCCTCCTATAAATATGAGGCTATTCCTTTGAGTAAAGAACTTTACTCTTTCTTTACATCTTCCCCTTCTTCATCTCTTTCCTTAATCACATGTTTCCACCGTCTCTTTAAGTGCCGGAAAATGCCAAGTTCTTCTAAAAAATACCACCTTCCCAACCTGTATTCTTTAGCTTAAAATCATGGCTAAAACTTCAAAAACGGTCCCCAGAAAGGATAAAGCGTCGGCTTCCAATGATGAGGATGTGGCAAGTGGCTCCGGGGATGGGGAAGGTAAAGAAGATGTTCCCGAGGAAGAGGAGGCACCCGAAGATAGAGCTACTGAAGGTGCAGTTCCTGAAGATGACGCTCCCCTGGAAGTGACCCCAAAAATAAATTAGGTTTTCTTTTCTGTGCAAGGGCCTCTTGTGGGCGTTGTAAATATGTTTTGTAAAGCACTCCTCATGAATATAAAGTATCCTTTTGCTCTATTCTTGACTTGTGTTGGATTTTGTTTTGTTTTTATTTGCGGAAGATTTTGATGATTCAAACAATTAGTCCGAGTATTGATTTAGACTCAGAATATAATAAACCCTTAGGTTTTTATTGGTCAATATAATACCCCTTAAGATTTTGTTAATCCTCAAGCTAAGCTTAAATCAATTCGATGTGAGTTCAGAATAATGGGATTCTTGAGTCCGAGTTGAGTGAGAGCGAGGTCTCGAACTCTATATATTTTGGCCCTTAAGTTCTTTTAAGTTGGCCCCTAGGCTCTTATATATCGGCCCTTAGGCTCTTTGGGCCGTTTCGGCCTCTAAAATGGCTATAATTTTTCCCTCTTTCCGGCTAAAAGACTTAGTAAAATTTTTTGTATGCCTTAGCATGTATTTTTTGTACTCGTTTGGGTTTTTGGAAGGTTTGACGTATCGGAACCTTATTAGTAATTTGTTTGTGTAAACATAATCGAATACCTCTTGCGGTTTTTTCGAAGGCTGATGTTATCGAAACCTTTGGATTCTTCGAGGGCTGATTTATCGAAGCCCTTAGATTTTTTGGGGGCTGAATTTATCGAAGCCTTTTATATTTTGCTTTTGCCGAGGATAGCTTAATTTAACCGGTTTTTCAATGTATGAAGGCCTTTAATTTATAGCGGAAGTCGGACATCTCCGAGCCGCGTTATTTTGGCCGTAGCCTTTATATGACCGTAGTCTTTAATATGGCCATAGCCTTTAATATGGCCGTAGCCTTCAGGTATGTCACTTGGACTTGTTTCCTGATAACTTTTTGAACTTGTTCAAAAAGTTAGTCCCCGAGTATATTGGCCTTGGCCTTTGTTTCGAGGGGTGCCTCTTTGAGGTCTTGTGAGTCCGAGTTTTTGATGACTCGGATGTACTGACTGTCGATGACAGTCCCCGAGTATTCGGGGGTGTTTTGATGTTTTAATTCTTGAGCCGTTTCCGTAGTATTATAAGTGTAGCTCTTGTATAATAGTAAACTTGTTTGAGACACAAAGTGTGTTTGATATTAACAGAATGCTTCTTCAAACAATTGATACATGCGTACATGCTTCACCGTCAGGGCTCGACTATTCTATATGGACACGGTTCATCTGACCGTTTGGCCCATTACAAAGTTTTCCTATCAAGACCCTCTTAGGCGTGAAGTATTTTTCTTGAATATAACCTCCGAAGGTGATTCCCCCCAATATTCGATGTTGATTGAAAAGAAGCCTTGAATACTGTTGGGTTCTCCTTAGCTAGCACATAATTGTTGCCTCATTAAAAACCTTACTGATAAAACCCATTTGGAACAAAATTCAATCTAAAGGAAAAAGAGTGCAACACATGCTTTAAAACCTAAGGCCTTCGTGTAAACAGGGTGTCTTCGAGATCACGTACCTTTGATAGCTTCAATCGAAAATCTGTAGTAAGTTAGTTTTATACTCAAATGGAAAAGAAGTATAAAGTCATACCTTAGCAGTAGTATCGTTTGAGTAACGATATGATCCAATTGTTTGGCAGTTGTTCACCTCCCATTGTGCTAAGTTTGTAAGATCCTTTGCCAACAACTCCGAGGACTAGGTACAGTCCTTCCCAATTCGGGCATAGTTTCCCTTCATTAGGGTCTCAAGTATTGAGGGTGACCTTTTGTAGAACTAAGTCCCCGATTCCAATGTGTCGAAGGTTGGTCCTTCTATTGTAATATCTTTCATTCTTTTGCTTCTGTCCAGCCATCCGAACAAGCGCTGTTTCTCGTTTGTCATCTAATAACTCGAGGCTAGCGTTCATGGCCTCGTGATTTAACTCCTCTGATGCACGTCGAAACCTGGCATTGGGTTCTCCAACCTCGACAGGGATGAGGGCCTTAGAGCCATATACTAGAGAAAATAGGGTTCCCGTGCTAGACTTCGATGTCGTCCGATATGCCCAAAGGACCTCGGGTAAAACTTCTCTCCATTTCCCTTTTGCATCGTTCAATCTCTTCTTCAAGTTTTGAATGATAGTTTTATTTGTTGACTCGGCCTGTCCGTTTCCAGTTGGATGGTATGGTGTTGATAAGATCCTCTTTATTTTGTGTGCCTCGAGGAACTCTGTTACCTTGCTGCCGATGAATTGTTTTCCATTATGACATATAATCTCGGCAGGTATCTCGAACTGGCATATGATGTGGGCCCAAATAAAGTCAATAACTTCTTTTTCTCTGACCTTCTTGAAGACATGTGCTTCCACCTACTATATCTATTCCTCATTTCATGAAAAGCCACGGGGATAGGACCGAATGGAGTTGTTCTCCAGGCTGATGGATCATCGGTGCGAATCATTGACACTTATCACATTTTCTGACAAATTCCTTAGTATCTTTTTCTATGCTATCCCAGTAGTAACCTGCTCTGATAACTTTGCGAACCAAAGATTCGGTGCCAGAGTGATTCCCACGAGTGCCTTCATGGATTTCTCGAAGGAAATAATTTATGTCTCCTAGCCCCAAACATACCGCCAACGGCCCATCGAACGTTCTCATATACAATGTTCCATCTTTATCCAATACAAACCTAGCAACCTTGGCTTGTAGGGCCCTCGTTCTTTGTGGTCTGATGAGAGTTTTTCATTATTCAAATAGTCAATATACTTATTCCTCTAGTCCCACGTTAGACTTGTTAAATTTATCTCGGCATGACCTTCTTCAACCACAGACCTTGATAATTGGACAACAGCCCCAGGACGATGTCATCTTCTTCGATCGAGGATCCTAGATTGGCAAGTGCATCGGCCTTGCTGTTTTGCTCTTGAGGCACATGATCCAGATTCCACTCCTTGAAGCGGTGCAAATTTACATGTAGCTTATCCAAGTACCGTTGCATTCTATCCTCTCGAACATCGAAACTTTTGTTTACTTGGTTTACCACCAATAGAGAATCACACTTGGCCTTGATGATTTATGCTCCTAAGCTTTTAGCTAGCTCGAGACCTGCAATCATGGCCTCATACTCGGCCTCATTGTTAGTTAATCTAGGAGTTTTGATACATTGCCTAATAGTATCACCTATGGGCAGCTTCAAGACAATGCCAAGCCCGGACCCCTTCACATTTAAGGCACCGTTCGTGAAGAGGACCCATACCCCCGATGTTGTACTCGAGCTTAACGGGAGTTCTTTCTCCACTTCGGATATGAGGGTTGACATAAAATCGGCCATGAAGTCGGCTAGGATTTGAGACTTGATGGCCGTTCGGGGTTGATATTCGATATCGTACCCGCTGAGTTTGACAGCCCATTTAGCTAATCGGCCCGATATCTCGGGCTTCTGCAAAACATTTCGAAGGGGGTAAGTGGTTAATACACATATAGGATGATATTAAAAATATGGTTTTAACTTTCGAGATGTGCTTATCAATGCAAGTGCTAATTTTTCTAGGTGAGGGTACCTAGTTTCAGCATCTCCTAGAGTTCGGCTTACATAATAAACAGGAAATAGTGTACCTTGCTCTTCTCAAACTAGCACCCCACTTACCACTATCTCGGACACTGCCAAGTATAGATAAAGCCTTTCATCTACCTTCGGGGTATGAAGCAGAGGCGGGCTCGACAGGCATCGCTTCAATTCTTCTAAGGCTTGCTGACATTCCGGGGTCCACGCAAAATCCTTTTTTTAGAAAGGAAAAGAATCGGTGACTCCGATCCGACGACCTTGAAATGAATCGACCCAAGGCAGTTATTCGCCCTGTTAGCCTTTGCATGACCTTTACACTATCCGTGATCGTGATATCCTCGATAGCTTGATCTTATTGGGGTTGATTTCGATACCTCAATTTGATACCATGAATCTGAGGAACTTGCCCGAGCCAACTCTGAAGGCACATTTCTCTGGGTTAAGCTTCATGTTGTATTTCCTCTAAATTGCAAATGTTTCCTGCAAATGAACTAAATGGTCCTCTACGCGCAGGGACTTAACCAACATGTCATCAATATAAACTTCCATTGTTTTACCTATTTGTTCTTCGAACATTTTATTAACTAGGCATTGTCATGCAGCTCCTGCGTTTTTTTGCCCAAAGAGCATTACATTGTAACAATAAGTTCCGAACTTAGTAATAAACGAAGTCCTTTCCTGGTCCTCCGGGTTCATCTGAATCTGATTGTACTCGGAGTAGGAATCGAGAAAAGTTAGAATCTCGTGGCCAGCCGTGGCATCGATCATATGATCGATGTTTGGCAAGGGGAAAGAATCATTTGGACATGCCTTGTTCAAGTCCTTATAATCTACACACATTCTAAGTTTGTTTCCTTTTTTAGGAACTACAACTACATTAGCTAGCCACTTGGGGTACTTTACCTCCCGAATAGTTCCTATTTTAAGAAGTTTGGTTACCTTGTCCTTTAGGAAAGCATACTTTACCTCAGACTGAGGCCTCCTTTCTTGGTTCACCGGTTTGAACTTGGGATCGGTGCTTAACTAATGTGTGGTGATCTCCAATGGAACCCCTGTCATATCTAAGTGGGTCCAAGCAAAGCAATCCATATTATCAATGAGAAATTGAATGAGTTTTTTCCTGAGTTTGAGGGTTAATCCCATTCTCAGGTATACCTTTCTCTAGGGAATGTACTCGAACAAAATGACCTGCTCCAGCTCCTCGATAGTTGATTTGGTTGCATCAGATTCTTTGGGAATGACGAAGGTTTAAGGAGTAAGGAAATCCTCATCTTCGTCTTCGATTACATGTTGCTCTAACTCCATCGAGGCTGGAGGCGTTAATTGCTATTTGGCGTGCTGCTTATCTTTAGTGTTTGACTTCTTCAAGGTCGAAGGCTCTGGAGTCAGCACTACTTCCTTGATTGCAAACATCTCTTTTGAAGCATGTTGCTCCCCGTAGGCTGTTTTTACTCCTTCCTCTGTTGGGAACTTCATCATCTGGTGAAGAGTTGAAGGCACTACCCTCATGTTATGTATCCATGGTCTCCCGAGGAGTGTGTTACGTTATACCTCATGTAACATTCGATGCCATGGAACTTTGTATCTTGTATGGTCCCGGCTACGTTTAGTAGCAAGATAATTTCTCCCTTTGTTGTTTCGCTTGCCATGTTAAAACCGTTCAGGACCCAGGATGCAGATACAATCTGATCTTGTAGGCCAAGTTGTTCCACAACCCTCGATCTGATTATATTTGCTGAGCTACCTGGATCCACTAAAACACGTTTACTTGAATTTTATTCAAAAGGATAGAGATTACCAGGGCATCGTTGTGAGGCTAAGATATGCCTTCTACTTCCTTGTCACAGAACGATAAGACGTCCTCGGGCATATAGCTCCGACTCCGTTTTTCTCTGGTGATTGATACTTTAGTGCGCTTGAACACAGGTCATCGAGGGACATCGACTCTGCCAATGATCATGTGGATTACATGTTGTGGTTCTTCTTGTTCATTTTTCCTTGTGTCTCTCTCCCTAAAGTGATTCTTAGCTCGATCACTTGGGAATTCTCGAAGGTGTCCCTCATTGAACAAACGAGCCACCTTTTCCCTTAGTTGTCTGCAATCTTCTGTGTGATGACCATGTGTGCCATGATATTTGCACATCAAGTTTGGGTTTCTTTGAGAAGGATCGGTCTGTTTAGGCCCGGGCCACTTGGTGTCTTTTATTCTCCCAATAGCTGAGACAATCCCCGACGCATCTATACTGAAGTTGTATTCTAATAATCGGGGAGCCTCTGGGGGTCGGTATGTTTATTGAACCCACTCTTACTCATGGGTCCTTGACAACTTTGACCTCGATCATTTCTCCGATCGCTCCGAGGAGTGTTACAACTCGGGCCGTTGTTCCTTCGATCAGCATATGGTTGATACCGTTCTTCACTCAATCTTGATTCCCCATCGGTGTCCCTCGAGGGCTTGGATGCAAATTTGTTAGGATGAACTAAACCCGAGGGGGCTCCTAACTGGTCGGCCTCGACTCTGATTTTTGACTGGTAACAATTGTGCACATCCGACCATGTCATAGCTAGATATTCGATCAAGTTCTGCTTTAATTGTCGAGATGCAATTGAGCTCCTTTCATTCAAACCCTGCATGAAAGCTTGTACTGACCAGTCATCCGAGATCGGTGGTAACTCCATTCACTCCATCTGGAACCTAGAAACGAATTCCTTTAACATCTCGTTGTTCCTCTGTTTTATCTTGAAGACGTCCGATTTTCTTGTGGCCACCTTTATGGCCCCGTCGTGCGCTTTTACAAAGGCATCTGCTAACATAGCAAACGAGCCAGTAGAGTTAGAGGCTAAGTTGTGGTACCAAATCATAGCGCCCTTTGACAGCGTTTCTCCAAACTTTTTCAACAAGACCGATTCGATCTCATCGTCATTTAGATAATTTACTTTGATTCTGCAAGTGTATGAAGTAATATGTTCGTTGGGTTCGGTTGTCCCGTTATATTTGGGTATATCAGGCATGCGAAACTTCTTAGGAATGGGCATCGGAACCACACTCGAGGGGAATGGTTTTTGTATGAACTTTTTAGCGTCTAGACCTTTCAAAACTGGAGGTTCTCCCCGGACTCGATCCTCTTAGTAAGCTTTTCGAGCATCCTCATAATCGTGGGGTCAGTCTATAACGACCCGGCTGGTCATTTTAAGAATTAACGCCCTGATCTCCTATTAACTGCGTTCCTCGAGTTTGTTTCTGCTATTGGGAGTTGTCATGAGGATTTATTTGGAGTTTAGGAGAGTTTTGGGACGACAGTTAGTCCCTAAATGAGAGTTTAAGTTGTAGAATTTGGGCCGTAGTTGGAGCAATGTGAAGATTACCTCGAAATGGAATTCGGATGGTTCTGTTAGCTCCATTGGGTGATTTTAGGCTCAGGGGCATGTTCGGATTGTGTTTTGGAGGTCCGTAGTTAATTTAGGCTTGAAATGCCGAAGGTTGAATTTTGAACTTTCCGGTTCGATAGTGAGATTTTGATCTAAGGGTCGGAATTGGATTACGGAAGTTGGAGTAGCTCCGTAGTGTTAAATGTGACGTGTGTGCAAAAGTTCAGGTCATTCGGACGAGGTTTGATAGACTTTTTGATCGAAAGCGCAATTTGAGAGATTTTGGAGTTCTTAAGCTTGAATACGTGGTTCATTCGATGTTTCAATGTTGTTTTAGGTGTTTTGAGGATTGGTATAAGTTTGGATAGTGGTATAGGACTTGTTCGTATTTTTGGTTGAGGTCACGGAGGCCTCGGGGTTATTTTGGAGGGTTGTCGGCAGAATTGGAAGTGGTTTGAAGTAGCTGAAGTTGTTGATCTCTGTCATAACTGTATCTGTGGTTGGGTCCCAAAGGTGCGGATATGCAAAAGCGGTGTTAGCATTGCAGAAGCGGAAAGGAGGAGAGCCAGCAGTGACCGCAGAAGCGGGCGCTTCATCGCAGAAATGGCACCGCATCTGCGTAAAAATGGTCGCAGGTGCGGAAACTTGTTTTAGTGAATCATCGTAGATGCGACACTAGTTCCGCAAAAGAGGGACCGCAGGTGCAGTCCCATGGCCGCAGGTGCAGTCCCATGGCCGCAGAAGCGGATTTTCTGGGCAGAACATATTAATATATGCCTTCGCGAATTTGAGGTATTTTTCACCTATTTTCAAACGGGAAGAAGCTTTGGGGAGCATTTTTAAGGGAGATTTTCAGAGGGATTCGTTGAGGTAAAGCCTTTGGTCCTTAAGCTCGTTATTATGGTGATTTGTATCATTCAAAACATGAAAATTGAAGGAAAATCAGTGGTAAATTGGGGTTAGGGCTTGGATAATTAGAGAGCTTTGAGTGGTGATTTGAGGGACCATTTGAGGTCCGATTTTGGTAATTTTGGTATGACTGAACTCGTGAGAGCATGAGAATTCTGAAAATGTAAATTTTACTTGATTCCGAGACATGGGCTTGAGGGGTATTTTGGTCATTTTTTTCTAATTTCGCATATTAGCTTAGAATATATTTGTGGAATCAGTAACTTGAAGTGTTATTTATATTATGCAATTGAATTGAATTGATTTGGGCCATTTGGAGTCGAGTACTCGTGGCAAGAACGTGGTTTCGGGTTGATTTTGAGCCGGTTCGAGGTAAGTGGCTTGCCTAACCTTGTATGGTGGAAACTCCCCTGAGGATTTGATATTATTGATATTTGAAATGCCTTGTACATGAGGTGAGGAGTGCGTACTTGTGCTAATTGTTGAAAATTCGGTTTTCATTAAGTAATTATAATTGTGTTTCATTTCCTGTTTATACTACTTTCAATTTAAGCCCGTTGTTAGCTTAGGGAAGCATGTCTAATTGACTTAATTGTTTTACTTGCTCAAAATTCCTTATTTGGATTATGTGTAGCATGTTAGTCTAGAAATACCTGTTTTACCTTAGTATGGAATTTGAATTGAATTGTGTATTCTTCGTATTGTTACTGTGTGTTTACTTTGGGACGGTATCCCGGGACCTGTATGTTTACTTTGGGATTACGAATTTGTATTTCGGTAGATCCCCCAGCACATTTACATTGGAACTATGAGATTGCACCCGGTAGATTCCCCCTGTACTGAGTATTTACATTTGGGACTGCGGATCGGATTTTCAGTAGATCCCTATGCATTATGAGTTGGACTACGGGACTGCACCCAGGAGATCCACTAGATATTTATATTTGGGGACTACATGACGGTATCCTAGGAGATCCCCGGTTGTTATCTCTGTGTTGAGTTGTATTCCTTTCCGTGATTATTTCGTCTCTGTTATATTTGTTGTTGTTCTTTCCATTCTGTGTTACTTCTTACTGTTGCACTTATTATACTATCTTATTTGACACTATTATACCTTATATTTCATTTAACCTCAGTAGGGCCCCGACCTTCCTCGTCACTACCCAACCGAGGTTAGGCTTGGCACTTACTGAGTACCGATGTGGCGTACTCATGCCCTTTATGTGCATGTTTTTTCATGTGCAGATCCAGGTACTTCCACTCAGTCTTATCACACTTGAGGCGAGTCACTGTTGTAGAGACTCCGAGGAATATCTGTCGCGTTTACAGCCCGAAGAGTCCCTTTCTATTCTCAATACTAGTATAGCCCTTCTATATTTTTCCTTGTTGATAGACATTTCTAGAGTTAGAGCTTTTTATGTACTCTCTTAGCTTGTGATTCATGGGGTTCCGGATTTTGGGAGTGTTAGGCTGAGATTCTTGTACTGCTATATTCCAGGTGGCATCTTAAACACTATTTCATTTTGTTATCTCAATTTTTAATTATTTTCTTTCTGCAATTGTTCTTTTTTCCCCCATTTGTTAGAGTTACCTAGTCGTAGAGACTAGGTGCCGTCACGATAGTTTACGGAGGGCGAACTGGGGTTGTAACAAGTTGGTATCATAGCTCTAGGTTCATAGGATTCATGAATCACAAGCCGATTTATTAGAGTCATACGGATCGGTACGGAGACATCTGTACTTATCTACGAGAGGCTATCTAACTGTTAGAAAAATTCCACTTCATTTGATTTCCTTGTCGTGCGAGATTTTGACATCACAATTCTAAATTTCTATCTTCTATTCTCTTACAGATGGTGAGGACACGTGCTACTAAAGATGATCAGGCACCCGCGCCCCCTACTGGAGCCGTCAGAGGTCGGGCCAGGGTAGAGGCCGAGGACGCGCACGTGGTGCAGCCAGAGCACCCGCGCGAGCTGCCACCGAGGTACCACCAGCAATTTCAGCAGGAGTCCAAACACCTGATACGCCTACTACTACTACTACTCCAGCTCTTCAGGAGACTCTTGCATTGTTCATGAGCATGTACACCACTCTGGCTCAGGCAGGGTTTCTTCCCCTTGCTGCATCCACATCTTAGGCCGGGGGAGGAGCATAAACTCCTGCCGCCCACACTCCTGAGTAGCGAGTGCATGTTGATCAGGCCCCAGTGATTATTCTTGTATCGCCTACAGTCCCAAGTCAGCCCAAGGATAGGGCAACGACTTTAGAGGATGAGCAGCGAAGGCTTGAGAGGTTCAAGAAGTATGATCCTCCTGTATTCAGTGGGTTAGCATCAGATGATGCCTTGGGATTTCTGGAGAAGTGTCATTGTATCCTCCGCACTATGGGTATATCAGGATCGAGTGGGGTTTCTTTCACTGCCTTCTAGCTTCAAGGAGCCGCCTATGAGTGGTGGCGTACCTATGAGTTAGACAGTCTGGATTAGGCAGCTTCACTGACTTAGACTCAGTTTTTAGATATGTTCCTGAGAGAGTTTGTTCTTCAAAACCTCAGGGACGCATGGGGCGCAGAGTTTGAGCATTTGTGCCAAGGTACTATGACTGTCACGGAATATGCTGTCCGTTACACTAGCTTGGCTAGACATGCCCCAACCTTGGTTTATATTGTTCGCAAGAGGGTTTGCCAGTTTATTAAGGGGCTTATTCCTAGCATCAGGTCTAGCATGGCTCGTGAGTTGGAGATGGATATTTCTTATCAGCAGGTGGTGAGCATTGCTAGGAGGATAGAGGGTATGCATGCTAGGGAGAGAGATGAGAGGGAGGACAAGAGGTCTCGAGAGTCGGGCCGTTATTTTGGAGGCCGTGCCCAAGCTGCAGGTCGTCATGGTAGGGGTTATATGAGTCGCCCTGTTCATTCAGCTCTTCTAGTAGCCAGTGGTATTCCAGCTCCTCCTAGGCCTCAAGAGCCTTATTATGCACCTCCAGTATCTAGTGCGCCTCCTGTGCGGGGTGCTTTCAGTGGTCAGTCTAGCAGGCCTAGCCAGAGCCAGTCACAGCAGCCACGTCCTCCCAAATCTTGTTTTAAGTGTGGTGACACATTCCATATGGTGAGGGATTGCCCCAGACTTAGGAGGGGTGCACCTCCACAGACTTCTCAGCTACAGTGTGCCCCGCAGAGTTCTCAGGCTATGGTTACAACTCTAGTTGCTGCCCCACCGGCTTAGCCAGCTAGAGGTGGAGGTCGAGGAGGTAGAGGTCACCCTAGAGGTGGAGGCCAGGCTAGATATTATGCCCTTCCTACCCATACCGAGGTTGTCGCCTCCGATTCTTTCATCAGAGATATTGTCCTGGTTTGTCATAGAGATGCATCGGTTTTATTCGATACAGGTTCCACCTATTCTTATGTGTCTTCTTATTTTACTCCTTGGGTGTATCTCAGGATTCTTTGAGTTCCCTTATTTATATTTCTACTCTTGTAGGAGGTTCTCTTGTTGTGGACCGCGTTTATCGGTCGTGTGTGGTTGCTCTTAGTGGTTTTAAGACCAGAGCCGATTTATTATTGCTCAGCATGGTAGATTTTGATGTTATCTTGGGCATGAACTAGTTGTCTCCCCATTATGCTATTCTTGATTGTCATGGCAAAACCGTGATGCTGGATATACCAGGTGTACCACGAGTGAAGTGGAGGGGTCCCTTAGATCATACTTCCAGTAGAGTTACTTCTTTCCTTAAGGCTCATCGTATGGTTGAGAAGGGGTGTGACGCTTATCTAGCTTATGCGAGAGATGTCAATATTGATACCCATACAGTTGATTCAGTCCCAGTAGTACGGGATTTTCCTGATGTGTTTCCAGCTGATCTTCTGGGCATGCCATCCGATAGAGATATTGATTTTGGCATTGATCTGTTGCCGAGCACTCTGCCTATTTCTATTCCTTTGTATCGTATGGCCCCTCCCGAGTTGAAGGAGTTGAAGGATCAGTTACAGGAATTATTTGATAAGGGTTTTATTCGGCCTAGTGTATCACCTTGGGGTGCTCCTGTCTTGTTTGTGAAGAAAAAGGATGGTTCTATGCGTATGTGCATTGATTATCTCCAGTTGAACAAAGTTACGGTGAAGAACCAGTATCTTTTATCTCGTATTGATGATTTGTTTGACCAGCTTTAGGGTGCACGAGTGTTTTCTAAGATTGACTTGCGTTTAGGTTACCATCAATACGTTTAGGTTACCATCAATTGAAGATTCGGGAGCCAGATATCCCGAATACTGCTTTCAGGACTCGGTATGGTCATTACAATTCCTTGTTATGTCATTTGGGCTGACCAATGCCCCAGCAGCCTTTATACATTTGATGCACAGTGTATTCTGGCCGTATCGTAACTCGTTCGTCATTATTTTAATTGATGATATTCTGGTGTATTCCCAGAGTCGGGAATATCATGAGCAGCACCTAAGGATTGTACTTCAGACTTTGAGGGAAAATAAGTTATATGCAAAGCTCTCAAAATGCAAGTTTTGGTTGGATTCCGTGGCATTCTTAGGCCACGTGGTATCGAGTGAGGGTATTCAGGTGGATCCAAAGAAAGTGGAGGCAGTGCACAGTTGTCCCAGACCATCCTCAGCTATAGAGATCCATAGTTTCCTTGGCTGGGCGGGTTACTACCGTCGTTTTGTTGAGGGGTTCTCATCAATTGCAGCCCCTATGACCAAGTTTACTCAGAAGGGCACTCTATTCATGTGGTCAGATGAGTGCGAGGAGAGCTTTTAGAGGCTTAAGACTGCCTTGACCACAGCTCCAGTATTAGTTTTGCCATCAGCTGCAGGTTCATATACCATGTATTATGATGCTTTGAGAATTGGTATTGGGTGTGTATTGATGCAAGAGGGTAGAGTTATTGCTTATGCTTCTCGTCAGTTGAAGCCCCATGAGAAGAACTACCCAGTTCATGAGTTGGAGTTGGCTGCCATTGTTCATGCGTTGAAGATTTGGAGGCATTATTTGTATGGTGTGTCTTGTGAGGTGTTTACTAATCATCGTAGACTCCAACACTTGTTCAAATAGAAGGATCTCAATTTGAGGCAGCGGAGATGGTTGTAGTTGCTAAAAGATTATGATATTGCTATTTTGTACCATCCGGGAAAAGCCAATGTGGTGGCCGATGCCTTGAGTAGGAAGGCGGTGAGTATGGGGAGTTTGGCATATATTCTAGTTGGGGAGAGACCTTTTGCAGTTAATACTTAGGCCTTAGCCAATCGGTTCGTGAGGTTGGATATTTCGGAGCCCAATCGAGTATTGGCTTGTGTGATTTCTCGGTCTTCTTTATATGATCACATCAGAGAGCGCCAGTATGATGATCCTCATTTGCTTGTCCTTAAGGACAGAGTTCAGCACGATGATGTCAGAGATGTGACTATTGGTAATGATGGGGTGTTGGGGATGCAAGGTCGGATATTTGTGCCCAATGTAGATGGGCTTTGGGAGTTGATTCTGGAGGAGGACCATAGCTCATGGTATTCCATTCATCCGAGTGCCACGAAGATGTATTAGGATCAGAGACAACATTATTGGTGGAGGAGAATGAAGAATGACATTGTGAGATTTATAGCTCGGTGTCTCAATTGTCAGCAGGTGAAATATGAGCATCAGAGACCGGGTGGCTTGCTTTAGCGGATGGATATTCCAAAGTGGAAGTGGGAGAGAATCACTATGGACTTTGTAGTTGGTCTCCCACGGACTTTTAAGAAGTTCGATGCTATTTGGGTGATTGTGGATCTGCTGACCAAGTTCGCGCACTTCATTCCTGTGTGTACTACCTATTCTTCAGAGCGGTTGGCAGAGATCTATATCCGGGAGATTGTTCATTTGCATGGTGTCCCAGTTTCCATCATTTCAGATAGGACACTCAGTTCACTTCACAATTTTTGAGGTCTGTGCAGCGAGAGTTGGATACTCAGGTTGAGTTGAGCACAGCTTTTCACCCTCAGATGAACGGGCAGTCCGAACGGACTATTCAGATATTGGAGGACATGTTGCATGCTTATGTCATTGATTTTAGAGGGTCATAGGATTAGTTTCTACCGCTCGTAGAGTTTGCTTATAACAATAGTTACCAGTCGAGTATTCAGATGGCTCCATATGAGGCTTTGTATGGGAGGTGGTGTAGATCTCTAGTTGATTGGTTTGAGCCGGGTGAGGCTAGTCTATTGGGTACAGACTTAGTGTAGGATGCTTTGGACAAGGTGAAGGTGATTCAGGAGAGATTTAGTACGGTGTAGTCGAGATAAAATAGTTATGCTGACAGGAAGGTTCGAGATGTGTCCTACATGGTTGGTGAGAAGGCTCTGTTGAAGGTTTTGCCCATGAAGGGTGTTATGAGATTTAGAAAGAAGGGTAAATTGAGTCCTCGATTCATTGGGCATTTTAAGGTGCTTTAGAGGATTGGGGAGGTGGCTTATGAGCTTGCTTTTCCACCCAGCTTGTCGAGTGTGCATCCGATATTTCATGTTTCTATGCTCCCATGTTTTGGATTTCAGTTCAGTCCAGTTGGACAAGGATCTATCTTATGTTGAGGAGCTAGTGGAGATATTGGACAAGCATGTTAGAAAGTTGAGGTCAAAGAACATTACATCAGTAAAGGTTCAGTGGCGGGGTCAGCCAGTCAAGCAGGCGACCTGGGAGGCCGAGCAGGATATGTGCAGCCGTTACCTTCATCTCTTCACTACTTCAGGTATGTCTCTATGCTCGTTCGAGGACGAACGAATGTTTAAGTGTAGGAGGATGTAACGACCCTGCCGGGTGTTTTAAGAATAAATGCCCCGATCCCCAATTAACTACATTCCCCGAGTTTGTTTCTGCTATTGTGAGTTGCCGGGAGGATTTATTTGGAGTTTCGGAGAGTTTGAGACAATTAGTCCCTAAATGAGAGTTTAAGTTGTAGTATTTGGGCCGTAGTCGGAGCAGTGTGAAGACGACCTTGGAATGGAATTCTGACGGTTCCGTAAGCTCCGTTGGGTGATTTCAGGGACGTATTCGAATTGTATTTTGGAGGTCTATAGCTAATTTACCGAAGGTTGAATTTTTGAAGTTTCCGGTTCGATAGTGAGATTTTAACCTAAGGGTTGGAATGGGATTCCGAAAGTTGGAGTAGCTCCGTAGTGTTGAACATTACGTGTGTGCAAAAATTTCAGGTCATTCGGACGAGGTTTGATAAACTTTTTGATCAAAAGCATAATTTGAGAATTTTTGAAGTTCTTAAGCTTGAATCAGTGGTCAATTCGATGTTTCGATGTTGTTTTAGGTGTTTTGAGGATTGGTATAAGTTTGGATAGTGGTATAGGACTTGTTCGTATTTTTGGTTGAGGTCCCGGGGGCCTCAGGTTGATTTCGGAGGGTTGTCGGAAGAACTGGAAGTGGTTTGAAGCAGCTGAAGCTGCTGATCTCTATCATAACCGCACCTGTGGTTGGGTCCCGTAGGTGCGGAGCCGCAAAAGCGGCATTAGCATCGCAGAAGCGGAAAAGAGGAGATCCAGCAAGGACCGCAGAAGCGGCACCGCATCTGCATAAAGATGGTCGTAGGTTCGGAAGCTGGGTTTTAGAAAATTGTCACAGATGTGACACTAGTTCAGCAAAACCGGAACCGCAGGTGTGGTCCCATGGATGCAGAAGCGGATTTGCTGGGCAGAACATATAAATAGATGTCTTCATGAATTTGAGGTATTTTTCACCTATTTTCAAACGGGAAGAAGCTTTGGGAAGCATTTTCAAGGGAGATTTTCAAAGGGATTCGTTGAGGTAAAGTCTTTGGTCCTTAAGCTCATTATTATGGTGATTTTTATCATTCTAAGTGTAAGCACGTGATTTTTGCGCTATGAAAGAATTACTCCCAAAAATTCAAAATAAAACGATTTTCCTTGGTGTGCAATTTTGAGAATTTTTGTGACATTTTGGATAATTATTTGTATTTGTCTGTGCATGTTTATTTGTTAAATTAATAAAAAATACAAAAATATGTCACATTTGCATTTAGGATTTAATTCTACAATTAGGAATAATTAGGTTTGTTTTACAAGAATGAAAATTACAAAAATATGCATCGTTTGCATTTTTAGCATTTAATGTCCAATTGTACAATTTTATACTTAATTATTACTTAATTGTGTGTTAATTGTTATTGGGAGTTAATTTGCGCTTTTATGAATTAATTTAGTTCTATATCTAATTTAAGGATTTTAGAATTTAGTTTCAGCTTAAGAAAATAAAAGAAGAAAAGAGAGCAAAAATATAAAGAAAATCGAAATTGCGCTCTTCTTCAAATTCAAGCCACAGGCCCAAAAAATGCCCAACCTTCCCCATGACCCGGTCCATCTCAACACGGGTCGACCCGGTCCGCCCCATAGCCCCAAATGACCTAACCCCTCTTCATTTTTCATTTTTTCCCAAAAAAAAAAACAAAACAAAAAACCCTAACACTAACTAATCCGCCCCCCCACCCTCTCTTCTTCTTCTCCAAGACAACAACCCTCCAACACAATCAGCCATGGCTGCTTTCCCCCTCATGCCCCATCGACAACACACACACACATCAATATACAGTGACACATACACACTCACGCAACACATAGCACACACACACATACACAACAAAACACACACACACACACGCAGCAGCCCGTCCATGGCTGCTGCTTCTTCTTCTTCGCCACGACCAAACGATCTACTGCTTCACCACGGTTGCTTCTGCTTCATCTTCTTCGTCAAGCTCGAGCTTGAGCTCGACACCCATGGTTGTTGTTGCGTCTTCGTCGTCAACCCGTCGCCATGGCTGCCATGGCTAGCCCCCTCGTGGCTTCATCGTCTTCGTAGCCTTATCGACCACCCTTCACCAGTCATTCGTTGACTGCTTGTGGAGTGTTCGAAGGAGCTCCAGTCGTCCAGCTCCAGTCGTCGACATCCCTGCTCCTCCCATGAACGACGTAAGCTCCAAGCTCGACTGTGTGTCGTCCAGCATCTGCTTCAGCTTCCAGTCGTCCAGCACCTGCTTCAGCTGCGTTGTTGCGTCGTCGTCGAGCATCTGGATTCAAAACCAATGACCCCCATCGTTCTGCTTCTAACTCCAGTCAACTAGTGCGTCGAGGTTCCGTTCGAATCCGGGCTTCAAACTAGTAGGTTTCCATTTTTCTTGTCTCTTAGTTTTCATTTAGTGAATTCATCTTCCGTTCCTTTTCTTCTTGTGTTTGTGTTCCATTGGTGTGGTTCGAATTTGAACCCGGGTCTTTGTTTATAGTAGAGATAATTTGTGTTCATTTTGTTTGAAGTTTGTTAGATTTTCGTCAAGTGATTTGATGACGAGTGTTCATTTTAGTTGGAGTCATTTTCATCCTTGTTTTAATGTTGTTAGATTCAAATTGAAATTTAATTAATTATTTCTTCGGTTTGTTTCATGTGTTTTATGTATTTTTTAGAAATTGTTAATGTTGTTAGATTCAAGTTGAAATTCAATTAATTATTTCTTCTTCGTTTAAAGAATTTAGTTGTAATATAGAAATATGTTAGTTGATCACTTGAATCATCTATCTTTGTTGATTAGTTTAGATTTAATTCGTGTTCATCTTTTGTTTGAAGTTCGCTTTTAATCCAGTGATTTAATGTGAGTTTATGTTTTGGTTTTAATTTTTTTTTTTGATTTAGTTTGAATCATGTGTCTTTATTGTTAATATTGTTGTCTCCTTGCTCATTCATTGTGTCTAAGTTAACCAGGATTGGTTCCCAATATGGTTAACTTATTCCCATTAATTTGATGTTGTTCAATCTGTGTTCATGGGATTTGTTGTTTGAATTTGTTTAGAAATTGGTCATATTTGTTGTATTTTGGTTGAAATTGATTAGGTGAATTGGTTATAGCTGACGGGGGTAGATTGGTAAATTGCAGTACGTTCAGGGGTAAAATGGTAATTTCAGTAAGGTCGGAGGGGTATTTTTGGAATTGAACATTTGAACAATTATTTAATCTAAGTGCTCTGTCCACTAGGCATTAACAATATTAAAATAGTACATTGTGGGGGACAAGACATAAATTAGTGGGGAGATGATATAATTGTTTAATATAGTGGGGGACAAGACATAATGTAGTGGGGGGAATAATGTAATTATTTAAGTTAAGCATGGGGGACAAGACATAATAAGGTGGGAATGATATATTTATTTAATGTAGCGGGGGACAAAACATGTATTCATGGGGGACAAAGGAATTAAATAAGAAAAACATTAAGTAGTGGGGACAAAGCATGCAATTAAAAGAATATTTCGGGTTAGTGGTTTAAGACAAAAGTCTTGCTATAAATAAGAGTCATTCTTGACATAGGAGAGGAGGATTAGAGGATTCTTTTGGAGGATTTTTGGAGAGAACATTTTGAGGAGGACATTTTTTAAAGAGGTTTTTTTTAGAGAGGATTTTTGGAAGAGGAATACATTCTGATAATCTCAAGAGTGTTGGAGAGTTGAAAAAGAGAAAACAAAAACAAAGTGAGAAACAAGTTTAGTTTCGGATTTAATACACGTGTGGGTTGTTGCTGTTTAATCTTTTTACAAACTTTTGGGTCTGTTCTATTGAGCTTGTTTGGTTTTCTTCAAATTTTTTTGGGCTTTGAATCTGGTTCGAGTTGCTGTTGTTGGGTTGCTGTTGCGTTGCTGTGTTATTACTGCTGCTGACTCCTCCTTCTTTTCTCATTGTATTACCATTTCCAGGTACACATTTGTACACTCTTGGCTTGAGGCGAAATGAAATATTGACCAGGCTTTGTTCCTGTTGAATTCCTCCTGTTTAGATTTGTGCTTGAATAGAATTTTCCTTTCTTTGTATAAAAGTGTAGTTGATTGATTAATGAGTAATGGGGTTGCATATGTATAATAACTCCTTCATCTAATAATGTTAGTTTAAATTAATCAAAGAATAGTTAATTTGTTTTGATATTATTGTGTGTCAATCTCATGTTCTAGTGTTATTAAATAATAGAATATAGAACGAAAGCAATCTCTCTTTGTACAAACTCGATTGAAATTTTCCATTTGCATTAGCCGTAAACTAATAACTAATAAGTTACGCCTTTTTAGCATGTAGTTAATTGAGAAATTTCCTTTTATTTTAGAGACGAACTTAATAGAAAAAATATAGTCACTGTAGGTTTATCCTTTTAAATAAAAATGAGACGAGCCTCGCCAAATAAAACGCACAAAATGTGGGGCCTTCACAAAATGTATGTGTTAATTACTTAGACCTCGGGATCGGCCGTTTAGCAAAATTCCACGGCCTTACCCAGAAATAATAATACGCTAATCGCTTTAGGCGCGCATTTTAATAATCTTACCTTCTTAAACTCGGGTGTGCATTTCATGCGACCCAAATCCAAATCCCAAAATATTAAATAAAAATATGTTCCGGATTGCGGGTGCATTTCATGTGACGCAATCCAAAGACATGTTTTAAACGATGTTCACATTCCTTTAAAAATATAATAAAAGCGGTAAAGAGTTAAAATTTGCACATGAGATCATAATTGTATAAAATCAGATAAACAAGCCGAATATGACAATTGAGCGACCGTGTTAGAACCACGGAACTCGGGAATGCCTAACACCTTCTCCCGGGTTAACAGAATTCCTTATCCGAATTTCTGGTTCGCGGACTGTAATATAGAGTCATTTTTTTCCTCGATTCGGGATTAAATTGGTGACTTGGGACACCCTAAATCTCCCAAGTGGCGACTCTGAAATAAATAAACAAATCCCGTTTCGATTGTCCTTTAATTGGAAAAACTCCTTCACCCCTCGCGGGGGCGGAAAAAGGAGGTGTGACACTAAGCATGAAAATCGAAGGAAAATAAGTGGTAAATTGGGGGTTAGGGCTTGTATAATTAGAGAGGTTTGAGTGGTGATTTGAGGGATCATTTGAGGTCCGATTTTGGTAATTTTTTGTATGACTGAACTCGTGAGTGTATGAGGATTCTGAAAATGTATATTTTACCCGATTCCAAGACGTGAGCTCGAGGGGCGTTTGGTCATTTTTTTTCCTAATTTTTCGTATTAGCTTATAATTTATTTGTGGAATCAGTTACTTGAAGTGTTATTTACATTATGCAATTGAATTGAATAGATTTGGGCCATTTAGAGTCGAGTACTCGTTGCAAGAACGTTGTTTCGGGTTGATTTTGAGCTGGTTCGAGGTAAGTGGCTTGCCTAACCTTGTGTAGGAAAAACTCCCCTTAGGATTTGGTATTATTGATTTTTGAAATTCCTTGTACGTAAGGTGACGAGTGCGTACTTGTGCTAATTGTTGAAATCCGATTTTTATTAAGTAATTATAATTGTGTTTCTTTTCCTGTTTATACTACTTTCAATTTAAGCATGTTGTTAGCTTAGGGAAGCATGTCTAATTGATTTAATTGCTTTACTTGCTCAAACTACCGTATTTGGATTATGTGCAGCATACTAGGTTAGAAATACTTGTTTTACCTTAGTATGGAATTTGAATTGAATTGTGTACTCTTCGTGTTGTTGCTATGTGTTTACTTTGGGACTACGGGATGGTATCTCGAGAGATTCTCCCCCTGTATGTTTACTTTGGGACTACAAATTTGTATTCCGGTAGATCCCCTTGCACATTTACATTGGAACTACAGGATTGCACCCGGCAGATTCCCCTTGTACTGAGTATTTACATTTGGGACTACGGATTGGATTTTCGGTAGATCCCCGCGCATTATGAGTTGGACTACGGGACTTCACCCGGGAGATCCACTGGATATTTATATTTGGGGACTACAGGACGGTATCATGGGAGATCCCTGGTTGTTATCTCTGTGTTGAGTTTTATTCCTTTCCGTGATTATTTCGTCTCTGTTATATTTGTTGTTATTCTTTCCATTCTGTGTTACTTCTTACTGTTGCACTTATTATACTACCTTATTTTACACTGTTATACCTTGTATTTCATTTAACCTCAGTAGAGCCCTGACCTTCTTCGTCACTACCCGACCGAGGTTAGGCTTGGCACTTACTCAGTACCGTTGTGGTGTACTCATGCCCTTTCTGTGCATGTTTTTTATGTGCAGATCCAGGTACTTCTACTCATTCTTATCACATTTGAGGCGAGGCACTATTGTAGAGACTTTAGGTATATTTGTCATGTTTGCAGACCGAAGAGTCCCTTTCTATTCTCAGTACTAGCATAGCCCTTCTATATTTTTCCTTGTTGATAGACATTTCTGGAGTTAGTGCTTTTTATGTACTCTCTTAGCTTGTGATTCATGGGGTTCTGGATTTTGGGAGTGTTAGGTTGAGATTCTTGTACTACTATATGCCATGCGGTATCTTAAACACTATTTCATTTTGTTATCTCGATTTTTAATTATTTTCTTTCTGCAATTGTTCCTTTTTTCTGCATTTGTTAGGCTTACCTAATCATAGAGACTAGGTGTCATCATGATAGTTTACGGAGGGAGAACTGGGGTCGTGACACAGTCCCCGAGCCACTTTCATCTGGCCTTTCCAGCGCTGGTTCTGTAAGCCGAGTAATTACTGGTTCGCTGTGTTTGGAGTTCTATTCTGACTGTGAAGTTGTGCGATGGAGATTTGCTGAGCTTGCCACATCTCGAATATCACTTAGAGGCTGACTCCCCCATCTCACATTCCTTGTGTTCTTTGGTCACCAGATCGGGCTCCCTTATGTATATTTCATTCGGGGTCTGCGCCTAGATCTGTATTCAAAGCGATGTGCGAACTAACATCAACAGGTTCCACATTTGGCACTTTCCCTAGGTTTATCGGTGGTACACCAACAGGTTCCACATTTGGCACTAACATCAATAGGTTCCACTCCTGCGTTGCTATTTTCCCCAAGACCTTCGTTGTCATGAATGGGTGTGTTTGTGTGCTAGACATGTTTCAGCCTGAGAATAAAAAAAGCTTGACAAGAAAAAGTGTAAAAAAAATGTGTGTAACGAAAATCAGTAAAGAAATAATCACTATTATCTTTAGCCCAACGGTGGGCGGGAAACTGTTTACCTCGAAAATAAGAGTAATAATTAAATTTGATTAGTGGTTTTAAAGATACGTGATTTAGTTCAATACCAATTAATAATCAAGAAGTATGAAGTAGAAATAAAAGAGACAAGTGAATCAAATCAACGTTACTCAGCTGCAGTGACTTTGAGCTTAGTGACCTCGAGGTAGGCTTAGGATAATAAGAATAATTAAGTAATTAAAATAAACTGAGAACAATAGAGCTAAAGGACAATGCTGATGAATAGTAGGCGAAAAGGTAGAGAGTATATTCTTTGCTCAATGATCACATGATCTTACAAATGATTGGGATCTCCTTTATATAATAGGGGAACCTCTAAATTAGGAATATTTTTATTTATAGTAAGGAATATTCTTGGTACAGCTGTCTAACCGCCTAGTACTAAATCGTACCATCCTATTCCGAAATTTGCGCCATGATCTTGGGGGACGTGGCATGAATCTAGCTTAGTCTGTTACAAATCCATAATGGTACTATTCCAAGGTCGAACACACTCACCCTCTGTATGTATCGCGCTCGGTTTTCGAACTCGGGGTCTGGTCCCTCGAGCTCGAACTTGGTCTTACCCGGACTCGGACTTCGGACTTCGGACGACCTCTCGAATATATAGATCGAAGGCATTCGATCTCGACCGTATACAATAATATAATTCTACTTTGTAAACTAATTAAGCTTTTGACCCTTCTCTTTGCTTCTAACGCTCATACAATGTAATATCATCCCTGTGGTTTTGATATTTGAATCAATCTGCTGTTGTTTGATCGTGCATCTTTTATTCGTCAAAATAAAAATTGCGTAAGGAAATTCTACAAGCCTATTTTTTCCAATATTTGTGATCCGTACATTAATTTAAATTTCAATGTGATAGGACACTAGACTAGAGATGCCATGAAAGTACTCAACTTCATCACTTTCCATCTTCCATATTTATTGTTTGGCTGTCACAAGTACTAATAATTAACATAGTGGCCATGAATAGCTAGACTTCAATTCAAGATTCTAACGAATTATATAATAGAAACAATTCAAGCTCATCACTACGACATTTCTATAGAAAGGTTGAATATATTCTACCAAACTAAAACCGATCTTTCAAGAATATTCATCTCAAAGAATACACAGTCAAATCCTATCATCAAATTTGATCGAAGTTAAAAGCTAATCATCAACGGCAACAAGTAGCATCAAAGGCGAAATCAGAATTTTTAAATTTACGGATTTGAAATTCCAATTCATTTAAGTTACTGAGTTTTAAACTACTATTATGTACATATTCAATGAATTTTAAAAAATAAATACAATATTTGTGTTTGAATCAAAGTTATTATGTTCGGTTGAACTCGTATCACTAGTTCCGTCCCTGAATAGTATACAGAATAATGAAAGGACAGCTAAGAAATTAAAAAGTGAATTCAGACAAAATGTGAAGATCAAGGACTGCTATTTTTTTTCAAAATGAATCAAGAATAGCAAAAAATGACAAATCTAAAGCTTAGTAAAAGGACATATCAGTATGTGTAGGGTAAGGGTGGCAAGTGGGCTGGGCCTGCGAGCTATGTGGGCTAAACGGGTTGAAACCGTTAGGCTAGCTAGAGGTGGGCTGGTGCCGGTCTCGTGGGCCGATTCTTAGATAGGAATCGTTAGGACCGGGCCCGTTTGGCCTACCAAGAGACTGGGACCGGACCGATCCTTGACGGGCCAAACGGTCCCAACGGATATTTTAAAAAAAAGAGTTGTTTGGCTATTGAAAAAAAGAACCGTTAGGGGTTTATAAAATAGTCATTTAACCCCTCCAACTTAGTTTTAACCCCAAACTTTTTATTTTTACAGTTTTTCCCTATTACCTACTCTAAATACCCCTTCATTCTTTCATTTTCTTATAATATCAATATCAATCTAACAAAATTTCTCTCCAATTTTCTTCTATACTTGCTACAATTGTTTACTTTATCAAAAAAATAGTGAATTTTTTTTAAGGTTACTGCTATTGCTTACTTTTTTCCAAAAAATAGTCAAAAAATATTGAAGTTGTTACAATTTGTAAAAAAATTGTGAAGTTGGTGAATTAGAGTCTTCAAGTCTTCAACGATAATCAATTTTTAACAAGTTGTTCGTCAATTCGGTAAACTCGTTCCAACTCTCAAGTCTTAATATTATAATTTTATTTATTTTATTTATTTGCTATTACTTGATTAATTAATGAAGGAATACGTTAATCTAAACACATTAGATAGTAAATCGTAAAACGGGAACTTACTTGTTCTTCGTGAAGTGGAAGCAAAAATGGATGAACCGTGCTGGAATTACTGGTCGGTGGTGGTTGTCACGGTGTGTTGGAGCAACCCCCAATTCCACAGTCTAAACCCTAACTGAGATTGAGAAGAGAATAGCGTAGAAAAATACTGCAGAGAGAGTCCTTTTAATGTACACACTAAGTCTACTTTAATAGAGAATATTAGGGTTAATTAATAACCCTATTGGGCCTTAAAGCACCCCTTATGGGTGGACCCAATTTTCCTACATCTCCCACTTACACATAATGGGAGTGCTCATCTAATCTGAGAAACATATTTGCATTTCCTCAATCATTCATACAGGGAGGTAGACCGTGCGACCAGCATACTGTGAGAGCTAAGTGTTATAAATATGTTAGGAGTATATAGCCTCTCGTCGAGTGCAAACCTGCAAGTAGATCATAAAGTATGCAGTACCCTAGATCATGTAAATCACATTTGATATAGTCTCAAAATCTCATATATCATTATTTCTTGTATTCACAATCATAACTCATAAGTCATAATTGGTGCACCAGTGAATACAAATAAATGAGATTCCATCAATGATCTTCCTCTTCTCACGATTCCCTTAACATTAGTATGACTGCTTTTCTAGTTATGCTCCGCTTGACCGAATCTGTGTTCATGGTCTTTTGGAAATACACTAAGATAGCTAACATCACACTAAGTCTCAAGTATCTGATCAGAGTCTCTAAGGGTACAAAATCTTGAGCTATCATAAAAGCTCTGGGTCTCACACAACAATAAGTTGAGAATGTACTTGTGTTAACCCAATTGGTCGACATTAGCACACATGGTATGAAACATGTGCTACAACATTTTCTCCCTTTTTCCAAGGAGCGTATGTCTTTATCCCATAAAGAATGTTGTACAAATGATATTTAGACACCATAAGTATCTAAATTTGAGTTCTTTGATCTACAATATCATTTTTAACTCACATCTGGCTCACAAAGTAAACTAGGTGAATGTTTTTCACCCTAATGACCTTATGTCATTGTTTAAGCGACATTCTGATTTTAAGCGAATAGCTCTCAAATTATCCTTATGATAATTTTGCTTAAAATCATGTCTCATCTCCTCACATCACTAAGATAAGGAGGTTATTTCCTGTGTGAGAAGGCCAACCTCATGTCTACTCGACATACTTATAAAAAATGAACAAAGAATGTATATATCATTCAACAATAAAAATATGTATGTATGTAAATCAACTTTATTGATAGTCAAAGAACATCAGTTTGAGAACACGGAAAAATAAATAACAAAATAAAGTATCTCAGAGTCTACGCTAGCCTTGAGACCTAGTGTGTCTCACAAATGTATCTCTAGACAAAGGCTTGGTTAATGGATCTGCTAACATATCTTTTGTAGACATATACTTCACATTCACTACCTTGCGTCTAACCATGTCTCTCGCATAGTTATACTTGATATCTATATGTTTTGGTTTTACAATGAAACTTTAGGTCCTTGGTGGAGAATATTGCAGCCTCACTGTCACAGTAGACTAATACTAGTTCAGTATTTTCAGCAATATCCAACAAGTGCTCCAAGAACTTCTTCAACAAAATTCTTGTGTTGCTGATGCGAGAGACACGTATTCGGCTTCCATCGTAGATATCTCATGATCCTCTTTACTGCTTGCCAATGTGCTAAACCTGGGTCGGTCTGATATCTACTTACCAAGCTAACTGCTTGACAGATATCAGGTCTAGTGCACACCATAGCATACATTAGACTTCCGACTGCGCTCCTATAAGGAACTCAACTCATTCTTTCTGTCTTTTCAGGAGTCTTAGGACACATCTGACTTCCCAAGGTATGGCCTTTACTGATAGGAGTTTCAACTGGGCTACTATTTTGCATATTAAATCATTCAAGAACTTTTCTAATGTAATTCTCTTGTGAGAGATACAATAGTTTCTTTGGACGATCTCTTGAAATCTTAACTCCAAGAATATATGCAGCTTCACCCATATCTTTCATCTCAAATTGGTATGATAACCATGACTTATCTCGGTTATAAACTCCTTATCATTTCCAGCTATAAGTATGTCATCTACATACAATGTTAAAATCACAAGCTTGTTTCTTGATCTCTTGGTATAAACGTAATGGTCTTCATCCATCATGGTAAAACCATTGGATACAAGAACATTTTGAAAGCATATATACCACTGCCTTAAAGATTGTTTGAGGCCATAAATAGACTTCAAAAGTCTACAAACCTTTTGTTCGTGGCCCTTTTCAATGAAACACTCAGGTTGTTCCATATAGATTTCTTCATCTAGTTCTCTATTGAGAAAGTCAGTCTTTACATCCATTTGATGTAATTCAAGATCCAGGCTTGTAACAATAGCTAGAACCAGGCGAACCAAGGTAAATCGTACAACAGGCGAGAAAGTCTCTTTGTAGTCTATTCCTTTCTGCTGTGTATACCTTTTTGCCACCAGTCAAGCCTTATATCTCTCAACTGTGCCATCAGCCTTGAGCTTAATTTTGAGAATCCATTTGCTCCCATTTGCTTTGCGTCCTTCAGGGAGATCAACTAGTTCCAAAACTTTGTTGACTCTCATAGATTCCAATTCATCTTCCATTGCTTTTTTTCATTTATCCTCAGAAGGGCATGAGAGAGTCTTTTTTACATTTTTAGGCTCATTTTCTTCTTGTAGGAGCATCATAAATAGTTCTCCGCAACATCAAATCGTCGGAGGGGAATCTTTTTTACGAGAACCACGTCTTACTTATGATTCATCATTGTTCCCATCTGGATCAATGTTGCTCCTACTCGGATCAAGATCATTCATCCTGCTCCCACTTGGAACAAGATCTGTGACCATTTCGCTCCCACTTGAAACAAGATCCATTTGGTCACTTCCACTAAAAGTAGAAGGATTACTCTCTTTCGCATCTAATGATGAAGGAGGTTTTTGATGAGAAACTAATTCATCATCTGCTAAAATTCTCCCACTCAAATTAAGTGATCCTTGTACTTCTTGATCCATTATCTCAAATAAGGTTAGGTCTTGACGTACCTCTCCCTTCTTAGGGAACTCATCTTTTAAGAATGTGACATCTCCTGATTCAAACTCAGTTACACTCCCCTTGTCTTGCTGACCTATAAACACATAAACCTTTGAGGTTTTAGAGTATCTTATAAAGATACTTTTCTTTCCCCTCGGGCCCAGTTTGCCATATTTGTAAGAGGAATCATGTGTATAGGCAGCATAACCCCAAGGTCTTAATACACTTAGGTCATGTTGTCTTCCAGTCCATAACTCATATGGAGTGGTAATAATTGATTTTGTAGGCACTCGGTTAAGTACAAAGGTAGCAGTAAGCAATGCATCACCCCAGTAACTAATTGGGAGGTTAGCTTGTGCCATCATTGACCTAACCATTTCTAGGAGCGTTTTGTTTCTTCTCTCCGCAACACCATTTTGTTGTGGAGTATTTGGGATAGTCAAGTGATGAACTATGATGACCCAAAAAGTCATCTTATATTTTAGAACTTGAATCTGCGCTCTTAAGCCATAAACCTCCTCCTCCATTCCCTAAAAGACTCTCTAGGAAGGTTGATGATAGCAAACTCGAGAAGTTCTACGACATTCTCAAGCAATTATCAGTGAATATCCCATTTGTGGAAGCATTTCAAGAGACGCCGGGTTTTGCTAAGTATTTGAAAGATTTGATCACCAAGAAGAAAACCACCAAAAATGAAGTGGTGAATGTGACTCACCGGGTTAGTTCCATCATTGCAACATCCATCGTTCAAAAGAAAGAAGACCCGGGAGCTTTCACCATTCCTTGTACCATTGGGGTACATAATTTTGCAAGAGCCCTTTGTGATAATGGAGCTAGCAACAACTTGATGCCTCTTGCCATTTGTATTTGGGATAGTCAACTGATGAACTATTCCCTTTTCATCACATAAATTATTAAACTGAGTTGATAAATATTCACGATCACGATAAGTTCGAAGAGCTTTTATCTTCTTGTCTAATTGATTTTCCACTAAGCTCATATAACTTTTGAAGCAACTTATTGCTTCTGATTTGTGGGAAATCAAATAGACATAACTGAAACGGGTAAAGTCATCAATAAATGTGATGAAATAACTTGCCCATGCCTAGCCCTAATATTCATAGACCTACAGATGTTCGAATGGACTAATTGCAAAGGATATTCGGCTTTAGTCGCCTGACCAAAAGGTTTTCTTGCAGATTTTCCAGCTAGACAATTTTCACAAGTGAATAATTCCACATGTTCAATGTTGGAAAGCAAACCTTGTTTTGCTAACCTTTGCATTCTTTGTTGGCCAATATGACCAAGTCTAGCATGCCATATGTTTACATCACTATCATATTTATCTGAAGAAACAAACATAGAAAAACTAGCATTATTATTAAATGAATCATAATCCAAATCCATAATAATTAAACCTCCGGTCACACGATCAAAACTAAATAAAGTTGAACCAAAAGTCAACTTGGCAGAATTGACATGACAAAACTAGTCAAATCCTAACTTAAGCAAAACTGAAACTGAAATAACATTCCGGCAAATTGTTGGTGTAAAGAGAACATCGTGTAGTATTAGGTCTCAACCACGACGCAGGACTGACTTGCATGTACCGATCCCTTCAACAACAACTTTATTGTTTTTGCCTACATATATCCATTTTTCTCCACGTGGAACTCACCGAAATTCAACAAAGACACTACGTTCCCAGGCTATGTGGTCCGTTGTTCCTGAGTCTACAATCCACAAAGGATTAGATTCAGTTAGAAAAATAGAACTATAAATACAAAGTTCACTAACTCGAGCATCGTGAAATACCTTTCTAGGAGGCTTAGAGCAATCTCTAGCATAGTGACCCTTCTCGTCACAATTATAGCATTTCACTTTAGCAACTTTCACACATTTGGGACGTCTGTTCTTGCATTTTTCAGTCTTTGCTCTTTTAGCAGGCTGAACTTGAGGTGGCCCTCTCTTTCTTACCCAGTTCCTTTTCTTTGAATCACTCTTAGATTTGGAGGTTGTTGCCATGTGCAACTCAGCTATTGGCTTTGCAGCCTCAAGTCGTTCCTCCTCTAACTCAAGGTGTTTCCAGACATCTTCCAAAGTTGTGATTCACTCATTATGGGTCATATGCATTTTCATATGATCCCAAAAACTAGGTAAAGAGCGTATAATAGCTTGGATTTATTGTTCATCAGTCAACATATTACCAGCATCTTTCAACTCCCTGATCATATTTGTCATTTGCCTCAGATGTGTTTTCATTGAATGTTCTGAGCGTTTCTTATATGAGTCAAATTCGATCGTTAAGGATCTTAGTCTTGCAGGGGACAGGTACCAAACCTTTTCCTTAAATCATTCCAATGATCCATAGCTCTTTTGTGATCCTTAAACTCCCTTAGAATATCATCATCTAAGGTGCTCAACAACGTAATGCGAGCAATGGAGTTCTTTTTCTTCCAACTGTCACAGGCTTCATGCTCACGTCTATGCTGAGCAGTGTTGCCTTCCTCAGGCTCATTCATGACATTGTTGATGGCCTCCAGAGCCTCTTGCTCCTCTAGCACATACTGGACTTTCAAGCTCCAGGTTTCATAATTGTCACCATTGAGTTTCAACCATTTGTTGAGCTCAGCAACAATATTTTTCGAAGCAGTAGTCATTCTCTAACAAAATAAAAAATAAAATGAGGATCATGTAAAAAAATAACGCAAGGCACAATGTTCTACATACATACATTTTATGACACTAAGCATCAATTGATTAAGTTAATAAACACATATATTAATTATGGAGTCGAAAGTATACTATGTTCCCAATCATCGTCCAAGAATTAAAATATCATGAAAATTAACCTATTTAATTATCTAGCTAAGCGTCTTAATCATGTTTAAGACAACATAATTATCTAATCATGATTTTACAATCCCATGTGGATCATAAGTTAACAAATAACTTATATTAGCATGTAAATAAAATTAATGTCAAACTAATTAACATTTATTACATGCTATTCAAATTCACATAAAATTTATTTTAATGTTAAACTAATTAACATATTATACATGTTAAACAAATTAACAAGTATTGTTAATATTAAACTAATTAATATTGATTTCATGCTAAATAAATTAACATAAAGCATGTGTTAAACTAATTAACCAAAGTAATGTTAAAACAATTAACATTTCAAGCATGTTAAATAAATTAATATATAAATTTAATGTTAAACAAATTAACAAATAAATTTAATGTTAAACAAATTAACATTACAAGCAATTGGGATGATAAAACAATTATAGTTTCATTAAAAGAATATAAATGCTAAATTTATATTCTGAAAATTAAGTCCATAAGACTAATTTTAATAATCTGAAATTTATTAAAAAATAACATAACTAAATTTAAATTTTATTTAGGCCATTAGCCTACAATAAAATTAAACAAGACATATAAAAGTGAGTCTTTAGCCCATCTAGAAAATTAAAGAGAATGGTACATGGGCCTTTAGTCCAAAGTTGATGTCTGCCAACTTTAAAGAAAAATGTAGCCCGATTAGCTACTTAAGCCCAACAGCTTTTCAATCAATTTAGAAGAGCTTTGAGTCCAAATATTTTGAAACCAAAATAATTGCATAGGCTTTGACTTCTTAAGTAGGAAATTAGGTTTCACTATCTTTTCTTCTTTCTTGCACCAGCCGTCACTCTTATGGAACACAAAGTTTCATTTTTTTTATTTATGGAATCTTAAAAACAAATAGAACCCTAGTCCCTTCTTCATCTTTTTCATTACCGCCGTCACTTTTGTAGTTGAAAAGAAAACTTTATTTATTTCTTCTACTTTTTCTGCCATGGCTATGGAGCACCAAGCTCCATTTTTATTTGTAATTATCAGTGAAAGGAGAAGACTTTCTTCTCTCTACTTTTTCTTTGGCATGAAAAACCACTAGCGGTGACGGTGTAACGCTGGTGGCGGCAGTAGCAAGATAGATTGGAAAAATCAATCTCTAAAACAAAACCACCTTTTTTTAAAAAAATTCTGATTAAAGAAAACTGATTTCAATAATCAAATATTTACCAGATTCAAAAGCAAGCAATGAAAGGTAATTTTTTTTTTTTAATTATTTTGAAAACTGATTTCAAAATTAGTAGAAGACAAAGGATTAATGGGACGAAACGATTAACCTTAATCAAGTACACAGGAAATTCTATATGGATAAACACATTGTTCTAGATACCAAAGTATATAGCAAACTGTGTTATCATTCAAAAAAATATACACGCGTAGTTCTATATTTACACAAAGCAATACGACTATTAGTTATATATTTTCGGACCAGAAAATCAACCTATGACTCTGATATCAATGAAGGAACACGTTAATCTAAACACATTAGATAGCGCGTAAATCGTAAAACGAGAATTTACTTGTTCTTCGTGAAGCGAAAGCGAAAACGGATGAACCGTGACATGAATTACTGGTCGGCGGTAGTTGTCACGGTGTGTTGGAGCAACCCCCAATTCCACAATCTAAACCTTAACTGAGATTGAGAGAGAAGAGCGTAGAAAAATACTGCAGAGAAAGTCCTTTTTAATGTACACACTAAGTGTACTTTTATAAGGAATATTAGGGTTAACTAATAACCCTATTGGGCCCAGCAACCCTTATGGGTGGACCCAATTTTCCTATAATTAGGATGTCTTCCTTAAGTAATATTTTTGGTAAAAATAATAATAAGGGAAAATTAAGTCTGGAGAATCTAGTGGTAGTGTTGTTCCTCCTCCCTTGCCCCCGGCTCCCCAAACCAAACCCCATACCTGTCCTACACCTGCTATTCTTGATACCGATAACAGTTTATTACAATTTAGTGACAGTGAATTTTTCTATAATATTGCACCTGGTGAACAATTAGATCATGAATTAATGAATGCTCTCTATTCTAATAATTATAATACTATTGATGAAAATGATGACGAGGAAACTGATCTTGATGAAACTCAATCGAACGATGATACACCCATTACTACTGCTCCTGATGTTGACCCAACTAGTAATAATGATGCTAATCCAAATAATGACCCATTTGATACTTCCGTTACTGCCCCTACTTTTTCTAGGGAACCTACCAAACGGCAGGAAACATCTCATGTTTGGTCATTTTTTTACTCAACTAGTTTCAAAAAATAAGGATAAGTGTAAAACTTTTGGTTTTGAGTTAGCTTTTAAATATACTGGATCGCGGTCGGGGAAAGAATCTTTGGCTAGACATATAAAAGAACACCCTAAAGATAACGTCAATATCAACGTTTGAAAGCTCTGATTGAGGGGAAAAGTGTACCTAGTCCTAGTCAGGCTGACCCTAGTACCGGTTCAAATCAATTTCAATCGAAAATTAACACTGTTACCAGTGATATTTTATACTATGATCCAAAAAAAGATTGGAAAGAATTGGCAAAAATGGTAACTGTTATGTGCTTACCCTATAGTTTTCCTTCTGACCCTGCGTTTGTGCATTATATTAGAATTTTTTTTAATCCTACTTATAAAGGTTTTGCTCGCACAACCATAAAGAGCGATATTTATAAATATAAACATGAATATGAATAATATCTGCGCTATTTATTTACTCATATAAATTATCGTGTTGTTATTACAACTGATATTGGTAGAAGTAACAATGACTGTGATTACCTTACTATTATATGTCATTGGTTTGATGATGATTGGATAATGCAAAAGTGCATAATTACTTATAGAATAGTTGTTTCATGTCACACATGGTAGTTTATTGCTAGTACAGTTACGGATATTTGCAGATATTTTTTGTATTTGTGATAAAATAATATCGATTTCAATGGATAATGCTACTAATAACGCAAATGCTATAGACTTACTTACCACTACGATAGTGTCCTGCATTTAGTAATATTTTTCATGTTAGATGTATTTGTCATATTTACCATTTTATTGCGATGATGGTATAATTATGACCTAAGAGAAAGAAAGGTTCCTAAACCTTGTCCAACTAGATGGAATTACATGTATGAAAGTTTGATTGTTACATATGAATAAAGAAATCCTATAAAATCAACGTTTAATGCACATGTAAGAGATGATGACGATTATCTTACGAATGGGGATTGAGCTAATGTTAAAATGCTTGTTGATTTTTTAGAAAAATTTCATATTGCTACAAAAGAATTTTTCGGGCAATGGTATCCTACTATTTCTAACTGTTTAGTTTATATTGCAGAACTTGGAAATTTATTTGCTCAATTTTTACAGAGTAGGAAAATTTGTCAACTTGCTATTCATTCTATGAGAAAAAGTATGAAAAATATTTTTTCCCTATTTCCTCTATTTATGGTGTTGCTTCTTTGTTAAATCCTTATATGAAATAAAGAGGTTCTCAATTTTGGTATAAAACTGTTTATAATGGTTTAGCACTTGAAGATGATGAGTTGCCTTAACTTCCGAAAGCAATATCCTCAATTAGAACAAATGCTGAAACTATTTATAATCCTTATCAAGTAGCATTAAATCATGCTAGACCAAATGTTCCAACTCCTTCTTCTTCTAAAAGAACCGTGGGAGTAAGAGGACTTAGTGTTTGGGGAGGTTTAGGGGTTCTTTTGGTTCTAGTCGTCATGATTTTTCACAACTAAATGAGCTTGAAGTTTATTTGTCACAGCAACTTGAGGAAGTGAATCCCGACGTCACCTTTAATATTCATGCAATGGTGGAAGGACAAAGAAAAATACTGTCCGGTTCTTTCAAGGATGACCCGAGATATTTTAACTATGCAAGCTTCAATAATGGCATAGAAGAGCACTTTCAGTCAAGCATGACTCAAATCGATTATTATAGAGCGTCTATGAGGGAGAGCTTGAAAAAATCAATACTTTTCAGAGATTGGATCTGTTCGAAAAGAAGAATTTTAGACTTGCTAAATCATAACCAGAGGTAGACGAAGCTTACGAAGAAATACTAGATGAATTTGCTAAGGATGCTGCTTCGTCCGATAATAAAAGCGGCAATAACCAAGCTACTTTTCCCCCACAACCAATAGAACTTTCTCCAAACCTTGAAGGATTCATGAAGTTTGTAAGAGATAGCATGTAACTTGTATGAACAAAAATTAGTATGTATTATGTAACTTATATTTTGGCACATCTTGATTAGTTTCTTTTCTTCTCAATTGTGATATTAGCACCTTGTTGTGCTCATTCCATGGTAGGGGGAGGGGAGAGACTAAGAAAGATATTGCCATATTTTTAATAGCTATAATAAAATTACAAGGTATTACTTTAAATATCAATTTACAATATTTTTGTCTTTAAATTTGAATTAAAAAAAAATAGGTCACAATTCTATAACAAATTTACAAGGCAATGCCTTAGATATTTTTTTAACTTTTTTTATCTCTAATTTCTATTTAATTTTTTAAAAAATTTACTGCTTAACCGTTGGGACCCGGGCCTGTCCCGTTTAGCCCGGGACCATGAGTTCGTTGGCTCGGTCTCGGGCCGGTTCTTACAAAAACCATGTTTAGCCCAGGACCGCTTAGCGTGTTTATTTAAGGATGGAGACTGTGGCCTACGAGACCAGTCCGTTAGGCCCGTTTAGAGCCCAGCCCGGCCTACTTATCACCCCTAGTGTAGGGTAGTCTTCCAACTTTAAAAAGTAAGGTTGGTTGTGGGGAGAATGTAGCAATATATAAGTTGTTTTTGAGCTAATTTTCACTATTTGGTGGCTGCTAAGGGGACATACTTACACCGACCCTTTGGCTTCTTTTTCCATGATGCAAAAAATTAATTAAGAATTACATTGACATATATTGAAGAGTAGAAGATTCTTCAAGAATTCTCTTGTGCTGCTTATTCTCATGATATACCAGTTAAGGTTGGGATTGAATCCCTTGATTTCTGGAACGGATAAAAGGTAATAAATATATGGGCCCAGTCACCTGCCATGTGGACCGTTTACTATTATATGATTTTAATAGATGCATATATTCTATGGTCACATGTGCATTTGTTATCAACTTGCAGTTTGCTTTTGCAAGATTGCTTGCTCAAGTTATTAGAGCACAATTCCAGAATATAAATTATGATAATTTATCTTAATAATACTGGTTTAAATCCAAGTTGGTTTAGCAGAAATTGTATGCCTCCAATTATAGCTAAATCATTGGTTATGAGAACAAAACTCCCAAAAATAAAATTTGGTATGAGATGTATTATTTAATATACAACAACATTTGTACGCATCTAGCCAAGTTATAAAAATTTCTCCCTATCACAATCGGTTCAGGGTCAGGAACCAAATAATTTCTATATAGAAATATGGATGTGCTATATGATTTAATTATGCCATCAAAATGCACAAAGATGAGTTCCCAAAGAAGGTTGGAAAATGTGTTGGTGATCCCAACATTAGGGGGAGAAAATGGGCAGCTGAGAAAGTTGAAATGAATTATTATGAATACATAGATCCTCGTACAAGAAAATATGAACTTGAAGTTCAAGTGATAATTTATTTACAAATTATTGCCAGACGCATTTGCTGACCCAAAGCTAAATGTCATATTTCAGCTGCTAATGCTCCAAATAGAATAAAGTCCATGAGGGACAAAGTCTATGGCACACATGAAGTGTAACAGACCAATCGGTTCCAAAGATAAAACTCCTTGAAGAAGGAGAGGGGCAAATATTCAAAATAGTCATAATAAGGAGGCAATTGCCCTAGAAGAGCACCACGACATAACACTTCATAAGACCTCATGGGAGAGGCTCAGGTACCTGAAAATAATGAGATAAAGAGATCTCAATAAGTTATGTCTTTATTAGGTAATAATGGAACTGACGTAAAGTGATCGTCGATGATATTGTTAACATAATGTAGCGCTCAATATTATTAATATTGACGAGGATCTTGAGCTCAAATTGTCATGAAATTTGGACAGATAAATGATTGGCCAAATGAAAAATAAGCAATGAAAATTGACTTCACTTGAAAAAATGTGAAGTTGCGCGGATAGTCCCAACACATGAAAGTATAAAGCCAATGGAGGTATAAATGTGTTCTTGTGCAAAAAGTTCAAGTCGATAGACATACAGACGATTTGTGACACAAGAAAATTAGTAAATATCCTCCCATTGATTATATGGAGACATGTTCTCTTATAGTGGATATAATCATTTCAGGTTTTAATCTGGCAATACATGAAAACTTGATATGTGTATCATGGAAATCATTGAAGGATTAAAATTGTTCTGAAGCATATTAATGTTTCCAAGAAATTTATTAAATAAAGCTTCAAAAATCCTTATACGGATTGAAACTATCAGGGCGCATGTGGTATAATTGCCTGTGTGAGTACCTATTGAAAGAAGGGTACAAGAATGATTCAATTTGTCCTTGTATCTTTATAAAAAGATCTGGATTTGAATTTGTTATAATCTCTGTGTATGTTGATGGTTCAAATATCATTACAACTCCCAAGCAGCTTCCTAAAGCAGTAGACTGTTTAAAGAAAGAATTTGAAATGAAAGATTTTGGAAAGACTTTTTGTCTTGGTCTACAAATTGAGTATATGAAAGATGAAATTTTTATCAATCAATCAGCATACACTAAAAAGATTTTAAAGCAATTTTATATGGATAAAGCACATCCATTTAGTACCCCGATGGTTATGAGATCACTCGATATAAATAAAGATCCATTCCGACCTCATGAAAATAATGAAGAACTTGTTGGTCCTGAAGTACCATATCTTAGTGAAATTGATACACTAATGTATCTTGCTAACACTACAAGGCGTGACATAACGTTTTCAGTTAATGTCTTAGCAAGATATAGCTCTGCTCCTACAAGGAGACATTGGAGTGAAATCAAACACATATTGTGTTATCTAAAAGGGACTACCAATGTGGGCTTATTTTATGGCAATGACTGCAATCCCGATCTTGTTGGTTATGCCGATGTAGAATATTTATCTGACACACACAAGACTTGATCTCAAACATGCTATGTGTTTACATGTGGAGGCACTGTCATATCTTGGCGATCGACTAAACAATCAATCGTGGCTACTTCTTCTAATCATGCTGAGATAATTGTTATTCATAAAGTAAGTCGAGAATGTATTTGGTTGAGGTCTATAATATATCTTACCCGAGACAAATGTGGTTTGAAATGTAACAAACTACCCATAATTTTGTATGAAGACAATGCAGCATGCATAGCCCAATTGAAGGGATGATTCATAAAAGGAGATAAGACAAAATACATTTCACCAAAGTTATTTTCACACATGATCTTCAAAAAAATGGTGATATCAATGTGCAACTGATTCGTTCAAGTGATAATATAGTTAATTTATTCACCAAATCTCTACTGACATCAACCTTCAAGAAACTGGTGTACAAGATTGGGATGCGAAGGCTGAAGGATGTGAACTGATGCTCTCATCTGGGGGAGTTAATACGCGGTACACTCTTTTTTCCTTATAAGGTTTTGTCCCACCGGGTTTTCCTTGCAAGGTTTTTAGCGAGGCAACCAAAAGGCGTATTTCTAAATATGTGTACTCTTTTTCCTTCATTAGGATTTTTTTTCACATTAGAAAAGGTACTAAAAAAGGTATTCCCATAGAATACCACCAACCAAGATAGTACATTTTTTTTTCCAAAATGAATTTAGTACGCAGAATGTGCAATTATAAGACAAACATCAACTTCAGTTTTTATGTAACAAACATAAAAAGTTACAACAAAATTACTACAATCACGATAAAAAATGTACTATGAAGGTCTGTTGGTTTGCCTCAAACCGACCAAAGTTATAAAGGCACTGTAAAAGTAAGTCATTATAACATAATAATAATAATAATAATAATAATAATAATAATAATAATAATAATAAATGGGTTAGCAACTGTTATATGTTCTTTACCTTTTTGCTCCGCTGGCTTCATCAATTGAGCATGCTTGCAGATAATAACGAGAAAATCTTATATATGGGTGCATTGTTCAACTCATGTCCCTTAAATTTCGATTCGATTTTTGATAACGAAAAAATCTTGAATTAGTTGAACCGAAAACGGATTATAAATACTAGGTGAGCACCAAATAATCTCATTTCCGTTAGGGAATTTTTCGTTCCTATAAAAATATCTAAATTTTTGTATTTACCCGATCTAAACACGTTTTAGTTACAAAATATATATAATTTATCTTAAAAAGCTCACAATCCATTATTAGTACTTTCAATCAAAGGATTTAGTTATACTTTTTTCTTTTTTTCTCTCATCTCTCCCCTCTTCTCTCCGGATCGAATTTATATTTAGGGATTTCTGTTTGCTAATTGTTTCATTCTTTTTTTTATCCTTAAAAACTGCATTATAATCGACATATTTCAAAATTTTCCTTCCATTTTCTGTAACAAACTCATTAAATACAAAGCTGAAGGTGAATGTGAAATGACTTTTTACTGGAACCATTAACACTCGAACCTAGGGACGAGAAAATCCCATTGAGACAATGTATAAATTACAACAGAAATCATCAATGACATGTGTAATTGAAATAAACAAACTAATTCCTGCTTCTCTACTCGTTCTAAATTTATCAGAAGCTTTGGAAGGGGCGAGATCATCCTCCTTTTTGGATTGCCAAAACCATGCCACGTCTAAGAGGCAAAACAACATGAATTCGTACGGTTGAATTTCACGAACAATTTTATACTCTACAAAAGAGTCTTACTTTTGGTGGAATCTACGTAGATGCTTTATCTTGGCCATGGTTTTTCGTGGCCACATTTTCTACGCTTATTAGTTTCTCCGCAGGTTTCTCATCATAATCGACATATCTGTAGTGTCTGATTTGAAATCTTATTATACAATTATGGTCTGTGCTTAAATACAACTACAATATCATACAGCTTAAATATAATTTTTATACAATATGTCTTTTGTATATTTTGTATTTGATCTATACATAGTAATTATATATTATATAACTTATTTACAACTTTCATACATTATTGCTACCCAGTTAAATACAACTACAGTATCATACAACTTAAATATATTTTTACACAAATTTTATACAATATATCTTTTGTATATTTTGTATATGATTTATACATAGTAAAAATAAATTTTATATAACTAATTATATATTTTATAACTTATTTACAATTTATCTACAACTTTCATATATTATTTTTACCCAGTTATATACAACTATAATATCATACAATTTTAATATAAATTTTATACAAATTTTATACAATATGTCTTTGCATATATTTTATATCTGATTTATATATATTTTGTCTGTGGTGTGTGCTTCTTCCTATCTAAAATTCCAATCAAAACTTACTCTCTTAATACAATTTTGATACATATCAATAACTTCACTTAAAAAAAATTGTATTGATAACTTAAATATAAATTTTATGCAACATTTCATACATCATACAACTATTGTTCAACTTTCATACAACATTCAAATAAAAAAAATATAACTATAATAGAATATAATTTACATACAATTATACTACAACTTTATTATAATTTCGTAAGTGTATTGTATTGTATAAACTCCAAACAATATTCTCAATTATTTGTAACAACACTCAATCCAAACAAATAATGATTTTTGAAAACCCAAATTCGAATTCAAAGCTTCAAAGCTTTTAATGACTGTTAATGGTGGAGAGTCAAACACCTTCAAATTTATTGATTGACAATTTCAATTTGAACACTAATTGTGCAATATGAAAGGAAATTGCTAAGTTAAAACTCTATAGTAAAACGATTGAAATCCATTGATGAATTCCATTAAAAATATATACAACATGAAAGGATAAAAAATAGAGGACATCGGATGAAGAAAAAATGGCGAAAGAACAGAGAATGAGAGATTGAGAGACAGAGAGAGACGAAGAGAGAGAGAGAGAGAGAGAGAGAGAGAGAGAGAGAGAGAGAGAGAGAGAGAGAGAGAGGGATAGAGAATAAGGATGAGAAATAATTGATTCCTTATTCAATTCCTAATATAAAGGGATATTTATTTAATTCCTAAAGTGTATATAATTGGTAAATTGTATATCCATATGTAATTAAATTGAAACTTGAGTAGGGGGTAATAAAGTTTCAAATAGTGTATAGGAAGGTAAAATCCCTTTTCTTAAAATGCAATAAAAAATAATTTCTGTTTTATTTAAAATCCATCACGCTCTTATTGTGTGCGAATTTGATTTTTTTTTTCTTGAATCAACTGTAAGTAATATTTTTGTCTGTAGACAACAGTGTAAAACCGATATTGTATTGGGAAAATTGCATTTATATATGCAAGTGACATGTTGAGACGCGTGGACTGGTCAAATAGTCAAAGAATTATAATTAGTCAAGAGGCACGGGCAGCAGTAGAAACGAGCAAAGACAAAAGAAGAGGCACAGGAGGATATTTGAAGGATTCAACACCCGTACCTATTTAAATCATTCATTAAAAGGAATGGATCTGACCATAATAAAGAGCGCAGATACGGAATTCGACAGGCATTAAATACTGGATACGTTAGAGAATTTGTATTGATTACAATAATTGTGTAACGTAGCATTCAATGTCTTTAATTATTTATAATAGCCTCATTATGATTTGGATGAAACGCATATCTTCAAGATACCTATAAAAGGGAGGTATCTGGTCACTTGTAAAGACAAGACACAATTGGAATATACTTTGATTCACTTGTTTTTCTCCTGATTACACTCTGGTTACTCTAAATTACTTTCTTCTACATATTCTTTTGATTATCAGTAACCCGCGTTCTTCTAAATTCTAACTTTGACTGAAATTCTATTTTTTGGTTAAACAAATTGGTTCCGTTACCGGGAATCTGATAATCTATTTTCTTTTCACTTGACCTTCCTTGTTACATCAATTATGTCGAATAACAATGACAACACCCCGGAAAACCAAGAGAACCAACAAAGTCAGGGAGGCCCACAGAATATTAACATTCAAGTTCCAACTCCGCAGGACTCTCCACGGTAATCTCGTGAGGGTACTCCTGATGGATCTCAAATAAACAAGTATGCTCAATTTGAAAATGCTGAAGTTGATGATGAAGCTTTGCAAAAATTAATTACTGGTCAGGTCAACAAAGCTGTTGAGGCGCTTGTTAACCAGTTACCTGTTGCAACACCCACACCTTCTCCAACTAATAACACTATAGAAAACCCTCGTTACGGGCCTGTTAACTCAGGTAGCGGTGGAACTCCCAGTAAACCGCAGGAGAGAGAACCAGGTAATGTAATTAATTCTGATTTACAAAATTTAGTACTAACCTTGCAGAGACAGCTCAAGGAGCAAAGTGAACGCATAGAGCAGATACCTGGGGTGCCGCTCATAATCAAAGTGGTAGACATGGACAGATATTCGCAACAACCCTGGAAGCCAAGTGCTGCCCCACTCCCAATTCCAAAAAGTTCAAAATGTCTGATATTCCAAAGTATGATGGAACAACAGACCCACGAGACCACGTGACTGCATTCACAACGGGCGTAAAAGGCAATGATTTGACTAAGCAGGAGATCGAATCGGTATTAGTCAAGAAATTTGGTGAAACACTCACCAAAGGAGAACTAACATGGTATTCCCTTTTACTTGAAAATTCTATAAACTCTTTTGCTGAGTTTGCAGATTCTTTCATCAAAGCACACTCGGGAGCGCAAAAAGTGGAAAAAAGAATGGAGGATATTTTCAAAATTAAGCAAGGAGATTCAGAATTGCTTAGAGAATTTGTGGACAGATTTCAACGCGAAAGAATGACATTTCCGCGTGTACCTGATAACTTGGCAGTCATAGCTTTCACAAGCAATTTGAATGAAAAAAGCTCGGAAGCTACAAGGAGACTCAAGGAAAGCCTTCGAGAATTCCCAGCTACAATGTGGAATGATGTTTATAACAGGTATAACACGAAGTTAAGGATTGAGGAAGATACTGTTCCCCGATCTCAAAAAGAAGAAAGTATACGTTCAAGACGTGCAGAGAACTAAAAAAGATCCGGTAAAAATAGGTACGAGCCCTATAAGGGACCAGCGGGGAAAGACTCGCGGTCAAAACAGGATAATCAAAGGCACGATCACAGATCAAGAAATAGAGAATCAGGTTCTTCATCAAGATTTAGGAACGAGCGAAACAACTATGAGTCATGGGATGATGATAGAAATTTAAAAGCGAGATTCGGAGGTTACAACTTCAACGTCAGCACCTCCGAGCTCGTAGCTATTTTGAAAAGCATGGGAGATAAGGTTCGATGGCCAAAGGAAATGAGATCGAATCCAAACAGGTGCAACCCTGACCATTGGTGCGAGTTCCATAATGATCACGGGCATAAAATAAAAGATTGCAGATTTTTACAAAGTGAAGTTGATAATTTGTTAAAACAAGGATATCTTACTGAATTGTTCAGCGAGAAAGGCAAGCAAGCTTACATGAAGAACAGACAGGAGCCTCCAAAACCATTTTCTCCCAAAAGAACTGTTAACGTTATAAGTGGGGGTGAAGACATCAATGGTGTGTCATATACTGTAGCTAACAAAATTTCCAAAGTAACTATTACCCAAGGGAAACGGGTGTGGCATGTTATAGAAGAAGACAATATTACATTCGATGATGTAGATACATATGGCGTATTAATCCCTCATAACGATGCACTGGTAATATCTTTAATTGTGCATGATACTAATGTGAAACGAGTTTTGATTGATCCAGGTAGTTCCGTGAACATTATTTTGCTAAGAGTGCTACGTGAGATGCAAGCTGAAGATGGAGAAATACCAAAGGCGCATACTCTATCAAGATTTGCTAATTCTAGTGTCGTCACAAAAGGAGAGGTAACACTCACCACTTTTGCTGAAGGGGTCGTCAAAGATACAAAGTTCCAGGTAGTAGACATGGAGATGGCTTACAACATGATTCTGGGGAGACCATGGATCCATGAAATGGATGCTGTTCCTTCAACCTTGCATCAAGTTATCAAATTTCTATCGCCATGGGGAATTTGTCAAATTCGCGGAGATCAACATACGTCCGAGGCTATTAACTCCGTTGCAGATACAAGCACGAGAAGTGGAGGCAAATAGCAATCACAGAAGGCAGTTGAGGACATCACAACACAAACCTCAACTGAACAAGGGCGAACAGATGTAGACTCAAGGCCTGATACCATTCAAGAACTAGAAGAGAATGAAGATATCAAAACAACGATAGAGGAATTAGAACCTGTCGTGTTATTCGCTCAATGGCCTGATAAAAAAGTCTATATCGGATCTAATCTTGACCAAGGAATGAAAGGTAAGTTAATTGAATTTTTGAAAACTAACATGGACTGCTTTGCTTGGTCCCACTCCGACATGACAGGAATACCACCGGAGGTGATGACTCATAAACTAAATGAAGATCCGTCATATCCTCCTACGAAGCAAAAGAAAAGAAAGTAGGGAACTTTCAAGAATCAGGTGATTCAAGAAGAAGTCCGAAAATTGCTAAAAATTGGTTCCATTCGAGAGGTAAAATATCCTAACTGGTTAGCCAATACTGTTGTGGTTCCAAAGAAAAACAGCAAGTGGCGGGTTTGTGTAGATTATACAGATCTTAACAAAGCCTGCCCTAAAGATTCTTTTCCACTACCACACATATATCAATTGATTGATGCAACTGCATGTCACGAATTATTAAGTTTTTTAGATGCATATTCAGGTTATAATCAGATTAAAATGGATCCGGCAGATGAAGAAAAAACTTTATTCATAACAGACAGGGGGACTTATTGTTATAAAGTAATGCCCTTTGGTCGTTCCAATGCAGGTGCAACGTATCAGAGGTTAGTTACCAAAATGTTTCAGGAATATTTAGGAAAGACAATGGAGGTATATATAGATGATATGCTTGTTAAAACTCAGTACTCAAAAAATCTCATATCACACTTATCTGACATATTTTCAATTTTGCGCAAATTTAATATGAATTTAAATCCCGAAAAATGTGCATTTGGCGTTGCATCAGGCAAGTTTTTGGGTTTTCTTGTTTCTAACCGTGGATTGAAGTAGATCCTGCACAGATTAAAGCTATTGAGGAAATCCCTGACATACTTTCAAACAAGAAAGAAGTTCAAAGATTAACAGGGAGAATTGCGGCCTTGGGAAGATTCATTTCTAAATCATCAGAGAAGTGTTTTAAATTCTTCTCAGCCCTTAAGAAGCAGGATCATTTTGAATGGAATGAGGAATGTCAACAAGCACTTAGGAATTTGAAATCGTACTTATCAAATCCACCTTTGTTGGCAAAACCAAAGGCTGGGGAAAAGCTACTCCTCTACCTTGATGTTTCGGAGGTGGCGGTAAGTGCTGTTTTGGTCCGAGAAGAGCAAGGTAAACAATCACCTATCTATTACGTAAGTAAATCTTTGTTAGATGCAGAGACGAGGTATCCTCAGTTAGAAAAACTTGCACTTGCGTTAATCATGGCATCTAGAAAGTTAAGACCTTACTTTCAGTGTCATCCTATCATTGTGGTAACTACCTACCTTTTACGTAACATATAACATAAGCATGAGTTATCAGGTAGGTTAGCTAAGTTGGCAATATAGTTAAGTGAATACAAAATTGCATACCAACCTAGAACTGCTATAAAATTACAAGTATTAGCTGATGGCTGATTTTAGTCAGGGAATACAATTAGAAGCAGAAAAAGAATTACAAGTGTTCAATGGAGCTAACCCAGGAACTTAGACTTTATTCATTGATGGCTCATCTAACGTGAGAGGAGCAGGTTTGGGGGTAGTATTGGTACCACCTACGGGTGAAACCATTCGACAAGCTATTAAATGTCATTCCATAACTAACAATGAGGCAGAATATGAGGCTATGATTGCAGGTTTAGAACTGGCGCGGGAACTTGGCATAAATCAGATTATAATCAAGAGTGATTCACAACTCGTAGTTAATCAAATGCTGGGGACTTATACATCCAGGGAAGCAAGGACGCAACAGTACTTGGAAAAGGTACGAGAATTAATAAAACAATTTCAAGATTGGAGAATTAGACAAATACCCAGAGACAAAAATCTTGAAGCAGACGCCCTGGCAAATCTCGCATCTGCGGCCGACGTGGCAAACAATGCAAATGCCTCAGTAATACATTTATTTCATTCAGTTCTTGATCCTGATACGAATGAGGTAAATTTTAATAACTTAACCTGGGATTGGAGGAACGAAATTATTGCTTTTTTGCAGTATGGAACCGTCCCTGATGACAAGAAAAAGGCTTATGCGCTTCGAAGGTAGGCCGCTCGGTACTGCTTAAAACAAGGCAATCTATATCGTAAAATGTTCGGTGGACTCTTAGCAAGATGCCTTGGACCTTCGCAAACAGAGTATGTAATGAGAGAAATACACGAGGGTCATTGCGGGACTCACGCAGGTGGAAGATCACTAGTAAGAACCTTAATTAGGGTAGGTTATTACTGGTCTAAAATGGAAGAGGAGGCAGAAAGTTTCGTGGCCAAATGTGATAAATGCCAGAGGTACGGTAACAATATGCATAGACCTGCGGAATTATTACATCTGGTCATTGCGCCATGGCCATTTATGAAATGGGGAATGGATATTGTAGGTCCATTATCGCAAGCAAAAGGACAGGTAAAATTTTTGCTTGTTCTCACTGATTATTTTACTAAATGGGTAGAGGCAGGTGCATTCAAACAAGTGCAAGAAAAGGAAGTCAGAGACTTTATTTGGCGGAATATCATATGTCGATTCGGCGTACCAAAGGAGATCGTATGTGATAATGGTCCTCAGCTTATTGGAGCTCAGATCACGGAATTTTTTCAAAGCTGGCAAATTAAAAGGATTACGTCAACACCCTATCATCCGGTGTGTAATGGACAGGCAGAATCAACGAACAAAGTCATTATCAACAATTTAAAGAAACGACTAGAGGAATCAAAAGGAAACTGGCCTGAAGTGTTACCTGGAGTTTTATGGGCATATCGCACAACTGTAAAAACAAGTACAGGTGAAACACCGTTCTCATTGGTTTATGGAGCTGAGGCTTTAATTCCAGTTGAGATAGGGGAACCAAGTACACGGTTCACATAGGCAACACAAGAATCTAATGACGAGGAGATGCGGGTCAACCTAAATTTACTTGAGGGGCAGAGAGAAGCTGCTTTAATAAGAATGGCAGCACAAAAGCAAGTCATAGAACGATACTACAATAGAAAAGCACGCCTCATGTTCTTCAAAATTGGGGACTTCGTGCTTAAAAAGGTTTTTTAGTCTACAAAGGTAGCTAACACAGGGAAATTAAGTCCAACATGGGAAGGACCCTACAGAGTGCGTGATGTTACAGGAAAAGGAGCATATGAACTGGAGACAATGGATGGCAAAATACTACTTTCGTATTGGAATGCTGTTCATTTAAAGAGATACTATTTCTAAGGAAAACCCACGGTCAGGTATAACCATTTTAAATTTCATTTTTGAATTTTTAAAATTTTACTAACGATTTTAGATGATAAGCAAAATGCTAACCCGTACTAAATGATGAGTTACGACCTGTAAGGCACGTGGAGTAACCTAAAATTCCTAGCCTAAGGTTACAATTATTTTGATAGAAATGCAAACGGGGTATGCAGTCTTCATCTATAATCGTCCCTCCGAGTCCCGTATATTTTTCCTTTTCAGGAAAAGGTCCAAACGAGAGAAACTATCAAGTGCTCGAGGCTTCATACTTCAACACTCAAACACTTGGGGGACTGCATAATATACACGGACATATGTATAAAGAAGGCAAAGCATATTAAGGAAAAATCAAGCCTGAAAGAGTCAAGTATACAGTAAAAGTCATAAAGCCACGAGCTAAGGCCAAAGAAAAACCTCACTATAGTTAGGGCAAATGCTATGTACTAAAACAGGTTATAAGGAAAACCCTCGTGTCTATTATTCTTCTTTTGAATATGTTACAAGAAAAATAGTTACGAGAAAGTTATAGATGTAATTCAAATACATGTAAAGTTTTATTTGGAACTAGACAAGGTTCGAAAATAAAATCTTGTCAAAGTTATTTCAGAGAAACATGTGTATTCCTATTTCTTTTGTCGTATGGTAATACCATTATGAAGTTGAGACGTCTTCTTCATTAAGTATTGGAATATAAAAGGGCCCTCTTTTATAAAACTCATGTTTAAATTAATCATGAGGTTAACAGAAGCATTTTTCGGAAAACGAAAATGCAAATTATTCTGTAAGTCCTTAAAAATAAAGGTGAGAATAAAGCAAGCAGAAGTTTAAGATAAAAAACTTCTTAATATGTAAAAAAATCTAAGACTAAGTTCGAACTTAGTCATAAAACTACGAGATTGTTTAGGTAGGGTTCGAACTAAGGGTTCGAACTTAGTCATAAAACTACGAAATCTAAGACTAAGTTCGAACTAAGGGTTTGATTACAATCTTCCAAAATCAAAACAAAAACAAAATCATTTGAATGATTAAAACTGGTCACTGAGAAGTTTGTGGTATTGAGGCAGGAACGTCAATAGCAGCAGGCTCAATTTGGGAAGATGCATCAGCAGGCGCGGTTTCAACTTGGCTTGCAGCAACGGGCTCGATCGGGTTTGAAATAGTCATGATACCCGTATCAGCTTCAACATTCATGAGAGCTTCAGCCACGAGAACTTCATCCACGGGAGAAGGGAAGTCCTGAGTTTGTTGAGCCTTTTCAATGGTTTCGTTGATTTTAGCTAACTCCAACTCCAGGTTGAAGTTTTCTTGGCCAGCTTCAAGTAGGGTATCACGACGGGAATTCAAAAAAGCCCAACTTGCCTCGACAACAGATTTTTCTTCAAGGATCTCATAATCCTTTTCCCAAGCAGCGATCTCATTTTTTAGCTCTTCATTTTCAGCCAAGGCAGAGCTGTGGGAAGCTTGAAGAGAGGCATGGGAGCATTCTAAAGCACGCACCTTATCAGCAGAGATTTTGAGGTCTTCTTGTGCTTGAGTCAAATTTTGCACAAGCTCCCCAGCGTAAACTTCCTTTTGGTTTAAAATAGCCTTTAATTCTCTAATCTCTTCACTAGCTTTAGATAGCTGCTCTGAAAAGGAGGACTCGAGATGCTCTTTGTCTTTCTCTGCTTGGTGTGAAGAAGCTTTTATAACCGCCAATTCTGAAGTTAAAGCCCGTACTCGCTGCTCTAAGATATTCTTGCTCTCTTGTAAGCTCTCTATATCAAGCTGAGCACTCTCAAATTGCCCCTTCCAATTTAGAGTCGCGTGCTATCTTCTCCAAAGAGGCAGTTCTTTTCATCAATTCTGTGCCAATAAGATTGGCCTAAAAAAAGAGAAGAAATAAGAATCCCAAATAATGAAAAATTTTGCAAAGTAAAAAAGGGAGAGAAGGAAAATACCTTCAGAGTGGCATGCACGATATCATTCATTAAAGTCAGGGAACTGTGGCTCTCCAGCTTTACTTTTTCAATTGGGCCAATAAGAGGCTCCAGCCATACATCCGCCTGACCTGACTTTCTCAAAAGGCTGTTCTCAGCAGGAATTTTAATAGTTACCCGCCTCTTAGTGACACTTCTACTCGAAGAGCCCGTTTCAGTATGATGAACTATATGAGGGGGAATAGTCAAAGGAGGAGCCGGAGAAGAGGTAAGAGCAGTAGAAGGAGGAACGGAAATAGCTGGGGCCGGTAAAGAAGGAATCACAGGCACGGGTAATGAAAAAGACGATAAAGGTACTTTGTCTAAAACAGGCCCGACATCTTCACGACCAAATCCACTGACAAAAAGTTGGTCGATAGACTCATGAGTATCGTGGGGAGTGACGTCATCATCAGGAATTATTATTGGGGTTTCAACAGGTTCGATAAGAGAAACAAAAACTTCAGCTTCGTCATCGAAAACGATGCGTCTCCTAACTCGTGGCCTCGTTACCAGGGAACTCTCATTTTCCTCTTCTTCAGATTTTTCCTCTTCAGCAGCCTTCCTTTTCGCAAAAGAGGAACCCAAGACTATTTCTCGGATTCTCTCAAAAAGGATACGGGTTCCCGAAGGAGTACGAGTCCCCAAAGAGACACGAGAGGCTGCAACTGCTTCAGCAGTAACCCCTCGAATAGCAAATCCTGACAAAAATAAGGATAAAAGTTAAAACAATAAAGGAGAATATAGGCACAAAAAGAACAAAATGTGAACCCTTACCATGAGTCTTTACCTTCCAACCAAAGCGGTTAGAAAGTGTTTTCCAAGATCTACCATCCATTGGCACGATCTTCAGCAATTTATCTACCCAACCACGGAAATTGGGAACATCCTGTCGACGCCCCCTTTTTCTCTAACCGTGGGGTCAGAAATCGGGTATACGACATTAGGAGGACAACTCTGTTCCCTTTCGAGAATTGGGTTTAGAAGTTAAAGAGTCGCCACCTAATGATTATAGTGCATTAGGACACATTAAGAAGGGTTTGAGATGAAGAGACCAGAGATTCGGGTAAGGGCTAGAAATTATCCCGAGGGGAAGGTGTTAGGCACCTCTCAAGATCCACTAGTGTGGTTCCCGGCCATGTTACAATTGTGACTTTACAAGTAAACAATCAAGGCTCAAATAAGGATTCGCACATAACATTGCGACCAAGTTGAAAATTTTCGAAGGTAAGTAGAGAGGGCAGAAATTCATGAAAAAGAGATTTGAACAGTTTTACAAGAAAAGATGAAAGCAAATAAAGGGAGGGGAGTCCTAAGTTTATAATTAATATGGATCACTTCAATGCAATACCCAGCGATCACTCCTCAGAAGAGGGGTCGCACGTGATATTAACGCATCGGTCATCATATTCATATCTACCCTTCCCACCTCGTTAATGTGTTAAAGCGCGAAATGGTATCGTTATTTATTGCATGCTATTACCCGTCCCAATACTATCAGTCCTGGGGTATCAGGACTTCTAATCCTAAAGGGGAAGCAAAGGGATATAGGGATATATGGAGTTCAAAGGTTAAAATTATAATTACGACATACAAAACAAGTAACAAATATAAGGATGAACAAAACAAATAGGTAAGGCTCAAGTAAATCCCTTAATCAAACAAACACTTAGTTTAGCATGTCTTGGCACATACTGATTTGGTCTTTAAATTAAACTTAAACATCGAACGGACTGGTTTAACCCATATGTTTAGATAGAAAGTCTGCATTAGGAAACTTGGATCCAATTGTCAGAAATTAAGGTATTTCAAGCGAGTGATTTAAAAGGTATTGGTTTCAGGAAAAAGTAGTCTAATGCAGTGGAGTTTTGAAAAGAAAGTATAGACTGCAGTAAAAATAAAACACAGAAATGGCTGTGAAAGAGTTTCAGAGATAGAAATATATAAGGAAAGGGTAAGTTGCAACTGTTTTAAAAGACAATTTCAGGGTCTGAGTAAAACGTTTAGGCAGAACGTTTAGAAAGAAACTGTTTCAGAAAAAGATGCTGATTTGAGGGATTTAAAAGCATACTAAGTCAAGAGAGTTTTTGTCAAAGAATTAAGACTTCTGAAATCGTTGTTGTATTAAGACGTTAAGGACCAGTTAATAGATCATTATTACTTTAAGCGAATCAGACGAGTTTGATGCAAATCCTATAGGCATGATATCTATTTTGATTTTTAAAACCTGTTATTGAACTTGTAAAAGATGATTGTGTTAATTAACCCTACAGTTTGCCTAATGCATATGCATTCCTTATATGCATGATCTCTATATGCATTGATTACATGAACGTTAAGTCCTATAGGCATGATTTCTATGTGATTTGTAGCACCATGAAGCGTTGACCCTATAGGCATGGTCTCTAAGTGATGTGAAATCAGAAACATTGAACAATTCTATAGGCACGATTTCTAAAAAAAATTAAAATCCTAAAGCATGGTTTCTACCCTTACTAATGCAAACATGTAAAACCCCTCCCACACCCTTTCACTATATTCCCCAAATTCCTTATACAAATTATTACAGACCAAAAGAAAGAAAGTAAATACAATAAAAACTAACAACTAGATCCGAGCAGCCTAATTCAATCTTAATGTCCAATAACATGTGATTAACCAATTCCGGATTTCCAAAGCCTTCTCTTTATCCAAAGTGTTTCAAAGTTCCAAGGAATCTCAAGGATTCCCGACATTGTTTACACTCAGGATACCATTTAGAATTAGAATAGTGCAGTGCGAAATAGCCAGTCCTCAGGCATCCAAGTTCAGTGGGAGCTCAAGGGTCCCAAAGCATGGCTTGCAAGAGAGGGGCAGAACTTAGAGCTAGGAGTAAGTGCAAAGTGAAAAGGAATTGGGGAGCCATAACAAATGGTGGTCATACCCAGCCACAGGTGCAGACTGGCACACCCCTGACCATTTGTTTGGTCAAACAAGTTAGGAGCAGACCCTTGAGGGTCAAACCTAGGTCTAGATGGTGATTAAGACACCACCAGACTCAGGTCCAGGCTCAAGCACATAAAGGGGAGAAGGGAGTGGGAATTGATTGAGTTAGGAGGTTCAAAGAACCTAGTTCAGAGTCATAGACAGCAATATCAAAGTGCTGTTATGGCTGGAACTATACTTACATACAAAGGGAAAAAGGGAAAGGGAGTTCACATAAGAAAAGCACAATAGGGTTGCAGAAACATAGTAAAGAAGAACATAACAGACTAGGAAGTAAACACATAATGAAAAAGCATTATTCAACTAAGAATAACGTACCAGTTGCAAAGTAAGAACAAGCAGAACAATAGAGCAATCACGGCAAGTAAACACAGCAGGAGCAGACTTAAGTTCAACAGAACACTCGAGAGTTTTAGAGAGAGAGAGAGCTCAAAATTGTTTCAGAAATCACAAAATAGAAGAAGAGAGTAGAATTGTTTTTGTGGAAGAACTCAGTATTCGAATGTGTAAAAGCCTGTGTTTTTGTGCAAAAAGGTCTGTGAAAGCATGTGAAAACCCCTGCTTTAGTGCAAAAGAGCAGTCCCTTTTATAGTGCAGAAGGTGAGTAAAAAAAAGGTAAGAGAATAGTTTTGAAATCAATCACAAGTTGTTTGCCTTTGGTTAAGGGATTTGATTCAAACGGGCAAAATAAATAAGGAAATGATTTGTTTTAAACAATCTTTTCTGAGGCAGTATAACAGGGGCAAATACACAGAAACCTATTTAAGGAAACAGTGTAGTAGTGCACGGTTTAGGTCAAACAAGGAAAGACAATCAATCAACCAGCCAGTAAAATCAGGATTCAAATCTTAGTGTGAATGAATCCAACCAGAAAAAGGTGAGAAGGGTTTAATTTAAAGAAAATCAACAACACACAATCAAACCTTTTAAAAAAGGAACTCGGAATCAATCACAAGCTGGCCAAAGGCCTTTTGAAAGAAGAGAATTTGTCATATAAAAAGCATACAGACATGTGAGACAAGAGAGAGTTGTTGTAAAACTAGCAAGAAATTAGAGTACCCAAGAAGGTTAGGTTCATAGACTCAGAATGAGTCTGAAAGAGAGTCAGGGTTCTGAATGGAACCCTAGTCCAAACACAAAGTCAAGCTTGCCAAAAAACCCCAAATACTAGGGTTTCTAACTCGAATCAGATGCATAAATGAGAAAACAACAAATAGAACAGGCTCAGTAGTCTCTTTCAGAGACTTATGAGAAACAAACACAGAGAACAACAAGTTTGAAACACAGGGAATACATTTAGGCAAAGCTTGTCACTCAAACAAGTTCAGAAAAGAAAAAGCAATACATGTTTAGGAAAATAGTAGATGAAACATGCTTAGGGTTCAAACAAAGTCCAGTAAAGGTAAGCAAGGAGCAAAAGCTCAGTAAAAAATACAGTAGAGGAACATACGAGATAGACATGTAAAACATGCTTATAGAACCCAGTAGAGGGAAGAATAGAACACAAAAATAGAAGAACATGCATCGTATGGCAAATATAAGAACACAAGAAAACTCATAAGAACGTGGTACAGACAGATTCACACAAAGAAAAGAAGAAGAAGAAGAGTCCGGAGTTATTTTGATATTTTTTCGAAAACCCTAAATTGAAAGCGAACTAATTTTGAAAAGAAAATTGGGGAAAAACTTTAAAACGTTAAATATAGCACGGATTCACCACAGATCTAAGTAAATAAAAGAGGAAGGAACCTCGGATAGCTTTAGGGTTTCTTTAAAACCCTAGAAATGAGAAGGCTTGGAAGAGGTCTGGTCTTGAGTCAGAGATGGCCATGGCTAGGCTTCTAAAGCTCAAATACGTCGGAGCAAGGCCGGAGAGGCCATAGAACCACAGATCTGAGAAGATCTGAACGAACGCCGTTGAGGTCAAACCTTGAAATCTCAAACACCCATGGCTTAGGAGTGAAGGAAGGTGAGCACAGGTCGTCCATGGCCTGAAAAGCCATGGACTCCGGCGAGATAATGGTCGGAGAAGACAAGGGAGGCGATTAGGGTTTCAAGTGCTTGAGAGCGTTTTGAGAGAGAAGAGGTTTCAGAGGCGGTTGTCTACGAGAAATGAGGGTTAGGGTTGGGGGTTGGTAGAATTAAAAAGGAAAGGGTCGTTTGTGGCCGTTGATCAAAATGATCGACGACCTGTATTACAAGGATTTCCGGGTTGGTTAGATTAAACGGGTCAAAGGGCTGGGTTTGAATGAGTTGGGCTGGTCCATTTGAGTTCGAAATTGGGCTGATTTCAGGTTGAAATTGAAATGGAATTTGGGTTATAATTGAAATGAATTGAGGCTACAATTGAAATAGCCAATTTTCCTTTTATTATTTTATAAAAATAGTAAAAATGTTTTAAAAGCAAATTAAAGGCACTCAGTCAACTATTAATATATAAATATTAATTCGAAAATATTGGGATCAATTTTGTAATTATAAAATGCTATTAAATCTTAAAGAGGCTAGTATTGCAATTATATGCAATTTGGCTTTAAAAATACCAAACGAATTTGTAAAAAGAAAATGTGCAAAAATCATGCTGGATATATTTTTGGTGTAAATATGAGAATAAAATAAATTATTCTCCAAAATGGCAAACTTTTGGGTATAAAAATACATAGGAAAAAATTGGATATCAACAGCTGCCCCTCTTTACCCGAGGAGGATGAAAGAGTTGTCGGGTAAAGACAAGATGGCCAATTTTGACTGGATCGGCGATTGAAAAGCGTTTTGATCGAGATCTGGATTCGGAGCCGCCTACATATCCCTGATTTTATCGGAATCAGGCCATATGTAGTTCAGGAATCATTGACGGAGTGTGTCGAATGGGGATTCGAAAAGAACGGACACGATGATTAGATTTGGAGTCGGATAGACTGCGGAGAACTGGAGCGGGATCGCTCCTGCTGAGATGGCTGTTTGCTATCCGGTGTACCTGCAAGTGAGCAATGTAGCGTGTATTGTGCATAATTTAAACATGATGCTAGTTCCCATTGGACCATGAATGTTGTCTTTGGACGGTTAGGACGACGTCCTTAGACTATGATGTCCTGAGCCGTGAAGAGAATAAAAAATAAGAAAAAAAAAATCGCAGGCCATGAAATGGTGTTCTCGGGCTATGCAGATGGTGCCTCCGAACTATGACGCCTTTGAATAAGTTGGCGATCTTTTAGCCCATAAAAAGGTGGTAATCTTTCAGCCAAATGAATGCAAAGGGTGGCGATCTTTCAGCCAGAGCGAAAATTTAAATGCAGACGGTGATATTGCAGCCATTCAAAATAAAGTGGCGATATTTCAGCCATGCAGGATGGAGACAGAGCTTAGTCTCGAAAGGCAGATATGTAGCCTTATGCATGATGGAGGTAGAGCTTAACCTCGAAAGGCAGATAGGTAACCTTATGCAAAATGTAGATGGAGATAGTGTTTAGTCTCGAAAGGCAGATAAGTAGACTTATGCAGGATGGAGGAAGAGTTTAACCTCGAAAGACAGATAGGTAGCCTTATGCAAAAATGCAGATGGAGACAGTGCTTAGTCTCGAAAGGTAGATAAGTAGCCTTATGCAGGATGGAGGTAGAGTTTAACCTCGGAAGGCAGATAGGTAGCCTTATGCAAAAATGCAGATGGAGACAATGCTTAGTCTCGAAAGGCAGATAAGTAGCCTTATGTAATGCAAAGATATGCGGATGGAGGTAAAGCTTAACCTCGAAAGGCAAAAAAGTAGCCTTATGCAAAAAATGCATATGGAGGTAGAGCTTAACCTCGGAAGGCAGAAATGTAGCCTTATGCAATGTTGATGGAGGTAGAGCTTAACCTCGGAAGGCAGAAAAGTAGCTTATGCAATGCAAAGATATGCAGATGGAGGTAGAGCTTAACCTCGGAAGGCAGAAAGGTAGCCTTATGAAAAATGCAAGAATGTAAAAGGGCGATTAGTAGTAAGATCTCTTAGATAATAGCCGATTACGACAATATGACTGCTGGGGAGATTGTGTATGGATAAAAATTGTGGGCAAGTGATAATTCTGAGAAGTTGCATTCTTGGGAAAGTGTGCGTACATAAATATACATGACGATATTGCAAGTCGAGTGCCTGCATCCAAAGAAAATCGTGAGTTCTGTAAGGGGAAAGGTTAGTTCGTCTTCCCCGGGCTCTTGACATTGTGTGTCATTGGGGTAGCGTCGCTAAACAACAGCAATTCAGATAATAGTTATGCATGATTTAGTAAATATAACGTATATAATCGAAAATAGTTTTCTTTAGATGAACCAACGACTGCGGCGTGGTTCAGGACATTGCAACCTCTTTTCTCCGGAATTTTGAGGGTCCTCCTCAAAATTCTGCCCCATTTTGCTGAACGGACATTTCTGACGGCTGTGCTAAATGACTAAAAACATCTTTGGAATTTTGAGGGTCCTCCTCAAACTTCTGCCCCAGTTTGCTGGCTGGCATTTCTGGCGATGCATGAACTAAAATTAACTTCAGAATTTTGAGGCCCTCCTCAAAATTCTGCCCCGGTTCCAATAGCGAGGGAAGAATGGAATTTTTATTAAATTATGACCGAACTCATAGGGCTGCCTACGTATCCCCTCTTAAACGGGAATTAGGTCAGGAGTAGTTCAAATTACATCATTAAGGGAATCATAAGTGGTTACACATAATATCGTTTCACTACATCTGAATTGATTGGCTTCGGCCAGGCTTCTCCATCCATCTCCGCAATAATAAGGGCTCCTCCAGTTAGAACCCGGTGAACCATGTACGGACCCTGCCAATTAGGAGAGAACTTCCCCTTGGCTTCATCTTGATGTGGGAAGATTTTCTTCAACACCAGTTGCCCCGGTGTAAACTTCCATGGCTTAACCCTTTTGTTGAAGGCTCTGGATATTCTGTTCTGATACAACTGACCGTGGAAAACCGCATTCATCCTTTTTCCATCTATAAGGGCTAACTGCTCGCAGCTTTTACCCATTCTGCATCATCCAATTCTACTTCTTGTATGATCCTTAAGGAGGGGATTTCTACGTCGGCATGGATGACCGCCTTTGTACCATAAACCAGCATGTAGGGAGTTGCTCCGGTCGATGTGCGGACTGTAGTGCAGTATCCCAATAAGGCGAATGATAACTTCTCATGCCATTGTTTGTGCCTTTCGACCATTTTCCTTAGTATCTTCTTGATATTCTTGTTGGCTGCTTCCACAGCTCCATTCATCTGCGGCCTGTAGGCTGTAGAGTTCTTGTGTTTGATCTTAAAAGTTTCACACATTGCTTTCATCAAGTCGCTGTTGAGATTGGAACCATTATCGGTGATGAATGATTCCGTAACCCCGAATCGACAAACAATGCGGTCGTGGACGAAACCCGCCACAACCTTCTTAGTGACCGCCTTGTATGATGCTGCTTCGACCCATTTGGTAAAATAATCGATTGCCACTAAGATGAACCTGTGCCCATTTGATGCGGCAGGCTCGATAGGTCCGATAACATCCATTCCCCAAGCGGCGAATGGCCATGGTGAGCTTGTTGCAATAAGCTCATTTGGAGGCGCCTTTATCATATCTGCATGTATCTGACAGCGATGGCATTTGCGAACATACTGGATACAGTCTGTTTCCATAGTCATCCAAAAATACCCTGCTCGGAGTATCTTTTTTGCTAAGACAAAACCATTCATGTGCGGCCTGCAGGTCCCTGCATGCACCTCGTCCAATAGCCTGGATGCTTCTTTTGCTTTGACACACCTTAGTAGACCCAAATCGGGAGTCCTCCTGTACAGGATTCCTCCACTGTGAAAAAAGTTGCTGGATAGCCTACGAAGTGTACGCTTCTGAGTAGCGTTGGCAAGTCCTGGATATTCCCTTGTTGTTAAGTACTCCTTGATGTCATGGAACCATGGTTTTCCATATGCTTCTTCCTCAACCATCATAGGATTCTGCAATATCTTCTCCTATGAAAGATACCTCTTCATCGGGAAAATACGTTTTTAGGGGCTCGTATTCTCCGTCTACGGGATTCTCGGCGAGATGGTCCGCCAAGGCTTGCCCTTTGATTGCTTTTTGGGTCACGTAAACAATGTCGAATTCACTTAGCAGGATCTACCATTTGGCGAGCTTGCCAGTGGGCATGGGCTTCTAGAAGATATACTTCAGAGGGTCCATTCTGGATATGAGATAAGTAGTGTAAGCACAGAAGTAATGCCTCAACTTCTGCGCGACGAAAGTCAGAGCACAACAAGTGCGTTCTAAAAGAGAATACCGGGCCTCGTACGGTGTGAACTTCTTACTGAGATAGTAAATGGCTTGCTCCTTTCTCTATGTTTCATCATGTTGTCCTAAAACACAATCGAATGCTCTATCCGATACCGCAAGGTAAAGCAATAGGGGTCTACATGGCTCAGGCGGAACCAAGACCGGCGGCGTTGATAGGTATTCCTTGATTCTGTCAAAAGCTTTCTGACAATCATCAGTCCATTTGGTAGCAGCGTCCTTCTTCAACATTTGGAAGATAGGTTCACAAATGACCATGGATTGAGCTATGAACCGGCTGATATAGTTGAGTCTTCCCAGGAAACTCATCACGTCCTTCTTGTTCTTTGACGGTGGCAATTCTTGGATAGCTTTGACCTTTGTTGGATCCAATTCTATTCCTCGATAACTCACGATGAAACCCAATAATTTTCCAGCAGGAACCCCGAATGCATACTTGGCAGGATTCAGTTTTAGATTGTACCTACTTAGTCTGTTGAAGAACTTTCTTAGATCTGCTATGTGATCCCTGGCTTTCTTGGATTTGATGATGACGTCATCCACATATACCTCGATCTCCTTGTGTATCACGTCATGAAAGATGGTAGTAATGGCTCTCATATAGGTGGCACCAACGTTCTTCAAACCGAATGGCATCATCTTGTAACAGTACATTCCCCACGGCGTGATGAAAGCCGTTTTCTCTGCATCTTCCTCATCCATCCATATCTGATGATACCCAGCGAAACAATCAGCAAAAGACTACAACTCATGCTTGGCGCAGTTGTCGATAAGAATGTGTATGTTAGGCAAGGGGAAGTCGTCTTTGGGGCTGGCCCGATTAAGATCCCGGTAGTCAACACAAACTCTAACTTTCCCATCCTTTTTTGGCACTGGCACGATGTTGGCTAACCATGTCGGATACTCTACTACCCTAAGAACCTTGGCTTTGACTTTCTTGGTAACCTCTTCTTTGATTTTCAAACTCATGTCGGGTTTGAATTTCCTGAGCTTCTGCTTTACCGACGGGCATGTTGGATCTGTTGGTAGTTTGTGAGCTACAATAGATGTGCTGAGACCAGTCATATCATCATATGACCAGGCGAATATGTCTTCATATTCCTTTAGGAACTCCTTGTACTCTTTCTTTTCTGATGGTGACAGGTGAACACTAATGTGCGTTTCTTTGACATTCTCCGCATCTCCCAGATTAACGACCTCAGTTTCATCCAAGTTAGACTTAGGCCTATTTTCAAAATTCTCAACTCCTCTAATGACCTCTTCTAAGTCCGTATCTATTTGTTGTGTTGTCTCATTGCAAGTCACAATCATTGGTTCATCATCAAGGCAAGTAATAGTAATTCTGTGTAAAATAAAGTGAATGATAGGAAAATAATAAGAGCGAGATATTTAATAAACTGAAATGCTTTGATTAGATTCATAATTGTTTTGAATATTAGAGCTCTTTTCAAAATTAAAGACAATGCAAAAATAAAATCAGCTAGTAAAAAGTAAAAATGTGATGCATGGTGCTTTTGTTTAGCCTTGCTACCCCGAAGCTTTCCGGGCCCTGGTGGTTCTGATTGACCAATTGTTGAGGCGTTCTCCTCGGTTCACAGCTTGTATAGAAAGCCCTTCCTCCCCTTCCTCCTCGAAAATAACACCACAATCTATATCATCATCCTCCAGGAACAAATTCTTCACGACTGCCAATGCTTCATCTTCCTCCGACCCATATATAGTATCTGCCGGCTAGAAAGTCTGCTCCAGGTGAGGTATCGGGTGCTCCAGTGGGTAGTAGGGACCGCGCCATGGTGGCGACCAGTGATTGAACTCCTCCCAAGTGTACTCATACCCCAAACCAAATGTAGTGCCATGTTTCTTCAGCTTGATGGGTTTGGCGATTCCCTGGAGGTTTTTGCCGAGTCCCTTTCCAAGTTCGTATCCACACCAATTCAGGATACTTTCAATCTTGTTATCCCACCATTTATCTTTGTCTACAACGTTGACTCTTTCAATGTGGTGGTATGTTTCTCTGCCTATTCTCCTTCTGCCTCCAATCATCGGGATGGTCTGGAGACTATATATAGGGTTGCTACCATCGCCATGAATGATCACCTCTTAGTGATTCCATTCGAACATCACTGCCTGATGCAAGGTTGATGCTACAGATCCAACGATGTGGATCCATAGTCGTCCCAACAACAAATTGTAGGATGCTGGGACATCTATCACTTGAAAGTCAACGTCGAACCAGGTTGGCCCCATTTGCAAGCATAGGCTGATCTCTCCGATAGTAGACCTTTGGGACCCATCGAAGGCTTTGACATTGATGGCCCCATCTTTGATCTCGTGCAGGCTCTTTCCCAATGTTCTGAGAGTTATCAAAAGACAGATGTTGAGGCTGGAGCCTCCATTGATCAAGACTCTAGTGATGAAGTAATCCTCGCATTGCACGGTGATGTGTAGGGCCATGTTGTGACTCAGTCCTTCCGGCGATAGTTCATCTTCGTGGAAGGTGATTTTGTGGCTTTCTAGTATTTGTCCTACCATATTTGCCATTTCGCCCCCAGTTATGTTGCTGGGCACATAAGCTTCGCTCAATATCTTCATCAAGGCATTTTTGTGTGCTTCAGAGCTCTGTAGAAGAGCTAGGATGGAGATTTGTGCCGGTGTTTTGTTCAACTGCTCAACGACCGAATACTCCTTAGTTTTTATTTTCCTCCAAAGATCATCGGGACCAATTTCAGTAGTCCATCCCGAGGCTTGCTTACTGGACTCAGCTAGGTGCTCTGGAGTGTAAACCCTGCCTATTCTGGTCATACCCTGCGCGGCAATTGCTTCTCCCGTCTTGGTCTTTCCTTTCCTCCTTGCTTCAGCTGTATAATCCTATGGTATGGAATTTGAGTGGAACGGTGTTTCATCTGACATTGCTACAGGAATGGGTACCCTCGGTTGTAACACAACAACTTCAAAGGGTACAGGTGCCTTTGGAACCCCAAACTCAACCTCAATTGGCCCAGCCACCTTCGCAGAAGAAGGTGCTTCAAATTTGAGAGGTATAGACATGTTTACTTCATCGCCCCTAGAGGGATGGTTCTGTACAACAATCGGGTTAAATGTGACTGTCGGTTTCTTTGGCTCATCATCCTCAGCAATCAATCCTATCGATCCCTTGGGGTCCCAGTCATCTTCGATCTCGATCATGTGAATGTCCCCACCTTTGTGATCAGGCAGAGGGTTGTTGCGGACATTAGGAGCAGACTCCTTTGGTATGATAACCTTATTGTCGATCAGAGTTTGAATCTTGTCCTTCAACGAGCGACACTCATCAATGGTATGTCCCTTCATGCCGGAGTGGTACGCACAAGTCTTATTAGGGTTGACCCACTGGGAAGGATTTTCTGGAGTTATGGTAGGGATATGGGAGACGTAACTAGCAGCTTTAAGTTTCTCATACAGCTGGTCAATTGGCTCAGCGATGGCTGTATATTGTCTGGGAGGTCTGCGGTCAAAATTTGGTCTGGGTCTAGGGAAATTTTGGCGAGTGGGAGGTGATTGGTAGTGAAGGGGTTGGACATTATAATCTTGGTAAACAGGTGCAGGTTGAGAGTATCTAGGTGAAGTGGATTGATATGCGGGAGGTGGAGATGATTGGTAAACGGGTGATGGATTTGGGTGCGGGTGCTTGGTAATTCGGGATAGGATGATATGTAAGTGGAGGTGACGGGTAGGTGTGGTATTTTAGTGGTGATTTGGCTCCCTGTGCGACCATTACGACATTGACATCCTTTTTCTTGGACGTGCCACCAGACTGTAAAACCTTATTGGTGGCCTGCAATACTTCAAGATTAGTAACCATACCATTCTTAATGCCTTCTTCAATTCTTTCTCCCAGCTTGATGATATCGGAGAATTTTTGGCCCTCGATCAGCATCAACCTCTCATAATATTGTGGGTCTTGAGCCTGGACGAAGAATCTGTTCATTTGTTCCTTTTCTAAGGCCGCCCTGACCTTAGCAACCTCTGATCTCCAACGAGTAGCATACTCGCGGAATATTTCGGTATGCTTCTTCTTTAGATTCTGGATGTAGAATACATCCGGTGCATTCTCTGTATTGAATAGGAACCTATCCATGAAATCCGATACCATACCTACCCAGCTTGTCCATTTCTTGGGGTCCTGACTGATGTACCAGGATAAAGCATCCCCCTTCAGGCTTCTCATGAAGAGTTTCATACGGATTTTCTCATTCCTTCCAACTCCGACCAGCTTATCACAATATGTCCTCAAATGGACTATGGGATCTCCCGTGCCATCGAACATTTCGAACTTGGGAGGTTTGTATCCCTCCGGAAGTTCAACATTTGGCTGAATGCAGAGGTCCTCATAATTCAGCCCCTCTATGCTTTTGTTTCCTTCCATGCCCTGGACTCGGCTGGTCAATTTCTTGAGTTCTGCTGCCAAGTTTCTGATAAGAGAGTCCTTGTCATCAGACTCAGGTGCATTTGACATTGGTTGAGTGTAGTGGGGTATGGTATCTACGTAGATGAGAGTGTTGTGGGGGTGGTCGTTTGTGATATTTAGTGGTTCAGGAATGGGTAGTGGAATGTGGCATGTGTTGCAATGTTGAGCATGGGTGGGCTGCATCTGTGGTTGTGGGGTGTTCTGTGGAGGTGCGGGATTTTGAGCATTTGGGAAGTTGACATCAGGAGCGGTGAGAGTGAATGATAAATTTGCCAAGTTCTGAACTTGATCCAGTTCTTCCTGGAACTTCAACAGTTTCTGCTCAAGTTGGGTAGCAGTTTCCTTAGCAACTGGGGTACCCTGAGGAATCTCAATTCTTTCAATTTCCTTTCTGGCACTTGAATCTCCCATTCTGCCTTTGCTCTTGTTTCAGATAGGACTCGGAGGAGGAGGAGGTGGAGGGCCCTTGGATCTCGTACTGTATAATGATGGTGCCAGAATGCACGAACTAACCTTTGGGGAGGGGAATAAAAATAAAGAAAACAAAAAAGTAACAAGTTAGTGCGGGTTATGAGAAGAAAATGTTGCAATATTTAAACACATTGTGCAAGAATATAAATCGCGTCCTAATTTGGGTGCCTCGTTGTTCCCGAGGTAGGCCTAGCGATAAATTAATTTGGAGAACTTATAATGCTAAATGCCTCATTTTATTGATAAAAATAAGACGAATTCACAATGATGCTAAGAAAATAAAATGTCACTAGTGGCCATTGGCCTTATTACATCATTAAAAGCAAAATAAAAGACTCCTAACTACTTGGTCCCAGAAGGACCTTCCCCAGATTTGGCATCTTTATCCCCTTCGAACAGCTTTACCAGCTCGCGCAGTCCTAGCAGCAGATAAGCTTGGGCCAAATGTCCGCCTGCATTCCCTTCAGCGTTCCGACAATCTTCAATCCTCTTGAGGAACTTTCCTTCTAGCTCCACTAGACCCCGCTCCAAATACCCTAGTCGTTTGTTGGCGCTGACAGCCATATCCTTCCATTCCTCGATCAACTTTTGATGGGCTTCTTGTATTTCCCGATGCTCACTTTCACACTCTCGAATTCTCTTGCGTAGTTGATTGTACTTAACCCGTGCCTCAATTTTCTCGTCGACGATTCTGTGTCCGTGAATGAACCTGGGATGACCCATACCATTGTGATTATCTTCCAACCAACCCGAATAGTGCGGCACACAACCAACGTGATACCTGTCTGGCTCAATAGATTCTTTCCCCAAAACGAACTTGCAATGCCACATGTGTTGAGCTTGGCATTTGTGAGGGCTATCATCGTCCTAGAAATCGTCCCTAAAGTGAAATATTTTGTCGACCCTTAGTATGATTTGATTCCTTCCAGCCTGCCTCATGGCTCGGAGGGGAACGTAGGGATAAGTTTCTCTTAGACCAATGAGTATGAGAAATGGTGCGTCTCGGGATCGAACAATGAATTCTTCCGTAGGGAACCATTCGACCATCCACTGTACCTGGTTTTCTTTTAGATTCTCAAATAGCTCCACCCATCTTCCAGCGTCCTCTGGCTGAGCGAACATGTTAGGCATATAATTCATATGCCTTGGCTGGTGGAAGGCAATGTGATCATCCTAGTCTTTGCGTAAGATCTCTTGCCGGTATTCTCCTTTCTGGAGCTGCTCCATGAGCCAGAGCTGAAGTAATAAATTGCATCTCTCAAAATAACTGGCCTTTCGCTGACAGTTGTCCAGAGCCCGATATATCTCAGCAACAATCATGGGCACTATGCTGAAAGGTTATCCGTTGATTCCTTCCATCAGAGTCTTGGTTACCATGGCCAATCTGGTGTGGATCCTAGCCTTCTTCATAGGGAACACTATCATCCCCAGGAAACAAAACATGAATACGAAGACCCTTATGTGAATATGCCCCAATGAGATGAGGGCAAATTCATCTGAGTAGGTGCGGTATGACTTGCTATGGTCGTACCTCTCGTACAGATAGTCGAATGGGATGTAGGAGTCTTTCAAACAGGTCAAGTATGGGTTCTTCTTCAGTCCCATCATCTTAAGGAAACCCCTACCCTTGCGATTCTCTGGCATAAGCAAACCCGGAGTCTCCCAAGGAATACCAGCTAAGCCTCATATTTCTTCGAGAAAAGGAGTCATTTCGAGGTTCCCGAAGCGGAATATGGACCTGTCACTATCCCAGAAGAGAGTTGCAGCCTCTATGATTTTGTTGTCAGACTGGATTTCTAGAAGAGAAGGCAGATTCCCTAAGTATTTACGGACGAGTGTCTAATCACTGGAGTGAAGATCTTCCCACCACTTCAGCAGCCTTGGATGAATGTTGGTTACCATGCCAAATCTGGGGACTTCGTGCCTCATTTTCTACAAAACAGAGTGTTAGACCCTTACCCTGCTAGACTCGACTATTTAAACCAATAATTAGCATAAAAAGCATTTAGTTCTCCATATAAATGCACAAAACATGTAGGTGTCCATTTGGGTTTCAGGGAAACCCGATGGACTTTGGACAAGGCTATCTTAATGAGTCATTATGTGGACAACATAACTGACTCCGCTAGGTTTGATCATGATGCATGCACAGTTAGATGGAGTAAGGTTTCTATTGGGGGTATTAGACAGGTACCCTTGAGCGGACAACTCAAGAGGGAAAGGCACGGAACCGTCGACTGCACCGCTGATCGACTAGTTTTACCGCAAATACGCCTTTGCCAAATTTAAAGGGTGATAATATTGGAAGAGCACAACCACTCATTATAAGCGTTGCTATGGTGTTTGTTTGGCACGAATGGAATATGATGTTGAAGATGCAGTTTACAAGAATGAAACAAATTGACATGTATTTTCACGTTCATAAGATGAACGATTACAATAATTGCAGTAATTACAACAGCATTGAAATAAAGTAGTAAAGGAAAGCAGCTAAAGGAAAGAAAAGACATGAAGAGCCAAGTCAGTTTCATAGTGAAAGAATAAAAGACAGTAAATAAAGCAATTAATGAGATAATAAAGTCACAAGCAACATGCAATGGTAAAAGACTAAAGAAAATTCCCAGCAGATTCGCCATGCTGTCGACGCCCCCTTTTTCTCTAACCGTGGGGTCAGAAATCGGGTATACGACATTGGGAGGACAACTCTATTCCCTTTCGAGAATTGGGTTTAGAAGTTGAAGAGTCACCACCTAATGATTATAGTGCATTAGGACAATTTAAGAAGGGTTTGAGATGAAGAGACCAGAGATTAGGGTAAGGGCTAGAAATTATCCAGAGGGGAAGGTGTTAGACACCCCTCAAGATCCACTAGTGTGGTTTCCGGCCATGTTACAATTGTGACTTTACAAGTAAACAATCAAGGCTCAAATAAGGACTCGCACATAACATTGCGACCAAGTTGAAAATTTTCGAAGGTAAGTAGAGAGGGCAGAAATTCATGAAAAAGAGATTTGAACAGTTTTACAAGAAGAGATGAAAGCAAATAAAGGGAGGGAAGTCCTAAGTTTATAATTAATATGGATAACTTCAATGCAATACCCAGCGATCACTCCTCAGAAGAGGGGTCGCACGTGATATTAACGCATCGGTCATCATATCCATATCTACCCTTCCCACCCCGTTAAGGTGTTAAAGCGCGAAATGGTATCGTTACTTATTGCATGCTAGTACCCGTCCCAACCTATCAGTCTCGGGGTATCAGGACTTCTAATCCTAAAGGGGAAGGAAAGGGATATAGGCATATATGGAGTTCAAAGGTTAAAATTCTAATTGCGACATACAAAACAAGTAACAAATATAACGATGAACAAAACAAATAGGTAAGGCTCAAGTAAACCCCTTAATCAAACAAACACTTAGTTTAGCATGTCTTGGCACATACTGATTTGGTCTTTAAATTAAACTTAAACATCGAACGAACTGGTTCAACCCATATGTTTAGATAGAAAGTCTGCATTAGGAAACTTGAATCCAATTGTCAGAAATTAAGGTATTTCAAGCGAGTGATTTAAAAGGTACTGGTTTCAGGAAAAAGTAGTCTAATGCAGAGGAGTTTTGAAAAGAAAGTATAGACTGCAGTAAAAATAAAACACAGAAATGGTTGTGAAAGAGTTTCAGAGATAGAAATATCTAAGGAAAGGGTAAGCTGCAACTGTTTTAAAAGACAATTTCAGGGTCTGCGTAAAACACTTAGGCAGAACGTTTAGAAAGAAACTGTTTCAGAAAAAGAGGCCGATTTGAGGGATTTAAAAGCATACTGAGTCAAGAGAGTATTTGTCAAAGAATTAAGACTTCTGAAATCACTACTGTATTAAGACGTTAAGGACCAGTTAAAAGATCATTATTACTTTAAGCGAATCAGACGAGTTTGATGCAAATCCTATAGGCATGATATTTATTTTGATTTTTAAAACCTGTTATTGAACTTGTAAAAGATGATTGTGTTAATTAACCCTACAGTTTGCCTAATGCATATGCATTCCTTATAGGCATGATCTCTATATGCATTGATTACATGAACGTTAAGTCCTATAGGCATGATTTCTATGTGATTTGTAGCACAATGAAGCGTTGACCCTATAGGCATGGTCTCTAAGTGATGTGGAATCAGAAACATTGAACAATCCTATAGGCAGGATTTCTAAAAAAAATTAAAATCCTAAAGCATGGTTTCTACCCTTACTGATGCAAGAATGTAAAACCCCTCCCACACCCTTTTACTATATTCCCCAAATTCTTTATAGAAATTATTACAGACCAAAAGAAAGAAAGTAAATACATTAAAAACTAACAGCTAGATCCGAGCAGCCTAATTCAATCTTAATGTCCAATAACATGTGATTAAACAATTCTGGATTTCCAAAGCCTTCTCTTTATCCAAAGTGTTTCAAAGTTCCAAGGAATCTCAAGGATTCCCGGCATTGCTTACACTCAGGATATCATTTAGAATTAGAATAGTGCAGTGCGGAATAGCCCGTCCTTAGGCATCCAAGTTCAGTGGGAGCTCAAGGGTCCCAAAGCATGGCTTGCAAGAGAGGGGCAGAACTTAGAGCTAGGAGTAAGTACAAAGTGAAAAGGAATTGGGAGCCATAACAAATGGTGGTCATACCCAGCCACAGGTGCAGACTGGCACACCCCCGACCATTTGTTTGGTCAAACAAGTTAGGAGCAGACCCTTGAGGCTCAAACCTAGGTCTGGATGGTGATTAGGACACCACCAGACTCAGGTCCAGGCTCAAGCACATAAAGGGGATAAGGGAGTAGGAATTGATTGAGTTAGGAGGTTCAAAGAACCCAGTTCAGAGTCATAGACATCAATATCAAAGTTCTGTTATGGCTGGAACTATACTCACATACAAAAGGGAAAAAGGGAAAGGGAGTTCACATAAGAAAAGCACAACAGGGTTGCAGAAACATAGTAAAGAAGAACATAACAGACTAGGAAGTAAACACATAATGAAAAAGCATTATTCAACTAAGAATAATGTACCAGTTGCAAAGTAAGAACAAGCAGAACAATAGAGCAATCACGGCAAGTAAACACAGCAGGAGCAGACTTAAGTTCAGCATAACACTTGAGAGTTTTAGAGAGAGAGCTCAAAATTGTTTCAGAAAGCACAAAATAGAAAAAGAGAGTAGAATTTTTTTTTGTGAAAGAACTCAGTATTCGAATGTGTAAAAGCCTGTGTTTTTGTGCAGAAAAGTCTGTGAAAGCATGTGAAAACCCCTGCTTTAGTGCAAAAGAGCAGTCCCTTTTATAGTGCAGAAGGCGAGTAAAAAAAAGGTAAGAGAATAATTTTGAAATCAATCACAAGCTGTTTCCCTTTGGCTAAGGGATTTGATTCAAACGGACAAAATAAATAAGGAAAGGATTTGTTTTAAATAATCTTTTCTGAGGCAGTATAACAGGGGCAAATACACAGAAACCTATTTAAGGAAACAGTTTAGTAGTGCACGGTTTAGGTCAAACAAGGAAAGACAATCAATCAACCAGCCAGTAAAATCAGGATTCGAATCTTAGTGTGAATGAATCCAACCAGAAAAAGATGAGAAGGGTTTAATTTAAAGAAAATCAACAACACACAATCAAACCTTTTAAAAAAGGAACTCGGAATCAATCACAAGCTGGCCAAAGGCCTTTTGAAAGAAGAGAATTTGTCATATAAAAAGCATAAAGACATGTGAGACAAGAGAGAGTTGTTGTAAAACTAGCAAGAAATCAGAGTACCCAAGAAGGTTAGGTTCACAGACTTAGAATGAGTCTGAAAGAGAGTCAGGTTCTGAATGGAACCCTAGTCCAAACACAAAGTCAAGCTTGCCAAAAAACCCCAAATACTAGGGTTTCTGACTCGACTCAGATGCATAGATGAGAAAACAACAAATAGAACAGGCTCAGTAGTCTCTTTCAGAGACTTATGAGAAACAAACAGAGAGAACAACAAGTTTGACACATAGGGAATACATTTAGGCAAAGCTTGTCACTCAAATAAGTTCAGAAAAGAAAAAGTGATACAAGTTTAGGAAAATAGTAGATGAAACATGCTTAGGGTTCAAACAAAGTCCAGTAAAGGTAAGCAAGGAGCAAAAGCTCAGTAAAAAATACAGTAGAGGAACATACGAGATAGACATGTAAAACATGCTTATAGAACCCAGTAGAGGGAAGAACAGAACACAAAAATAGAAGAACATGCATCGTATGGCAAACATAAGACCACAAGAGAAAACTCATAAGAACGTGGTACATACAGATTCACACAAAGAAAAGAAGAAGAAGAAGAAGAGTCAGAAATTATTTTGAGATTTTTTTCGAAAACCCTAAATTGAAAGCGAACTAATTTTGAAAAGAAAATTGGGGAAAAACTTTAAAATGTTGAATATAACACGGATTCACCACAGATCTAAGTAAATAAAAGAGGAAGGAACCTCGGATTGCTTTAGGGTTTCTGAAACCCTAGAAATGAGAAGGCTTGGAAGAGGTCTGGTCTTGAGTCAGAGATGACCATGGCTAGGCTTCTAAAGCACGAATACGTCGGAGCAAGGCCGGAGAGGCCTTAGAACCACAGATCTGAGAAGATCTGAACGAACGCCGTTGAGTTCAAACCTCAAAATCTCAAACACACATGGCTTAGGAGTGAAGGAAGGTGAGCACAGGTCGTCCATGGCCTGAAAAGCCATGGACTCCGACGAGATAATGGTCGGAGAAGACGAGGGAGGCGATTAGGGTTTCGAGTGCTTGAGAGCGTTTTGAGAGAGAAGAGGTTTCAGAGGCGGCTGTCTAAGAGAAATGAGGGTTAGGGTTGGGGGGGTTGGTAGAATTAAAAAGGAAAGGGTCGTTTGTGGCCGTTGATCAAAATGATCGACGGCCTGGATTACAAAGATTTCTGGGCAGGTTGGATTAAACGGGTCAAGGGGCTGGGTTTGAATGAGTTGGGCTGGTCCAATTGAGTTCGAAATTGGGCTGATTTCAGGCTGAAATTGAAATGGAATTTGGGTTATAATTGAAATGAATTGAGGCTACAATTGAAATAGCCAATTTTCCTTTTATTATTTTATAAAAATAGTAAAAATATTTTAAAAGCAAATTAAAGGCATTGAGTCAACTATTAATATATAAATATTAATTCAAAAATATTGGGATCAATTTTGTAATTATAAAATGCTATTAAATCTTAAAGAGGCTAGTATTGCAATTATATGCAATTTGGCTTTAAAAATACCAAATGAATTTGTAAAAAAAAATGTGCAAAAATCATGCTGAATATATTTTGGTGTAAATATGAGAATAAAATAAATTATTATCCAAAATGGCAAGCTTTGGGAATAAATTTTGGATTTTATGGTGTAAAAATAGGGCATAAATTGGTTTTAAAATCATTAAAATGCCAAAACCTTTTGGTGTGCTTATATGTGCACATATATGTTATTTTGGAAGTATTTTGGGTATAAAAATATATAGGAAAAAATTGGATATCAACACATCCCCCACAACTCCCATGGTTGCTAAAAAATAAGGGGGGGGGGTAAAAGTAGAAAACCTGATAAACTTGAAAGAACAAGGTACAAGAGGGATAAAAGACCTACGTGCAAAATTCCACTTCTCAGGGAAGGGAACATTATCTTCACCCACTAAATCAACAGTGGGGGCAACAACAAATCGGGCATACCAGCCACGATCCTTGTCATCTTTAGGGCTCACCAAAACTCTCTTACTTCTGGTTACTAGTGTAAAAACACCATTACAAAAGAGCCTAGGTGAGTAAAGATGAATCAAGTGAGGGAAAGTAAAAGGAGCTTTAGCTTTAGTGGCTAAATGACTTAAACAGACAATATCCCTCCATATGATTGGGCCAATTTGACCCAAGCAGACATTGAAGAAACGGCAAAATTCAAGAATGACTGGGTCGATTACTGGTCTAAACCCTAAAGTAAAAGGGTAAGTGTAAACAAAAGAGAATCCAGTTAAATAGGAAGTAATTCTCTGATTCGGATTAGGGATAATAATGGGAAAATCATTACTCCAATGATAGTCCTTACGAACCACATGAGTCAAAACCTCTGAAATTTAAGTAGGGTAAGCATCGACACGATCTAATGCGGAAACCTGGTTTCTAAGAGATTCCCTGTCATAGTAAAAAGACAATTCTGAAAGGACTATCTCATCTACTAAAGGTTCGCATAATGGTTCATAATGATCTTTACCCCTAGAAGAAGATTTGTGAGAAAGGGAACCTCTGGTTCTAGAGGAAGGACCAGAACCAGAAGAAGGCATAGACGAACCACCTCGAGTAGATCCTAAACTACGAAGTCTACCTCCCCTTCTGTGCCTAACAGGGTCATTGGGGAAGGAGTCAGTAATGGAAACTCTCTCAGGAGTAGGGCTTGGAGAAGACATATCGAAGAGGAATGATTTAAGGAAGAAGTAAAAAGAGATTTGAAGAAATAAGTGTTCAATAAGCTTTATGTGATAAAAGACAAGGGAAAACAATTATATTTATACCGATAAGCAACCGTCAAAGGTAAAAGTGCGGAGGTGGAAAGACCATAATTATGATAACTGGCACTTCATTAATAGTGGAACCGTAAAAACCTTGAAAAAAGCTGCAAAAACTGCAGAGCCAATGGAAAATTGATACGTGTATGAAATATTAAATGGAAGTGACAATTGAAGCGTCAATTTTGTCATAGCATTAATGGTGACAAAAATTCTCGTTTTAATGAAATCCACTTCCCAAATATTCAATTGATGAATAAATGGAAAGTGGAGGGACTATCTGTATTGGAAAAATTTGCATTTATATATGCAAGTGACATGTTGAGACACGTGGACTGGTCAAATAGTCAAAGAATTATAATTAGTCAAGAGGCACGGGCAGCAGTAGAAATGAGTAAAGGCAAAGGGAGAGGCACGGAAGGACATTTGAAGGATTCAACGCCCGTACCTATTTAAATCATTCATCAAAAGGAATGGATCTGACCATAATAAAGAGCGCATATACGGAATTCGACAAGCATTAAATACTGGATACGTTAAAGAATTTGTATTGATTACAATGATTGTGTAACGTAGCATTCAATGTCTTTAATTATTCATAATAGTCTCATTATGATTTGGAGGAAGCGCATATCTCCAAGATACCTATAAAAGGGAGGTAGATGGTCACTTGTAAAGGGAAGACACAATCGGAATATACTTTGATTCACTTGTTTTCTCTTGATTAACTCTGGTTACTCTAAATTACTTTCTTCTACATATTTTTTTGATTATCAGTAACTCGCATTCTTCTAAATTCTAACTTTGACTGAAATTCTATTTTTTGGTTAACCAGATATAATATTGAATTGTGAGAACGAATATCTAAAGGTCACTAAGATGAGTCTAACAATTCGTCCTACCTTAAGATTTTATTCACGTCGAGAAGCTTAAAACTAGAACAAAATAAAAGAAGAAAAAAATATTGGTTTGGTCATTACTGCCACAAATTCTAATGGGCCGGGCCGTGGATACTGTCATGTTGAATAAAAATATAAAATGGGCCAATTTGTTTATTGGACCAAAACTCAGTGACAACTCCGTAGTGCATTCACTTGGAAATATTAGACTAGGCTAATTTATAGGGGCATTTGCATCTATACCCAATTTTTATGTCACGTTTTAACTTATGCCCGCTTTGCAAAAATAATTACAAGCGTACCCATTTTTTCGCGTAACTTAAGCATACGGGGCTGAAGTAGCAAATGCAATCACGTAAAACTTCAGCATTCTGGTAGACGGGCCTGAAGTAGCAAGTATGTTGATCCAAGTGTGATGAAGTTTTTGTTTGTGATTGCTGAACTTAAGCATAGTAGCTGAAGTTTTGTTCCCTATTTGCTGAAATTTTTGTTTGTAATTGTTGAACTTAACACAAAGACAGCTCAATAAAAAATGCTTTTCCGGACCATCCTACTCTGGAGTTTGTCTTTCATAAAGATAATTGCATTACAGTCCCTTGTGCTTGATATCGTTGTCGCTAATGCTCGTGGCAACACTGAATTCTGATTCTCACATTCTTCTTTTCCTCATTCTATGTATTAACTTTGTCCAAACGAAGGTGGACATATTTCTATATCAGCAGCAAGACTTAGGACTATATTGGTGAGGGGCAACAAGATGATTCCCCCATCAAACTGGATAAAGGAAGCTGAAGCACGATATATGCTGACAAGATATATATATCTCATCCAAAACCAACATGCTCTTTGGCGCATTCTCTTCTTTTTTATTCATTAGTTTTGTCATTAAGCTTTTTCAAAAATTTCAGCAGATGATGCTGAAGTTATTTAGTTCATTTATAAAAACTTCAGCACTAAATAAGCTGAAATTTTTTTGTCCTGCATAAGCTTTTTTAAAAACTTCAGCAGAAGATGCTGAAGTTATTTAGTTCTTTTGTAAAAACTTCAGCACTAAAAGTTGAAGTTTTTTTGTCATGGATTCATTAGTTTTGTCATAAAGCTTTTTCAAAAACTTCAACAGAAGATCCTGAAGTTATTTAGTTCATTTGTAAAAACTTCAGCATTATATAAGCTGAAGTAACATTTTGCAAGAAGAGTGAAATATAAATGGTAAAGCTTAAGTTATTAATAAAATAAAACTTACAAGTTAAAACAAAATATTCACTGGTACGAAATACCTTGTAGTATTAGTTTTCCCTCTTTTCCTTCCCCTGTAGTGTAACTTCCAAGACCAAACACATATTGGTAGGAATGGACTTGGATTCCACATTTCAAATGACAGACCATTTGATCGATAATTTGAGTTTGTATTTTACATCTAATTTTTTTAAATATAAAACCAAACAAGTATAGTGGATTTACAGTAGTGAATATGAAATACGTAAGGCAAAATCCCTCGATCCAAACAGGTAAGAATGTGGATTTAAGAAGAGATTTCAGAATACAAAATTGTAAAATGACATTTAATATCATCTCCAAAAAAAAAGGCCCTTCGGTACACATGGCAATGTTAAAAATAGAATGAAAATTTCTCTTAAGATGGTGGTAGTATTAGAGAATTAATCATAGTGTCTTTCAGTTGTTAATAGAAGAAGAAGAAAACGAAGGAGGAGAAGGAGGAGGAGAAAGGGGTTGAAGTTGTTTAAAAACTGGGTACAAATTAAAACTTATTTAAAAAATGGGTATAAATTAAATGGAGGCGACCAAATAGAGCGCCCCGTGCAATTTTTACAATTTATAGTTGCCTAACAGTGATTTCTTATAACAAAAATAATATTTATAATGGATTATTATGAAACCAAATCTCCCGCAATTTCACATGGAAAATTATGGTGTTAGGGAAAATCACTAAAAATAACACAAGAGAGCTATAACAAAATACATGAGATCGTATATGGTCATTTTTTTCTATTTAAATTGCAAGTAGGTGTACGAGATCTTTTTATCTTATGTATGTTGTACTTTTGCCATTATCATAGAGGAAAAATGACATTGTATACTAGTTCTAAAAATAATAGTCTAAAAAATATATTTTCTTTATATATATATACATTATAGTATGTTATATATTAATTTTATACACTTTTACAACTTTCGAATGTAAATAGTTCCGGCACCCAAAAAGAATAGTTCTCCGCTCTCTTGGGTTACTAAGTCAGATTTTTTTTACATTACTTACAAACATTTGCTTACTTATTTTTATAGTAATTGGATAAAACAATTGTAAAAATCTATTACAAATGCCTAGTATAATCTGATCGACACCAACAAGTACACACTCTCTTTTCCAGGTTACGACAATATATTTAATGTAGCTACTTACCTATAATAGAATTTAAATTATCAGTAAACTAAATATATTGGCTTCTTACTAGGGTTTGCACCAAAATCTTTTTAAAGAATTGAGGAGTTGCCATCAACAAGATTGTGCCAAAGCAATTGACTGACGCATAGAGTCCCACCTATTTATAACCATGCAGAAGATCTATTGATAAGTAACAAGTCTTTCCCCACATACTCTCTGGCATTTTAATCAAAAGAATAGAACCCCTCAAATATAAAGAAAAAGACACCTAATAGCTGGGGTTGCTCCATAGATATACTCACTCTTTTGACCAGCCTTTTATTTTTTGTCCTTTTTATTCAGATTATTAAATTGATATACAATAGAGAAAGAAAAAAAAAAAAAAAACTCCTTATGCATGTTTGAGAGAAATGAAAGGGACAACTTTACAGTGGTTGGTAACTATTCTTTTGTTATTAATGAGATGTCTCGGATTCGAGTTTTGAATATAAAGTTGTTTTTATTAGGGAGCACTTTACCCTCAATATTAAATTTTCTGGCACAAATCCAAATCTAGTCTAGCCCCAATATAGATATCAGACACCTGGTGGAAAAATAAAAGGGATAGGGTCAAATTAACATCTTGTTTGGATGGTTGTTATATGTTGTATCGTATTGTATTGTATTATATTGTACTATATCATTTTGATATATACAATGTTTGAATAGATATTTTTTGTTGTCGTTTCATGATGTCAGACACCACCAATACGAAGAATAAACTTGCAATATTACAACGAAAAAGTAAGGTACGAGGTAAAATTATTATATAAAAATTATAGGGTAAAAGATAAAATAGGATTATTTAATAATAAGGAAGGGCAAGATGAGAGAAACATCAAGGAAACGATGCGACCAAATAGGTCGTTTCATAAAGTGAAACTTTTCGTTGTTACGTAGCGACGAATTTAATGATACGATACAATAAAATTTAAATAACAACCAAAACAAACATTATATTTAAAGTAACAATACAATACGATACAATTACCGGTAACAACCATCCAAACAATTTGTAAGGGATATAGAGTCAAGTGGAAGGTGGTGTCTAGTCATGAGTGGCTGAGGCAAAGAGAAAGAATTGCAACTGATGATTTAGAGAATTCCTCTGAAACTATAGCAACTTTATTGAAGTATGTTAAAGATGAGAGAGACCCATTCTGGTATGACAGTATGTATTCCATTCTCCCTGTAGTTTGGCCTTAGCAGGCTTTGGCCATCCATTTCTTTTTTCAATTTTTGCAAATTGCAAAAATCATGAATATTGTGGCACCATAAGGTGTGGCGTAGCGACTGCCAAAATGAGTAAAAATTATGGGAGGTCAGGGTTCAAATTACAATAAAGATAAAAATGTTATGTGAATTATTATTATTTATTTAATTTTTTACTGAGTAGAGTTACTTGATATTTATACTGATGGGAGATAGCAAATAACAATTAAAATAATTGAAGTGCAGAAGTTGGTCAGGTACCATCGGTACGTAAGAAAGAACATGAACATTGTGGCATCAATGTAACAGTACCTTTAGAGGGATTAATCTTTTGATTATGACGGATCATAAAAAAAATATAGTAGTTGCTCGAACGATTAAAACTCGATTGTGACCTGCTTAATGTTGATCTTACTTATAAACTCGATTAATGTGATAGACCCAAAAGGTCATCTTATATTTTAAAACTTGATTATGCGCTCTTAAGCCTTAAAAATCTCATGTTTACTCTCTTCGATTTGCGTGCGCAATGCGGACGTGTTTCCGAAAAGCTTTTATGTTGAAAGTTGATAAAAACAAGAAATTTTGCTTAAAATCCTCATTTGAGTTGATTTCGGTCAATATTTTTGGTAAACGGATCCGGACTCATATTTTGACAGTCCCAATAGGTCCGTATCGAAATATGGGACCCGAACATATGCCCGAAATCAGATTCGGAGGTCCCTAGCCCGAGTTATGAATTTTTGTTAAAAATTGAAAGTCTAAAAATTTAGTTGTTTTTAAGAAATTATTGATGTTTGATCTTGTTGCTATTGGATTCGTATTTTGGTTCCGGAGCCCGGTACATATTCAATATAATATTTATAACTTATCTTTGAAATCTGGTGAGAAACGGAATTGGTTTGACGTGATTCAGACGTCCGGTTGTGAAGTTAGAAGTTTTAAAGCTTTCTTGAAAATTTCATTCGATTTGGTGCTAAATTCGTAGTTCTAGGAGTTATTTTGGCGGTTTGATCGCGCGAGTAAGTTCGTATGATGTTTTTGGACTTGTGTGCATGTGTAGTTTGGAGCCCCGAGGACTCCGGTGAGTTTCGGATAGGCTACGATATGTTTTGAACTTAGAAAATCTGGTGTGTTTGCTGCAACTGGTGTTCTGATGCATTGTGCTTTGCGATCGAGAAGCCATTCTCGCGATCGCGAAGGGGATCTAGGCTGGGAGAGGATTTTACTCTACGCGAACACCAGACTATGGTCGCGAACGCAGAGCACTGGGGGGATTGCTCTACGCGAATGCGACCGGTCTCACGCGAACGCGTAGCTTTATCTGGGTTGGGTAGGAGAGATGAAGTAACTCTGCGCGAACGCGAACCCCATCTCGCAAACTCAAAGGTCAGGGGGGATAGAACTTCGCGAATGCGTTCAGTTACTCGCGATCGCTTAGGCCACTCAGGCCCTGCTCTTCGCGAACGCGATGAACACTGTCGCCCAGTTCTTAAAATAGTCCCAAAACGGGACTTAAGCCATTCTTTCAAATTTTCAAAAGTTAGACGGCCTAGAGGCGATTTTAAAAAGATAATTTCTTCTCCAAAGTATTGGTAAGTGATTCTAAATCACTTTCTTTCAATTACCCATTGCATTTCATGAATTTTCAACCTAAAATCTAGAGTGTTTATGGTAGAATTGGGGGTTTTTTGGGTAGAAACTAGGGATTTGGGAAATTTGGAATTTAGACCTCGAATTGAGTCCAGATTCCAAAACCAACTATATATCCGGGCTCGGGGATGAATGGATAATTGGATTTTGGTCCGAACCTCGAGTTTTGACCAAGCGGGTCCGGGGTCAATTTTTTTGACTTTTTGGGAAAAGATTTGAGAAATCTAAATTTATGCATTGTAGTTGATTCCATTAGCAATAATTGATGTTATTGAGTTAATTGTGGCTAGATACGAGTGGTTTGGAGGTGGATACTAGAGTAAAAACGGTAATTGAGCATTGAATGGCTCGTGGAGCGAGGTAAGTGTCGTGTCTAACTTTGACTCGAGGGATTAGGAACCCTTGATTTATTTGCTATGTGAAATCCATGTCAGCGGCGTATAAGTAAAGTGACGAGTACCTATGCACCGCCAATTTATCTGTTTTGCCTGTTTCCTTCCCGTCCTTCTTATATTGTCTTTTCCTGCCTTAACTGCGACATGCTTTACTTGTATTTCCATGCTTAATTGCTACTTGTCAGACATTGTTTCTCTTTGTTAAAAGTATTAGTTATTTCGTAGCTACGTTGTCTCCTATTATTTGCTTAAGCTGGTTATGTCACGACCCTAACCCTGAACCCGGTCGTGATGGCACCTATCGTGAAGACAAGGCCAGCCAGTTCAACCCAACTCAACTTTTAAAGCATTTAATCAACATGCAAATAGTCTAAACATGATTTATACAATATTAAATAGCGGAAATATCATTAACAATGTGGAAAGTTCAACCTGACACAGCCCTAACCGGGGTGTCACAAGTCACGAGCATCTACTAGGGTATAAATACAACTAAAAGTCTGAGTGTACAAATACAGACTAATGAATGAATAGAGAGAAGCAGTGTTGCGAACGCCGGTAGCTATCTTGCTAAACTCCGATGACTCTGCCTCCGATCAGCCAAAACCCGCTACTGGGTGTATAAATACCTGAATCTGCACACAAGGTGCAGGGAGAAAAGTGAGTACTCCAACTCAGTGAGTAATAATCATAACTAAAGTCTGAATGGTAAGAAATCACGTAAAGCATACCAAGATGCTGGATAGAAGCAGTTCAAAAACCAGTAAGAAAGCATTGAAGCTGTAAAATCTCTTTAAACATCCTAGCTCAATTTAAACTTCTTTGAAAATGGCTTTCTCAACAGTACACAAATGAATGCAAAACAGTTAGTGCAGATAAGCACAGAAATCCGCCCCTCGAGCACAAATAACATAGTTTAACAGGTAAATGACAGGTAAATATGAAAGATAAACACATAAAGGTTGGCCCCTCGAGCTCAATGTCAACAACTCTACCCCTCGGGCGATATCTCAGAACAATACCAGCCCCACGTGCAATCACATAGAACAATACCAACCCCTCGGGCTATCACATAGAACAATATCAGCCCCTCGGGCTATATCTCACATCACAATGGGTACCCGCGCTCACTGGGGGTGTACAGACTCCGGGAGGGGCCCCTTACGGTCCAAGCGCAATATCAAGCCATCTCGTGGCATCAAATCTAGGCCCTCGGCCTCATATCAGTCAAGCCACCTCGTGGAGTATATATCTCAGGCCCTCGACCTCATAAACAATATCAATAAACCACCTCGTGGCGTACATATCCCAGGCCCTCGGCCTCAATCAGTATTAGTGTTTCCTCACAACTAGGACCTCGGCCTTACTCAGTCAAAAATACTCACAAGCCCCTCGAGAATTAGTAAAACAGTATTTCTCAGCCCAGAACATCATTTAAGTCTCAAAACGGAGTAAAAATGGCTGAGTAGTAAAACAATGGAAAATAACATGACTGAGTTCAATTAATAAGTCAAAACAGTGAGGAAATAGTAATAAAAATCCCCGAAGGGAAACAGTTGGCACGAAGCCCAAATATGGCAATCAGCCCAAATCATGATGATAACATATAAGTTTCAGTCAAATACGCAGTAAAATCATCAGTCGAGACGAACCAAGTCACAATCCCCAATAATACACGACCCCACGCTCGTCATCAAGCGTGTGCCTCACCTCAATATAGCACTACGATGTGCAATCCGGGGTTTCAAACCCTCAGAGCATCATTTACAATCATTACTCACCTCGAACCTGCTACATCTCTAGCTCGCGACGCCTTTGCCCCTCGAATTGGCCTCTACGCGTGTGGAATCTATCCAAAATCAGAACAAATACGTCACAATATGCTAAAGGAACAAAGACCAAGCGAAAATAATCAACAAAGGGCGCGATTCCCGAAATTACCAAAACCCGAGCCCCGGGCCCACGTCTTAGAATTTGACAAAATTCACAAAACTATAACCCTTATACTCTCACGAGTCTAACCATACAAAAATTATACAATTCCGATACTATTTGGTCCTTCAAATCATCATTTTACATTTTTGAAAGATTTCACAATTTTCTTCCCAAATCACGAATTAAATGATGAATTAAATGGTCGATTCATGTACTCTAGCCAAATCTGAGTTAAAGTCACTTACCCCGATGAATTTCTTGAAAAACCTTCGAAGAATCGCCAAAATTCGAGCTCTCTAGGTCAAAATATCAAATAAAACCCAAAACCTCGTATTTTTAGAGTACCCCACAGATTTTCACCTCCACGGACCGCACAAAATCGACCGCAGTCCGCACAAAACCAGCGCGGTCCACACAAAAATGACCGCGGCCGCACAACTTTCCTCTGCAATGACAGACTTTAGTATTTTGGCCATAACGTTCGCTACAGATGTCCAAATTGCTATATCTTTACATTTCAAGAAACTATATACGAAGGGCTACAAGTTTCGTTTTTGAATCATCTCAACATTCCTTGTATAAAGATATGAGCTTCCGAAGTAAGACTAGTGAAAAGTTCCCCATCGCGGCCGCACAACACCTACCGCGGCCACACTTCTTTTTGTGCGGTCCGCACAACACATACCGCGGCCTCACTTCTTTTTGTGCGGACCGCGCGGGTGGGTTCCGAGGTTAGTGCGGACCGCGCGGGTGGGTTCCGAGACCTGCAACCCTTTTGGACCTGCTACAACTATAATATTCGGCCTAACACATCCCGGAACCTACCCGGAACTCCCGGAACTTCAAACCAATTGTACTAACACATCCCATGACATCGTTCAAACTTGTTTAAAACTTTGGAATGCTAACAACAACATCAAATCACCAATTTAACATAGGATTCAAGACAAAGAACTCTTAAATTATGCTTTCGATCAAAAAGTCTATCAAATCTCGTCTGAATGACCTGAAATTTTGCACACACATCCCAAATGACATAACGAAACTACTACAACTCTCGGAATTCCATTATGACCCCTATATCAAAATCTCAACTATCAACCGGAAAGCGTCGAAATATCAATTTCGCCAATCCAAGTCTAAACCTTCCACGGACTTCCAAAATGTATTTCGATCACGCTCCTAAGTCCCAAATCACCTAACGGAGCTAACCATCAGAATATGGGAACGGGAGTTGTTCTCAAGAGCTGGACTGTTGCACCGTCCTAGGCCCGTCGAGTTCCTAGGAAGCCTGGCAATTAACATGATCTATTTTTAAAAGCAATTTTTAGCATCTAAGACATTTTCAGTATTTAGTTTTAGACGCTTTTTATTTTGAAATAGTTGCTCGAGTCATTGAGCCGTACTTTTTTTTAATGTTTCAAGATTTATCTAATGCATTGCTATTTTAGTATTTATTATTATCCTTTACATTTTCTCTCTATAGCATTATTATTACTTATCCTGATGAACTGACGACTGTGACCTGTAATGAGACAACGTAACATAAGGATAGTGATTCAGAGGAAATAGAAGACGACGCTATAATCCCTAGGGAAATTGTCATAGAGGTAGAAAATTTTGAGAACTAGCCTAAATCAAATTTGGACGAAACTGAGATAGTCAATTTGGGAGATTCTGAAACAGTCAAAGAAACTTGTATAAGCATTCACCTGTCACCATCAGCGAAAAAAAAGTACACCCATTTCCTGAAGGAGTATAAAGATATCTTTGCATGGTCTTATAATGATATGACCGGGTTGAGCACATCTATAGTGGCTCATAAACTACCTACCGATCCGATGTGTCCGCTTGTAAAACCGAAGCTCATAAAGTTCAAGCCTGATATGAGTCTGAAAATCAAAGAGGAAGTCACCAAGCAGATCAAAGCTAAGGTTCTCAGAGTGGTCGAATACCCTACTTGGTTGGCTAACATCGTGCCAGTTCTGAAGAAGGATGGGAAGGTTAGAGTATGTGTCAACTATCGAGATTTAAACAAAGCAAGTCCCAAAGATGATTTCCTGTTACCCAATATACATATACTGACCAAAAAAATGTGCCAAGCATGAACTCCAATCCTTTGTGGATTGCTTCACGGGATACCATCAGATCTGGATGGATGAAGAAGATGCCGAGAAAATAGCCTTTATCACTCCGTGTGGGATGTATTGTTATAAAATGATGTCGTTTGGCCTGAAGCATGCTGGGGCCACTTATATGAGAGTTATGACGACTATTTTCCATGACAGGATTCACAACGAAATGAAGGTGTACATGGACGACGTCATCATGAAATCCAGAAGAAGCACAAATCATATAGCATACTTAAGGAAGTTCTTCAACCGGATTCGAAGGTACAATCTGAAACTGAATCCTGCAAAGTGTGCCTTTGGAGTCCCTGCTGGAAAATTGCTAGGTTTCATCGTCAGTCGCCGAGCAATTGAATTAGACCCTTCAAAGGTCAAAGCTATCCAAGATTTTCCACCTCCGAAGAGCAAGAAAGATGTGATGATCTTCTTGGGGCGTCTCAATTACGTCATCCGCTTCATAGCACAATCGACTGTGATCTATGAGCCAATTTTCAAAATGCTGAAGAAAGATGCTACAACAAGTTGGACTGAAGAATGTCAAAAAGTTTTGACAGAATCAAGGAGTACCTATCCACACCACTAGTCTTGTCCTACCGGAACCTGGAGACCTCTGATATTCTATCTGTCTGTACTAGATGCAGCTTTCAGTTGTGTCTTGGGACAACACGACGAGACGGGAAGAAAGGAACAAGCCATATATTATCTGAGTAAAAAGTTCACACCCTATGAAGCACGGTATTCCTTGCTGGAACGCACCTGTTGCGCCCTGACATGGATAGCTCATAAATTGAGGCAATATTTCTGTGCCTACACCACATATCTCATATTAAGGATGGATCCTCTAATATACATTTTCCAGAAACCCATGCCTACAGGAAAACTAGCAAAATGGCAGATATTGTTAAGTGAATTTGATATTGTCTATATGACTCAGAAGGCAGTCAAGGGACAGGCATTAGTAGATCATCTTGCAGAAAAACCTGTAGGAGGAGAATACGAACCACTAAAACGTATTTTTCCAGATGAAGAAGTATAATTTGTAGGAGAAGATATCACCGAAACTTATGACAGTTGGAGAATGTTCTTTGATGGAGCTGCAAATTTCAAAGGAGTAGGTATTGGAGATGTTTTGGTATCAGAGACAGGACAACATTATCCGATATCTGTGAAGCTCAGGTTTCCGTGCACCAATAATATGGCAGAATACGAGGCTTGCATCATGGGGCTCAATTTGGCCATCGACATGAATATCCAAGAATTGCTGGTAATTGGTGATTCAGAACTTTTGGTACATCAGGTTCTAGGAGAGTGGGCTACCAAGAATACCAAAATATTTCCATATATGTATCACGTGCAAGAGTTAATGAAAAGGTTCACAAAGATAGAATTCAAACATGTTCCGAGAATACAGAGCGAGTTCGCAGATGCACGGGTTACTTTGTCTTCCATGATAGAACATCTGGACAAGAATTTAATCGACCCTATTCCAGTAAGAATCCATAATCAGCGAGCTTATTGTGCTCATGTTGAAGAAGAAGCGGATGGGAACCTGTGGTTTCATGATATCAAAGAATACTTGGAAAAAGGAGAATGCTCAGAGCATGCGAACCATACTCAGAAACACACACTCTGAAGATTATCCAATCATTTCTTCCACAGTGGAGAAATTCTATACAGAAGGACTCCAAACCTAGGATTATTACGGTGCGTTGATGCCAAGGAAGCTTCCAAACTGCTCGAAGAAATACATGTCGGAACTTGCGGACCACACATGAATGGTTTCGTTTTAGTCAGGAAGATATTAAGCAGCTGGACACTTTTGGATGACTATGGAAACATACTCCATCAGGTATGTCCAAAAGTGTCACCAGTGTCAAGTACATGCATATATGATACGGGTACCACCAAATGAACTCAATGCAACAAGCGCACCTTGGTCTTTTGCCGCTTGGAGAATGGATGTTATAGGTCCGATCGAGCTCGCTACTTCAAACGGGCACAAGTTCATTTTAGTATCCATAGAATACTTCACAAAATGGGTTGAAGCTGTATCTTACAAGGTTGTAACCAAGAAAGTCATCGCAAATTTTGTCAGGGATCGTATTGTTTGCCGATTCGGGGTACCAAAATCCATCATCACCGACAATGCCGCCAATCTCAACAGCGACTTAATGAAAGTCATGTGTGAAACCTTCAAAATCAAGCATAAGAATTCCACAACATATAGACCTCAAATGAATAGAGTCGTGGAGGCTGCCAATAAGAACATCAAGAAGATTCTAAGGAAAATGGAGGATAATCAGAAGCAATGGCACGAGAAATTACCATTTGCCTTATTGGGATATTGCACCACAGTCCGTACATCAACCGGAGCAACTTCCTACATATTGGTTTATGGTACTGAAGCTGTCATTCCTACCGAAGTCAAAATTCCTTCTTTGAGAATTATACAAGAAGCAGAACTCAGTGATGCAAAATGGATACAAAGTCATTATGAATAATTAGCTCTTATTGACGGGAAAATAATGAATATAGTATGCCATGGTCAACTTTATCATAATAGAATGTCCAGAGCTTTCAACAAAAGGGTCAGACCTAGACAGTTTACACCGGTGCAGCTGGTGCTGAAGCGGATCTTCCCGCATCAAGATAAAATAAAAGGGAAATTTTTACCTAATTGGCAAGGGCCAACGTGGTTCACAGGGTACCAACAGGAGGAGCACTCATACTTGCATAAATGGACGGAGAAATTTGGCCAAAGCCTATCAATTCACATGCAGTCAACAGATACTATGTTTAGGATTGTTTGCATTTCTTTATTTGATGTAATTGAACTATGCTTGACCTGATTTCCGTTTAAGAGGGGATACGTAGACAGCCCTGTGGGTTCGGTCACAACTTAATAAAATCTTCATTTTTCCCATGGTCAGATCTGGGGTAAGTCCAGCCAATTTTGTCATATGCAAAACGGTCAAAGAATCACTTATTAAATTGGGGTAGAATTTTGAGGAGGACCTTCAAAATTCTAATGCAAGGAAGTCGCAATGTCTCTAAAAGTATCATAGTCATTGATTCATTTACTTTACTCGATATTGTATACTAATATGTTTTTGAAATAACTATGTTTATCAAATGAACGCATATTTTTCGAAAACTTTACTTCTATGGCAGCCAGATGCTACCCAGGGTAACTCAAACAGGATCCCCAGAGCAAAGCAAGACTAAAGCAAGCAAGCAAAGGCATGAACCAATCTTCCCCGCAAAACTCACAATTTTTCTTTAGATACAGTCACAATGAACATGACAGGAGTATTCGTAAGTATACATGTATTCGCATCACTATCTTCATAATGACAAGGTTGCCAATGCAAATATGTCTCTAGATAAGAAAATACTTTACTATCACTCATTATCTTTTCTTTGCATGAGGCTAAGTATTGCCTCCCATTTTGCATGAGGCTAAGCCCTGCCTCCTCAATTTCATAAGGTTAAGCATTGCCTTCCCCTTCATGAGACTAAACATTGTCTCCATTTTGCATAAGTCTAAGCACCGCCTTCCCCTGCATGAAACTAAGCATTGTCTCCATTTTGCATAAGGGTAGGCACTGCCTTCCCCTGCATGAGACTAAGCATTGTCTCCATTTGCATAAGGCTAAGCACTGGCTTCCCCTGCATGAGACTAAGCATTGTCCCCATTCTGCACAAGGCTTAGCACTGCGAAGCATTGTCTCCATTTTGCATAAGGCTAAGCAATGCCTTCCATTGTATGAGACTAAGCCCTATCTACTCTTCTTGCATGAGGCTAAGCCCTACTTCCCCAGCTGTATAAGGCGAAGCACTACCTTTCCATACATCGAGACTAAGCATTGTCTCGTCTTCTTGCATGAGACTAAGCCCTGCCTCCTCAATTGTATAAGGCTAAGCATTGCCTTTCATTGCATTAGACTAAGCACTGTCTCTCTTTCTTGCATGAGACTAAGCACTGTCTCCCTTTCTTGCATAAGACTAAAAACCGTCTCCTATCTTGCATAAGGCTAAGCTATGCCTTTCCTTGCATGAGACTAAGCACTGTCTCCTAATTGCATAAGACTAAGCCTTGTCTCCCTTTCTTGCATGAGGCTAGGCATTTCCTCCCCAATTACATAAGGCTAAGCTCTGCCTTTCCTTGTATAATACCAAATGCTACGCTACTTGAAATCTAGCACTATTTTGCTTTCCCGGGGCTAAGCTCTATCCCAATCTTATGCAAGACTAAGCTCTATCTTGTTTCGCTTATATGACCCATCACTATGTCTCTGCATTTTATGGGCTGAAACATCGCCATATTATCCAAAGGCATCATAGTTCGAAGGCATCATCCTCATATCCTGAAGACACCATGTCATGGCCTGAGGATCTCTCAATACTACACATCATTCTTCAAAGGCATCATGGTTTAGAGGCACCATTCTAATAGCCCGAGAACATCATTTTATGGTTGGTAAATCCCTTATCATATGATTCATGGCCCGGGACGTCATGGTCTAAGGACATCATCCTCATTGTCCGAAGACAATCTTCATGGTCCAAAGGGAATTTGCATCATGTTTAAATTTTCGCAATAACCCATCTATGTTTTGCATCCATTGTATATTAAGTTTTGCCGGTAATCCAGGAGGTAACCGTTCTTCAAATGGGAGCAATCTTCGCTCTGGTTTCCATTCAGAACGTTCACATTCTTCAAATGTTTTAAACATAACCGACTCCTGTCAATTATTCACTTCTCTCTATGGCTATTCAGATACTTACTCTATAACACATCTATTACGTTTTAAATTCACATTTATAACTCTACACCCAATACTATCCTTCCCAAAAAGAACCCTTTCTGAAACACACGACCATTCCTATAACAATTCTATCGGTTTCATTCACCGTTGGGTCCAGAACTACACATGGCCTGATTCCCGTAAAACTAGGGATATGTAGGCAACTCAGAAACTGGAGTTTGGCCTCTATTTATAAGTCATCACATTCGGTCAAAATCGGTCATCGTTTCTTTACCCGATAATTCTTTCATCATTCCCGGTAAAGAAGGGGTTGATACCCAATTTTTTCTCATATTTTAAATATATATACATATACTTTTAAAATAGTGCATATGCATCATCATTTGATTTATAAGCATACACAAATATTTTTTATAATTTTTCATAATTTTAAAGACTTTAAACCAATTTATTCCTGCATTTTATTATATATAAATATCCAATAATTATCCTCCAAATTATTTCATGATGATTTAATCATCTTAACTTATCCTTTATACCAATATAAGGTTTTAAATATTGTCAATTCATTTCTTATAATTACATTTGCATTTTAAGGATAAATTACATATTTTTGTAATAATAGCCCATATGCACATATAATTATATTATTTATGCAGAAAATAACTCTTTATATTTTTATAATATTAAGTAATTATTTTATTCATTTTCATGCATAAATGATATTTTTGTTATTTATTAATTATTTTTATAAATTATTTATTTGTTAAACATTGGGTATTTAGAATCTCGCCCCAAATTCACCTTAATTTCAGACCTAAACTACCCAGCCCAAGCCCAATAAATCTTGAGCCCAAATCAAATAACTCCCAGCCCAACCAATTAAACTAACTGACCCAGAACCCCCAACTAATCGCGGCCGTTGATCTCTAAGATCAACAGCCCATATTACTCCTAACCTTTTTAATTAACCAACCCCCCCAACCCTAAACTATTCTCCACCATCCGCCGTCTTTGGATTCTCTCATCTCTCTGCCCAAACCCTAGCTGTCTCCCCCAATTTTCTCTCCTAATCCCACCAACATGGGATTACATAGTTGTTTCTTTCCATTTTCTACTTCCCCTGGTACCGGAACCTTCTATATACCGCTTGCCTAAACATGGCAAGCGAATCTCATCAACTTTGAACCAAAGTTGGTTCAATTCATTGACCTTTTCCGTCTATGTTCGTTCTTATTCTTTTATGGTATGAATCTCTGTGTCTCTTTGTGATTCTTACTTACCCTAAGAATTAAGGTTTTAGATTCTTTTAAATTGAACCAAATCTGGTTCGATTCTCTGATTTAAATGGTATTTCTGTGTATGTTCATCTTATTCTATGCAGCATTTGATTTTACCTTTTATTTATTTTAGATTTATGTCGATTTGTGTACTTTACCTAAATTAGGGTTTTGAAATTTTCTATTTTCCTTACTAATTTCGATAGCTTTCCTTTCTAGTGTTTGACTGATGATTTTCCATATTTATGTGTTCTTTTTCTACACTATATAAACCTCTCCTCATTCCCCTTTGAAACAGTTCTCGAATCATTAAGAAAATATTACTAAAAAATAAAGTTGTGTGCCCTTTGCTCTTTAACAATCTTGTTCTGCACTTTGGTTCCTGGCCGGCAAAAAGCCAAGGTCAGAAATTCTGGGTTCTTGCTCTTTTATTGATATTCATAACACTGTGGGCTTCCTTTATTTTTTGTTTCATTTAACTAGTGAGTTACCAAACCTTTGTCATTTCGTTCTGATTTACCTGTTATTAACATGTGTTTTCACTTCTGAAGATTTTTGTTCAATGTGTTATTTCAATTTTAGGCTTTGCTAATCTAAATATCATTAAATTTGTAGTTTGAGACATGTTTAGACCTGAGTTGATCAATTTCTTTTAATTTTGCCTAGCCTATGTGTTATTGATAACCACCCCTCTACTATTTAAAATTGCTACTTGAACATGCTCTCATATCCCCTTTCTATGGATTAGCTGACAAAGTATGAATGTATTCATCAAGTATGTAACAAGTCTGTTTCTAAATTGGCTGTGATGTAACCTGTTTTGATTCCCCAGTAATTGCCTTAATTAGTTCTCAGCCTATTAGGTTCTGTTTCCTATTGATATGATTCCTTCTTATGACACTAGCCTTCTGCACTTAGCATAATTTGAACTCTTTTTTTTCTTACTATAAGTCTATCTTGCAACTTGTCTTGTTAATATATGCATTATGTGTTGAACTTATTAAGTCTGTTCTTAAACCCAAGCATGTTCTGTTACTTGTTTTTATGTGCTCAATTTGATTATGTCCTTCAATATTGTCCCTTAACCTCATTCTATTCCTTTACTATTTGGTCTCTTTGAGTTCTTATTTCTTAGTTGGCTGAAAGCCACTACTTCGGTTCTATCCTCTGACCTCCCTAGTGTGAGCACTGCTCAGGGTCCAATTGAGACTCTTGTGAACTCTGACACACTAGAACTTAGTCCTCAATCTATCCCTGAATCTCCTCTGTTAACCTCTCTAGTATGAGCACTTCCTTGAATTCTTGAAGCCCTTGGGAACTCTGACATAGTAGGGTCCAAGGTTTCTTGCCATGTTTGTCCTAATTGCTTAGTTCTGTCCTATTTCACTTACTGAATAAGACAATGGGCTTGTGTACATGACTATATTTCTGATGGCTACTGGGTTTTGGCTATAAAACTGTCTTCTGGGTTGTTGTGAACTATGTGAAGTCCTGGCCTGGCCGGGTGTGATTTGGGCCTGTCTTAGGCCCACTATTGTTATGTTGCAACTTTGTAATTTATTTCATTTTACTATTGCATGAAATGGGTAGAAATCTTGCCTATAGGTGTTTAATTTGTTTAATATATTCTGCTTCCACCTGCTTGTTAGAAATCATGCCTATAGGAAAATAAATGATCAGTCCTCTAATTGCTACATGTCACATAGACACCATACCTATAGGATTACGTTGATTCACAAATATCTGTTCTTTGTAATGTTCACATAGATATCATGCCTATAAGAGTATAATCAGATGCCATTTCTGTTATACTCATTATACTGTCACCCGCCTAGAAAGCATGCCTATAAGGATAAAATGTTATAAAATCAAGTATAATCGTCAATTGCTAGAAATCCTGCCTATAGGGTGATCTATTAATGTTGTTAACCTTAGGTCTTCAAACAACTGCATAATTACAATGACTAGATACCTAATACGCCAAAATTACAGTGTTACCTTTGGAATCCAGAATCATTTAGCAATCATGTCTATAGGATCAATAACTTATAACCTATGGTGTCAATAATGAATATGTGATATCAAATTCCCTAAATCGTGCACCTTTTAGAAATCACATCTATAAAGTTACATTTTACATCTAAAACTATTGCATGTATTAAAATCCAAAATCACGTAGAAATCATGCCTATAGGATTTAACAATAGTTTAGAATATGCAACTGGCAAATGTTCAATGTGTTTGCGTGCATTCGTTGTCAAAGTGTGGAGGCTAACTTGAGCCCTTAACTGCTTTTATATAAAGACCAACCTGTTTTGCATGGCGATTAGTTTTATTATTTTGGGGAGCCTAAGCTGAAGTCTAGAACTACCTAAATAGAGGTCCAAAGCCTCCTGGATCATAGACATGGGACATGTAGTGCGCGCATAGGGTACAGTTTAGAATCAACTAGTGCGTTTTAGGTAACAATTTACAGATAGTAATCGGGTAGCAGGAGATAATAGTTTGTGCCCGTTAAATAATACGAGTAACACCCCATCTTGAGGGAGTTACGAAGTATTATTTATGTTGCACGGGGTGATCCTTTAGGCTAAAAAATTTAGGGATGAGAGTTATGAAGTATTATTTATATTACAAGGGGTGATCCTTTAGGCTAAAACATTTAGGACCCCCACCTTGTCTTTCAATCAATGTTTAATAATGAACTTCCCAAATTCCTTGTTTTTTTTATGTTTGATCGGATAGACTAATTCATATAATTGAGTTCGGCCGGAACCCACAGTTTGGACCTCGAAGAGTGCCTAACACCTTCTCTTTGAGGTAATTTGAGCCCTTACCCAATCTTCGGTGGCGCGGACTAGTCAAATGGAGTTATCTGCAAATAAGTGTCCTAACGAACCTCAACCCCATTAGGTGGCGACTCTTCTCTTTTAACACCCTTCTTTAAAAGAGTTGTCACGTGTCGAAACCCGATTTTTCGCGAGAAAAAGGGGCACGACATCCATGAAGGGTGTAATGAAGTTTGGAAAGAAGGGCAAGTTGAGACCTAGGTATATCGGACCTTTTGAGATCCTTGAGCGAGTGGGAGAGGTGGCCTACAGACTTGCATTGCCAACTGGGTTATCATAAGTCCATTCGTTGTTCCATGTGTCCATGCTCTGGAAGTATCACGACAATCTATCATATGTGTTAGATATCATAACTGTCTAGTTGGACAAAGATTTGACCTATTAGGAGGAGCCGATAGCTATTCTAGACCGGCAGGTTCGTCAGTTGAGGTCGAAAAGTTATCCTTCAGTTCAGGTGCAGTGGAGAGGTCAACCTTTTGAGGCATCTACCAAGGAGTCTGAGTCCGATATGCGGAGCAGATATCCCCACCATTTCACCAACTCAGGTACTTTTCTATGTTCGTTCGAGGACGAACGGTTGTTTTAGAGGTGGAGAATGTGAAGACCCAAAAGGTCGTCTTATATTTTAGAACTTGATTATGCGCTCTTAAGTCTTCAAAATCTCATTTATACCCTCCTCGATTTGTGTGCGCAGTCCAACGTGTTTTCGGAAAGCTTTTATGTTGAAAGTTGATAAAAATAAGGAATTTTGCTTTAAAACCTCATTTGAGTTGACTTCGGTCAACATTTTTAGTAACGGACCCAGACTAGTATTTTGACAGTCCCGGTGGATTTGTATCGAAATATGGGACCTGGGCGTATGCTCGGAATCGGATTCGGAGGTCCCTAGCCCGAGTTATGAATTTTAGTTGAAAATTGAAAGTCTAAAAAATTAGTTGTTCTTAAGAAATTATTGATATTTGATCTTGTTGGTATCGGGTCTGTATTTTTGTTTCGGAGCTCGGTACAAGTCCAATATAATATTTATAACTAATCTGTGAAATTTGGTGAGAAACGGAATTGGTTTAACGTGATTCGGACGTCCGATTGTGAAGTTAGAAGTTTTAAAGCTTTCTTGAAAATTTCATTCGATTAGGTGCTAAATTTGTAGTTTTAGGAGTTATTTTGGCAAGTTCGTATGATGTTTTAGGACTTGTGTGCATGTATGGTTTGGAGCCCCGAAGACTCGAATAAGTTTCGGATAGGCTACGGGATGTTTTGAACTTAGAAAATCCCGTGTGTTTGTTGCAGCTGGTTTTCTGATGCATTGTGCTTTGAGATCGCGAAGCCATTCTCCCGATCGCGAAGGGGATCTGGGCTGGAGGAGGATTTTACTCTACACGAACACGGGACTATGGTCGAGAACGCGGAGCACTTGGGGGGGATTGTTTTACGCGAACGCGACCCGTCTTACGCGAACACATAGCTTTAGCTGGGCTGGGTAGGGGAGATGAAGTTACTCTACGCGAACGCGAACCCTATCTCGCGAATGCGTAGGTCAGGAGGGATAGACCTTCGTGAACGCGTTCAGTTACTTGCGATCGCGTAGGCCACTCAGGCCCTGCTCTTCGCGAATGCGATAGTGTTCACGCGAACGCGATGAACACTGTCGCCCAGTTCTTAAAACAATCCCAAAACATGACTTAACCCATTCTTTCAAATTTTCAAAAGCTAGACGGCCTATAGGCGATTTTCAAAAGATAATTTCTTCCTCAAAGTGTTGGTAAGTGATTCTAAACCACTTTCTTTCAATTACCCATTGCATTTCATGAACTTTAAACCTAAAATCTAGAGTGTTTATGGTAGAATTGGGGGGTTTTGGGTAGAAATAGGGATTTGGGAAATTGGGAATTTAGACCTCGAATTGAGGTCGGATTCCAAAACCAATTATATATCCGGGCTCGTGGGTGAATGGGTAAATGGATTTTGGTTCAAACCTTGGGTTTTGACCAAGCGGGCCCGGGGTCGATTTTTTAACTTTTTGGGGAAAAGTTTGAGAAATCTAAATTTATGTATTGTAGTTTATTCCTTTAGCAATAATTGATGTTATTGAGTTAATTGTGGCTAGATACAAATGGTTTGGAGGTGGATAGTAGAGGAAGCGTTAATTGAGCATTGAATAGCCTGTGGAGTGAGGTAAGTGTCGTCTCTAACTTTGACTCGAGGGATTAGGAACCCTTGATTTATTTGCTATGTGAAATCCATGTCAGCGGCGTATAAGTGAGGTGACGAGTACCTATGCGCCGCCAATTTATCTGTTTTGCCTGTTTCCTTCCCGTCCTTCTTATATTGTCTCTTCCTTCCTTAACTGCGACATGCTTTATTTGTATTTCCATGCTTAATTACTACTTGTGAGACATTATTTCTCTTTGTTGAAAGTATTAGTTATTTCGTAGCTTCGTTGTCTCCGATTATTTGCTTAAGCTGGTTATCGATACTTCCAATGCATATTCTGGATTGGTCTCGCTGAGTAATATTATTTGTGTAAAGTCTTATAAAGTATAAGCTTCCTAATTGTTTTGGTTTGAAGTTAAGCCTTGTGAAGGGTTATGTGAATTGGATTGTGTAATTTATGTGCTTGCTGAGTAACTGATATTGATATGGAGGGATCAGATTGCGCGCAGCAACAGGTGGAATAAGGGTGATACATTTAGGAGGAATAAGGGTGAAATAATATGTACGGTGGGATCGGGTTGCATGTCACAACAGGTGTAATAAGAGTGGATTGTGGTGAAATAAGAGTGAACTGTGATTGTGATTATTGTGATATGGTGGGATCGTGTTGCACGCCGCAACAACCTTTCTGCTTATACTTTTCCTTGACTGTGTTAGTTGAACGATAGTCTTAAATTGCACTTAAGGATTGGTAATAGCTGAACACCGATGATATGCTTCGACAACTGTATTAACTTCTTGCAAGTTACTAGCCTATTTTACCTTGTCTTCTTTCTGCTTTTATTATACACTGTATGCAGGTTATATTGTGATTGCCCCGCCGTAGCCTCGTCACTCCTTTTTCGAGGTTAGGCTCGGCACTTACCAGTACATGGGGTAGGTTTTACTGATACTGTACTCTACACTTCCTGTGCAAATTTTGGAGCAGGTTCGGGTTGATCGAGAGGTTGGCGGTAGGATTCACTTGCTTGGAGACCCAAGGTAGTCCTATTGGCATCCACAAGCCCTGGCGTCCCCTTCTATACTCCATACTTCATTGTTTTCCTTATTTCGTAAACATTTGTATTTTCTTTCGGATAAATTCTTGTAGTACAATCTTAGAATGTTCGTAAATTATAACTCCGGATTCTGGATAGTAATAGCATATAATTAAAGTTGTTACTTATGTACTTCCGCGTTTATTTCGACTTGTTTTAGCTAGTTTATTGTTAATCATGGCAGCTTATTGTTAATTACTGGAACGTAAAGTAATTGGCTAATAAAAACTCTAACGTTGGCTTGCCTAGCAAGTGTGATGTTAGGCGCTATCACGATTTCAAAGGGTTGGAATTTCGGGTCGTGACAATTAAGAACTTGTAAATTTTATTTGGTTGTTTAGGTTCTTGAACTTTTACTATTCATTGAAAGCGATGCAAGGGAAGGTATTTTTGAGCACTATTATGGAATATATTGATAGAGTATTTTTTCTTTCTAATAAAATATATTTTGATGATTCAAAATTTTTACTATTATTTATTTTATTAGGACTAAGTAATTTCAGGTAAATTTTTATGATAAGTATTATATTAACAATCTGATAAAAATTAATAATAACTAACCTACAATAATTAAAGTACAATGATAATATTGTTATAAAATAAAGATTGTAAAGTAAAGACAAGTATAGAGAAACTTATATATTATTCAATTTCAAACTGATGTACATAATGAACTGAAATCTTTTCTATTTATTGACGAAAGGAAGTTGATGTGTAAGCTGCTATTGCAAGCTGCTGCGTAAGCTGCTACTATACCAGATATGGATAATCTTCTACTGAGAGTAATGTTTATCCATAACGGAGTATTGAAAGGATAAGCTCATTGTACCAGGTATAGATAATCTTCTACTAGGGGTAATGTTTATCCATAACGGAGTACAGAAAGGATAAGCTCATTGTACCCGGTATGGATAATCTTTTACCGGAGTTAAATATACCCGGTATAGATAATCTTCTATCGGGGGTAATATTTATCCATAACGGAGTATCAAAAGGATAAGCTTATTATATCCGGTATGGATAATCTTCTAGCGAGGGTAATGTTTATCCATAACGGGGTACCGAAGTGATAAGCTTCTTTAGGAGGCTTATTTCCAATATAGTACTAAATAGATAAAAATATTTATGGCGGAGTCTCATATGGATAAGCTTCTTTACGAAGCTTATTTATAGCGGATTACTAAATGAACATCCATAATATAATATATTTATAACGCTCCCCCTTGGATGTTCATTAAAAGATAATGTGCCTCATTACAACCTTACTAGGAAAATCCACGTGGGAAAAAATCCTAGTGAAGAAAAAGAGTACACATATTTAGTAATACGCATTACTAGGTGCCTCATTAAAAACCTTATAAGGAAAACCCCATGGGGAAAAAACCTTAGTAAAGAAAAAAGAGTACATCGCGTATTTTACTCCCCCTGATGAAAACCTTGTTTCAGATATTTGAGTCTCCGCATTCCAATCTTGTATACCATCTTCTCAAAAGTTGAAGTTGGCAAAGATTTAGTGAATAAATCTGCTAGATTATCACTTGAACGGATTTGTTACACATCAATGTCATCATTTTTCTGAAGGTCATGTGTGTAGAATAATTTTGGTGAAATGTACTTCGTTCTATCCCTTTTATAAATCCTCCCTTCAATTGGGCTATGCATGCAGCATTGTCTTCGTATAAAATTGTGGATCTTTTCTCACATTCCAAACCACATTTTTCTCGAATAAAATGAATTATTGATCTCAACCATATGCTTTCTCTACTTGCTTCATGAATAGTTATTATCTCAGCATGATTTGATTAAGTAGCAACAATAGATTGCTTTGTGGAGCGCTATGATATGACAGTACCTCCATATGTAAACACGTACCCGGTTTGAGATCGAGCTTTATAGGGATCAGATAAATAACCTGCATCTGCATAACCAACAAGATCTGCACAATCTTTGTTAGCATAAAACAAACCCATATCAAGAGTTCCCTTTAAATATCGCAATATATGCTTAATCCTGTTCCAATATCTTCGTGTAGGAGAAGAACTGTATCTTGCTAGTAAATTAACAGAAAATGTTATGTCAGGCCTTGTAGCATTAGCAAAATACATTAGTGCACCAATTGCACTGAGATAGGGTACTTTGGGACCAAGGAGTTTCTCATCCTCTTCTGGAGGTCGGAAAAGATCCTTATTCACTTTAAATGTTCGAACAACCATTGGTGTACACAATGGGTGTGCTTTGTCCATGTAAAAGCATCTTAAGATCCTTTCTGTATATGCAGATTGATGGATAAAGATTCTGTCTGCTAAATGTTCAATTTGCAGAGCAAGACAAAGTTTTGTCTTTCCAAGATCTTTCATCTCAAATTCTTTCTTAAGATATTCAATTGCCTTTTTGGAGCTCTTCTGGAGTTCTAACAAGATTTATGTCATCAACATAAACAGCAAGTATAACAAATTCTTATGCCATTTTCTTTATGAAAATACATAGACAAATAACATCATTTATGTAACCTTCTTTCAACAAATATTCACTAAGGCGATTATATCATATGTGCCCAGATTGTTTTAAACCGTACAAAGATCTTTATAATCTAATTGAATACATTTCCTGAGATTTTGCTTCAGGCATTTTAAATCCTTCAGGGATTTTCATATAAATTTCATTATCAAGTGAACCGTACAGATAAGCTGTAACTACATCCATTAGATGTATTTCAAGCTTTTCATGTAGTGCTAAACTGATGAGATATCGAAATGTTATGACATCCATAATAAGTGAATATGTTTCATCAAAATAGACTCCAAGTCGTTGTGAGAATCCTTGTGCGACAAGGCGAGATTTATTTCTTTCAACTTCATTTTTATCATTCCTTTATTGAAACAAAACTCATTTATGACCAACTGGTTTTATACCAACAGGTGTTTGGATTACTGGTCCAAAGACCTCTCTTTTAGCAAGTGACTTCAATTCCTATTGAATTGCCTCTTGCCATTTTGTCCAATCAGGTCTTTGTCGACATTCTTCGACAGATCGGGGTTCAAGATCCTCACTATCTTGCATAATATTAAGTGCAATATCATATGCAAAAATATTATCCACCACTATTTCAGATCGATTTAAATTAATCCCATCACCGGTAGAACTTATTAAAAGTTCTTCACTCATTTAAGCTTCAGGTTCATTGATTTCTTCAGGAATCTCAGAATTAATCAGATCTTGGGTCTCTTCAGGAGATCCCTTCATAATATCGTTTTGATCATTTGTCGATTTTCTTTTTCGAGGATTTCGATCCTTAGAACCCAAAGGCCTACCATGCTTCAAGCATGCTTTAGGTTCACTAGCTGTCATGCTAGTAGATGATCCTATTGGGATATCAATTCGGATAGGCACATTCTCTGCTGGGATATGTGACTTAGATATCCTTTTCAAATCAGTAAATGCATCTGGCATTTGATTTGCTATATTCTGTAAATGAATGATCTTTTGGACCTCCTGATTACATATAGGGGTATATGGATCAAAGTGAGATAATGATGAAACTTTTCACACAATTTCTCTTTTGATTTCCTTTTTCTCTCCCCCTAATTGTGAGAAATTTGTTTCATCAAACCGACAATCTGCAAATCGAGCAGTAAATAAATCTCCTGTCAAATGGTTTAAGATAACGAATAATAAAGTGATTCAAACCCATGTATATTCCTATCCTTCTCTGTGGTCTCATCTTACTACGTTGTGGTGGTGCTACTCGCATATATACGACACATCCAAAAATTCGTAGATGAGCAATATTTGGTTCAAGACCAAAAACTAATTATGACGGAGAATATTTATTATAATGTGTCTGTCACGACCCCAACCCCGGTCATGATGGCGCCCAACACACTACTAGCCAAGCCCGACCATTCAACAACATTATCCCAAATTCTTATTCAGATTATAAATAAATATCACATAGAATTTACTAAGTCATCACTTTCAAGTGTATAATTAATAATAAAATCTGCGGAAGTTCAACTAAAATACCACACCATAGCCCAATTGAATCCGGTGTCACGAATATGAGCCTCTAATACAGAATATCCACCTATTACAAGTCTATCTAGGAAAAATGCGGAATAAAGATAGAGATAGAGGGGAGAGATCAAGGTTGCGAACGCCATGCAGCTACCTCAATACTCCCGGATACTGCTGCTCAGCTAAACAATTCCTCACTTAGCCTGTGGTGTACCTGGATCTGCACACAAGGTGCAGGGAGTAATGTGAGTACTCCGACTCAGTGAGTAATAAATATAAATAATGGCTGAAAGCAAGAAAATGCGTAAAGGCACAAAGCATTCTATACAGAAGTAGTAAAATCACTTAAGATAGTAATTCAGTGAAATATCAATGAAATCTCTTTTAAAACCAGTAAAACAGGTAATTTGGCAGTAATTAACAAGTACAAATTTGCCCCTCGGGCTCAGTATCAAAATAACAAGTAGAAATCTGCCCCTCAAGCACCGTATCAGTCACTCAGTACAGTATCAGCCCCTCGGACTCACTCTCAGAACAGTATCACTCATATAAGCCCCACGGGCGTAATATCAATCACTCACCATAATGGGTACCCGCACTCACTGTGGGTGTGCAGACTCTGAAGGGGCTCCTACAGCCCAAGCGCAATAATAACATAAGGCCTGAAAGCCTTCTCACATCACTCATAAGGCCTGAAAGCCTTCTCACATCACTCATGAGGCCTGAAAGCCTCCTCACATCACTCAAGCCACCGTGTGGCATAAATAGTATCACAGGCCCTCTGCCTCATATCACTCAGCATATCCTCACATATGGCCATCGGCCTCACTCAGTCCGCAAATCATCATAAGCCCCTTGGGCATTTGTAAAACAGTAGTTCTCAGCCCAAAAATATCATTTAAGTTTCAAATCTGTATAAAGTGGCTGAGTTTGTAAAACAATAATTGTCAATGGGACTAAGTTCAAATACAAGTCAAAACAGTGAGGAAATAGTGATAAAAATTCCCGAAGGATTCAAACAATTGGCACGAAGCCCAAATATGGCAAACAGCCTAAATCATGATGATAACAAATAAGTTTCAGTAAAATACGCAATAAAATCATCAATCGGGACGGACCAAGTCACAATCCCCAGTAGTAAAAAGACCTCGCGCGCATCATCCAGCGCGTGTCTCGCCTCAATATAGCACTACGATGTGCAAATTTGGGGTTTCAAACCGGCTATTTCTTTAATTCGCGACGCATTTGCCCCTCGAATTGGCCTCCACGTGCGTCGAATCTGCCCAAAATCACAACGAATATGTCACATAATGCTAAAGAGACAATACCCAATCGAAAGCACTCGAAAAATATCAAATTCACGAATTTGGCAAAACCCGAGTCCCGAGCCCACGTCGCGAAATTCAGAAATTGTTTTACGTCATCGGGTTCCTTATCTCGACACGAGTCTATACATACAAAAATCTCTCAAATCGGACCACAAATGGCCCCTCAAATCCCAAATTTAGAATTTCAATTTCAAGCCCTAATTTCTTACAATTTGGCTATATTTTCATGAATTTCAAGGATGATTTCACAATATAATCATGTATTTAGTTCATAGGACTTACCTCCAATCAATCCTCTTCGAATCCCTCTTCAATTGCTCCCAAGTAGCTCTCAAAATGCCCAAAAATGGTGAAAGAAATGACTTAGCTCGCGGATGAAATCTCTTTAAACATCCTGCCCAGAATTTTTTCGGAAGTACTGTTCACATGCGCGGTTACTGTTCACACGCGTGGTCACTGTTCACCCGCGCGGTTACTGTTCACGCTGCTAAAAAAATATAGCAGCAGCCAGAAATTGCAGCACTTTTCTTTTTACTAAAATGGCTCTAACTCCATCACACGAACTAGGAATTCGATGATTCTTGTTCCTATGAGTCACAAATAATGATACGAACATAGTCCTTCAATCTAAACTCAATTCGGAGCTTGTTTGCTTAGTGCGATATCCATTTCGCTAGTTAAACAATTAACTCATGTTTCGTGTAAAAAACCCAATCGCGACTTGATGAAATTAGACCAAACTTTCCATATCACTCGAATAATTCATTATTTAAATTTTGGAAATCTCGAAATAAAATTTCAATCTCTAGAACTAAAACTGGACCTTTGGATCATTACATGCTTATGCTCAAACGACAAAAATCTTCCAAAGACTCTTCCAAAACTTATCCGAGCCCCATGAGAACATGCCAACATAATCCATAACATTATTCAAACCTATTCCAATCATCAAAACACCTCAAACAGCATCAAATTACCCAAAACTCATCGAATTCAAGCCTAATTTTCTAAAAACTTTCGAAATACACTTTCGATCAAAAACCCGACCAAACCACGTCCGAATGACCTGAAATTTTGCACACATATCCTAAATCACCTAATGAAGCTACAACAACTCTCGAAATTCCATTCCGAATCTCGGATCAAAATCTCACCTATCAACCAGAATTCGCCAAAATACTAACTTCGCCAATTCAAGCCTAATTCTACACCGGACCTCCAAAATTACTTCCGATCACACTCCTAAGTCACAAATCATCCCCCGAAGCTAATCGAATCATCGGAATTTACATTCGAGACCTCTAACTCAAAAGTCAACATCCAGTTGACCTTTCCAACTTAAACCTTCTTAAAAGAGACTAAGTGTCTCATTTTCTATCAAAACCAATCCGATTTAACTCTAACACACCGAATACCTATAACGAAACATGAAGAAGCATAAAATGGGGGAAACGGGGCGATAACTCACATGACGACGGGCCGGGTCGTCACAGTGTCGGTCTGAGACGGATAAGTGATGCTGCATGCAAGATAGCATGGCCTCAAACAGTAGTGGGCAATTTTATTTTCATAAGTAGTGGTCTCGCTATCAATTGCATACGTTTAATAAATGACTCTGCAAGGCCATTTTGAGTATGAACATAAGCTACAAGATGTTCAACTTTTATCCCAACTAATAGACAATAATCATCAAAAGCTTGAGATGAGAATTCTCTAGCATTATCAAAGCGAATAGCCTTTATAGGATAGTCTGGGAATTGTGCCCTTAATAGAATTATTTCGGCTAATAGCTTTGCAAACGCCAGGTTGTGAGATGATAGTAGGCACATATGAGACCATCTTGAAGATGCATCTATTAGGACCATAAAATATCTAAACAACCCACTTGGTGGGTGAATAGGTCCACATATATCCCCGTGTATATGCTCTAAAAAAGTAGGAGATTCAATGTCAGCCTTCATTGGTGATGGTCTAGTGATTATTTGTCTCGATAACAAGCATCACAAGAAAATTCGTCATTTGTAAGAATCTTCAAGTTCTTTAATGAATGCCCTCTTGAATTTTCAGTAATTCATCTCATCATTATTGATCTAGGATGACCCAAATGGCCATGCCAAAGCACAAAAGTATTTGAATCCGTAAACTTCTGGTTTATGATAGAGTGTGCTTTAACTGTTCTAATTTTTGAATAGTATAATCCAGAAAATAAAGTCGGTAACTTTTCTACAATGCATTTCTAGCCAGAAATATTCTTTGTAATACAAAGATATTCCATGTTCATTTCATCTATTGTCTTAACATGATACCTATTTTGGCGGATATCTATAAAACTCAACAAGTTCCTTCAGGACTTGGAGGAGAACAATACATTATCTATAATAAGTTTTGTTCCCTTAGATAGAAATATAATTGCTCTTCTGGAACCTTCAATCAAACTTATATTACCAGAAATTGTTGAAACATTTGCCTTTTCCTTATGCAAATAAGAAAAGTATTTCTTATCCCTGAATATGGCATGAGCTGTTCCACTATCAATAACACAAATATCTTCATGATTTGTCTTTGATCCAAACATAATTTGAGGATTATCCATATTCTCCAAAGTGACATAAATAAAATATATTATAGTACACATTATTAACAAAGCATAACTTTTACAATAATTACATAACCATACTATCTATTAAAAACAACAAAAATTAAAATATTTACATTTCTACAAATTCACCACTGATTACATGACTTGTTTCTCCTTTTGGGAGTGCAAAGTAATCAGCTACATCCAAATGCATGAAGTCTAAATTATGTTCAGAAATAAAATTTGCTTCAGTATTTTTCTCTGTTTTCTTCAAGGAAGCTTGATAAAGCTCAACCAGGTGCTTTGTCGTACGACAGGTACGTGACAAGTGCCATTTTTCCTCCACATCTATAGCATGCATTTTCTGCATTTGGTGCTTGCACCGCTTCATGATTTTGTTCCTTCCTTTTCCACTGCTGGTGGTGAGGAGGGTTCTTTGGTGCATTATTATTACCATGATTAAAATTTCTTCCTTGACCACGGCCATGACCACGACTGGGGCCACGACCTCTTCCACGTCTAGCTTGGTGGAAGTTCGTCTCATTCACTTCCGGGAATGGACAAGAACCAATAGGTCGGCTTTCATGATTTTTCATTAATAGCCCATTATGTTGCTCGGTTATAAGAAGATGTGAGATAAGTTCAGAATACTTTTTAAATCCCATCTCTCGATATTGCTGTTGCATGAGCATATTCGAGGTATGAAAAGTGGTGAAAATTTTCTCCAACATATCATGATCAGTAATATTATCACCACATAATTTCAATTGGGAAATAATTCTGAACATAGTAGAATTAGATTCACTTATAGATTTAAAATCTTGTCGCCTTAGATGAGTCCAATCATAATGTGCATGTGGAAGAACGACCATCTTCAGTTGGTCATATCTATCTTTCAAATTATTCCATTGTATGATTGAATCTTTAATAGTGAGATATTCTATTTTCAGGCCCTCATCAAGGTGATGGCGTAGAAATATCATTGATTTGGCACGGTCTTGGTTTGATGCCTAATTTTTATCCTTGATCATGTCTGTCAGACCCATCGCATCAAGATGAATTTCAGCATCAAGCACCCAAGACATGTAGTTTTTGCTGGATATATCCAAGGCTACAAATTCAAGTTTAGAAAGAGTTGACATTATATAGAAAAAGAAAGTTCGTAACTCAGATACTTTCAAAGTATTTGCTCGAGATGGCAGAGTCTCGTGCTGATAACCTGTTATAAAATAAAGAGTGTAAAGTAAAGACAAGTATAGAGAAAACTGATATATTATTCGAATTCAAAATGATGTACATAATGAACTGAAATTTCTTCTATTTATAGAAGAAAGAAAGTTGTCGTGTAAGCTGCTACTGCAAGCTGTTGTGTAAGCTGCTACTATACCAGATATAGATAATCTTCTACTGAGAGTAATGTTTATCCATAACGGAGTACTGAAATGATAAGCTCATTGTACCAGGTATAGATAATCTCCTACTGGGGGTAATGTTTATCCATAATGGAGTACAGAAAGGATAAGTTCATTGTACCCGGTATGGATAATCTTCTACCAGGGGTAATGTTTATCCATAACGGAGTATCGAAAGGATAAGCTTATTATACCCGGTATGAATAATCTTCTACCAGAGATAATATTTATCCATAACCGGGTACCGAAGTGATAAGCTTCTTCAGGAAGCTTATTTACACTGGAGTACTAAATGAACATCTATAATATAATATATTTATAACAAATATAAAATTCTTTGGTATATTACTAAATCCATTCTGTCTTTTTCTGCAAAATAGGGGTCTCCAAGTTTTGATGATAAAATCTCTTGCAGGCCCCTCTCTCAAAGATAATGTTCAAATTTTCTCAGCATATAATAATTTGACAGCCATTTCTGAAAACATGATCACATAATATTTTAACTCAAAAGTATAATAAATAAATCCCTCCACGCCCTAACACGTTTCGAGTAGATATAATTTGCCCTGTTGCAGCCTCACAAGACAATAGGCACCCTCATGGAAATATTCAAAAGTATCTAGATATTAAGTAGAAAGTAATCTTATTTATCCGCAGAAAATTAAATATTAAATACTAAAACCACGCCTAAATGATGATGATAATAATAATAATAATAATAATACTAAAACCACGCCTAAATAATAATAAAATACATATAATGGTTAATATATTTCTTTTACATATTTAGAGTACAAATGTACATTAGTTGTACCTTATTACCATTGTTCCACATGCATGTGATATTGTACTGTAACATAATATACAGTTATACACAATCTTTGGGCAGATTACATTAATCTCATTCAGAAAATAACTTGTGGGTATTAGCGGTTAAAACTTAAGTACAAAATAAGGGGGAAAAGAAAATTTAGCGTTAATAGGAAAAAACAATGATTAAGTCACTATTACCAAGTAAAAAGGGCGCTTTCTACAGCGAAGCTTCTATCATCGTGTAAATCCAAAATGTGACATAAACAAAACGTAGTGGAGTACCAAATATACACGAGCCATAATCACAATTGGGAAACCTTGGTCATCATCCAATACGATATAAAAGAAAAATATTCTAAATACTTACACTATCAAAGATCGATTGGTTTGTGAACAAGTTGGAATTATATAATGCCACAATAACACAATTATAATATGTGAAGTATATGATGACAAAATTATTTAGTAAATTTTTTTTTTGATAGATGTTTTATTTATTAGATTAAAAATGGATATATGGAGTGTATACTAAATTAAATACTCATGTGTTAAGTAAATACTAGAAAAACTTGAATAAATTTTTGTTTTCGATTTTGACCTAGGCTTTCTTAAATAACTCCAGGAGAAAATTATTAAAAAAGGGCATGGTTTTTATTTTGGTGTTTTATCCAAGAATTAATAGTCGGAGATTGTTATTCCACTCTGAGTGTAAAAGATTAATAAACCACAATTGCGGCATAAATTGCTAATCCGGAATATATAAACTTAAACCAAACGCAAAAAATAATAAAAAATCCAATTTTTAATTTAGGAATTAGTGTCCCTTCAATCTTCTCGGTTCAACTAGACGACGACCCTATAATAAGTTATTTATTGTATTTTTTTTTATATTACCATATCTGGACTATTATAGATAGATTTCTACTGCTGTAAATAATATTAGTTATGATAATATAAAAGATTTATACACTATTAATACGCATAAAATAAACCAAGAAAACAACAACGTCGTAGGGTATAGAGGAATGTGAATGGCGAGGCATAGGATTCCTAAAATCCCTTTTTCTTTTACAAGAGCGTGCCTTTGCAGAAAAAGTGAACTCCCAAGTGAAGTGTAACATAAAAAGAAAAAAATTTACAAAATAAAAAAAAAGGATAAAAAAGAGTGTAAAATCAACAATCAACTTATGACCTTAAAAAGGTGGCTGGAAATGTCACAAAGATAAGTGGGTGCCCACACGTATGTAGGGATCCCAAGCATACAAACCCTACATTTCACACTAAAGCTAATGAAAAAAGAGAAATAAATGGAACCCAAAAAAAAAAAAAAAAAAAATTACGTAAGTTTCATTTTCATTCCACACGTGGGGGCCTTTTTCCACATTCCTTATTTCTCTTTCTTTTTAACCATTATGTTATACATGCATATGTATTGAACTTACCGCTAATAAGAAAGGCAAAATAAGTTTGAGTATTACAAAGGCAACATACATAAGTTCCCCTTCCACTTATTTCGAAAATTCGATTAAACTATTAAATTATATGGACGTTTCTTTATCCTCAAAATGTTTTTCGAGTGAAATATATCTCCACTATAAATTTAAACTCAATCTGGTATCAGACAGTGTTTTGCACTTGCCGCTACACCAATATCATATCAAAAGTCTACTAAATTTTTAGGGAGCATTTCACCATCTAACTAGTATTATCGTATAAGAATTTGAATTAGTTAGCACTAGTGAGTTTTGAATATCGAATATTTAACAAAAAAAGGTATGTTAGAACTTCAAGATTTTAAGTAAATGCATTAGTGCAAAATGTGCAGGTAACTTTACATGTAATACTATTCTTGTCTCGTTTTAAGAAAGGAAGTTGACAAGATTAATTGTACCTAGGGTGTCTTGTGGCTCATTTAACATTGCTATTTATAGGCTACTTTGTTTTAAATTCAAAAGAGAATGGCCTAATTTGGTGTTGATTTGTTGACAATTTGGTAAAAATCACCAAGATCCAAAGTTTTCTTTTTCACTATTTCATTACTCTAACGAAAAGTGAATGCAAATAGTGGTATACTACAAAGAATACCAAAGTGGAGAGTGAAGAAAAAAACAGAACCCCGGAAAAAATTAACATAATAAATAGCTGCCAATCTAATCGCTTAAACAAAATATAGTCTATTAATATATAATATATTTATAATTTATATATAATAGTTATAATTGTGTATATCAAAGTATAATTTATGTATACCGCCAAAAAATAATCAGTGAATTTGGCCGGCTATTTGAATAAAAATCCAGGGAAAAAAGGCAGCTCTGTGCCCGAAGCATCTTGCGTTTACGCAAGGTCCGGAAAGGGCCGCACCCCGAGGGGGTGTATAGACAGGCTACCCTTATGCAAGCATGAGTGACTGATTCCACGAGTCGAACCCATAACATACAAGTTATACGGAGATAATTTTACCATTGGTCCCGGACTCTGCATGATGTAAAGATCCGAAATATTAATGAAGAAAGAAAAAAGAACAGAAAGTGATTTATACTCCTTTGATTTGGTAAATGGAGTTGTCCCACGACAAACTTTAGTTTTGTAGGGTAAAATGCAGCTCTCTTTCCTTGGACTTAATCATATCTTTGTCCACCTTTCTGTGAGTCCGAACTTGATTAGCTGAAAAGTAAATGTTAAGGGGAGCGTTAGTATTAGATTTTTCAGGGACCCATTTGATTTCACTATCAAATTAAGGTAAAGATCATTGCTCTTTTTTTTCATTGTAAATTGGCACATGATAAGGGATAGAGCACAAACAACAAGATAAATCAAAATTTGTACTTAAGTAGGAACTAACTCGGTTTTACTTTCTGTTCTCTTTTCTATTAAAGTTCACTCATACAATTTGTTTTTCCTTCTTGGGAAAAAACTTTAGATAATTAATACTATTCCTTATGGGAGCGCTCTTCATATATACATTAAATTTTTTTAAATAAAAAGATAATATATATTTGCTACTTCTTACCAACACTAATACAAGTAACTTCGCCACTACAACTTAGATAAATTAAATGAGAAAAAATTGCTTAGCATTTCTTGTCTATGCTTAAATTTAAACTCACCACTTTTAGTACTTGATATGTATCAGTAATTATATGCGACATCGAAATTACCTAGTATTTTTTGTGTTTGCTCGAATTTAAGTGCACCACTTTTTTTTTAATCTTTTGGTACTTGATATATATATATATATATATATATATATATATATATATATATAACATTCTGTATGGCCTAAATGAGATTCAGAATATAATACTTTTAACAATACTAACTGTGGATTACTGCTCAAGTTTATGTCTTTTAAAATACTTTGTGTACTTCACTCAAGCTATCTTGGTTATTATGTAGCTAAGAACCATTTGCTGGCAGATAAAGTCATGCTTTTAAGCAATCCTTTTTTGTTTGCTTATTAATTTTTTCCCTTTGCTTTTAGAATTCTTTCCATCTTTTCCTTTTTGACTCGGATTTTTTAAAATTTTCATTTGAAAATATAGAACATAAAGAACAGAAATGGACCCTTATTTAAAAGAAAGCGAGTGCACGTTTGGAACTGCAGATATATTCAAAAAAGAGAAAAAGAAGAAGGCTTTGGTTACACTTTCTTAATTGCTGCGGAATATTGTGGGTTAACTAGTACACAATCTCACACAAAGTAAATAGAGAAGAAAAATCAACACAAGGATTTAACGAAGTTCGGCTAAGCCTAATCCTCGGGGCAGAAGAAGAGAGCGTTTTCCACTATGAATGAGAAGAAAAACACAATACAATCTATAGTATCCCCAACTACAACCCCTATATATAGATCCTAAAAGGTCTCAAACATACATGGGAAAGGTTTCCCAATTTGACAAGGACTATAGGTTTTCCTTTCCCAAATCTATTAGGACAATGGGTTTTCCTAAACCTATAGGGACTATGGGTTTCCTAAAAATACAAGAAAATAATTCAAGCCACAAATAACAAATCTTCCCCTTGGCTTGAATTCTCTTCATCAACAGGAACAACGTCTCTCTACCTTGCCCTCAACCCTCGCAAGGGCTCTATTGAGTACTGCACACACCAATCAAGTCTAGGCAATGCCTAAACTTGTTGGTCGGGACTGCCTTGGTCATCATATCAGCTGGATTATCATGCGTAGACACGCTCTCCACTTTAACAATCCTCTTTGATATAATATCTCGAATAAAGTGATGCATGACTTCAATATGCTTCGTCCACTCATGAAACATCTGATTCTTAGTAAGATGAATGGCACTTTGACTGTCACAAAAAACCTGTGTCTTCTTCTAAGCTAGTCCAAGATCACTTACCAAGCCTTGTAGCCAAATAGCTTCTTTAACTGCTTCCGTAATTGCCATATACTCAGCTTCTATGGTAGACAAAGCAACGACATACTGCAAAGTCGCCTTCCAACTGATGACACTACCTAAAAGAGTAAAAACATAGCATGTCAGAGATCTTCTCTTATCCAAGTCCCCTACATAATCTGAATCGACATAGCCAACTAAGGATTCACTCAACTTGTTTTTGTAAAAAGTCAAGCCTACATCTGCAGTACCCTTCAAGTATCTCAAGATCAACTTCACCGCCTGCCAATGTTCTTTACCAGGACACGCCATGTATCTACTCACAACACTAACAGCATGTGAAATGTCAGGGCGAGTGCAAACCATAGCATACATAATGTTACCTACAACACTCGAATATGGAACACTAGACATCTGTTCTATCTCCTTGTCTGTTTTTGGTGACATGTCTATAAACAACTTGAAATGGGAAGCAAAAGGAATGGACACAGATTTAGCACCTATCATATTAAATCTTTTGAGGACCTTCTCAATATAGGACCGTTGGGACAACATCAGCTTTCCAACCCTTCTATCTCGAGTAATCTCCATCCCCAATATCTTCTTTGTAGCACCTAAATCCTTTATCTCAAACTCCTCACCTAGTTGCTTCTTCAATCGGGTAATATGTGAAATGCTTTTAGCAGCAATAAGCATGTCATCCACATATAGCAACAAATATATACTTGAACCGTCTTCAAGCTTTTTATAATACACACAACTATCATATGCACTTCGAGAAAATGCATTTTGAATCATGAATGTATCAAATCTTTTATACCACTGCCTAGGCGATTGTTTCAGACCATATAAAGATTTCTTAAGCAAGCAAACATGATTTTTCTTATCCTGAGTAATGAATCCCTCGGGTTGATTTATATAAATCTGCTCATCCAACCCACCATACAAAAATATAGCTTTCACATCTAACTGTTCTAGTTCTAAGTCATGAAGAGCCACCAAAGCTAGTAAGACCCTGATAGAGCTATGCTTTACCACAGGAGAGAACACTTCATTGTAATTTATCCCCTTCCTCTGTGAAAAACCTTTAGCTATTAATCTTACCTTGTACCTTTATGCTTCAACCCTTGGATTGCCCTCTTTCCTTTTGAAAATCCATTTGTAGCCTAGTACCTTCTGTCCCTTTGGCAATGGAACAAGCTTCTATGTCTGATTCTTATGAAGAGACTCAATCTCTTCACTCATAGCACCAACCCACTGATCTGCTTCTGGACTAGAAATAGCTTCTTTATAGCTATTAGGCTCAAGCACATCAATGATCTCTGCAATAGACAAAGCAAACTCCACAAAATTAGCATATCCAAGAAAATTACCATCAACTACGTTTACAAACCTTTGTGATGGATTGATCACTCTCTTCTCTCTGCTTGTTGCAATGTTATAGGGTTGTTGCACAGGTGCATCAACATTATCGTCTTGATCAATATTTTGCACCTCCTCCACTTCCTCTACTTTAGAACTATTAGGCTGAGCTAGTGGAGATTCAATTTCTAGCTCTATGCGGTCACTGACACCACGATCTATTTCTGCTATTGCATTCTCCCTCTGACTGTCCAGTGAGGCAGATTCATTGAATGTTACATCCCCACTGATAATTAGCCATGGAGTCTTTTGATCTGTGCACCACAACTTATTACCTTTCACTCCATTTGCATACCCTAGAAATATGCACTTCTTTTCGGCTCAAGTTTTCCATCCCTCACATGAGCATAAGCAGAACAACCAAATATCCTTAAATTTGAATAAGCAGCAGGCGAACCAGACCATACCTCAAAAGGAGTTTTGAACTCAATAGCTGTGGATGGAGATCTATTGACCAAATAACAAGTTGTATTGATTGCTTCAGCCCAAAAATCTTTGCTAACACATGAGTATGAAAGCATGCTTCGTGCCCTATCACAAAGCGTTCTATTCATACGTTCTGCAATACCATTTTGTTGTGGTGTTCTGACACAAGTGCGGTGTCTCACTATGCCCTCCCTGCTGCAGAAATTATTGAACTCAGAATTACAAAATTCCAACCCATTGTCAGTTCGAAAACGCTTAACTTTTCTTTCCGTATGCCTCTCAACCATTGTCTTCCATTTGACAAATATTAAAAATGCCTCATCTTTTATTTTCAGAAAATACACCCATACCATCCTTGAGTAATCATCAATCAAAGTCATAAAATACCTGACACCACTCTTGGAGGGAACTCTGTTTGGACCCCACAAGTCAGAGTGTATATAATCTAACTTGTCTCTGGTCTTGTGCTCGGCCTTCTTGATGAACTTTACCCTTGTCTGTTTACCAAACACATAATGCTCACAAAAATTCAAAACTTGATTTTTGTACCCCATTCAGCAAATTCTACTTACTCAACAAAGATAATCCATTATCACTCATATGGCCAAGTCGCAAGTGCCACAACTGAGACTGATTCAGGTCACTTTTCCCAGAAGCTACAATAGCTTCCCCTTCAACTACACTGGCCTAAAGATGATACAATTTAGAATGTAGTTTACCCTTCATGAGTACCATGGAGCCTTTACACACTTTAAATATTTCATTCTCGGAGTGAAATTTATACCCTTGATCATCCAAAGTCGAAAGAGAAATCAAATTTCTCTTTATCCGAGGAACATGCCAACACTCAAAGTTTCTAATAATTTCGTCAAACATTCTCAATTTGATGTTAGCAACCCCCTCTACTGGTAATGGATTATCATCTCACATATAGACAGTCTCACTCATTTGTTTGTAAGTTACAAATCAATTCTTGTGTGGACACATGTGGAAAGTAGCACTAGAATCAAGAACCCAAGAATTTTACCCATGACTAGAACTCACAGCACAAACTTTCCCTACATAATCACTATCATCAGAATTATTGCCAGTGTCAACAATATTTGCCGAATTATCTATTTTTTTCTTCCCTATTTTCTCCTTCGCTTAGGACAATCTCTCTTGTAGTGACCTTGCTCCCCGCACTCATAACAGTTTTGCTTCCTTGCTCTAGACTTTGATCTTGCGGTTGACTTTTCCTGTTAAAGTCCTTTTGTTGTGTTCTTCCTCTAATCACAAGACCCTCGCCCTCAATTCTGTTGTTTGGAAAGCTCGTTTTCAACTCTTTAGATTTTAGTGCATTACTAACATCTTCTAGTGAAATGCTATCTTTCCCATATAGCAGTGTATCGGCAAAAGTATCATAAGACTATGGTAAAGAACATAACACAATCAAGGCCTGATCCTCACTCTCAATTTTTATATCCACATTCTTCAGGTCCATTATAATTGAAATAAACTCATCAAGGTGAGTTTTAACAGGTGTACATTTGTTCATACGGAGATTGTAACCTCTTTTATAGGTAGAGGTGGTTTATCAGCGATTTCTTAGAATATAGATCTTCCAGCTTCTTCCATGCTGTTGCTACAGAAGTTTCTTCAGCAATTTCCCGAAGAACGATATCTGTAACGCTCATGAAGATCGCACTCAAAGCCCTCTCCTTCAGGTCTTCCTTCTTTGTCTCCTTCATATCTTCAGAAAAATCCTCATCAATTGCTTTCCATAATCCTTGTAACGCCAGGGACGATTTCATCCTAATCTTCCATAGACTGAAACTAGAACCTCCGTCAAATTTCTCTACTTTGTACTTTGTTGAAGATGATGAAGACATCTTAACCCTAAATTATGTATAGAAACCCGAACTTTGCTCGGATACTAATTGTTGCGGAATATTATGGGTTAACTAGCACACAATCTCACACAAAGAAAATAGAGAAGAAAAATCAACACAAGGATTTAACGAGGTTCGGCTAAGCCTAATCCTCGGGGCAAAAGAAGAGAGAGTTTTCCACTATGAATGAGAAGAAAAGCACAATACAATCTATAGAATCCTCAACTACAACCCCTATATATAAATCCTAAAAGGTCTCAAATATATATGAGAAAGGTTTCCCAATTTGACAAGGACTATAGGTTTTCCTTTCCCAAATCTATTAGGACAATGGATTTTCCTAAACATATAGGGACTATGGTTTTCCTAAAAATACAAAGAAATAATTCAAGCCACAAATAACATTAATTAAAGAGCCTATTCATATAGTGCCTTAATTTATGGTCAAGAAATTATGGCGATGCACCTTTTAGAACCATCGTTTATATTTTGATTCCGTTAAGAAATTTTGGTAAAATAGTCCTATCGTCAGAATCTTGAAGCCATTGCTAGAATTTTGAAGCACCCTTCCAGAATTTTTAATATGAGGAATTCTAACGATTGTCGTGTTTTGTGGTAAATTGTACTGATTACCATATGAAATTTTTTGGTGATTACCATATTTTTGCAAATCACCATATGAAAATTTCTGACCATTATCATGTTTTTGCAAATCTTAGTGATCATCATATGAAAATTTCTGGCTATTATTATATTTTGTGATAAATCATGATGGTCACCATATGTAAAATTCTTGCGATTATCATATTTTTGCGGCAAATCCTTATAATTACCATATCAAATTTTTTTGTGATTATCAAGAACACTTTGCAAAATTCTGGTGGAAGCTATTTTCTTGAGACTTTTTTTATAGTGGTCAAAAAAAATCAACGGTGACACCAAAATCTCCTATTTCTACCCTTTCCCCATTTATGATTCGAGACTTTGGGGCTGGATTGTTTATACAGTATGCCCTTTTTTAGGTCACTCTTTCACTTCTGTCTCTGTTACAGTAATTAAATAATTTTTTTAATTTGGATAAATTCACCACACTTAGCTAACGAGGAGAGTACTTAAATAGTGGCCTTAAAGAGGCCATTTGTGCAAATACCATTTAGAGGCTCCTTGTAGGTCCTCATTACAAAAATAAAGGACCATAAATAAGGAGAAAATAAAAAGAGTTTTGCTAAATAAATGCAACATAGTATCAAATCAAAGGAAGATTATCATAAGCTCATTGAATATTTAGAATTAAATGATCATTAGGGTTTTCTTTTTGTTCATAATAGTTGCCACACTTTGCCCCCACATGCCTTTTATTTTTTCATTTTTCCATTTCTTGATTGATTAAAAATGCAAGAAAAAGAGAGAGCATTTACTTGGCTCCTCCTAATTGATGGGTGGCGCTGGAGTTGACATGATGAAAGAGCTGAGTTTACAAAAATGATACATAAATTAAAATGAAAGCCCCACTCTCCCACTTTTTTTTTAGTCATCACAAATCAATCTCTTTGGGAACTTGGGCCTCACTTCCATCTCCCACTAACCATCTTTTCCTGTTTATAATCATGCTTTTACTCTTACTAATTTTAAGTATTGAACAATTAACTTAATTACTCTTTTTTCTAAGAGGGGTTGCTCTGATGGTAAGCAACCTCCACTTTTAACCAAGAGGTTGTGAGTTCGAGTCTCCCCAAGAGCAAGGCGGGAAGTTCTTGGAGGGAAGGATGCCGATGGTCTATTTGGAAACAGTCTCTCTACCCCAGGGTAGGGGTACGGTCTGCGTAAATACTATCCTCCCCAGATCCCACTAAGTGGGATTATACTGGGTGGTTGTTGTTTTTGTTGTTGTTGTTGTTGTTGTTGTTGTTGTTGTACTCATTTATGCAAGTGCTTAAATTAAAAATAACTGGTGAATTTATGTATATCGTTTAGAAAAAGTAAACAATAAATACAACTTGCTATTTCTGTAACTATTTCTGTAATGATACCTTTAATATTTTAAGTTGCAAAAATCTTAGATTTTATGGTAAACAAAGAGAAAGGTGATATTTACATTAATGTTAAATTTCTTAAATTTTACTTTATTTTCTCGTACAATTTTAATTTTATTGTGTTGCATAATTTATACTTTCGTGTTGCATCGCGTTTTGACTCTTTTATTAAGTCTAAATCATGTGTTTTATATTGTCAAGGATAAAAATGATTTAGTAACTGAAGTTATGGAAGGTAATGTGATAATATATGATTAGTCATCCCCAAACCAAAAATTGGATTAAAAGTTCTTTATTAATTTTTTAAATATATTTTTTTAGTGATATGCATTATGCTATAAGGTGGGGAAAATGGAAATAGAACTAGGCCAGCCGCATTATCTTTTTTGCAGAATATATGGGTCTTACCATAGCATTAAAAAGATATATATGAAGATATACAGAAATCTTTACTTTGCAAAAATAAGCTTTAATATTTTGCCCTACCATCTTTGCTTCTAACGCTCCCTACAATATCATTTCTTTGTTTTGAATCAATCTCCTTGCTGTTTGATCACTAATTTTCCATCATTTATGCCTCCCCCCCCCCAACCCCCCAAAAAAGATATTAAAGGGCAGCCCAGTGCATGGGGCGTTCATGCAGAGTTCGTAGAAGGGCTGCACCCCAAAGAGGTGTGACAGGCAGTTTACCCTAATACAAGTATCAGTAGATCTGTGACCTATAGGTTACACAGAAACAATTCTACCATTTTTCGAGAAGCCCCACAAATTATAATTCAAAAAATAAAAAGATCTGCTATCTCTTTCTCCTTTAATTTTTTTTCTTCATGTTTGTTCTCAATATAAATGTAATTATTCAGAGGGATTTCTGGTTCATCATCATCTACGTTTCTATCTCCTCTATGTTTATTGAATGGTTGTCAATTGTCACAAAGTACTAAAAGAAGAGGTGGTCAATTAGCTAGACTTTCAATTCAAAATCTAGAGATATAGATATGATTAAAAACCATTCAAGCTCATAATTAGGACATTTGGCTCTAGGTTGAATATATTCTACCAAACTACTCTAGGTTGAAAATATTCTACCAAACTAAGACTATTTCAAGAATCACTTCAAAGAAAACACAGTTAAATGCTATCATCACATGAAATATATATAGTGATAAGACAGCAGAAAAAAGTGACTTAAGACAAATGTGAAGACCATGGACTAATGTTTTTTTCAAGATCAATCAAATTTTGCAAAAACTGACAAAATTAAAGCATATTGAGAGGATATAAATCTTTGTGTGTAGGGTTATATTCCAACTTTGAAAAGTTAGTTTAGCTAAGGCAAGGTAATGTAACAATTTGTGTAAGTTGCTTTTGCCTAGGGTTCCATCAGTTTTGATCCCTTTTTAGCTAATATTTATCCTTTGGTGGCTGTTTGTGGGACAAATTTCCCACCGACCCTTTGGCTTCTTCAACCTTCCTTTTTGCATGTAACATTAGATTCCATTCTCTGAAAAGCTTGTTTTCTACATGCCTTTCATTGTTTCTTTCTTGTTTGCTTTTACTTTATAGATCAACATGTAGTAGTAATATGTATCAATGGGAGTATATACGTTATGTTGATTAGAGTTCGGAATAATACAAATGAGTGAACCAATCAGAAGCAGATCCTAGATTTAGAATCAAGTAATAAGTTTTGAATAAGTGCAGTATTATTATATGTATACATACGGTCAGATTTCTCTATAACATCATCTTTATATAATAGTCATTACTATAAAATTTAAGTTTTTTCGGAACCAAATTTTATACTCCATTATATTATAATATATGTCCTTTATAACAGCACTTCATTATAGCGGCAAAAAAATATCGGAACAAACAAGGCTGTTATAGAGAGGTTTGACTGTATTTTAAAATCATGTCGCATGAGTATACATAGTTTAAGTTGAAAACAATTGGTTCATTGAACTCTCGTAGTTCGTCCTAATTTCGCGTATGAACCAACGTTTTTTTCCATCTAGTGTTTGTTACCGCATTAGAGTCAGGATAGATCTGGACTCGCGATAGAAAGCCCTATATTGCGAGGTAAAATGCTCCAGGACAAAGGCGTTTTCATACTAATGGGCTCGAATTTGATGCATTTGCCCTTTGGTTAAAGATGAAGGAGTACTTATCACTTCATCATAATTCTTATCGATGCCCATGAACCAATGGCATACATTTGTTTATAGGTTGTAGACTTGTAGTGTCATGTTATAAGTTAAAACAAGTTCTTTAGGCGGGAGATTTCACTATCAAGCAGAAGAGAGTCGAATAAGACGGCCATTTAGCAAAAAATATTATGGCCAATGGTCACTTTAGGCTTTAGCAGCAGCGCCAGAGTAGGCCTCCACTACTACTATTGATTCAAATCAAAAAGATGGTTTAATTTAACGTATATGCATCAAATCCCTTTCACTCTATTCCTCGTGTCGCCCGTGTTCCTTGCCAAATGGCATCAATTAACCTTTAATCCACTAATAAAGACGATTAATTTTATCCTAAACTTGCAGATTGTACTACAAATATAGAATAACAAGAATTTATAATTTTTTTAAGAGAAGAAAAAGAAATTTATGAGGTGCGCTGGGCCAGTGAATAGCGAGAGACGAAAATAACATATTTTGAGATATAATTTAGTGAATCAATTTGGCCACTTTCTTAAAACAAATAAAGATATGAATTCACAAATAAAACAAGTAAAGCCAAAGAAAGAGCAGTTGAGATAATGGGGATTTGATAACACTTTTGTTTTAATCAAATTAAACTATGAAAAGGAAGGCACAGAATTGATGACCCTAGCTATCAAAATATAAGGTATATAGGTTTATAGATATGATAATGTTCTCTCGAACGCTATAATTGAAAGATAAAGACAATATTTTGTCTTCTAATTAGCTAGACCTCCAATTTGTCAAAAGGTGTAGTCTGTTTGATGATCAAATGGGACAATTTGCAGAGCAGTGGAGCCACTTATATATATATATATATATATATATATATATATATATATATATATATATATATATATATTGTATTGGTATTGATAAGATTCATTAAAATTTTATATTGGGGGAGCGGGTATAAAACGCTCCCTCGCAAAAATGATTTTATATTCAGAGCTCAAAGTAAAAATCTGAATTAAGGATAAAAAAAGTAGTTACCACTCTACCGCAATCTTTTTTTGGTGATCGCCGGTACGCTGTTATGAATATCTACAATCATTTTAATCATTTTGATGTATACTAAAATTCAATGCACTATATATGAGACGGCCATAGTATTATACCCCACAAGTTTGGTTTTAAATTAAATGATACTTTTTAGACAATTTCATGTGTCAGCAGTCTGGTTAATTAGGTTTACGTCCATCTAAGAATTAATTAGAAGTGAAAAGAGTTGAGGATCCATTTCTAAAGACATGTAGAATGTTCATAGAAAAATTCATCTAACCAAACAAAAAGTAGATAAAGCAAATCCATTAAATGTCACATTTGGATATAATCAAGATACAATAGCAGTTAAGGCCCCAATTTCCCTTTGGTCGAATACGCGTTAGACAGAAATGTTGACTTTAAAGAAAAGCAAATTTGTTAATGTTTTTCAATGAATTTAAAAATCTTAAGTACAATTCTTTTCAAATCAGATTCTTAAGTTGAACTTAATTAAAGCTCAAAAAAAAGTATGCTTAACTATGTCTATCCTTGAAGATGAGCATTTTTCTTCTTTAGTTGTACTGATATTGTTAAATTCCGCCATTGTTGATTGGAAATCAAGCTAAGATGAGATATCAATAGAGAAGTGACGAGCGCAAACTACAAACACAAAACTAATGCTAGCTAGCTAAAGATAGTATAGTTTAATTATTGTCTCCATAGGAATTGAATTTAAATAATGTTCAAATAATTTCTGGCTTAAATACTATTCGAAATGATTAACACTTTGGTTGGAATGATTATGAACCAAAATTAAATGTTAAAACTACAACAATTAACAATTAATCATGAAAAGACATGATTTGAGCAATAATGAAACAATCAATGGGAGACATAATGGTCGTAACGGGATAGGTGCAAGATCGCTATTCGAGATCTAACTCTAGTGCAATTCACTCTAATATTCTAATTTCTCAAGAATTCACTCGATCATTAGTTCAATCGTATAGCTGAGTCTCCTCTCTCGATTAAATCTGAACTCTACGAGGTAAACTAATATAAAGCACTATGAGATATGCATGAACACGTTCATGGACTAGTCTTTAGGAAAACATCTCTCGAATATTCTCCTAACTTGATTTAATCAACAATTCAACAAGCTCTTTCGATTACTCTAAAGAATCACTGAACTAAACCAAATGAAACAGTGCAAAGATAATCACCCAAAATATTCTTCATTGGATTAAATAATTCGATGAACAAAATTGCAATCAATTCAAAGCATAAGCAAACTAATGTAGAATACTAGAGATAAAATCCACAATTATCAATCAAAATATCATATCCGTCAAACCCTAAAGTAAACTACTTCATAATCATGGAGGAAGCCATCACAAATAGAGTTAATGAATAAGAAAATATGAATTCAATCCAAACTCGAGTGTTGAGTTGAGAAAAAATGATGAATCCTTGTGCCTCAGAGTCTCCAAAGCTCTTCCAATCTTCCGTAGGTCAAAAGTTCCCTAGAAATATTATTTTTGGTGTATTTATACCATGTAAGAACGATCCCGGATGAAACTACCCTCTCTAAGCCGAAGTGGAACAAGTTAGACGTACACTTACACTGCTGCAACGTCCCAGACAGTGCACCATCCGCCACATTAGTGAAAAAGTTCAAAGGCCTATTTTTTCACTCTGTATAAAATTTGTACTAGCACCCCTTGCCTCGCGACACATGACACATGCAGTAGTGCATTTTTTCAAAGTAATCTTTTTTTCTCACTTTTTGACATTCAAACTTGGTACTCGACCCCCAAACATGATTCCGACTCAATTTCTTAGGTTTCTACTCAGACTTCAAAGTTACAAATCATCCATTTTAGTTCCACACTTGCTTTTTCAGTCAAATCACATCCTAAACAGCAATAACATACATAATAGGTACAAAGTACTAACAATTAGGCTCAATAACATTCAAAGTATAGTAATTAGAGTGTAAAATATAGTAAAATTATGGGTTCCTAGCCTACCATCAATACCCATACTTAAACCATTGCTTACCCCCGAACAATCAAACTACACTTCAAATAGAGATAACCTTTTCAAGCAACTCTCCTAACTCATCTTGCCAAGAATAATTAAAGCACACTAAGCACCATACCATAACATCCTAGACTCAAGGCTCAACTCACTAGCACCACGTAGTTTTCAAAACCCTGGTCACTTACTCTAACACAGAGGCCAAAGACATTACCTTTCCTTCATAAGTGTCACGACCCAAATTTTCCTCTGTAGGATGTCGTGATGTTACCTAGTCTCTACGACTAGGTAAGCCTAACAAATAATAATAACTTGGCAGAAACAATCTATTAAAATACTAAAACAAAATTGGATACAAAATATAATATCAACAGTACGCTCCCCAAAATCAGTGAAATTGAGTCATAAGCTCTATAGAGTAAATCTAGTATAACTACTACATCATTGTCTGAAAGAACTACAACAGTAACAGAATAAAAGGGAAGGTGACTCTGAGACCTGCGAATATGGAGCAGGTATACCTTGAAGTCTCCCAAGCACCGTCACGAGCAGACATACCTGGATCTGCACAAAAATATGCCTAAGCATAGTATGAGTACACCACAATGGTATCCAGTAAGTATCGAGCCTAACCTCAGTAGAGTAGTGACGAGGTCAGGTCAAGACACATACTATGATATAAATCAATAGTATAAAATGTAATACAAATTGTAATGGAAAGTGAGAAAACAACTGATACGAAACAAGATGATAGCATGAACTAGTACCGGAAATCAACAATGGAAATAACATAAAGAAGCAACTAAAGGGGCTACAATGATCATGTACAGACAACAAATTCTAGAATAATAAAGAATGAAACAACAAGAAATATTCCCACCAGAACACTTTGCAACATGAAATAAACAGAAAGAATCACAACGAGGTACCGCCTCGTGTATAATGAAACCAAAACCGAGGTACCACCTCGTATAATCAAGAATCACAACCAACGTATCACCTCGTATTCACATTTCTCAATTTCAATCACAATCTTTTCTTATATCGCCGTGTGAGCCTTACATTTGAAATAGGTTTTGAAAGTTTTTCCGAAATAGCTACACGCACCTTAGCCCCCCTTATTATACCACGCGGCTTCACGTAGTTCCCTTACAAGCAACACACACATAAGTCCCACTTATATTGCCGCATGCACATTAACCTCAAGCCTTATACCACCACATGCGCGTCAATATCATATCACTCAGTTCGCACCACAAGTGCCCATATATCACAACTTGCCAACAACAACAACAATACCAATATTTCCATAACAATAGCCCATGGCTCCACATATACAAGAATATCAACAACAACAATGAATGTAAAATGCTCAATAAGATAGAGGTCTCAACAATAACTAACTTCGCCTCAATGTGTTAACGACTTTCACAACATCAACACCAATCAAATCAATAATGAAGGAAATAATGTATAACTACGATATTAGATAATATTAACTCACAATAAAAGAGATAAAATTTAGAATGAGCTTGAAATAATGGAAACCAACAAGGAAAGGGATAAGACGAACAATTACTTCAAGTAAATGATAATCAATAAGGAAAGAGATAACACGATCAACAACTTCAAATAATGATAATTAACAATAAAAGATAGCATGTAACAATAAAAAAGGCAACAAGTTCAACTAAGGAATGAGAGCAAATGATCAATTAAGAGGTAGAACAAGTATTAACGAAATCATTTAAGGCATATAAGGATAGACTAACACAAGTACGAATAGATTGACTAGAAGAATTAGAACATGACATGACATTCAATTAAAGCATGGAAATAGTCTAAGTAACCTAAATTGATCAGATACCACGTACAACCAATGCTCTCACTAGTCACCTTGCATACATGAATTTTACTTAGCACAATTGAATCAAACAATATCAATCCTAAGGGGTAGTTCCCTCATACGAAGTTAGGCAAGTCACTTACCTCAACTAGGCTAATTTAATACTCGAAAATAGCATTTCCCTTTAAATCCACCTCCACACGACTCAAATCTAACCAAATTTGACTCAATATCATCAAATAATGTTGGGGAATTCAATTGCAATAGATAAAGTTAAGATCTTTACACTTTCCCCAAAAAGTCAACAAAAGTTAATTCGGGGCCCGCCTGGTCAAAACACGGGTCCAATGGTAGATTTTGTCTACCCTTGACCCCACGAGTTCATATATGTGATTAGTTTTAAAATCCGAGTCCAAAACGACTCTGAAAACTCAATTTTTTATTTTTTAAAAACTTGACAAAGTTTCACTTTGGTTCACATGATTTTGATGTTAAATCTAAGATGTATTGATGGAATATAATCAGAAATGGAATAGAATCACTTACCCAAAGTTTGTAGATGAAAATCCCCTCTCCAAATCGCCTTTTACCGAGTCTAGGGTTCAAAAATGAGAGAATAAGTTCAAAACTCCCGTCTCCCAGCCCTTTAACCAGTTGCAGATGTCGCATTTGCAATAAGCGAACCCTCTCAATTGCAGATCAGGGATCGTATTTGCGAACTCTGACAACCTAAGTCAACATTGCAATTGCGATGAAAGCTTCGTAATTGCGAACTGGAGGGCCCTCTCAAAAGCGAACAATTGTCCGCAAATGTGAACTATGCTGGAATACTATGGACTTCGCAAATGCGAAAGGGTGGTCGCATTTATGACAACTGCCCCTCCTCTATCACCTTCGGAAATGGGAGTCTGGTGTTCGCATTTGCGACACTAGAGTACCAGACACTAGATTTTTGCCAACTTCAGTCCAAAACACCCTGGAACATGTTCGAAGCTCATCCGAGCCCTCGAGTGTCACAACCCAAACTATAACCTGTCATAATGGAGCCTACTGATGGTACTAGGCCAGCTGACTTTCGAAATGTTTCAATAATTCATTAAAAGATGAGCCAAAAACCTTTTTGTAATAGGATTTTCATAAAAAGAAACAAAAGTAAACTCAATATAAAAATACGGAAAGATAGCCCCAACATCGGGGTGTCGCTAAGTCATGAACATCTAAACATAACTGCTCAGACAATAACAAAACTAACATAATCGGGTTGTTACCTCGCTATCTCCAATAACCAGCTACGAGGACTATCAGCACTCTCCGTGACCAACTACTCCTTGATCTACACACGAGGCGCAAGGAGTAACGTGAGTACACCAACTCAGTAAGTAACAGAAATAAATAAGGAACTAAGAAGTAGTGACGAGCTATGCAAATACAGTTCATTTCATAAAATTCAGTAAAGAGTAGCCATGCTTTCAATCCAGAGTTTATGTCAAATCAGTTGATTTAAATCAAGTTCAAGTAAAGTTAGATAAAATATATTTTAATAGTTCTCAAAGTAAGGATATAAGGCAACTATGTGCATCAATAATGAAATCATATACTACCCTTCGGGTAACCATTACTCAGTCCTCCCAGTCACTCCAACCTCACAGTCACTCATCCTCACAATTACTCAGCACTCGGTACTCGTCATTCGCACTCAGTAGGTACCTGCGCTCATTGGGGCTGTGCACAAACTCCGGAGGGGCTCCTTCAACCCAAGCGCTATATCACTACAAATCATGGCAAAATCAATGAAACATGTTGCAACATGCAACCCGATCCCATAATATCCTCACAATCAGGCCCTCGGCCTCACTCAGTCATCAATCTCTCCGGTCTCTCGGGCTCTCAGATATCAAGAAAAATCAGCCCAAACGGCAATAACATAAAGCATCAAATAGAATAGCAGAGACTGAGATATGATATGAAAATGTATTAACATGACTGAGTACGGAATATCAATTAAAAAGTAGATGACAACAAGAAATGACCACTAAGGGTCCCAACAATATCGGCATAAAGCCTAAACATGGTATCTAGCATGATTAACGGTCAATTTTCTATAACACATAATGAGCATATAGCTAACAACAAGTTGTATAACTTTACAGTTTCTACAGGACGGACCAAGTCACACTCCCCTCGGTGCATGCCCACACGCCCATCACCTAGCATGTACGTCACCTCCAAAATAATCACATGACATAAAAATTCGGGGTTTTATACCCTCAGGATCATATTTACAACCGTTACTTACCTCAATTGGAGCAAATCTCTACTCCGCAATGCCTTTGCCTTGCAAGTCGGCCTCCGAACGTCCCGAATCTAGCCACAATAGTACAATACAATTAATATAGGCTAAAAGAATCAATTCCACAAGAACCCACAATTGGCTCAACCCGGCCCCGGGCCCATATCTCAAAATCCAATAAAAGTCACAAAACACCGAAAGCCCATTCACTCACAAGTCCAACTATACTAAATTGATCAAAACCCAATATCATTTGGTCATCCAAAACCCCAAAATTCACTCTCCCAATTCTCAAGCCCTAACTCCCAAATTTCACCTCAAAAACTCACCAACTAAGTGTAAAAATACATGGAAAAACATCATTGCCAAAGATATATAGGCTCAAGAACTTACCTCAGTGATAACCACGAATTCCCTTCCAAAATCTCCTCAAAATCCCCCAAAGTCCGAGTTCAAAAATATGAAAATGGGGGGAAACCCCTAAGTCCTCTATTTATATTTTCTGTCCAGCAAAACCGCACCTGCGGAGCCGCTTCTGTGGTTAGAACTCCGCTTCTGTGGAAACACACTTAAAACACTAGCCCCGCACCTGCGTTCCAGGTCTCGCACCTGCGGAGGCGCACCTGTGCTCTTCACACCGCTTCTGCAGAAACAGCTCAAAATCTTCTCTTCTACATCTGCGCCTCAGCCTCGCATCTGCGGGCTCGTAGATGTAACCTCCTTCTTACACCTGCAATTCCAATCCAACCCAGCCTTGCTCGCATCAGCGACCTCCTAGGCGCTTCTGCGGGGCCGCATTTGCGGGCCTCCTACCGCAGGTGCGAAGACACCAGAACATCAAAAATATCTGCCAAGCCTAAGTCCAAAACTTCCTTCCGTTGAGCATCCAAAACACCCCTGAGACCCCCAGGACCTCAACCAAATGTACCAACAAGTCACATAACCTCATACGAACTTAGTAGAACCTTCGAATCACTCAAAACAATATCAAAACACCAAATTACACTCGGATTGAAGCCTAAGAACTTCTAACTTCCAAATTCTACAAACGACGCCGAAACTTATCAAACCACCTCCGAATGGCCTAAAATTTTGTAGACAAGTTAGAAATGACACCACAAACCTACTACAACTTTCGTAAATCCAATCTGACCCGGATATCAAAATTTCCACTGCCGGACAAAATCGCCAAATTTCTAACTTTCGCCAATTCAAGCCAAATTCTACCACGAACCTCCAAATCACATTCCGGACGTGCTCCCAAGTTAAAAATCACCTAACGGAGCTAACGAAACCATCAAAATTCAAATCCGTGGTCATTTACACATAAGTAAACTTTCCAAACCTAAGCTTTCGATTAAGAGACTATGTATCTCAATTCACTCCGAAACCACTCCGAACCCGAACCAACTAACCTGGTAGATCATAATATAGCTGAAGAACACAAAAGAAGCAGGAAATGGGGAAACGAGGCTATAACTCTCGAAACAACCGACTGGGTCATTATATCGGATCTCCAAATTAAACATCCACACAAGTCTAAAAATATCATAAAAACTCGCTTGCACGATCAAAATACAAAAATAACATCTAGAACCACGAATTAAATTATAAAATGCATGAAATTCAGGGAAATTTTCAAGAACTTCTAGAATTACAACTGAGCGTCTGAATGCTTTCACTCAACTCGAAATGACATCAAATTTTGCAAACAAGTCCTGAACACCATACGAATCTATTCCAAGTCCCAAAATCAAATTTTGAGCTCGATAGCTAAAGTCAACCTACGATGAATCCTTTCAACTTCAAATTGCCAAATTTTGGTAAATCGGCATAAATCAATCTACGAACTTCCAAAACCAATTCCGGGCATAGGCCCAAGTCCGAAATCACGATACAAAGATATCAGTGCATAAAAACACGGTTCTGGGTTTGTTTTCACAAAAGTCAAGGTTTGGTCAATATTTTCTAATTTAAACTTCTAAGTCAAGAATCAAGGGTCCAAATCAACCCGAAATCTTTCCAAAATGAAACTAAACAACCCCTAGTCATAAAATCATAACACACGTGTGTGAAGCAATAAAAGAATGACCAATCGAGTCGTTACAACAAGTTAAGTGCCCTCATGCAAATAATAGAGAGTAGTTCCACTCACAATAAAGTTCAAGAACAAATAGGAACTCAAGATAGAAAAAATTCACTCACTCTCAGAATTAAGATTCATGTGCCACAAAAGACGTACCATAGGCTTGTCCGTAATGTAATGCTCTACTAATTCAAGTTCACTCAGTCAAAAATCAAGTAGGACTTAATTTGATTGTAATGTAGGCTGCGGGGCGGGCAAGATATATTTGGATATAATGACTATACCTCCTGAGTATTTTAATACATATACATTAACAATTCAAACACCACACTTATGTTGAACCAAACCCCAACCTTCACAACATAATAACATCAAGCTCTCAATTTCCTTAAGAACAAATAAGATGAGAACTACCACTAACAAGAAATCAATTTTTTCTTTCTAATACACACACAAATTCTTTCTTTTTCTTCTTTTCAAAATTTTGTTTTTTTTCCTCAAGCAAATTCACTTTTTTTTATAATTCCTTACACGTGACTTTCACAATTTTTCTAACATTTTACCTTTTTCTATTTTTCTAAGTTCCACTCAAAAACCCCAATCATACCTCTACTTAGTTTTTAACAAGCTCATAATAATTTCAATTGCTAGGTAGAGTTAAAAGGTTCAGACATATAGTTAATTCAAATAAAGGGGTCAGGTTTGTAGTGTGGTTGCCAAAGAAATAAGATTACAGACTCAGAGAAGCTAACTAAGATACACATTAATTTGGTGGGTCAAAGGCATATATCCGCTCAATAAAGAAATGCATATATCACATCCTAGATTGAACAAGACTGCGATTTCGCTTGCAAACACAACTAAAAAGTTCTAGATATCAAGTGACATGCACATAACATCAATAATAACTTCACATACACATTGGTGCATAAATCACTTAAGACCATATCTATTTCGACTCTCTAGCCAAAACAGTTAAGCAGAGTCAAAATTAAACCATTTAAGGCACTTATAGACGAGTCAAGAAATGATCCTAGACCAACTAAAACACTCACTCAAGCCACAACAGAGTTAAGACAAGTTATTTCCATTTAACACCATAGCACAAGGCTTATATATTCCTGACAAAAAAATAAACTACACCCGATTCAAGCAAACATTCTTGAAAAAGAACTGTGGCATTAAGAAAAACCAAGGGGGAATTAAATTGTGGCATGTACCTTTGACACATAAATAAAAAGCAAGAGGCAAAGGAAACTCCCCTGAATCATCTAGTTTGGGTCTGAATCAATGTCGGGGTCCGCTTTGCACGTCCGACCTAGTGCACACAACTATATTGAGATTTTCTTCTCTAACCTCTTCGGGCACACCCCACACTTATTATGCTTGTCCTCATCATCTAGTGCTTTTAGGACATCCACGTTAAAATTAAAGTATGCAGCCAAGTACCCTCTTGGTGCCCCTATTGCCTCCTTCATTTTGAATGCCACTCTCTCTTCCCCTACTCTTATTATGAGCTACCTTTCCTGAATATCCACTGTACTACTGCCAGTAGACAAGAAGGATCTCCCTAGAATCAGAGGGACCTCCTTATTGTCTTCTATGTTGACCACGATGAAGTCCATAGGGAGCGTAAATTTGTTCACCTGAACTAGCACATCTTCTATTATTCCTTCAGGTATTATTATAGTCTGATCTTCTAGCTGCAATGACACAGGTCGAGATCTGATTACTCCAATTTCTTTCTCAAGTTTCCTGAAAATAGTAAAGAGCATAAGATTAATAGACATGTCTGAATCACACAAAGATATTTCAAAATTAGTACTTCCTAGAGAGTAAGGTATAGTAAAATTCTCTAGATCTCCACACTTTCGAAGAGCTTATTTTGCAGGATCGCACTACAATGCTTAATGAGCTTGAAAACCAAAGTCTCTTCCACTTACTGCTTGTTGGACAATATCTCCTTCAATATCTTGGCATATGATGGCATTTGTGAGAGTACCTCTATGAAAGGTAGATTAACATGCACCTGCTTGAGCACTTCTAGAAAATGCCCAAATTGTTTGTTCATCTTCTCTCTTCTTTGCTTCTGGGGGAAAGGTAGAGAATACATATATTTGCTTTCCCCAGTCTCCTCATTCACTAAATTTTCATTCTTCTTCTTTTTCAGAGCTCTAGTCTTCATCTTCCTCTTCAGAGCATCCTTTGGATCTACCCTCACTTCACCTTCTTGATTTTCATTATTTTTATACTCTTTCACAGTTTCCACTTGTCTTTGAATCAACTTTCCCTTTAGATTTTCAATAGGGTCCTTTAATACTTGTCCACTTCTCAATGACACCGCATTGGATTTCTTTCGGTATCAGCAAATTAGCAATTTTCCCCACCTGAAGAGCTCCTAGAGCACTTGCAGACAATAGATTAGCAATTTTCCTCACCTGTCTTTCCAAGTTCTGGATGGCTGTGCCCCGTTCCTGGGTGGTTGTACCATGAATTTCAAGTCTCTCATATGTCTTAATAATGAAGGCCTTCATTAGATCTTCCATGCCAGACTAATTAGACTATTGAGGCTGGTTTTGCTACATTTTGCTGATTTTGAAATTCTGAAGCTCCTTGTACTTGGGGTATGAGATTATTATGTTACCATACATTTAGACTACCACTAGGTGAACTCCCCAAAAATTCGAGGTGTCTCTGCCCCATGAAGTTAAAATTATTACTACTTTGGTAGTTGCCTCTATTAAAGCTTCCCACAATATTTTCCACTTCATCTATAGCTAGGGCCTAATAATCATACGTTGGATGACGCATTCAACAAAAGTCACAAACTAATGATGGATGGCTGAGGAGCCTAGCTAAGGCCAACTTTCTTATCTTCTTTTCCATGAAGTCTAGCTGGGCTTAGACAGAGATATTATAATCCACTTGATGTACCTCAACTTTTTTCCTTCTTTCGCCATCATCTGCAGGTCATTGATTTACATCTTCAGATAATTCATTTAGAAATGCAACAATCTCTTTAGGAGTTTTTTTCATAAGAGGACCTCCGACTGCTTTGTTTCGAGTCCTGCCAGAGGGTGTCAACCCATCCTAAAAATCTTGGAGTTGAATCTATAAGTCTACTCCATGATGCTGATATCTTTTCACAATTTTCTTAAATATTTTCCATGCTTCAAACATCGTTTTTGTATCTTTCTACTCGAAGTTGTGGATCTCTCTTCAAAATTTTCCACTTTTTGCAGCCGAAAAATATTTTTCAAGGAACTTCTTTGTCATGTCTTTCCACGTTTGAATTGATGTAGCCGCCCAACTATGCAACCAGTACTTAGCATCATCCGTCAGTGAAAAAGGAAATGGGCTTAAGTAGATAGCATCTTCCGATCCCCTATTATGCTGGAAGGTATTCATAATCTCATCAAATCAAGTGAGTATTTGAATCTTCGTTTGGTCTGCCTTGGAAGACATAATTGTTCAGAATGGTCAGAAATAGCCTTTGCTTGATCTCAAAATTATTGGTTGCGATCGGAGAAGGTCACATACTAGATACTTCTAAGTTGTAGATTGGCCTGACGTAGTCACCCAATGATCTGCTTGCTTTGGGACCCACATTTTTGAATGCATCTTCCGCAAGAAGCCAGTTCAGGTTAAATCTCCATCCTCCGTACCCAATAATAATTTTCCCATCTCCCAGAGTTGCATCAGCAGCTGCCCATACAGATACTCCTGCTCGTTGGGCTGCTTCTCCTGCAACCAAATTTACTCCATCATCACTATTATTTCCCATGTGTTCTTAGGTCGAAGATTGCCCCAAGAAATTTTCGGTGGACCCTCTTTCTTTTCTCAATTGTCACAAGTGATTTTTAACTCTAGTTCGAAAGGTATCACTTTCTTTGAAGAAGATAGAGTCATACACAAGATGAGTTAAACCTATTTCCTGCACACAAGTGAGAAAACAAGAATACAAGAAAATAAAATTGGTTCCTGAATTAGCACAAAAACCTATTTTGAACACTATTGATTGCCAACCCGGGGCAACAGTGCCAAAATTTGACGAGTGCAAAATACAACACGAAATTAGTGCTCGCTAGACAAAGATAATATAGTTTAATTATCATCTTCACATTGATTGAATATAAATAATGTTAAGTAATTTCTTGTTTAAATGTTATTCAGAATGACTAACACTTTGGTTGGAATGATTATGAACTAAATTTACTATTAAAACAATAACAATTAATAATTAATCACCCAAAGACAAGATTTGAGTAACACTAAAATAATCAATAGGAGAAATAAGGGTCGTGACTGGATAGGTGCAAGATCGCTATTCGGGATCTAACTCTAGTTCAATTCACTCTAATGTTCTAATGATTCTCACGAATTCACTTGTTTATTCATTCAATTGTATAGTCAAGACTCCTCTCTCGATTAAATCTGAACTCCACGAGGTAGCTAATATAGAGGGGAAAGCTATCGCGAACGCGAAGAACAACTCACGAACGTGAAGGCCTTTGGCCGTTGCTGCTTCGCGATAGCGTCAAGTGTCTCGCGAACGCGATGAACACCTGACGCCTAATCTTTTAAATTTCTTAAAATGATATTTCACCCATTTTTCACCATCTTTACATTAGAGCTTGGCCTAGAGGCGATTTTGAAGAGAAATTTTATCACCATTTCATAGGTTAGTATACTTTAACTCGTTTTCTTCCATTTCCATCAACACCCATTGATTTCTAACCTTAATTTATGCTCTTCCATGGTATAAAATTAGGGATTTGGGTAGAATTTGAGATTTTTGTAAAATTGAGATTTAGATCTCAAATTGAAGTCGGAATTCAAAACTACTCACATAATCGGGCTCGAGGTGAATGGGTAATTGGGTTTTGATCCGAATCGGGGGTTTTGACCAAGAGGGTCTATGGTTGACTTTTGTTGACTTTTTGAAAAAATGCAAAGATCTTAACATTATGTATTGTAATTGATTTCCCTAGTATTATTTGTTGATATTAAATAGATTTTGGTTATATTCGATTGGTTTGGAGGTAGATTTTAGAAGAAGGGCCCAGACTGAGCTTTAATTTGCTTGTGGAGCGAGGTAAATATTGGGTCTAACCTTGACTTGAGGGAATTAGGAACCGTTGAACTATATGTTATGTGAACTACATGTATAACGACATATATGCGAGGTGACGAGTATATATACGCTGTCAAAATAATTATTTTCATGATTTCCTGTATTTCATTAATTATCTTATTCCATATCTTAGCTGTTATATGCTTTAATTACTTTTCTATGCCATAACTTGTTACTTGTCATTACTCTTGTATTGAAATAATTGTTTCTTCCATGATTCCATGATTAATTGCTACTTGCCTTAATTGCCTTACCTGTACACTTTAAATGTCATATATTTTGCTTGTCTTGTTGCTTTGTATTAATTGTAGCAGTCCTTGATTTGGTACGAGGTTGCTTATTGTTTTGCTTTCATATTATTTAATCGTAGAGATTCTTGTGAATGAAGTTGTTGAATTAATTATATTTATTGATTTTGTTTATGGATTGGGTTGCATGCCGCAATGATTGTGATATGGTAGAATAAGGGAGGATTTGATATAGATATGGTAGGATCAGGTTGCAAACCACAATGCATTTTATATGTGATTTGATATGGTGAAATAAGGGAGGATTGTTTATATTGATTCTGATTATATGGTGGGATCGGGTTGCGTGCCGCAGAGGATTTTACATGTTATTCTTGATATTGATATGGTGAAATAAGGGAGGATTGTGTTTGTACGGTGGGATCGGGTTGCGCGCCGCAACGGATTGTGTGTATTGTACTTATCGTTGTATTGTGTTAGCTTTTAGTATTTTCATATGAGATCTTGAGGGCTGATATTTCTTGTTTCACTGATTTCGAGGATTGAGTTGTCTTCATTAGTTAACTGCTTTACTGTCATTTCCTGTTTTTCTTTCGTATTATTATTATTATACTGCGCGTTCATGTTATTGTAAGTTACCCACCTTAGCCTCGTCACTACTTCGTCGAGATTAGGCTCGGCACTTACAAAGTACATGAGGTCGGTTGTACTCATACTACACTCTACATTTCTTGTGCAGATTTTGGAGTGCGACGGTTAGTCGATTGCTCGGATTGATTGCTTGATGGAGACTTGAGGTATAGTTGCACGTCATTCGCAACCCAGAAGTCCCTTTCTACATCATTCTAGTTGTTTACTTTATTTCAGACAGTTATGCTTTCATTCAGACTTTTATTTATAGTACTCTAGTCGCTCGTGCACGTGTGACACCAGTTCTGGGATTGTATCTAGATATCGCAGTTATCTTTGTTTACTCATTCTATTTCAGTTTATTCATTTTCTTGGTTATCATTTAATTTGAATTGTTAAAAATTTCTAAAAACAATCTCTAACATTGGCTTGCCTAGCAAGTGAAATATTAGGCACAATCACAGTCCCGAGGGTGGGAATTCTGGGTCATGACAAGTGGGTATCATAGCACTAGGTTGCTTAGGACTCACGAGTCATGACCAAGCTTAGTAGAGTCTAGAGGATCGGTATGGTGATGTATGTACCTATCTTCCAGAGGCTATGGTGTTTTGGAACAATTTCACTTTTATCTTTCTTTATCGTGCGATTTTATTCTATCATTGATGATTGAACCATTCAATTCTTGTTCTCTTGTAGATGGGGAGAACACACACAACATCTGTAGATGGATATGAGTCGGAGCCCCCAGTGGCAGCTCCTATCAGGGGCAAAGTTCGAGGTCGAGGTCAAGTCAGAGGCAGAACTCAGCCTAGAGCCCGAGCAAAAACACCCACAGTAGAGCCTCAAATTGATCCCGAGGAGGAGATTTCAACTCAGCCTGTACCCGTCGGACCAACTCAGGTCCTAGAGGGGTTCAACTAGTTATTGCGCCATAGGTCGGTGATACGCTCGCCATGTCTTCTGAGGCTTTATTGAGTTTGGATAAGTTTAGCAAGCTCTTCCCTATTCATTTCAGTGGTTCATATTCTGAGAGCCCACAGGATTATCTAGACCCCTGCTACGAGGTGTTGCGGAACATGGGTGTAGTTAAGACCAATGGGGTCGATTTTGCAGTGTTTCAGATGACTGGTTCCGCCAAGAGATGGTGGAGAGATTATATGTTGACTAGACCAGCTGGTTCACCTACACTTACTTGGGATCATTTTTCACAGCTCTTTCTAGAGAAGTTCATCCCTGTCACTCTGAAAGAGGATTATCGTAGGAAGTTTGAGCGTCTTTAATAGGGTAGTATGACAGTTATCCAGTATGAGACTCGATTTGTGGACCTAGCTTGCCATGCCATTATTTTACTCCCTACTGAGAGGGAGAGAGTGAGGAGATTCATTGATGGGCTCACTTTCAGTATCAGGCTACAGATGGCCAAGGAGACTGGATATGATATTTCTTTCCAAAGGGCTATAGATATAGCTAGACGAATCGAGATAGTTCGTAGTTAACAGAGGGGGCAGGTGTCTGATAAGAGACCTCGTCATTTTGGTGGTTTCAGTGGTGCCTCGTTTGGAGGCAGGGGTACTTTTGCTAGAGTCCATCCTCCCAGGCCATTTCAGTCAACACTTCAGGCATCTCATAATGTTTCAGAGAGTCGTGGTCCTTATATATCTCATTTTGGGCAGCCAGCCTATAGTGCACCATCAGCTCCTATCAGTGCGCCTCCAATTCAGAGCTATCACATTGGTTCGAGTCAGCTTCAGCTTCAGCAACCACAACAGCAGGATGAGTGTTTTAAGTATTGAGGTACTGGTTATATCAGAAGGTTCTGTCCGAGGTTATTGGGCAACATGCTACAACAGCATTCTCGTGACATGGTCCCGGTATCGATTGCTCCATCGCCTGCTCAGCCAGCTAGGGGTAGTGGTCAGGCAGCCAGAGGTGGAGGTCAGGTAGTTAGAGGTGGAGGCCAGCCATCTAGAGGCCATCCCAAAGACGTAGGTCAGAGTGGTGGGGCCCAATCCTAATTTTATGTTTTTCCAGCTAGATCTGAGGTCTAGTCATCTAACGCCTTCATCACAGGTATTGTTCCAGTTTACCATAGAGATGCTTCAATTCTATTTGATCTGGGCTCTACTTATTCCTACGTGTCATCATATTTGCTTCATATCTGGTTGTGCCTCATAATTCTTTGAGTGCTCTTGTATATGTGTCCACGCTTGTGGGAAATTCTATTGTTGTAGATCATGTCTATCGCTCGTGTGTGATCACTATTGGGAGTCTTGAGACTAGCATAGATATTCTACTTCTTAATATGGTAGATTTTGACGTTATCTTGGGTATGGATTGGTTGTCACCTTATCATGCTATATTGGATTGTCACGCCAAGACAATGACCTTAGCCATGCCGAGGTTGCCTCGGTTAGAGTGGAGAGGGACTCTTGACCATTCTACTACTAGGGTTATTTCATATGTCAAGGCTTGACGTATAGTCGAGAAGGGATGTTTAGCTTATTTGTCCTATATTTAGGATTCTAATGCGGAGGTTCCTTCCATGAATTCAGTACGAGTTGATCGTGAGTTTCCAGAGGTGTTTCCTGCATATCTGCCGAGGATGTCACCCGATAGAGATATTGACTTCTGTATTCATTTGGCTCTGGGCACTCAGCCCATTTTTATTCCTCTATACTGTATGGCCCTGCCGCAGTTGAAGGAATTGAAGGACCAGTTGCAAGATTTGCTTGATAAGGGATTCATTAGACCTAGTGTCTCACCCTGGGGTGCGCCCGTGTTATTCATGAAGAAGAAAGGTGGTTCGATAAGGATGTGTATAGACTATCGGCAGTTGAACAAAGTTACTATCAAGAACAAGTATCCATGTGAATACGAAGAAGAAAGATGGTTCTGATGTCTTGTGTAACCTTTTTCAAGATCGCGAAGAGTAACCTGGGCTGGGGTGGGATTTTCTCTATGCGAACGCGAAGCTTGGGTCACGAACATGAAGTAATGGTGGGATTGCCCTTTGTGAATGTGACCAAAGCTACACGAACGCGAAGTGTATGGTCCTAGGAGGGGGATAAGAGGTTTGTTCTACGCGAACGCGAGCCCAAGCTCGCGAACACGATGGCCGAGGGGAATATTACGTGAACGTGATGAATAGCTCGTGAACCCGAAGGGCTTTGGATGTTGCTGCATCGCGATCGCGTTAGGTGTCTCGCGAATGCGATGAACACCTGACGCCCACTCTTTTAAATTTCTGAAAACGAGATTTCACTCATTTTTCACCATCTTCACATTAGAGCTCGGCCTAGAGGTGATTTCGAAGAGAAATTTCATCACCATTTCATAGGTTAGTATACTTTAACTTGTTTTCTTCCATTTCCATCAACACCCATTGATTTCTAACCTTAATTTATGCTCTTCCATGGTAGAAAATTAGAGGCTTGGGTAGAATTGGGAGCTTTTGTAAAATTACGATTTAGACCTCAAATTGAGATTGGATTTTGAAACTACTCATATAATCGGGCTCGGGGTGAGTGGGTAATTGAATTTTGGTCCGAATTACGGGTTTTGACCAAGTAGACCCGGGGTTGACTTTTGTTGACTTATTGGAAAAAGTGTAAAGATCTTAGCTTTATGTATTATATTTGATTTTTCTAGCATTGTTGTTGATATTAAGTCGATTTTGGTTAGATTTGATTGGTTTGGAGGCAGATTTTAGAGGAAGGGCCCTAGTTGAGCTTCGATTTGCTTGCGGAGTGAGGTAAGTGTTGGATTTAATCTTGATTTGAGGGAATTAGGAATCCTTGAACTATATGTTATGTGAACTACATGTGTAACGGTAGTATTCGAGGTGATGAGTGTATATACACCGTCAAAATAATTATTTTCATGCTTTCTCCTATTTCATTAATTATTTTATTCCATGCCTTAGCTATTACATGCTTTAATTTCTTTCTATCGTAACTTGTTACTTGTCATTTATTTACTTTTGTATTGAAATATTTGTTTCTTTCATGATTCCATGATTAATTACTACTTGTCTTAATTGTCTTACTTGTACACTTTAAATGTCATATATTTGCTTGTCTTGTTACTTTGTATTAATTGTAGCATTCCTTGATTTGGTATGGGGTTGCTTATTGTTTTGCTTTCATATTCTTTAATCGTATAGATTCTTGTGAATAGAGTTGTTGAATTGATTATATTTATTGATTTTGTTTATGGATCGGGTTGCATGCCGTAACGATTGTGATATGGTGGAATAAGGGAGGATTTGATATTGATATGGTGGGATCGGGTTGCACGCTGCAACGGATTTTATATGTGATTTTGATATGTTGATATAAGGGAGTGTTGTTATATTGATTCTAATTATATGGTGGGATCGGGCTGCGCAACGCAACAGATTTTACATGTTATTTTTGATATTGATATGGTGAAATAAGGGAGGATTGTGTTTGTATGGTGGGATCGGGTTGCGCGTCGCAACGGATTGTGTGTGTTGTATTCATTGTTGTATTGTGTTAGCTTTCATTATTTTCATATGAGATCCTGAGGACTGATATTTCTGGTTTCACTAATTTCGAGGATTGAGTTGTCTTCATTAGTTATCTGCTTTGCTATCATTTCCTATTTTGTTTCTATTATTATTATTATTATTATTATTATTATTATTATTATTATTATTATTATTATTATTATTATTATTATTATTATTATTATTATTATTATTATTATTATTATTATTATTATTATTATTATTATTATTATACTGCGTGCATGTTATTGTAAGTGACCCGCCTTAACCTCGTCACTACTTCGTCGAGGTTTGGCTCGACACTTATAGAGTACGTGAGTTCGGTTGTACTCATACTACACTCTGTATTTCTTGTGCATATTTTGGACTCGATCCTAGCGGCGGTTAGTAGACTTCTCGGATTGATTGCTTGGCAAAGATTTGAGGTATATTTGCACGGCGTTGACAGCCCCAAAGTCCCTTTCTACATCATTCTAGTTGTTTACTTTATTTCAGACAGTTATGCTTTCATTCAGACTTTCATTTATAGTACTCTAGTCGATGGTGCACTTGTGACACCAGTTCTGGGATTGTATCTAGATATCACAGTTATTTTTGTTTACTCATTCTATTTCACTTTATTCAGTTTCTTGGTTATCATTTAATTGAATTGTTAAAAATGGCTAAAAACAATCTCTAACATTGGCTTGCCTAGCAAGTGAAATATTAGGTGTCATCACGGTTTCGAGGGTGGAAATTTAGGGTCGTGACACCATCGATGAACCCTAGCTTACATTTTGCCTGCAATGCGCTCAATGTCATGTTGCTCCAAACTGAATAATTTTCATTTCTTTTTAGCTGAATCGAAATAGTAATGTTACTCGAAAATTATCCGATGGTCGCAGATATAAAGGATGACAAGGATTGTTGATATCCAAAGTTGTCATTGCTAATCTCCAAAAAAGAATTGAAAAAGTAATTGAGGAATTGAACCAATACTTCCAAAAATTGAATCGAGAAATAAAACCCTAGCTTTGATTGATCCAACTTAAGCTCTAATACCATGTTAAATTCTACCATTATCAAACTCAGATGGGATATCGAAAAAGAACCATAGAGACCTGAAAATAATGTATTGACTGAAAATGGTAATTACAACTGCTAAGCTAAAACATGTACACATATGTATATATACACTATCGAAACCTAGCTAATTTCAATCAATTAATTCTAACCATCTAACTAATTTATGTCATGTTAACCTACACAAATATCACTTATACACAACATTACTCTTTCAGGACTTCACAAACCTACACAAATATCACTTATTCACAACATTACTCTTTCAGGACTTCACACTTACAGTTGGTACATGATATCTGTTTATCATCCCAACATATATTATGAGCTTGCAAGACTTGGTCCAATTTGAATAATTGCTTGTCGCACAAACTTAATAGAAGGTGTGTTATAATTCAAATCTGGAGAATTACGATCGCCGAGTAGTACTCTGCAACTTCCTCACCAAACAAATCCAAACTTAATAATCAGTTTCTTAAGACAAATAATAGCTTAACACCAATTTAAATCATAATATAACAACTAAGATAGAATCCTAACGTCAAACTGTAATGCAAAACAAACAAATAATATGTGATACATAATCAAACATCAAATCCATAATATCTAATCCCACAACAGTCATATGCAGGGCGGAGGGAGAGTAGAACCTACGGGTTCGGCCGAACCTAGTAGCTTTGGTATAAATCATGTATTTGTCTTAAAAAATTAATTATATATATATATAAATTATTAATTTACGTGGACATGGCTCTTGATAGAAACATGTGGAGGTCGAGCATTAAGGTGATAGGCTAGAGGGTAGTCGAGAGTTCCTCCCTCTTTGTACCGGGTAGTCTGGTAGAATTTTGTTTAGGTTTGTTAACGGTCTATGTTGTGTTCACATTGTTGTTTTGCATAGTTTTGTGTAATGTCCATTCACTTATTCATTGTTGCTATTTTTTTTTCTGGCATGTTTTGTTGTTATGCCTTTTCTCTTGCTTCTTTTCTGATATTATTGTCTCTTATGTCGAGCCGAGAGTCTTCCGGAAACAGCCTCTCTATCTTTTTCGGGGTAGGGGTAAGGTCTGCATATACTCCACTCTCCCCAGACCCCACTAGTAGGATTTTACTGGGTATGTTGTTGTTGTATTAATTTAGAACTCAGTAACTTAAAAAATTTAGAATCCCGAACGTATAAATTTCAAAACCTGACTCCGCCTCTGACCATATGGAGCATTTATAAGCACTAGCTGGACGGTAGAAGAGTACATGGCGTACCACAAACAAGTCAGTTGCGCTGCTCACTATTGCTGAAAATGAATATGTACAAAATAAACAAATAAATAAGCATGGGAAAAAGGGATGAATTTCTAGAATGAGATTGTTATAAGCATAAATTAGTTTGTGTTATGATAAAAATCAAAATATGGTGGATGTCTACTCTTCCTCCATGATCTTTCTCTCAAATGGTTAATGACATATTTTCTATGTTCAATGACATATTCCATGACATATTTTCTTCACTTTTCATGCCTATATAAAGGCCTTGTAATAGATAGGAAAATACACACAATTGAAGAAGAAAATCTCTTCCTTCTCTCTATCTCTATTTCTTGTTCATGTTTTACTAAATTGCTTTTATTTCTTGTTCATGTTTTACTAAATTGCTTTTATTTCATAACACGTTATCAGCACGAGTCTCTAACCAATTATATATATATATATATATATATATATATATATATATATATATATATATATATATATATATATATATATCTACAAAAAATTTCCTACATCGAGAAAGATTACAATTAGAAGTCATACATATCATCACATGGTTAAATGTAAAGAGAAACTACATATGGTAAGTAATGAAATGTAAGAAGGTATGATTATCTTATACTTGTCATTCCTTTAAAATCTCATATACACACAACTTCGTACTACACCTGTATTGCATAAGCACATATTAATATTACATCTTTTATATCACATGAATGGAATGAATTGTTTGAAGTTCTATATGTTAAAATCATAGTAACAGTTAATTGTTGATATGATGCATGTCATGGTAACCAAGGATATTTTATATAAATTGTCTTATGCATATTTATGTGTTAACTATCTTCAATCTGTCCTGCCGTTTTTAACATTTTCTTTTACTTGGATGAATATTTTTTTTCTTTTGGATTTTTACACTTGCATATAGTACCAAAAAAAAGGAATAAAAAATAAAATAAAATTGGTCATACTGATTAAAAGCATAAATCATCTTGAAGAAAACAAGAAATACTTCACATCTTTATCTAGGTTGATTAATTACTTCAAAAGCTATTGAGAAAGTATACTTCATAATTTATGGTCGTATCATTTGAAAGCAAACAATGATTAGTATGACTACTGGAAGAGGTATTTTTGAGTATATATGACCTACTTGATGCTTGCTACTGACTTACCATTTTTAAGTATTTTATATGAATAATGCACAAGCTACAACTGGTAAGTTGTTACCTATAATGTCACTTTTTAGGTAATATAAATGCTGAATTTATGTATTAGTACTATATATGTGTTGTTACCTATATGGTGTACTTTTGATAAATTTATTCACTAATTGCTTGGTTGAATTGAGTGAACGAAAGTCATGGCGTTAAATCAAATCCAATAGGTAGGGTATACCCCGAAAGCAACAATATTTTTGAGAGAGACTCAATAAATATTATGACAATGATTTTATGATCCTTTTAAACTCTAATAGAATTTAGAAGAAATATTCTGACTACAAACGATTGTATTTCATATAGATGCTACAAATAATTAATAAAGCTTTACACTGATTTGAGATTTGTACACTTATTTAAGAAAGCAAATTTGATTTGCTAAGTTGCAAATTAGTTGTGTATAACTTTCTTGGCATGTGATTGAAATTAAGGCTTGAGAATGAATCTCAATATTGTTTAGCCTATTATGCCATTGATTGGGGATAAGACATCGGGATCAAGTCCTGATGCTCCATAATGATAAGAGTTGGGTTTGAGTCCCAATTTATTATGGCCTAACATGCCTTTATATTGGTAAGACATTGGGTTTGAGTCCCAATGTACCATATTGATGATATAATGATGACTAAAGAAAAATAATATATTTTTCATGAAAAGGCATGAAAAATGACCCACTTGATTTGCTCCATTCTTGAAATGAATGTGATAGCAGTGCATAATAAGTTTCAATGAAGACAAGTGGTTGAACAATGAACGTGGGCGCTCCAAATATCAAAATAATAATAATAATCACTATGATTATAAAAGGAGAACAATAAGCGTTCTCAAAATAGTCCTTCAAAATGTGAAGGCAATGCTTACCATTAAATTGATATGAAAATAATAAAGCAACGTCGCTGATTATGATCCATTCCTTGAAGAGAATGTGACTTGTGATAAGCATTGAGAATGCAAACCCATTCCTAAAATTGAATGTGGCAATATGTGATAAAAGCAATGAATAAAGACATGCAATTCATGATTATATGAATACCACACAACTCACCTCTAAGGGAGATTTGAGTAAAATAAAGAGAATAAATATTATTGTGTGGTTACATGAATATGTCATCGGTCGCGTACATGTGATACGCCAAATATTATTTTGTCATGCCTTATAAAAGTTATTAAAGGCAAAATTAAAGCAAGAAATAATTTTGCTTATGATGATTTTGACCATGACAATTTATTATGATATAATTTTCTCCGTGAAGGAGACATTTACCATATGAATGGTATGATAAAAGATCTTGTAGTACAAAAGTTGTTAAGAACTCTGGAAAAACTAATTTGTTACTACCCGGATGAATAAGCTTATTCATGACATTGATATTGTAAAGTCTCAAAAGAAACTTTTTGAGTTTCAAATATATAAGTCAAAGTGATTGGCATATTGAGACTATAAATGAAGGAATATTGAATATCTTCATATTTCTATAATCATACCGGGTAAATATGAAAGGTTACCCGATCTTCTTTCTATTTGTACTACACAAATATAAGCATGATGCTGGAATCATATGCCACAAGTAAACTAGAGATTTACTAAAATAAATATTAATTGGCATGACCGGTTGACCATATCGGTTCAATTATGATGCAAAAAATTAATTAAGAATTACATTGACACATATTGAAGAATAGAATATTCTTCAAGAATTCTCTTGTGCTGCTTATTCTCATGATATACCAGTTAAAGGTTGGGATTGAATCCTTTGATTTCTGGAAGGAATAAAAGGTGATATATATATATGGGCCCAGTCACCTGCCATGTGGACTGTTTACTATAATATGATTTTAATAGATGCATCTATTTTATGGTCACATGTGCATTTGTTATCAACTTGCAGTTTGGTTTTTGCAAGATTGCTTGCTCAAATTATTAGAGCACAATTCCAGAATATAAATTATGATGATTTATCATAATAATACTGGTTTAAATCCAAGTTGGTTTAGCAGAAATTTTATGCCTCCAATTATAGCTAAATCATTGGTAATGAGAACAAAACTCCCAAAAACGAATTTTGGTATGAGATTTATTATTTAATATACAGCAGCACGTGTACGCATCTAGCCAAGTTATAAAAATTTCTCCCTATCACAATCGGTTCAGGGTCAGGAACCAAATAATTTCTATATAGAAATATGGATGTGCTATATGATTTAATTATGCCACCAAAATGCACAAAGATGAGTTCCCAAAGATGGTTGGGAAATGTGTTGGTGATCCCAACATTAGGGGGAGAAAATGGGCAGCTGAGAAAGTGATACGTGAAATGAATTATTATGAATACATATAGATCCTCGTACAAGAAAATATAAACTTGAAGTTCAAGTGATAATTCATTTACAAATTATTGCCAGACGCATTTGCTGACCCAAAGCTAAATATTATATTTCAGCTACTAATGCTCCAAATAGAATAAAGTCCATAAGGGACAGAGTCTATGACACGCATGAAGTGTAACAGACCAATCGGTCCAAAGATAAAACTCCTTGAAGAATGAGAGGGGCAAATATTCAAAATGGTCATAATAAGGAGGCAAGTGCTCTAGAAGAGCACCACGACATAACACTTCGTAAGACCTCATGTGAGAGGCTCAGGTACCTGAAAATAATGAAATAAAGAGATCTCAATAAGTTATGTCTTTATTGGGTAATAATGGAACCGACATAAAATGATTGTCGACGATATTGTTAATATAATGTAGCGCTCAATATGATTAATATTGACGAGGATCTTGAGATCAAATCTGTCATGAAATTTGGACGGATAAAAGATTGGCCAAATAAAAAATACGCAATGAAATTGACTTCACTTGAAAAATGTGAAGTTGGACGGATAGTCCAATACCTGAAAGTATAAAGTCAATTGAGGTATAAATGTGTTCTTGTGCGAAAGGTTCAAGTCGATAGACATAAAGACGACTTGTGGCATAAGAAAATTAATAAATATCCTCACATTGATTATATGGAGACATGTTCTCTTATAGTGGATATAGTCACTTCAGGTTTTAATCTGGCAATATATGAAAAACTTGATATGTGTATTGTGGATATCATTGAAAGATTTAAATTGTCTTGGAGCATATTAAGGTTTCCAAGAAATTTATTAAATAAGCTTCAAAAATCCTTATACGGATTGAAACAATCAGGGCCCATGTGGTATAATCGCCCGAGAGAATACTTGTTGAAAGAAGGGTATAAGAATAATTCAATTTGTCCTTGTGTCCTTATAAAAGGATATGGATTTGAATTTGTTATAATCGCCATGTATGTTGATGATTCAAATATCATTAAAACTCTCGGAGAGCTTCCTAAAGCAGTAGACTGTTTAAAGAAAGAATTTGAAATGAAAGATCTTGGAAAGACAAAATTTTGTCTTGGTCTACAAATTGAATATATGAAAGATGGAATTTTTGTCGTTCAATCAGCATACACTGAAAAGATTTTAAAGAGCTTCTATGTGGATAAAGCACATCCACTAAGTACCCCGATGGTTGTGAGATTACTCGATATAAATAAAGATCCACTCCGACCTTATGAAAATAATGAAGAGCTTCTTGGTCCTAAAGTACCATATCTTAATGCAATTGGTGCGCTAATATATCTTGCTAACACTACAAGGCATGATATAACTTTTTCAGTTAATGTCTTAGCAAGATATAGCTCCGCTCAAGGAGAAATTGGAATGAAATCAAGCACATATTACGTTATCTAAGGGGGATTACCGGTGTGGGCTTATTTTATGGCAATGATTGCAATACTGATCTTGTTGGTTATGTCGATGTGAGGTATTTATCTGATACACAGAAGGCTTGATCTCAAACATGTTATGTGTTTACATGTGTGGCACTGTCATATCTTGGCGATCGACTAAGCAATCAATCGTGGCTACTTCTTCTAATCATGCTGAGATAATTGCTATTCATGAAGCACGTCAAGAATGTGTATGGTTGAGGTCTACTATACATCTTATTCGAGATAAATGTGGTTTGAAGTGTGATAAACTACCCACAGTTTTGTATGAAGAAAATACAACATGCATAGCCCAATTAAAGGGAGGATTCATAAAGGAGTTAGGATAAAGCACATTTCACCTAAATTATTGTTCACACATGATCTTCAAAAGAATGGTGATATTAATGTGCAACGGATCCGTTCAAGTAATAATATGGCTGATTTTTTCACCAAATATCTATCGGCGTCAACCTTCAAGAAACTAGTGTATAAGATTGGGATACGAAGGCTCAACGATGTGAACTAATGATCTCATCAGGGGGAGTTAATACGCGTTGTACTCTTTTTCCCTTACAAGGTTTTATCCCATTGGGTTTTCCCTGCAAGGTTTTTAACGAGGCAACCAAAAGGTGTATTTCTAAATATGTGTACTCTTTTTCCTTCATTAGCATTTTTTCCCATAGGGTTTTTTCCTAATAAGGTTTTAACGAGACACATTATTTATGGACATCCAAGGGGGAGTGTTATGATAAAAATCAAAATATGGTGGATGTCTACTCTTCCTCCATGATCTTTCTCTCAAATGGTTAATGACATATTCAATGACATATTTTCTATGTTCAATGACATATTCCATGACATATTTTCTTCACTTTTCATGCCTATATAAAGGCCTTGTAATAGATAGGAAAATACACACAATTGAAGAAGAAAATCTCTTCCTTCTCTCTATCTCTATTTCTTGTTCATGTTTTACTAAATTGCTTTTATTTCTTGTTCATGTTTTACTAAATTGCTTTTATTCCATAACAGAACTAGAATACTACATATAAAATTTTCAACTAGACATTCCTAATTCAAATCCCATACTTTAGATGCAAAAACATACAATATATTATCTCAAGGGTCAACACTTATAAATTCGAACTTTGGAACCAAAATAAACATATTATCTAAGTTATAAAAAAATGAATACACATTGTATTTAAACACTAGCCCGCAAGAATTGTATTTTAGTATTATTTTACCTTTTGTTTTGCCATTAATTGTTAAATAAAGGGGCTGGGAATCTTCCCTTTCATTCTTTCAAGCACGTAGTTCAACTTTTAAGAATACAGTAGGATTTAACTAATATATTCTGAACATGCAACTCAGAGTGATTAAGGGTCAAAAACTGAAGTTTGACTACCACACTACTCAAGAAAAAGGATTTTAGAAGTAGAACATTTGATTCCAAAAGGTAAAATGTACTGCAATCCTCAATATTTTATTTAATTACATTTCCCTCCCAAAGGTCTTATATATATATATATATATATATATATATATATATATATATATATATATATATATATATATATATATATATATATATATATATATATATATATATCAAATTCATAAAAATTTTCAACTTAATGAGATGCAATTAACTCTATATATGATTATCGAATGCTATAATTTGACAGAAGATTTGGTAAAAGTAAAGAATGGTCCTAACTCTTGCTTGTAATATGAGATGTTTAGTACTGTTGTGCCAAATGTACCAATACCCAAAGATGGGGGAGCTTAAATGCTCTTTTTTAAACTTCAGGGGGGATATTCGAATTAGCTAATTTTCACTATCAACAAAAATAAAATCCAATCAAATAACTTTCATGACCTCTATGAAAGCTATTTGACAAGCTATAAGGCTAACTAGAGAAGACAAAATGTCAATAATTTATTCAATCAAATAACTCCAAATTGATGATTAATTTGAATTTTAAAGTCATACCAATTAAGCAGATAGACCAATATCATGAAGTTTAAAAATAAACTAGGTGGAGAATTATGAACAATTCTAATCATACTGCGCAAGTTGAAATTCAATTATTCTTATCATAATCACTTCCTCCGTTTGGCTTTCACTTTCTTATTAAAATTTTCACTTAATTATTTCTTGTTAACTATAGGAAAATAATAAACTTTTTTTATATATTACTATATCCAGAATATTACCAATTATCCAACATCAAGGTATCGCAAAAGCATATAGTCTAGTCATATCAGCGAGAGACTTTCACATCATAAGTGGATGTATTGTCCTATTTTTCTTTTTTACTTCACTAATATGCCTATGTAATATAATTTTCTTAATTTTTCTTTTTTTAAAAAAAGAAAACAATAAATGTTAAAAAGTTTGAATTTTAGGAAGTTTCATCCCCAAGCAAATGAGGATGAGAAACAAGAAATTTTCAACTTTCAAACAAGAACTATATTCCATATACTCACTTCAAAGAGATGAATGATCAGACCAGGCTGGACTGACCAGTGATCACATGATCATATAATAGATAAATTTCAAATAATATCAAACCCTATTTATCCCATTCTTTTTCCTCAAAACTCACGTGGGTTGCACCCCCCCTTTATTTTTTCATTTAAGTAGAAAAACTCACCCCCAATTACCCCCACTACAAAACAAGTAAAAATTTGAACTGAAGAAATCTATATGAATATGAAGGTGCGGGGGAATCTTATAATGCATGTAGTTGGGTCACGAATGTTGTCATGCACAATTCAAAAAATTGAATTAGGAAAAAGAAAAAGATAATCAGAAGGTTAAGGAAGAAATGAAGAAGAAAAAAAAGAGAGGCAAATATGGGTCCAAGAATTTAAAGTAAATGCATATAGTGTCACTTCTCTCACTATTATTACCTTGCATAGTCGTAAGGGCAGCCCGGTATGCAAGACATTTCGCGTCTATGCAAGATCCGAATAAAGATCACACGTTTAATGATGTGATATAGACAACCTACCCTAATATAAATATTAGTGCGTTATATAGTTGTGGTGAGTATAAACCTAGTATAAAATACATTATTTTTTAAAAGGAATATTATTTCCTATATATATATCTAATCAAATATTTAAAAGAAAAAAAACAATTTCGATTACACTTGTGAAATAATATCTTATTCTAGTTTCCAAATATTAGTCAATTCGATGAACTGAATTTGTTTCAAAATATTTGACATTTTAAAAAAACAAAAAGTCCCTTAATTACTACTTTATTCTTTTTCGAATCTAGCTTACTACTCCAATTAATGAAGTGTTAATTAAGTTAAATATTTAATAAAGAGATTAATGATGGTTTATATAAATAATTGTTAAATTAAAACTATCCAATGGCATTACAACAACAACAATAGATTAAGTGTTATCTCATAAGTGAAGTTTGAGAAGAGTGGTGTGTGCTCAGTCTGCGAAGGGTATTGTGTACTTCTTTCAAGTTTGAACATACTTAGAGAAATTATTGTCAACGCCACTACTACCATTACCTTATCATCAAATACTATACACACTGTAGAAAGCATTATACGTACGCTATAAGAAATGAAAGAGAAAGTGGGGAATGATGAGTGTAGTTTCTACTATGCCATTAATTATAGTCTCATGGAATTCAGCGTTATTTTTTCAAACTTCTCCTTCATACCCGCGCTCAAAAGCAAGAATCCGTTGATTGTTTTAACACCACTTCCCCCCCCTCCCCCCCTAATTATACTCCCCCTAATTATACCCCACACAGAAACACCAAAACATCAAGAAAAATAATTCAAGAAAACTCACCCCCTTTTAAACAAGAGAAAAAATATGCTCTTTTGAACACTTCACCCCCACCCCACCCCCACCCCACCCCCACCCCATAAACCCACCACCCCCTTTTTGCTCTATATCAAGAATATCACCATTTTAACAGCCAACCATAAAAATACAATCTTTAAGGTTTCATATACCTTTAGATCTACGTTACTATAACATAACCCCATAATTCATAAACCCCAAGATTGTTTCTTTTTTCATGTTCCCAAATCTCGAGGTAACATAAATTTTATCCTAATTCGGATTCTATGGATGTTGTTTAAACTTTCTTGGGGCAAAAAAGGTGGTCTAAATTTGAGTTAAAAGTCAGAATCCTATGCAAAATAAATTGATACTTCAATGTATTAAAATGACCCCAAGATTGTAATTTTTCTTGTAATTAGCTGTTGAAGAAGTATTTAGAGTGTAAAGAGAAGTGAAACAGTTTCCCTTTTTGCAATACACCCTTTTTGTTCTTTTTAAATATCATTCACCTAAAAGGGTCTCTTTTTTACTATAGCATGTGAGTGTTGAGGGAGCAGAGAAGTGAAGTATGCAACAGAATATGAAGAAAAGTTCAAATAGTGGTGAAGCTGCTAAACCTAAAGAAAGACATATTGTTTCTTGGTCTCAAGAGGTTTGTGATTATTGGGTTCCTTTTTTTTTTAATTGTGTTTTTGGATTTTGTTATTTTTGGATTGCTGTATTCGGATTTTTTCAAGAAATGATTTTTTGGATTTTTTTTTTTGTGTTTTATGATGTTGGATTGTTGTATTGATTGGATTGTAAATATGAGTTGAGCTTAAATGGAGAAGTGAGGATCCATATAGCCGACCCCAACTTGTTTGGGACGGAGGCATAGTTGTTGTTTCTGTTATTGATTTTGTTAAATTGGAATTACTGTATTGGGATTTTTGCAAGAAATAATTTCTGTTAATTTTTTTGTGTTTTAAGTTGTTGGATTGTTGTATTGATTGGATTTTAAACATGAGTTGAGCTTAAATGGAGAAGTGAAGATCAGTATAGCCGACCTCAACTTGTTTGGGACGGAGGTTTAGTTGTTGTTGATTTTGGAATTACTGTATTGGGATTTTTGCAAGAAATGATTTTTCTGTTAATTTTTTTGTGTTTTAAGTTGTTGTATTGATTGGATTTTTGATATGTAGTGGATTTTTGATATTTTGAGTTGCAGGAGGATGATATACTAAGAGAGCAAATTCGAATCCATGGAACTGACAAGTAATTACTTTTTACCCTATTTGATTTTTCTTTCAACTTTATGGAGAAATTTAAGTGTGTATGTGATATTAGTTCTGATAATACAAATTTATTTTCTGGTGTGTTATTGTAGTTGGACGATCATAGCATCGAAGTTTAAGGATAAAACAACAAGGCAATGCAGAAGAAGGTTAGTTAAAAATGTGTTCTTGATATTAGCTACAATTACTCTGTGTTTCTGTTTTCCCTTTTTCTTCTCTTGGTTGGTATTTTAAGGTGATATTATTTGAAATATCTGCAGATGGTTCACTTATTTAAACTCTGATTTCAAGAAAGGGGGATGGTCACCTGAAGAAGATATGCTTTTATGTGAGGTAAAAATGATGCTTTTCTTGATTGCTTCTTTTTTATATCGCGCTTCCATCACTTTCACTTATTTTTGCATTTTGGGCTTAACCGTGGATTGTGTTTGATTGCTGCTATTTTCTATTTCAGCCCATTTAAGTTCTGGTTAGCTATGTTGCTCTACTCTCCGAAAATATCGATGGGTGCGTGTCTGATCCTCCAAAAATAATGCATTTTTGGAAGATCCGTCACAGGGTGCAGCAGCTATTTTGGAGAGTCCGTGCAACATGGCTGGTTAGAAATTGTCTTGTGATCGAAATCTAGATATCTGATAGAAAAAGAATATTATTTGCAGGCTCAAAAGATTTTTGGTAACAGATGGACTGAAATTGCCAAGGTGGTTTCAGGAAGGTAATAGCATTGTATTTTGTTATTATTATTGTTGTACTTTTCAGCATTTAGTTGGAAAAAATAAGTATTCACCTGATATTCTTGGTTTTCTAAATGCAGAACGGATAATGCTGTGAAGAATCGATTCACTACACTGTGCAAAAAGAGAGCTAAACATGAAGCTTTGGCTAAGGAAAACAGCAATTCATTCGTTAACCTAAATAACAAGAGGGTTATATTTCCAGATGGTCTCAATATTGACAACATAACAGAAGCTGCTGCTCCTTTTAAAAAGCTGAGGTAAAAACGGATAAAGAAAGATTTAGCTATGGTTTGGAGAGAGAGAGTCTTCAATATATCACTATGTTGTTGTGATTTAGCCAATATAACACTATAGTTTTGTGATGTAGGACAAGCCACATCTCAGATGTCCGTCAAAATTGTGACAGCGGAGAAAAATCTTTTGGTGATTGTGGAACTACACATCCACTACTAAGACATCCATTTGCAGTACTTGCTCAAAACTTTCGTAACGCTGGGAAAAGCTTGGCATCTCATCAGCAGACGACTGAAAATGGTAATTAACCCTGACTGATAAAAGAAATTGGTAAACGACCATTTATTAGTACAGTGAACTGTCTGATCTATTAAGTTGAACACATATCTAACTCACTGTTTTTGGATTTTTAAGACAACAAAACTCAAGGAACATTCCTTAAGAAAGATGATCCAAAGGTACAAGCTTTGATGCAACAAGCGGAGCTGCTAAGCTCACTGGCTATGAAAGTTAATACAGAGAATACAGATCAAAGCCTTGAAAATGCTTGGAAGGTGAGGTCTATGTTCTTTGTACGGTTAATACACTTATGCTTTTGGAACGAATTGATGTACCAGGTGATACTATAGAGGAACCATCATTAACAATAACACCCCTAAAGCTCTTTTTCTCTCTATTCTGGTCCATGCCATTCAAAATAATTGCGGAATACACTTTAGTTTCATGATTCATTCCTTACAGCAAAAATGGGAGAACCATTGTTCAGCTCTCCGACTACATGAGAGACAGAGACAGCTTGAGCTGCTTATGATATATTTCTGCAAATATCCAGCTGTCCCTTAGCCTTGGCGTAATTGGTTAAGTTGCTGCCGTGTGACCAGGAAGTCACGAGTTCGAGCCGTAGAAACGGCCTCTTGCAGAAATGCAGGGTAAGGCTGCGTGCAATAGACCCTTGTGGTCCGGCCCTTCCTGAACCCCGCGCATAGCGGGAGCTTAATGTACCAGGCTGCCCTTTATCTAGCTCTGTCCCTTGTGTTTCATGGGTGTAGAAATGGTTCTGCACTTAATCTGCAGAAACTCTAATGGAAAAGCTTGAATATTTTTTCAGATACTCCAAGATTTTCTTCGTCAAACAAAGGAAGGTGATATGCTCAAGTTCCAGATCCCTGAGATGAATCTTGGACCTGATGATTATAAGGATCTGATAGCAGATTCAAAGAGCAGTAATGAAGGCAGTCGGCCATCTTGGAGGTATTGACGATGCAACCTCACATTTCTAACGATGCTCAGCTTATCCCATAGCCATTGTGTCTAAAAATGTCGTTGTGCAGGCAACCTGCTTTATCTGAAGATTCAGCTGGCAGCTCTGAGTATAGTACTGGATCAACTCTGCTATCCCATGCGCTGGCTGATAAAACAGAAGAAAGCCAAGCCGAGGTGTGCGCGCACCATCAGGATATTGAATCTGAATTACGAACTTCTCAGATGAGTGATCAAGGTGCGGTGATGTGATTGCATTATCTAAATTAAGAACTTCAAAAATATTTCTTTTAGTTTAACAGCCATAGGAGTTGCTTTACGCTGATACTTGTGGTGATTGCATTATCTCAGATACTTTGCCAGTTCGTGGTGAAGAAAAAGTGAATGATGGACCAGCTACAGCTGAATGTGAATTTCTGGATACAGATTTCACTTCTCCTCTTCAAGTAACTCCACTGTTCAGATCTTTAGCTGCAGAAATTCCCACCCCAAAGTTTTCGGAAAGTGTAAGCAATCTATGCCTTGTTAATATTAAACCAGTTCAATGTAAATGTTTTGCTAAAGAGCTTCACCATCAGTGCATTTAGATAATGGATCAAATTGGACTTTTATGCATGGGTAATATGGGTGTATTGGAGCAACAAAAGACAAATCAATTCAACTGAAAACGTAGTTTACTTTTGCCTCAGTTGGTTAGTTCAAAAGCTCAAGAGAAATTGTGCTTCTTTTGTTTTGTTTTTGGTCTTTTCCATTTTGTGTCTCCTTAACACAAATCTGAATCCTTGTTATCTAGAGTGCTGTGTATCATGCTTCATTCTATATAAAAAGAAAAGGAAGAGCTGTAAATATATTATCATAAATTCAGCAAAGTTCAAGGCATCTGTTGTCAGCTCAAATTTATTGAGAGAACAAAAAAGAATAAGAAGCACTAAAAAGGAAGAAGGAACAGAGCTGGACTGAAAATATATGTATGACATGCAACCCCCAAAATCTTTTGAGTAAACTGAAGATGTCTGGTATTTCGACCTAATGCAGTTATCTGATTTTAAGACCTCACAAATCTTTGCCAGAACGCAATTTCTTAGATATGTGCTAATATCTGCTTGTTACTTATGTACTAAATGGCCGAAAGAAAGAAAATCAGGCTTTTGGAGGTTACTGATCGTCTTTTATGTGTTGATATATGTGAGTTTACATATACTGGTAAACAGAATTTCTTGCCAAAACCTTGTAAGTTTACTGTTCCTTCGCTTAGTTAACCTAACTTCCAAAAGCAGAATTCAACAAAAACATCATACCCAATGACATCCTAGAAGTGGGGTCCGGGGAGGGTAGTGTGTACGCAGCCTTACCCCTTCGTTTGTGAAGGTAGAGAGGCTGTTTCCAATAGATCCTCGGCTCAAGGAGCTTGCAGCAGAATTGATTTTGGGATATAAGCTGCTTCCTCATCATTATCTCTTACACTTTCCCTTCTTTCACAATCTTGATCTCCTTTCTAGTCTGCCTTAACCATAATGATTCGCATCCAAATTCTATTCTAGCTAGTTTGCCTTATTTTTGAAAGACGTGCTTATATTAGATGCAAACGGATTACAGAATTCCTCTTTTAAAATTTTAACCCCTATAAAGATTTAGAAAGTGTGATAACAAATCCAATCAAACAGTAAGTTGTTTTAGTTAATTTTATTTCTTCATCATATGCTTAGAATGCAAGTCTGAAGATTACTATTTTCATCGATTGGATTAAGGTCACATTCTTTCTTGATTTTTGGTGATCTGGAAACTGTTCTGAAGTTTGGGTTGCCTTTTACATTGACATGTCTATTTCATGTAAATCGCGATGCATGATTTCATTTGCCTTTCTCTTTGACCTTAACTAATTTATGTGAAGTCAAGTGTGAGGCAAGACTAAGATTAACATTTTTTTAATTGTTTTTTCAGGAGAGGCAGTTCCTATTGAAAACACTTGGAGTGGAGTCCACATCCCCGTATCCAGGCACAAATCATACACAACCTCCATCGTGCAAAAGAGCCCTCCTTCACAGTCTATAACCAACTTTACTGATCAAACCTTACACAGATTCTGTGGCGGGCAGAATCACCATAACTTTGATCAACAGTTTTTATTATATGGAGTCTACTCAATTTTTTGGAGTTCTTTTTGTTTGGATTGCAGTCACTACGACCTGAGTTTTTTTTCAAGAGGCCTTGGAAGATCTGGTCTGCATCCTAGAATGCAATGGAGGCATTCTAGCTTTTTATCTGGAGATCTGACAGATGATCTGCATCCTTTTCGGAGTTTCCGACCCAATACTCACAGTATCTAGTGTGCTTTTTTTTATTGTTTCTCATTCTTTTGTGTGTTGTTATGGAACCCGAATGGGGGTATTCGATGTTCCATAAGTTTTCGGCTATTGATTAGCTAGTTGTACAGAACAAACATTGTACTTACAAATTGGCACCTCGCCAAAGTTTATAGAGAATATTGAAAAAAGAGAGAAAAAAAAAAAAAAGAAGAAGGAAGAAAACATAGAGAGAGCTAGGAGGATCAATAAGTTGAATTGGCCTTCTATGTCAGTTTCTTTTCATTTATTTTGTGTGTAGATGTTGTATAATAAGCTTCTAGGCTGTTCAGAGCTTTTTTTCTTTGCCTGATCTACATGTAATGTAAAACATACTTTATTTGATTGGAGAATGCAATATGGTTCGTGTGTGCAGACATTTTTCTTCTCCTGCTCTACTTGTCTGAGATAGTAAGATTGCTCATTGCTGTGGTACTGTTACAGGTAATGCTGACTGCAAATGAACAGTTACCTTTACACAAAAACTTGTTCTAAGCACAAAACATGAAAGAGAGAGAGTTCTTACTGATAAAGATAAAGGTTGTTGCTTTCTCTGGCTTTAGACAAGAGACTTCTTCCATTCCTTCTGCTGCTGCTGTCTCTGTTTCAGAGAGATCTGTAAATGGGGGTGGAATCTTGTGGGGAATGAGGGGTCTGAGAAATCTGCTGCTTATTTAAATTGGTCAGCAGTTGGTGGTGGTGGTGGGCAACTGTGATCATTAATAAAGCAAAAGCCAGTGGTAAAAGGGGAGGGAAGACTGTACAAATTAAAGTGTGAGTTCTACTGGCAATCACTTTCCTTCCTCTTTGTGGCTTAGACATTTAGAGGAAAGGACTAGAATGGCCTAAATAACCAGGATCAATTCTTTAGTGCACACTGTGGATGGACATAATAGTAATTACAAGTGGTCATGATGCCCAAACCATGGCCCAAAAAAAGTAAGAATCTTACATAAGAATTATTTTGAGTTACTTTTTGACTTGGAATAAGGATTGATGTTGGGTCTACCATGTCCTATTTTTGACATACCACAAGCCAAGAATTGTGCAGAATAAACAGTGTACTTACAAATTGGCACCTCCCCAAGGTTTATAGAGAATATTGAAAGCAGATAGTAGGAAAAAAACAAGAGAAGTCCTTTGAAATGTTCTATAAAACTTTACTGATGCTGTACCAGCTTCTGAGATGTTTATTCTCTGATTGCTAGTATGAAACAATTACAAAAATGGGCTAGCTAACAATATACCCAGAAAAAGTAATTCATTCTACAACTGTAATTCTTTTCAGTTACATTGTCCAATGATCAAAGTGTTACCACTCCTAGGACACTGGAACTACAGCAGGAGAAAAATGGCTAATAGTACAGAACTGTATCCTCAGATAAAAAGACATAACATTTACATGGGCTTCCTCTTCTTCGACATCCTCTGCAACTTCCTCCACTTCAGGTAAATCTGGTAAGATAATCCTGAGAACACCATGACAACACTTGTCCATTGCTTTTCTGACAGTGGATTGCCACTTAAAACAGAAGATACAACTATGCTCACAAACTTGCGTGTTGTAGTGATGGTTGAGTTGGTCAGAGAACCAAATCGACTAATGGTTAGGAAAATGAAGTTCTGTCCCACAGCACCGCACAGGCAGTAAAGTAGAATGTCCCATGCTGCCTCTGGATGCTGCTTAGAGAACTGAACTGCCTCATAACCGCTGGCAGTTGGCCAGCCAAACATGAATATCATATTGTAAATGGTACCCCATAAATTCATTCCAAACATAATATCCCAAGCAGATGTCTTAGGATACCTGAGAAAAATGGGACAACTTAGCCAAAACTCCTTAAACGAAAGAAACAGAGTAATGTTAAACAATGACATTGAAATATATCCCTCAGCACATTTGAGGAGAAAAAGATATGTGACAACAGCCAAGTATGTGGTCTGATGATGTTCTGACGCTGTGCACGCAGTGAAGATAGTATTAGCATGAAATTTTGTTAAATCCTTGGAACATGGAACATAATTATGTTCAAATTCCTCTGCTTCTTTAGCAAATTTCAATTCGAAATCTGAACATTTCCTCCTCTATACTCAACTATGCGCCTGAATGAGATCGTTCAGGGATGAAGTTTCTATTGTTAAGCCATTGAAATCTGTCCTTTCTGAGTAACCACCTGATGTCGGATACTAGACAAAGTATCTGATTCGAGGTAATCAACTAACTCTACCCTATTCATGCTTTAAAACAAAATTAGGACATTAAAATAGGTAACACAGATTCTTGCAGTTAAGTATTTGGAAGAACAGACATATAAAAAATAAGGATTTGTTAGCCTTTATTAATACATCTTTTCTCCCCAAACTACTCCTCATTCCAGCTTGAGAGTGGTATAGATGGTATAGTTGAGAAGACTCTGTAAGGTTCTTTGGTATGTAGAGACTAGAGATATAAAAATTCAGTTCTACTCTGGATGATTTTAAGACAGTGGATTCAACTTGAGAAATACAATCCTACTGACCAAGCGTCAGTTCCATAACATAGTGTTTTACCCAGCATCGGAAAAAAATTCATGATGTGAGAGAACATTGATTTTGATTATTCAGGATGTGAGAAGTAATAGCTAAAGAGCATAAATCCAAACAAAAATTTCCTCGTAAGAACTTCAGGGAGATCACGCACAAAAAGACAGATAGGATCACAGGTAGGTGAAAATTACCTTGCTGAAATTGAATCCTGAGTAGCATTGGTGAAACCATCAAAGGCAAGGTTCAGGAAGCACAGCCCATACCCAAGTGGAGCATTTGGGTGCGCCAATTTACTAATGGTTTTAGAGCTAGTCTGAAATCAAGCCAAATACAAGAGAAAAAGTAAGGGGTACTGCACAGAAACGACCTTTGCTTTTCCTCCAATAGTTACAAGCATGTTAGAGGCAAAGGGGGAAGAAAGAAGAAAAGCTATTCATTGTACTTTAAGAATATTTAATTCAAATGTTACCTTTGAGAGAGCAAACATCGATACACCGCCAGCAACAAGTAGAGTGCACACATATTCCGGAATTGTGTATCTTATGCCATAAACTAGTGTTCCCATCAGCATTACTGCAAGGAGCAATCAAATACTGTCAAAAAATTCCACTAAAATAAACTTTGATCTCATTAACACAAAGTTGGACTGGCAATTTCAGTTTTTAAATGATAAAAGCACATACTTCTAAATCCTTTTTCCGATTACCTACTTCTAAATCCTTTTCAATTGCCTAAACCATCCCACATACACCCTCGGTGCTCTTTCAATCAGAAATTCAACAATATATTATTTCTTTTTCCTTCAAAAAAACTCTAAAAACTCCATGGCACTTTCAACAAAAAGAGAAATCACATCTAATATTCTCTCTTGATTGACAACATACTCAAAATCATACTTAAAAGAAAGAACATTCATGTAAGTTGCAAAGATGCTTTCTTACTGACATACCAGGAATCATTTTCGATGATTTTGCCAGGACCTGTAAGTGAAATTGACCTCATTACAATTCATTTGAAGAAAAAATGAAAAAAGAAAACAACCATCAAGGTTCATCAACTAACATTAATTCATCAGCCACTTCTAGAAATTAGAACATTAACAAGGCTCATGCATTTCTCTCAATCCTTAGAAAACTTCAAGAGATCCTAAAACGCTAGTTTAGGGTTCAAAAAGTTTTGAGCAGACACCGGATATAAAAAAACAAACAAGAATTGGGCATACTTGTGCAGGATAGCTAATGTACTTTAGCGCTTCAATCCCCATTGCGGGACCGATAGTATTTGTAATACCAGCACTCCAATAACTCCACCAAGGAGCACCACCACTCTTCCCATTAGACCAAATCTTAAGCACTGCAACAAAAAAGCGTACTTAATTACTTAACCAGTTATGCTACTCGCGCTTGTTCTCGTGTACATTATAACAGAGAATCGTTGAACATGCTCTATAAACTTACTTATAAATGACCATACCAAGCAAACTACATTCTGCGCAAGGTTTAGGAATGCCAAGTGTTCAAACCTCTCGTTGTTAGGACCAAACCGTTTCGTTGACCTAAAATCCAAGCATAAAATATTAAAATCAACCAAATAAATAAAAGGAAATGTATGAATACAAACTCATTACACAGCTAAGTTAAAGGAAAACACCAAAACTTGCATCAAATGCACAAATCACAAGCACATTGTACTAAAATTAGAACCTTTAAGATAACTCCAAAAATTATTACTTCTAGTCATTTTGTAACATTCTCCATACTAAAGTTAAATTTCATGGATGACACTCCTTTTATCCCAATTTATGTGATTGTGTTTGACTAGGCACCAAGTTTAGAAGAACAAAGACTTTTAAAACTTGTGGTCTGAAATAAGCTATCAACATTTGTGTGGCTAAAAATCATATTACTAAGGGTAAATGAGATGTTTAAAATTAAATTATTTCTAAATATATTAGGAGTCATTCCTTCAGGGACATATTAAAAATGCAAGTGAGTCACATAAGATGAGACAGTAATAACATTTAGCAAAAGCAAGTTTTACCAATTTGATCAATTATATTGAGAATTAAACGTCAATTTTTTCAAAGAATAATTTTTTAAAAAAAACTTGCACTAAATATCATGAATTCGCTAACATTAAAAAAATAGAACAAATCATATGACTAAACGAAGCTTAAAAAAGAGAAAGAGATGAGAAATGCTATACACAGTCTCTTGAAGAACGCCTTGGTAAATATAAGCGGACCAAATACCGGCGACACAGAAGGCCAGGACAAGGACACGGCGGAGACCGGCGCCGTGGGATTCCATTTTGAAAATGTAGTCGGAAAAAGCTCAGATCCAAGTAGCCACGTCACTTCTCTGGCGTATTTTCCGACAATCACACGCCGCCGCCGGCGAAAGAGTGAAAAGAGGTTGATGAGAAAAGAATCGAAGCCTGTGTATGTTTTCGCGGTTTCTCTTTTTAACTGCCGGTTTTTTATAGAAACAGCGATTAGTTGTTGAGCGGAATATATATATGGCGCGTGGGATCTTTGCTACGTATGTGATTACACGTGGAGCGTTTTTATTAGTTAAGGTGACTTCAGAGCGACAGGTTATTGGCTGAGTAGACGCGTAAATTTGACCCAACGTTAACGGCAAAAAACTTGAAGAGAAGTATTAGCAACCCGCTTGGAAATCTCTGTCTTTTTTATAAAAATCAGCTTATTTTGAAAATTATTTTATTTTAAAATTATTTCTCTCAAAATTTTTTTTTGGCAAGAAGTAGTTTATATTTGACTAATTAATTTAAAAAGTATTTTTAAATAGCAATTAGTGTTTGACCAAACTTTTAAAAACTGTTCCTAACTGTATTTTTCTTAAAAGTGCTTTTCAAAAAAGTATTTTTGGAGAAAAATTACTTTTTTCTATTTTTCCAAACTGTCTCGGCTTATCTTCAAAAAAAAAAAATTCTTCCAAAAACTTAACCAAACACCTCAATTTTTTTTTTTTATAAAACACTTTCTAAAAAAAAGCATTATTCGCCCAAAAAACTTTTTTTGGCCAAACAAGCTATTAGTCCCTCAAATATGGATAGATTCTAATTTTATCATTGTAATTTATGATTAAGTACATGTAATACTTTTTTTAGTAAAAAACTGTAAATATTACCATAACAAAAAACTTACTACTGTTGTGAAGGCAATGAGTGACTCGGTGAAGGACATATTTGGAGATTTGGGAAATTATGCGTGGGACCCATTTTGAGTGTAGACAGGTGCTCACTGCGTGAAGTGCAACCTGAGAAAATGAGTTATAAATACAGTAAAAAACGGAGTCCATTTTTAGGCTGAAGTTGTCAAGTGTTAAGCTCTCTCATCTCTGTTCTCCTTCTATACTTCTCATCTCTGTTGTTGTATCAGTCTAATACTCATTGCCTTTCTTATTAGGTTTCTGCTGTCCTATCCTTACTTTCGTTAGCATATCTGTTGTAATCACAATTAGTGTTGAGCTAATACAGTCAGTTGGTTTGGTGTGAAATCCAGTTTGTTACATTGGTACTTTCATCGATTCGGACTCCGATGACAATGGTGATACTGGATAAATTCAGTAAAGGAAACCCAGAGGGATGGGTTTATCGGGCAGAGCGTTACTTCAAATTCCTTGGTTTTTCCAAAGAAGACTGGTTACCTCTTCCATATTTTTACCTTGAAGGTGATGCTCTCGCTTGGTTTGATTGGCTATTTCGCAACAAACAATTCTGTGATTGGAGTCATTTCAAGGAGAAGTTTCTTCTGCATTTTCAAAATCCGACAGTTGCTGATTTGCAATGTATTTCGACTTTCTATTGGCTTGAATCTGCTTTCGGACCAGCCAACAAGACGAAACAAACATTCGATGCACTGTCTACTGAAGTTTTCCCTGATGAAAAGGTTAGCAGTTCTTCGGTTCCATCAACAAATTCCGAAACTCATCCTCTTCGCTCCTTAGGTTCATTCACAAACCTTCAAGTACCTGATATACATGATCCCCGCTCTGGTTTAACTGGTGGAGAGAAGTGCACACCAGTTGATGACAAGGTGTTCGACGAAATTTCCCAGAGTGACGAACCCAATCTGCATTGCCATTCTACATGCGATGAAGCACTCCTCGTTCCTCTTGTTGAACGAGATCAGCTTGTGCCCTGTGAGATTGCTCAATTTCCTTTTACTGAGATTTTATGTGTTGAATCTAAGAAGCTTTTGGCTGCACCAACCCTTCCATCTGAGATGCAACCAGATTTAGAGGATAGAGAATCTGAGGAGGCCCAGGTGTTCGATGAAATGTTAAATAGCTACTGCCCAATAGTATTTTCGAAGGCGCAATCAGTTACCTCAATTGAAATGATCGTTGAAGAAGCTACATGTGCTGAAAGCAGCAAAAGCCCAATTGTTTGCTAAAAGTCCCCGAAGAGATATGCTAGTGAGGTACGTTACTGCACCTTCCCTTGGTCACGGCCAACGGAAAATTGAATTTGAAACTTTTGAAGACATGTATCTTACTAAATTTCTCCTGGAGCCTGCGAATATTGAGAACTTATGTCTTGAGAAATTGTTTATGGAGAATGAGGACGGCATTCCAAGAAGTGACATGTTTTCGGAATGAAATGTTGTCTGATGATGAGCATGGGGAATTTACTGGGAGATTCAATGATCACCATATTTTGAATCGATTTCCATTTGATCATGGTGCTAATTTCTTATGTGTCACCATAACCTTAAGTGCAACAAATCTTTGTGTATGGGATCTAGAACTTAGTTCCGAGTTCATGCCTCTAACAGGTTCTACTAAGAAAGAGGAGACACATACATTGTTTGAAGAAATTAGAAACAAAAAGAGCTACTTATTTGCAAAGTTATATGATTGGGAGCCTGTGGGTGGAGTCGAAACGGGTGTTGAATGCAGTTGTAATTTTCAAAATTCTTGTACATCAAACAAGCTATTGTGTGAGTCTATAACACATTCCTTTTTGTATTCCTTTGATGGCACTCCTACTCAGCTTGAGGAGCAGTCCATAATTACTCAGTTGAGGAATTTCAGGAGTGGGATAATATGTTGTCACTGTGAGATTGCTTATCTAATTGTTGTGATGCATTGGTTACTAATGGAGCTCATTCATTATGAAGAAGACATCACTCGCTACAGCCCCGTATACAAAATTTTAATGATGCTTTCCTGCTGGGTTGGAGTTCCTAATTCTAAAGTTGCATCAACCTAGTAAGGTTTTGGCTCTGTTTGCTGATAAAGAAGGATGGAAGAGCAAAGCGCCAGCACATTTATTAAAGCTTGACAAAGGACTGCATTATCTCAACTTAATGGAAGAGTCTAAGCTTGAACATTATTCATCTTCCACATCAGATTTGGTTTTTATCTCAACTTTGCTAGCCTTCCCTTTGATCCCGATACACTATGGGGTGATTGGATTTATATTGAGGGGAAGTCAGCATCATGTGTTGTTTTTACTGTTGCAATGTGTAAGGATACAGGACTAGTTGGGCAGCTTGTTGCGAGCCAATGCTTCGACCTTTACCCCTATGATCCAGGAATCCCGGTTCTGCTACCTAACTCCTACGGTCCTGTATGTAGGAAGGAGGTTGTTGCCAATGTTCTGCTTGGTAATGTTTGTACATATTATTCTGTGAAGTTGGTACCTCTACCCAAAGAACTAAGTGCAGCTGCTGCAAATATTATTGAGGCCCTTGAAGATGCTGGTTGGATGACCTCAGTTCATCGTTACATAAACAAAAGGGTGCAATATTCCTTCAATCATTTTATCCCTAGTGTCAGATGGCGAGATCTATTTTCCATAGCTATAATCTCAGTAAGCAAGCTAAAACTCTGTGAAATGCCTTACCCAATGTTAACACTAGGGATGAGAAAAGGAGTTGTTCACATTGAGATTAGACTAATTTGTGTTGCCCTTTCCTGTGCATTTCTTTGCACTGATGCAAGAGTAGTGAGCCACTATGTTAAGCTTGTTGCTGATGCTTTGTTGGGTAACTTAAGGTGTAACATAAGATTGCTTTCATTGATGGCAGATGTTGATTTCCGTCACTATATTATTACGCCTCGTACCAGATGTGAAGATGTTGCTGTGAATTGCTTGTTTACTGTTGACAGGGTCAAGCGGCTATTGCTGTAATTTTTGCTTCACTCGAACCTTGCGGATAAGGTTCTTTTGAGGCAGGAGGTATTGTTGTGAACGCAATAAGTGACTCGGTGAAGGACATATTTGGAGATTTGGAAAATTATGTGTGGGACCAATTTTGACTGTAGGCAGGTGCTTACTGCGTGAAGCAACCTGAGAAAATGAGTTATAAATACAGTAAAAAGCGTAGTCCATTTTTAGGTTGAAGTTGTCAAGTGTTAAGCTCTCTCATCTCTGTTCTCCTTATATACTTCTCATCTCTGTTGTTGTATCAGTCTAATACTCATCGCCTTTCCTCTTAGGTTTCTGCTGTCCTATCCTTACTTTCGTTAGCATATCTCTTGTAATCACAATTGGTGTTGAGCTAATACAGTTAGTTGGTTTGGTGTGATATCCAGTTTGTTACAAGTACTCTCTCCGTTTCAATTTATGTGAACCTATTCCCTTTTTAGTACGTGCCAAAAAGAATGACCTCTTTCCATATTTGAAAATAATTTTCCTTTATGCAATGATTTATAATCAAATAAAATATATATACCTCATTTTACACCACAAGGTCAATTTTTTTTATTTTTTCTTAAATTCCGTACCTAATCAAATAAAGGGTATAAACTAAGAGCATCTAGAGTTCTAGACCACATTCTAGGAAGGGTGCCTAAAAAAGCTAGACCTTAGGAAGAAAAATATGAACAGCCAAAACCAACAAAATAAAATCTAGTTCTTTTTAGAACTTGACAGTTTCTAGCTTTTCTAGAACCTGTAAACATACTAATCGTCTCTCTAAGTTCTGTCTCTCTAAGTTCTTTCTGTATCTGGGAAACAATGAACTCAGTATTTACATTCAGTCATATTATCATCGTACTATATTATAAATGGAAAGCTCCTAAGTCAAATGTTAGATTACAAAAATGTCCATAAAAAATTAATTGACCATTTTGCCCTACACTATAAAGAGTAAAATTATTTTTTAAAATAAATTACAATATTAAGCACATCCATAATATGTCATTTATGCATGATGTACTTATTTACTTGCTTTTAGTGATTAAAACCCCAACGTAGCTCTTCTTGGGAGTTACTATGTTTTTTCATATGGAGTAATAATTGTCACGCCCCAAACCTGGGAGATGTGGCCGGCACCCGGTGCCATAGTTGGTTTGAGCGTACCACTCTATAACTATGAACTCTTGAGGGGTAACCCTCAACATAGGTCGACGAGGCCTACCTTACAAATCAAGGTCGGCGAGGACGCTATGAATGTCTACAACCAGCAATACCAAACTAACATGTACACATGCCTGGCAATGCCACAATACTGATATACAAAATATATAGGACTCGTCTACAAGCCTCTACAGATATCTGTAACTGCATCGGACATGGTCTCGATCTACCCATCAAACATGTATATATAAAATGGACTCCAAGGCGGCCTGGTAACTCCGGGAAAGTGGAGCTTACCAACCAAGCTGATGTTTGGCTCTGTCTATTGGGATTGTCTATCTTGCTCTCTATCAAGACCTGTAGGCATGAAATGCAGCGTCCCCAGCAAAAGGGACATCAGTACGAAATAATGTACCAAGTATGTAAGGAAACAGAATAATTGAAAGCTGAAACTAAACTTAAAATATAATAACTGAAAGTACCTGGGAGTCAAATATAATTGAAGATATGCTTACCTGCTGATACTGACTCATCTCTCTCAATCTAACAAGTAAAATTGATGTCTGGCCTTATAAGGCTCGGAGGGTAACTGCTCTGTCGTAGTAGACTCGCTCATAGGCGCTCGACCATACTAGGCTCTATATCTCGGCCATTCTGGGCTCGCTCATAGGTGCTTGGCCACAGTCATCTCGATATATAACTTACCATCTGATCAGAGGTTTTCCAATAGGGGTCTACCCACCGATTATAGCTTGGTAGTGGTGAAAATACTATAATACTTTATATATATAAATTCTCTACTCTCCTGACTGAAAGAAGACAATACTTAACTGAATATAAAGTCCTGGTAAGGGAGAATACTATAGCTTATGAGACTAGGATAATGTACATAAATCAGGAATAAGAACTTCTCTTTATGCCTCGTTATGAAACGCATGTAGTTACGGGATCATGCCAAAACGAAGAAAAGGTTTAGCCTTAACATACCTTATCACAATCTGTCTAATAACCACATTAAACTCGTCTCCTTTCACCTTAATCTACAATAACGATAACAATACTACCATCAAGTTATGGAAGGTACAACTATCACACAACGAACGACAAGCTTATGTTATAATAAAATGGGCAATATCTCCTTTATAATCTTTACTTCCTCCCAATTCGACATAACATAACCAACAACAATAACAACATTAATACATCATTTTCCAACCTTATATCCATCACAAAATACCACAAAACAGCCCACACACCCCAATTAGTTCATACATTAAACGACAACCCTAGTAGTGTCAAACAACCCGAAAATGTAACACCGAACGACCGACCAGCCTCCCTGCCATTATGTGGTATTTCTCCAAACCATTTCTCTTCCCAAAATCCATAAAAATAGTAGCAAAAGAGACAACCCAACAGCAACACGGAATAGCCCACAAAATAGTCCCACAAGTTCAACAACTAAAAATTGATTTTTCAGTTTACAGTAAACACGCTTCGACTTGTCTTTTCTTTCATATTGAGCAACATAACTAACAACATATAATTAAGCCTCTTCTCCTATAAAACAACCATGAATTCAACTTAAAAATAAGTTTATAACCAGCCAATAGTGATGCAACAACAAACATCATACCACTCTTTCAAAACTCGCTAGGTCTAGTCTTTACGATTGAGTTACAACTCGTACAAGCATAGCTAATGGAAGGGGAAGCATAAATTTACCTTAGACTGAGTAGAACCCACGAAACCTAGCTCTTCTTCATCCAAAATCAGTCCCCCAATGCAGCTAATAGAAGGATAAAGAGAAACTAACATGTTGTCCGGTGTTTTCGGCACTAGAATCACATCGTAACACTCAAAATAATCTAGGTTTTGTGTGAGATTTTTGGGGAGGAGTGTCACAACCCTAAACCTGGACTCGGTCGTGATGGTGCCTCTCGTGAAGACAAGGCCAGCCAACACTTTCCCATTTCAGTTTTAAGCAATTTAACAATAAGAATTAAGTCTAAAATATAGTAAATAATCCAAAGGTAAGCAGTGAACATTACAGTTTGCGGAAGTAAAACCCAACACAGCCCGATTACGGCGTGTCACTAGTCATGAGCATCTATCAATTCTAATACAAGTCTGAAAAGTCTACAAAGCTATTACAAGTCGCTAATAAGGGATAAGAAATTAGATAAGGGGGAAAAACACGGGACTGCGGATGCCAAACAGCTACCTCGTGAACTCCGAAGTCTGCCGGGAGCTCTCAACTCTCGCTAGCAGGATCAACAATGCCTGAATCTGTACACGGGGCGCAGAGAGTAAAGTGAGTACTCCAACTCAGTGAGTAATAATCATAAATAAAGACTGAAAGCAAGAAATCACGTAAGGCACATTACAGGCTATAATAAAACAGTAAAAGCCAGTAAAAATAGTAAATCAGTGAAGATAAGTAAAGTCATTTAGTTCAGTTTAAACTTCATGAAATGCCTTTTTAACAATTAAGCAGATAAATGACAGGTAACTAGGAAAGATAAGCACATAAAGGATCGTCCCTCGGGCAAGATCATAGAACAATACCAGCCCTTCGGGCTATCTCTCACATCACAATGGGTGCACGCGCTCACTAGGGGTGTGCAGACTCCTAGAGGGGCCCCTTACAGCTCAAGCGCAATATCAAGCAATCTCATGGCATCATCACTAGGCTATCGGTCGCATATCAATAAGCCACCTCGTGGCGTACAAATCTCAGGCCCTCGGCCTCATAATCATAACCAATGTTTCCTCACAACATAGGCCACCGGCCTTACTCAGTCAAAATCTCGCAAGCCACTCGGGCAATAATAAAACATGATGCTCAGCCCAGAATATCATTTAAGTGTTAAAACAGAGTAAACATGGCTGAGTTATTAAAACAGTAGAATATAGCATGACTGAGCACAAGTATAAAGTCAAAACAGTGAGGAAATATCAATAAAAACCCCTAAGGGTTCAAATAGTTGGCACGAGGTCCAAATATGGCATTCAGCCCAAAACATGATAGTAGCAAATAGTTTTCAATCAAATACGCGGTAAAACAGTCATTCGGGATGGACTAAGTCACAATCCCCAATAGTGCATGACCCCACGCTCGTCATCTAGCGTGTTCGTCACCTCAATATAGCACAACGATGTGCAATCTGGGGTTTCATACCCTCAGGACATTATTTACAATCATTACTCACCTCAATCTGATCTAAACTCTAGTCCGCGATGCCTTTAACCCTCGAATCGGCCTTCACTCACATTGAATATATCCAAAATTAGAATCACGGCGTCAAAATATGCTAAGGGAATGAAACCCAAGCGAAAATAATCAATTTACAACATAAATCCTGAAATTACCAAAACTCGACCCCCGGGCCCACGTCTCGGATCTTGATAAAATTTACATCAATGGATTCCTTATCACTCCCCGAGTTCATTCATACCAAAAGCATCAAAATCCAACCACAAATGACCCCTCAAATCCCAAATTCTAGGTCTCCAATTTCAAGCCTTAGTTCTTCAATTTTAGGCTTAATTTCCATGATTAATTAGGTAGATTTCACATTAGAATAGAGTTTAAGTCCATGAATCGTACCTCCAAGTGATTCCCATTGAATCCCTCTTCAATCCTCTTCAAGAAGCTCCCAAAACGCTCAAAATGGAGGAAATAAACCCCAAAATCGCGAACAAGAGGACTATTTAAACATTCTGCCCAGGCCTCAATAGTGCATGACCCCACACTCGTCATCTAGCGTGTGCATCACCTCAATATAGCATAACGATGTGCAATCCAGGGTTTCATACCCTCAGGACATTATTTACAATCATTACTCACCTCAATCCGATCCAAACTCTAGTCTGCGATGCCTTTGACCCTCGAATCGGCCTCCACTCACGTTGAATATATCCAAAATTAGAATCACGGTGTCAAAATATGCTAAGAACGAAGCCCAAGCGAAAATAATCAATTTACCACATAAATCCTGAAATTACCAAAACTCGACCCCCGGGCCCACATCTCGGATCTTGATAAAATTTACATCAATGGATTCCTTATCACTCCCCGAGTTCATTCATACCAAAAGCATCAAAATCCAACCACAAATGATCCCTCAAATCCCAAATTCTAGGTCTCCAATTTCAAGCCCTAGTTCTTCAATTTTAGGCTTAATTTCCATGATTAATTAGTTAGATTTCACATTAGAATAGAGTTTAAGTCCATGAATCGTACCTCCAAGTGATTCCCATTGAATCCCTCTTCAATCCTCTTCAAGAAGCTCCCAAAACGCTCAAAAATGGAGGAAATAAACCCCAAAATCGCGGACAAGACGACTATTTAAACATTCTGCCAAGACCTCATTTCCTTCTTCGCGAACGCGGTCAACGCCTCACGTTCGCAAAGCACAAATCAACTTTGACCAAAATTTTCTCTTTGCGATCGCGACCTGCCACTCACGAATGCGATGGCTCCTCCGCTTGACCCTTCGTGATCGTGTTACCTCACTCGCGAACGTGATGAATAAAATACCCTAAAGCTCCGCTGCCCAATTCCTCTACGTGAACGCAGTCCACTTCACGCGAACACGATGACCAATCACCCAGCCCTTCGCGAATGCGGAGTCTTCCTCGCGAACACGAAAGCTAAAATTCAGCCTTCACTATATAACCCTTCGCAAATGCGATGACCTACTCGCGAATGCGAAGGTCTAAATCCTCTACAACACACACCAATTTTTCAACAATTCCAAACAACATGAAATGGTCCGATTGACCACCCGAAACTCACTCAAGGCTCCCAGGACCTCAACCAAAAATGCCAACATATCCCATAACCCCATTCAAACTTGTTCCATCCTTCGGAACACTCAAAACAACATCAAAACACCAAATTCGCATCGGATTCAAGCCTAAGAATTTTAAAATCTTCTAAATTACGTTTTTGATAAAAAACCCAACCAAACCATGTCCGAGTGACCTGAAATTTTGCATACACATCCCAAATGACATAACAGAACTTTTGCAACTCTCGGAATTCCTTTATGACCCATATATCAAAATCTCACCTATCAACCGAAAAACGCCAAAAATCCAATTTCGCCATTTCAAGCCTAAATCTACTTCGGACCTCCAAAACACATTCTGATCACGCTCCTAAGTCCCAAATCACCCTCCGAAGCTATCCAAACCCTCGAAATTCACATCCGAGCTCTCTAACACATAAGTCAACATCTGGTTGACTTTTCCAACTTAAGCTTCCTCAAAAGAGACTAAGTGTCTCAAACCTTACCAAATTCTTTCCGAACCCAAGCCAACCAACCCGATCACATATAGAACCGATAGACAAAGCAAATAAGAAGAAGAAATATGGAGAAACCGAGCGGCAACTCATGAGATGACTGGCCGGATCGTCACATCCTCCCCAACTTAAATAAATGTTTGTCCTCGAACAAGTCAAAAAATATACTTGAAGCCTTAAATAGGTGAGGATATCTGCTCCGCATCTCTCGCTCGGTCTCCCAGGTAGCCTCCTCCACAGGCCGACCTCTCCACTACACTTTCACTGAAGTTATATCCTCTGACCTCAACTTTCGAACCTGACCCTCCAAAATAGCTGTTGGCTCCACATCATAAGTCAAATCACCATCCAACTGAACCGTACTGAAATCCAGAAGATGAGACAGATCCCTAATATACTTTCGGAGCAGAGAAACATGAAATGTCGGATGCACACTCGATAAGCTAGGTGGCAAAGAAAGCTCATAAACTACCTCCCCAATCCTCCGAAGCACCTCAAAAGGCCCAATGAACCGAGGACTCAATTTACCTTTCTTCCCAAATCTCATAACACCCTTCATCGATGAAACCTTCAACAGAACCTTCTCGCCAATCATGTAGGACATATCCCGAACCTTCCTGTTAGCATAACTCTTTTTCCTCGACTGCATTGTATGAAGCCTCTCTTGAATTACCTTTACCTTTTCTAAAGTATCCTGCACAAAGTCTGTCCTCAATAGCCTAGTCTCACTCGGTTCGAACCAACCAACTGGAGATCTACATTGCCTACCATACAAAGCCTCATATGGAGCCATCTCAATACTCGACTGGTAGCTGTTATTATAAGCAAACTCTGCAAGTGGTAGAAACTGATCCCATGACCCTCCGAGGTCAATGAAACAAGCACGCAACATGTCCTCTAATATCTGAATAGTGCGCTCGGACTGCCCGTCCGTCTGAGGGTGAAAAGTTGTGTTCAACTCAACCTGAGTACCCAACTCTCGCTGCACAGACCTTCAAAACTACGAAGTAATTTGAGTGCCCCTATCTGAAATGATGGAAACTGAGACACCATGCAAACGAACAATCTCCCGGATATAGATCTTTGCCAACCGCTCTGAAGAATAGGTAGTACAGATAGGAATGAAGTGCGCGGACTTGGTCAGCCGATCCACAATCACCCAAATAGCATCAAACTTCTTCAAAGTCTGTGGAAGTCCAACTACAAAGTCCATAGTGATCCGCTCCCAGTTCCACTCTAGAATATCCATCCGCTGAAGAAAGCCACCCGGTCTCTGATGCTCATATTTCACCTGCTGACAATTGAGACACCGAGCTACAAATCCCACAATGTCTTTCTTCATTCTCCTCCACCAATAATGCTGCCTCAAATCCCGATACTTCTTCGCGGCACCCAGATGAATGAAATATCGCGAGCTACGGGCCTCCTCCAGAATCAACTCCCGAAGCCTATCTATATTGGGCACACAAATCCGGCCCTATATCCTCAACACCCCATCATCACCAGTAGTTACATCTCTAGCATCATCGTGCTGAACTCTGTCCTTAAGGACAAGCAAATACGGATCATCATACTGGCGCTCTCTAATGCGATCATATAAGGAAGACCGAGAAACCACACAAGCCAATACCCGACTGGGCTCCGAAATATCCAACCTCACGAACCAATTGGCCAAGGCCTGAACATCAATTGCAAAAGGTATCTCCCCAATTGGAATATATGCCAAACTCCCCATACTCACCGCCTTTCGACTCAAAGCATCAGCCACCACATTGGCCTTTCCCGGAGGGTACAATATAGTGATATCATAATCCTTAAGCAACTCCAACCACCTCCGCTACCTTAAATTGAGATCCTTATGTTTGAACAAGTGATGGAGACTACAATGATCAGTAAACACCTCGCAAGACACACCATACAAGTAATGCCTCCAAATCTTCAACGTGTGAACTATGACAGCCAACTCCATATCATGAACGAGGTAGTTCTTCTCATAAGGTTTCAATTGACGAGAAGCATAAGTAATAACTCTACCATCCTGCATCAATACACAACCAATACCAACTCTCGAAGCATCACAATACACGGTATATGAACCTAAAACTGATGGCAAAACTAACATTGGAGTTGTGGTCAAGGCTGTCTTGAGCTTCTGAAAACTCTCGTCATACTCATCCGACCATACAAATAAATCACCCTTCTGAGTCAACTTGGTCAAGGGCGATGCGATAGATGAGAATAAATGAACAAACCGGCGATAATAGCCTGCAAAACCAAGAAAGTTGCGTATCTCTGTAGCTGAGGACGGTCTGGGACAACTCTGAACCGCCTCTATCTTCTTCGGATCAACCTGAATACCCTCGCTAGATACCACGTGCCCCAAGAAAGCCACTGAACTGAGCCAAAACTCACACTTGGAGAATTTTGCATAAAGCTTCTCCTCCCTCAATCTCTACAACACAACTCTTAAATGCTCTGCCTGCTCTTCCCGACTACGCGAATACACCAGAATATCATCAATGAAGACTATGACAAACGAGTCGAGATAAGGCCGGATCGCACTGTTCATCAAATGCATGAACGTTGCTGGGGCATTGGTCAGCCCAAAAGACATCACCAAGAACTCATAATGACCATATCGGGTCCTGAAAGCTGTCTTAAGAATATCTGATTCCCTGATCTTCAATTGGTAATAACTTGAACGGAGATCAATCTTGGAGAACACTCTCTCCCTGAAGCTGGTCTAATAAATCATCAATGCGAGGCAAATGATACTTGTTCTTTATCGTTACTTTGTTCAACTGCCTATAATCAATGCACATCCTCATTATGTCATCCTTCTTCTTCACAAATAGAACTGGCACACCCCAAGGTGATACACTAGGCCGAATGAACCCCTTATCGAGGAGTTCCTGAAGCTACTCCTTTAATTCATTCAACCCCGCTGGTGCCATACGATACGACGGAATAGAAATAGGCAGAATGCCCGGCACCAAGTCAATACTAAAGTCAATATCCCTATCCGGTGGCATGCCCGACAAGTCTGCAAGAAATACATCGGGAAAATCTCTCACAATAGGAACATAATCAATATTGGGAGTCTTTGCACCGACATCCCTCACAAAGTCTAGATATGAAAGACAACCCTTCCCAACCATATGCTGGGCTTTCAAGAATGAGATCACTCTACTGGGAACATAATCAGTCAAACCTCGCCACTTAATCTGTGGCACACCCGGTATAGCCAATGTGATTGTCTTAGTATGACAGTCCAGAATAACACAAAATTGAGATAAACAATCCATGCCCAATGATACCAAAATCCACCATACATAATAATAAAAGATCCACTCGGGTCTCCAGACCCCCAATAGTCACCACACACGACCGGTACACACGGTCACAACAATAGTATCGCCCACGGGGTAGATACATAAACAGGTAAAGTAACAAAATCACGGTGCATACCCAAATAACGAGCAAAGTATGATGACACATAAGAAAAGGTGAAACCGGGATCAAATAATACAGATGCATCTATGTGGCAGACTAAAACAATACATGTGATAACAACATCGAGTCTAGCTAGAAGTGCATAGAAACGGGCCTGGCCGCCACCTGATTGACCTGACCCTCTAGGGCGACCCCTAGCTGACTGACCTCCACCCCTAGCTGGCTGGACGGGTGGTGGTGAAGTAACTAGTGCTGAAGCCGATGGTTGACTCCTCTACTGATATGAATGCGCAAGACGACGAGGACACTATCTCCACATATGACCCATCTGTCCATACTCATAGCAACTCCCGAGTGCTGGAGAAGGGGACTAAAGGGAACCCTTAACACCAAAATGACTAGCAGATGCACTCGGCATAGAAGAGCCCTGAACCGATGGAGCACGGGACAAACTCTGAGCTGTAAGGGTACTAAGTGATGACTGGCCATGATGAGAACTGTGAGAACCATGACCCAATAATGCCCCACAATAATCTGGGCGAGCTGGCTGAGCATGCCTAAATGGACGACCTTTGCCGTGCTAAAACTGACCTCTCGAAGGAGCACCACTATAACTACCAGATCCTCGAGGCCTCTTGGCCTCCCTCTTCTCTCACTCCTGGCGACGAACAAACTCAATCATGAGCAATGTCTACAACCTCCTCAAAGGTAGCACCAGTCACCCTCTCCCTGGTCATAAGAATATGAAGCTGATAAGTGAGGCCATCAACAAACCTCCTAATCCTCTCTCTATCTGTTGAACCAACCAAATAGCATGACGAGCTAACTCGAAGAACCTCATCTCATACTGCATCACAATCATCTCTCCCTGACGCAACCACTCAAATTGCCTATGTAGCTTCTCTCTACGAGACTACGGCATATACTTCTCCAGGAAAAGAACGGAGAATTGCTTCCAGGTAAGGAGTATTGCACCAACAGGCCTACGCCTCTCAAAAGTCTCCCACCAAGTGAAGGTAGCTCCAGAAAACTAATAAGTAATGAAAGCGACCTCGCTAGTCTCTAGAATACCCGTTGTACGAGCATCCTTTGACACTTATCCAAGAAACTCTGGGCATTCTTGCCCTCTGCACCACTGAAGGTCGGAGGCTGAAGTCTACCAAACCTCTCCAACCTACACTCCTCGTCCTCTGGCATGGCAGGAACTATATAGTCCTGAGTAGCTGCAACCGACTGGGCTGGATGTGCCCCCGGTGTCTGAAGTCCCTGCATGACTTGCTCAGGTGTGCGAGCGGCAGGAGTTTGATTGCCTCCCTCAGTCTGAGAAGTAGCTACGACTGTACTAACTGAGACCGCCTAAGCTAGGCCAGTGCAAACTGATAGGATTTGAGCCAAGGCCTCCTGAAGACCCGAAATCACAATGGGCACAGCTGGTGCCTGAGCTGGTGCTACTGGAGCGTCCACAACTGGGACCTGATCCTGAACTAGAGCGGCTGGTGGATCTGCAGGTGCTGGCCTAGCTGTTATGCGGGCCACACCTCTGCCCCTACCGCGATCGCGACCATGACCGCGTCCTCGGCCTCTAGTGGCTACAGCTGGTGGTACTGGTGGTCGTCCATCCTGACCGGTAGTGCGTGTCCTCACCATCTGTGAGAGAATAGGATAACAGAAGTTTAGTACTTGGATCAACAAATTCGCGCGACAAGAATTTCAAGAATATGAAGTTTTCCCTAAAGGTTCTGCAGCCTTTCGTGGCATCATCACTAAGCTCTCGACCTCATATCAACAAGCCACCTCGTGGCGTAAAATTCTTAGGCCCTCGGCCTCATAATCATAACCAGTGTTTCCTCACAACAAAAGCCATCTACCTTACTCAGTCAGAATCTCACAAGCCACTTGGGCAATAGTAAAACATGATACTCAACCCATAATATCATTTAAAATATCATTTAAGTGTTAACACAGAGTAAACATGGCCGAGTTATTAAAACAGTAGAATATAGCATGACTGAGCACAAGCATAAAGTCAAAACAGTGAAGAAATATCAATAAAAATCCCTTAAAGGTTCAAATAGTTGTCACGAGGCCCAAATATGGCATTCAGCCCAAAACATGATAGTAGCAAATAGCGTGGTAAAACAGTCATTTGGGATGGACTAAGTCTCAATCCACAACAGTGCACGACCCTACGCTCGTCATCTAGTATGTACATCACCTCAATATAGCACAACGATGTGCAATACGGGGTTTCATACACTCAGGACATCATTTACAATCATTACTCACCTCAATCCGGTCAAAACTCTAGTCCGCGATGCCTTTGCCCCTCGAATCGGCCTCCACTCGCGTCGAATCTATCCAAAATCAGAATCACGGCGTCAAAATATGCTAAGGAACGAAGCCCAAGTGAAAATAATCAATTTACAACATAAATCCCTAAATTACCAAAACCCGACCCCCGGGCCCACGTCTCAGATCCCGATAAAATTTACATCAATGGATTCCTTATCACTCCCCGAGTTCATTCATACCAAAAGCATCAAAATCTAACCATAAATGACCCCTCAAATCACAAATTCTAGGTATCCAATTTCAAGCCCTAGTTCTTCAATTTTAGGCTTAATTTCCATGATTAATTAGGTAGATTTCACATTAGAGTCGAGTTTTAAGTCCATGAATCTTACATCCAAGTGATTCCCCTTGAATCCCTCTTCAAGAAGCTCCCAAAACGCTCAAAAATGGAGAAAATAAACCCCAAAATTGCGGACAAGACGGCTATTTAAACATTCTGCCCAGCCCTCATTTCCTTCTTCGCAAACGCAGTCAATGCCTCACGTTCGTGAAGCACAAATCAACTTTGACCAAAATTTCCTCTTCGCGATCGCGACCTACAACTCGCGAATGTGATGGCTCCTCCACTTGACCCTTCGCGATCGTGTTACCTCACTCGCGAACGCGATGAATAAAATACCCTAAAGCTCCGCAGCCCAATTCCTCTACGTGAACGCGATCCACTTCACACGAACGCGATGACCAATCACCCAGCCCTTCGCAAATGCGGAGCCTTCCTCGCGAACGCAAAGGCTAAAATTCATCCTTCACTATCTAACCCTTCACGAATGCGATGACCTACTCGTGAACGCGAAGGTCTAAATCCTCTACAACACACACCAGTTTTTCTGCAATTCCAAACAACATGAAATGATCCAATTGACCACCCGAAACTCACCCAAGGCCCCCGGGACCTCAACCAAACATGCCAACATATCCCATAACCTCATTCAAACTTGTTCCAACCTTTGGAACACTCAAAACAACATCAAAACACCAAGTTCGCATCAGATTCAAGCCTAAGAATTCCAAAATCTTCTAAATTATGCTTTTGATCAAAAACCCAACCAAACCACGTCCGAGTGATCTGTTGCACACACATCCCAAATGACATAACGGACTTACTTCAACTCTCGGAATTCCTTTTTGGCCCCTATATCAAAATCTCACCTATCAACCGAAAAACGCCAAAAATCTAATTTCCCCAATTCAAGCCTAAATCTACTCTGGACCTCCAAAACACATTCTAATCATGCTCCTTAGTCCCAAATCACCCCCGAAGCTATCCGAACCCTCGAAATTAATATTCGAGCCCTCTAACACATAAGTCAATATCCGATTGACTTTTCCAACTTAAGCTTCCTCAAAAGAGACTAAGTGTCTCAAACCTTACGAAATCCTTTTCGAACCCGAGCCAGCCAACCCTATCATATATAGAACCGATAGACAAAGCAAATAAGAAGCAATAATGGGGAAAATGGAGCGGGAACTCATGAGACGACTGGCCGGGTCGTCAGAAGGAGTTGTAGGGTCCAATCTAGTTTTCTTGGTCTAAAAGACGTGTGAAAGAAATGGGTTAATAATACTTTCAAAAGTCCCATATTTGCCGACTTTAGGAGCTTTTAATTGAGGCCTCTCCTTTTGGCATGTAGGTGATGCACCTACTTGTCACCTACCAGTCTGCGCAGTCTTGCGGAAATGTAAATATCTCTCTACCCCAATGTTGTATCAATAAACGGTTTAATTCGTTGGAAGTTAAACTCGTAGATATTAAATTTGGTAGGTAGACCATCCCTTAATTCAAAGTACACTGGGAGAAAAGCTCAGCTACATTTGTCCTAGGTTTAAACACATTTTTGAATGTAACTTGTGATGACCTTTTTCAACTTTTGTTCCACAACTCGCTTGGCTTCAAAACATAACACACGACTATCATACGACTAAAATAATTCATAATATAATCTCCTTATAATGTTAAGCACCCTAGTATTACCCCAAATTTACATGTTATAACATTCTCAACTTGTCGACTTTCGATGAAACTTATTTTCTTCAATTCGTTTAGCATCTAAGCTTTCCAATGCTCTTGGTACTTGTTGTTGTCACACCTCCTATTTACGCGCCCATGGCGCAGGGGAGTTTTTTCCAATTTAAAGGACAATCGAAACGGGATTTATTTATTTATTTCAGAGTCGCCACTTGGGAGATTTAGGGTGTCCCAAGTCACCAATTTTAATCCCGAATCGAGGAAAAGAATGACTCTATATTACAGTCTGCGTACCAGAAATCCGGATAAGGAATTCTGTTAACCCGGGAGAAGGTGTTAGGCATTACCGAGTTCCGTGATTCTAGCACGGTCGCTCAACTGTTATATTCGGCTTGATTATCTGATTTTATACAAGTGTGAACTTATGTGCAAAATTTAACTTTTAACCGCTTTTATCATTCACTGTTATTTTTGTAGGACTTGCAACGTTGTGAAAATGTATCTCGAACCGCGTTACAATCAATGTACCCGTGGTCGTCGACACACTTTGACTCCGTTGAGATTTGGATTTGGGTCACATCAATGTGCACCCGAGTTTAAGAAAATTAAGTTATTAAAGGCGCGCCTAAAGCGACTAGCGTATTTATTTTGGGTAAGACCGTGGAATTTTACTAAACGGTCCATCCCGAAGTCCAAATAATTTTTAAAGCAAATATTTACTGAGGGCCCCGCAATTTGTATTTTTATTTGGCGAGGCTCATCTCATTCTATTTTTTAAAATGAATTTGCAACGTCATGGACACGCATCTCGAACCACGTCACAATCAATGTACCCGTGATTAGAAACACATTTCGATTCCGTTGGGATTTGGATTTGGGTCACATCAATGTGCACCCGAGTTTACGAAGGTAAGATTTATTAAGGCGCGTCCTAAAGAGTCTAGCGTATTGTTATTTTAGGAAGGTTGTGAGATTTGCTAAACAACCCGTCCTGGAAGCTAAATGCTTTACTAATATACATTTAACAAGGGCCCCGCATCTGCGTTTTGTTTATTTTTATCGAGGCTCATCTCGTTGTTATTTTTAAAGGATATCCTATAGCAACTACGTTTCTTGTCGTGTTTGTCTCTATCAATTGAAAGCAGTAAATAGCCTTAGTTGATTATAAAACCGGATTCAAAGTGCTTTTACAGAATAATAAAACGTGACTGCACTTATGGACAACTAGCCGCAAATTATGGGCCCAAACCTAGCTCATGCGAGATGGCCAGATTTAGGCCCTGTTTTTCCGATACAGGCCTAACTGATTTTTCGATTTGGGCTCGGCCTTCCTGAGGTTGAGGCCTAGAACTGATTCTTTGTTCTTTATCAATTTATATGTGACAAACTAGCAAAAGGGGAAAGAACTTTAACTCATGTGGGTAGTTTACCTATTTTGGCTTACATTATAGAATGTACTACACCATCAGACTAAGTCTAAAATACAATCTATTACCCTGGGCATGTTTTCCACCTAACAGCATACATACATGACTATCATTCATTAACCTACATTGATATACTGAGCATGTAGGCTACTTCTATTATACAAACGAAAATGTAACTATTTTATGACATTTAATGTAACAGTTCATGTATACATAAAAACAATCTGCAGGTTCTCTCTTTTGCATTCATGCTCAAACTCTCAGTTACATTGGTGGTATCAACTGTGTACCTGGTAAGGAAAGGAAAGGAAGAAGGAGAGTGATCAGTTGAGTAGTGTGCAGTAATCACAGCATCAACAGATACACAGCAACAGCACAGCAACAAACCAACAACCAAGATTGTTTTCCACAGTGCACGAACAACCAACAATGATTCCCAGAATAAATGAAACCAGCAAATAGTCGAATGCCAAACCAATAATTCCAGACGAAGAGTAATGAACACCAGAAGTAAAAGAAGTTCAATGTAGCAAATACCAACAGTTCAGCAACCAACAAACAGCTCAGTCACTGCAGACGACAGAACTTGGCCAAGACAGCTTGACCAATATGAATTCTTGTTCAACTTTCAGATGGTGTTTGGTTACAATCTATTTGGAAACTAACTTATGTTTTTCGGCTTTCTTTAAACTCAGTAAACCTCTCTTCAGATTAAAACTCTAGCCTTAAGACTGAAAATTTTCACTTTGTTTTTCTCTTTTTTCTGAAGACTAAAAAGTCCAGCCACTTTTAAGTTCTCAAATGGCCTATTTATAAGCCAAATGACTCGGTGCAGCTAGGCTGCCCTCATGCTGCAACTTGCAGCCTGCCCATACCCTGTTAAAGCCCATGCCTAAGTATCTTTGGTGCCAGCCCCTTTTGTTCCCCACGCCTGGTTTTTTTTTTAATCAGGAGTTATGGACATCCTTTTATTATTCAATTTAAGCCCCATACCCTTGTGTCTTGTTCCCCATTGGTATTAGTTTAATCCTAAATTAGTACCCTACTTGTCAGCCCATTTATACTAATCTTTTCTGTCTTTTTCAACACCCCAGAATGCCCTTGTTAACCCTGGATTATTACTGCCCTGCCTATTGCAGCATCAGGGCACTTTGGGCTTTGAACATTCGATTTCAGAACTGCCCCAACCTGGCCTCTAATTGTTTACAATGTAGTTACAAACTACCATTCATGGGTAATGCCCAACATTCAAATCACAATACAGGCTCATTAGTCATGCGACATTATTAGCTCATTCGATTCATTAGTTATAGAAAACTAATCGACGACATTTATCGAGTCGACTATACTAATTATAGCAGGTAATAATCAGTCGCTCATATAAATAATACGTTCAGGGACCTAAGGGGCATCAGACAATTTTTGTTCAATTACTGGGGCCTATATGAGTTAACTTATCTGACGATTAAACTAATCGACGATCATGTTTATCACAGAGTGTATTCAGAACAAACAGAAGACAATCGACCAAATAAAAGGCCTTTAACAGAAATGGAAGAAAATAAAAATAACAACATAACAAACAAACACAATAGAACATGCTGACAACTTAATTAGAACTAAAACAAAAGAAGGAAAAACTTACCAAAAAGGTTTGAAATCAAAAATGACCCCAATTCTGATTCAACTTCGAACCCTTGAGGCCGAACAAACTTTAATCAGGGTGTTCTCACATGAGATCACCTTGATTAAGGTCTATTAGACCTCAAACCCTTGTCAAGACTGGCCGGGTTCCCCAGGTGCATGTGTTCTAAGGTCTGGATTTCCAGATCTGATTTTTAAGGAGTTGTGGGTAGATTCGGACCAAACCAAGCTTGGTTTGGTCACGAGGAAGGTCAGGGGGTGTCTGGTATGAAGATGGGGTGGTTTGGCATAGATCCGGGTTCGACTCAAATCTTCAAATGAAGATTCGAGACGAACGAAAGTGATTCGAGGCTAGGGAGTAACAGATCCATGTTCAGGAGAGTGAGGGGGTCTTAGGGTGTTCGGGAGGTGGCCACCGGCGTTCATGCCACCGGGTTTTAGTGGAAGGGAAACTAGGGCGGCGTTAGGGTTTGGGGGTTTCAGGGTTCGGGGAAGGAGATGACTGAAGGGGGGGGGGGGGGTTCGGATAGGGGGTGCGGGGTAAAAGGGCTGAGTTTATATATGGGGAGGTTGATTGGATCTAAGCCGTTAGATCAGATGATCTCAACGGCTTGGATCTGATGCTGAGAAATGAGCCGGGGTCGTTTGGTAGTTAAACGGGGTCGTTTGGTTTTAAGTGAGGGGTTGGATCGGATTGGTTCCTGGGTCGGGTTTTGAAGCGGGTTACTGATAGAGGTCCTGAGCCGTTGGATCGAGAGTTTGAACGGCCCAGATTGATTTGCCTGAAACGGCGTCGTTTCAGAAGAGGCCTGGGCAGCCGGACTTGGACTGGGTCTGAGTGCTGGTTGGGCCTATTATTTTTGTTTAATTTCTTTTTGGCCCAAACCAATTTCTTTCACTTTTTGTTTTCTAATTTCACTTTTCTTTTAAAACAAAAATAAAAATAACAAATAATAAAATAACGAAATTAAAACTAAGCAACAATGTAACATTTTAACACAATTATCACAAAAAATATTTAAGTAAGTTAGCTAAAAACCTAGAACGGACGATGCACACATATATATTTTTTTGAATTTTCTTTTACTGATCGAATTATGGCTTAATCATCCTGACATACATGTTTGGTATTTTGTTTGCCAATGATTAAATGCAAAAATGGACAGATCCACAAATGACTAACAACACATGTCATGAAAACTCAAACATTGTACAGTGAAACCATTTGTTACTATTTTTATTTTCTTTTGGAGCGATTGCTCGTAAAGCAAAAATCACGTGCTTACAGCTGCCCCTCTTTGCACGAAGACACGAAGGGTTTTCGCGCAAAGATAAGCGAGTGATTTTTTTGCCCGTCCGAACACTCCGTGTGAAGCATTTTTGAAAAAGATTTGACCGAACCTTTGCTTCAGAGGTTTCCTACATATCCTGGGCTGAAACAGGAATCAGGTCAATGTAGTTCGGGAAATTTTGGTAGCTGAGACTACCGTGTGACTGTATTGCTTGCTGCTGTTGTGCGCTGTCGCATGCTGCTGTAGGATGCTACTGCTCAACCGATCTCCCTGTTACATTGCTCTAAAAGGAAAAACAAGAAGTTAAGCTAGAGTATGAGATCTCATCCATCTCCAACTTGTTCTTGTTGTCTCGCTTTCTTGTCGGCTAACGCTTTCTTCTGATGCCTTTATTTTGTGAACTTTGGAGATGATACTGGTCCACCGCCTTTCTGAATGCCAGTTTTCATCACTTTGTTTGATTTGCTGGGAACATGGCTTTCTTCTTTAAATCTTCCACTGGTTTCTTTAGTGGTATGTCTCTTCATCAGTATCGTCATACTGGGAATGCTACAATGTTTCCGAACTGCTTCTTCTGAGACGCGTTCTTTCTTGCTTTTGAATGTGCGCTTGCTTTGGCAGACTTCTGCTTCTTGGCGCTCGGGATTTTATTGTTTTTCCTGCTTGGGGCTCTCTGTTGTAACCTTCCGTCTTCAGGTGGGGCTACTGATTCCAAACTCTAGAGCTAAAAGTATTCCCGCATTATACTGGTGGGCGACCTAGGACTTAAAAGTATTCCCGCATTATACTGGTGGGCGACCTAGAACTTAAAATGTATTCCCGCATTATACTGGTGGGCGACCTAGAACTTAAATGTATTCCCGCATTATACTGGTGGGCGACCTAGAACTTAAATGTATTCCCGCATTATACTGGTGGGCGACCTAGAACTTAAAAGTATTCCCGCATTATACTGGTGGGCGACCTAGAACTTAAATGTATTCCCGCATTATACTGGTGGGCGACCTAGAACTTAAAAGTATTCCCGCATTATACTGGTGGGCGACCTAGAACTTAAATGTATTCCCGCATTATACTGGTGGGCGACCTAGAACTTAAAAGTATTCCCGCATTATACTGGTGGGCGACCTAGAACTTAAATGTATTCCCGCATTATACTGGGGGCGACCTAGAACTTAAAAGTATTCCCGCATTATACTGGTGGGCGACCTAGAACTTAAATGTATTCCCGCATTATACTGGTGGGCGACCTAGAACTTAAATGTATTCCCGCATTATACTGGTGGGCGACCTAGAACTTAAAAGTATTCCCGCATTATACTGGTGGGCGACCTAGAACTTAAATGTATTCCCGCATTATACTGGTGGGCGACCTAGAACTTAAAAGTATTCCCGCATTATACTGGTGGGCGACCTAGAACTTAAATGTATTCCCGCATTATACTGGTGGGCGACCTAGAACTTAAAAGTATTCCCGCATTATACTGGTGGGCGACCTAGAACTTAAATGTATTCCCGCATTATACTGGTGGGCGACCTAGAACTTAAAAGTATTCCCGCATTATACTGGTGGGCGACCTAGAACTTAAATGTATTCCCGCATTATACTGGTGGGCGACCTAGAACTTAAAAGTATTCCCGCATTATACTGGTGGGCGACCTAGAACTTAAAAGTATTCCAATTGCTTCCCGTTCTTTCGAGAAAATTTTCGACAATTGGCAGAAAATTTTCTGCCCCGGTTTTTTGGTGACTTCCCTGGCGTTGCATCTTACTGCCATCATCAATCCTCTGTTCTCCTGCAACAGACAAAAGGATTTGGTCAGTTTTAATCGTGGTGGTGGAGGGTGCCTTTCTGGCGAGCAATTTTTCTCTCTTCCTCTTTTCTTGCTCTTTGTCCCCATAATTGGTTGGCGGGCAAAGTTGCTTGTTGGGGGTCTCTAGCCTGCTGGGGATTGGTTTTCAATTTATCCCCTTTTTTGCTTTCTCTTTAAACACATGATGTGGGAGTCTGCTTCTTACTCCCGAAACCACTCCCTTTTGGAGCTTACTTCTTCCAAAATTTCCGGGCACAATCACTGCATTGCCCGGGACCGGCCTTTAAGACTGTTTGTATTATCCTACATTGGGTGAATTCCCCTTCGGTTTCTGGTAGTAAGCTTTGAAAAATCCTTTCAAGACACATTTTAGGGAAAGAAATAAAAGATATGGAAAGGATAAAATCTTTCTGAACCAATATTTTTGTGGGAGGAGATAATCAAAAGAACTTATCTGGAGGACATGACTGGTCCCCGTGATCATGACGTGCACCATAGATTCCCGACCCAGTCTATTTGTATCAATCGATTTGCCCGATGGTCTGACTTGCTGGGGATGATAAATGGATGTTCATCTTGTTGCGAATGTGGTAGCTTTTGCTGCTCTATCTTGTCGCCTCATAGTGCCCTTCGAGGGGTTTTCACTAATGAGACTCTCTCTTTTCTCTCATCTCCCGGCGCCTTATGGTGCCTGTGAAGGTTTTCACCAATAAGACTCTCTCATTTCATATCCCTCGTCTTACATCGCCTCTCGGTGCCTGTGAAGGTTTTCACCGATGAAGACTCTCTCATTTTATTTCTTTCGAGGAATCAGGGCGTTGTAGATACGACCCTCTCTTCTGGAGACTCCTTTGACTATCAATTCATTCCCAGTCTTACGATCCTCTTCTTTGCTGGGGATTGGTGTATTATTCTCGGTCTTATTTGCCTGACTCGACATCTCTTGAACATTGATCGGGAGGTCTTTTGGACGTTGACGTTGGTTTTAGTGCGGAGTTAAAGAAAGGCTATGAAAAATGAAAATAATCTGATGGGTGGTGTGCTACAACTTTTGGAATCAAACCTTTGTTGGAATTTAAAACATAACCTCTGCCCCAGTTCTCTCACTTGGGGAATTATTTTTTTATACTTATGTTGCGCTATGTGCGTTACGCACGCTGTGCTTATTATGCACACTATGTACCTTATGCATCCTATATTCACTATGATGCATACTATGACCGAGTCGTGAGGCGCCTACGTATCCTCTTTGAGGAATCAGGTCAAACGTAGTTCCCACCGTTTTGTATTTCTTTATGATTTCATCTTCTTCTTTTTTTCATTTTCTTTCTCTTTTCTTTTTCTCTTTTTCCATGTCTTTTCCATTAGTGATTCCAAAAGAGGGGTATGAAAGAATAACTTAAGGCTCAAAGGGGGTAGCAAGGGTTAAACAGTGTTTGGGTGGAAGAAAGAATTGCCTCCGTCGTCTCATTATTCAACAAATGCCAAATACAAACAAATAAACCAAAAATTGCCATAATTAAAGAAGTTACGCATAATATCTCTTGACTGCATCTGAATTGATAGCCATGTCGACACATCTACCTTCGACATCTGTCAAACACAAAGCACCGTTGGACAATATTCTGGTCACGATATAAGGCCCTTGCCAATTTGGGGCGAATTTGCCCTTTGCCTCGACCTGATGTGGGAGGATCTTCTTCAATACTTGCTGCCCTACTTCAAACTTCCTGGGGCGCACCTTCTTATTATACGCTCTTGCCATTCTCTTCTGGTACAACTGACCATGGCACACCGCTGCCAATCTTTTCTCGTCTATCAGGCTCAACTGTTCCAATCGAGCTTTGACCCATTCATCGTCATCAATCCTGGCTTCAGCGACAATTCGGAGGGACGGAATTTCGACCTCCGCTGGTATCACGGCCTCATTTCCGTACACCAACAAATAAGGAGTTGTGCCTATGGAAGTCCGGACGGTAGTGCGGTAACCCAACAAAGCAAAGGGTAATTTCTCGTGCCATTGTCTGGACCCCTCCACCATTTTTCGCAGTATCTTCTTGATATTATTATTGGCTGCTTCGACTGCTCCATTCGCCTTGGGACGATATGGGGTGGAGTTGCGGTGTATAATCTTGAATTGTTGGCATACCTCTCTCATCAGGCTGCTATTAAGATTCGCACCGTTATCCGTGATGATCACTTTTGGGATCCCAAATCTGCAGATGATATGGGAGTGAACAAAGTCCACCACTGCCTTCTTGGTTACTGATTTGAAGGTTTTGGCCTCAACCCATTTGGTGAAGTAATCAATGGTCACTAGAATGAACCTATGACCGTTGGATGCTGCTGGCTCGATGGGCCCAATGACATCCATCCCCCATGCCACAAACGGCCAGGGTGCTGACATTGTATGTAATTCTGTTGGTGAAGAATGGATCAAATCTCCATGTATCTGGCATTGATGGCATTTCCTCACGAAAGTGATGCAGTCGTGTTCCATGGTGAGCCAATAACACCCTGTTCGAAGGATTTTTCTTGCCAATACATATCTACTCATGTGTGGCCCACAAACTCCAGCATGTACTTCTACCATAACCGTTGTTGCCTGTCTGGCATCTATGCATCTCAACAATCCCAGATCCGGGGTTCTTTTGTACAATATTCCCCCACTGAGGAAGAAACCATTCGACAAACGCCGGAGGGCTCTTTTTTGGTCTCCAGAGGTATGTTCTGGATATATCCCCATCCTGAGGTATTCCTTGATATCATGAAACCAGGGTTCGCCATCTGCTTCTTCTTCTATGGAATTGCAGTAGGCGTGCTGATCACGGACCTGGATGTGTAGAAGATCAACATACATTTTGTCAGGGTGGTGCAGCATTGATTCTAAGGTGGCTAAGGCATCCGCAACCTCATTGTGAACTCTCGGGATGTGTTTGAACTTCACCGATCGAAATTGCTTGCTCAGATCATGCAAGCATTGTCGGTATGGTATGAGCTTTAGATCTCGTGTTTCCCATTCACCCTGAATTTGATGTACCAAGAGGTCCGAGTCTCCCAAGACCAAGACGTCCCGGACATCCATATCAGCGGCCAGGCGCAGACCCAGAATGCAAGCCTCATATTCGGCCATATTGTTGGTGCAATAGAAGCGTAGTTGAGCCGTAACAGGATAATGCCGTCCTGTTTCAGAAATGAGTACTGCTCCTATTCCAACCCCTTTTGCGTTCGCAGCTCCATCGAAGAAAAGCTTCCAACCCGGTTCCTCAGGTAATTCCAACTCATTCGTATGCATCACCTCTTCGTCAGGAAAATACGTTCTTAAGGGCTCGTATTTTTCATCAACGGGATTCTCTGCCAAATGGTCTGCCAGTGCCTGGGCTTTCATGGCCGTCCTCGTTACGTAGATGATATCAAATTCTGTGAGCAAAATTTGCCATTTTGCCAACCTTCCCGTGGGCATAGGTTTCTGAAAGATATACTTCAATGGGTCCAAACGGGATATGAGATAAGTAGTATACGAAGACAGGTAGTGCTTCAATTTCTGAGCTACCCAAGTTAGGGCGCAACACGTTTTCTCGAGTTGAGTGTACTTGACCTCATGCACTGTGAATTTCTTGCTAAGATAGTAGATGGCCTGCTCCTTCCTTCCTGTGTCGTCATGTTGCCCCAATACACAACCAAATGAATTTTCCAAGACCGTCAGGTAAAGAATTAGGGGCTTCCCGGGCTTAGGCGGGACCAATACGGGTGGATTAGACAGATACCCTTTGATTTGGTCGAAAGCCTCCTGACACTCTGCCGTCCAACCTACTGCAGCATCCTTTCTCAGTAGCCGAAATATGGGCTCGCAAGTTGCTGTGAGTTGAGCGATGAACCGGCTGATGTAATTGAGTCTACCCAACAAACTCATTACCTCTATTTTGTTCCTTGGTGGTGGCAAATCTCGGATGGATTCAATTTTGGATGGGTCTAACTCAATCCCCCGTCGACTGACGATGAATCCCAGCAACTTTCCTGATGGGACCCCGAATGCGCATTTGGCCGGGTTAAGCTTGATATCATACCTCCGGAGTCTTTGGAAAAATCTCCTTAGGTCTGCTACATGGTCCTCCTGACGCCAAGATTTGATGATCACGTCATCGACGTACACCTCTATTTCTTTGTGTATCATGTCATGAAACACAACAGTCATTGCTCGCATGTACGTTGCCCCGACGTTCTTTAACCCGAACGGCATTACCCGATAGCAGTAGGTTCCCCATGGCGTAATAAACGCTGTCTTCTCAGCATCCTCTTCGTCCATTAGGATCTGATGATAACCCGCATAACAATCCACAAAGGATCCGATCTCGCGCCCAGCGCAATTGTCGATCAGGATATGAATGTTAGGTAACGGAAAATTGTCCTTGGGACTTGCTTTGTTGAGGTTGCGGTAGTCGACGCACACCCTGATTTTTCCATCCTTCTTTGGGACAGGTACCACATTGGCCAACCACTCGGGATACCGAGTGACCCGAATGACCTTCGATTGCAACTGCTTGATCACTTCTTCTTTGATCTTTACACTCATTTCTGTTTTGAATTTTCTTAGTTTTTGCTTGACCGGAGGGTATGCCGGGTCAGTGGGTAATTTGTGAACCACTAGATTGGTGCTTAATCCAGGCATATCATCATATGACCATGCAAAAACATCTTTAAATTCCATGAGGGTTTTGATCAATTCTTCTCTGACATTCGACTCAATGTGGATGCTAATTTTGGTCTCTTGGACGTTGTCAGCGTCTCCTAGATTCACAGCCTCAGTGTCATTTAGGTTAGGCTTGGGTTTCTCTTCAAATTGGCACAGTTCCCGGTTTATCTCTTCGAAGGCTTCACCTTCATCACATTCGGATTCATCATCGCAAACGACCTCTTGCATCATTGAGCCAGATTCAGATTGATTTATTAGACTAGGTCGAAGATCCGCTGTGCATGCCATGTCATTAGAACCAGTAAAAAGAGAACTGTTCAGAAAGAAAAGAACAAAACAAGAAATTAAAATGGGACAAAAGAAAAGAACTTTATTAAATTTGCGGGATAAAAAGGGTTCACACTTTTACAAAACGAAAGTAAAATTGGGATTACACCCTTGAGTAATCCGATCAAACAAACAAACAAACAAAACATTAATCAAAGCCTACTACCAAGACTCCCCTCGGACAGGAAGAGGAGTAACCGTCCAATTGTTGGTCTTGGCCTCAGGCCCCACAAATCGTATCTCTGCTCTGCTGGAACCTTCTCCAGCTTCCACCATACTGACATCCACGAATAGCCTCTCGAAACTCTGATTCAGGTCTTCATTTATACCGATCAAAGGTCCTCGAATCTTTGGGATCGCTGACCCCTTGGCACTTGCTTTAACAAAAGACCTTGAGAGGCGTGGCACTGGTTTAGGCAGAAACCAGACCCTCTTCTTCATTTTTCGCGCTTGCTTCCTATCTGCTGCGGTTGGTTTGAACCCCAACCCGAAAGTTTCCAGATTCTTAGGAAGGGAGACAGGTTGGACTATCCCTTGAAGTTCAACTCCCAGGCCTTTTCCCGGCACAAACCCATTACCCAGCATTTCTGATACCATCATGACTGTTGCGGCAGCCACCCTAGGGTGCGAGATGATTTCTCCTTCAGAAATTTTGTTGGCCGACCCTGTATCGAGAATCTGGTAGACCCAGGGACCCTTGTCATCAGTGGTCTCTATGAAAGGCACAATGGTTCCGCCCATGGTGCATGTTGTATCCTCGCCGTGCAACACGACCTCTTGTCTTTCCCACTCGAACTTCACTGTCTGATGTAGGGTGGAAGGCACCGCTTTAGCTGCATGAATCCAGGGTCGTCCTAACAGCAAGTTGTAAGATACCGTGGCGTCCAATACCTGGAATTCCATGGTAAACAGGACCGGACCAATGGTCAATTCAAGTACAACATCCCCCACAGTGGCTGTTCCGTTTCCGTCAAACCCCCGGACACAGATGCTATTCTCCCGGATTCTTCCACGGTCAATCTTTAACTGGTCCAGGGTGGATAATGGACAAATATTGGCGCTTGAGCCGTTATCCACCAATACTCGGGTTACCACCGAGTCTTCACATTTGACAGCTAGGTATAGAGCTTTATTGTGCTCCGTTCCTTCCACCGGCAGGTCATCATCTGAGAATGTCACTCTGTTCACCTCGAAAATCTTGCTGGCAATGGTTTCCAGGTGGTTTACAGAAATCTCACTGGGTACATGGGCCTCGTTCAATATCTTTAACAGGGCCCGACGATGTTCCTCGGAATGGAGGAGTAATGACAATAGTGAGATCTGGGCAGGTGTTTTTCTCAGCTGCTCAACCACAGAATAGTCTTGTACTTTCATCTTCCTCAGGAATTCTTCAGCCTCTTCTTCTGACACTGGCTTCTTGGTTGCCATTGGGTTGGTTTTTCTTAACTCCACCGGGGCAAAACATCGACCTGATCGAGTCAGCCCTTGCGCTTCACAACTGACTTCTTCCACCTGTTTTCCTTGGTACGTCACCACTGCCTTTTCATATTTCCAGGGCACAACCCTGCTGTCAATCATCGGCAGTTGGACCACCGGCTTTATGGTCACCCGTTCTCTACATACCCCTTTCAACATGACTGCCGGTGTGGGCAGGATCCCTGGTATTACCAACTTGCTTAGCTCGGGTTTGCTTGCTATGACGGACGGGCTCTTCCCCAATATCACTACCGGCTTGACGCCTTCACCCTGCGGCTATACTCGTTGCTCCACTGGTTAAGACTTCTTTCGGGGCGGCTTGGATCATCATCACTGTTTGTGAGGGTTTTCTTAATTCTCCTCCCTCACACACCAACTCAATCATGTGAGCTTCGTGGTGCGCTGGCAGTGGGTTTTGGTTGATGTTAGGGGCCTCCGGTGTCTGGACCTCGATCTTATTGGTGTCAATAAGATCCTGTATGGCATGCCTTAACTTCCAACACTTCTCGGTATCGTGCCCGAGCATCCCTGAACAGTATTCACAACTGATTGAACGATCCAAATTCTGAGGCGGGGGATTTGGTTCCCGAGTATGGACAGGACTAACCAAACCCAATTGCCGCAGCTTGTGGAACACAACGGTGTAGGTTTCTCCCAGTTCGGTGAAGGTTCTTTGCTTCCGCAACCTGTCATTCCTGGCATCTGGATTTCCCCGGAAACCTGCCCCTGAAGGATTTCTATATGCCCTTGGTGGAGGGTAGGTGTTTTGTGGTGGTGCATATATGTTCTGGGGAGCCGGTGCGCGCTATTGTGGGCGAACCGGAGGCTGAGTGTATACCTGGGCTTGGTGTACGGAACAATGTGGTTCTCGAGGTGGATAGAAATTTTGTGGTGGGTTGTATGGGTAGTTTGACCTGTGAGGCCTGGGTTGGTTGTAGTGTGGCCTGCCAGCCCTGGACCAACTGCCTGCCTCGATCGTGGCAACCTCTTCTTTCTTTCTTCTTAGCGCACCTCCCGTGCCGCTTTGAATAGCCTGGGTTGTGGCCTTAAGTGCCGAATAGTTTAAGATCTTGTCCGACCTCAAACCTTCTTCTATCATGACCCCTATTTTGACCACCTCGTTGAAAGATTTTCCAACCGTTGTCACCAAGTGACCAAAGTAGGTTGGATCCAATGTCTGCAAAAAATAGTCTACCATCTCTCCCTCTCTCATGGGAGGATCGACCCTAGCTGCTTGTTCTCTCCAGCGGAACCCGAACTCGCGAAAACTTTCCCCGGGTTTCTTCCCAGTTCTCAATAACGTGAGACGGTCAGGGACTATCTCCATATTGTATTGGAAATGACCTGCAAAAGCCTGCGCCAGGTCATCCCACATGTACCACCTGCTGAAGTCCTGCCTGGTATACCATTCCAGTGCAGATCCGCTCAGACTTTGGCCGAAATAAGCTATCAAAAGCTCATCCTTGCCTCCTGCCCCTCTCATTTTGCTACAGAATCCCCGCAAATGTGCCATGGGATCACCGTGCCCTTCATATAAATCAAACTTGGGCATCTTGAACCCAGCCGGGAGTTGGACATCTGGGAAAGGGCACAGATCTTTGTATGCCACGCTGACTTGATTGCCCAGCCCGTGTAAGTTCCTGAAGGATTGCTCCAGGCTTTTGAACTTTCTCAACACTTCATCCTGTTCAGGGGCCTTAACCGGCTTCTCAACCTCTGCCGGTACCTCCAGATGGGGATTGTAAGCCTGTGGTTCGGGTGCATGGAATGTAGGCTCAGGGGGATAGTATTGTGTATCGTGAGCCTGAAACAATGGCTCACTGGTCGTTCGCTGCAAAGGGGCTGATGCAGGTCCCACAAAAATGGGAATATTGGGTGTTGGGAGAGGTTGATGGGGTGGTGGAGCTTGGGAATCATGAGGGCTTCTTTCTTGATGATAGAGGGGATTTGGGCGGCTTGTGGAAGGGCCAGAGTGAGGGTACTCCGGCATGTGTCCCAGTGTCTCAGGGCTCTTTTGTGTTTTGGCCAAGGCTAGCTGCATTGCATGCATCTCTAGTCCCATCCTTTCAATCTTTTCCATTGCCTCTTTTAGCAACTGGCTCATCGGCCTTTCTTCCTCATTACTATTCTCTGAAGTAGTCATGCTTGTTGCTACCGGTCCTTTGGATCTGGTTTGGTATGAATGTGTTGCCAGAATTCTTTAACAACTAACTGTCTGGTATCAGACAACAACAAACTTTGTTAGTGTTAGAGCTTAACAGATTTGATCGTAACACATAGAGGATGCAATGCACCTAGGCAGTTAACCGTTTCTACATGCTTTGCTTCAAACCACATGCGTCATCTCGGCTTGTTCATTCGTCTCTTTTAAAGTATTTTGCGAAACTCTGCGTTTTATTTTATTTACATTTTCTTTTCTTTATTTATTAAAAGCGGTCGAATCTTATGGGGATTGCCTACGTATCACGTCCCCGCGTGAATCAGACCAGGCGTAGTTCTGCCTCAAAGTAAAGAAACACACAATTCTTGTGAAATCATTAAATTCATTCTCAAAATTTTGCTATTACAAATTACATCAAGCGAGGAATAGCAATAGTACAGACTCCACAGTTCTTAACCCGTTTTGACTAAAAGAAAGGAAAACAGCATATGGAAAAGCGACAAAGCCAAATAAACAGGACTCAACCAAAGATTAATTTTCCAACTTAGGGACCCGCGAGGCATCATTCGGCCTTTCCGCGGCCCTTGGTGTGAGGTCCCTCTGCAGGTTTTTCAACTCATTCATGATTCGGTGGACGCAACCCATGATGGAAACGAGGAGGGTCTTTCGAGGCTTTTGCTCGCATGCCAGGCATCTCATGTAGATGTAATGCCCAATCTCGTCGATCTTTCCCCGGATGTTGTCCCTTTCTGCGAACAAATGCCTTATCTGTTGGTTCTTCAACCCCAGTGTTTGCGCATTGTTGGCAAGCTGATCCTGGAACATCTCCATTTGCCTTTCCATTCTGGTCATTGCATCGTAGCATTGCCTTCTGTCGGCTTGGGCATCTCGTGTTTGCTTGAGGATCCTTTCTCGAAGAGAGGCGTTCGTTTCCCTTAATGTCCCGATGCTCAGTTCATACTCCCTTATGACTCGTTGCAGGCGCTGCCTCCGAGCCATCGCACCCTTTGCCCACTTGGTTCGCAATTTTGCTGTGCTGGCCCTGGCTTTTTCCAAATCTTCCTGGCATTCCGCAACCTGATCCTTTAACCCTGCTATCAATCTTTTATCCACCCGGCTTCTCAGCTGGCTATTAGCCTCTTTTTTCATTCTCCGGATCTGAGCTTTGAGGATCTCGCCTTCTCTGATTAACTTGTTCTTTTCTCCCTTGTGGGCAGCAGACTGTAATTGGCACTCAAACCTCATATCCTGAACTTGTTGCTTCAGTTTGCCTGCTTTGACAAGATATTCCTGCTCTTTGGCCAACCAGCCCCACTGTTCTTGTGAAGATTTGGCAAATTCTTGCAGGTGAGGTCTTTTGGTCGGTCTTCCAGATGATGTCTCCCCTTTGTACCAGGCCTGATACCCGGGCGAAACTTCCCCTTTTGCCCGATTCATTACACAAGTATTTGCTTCTAAGTATTGACATTGGCTCCAAATTTGACGAACCCTTGCTTCAAGAAACTGGCCGTCGGGACTGATCTCGATTACCTGGATGCTCAGATCCTCGTCTTTCGGCACTATCTGATACCTCCCAAGTTGCCTTAAAACCCGATGCGGCGCGTATGGTTGAATGCTCTTAAGTCCCATTAAGAGAAAATGGGGCCTGGCTGCTGGCATGTATATGACTTCGTCGATCGGTAACCATCCTAGCGCCCACTGTATTTGACTGGCATTGAGGGTATGGAAATATGAGGTCCATGCTGTGACTCCTTCTGGTAGGTAGGTTTCATTAACTCTGGTATAGAACTCCTTTATGCAGGTCTTTCCAGCGGATCCATGGCTCAGATACTGGGCTCGGTGACATAGGTGTTCGGTCATCCACATTTGCAACAACAAATTGCAACCCTCGAAAAAGCTTCCTCCGGCTTTGCAAGAAGTGAGTGCCCGGAATATATCAGATACTATCATGGGCGCCAACGTACTATCACTTTGTGTGAGCAACGTACTGACGACCCCTGCTATCTTTATGTCAATATTCCCATCTTTTCTTGGGAATACTAGTAGTCCTAAGAAAGCTATCATGAAAGCAATCCGTCTATGTTCTTCCCACTTTTGGCGATTACCTTTGCTGCACAACTGGTTTTCTGGCTTGTCGAATCCTCCTATGTGACCATATCTTTGATATATGAAACTCATGCTGCAAAAACCTTTTGCCAAGTCAGGGTTATGGATTGTTCTGACTATCTTTAAGGAGTCCAGGAACCGGTGTATTGCTACAGCTCTTGGAGCAATCAGATATTTGTGTCTCAAAGGAGTCTCAGCGCTGCCGATATACCCTGCTATTTCTTCTAAAGTTGGGGTAAGTTCAAAATCTGAGAAACGGAAGACATTGTGCGCAGGATCCCAGTGGGGGACTAGTGCCCTTATGATATCTCCTCGTGGCCTGATATCCAACAAACTCGTGAGGCCTTTCAGATACTTCTTGATTTCGTCATGCCCTTCTTTGCCCAAATCATTCCACCAGAGCCGCAATTGGAGGGGAATTTTACTCATGATTAAAAAGGGTTCATTCGGCATCGTGCTCATTCTGCACATTTATTAATAAGATTTTAACAAACGACACTTATCCTGATAAAAACAAAATATATGCGATTTTTTGTGAATTTTGAATTTTCGTATATATATATATAAAAAAACTTTCTAAAGAAGTTAATAACGGAAAATATTTTGGATTTTTGTTTCGAAAACTGGGAGCCTGAAAGGACTTTTCTAGACCTTTAGCAAGACAAATACTTTTGCCACAAATAAAGATATATATACATTTTGAAGTAAAGAAAAACTTTTGAATTTTTCACATATATATATATACATATATTTGCAACAAATAATAAAAGTTAAGACAAAAACCATTTTAAGTTATACATATATTTTTTTTATTATTATTTTCATAAGAAAAAAAAACCATTTTAAGAATAGGGTCTTTTTTTTTATGACAAGACAAACTATATATTTCTATTGATATTTTATTTTTTGAAAGACAGAACAACGACTTTCAAAATTTTGGCAGAGTTTTGACAGTATTTGTTTTTTCTTTTTTTTTCAACAATAAACAATCAATTCCTAACCGTTATTTCCCTTTTTTTTTTCACAATATTCCAAATATTCAAACACCGGTCAGCATGCGGGCATGAGACAAATAAATGCACGGAAAACAATAGGATGCACCAGAATGGTCTTTTCATATCAGGTTGCTAGTCCTAGACGGACCCAACCCCTGTGTTGAGTCCCCTAAGTCATATGCAACGTGATGCAAATAAGCGTTCCTACTAGGGATCCGGCATGAAGTCACGTTATTCTATGTTCAAAACCTGGGTCGGTGTTCTAGACAGTGTACCTGAGCGGACAACTCGAGTTGAGGAAGGAGCTCCTTTCCGGGAACCAAAAGGCCAGCCGGCTTAGAAACTTTCCGAGCCTCTTTTATTTAGGGTATGACACTAACAGAATAAGGAGTCTCAACCGGTGAGCACATCCCCGGAGGTAAGAAGAGAAAGGTTTCGGCACAGTTTATATACAGTTCAAATAATATCAAAGCGGTAACAGCAGCATTTAGCACACTAGGATCAAAACATGTAATAATTAGATAATAAATAAAGCCGAATAATAACAATTATTCTAAGCTCGAATTCTTAACCCTGAACCAGTGGTTCTGGGTCCCAATCCCCAGCAGAGTCGCCAGAGCTGTCACACCTCCTATTTACGCGCCCGTGGCGCAGGGGAGTTTTTTCCAATTTAAAGGACAATCGAAACGGGATTTATTTATTTATTTCAGAGTCTCCACTTGGGAGATTTAGGGTGTCCCAAGTCACCAATTTTAATCCCGAATCGAGGAAAAGAATGACTCTATATTACAGTCTGCGTACCAGAAATTCGGATAAGGAATTCTGTTAACCCGGGAGAAGGTGTTAGGCATTCCCGAGTTCCGTGATTCTAGCACGGTCGCTCAACTGTTATATTCGGCTTGATTATCTGATTTTATACAAGTGTGAACTTATGTGCCACTTTTATCTTTTAACCGCTTTTATCATTCACTGTTATTTTTGTAGGACTTGCAACGTTGTGAAAATGTATCTCGAACCGCGTTACAATCAATGTACCCGTGGTCGTCGACACACTTTGACTCCGTTGAGATTTGGATTTGGGTCACATCAATGTGCACCCGAGTTTAAGGAAATTAAGTTATTAAAGGCGCGCCTAAAGCGACTAGCGTATTTATTTTGGGTAAGACCGTGGAATTTTACTAAACGGTCCATCCCGAAGTCCAAATAATTTTTAAAGCAAATATTTACTGAGGGCCCCGCAATTTGTATTTTTATTTGGCGAGGCTCATCTCATTCTATTTTTTAAAATGAATTTGCAACGTCATGGACACGCATCTCGAACCACGTCACAATCAATGTACCCGTGATTAGAAACACATTTCGATTCCGTTGGGATTTGGATTTGGGTCACATCAATGTGCACCCGAGTTTACGAAGGTAAGATTTATTAAGGCGCGTCCTAAAGAGTCTAGCGTATTGTTATTTTAGGAAGGTTGTGAGATTTGCTAAACAACCCGTCTTGGAAGCTAAATGCTTTACTAATATACATTTAACAAGGGCCCCGCATCTGCGTTTTGTTTATTTTTATCGAGGCTCATCTCGTTGTTATTTTTAAAGGATATCCTATAGCAACTACGTTTCTTGTCGTGTTTGTCTCTATCAATTGAAAGCAGTAAATAGCCTTAGTTGATTATAAAACCGGATTCAAAGTGCTTTTACAGAATAATAAAACGTGACTGCACTTATGGACAACTAGCCGCAAATTATGGGCCCAAACCTAGCTCATGCGAGATGGCCAGATTTAGGCCCTGTTTTTCCGATACAGGCCTAACTGATTTTTCGATTTGGGCTCGGCCTTCCTGAGGTTGAGGCCTAGAACTGATTCTTTGTTCTTTATCAATTTATATGTGACAAACTAGCAAAAGGGGAAAGAACTTTAACTCATGTGGGTAGTTTACCTATTTTGGCTTACATTATAGAATGTACTACATCAGACTAAGTCTAAAATACAATCTATTACCCTGGGAATGTTTTCCACCTAACAGCATACATACATGACTATCATTCATTAACCTACATTGATATACTGAGCATGTAGGCTACTTCTATTATACAAACGAAAATGTAACTATTTTATGACATTTAATGTAACAGTTCATGTATACATAAAAACAATCTGCAGGTCCTCTCTTTTGCATTCATGCTCAAACTCTCAGTTACATTGGTGGTATCAACTGTGTACCTGGTAAGGAAAGGAAAGGAAAGGAGAGTGATCAGTTGAGTAGTGTGCAGTAATCACAGCATCAACAGATACACAGCAACAACACAGCAACAAACCAACAACCAAGATTGTTTTCCACAGTGCACGAACAACCAACAATGATTCCCAGAATAAATGAAACCAGCAAATAGTCGAGTGCCAAACCAATAATTCCAGACGAAGAGTAATGAACACCAGAAGTAAAAGAAGTTCAATGTAGCAAATACCAACAGTTCAGCAACCAACAAACAGCTCAGTCACTGCAGACGACAGAACTTGGCCAAGACAGCTTGACCAATATGAATTCTTGTTCAACTTTCAGATGGTGTTTGGTTACAATCTATTTGGAAACTAACTTATGTTTTTCGGCTTTCTTTAAACTCAGTAAACCTCTCTTCAGATTAAAACTCTAGCCTTAAGACTGAAAATTTTCACTTTGTTTTTCTCTTTTTTCTGAAGACTAAAAAGTCCAGCCACTTTTAAGTTCTCAAATGGCCTATTTATAAGCCAAATGACTCGGTGCAGCTAGGCTGCCCTCATGCTGCAACTTGCAGCCTGCCCATACCCTGTTAAAGCCCATGCCTAAGTATCTTTGGTGCCAGCCCCTTTTGTTCCCCACGCCTGGTTTTTTTTTAATCAGGAGTTATGGGCATCCTTTTATTATTCAATTTAAGCCCCATACCTTTGTGTCTTGTTCCCCATTGGTATTAGTTTAATCCTAAATTAGTACCCTACTTGTCAGCCCATTTATACTAATCTTTTCTGTCTTTTTCAACACCCCAGAATGCCCTTGTTAACCCTGGATTATTACTGCCCTGCCTATTGCAGCATCAGGGCACTTTGGGCTTTGAACATTCGATTTCAGAACTGCCTCAACCTGGCCTCTAATTGTTTACAATGTAGTTACAAACTACCATTCATGGGTAATGCCCAACATTCAAATCACAATACAGGCTCATTACTCATGCGACATTATTAGCTCATTCGATTCATTAGTTATAGAAAACTAATCGACGACATTTATCGAGTCGACTATACTAATTATAGCAGGTAATAATCAGTCGCTCATATAAACAATACGTTCAGGGACCTAAGGGGCATCAGACAATTTTTGTTCAATTACTGGGGCCTATATGAGTTAACTTATCTGACGATTAAACTAATCGACGATCATGTTTATCACAGAGTGTATTCAGAACAAACAGAAGACAATCGACCAAATAAAAGGCCTTTAACAGAGATGGAAGAAAATAAAAATAACAACATAACAAACAAACACAACAGAACATGCTGACAACTTAATTAGAACTAAAACAAAAGAAGGAAAAACTTACCAAAAAGGTTTGAAATCAAAAATGACCCTAATTCTGATTCAACTTCGAACCCTTGAGGCCGAACAAACTTTAATCAGGGTGTTCTCACATGAGAACACCTTGATTAAGGTCTATTAGACCTCAAACCCTTGTCAAGACTGGCCGGGTTCCCCAGGTGCATGTGTTCTAAGGTCTGGATTTCCAGATCTGATTTTTAAGGAGTTGTGGGTAGATTCGGACCAAACCAATCTTGGTTTGGTCACGAGGAAGGTCAGGTGGGTGTCTGGTATGAAGATGGGGTGGTTTGGCATAGATCCGGGTTCGACTCAAATCTTCAAATGAAGATTCGAGACGAACGAAAGTGATTCGAGGCTAGGGAGTAACAGATCCATGTTCAGGAGAGTGAGGGGGTCTTAGGGTGTTCGGGAGGTGGCCACCGGCGTTCATGCCGCCGGGTTTTGGTGGAAGGGAAACTAGGGCGGCGTTAGGGTTTGGGGGTTTCAGGGTTCGGGGAAGGAGATGACTGAAGGGGGGGGGGGGGGGGTTCGGATAGGGGGTGCGGGGTAAAGGGGCTGAGTTTATATATGGGGAGGTTGATTGGATCTGAGCCGTTAGATCAGATGATCTCAACGACTTGGATCTGATGCTGAGAAATGAGCCGGGGTCGTTTGGTAGTTAAACGGGGTCGTTTGGTTTTAAGTGAGGGGTTGGATCGGATTGGTTCCTGGGTCGGGTTTTGAAGCGGGTTACTGATAGAGGTCCTGAGCCGTTGGATCGAGAGTTTTAACGGCCCAGATTGATTTGCCTGAAACGGCGTCGTTTCAGAAGAGGCCTGGGCAGCCGGACTTGGACTGGGTCTGAGTGCTGGTTGGGCCTATTATTTTTGTTTAATTTCTTTTTGGCCCAAACCAATTTCTTTCACTTTTTGTTTTCTAATTTCACTTTTTTTTTAAAACAAAAATAAAAATAACAAATAATAAAATAACGAAATTAAAACTAAGCAACAATGCAACATTTTAACACAATTATCACAAAAAATATTTAAGTAAGTTAGCTAAAAACCTAGAACGGACGATGCACACATATATATATTTTTGAATTTTCTTTTACTGATCGAATTATGGCTTAATCATCCTGACATACATGTTTGGTATTTTGTTTGCCAATGATTAAATGCAAAAATGGATAGATCCACAAATGACTAACAACACATGTCATGAAAACTCAAACATTGTACAGCGAAACCATTTGTTACTATTTTTATTTTCTTTTGGAGCGATTGCTCGTAAAGCAAAAATCACGTGCTTACAGTTGTAAGCACGTGATTTTTGCCCTATGAGAGAATTACTCCCAAAAAATCCAAAATAAAATAATTTTCCTTTGTGTGCAATTTTAAAATTTTTGTGGCATTTTTGATAATTATTTGTATTTCTGTCTGTGCGTGTTTATTGGTTAAATTAATAAAAAATACAAAAATATGTCGCATTTGCATTTAGAATTTAATCCTACAATTGTTAGTAATTAAGTTTGTTTTACAAAAATTAAAAATTACAAAAATAGGCATCTTTTGCATTTTTAGCATTTAATGTCCAAATATACAATTTTATGCTTAATTATTACTTAATTGTGCGTTAATTGTTATTGGGAGTTAATTTGCGCTTTTATAACTTAATTTAGTTCTTAATAATAATTTAAGTATTTTTATAATTTAGTTTTAGAGATATAAAAGAAGAAAAGAGAGCGAAAATATAAAGAAAGTCGGAATTGGGCTTCTTCTTCGATTTCAAGCCACATGCCCAAAAAATGGCCCAATTTTCCCAAACGACCCAGTCCATTTCGAACTGGGTCGACCCAATCCATACCAAAAGACCCCAAACCCCCTTTTCTTTCATTTTTCATAAAAAAAACAAAACAAAACAAAGCAAAAAAAAAAATAAACCAAAAAACCTAAGACTACCCGCACCCCCCTCTTCTTCTTCCTCTCTTTCTCTCTTCTTCTCCAAAGAGCTCAAAGCCCCTCCCATGGCTGCCCCTCTCCCGTTCCCTTCATCCCCACGCCACACATACAACCACGTCGACAGCACACACACACACAACCACGGCGACGTAACACACACACACCCGCTACCCGTGTTTCTTCTTCTTCAAGATCGCGATGGTTTCTTCTTCTTCAAGTTCATGTCGCTCGTTGTTTCTTCTTCCTCGACACATGCTGCCCGCCATGGCTGCGTCTACTGCTCTTCAAAATGATCAAAAGATCCCATCACTGCTGTCCGCCATGGCTGTGTCTCCAAGCTCTTCAAATGAGCACAAGATCACGTCGTATTGTTGCCCGTTGTTTCTTCTTCTTCGCTCGTCGCTACTGCTGCTTCTCCTTCTTCATCCATCGAGTTGTTCCAGCCATGGCTGCTGCCCAGTGCTACTGTTTCTCCTCCATGTTTCAGGTCGTCGCTGGCCTTCTCCGCTCGTCGTTGCTACTGTCTTCTTCTTCAGATCGTCACCTGTTTGTTGCTTCTTCCTCTTTGACGCTGCTGCTGCGTTTCTCCATTGTCTAGCGCTGCTGCCATGCTTCCTTCTTCGTCCTCTTCCAAACAACCAAACTACTTTCCGTTCGAGTTCGTCGTCGCTTCGATCCGGTTAGTAGATTTGAGTTTCATGTTGCCCGTAGTTTTGTTTTGATATTCTCGGATCTAAAATCGATAAATGTTCGATTCTTGTTTTGTTCGTGTCTATCGTTGATTTAATTTTCTAGTTTGATCATATGTTTTGTTGATTTAATTTTCAGATTTAAATGGAACTTTGATTTATTAGTTTTTCAGTTTATTTCATGTGCTTTTATTTTTTTTTGTAAAAGAAATTGTTAGTATAATTTTAATGTTGTTAGATTCAAAAAGAAAATTGTTAGTTTAATTCTAATGTTGTTAAATTCAAGTTGAAATTGTTAGTATGTAAAAGAATTTGTTAGCTTAATTTTAGCTTAAATTGTAAAAGAAATTGTTAGTTTAATTTTAATATTGTTAGATTCAAATTGGTTGTTAGTTTAAGTTTAATGTAAAAGAAATTGTTAGTTTAATTTTAGTTTAGTTTGTAAAAGAAATTGTTAGTTTAATTTTAATGTGGTTAAATTCAAGTTGAAATTCAATCAATTATTTCTTCTTCGGTTTATTTTATTCGTTTAAAAGAATTAAGTTAGGAATATAGAAATATGTTAGTTTAATCACTTGAATCATCCGTCTTTGTTGAGTAGCTTAGATTAAATTCGTGTTCATCTTTTGGTTGAAGTTCGTTCTTAATCCGGTGATTTAATGTGAAATATATGTGTTGTTAAAAATATCGTTCAGTCAAAATAATTCCGATTGTTGATTTGTTGTTCATAGTCTAAGTTTGAATTTGTTGATTGAACCGGATTAAGGATTGGTTATAGCTGGTAATTTAATTTTAGGTTCTTAGATAATTTTGAAGTTAATAGATTTTTGAATCGGGGCCTAACAGTAGTTTTAGGGGTAAAACGGGAATTAACCAATTACAGATTAATTAATTATGGTGGGGACCAGACATAATGATAAAAGCAAAAAGGAAAAGGTGGGTAATGATGTCTTCTTTTCAAAAAGAGGGAACATGGGGGCCCACTTTGACTGCTTTTCAAAAAGAGGGAACATGGGGGGCCCACATTTACTACTTTTACTAAAGTAAAAGTGTGGGTAATTATAAAAGTTAAAGAGTGCACATAGTGGAAGATTTGAGTCTTGCTTTGGTATATAGGAGACTCATTTGACACTTAAAAAGGAGGGGGAGAAGAATTTTTAGAAGTAGGGGAATTTTGGGAGAGATTTTGGGAGGAATTTTAAGAGATTTTAGGAGGAGAATTTTTAGAAAGAGGGTTTTTGGGAAAATTTTGGGAGAGAGGAATACATTCTGAAAATCCGAAGAGAGTGTGGTAGAGTTTAAAAAGAGAACAAAAACAAAGTGAGAAGTTTCGGGTTTAATACACGCGTGGGTTGTTGTTGTTTAGTTTGTTTACATACTTTTGGTTTTGTTCTATTGAGTTGTTCGGTTTTCTTCAAAGTTTTCTGGGCCTTGAACCTGGGTCGAATTGCTGCTGGGGTTGCTGTTGTTGTTGTTGTGTATTTACACTACTGCTGCTTCTACTGATCTTCATCTTCTTTCCTTGCTTTCCAAATACCAGGTACACAAACTGATACACTGGTTCATCTTGTAAGCCATTCGAAGCATGAATGCAAAAATGTGAAAGATTTGAAGTTGTAGTTTAATGTAGTCTTTTCTTTCTTTACTGCCTCTATGTAGAATATTCTATGCGCTTCCCATGTAAACTCTTTAAACGACTCACTTTCGAAACTTAACTATAATAACTCGAAGTATATAAATAAAGTAGGATCTTTTCTTCATTTATTTTAGAGAAAAACGAAAAAATAAAAAATGTAGTCGTTCTAAGATTATCCTTTTTTTTAAAAAAATAATGAGACGAGCCTCGCCAAATAAAAATGTAAATTGCGGGGCCCTCAATAATTGGTCATAATAAATACTTAGAATTTGGGATGGACTGTTTAGTGAATTTCACTACCTTCCCCAAAGATAATAATGCGTTAGACTCTTTAGACGCGATTTAATTAAATTACATTCTTAAACTCGGGTGCACATTTATGTAACCCAAATCCAAATCTCAACGGAGTCGAAATGTGTCTCTAATCACTGGTACATTGATTGTGACGTGGTCCGAGATGCATGTCCATGACGTTGCAAATTCCTTTTAAAAATAAGAATGAGATGAGCCTCGCCGAATAAAAATACAAAATTGCGGGGCCCTCGGTAAATATTTGCTTTAAAATTGCTTAGACTTCGGGATGGACCGTTTAGCAAAATTTCACGGCCCTACCCAAAGTAAATGATACGCTAGTCGCTTTAGGCGCGCCTTTTTCAATTTTCTTAAAACTCGGGTGCACATTTATGTGACCCAAATCCAAATCTCAACAGAGCTGAAATGTGCCAATAACTACGGGTGCATTGATTGTGACGTGGTTTGAAATACGTTTTCACAATGTTGCAATTCTCTGTAAAATAATAACAATAAATAAAAATAATAAAAGCGGCTAAAGGATAAAATTTGCACATAAGTCTATAATATGTATTATATCAGATAATCAAGCCGAATATAACAGTTGAGCGACCGTGCTAGAACCACGGAACTCGGGAATGCCTAACACCTTCTCCCGGGTTAACAGAATCCCTTATCCGGATTTCTGGTTCGCGGACTGTAATACAGAGTCATTCTTTTCCTCGATTCGGGATTAAAATGGTGACTTGGGACACCCTAAATCTCCCAAGTGGCGACTCTGAAATAAATAAACAAATCCCGTTTCGATTGTCCTTTAATTGGAAAAACTCCCTCTGCGCCCCTCGCGGTGCCGAAAAAAGGAGGTGTGACAGCTCTGGCAACTCTGCTGGGGATTAAAAACCCAGAACCACTGGTTCAGGGTTAGAAATTCGAGCTTAGATAAATTGTTATATTTGGCTTTATCTGATTTTTACATGTTTGAGCCTAATGTGCTAGATGCTGCTTTTACCGCTTTGATATTATTTGACTGCATATATAAACTGTGCCGAACCCTTCTCTCTTCACCTCCGGGGATGTGCTTACTGGTTGAGACTCCCTATTCTGTTAGTGTCATACCCTGAAATAAAAAAGAGGCTCGGATAAGTTACGAAGCCGGATGGCCTTTTGGTTCCCGGTAAGTTGCCCCCTCCTCGACTTGAGTTGTCCGCTCGGGTACACAGTCTAGAACACCGACTCAGGTTTTGAACATAGAATAACATGACTTCATGACGGATCCCTAGTAGGAACGATTATTTGCATCATGTTGCATTTGACTTAGGGGACTCAACACAGGGGTTGGGTCCGTCTAGGACTAGCAACCTGAAATGAAAAGACCATCATGCTGCATCCTATTTGTGCTGTGCATTTATTCTGAACCCTCATGTTGACCGGTTTTTGAATCTCGGGAACGTTGGAAAATTGAAAAAAAAAGAGAAAAAGAGAGAAATAACAGTTAGGGAGTTAATTGATTATTTTAGAAAAACCCAGTGTCCAAGTATTGTTGGAACTCTGCCGAAATATATTTTACTTTTAAAATTATTTGTTTACCCAAAAAAAAAAGCAGGAAGTGTGTAGGAAAAAGTCCTTTATTTTAGTTTGCTTTGTTTTCAAAAAAAAAAAAAAGGAAAAATATGTTTGTTTTCAAAATCAGTTAGTTTACTTGCCCGAACTACGCGAGTTTGATTCTCACCAGATGTGAGATACGTAGGCAACCCTCATCGGGTCCAACCCCACATTTTTCTAAAATAGCCAAAAACAAATAAATAAATAAAAAAACATGTCAAAATTTTAATTTTGTCATGAAGAAGTCGGGTGACGCTGTTTTGTCAAAACATAGCCGAATGTTCCCGAAAGGGACGCCGAAAGGCTGACTTTGCATAAATAGCCACCTTTTGGGTCATGTTTAGGATTTGGTCGAGTTGACCCACACAGCCTTAAAAATCTTCGTCCCCGAGGCGTTGAAAGGCCGTGTTTGCAATATTGAGTTTTCTATTTTTGAAAAATGATAAAAAGAGTCATAAACAAGTCGGGTGATGTTGTTTTTGTCAAAACATAGCCGAATATTCCCGAAAGGGACACCGGAAGGCTGACTTTGCATAAATAGCCACGTTTTGGGTCATGTTTAGGATTTGGTCCGGTTGACCCACACAGCCTTAAAAATCTTCGTCCCCGAGGCGTTGAAAGGCCGTGTTTGCAATATTGAGTTTTCTATTTTTGAAAAATGATAAAAAGAGTCATAAACAAGTCGGGTGATGTTGTTTTTGTCAAATATAGCCGAATGTTCCCGAAAGGGACGCCGGAAGGCTGACTTTGTATAAACAGCCACCTTGGGTCATTTTTATAGAATTTTTGGTCCAATTGACCCACACAGCCTTAAAAATTTTCGTCCCCGAGGCGCTAAAGGGTTGTGTTTGCCTTACCTGGTTTTTATTGTAATTTGAAAAGAAAAAAAAACAAAGAGTCATCGGTCAGGCGAATACCGTTTGAATTTTTAGTCAAAATAAGTTGAGCCAGCTTCGGCCGCGTCTTAAACCGTTCTTGCCGAAATAGCCTTAGAGTACCTTTCAGTAGTCGAAAGGTTATTTTCGTAAAAGAACGGACAATTTTGTAAAATTTCATAAAATAATCCTCCCCGGCCTCAAAATTCATGTGGAATTTGGAAGGGGCCACGTTTGCAAAAATAACTGTTCGGTTGCATTTGTCAAACGGAGAAAGGAAGCTGGCCATTTGTTTTTGGAGTTTGTAAATCTTCTAATTAAGATATGTGGGTTGTTTGATTTTCTAGTTTGTAGGTCATCTTCAAACCTTTGAAACCCAGTTTGTTATAATATGAAAAAAAAATGTTTAGTATTGTTTATCTTTTATTGGGTCCGAACTACGCAAGGTCTGATTCATGCAGGGTCATGATACGTAGGCAATCTCCATAAGATTCGACCACAACAAAAAAAAGAGAAAGAGAAAAAAATGAAAAAAAAAAGAAAAAAAAAAGAAATGAAAAAGGGAAAATGAAAAAAAAAATCGAAAAAAAAGAAAAAGAAAAAAAGATGTTGTCAATAATGAGGACCGACTGAGTCCATTCTAACCTGTTTTGTTTTGAATCACAAAGAAAGAAGGTGGTTGGTTTGTGGTAAGCCGGAAATACAAGATCCAAAAGCACACTTTGCGGGGATCAGGCGTGATGACAGAAGCATTCAAGTCCTATTGGGAACTTGTTGACTAAGGGTGATGATATTAAAGTTGGCAATGGTCTGGCAATACTGATGCAAAGCTCAGTGGCTGAGATGCCAGTTTCGCTAAAGTGGGAGGACGCTCCGTTCCTTGGTTAACAAGAAAGAAGCATTTGGTGGCTTATTTTGTTGTCATTTCTGTTGTCCGGATTATTAAGGTTGTAATTTGGATTTTGTCTTATGTCAAACCTTCTTATCTTTCCATTTTTGTCATAGCAGTTTGTTTGAATTTTGTCCAGTTTGTGTTAGGATTTTATTCTGGTTGTATTGTTTGTTTTATTATTTAAACCATTTCGCCGGTAGTCTAATACAAAGCCGGTCTTTTGTTATTTCCAGTCATCTTTTTGTTTAGTCCTTTTATCATTTTTGTTCAATGCCGATTCTAGGGACATGACATGCGCACCCAGTTTGGGCCTAATCTTAAAAGTTAATCATAAAACCCTGGGAAGGTGATCAAAGCATTTAAAGGAAATAAGAATGATTTAAGATTATTTGGATCCCGAGTCATGTGGAACTAGGGCAAGGAAAACACAAATAAAACCGTTGAAAGCAAGATTCGCCAAATTGGCATGAGGGTCATTCATGATAATGAGAGTGTCTCCCAACGGTGCTTTAGAAATGACAAAAGGAAAAGCAAATGTTTAACATAATTGTCAAGTCCAGCACCATCGGAAGAGACTATAAATCAATTGTTTAATTATGTTGTTTGCACTTGGCATGTCTTAAAGACTGGAATGACGAAGGCATTTTGTTCTGCTATCCAAACACTTTATCCTTCGTTACCCCTTTTGAGCCTTATTTATTTTCTTTCATACCCCTCATTCGGAATCGGTAACAACAGGTTAGAAACACAAAACATGGAAGATAAAAAGAAAAAAAAGGAGAAAAGAAAACAACAAAACGAAAAAAAGAGGGAAAGAAAAGAAAAGAAAAATGATAACAGAAAAAAAGGAGAGTCAAATGAAAAAGAGGAATTGGGAACTACGTTTGACCTGATTCCTCGAAGAGGATACGTAGGCGCTTCACGGCTTGGTCATAGGGTGCATAATGGCCACAATGGTCACAGTGTGCATGGTGTAATAAAAATAAAAATAAAAATAAATAATAAATAATCCCCAAGCAAAAAAAAAAACCGGGGCAAGGGTTGCGCTTGTTGTAAACAAAATTGGTTCCGAAGGTTGTAATTTTAAACCCCAAATTTATTTTGTTTTTGAGCCTTTAATACCCTTTCTTTCTACATGTCCAAAAACCCACATTACGGTCCAAAGAAAGACCTTCTGACCAGTCTGCAAAAGATGTCAAGTCAGACAAATGAGAGTCTTACCGGCGAACATAACATTCTGTTCCACAGCAGAAAGAACTCTAATCTCCAGCAGAGAGAGTCATACCGGCAACACTCCAAATCCCCAGCTGGAAAGTGATACAAATGAGAGAGTCTTATCGGTGAAAATCTTCACGGACACCATAAGGCGATGAAAGCTGAGAGAAAAACCAAAATGAGAGAGACTTGATGGTGAAAACCTTTTGGGCACTACAAGTCGAATAAGATTGAGAATCAGATGGGGAATTGCCAATTGAAGGTCTTGAAAGACGATTGACGGCGGAGGATAGGCCACATGTGCATGTCATGACCATTAGAGTCGGTGTCTGCGTTTGATAGGTTTTTATTTATAGTATCTTTTGTTAAAGAGTCATCTTTTTCCTTTGTCTTTTATTCTGTTCCCTTTTATCTTTTCCTTTCATAGAAAAATTCCCCAGTAGAGTCTGTCTGGTCAGAACAAGTGGGAAATGACTTCAAAGTAGGCCATCAGCTTTTCAATTATGCAAGACGAGATCTGACTAGTACATCCAAGTGGTATAGTCAGCAAGGAACAAGCGCGAGGCCAGTGTCAAGAAAGATATCCCCAGCAAAAGGGAATTGACAAAAGGATCGACGAGTGTCAAGAGGGATATCCTTGCCGAAATCAAAGGTTATTAAACCTCAAGGCCAAGGCCCGTGGACAAATCAGGGAGAGCAATGAGCATGATTTGGGAAATTCATGCGAGACTAAAAGGTCAGGGAAATGCCAGTTTCCGAGCTGTGCCACAAAAGAAGAGGGATATCCCCAACAGAAAGGGATCATTCCCAGCAAATAATATCATCCCCAACAAGTTGTGGAACGCAGAGCAAGGAAGGAGAAAGGGAAAGTCATCCCCAGTAGGAGTATCACAACCAACCACCGTGTTTTAAACTAACAAATTTTGTTTAATTTGAAACAGGTAAAGGAAATGGCATTGATGACAGAAATGCATGCCATAAGGGAGATTGTCAAACTGGGGCAGAAAATTTTCCTTTCATTTGGAAAATTTTCTGAAAATCAGGTACTCATTCGAATAAGAATAAAGATAACACCAGTCTCAAGGGAAGTGGTCTTTGAACCAGTGTTGCCCCAATATAATAAGTTTCAATGGAGGAAGTTGTTCCCCAGCAGACAGAACAAAGGGATGACACTTGTGCTCAGAAAAGCAAAAGGCCAGTATCATTTCCAACAGCCTTTTGAAGAGTGAAGCACTAGTTCTGAAAGAATCAGAATCCCCCAGCAGTGTTATCCTCGACAACGTTATCCACAGCTGATAACATTTTATCCCCCAACAGGTAAGTAAACAATTCCCCAACAGTGTTATCCCTAGCAGTTTCGAGGATTCCAACACAAGTTTGGTGAAAATCGGTATCCTCAGCGGTTCCTTTCGGGGAAAGGCAAAACGAGTCTTAAGGGAGGTAGTCTTCGATGGAAGAAGCTATGCAAAAAAAAAAAAGAATAAAAAAGAAAAAGAAAAAAAAAGGAAGCAGTTTGCAGAGGAATGAAACATCCTACTTAAAAGGAAGTAATTTTGGAAGGAGTAAGATAACATATTTACTCAGCAGAGTTATCCTCAGCAGTGTTATCCCCAACGGATCATCGAGATGTAGAAACATCCTCGACAGAGTTTCGAGCAACCCAGAGTGGGTAAAGAAGAAAGGGGAAAAGTCATCCCCATCAAAATAATCCCCAGCAGTTTCGAGGGAAGACAACACAGTTATCAGGAGTCCGCCTGGAGAACAGAGACATACTTTTCAAGTTTGACGTCAGGAGTCCGCCTGAAGAATGGAGACATACAGTTTAAATTTCAAAAATCAGGAGTCCGCCTGGAGAATAGAGACATTCAATTTTAAATTTAGCAATCAGGAGTCCGCCTGGAGAACAGAGACATACTTTTCAAGTTTGATGTCAGGAGTCCGCCTGAAGAACAGAGACATACAGTTTAAATTTTAAAAGTCAGGAGTCCGCCTAGAGAATAGAGACATTCCATTTCAAAGTTAGCGATTAGGAGTCCGCCTTGAGAACAGAGGCATACATTTCAGTCTTTACATTTCAAGCATTGAAGTTGGGAGCCCACCCAGATAACAGAGGCATACATTTCAGTCTTTTCATTTCAAGCATTGAAGTTGGGAGCCCGCCCAGATAACAGAGGCATACATTTCAGTCTTTAATTTTCAAGTATCGAAGTTGGGAGCCCGCCCATAAAACAGAGGCATACATTTCAAAGATCAAGTCAGAGGACAATAAAACAGAGGGTTACAATAGGAATCCCCAGCAGGAAACAATAAAATTCCCCGGCACCGGGAAGCAGAAGGTTACAACAAGAGGTCCCAACACAAACTCAAGTGCATGTGTCAAAAAGAAGAAAATCACCGGAAAAAATACAAGCAGACAAGAAAGCAAGGCAACAAAAACAAATTGCAGTCTAGCCTAGCTTCTTGTTTTCTTTTAAGCACGGTGTAACAAGGAGATCGGTAAGCAGTGGTAATACCATGAAACAACAGTAACATTGCAGTCCAACGGTAGTCCCAGCTACCAAAACTTCCCGAACTACATTGACCTGATTCCTGTTTAGCCCAGGATACGTAGGAAACCTTTGAAGCAAAGGTTCGGTCAAATCTTTTTTCAAAAAAAAAAAATGCTTCACACGGAGTACTCGGATGGGCAAAAATCGCTCGTTTTATCTTTGCACGAAAACCCTTCGTGTCTTCGGGCAAAGAGGGACAACTGTAAGCACGTGATTTTTGCCCTATGAGAGAATTACTCCCAAAAAATCCAAAATAAAACAATTTTCCTTTGTGTGCAATTTTAAAATTTTTGTGGCATTTTTGATAATTATTTGTATTTCTGTCTGTGCGTGTTTATTGGTTAAATTAATAACAAATACAAAAATATATCGCATTTGCATTTAGAATTTAATCCTACAATTGTTAGTAATTAAGTTTGTTTTACAAAAATTAAAAATTACAAAAAAGGCATTTTTAGCATTTAATGTCCAATTATACAATTTTATGCTTAATTATTACTTAATTGTGCGTTAATTGTTATTGGGAGTTAATTTGCGCTTTTATAACTTAATTTAGTTCTTAATAATAATTTAAGTATTTATATAATTTAGTTTTAGAGATATAAACGAAGAAAAGAGAGCGAAAATATAAAGAAAGTCGGAATTGGGCTTCTTCTTCGATTTCAAGCCACATGCCCAAAAAATGGCCCAATCTTCCCAAACGACCCAGTCCATTTCGAACTGGGTCGACCCAATCCATACCAAAAGACCCCAAACCCCCTTTTCTTTCATTTTTCATAAAAAAAAAAAAAAAAAAAAACCAAAAAACCTAAGACTACCCGCACCCCCCCTCTTCTTCTTCCTCTCTTTCTCTCTTCTTCTCCAAAGAGCTCAAAGCCCCTCCCATGGATGCCCCTCTCCCGTTCCCTTCATCCCCACGCCACACACACAACCACGTCGACAACACACACACACACAACCACGGCGACATAACACACACACACCCGCTACCCGTGTTTTTTCTTCTTCAAGATCGCGATGGTTTCTTCTTCTTCAAGTTCATGTCGCTCGTTGTTTCTTCTTCCTCGACACATGCTGTCCGCCATGGCTGCGTCTACTGCTCTTCAAAATGATCAAAAGATCCCATCACTGCTGTCTGCCATGGCTGCGTCTCCAAGCTCTTCAAACGAGCACAAGATCCCGTCGTATTGTTGCCCGTTGTTTCTTCTTCTTCGCTCGTCGCTACTGCTGCTTCTCCTTCGTCATCCGTCGAGTTGTTCCAGCCATGGCTGCTGCCCAGTGCTACTATTTCTCCTCCATGTTTCACGTCATCGCTGGCCTTCTCCGCTCGTCGTTGCTACTGTCTTCTTCTTCAGATCGTCACCTGTTTGTTGCTTCTTCTTCTCCGACGCTGCTGCGTTTCTCCATTGTCTCGCGCTGCTGACATGCTTCCTTCTTCGTCCTCTTCCAAACAACCAAACTACTTTCCGTTCGAGTTCGTCGTCGCTTCGATCCGGTTAGTAGATTTGAGTTTCATGTTGCCCGTAGTTTTGTTTTGATATTCTCGGATCTAAAATCGATAAATGTTCAATTCTTGTTTTGTTCGTGTCTATCGTTGAATTAATTTTCTAGTTTGATCATATGTTTTGTTGATTTAATTTTCAGATTTAAATGGAACTTTGATTTATTAGTTTTTCAGTTTATTTCATGTGCTTTTATTTATTTTTTGTAAAAGAAATTGTTAGTATAATTTTAATGTTGTTAGATTCAAAAAAGAAAATTGTTAGTTTAATTCTAATGTTGTTAAATTCAAGTTGAAATTGTTAGTATGTAAAAGAATTTGTTAGCTTAATTTTAGCTTAATTTGTAAAAGAAATTGTTAGTTTAATTTTAATATTGTTAGATTCAAATTGGTTGTTAGTTTAAGTTTAATGAAAAAGAAATTATTAGTTTAATTTTAGTTTAGTTTGTAAAAGAAATTGTTAGTTTAATTTTAATGTGGTTAAATTCAAGTTGAAATTCAATCAATTATTTCTTCTTCGGTTTATTTTATTCGTTTAAAAGAATTAAGTTAGGAATATAGAAATATGTTAGTTTAATCGCTTGAATCATCCGTCTTTGTTGAGTAGCTTAGATTAAATTCGTGCTCATCTTTTGGTTGAAGTTCGTTCTTAATCCGGTGATTTAATGTGAAATATATGTGTTGTTAAAAATATCGTTCAGTCTAAATAATTCTGATTGTTGATTTATTGTTCATAGTCTAAGTTTGAATGTGTTGATTGAACCGGATTAAGGATTGGTTATAGCTGGTAATTTAATTTTAGGTTCTTAGATAATTTTGAAGTTAATAGATTTTTGAATCGGGGCCTAACAGTAGTTTTAGGGGTAAAACGGGAATTAACCAATTACAGATTAATTAATTATGGTGGGGACCAGACATAATGATAAAAGCAAAAAGGAAAAGGTGGGTAATGATGTCTTCTTTTCAAAAAGAGGGAACATGGGGGCCCACTTTGACTGCTTTTCAAAAAGAGGGAACACGGGGGGCCCACCACATTTACTACTTTTACTAAAGTAAAAGTGTGAGTAATTATAAAAGTTAAAGAGTGCACATAGTGGAAGATTTGGGTCTTGTTTTGGTATATAAGAGACTCATTTGACACTTAAAAAGGAGGGGGAGAAGAATTTTTAGAAGTAGGGAATTTTGGGAGAGATTTTGGGAGGAATTTTAAGAGATTTTAGGAGGAGAATTTTTAGAAAGAGGGTTTTTGGGAGAATTTTGGGAGAGAGGAATACATTCTGAAAATCCGAAGAGAGTGTGGTAGAGTTTAAAAAGAGAACAAAAACAAAGTGAGAAGTTTCGGGTTTAATACACGCGTGGGTTGTTGTTGTTTAGTTTGTTTACATACTTTTGGTTTTGTTCTATTGAGTTGTTCGGTTTTCTTCAAAGTTTTCTGGGCCTTGAACCTGGGTCGAATTGCTGCTGGGGTTGCTGTTGTTGTTGTGTATTTACACTACTGCTGCTTCTACTGATCTTCATCTTCTTTCCTTGCTTTCCAAATACCAGGTACACAAACTGATACACTGGTTCATCTTGTAAGCCACTCGAAGCATGAATGCAAAAATGTGAAAGATTTGAAGTTGTAGTTTAATGTAGTCTTTTCTTTCTTTTACTGTCTGTATGTAGAATATTCTATGCGCTTCCCATGTAAACTCTTTAAACGACTCACTTTCGAAACTTAACTATAATAACTCGAAGTATGTAAATAAAGTAGGATCTTTTCTTCATTTATTTTAGAGAAAAACGAAAAATAAAAAATGTAGTCGTTCTAAGATTATCCTTTTTTAAAAAAAAATAATGAGACGAGCCTCGCCAAATAAAAATGCAAACTGCGGGGCCCTCAATAATTGGTCATAATAAATACTTAGATTTGGGATGGACTGTTTAGTGAATTTCACTACCTTCCCCAAAGATAATAATGCGTTAGACTCTTTAGACGCGATTTAATTAAATTACATTCTTAAACTCGGGTGCACATTTATGTGACCCAAATCCAAATCTCAACGGAGTCGAAATATGTCTCTAATCACGGGTACATTGATTGTGACGTGGTCCGAGATGCATGTCCATGACGTTGCAAATTCCTTTTAAAAATAAGAATGAGATGAGCCTCGCCGAATAAAAATACAAAATTGCGGGGCCCTCGGTAAATATTTGCTTTAAAATTGCTTAGACTTCGGGATGGACCGTTTAGCAAAATTTCACGGCCCTACCCAAAGTAAATGATACGCTAGTCGCTTTAGGCGCGCCTTTTTCAATTTTCTTAAAACTCGGGTGCACATTTATGTGACCCAAATCCAAATCTCAACAGAGCTGAAATGTGCCAATAACTACGGGTGCATTGATTGTGACGTGGTTTGAAATACGTTTTCACAATGTTGCAATTCTCTGTAAAATAATAATAATAAATAAAAATAATAAAAGCGGCTAAAGGATAAAGTTTGCACATAAGTCTATAATATGTATTATATCAGATAATCAAGCCGAATATAACAGTTGAGCGACCGTGCTAGAACCACGGAACTCGGGAATGCCTAACACTTTCTCCCGGGTTAACAGAATCCCTTATCCGGATTTCTGGTTCGCGGACTGTAATACAGAGTCATTCTTTTCCTCGATTCGGGATTAAAATGGTGACTTGGGACACCCTAAATCTCCCAAGTGGTGACTCTGAAATAAATAAACAAATCCCGTTTCGATTGTCCTTTAATTGGAAAAACTCCCTTTGCGCCCCTCGCGGTGCCGTAAAAAGGAGGTGTGACACTTGTTATTCATGATCATAAAGATTTGGAGCCTCCAAGCTAACATGATTAACTTACTTTATGTACTTTCAAAGACGATTTCATTTCTGAGCTTACATTATTTAACTTATGACGTACTTTTTCGTACAAAAACATGGGGTGCTACATCATTCCCCTTTTTGGAACATTCGTCCTTAAATGTTGACTGATGCACTTATTAGTCTCATAACTTATAGTTCTTATGAATACTTTAATATTGTCTTTGACATCTAGGCAACTGTTTTGTGAATAAATCGAAAGGCCAGGGTATTCCCCTCTTTAGGCCTCTTTCTCATACCACGACCTGTGGTCGGAATTATTCCAATATCGTAAATGTTGCTACCTTCTATCATGTAGCCTCTACGACTTTGTCCTTGTTTGTGCACCTATGCAACTTTTCTGTCCTTTTCCTCCATCCTTTAGCCAATCTCTAGGCCTCACCTTGGGAACATATATAGAACTATGACAAGCTATCCCTCGGGGCATCTATACATATACTAAAGTTGTTCGCTCGGTACTTTGTCGAACTTACGACTATTGCTATATTTTGTTTCATAGACTCGGTTATATATGCTTATTGTTTTATTACATCTAGGTATGTTATACTTTGCCATAACACTTACTTCGATCTATTATTACCGAGGTCTGCTACCCAACTCCAGGTTACTCTCTCGATGCTTATCCTATATGTATAAATCTAGGTCCTTTAGTTGTTCCTCATTGTTGTTCATCTTAAGAATGACAGCCTAATCTCATCTCATACTTTGGAACTTTTATCCATCCTTATTGATTCACCTTAATGTTGATCATAATCTATCACTGATAACTTGAAACCTCTTACGTAATACACTGTCATTAAGGTTCACGCCTCATCGGGGAATATCTGAAATGATTTTCCTAATCCACCCAGAGGCGATACAATATTTCAATAATCATATTTCATGGCATCCTAATGTGGTTCGTCCTATGGGAGGTTATTCTAATCCCGTAAAATTCATAAAATCCCTTTTCATTGAATCATTACCCAATCACAGGCCTAAACCCCTCTTATCTATCACAATTACACGCTTATTCTAATACTAGGGCAGCATTCATCTCTTCTAAATGCTCCTAGTCTTAAACTCCTCTGAGTTCATTCAGGACATACTGAGCTTTTTATAACTTACAAAAACCATCAGCTCTCTCGTTGTGATGGGTTTAACCCTCTAGACTTATTCTTCTCACCTTCTCACTCACCTTTTCTTATGCTTACTCCTATTTACCTAAAATCTTATCGTTCTACCATAATTTAGCTTGCGAGCTACACATATCTATTTATACTACTCGCAACCTTCCTTTAACTTGATATCACCATAGATTTCCTTATGTTATTCTAGATCCTCAAGAGAGACATCACATCATTTCTAACTTCTCTTTACTCTCTTAACTAGACCACTCTGTACCTGAAAACCATAGGCTAGAAGATACGCCACTAATGACACCACTATCATTTCTTGATATAGAATTTCGATGCTTTCAGCCCTCTATCTGAAATCTGGACTATGCATAGCCTTCTGTACTTGAGTATCTCGTACTTTATTTGTCTTCACCTTACTTACCATTAAATCTCACATTGTACCTCTCATCTCTTTCATAACCTCCCTTCCACATAGATGGAATTCACATCCACACCTTGAAGCACTACTATAATACTTGCACATCTGGTGTATACACAATCCGGCGGGAGCTTCATACTAACTTCTTATGAGGTTGGTACTATTCTAACTGGTTTTATCATAGAGCCATTATACAATATGGCCACTGTACTATATCTCTTGTACCTCTGATATTAAGAGTGATTTTACAAATGTCTTGAATCACGTTCTATAATTATCTGGATCTAATAATCAGACTCCTGATTTACTTAGCTGATGTAACTCGTTAGTTTCCTCTTCTCCCTCAGCCTTTAAGTAGTTTTAAGCTATCTTCCGATCTGTGGCTCAGGGTATTAGTTATTACTTTACAATTCAAGCTTTTGTCTGTGAAGTGGAATCAATTCTTTCTTTTAACTTATACTGAAGTCCCTTATAGTTGTATCATTGTCAACATATATGCTACGTGGATAACACTTCAAAATCTTAAGGGCGTTTATAATGTAATTAACTATGGGTCATTGATCAGATAATTCCTTTTGTGTCTTCTTATCTTTCGTTAAAAGTAAACAATTACTTTTCCTGGTCGTTCTGCCACTTGTTGCATGAATACTTGACTTATCTTAGTGCCTACATATTTGAATTTTATGCAACTCATATGATCTCGAATATTGCTTTGGATTTTACTTTCGTTCCTTAGTCACGATAGGTGCCACTTTTTTGTAGAGTGCATACGATGTTGTAGTGAGATTGTTGTTACAACACCATTATTTATTTAGGTCACTATGCTTAGGTTGAGGCCTTCTTCCTGATTTTTTCAGCTAGTCTTTTGTTGTAGCACGTAGGGAAGACTCTGTGAATCTTGTAAAGCTTTGAGTTTATCACATCATATACCCGATAGAATTTTAGATGTTCTTACTCACCTATAAAAATCCTTAGTAACATACCTCCGTGCCCTTGTTATCGTAGGGTTACTTATGAACTCAATTTTTTTGTCGCCCCCTTGGCACTCTCTTTTATTTCCGTAACACTTTTATGGCAACTATAACTACCTCAACTTTTATCTGAATATATTTTAAGGATTACGATGTCATATCTACGAGACTGAATTCACTATGCTGGGGTTTACTAGGTTTATCTTGCATGATCTGCTGATTTATGTATCCTCTTGTCTAGTCATAACTAGGCTCTTTCTGAATCAACTACTAACTACTCGTTGGTCTGTTCTCAAATCTATATTCCGCGTAATCTTTCTTGGGTTGTTTCCTTTGTCTTAACTTACCTGTCGCACTGGATCCTTATGTCTCAAGTGTTCATTCACACTTATTTATCAATAACATCCTGGGAGGAAACCCTTACTGCATTTCCCAACTATCGAGCTTGTATAATGTTCTGGAGTCATAACATATTTGTAGGGTCTAAATAAATGCAATCTCACCCCTTTTACCTTTTTACTGCATTCTTCCTTTACTAGTCCATAGTTACCTCTTCATCTTTGGCATCTTTTCACATCTTCACTAACTCTTACTCGCCTTACAGTAACCCTTCTATACTAGGGATAACTGAATTTCTTACGCGAGAGGGTGACACCTGTGAGCACGTGATTTTTGCCCTATATGAATTACTCCCATAAATTCAAAACAAAATAATTTCTTTTCATTATTTGCAATTTTTGTGGATTTTGTGGCATTTTCTGATAATTGTTTGCATTTGTCTGCGCATTTTTATTTTGTTTAATTAATGAAAAATACAAAATATCACGCATTGCATTTAGGATTTAATTTTACATTTTTAGATTAATTAGAAAATTAGTTTGTTTTATAAAATATGAAAATCACAAAAAATACTTCATTTTTGCATTTTTACTCTTTAATTTTGACTTTTATAGTTTTTCTTTAAATTTAGGATTTAATTAATTATTGTGAATACTATGATGAGTGATTAACCTAATTGGGTAGGTTAATTTAGTTTAAAAATTAATGTAGGATTTCATTTTTTAATTTGAAAGAAAGGATTTGAAATTGAAAAAGAAAAAGAATTGAATTAAAAGAAAAATCCGATTTTTGGGCTGTTACAATTGAGTTTGTCCCAGGTCCAAGAGTTAAACACCCATGAAACCCGTCCAAATTGAGGCCCAAGACCACCCAGACCCGGTCCAAGCTTCCACTTTAATCAAACGACCCTGTTTAGTTCGGGCATGATCTCAGCCGTCGAGGTCTGCTTGATCAGACGACTAGGAAGTGGGGATGGTTTGATATAAAAGTGTCCAAACATACCCTCCTACCCACTCTCATTATCCCTAAAACCCTTAGAGACCCCAACTAAATGCCACCTCGAACCGCCGTGAGCCGCCCGCCGGAAATCGCCTCCGCCGGTGGCGTTGCTCGGATTAACCCCATCTTTACACCATCGACTCTTCTCCTTCTCCTCATTCCAAATCTCCAAATCCCCACTCTCGAATCTCAGCCTAGCCTCTCGAATCTTCAATCGAAAGTTAGACCAGAACCCTAGTTTACCCAATCGGCTCCAAAAATACACCACAGAACCACCACGTCCCCCTCATTCCAAATCCCTGAACACTCGCCTTCGAATCATCTTGGAACTTCTCGAATTTCAGATCGAAATTTAACCCTAAATCCCAATGATCAAATCAGCGGGCCGTCTTGAAGATTCAAGATTGTAATAGACTTTATTCGTGTGTTTTCACATTGAGAACACACTATTAAGGTCTATTCCGGTCAAGAAATCGAAGATTCTGTCGAAGTTTTCAAGTTTGCATTTGTCCAGTTTTAGGTATTGTTCCGGACTTTCTCTCTTCTTTTTCTTTGACTCAGCTCAGCTACATGTGTTGTTCTGTCTCCTCCCCTCATTTCTTCACGATGTGTTCACTTTTCTTTCATTTCTTTCCTTTTCTGTTTGATTGATTAGTTTAGGGACATGGTAGTCTATGTGTTTAGTCAATTAGTCCGTTTATTTTTTTCCTTTGTTTGAGCCTCATTTCAATAGTTATTTTTGGTCTTTTAAGAAATGTTGATTAGTCTATTAAGATATGGTCGTTTGGCCAAGATTGAATTCGTATTGTGGAATCACAAGGCCCAAGTGGGAAATGATTCGAATGGCTTTGGAGCCCAGGGCTGGTTCAATCTACTGGGTCAACTTGACCCGTATTTGGTTGGAGGGGTAATTTTCAGGGTCATGATGGGATAGTCTAGGAAATTGGCCTAGGGAATCTCATGGTAACTGAACTAGGAAGTTTCCTAGAAGCTGGGGTGGGGGCTGTTTGTGTTAGTTAGTAAATACATTAAGGGTAGTTCAAAAAAAGGAAAAAACTAGCCAGGGACTAAGTAGCAAAAACCAAAATTCACAAAGGGCCTGAGTGCAGAAACTATTTCCTTAAGGCTGCCCTACTTGCCTTGCCTATAAAGGCATTTTTCTTGCCTTTCAAGGCAGGAAAAAAGAGCTAGAAATCTAGAAAAACTTCAGACGGCTAAAAAATATCAAAAGAATTACTGTTTCGTGGAGTTGGAGTGTTTCTTTTGATTCCTTCAATTTTTGGAAACAATAGATAGCTGAAGAGATAAAATTCCAGAAAATACAAAAAAAAAACTAGCCAGAAATTTCTATTGTTCCATTGAAACTTTAGTGATTTTTTCTGAAAAACAAAAGTTCTTATTCTTATACTCAAGAAATGAATTGATGTTTGGTTTCTGATAGTTCTGATTCAAGCTGTTTGAGGGTTAACCTTTCATTGGATTTGAGCTGACTTCCTGGGTTTAATTGTTGAATCTGTCTGGTTTCTGCTGCTGATTCCCTACTGCTCTGTTGTTGATCCCTCCTTTTTTGTTCTTTGTTTTTTGAATTCCAGGTATATCCTCAACTGTAGTGGAATGGAGTTCTGAATAAGCTATATGAAGATCTGGATTCAAATTGAAGTTTAAGTATTGATTCCTGGTGTATCTGTGCCAATTTTAATGATTATGTGTGCTCGAACTGTTCATTTTATATAAATTCAAAGTTCTGTTATGTTGGACTGTTGGTTAAGGCTAGTAGCCCAAAGTGATTTGGTTGAAATATTTAGGTGTTAATATTATAACAGTGTTTGGATCCTACTTGTGTAAATGAACTATTGTAAGGAAATGGACATGAGGTCCAATTTTGTTTTAATGTTATATAAGTTGAAAAATCCTCACTGTGTAAACAAACTTGGTCCATATATTTTCCATTTCCTGCATGAAATTGGAACAACATGTTCACTTAGTCAGTAATGAAGCTCTATAATTCCATGTAGCAATTTGCTTAAATAAGTGTTGAATGATCGAAGTCAGTATATAGGGTAACCTCTGGGTAGAGTATGGTGATCAGTCCTGTTGTTGTGGGGTTGGAGCTGTTAAATTCGATTGCCTCTGTTAGTTTTTTTTTATGAATTCACAATTGCTCAAATTGTTGTTTAGTGTTTTTTAGTTGGCTAATGGTGAGTTAAGAACGATTCTTCAGTTTGGTCGCATAGGCTTTAGTCTAGTGCATGGCTTATTTAGAATTCTTTGACTGTCTCAAAGTGTTGTGGTGAGGATTCGATGCTAGGTCCGCAAGGCTCCGCGTTTGGGCCCATTTTGAGGCCCCGTTCTGAGGGTCTCTTTTGAGACGGATCTTTTCTTTGCTTGGGCCTCCAAACCTTTGTGGTAACTCAAGTTTTTCTTATACAATGCATTAATTTCCCTTTATAAGCCACCCTAGCTAGCTTCAATAGAACCTCCAATCACATTTAGTTCTAACTGATCAAGCCCATTAATTAGGTTGAGGGTGAGCCATACTAGATAATGCAAATAATTTATGGCCCTCCAAATGTAATTGATATTCTCTTTAAAATTAGAATAGATTGAGGTGCGCTATACCAAACGAAAAATAACAATTGGATGGCACTCACTTTAATTAAGTTTGACTTAACCCTTAGAATTCGAGGTGCACCGTTTAGTTCGATTCCACGGCCCTCGCAAAGTTGCAACGCGAAATTGCTTTAGGCACGTTAGTTTAATAGTGTTACCTTCTTAAATTCGGGTGCGCATTTATGTGACCCAAATCCAAATCTCAACGATGTTAAAATATGTCAAAAGTCATGGGTGCATTTTTGTGACGTGGTTCGAGATGTGTTTTAATGACGTTGCAATCTTCTTTAATTAATTAAATAAAAGTGGTTAAAAGATAAAATTTGCACATAGGTTAATGATTGTTTAAAATCAGATAATAGGCCAATTATAATAGTTGAGCGACCGTGCTAGAATCACGAAACTCAGGAATGCCTAACACCTTCTCCCGGGTTAACAGAATTCCTTACCCGGATTTCCGTGTTCGCGGACTGTAATACAGAGTCAATCTTTCCTCGATTCGGGATTTTAAACAAGTGACTTGATACACCGCAAATTATCCCAAGTGGCGACTCTGAATTTCAAATAAATAATCCCGATTCGATTGTCACTTAAATTGGAAAAACTTCCTTATACCCTTCCAGGGTGTGTGGAAAAAGGAGGTGTGACAGCTATTGCGACTTTGCTGGGGATAGAACCCAGAATCTCTGGTTCAGGTTTCAGAATTTGAGCTTGGAATAATTGCTGTATTTGGCTTTATTTATTATCTGATTTTATTCACATGTTTGGGCCTAATGTGCTAAATGTTGCTTTTATCGCTTTGATATTATCTGAACTGTATATAAACTGTTATGAAACCCTTCTCTTCTCATCTTCGGGGATATGCTCGCTGGTCGAGACTCCCTATTGTATTAGTGTCGTACCTTGAAATAAGAAAGAGGCTCGGACAAGTTACTAAGCCAGATGACCTTTTGGTTCCCGGTACGTAGCCCACTCCTCGGCTCGAGTTGTCCGCTCGGGTACACAGTCTAGCACAACATACCCAGGTTTTTGAACTTAGAATAACTCAGCCTCATACCGGATCCCTAGTAGGCACGTTTGTTTGCATCATGTGCATTTAACTTTGGAGACTCAACACAGGGGTTGGGTCTGTCTAGGACAGGTGTACCCGAAATGTAAAGACCATTATGATGCATCTTACTTGCTACTTGTGCATTCATTTGCTTCGAATTTGCATGTTGACCGGCTTACAAGGAAAACTTAGATGGTTGAGAGGGATAAGCGCATGTTTTGAAAAACCAATGTCCCAAAACATACCGAAACTCTACTGAAATTTTGAAGAAAAAAAAAGAATTTTGTAGTTTTCAAAGAAAAGAAAAAAAACGAAAATCTTTGTGTTTTAGAAAGGAAAAATAGTTGGTTTTCTTTTGACAAATTTGCCCGAACTACGCCAGTTTGATTCTAATAGGGTGTGATATACGTAGGCAACCCCCATCGGGTCCAACTTCCTTTTTGCAAAAATAGCCCAAAAAACAAAGATTTTATTTTTATGGTTAAGGTGATGCCATTTTTGTCAAAAATAGCTGATTGTCCCCAAAAGGACGCCGGAAGGCTGTTTTTGCAAGAACAGCCGCCTTCGGTCTCTTTTTCAAAGTTTTAGCTGATTAGCGAGCACAACATTAAAATCTTTCCCCGGAAGTGCTAAAAGGTCGTATTTGCAAAGCTGGATTTTTACTTTTGAAATAATAATGAATAAAAAGATCTGACAAGTGTCAGCTTTGTTTTTGGGTCAATTGAATCGTGATTTTTTGCTTAACCACCCTAATAAATGTGTAGAATGAGCACGAGTCAGAATTTGCCAATAACAATCTTGAACAAGATCCCTTTGGAATTGCATATGTGGTGGGATGATTTGGGTAAATCGGGACAAGACACGGTCAATCTATACTTGGGAGGCCTCACTAAGTTGCTGAAGATTAATCCTAGGGGAGACATCATAAAGGCGTTGGTTACATTTTGGGACCCGGCCCACAACGTATTTCATTTCTCAGATTTTGTTCTTACCCCAACATTGGAAGAAATAGCTAGATATATTGGGGGTCCCAAAGTTCCTCTGAGACACCAGTACCTGATTGCTCCAGCTGTACACAGGTTCCTAGACTCTTTGAAAATAAGCAGGGGGTCCATAACCCAGACTTGGCAGCTGGTTTTTGTACTTTGCAGTTTATATACAACAGATATGGTCATATAGGAGGGTTCAACAAGCCGGAAAACAAAATCTGTAGTAAAGGAAACCGCCTTAAGTGGGAAGAACACAGATGTTTTGCATTTATGGTGGTCTTTTTGGGACTTTGGTGTTTCCTAGAAAAGATGGGAATATTGACATATGAGTAGCCGGAGTTGTCAGCACTTTACTTACTCAAGCCAACAACACCCTCTCACCCATGATAGTAGCTGAAATCTTCCGTGCTCTCACAGCTCGCAAAGCCGAAGGAGACTTTTTCGAGGGGTGCAACGTGTTGTTGCAGATGTGGATGATCGAACATTTATGCCATCGTCCTCAATTTATGAGTTATGGGTCGACAGAGAAAACATGCTGTCACACCTCCTTTTTCCGACCCCCGCGAAGGGCGTAGGAGTTTTTTTCCAATTAAATGACAATCAAAACGGGATTTATTTATTTATTTCAGAGTCGCCACTTGGGAGATTTAGGGTGTCCCAAGTCACCAATTTTAATCCCGGATCGAGGAAAAGAATAACTCCATATTACAGTCTGCGTACCAGAAATCCGAATAAGGAATTCTGTTAACCCGGGAGAAGGTGTTAGGCATTCCTGAGTTCCGTGGTTTTAGCACGGTCGCTCAATTGTCATATTTGGCTTATTTATCTGATTTTAATACAATTATGAACCGATGTGCCAATTTTAACTTTTTACCACTTTATTATTATTATTATTATTATTTTAAAAAAAAATTGTGAACATCGTTTAAAACATGTCTTTGGATTACTGTCAATCTTAACTTTTTACCACTTTATTATTATAATTATTATTTTTTTTAAAAAAATTGTGAACATCGTTTAAAACATGTCTTTGGATTACGTCACATGAAATGCACCCGCAATCCGGAACACATTTTTATTCAATGTTTTAGGATTTAGATTTGGGTCGCATGAAATGCGCATCCGAGTTTAAGAAGGTAAAATTAATTAAATCGCGCCTAAAGAGTCTAGCGCGTCATTATCTTTGGGGAAGGAAGTGAAATTCACTAAACAATCCATCCCAAATTCTAAGTAATTTTTTTTAAAATAATTAAATCAATAAATGAGATTGGAGAATCCTGTAAATTTTTGTATTATTTACATCTATTTATTTTTAGCGAAATCATTCCTTATTTTAAGAATATCCTTTAATGACTACCTTTTTATTATTACTAAGTTTGTCTATAAATATAAAATCAATATCTACATTCTTGAAAATAACATATTAAATAGAAGAGAAAAACAAATATTAACAGAAAGTAATAAAAATTATAATCATAAATACAACATGGAATTGTCGAAAAATAAAATAAAAAAAAATAAAAAATAAAAACTAATTATCCCATAGTTGGATTAAAATTCAAATTGTTAGTAAGACTTAAGCTTATTGAAACTAATTATTTACAAATATTGAAAATTGAAAGAAAGAAAAAAAAAACTTGATTACTAAACCATATTTCTAAAAAATTTAAACAATTTAACCTTAACTAACTTAGTTTTAATTCACATCATGTCCTAATACTTGTTCGTAAACTAATTCATGTTTTAACTGAAATTGACTACATGATTCCGATTAACTTATCGTTGACGAAAAACCTTATGAATAAGGAACTTAGTTAATTTTTGCCAAACTGATTCAATAACGCCATTTTTACGTTATTTCTTCTATTTTTTGTTATTAAACAGTTTTAATTAATAATCAGGCTTAAATATATTTCCTAATAATCTGGTTAAGGCGTTATTTAATATGTCGCTATAATATGCCTAGTTATGCCAAATGACAGTGATTTACATAATAATAATACATGAATAACCTAAATACAATACAAAAAATAAAATTAAACTAAATTAAAAATTTAACACTCCATTCTTCATTTCAGCTTACAAAATGCCAAAATTACAGTTGTGTACCTGATATTGTCAATATAAGAAGAAGAAAGTCAGCAACGTAATACGTAACACATCAACGACAACAATAACCAGCAATAACCAGTCAACGAAAATCCCAGTGACAACTTTGAAAAATTCAAAATAAATCCAGGAATGCCGAAAATAACGGACAGAAACCAAGGGAAATTTTCAGATTTTTGAAAGGCTAGTTAATCTTCAACCCTTAATTTCTACACTTGTATACCAGAATATTTATCAGGTGTGTACTACTTTCTCTTCTAATTTTCAACTTTTTTTTTTATTTTCTTTGTAGGTTTTTTCTTTCTTGAGAGTTTCAATGTTTTTTCGGAATAAATGTTCAGCTCCTTTTTTTCTCTAATCTCTCTTTTTTTTTCTGTCTCTGTCCCTATATCTGATTTCAAGACTTCTCTTTTATAACCCATCCCATAAATCTTTCAATTAATTAAAATCAATACTTTTTCTCTACCCAACCCATTATCTTCCCACTCATCCCCATTACATTAAATAAACATATCACACCACCCCATTATATTTTGTCCCACATGCCTAACATAAAATAATACAAGATTCCCCCCTAATTTAAATCTTGTCCCCCCTTTATATTAAACAATTATATCACAACCCACCCCATTTTATTTTGTCCCCTATGCTTCAAATAAACAATTACAAAATGTACAATTCCTAAACTACCCCTCACGACCTTACTGAAATTACCAAACTACCCCTGAACGTACTACAAATTACCAAACTATTCATCAGCTATAACACATCAATTAATCAAACTTAACCAAAATATAGGCAATATGGTTAATTTCTAACAATGTTCAAACAACAAATTTCATGAACATGATTTCTTCAACATTTCAATAACAAATCACATGAACATGATTTCAACCACAAATCATATGAACACAAATTTAACAACCAAGAACAACTAAAATTTGATTGAACAATATTTTTAGCAACAACAAACCTATTTTCGGATTTAACAACAACAACAAACAAGTATATTTAGATTTCTAACTTCAATCATATTGAACTTAAAATCAATTCTAACAACATTACAACAAACAATTCCTATATTAAACTTAAACAAGATTATGAGACAAATTCAGGAAATAATCATAAATGATAAATAAAAAATCAAACTATACAAATTTCGGATTCAAGATCAACCAAACAAAGTATGAACATGAATGAAAATATTCAATAACAATAACAAACAAACTTTGTTCAAACTTCGAATTAAACTTAAACAAAACAAATAAACACATTCAAATTACTAATCTTCAACTAATCAATTAAATCCAACCAAAATTATAACAAAGATATATGATCCAAAATTAAGAAGCAAAACATAACTTCACATTAAATTACTAAATTAAAAAAAACGAACTTCAAACAAAGATGAACATGAATTAAACAATGTTAACAATTTCTGAAAATACGTTTAACACATGAAACAAATTGAAGAAACAATTAATTTAAAACTTCAATTTGAATAACAAACATTAAACTAACAATTCCCTTTTTTTTTTTTACAAAAAATGAATAAAATTAGTATGAAATAAACATGAAAAACAACTAATTAATTTCTCATTTAAATCTGAAAATTAAATTATCAAAACACATGAAGCAAACTAAAAATTAATTCAAACGATAAACATGAACAAAACAAGGATCGAACATTTATCGATTTTTATTTCGAGAAATATAAAACGAAATATGGACAAAATAAAACTCAAAACCAACTAACCGGAGATGAATCAACGATAAACTCCCCTTCCTCTTGAACTCGAAACAACACACCACAGACTCAAACGAAAACCAAACGAATCCTTGATGAAAAGGAAGGAGATGACGCACCATTAGAAGCAGAAACGAAGCCGCAGCAGCTGGTCGACGCAGCTGGAAGGAGGAAGAGAAGTAGCAGTGATACGGCTGAAGAAGAAGCAGCGTGAAGCAGCAGCAGTAAAGCAAACGACGGAGAAGTAGCTGCGACAGCCGCGGCGACGAAGAGAAGACGCAGTCGCGACAGCAGCCATGGCAACGAGCGGAGCTGCAGCGGCGACACGGCATCGGCTGCGTAGTTGTCCAGGAACTAAAGCACGGCCATGGCAATCACTGAAGCAGCAGACGTGTCGAGAAAAGGATGCAGCAACAGTAAAACAAACGATGCGACATGACGAGGAAGATGAAGTCGCGTTGGTGGTTTTTGAGGTCGTTCATGGTTTCTGAGGTTGTTCATGGGAGGGCAGCTTGGAGACAACGTGTGTGTGTGTGCAGTGAGGAGGATGGAAGGGAAGCCATTGATGCTAGGGAGAAACTTGGAGAAGAAGAAGCAAAAGTGGGGGGGGGGGGCGGATGACTTAGGTCTTTTTAGGGTTTTTTCTTTTTTATTTTTTTTATTTTATTTTGTTTGTAAAATAATAGGGGTGTTGGGTTATGGGCTGGGTCGACCCAGTTCGAAATGGACTGGGTCGTAGGGAAGGTTGGGCCATTTTTTGGGCCTATGGCTTGAAATCGAAGAAGAGGCCCAATTCCGACTTTCTTTATATTTTCGCTCTCTTTCTTCTTTTATTTCTCTAAAACTAAATTATAAAAATACTTAAACTATTATTAAGAATTAAATTAAGTTATAAAAGCGCAAATTAACTCCCAATAACAATTAACGCACAATTAAGTAATAATTAAGCATAAAATTGTATATTTGGACATTAAATGCTAAAAATGCAAACGATGCCTATTTTTGTAATTTTAATTTTTGTAAAACAATTTTAATTACTAACAATTGTAGAATCAAATCCTATATGCAAAATGCAACATATTGTTTTTGTATTTTTATTAATTTAGCAAATAAACAATGCACAGACAAATACAAATAATTATTCAAAATATCACAAAATTGCACACCAAAGAAAGATCATTTTATTTTTGAATTTTTTGGGAGTAATTCTGATATTGGGCAAAAATCACGTGCTTACAGCTGCCCCTCTTTGCCCGAAGACACGAAGGGTTTTCGTGCAAAGATAAAGCGAGCGATTTTTGCCCATCCGAGTACTCCGTGTGAAGCATTTTTTTGAAAAAGATTCGACTGAACCTTTGCTTCAAAGGTTTCCTACATATCCTGGGCTAAACAGGAATCAGGTCAATGTAGTTCGGGAAATTTTGGTAGCTGGGACTACCGTTGGACTGCAATGTTACTGTTGTTGCATGCTATTACTACTGCTTACCGATCTCCTTGTTACACCATGCTTAAAAGAAAACAAGAAGCTAGGCTAGAGTGCAATTTGTTTTTGTTGCCTTGCTTCCTTGTCTGCTTGCATTTCTTCCGGTGCTTTTCTTCTTTTGACACATGTACTTGAGTTTGTACTGTGACATCTTGTTGCAACCTTCTGTTTCCCGGTGCCGGGGAATTTTGTTGTTTCCTGCTGGGGATTCCTATTGTAACCTTCTGTTTTATTGTCCTCTGACTTGATCTTGAAATGTATGCCTCTTATTCTATGGGCGGGCTCCCAACTTCAACACTTGAAATTAAAGACTGAATGTATGCCTCTGTTATCTGGGCGAGCTCCCAATTTCAACGCTTGAAATATAAAGACTGAAATGTATGCCTCTGTTATCTGGGCGGGCTCCCAACTTCAATGCTTGAAATATAAAGACTGAAATGTATGCCTCTGTTATCTGGGCGGGCTCCCAACTTCAATGCTTGAAATATAAAAGACTGAAATGTATGCCTCTGTTCTATGGGCGGGCTCCCAACTTCAACACTTGAAATGAAAAGACTGAAATGTATGCCTCTGTTCTATGGGCGGGCTCCCAACTTCAACACTTGAAATGAAAAGACTGAAATGTATGCCTCTGTTCTATGGGCGGGCTCCCAACTTCAACACTTGAAATGAAAAGACTGAAATGTATGCCTCTGTTCTATGGGCGGGCTCCCAACTTCAACACTTGAAATGAAAAGACTGAAATGTATGCCTCTGTTCTATGGGAGGGCTCCCAACTTCAACAACAACTTTAAAAATGCCACTCCTTTCTTTAGGTTGACGAGATTTCAACCAATAAATCGCCATTCTATTCTTCAGGGGGGCTCCTGACTACTTAGAATTTGAATTGTATTCCTTTATTCTCCAGGTGGGCTCCTGATTGCTATCTTTGAAATGGAATATCTCTATTCTCCACGCAGACTCCTGACTTTTAAAATTTAAACTGTGTGTCTCTGTTCTTCAGGCGGACTCCTGACTTTTAAAATTTAAACTATGTGTCTCTATTCTTCAGGCGGACTCCTGATATCAATCTTGAAAAGTATGTCTCTGTTCTCCAGGTGGACTCCTGACTTTTAAAATTTAAACTATGTGTCTCCGTTCTTCAGGCGGACTCCTGATGTCAAACTTGAAAAGTATGTCTCTGTTCTCCAGGCGGACTCCTGATCGCTAAATTTGAAATGAATGTCTCTATTCTCCAGGCGGACTCCTGATTTTTTAAATTTAAACTATATGTCTCCGTTCTTCAGGCGGACTCCTGACGTCAAACTTGAAAAATACGTCTCTGTTTTCCAGGCGGACTCCTGACAACTTACATTTATCCTGATTAGTGCTTGTTTTTCCCTCCTGGAGAATTCCTCTTCAACAACTAATTTTTCTCCCCCTGCTCAATCAAAGAAAATTTTGTCAGTTTAAAACGGTGGTTAGTTGATGGCATTCTTGCTGAAAAATCCTTCCACTGCCTTGCTTTGTGTTGACTAATTTCCACGCACTGACCCTAAACCGCTTGACTTTCTGACCAACTTTTAAATTTCCCAACCTCGGGCAACCTAAATGTTTTACACCTCTGCTGTTATTTCACTTTTCTGACCTTTTTGTTTGAGCTTTCGCCTTTCCCATGACATTTCCCAATCATTTCACCGATGAAACTTCCGTTAATTCCCTGTATTCCACTTGACATCAAGTTGTTTTTGACATTCTCTGACCACGTTGTGCTTTACAATTCTAGAAGCTGGTAGTGAACTTTGAAGTCCTTTCTGCTTGCATTGAACAAAATTGGCACTGAAACATCTCAGCTAGATAAAACCCTCAAAAGAAAATGAAATGCCATGATTTTTGAGTTAAGGATAACAAGAATCCAAAACCAGATGACTGTTTGAAAAGAGAAGGAAAAGAAACTTATCTGAACGAGACAACTAGTACCAATGGTCAAGACATGCATTTTGGATTAATCAGCCCAATCTGTCCAAACAAACAACTCTCAATTGTCGTACCTCATTGCCCAGAACTTCCATCACTTGTTTGATTTATCTAGACCTTAACCTTGTTTCCCTGCGGTACCGCGAAACGGTTTCTATCAACATACCTTTCTCAGTTTTCCATTTCTTATCTCACCTTTGCCTTGAGGTGCCCGTAAAGGTTTTCACCAACAAGACTCTCTCATTTATTTTTCTCTCAGCTCCCGTCGCCTTACGGTACCCGTGAGGGTTTTCACCCATAAGACTCTCTCATTTATTTTTATTCTTCTTGCTCGAACCAGAGTGTTGCCCCTGTCGTGGGTTATTCCTACCTGTTCATCTTGGCATTTCTCAAAACTGATCATAAGGTCTTTCTTTGGACCGTAATGTAGGCTTTTGGATTGAGTTAGAAAGAAAAGTATAAAAGGCTCAAAACAATTCAAATGGGTTCAAATTACAACTTTCGGAATCCAACTTTCATAACAATCACCACTTCTGCCCCAGTTTCTTGCTTGGGGATTTTTGGATTTCTATTTGGTATGACTGAACCTCGGAGTAAGGCTGCCTACGTACCCTTTCGGGATCAAGTCAAACGTAGTTCACTTGGTGTGACTATGTTGTTATGTTTCTCTTCTTTCCTTTTTTTTCTTCACTTTTCTTTCTTCTTTTTTTTTCTTTATGTTCGGCACTTGTGTTCTCTGATAATGCTGCTGATTCCGAAAGAGGTGTATGAAAAATAAGTAAGGCTCGAAGGGGATAACAAGGGATATGAGTGTTTAGATAGCAGAACAAAATGCCTTCATCATTTCAATCTTTAAGATATGCCAAATATGAACAGATACATTCAGAAAATAAAGAAATCATACATAATATCTCTTGACCGCATCGGAATTGATGGTCATTTCTACACATTTTCCTTCCACATCTGTCAAATACAATGCTCTATTAGACAACACTCTGGTTACCATAAATGGTCCCTGCCAGTTTGGGGCAAATTTTCTTTTTGCCTCAGCCCAATGAGGCAAGATCCACCTCAGTACTAATTGCCCGACTTCAAATTTCCTTGGACGTACCTTTTTGTTGTATGCTCTTGCCATTCTTCGTTGGTATAGTTGGCCATGACACACTGATGCCAATCTTTTCTCATAGATCAAACTCAACTGCTCAAGACGGCTTTTCATCCATTCATCATCATCGATCTTAGCCTCTGCAATGATTCGCAGAGATGGGATTTCCACTTCTGCGGGTATTACTGCCTCGGTACCATATACCAATGAGTAAGGAGTCGCCCCTACCGAGGTACGCATGGTGGTGCGATATCCTAACAATGCAAAAGGCAATTTCTCGTGCCATTGTCTAGATCCTTCAACCATCTTCCGGAGTATTTTCTTTATGTTCTTATTGGCCGCTTCAACCGCACCATTTGCCTTGGGACGATACGGAGTAGAGTGCCTGTGAGCAATCTTAAACTGCTCACATGTCTCCTTCATCAAATGACTATTAAGATTAGCCCCATTATCTGTGATGATTACCTTTGGGATCCCAAACCGACATGATATTTGCATGCACGAAGTCAACTACAGCCTTCTTGGTCACAGACTTGAATGTCTTCGCTTCCACCCATTTGGTAAAATAATCTATAGCTACCAAGATAAACCTGTGCCCATTTGACGCTGCTGTATCAATTGGCCCAATAACATCTATGCCCCATGCGACAAAAGGCCATTGCTCGGACATCGCATGTAATTCTGATGGTGGAGCATGAATCAAATCTCCATGTATTTGGCATTGATGACACTTACGCACAAACTGATACAATCTCGCTCCATCGTGAGCCAATAATAACCTGCTCGGAGAATCTTATTTGCTAGAACATACCCACTCATATGCGGTCCGCAAACTCCGGAATGCACCTCAGTCATGATAGTTGTGGCCTGCCGTGCATCTATGCATCTCAACAAACCGAGCTCTGGCGTTCTTTTGTACAGTACTCCTCCACTAAGGAAAAACCCACTTGCCAACCGTCGAATTGTTCTTTTCTGATCACCGGTGACCTGCGTTGGATACACTCCCGCTTTGATGTACTCTTTGATATCATGGAACCACGGCTCTCCATCGATTTCCTCTTCTATCACATTGCAGTAAGCATGCTGATCACAGACTTGAATCTGCAATGGATCAACATAGGCCTTATCTGGATGGTGCAACATTGACGCCAAAGTAGCCAAAGCGTCAGCAACCTCATTATGAATCCTTGGAATGTGTCTGAATTCTATGGCCTGAAAATGCTGGCAAAGCTCATGCAGACACTGTCGATACGGTATAAGCTTCAAGTCCCGTGTTTCCCATTCCCCTTGAATCTGGTGTACCAGTAAGTCCGAGTCACCCATGACCAAGACTTCCCGTACACCCATATCCACAGCTAATCTCAATCCCAATATACACGCCTCATATTCTGCCATGTTGTTTGTACAGTAGAAACAAAGCCGAGCTGTAACGGGGTAATGCTGACCTGTTTCCGAAATAAGTACTGCTCCTATTCCCACACCCTTCATATTTGCAGCCCCATCAAAGAAAAGTTTCCATCCCGACTTCTCAGCTTGTTCTAATTCTTCAATGTGCATTATCTCTTCATCAGGGAAATAAGTTTTCAAAGGCTCATAATCTTCATCAACGGGGTTCTCAGCCAAGTGATCGGCTAATGCCTGTGCTTTCATGGCAGTCCGTGTCACATAGACAATGTCGAACTCTGTAAGTAAGATTTGCCACTTTGCAAGCCTTCCTGTGGGCATGGGTTTCTGGAAAATATACTTCAACGGGTCCAAGCGAGATATAAGGTAAGTGGTGTAAGATGACAAGTAATGTTTCAATTTCTGTGCCACCCTAGTTAGGGCACAACATGTCCTTTCCAGATGAGTATACTTGACCTCGTAAGATGTGAACTTCTTACTGAGATAGTAGATAGCCTGCTCCTTTCTGCCCGTAACATCATGCTGCCCCAGTACACAGCCGAATGAACTGTCCATAACTGTCAGATACAGAATCAAAGGCCTCTCTGGTTCTGGTGGGACCAACACGGGTGGGTTTGACAAATACCCCTTTATCTTATCAAAAGCCTCCTGGCATTCATCAGTCCATTTGACCGCGGCATCTTTCTTTAACAATTTGAAAATTGGTTCACACGTTGCCGTGAGCTGAGCAATGAACCTGCTGATATAGTTCAGTCTTCCCAACAAACTCATCACCTCGGTTTTGTTTCTCGGAGGTGGCAACTCCTGAATAGCTTTGATCTTTGACGGGTCTAATTCAATACCTCTCCGGCTAACTATAAATCCCAACAACTTCCCAGATGGCACCCCGAAAGCACATTTCGCAGCATTGAGCTTAAGATTGTACCTGAGAAGCCTTTGAAAGAATTTTCTCAAATCTCTGACATGGTCAGATTGCTGTCTAGACTTAACGATCACATCATCCACGTATACCTCAATTTCTTTATGTATCATATCATGGAAGATAGTTGTCATGGCCCTCATATAAGTTGCCCCAGCATTTTTCAAACCAAACGGCATGACCCGATAACAATACGTTCCCTACAGCGTGATGAATGCCATCTTTTCTGCATCTTCCTTATCCATTAGAATCTGATGATAACCCGCATAACAATCTACAAAAGAGCCAATATCATGTTTGGCACAATTGTCGATCAGTATATGGATATTGGGCAGTGGGAAATTATCTTTTGGGCTTGCTTTGTTAAGGTCTCGATAATCGACGTACACCCTGGTCTTGCCATCTTTCTTTGGCACAGGCACGACATTGGCTAACCAAGTGGGGTACCGTGTAACCTGAATGACCCTTGCCTCAAACTGCTTGGAGATCTCTTCTTTGATTTTCACACTTATGTCTGTTTTGAACTTTCTCAACTTCTGCTTGACAAGGAGGAGTGCTGGATCAGTGGGAAATTTATGAACCACCAAATCGGTGCTTAGACCCGGCATATCATCATATGACCATGCAAAAACGTCTTTGTACTCATGCAATACTTTAATTATCTCCTCCTTGAGTTGTGGCTCCAAATGAACACTTATTTTAGTTTCCCGTACATTGTCTTGGTCCCTTAGATTAACTGCTTCTGTGTCATTTAGGTTAGGTTTGGGTTTTTCTTCAAAGTGACTTAATTCTTTACTAATTTCCTCATAAGCTTCATCATTATTACAATCCACCCCATCATCACACTCGATCTCTTGTATTATTACTTCTGAACTAGATTGGCTTTTAAAACTGGGCCGAAGATTCCTCATGCATGTCATATCATTGATATCAGCATAAAAAGAACTGTACGAAGAAAAGAAAAGAAAATGGAAAGAGAATTAGGGACGAAGAAAATTGCATTTCATTAAACGTAAAGACAACAAGGTTTTAACTCATCCAAACGGACGGAACATAACAACTGGATTACAAACCCTGGAATAATCCAGGTGACAAAAAGGAAAACAAAACCCACTACCATGACTCCCTCCGAACTGGAAGAGGAGTAGCTTCCCAATTGTTGATGTTAGCATGTGGTCCGATGTACTGTATGTCTGCTCTGCTTGACCCTTCCCCGGCCTCAACCATGTTTACTTCAGCAAATACTTTCTCAAACACCTTATCCAAATTCCCATCCGCCTCAATTAACGAACCTGACATCTTTGCCAATGATTGTTTCTTAATACTCGGTCTGACGAAGGACCTGGACAATCGAGGAATTGGTTTAGGGAGCACCCAAGCTTTCTTCTTCAATTTACGGGCCTTTCTGACATCTGCCGCTGTTGGTTTGAACCCTAACCCGAAGGTGTCCAGATTTTTGGGCAAAGACACAGGTTGAGTAATGCCCTGCAGTTCAACCCCCAAACCCTTCCCGGGCACGAACCCGTTATTCAACATTTCTGACACTACCATGACGGTCGTAGCTGACACCCTGGGACATGGCATGCTTTTACCCTCAGGCAACCTACTCACCGAAACCGTGTCGAGGATCTGATACACCCATGGCCCCTTATCATCTTCGGTCTCTATAAAGGGTACAATGGCATCATTCACGGCGCATGTGGGATCTTCCCCATGTAACACAATTTCTTGTCTGTCCCACTCGAATTTGATCATTTGGTGCAGTGTGGAGGGCACGGCTTTTGCCGCATGAATCCACGGTCGACCCAACAAAAGATTATAGGATACTACAGCATCCAACACCTGAAATTCCATCGTGAACTCGACTGGGCCAATAGTCAATTCGAGTACAATATCCCCTACTGTGTTTGTTCCCCCTCCATCGAACCCTCGAACACAAATGCTATTTTTGCGGATTCTATCCTCATCAATCTTTAACTTGTTCAATGTGGCTAACGTGCAAATATTAGCGCTCGACCCGTTATCAATTAGTGCCCGAGTAACCATTGAACCTTCACATTTGACCGTCAAATAGAGATCCTTGTTGTGTTCTGTGCCTTCCATAGGCAATTCATCATCAGAAAATGCTATCCTGTCCACTTCAAAGATCTTGTTGGCAATTGTCTCTAAATGGTTTACTGAGATTTTGTCAGGCACATGAGCCTCATTCAATATCTTCATTAAAGCTCGGCAATGCTCATCAGAGTGAATTAATAATGACAACAACGAGATTTGGGCCGGTGTTTTTCTCAATTGCTCAACAATGGAATAATCTTGTCCTTTCATCTTTTTCAGAAACTCTTCTGCTTCCTCTTCCGTTACAGCTTTTTTAACTGGCACTGGATTGTCTTTTGCGCCCTTAGCTTTTCTCAACTCTTCGGGGGTGAAACAACGTCCGGGTCAGTCCCTGTGCTTCACAACTTTCTTCCTCAATTTCCTTTCCTTTGTATGTCACCACTACTTTGTCATATTTCCAGGGTACGGCTTTGCTATCAACCATGGGTAACTGGACTACCGGTTTTATGACAACCGGTTCTACATAGACTCCCTTCACAACCACCACAGGCGTGGATACTGACCTTGGTACCACTATCTTGACTGGCTCTTGCTTTTTCTCGGCCACAAACGGTCCCTTTCCCATTACTAGCACTGGCTTGTCTTCTACTGCTTTTAACTGAACCACTGGCCTTGCACTCATTGTCTTTTCTTTGGTTTCCGTAGAACGAATCACCATAACCACCTGCGAAGGTTTCTTAGGCTCTGCCCCCTTATGTATCAGTTCGATCATGTTGGCCTCATAATGCGCTGGTAGCGGATTTTGATTGATGTTCGGGGCCTCTGGAGCCTGTACCTCAATACGGCGATTATCAATGAGCTCTTGGATTGCGTTTTTCAACTTCCAACATTTTTCAGTATCGTGCCCTGGCATCCCTGAGCAATACTCGCAACTAACAGAGTGGTCCAGGTTTTTGGGAAGAGGATTTGGTGCTTTGGATTAACTGGGGTCAGCATCCCCAACTGTTTCAATCTGTGGAAAAGAGAAGTGTAAGATTCTCCCAGCGGAGTAAATGTTTTTTTGTTTGGGGCCTTCTCATTTCTAAAATCTTGGTTTGGGCGGAAGCTTGTTCCTGGTCTGTTAGCCCTGGGAGGTGGATATGTGTTTTGTGGGTGTGGCTGTGTATTTTGGGGACTTGGTGTACGCCATTGCGAGTGCATTGGGGGTTGAGTGTAGGTCTGGGCGTGGTGAATAGAAAATTGTGGTTCTGGTGGTGGATAATAGTGTTGCGGTGGACCATATGGGGTATATTGATAGTTTGGGTGATGGGGTCTGGGTTGGTTGTAGTAGAGTGGACGGTTATTGTGCCTGGACCAAACATTAGCTTCAACTGCAGCAACTTCTTCTTTCTTCTTCTTCCCCAGCACACCACCAGTACCGCTTTGGATGGCCTGGGTGGTTGCTTTCAACGCCGAGTAGCTCAAGATCTTGTTAGATTTCAATCCTTCTTCAATCATGGCTCCCATCTTTACCACTTCATTAAACGACTTCCCGACAGATGTCACTAGATGACCAAAATAGGTAGGTTCCAATGTTTGCAAGAAGTAATCTACCATCTCACTCTCCCACATGGGAGGATCAACCCTTGCAGCTTGTTCCCTCCAGCGGAAACCAAACTCTCTAAAACTTTCCCTAGGCTTCTTTTCTAGTTTCAACAATGACAGACGATCAGGGACTATTTCGAGGTTATATTGAAAATGGCCGATGAATGCCTGGGCCAAATCATCCCATGTATACCATCGGCCGGGGTCTTGCCTCGTGTACCATTCTAGCGCTGACCCGCTCAGGCTTTGCCCGAAATATGCTATCAACAACTCATCTTTTCCCCCAGCCCCTCTCATTTTGCTACAGAAACCATGCAGATGGGCTACTGGGTCACCGTGCCCCTCATATAAGTCAAACTTCGGCATTTTAAACCCCGCAGGCAACTGTACATCAGGAAAAGGGAACAAATCTTTGTATGCGACCCTAACTTGGTTTCCTAAACCATGCATGTTCCTGAAGGATTGCTCCAGGCTTTTGACTTTACGAATCACCTCCTCTTGTTCTGCATTCTTAACCGGTTTATCAACTTCTCCCGGGGTTTCAAAATGGGGAGAGGAGGTATATGGCTCAGGCGCTTTGAAAGTGGGTTCGGGAGGGTAATATTGGGTGTCGTGAGCTTGGAATAGCGGCTCACTGGATGATCTATGTAGTGGAGCTGGGGGAAGTGCCACAAAGACGGGAACATTTGGTGGAGGAGGGTTTTGAGTGGGTGGTGGAGCTTGGGAATCATAAGCCTCTCTTCCCTGATAATAGTGATGGCTTGGGAAACTTGTTGAAGGACCGGGAGAGGGGTATTCCAGCGTGTGTACTGGTTGGAGGGTAGGAGTAACGGGTAGTTCTTGCCCCTTCTGGGCTCTAGCTAAGGCTATCTGCATTTCATTCATTTCTAGCCTCATTTTTTCCATTTTCTCCAGGGCTTCCTTCAGCATCTGATTGGCCGTTTTTTCTGACTCAACGCTGTTGTCTGACCCAGTCATGCTTTCTGGTATAGGACCTTTTGATCTTGTTTGATAATGGTACGGTGCCAGTACGCTCTAACAACTAACTGATATCGATTGGAAAAACAACAAACTTGTCAGTGTTAGAGTCTTAACAGATATTGTAATTGCACGTTAGGGGATGCAATGCTCCTAGGCAGTTAATCATTTCTAACATGCTTTTGCTCTGACCGCATGCATCATCCCGGCTTATTTTTGCTCTGACAAATATATATTCTTTTTTTTTTCTTTTTAATTACGGTCGAATCCTATAGAGATTGCCTACGTATCGTGACCCCGCACGAATCAGACCAAGCGTAGTTCGTGCCATAAGACCAAATATTTTTTTTTATTACTCAAAATAATGCTATTACAAGCCATCACAAAAAAAACAAAAAATACAGACTTTATATATATATATTTTTTTTTGAGAATGTTTGAAGAAAAAAAAACATATATATATATTGAGAATTGTTGCATTTAAAACATATGGGTAGACGACAGACTCAAAAAACAAACAAGTGCAAGATTGAACTAGGGATACATTAAAGCTTTGAATTTTGGTGCCCGCGAGGCATCATTCGGCCTTTCCGCGGGCTTGGGGGCCAGGCTTCTTTGCAAGCTTTTTAGTTCCTCCATGATCTGATGGACATAACCCATGACTGAGGCAAAAAGGATATCATGAGGCATCTCTTCACATGTTAGGCACTTCGTGGTGATATAGCGCCCTATCTCATTGATCCTACCCCTGATTCTATCCCTCTCTATGCACAACTGTTCTATCAATTGATTCTTTAGTCCCAATATTCGAGTATTGTCAATGAGCTGCTCTTGGAACCTCTCCATTTGTTCTTCCATCCGGGCTATCAACTCATAGCAGCGTTCTCTATCAGTTCTAGCATCCCGGGCTTGTTTGAGGACCCGATTATTGAGAATGGAGTTTATCTTTCTCAATGTCGCAACACTCATTTCGTAGTCCCTTTTTACTTGCCATAGGTGCTCTCTCCATGATGTTGTAACTGTGGCCCACCTGACCCGCATTCTTGTTATACAAGCCTTGGATCTCTCCGAGTCTTCTCGGCTTTTGCTGACTTGATTTCTCAATTGCGCTATCAACCTTTCATCAGAGCGACGTTTCTGTCGGTCGCTATCACTCTTACCGACTTGGCGAATTCGGGCTTTCAGTGCCTGGTTTTCTTTGGCTAATTTGTTCTTTTCACCCTGCTCTGAGGCTACTTGAACGTTGTTTTCAAACATAAGCCTTTCAATTTGTCGCTTCAGCTTCCCGATTTCAACCCGGTAGCCTTCCTCTCTCACTAACCAGCCCCACTGTTCCTGCGAATCATCCGTAAATTGTTGGACGTGAGCTCTTTTAGCAGGCCTCTGACAAATCTGGAACCTTTTCCCGAACCAAACATCGTATTTTGGGTCTACCTCACCCTTAGCCAGCTCTCGAACCATAGTCTTGGGTTCAAGGAATCTACATTCGTGCCACAACTTTCTAATTTTTCCTTCGGGGAACACGACTCTTGGACTCAACTCAATGGCATGCTTGCTTAGATCCTCATCAGTGGGAATTACCTGAAATCTTCCTAGTTGGCGCAGTACCTGATGAGGAGCATATGGCTGGATGCTACGAAGTCCCATCAAAAGAACATGACATTCTTCGGCCGCCATGTATATTACCTCAGTATCATTCAACCACCCAAATGCCCATTCAACTTGGTCGGCTGTTGTTGACCTCAATTGTGCAAGCCATGCTTCGACGCCTTCGGGAAATATGACGCCTGTCATTCGTTTCTCAAAGCCGCTAATGCAGTTTCTCTCAGTCAACCCGTGGTTCATGTATCCCACTCGGTGATGGAGGTGTTCTTGCATCCACAGCTGGAGTAACATATTGCATCCCTGAAAGAACTTGCCTCCTTCTCGGCATATAGTTAAAGCTCGGTAGATTTCGGACAAAATCAAAGGAACCACAGTACTGTCGGTTCTTTTGATTGCAACATCGGCCATCCCTACAAGGCCTATCTCTATTATTTTATCTTTGCGGGGACAGACCACAACTCCCAGAAATGCTGTGATAAATGCCAAAGTACGTCTTGCTTCCCACTTGATTCTGTTCCCAGTGTGAATTAATCCAAGGTTTGGTTCTTCCAAACCCTGAGGAATTCCGTACCGTTGATACAAGAATTGGAGAGTACAACATCCCTTCGACAAATCATCATTCTGCACCTTCCGACTAATGCTTAGCAAATCCAAGAACGCGTGCGGAGATACTGGTCTTGGTGAAAGTAAATACTGCCCTCTTAGTTTCCCATTCAACCCCGCATATCCGGCGACTTCCTCTAGTGTAGGTGAAAGTTCAAAGTCAGCAAAACGGAACACGTTGTGTGTTGGGTCCCAGAACGGTATTAGAGCCTCGATGATATCTGTCCTTGGCTTGATATTCAACAGATCGACAAAACCTCCCAAAACTCTTTCCACTATCTTTATACTATCTTTTCCCATATCATTCCACCACATGTGGAGTTGCAAAGGGACCTCGCTACAGACTGAGAATGGTTCATTTTGACTTGTGCTCATCCTGCACATTTATTATAGTGATTAAAGAAGGAAAAACTTTTATTTGACTTAAAAACTATCTATATTCTAAAGAAATATTTTTTGGATTTTAATTTATTTTTTTTTGAAAAAACTTTTAAGGAGAAAGGAAATATTTTTGAACTATTATTCTGAATTTATGAAAGAAATACTACAGAAAAAAAATATTTTTGAATTTTCTTTTGAATATCTTTTAAACAAATAATTGGGATTTTGAGATTAAAAGGAAATATTATTATTTTTTTTTAAAAAAAAATTGAGGTCTAAAAGAAAAACTTTCTAAAGAAGTGAGTAATGTTAAATATTTTTGGATTTTTTTTTGAATACGGTGAGCCGAAATCAAAGAGGTTTTCCTCTGATCTCACATCCGGTAAGAATCAGACCCGCGTAGTTCAGGCTATAAACTAACTAATTTTTGAAAACAAACAATTTTTTTCCTTTTTCTTTTATAACAAAAAAAACTATTTTCCTTTTTCATTTTTTTTTGAAAATAAAGCAAATTAAAATAAAAGACTTATTCCTACACACTTTCTGCTTTCTAGGCAAACAAACAATTCTAAAAGTAAAAATATATATGCTTTTTTTTCAAAATTTCGGCAGCATTTCGACAGTACTTGGACACTGATTTTTCTAAATTAATCATCTAACTCTCCACTTGCTATTTTTATTTTATTTTATTTTAAATTATTATTATTATTATTTTTTACACTCCCGAGACTCAGAAGCCGGTCAACATGCAAGACCGAGCAAATAAATGCACATAAAACAAATAAGATGCATCAGGATGGTCTTTATTTCAGGTTGCTAGCCCTAGACGGACTCAACCCCTGTGTTGAGTCCCCTAAGTCAAAATGCACATGATGCAAATAAGCGTTCCTATTAGGGATCCGACATGAAGCTGAGTTATTCTAGGTTCAGAACTTGGGTGTTTGTTCTAGACCTGGCTTACCCGAGCGGACAGCTCGAGCCGAGGGGGAGGCAGCGTACCGGGAATACAGAAGTTTCACCGGCTTTGCAACTTATCCAACCTCGTTCTAAATTGGGAATTTAGACACTATGCAGAAAAGAAGTCACACGAAGTGCACCCTTCTTCATGATTTAGAAGACTCAGAGAGGAGATGGGTTTCGGCACAACTTATATACAGTTCAAATAAGATCAAAGCGGTAAAAGCAGTTAATTAGCACATTAAGCACAGATCATGTAACAAAATCAAACGAAGCCAAATACAACAATTATTCCAAGCTCGAATTCTGAACCCTGAACCAGAGATTCTGGGTCCGTTTCCCCAGCAGAGTCGCCAGAGCTGTCACACCTCTTTTTTCCGACCCCCGCGAAGGGCGTAGGAGTTTTTTTCCAATTAAAGGACAATCGAAACAGGATTTATTTATTTATTTCAGAGTCGCCACTTGGGAGATTTAGGGTGTCCCAAGTCACCAATTTTAATCCCGGATCGAGGAAAAGAATGACTCCATATTACAGTCTGCGTACCAGAAATCCGGATAAGGAATTCTGTTAACCCGGGAGAAGGTGTTAGGCATTCCCGAGTTCCGTGGTTTTAGCACGGTCGCTCAATTGTCATATTTGGCTTATTTATCTGATTTTAATACAATTATGAACCGATGTGCCAATTTTAACTTTTTACCACTTTATTATTATTACTATTATTATTATTATTATTATTTTTAAAAACAAAATTGTGAACATCGTTTAAAACATGTCTTTGGATTACGTCACATGAAATGCACCTGCAATCCGGAACACATTTTTATTCAATGTTTTAGGATTTAGATTTGGGTCGCATGAAATGCGCATCCGAGTTTAAGAAGGTAAAATTAATTAAATTGCGCCTAAAGAGTCTAGCGCGTCATTATCTTTGGGGAAGGAAGTGAAATTCACTAAACAATCCATCCCAAATTCTAAGTAATTTTTTTTAAAAATAATTAAATCAATAAATGAGATTGGAAATCCTGTAAATTTTTGTATTATTTACATCTATTTATTTTTAGCGAAATCCTTCCTTATTTTAAGAATATCCTTTAATGACTACCTTTTTATTATTACTAAGTTTGTCTATAAATATAAAATCAATATCTACATTCTTGAAAATAACATATTAAATAGAAGAGAAAAACAAATATTAACAGAAAGTAATAAAAATTATAATCATAAATACAACATGGAATTGTCGAAAAATAAAATAAAAAAATTAAAAAAAAAACTAATTATCCCATAGTTGGATTAAAATTCAAATTGTTAGTAAGACTTAAGCTTATTGAAACTAATTATTTACAAATACTGAAAATTGAAAGAAAGAAAAGAAAAAAAAACTTGATTACTAAACCATATTTCTAAAAAATTTAAACAATTTAACCTTAACTAACTTTGTTTTAATTCACATCATGTCCTAATACTTGTTCGTAAACTAATTCATGTTTTAACTGAAATTGACTACATGATTCCGATTAACTTATCGTTGACGAAAAACCTTATGAATAAGGAACTTAGTTAATTTTTGCCAAACTGATTCAATAACGCCATTTTTTACGTTATTTCTTCTATTTTTTGTTATTAAACAGTTTTAATTAATAATCAGGCTTAAATATATTTCCTAATAATCTGGTTAAGGCGTTATTTAATATGTCGCTATAATATGCCTAGTTATGCCAAATGACATTGATTTACAGAATAATAATACATGAATAACCTAAATACAATACAAAAAATAAAATTAAACTAAATTAAAAATTTAACACTCCATTCTTCATTTCAGCTTACAAAATGCCAAAATTACAGTTGTGTACCTGATATTGTCAATATAAGAAGAAGAAAGTCAGCAACGTAATACGTAACACAGCAACAACAACAATAACCAGCAATAACCAGTTAACGAAAATCCTAGTGACAGCTTTGAAAAATTCAAAATAAAATCCAGGAATGCCGAAAATAACGGACAGAAACCAAGGGAAATTTTCAGATTTTTGAAAGGCTAGTTAATCTTCAACCCTTAATTTCTACACTTGTATACCAGAATATTTATCAGGTGTGTACTACTTTCTCTTCTAATTTTCAACTTTTTTTTTTATTTTCTTTGTAGGTTTTTTCTTTTCTTGAGAGTTTAAATGTTTTTTCGGAATAAATGTTCAGCTCCTTTTTTTCTCTAATCTCTCTTTTTTTCTGTCTCTGTCCCTATATCTGATTTCAAGACTTCTCTTTTATAACTCATCCCATAAATCTTTCAATTAATTAAAATCAATACTTTTTCTCTACCCAAACCATTATCTTCCCACTCATCCCCATTACATTAAATAAACATATCACACCACCCCATTATATTTTGTCCCCCATGCTTTATTTAAAATAATACAAGATTCCCCCCACTATATTTTGTCTTGTCCCCCCTTTATATTAAATAATTATATCACAACCCACCCCATTTCATTTTGTCCCCCATGCTTCAAATAAACAATTACAAAATGTACAATTCCTAAACTACCCCTCACGACCTTACTGAAATTACAAAACTACCCCTGAACGTACTACAAATTACCAAACTACTCATCAGCTATAATACATCAATTAATCAAACTTAACCAAAATATAGGCAATATGGTTAATTTCTAACAATGTTCGAACAACAAATTTCATGAACATGATTTCTTCAACATTTCAATAACAAATCACATGAACATGATTTCAACCACAAATCATATGAACACAAATTGAACAACCAAGAACAACTAAAATTTGATTGAACAATATTTTTAGCAACAACAAACCTATTTTCGGATTTAACAACAACAACAAACAAGTATATTTAGATTTCTAACTTCAATCATATTGAACTTAAAATCAATTCTAACAACATTACAACAAACAATTCCTATATTAAACTTAAATAAGATTATGAGACAAATTCAACAAATAATCATAAATGATAAACAAAAAATCAAACTATACAAATTTCAGATTCAAGATCAACCAAACAAAGTATGAACATGAATGAAAATATTCAATAACAATAACAAACAAACTTTGTTCAAACTTCGAATTAAACTTAAACAAAACAAATAAACACATTCAAATTACTAATCTTCAACTAATCAATTAAATCCAACCAAAATTATAACAAAGATATATGATCCAAAATTAAGAAGCAAAACATAACTTCACAATAAATTACTAAATTAAAAAAAACGAACTTCAAACAAAGATGAACATGAATTAAACAATGTTAACAATTTCTGAAAATACGTTTAACACATGAAACAAATTGAAGAAACAATTAATTTAAAACTTCAATTTGAATAACAAACATTAAACTAACAATTCCCTTTTTTTTACAAAAAATGAATAAAATTAGTATGAAATAAACATGGAAAACAACTAATTAATTTCCCATTTAAATCTGAAAATTAAATTATCAAAACACATGAAGCAAACTAAAAATTAATTCAAACGATAAACATGAACAAAACAAGGATCGAACATTTATCGATTTTTATTTCGAGAAATATAAAATGAAATATGGACAAAATAAAACTCAAAACCAACTAACCGGAGATGAATCAACGATAAACTCCCCTTCCTCTTGAACTCGAAACAACACACCACAGACTCAAACGAAAACCAAACGAATCCTTGATGAAAAGGAAGGAGATGACGCACCATTAGAAGCAGAAACGAAGCCGCAGCAGCTGGTCGACGCAGCTGGAAGGAGGAAGAGAAGCAGCAGCGATATGGATGAAGAAGAAGCAGCGTGAAGCAGCAGCACCGGCAGCAGCATGACGGAGGAAGTAGCGGCGACAGCCGCGACGACGAAGAGAAGAGAATAGGGGGGGTGCGGATGCTTTAGGCATTTCTTAGGGTTTTCTTAATTTTTTTTTTTTTTTTATTTTGTTTGTAAAATAAAAGGGGTGTTGGGTTATGGACTGGGTCGACCCAGTTCGAAATGGACTGGGTCGTAGGGAAGGTTGGGCCATTTTTTGGGCCTATGGCTTGAAATCGAAGAAGAGGCCCAATTCCGACTTTCTTTATATTTTCGCTCTCTTTCTTCTTTTATTTCTCTAAAACTAAATTATAAAAATACTTAAACTATTATTAAGAATTAAATTAAGTTATAAAAGCGCAAATAACTCCCAATAACAATTAACGCACAATTAAGTAATAATTAAGCATAAAATTGTATATTTGGACATTAAATGCTAAAAATGCAAACGATGCCTATTTTTGTAATTTTAATTTTTGTAAAACAAATTTAATTACTAACAATTGTAGAATCAAATCCTATATGCAAAATGCGACATATTTTTTTGTATTTTTATTAATTTAGCAAATAAACAACGCACAGACAAATACAAATAATTATTCAAAATATCACAAAATTGCACACCAAAGAAAAATCATTTTATTTTTGAATTTTTTGGGAGTAATTCTCATATTGGGCAAAAATCACGTGCTTACACATGCGTAGAAGAATTTTACACAAGGGTTAACGGGATCAGCCTGCCGGAGGGGGTCACAGAGTGGGTAGCGCGCCTCCGTTCCATCACTGCAAACCAAATAGAGTGGACATTTGGATGGCTATCTATGGATGAGGTCATATACATGCCATCCACCAGGCATCATTTCCTCTTGATGGGACTCAGGAGTATCCAGCGTTATGCTCCATATCGGGTTTTAAGGTATCTAGGGAGATGCCAGATAGTTCCGAGAGATGAAGATCTTAGTGCCCAAATAGTCAAGATCGGACCTAACGGTCAATTTCATGAAGCAGCAGTCCGCCAAATTTGGAGCGAATGTCAATACTTAACAGCCAATACCTGTGTACGTGATCGATCCAAAGGTGAGGTTTCACTAGGGTACCTTGCTTGGTATAGGAGAGAAATAGAGTTTGGGAGGCCGGCTAAAAGACCACATCTTCAGGAATTCGTCGAGGCATCACAGGAACAATGGGCTTGGTTGACTAAGGAGAATGAGTACAGGGCCACAATAGGAAGGTTGGAAAAACAAGTCAAAGAACTTCAATTCGAGAATAGCTTGCAAGCAACGGCAGACGAAGGTGAAAAGAAAAGGCTAGCCAAAGAAAATAAGGTCATTCGAACCCAAATTCAGAAAATGAAAATAGCGGCAGAAAACCCCGCCCGAAGTGCCAAAGATGAAAAACTCATAAATTACTTGAGGCAGAAAGTAAGTGACTATAGTTTTGATTTGAACAAGGTAGAAAGTGAACTAGCCAGGGTTCGAAAGCAATTGGCTAAAACCGCAGATGAACAGGCATGCCAGGTTAAGCAGTTGAAAGAGAAGTACAACAATGAGGTCGCGGGATTAAAGAAAAGGGTCATCGCCACGGAAAACAAAATGATCAAACAGGCGAAAGACTTCAAGGTTGAAAGGGAACATTGTTATACAACATTGGCACAATTAGAAATAGATTTGCAACAACTTCAGGAGAAGAATCATGCGGTCAAGCAAACTTTGGAAGCCAGGATTTGCGTTCTGATAGTTCTGATCTTTGTAATCAAAGCATTTGCGTTTATGAAAATTGAAAATCCCAAAAAATGTTTTATTATTTACTTTCACACTTATCTCCCAGAACTACGCTCGGTTTAATTCATGCGGGGTCATGATACGTAGGCAATCTCCATAGGATTCGACCGTAACCAAAAGAAACAAAAAAGGAGAGAAGAAGAAGAAAAGCGAAAAGAGGGAGGAAAAACAAGAGAGGAAAAGAAAGGAAAGAGAGACGAATAAGAAAACTAAGAGAAAGAAGCAATGGCAAGACCAGAGGGAAATGGGAGGATGAAAACAAAGAAAAGCAAAGGCCAGAATGAAAAAGAGAAAAAAGGGAGGAAGTTGCAAATAGAAAAGCCGGGATGACGCAAGCAGCCGATCAAATGCATAATAGAAATGGTTAACTGCTTAGGTGCATTCATTCCCCAAAATGTGTGGTTACCAATATGTTAAAGCCCTAATTGCTAACAAGGTTGTTGTTGATTTATTAAATTCAGGCAGGTGGCTAGTTGATTGGCATTCTGGCAGCTCACTCATACAACACCCGATCAAAAGACAAGATGGCCAACCAAGAATTGGAGGCAAGTATTGTTTACCCGTCAAAAGAGGTGGAAGAATTGGATGTTAATGCGATGAAGGAAGATATGTATAAGTTAAAGCAGCAAATGGATGAAATGTACCAAGCCTGGGCAAAGGGGCATCCGCCACCGGTTTATCCCGCCAACCCTGCTTATATCCCACCATTGGCTCAATCTCAGAACCTCCCACTGTGAACTCATCTCTAGCCTTTCCCCTCTACCAACAATTCCACGGCACCACTTCTCATACATCATAAACTCCTCCACCCAGACAAGTCCCGCACCCTCCCCTACCGATCACGCCTATTTTTGTGGCACCTCCACCTGCTGCATTACACCGATCTTCCAGTGAACCTTTGTTCCAGACTCACGACAATCAATATTATCCCCCTTAACCCACCTTCAAAGTTCCGTTTCCATATTCCTACACCCATCATCCTGATCTCCCGGCAGAGACCGAGAAGCCACCCAAAAATCCCGAACATGAGGAGATGATCAGAAAGGTCAAAAGCTTAGAACAATTATTTAGAGATATGAGGGGGCTGGGAGGTCAAGTAAGTGTGGCCTATAAAGATTTATGTCTGTTCCCAGATATTAAGTTACGAGCAGGGTTCAAGATGCCTAAGTTTGATCTGTACGACGGGCATGACGACCTAATAGCACACTTAAGAGGATTTTGTAGCAAGATAAGAGGAGCAGGTAGAAGGGACAAATTGCTAATGGCATATTTTAGCCAAAGTCTGAGTGGATCGGCATTATAATGGTATACCAGACAATATCACAACAGGTGGTACACATGGGACGATTTGACCCAAGCCTTCGCCTGCTATTTTCAGTACAATCTTGAAATTATCCCAGAACGTCTGTCATTAACAAAGATTGAGAAAAAGACCGGTGAAAGTTTTAGAGAGTATGGATTCCGTTGGAGGGAACAAGCCGCGAGGGTTGACCCTCCGATGAAAGAAAGTGAGATGGTTGATTATTTCTTGCAGGCTTTGGAGTCCACTTATTTTGGTCATTTGGTGTCAGCAGTGGGCAAGTCCTTTAATAAGGTTATAAAATGGGCACATGTTCATTCTTGTGGCCATATGTTATTTCACCAAGTGGGTTGAGGCTAAAACATTCAAGTCTGTAACCAAGAAGGCAGTGGTTGATTTTGTGCACTCAAATATCATTTGCCAGTTCAGGATACCGAAGGTAATCATCACAAATAATGGTGCTAATCTCAATGGTCATTTGATGAAAGAGGCATATCAACAGTTTAAGATCACGCACCGTAATTCCACCCCATATCGTCCCAAGGCGAATGGAGAAGTCGAGGCAGCTAACAAGAACATAAAGAAGATACTTCAAAAAATGGTGGAGGGTTCTAGGCACTGTCATGAAAAGCTGCCATTTGCATTGCTAGGTTATCGCACTACTGTCCGTACTTCAGTAGGGGCGACTCCTTATTTGTTGGTGTATGGCACCGAAGTAGTGATACCCGCAGAAGTGGAAATTCCTGTCACTAGATAAGATTCAAAATGAACCACAACCTGTGAATTTAGTGAGAGAGCTTTTTGAACAAGGAGAAGAAGATGCAATGCTACAACAGTGTAGAGAAGAGGCAGCAAAAAAGGGGATCTATCACCAATGCATTGCGGCAAAGGTAGCAGACTCATACAAGGAAAAATAGTTTGGACGACAAGGTTAGTGATGTTTTAAATGTTAGGCGACCTCCAATGAGAGTTGCCAAACAAAAGCAGGATGCCCCAACTACATCAACGAGGTCCAACCATTCAAAAAAGAAATGATGATTTTTGAATACATTTTGAACACGGTTGAGGAAAACAACAAAGAATTACAAATTGAAGATTTTACAAGTTTGGAAAATAAGGGACAAGAATTTTATTCCTACTACATTATATTTTATCATTTTATAAGTACTATCATTTGTAATATCATCACAGAGTATGTTATAAACTCTGTGATGATCATTGAATATTTGGTACTCTCCAATTCTTATTTTTTACATGCATGTTAGTAGGTGAGGCCTTTTCTTTGCCTCAATAGGATTAGTAAGGTAAGGTTTAGCCCGGTTAGTGTTGCCTTGGTCCTATGCCTTTGGAGAAATATCCACACGGCTATGAGATTATATGCCCTCGTGAGACTTCGCCAGCAGCTACACCATGAATCCTCTACATGAGGATGCCATCATAAGGCAATGTGAGGCGCAAAGGAGTGATTATATAGCCAAGGCATATGGGTAACAATACCGGTGCTATTGTCCCCCTTATTTCTACTTTTCCTAATTGTTGTATTTTTCTTTTATTAATAAAAAACTAGCCCTAGGCGCTTGCCTAGAGGATTTCCAAAATAAAAAAAAAAGAATGACTATAGTTTTGATTTGAACAAGGCAGAAAGTGAACTAGCCAGGGTTCGAAAGCAATTGGCTAAAAATGCAGATAAAGGAGCATGCCTGGTTAAGCAGTTGAAAGAGAAGTACGACAATGAGGTCGTGGGATTAAAGAAAAGGGTCATCGCCACGGAAAACAAAATTATCAAACAGGCGAAAGACTTGAAGGTTGAAAGGGAACATTGTTATATAGCATTGTCACAATTAGAAATATATTTGCAACAACTTCAGGAGCAGAATCATGCGGCCGAGCAAACTTTGGAAGCCAGGACCCAGTAGATCGGGCGTTTGTTGCAAGAAAAAGGTGTCATAAGAGAAAGAATTAGAACCATCGCCGATTACATTGTTGTGAAGTGCCAAGCCTGTGAGGATATGACTCGCACCACCTTCTTCGCGGCAGTGATGACATTTGTTAAACAGATAATGAGTGACTTGGATCGACTTCAAAGGGATCTTGCTTATAGGCCCGCGGCGAGACCGAATGATGTCCCGCAGGCACTAGTAGCATTAATGTATTCTTGATTTTTTCATTTGAGTGTGTATTTCCTTTTCTGTTAGAGTCTGTCAGTTGTTTTGAGTCTATATTTCCTTTCTGCTGGAGTCTGTCAGTTGTGTTCGAGTCTGTATTTTCTTTTGAGTATGATAGTTTATTTTTAGAGTCTATATTTCGTCTTTTCATCAGCGTCTGTTAGTTTCCCTTGGAGTATGTTAGTTCTGAGTCTTTGTAATCAAAGTATTTGCATTTATGGAAATTGAAAATCCCAAAAAATGTTTTATTATTTACTTTCACACTTATCTCCCAGAACTACGCTCGGTTTGATTCATGCGGGGTCATGATACGTAGGCAATCTCCATAGGATTCGACCGTAACCAAAAGAAGAAGAAAAATGAGAGAAGAAGAAGAAAAGCGAAAAGAGAGAGGAAAAGAAAGGAAAGAGAGAAGAATAAGAAAACTAAGAGAAAGAAGCAATAGCAAGACCAGAGGGAAATGGGAGGATGAAAACAAAGAAAAGCAAAGGCCAGAATGAAAAAGAGAAAAAAAGGGAGGAAGTTGCAAATGGAAAAGCCGGGATGACGCAAGCAGCCGATCAAATGCATAATAGAAACGGTTAACTGCTTAGGTGCATTCATTCCCCAAAATGTGCGGTTACCAAAATGTTAAAGCCCTAATCGCTAACAAGGTTGTTGTTGATGTATTGAACTCAGGCAGGTGGTTAGTTGATTGGCATTCTAGCAGCTCACTCATACAACACCCGATCAAAAGACAAGATGACCAACCAAGAATTGGAGGCAAGTATTGTTGACCCGTCAAAAGAGGTGGAAGAATTGGATGTTAATGCGATGAAGGAAGAGATGTATAAGTTAAAGCAGCAAATGGATGAAATGTACCAAGCCTGGGCAAAGGGGCATCTGCCACCGGTTTATCCCGCTAACCCTGCTTATATCCCACCATTGGCTCAATCTCAGGAACCTTCCACTGTGAACTCATCTTCAGCCTTTCCCCTCTACCAACAATTCCACGGCACCACTTCCCATACATCACAAACTCCTTCACCCAGATAAGTCCTGCACCCTCCCTCACCGATCATGCCTATTTTTGTGGCACCTCCACCTGCTGCATTACACCGATCTTCTAGTGAACCTTTGTTCCAGACTCACGACAATCAGTATTATCCTCCTGAACCCACCTTCAAAGTTCCGGAACCATATTCCTACACCCCTCATATTGATCTCTCGGCAGAGACCGAGAAGCCACCCAACAATCCCGAACATGAGGAGATGATTAGAAAGGTCAAAATCTTAGAACAGTCATTTAGAGATATGAGGGGGCTGGGAGGTCAAGTAAGTGTGGCCTATAAAGATTTATGTCTGTAACCAGATGTTAAGTTACCAGTAGGGTTCAAAATGTCTAAGTTTGATCTGTATGACTGGCATGGCGACCGAGTAGCACACTTAAGAGGATTTTGTAGCAAGATGAGAGGAGCAGGTGGAAGGGACGAATTGCTAATGGCATATCTCAGCCAAAGTCTGAGTGGATCGGCATTAGAATGGTATAACAGACAAGATCACAATAGGTGGTACACATGGGACGATTTGGTCCAAGCCTTCGCCTGCCATTTTCAGTACAATCTTGAAATTATCCTAGACCGTCTGTCATTAACAAAGATTGAGAAAAAGCTCGAGGTTGGAGGGAACAAGCCGTGAGGGTTGACCCTCCGATGAAAGAAAGTGAGATGGTTGATTATTTTTTACAGGCTTTGGAGCCCACTTATTTTGGCCATTTGGTGTCAGCAGTAGGCAAGTCCTTTAATGAGGTTGTAAAAATGGGAGGCATGGTTGAGGAGGGACTCAAGTCCAACAATATCATGAGTTATTTAGCAATCAAAGTGACCACCCAGGACATTCAAAACGGTATTGGGGGTGTACTCGGGAAGAAGAAGAAAGAGGATGTTGCGACAATTGAGTCGGGAGCTTGGGTCGGATCTAGGAACTTTCCACGTTACTACAACCCGCCTCGACCTATCACCAAACTTACCCCCACATTCCATATAGCCCACCACAACACTACTACCCACTGCCAGATCCCCATTTTTCCGTCCATCACGCACAAACCTATACCCAACCTCCTGCTCACGCACAATGGTGTGCGCCAGCTCCACAAAATCCATACCCAACTCCACAAAATACCTATCCACCCCCAAAAGCCTACAAAAATCCCCTGGAACAGGTTTTCAGCCCAATCAAGCCTTTAAGAATGAGAGGTTGCAGAAATAGAAGACTTTCACTCGATTGGGAGAATCATATACTAGTCTCTTCCATAGATTGAGACAGTTGGGTATGTTGAATCCGATCGAGGCTAAACTGCCAAATCCCCCTCCAGAAATCTTGACCACTTAGTGAGTTGTGAGTATTGTTCAGGGGCCCCGGGGCATGACACAGAGAAATGCTAGAAATTGAAAACAGCTATTCAAGAGCTCATTGACGCTAATCGGATTGAGGTACAAGCTCCGAAGGCACCCAATATAAACCAGAACCCATTGACAGCCCATCATGATACAAATATGATTGAGATAGTGCATAAGTGAGGGGAGCCTAAGAAGCCTTCGCAAACTGTCATGATGATTCGAGCTAGTGAAGTCAAGCCGTTTGAAAAGTCAACAAGGGAGAAGTCTGTGATCAAGTTGAACGGGGCAAATGATGAATCATCTGCGGGAGTCAAGAAGGGGTCCTCAAGTGACATTGTAGGGAAACATGAAAGAGCGAAAGTGGTTGTGCCAGGAATAACAAACAAGCCTGTGGTAATTGTGAAGGGTGCCCGCACAGATCCTGTTATTATCAAATCGGTAACTCAATTACCGATAGTCAGCAGCAAGGCAGTCCCATGGAATTATGAACGAGTGACAGTGACTTACAAGGGGAAAGAGGTTAAAGAAGAAGTGTGTGAGACCCATGGTTTGACTCGATCTGGGAGATGTTTTACCCCCGAAGAGTTGAGAAAAGCTAATACCTCAAAAGATAACCCAGTGTTGGTGAAGAAAGCTGTGACCGAGGAAGAAGTAGAGGAATTTTTGAGAAAGATGAAAGTGTAGGACTATTCCATTGTGGAACAGTTAAGGAAGACACCGGCTCAGATCTCGCTATTGTCATTATTGATCCATTCAAATGAGCACCGTCGGGCTTTGATGAAGATCTTGATCGAAGCCCACGTTCCTGACAAAATCTCAGTAAACCACTTGGAAAAGATAGCTAACAAGATATTTGAGGTAAACAGAGTCATTTTTCTGATGATGAGCTGCCCATGGAGGGTACTAAGCAAAATAGAGCCCTCTATCTGACGGTGAAATGCGAAGATTCCGTGGTTACTTGGGTACTGGTTGACAATGGGTCTAGTGCGAACATTTGTCCTCTCTCCACATTGAACAAGCTGAAAGTGGACGATGATAGAATTCACAAGAACAACATTTGTGTTCGGGGGTTCGATGGCGGGGGCAAAGATTCAGTGGGTGATATAATACTAGAGTTAACCATAGTGCCTGTTGAGTTCACTATGAAATTTCAAGTGTTGGACGTGGCAGTCTACTCTGCATCAAATGGTCAAGATTGAATGGGATCGACAGGAAATTATTGTCCACGGTGAAGATAATTTGTGTGTTCCCAATGATGCCATTGTTCCGCTCATAGAGGTTGAAGACGACAAAGGACCATGGGTTTATCAAGTTTTTGACATGGTGTCGGTAGATAAAATTCTAGAAGGAAAGTGCGTGCCAACTCCAAGGGTAGTTGCTACATCAGTCATGGTAGCCGTTAAAATATTGAAAAATGGTTTTGTACAGGGCAAGGGTTTGGGTGCTTCTCTGCAAGGTATCGTACAGTCGGTTTCTCTTCCTAAAAACTTGGATACATTTGGTTTGGGGTTCAAGCCCACAGTCGCAGATGTGAGAAGAGCCAGAAAAATGAAACAGAGAGCATAGTCCCTTCCAAAGCTAGTCCCGCGTCTTTCCAGATCATTTGTCAAGCCTAGTACCAGAAAGCGCCTAGTGACGACGGTTCCCAGTTCAGTGGTTGATATGGATGGAGATTTGATGGAAAAGTTCGAGAGGATATTCGACGAAGTGAACATGGTGGAAGCTGGAGAGGGTTCTAGAAAGGCGGATGTGTAGTTTGTTGGGCTCAGTGCATAGATTAACAATTGGGAAGATACTCCTCTCCCCACCAGGAAGGAGTTTTGGTAGTTTGCTTTGATTTTCTTTCAATTTATCTGGATTATCCCAGGGTTGTAGTTCAGATTCTATGTTCCGTCCATTTGGATATATAAGCCTTGTTATCTTTAATTTCAATGAAATGCAATTTCCCTTTTTCTCCCTTCCTGATAGTTTTATTTTTGTTTTTCTTTTCTTCCTTGTACAGTTCTTTTTATGCTGGCTTCAATGATATGACATGCATGCGGGATCTCCGGCCCAGTCTTAAAAGCCAATCTAATTATGAAATAGTAATTCAAGAAATAGAATGTGATGTTGAATCAGAATATGATGAGGATAAAGCCTTTGAAGAGATTAGTAAAGAATTAAGCCATTTTGAAGAAAAACCCAAGCCTAACCTGAGTGATACAGAAGCAATCAATTTAGGGGACCAAGATAATGTCCGAAAAACTAAAGTAAGCATCCATCTTGAACCACAACTTAGAGAAGAGATAATTAAAGCACTGTTCGAGTATAAAGATATTTTTGCATGGTCCTATGACAACATGCTGAGTCTAAGCACTGACTTAGTGGTTCACAAATTGCCCACTGACCCGGCATGCCCCCCGGTCAAGAAGAAGCTAAGGAAATTTAAAACTGATATGAGTGTGAAGATTAAGGAAGAGGTTACCAAGCAGTTCGAGGCCAAAGTTATTCGGGTCACCCGGTATCCCACCTGGTTAGCCAATGTTGTACCTGTGCCGAAGAAGGATGGCAAGACCAGGGTGTGTGTTCATTATCGAGACCTCAACAAGGCAAGTCCCAAGGATAACTTCTCATTGCCGAACATCCATATATTGATCGATAATTGTGCCAAACATGAGATTGGTTCTTTTGTGGATTGTTATGCGGGCTACTACAAGATCTTAATGGATGAGGAAGATGCAGAAAACACGACATTCATCAGGCCATGGGGAACGTACTGCTATCGGGTCATGCCATTTGGTTTGAAAAACGCTGGGGCAACCTACATGAGGGCAATGACGACCATATTCCACGACATGATACATAGGGAGATCGAGGTTTATGTAGATGATATGATTATAAAGTCTAGAAAGCAGTCTGACCATGTCAGAGATTTGAGAAAGTTCTTCCAAAGGCTTCGCAGGTACAATCTCAAGCTCAATCCTGCAAAATGCGCATTCGGTGTTCCGTCTGGAAAGTTGTTGGGATTCATAGTCAGCCACCGAGGTATTGAATTAGACCCGTCAAAAATCAAAATTATCCAGGAGTTGCCACCCCCAAAGAACAAGACTGAGGTGATGAGTCTGTTGGGGAGATTGAATTACATCAGCTGGTTTATTGCTTAGCTCACGACAACTTGTGAGCCTATTTTCAAACTATTAAAGAAAGATGTTGCAGGCAAGTGGACAGACGAATGTCAGGAAGCATTTGATAAGATGAAGGGGTACTTGTCAAACCCACCTGTGTTGGTACCGCTAGAACCAGGGAGACCTTTGATTCTGTATTTGATAGTCTTGGACAATGCATTTGGATGTGTGTTGGGATAGCATGACATCACTGGCAGGAAGGAGCAGGCCATATATTATCTCAGCAAGAAGTTCACATCTTACGAGGTTAAGTACACTCATCTTGAGAGGACGTGTTACGCCCTAACTTGGGTATCCCAGAAGTTGAAACATTATTTGTCATCTTATACTACTTACCTTATCTCTCGCTTGGATCCGTTGAAGTATATCTTCCAAAAGCCTATGCCCACGGGAAGACTCGCAAAGTGGTAGATTTTGCTCACAGAATTTGACATTGTCTACGTGACTCGGACTGCGATGAAAGCACAAGCATTGGCCGACCATTTGGATGAGAATCCTGTAGATGAAGAATACGAACCTTTGAAGACTTATTTCCCTGATGAAGAGGTAATGCACATTGATGAGTTGGAACAGGTTGAAAAGCCAGGATGAAAACTTTTCTTTGATCTGCTAACATGAAAGGCATTGGGATAAGAGCGGTACTTGTTTCTGAAATAGGGTATCATTACCCTTTTACGGCTCAGCTTCGGTTCTACTGTACTAACAACATGGCTGAGTACGAGGCATGCATTTTGGGTTTGAGGATGGCTGTGGATATGGGTGTCCAGGAAGTCTTTGGTCTTGGGTGACTCGGACCTTCTGGTGCACCAGATTCAGGGAGAATGGGAAACACGGGATTTAAAACTCATACCGTACCGGCAATGTTTGCATGATCTTTGTCAACGGTTTCAATCAATAGAGTTCAGGCATATTCCAAGGATCCACAATGAGGTCGCCGATGCTTTGGCTACTCTAGCATCGATGTTACATCATCCGAATAAGGCTTATGTTGACCCGTTACATATTCAGGTCCGTGATCAGCATGCTTATTGTAACGTGGTGGAGGAAGAACTCGATGGCGAACCGTGGTTCCACGATATCAAGGAATACATCAGATGGGAGTGTATCCGGTACAAACAATAGGTGATCAAAAGAGAACAATTAGGTGATTGGCAATCGGTTTTTTCTTCAGCGGAGGGGTTCTTTACAAAAGGACTCCAGACATTGGGCTGCTGAGATGCATAGATGCTAGGCAGGCCACATCTATTATGACCGAAGTGTATTCTGGAGTTTGTGGACTGCACATGAGTGGGTACGTGCTGGCAAAGAAGATTCTCCGAGCAGGTTATTATTGGCTCACTATGGAGAGAGATTGTATCAGTTTCGTGCGTAAATGTCATCAGTGCCAAGTGCATGGAGATTTGAGTCATTCTCCACCATCTGAATTAGACACGATGTATGCACCGTGGCCTTTTGTTGCGTGAGGCATGGATGTCATTGGGCCAATTGAGCCACCAGCATCGAATGGGCACAGGTTTATTCTAGTGGTCATAGATTATTTCACCAAGTGGGTTGAGGCTAAAACATTCAAGTCTGTAACCAAGAAGGCGGTGGTTGATTTTTTGCACTCAAATATCATTTGCCAGTTCAGGATACCGAAGGTAATCATCACAGATAACGGTGCTAATCTCAACGGTCAATTGATGAAAGAGGTATGTCAACAGTTTAAGATCACGCACCGCAATTCCACCCCATATCGTCCCAAGGCGAATGGAGCAGTCGAGGCAGCTAACAAGAACATAAAGAAGATACTTCGAAAAATGGTGGAGTGTTCTAGGCAGTGGCATGAAAAGCTGCCATTTGCATTGCTAGGTTATCGCACTACTGTCCGTACTTCAGCAGGGGCGACTCCTTATTTGTTGGTGTATGGCATCGAAGTAGTGATACTCGCAGAAGTGGAAATTCCATCCCTTAGAATTGTCGTGGAGGCTGAGACCGATGATGATGAGTGGGTCAAAACCCGCTTGGAACAATTGAGTTTGATCGATGAGAAAAGATTGGCAGCAGTGTGTCATGGCCAACTATATCAACAAAGAATGGCAAGAGCATATAATAAAAAGGTGCGTCCACGAAAGTTTGAAGTAGGTTAGCAAGTATTAAAACATATCCTTCCACATTAGGTTGATGCAAAAGGCAAGTTTGCCCCAAACTGGCAGGGGCCGTTCGTTGTAACTAGAGTGTTGTCCAATGGTGCATTGTATTTGACAGATGTAGAAGGCAAATGTGTAGAAATGGCTATCAACTCTGATGCAGTCAAGAGATACTATGTATGATTCTCTTTGGTTAATTTATATTTGTTTGTACTTGGCATATCTTTGAAGATTGGAATGACGAAGGCATTTTGTTCTGCTATCTAAACACTTTATCCTTTGTTACCCCTTCGAGCCTTATTTATTTTCTTTCTTACCCCTCTTTTGGAATCAGTAGAAAAGTTCAGAAACGCAAGCGCAAAAGATAAGTAAAGAGAAAAGAGAAAAAAAAATAAAGGAGAAAAAGAGAAAGAAAAGAATGAAAAGAGAAATAAAAGAAAGAAAAAAAAAAGAAAGAAATAAAAAATAAAGAAAAAAAGAAAAAAAAGAGGAAAAGGAAGAAAGAGAAGAAAAGAAGAGAAAGAAAAAGAAAAGAAAAATCACAACAAACGAAGTGATTCCTATGACATGAACTATGTTCGACCTGATTCCTTTTAAGGATACATAGGCAGCCTCACGGTTCGGTCCCATCAAAATAAAATCCAAAAGTCCCCAAGCAAAGAAACTGGGGCAGAAGTTGTGGTTGTTGCAAGAAATCTGATTCCGAAAGTTGTAATTTTTAACCCATTTGAGTTGTTTTGAGCCTTTTATACCCTTTCTTTCTAACCCCATCCAAAAGCCCACATTACGGTCCAAAGAAAGACCTTCCGATCAGTCTTCAAGAAATGCAAAGGCAAGCAGGTAGTGGTGATTCATAGCAGGGGCAACACTCTGGTCCAAACAGGAAAAAGAAATAAAAAATGAGAGAGTCTTATTAGTGAAAACCCTCACGGGCACCGTAAGGCGACGAAAGCTGAGAGAAATAAAAATGAGAGTCTTATTGGTGAAAACCCTCATGGGCACCATAAGGCGACGGAAGCAGAGAGAAATAAAAAATGAGAGAGTCTTATTGGTGAAAACCCTCACGGGCACCTTAAGGCGAGAGTGAGTTGACAGATGAAAAAATGAGAAAGGCTTGTTGGTGAAAACCCCTCAAGGCACCGCAGGCCGAACAAGGTCAAGGTTTTGGTAAAGAAATCAGGTTATGGAAACTCTGGGGAAGCAAAGTATGGCATCTGGAAGTTGATTGGTCGGACAGATTGGGCAGATTAATCCAAAATGCATGTCATGATCATTGGTGCCAGCTGTTCCACTCAGATAAGTCTCTTTTCTAGAAAATGGGACCTAGTTTAAAGTTCAGAAATAACATAATCTAGCATAAATGTATCCCAAAGGAATATAAGTTGGCTTAGAAGTTCGCATGTTTGAGATAGAATTCAATTAGGAGTTTTCAGGACCCTCCTAAATAATGGACTTAATTTTAAGATTTCGATTATATAACAACATTTAGTGTAAATTCTGTTGTAGGGTAGTATAATTCAGCCATAAAAGTTGTCACTCTTAAGATAAAATTTGACCTTTGATTTTCAGGACCCTCCTGAATAATGGGGAGTAGTTTAAAGACCCTCTTAGATAATAAGAATTAGCAGAAGTCACACCTTTAGAAGATATAACTTAGATCTAAAACTGCCATTTAATTAAGAGTTGTCAGGACCCCCTGGATAATGGGATTTAGCTTTCAAATTCTTAGTAATACTTGGTAATATGATTTAGTTTTACACTCACATCTGTGCCCAGCCACCAAACTGGGGCAGAAAACTTTCTTTGTTTTTGTTTATTTTTTTGAAGTCAGGAGCCCGCCTGGAGATCAAGGAATACATTTCAAGTCAGGAGCCCGCCTGAAGAGCAGGGAATACGTTTCAAGCCAGCAATCAGGAGCCCGCCTAGAGAGCAGGGAATATATTTCAAGTCAGCAGTCAGGAGCCCGCCTGGAGAGCAGGGATACATTTCAAGTTTAGCCATCAGGAGCCCGCCTGGAGAGCAGGGAGTACAATTCAAGTCAGCAGTCAGGAGCCCGCCTGGAGAACAAGGGAGTACAATTCAAGTTTTAGCTTTCAAGTTCTTATTGATATTTGGTAATGTGTTCCATTTTACACTTACATGTGTGCCCAGCCACCAAACTGGGGCAGAAAATTTTCTTTATTTTTGTCTTTTTTGTTGAAGTTAGGAGCCGCCTGGAGAGCAGGGAATACATTTCAAGTTCAGCAGTCAGGAGCTCACTGGGAGAGCAGGGAATACATTTCAAGTCAGCAGTCAAGAGCCCGCCTGAAGAACAGGGAATACATTTCAAGCCAGCAATCAGGAGCCCGCCTGGAGAGCAGGGAATACATTTCAAGTTTAGCCATCAGGAGCCCGCCTGGAGAGTAGGGAGTACAATTCAAGTCAGCAGTCAAGAGCCCGCCTGGAGAACAAGGGAGTACAATTCAAGTTTTAACTTTCAAGTTCTTATTGATATTTGGTAATGTGATCCGTTTTACACTTACATGTGTGCCAGTCACCAAACCGGGGCAGAAAATTTTCTTTATTTTTGTTTATTTTGTTGAAGTCAGGAGCCCGCCTGGAGAGCAAGGAAAACATTTCAAGTTCAGCAATCAGGAGCCCGCCTGGAGAGCAGGGAATACATTCAAGTTCAGCAGTCAAGCGTTCACCTGGAGAAAAGAAAAAAACATCTCAAAGTGTAGTTGGCAGTCAGGCATCCACCTGGAGAAATGGAAAACATCTCAGATTACAATTCAAGGCGGCAACAAAAGGATTCCACCGGGATAATATAAGTCAACAAGGCAATAAGAACCGCAAGAGCAAGTTTGAAGATATAGATAGGATTTTATAATGCATAGCTCAAGTCTAGTCTAGCTTCTTTTTATTTTATCATGGTGTAAAAAGGGGATGTTGTAAGCAGTGGCAGCAACAACAACAACAACAACAACAGTGAAATCACAGCTTCATGGTAGTCCCAGCTACCGAAACTTCCCAAACTACACTGACCTGATTCCTTTATAGCCAAGGATATGTAGGCAACCTCGGAAGCAGGGTGCAGTCAAGTCTTTCAAAATGCTTCCCACGGAGTATTCAAACGGGCAAAAATTGCTCGTATCCGCTCACTTTATCTTTGCACGAAAACTCTTCGTGTTTCCGGGTAAAGAGGGGCAGCTGTGAGCACGTGATTTTTGCCCTATATGAATTACTCCCATAAATTCAAAACAAAATAATTTCTTTTCATTATTTGGAATTTTTGTGGATTTTGTGGTATTTTCTGATAATTGTTTGTATTTTTCTGTGCATTTTTATTTTGTTTAATTAATGAAAAATACAAAATATCACACATTGCATTTAGGATTTAATTTTAAATTTTTTAGATTAATTAGTAAATTAGTTTGTTTTATAAAATATGAAAATCACAAAAAATAGTTCATTTTTACTCTTTAATTTTGACTTTTATAGTTTTTCTTTAAATTTAAGATTTAATTAATTATTGTAAAATACTATGATGAGTGATTAATCTAATTGGGTAGGTTAATTTAGTTTAAAAATTAATTTAGGATTTTATTTTTAATTTGAAATTGAAAAAGAAAAAGAATTGAAATAAAAGAAAATTCCGATTTTTGGGCTGTTACAATTGAGTTTGTCTCAGGCCCAAGTGTTAAACACCCCTGAAACCCATCCAAATTGAGGCCCAAGACCACCCAGACTCGGTCCAAGCTTCCCCTTTAATCAAACGACCCCGTTTAGTTCAGGCATGATCTCAGCCGTCGAGGTCTGCTTGATCAGACGGCTAGGAAGTGGGGATGGTTTGATATAAAAGTGTCCAAACACACCCTCCTACCCACTCTCATCGTCCCTCAAACCCTCAGAGACCCCAACCAAACGCCACCTCGAACCGCCGTGAGCCGCCCGCCGGAAATCGCCTCCGCCGGCGGCGTTGCACCAATTAACCCCATTTTTACACCATCGACTCTTCTCCTTATCCTCTTTCTAAATCTCCAAATCCCCACTCTCTAATCCTAGCCTAGCCTCTCGCATCTTCAATCGAAAGTTAGACCAGAACCCTAGTTTACCCAATCGACTCCAAAAATACACCACAGAACCACCACGTCCCCCTCATTCCAAATCCCGGAACACTCGCCTTCGAATCATCTTGGAACTTCTCGAATTTCAGATCGAAATTTAACCCTAAATCCCAATGATCAAATCAGCGGGCCGGCTTGAAGATTCAAGATTGTAATAGACTTTATTCGTGTGTTTTCACATTGAGAACACACGATTAAGCTCTATTCCGGTCAAGAAATCGAATATTCCGTCAAAGTTTTCAAGTTTGCATTTGTCCAGTTTTAGGTACTGTTTCGGCCTTTCTCTCTTCTTTTATTGCATCATTCTTCTTTTTCTTTAACTCAGCTCAGCTGCATGTGTTGTTCTGTCTCCTCCCCTCATTTCTTCACGATGTGTTCACTTTTCTTTCATTTCTTTACTTTTCTGTTTGATTGATTAGTTTAGGGACAGGGTAGTTTATGTGTTTAGTCAATTAGTCCGTTTATTTGTTTTCCTTTGTTTGAGCCTTATTTGAACAGTTATTTTTGGTCTTTTAAGAAATGTTGATTAGTCTATTAAGATATGGCCGTTTGGCCAAGATTGAATTCGAATTGTGGAATCACAAGGCCCAAGTGGGAAATGATTCGAATGGCTTTGGAGCCCAGGGCTGGTTCAATCTACTGGGTCAACTTGACCCATATTTGGTTGGAGGGGTAATTTTCAGGGTCATGAGGGGGTAGTCTAGGAAATTGGCCTAGGGATTCTCATGGTAACTGAACTAGGAAGCATCCTAGAAGCTGGGGTGGGGGTTGTTTGTGTTAGTTAGTAAATACATTAAGGGTAGTTCAGAAAAAGAAAAAAACTAGTCAGGGACTAAGTAGAAAAAACCAAAATTCATAAAGGGCCTGAGTGCAGAAACTATTTCCTTAAGGCTGTCCTACTTGCCTTGCCTATAAAGGCATCTTTTCTTGCCTTTCAAGGCAGAAAAAAAGAGCTAGAAATCTAGAAAAACTTTAGACGACTAAAAAATATCAAAAGAATTACTGTTTCATGGAGTTGGAGTGTTTCTTTTGATTCCTTCAATTTCTGGAAACAATAGATAGCTGAAGAGATAAAATTCCAGAAAATACAAAAAAAAACTAGCCAGAAATTTCTATTGTTCCATTGAAACTTTAGTGATTTTTTCTGAAAAACAAAAGTTCTTATTCTGATACTCAAGAAATGAATTGATGTTTGGTTGTTGATAGTTCTGATTCAAGCTGTTTGAGGGTTAACCTTTCATTGGATTTGAGCTGACTTCCTGGGTTTAATTGTTGAATCTATCTTGTTTCTGCTGCTGATTCCCTACTGCTCTGTTGCTGATCCCTCCTTTTTTGTTCTTTGTTTTTCGAATTCCAGGTATATCCTCAACTGTACTGGAATGGAGTTCTGAACAAGCTATATGAAAATCTGGATTCAAATTGAAGTTTAAGTATTGATTCCTAGTGTATCTGTGCCAATTTTAATGATTATGTGTGCTCGAACTGTTCATTTTATATAAATTCAAAGTTCTGTTATGTTGGACTGTTGGTTAAGGCTAATAGCCCAAAGTGATTTAGTTGAAATATTTAGGTGTTAATATTATAACAGTGTTTGGATCCTACTTGTGTAAATGAACTGATGTAAGGAAATGGACATGAGGTCCAATTTTGTTTGAATGTTATATAAGTTGAAAAATCCTCAATGTGTAAACAAACTTGGTCCATATGTTTTCCTTTTCCTGCATGAAATTGGAACAGCATGTTCACTTAGTCAGTAATGAAGCTCTATAATTCCACGTAGCAATTTGCTTAAATAAGTGTTGAATGATCAAAGTTAGTATATAGGGTAACCTCTGGGCAGAGTATGGTGATCAGTCCTATTGTTGTGGGGTTGGAGCTGTTAAATTCGGTTGCCTCTGTTAGTTTTTTTTATGAATTCACAATTGCTCAAATCGTTGTTTAGTGTTTTTTGGTTAGCTAATGGTGAGTTAAGAACGATTCTTCAGTTTGGTCGCATAGGCTTTAGTCTCGTGCGTGTATTATTTAGAATTCTTTGACTGTCTCAAAGTGTTGTGGTGAGTATTCGATGCTAGGTCCGCAAGGCTCCGCGTTTGGGCCCATTTTGAAGCCCAGTTCAGAGGGCCTCTTTTGAGACGGATATTTTCTTTGCTTGGGCCTCCAAACCTTTGTGGTGACTCAAGTTTTTCTTATACAATGCATTAATTTCCCTTTATAAGCCACCCTAGCTAGCTTCAATAGAACCTTCAATCACATTTAGTTCTAACTGATCAAGCCCATTAATTAGGTTGAGGGTGAGCCACACTAGATAATGCAAATAATTTATGGCCCTCCAAATGTAATTGATATTCTCTTTAAAATTAGATTGAGGTGCGCTATGCCAAACGAAAAATAACAATTGCATGGCACTCACTTTAATTAAGTTTGATTTAACCCTTAGAATTCGAGGCGCGCCGTTTAGTTCGATTCCACGGCCCTCGCAAAGTTGCAACACGAAATTGCTTTAGGCGCGTTAGTTTAATAGTATTACCTTCTTAAATTCGGGTGCGCATTTATGTGACCCAAAATCCAAATCTCAATGATGTTAAAATATGTCAAAAGTCACGGGTGCATTTATGTGACGTGGTTCGAGATGTGTTTTAATGACGTTGCAATCTTCTTTAATTAATTAAATAAATTCGGTTAAAAGATAAAATTTGCACATAAGTTCATATTGTTTAAAATCAGATAATAGGCCAATTATAACAGTTGAGCGACCATGCTAGAATCGCGGAACTTGGGAATGCCTAACACCTTCTCCCCGGTTAACAGAATTCCTTACCCGGATTTCTGTGTTCGCGGACTGTAATACAGAGTCAATCTTTCCTCGATTAGAGAATTTAAACCGGTGACTTGGGACACCGCAAATTATCCCAAGTGGCGACTCTAAATTTCAAATTAATAATCCCGATTCGATTGTCACTTAAATTGGAAAAACTCCATTGTACCCTTCCGGGGTGTGTGGAAAAAGGAGGTGTGACAACACCTAGTATAACTGACACACTTAGTCCCTTAAGCATAACTCTGCTTACATTGCTTGCTTTAATGAAGCGTCTTCCTGAATGACCTTTAAAGGTTATTCTTTAGTTATCCATTCTATCACTTTTGGAACACGATTTGTGAAATTCTTATGATGCCGAATATTATCAAATCCTTTGGTCCCTAAATCATGTTCGAATTTTTTTTCTTGTTTACTAGCGTATGTTGATTTCTATTACTTCGGGGGGTCTAATTTAGCCTTCTGATAATTACGTTAGAGTTGCCAACTCATTTTGTCGAAATAAATATATGACTTTATGGCTTATACTCTTATATAGTCTCAAGGCCTGTCACCACTTGTCTTTTCCTTAATTGACTATAGATTATGTCATCCTGTCATAGTATGATTTATCATTATTACCCTTTTATCACATCTTACTCGTAATGCTTTATTAACTGTCTTCTTATTCTCCTACTAATATCTCTGTCTATTACCTTATTATGAAAACTTCAACAAAACATCCTTTCACATTTATCTCCCCTTGCTCCATCTCATGGCTCTTCGGGTCGCTTAATATTCTCTTTTTACTAGGGGCGGGAGTCATACTAAGGTAGATATTTATCTCTTCTAGGATTTCACTACATGCCTTCTGATATTTCTATACATTATAGTATTCATATTTGACTGCATTATTCTAGAGTGCACCATTTGGTATGCACTATCTAATAGGGCCTCAAACAGAGCCACATCATCAAGAATTCTCTCTCTACTAGTGCCCTTACATGCTGCTAATTATCCCTCTAGCTAGCTGTAATTTCTCTAATTGCAAAAATTTATGTACCATTAGCAAACATATGTGCTCACTCAGACTCTTATGACTCGTTCTATAGCACGATTTGGATTTGAAAGATATGTAACAGACTCCTAAATGCCTTGTAGCTTCCTCTTTATATAATGTGATGCACAACACATCTATAAACAAGTCTTTAATAGACACGACTTGTAGACTCCCTAGGATAGAACTGCTCTGATACCAAGTTTGTCATGCCCCAAACCTGGAGAGGAGTAGCCGGCACCCGGTGACATAGTTGGCCCGAGCGTACCACTCTATAACTGTGAACTCTTGAGGGGTAACCCTCAACTTAGGTCGACGAGTCCTACCTTACAAATCAAGGCTGGAGAGGCCAACATGAACGTCTACAACCAGCAATTCCAAACTAACATGTACACAGGGCTGGCAAGGCCACAATACTAATATACAAAATATACAGGACTCGTCTACAAGCCTCTATAGATAGTTGAAATGCATCATGGTCGGGACAAGACCTCGACCTGCTCATCAAACTTGTATATATAAAAGGACTCCAGGGTGACCTTGTAACTCCGGGGAAGTGGAGCTTACCAACCAAGCTGATGCTTGGCTCTGTCTACTGGGAAGGTCTATCCAGCTGTTTATCAGGACCTGCAGGCATGAAATGCAGCGTCCCTAGCAAAAGGAACGTCAGTACAAAATAATGTACCGAGTATGTAAGACAACAGAATAACTGAAAGTTGAAACTGAACTGATAATATAATAACTAAAAGTACCTCGGAGCTACTGATACTGACTCATCTCTCTCAATATAGTAAGTACAATAGTTGTCCGACCCTATAAGGCTCGGTATGTATAACTGCTCTACCGTAGTAGGCTCACTCATAGGCGTTCGGCCATACTAGGCTCTGTATCTCGACCATTCTAGGCTCGCTCATAGGCGCTCGGCCACAGTCGGCTCGGTATATAACTTACCATCTAATCAGATATTGCCCAATAGAGGCTTGTCCGCCGATTATAGCTTGGTGGTGGTGAAAATACTATAATACTTCATATATATATATAAACTCTCTGCTCTCCTGACTGAAAGAATACAATACTTAACTGAATATAAAGTCCCGATAAGGGAGAATACTGTAGCTTATGAGACTAAGATAATGTACATAAATTTTGGAATAAGAATTTCTCTTTATACCTCGTTATCAAATGCATGTAGTTACGGGATCATGCCAAAATCAAGGAAAGGTTTAGCCTTAACATACCTTATTACAATCTGTCTAATAACCACATTAAACTCGTCTCGTTTCACCTTAATCTACAACAATGATAACAATACTATCATCAAGTTATGGAAGGTACAACTATCACACAACGAACGACAAGCTTATTTTAAAATAAAATGAGCAGCATCTCCCCTATAATCTTTACTTCCTACCAATTCGACATAATACAACCAACAACAAGAACCTACAATAACAACATTTATACATCATTTTCCAACCTTATATCCATCACAAAATACCACAAAACGGTCCACACACCCCAGTTAGTTCATACAAAATACGAAAACCCAAAAATGTAACGCTGAACGACCAGCCAACCTCCCTGCCATTATGTGGTGTTTCTCCAAACCATTTCTCCTCCCAAAATACATAAAAACAATAGAAAAAGAGACAACCCAACAGCAACATGAAACAGCCACAAAATAGTCCCACAAGTTCAGCAACAAAAATTAATTTTTCAGTTTACTAAAATACGTTTCGACTTGTCTTTTCTTTTATATTGAGAAAAACAACTACCAACACATAATTAGGCCTCTTATCCTATAAAATAGTCATGAATTCAACTCAAAAATAAGTTTACAACCAGTCAACAGTGACGCAACAACAAACAGCATACCACTTTTTCGAAACTCGCTAGGTCTAGTGTTTACGATCGAGTTACAACTCGTACAGGCATAGATAATGGGAGGAGAAACACAAATTTATCTTGGACTGAGTAGAACCCATGAAACCTAGTTCTTCTTCATCCAAAATCAGTCCCCCAATGCAGCTACTAGAAGGAGAGAGAAACTAACAAGCTGTCAAGTGTTTTCGACACTAGAATCACATCGTAACACCCGAAATAACCTAGGGTTTGTGTGGAATTTTTGGGGAGGAGTTGCAGGGTCCAATTTGGTTTTCTTGGTATGAAAGATGAGTGAAAGAAATAGGTTAATAAGCTCTTAAAAGTCGCCTCTTTGCCGACTTTAGGAGCTTTTAATTGAGGCCTCTCCTTTTGGCAAGTAATTGATGTACCGACTTGTCACCTACGAGTTTGCGCAGTCTCGCAAAATTTTGAATATCTCTCTACCCCAATATTGTATCAATGAACGGTTTAATTCGTTGGAAACTAGACTCGTAGATATTCAATCTGGTAGGTAGATCATCCCTTAATTCAAAGTACATTAGGAGAAAATCTCAGCTACATTTGACTTAGGTTTCAACACATTTTTGAATGTAACTTGTGATGACATTTTTCAACTTTTGTTCCACAACTCGCTTGGCCTCAAAACATTACACACGACTAAAATAACTCATAATATAATCTCCTTATAATGTTAAGCACCCTAGTCTCACCCTAAAATTACATGTTATAACATTTCCAGCTTGTCGACTTTCGACGAAACTTATTTTCTTCAATTCGTTTAGCGTCTAAGCTTTCCAACCAAATCTAAAGGGGAAGGGGTAAGCTAAACTTCCTTATTATTTTTTAAGTTTGTATTATTTGATTTAATTTTCGTCTTCTTTCGCCATTTGCCCAAGGTAAATCTTCTCATCCAATTTTTGAGATTTGTTTGCTCTTTATCTTTTTTAAATTTGTGATTCCTATATTTTTTATGCTGGAAGATAATTTTTTTTTCTTTTGCATTATTTTTAATATTCTGCACTATTTCATTTTTCATAAACTAACACACTCAAGATTGGTTGAATACCTATGATATGGCACAATTTGTTTAGAGAATTGCCTAACTTAGGATTGTTGGACAAGTACATCAAGAGGTGAGCTTCAAGGCTATGGAATTAGCAAAATCTTTCCAAAAAATTTAGTAGTCAGTATTATAGGAGAAAAATGAGTTCGATTCGGGGTGATTTAAAATAAAAAAAAACGAAGCAAATGGTTAGGCAATAGTGATGGCAAAATGGATAAAAAAAAAAGATATTTATCCACCCACATTATCCACTAAAAAGTGGGTTGGATAATGAATTTTTTAAAGATGGATCAAATATGAATAAGAACCATACGATCTACTTAACTAATGAGTTGAACTTTTACATTTGTAAAAACTCAAATTGGAGTTTTCTCAACCTTGGGAGACTAGTAATTCTCCCAAAAGTGATCATATTCAAAAACTCATGGATAATATGGATATCCATATTATCCGTTGGTGAATCCATTTTCTATCCATATTAAATATGGTGGGCCGTGTCAGATAATTTGTCCGTTTTTGCATTAACCATTTTCGAACTGCCCATATCCGATCTAACCCGCCTGTTTGCGTCCCATATTAGGCATCAAAGTCTTTTCAAGGTATCAACTATGTTTATGAAGCTAAGAAGGCCATGGCTACAATATAAATAAGCTTCCATTTCCCACAAATTACTACTAAAGTTTTGACTGCAGAAACCATGGCCAATTGCTATTATATTAGCTAGCATTCTTTAGGCAATCCTGAAATCTCATACTCCAGGTTCTAAATGGCATAAGAAAAACTAGTTGGATACTTTACATCTTTTTTTGTAATAATGAGAAATGTGTTAAACAAAGCGACTTATAGATTACGCAACCACCGAATGATGGCATTAGAATATGGCCCAAGCCCAATATCTTTCATAAGTCAAATACTATACGAGCTCAGTTAATCTCGGCTTGATTGGGTATTACTACAACAAGATTAACTGAACTTGGCTCGGGTCACTCGACTCGACGCCAAAGAGCTAGTGTTAAGACGAGCCACGGAGTGGCGGAGCCACCAGCGGCTGGCTTTTTTTCTTACGATATTTAATAAGGCTAGGTTCAATAAAGGCAATCCTTTATTCATAGTAGTTGTGCCTGAAGAGACCTGCTTACTGGAAGGTACCATTCTTTTAGAATGGTGAAAAGGTTACCTACCCTATGATCCTCCTTATCTTACAGAAGTTTACTACGAGCTTATGCTAAGAAGTGTCAATTGATACTCATTCGCCAGAAAATTATACTTTTTAGCTAGGTTAATTTTTTTTTTATATGTTATATGTTGACTCTTTTTTCTGCGTGTGTTTAATTTTTTATATTTTGACACTTCTTAGTAAAATTTTCAGCTCCGAGCCAAGTACTACCATATAGGTGTAAGAATTATGTAAGTGGCGAGGACGTGGATGAATGCTGTGCGAAAATTAAGAGGAAGTCACTATTTGTATACAGTATATGGTAAAGCATTATTCAGTTGTTTAATTGGGTGGTGCGCGACTACAAGAAATTATTAATGTGCTGTGAAAGATTTGTTGGGTTTTATCTAATTAGATAAGAGGTGTGAATGAAGGGAAAAGATTTGGAGGGAAACAAAAAGTTTAAAGTTGTTTTCTTTATTAATGCACTTTGTCCCTCATCGGAAAAAGAAAAGAAAATTTTTGTGCTTATATAGAGAAGCACATCTTCTAGCTCTTAAAGAGTTAAGAAGAAGTGGTGTCTCGCGTTGTCGCTCAGCTTTTATCTAAAATTAGCGATTAGCGATGAATATAAACTATTTTTTAAAACAAGGTAAATATCACATACAATGTATGTGACTTATAAAATAAAAATTAAAAGAGAAATTGAAGTCATCGAAAATAAGATGCACAATGATGGTGGTGGTTAGGAATTATCCTATCCAATATATAGAACAAACAAAAGCATTATACAGAGTCAATTACCAAATGAAGAATGATATGTATCATTCTTATATACATTTGTGCCAAAAAAGGACGAATCACCTGAGTGGGTTGGTGCTACACAGCAAAGTCTAAGCAATCCAAAATCTGTACTCAAAGTCAGAGAATGAACAAAAGATTATACACTTAGTTGGTCAAATGTACATTGATTATATATGCACATGAATAGATGAGATAATTTCAGTCGAATTTTTTTCCCATTTGTACACACAATGCTCCAGCTTAAAGTTCAACAGATTGTTTATTTGGAGTAGTAAGAAGTAGAAAGTCATGAACAGTCTCTATTCTCACTCGTGATATCAGCATTATGGACGACCCAACGACACTAATACAAATAATTGTAGATGACATCGCAATAGCAGCGGCCTATTAGCTCAGTTGGTTAGAGCGTCGTGCTAATAACGCGAAGGTCGCAGGTTCGAGACCTGCATGGGCCATTTGTCGTTCTATTTTTAACTTGCTTCGTTTCCATGTTTCATGAGCGACTGACAGGTGCGAACAACGATCAAGATAGGGAATCGTGATATTTTCTTTTGTAAACAACACAATAAAAGGAAAAATAAGAAATAATACAAAAGAAGATTAAAAATTGGAGTAATTCATCAATCAATCATATTTGTCCCTTGCTGAGAAAACTAGTTCATACGACTTCTAGTAAATATGATTTGGACATTAGTTAATTGTCAACAAAAGGTAGGTCTTTTCCTCTGAGAAAAATCATTTTTCTTTCAATGAAAGAAAATGTGTAAACTTTTCCATTTTTTCTTTGTCCTCGTTCCTAATTTCTTTTTCTCTGTTTGTTCTACGGGAAGCATGAAATAGTTTTTCCATAGAACTTTCTGAGAGGTTGAAAACGATTTATTACATTTTGTTTTTCGCTATCAAATGTTAAGTATTGTTCTATCATTTAAACGGTTAGTTATGACATGAATTTGATTTTAAAAAAACATTTTTTTTGTTTCAATTTTTTTGTTTTTTTCAAGTGTTAAACATATTGATGTCAGTGTCTAAACATGGAGTCCGTAATTTTTACAGTGACAAACAAGAGCTTGTTGTGCTATTGTCTCCTTTGTATTGTTTCCTTAAAATCATTATTGTGCTTGCTCTAGAAAATTTCTTGAATTGTTTTGCAAAAAACAAGTCATTACTGTATTAATTCTAGGAGTAGAGTTGTACATAGGCCAAGTTGGTTCGAATTTTTTAATTACCAAACTAAATGAATGGTGGGGGTTTTTAAAATTTATAAACCAAACCAACAAAGTCTATTTTTCAATCTTGGTTTTGTTGGATTTTCAAAAAAAATTCCGATAAAAAATATTTTATCTTAAGGAATTCACGACACTCGGAATTCCCACTTTCGGAATTGTGATGGCGCCTAAATTTCATTTGCAAGGCAAGCCAACGTTAGAGGATCTTTAAGCCAATTTTAATCAATTTCAATAAGTAAAGTCAATTAAACCAAAATGAAACTAAAACTGAGTGCGGAATAACATAACAACCATTAATGTTTAGTACAACCCGGATCTGGAGTCACATTTCACGAGCTTCTAGAATTTCTACAAACAGAGTCTGAAATAAGTACAACTGTCTCGAATGAAAAGAGCAGTAAATAAGGGAAAATGGAAGGGAATTTCAAGGTCTGTGGACGTCAGCAGATCTACCTCGAGTCTCCAAGTCAGCTGATCCGAGATAATACACCTCACGGACAACTAGGACCAATACCAAAATTTGCACAAAAAGTGCAGAGTGTAGTATGAGTACAACCGACCCCATGTACTCCGTAAGTGTCGAGTCTAACCTCGATGAAGTAGTGACGAGGCTATGACAAGATACCCACGTAAATAACCTGTGCAGATAACAATATACGTAGAAGATAACACCAAATAAAGGCTAAACATGTACTATTGGGAGGGGACATGCGAAAGGGGAACAATATACGATAAATACAGCAGGAAATGATAACCATAACAATCAATATGCCTTTAACCAATAAAACGAATAAACACAATGAATAAAACTGTACGGCATCACCCTTCGTGCTTTTACTCTTAACCTCACAGTGAAACAATAATACGGAACGCGACATCATTCTTCGTGCTTTTACTCTCACTTCATCATAAATCGATAGATACGGCACATCATCACCCTTCGTGCATTAACACTCAAATATGGCACGACATCACCCTTCATGCATTCACACTCAAATATGGCACGGCATCACCCTTCGTGCATTCACACTCTCCCTTACCATAAAACAATGAACATATATCAACAGGGAGATAGAAAAAACAAGAACATGCATTACGTCAAAATGGTTCCACAATACCAACCTCAACTTCATAAACAATACTCAATTATCACAGGTAGTCCATAAACGCGGAAAGAGCGATCAATTTAGTAATTAACTAGTCTAAGCATGGATATCAAATAAAGCAATAAACTACAAGAAACAAGTCCCACCTGCATGTTTTAATCCAACAACAACGCATAAGTACTCGTCACCTAACATATACATTGTACCTAATATCTAAACAAGTAGCCAATAGGAAAACAAGTCCTAATCCCTCAAGTCAAGATTAACCACGACATTTACTCGCTCCAAAGATCAATTCAAAGCTCAACCACGGTTTTGCCTTTCAAACAAGCCTCCGAACCAACAAAATCTAGTAAATTACCAACCAAACAATTCAAAATAAGCCTTAGGAACTACCCACAATTGCAAAAGATTTAATTTAGGTCATTATTGAAAAAGTCAACCCCCGAGCCCGCTTGGTCCAAACCCAAAATTCGGAACAAAATCTGTTCAGCCCCGAGCGCGGTTATATAATTTGTTTCGAAATCCGACAGGTCTAAATCCCAATTTTATAAAAATCTCTAATTCTACCCCAACCCCCAAATTCTACCATGAAAATACTAGATTTTAGGTTAAAATCTTATGAAATATAATAAAAAATTGAAAGAAAATAGGTTAAGATCACTTACAAATGGATTGGGGAAGAAGGACTCTTGGGAAAATCGCCTCTAGAGTTTTCTTATTTTGAAAATTTGAAATAATTCACCAGGCATCGGTTCATCACATTCTCTACCTTTAAAATAATCGTTCGTTCTCGAACGAACATAGAAAAGTACATGTCTGGTGAAAAGTTGTGGATATCTACTTCTCATGTCCGACTCGAACTCCTGTGTAGCTGCCTCGATGGGCTGACCTCTTCACTGCACTCGAATTGAAGAATAACTCTTTGACCTCAACTGACGAACCTGTCGGTCTAGAATGGCCACCCGCTCCTCCTCATAAGTCAAATCTTTGTCCAACTGGACTGAACTAAAATCTAACACATAGGACGGATCACCTATACTTCCGGATCATGGAAACATGGAACACCGGAAGGACTGCTGACAAACGTGGTGACAATGCTGTCACGACCCTAAACCCGGACCTGGTCTTGATGGCGCCTCAAGTGAAGACAAGGCCAATTAACACTTACCCATTTCAGTTTTAAGCAGTCAACAATGAGAATTAAGTCTAAAGCATGATAAATGACCCAACATTTAAGCAGTCAACAACACAATATGCGGAAGAACAACCCAACACATCCCGATACCGGGGTGTCACTAGTCATGAGCATCTAAAAATCCGGAATAAGACAAGAAAGTCTACAGAGTTCAATACAAATCCAAAACAAAGAGAAGTAAGACAAGGGAAGAAGCTCTGGGCTGCGAACACCGGCAGCTACCTAGAAAATCTTCAAATCTGCCTGAGTTGGAAAGATCGACACTCTTGAGCGGGACCAGATGCACCTGAATCTGCACACAGGGTGCAGGGAGTAAAGTGAGTACTCCAACTCAGTGAGTAATAATCATAAATAAAGACTAAAAGCATGAAATCACGTAAGACACATTATAGGCTATAATGAAGCAGTAAAACAAGTAAGAATAGTAATTCAGTAAAGATATGTAAAATCATATAAGTTCAGTTTAAACTTCAAGAAATGCCTATTCAGCAATTAAACAGGTAAATGACATATAAATAAGATAGATAAGCACATAAAGGATTGCCCATCGGCATAATGTCAACAATACCAGCCCCTCGGGCTATATCTCACATCACAATGGGTACCTGCGCTCACTAGGGGTGTGCAGACTCCTAGAGGGGCCCTTTACGGCCCAAGCGCAATATCAAGTCATCTCTTGGTATCATCACTAGGCTCTCGGCCTCATATCAACAATCCACCTTGTGGCGTATACATCTCAGGCCCTCGGCCTCATAATCATAATCAATGTTTCCTCATAATATAGGCCCTAGGCCTTACTCAGTCAGAATCTCAGAGTCACTCGGGCAACAGTAAAATATAGTGCTCACCCCAAAATATCATTTAAGTGTTAAAGCGGATTAAACATGGTTGAGTTATGAAAATAGTAGAATACAACATGATTGAGTTCTAGTATAAAGTCAAATAAGTGAGGAAATATCAATAAAAATCCCCTAAGGGTTCAAATAGTTGGCATGAAGCCCAAATATGACATTCAGCCCAAAACATGATGATAGCAAATAGTTTTCAGTCAAATGCGCGGTAAAATAGTCATTCGGGACGGATTAAGTCACAATCCCCAACAGTGCACGACCCCACGCTTGTCATCTAGCGTGTGTGTCACCTCAATATAGCACAACGATGTGCAATCCGGGGTTTCATACCCTCAAGACATCATTTACAATCATTACTCACCTCAATCCGGTCAAATCTCTAGCCCTCGACGCCTTTGCCCCTCGAATCGGCCTCCACTCGCGTCGAATCTATCCAAAATCAGAATCACAACGTCAAAATATGCTAAGAGAACGAAGCCCAAGCGAAAATAATCAATATACAACACAAATCCCAAAATTACCAAAACCCGACCCCCGAGCCCACATTTTGGAATTCAATAATTTTTATATCAATAGATTCCTTATCTCCCCACGAGTTCATACATATTAAAAGTTCTGAAATCCGACCTCAAATGGTCCTTCAAATCCTCAATCAAAGGTCTAAGTTTCCAAGGCCTAGTTTTCCCAAACTTTGATCCTTAAATTCCATTAATTACAAGCCTAATCCGTGAAATAATACCATATAAACGAGTTTTTAGGTCCAAAATCCTTACCTCAATAAAGTTCCCTTGAATTTTCTCCTCAAAATCGCCCAAAATTCCAGAAATTCGCTTTTAAAATGATGAAACCCTTTGAAAATCGCAAAGGAAGAAATATATACATTCTGGCCCACGCATTTTCGCATTTGCGGCCAATTTCTCGCTTCTGTGGTCAAGACCACCGTATCTGCTGTCTGTAAGCACGTGATTTTTGCTTCACGAACAATCACTCCAAAAGAAATCAAAATAATTGCAAATGGCCTCGCCGTACAAATTTTCAATTTTTACATGACATGTGTTGGTAGTCCTTTGTGTTTCTATCCATTTTTCATTGAATCTTATCAAACAAAAATACAAAATAAGTATGCCGTGTGTAATCGGGCCGTAATTCGGTTTTTAAAAGAAAATTCACAAAAATATGCAGCTTTTATTCTAGGTTGTGATTCAACCATTTTTAAAATTTTAGTATGTGTGTGATAATTGTTTAGGTGTTGATTAATGGGTGTTTTAAATTCATTTTAATTTAGTTGTATTTTAAAATCAAAAAAAAAGAGAAAAAAAAAGAAGTGAAGAAATCGGATTGGGCCCCAAAATGAGGCCCAAAGCCAATGCAAGACCCAGTCCAAGCCAGGCCTGCCCAGGCACATCCTGAAACGACGCCGCATAAGGCGTCTGATCTGAGCCGTTCAATCACACTCATCCAATGGTCCACATTCGCACCCGTAACCCGACCTGTTTAGCCGGTTCAACCCAACCCCTCACTTAAACCCAAACGACCCCGTCTCGTCCATCACCAATAGATCCAAGCCGTTCAGATCACTTGATCTAACGGCTCCGATTTATCTTCCCCTTCCGTATATAAGCCCTCTATCATACCCCACGCCCCTATCCAAACCCCCCTTCACTCGTCTTCTTCACCAAACCCTGAACCCTATGAAACCCTAACGCCGCCCCCTTTTCCCTTTCACTTGAACCCGGCGGCATGGACGCCGGTGACCACCTCCTTAACACCCTAGGACCACCTCACTGCCCTGAACATGGATCTGCTATCCTTGTGCCTCGAATCAGTCCCTAGTTTCTCGAATCTTCATTTGAAGATTCGAGTCGAACTCTGACCTACACCAAACCACACCATATTCGTACCAGACACTCCCCTGACCTCCCTCGTGACCAAACCAAGCTTGGTTTGGTCCGAATCTACCCACAACTCCTAGAATCTCAAATCTGAAGATCCAAACCCTAGAACACCAGAACCTGGGGAATCTCACCTGTTTCATAGAGGGTTTGGGGTCTAATAGACTTCAATCAGGGTGTTCTCGGTTGAGAACACCCCGATTAAAGTCTGTTCGGCTTCAAAAGGCCAAATCTGATTCGGACCTGGTTTGACTTCTATTAAAATTTTCAGTAAGTTTTTCTATTTTTTTTGTTTTATTTGAATACTGTTTGAGGATTGCCAGCATGTGTCGTTGTGTTTGTTTGGTATTTTCTGGTATTTTTCTTAATTCCTTCCATCTCTGTCAAAGACCTTTTACTTGGTCGTTTGTTCTTCTGTGTATGTGAATACATCTGGTGATATACATTCTCGTCAATTAGATTAGTCGTCCAATAGTTAATTCATATAGGTTCCCAGTAATTGAACAAAAGTTGTCTGAAGCCATTCAGGAGCCTGTACGTATTGTTTATATGAACGACTGATTATTACCTGTTACAATTAATATAGTCGAGTCGATGTATGTCATCAATTAGTTTCAGCCATTAAATGGTAACAACTTGATTCATGTTGTTTGTTTCTGCTGTGATCGTATTTGAATTCCATTAGGAACTGGAGTGTGTTGCCTATTGATTTTGTTCAATTTGAATCAAAAAACATTTAGGGGTAAGTTATAATGGCAGTTCAGACTTTGGTCTTAAATGGATGGCATGTTTACTTGGTTCAGATTTCGGACAGCATGTGCTTGGTCAGCTGATTAAGGAATTTAAATAATTGGACAGCATGTGCTGTCAGATTATATTCCTGTTGCCCATGCTTTACTAAATGAATAAGAGATTAGGTCACTTTAACAACCAAATAGAGAGGAGCTGTCAGGGAATCTCGTGGGAGTTTTTGTTTAATTTAAATAGCTGAGTGGGAAAAACAGCAGGGAGGGGGAAATTCTGAGTTGTCAAACAGACTGTAAAGTGCTGAGTTTAGGCTATAAAAAGAGGCAGACCTTCCATTAGAGGAGGAGAGAATTTTTGGAGCCTGGAGAGAAGGTTTTCTTAAAAAATGAAAGAAAGAAACAAAAAGAAATCTCAGAACATTGTAACAAAGACTGTCTGAAAACAGCATAAGAATTTAAGCTGGCCAAGCTGTCTTGGCCAATTGCTGTTGGTTATTTGCCGAACTGTGTGTGATTGTTAAAATGTTGGTGCTGTTACATTCAATATTCTGGGCTTCCCGCTGTTGTTTTCTACTCTGTTTCTGGGATTTGACTGTTTGATGCTCGATCATCTGTGGGCTGCATTGTCGTTGCTATGTTGTGACTAAGTTGTTGTTGTTGTTAGTTGCCTGCTGCTGATACTCTTTCTCTTTCTCTTCTTATTGTCCTAATATCCAGGTACACATTCTAAATTCACTGATGTAATGATGAGTTTGGAGCTGAATAAGGGCATATAGAGTTTTGTAGTCTAAACATCAATACAGTTACCTGTATTCTGCTGCTGGTAGTTTAGAATATTTGTGTGTTCAACAGGTAGATACTGGCTTTTAAACCATGTAATAAAACAGTGTTCATTTCATAAGGAATTTAGTCTGGTAATCTATGGTTGTATATAAATCAGGAAGAAGCTAGTTGGATAGTAACGATTATCGGCCAACAGTGGTTTCTCATAGGGTCTGTTGAATTGGAAATGCATTAAGCACATTAGCTTCATCTTAACTCATCAGTTGGCAATGCACAATTCGAATGCACTAAGCAATTTGGGTTAAAGCAAAAAGGAAAAATCGTGTAGTCAAACATGTAGTAATATCACATTAAGTTAGATAGGTTCGTTTCAAATGCCTCGTTTTTTTTCAAGCATCAAGCATGTAAGGAGTAATTAACTGAACCCCGTCCGTATGATGAACAAGGCCGAATATGTCTAACCTCCTCACATAAAATAATCTGCTTCGATATCATTGTACGTTAATCTCGTGTTTCAATTTTCCTTGAATAATAGAATATAGAACAAAAACAACATTTCTTTGTACAAATTCCGTTGCAATTCTCCATTTGTATCAACCGTAAATTAATAATTAATAAGCTACGTTTTTTATCATGTAAATAATTAAGAAAGTTTTCTTTTATTTTTAGAGACAAACCTAATAGAAGAAATGTAGTCACTATAGGTTTATCCTTTTAAATAAAATGAGACGAGCCTCGCCAAATAAAATGCACAGATTGCGGGGCCCTCACAAAAAAATGTGTGCTTTAATTACTTAGAATTTGGGACGTGCCGTTTAGCGAATTTTACGGCCTTCCCCAAAATAACAAGACGTTAGTTGTTTTAGGCGCGCCTTTAATAATCTATCTTCTTAAACTCGGGTGTGCATTTCATGCGACCCAAATCCAAAATCCCAAAACGTCGAATAAAATATGTTCCGGATTGTGGGTGCATTTCATGTGACGCAGTCCAAAGACATGTTTTAAGTGATGTTCACATTCTTAAAAATAATAATAATAAAGCGGTTAAAAGATAAAATTTGCACATAAGTTCATATTTGTATAAAATCAGATAATCAAGCCGAATATAACAGTTGAGCGACCGTGCTAGAACCACGGAACTCGGGAATGCCTAACACCTTCTCCCGGGTTAACAGAATTCCTTATCCAGATTTCTGGTACGCAGACTGTAATATGGAGTCATTCTTTTCCTCGATTCGGGATTAAAATTGGTGACTTGGGACACCCTAAATCTCCCAAGTGGCGACTCTAAAATAAATAAATAAATCCCGTTTCGATTATCCTTTAATTGGAAAAAACTCCCTTGTACCCCTGTGCCTTCGCGGGTGCGGAAAAAGGAGGTGTGACAGCTCTGGCGACTCTGCTGGGGATTCGTGACCCAGAACCACTGGTTCAGGGTTAGAAATTCGAGCTTAAATAAATTGTTATATTCAGTTTTATCTGATTTTGTCACATGATCTGTGCTCAATATGCTAACTAACTGCTTTACCGCTTTGATATTTTGTGAACTGTATATAAATTGTGTCGAAACCCATGTCCTCTCTGAGTCTTCTAAATCATGAAGAAGGGCGTACTTCGTACGGCTTCTTTTCTGTATAGTGTCAAATCCCAATTTAGAACGAGGTTCGGACAAGTTGCTAAGCCGGTGAAGCTTCTGTATTCCCGGTACGCTGCTCCCCTCGGCTCGAGCTGTCCGCTCGGGTAAGCCAGGTCTAGAACAAACACCCAGGTTCTGAACCTAGAATAACTCAACTTCATGCCGGATCCCTAGTAGGAACTCTTATTTGCATCATGTGCATTGTTGACTTAGGGGACTCAACACAGGGGTTGGGTCCGTCTAGGAATAGCAACCTGAAACAGAAGAGGCCATCCTGATGCATCCTGCTCACTGCTTGTGCATTTATTTGCTTCGAACATCCATGATGACCGGTTTTGAATGTTGGGAAATTTTTACAAAAAAAAAATGATGACAAAGTTCAAATAGAAGAGAAAATGGGTATATTTATTTTTATAGTTTGTTTTACTAAAAACAAAGGAAAAGAGAAAAAGAGAAAAATAGCAAGCTAAGACTGAGGAATGAGTTTCTATTTTAATTTACTTTATTTTCAAAAAAAAAATAATAATAAATAAATAAACTAGTTAGTTTATTACCCGAACTACGTCGGTTTGATTCTCACCGGATGTGGGATACGTAGGCAACCCTCATCGGGTCCAACTCCCTTTTTCATTTTACCAATAATGATATACCATAAAGTATATATGTATATATATATATATATATATATATATATATATATATATATATATATATATATATACATGTATATAAATACATATATTGTTTTTTTTCAAAGATTTTTGTTTGGAGTCGAAATAAAGGTTTTTGTTTTCGCCTAAAAAATCACCTTAATAAATGTGCAGGATGAGCACAGAGCAAAATGAACCGTTCTCGGCCCTCAGCGAGGTCCCTCTACAACTCCACATGTGGTGGAATGATTTGGAAGCCGACAGCAAAGAGATAGTGGGCAGAGTATTGGGAGGTTTTGTCAATTTGCTGAGTATTAAGCCAAAGACAGATATCCTTGAAGCTCTAATACCATTTTGGGACCCAACCCGCAATGTATTTTGTTGACTTTGAACTTTCACCGACACTAGAGGAAGTCGCCGGATATGTGGGATTGAATGGAAGGTTAAGAGGGCAATACCTACTTTCGCCAAGGCCGGTATCTCCGCATGCGTTTCTGGATCTACTAAACATCAGTCGGAAGATACAACATGATGATTTATCGAGAGGATGTTGTGATCTCCATTTCTTGTATCAGCGATACGTAACTCCGCAAGGCTTCGAGGAACCAAACCTTGGACTAACTCATGGCGGGAACAGAAACAAATGGGAAGCAAGACGCACTTTGGCTTTCATCACAGCATTCTTGGGAGTCATGGTCTGTCCACGGGAGGATAAAAAGATAGAGATAGGCCTTGTAGGGATGGTCGACGTTGCAATCAAAAGAACCGACAGTACTGTGGTTCCTTTGATTTTGTCCGAAATCTACCGAGCTTTGACTATATGCCGAGAAGGAGGCAAGTTCTTCAAAGGTTGCAATCTGTTACTTCAGCTATGGATGCAAGAACACCTCCATCACCGAGTAGGATACATGAACCACGGGTTGACCGAGAAGAATTGTATCAGCGGCTTCGAGAAGCGCATGACGGGCGCTAAATTTCCTGAAGGTGTCGAAGCATTGTTTACACGGTTAAGGTCAACAACAGCTGACCAAATTGAATGGGCATTCGGTTGGTTGATTGATACTGAGGTGATCTACATGTCGGCTGAAGAATGTCATGTTCTCTTAATGGGACTTCGCAGCATCCAGCCATATGCTCCTCATCGGGTATTACGACAGCTGGGCAGGTTTCAGGTAATCCCTACTGATGAAGATCTGAGCAAGCACGCCATTGAGCTAAGCCCGGGAGTCATATTTCCCGAGGGAAAGATTAGAAAGCTGTGGCACGAGTGTAGATTCTTGGAACCCAAGACCACGGTGCGAGAACTAGCTAAAGGTGAGGTAGACCCAAAGTACGATGCTTGGTTCGAAAGAAGATTCCAGATTCGGCAGAGACCTGCTAAAATAGCTCACATCCAACAATTCACGGATGATTCACAGGAGAAATGGGGATGGTTAAGAAGGGAAGAAGGTTACCGGGTTGAAATCGGGAAGCTAAAGCAACAAGTTGAAAGGCTTGTATTTGAGAACAACGTGCAAGTCGCCTCGGAGCAGGCTGAAAGAAACAAGCTAGCCCAAGAGAACCAGACACTAAAGGCCCGCCTACGCCAAGCCGGCAAAAGTAACATTGACCGACAGAGACGTCGCTCCGACGAAAGGATGATAGCAGGTTTGAAAAATCAGGTCGTCCAAAGCCAAGAAGAATTAGAGCAATCAGAAGCTCGCGTAGCCAGGATGAAGGACAGATGGGCAAAATGCACAATGGCCCGGAGGCAGCGTCTACAACAGGTCATAAGGGATTATGAAATAAGCGTCGGGATATTAAGGAAAACGAACTCCACTCTACATGATCGGATCATCAAACAAGCACGAGATGCCCAGGCCGACAGAAGACATTGTTACGATGCAATGGCCTGCATGGAAAGACAAATGGAGTTGTTCCAGGATCGACTTGCCAACAATGCTCAAGCACTTGGATTAAAGAACCGGCAAATAGAGCAATTATTCGCTGAAAGGGACAACATTCGAGGAAGGATCGACGAGATTGGACATTACATCTACATGAGATGCCTAGCATGCGAGCAAATGCCTCGGAAAACCCTCCTTGATTCCATCATGGGCTGCGTCCACCGGATCATGAATGAATTGAAAGGCTTGCAGAGAGACCTCACACCTAGAGCCGCGAAAAGGCCGAATGATGCCTCGCGGGCCCTTAAGTTGGAAAATTAATCCTTGCTCAAGTCCTGTTTATTTGGCTTTGTTTTCCCATATGTTGTTTTCTTTTCTTTTAGTCAAATCAAGTTAAAAACTGTGGGGTCTGTATTGTTGCTACTTTTGTTTGAAATAATATGTAATAGCAAATTTTGATAATGAAATAAAGTGACTCCAGAAGAATTTTTGTGTCTTTACTTTGTGGCAGAACTACGCCTGGTCTGATTCGCGCGGGGACGTGATACGTAGGCAATCCCCATAAGATTCGACCGCTTTTAATAAAGAAATAAAAGAAAATACAAAAATAAAATAAAACACAGGGTTTCCCCAAAGTACTTTAAAAAAAGGGACAAATGAGCAAACCGGGATGACGCATGTTGTTTGAAGCGAAGCATGTAGAAACGGTTAACTGCCTAGGAGCATTGCATCCTCTATGTGTTATGATCAAATCTGTTAAGCTCTAACGCTAACAAAGTTTGTTGTTGTCTGAATCCAGACAGTTAGTTGTTAAAGAATTCTGGCAAACACCCTTACCAAACCAGATCCAAAGGACCGGTAGCAATAAACATGACTACTTCAGAGAATAGTAACGAGGAAGAAAGGTCGATGAGCCAGTTGTTGAAAGAAGCGATGGAAAAGATTGAAAGGATGGGACTAGAGATGAATGCAATGCAACTAGCTTTAGCCAAAGCACAAAAGAGCCCTGAGCCACTGGGGCGCATGCCGGAATACCCCCATTCCGGCCCTTCCACAAGCTTCCCAAATCCCCGCTATCATCAAGAAAGAAGCCCTCATGATTCCCAAGCTCCACCACCCCATCAACCTCTCCCAACACCAAATATTCCCACCTTTGTGGGACCCACATCAGCCACCTTGCAAAGAACGACCAGTGAGCCATTGTTTCAGGCTCACGATACGCAATACTATCCCCCTGAGCCTACATTCCATGCCCCGAACCACAGGCCTACAATCCGCACTTGGAGGTACCGGCAGAGATTGAAAAGCCGGTTAAAGCCCCTGAACAGGATGAGGTATTGAGGAAATTCAAAAGCCTGGAGCAATCCTTCAGGAACCTGCACGGATTGGGCAACCAAGTCAGCGTGGCTTACAAAGATCTATGCCCTTTCCCGGATGTCCAACTCCCGGCAGGTTTCAAGATGCCTAAGTTTGATTTATATGAAGGGCACGACGATCCCATGGCACATTTGCGGGGATTTTGTAGCAAAATGAGAGGAGCAGGCGGCAAGGATGAGCTACTGATAGCTTATTTCGGCCAAAGTCTGAGCGGATCGGCACTTGAATGGTATACCAGGCAGGATTCCAGTAGGTGGTACACTTGGGATGATCTGGCGCAGGCTTTCGCAGGTCATTGCCAGTACAATCTCGAGATAGTCCCTGACCATCTCACATTATTGAGAACTGGGAAGAAACCCGGGGAAAGTTTTTGCGAGTTCGGGTTCCGCTGGAGAGAGCAAGCAGCTAGAGTCGATCCTCCCATGAGAGAGGGAGAGATGGTGGACTATTTCTTACAAACATTGGACCCAACCTACTCTGGTCACTTGGTGACAACAGTTGGAAAATCCTTCAATGAGGTGGTCAAAATAGGGGTCATGATAGAAGAAGGTCTGAGGTCTGACAAAATCTTGAATTATTCGGCACTCAAGGCCACGACCCAAGTTATTCAGAGCGGCACCGGAGGTGTGTTGGGAAGAAGAAAGAAAGAAGAAATTGCCACGATCGAGGCAGGCAGTTGGTCCAGGGCTAGCAAGTCACACTACAACCAACCCAGACCTCACAGGCCAAACTACCCATACAACCCATCACAACATTACTATCCACCTCGAGAACCACATTGTTCCGTACACTAGGCCCAGACATAAACTCAGCCTCCGGTTCGCCTGCAATGGCGTGCGCCGTTTCCCCAGAACACATATGCACCCCCACAAAACACCTATCCTCCACCAGGAGCATATAGAAACCCTCCAGGGGCAGGCTTTCGGGGAAATCCAGCTGCTAGGAATGACAGGCTGCGGAAACAGAGAACTTTCACTGAGTTGGGAGAAACCTACACCGCTTTGTTCCACAAATTGAGGCAGTTGGGTTTGGTTAGTCCGGCTCGAGGACCAAATCCCCCGCCCCAAAACTTGGACCAATCAATAAGCTGTGAATACTGCTCAGGGATGTTGGGGCATGATACCGAAAAGTGTTGGAAATTGAGGCATGCCATACAGGATCTTATTGACACCAATAAGATCGAGGTCCAGACACCGGAGGCTCCTAACATCAACCAGAACCCACTGCCGGCACACCATGAGGCTCATATGCTCGAGTTGGTGTATGAGGGAGGAGAGTTGAGAAAACCCTCACAGACAGTGATGATGATCCAGGCCGCCCCGAAAGAAGGATCAACTAGTGGGGGAACGAGGATACAGTCGCAGGGGGAAGACGTCAAGCCAGTAGTGATATTGGGAAAGAGCCCGTCCACCATAACAAGCAAACCCGAGCCAAACAAGTTGGTAATATCAGGGACTCCACCCACGCCTGCAGTTGTGTTGAAAGGGGTGTACAGGGAACTGGTCACTATAAAGCCTGTAGTCCAGCTACCGATGATTGATAGCAAAGCTGTGCCTTGGAAATACGAGAAGGCAGTGGTGATGTACAAAGGAAAACATGTGGAGGAAGTTAGTTGCGAAGCGCAAGGGCTGACTCGATCAGGTCGGTGTTTTGCTCCGGTGGAGTTAAGAAGAACCAACCCAACTGCAACCAAGAAACCTGTATCCGAAGAAGAGGCTGAGGAGTTCCTGAGAAAGATGAAGGTACATGACTACTCCGTGGTCGAACAACTGAGGAAAACACCGGCCCAGATCTCGCTGCTGTCATTACTGATCCATTCTGAGGAGCATCGTCGGGCCCTGATGAAGATATTGAACGGAGCTCATGTGCCCAACGAGATTTCTGTAAACCACATGGAAACCATTGCCAACAAGATTTTCGAGGTGAACAGGGTAACATTCTCAGATGATGACCTGCCGATGGAAGGTACAGAGCATAATAAAGCTCTCTACCTAACTGTCAAATGTGAAAACTCGGTAGTTACTCGGGTATTGGTGGATAACGGTTCAAGTGCCAATATCTGCCCGTTATCCACTCTGAACCAGTTAAAGATCGACCACGGAAGGATCCGCAAGAATAGTATCTGTGTTTGAGGATTTGATGGAAATGGAACAGCCACTGTAGGGGATGTTGTACTTGAATTGACCATAGGTCCAGTCCTGTTCACCATGGAGTTCCAGGTATTAGATGCCACAGTATCTTATAACCTTCTGTTAGGACAACCATAGATTCATGCAGCCAAAGCAGTGCCCTCCACCCTACATCAGATGGTGAAGTTCGAGTGGGATAGGCAGGAGGTCGTACTACACGGCGAGGACACGGCGTGCGCCATGGGTGGCGCCATTGTACCTTTCATAGAGACCGATGATGACAAAGGTCCTTGGGTCTACCAGATTTTCGATATAGGGTCGGCAAACAAAATTCTAAAGGAGAAATCATCCCGCACCCTAGGGTATCTGCCGCGATAGTCATGATGGTCTCGGAAATGCTGGGTAATGGATTCGTGCCGGGAAAAGGCCTGGGAGTCAAGCTTCAGGGGATTGTCCAACCTGTCACCCTGCCTAAAAATCTGGAAACTTTCGGATTGGGGTTCAAACCAACCGCAGCAGATAGGAAGCAAGCGCGAAAACTGAAGAAGAGGGTTTGGTTCCTGCCCAAACCGGTGCCACGTCTCTCAAGGTCTTTTGTCAGAGCAAGCGCCAAAAGGCCACCGGTCCCAAAGATTCTAAGACCATTGATTGGTATAGACGGGGACCTGAATCAGAATTTCGAGAGGCTATTCGCTGATGTCAGTATGGTAGAAGTTGGGGAAGGTTCCAGCAGAGCAGAGATACAGTTTGTGGGTCCTGAGGCCAAAACCAAAAATTGGACAGTTACTCCTCTTCCTGTCCGAGGGGAGTCTTGGTAGTAGGCTTTGATTTATGTTTTGTTTGTTTTGTTTTGTTCGGATTATTCCAGGGTGTAATCCAAATTTTACTTTTGTCTTGTAAAAGTGTGAACCCTTTTATCCCGCAAGTTTAATAAAGTTCTCTTCTTTTGTCCCATTTTAATTTTGTTTTGTTCTTTTTCTTTCTGAACAGTTCTCTTTTTACTGGTTCTAATGACATGGCATGCACAGCGGATCTTCGACCTAGTCTAATAAATCAATCTGAATCCGACTCAATGATGCAAGAGGTCGTTTGCAACGATGAATCTGAATATGACGAAGATAAAGCCTTCAAAGAGATAAATCGAGAACTGTGCCAATTTGAAGAAAAAACCCAAACCTAACCTAAATGACACTGAGGCTGTGAATCTTGGAGACGCTGATAATGTCCGAGAAACCAAAATCAGCATCCATATTGAGCCGAATGTCAAGGAAGAATTGATCAAAACCCTCGTGGAATTCAAAGATGTTTTTGCTTGGTCATACGAGGATATGCCGGGATTAAGCACCAATTTAGTGGTTCACAAATTTCCCACTGACCCGGCATACCCTCCGGTCAAGCAAAAGCTAAGGAAATTTAAAACAGAAATGAGTGTAAAGATCAAAGAAGAGGTGATTAAGCAGTTGCAGGCGAAGGTCATTCGGGTCACTCGATATCCCGAGTGGTTGGCCAATGTGGTACCAGTTCCAAAGAAGGATGGGAAAATCAGGGTGTGCGTCGACTACCGCAACCTCAACAAAGCAAGTCCCAAGGACAATTTTCCATTGCCCAACATCCATATCCTGATCGATAATTACGCTGGGCGCGAGATCGGATCCTTTGTGGATTGCTATGCGGGTTATCATCAGATCCTAATGGACGAGGAGGATGCGGAGAAGACAGCATTTATTACGCCATGGGGAACTTACTGCTATCGGGTAATGCCGTTCGGATTGAAGAACGCCGGGGCAACGTACATGCGAGCAATGACTGCTGTGTTTCACGATATGATACACAAAGAAATTGAGGTGTACGTAGATGATGTGATCATAAAGTCTTGGCATCAGGAAGATCATGTAGCAGACCTAAGGAGATTTTTCCAAAGACTCCGAAGGTATGATATCAAGCTCAACCCGGCCAAATGCGCATTCGGGATTCCATCAGGAAAGTTGCTAGGATTCATCGTCAGTCGACGGGGGATTGAGTTAGACCCATCCAAAATTGAATCCATCCGAGATTTGCCACCGCCAAAGAACAAAACAGAGGTAATGAGTTTGCTGGGTAGACTCAATTACATCAGCAGGTTTATCGCTCAACTCACCGCAACTTGTGAACCCATATTTCGGCTGTTGAAAAAGGACGTTGCGGTAAGTTGGACAGCAGAGTGTCAAGAGGCTTTTGACCAAATCAAAGGGTATCTGTCTAATCTACCCGTGTTGGTCCCGCCTAAGCCAGGGAAGCCCTTAATTCTTTATCTGACGGTCCTGGAAAATTCATTTGGTTGTGTACTGGGGCAACATGATGACACAGGAAGGAAGGAGCAGGCCATCTACTATCTTAGCAAGAAATTCACAGTATATGAGGTCAAGTACACTCAACTCGAGAAAACATGTTGCGCCCTAACTTGGGTAGCTCAGAAGTTAAAACACTACCTGTCCTCGTATACTACTTATCTCATATCCCGTTTGGACCCATTGAAGTATATCTTCCAGAAACCTATGCCCACAGGGAGGTTGGCAAAATGGCAAATTCTGCTCACAGAGTTCGATATTGTCTATGTGACGAGGACAGCCATGAAAGCCCAGGCACTGGCCGACCATTTGGCAGAGAATCCCGTTGATGAAAAATACGAGCCTTTAAGAACGTATTTTCCCGACAAAGAGGTAATGCATACAAATGAGCTGGAGTTACCCGAGGAATCGGGTTGGAAGCTTTTCTTCGATGGAGCTGCAAACGCGAAAGGGGTTGGAATAGGAGCAGTACTCATTTCTGAAACAGGACGCCATTATCCTGTTACGGCTCAACTACGCTTCTATTGCACCAACAATATGGCCGAGTATGAAGCTTGCATTTTGGGTCTACGATTGGCTGCGGATATGGATGTCCAAGACGTCTTGGTCTTGTGAGACTCGGACCTCTTGGTACATCAAATTCAGGGTGAATGGGAAACGCGGGATCTAAAGCTCATACCATATCGACAATGCTTGCATGATCTGAGCAAGCGATTTCGATCGGTGAAGTTCAAACATATCCCGAGAGTTCATAACGAGGTTGCGGATGCATTGGCCACCTTAGCATCAATGTTGCACCACCCTGACAAAATGTATGTTGATCCTCTGCACATCCAGGTCCGTGATCAGCACGCTTATTGCAACGCCGTAGAAGAGGAACCAGATGGCGAGCCCTGGTTTCATGATATCAAGGAATACCTCAGAATGGGGATATATCCGGAACAGGCCACTGGAGACCAAAAAAGAGCCCTTCGGCGTTTGTCAAATAGAACCCCGTATTTGGGATTGTTGAGATGCATAGATGTCGGTCAAGCCACGACGGTTATGGCAGAGATACACGCTGGAGTTTGCGGGCTGCATATGAGCGGATATGTATTGGCAAGGAAGATACTTCGGGCAGGGTATTATTGGCTCACCATGGAACACGACTGTATCACTTTCGTGAGGAAATGCCATCAGTGCCAGATACATGGAGATCTGATTCATTCTCCGCCAACAGAGTTACATACGATGTCAGCACCCTGGCCGTTTGTTGCATGGGGCATGGATGTCATTGGACCTATCGAGCCGGCAGCATCCAATGGTCATAGGTTCATTCTAGTAACCATTGACTACTTCACCAAATGGGTCGAGGCTAAAACCTTCAAGTCGGTAACCAAAAAGGCAGTGGTGGACTTTGTCCACTCTCATATCATCTACAGATTTGGGATCCCAAAAGTGATCATTACAGACAATGATGCAAATCTTAACAGCAGCTTGATGAGAGAGGTATGCCAATAATTCAAGATTACACACCGCAATTCCACCCCATATCGTCCCAAGGCGAATGGAGCGGTCGAAGCAGCCAATAAAAACATCAAGAAGATACTGCGAAAGATGGTGGAAGGATCTAGACAATGGCACGAGAGGTTACCCTTTGCTCTGTTGGGTTATCGCACTACCGTCCGGACCTCCATAGGTGCAACTCCTTATTTGTTGGTGTACGGAACTGAGGCCGTAATACCAGCGGAGGTCGAAATTACATCCCTCTGGATTGTCGCTGAAGCCGAGATTGATGATAATGAATGGGTCAGAGCTCGATTGGAACAGTTGAGCTTGATAGATGAGAAAAGATTGGCAGCAGTGTGCCATGGTCAGCTGTATCAGAAGAGAATGGCGAGAACATACAATAAGAAGGTACGCCCCAGGAAGTTTGAAGTAGGGCAACAGGTGTTAAAGAAGATCCTCCCGCATCAGGTCGAGGCAAAAGGCAAGTTCGCCCTAAATTGGCAAGGGCCTTATATTGTGACCAGAGTGTTGTCCAACGGTGCTTTGTGTTGGACAGACATCGAGGGGAGATGTGTCGACATGGATATCAATTCTGACGCAGTCAAGAGATATTATGCGTAATTTCTTTAATTATGATAATTATCGGTTCGTTTGTTTGTACTTGGTGCTTATTGGATAATGAAATGACAGAGGCAGTTCTTTCTTCTATCCAAATACTTTTAACCCTTGTTTCCCCCTTTTGAGCCTTAAGTTATTCTTTCATACCCCTATTTTGGAATCACTAATGGAAAAGATATGAAAGAAAAAGAAAAAAAAAGAAAAAAAAAATCTTTAAAGGAAAATGAAAAAAAAGAAGGAGAAAGAAAAGAAAAAGAAGATAAAAATCATAAGAAATACAAAACCGTGGGAACTACGTTTGACCTGATTCCTCGAAGAGGATACGTAGGTGCCTCACGGCTCGGTCATAGTGTGCATAATGTCCATAAGAATGCATAATAGGCACAGTGTGCATAACGCACGTAGCTCAACCTAGAGTAAAAATAAAATCCCCCAAGCAAGAAAACTGGGGCAGAGGTTATGTTTTAAAAACAATTCCAACAAAGGTTTGATTCCAAAAGTTATAGCAGATCACCCATCAAATTATTTCATTTTGATAGCCTTTCTTTAGCCCCACACCAAAACCAAAATCGACGTCCAAAAGACCTCCCGATCAACATCCAAGAGGTGCCAAGTCAGGCAAATGAAGCCGAGAATAATACACTGATCCCCGGCAAAGAAGAGGATCATAAAACTGGAAATGAATTGATAGTCCAAAGGAATCTCCAGAAGAGAGGGTCATACTGACAACACTCCAACTCTCCGGTGAAGAAATAAAATGAGAGAGTCTTATCGGTGAAAACCTTCACAGGCACCATAAGGCGACGAAAGATGAGAGATATAAAATGAGAGAGTCTTATCGGTGAAAACCTTCACAGGCACCATAAGGCGACGAAAGATGAGAGATATAAAATGAGAGAGTCTTATCGGTGAAAACCTTCACAGGCACCATAAGGCGCCGGGAGCTGAGAGGAAAGAGAGAGTCTCATTAGTGAAAACCCCTCGAAGGGCACTATGAGGCGACAAGACAAATCAACAAAAGGGTCCACATTCGCAAAGAAATGGACACTCATTTATCCCCAGCAAGTCAGACCATCGGGCAAGTCGATTGATACAAATAGACTGGGTTGGGAATCTATGGTGCACGTCATGATCACGGGGACCAGTCATGTCATCCAGATAAGTTCTTCTGAATTTCTTTTCCCACCAAGTATTGGTTCAGAAAGATTTTCTCCTTTTCTATCTTTTTATTTCTCTTTCTAAAAATTTGTCTTGAAAAGGATTTTTCAAAGCTTACTACCAGAGACCGAAAGGGGGTTCATCCGATGCAGGGTAACCCCAACAGTCCTAAAGGCTAGCCCCAAGCAATGCAATGTTGTGCCCTGCAGTTTTGGAGGAAGTAAACTCCTAAAGGGAGTGGTTTCGGGAGTAAAAGCAGACTCCCACAGCATGTACTGTAAAGATAAAGCAGAAAAGGGGATAAATTGAAAACCAATCCCCAGCAGGCCGGAAAACCCCAGCAAGCAACTTTGTCCACCAACCAGTTATGGGGGGGCACAGAGCAAGAAAAGGGAAAGAGAGGAAAAATCATCCACCGGAAAGGCACCTCCTCCCACCATGATTAAAACTAACTAAATCTTTTTTGTCTGCTGCAGGAAAACAAAGGATTGATTATGGCAGCAGGACGCGATGCCAGGGAAATCACCAAAACCGGGGCAGAAAATTTTCTGCCGATTGTCAAAAATTTTCTCAGAATAACGAGGAAACAATTTTAATACTTTTCAGCTCTAGGTCGCCCACCAGTAAAATGCGGGAATACTTTTCAGTTCTAGGTCGCCCACCAGTAAAATGCGGGAATACTTTTCAGTTCTAGGTCGCCCACCAGTAAAATGCGGGAATACTTTTCAGTTCTAGGTCGCCCACCAGTAAAATGCGGGAATACTTTTCAGCTCTAGGTCGCCCACCAGTAAAATGCGGGAATACTTTTCAGCTCTAGGTCGCCCACCAGTAAAATGCGGGAATACTTTTCAGTTCTAGGTCGCCCACCAGTAAAATGCGGGAATACGTTTCAGCTCTAGGTCGCCCACCAGTAAAATGCGGGAATACTTTTCAGCTCTAGGTCGCCCACCAGTAAAATGCGGGAATACTTTTCAGCTCTAGGTCGCCCACCAGTAAAATGCGGGAATACTTTTCAGCTCTAGGTCGCCCACCAGTAAAATGCGGGAATACTTTTCAGCTCTAGGTCGCCCACCAGTAAAATGCGGGAATACGTTTCAGCTCTAGGTCGCCCACCAGTAAAATGCGGGAATACTTTTCAGTTCTAGGTCGCCCACCAGTAAAATGCGGGAATACTTTTCAGCTCTAGGTCGCCCACCAGTAAAATGCGGGAATACATTTCAGTTCTAGGTCGCCCACCAGTAAAATGCGGGAATACTTTTCAGTTCTAGGTCGCCCACCAGTAAAATGCGGGAATACATTTCAGTTCTAGGTCGCCCACCAGTAAAATGCGGGCATGCATTTCATAATTTTGCATTTAAGCAATTTTTTGGTCTTATATTACAGATTCTGGAATCAGTAACCCCACCAGAAGGCGGAAGGTTACAACAGAGATCCCCAGGCAGGAAACAATAAAATCCCCAGCACCAAGAAGCAGAAGGCTGCAAAGGCAAGCGCGCAATTCAAAAGGAAGAAGGGACACGTCTTGAAAGAAGCAGTTTGGGAACGTTATAGCATGCCCAGCATAACAATTTTGATGAAGAAAGCCACACCACTGAAGAAACCATTGAAAGGCTTAAGGAAGAGGGCCATGTCCCCAGCAGACCAAGCGAAATGATGAAAACTGGCATTCAGAAAAAGCAAAAGACCAGTATCATCCCCCCAAGTTCACAAAATAAAGGCATAGGAGGACAGCGCTAGCCGACAAGAAAGCAAGGCGACAAGAACAAGTTGAAGATAGATGAGATCTCATGATCCCTAGTCTAGCGTAGCTTCTTGTTTTTCCTTTCAAAATGATGTAACAAGGAGATCGGTGAGCGGTAGCATCCTACAGCAGCATGCAACAGCGCACAACAGCAGCGAACACTACAGTCATACGGTAGTCCCAGCTACCAAAATTTCCCGAACTACATTGACCTGATTCCTGTTCAGCCCAGGATATGTAGGAAACCTCTGAAGCAAAGGTTCGGTCAAATCTTTTTCAAAAAATGCTTCACACGGAGTACTCGGACGAGCAAAAATCGCCCGCTTTATCTTTGCGCGAAAACCCTTCGTGTCTTCGTGCAAAGAGGGGCAGCTGTAAGCACGTGATTTTTGCTTCACGGACAATCGCTCCAAAAGAAAACAAAAATAATTGCAAATGGCCTCGCCGTACAAATTTTCAATTTTTACGTGGCATGTGCTGGTAGTCCTTTGTGTTTCTATCCATTTTTCATTGAATCTTATCAAACAAAAATACAAAATAAGTATGTCGTGTGTAATCGGGCCGTAATTCGGTTTTTAAAAGAAAATTCCAAAAAATATGCAGCTTTTATTCTAGGTTGTGATTTAACCATTTTTAAAATTTTAGTATGTGTGTGATAATTGTTTAGGTGTTGATTAATGGGTATTTTAAATTCATTTTAATTTAGTTGTATTTTAAAATCAAAAAAAAGAGAAAAAAAAAGAAGTGAAGAAATCGGATTGGGCCCCAAAATGAGGCCCAAAGCCAATGCAAGACCCAGTCCAAGCCAGGCCTGCCCAGGCACATCCCGAAACGACGCCGCATAAGGCGTCTGATCTGAGCCGTTCAATCACACTCATCCAATGGTCCACATCCGCACCCGTAACCCGACCTGTTTAGCCGGTTCAACCCAACCCCTCACTTAAACCCAAACGACCCCGTTTCTATACCAAACGACCCCGTCTCGTCCATCACCAATAGATCCAAGCCGTTCAGATCACTTGATCTAACGGCTCCGATTTATCTTCCCCTTCCGTATATAAGCCCTCTATCATACCCCACGCCCCTATCCAAACCCCCCTTCACTCGTCTTCTTCACCAAACCCTGAACCCTATGAAACCCTAACGTCGCCCCCTTTTCCCTTTCACTTGAACCCGGCGGCATGGACGCCGGTGACCACCTCCTTAACACCCTAGGACCACCTCACTACCCTGAACATGGATCTGCTATCCTTGTGCCTCGAATCAGTCCCTAGTTTCTCGAATCTTCATTTGAAGATTCGAGTCAAACTCCGACCTACACCAAACCACACCATATTCGTACCAGACACTCCCCTAACCTCCCTCGTGACCAAACCAAGCTTGGTTTGGTCCGAATCTACCCACAACTCCTAGAATCTCAAATTTGAAGATCCAAACCCTAGAACACCAGAACCTGGGGAATCTGACCTGTTTCATAGAGGGTTTGGGGTCTAATAGACTTCAATCAGGGTGTTCTCGGTTGAGAACACCCCGATTAAAGTCTGTTCGGCTTCAAAAGGCCAAATCTGATTCGGACCTGGTTTGACTTCTATTAAAATTTTCAGTAAGTTTTTCTATTTTTTTTGTTTTATTTGAATACTGTTTGAGGATTGCCAGCATGTGTCGTTGTGTTTGTTTGGTATTTTCTGGTATTTTTCTTAATTCCTTCCATCTCTGTCAAAGACCTTTTACTTGGTCGTTTGTTCTTCTGTGTATGTGAATACATCTGGTGATATACATTCTCGTCAATTAGATTAGTCGTCCAATAGTTAATTCATATAGGTTCCCAGTAATTGAACAAAAGTTGTCTGAAGCCATTCAGGAGCCTGTACGTATTGTTTATATGAACGACTGATTATTACCTGTTACAATTAATATAGTCGAGTCGATGTATGTCATCAATTAGTTTCAGCCATTAAATGGTAACAACTTGATTCATGTTGTTTGTTTCTGCTGTGATCGTATTTGAATTCCATTAGGAACTGGAGTGTGTTGCCTATTGATTTTGTTCAATTTGAATCAAAAAACATTTAGGGGTAAGTTATAATGGAAGTTCAGACTTTGGTCTTAAATGGATGGCATGTTTACTTGGTTCAGATTTCGGACAGCATGTGCTTGGTCAGCTGATTAAGGAATTTAAATAATTGGACAGCATGTGTTGTCAGATTATATTCCTGCTGCCCATGCTTTACTAAATGAATAAGAGATTAGGTCACTTTAACAACCAAATAGAGAGGAGCTGTCAGGGAATCTCGTGAGAGTTTTTGTTTAATTTAAATAGCTGAGTGGGAAAAACAGCAGGGAGGGGGAAATTCTGAGTTGTCAAACAGACTGTAAAGTGCTGAGTTTAGGCTATAAAAAGAGGCAGACCTTCCATTAGAGGAGGAGAGAATTTTTGGAGCCTGGAGAGAAGGTTTTCTTAAAAAATGAAAGAAAGAAACAAAAAGAAATCTCAGAACATTGTAACAAAGACTGTCTGAAAACAGCATAAGAATTTAAGCTGGCCAAGCTGTCTTGGCCAATTGCTGTTGGTTATTTGCCGAACTGTGTGTGATTGTTAAAATGTTGGTGCTGTTACATTCAATATTCTGGGCTTCCCGCTGTTGTTTTCTACTCTGTTTCTGGGATTTGACTGTTTGATGCTCGATCATCTGTGGGCTGCATTGTCGTTGCTATGTTGTGACTAAGTTGTTGTTGCTGTTAGTTGCCTGTTGCTGATACTCTTTCTCTTCCTCTTCTTATTGTCCTAATATCCAGGTACACATTCTAAATTCACTGATGTAATGATGAGTTTGGAGCTGAATAAGGGCATATAGAATTTTGTAGTCTAAACATCAATACAGTTACCTGTATTCTGCTGCTGGTAGTTTAGAATATTTGTGTGTTCAACAGGTAGATACTGGCTTTTAAACCATGTAATAAAACAGTGTTCATTTCATAAGGAATTTAGTCTGGTAATCTATGGTTGTATATAAATCAGGAAGAAGCTAGTTGGATAGTAACGATTATCGGCCAACAGTGGTTTCCCATAGGGTCTGTTGAATTGGAAATGCATTAAGCACATTAGCTTCATCTTAACTCATCAGTTGGCAATGCACAATTCGAATGCACTAAGCAATTTGGGTTAAAGCAAAAAGGAAAAATCGTGTAGTCAAACATGTAGTAATATCACATTAAGTTAGATAGGTTCGTTTCAAATGCCTCGTTTTTTTTCAAGCATCAAGCATGTAAGGAGTAATTAACTGAACCCCGTCCGTATGATGAACAAGGCCGAATATGTCTAACCTCCTCACATAAAATAATCTGCTTCGATATCATTATACGTTAATCTCGTGTTTCAATTTTCCTTGAATAATAGAATATAGAACAAAAACAACATTTCTTTATACAAACTCCGTTGCAATTCTCCATTTGTATCAACCGTAAATTAATAATTAATAAGCTACGTTTTTTAGCATGTAAATAATTAAGAAAGTTTTCTTTTATTTTTAGAGACAAACCTAATAGAAGAAATGTAGTCCCTGTAGGTTTATCCTTTTAAATAAAATGAGACGAACCTCGCCAAATAAAATGCACAGATTGTGGGGCCCTCACAAAAAAAATGTGTGCTTTAATTACTTAGAATTCGGGACGTGCCGTTTAGCGAATTTTACGGCCTTCCCCAAAATAACAAGACGTTAGTTGTTTTAGGCGCGCCTTTAATAATCTATCTTCTTAAACTCGGGTGTGCATTTCATGTGACCCAAATCCAAAATCCCAAAACATCGAATAAAATATGTTCCGGATTGTGGGTGCATTTCATGTGACGTAGTCCAAAGACATGTTTTAAGCGATGCTCACATTCTTAATAATAATAATTATGAAAGCGGTTAAAAGATAAAATTTGCACATAAGTTCATATTTGTATAAAATCAGATAATCAAGCCAAATATAACAGTTGAGCGACCGTGCTAGAACCACGGAACTCGGGAATGCCTAACACCTTCTCCCAGGTTAACAGAATTCCTTATCCAGATTTCTGGTACGCAGACTGTAATATGGAGTCATTCTTTTCCTCGATTCGGGATTAAAATTGGTGACTTGGGACACCCTAAATCTCCCAAGTGGCGACTCTGAAATAAATAAATAAATCCTGTTTCGATTGTCCTTTAATTGGAAAAAACTCCCTTGTACCCTTGTGCCTTCGCGGGTGCGGAAAAAGGAGGTGTGACACTGTCTTCACTTAAGTTCTCATTTTTCGCATCTGTGATACATTATCCGCACCTGCGCCATCGTAGGTACGGTCCTCCTAACCGCTTCTGTGGTTTCTGCCTCCCTAGCTCCTTTCCGATTCTGCGACTCCTTTCCTCGAGCCTGCGGCATCGTACCTACAGTCCCCAATCTGAAGGTGCGGAAATACCAGAAGTAGAAAAATTTACACCTTCAACAAAATCTCAAACTCTCCGTCAACCATCCGAAATCACCCCGAGGCCCCCGGGACCTCAACCAAAAGCTCAAACATAACACAAAACCTTATTCAAACTTATACCAATCTTCAAAACACCTCAAACAACACCGAATCAACCAAAACACATCGGATTCAAGCCTAAGTTTCCAAAATCTTCCAAATTACGCTTTTGATCTAAAAACCCAACCAAACCACGTTTGAATGACCTGAAATTTTGCACACACATCCCAAATGACACAACGGAACTACTGCAGCTCTCAGAATTTCATTCCGACCCCTATATCAAAATCTCACCCATCAACCGAAAATTGCCAAAATACCAACTTCGCCAATTCAAGCCTAAATCTACTCCGGACCTCCAAAATACATTCCAATCACGCTCCTAAGTCTCAAATCACCTCCCGAAGCTATATGAACCATCAGAACTCATATCCGAGCCCTCTAACACATAAGCCAATATTCAGTTAACTTTTCCAACTTAAGCTTCCTCAAAAGAGACTAAGTGTCTCAAACCTTACCAAATCCTTTCCGAACCCGAACCAACCAACCCGATCACATATAGAACCGATAGACAAACAATAAAAAGCAGAAATGGGGGAAACGGTGAGGTAACTCATGAGACGACTGGCTGGGTCATCACAAATGCGAGCTTGTAAGCTACCTCACCCACCCTCTGAAGAATCTCAAAAGCTCTGATATACCTAGGGCTCAACTTGCCCTTCCTTCCGAACCTTATCACATCCCCTTCATAGGTGAAACCCGGAGCAATACCCTCTCTCCGACCATGAATGCAACATCACAAACTCTACGGTTGGCATAACTCTTCTGCCTGGATTGAGTTGTGCGAAGTTGATCCTGAATAATCTTGACCTTATCCAAGGCATTATGTACCAAATCTGTACCCAATAACTGAGCCTCCCCTACTCGAACCATCCAACAGGCGATCGACACCGCCTCTCATATAATGCATCATAGGGAGCCATCTGAATGCTCAACTAGTAGCTTTTGTCATAGACAAACTCCGCAAGTGGCAACAACTGATCATAAGAACCTCCGAAGTCTATAACACAAGCATGGAGCATATCCTCCAGTATCTTAATAGTGTGTTCGGACTGTCCATCCGTCTGAGGATGGAATACTGTGCACAGGTCAACCTACATGCCCAACTCACGTTGTACTACCCTCCAGAAGTGCGAGGTGAACTGCGTACCTCGATTAGAAATGATAGACACGGGCAAACCGTGAAGATTGTTGATACCTAATTTTCCCATAATATTTTCAAAATTGTGTCTTGGCATCAATTAGTATTTTTCATACAATTTCTGCATTTTTATAATATTTTTATTAATTTATCCCAGCATGTAATTTATAAAACAATCACTGATTGCATCACAAATAGTTTTATAATAATTTTTGTGGCTTAATTTTATCATTTTCATTTGTACTAAGTTTCAATTATTGCACAAATAGACACATTTGTATTTTTAGGATGCAATTGCAATTACTTTGCAATTATAGCCTATGCATGCATTATTACATTATATTACTAGAAAATAGCTTTTTATATTTTTAAAATATTAAGTAATTATCTTAAAATATTTCAAGGCATGAAAATCATTTTTACAACCTATTAGTTATTTTAAAAAATATTTTATCAGTTAAATGGGTATTTAACAAATGACCCTTTTGTTTTCGGATTTAGCCCAATTTCAACCTCAATTCAATTAAACCATGCCCAAAAACCATCTAGCCCAAACCTAGAGACACCTACCCTACCCAAAATCCCATCAATTGTGGTCGTTGATATTTTAGATCAACGGTCCACATTAAGACTTGCCTTTTTTATTCCTAATGACCCAAAACCCTAATCATTTCCCGCTCTTCCCTGCCGTCATCTGTTCCCCTCCTCTCTCAAATTCTCTCTACCTAAACCCTAATCTCCAAACGTCGTCACTCACCTACTGCCCTCCTATGGTGGTTCTCCACCACCTCAGGCCTATAATGGCCTCCTACCTGCTATGGTGTCTCCATTTCTTGGATCCTTCAAGAGATCCTCAAGGGACCTAGGCGATCTATTTACACCTTGGGTTTTCTTGCTGGTTTCACGCTATTTAGCTTGATCTTGAGTAAGTTATTTCTCATTTTCTGTCTTGAATCCATGGTTTCCTAAGTCTGTGCATGTCTCTGTTGCCTTTCCAAAAACTCTAATTTTTTACCCCTTGATCTTCTCAGATCTTTCCAGATCTGAGATGGATCGAACTCATTTCACATGTTTTCACGAAAGTCTTATGGTTTTTAATCGATTCTCTATTTTTCCTAAAAACACTAGGGTTTACTGAACTCATCTTTTTCAAAGACTTTCTGATTTTCAAGTGTTTAATCGTGGTTCTTAAGTGTTACTGACTGATTCGTGTTAATATTGTTTGAACCTTAGTCGATTTATGCTAAAGCCATAGTTTTTTACATTTTTTTTCCGATTTTGAGTCTTTCCGTGTTACTTGGTACCTTGTTTATTTCCGTGCTTTGACTTTCATGATTTTTCTTAGTCTAATTCAGTATCATGTGACTTTTACCCTAGTTCATCTCTACCAGGGTTTCTGAGTCGATCTCTTAGCAAATTTATGGGTGTTTATGAAGTTTTGTTCAACCTACTCATCTATTTGTGGAAAACTGATATTTTCCCTCTCTTTAAATCAGTATTATTTTGAATCTCGATTTATTGATTTGCTTGGTTAAAACCTATGTGCTGATTATTGATTTATTCCCTTGTTTACAACTCTAATTATTCTTATTACCTTATTGTCTGTAATGTTACCAATTCTTCACAATTATTTCCTTAATTAAACTTCTGTTTGTTTACCTCTTTACTTAGGTCTGATTTGATTTTCTTTCCTTAAGTGACTCATGTCCTTTAACCGTTGGGTAGTTATCCTTAATTGAAGGAAGACTATGCTAATTTTGTGTGTGATTGATTTTGTAATTTCCCTGATTGCTGAATTATGATTTCTTTTGCCTTATTTTGTTCCACTCCTAAACTGCTATATATACTCTCCTTTACTCTCGGTTCAAGACACGAACATTAGTTCATCACTACTCTTACACTCTAAAAGCTCTCTGTTCTTTCTGTTACTTGTGATCTTCATTAGTCTTGTCAGTTGTAAGCCGAGGTTGGAAACTGCACAACACCTGTCTTACTTCTTGTGTTCTCTTTTCCTTAATTGATATGCCTATGATTAAATTTTTGAACCTAAACCTTATGTGTTTCATTACTGCCTTAGTCCATCAGTCCTGAGTTCATTCCTATTCCTATTTACTGTCTATCTAGCATGCCTAATACACCTTGTTCAATATGTGATTAGTATGTCTTAACTTACTTGCTTGTCTATTATTTATCTAACATGACTAATATTGCCTGGTACCATATGTGATTAGCATGTTTAAATTATGTTGGTATGTTTATTGTTGTAAGCACGTGATTTTTGCCCTATATGAGAATTACTCCCAAAAAATTCAAAAATAAAATAATTTTTCTTGGTGTGCCATTTTTGTGATATTTTGTGACATTTTGAATAATTATTTGTATTTGTTTGTGCATGTTTATTTGCTAAATTAATAAAAAATACAAAAATATGTCGCCTTTCGCATGTAGGATTTAATTCTACAATTGTTAGTAATTAAATTTGTTTTACAAAAAATAAAAATTACAAAAATAGGCATCGTTTGCATTTTTAGCATTTAATGTCCAAATATACAATTTTATGCTTAATTATTACTTAATTGTGCGTTAATTGTTATTGGGAGTTAATTTGCACTTTTATAACTTAATTTAGTTCTTAATAATAGTTTAAGTATTTTTATAAGTTAGTTTTAGAAAAATAAAAGAAGAAAAGAGAGCGAAAATATAAAGAAAGTCGGAATTAGGCCTCTTCTTCAACTTCAAGCCATAGGCCCAAAAAATGGCCCAATCTTCCCTACGACCCAGTCCATTTCGAACTGGGTCGACCCAGTCCATTACCCAAAAGACCCAAACCCTTTTTGTCTTACATTTTACAAAACAAAAAAAAAAAAAAAAAGACAAAAACCCTAAAGAGCTAACCAACCCGCCCCCCCCCTTTCTATCTTTCTTCTTCTTCTTCCTCAAGAAAGACCCCTCCCATGGCATCATCCAGACCTTCGACCAAACAGTCCCCTCCCTCGTCGTCGTTGTCCGTCATCAACACCACCTTAAACAAACAACCATGGACGCCTGAACCGCCGGCCCCCCCCCCCCCGTCGCTGCCCTCGTCGTCCAGCTCAGTCCGCCATGGATGAGCATCGATCAGCTGCTTCCGTCGAGCAGCTTGAGGCCAAAACAAGCCTCAGCTGCTGCTGTTCTTCTTCGTCTTCTTCAGCTTGAGCTTCGCCATGGAATCCATCTCCGAGCTGCTGCTTTTGCTTCACGTCAATGGCGTCCAAACGTCGACCAGCGGCTTCCCTTTCCACCTTCTTCTTCACTTCCAGCTGCCTCCGTTCATCACTGTCCATTGCCTTCTGTCGCGTCGACCAGCTGCTTCCATGGCCAGTTACTTCGTAGGTTCATGTTCGTCGTCGCCTGCTCGTGTTAGTCATCGTTGGTTCGAGTTTTGGTCGAGGCTTGTCAAGATTCGTTGTTTGTTTGGTCGTTGTTTGTCGTTTCAATCCGGTTAGTAGTTTTTAAATTTTATTTCGTCCGTTTATTTTGTTTGATATTTTTCGGATCCAAAATCGTTAAAGAATATTTGATTCTTGTTTTGTTCGTTGTTTATTGTTGAAATCATTTTTTCTAGTTTGTTCATGTTCATGTGCTTTGTTAAAATTAATTTTCAGATTTTAAAATAGAAGTTTAATTAGTTGTTTTCATATTCATTTCATGTTTGTATTATTGTTTAAGTGAATATTTGTTAGTTTGTTGTTTGTTAGATTCAAATTGAAATTTAATTAACTATTTCTTCAATTTATTTCATGTGTTTATGTATTGTTAGAAATTGTTAGTATTGTTAAGTTCAAGTTTAAGTTCATAATTGTTTCTTCGTAGATCTTGTTATTTGTTTAAAGAATTTAGTGGTGTTAAAGGAATATATTGATTTAATCTTTTAATCCGTCATGTTTGTTGTGTTAAATAGATTCATTCATGTTCATACTTTGTTTGGATGATCTTGAATCCGAATTTTGTATAGTTTGATTTCTTGTTTATCATTTGTGATTGTTTCTTGAATTGGTCTCATAATCTTGTTTAAAGTTTAATATAAGAATTGTTTGTTGTAATGTTGTTAGAGTTGATTTTAAGTTCAATATTATTGAATTTAAGAATCTAAATATACTTGTTTGATTATTGTTGTTGTTTAAATCCGAAAAATAGGTTTGTTGTTGCTAAAAATATTGTTCAATCAAATTTTAGTTGTTCTTGGTTGTTCAATTTGTGTTCAAGTGATTTGTTGTTGAAATGTTGTTAAAATCATGTTCATGTGATATTGTTGTTATGATGTTCATCCGTGTTCATATTGTTGTTTGAACATTGTTAGAAATTGATCATATTGTCTATATTTTGGTTAAGTTTGATTAATTGATGTGTTATAGCTGATGGGTAGTTTGGTAAATTTGTAATACGTTCAGGGGTAGTTTGGTAATTTCAGTAAGGTCGGAAGGGGTAGTTTAGGAATTGTACATTTTGTAATTGTTTATTTGAAGCATGGGGGACAAAATGAAATGGGGTGGGTTGTGATATGATTATTTAATATAAAGAGGGGACAAGATTTAAATTAAAGGGGAATCTTGCATTATTTTAAATAAAGCATGGGGGACAAAATATAATGGGGTGGTGTGATATATTTATTTAATGTAATGGGGATGAGTGGGAAGATAATGGGTTTGGTAGAGAAAGGGATTGATTTTAATTGATTAAAGGGATGGTATATATATATGTGAAGTCTTGGACAGAAGAGAAAAAAGAAAGACAGACAGAAAAAAAAAAGAGATTGAAAAAAAAGCTGAACATTTATTCCGAAAAAAAAAATTGAAACTCTCAAGAAAAGAAAAACATACAAAGAAAAAAAAATTGAAAATTAGAAGAGAAAGTAGTACACACCTGATAAATATTCTGGTATACAGGTGTAGAAATTAAGGGTTGAAGATTAACTAGCCTTTCAAAAATCTGAAAATTTCCCTTGGTTTCTGTCCGTTATTTTCGGCATTCCTGGATTTTATTTTGAATTTTTCAAAGCTATCACTGGGATTTTCGTTGACTGGTTATTGCTGCTTATTGTTGCTGTTGCTGTGTTACGTATTACGTTGCTGACTTTCTTCTTCTTATATTGACAATATCAGGTACACCACTGTAATTTTGGCATTTTGTAAGCTGAAATGAAGAATGGAGTGTTAAATTTTTAATTTAGTTTAATTTAATTTTTTGTATTGTATTTAGGTTATTCATGTATTATTATTCCGTAAATCACTGTCATCGGCATAACTAGGCATATTATAGCGACATATTAAATAACGTCTTTACCAGATTATTAGGAAATATATTTAAACCTGATTATTAATTAAAATTGTTTAAAATAAAAAATAGAAGAAATAACGTAAAAATGGCGTTATTGAATCAGTTTGGCAAAAATTAACTAAGTTCCTTATTCATAAGGTTTTTCGTCAACGATAAGTTAATCCGAATCATGTAGTCAATTTCAGTTATAACATGAATTAGTTTGCAAACAAGTATTAGGACATGATGAATTAAAACAAAGTTAGTTAATGTTAAATTGTTTAAATTTTTAGAAATATGATTTAGTACTCAAGTTTTTATTTTTATTTCTTTCAATTTTCAGTATTTGTAAATAATTAGTTTCAATAAGCTTAAGTCTTACTAATAATTTGAATTTTAATCCAACTATGGGATAATTAGTTTTTTTTTATTTTTTTTACTTTTCGATAATTCCATGTTGTATTTATGATTATAATTTTATTACTTTCTGTTAATATTTGTTTTTCTCTTCTATTTAATATGTCATTTTCAAGAATGTAGATATTGATTTTATATTTATAAAAAACTTAGTAATAATAAAAAGGTAGTCATTAAAGGATATTATTAAAGGATTTCGCTAAAAATAAATAGATGTAAATAATACAAATGTATAGGATTCTCCAATCTCATTTATTTATTTAATTATTTTAAAAAAATTACTTAGAATTTGGGATGGATTGTTTAGTGAATTTCACTTCCTTCCCAAAAGATAATGACGCGTTAAACTCTTTAGGCGCGATTTAATTAATTTTACCTTCTTAAACTCGGATGCGCATTTCATGCGACCCAAATCTAAATCCTAAAACATCAAATAAAATATGTTTCGTATTGTGGGTGCATTTCATGTGACACAATCCAAAGATATGTTTTAAGCGATGTTCACATTCCTAAAAAATAATAATTATAATAATAAAGCGGTAAAAGATAAAATTTGCACATGGTTCATAATTGTATTAAAAATCAGATAAATAAGCCGAATATAACAGTTGAGCGACCGTGCTAGAACCACGGAACTCGGGAATGCCTAACACCTTCTCCCGGGTTAACAGAATTCCTTATCCGGATTTCTGGTACGCAGACTGTAATATAGAGTCATTCTTTTCCTCGATTCGGGATTAAAATTGGTGACTTGGGACACCCTAAATCTCCCAAGTGGCGACTCTGAAATAATTAAACCAATCCCGTTTCGACTGTCCTTTAATTGGAAAAACTCCCTTGTACCCTCTCGGGTACGGAAAAAGGAGGTGTGACAGCTCTGGCGACTCTGCTGGGGACTTTACCCAGAACCGGTGGTTCAGGGTTAGAAATTCGAGCTCATATAAATTGTCATATTTGGTTTTATCTGATTTTTACATGTTTGAGCCTAATGTGCTAAATGCTGCTTTTACCGCTTTGATATTACGTGAACTGTGTATAAACTGTGCCGAAACTCATCTCCTCTCTGAGTCTTCTAAATCATGAAGAAGGGTGTACTTCGTACGACTTCTTTTCTGTATAGTGTAAAATCCCAATTTAGAACGAGGTTCGGACAAGTTGCTAAGCCGGTGAAGCTTCTGTATTCCCGGTACGCTACCCCCCCTCGGCTCGAGCTGTCCGCTCGGGTAAACCAGGTCTAGAACAAACACCCAGGTTCTGAACCTAGTATAACAAAACCACATGTCGGATCCCTAGTAGGAACGTTTGTTTGCATCACGTGCATCTGACTTTGGAGGCTCAACACAGGGGTTGGGTCTGTCTAGGACAGGTGCACCAAAAATGAAAATGACCATCATGATGCATCTTATTTGTTTTATGTGCATTTATTTGCTCGGTCTTGCATGTTGACTGGCTTCTGAGTCTCGGGAGTGTAAAAAATAAAATAAAATAAAAATAGCAAGTGGAAAGTTATTTGATTAATTTAGAAAAATCAGTGTCCAAGTACTGTCGAAATGCTGCCGAATTTTTTTTAAAAAAAAAAATCCAAAAATATTTAACATTACTCACTTCTTTAGAAAGTTTTTCTTTTAGACCTCAAAAAAAAATTTTAAAAAAAATATTTCCTTTTAATCTCAAAATCCCAATTATTTGTTTAAAAGATATTCAAAATAAAATTCAAAAAATATTTTTCTGTAGTATTTCTTTCATAAATTCAGAATATTAGTTCAAAAATATTTCCTTTTTCCTTAAAAGTTTTTTTCAAAAAACAAATAAAAAAAAATCCAAAAAAATATTTCTTTAGAATATAGATAGTTTTTAAGTCAAATAAAAGTTTTTCCTTCTTTAATCACTATAATAAATGTGCAGGATGAGCACAAGTCAAAATGAACCATTCTCAGTGTGTAGCGAGGTCCCTTCGCAACTCCACATGTGGTGGAATGATATGGGAAAGGATAGTATAAAGATAGTGGAAAGAGTTTTGGGAGGTTTTGTCGATCTGTTAAATATCAAGCCAAGGACAGATATCATCGAGGCTCTAATACCGTTCTGGGACCCAACACGCAACGTGTTTCGTTTTGTTGACTTTGAACTTTCACCTACACTAGAGGAAGTCGCCGGATATGCGGGGTTGAATGGGAAACTAAGAGGGCAGTATTTACTTTCACCAAGACCAGTATCTCCGCACGCGTTCTTGGATTTGCTAAGCATTAGTCGGAAGGTACAGAATGATGATTTGTCGAAGGGATGTTGTACTCTCCAATTCTTGTATCAACGGTATGGAATTCCTCAGGGTTTGGAAGAACCAAACCTCGGATTAATTCACACTGGGAACAGAATCAAGTGGGAAGCAAGACGTACTTTGGCATTTATCACAGCATTTCTGGGAGTTGTGGTCTGTCCTCGCAAAGATAAAAAAATAGAGATAGGCCTTGTAGGGATGGCCGATGTTGCAATCAAAAGAACCGACAGTACTGTGGTTCCTTTGATTTTGTCCGAAATCTACCGAGCTTTAACTATATGCCGAGAAGGAGGCAAGTTCTTTCAGGGATGCAATCTGTTACTCCAGCTGTGGATGCAAGAACACCTCCATCACCGAGTGGGATACATGAACCACGGGTTGACTGAGAGAAACTGCATTAGCGGCTTTGAGAAACGAATGACAGGCGTCATATTTCCCGAAGGCGTCGAAGCATGGCTTGCACAATTGAGGTCAACAACAGCCGACCAAGTTGAATGGGCATTTGGGTGGTTGAATGATACTGAGGTAATATACATGGCGGCCGAGGAATGTCATGTTCTTTTGATGGGACTTCGTAGCATCCAACCATATGCTCCTCATCGGGTACTGCGCCAACTAGGAAGATTTCAGGTAATTCCCACTGATGAGGATCTAAGCAAGCACGCCATTGAGTTGAGTCCAGGAGTCGTGTTCCCCGAAGGAAAAATTAGAAAGCTGTGGCACGAATGTAGATTCCTTGAACCCAAGACTATGGTTCGAGAGCTGGCTAAGGGTGAGGTAGGCCCAAAATACGATGTTTGGTTCGGGAAAAGGTTCCAGATTCGTCAGAGGCCTGCCAAAAGAGCTCACGTCCAACAATTTACGGATGATTCGCAGGAACAGTGGGGCTGGTTAGTGAGAGAGGAAGGCTACCGGGTTGAAATCGGGAAGCTGAAGCGACAAATTGAAAGGCTTATGTTTGAAAACAACGTTCAAGTAGCCTCAGAGCAGGGTGAGAAGAACAAATTAGCCAAAGAAAACCAGGCACTGAAAGCCCGAATTCGCCAAGTCAGTAAGAGTGATAGCGACCGACAGAAACGTCGCTCTGATGAAAGGTTGATAGCGGAATTGAGAAATCAAGTCAGCCAAAGCCGAGAAGACTTGGAGAGATCCCAGGCTTGTATAACAAGAATGCGGGTCAGGTGGGCTACAGTTAAAACATCACGGAGAGAGCACCTATGGCAAGTAAAAAGGGACTACGAAATGAGTGTTGCGACATTGAGAGAGATAAACTCCATTCTCAATAATCGGGTCCTCAAACAAGCCCAGGATGCTAGAACATATAGAGAACACTGCTATGAGTCGATATCCCGGATGGAAGAACAAATGGAGAGGTTCCAAGAGCAGCTCATTGACAATACTCGAATATTGGGACTAAAGAATCAACGGATAGAACAGCTGTGCATAGAGAGGGATAGAATCAGGGGTAGGATCAATGATATAGGGCGCTATATCACCACAAAGTGCCTAACATGTGAAGAGATGCCTCGTGATGTCCTATTTGCCTCAATCATGGGTTATGTCCATCAGATCATGGAGGAACTAAAAAGCTTGCAAAGAAGCCTGGCCCCCAAGCCCGCGGAAAGGCCGAATGATGCCTCGCGGGCACCAAAATTCAAAGCTTTAATGTATCCCTAGTTCAATCTTGCACTTGTTTGTTTTTCGAGTCTGTTGTCTACCCATATGTTTTTTTTCTTCTTCAAACATTCTCAAAAATATATATATATATATATATATAAAGTCTGTATTTTTTGTTTTGTGTGATGGCTTGTAATAGCATTATTTTGAGTAATGAAAAAAAATATTTGGTCTTATGGCACGAACTACGCTTGGTCTGATTCGTGCGGGGTCACGATACGTAGGCAATCTCTATAGGATTCGACCGTAATTTTAAAAAAAAAAAAGAAGAATATATATTTGTCAGAGCAAAAATAAGCCGGGATGATGCATGCGGTCAGAGCAAAAGCATGTTAGAAATGATTAACTGCCTAGGAGCATTGCATCCCCCTAACGTGCAATTACAATATCTGTTAAGACTCTAACACTGACAAGTTTGTTGTTTTTCCAATCAATATCAGTTAGTTGTTAGAGCGTACTGGCACCGTACCATTATCAGACAAGATCAAAAGGTCCTATACCAGAAAGCATGACTGGGTCAGACAACATCGTTGAGTCAGAAAAAACGGCCAATCAGATGCTGAAGGAAGCCCTGGAGAAAATGGAAAAAATGAGGCTAGAAATGAATGAAATGCAGATAGCCTTAGCTAGAGCCCAGAAGGGGCAAGAACTACCCCTTACTCCTACCCTCCAACCAACACACACGCCGGAATACCCCTCTCCCGGTCCTTCAACAAGTTTCCCAAGCCATCACTATTATCAGGGAAGAGAGGCTTATGATTCCCAAGCTCCACCACCCACTCAAAACCCTCCTCCACCAAATGTTCCCGTCTTTGTGGCACCTCCCCCAGCCCCATTGCACAGATCATATAGTGAGCCACTGTTTCAGGCTCACGATACACAATATTACCCCCCTGAACTCACATTCAAAGCACCCGAGCCACATACCTATAATCCCCACTTTGAGGTCCCGGCGGAGATTGAAAAGCCGGCTAAGAGCCCAGAGCAGGACGAGGTGATGCGGAAATTTAAAAGCCTGGAGCAATCCTTCAGGAACATACACGGGTTAGGTAACCAGGTCAGCGTGGCTTACAAGGATCTATGCCCTTTCCCTGACGTTCAATTACCAGCAGGGTTCAAAATGCCCAAGTTCGATTTATACGAAGGGCATGGTGATCCTATGGCACATCTACGAGGTTTTTGTAGCAAAATGAGGGGAGCAGGGGGCAAAGATGAGCTATTAATAGCTTACTTTGGCCAGAGTTTGAGCGGGTCGGCGTTAGAGTGGTATACAAGACAAGATCCGAGCAGGTGGTACACCTGGGATGACTTGGCACAGGCTTTCGCAGGACATTTCCAATACAACCTTGAGATAGTCCCAGACCGTCTCACATTGCTAAAGCTCGAGAAGAAACCCGGAGAGAGCTTCTGGGAATTTGGGTTCCGATGGAGAGAACATGCAGCCAGAGTTGATCCCCCAATGAGAGAAGGAGAAATGGTGGATTACTTCTTACAAACTCTCGAGCCAACTTACTTTGGTCACTTGGTGACGTCAGTTGGCAAATCATTTAATGAAGTTGTGAAAATGGGAGGTATGATAGAAGAGGGACTTAAGTCCAATAAGATCCTGAGTTATTCGGCAATTAAGGCAACAACTCAGGCCATTCAGAGCGGCACGGGAGGTGCGCTAGGGAAGAAAAGAAGAGAGGAGGTCACGACATTAGAGGCCGACAATTGGTCCAGATCTAGAGGTCCTTCCCCTCATTACCAACCCAGACCCCATCGTCTAAACTACCCACACATTCCAAATTACCCTCCACAACCCTACTACCAACCACAAGAACAACATTTCACCGTCCATCAAGCCCAGACATACACCCAACCTCCGGTTCGCCCACAATGGCGCGCGCCGGTTCCCCACAATACATACCCACCTCCACATAACACATACCCACCACCACAAAACACCTATCCACCACCAAGAGCCTACAGGAACCCTCCAGGGATGGGTTTCAGGGGTAATCCGGCCGCCAGAAATGAAAGATTACAGAGGCAAAGAACTTTTACTGAGTTGGGGGAAACTTATATTGCCTTGTTCCACAAATTGAGGCAGTTGGGTTTATTAAATCCTGTTGAGCCTAGATTACCAAATCCCTTACCCCAAAATATGGATCACTCGGTAAGATGTGAATATTGTTCGGGAGCTCCCGGACATGATACCGAGAAATGTTGGAGGCTGAAACATGCAATACAAGATCTTATTGATACCAACAAGATCGAGGTATAGGCACCGGAGGCACCCAACATTAACCAGAACCCATTGCCAAAGCACCCTGAAGCCCACATGATCGAGCTTGTGCACGAATGAGGGGAGCCGAAGAAACCCCCACAGACAGTGATGATGATCCGTGCCACTCCGAAAGAAAAATTGATCAATGAGGAAGCAGGGGTACAGTTGAAGGGGGAAGATGTCAAGCCAGTGGTGATATTGGGGAAGAATCCATCTGCCGCTACAAGGAAACCAGAACCAGCCAAGTTGGTAATAACGGGAGCATCATCTGCACCCGTGGTTGTTGTGAAAGGGGTCTGCAGGGAACCGGTCATCATAAAACCAGTAGTCCAAACACCAGTGATTGATGCAAGGCTGTGCCTTGGAAGTATGAGAAGGCAGTGGTGATGTACAAGGGACAACAAGTGGAGGAGAATAGTTGTGAGGCGCAGGGACTGACTCGATCAGGACGGTGTTTTGCTCTGGCGGAGTTGAGAAGACCCAATCCAGCTGCAATAAAGAAACCTGTGTCAGAAGAAGAAGCTGAGGATTTCTTAAAGAAAATGAAAGTGCAGGATTACTCCGTGGTCGAACAGTTGAAGAAAACACCGGCCCAGATCTCACTGCTATCATTATTAATCCATTCAGATGAACATCGTCGGGCCCTGATGAAGATACTGAATGAAGCTCATGTGCCCAATGAGATTTCTGTAAATCACCTGGAAACGATTGCCAATAAAATTTTTGAGGTGAACAGGGTAACATTTTCAGATGATGATCTGCCAGTGGAGGGCACGGAGCATAATAAAGCTCTCTACCTAACTGTCAAATGTGAAGATTCGGCAGTTACTCGGGCATTGGTGGATAACGGCTCAAGTGCCAATATTTGTCCATTATCCACCCTGAACCAATTGAAGATCGACCACGGAAGAATCCAAAAGAATAGCATTTGCGTCCGAGGATTTGACGGAAATGGAACAGCCACCGTGGGGGATATTGTACTTGAGTTGACCATCGGTCCAGTCCAGTTTACCATGGAATTCCAGGTATTAGATGCTACGGTATCTTATAACTTTCTGTTGGGACGACCGTGGATCCATGCAGCCAAAGCAGTGCCATCCACCTTGCATCAGATGGTCAAGTTCGAGTGGGATAGACAAGAGGTCGTGTTGCACGGCGAGGACACTGCGTGCACCGTAGGAGGCGCCATTGTACCCTTCATAGAGACCAATGATGACAAAGGTCCCTGGGTCTACCAGATTTTTGATGCAGTGTCGGCAAACAAGATCCCCGAGGGTGAAATCATTCAACATCCTAGGATAGCTTCCGCAACGGTTATGATGGTTTCAGAAATGCTGGGTAATGGGTTTATGCCAGGAAAAGGCTTGGGAGCTGAACTTCAGGGAATTGTTCAACCTGTTTCCTTGCCCAAGAATTTGGAGACCTTTGGGTTGGGGTTCAAACCGACTGCGGCAGATGTAAAACGAGCTCGGAAAATGAAGAAGAAAGTTTGGTTTCTTCCCAAACCTGTGCCACGTCTCTCAAGATCTTTTGTTAGAGCAAGCGCCAAGGGGTCACCAGTCCCGAAAGTTCTCGGGCCATTGATTGGGATTGACGGGGATCTGAATCAGAGTTTCGAAAGATTGTTCACTAATGTCAATATGGTAGAAGTCGGAGAGGGTTCCAGCGGAACAGACATACAGTTTATGGGGCCTGAGGCCAAAACCAACAATTGGACGGTTACTCCTCTTCCTACTCGGGGAGAGTCCTGGTAGTAGGCTTTGATTTTTGCTTTCTTATTCTTCGGATTATTCAGGGTGTAATCCAAATCTCATTTTATCTTGTAAAAGTGTGAACCCTGTTATCCCGCATTTTAATAAAATTCTTTTCTTGTCTCATTTTAATTTTGTTTTATTCTTTTCTCTTTCTGAACAGTTCTCTTTTTACCGGTTCTAATGACATGACATGCACGACGGATCTTCGACCTAGTCTAATAAATCAATCTGACTCTGATTTAATGATACAAGAGATCAATTATGAGTCTGAATATGATGAGGATAAAGCCTTCGAAGAAATAAACCGAGAACTATGCCAATTTGAAGAGAAACCCAAGCCTAATCTGAATGACACCGAGGCTGTAAATCTAGGGGATGCGGATAATGTCCGAGAAACCAAAATCAGCATCCACATTGAGCCTGGCATCAGGGAAGAATTAATCAAAGCACTCATTGAGTTTAAAGATATTTTTGCATGGTCATATGACGACATGCCGGGTTTAAGCACCAAGCTAGTGGTTCACAAATTGCCCATTGACCCGGCCTGTCTTCCCGTCAAGCAGAAACTGAGGAAGTTCAAGACAGATATGAGTGTGAAGATTAAAGAAGAAGTAACCAAGCAGCTGCAAGCAAAGGTTATTCGGGTCTCTCGATATCCTGATTGGTTGGCTAATGTAGTGCCAGTACCAAAGAAAGATGGGAAGATCAGGGTATGCGTCGAATACCGTAATCTGAACAGGGCAAGCCCAAAGGATAACTTTCCATTGCCCAATATCCATATCTTGATCGACAATTGCGCCGGGCGAGAAATCGGCTCCTTTGTGGATTGCTACGCTGGGTATCATCAGATTTTGATGGATGAAGAAGATGCAGAGAAAACAGCTTTCATTACGCCATGGGGGACTTATTGTTATCGGGTAATGCCATTCGGTTTGAAGAACGCTGGGGCAACGTACATGAGAGCAATGACTACTGTGTTCCATGATATGATACACAAAGAGATCGAAGTGTACGTAGATGATGTGATCATCAAATCCAAGCGTCAGGAAGACCACGTAGCAGACCTTAGGAAGTTTTTCCAAAGACTTCGAAGGTACGACATTAAGCTCAACCCAGCCAAATGTGCATTTGGTGTTCCATCTGGAAAGCTGTTAGGATTTATCGTCAGTCGGCGAGGCATTGAGTTGGATCCGTCAAAGATCAAATCCATCCAGGAATTGCCGCCACCGAGGAACAAAACAGAAGTAATGAGTCTGTTGGGAAGGTTGAACTATATCAGCAGATTCATCGCTCAGCTCACAACAACTTGTGAACCCATCTTTCGATTGCTGAGGAAAGATGCCGCGATAGAATGGACGGCAGAATGTCAGGAGGCATTTGACCAGATCAAAGGTTATTTATCCAATCCACCTGTATTGGTTCCACCTGAGTCGGGGAGACCATTAATCCTTTATCTAACGGTCCTGGATCATTCGTTTGGTTGCGTGTTGGGTTAACACGACATCACAGGAAGAAAAGAGCAAGCCATCTATTATCTCAGCAAGAAGTTTACAGTCTATGAGAATAAGTACACCCAACTTGAGAAGACATGTTGTGCTCTAACTTGGGTAGCACAGAAGTTTAAGCATTATCTGTCGTCACATACTACATACCTTATTTCACGTCTGGATCCATTAAAGTATATTTTCCAGAAGCCTATGCCTACAGGAAGATTGGCAAAATGGCAGATATTACTCACAGAGTTCGACATTGTCTATGTGACTAGGACGACCATGAAAGCTCAAGCATTGGCCGATCACTTGGCTGAGAATCCTATTGATGAAGAATACGAGCCTTTGAGGACGTATTTTCCTGATGAAGAAGTGATACATATAGAGGAGTTAGAACTGAATAAGGAGCCAGGGTGGAAGCTTTTCTTTGACGGGGCTGCTAATGCAAAAGGAGTTGGAGTAGGAGCAGTACTTATTTCAGAAACAGGACATCACTATCCTGTTACAGCTCAGCTACGTTTCTATTGTACCAACAACATGGCTGAATATGAGGCATGTATTCTGGGCCTACGATTGGCTGCAGACATGGATGTTCAGGACGTCTTGGTCTTGGGAGACTCGGACCTCCTAGTACATAAGATCCAGGGTGAATGGGAAACACGAGATTTGAAGCTTATACCATATCGACAATGTTTGCACGATCTGAGCAAGCGATTTCGATCAGTGGAGTTCAGACACATCCCGAGAGTTCACAATGAGGTTGCCGATGCTTTGGCCACTTTAGCATCGATGTTGCACCATCCAGACAAAATCCATGTTGACCCATTGTATATTCAGGTTCGTAATCAGCATGCCTACTGTAACATAATAGAAGAAGAAATGGATGGCGAGCCATGGTTTTATGATATCAAGGAATATCTCAGGATGGGAATATACCCGGAGCAGGCAACCGGAGATCAAAAGAGAGCCATTCGACGACTGGCAAATGGATTTTTCCTCAGTGGAGGAATGTTGTACAAAAGAACCCCAGATCTGGGATTGCTGAGATGTATTGATGCAGGTCAAGCCACGATAGTGATGACAGAGGTACATGCTGGAGTCTGTGGGCCCCATATGAGCGGATATGTGTTGGCAAAGAAGATTCTGCGAGCGGGATATTATTGGCTCACTATGGAGCATGATTGTATCAGTTTCGTACGGAAATGCCATCAGTGTCAGATACATGGAGATCTGATTCATTCTCCACCAACGGAATTGCACACAATGTCCGCACCATGGCCATTTGTAGCATGGGGCATGGATGTCATTGGGCCTATCGAGCCGGCAGCTTCGAACGGTCACAGGTTCATTCTGGTAGCCATCGATTATTTCACTAAGTGGGTTGAAGCCAAAACTTTTAAGTCTGTAACCAAGAAGGCAGTGGTGGATTTCGTCCATTCCCATATCATTTGTAGATTTGGGATCCCAAACATAATAATCACGGACAATGGTGCTAATCTTAACAGTAACTTGATGAGAGAAGTATGTGAACAGTTTAAGATTACACACCGTAATTCCACCCCGTATCGGCCCAAGGCGAATGGAGCAGTTGAGGCAGCCAACAAAAATATAAAGAAGATATTGAGGAAAATGATTGAAGGATCCAGACAATGGCATGAAAAGCTACCATTTGCGTTGTTAGGATACCGCACTACTGTTCGTACTTCAATAGGTGCGACTCCTTATTTGTTGGTATACGGAACCGAAGCAGTAATACCAGCGGAAGTTGAAATTCCTTCCCTTCGAATTATCGCTGAGGCCGGGATTGACGATGATGAATGGGTCAAAACCCGACTAGAGCAGCTGAGTTTAATGGATGAAAAAAGATTGGCAGCAGTATGTCATGGCCAGTTGTATCAAAAGAGAATGGCAAGAGCATACAATAAGAAGGTGCGCCCCAGAAAATTTGAAGTAGGGCAACAAGTATTGAAACGGATCCTCCCACATCAGATTGAGGCAAAAGGCAAGTTCGCCCCGAATTGGCAAGGGCAGTATATTGTGACCAGAGTATTATCCAATGGCGCTTTACGTCTGACGGATGTTGAAGGAAGATGCGTCGACATGGCTATCAATTCTGATGCAGTCAAAAGATATTATGTGTAATTTCTTTTGTTGTTTATTTGTTTATTTGTACTTAGTGCTTATCGGATAATGAAATGACGGAGGCAATTCTTTCTTCTATCCAAACACTTTTAACCTTTGTTTTACCCCTTTGAGCCATACTTATCTTTTTATACCCCTCTCTTGGAATCATTAATGAAAAATGTATGAAAAAAAAATTGAAGGTCGCAAGAAAACAAAGGAGTCAGTGAACTACGTTCGACCTGATTCCTCAAAGAGGATACGTAGGCGCCTCACGGCTCGGTAAAAAAGAAAAAAAAAAATCAAAAGAAAAATCCCCAAGTAAGAAAACTGGGGCAGAAATTATGTTTCTAAATTTTGAAAAAAAGGAGTTTGATTCCAAGAGTTGTAATACTTTACCCATCAAAGTTATTTTGAATTTTATATCCTTTTCTTCTAAAACCTATATTGATATCCAAAAAAGACCTCCCGATCAGTATCCGAGAGGTGTTAAGATAGGCAAATGAAAACCAAGAATAAAACGTCGGTCCCTGACTGAATGAGGATCATGAATTGAAAGAATTTATAGCCAAAAGAATTCCCGGCAGAGAAAAATCTTATCGGCAACACTCCAATCCCAAGCTGAGAAAATAAGATGAGAGAGTCTTATCGGCGAAAAACCTTCACAGGCGCCATAAGGCGACGTAAGCTGAGAAATACAAAATGAGAGAGTCTTATCGGTGAAAACCTTCACAGGCACCATAAGGCGACGGGAGTTGTGAGAAATGATAGAGCCTTGTTAGTGAAAACCCCGCGAAAGGCACTATAAGGCGACAAGATAGATTGACGGAAAAGATCCGTATTTTGCGAAGAATTGGGCACCTATTTATCCCCAGCAAGTGAAGACATCAGAAAGTTTGATTGACACAAATAGACTGGGTTGATTAATCCGGAATGCACAACATGATCATTGGAATCAGTTGTATCACCCAGATAAGTTCATTTTTTTTGTTCAGAAAGATTTTCTCATTTTTCTATCTTTTCATTTCTTTGTTTAAAAGAATTTTTCTAGAAATTTATGTTTTAAGGAAGGTCTTTCAGAGCTTACTACCAGTTGCCAAAATGGTACAACATAAAAAGTGAAAAGGGCAGGCAAGAGACAAGGCAATAAGGCAAAAGACGTTGGTTGCTAGGCCGAATAATACTGTCCTAAAATGGCAAGGAAAGTACGGGGAAGAGCCGGAAAAAAAAAACATGTTGAGGAAATTGTAAGCCAAAGTTCCAAGACGATCCCCAGAGTACTCCGACCGAATATCGACCAAGCTACGAGGTGGTCGGATAACACAGAAGGGGAAGGGAAGAAAGGAAAATTCATCTTCGGCAAAATAACCTCCAGAAATTTTTGAGATACAAAATGGTGAAGGGATAAATGGAAAAACCATCCCCAGCAGAATGTTATCCCCAGCAAATAACATCATCCCCAACAAGTTTTGAGAACGCCGAACAAGAATAAGGGAAAGGGAACAATCATCCCCATCAGGAGTGACATGACCACTCGCCATATTTCAAAAAAAAAAAAAAAAAAAAAAAACTAACTAAATTTTCTTTGATTTGAACAGGAAAATAAAGTGTTGATGATGGCCTAAAGATACGCCATAAGAAAGATCGCCAGAATTGGGGCATAAAATTTTCTGCCACAAGTGGAAATTTTCTCGGAGAATCGAGGAAACAAATTCAAATTATTCTTTACCAATTAGGCGCCCACCAGTATAATGCGGGAATACATTTCTGTCTTTTCATTTCATGCTCTAGGTCACCCACCAGTATAATGCGGGTATACATTTCTGTCTTTTCGTTTCATGTTCTAGGTCACCCACCAGTATAATGCGGGTATGCATTTATGTTTTCAGTTTTCCATTTCTAGGTCACCCACCAGTATAATGCGGGTATGCATTTATGTTTTCATTTCATGCTCTAGGTCGCCCACCAGTAAAATGTGGGAATACATTTAAGTTCTAGGTCGCCCACCAGTATAATGCGGGAATACACTTTCAGTTCTAGGTCGCCCACCAGTATAATGCGGGAATACACTTTATGTTCTAGGTCGCCCACCAGTAAAATGCGGGAATACTTTTAAGTTCTAGGTCGCCCACCAGTATAATGCGGGAATACATTTCATGTTCTAGGTCGCCCACCAGTAAAATGCGGGAATACATTTCAGTTCTAGGTCGCCCACCAGTAAAATGCGGGAATACTTTATGTTCTAGGTCGCCCACCAGTAAAATGCGGGAATACTTTCTGTTCTAGGTCGCCCACCAGTAAAATGCGGGAATACATTTCAGTTCTAGGTCGCCCACCAGTAAAATGCGGGAATACATTTCAGTTCTAGGTCGCCCACCAGTAGAATGCGGGAATACTTTTAAGTTCTAGGTCGCCCACCAGTAAAATGCGGGAATACATTTCAGTTCTAGGTCGCCCACCAGTAAAATGCGGGAATACATTTCAGTTCTAGGTCGCCCACCAGTAAAATGCGGGAATACATTTCAGTTCTAGGTCTCCCACCAGTAGAATGCGGGAATACTTTTAAGTTCTAGGTCGCCCACCAGTATAATGCGGGAATACATTTCAGTTCTAGGTCGCCCACCAGTAAAATGAGGGAATACTTTCTGTTCTAGGTCGTCCACCAGTATAATGCGGGCATACATTTCATAATTTTGCATTGAAGCAACTTTTTAGTCTTGTATTACAGAGTTTCGAATCAGTAACCCCAACAGAAGGCGGAAGGTTACAACAGGAATCCCCAGTAGTAAACAATAAAATCCCCAGCACCGGGAAGCAGAAGGTTGCAACAAGAGGTCCCAGCATAAACTCAAGTCCATGTGTCAAAAGGAAGAAAAGCATCGGAAGAAAAGCATCGAAAGAAATGCAAGCAGACAAGGAAGCAAGGCAACAAAAACAAATTGTACTCTAGCCTAGCTTCTTGTTTTTTTAAGCACGGTGTAACAAGGAGATCGGTAAGCAATAATAATAGCATGCAACAACAGTAACATTGCAGTCCAACGGTAGTCCCAGCTACCAAAATTTCTCGAACTACATTGACCTGATTCCTGTTTAGCCCAGGATATGTAGGAAACCTTTGAAGCAAAGGTTCGGTCAAATCTTTTTCAAAAAATGCTTCAACGGAGTACTCGGATGGGCAAAAATCGCTCGCTTTATCTTTGCACGAAAACCCTTCGTGTCTTCGGGCAAAGAGGGGCAGCTGTAAGCACGTGATTTTTGCCCTATATGAGAATTACTCCCAAAAAATTCAAAAATAAAATAATTTTTCTTGGTGTGCCATTTTTGTGATATTTTGTGACATTTTGAATAATTATTTGTATTTGTTTGTGCATGTTTATTTGCTAAATTAATAAAAAATACAAAAATATGTCGCCTTTCGCATGTAGGATTTAATTCTACAATTGTTAGTAATTAAATTTGTTTTACAAAAAATAAAAATTACAAAAATAGGCATCGTTTGCATTTTTAGCATTTAATGTCCAAATATACAATTTTATGCTTAATTATTACTTAATTGTGCGTTAATTGTTATTGGGAGTTAATTTGCGGTTTTATAACTTAATTTAGTTCTTAATAATAGTTTAAGTATTTTTATAAGTTAGTTTTAGAAAAATAAAAGAAGAAAAGAGAGCGAAAATATAAAGAAAGTCGGAATTAGGCCTCTTCTTCAACTTCAAGCCATAGGCCCAAAAAATGGCCCAATCTTCCCTACGACCCAGTCCATTTCGAACTGGGTCGACCCAGTCCATAACCCAAAAGACCCAAACCCTTTTTGTCTTACATTTTACAAAACAAAAAAAAAAAAAAAAAAAAGGGAAAACCCTAAAGAGCTAACCAACCCGCCCCCCCCCCCCTTTCTATCTTTCTTCTTCTTCTTCCTCAAGAAAGACCCCTCCCATGGCATCATCCAGACCTTCGACCAAACAGTCCCCTCCCTCGTCGTCGTTGTCCGTCATCAACACCACCTTAAACAAACAACCATGGACGCCTGAACCGCCGGCCCCCCCCCCCCCCCGTCGCTGCCCTCGTCGTCCAGCTCAGTCCGCCATGGATGAGCATCGATCAGCTGCTTTCGTCGAGCAGCTTGAGGCCAAAACAAGCCTCAGCTGCTGCTGTTCTTCTTCGTCTTCTTCAGCTTGAGCTTCGCCATGGAATCCATCTCCGAGCTGCTGCTTTTGCTTCACGTCAATGGCGTCCAAACGTCGACCAGCGGCTTCCCTTTCCACCTTCTTCTTCACTTCCAGCTGCCTCCGTTCATCACTGTCCATTGCCTTCTGTCGCGTCGACCAGCTGCTTCCATGGCCAGTTACTTCGTAGGTTCATGTTCGTCGTCGCCTGCTCGTGTTAGTCATCGTTGGTTCGAGCTTTGGTCGAGGCTCGTCAAGATTCGTTGTTTGTTTGGTCGTTGTTTGTCGTTTCAATCCGGTTAGTAGTTTTTAAATTTTATTTCGTCCGTTTATTTTGTTTGATATTTTTCGGATCCAAAATCGTTAAAGAATATTTGATTCTTGTTTTGTTCGTTGTTTATTGTTGAAATCATTTTTTCTAGTTTGTTCATGTTCATGTGCTTTGTTAAAATTAATTTTCAGATTTCAAAATAGAAGTTTAATTAGTTGTTTTCATATTCATTTCATGTTTGTATTATTGTTTAAGTGAATATTTGTTAGTTTGTTGTTTGTTAGATTCAAATTGAAATTTAATTAACTATTTCTTCAATTTATTTCATGTGTTTATGTATTGTTAGAAATTGTTAGTATTGTTAAGTTCAAGTTTAAGTTCATAATTGTTTCTTCGTAGATCTTGTTATTTGTTTAAAGAATTTAGTGGTGTTAAAGGAATATATTGATTTAATCTTTTAATCCGTCATGTTTGTTGTGTTAAATAGATTCATTCATGTTCATATTTTGTTTGGATGATCTTGAATCCGAATTTTGTATAGTTTGATTTCTTGTTTATCATTTGTGATTGTTTCTTGAATTGGTCTCATAATCTTGTTTAAAGTTTAATATAAGAATTGTTTGTTGTAATGTTGTTAGAGTTGATTTTAAGTTCAATATTATTGAATTTAAGAATCTAAATATACTTGTTTGATTATTGTTGTTGTTTAAATCCGAAAAATAGGTTTGTTGTTGCTAAAAATATTGTTCAATCAAATTTTAGTTGTTCTTGGTTGTTCAATTTGTGTTCAAGTGATTTGTTGTTGAAATGTTGTTAAAATCATGTTCATGTGATATTGTTGTTATGATGTTCATCCGTGTTCATATTGTTGTTTGAACATTGTTAGAAATTGATCATATTGTCTATATTTTGGTTAAGTTTGATTAATTGATGTGTTATAGCTGATGGGTAGTTTGGTAAATTTGTAATACGTTCAGGGGTAGTTTGGTAATTTCAGTAAGGTCGGAAGGGGTAGTTTAGGAATTGTACATTTTGTAATTGTTTATTTGAAGCATGGGGGACAAAATGAAATGGGGTGGGTTGTGATATGATTATTTAATATAAAGAGGGGACAAGATTTAAATTAAAGGGGAATCTTGCATTATTTTAAATAAAGCATGGGGGACAAAATATAATGGGGTGGTGTGATATATTTATTTAATGTAATGGGGATGAGTGGGAAGATAATGGGTTTGGTAGAGAAAGGGATTGATTTTAATTGATTAAAGGGATGGGATATATATATGTGAAGTCTGGACACAAGAGGAGAGAAGAAATACAGACAGAAAAAAAAAAGATTGAAAAAAAAAAGCTGAACATTTATTCCGAAAAAAAAAATTGAAACTCTCAAGAAAAGAAAAACATACAAAGAAAAAAAATTGAAAATTAGAAGAGAAAGTAGTACACACCTGATAAATATTCTGGTATACAGGTGTAGAAATTAAGGGTTGAAGATTAACTAGCCTTTCAAAAATCTGAAAATTTCCCTTGGTTTCTGTCCGTTATTTTCGGCATTCCTGGATTTTATTTTGAATTTTTCAAAGCTGTCACTGGGATTTTCGTTGACTGGTTATTGCTGGTTATTGTTGCTGTTGTTGTGTTACGTATTACGTTACTGACTTTCTTCTTCTTATATTGACAATATCAGGTACACCACTGTAATTTTGGCATTTTGTAAGCTGAAATGAAGAATGGAGTGTTAAATTTTTAATTTAGTTTAATTTAATTTTTTGTATTGTATTTAGGTTATTCATGTATTATTATTCCGTAAATCACTGTCATCGGCATAACTAGGCATATTATAGCGACATATTAAATAACGTCTTTACCAGATTATTAGGAAATATATTTAAACCTGATTATTAATTAAAATTGTTTAAAATAAAAAAATAGAAGAAATAACGTAAAAATGGCGTTATTGAATCAGTTTGGCAAAAATTAACTAAGTTCCTTATTCATAAGGTTTTTCGTCAACGATAAGTTAATCCGAATCATGTAGTCAATTTCAGTTATAACATGAATTAGTTTGCAAACAAGTATTAGGACATGATGAATTAAAACAAAGTTAGTTAATGTTAAATTGTTTAAATTTTTAGAAATATGATTTAGTACTCAAGTTTTTATTTTTATTTCTTTCAATTTTCAGTATTTGTAAATAATTAGTTTCAATAAGCTTAAGTCTTACTAATAATTTGAATTTTAATCCAACTATGGGATAATTAGTTTTTTTTTTATTTTTTTTACTTTTCGATAATTCCATGTTGTATTTATGATTATAATTTTATTACTTTCTGTTAATATTTGTTTTTCTCTTCTATTTAATATGTCATTTTCAAGAATGTAGATATTGATTTTATATTTATAAAAAACTTAGTAATAATAAAAAGGTAGTCATTAAAGGATATTATTAAAGGATTTCGCTAAAAATAAATAGATGTAAATAATACAAATGTATAGGATTCTCCAATCTCATTTATTTATTTAATTATTTTAAAAAAATTACTTAGAATTTGGGATGGATTGTTTAGTGAATTTCACTTCCTTCCCAAAAGATAATGACGCGTTAGACTCTTTAGGCGCGATTTAATTAATTTTACCTTCTTAAACTCGGATGCGCATTTCATGCGACCCAAATCTAAATCCTAAAACATCAAATAAAATATGTTTCGTATTGTGGGTACATTTCATGTGACACAATCCAAAGATATGTTTTAAGCGATGTTCACATTCCTAAAAAATAATAATTATAATAATAAAGCGGTAAAAGATAAAATTTGCACATGGTTCATAATTGTATTAAAAATCAGATAAATAAGCCGAATATAACAGTTGAGCGACCGTGCTAGAACCACGGAACTCGGGAATGCCTAACACCTTCTCCCGGGTTAACAGAATTACTTATCCGGATTTCTGGTACGCAGACTGTAATATAGAGTCATTCTTTTCCTCGATTCGGGATTAAAATTGGTGACTTGGGACACCCTAAATCTCCCAAGTGGCGACTCTGAAATAATTAAACCAATCCCGTTTCGATTGTCCTTTAATTGGAAAAAACTCCCTTGTACCCTCTCGGGTACGGAAAAAGGAGGTGTGACAATTGTTTACCTAGCATGTTTAAATCTTGTTTGTTCAGCATGCCTACATTATGTCTACTTGCTGATATTCACCTAGCCTGTCCATTTAAGGTCTTCCCCATTCTGTTTTGCTCATGTTAAGTCATCTAGTCCCTCAGGTAACTCTAATTTGTTGTTAGTTCTGTCCAGTGTTCATGTGTTTTCAATGTGGCTTTACTATGATCCTTTCTCTATGTCTCAATGACCTACCTCATAGCTGACCTATTAGTTCTGCAGAACCCCTTGAGAATTCTATGCATCCTGTTGTTTATATGCACCATTATACACTAAGGGATATTCTATGTGTCCCCAACCCCTCTCTCCTTGTCTGGAATCTATTTGCCCAAGTGCTTTCATAAGTTGTTTGTTCTGTGACTTGTATTCTGATTTCAAAAAATATTTTTCATGCTTTTCTCAAACTGTTTTAGCACCAGACTAGTACTGGTTTTCAGAAAATCTTTTCACTCTTAAGACCCTTCTTTATACTGTTAACCAAAACCTTTTTCAAAATTATGCACTCTCACTCATTCTTAGGTTATTAAGTCCTGCCCCTCTAGTATGTGTACTGCTTAGAGATCCTTGAGATCTCTATGAACTCTGGCATATCAGGGCGGGCTCTTCCACACTACACATGATCATTCCTTATTTGAAAAGTCTGGGTGTGAGCACTGCCCGGGATCCTTTGAGGTCCTTAGGGAACTCTGACACACCTGGACACAAATGCAGCAATAAATCTTGGGCATTTGAGACTAGTGAAGACTTGGTACGCAAGGATTTGCTTTGGGCCTACTTTAGGCTCCTTATAGCTTAATGTATATTCTACTTATGTAATTTTTTATTCAATCGTTGGTCTATAATAATTAATTGTAAGCAAATATTGGGGTGACTAGTGAAAAAGGAGGGTAGTTGTATGGTACTGTGGGTAAAACTAGGTAGAAAACATGCTTCTAGGTCTTACATTATGTAAATCTATGTTAGAAATCTTGTTCTAGGATTACTATATCTCTTTGCATTCAAATCATGCCAAACTTGTGCGCTAGACATCCTGATTTAGTGCATGCACGTTTATCGCTTCACCATACTGCATATCATGTACCATTATTCCAACTTTGATTTGTGCATAAGTACTATCGCATAGAGATCCTTCCATTAGGTCAATAATCCCGTTTTAAATAAAATAGTCATCCCATGTATGCATTAGATACCTTACTTTAAGAACTTTGTCTGTATCTTATTGAACATGTTCATTTTGACTAAATAAACAGTTGGCTTTAAAAGGGTTAAGCAACCTCACACATAGACATCGTGGCTTAAAATAAATAAAATGCCTGTTATAATCTGTGATAACATGCTTGTAGTTTGAACAATTTCTTAAACTATTAATCACCTCCTGTAATTGTGATTGTAAATAGTCTCCCGCCTAGACAAGCCTTAGGTTATCAGTCTCTATATACATAAACTGGAAACTGGGTTTGATTGTGTTAAACTGTCTAAGATTAACAGGCTATAAAATCAGTAGGCAAACTGGTTAGGATTCTGCCACCTTCTTTATGCATATCCTGAATCTATAGCATTCATCTAGATATTATGTTCTTCATCTTCCTCCACCAATAATGCTACCGCAAGTACTGATACGTCTTGGCGGCACCCGGATGAATAGAATACCGGGAATTGTGGGACTCCTCAAGAATCAACTCACGAAGTCCATCTACAATAGGCACACAAATACGATCCTGCATCCTCAAAACTTCATCATCTCCAACAGTAACCTACTTGGCACCACTGTGTCGCACTGTGTCCCTAAGGACAAGCAAATGAGGGTCATCATACTTTCGCTCTCTGATGCGCTCAAACAAGAAAGACTGAGCGACTGTGCAAGCTAGAATATGACTGGGCTCTGAAACATCCAACCTCACGAACTAATTGGCCAAAGCCTAAATATCTGATGCAAGCAGCCTCTCACCGACTGGAATGTATACAAAGCTGCCCATACTCACTGCATTTCTACTCAAGGCATCGGCCACCACATTGGCCTTCCCTGGATGATACAAGATGGTGATATCATAGTCTTTCAATAGCTCCAACCACCTCATCTGCCTCAAATTGAGATCTTTTTGTTTGAACAAGTACTGCAAGCTCCGATGATCTGTGAATACCTCACACGACAAGCCGTAAAGATAGTGCCTTCAAATTTTCAGTGGATGAACAATGGATGCCAACTCTAAGTCATGAACAAGGTAATTCTTCCCATGAACCTTCAGTTGCCGCAACGCATATGCAATCAACCAGCTATCTTGCATCAGTATTGCACCAAGCCCAATACGAGATGTGTGACACATATGCAATTAGCCTGCTATTTTGCATCAATACTGTACCAAGCCCAATATGAGATGCATCATAATACACCGTATAAGATCCTAAACACGTGGGTAACACCAACATTGGCGCCATAGTCAAAGCAATCTTGAGCTTCTGAAATCTCGCCTCGCACTCGTCTGACCATCTAAACGGGGTACCCTTCTGGGTCAACCTGGTCAATAGGGTGGCTATAGATAAGAACCCCTCAACAAACCGATAGTAATCCCGCCAAACCTAAAAACACTCCGGATCTCTGTAGTTGAAGTGGGTCTGGGCCAGTTCTGAAGTGCTTCAATCTTCTTAGGATCCACCTGAATACCCTCTACCGATACGACGTCCCCCAAGAAAGCGACCGAGTCCAACTAAAACTCGCACTTTGAAAACTTGGCATATAACTGGTTGTCTCTCACCCTTCGTGCTTTTATTCTCAACCTCACAATAAAACAATAATGCAGCACGACATCATCCTTCATGCATTAACTCTCAAAATATGGCACGACATCACCCTTCATGCATTAACACTCAAATACGGCATGGCATCACCCTTCGTGCATTAACACTCCCCCTCACCGTAAAACAAAGAACATATAATAACAATAGAATAAATAAAAACAAGCCTTACGTCAAAATGGTTCCACAATACTAACCTCAACTTCATAAACAATACTCAATTATCACAGGTAGTCCATAAACGCGGAAAAAACGATCAATTTAGTAATTAACTAGTCTAAGCATGGATACTATGTTCAAATAAAGCAATAAATTACAAGAAACAAGCCCCGCCATCATGCATTAACTCAATAACAACGCATAAGTACTCATCGCATCACATATACATTGTACCCAACATCTAAACAAGTAGCAAATAGGCAAACCTATCCTACTCCCTCAAGTCAAGGTTAACCATGACACTTACCTCGCTCCAAAGATCAACTCAAAGCTCAACCATGGCTCTGCCTTTCAAACAAGCCTCCGAACTAACAAAATCTAGCAAATTACCAACCAAACGATTCGAAATAAGTCTTAAAAACTACCCACGATTTCAAAAGATTCAATTTAGGTCATTATTAAAAAAGTTAACAAAAAGTCAACCCTTGAGCCCGCTTGGTCCAAACCCGAAATTCAGAACAAAACCTGATTACCCACCCCCCCCCCTGAGCCCAGTTATGTAATTTATTTCGAAATCCGACTTCAATTTGAGGTCTAAATCCCAATTTTACAAAAATTTCTAATTCTACCCAAACCTCCAATCACTACAAAAAAACTGGATTTAGCTACGAACGTCGTCGCTAATCTGTCGCTAAAATGCTCGTTGCTAGAAGAATCTTTTGATAATCCGTCGCTAATCCGTCGCTAAATGAGATTAGCGACGGATTTTTCTGTTTAGCTACAGATTTTGTCCGTCGCTAAACCCTGGTTTTTTTAGTAGTGAATTTACACCATGAAAACACTAGATTTTAGGTTGAAATCTTATGAAATGTAATGAAAGATCAAAACAAAATAGGTTAGAAGTACTTACAAATGGATTGGGGAAAAAGGGCTCTTGGGAAAATTGCCTCTAAGGTTTTCTTGTTTTGAAAATTTGAAGAATGAGAGAAAATTCCGTTTTTCAGCTATTTGCCCAGTCGCAGATGTCGCATTTGCAACCTGGGGTTTGCAAATGCGAACCCCACAAATGCGAAGAAACAGTCGCAATTGTGAAGTCTTCCCATTTCTGTTGTCATCGCAATTGCGATGAATAGTTCGCAATTGCGAACAATGGACCCTCAGCAAATGCGACCATGATGATCGCAAATGCGAAGAAGCTCACCCCAGGTGCACTTCGCAAATGCGATCACTGGGTTCGCAAATGCAAACCTAGCAGGCTCGGCAACTTTTCGCAAATGCGAACTTAGACCTTGCAATTGCAAGATCTGAGGCATGCACCAGAAATAGCTGCACTAGCTATTTTTCCTAAGTTCAAACCATTATGTAGCCTATCTGAAACTCACCCGAGCCCCTGGGGCTCCAAACCAAACATTCACACAAGTCCAAAAACATCATACAAACTTGTTCGCGCAATCAAATTGCCAAAATAACACCTAGAACTACGAATCAACCACCAAACCAATTGAAATTTTCAAGAAAACTCATGAACTTCTATTTTATCAATCGGACGTTCGAATCACGTCAAACCAACTCCGTTTCTCACCAAATTTTACAGACAAGTCATAAATATAGTAATGGACATATACCGAATTTTGGAACCAACATACGGACCCGATATCAATAAAGTTAAATATTGGTCAAACTTTTAAATTCATTAAGCTTTCAAACTTCAATTTTTCAACAAAACACGATACCTCGAGTTAGGGACCTCCGAATTCGATTCTAGGCATACTCTCAAGTCCACATCACGGTACGGACCCACTGAGACCGTCAAAATACGGATCCGAGTTCGTTTTCTTAAAATGTTGGTCGAAATCAACTCAAATGGATTTTAAGACAAAATTTCATATTTTACCAATTTTTAACATAAAAGATTTTCGTAAAAATACCCGGACTACGCACGCAAATCGAAATAAGGCTAAAATAAGGTATTTGAGGCTTCAAAACATAGAATTAGCTTCTAAAACTCAAGATGACCTATCGGGTCATAACACAAAATACGTAAATTGTGCTCTAAATATGTCTTTAATCATAGTAAGATACAACTATATAATGTATTTTTCAAGAAAATAATACAATAATATGTGATAAGTCATAGCTTTATGCTAAAATATTCAGTAACAAAGATAATAAAATTATATAAAGCAAATATTGCTAATTAATAAGTCATAATGAAAATTAACATAATCTAAAAATACTATATAGGCCATGATAAACTAAGTATAGCTAATAAGTACTATTAATTACATAACTACGCAGTAAAGAAAAAGATAAACTAAGTTATGTATTTTCATTATAAACCAATGTAAAACTAAAAAATAGATATCCAACACTATCATCATTTCTAGTATTGAATTGAATTTCTTTTGTTAACATTAGTATTGATTTGAACTTTATTTGAGTTACTACATTTATGGGCTATAAAATGTATTTACCATTCAAGAATATTAAGTCCAAACTTGAAATAATATGTTAAAAGATAAAACTATGAAAAATCTTAAGAAATATTTATAAATTACATTACAATAAATATTTATATCTATAAGATATTTTAAAATTTGTATAAATGTACTAGCAGATTGGTTTGATTTTGATTTGACTTTTTTTTCGTTAAAACTTAATACCAAATCAAACTAATTATGGTCGGATTTCTTTTTCTAATACCAAATCAAATTAAACCACAATTAATTTTTTTCCGATTTAACTTGGATTATTGATTTGGTACGATTTATTAGTTCTCTTTGTGCACCCCTATCTAGAAGAATAAAAAAGATGCCTTATCATCTATTGTTAGAAATTCTTTATCTTTTTCTTTACGACATTCCATTAATTTACTCAAGTCTAAGCTCCCATGACTTTGCGAGGATAGTACATAACTGTACATGGCCACCTATAATTTAATTAGTTTGAAACTTTCACCAAAAGAATCTTCCTGTGAATTGTGATAACATGGTCCACTTGTGCAGACTTAAAAATTCGAGAAAATAAATTTGGTCAACAAGGAAGCTAACTTTGTCTATTCTAGTGTGAAAAGATTAGTGCGAATGCAGAAAAAAATTGACTTATACGTGTTAATTATTACTCTATTTATTTGTACTTTTAAACGTTTGGCTTTATGTTTTCCTTTTGGACGCAATTTCGTTGGCATCATTCTCGTCATGCAATGATGGGAAGTTAAAGAAGCAACACATTACTAGCTGGTTTGGCGCAAAAATCAGCTTATAAGTATTTTTTTTAAAAGTATTTTTCTCAAAAGTACTTTTGGTGAGAAGTAGTTTGTGTTTGGCTAATTAGTTTGAAAAGCACTTCTGAGCAACAATTAGTGTTTGGCCAAGCTTTAAAAAACTGTTTCTAAGTGTATGTTTCTCAAAAGTGCTTCTCAGAAAAGTACTATTGGAGAAAAACTATTTTTTTCTGTTTCTCCAAAACTGCTTCTGCTTCTCCTCAAAAGCATTTTTTTTTCCTTCCAAAAGTTTGACCAAACTCCTCAATTTTTTGCCAAAAGTGCTTTTGGCCAAAAAAGCACTTTTGGCCAAAAAGAAGCTTGGTCAAACAGACTATAGTTTCCGTGATAGCCCCTCACCACCTTTGTACTCTATTTGTTTTATTTTATATGTCATTTTTACTATTTGTTTGTGAAAATACAATTAATCACAGTTGAAAAATACGGTGAAAAGAATAAATAAATATTCTCTAGGTTGAAGCGCGGATATATCGTTCTCTTTACGGAGATTCAAGTCCACTGTGGTAGCATTTTTACCGGTCCTGTAGTAATACTCTTGGCTTGTCCCCTCCAAGATACAACAATCCGACAACGTTGTATGACTCGAACAAACTTTGGACAAATTGTTGAATCAAGTAAACTTTTTTGTGATTGCATAATTTTCCAAATATTCTTTTGATAGTTTTAAAATATAACATTTTTAATATAGTTTCTAGTTATCTACCACCCAACTATCAAAAATTAAAGCTCAAGTAACCCTAAGTAACAACGAAATAGAGAATTTAAAACTTATGGAAACATTGCAAGAAAGTCAATAATGATCCCAAATTCAAGAAATTAATTAAGTGAAAAGGGGAAAAAAGGGAAGTGGAAAAAAAAAACAGCATCATAATGATTTAGGTGGAAAAGAGATTGGAAAAAACATAGGAAATTTTTTCTTACATTGATGATGACTCTTTGAACAACTTACATCACTGCTGATGTAGTCCACAAACACAACATGCTCACGTTTTAGAACATAATTCCACAATTATCACTTCATTGCAGTTTCTCATTGCTTAATAAAACAATCTTATAGTAAAATGATTGAGCTCTCATTTGACCATAAAATTTGGAAGTTTTTTTTTTCAAATTTTATTTTGAAATATATGTTTGTTTATAGATTTTAACCATTTATGATAGATTTTGGAAAACAAAGTTTTCAAATCACAAAAAACAGTTCTAGAGTAGTTTTTGAAGTTTTTTACTCAGAAAAATTCAAATTCTTTTTGAGTATAATACATGTCTAAACACAATTACATCTTTTAAAACTTATTTCTATCTCATCTTCAAAAACTTAATTATGTTTTCAAATTTCAACCAAATCTATATACAAATGATAGCTTAAACAAATAATAATACTAATAGATAAAATGATTTGCAGGTTTTGTCAAGAATATAACGTGAGTTTTATACTAACCGGACCCAAGTGTAAGTCAACTAATTAAACTTACTTTTTAATTTCCACTTGTTTATAGATTTTTGTTTACGATAAATTATATTACTCAAATACAAGAGGCGATTCAAAATTTGAAATTTATAAACTTTTACAACGACTTTAGATTAATATAATAATAATTGAATTTACAGTTTATATTATCAATACTTAACAATTTCCTTATGCTCATGTCCACTGCACAGATAGCCACTAACCGCTCATGTCTTTATTTTAAAGTCAGCGTTTTAAATGTCTTTAGTCTTTAGCCACTGGTTTAATAAACTTTAACTGCTCAGACGAAAATACCCTTCTGCTCATGTCCTTAACTTAAGGACTTCAGGACTACATGTCCTTAACTTTTGAACTTGAAACTCTAAGTTCAGGACTTCAGGACTACATGTCCTTAACTTTTGAACTTGGAACTCTAAGTTCAGGACTTCAAGGTTACATGTCCTTAACTTTTGAATTTGGAACTCAAACTTCAAGACCAAACGTCCTTAACTTTTGAACTTGTAAGTCAAAGTTAAGGACCTATTGTCCTTAACTTTTGAACTTGTAACTGTAAGTTAAGTACTGTTTGTCCTTAACTTTTGAACGTGTAACTGTAAGTTAAGGACTGTCTGTCCTTAACTTTTGAACTTTAAACTCAAAGTTAAGGACAGACAGTCCTTAAGTTTTGAACTTGAAACAATAACTTAAGGACTGTCTGTCCTTAAGTTTTGAACTTGAAACTATAAGTTAAGGACTGTCTGTCCTTAACTTTTGAACCTGAAACTCAAAATTAAGGACAGCAAGTCCTTATGTTTTGAACTTGAAACAATAACATAAATACTGACTGTCCTTAAGTTTTGAACTTGAAACTATAAGTTAAGGATTGTTGTGAGCACGTGATATTTGCCCTATATGAGAATTACTCCCAAAAAAATTCAAAATAAAACAATTTTCCTTTGTGTGCAATTTTTTGAATTTTCGGGGCACTTTTGGATAATTATTTATATTTTGTCTATGCATGCTTATTGGTGTCACACCTCCTTTTTCCGCCCCCGCGAGGGGTGAAGGAATTTTTCCAATTAAAGGACAATCGAAACGGGATTTGTTTGTTTATTTCAGAGTCGCCACTTGGGAGATTTAGGGTGTCCCAAGTCACCAATTTAATCCCGAATTGAGGAAAAGAATGACTCCATATTACAGTCTGCGAACCAGAAATCCGGATAAGGAATTATGTTAACCCGGGAGAAGGTGTTAGGCATTCCCGAGTTCCGTAGTTCTAGCACGGCCGCTCAACTGTCATATTCGGCTTGATTATCTGATTTAATACATATTGAACCTATGAGCGAATTTTAACTTTTAACCGCTTTTATAATTATTATTATTTTTTATCAAGAATTGCAACATCGTGGAAAACACATCTCGAACCACGTCACATCAATGCACCCGTGGTTGTTGGCATATTTCACTCTGTTGAGATTTGGATTTGGGTAACATAAATATGCACCCGAGTTTAAGAAGCTAACATTATTAAATACGCGCCTAAAGCGACTAGCGTATCATTATTTTTGGTAGGGCCGTGAAATTTGCTAAACGTCTCGTCCCGGAATCTAAGCAATTTTAAAGCAAATATTTACTGAGGGCCCCGTAATTTTGTATTTTTATTCGGCGAGGCTCATCTCATTCTTATTTTTTTAAAAGGAATTTGCAACGTCATGGACACGCATCTCGAACCACGTCACAATCAATGTACCCATGATTAGAGACACATTTCGACTCCGCTGAGATTTGGATTTGGGTCACATAAATGTGCACCCGAGTTTAAGAATATAATTTAATTAAATCGCGTCTAAAGAGTCTAACACATTATTATTTTGGGTAAGGCCGTGGAGTTCGCTAAGCGGCCTATCCCGAGTTCTAAGTAATTAACACGTACATTTTTGTGAGGGCCCCGCAATCTGTGCGTTTTATTTGGCGAGGCTCGTCTCATTTTTATTTAAAAGGATAAACCTACAGTGACTACATTTTTTCTATTAAGTTCGTCTCTAAAATAAAAGAAACTCTCAATTAATTACATGCTGAAAAAGACGTAGCTTATTAGTTATTAGTTTATGGCTAATGCAAATGGCACATTGCAATCGAGTTTGTACAAAGAGAGATTGCTTTCGTTCTATATTCTATTATTTAATAACACTAGAACATGAGATTGACACACAATAATATCAAAACAAATTAACTATTCTTTGATTAATTTAAACTAACATTATTAGATGAAGGAGTTATTATACATATGCAACCCCATTACTCATTAATCAATCAACTACATTTTTATACAAAAAAAGAAAAATTCCATTCAAACCCAAGTCTAAACAGGAGGAATTCAACAGGAACAAAGCCTGGTCAATATTTCATTTTCGCCTCAAGCCAAGAGTGTACAAATGTGTACCTGGAAATGGCAATACAAGAAGAAGAGAAGTAGGAGTCAGCAACAGTAATAACACAACAACGCAACAGCAACCCCACAGCAGCAATCCGAACCAGATTCAAGACCCAGAAAACTTTGAAGAAATTCAAGCAAGCTCGATAGAACAAACCCAAAAGTATATAAACAAACTAAACAGCAACAAACCACGTGTGTATTAAACCCGAAACTAAACTCGTTTCTCACTTTGTTTTTGTTTTCTCTTTTTCAATTCTACCACACTCTTTTCAGATTTTCAGAATGCATTCCTCTCTCAAAAATAATCCTCAAAAATCTTTCAAGTTCAAGTCTAAGTTCTCTAAGTTCAAGTTTCAAGTTTTTTTTTCTCTCAAGTCTTAAAGCTGTCCCTAAAATGTGTCAAATGACTCTATTTATAACAAGACTCTTGTCTTGAATCCCCGACCCGAAATATTCCCCCAATTTGCATGCTTTGTCCCCACTACTTAATGTTTTCTTTATTTTAAACCTTGTCCTCCATGCCCACATGTCTTGTCCCCCACTATATTAAATAAATATATCAACCCCACCCCATTACATCTTGTCCCCCATGCTTAACATAAATAATTACATTATTCCCCCCCCCCCACTACATTATGTCTTGTCCCCCATTATATTAAACAATTGTTCAAATGTTCAATTCCAAAAATCCCCCTCCGACCTTACTGAAATTACCATTTTACTCCCCGAACGCACTGCAATTTACCAAACTACCCCCATCAACTATAACCAATCACCTAATCAATCTCAACCAAAATACAGCAAATATGACCAATTTCTAAACAAATTTCAACAATAAATCTCATGAACACATATTGAACCATGCAGCTTCAAATTAATGGGAATAAGTTAACCATATTGGGAACCAATCCTGGTTAACTTAGACCAAAAATGAATGAGCAAAGAGACAACAATATCAACAACAAAATACATGATTCAAACTAAATCAACAAATCAAAAACCAAAACAAACTCAAATTAAATTACTGGATTAAAAATGAACTTCAAACAAAGAATGAACATGCATTAAATCCATATTAAATAACAAACATGACGGATCCAAATGATTAAACCAACCTATTTCCCTATTACAACTAAATTCTTTTAAACAAATAAAAAACAAACCGAAGAAGAAACAATTATGAATTTAAACTCGAATCTAACAACATTAACAATTTCTGAAAAATACATAAAACACATAAAACAAACTGAAGAAATAATTAATTAAATTTCAATTTGAATCTAACAACATTAAACTAACAATTTCACATGAACAAACTGAAAAATTAACAAAACGATAAACACGAACAAAACAAGAATCAAACATTTACCGATTTTAGATTCGAGAATATCAAAACAAAATACGGACAAAAGTGAAACTCAAAACCCACTAACCGAATCGAAACGACAAAGAACTTGAATGAGAACAAATCTGTCCAGGAACGATTATCATGCGAAAATAGCTCAACGCCGAAGACGACCATGAACGGACCATGAACGAGAAGGTTGTTCTGTGCGGCCCTTTTTTTTCAGGTGGAGAAGAAAGCAGCGGGGTCGACGAAGCAGAAGCAGAAGCGTGGTCTGGGTGGTTTGTTCATGGCGAGGTTCTGGCTGGTTGACGAAACAGTGGCGATGGGGTTTGCTTGGACGTGATGGATGTAGTAGAAGGTGAAGCTGAAGACGCGGCGGCTAGCAGCTATGCGAGCTCAGGCTCGAGCTCGACGAGGCAGCTGAAGATGAAGCAGCAGCGACGGGGTTGAGAAGAAGACGCAGCAGCAGCCATGGATGTCGATATGGAGCTCTAAGGTGATTGTTGCCATGGATGTCGATATGGTTTCGACGAGGACAGAGGCTGGGCGAGCAGTCATGGACGAGCTCGAGCTCACCATGGAGAAGTCAAAAGCAGCAAGAGGCAGCCATGGAAGCTGGACCTCGATTGACTGCGGTCGTAAAGGTAGCCATGGTCCAGCTTGAGCTCGACAATGGAGAAAAACGGAGCTGGGCGATGGACTATCGTGGTGGTGTGTGTGTGTGTATGTGTGTGTGGCGACGTAAGGGGGGAGGCAGCCATGGTTGCTGCTCACGTTGGGGTCATATGGGACGAAGGGAGAAGACGAAGAAGGGGGCGGGTAGGTGGTTTTTAGGGTTTGTCCTTGTTTTTTTGTTTTTGTCAAATGTAAGATAGGGGGTGTTGGGTATTTGGGTTATGGACCGGGTCGACCCGGTTTGAAATGGACCGGGTCATGGGGAAGGTTGGGTATTTTTTGGGCTTGTGGCTTGAATTTGAAGAAGAGCCCAATTCCGATTTTCTTTTGCTCTCTTTTCTTCTTTTATTTTTCTAAAACTAAATTCTAAAAATCCTTAAATTATTAATAAGTTATAAAAGCGTAAATTAACTCCCAATAATAATTAACGCACGATTAAGTAATAATTAAGCATAAAATTGTACATTTGGACATTAAATACTAAAAATGCAAAAGATGCCTATTTTTTGTAATTTTCAATTTTTGTAAAACAAACTTAATTACTAACAATTGTAGAATTAAATCCTACATGCAAAATGCAACATATTTTGTATTTTTTATTAATTTAACAAATAAACATGCACAAACAAATACAAATAATTATCCAAAAATGTCACAAAAATTCTCAAAATTGCACATCAAGGAAAATCGTTTTATTTTGAATTTTTGGGAGTAATTCTTTCATAGGGCAAAAATCACGTGCTTACAGCTGCCCCTCTTTGCCCGAAGACACGAAGGGTTTTCGTGCAAATATAAAGTGAGCGATTTTTTGCCCATCCGAGTACTCCGTGTGAAGCATTTTTTGAAAAAGATTTAACCGAACCTTTGCTTCAAAGGTTTCCTACATATCCCTGGCTAAAGGGGAATCAGGTTAATGTAGTTCGGGAAGTTTTGGTAGCTGGGACTACCATGGGACTGCAATGTTACTGCTGTTGCATGCTGTTATCACTGCTTACCGAGAGGGGTGAAGGAGTTTTTCCAATTAAAGGACAATCGAAACGGGATTTGTTTATTTATTTCAGAGTCGCCACTTGGGAGATTTAGGGTGTCCCAAGTCACCAATTTAATCCCGAATCGAGGAAAAGAATGACTCTGTTTAACAGTCCGCGAACCAGAAATTCGGATAAGGAATTCTGTTAACCCGGGAGAAGGTGTTAGGCATTCCCGAATTTCGTGGTTCTAGCACGGTCGCTCAACTGTTGCGTTTAGCTATTATCTGATTTTTACATGAATAACCTATGTGTTGATTCTACTTTTTATTGCTTTTACATAAACATATTATTCGAGAGAGTGAACGCTGTTTAAAGTATGTTTTCGGATTGCGCCGCATCACATGAACCCGCAATCTTAGGCATACTCTATTCAATGTCTTAGGATTTGGATTCAGGCCGCATAAAATGCCCACCCATATTTAGGAATGTAATTTACTAAAGCCGCGCTTAAAGATTCTAGCGCGTTATTATCTTTTAGGAGGGCCGTGAAATTCGCTAAACGGCCCTTCCCGACTTCTAAAAAATTTCTTAAACCTTTACTGAGGGTCCTGCAAATTTTATTATTATTTTTTTATTATTATTATTTATTTTTATTTGACAAAGCTCGTCTCATTTATTTATTTTTTATTTTTTATTTTTTTAAAAAAACTACATTTTTGTTTTTATTTTTGTCTCTAAATAAAAAAAAATCCTGGTTAATTACATGCTGAAAAAACCGTAACTTATTTAATTAATAGATTGCAACAGATGCTAACGAAAAATTGTACTCGAACTTGTAAAAAAAAATGGAAAATTGCTGCTAATCATGATCTACCCCATTAATCTAACAAAATTGACAGGTTCATGTTATATCAGCGCATGACCATTTATATAATTCCTTCTCTTTTCAGTCCAATTATACAAAAAAATTAAAACAGTTCACAAAGAAAAAAAACTAAATAGACCAAATTGTCTACTATCTACTTTATTGAAGCTGTTGGATTTTTATTATTGCATTTCAACTTCAAAGCTATATCACTACAAGATTCGAATGTGTACCTGGAATTCGAATTACAATAAGAAAGAAAAGAGGTCAGGAGCAACAATGTACAGCAGTAGCGCAGCAACAGAATCCTACAGCAAATAACAACAACAAAAACCAACAATAACCAATGTAACAATGGTCTGAGCCAAACTGAAAAACCCCGGAAAGCCTGACTGAAAATCAGTAGCACTAAACGCAATCCACAGAGGCAGTAACAAAGTTCTGATTTTAGTAGTAAAGAAAAGGACCTCACTTTCAATTTTTAGCTCTCAAAGACTGACTTTTAATTCTGAAATATTAGCCTATTTCTCACTTTGAAGTTCTGAAAAAATTTTCTTCTCTAAATTTTCAAGTCCCCTTCTCTATATCAACTCCTCCTATTTATAGGCTAGAACTAAATATTATTTATTCTAAGTTTTCACTTTCAGCCTGTATATTCCCTCCCATGTGCATCTATACACTTTTATCATTAATCTCATGCTTATTTTATGATTTTCCACCCTTAAAGATACCAGACAGGGTGTATTCTGCACTACTAATTCCCTTTTCATTAAATAATTCATTAATTTAATTATACACTAAATATTCAACTGGCAGACTACTAACACTAAACATTTTAAATCTTTTAACACCCAAAAATACCCCTGAAAATCCCCTATTATTATTGCCTTGCCCTCACTCTTAGCAATCTGTATTTAAACCTCTCTGATTTACAACTACACCAAATCACTACATAGCTACAACCAATCCTTAAGTCAAATTCACACAAAAGATTCAAGCATCAAAACAGACCTAAGAAGTGATTCATGTTGTATTCGTCCAAATAAAGCAGTCATAAACTAACTATTCGACGAAGTTGTTCAAATTGAAGGCAGCTTATAACGCACACTCAAACAAACAGAAGAAAAACCTTGGCCAAATAAAAAGTCTTGAAGAAGAAGGAGAACTAACAAACAAGACAAGATTTACAAAAATAAACACTTTAAACAAAGATTCAATAATCCGAAAAATAGAACGAACAAAACAAGATTACGAACAACACTTAAAACCAAAAACCCTAACGGAAAATAAATCAAATGAACTAAATAATCTTGAAAGAAAAATCTAAAACTTGAACGAACCCAAGTCGAACTCGGAATTGAACTATTGGAGGTCGAACGGACTGTTTTGTGGACATTGAAAAAGGACGAAGCAGAAGCTGGACGTTTGGACTGTGGCGGATTAGCATGGAAGGGCGAGGGTGTTGTGAGAAGTAGCAGCGGCAGCAGCTGGGGTCGTTGCTGCCATGGTCGACGTGACAGTGGCTGGGTTTGGTCGTGAGGAATAGCAGCGGGTGGTGGTGAGGAGCAGCTGGGCAGCGGAGTTTGGTGGTGAGCTGCAGCGGCGTCGCGAGCAGTGGGGTGGTGGTGAGCAGCAGCGGCGTCGCGAGCAGTGGGGTTTGATCGAGCAGCTGGGGTGGTGTTGAGGGGTAATGGTCGAGGGGTAATGGTCGAGGGGGGGCAGTTGGGTTGTTTGGACGTGAAGAAGGCGACGGGGGTGGTCGACTGAAGCAACAGCAGCAACGAACAGCTGCTGCTCAACGAACAAAGCATAAATAAAACTATTTTTGTCATTTTCGTTTTTTATATAAAGATAAAATATAAAGTACTATGTTTGGTATTTTTTCAAGATTAAAATGGCTACAAAACGTTAATAACTCTTTTTTTTTTTTTTTGTAATTTTCGGAATTATACAACGATAAAAATATAAAGTACTATTTCTATATTTTTTAAGTTTAAAATGACTACAAAACATTAATAAAACTATATTGTTTTATAATTTTCGAAATTATATAAAGTACAAAATAAGGTACTATTTTTTTTTGTATTTTATTTTCAAATTTATGGGAAATACACAAGCTAAAATTACATATATATTTTTTGTAATTTTTCTTTTGCGAAGAAATAAAGTAAAATAGTCAAAATAGCTATATTAGACTCAATTCAAATATTAACGTTTTGTAGCCCTCTTTTTTTTTTGATAAAACTAAAAATTTAAATTGAGCTACAAACTAAATTAACTCCAAAAATACTAATTAAACTCCTAACAACAATTATCATACACAATTAAACACCAATTAAAACAAAATTGCATAATTTGACATTAAATGCTAACAATGCAAGATATTCCTATTTTTTTTGTGACTTTCATTTTTGCAAAACAAACTTAATTAAATACTAAACGAAAAATGTGATATTTTTTTGTATTTTTATTAATTAAAACAAATAAAAATGCACTCATAAAAATACAAATAATTATACAAAATACCACAAAAACAACAAAAATTGCACACAAAGGAAAATTGTTTTATTTTGAATTTTTGGGAGTAATTCTTTCATAGGGCAAAAATCACGTGCTTACAGCTGCCCCTCTTTGCCCGAAAACACGAAGGGTTTTCGTGCAAAGATAAAGTGAGCGATTTTTGCCCATCCGAGTACTCCACGTGAAGCATTTTTGAAAGATTTGACCGAACCTTTGCTTCAGAGGTTTCCTACATATCCTGGGCTAAATAGGAATCAGGTCAATGTAGTTCGGAAAGTCTTGGTAGCTGGGACTACCGGGGAACTGTGGTTCTGCTGTTACTGCTGTTGTATACTGTTACCACTGCCTTACTGATCTCCTTATTACACCGTATCCAAAAAGAAAACAAGAAAATCAGAAGTTAGGCTAGCATATGGATCACAAGATCTTATCTATTTTCAAGTTGTCTTTGTTGCCTTGCTTTCTTGTCGGATTGTGTTTCTTCCGCCGCTTCTTTCTTCCGAAAACCTGGGGATGGCACTGACCTTTTGCTTTTCTGAATCCCAGTCCTCACTATCTTGTTCGGTCCGCTGGGATATAGCTCCCTCCACTAAACTTTCAGAGGTTTCTCTGGGGATACAACTTTTCTTCATCAGATTTGTTATGCTGGGAACAATTGAGGTTCAAAGGCCGCTTCTTTTGAGATTTGACTTATTCTCCCTTTGACTCATGCGCTTGAATTTGTGCTGGACTTCTCGTTGCAACCTTCTGTCTTCTTTCTGATTTCTGAATTTGGACTTATGCTAGGACCTTTTGTTGCAACCTTCTACTTCCCGGTGTTGGGGATTTTTATGGTTTCCTGCAGGGGATTCCTGTTGTAACCTTCTGCCTTTCGGAGAGGTTACTGATTTCAAAACCTGAAGTATAAGACTGAAAAGTATTCCTCTCATTATACAGGTGGGCGCCTGAAACATGAAATGTAAAGACTGAAAAGTATTCCTCTAGTTATAGAGGTGGGCGCTTGATACATGAAATGAAAAACAGAAATGTATGCCCTCATTATACTGGTGGGTGACCTAGAACATGAAATGTAAAGACTGAAATGTATACCCTCATTATACTGGTGGGCGACCTAGGATATGAAATGTAAAAACAGAATTGTATACCCTCATTATACTGGTGGGCGACCTAGGACAGGAAATGAAAAAATGCATACCCTCATTATACTGGTGGGCGACCTAGGACATGAAATGTAAAAACAGAATTGTATACCCTCATTATACTGGTGGGCGACCTAGGACAGGAAATGAAAAATGCATACCCTCATTCTACTGGTGGGCGACCTAGGAAATGAAATGTAAAAACAGAATTGTATACCCTCATTATACTGGTGGGCGACCTAGGATATGAAATATAAAGATAGAATGGTATACCCTCATTATACTGGTGGGTGACCTAGAACAGGAAATGAAAACTGCATACCCTCATTATACTGGTGGGCGACCTAGGACATGAAATGTAAAGACAGAATTATATACCCTCATTATACTGGTGGGCGACCTAGGACAGGAAATGAAAAAATGCATACCCTCATTATACTGGTGGGCGACCTAGGATATGAAAAAAATAAAAAAAATGCATTTGGATTTATTTCCTCGTTCCTCCGAATTTTTCTTTTAAAAACGGCAGAAAATTTTCTGCCCCGATTTTGGTGACCTTCTTTGTGGCGTGTTTTTCTGCCATCATCAACCTTTGTTTTCCTGTAAAAATTAAAGAAAACTTTGTTAGTTTTAACATGGTGAGTGATGATGTCACTCCTGCTGGGGGGATGATTTTTTCTTTCCCTTTCCCTTGCTCTGTGCTCCCAAAACTGGTTGGGGATAAAGTTGCTTGCTGGGGATGATATTCCTTCTGGGGATGGTATTTCATTTATCTCTTCCCCGCTTTTGTTTCAAAACATGTTGTGGGAGTCCTCTTCAATTCCAAAACTACTCCCTTAAAAGTTATTTTCTCCCAGCACTACAGGGCATAGAATGGTATCACCTGGGGATAATGTTATTGAGGATAAGACTGTTGAGGTTATCTCGCTGCGGATCAATTCTTACTTCCTCCTTTCTATTTTGTGTGACCCCTTGGATCTTGGTCAGTGATCTATCGCAGTTCTACCGGAGATCTTTTGGAACTTGGTTCATAAGTCTTTAAACCTCTGATTCCCGCTTTTCTTCATGTTCCCCTTAACTTTCTAGGACAGTTTGTCATTTGGTTTTGCAACAAACGCCTTTTGTCTTATTGTCTTGACTTTGGCATGTCCCCTTCGTATTTTTCTTTGTACCCTTTCGGCCCCTGGCAGTAAACTCTGAAAAATCCTTCTCAAAACAAATTTCTGGAAAAAGTTTTTTTTATACAAAGAAATGAGAAAGATAGAAAAGAAGAAAAATCTTTCGGAACAAATGCTGGGAAAAAGGAAAGAACTTATTTGTACGGTATGACTGGTCCCAACGATCATGTCGTGCATTGCGGATTAATCGACCCAGTCTATTTGTATCAATCAATCTTCCTGATGGCCTCACTTGCTGGGGATAAATAGGTGCTCACCTCTTCGCAAATCCAGACCCTTTTTGCCAATCTATCTTGTTGCCTTATATTGCCCTCTGAGGGGTTTTCACTAATAAGACTCTCTCATTTCCTTCAGCTCTCGTCGCCTTATGGTGCCTGTGAAGGTTTTCACCGATAAGACTCTCTCGTTTCATTTCTCTCATCTTTCGTCGCCTTATGGTGCCTGTGAAGGTTTTCACCGATAAGACTCTCTCATTTTATTTATTTATTCAGCGGGGAATTGGAGTGTTGCCGATATGACTCTCTCTTCTGGAGATTCTTTTCGGCTATCAATTCATTTCCAGTTTATGATCCTCTTCTTGCTGGGGATCAGTGCATTATTCTCGGCTTTCATTTGCCTGACTTGCCACCTCTCGGATATTGATCGGGAGGTCTTTTTTGGACAACGATGTTGGTTTCGGTATGGGGCTAAAAGAAAGGCTATCAAAAAATTCAAAATAACTTTAATGGGTGAACTACTACAACTCTAGGAATCAAAACTTTTTTGAAACTTTAAAACCTAACTTTTGCCCCAGTTTTCTTTGCTTGGAGGATTTCATTTTGGTTACACTATGTTGAACTATGCACACTATGACCGAGCCGTGAGGCGCCTACGTATCCTCTTTGAGGAATCAGGTCAAACGTAGTTCCCACTGTTTTGTTTTTCTTGTGATCTTTATCTTTTTTTTTTAATTTTTTTTTCATCTTCTTTTTCATATCTTTTTTCCATTAGTGATTCCAAAATAAGGGTATAAAAGAATAACTTAGGGCTCAAAAGGGGGAAGCAAGGGTTAAAAGTGTTTGGATAGAAGAAAGAATTGCCTCCGTCATTTCATTATCCAATAAGTACCAAATACAAACAAACGAACCAATAACTACCATAATCAAAGAAATTACGCATAATATCTTTTGACTGCATCAGAATTGATAGCCATGTCGACACATCTTCCCTCGATATCTGTTAGACACAAAGCATCGTTGGACAACACTCTAGTCACGATATAAGGCCCTTGCCAATTTGGGGCGAACTTGCCTTTTGCTTCGACCTGATGCGGGAGGATCCGTTTCAATACTTGCTGCCCTACTTCAAATTTTCTGGGGCGCACCTTCTCATTGTATGCTCTTGCCATTCTTTTCTGATACAACTGGCCATGACACACTGATGCCAATATTTTTTTCATCTATTAAGTTCAGCTGCTCCAGTCGAGCTTTGACCCATTCATCATCATCAATCTCGGCTTCAGCGACAATCCGGAGGGACGAAATTTCGACCTCCGCTGGTATTACTGCCTCAGTTCCGTATACCAACAAATAAGGAGTTGCACCTATTGAAGTACGAACAGTAGTGCGGTATCCCAACAAGGCAAATGGTAGCTTTTCATGCCATTGTCTGGATCCTTCAACCATTTTCCTCAATATCTTCTTTATATTTTTGTTGGTTGCCTCAACCGCTCCATTCGCCTTGGGCCGATACGGGGTGGAATTACGGTGTGTAATCTTAAACTGTTCACATATTTCTCTCATCAAGTTGCTGTTAAGATTAGCACCATTGTCCGTGATTATTACTTTCGGGATCCCAAATCTACAAATGATATGGGAATGGACAAAATCCACCACTGCCTTCTTGGTTACTGACTTGAAAGTTTTGGCTTCAACCCACTTAGTGAAATAATCGATGGTTACCAGAATGAATCTGTGACCGTTCGAAGCTACCGACTCAATAGGCCCAATGACATCCATCCCCCATGCCACAAATGGCCATGGTGCTGACATTGTGTGTAATTCCGTTGGTGGAGAATGAATCAGATCTCCGTGTATCTGACACTGATGGCATTTTCGTATGAAACTGATACAATCATGCTCCATAGTGAGCCAATAATATCCCGCTCGCAGAATCTTCTTTTCCAATACATATCCACTCATATGGGGCCCACATACTCCAGCATGTACCTCTGTCATCACTATCGTGGCTTAACCCGCATCAATACATCTCAGCAATCCCAGATCTGGGGTTCTTTTGTACAACATTCCTCCACTGAGGAAAAATCCATTTGCCAGTCGTCGAATGGCTTTCTTTTGATCTCCGGTTGCCTTCTCCGGATATATCCCCATCCTGAGGTATTCCTTGACGTCATAAAACCATGGCTCGCCATCCACTTCTTCCTCTATCATGTTGCAATAAGCATGTTGATCACGAACCTGAATATGCAACGGGTCAACATGGATCTTGTCTGGATGGTGCAACATCGATGCTAAAGTGGCCAAGGCATCAGCAACCTTATTGTGAACTCTCGGGATGTGTCTGAACTCCACTAATCGAAATCGCTTGCTCAGATCGTGCAAACATTGTCGATATGGTATAAGTTTTAAATCTCGTGTCTCCCATTCACCATGGATCTGATGTACTAGGAGGTCCGAGTCTCCCAAGACCAAGATGTCCTGAACATCCATGTCTGCAGCCAATCGTAGTCCCAAAATGCATGCCTCATATTCAGCCATGTTGTTGGTATAATAGAAACGTAGTTGAGCTGTAACAGGATAGTGATGTCCTGTTTCCGAAATAAGTACTGCTCCTATTCCAACTCCTTTTGCATTTGCAGCCCCATCGAAGAAAAGCAGCCACCCTGGTTCCTCTTTCAGTTCTAACTCCTCTATATGCATCACTTCTTCATCTGGAAAATACGTCCTCAAAGGTTCGTATTCTTCATCAATAGGATTCTCAGCCAAGTGATCGGCCAATGCTTGGGCTTTCATGGTCGTCCTCGTCACATAGACAATGTCGAACTCTGTGAGTAATATCTGCCATTTTGCCAATCTTCCTGTGGGCATAGGCTTCTGGAAAATATACTTCAAAGGATCCAGGCGTGAAATAAGGTAAGTAGTATGTGACGACAGATAATGCTTAAACTTCTGTGCTACCCAAGTTAGAGCACAACATGTCTTCTCAAGTTGAGTGTACTTATTCTCATAGACTGTAAACTTCTTGCTGAGATAATAGATGGCTTGCTCTTTCCTTCCTGTGATGTCGTGTTTCCCCAACACACAACCAAACGAATTCTCCAGGACTGTCAGATAAAGAATTAATGGCCTCCCGAGCTCAGGTGGAACCAACACAGGTGGATTGGACAAATACCCTTTAATCTGGTCGAAAGCCTCTTGACACTCCGCCGTCCAGTGTACCGCAGCGTCTTTCTTCAACAGCCAAAATATGGGTTCACAAGTCGCCGTGAGTTGAGCGATGAACCTGCTGATGTAATTTAGTCTCCCCAACAGACTCATCACCTCTGTTTTGTTCTTTGGCGGTGGTAAATCTTGGATGGATTTGATCTTGGATGGATCCAATTCAATACCCCGTCGATTGACGATGAATCCTAACAGCTTTCCTGATGGAACCCCAAAGGCGCATTTGGCCGGGTTGAGCTTAATATCATACCTTAGAAGTCTTTGAAAAAATCTCCTTAGGTCTGTTACATGGTCTTCCTGACGCCAAAACTTTATGATCACATCATCTACGTACACTTCAATTTTTTTGTGTATCATGTCATGAAACACAGTAGTCATTGCTCGCATGTATGTTGCCCCAGCATTCTTCAGTCCGAACGGCATGACCCGGTAGCAGTAAGTCCCCCATGGTGTGATGAAATCTGTCTTTTCCGCATCTTCTTCGTCCATTAAGATCTGATGATATCCTGCATAGCAGTCCACAAAGGATCCGATCTCGCGCCCAACGCAATTATCGATCAAGATGTTGGGCAATGGAAAATTATCCTTAGGACTTGCTTTGTTGAGATTGCGGTAGTCGAAGTATACCCTGATTTTCCCATCCTTCTTCGGCACTGGTACCACATTGGCCAACCACTCGGGATATCGAGTGACCCGAATGACCTTCGCCTGCAGCTGCTTAACCACCTCTTCTTTGATCTTCACACTCATCTCTGTTTTAAATTTCCTTAGCTTTTGCTTGACCGGAGGGTATGCCGGGTCAGTGGGCAATTTTTGAACCACTAGATTGGTGCTTAATACCGGCATATCATCATATGACCATGCGAAAACAACTTTGAATTCCACGAGGGTTTTGATCAGTTCCTCCCTGACATTTGGCTCAATGTGGATGCTAATTTTGGTTTCTCTGACATTATCTGCGTCCCCTAGATTCACAGCCTCAGTGTCATTCAGATTAGGCTTGGGTTTCTCTTCAAATTGGAATAGTTCTCGGTTTATTTCTTCGAAGGCTTCATCCTCGTCATATTCAGACTCATTGTCACGATCGACCTCTTGTATCATTAAGTCGGAGTCGGATTGATTTATTAGATTAGGTCGAAGATCCGCTGTGCATGCCATGTCATTAGAACCAGTAAAAAAAACTGTTCAGAAAGAAAAAGAACAAAACAAAAATCAAAATGAGGCAAGAGAAGAGAATTTTATTAAAATTTGGGATAACAGGGTTCACACTTTTACAAAAAAAATAAAAAATGAAATTTGGATTACACCCTGGAATAATACGAAACAAGAAAGCAAAAATCAAAGCCTACTACGAGGACTCCCCCCGGATACGAAGAGGAGTAACCGTCCAATTGTTGGTTTTGGCCTCAGGCCCCACAAACTGTATGTCTGCTCTGCTGGAACTCTCTCCAAGTTCTACCACATTGACATCAGCGAATAGTCTCTCGAAACTCTAATTCAAATCCTCGTCCATCCCAATCAATGGTCCGAGAATTTTTGGGACCGGTGACCCCTTGGCATTTGCTCTAACAAAAGATCTTGAGAGACGTGGCACAGGTTTGGGAAGAAACCAAACTTTCTTCCTCATTTTCCGCGCTCACTTTACATCTGCCGTAGTCGGTTTGAACCCCAACCCAAAGGTCTCCAAATTCTTGGGCAAGGAAACAGGTTGGACAATCCCCTGAAGCTCAACCCCCAGGCCTTTTCCCGGCACAAACCCATTACCCAGCATTTCCGAAACCATCATGACCGTTGCGGAAGCTACCCTAGGGTGCTGAATGATCTCACCCTCAGAAATCTTGTTTACCGACACTGCATCGAAAACCTGGTAAACCCAGGGACCTTTGTCATCATTGGTCTCTATGAAGGGCACAATGGCGCTTCCCATGGTGCACGCAGTGTCCTCGCCGTGCAGTACGATCTCTTGTCTATCCCACTCGAACTTGACCATCTGATGCAGGGTGGAAGGTACTGCTTTAGCTGCGTGGATCCACGGTCGTCCCAACAGAAGGTTATAAGATACTGCGGCATCTAATACCTGGAACTCCATGGTAAACTGTACTGGACCGATGGTCAATTCAAGTACAATATCCCCCACGGTAGCTGTTCCATTTCCGTCAAATCCTCGGACGCAAATGCTATTCTTTTGGATTCTTCCGTGGTCGATCTTCAATTGGTTCAGGGTGGATAATGGACAAATATTGGCACTTGAGCCGTTATCCACCAATGCCCGAGTAACTGCCGAATCTTCACATTTGACAGTTAGGTAGAGAGCTTTATTATGCTCCGTGCCCTCCACTGGCAGATCATCATCTGAAAATGTTACCCTGTTCACCTCAAAAATTTTATTGGCAATCGTTTCCAGGTGATTTACAGAAATCTCGTTGGGCACATGAGCTTCATTCAGTATCTTCATCAGGGCCCGACGATGTTCATCTGAATGGATCAGTAATGATAACAGCGAGATCTGTGCTGGTGTTTTCTTCAATTGTTCGACCACGGAGTAATCCTGCACTTTCATCTTCTTCAAGAACTCCTCAGCTTCTTCTTCTGTCACAGGTTTCTTTGTTGTAGCTGGGTTGGGTCTTCTCAACTCCACTGGAGCAAAACACCGTCCTGATCGAGTTAGTCCCTGCGCCTCACAACTATCCTCCTCCACTGGTTTTCCCCTGTACATCACCACTGCCTTCTCATACTTCCAAGGCACGGCCTTGCTATCAATCATGGGCAATTGGACTACCGGCTTTATGGTGACCAATTCCCTGCATACCCCTTTCAACACAACTGCGGGTGTAGGTGGTGTCCCTGATATTACCAATTTGACTGGCTTCGGTTTCTTTGTTGCGGTGGACGGACTCTTTCCCAATATCACCACTGGCTTGACTCCTTCCCCTTTCAAATGTACCCCTAGTCTTCCGCCGGTCGATTCTTCTTTCGGAGCGGCCTGGATCATCATCTCTGTCTGTGAAGGCTTCCTCGGCTCTCCTCCCTTATACACCAACTCGATCATGTGAGCCTCGTGGTGTGTTGGCAATGGGTTCTGGTTGATGTTAAGTGCCTCCGGCGTCTGGACCTCGATCTTGTTGGCATCAATAAGATCTTGTATTGCATGCCTCAATCTCCAACATTTTTCGATATCATGCCCCAGCATCCCTGAGCAGTACTCACAGCTTATCGATCGGTCCAAATTTTGGGGTAAGGGATTTGGCAATCTAGGATCAACAGGATTTAATAAACCCAACTGCCTCAACTTGTGGAACAAGGCAGTATAAGTTTCTCCCAACTCAGTAAAGGTTCTTTGCCTCTGCAGTCTTTCATTTCTGGAAGTCGGATTTCCTTTGAAACAAATCCCTGGAGGGTTCCTGTAGGCTATTGGCGGTGGATAGGTTTTTTGTGGTGGTGGGTAGGTATTATGTGGAGGTGGGTATGTATTGTGGGGAGTTGGCGCGCGCTATTGTGGGCGAACCGGAGGTTGGGTGTATGTCTGGGCTTGATGGACGGTGAAATGTTGTTCTTGTGGTGGGTAGTAGGGTTGTGGAGGGTAATTTGGAGTGTGTGGGTAGTTTAGATGACGGGGTCTGGGTTGGTAATGAGGGGAAGGACCTCTAGATCTGGACCAATTGCCGGCCTCTATTGTCGTGACCTCCTCTCTCCTTTTCTTTCCGAGCGCACCTCCCGCGCCGCTCTGAATGGCCTGAGTCGTTGCCTTGATTGCTGAGTAACTCAGGATCTTATTGGACTTAAGTCCCTCTTCTATCATTCCTCCCATTTTCACCACTTCATTGAATGATTTGCCAACTGACGTCACCAAGTGACCGAAGTAAGTTGGCTCGAGAGTTTGTAGAAAGTAATCCACCATTTCTCCCTCTCTCATTGGGGGATCAACTCTGGCTGCCTGTTCTCTCCATCGGAACCCAAATTCCCGAAAGCTCTCTCTGGGTTTCTTCTCAAGCTTCAGCAATGTGAGACGGTCTGGGACTATCTCAAGGTTGTATTGGAAGTGTCCTGCAAAAGCCTGTGCCAAGTCATCCCAGGTGTACCACCTTCTCGGATCTTGTCTTGTATTCCACTCCAGTGCCGACCCGCTCAAACTCTGGCCAAAGTAAGCTATCAATAGCTCATCTTTTCCCCCTGCTCCCCTCATTTTGCTACAAAAGCCCCGTAGATGTGCCATAGGATCGCCATGTCCTTCGTACAAATCGAACTTGGTCATCTTGAACCTTGCTGGTAATTGAACGTCAGGGAAAGGGCATAGATCCTTGTAGGCCACACTAACCTGGTTGCCTAACCCGTGTATGTTCCTGAAGGACTGCTCCAGGCTTTTAAATTTCCGCATCACTTCGTCCTGCTCTGGGATCTTAGCTGGCTTTTCAATCTCTGCCGGGACCTCAAAGTGGGGATTATAGGTATGTGGCTCGGGTGCTTTGAATGTGAGTTCAGGGGGGTAATATTGTGTGTCGTGAGCCTGAAACAGTGGCTCACTGGATGATCTGTGCAATGGGGCTGGGGGAGGTGCCACAAAGACGGGAACATTTGGTGGAGGAGGGTTTTGACTGGGTGGTGGAGCTTGGGGATCATAGGCCTCTCTTCCCTGATAGTAGTGATGGCTTGGGAAACTCGTTGAAGGGCCGGTGGAGGGGTATTCCGGCGTGTGTACTGGTTGGAGGGTAGGAGTAACGGGTAGTTCCTGCCCCTTCTGGGCTCTAGCTAAGGCTATCTGCATCTCATTCATTTCCAACCTCATTTTTTCCATTTTCTCTAGGGCTTCCTTCAGCATCTGATTGGCTGTCTTTTCTGACTCAACGCCGTTGTCTGACCCAGTCATGCTTTCTGGTATAGGACCTTTCGATCTTGTTTGATAATGGTACGGTGCCAGTACGCTCTAACAAACTAACTGGTATTGATTGGAAAAACAACAAACTTGTTAGTGTTAGAGTCTTAACAGATATTGTAATTGCACGTTGGGGGATGCAATGTTCTTAGGCAATTAACCATTTCTAACATGCTTTTGCTCTGACTGCATGCATCATTCCGGTTTATTTTATTTGGTGCCTCTTTCGAGTGTTTCAGGGACCTTCCTTTTCTTCTTCTCTTTTTTTTTAGAATTAAAGTCGAATCCTATATAGATTGCCTACGTATCGTGGCCCCGCACGAATCAGACCAGGTGTAGTTCATGCATCCGAAAAATAAATACCCATTTTTCTATTACCCAAATATGTTATTACAAACTGTGTTTTGAAAGAAAACAAAACGAAATACAGACTCTACATTTAAAAATGTTTGAAGAGAACATAGAGGTAAACAACAGACTCTGAAAAACAAACAAGTGCAAACTTGAACTAGGGACACATTAAAGATTTCAACTTAGGTACTCGCGAGGCATCATTCGGCCTTTTCGCGGGTTTTGGTGTAAGACCCCTCTACAAGCTCTTCAACTCATTCATGATCTGGTGGACGTAGCCCATGATGGAGGCAAGAAGGGTATCACGAGGTATTTGCTCACATGTTAGGCATCTCATGTAGATGTAGTGCCCAATATCATCAATCCTTCCCCGGATGTTATCCCTTTCCCTGAACAGTTGTTCTATTTGCCGGTTCTTTAGCCCCAGCATTTGAGCATTGTCAGCGAGTCGATCCTGAAACCTCTCCATTCGTTTTTCCATTATGGCCATCAAATCATAACAGCGCCTTCTGTCTGCCCGGGCATCTCGGGCTTGTTTAAAGACCTGCTCCTGAAGAGTGGAGTTTGTCTCTCTTAATAGTCCCATGCTTATTTCAGAATCCCCTATGACTTGTTTTTTCCCACCTGACCCGCATTCTTTCTATGCAAGCCTCAGATCTCTTCAAGTCCTCTCGGCTTTTGCCGACTTGATTTCTCAGCTCTGTTATCAACCTTTCATTAGAGCGACGTTTCTGGCGGTCGTTGTTACTCTTACTGACTTGGCGAATTCGAGCTTTTAGTGCCTGGTTTTCTTTGGTTAATTTATTCTTTTCACCCTGTTCCGAGGCGACTTGCATGCGGTTCTCAAATATAAGCCTTTCAACTTGTTGCTTCAGCTTCCCGATTTCAACCCGGTAACCTTTTTCTCTTGCCAACCAACCCCACTGCTCTTGCGAATCATCCTTAAATTGTTGTACATGAGCTCTTTTAGCAGGTCTCGGATGAATCTGGAACCTTTTACCGAACCAAGCATTGTATTTTGGGTCTACCTCGCCCTTAGCCAATTCTCGAACCATAGTCTTGGGCTCCAGGAATCTACATTCGTGCCACAACTTTCTAATTTTTTCTTCGAGGAATACGACTCCTGGGCTTAATTCAATGGCGTGCTTGCTTAGATCTTCATCAGTGGGAATTACCTGAAATCTTCCTAGCTGGCGCAATACGCGATGAGGAGCATATGGTTGGATACTACGCACTCCTATCAAAAGAATGTGACATTCCTCGGCCGACGTGTATATCACCTCAGTATCAGGCAACCACCCAAATGCCCATTCAATTTGGTCGGCCGTCATTGAACTTAATCGTGCAAGCCATGCTTCGACACCTTCGGGGAATACAACACCTATCATCCGTTTTTCACAACCACTGATACAGTTTTTTCCGGTCAACCCGTGATTCATGTATCCTACTCGGTGACAGAGGTGCTCTTGCATCCACAACTGGAGTAACAAATTGCATCCCTGGAAGAAATTGCCTCCCTCTCGGCATATAGTCAAGGCTCGGTAGATTTCGGACAAAACCAAAGGGACCACAGTACTGTTAGTTTTTTTTATTGCAACATCAGCCATCCCTACAAGGCCTATCTCTATTTTCTTATCTTCGCGGGGACAAACCATGATTCCCAAGAAGGCTGTTATGAATGCCAAAGTACGTCTTGCCTCCCACTTGTTTCTGTCCCCACCATAAGTTAGTTCGAGGTTCGGTTCTTCGAAACCCTGAGGAGTACCATACCGCTGATATAAGAATTGAAGAGCACAATAACCTTTCGACAAATCGTCATCTTGCACCTTCCGACTAATGTGTAGCAAATTCAAAAACCCATGTGGAGATACTAGTCTAGGAGAAAACAAATATTGCCCCCTCAATTTTCCATCCAAACCTGCATAACCCGCAATCTCCTCTAATGTAGGTGTAAGCTCAAAGTCTGCAAAGTGGAATACATTATGGGTTGGATCCCAGAATGGTATTAAAGCTTCAATGACATCCGTCCTTGGCTTGATATCTAACAGACTGACGAGGCCTCCCAAAATTCTTTCCACTATTTTCTTACTATCATTTCCCAAATCATTCCACCACATGTGGAGCTGCAGAGGGACCTTGCTAAAGACTGAGAACGATTCGATTTGATTTGTGCTCATCCTGCACATTTATTAAGGTGATTAAGAAAGAAAAAGAAAACTTTTATTCGACTAAAAAATAAAACTATTTATATGTTGTTTTGTGTGTTTTCAAATTGGGAAAAATAAAAAACTTGATTTTCAAACACGACCTTTCAGCACTTCGGAAGCGAAGATTTTAAGGTTGTGTAGTCTACCGGTCAAAATCCTAAAAGAATGACCCAAGAGGTGGTTGTTTATGCAAAGTCAGCCTTCCGGCGTCCCTTTCGGGAACATTCGGCTATTTATGACAAAACAGCATCACCTGACTTATTTATGACTCTTTTTATTGTTTTTCAAATTAGATAAATCAATATTGCAAACACGGCCTTTCAACGTCTCGGGGACGAAGATTTTTAAGGCTGTGTGGGTCAACTGGACCAAATCTTAAAAAATGACCCAAAGGTGGTTGTTTATGCAAAGTCATCCTTCCGGCGTCCCTTTCGGGAACATTCGGCTATGTTTTGACAAAACAGCGTCACCCGACTTCTTTATGACAGAATTAAAATTTTGACATGTTTTTTTTTATTATTTATTTGTTTATGGCTATTTTAGCAAAAGGTGGGGTTGGACCCGATGAGGGTTGCCTACGTATCTCACATCCGGTGAGAATCAAACCCGCGTAGTTCGGGCGAATTAACCGCACCATTTTAAAAATAGGATTCTTTTTTCATTTTTATTTTTGACATTTCATAAGCAAAAATATAAAAAAACTACTTTTTAAAACAAGACCCCCCCTTTTTTTTCAACAGACAACCTATTTTCCAATTAAAAAAAATCTTTTTTTTGACAAACAATATAACAGCCTATTTTTCAAACCAAAAAAAAACAACTCTTTTTCTTTTTTTTTTCTTTGCTCTTTTTTCTTTTTTTTTTTAAGTAAAACAAACCAAAAAATAAATTTTTTTTTATTTTCCAGAGTTCTGACAGTACTTGGGCATTGTTTTTTCAAAACCATTAGTTAACTCTCCAACTGCTATTTTTCTCTTTTTCTTAATTTTCTAACATTCCCAAAATTCAATAAACCGGTCAACATCCAGGCCAGAGCAAATAAATGCACATAAAACAATTAGGATGCATCAGGATGGTCTTTCCGTTTCAGGTTGCTAGCCCTAGACGGACCCAACCCCCGTGTTGAGTCCCCTAGGTCAAAATGCACATGAAGCAAACAAGCATTCCTACCAGGGATCTGGCATGAGGCTGAGTTATTCTAGGTTCAAAACCTGGGTGTTTGTTCTAGACCTGGCTTACCCGAGCGGACAACTCGAGCCGAGGAGGAGGCGGCAGTCCGGCAATATAGAAGCTTCACCGGCTTTGCGACTTATCCAAACCTCGTTCTAAATTGGGACTTGACACTAGACAGAAAAGAAGTCGTACACCGTACACCCTTCTTCACAATTCAAAAGACTCAGAGAGGAGATGAGTTTCAGCACAACTTATATACAGTTCACAAAATATCAAAGCAGTAAAAGCAGTTAGTTAGCACAGTATGCACATATCATGTAACAAAATCTGATAAAGCTGAATACAACAATTATTCCAAGCTCAAATTCTGAACCCTGAACCAGAGATTCTGGGTTATAATTCCCCAGCAGAGTCGCCAGAGCTGTCACACCTCCTTTTTCCGCCCCCGCGAGGGGTGAAGAAGTTTTTCCAATTAAAGGACAATCGAAACGGGATTTGTTTATTTATTTCAGAGTCGCCACTTGGTAGATTTAGGGTGTCCCAAGTCACCAATTTAATCCCGAATCGAGGAAAAGAATGACTCTGTTTAACAGTCCGCGAACCAGAAATCCGGATAAGGAATTCTGTTAACCCGGGAGAAGGTGTTAGGCATTCCCGAATTCCGTGGTTCTAGCACGGTCGCTCAACTGTTGTGTTTAGCTATTATCTGATTTTTACATGAATAACCTGTGTGTTGATTCTACTTTTTATTGCTTTTACATATACATATTTATTCGAGAGAGTGAACGATGTTTAAAGTATGTTTTCGGATTGCGCCGCATCACATGAACCCGCAATCTTAGGCATACTCTATTCAACGTCTTAGGATTTGGATTCGGGCCGCATAAAATGCCCACCCATATTTAGGAATGTAATTTACTAAAGCCGCGCTTAAAGATTCTAGCGCGTTATTATCTTTTAGGAGGGCCGTGAAATTCGCTAAACGGCCCTTCCCGACTTCTAAAAAATTTCTTAAACCTTTACTGAGGGTCCTGCAAATTTTATTATTATTTTATTATTATTATTATTTGTTTTTGTTTGACGAAGCTCGTCTCATTTATTTATTTTTTATTTTTTATTTTTTTAAAAAACACTACATTTCTGTTTTTATTTTTGTCTCTAAATAAAAAAAAATCCTGGTTAATTACATGCTGGAAAAACCGTAACTTATTTAATTAATAGATTACAACAGATGCTAACGAAAAATTGTACTCGAACTTGTAAAAAAAATGGAAAATTGCTGCTTATCATGATCTACCCCATTAATCTAACAAAATTGACAGGTTCATGTTATATCAGCGCATGACCATTTATACAATTCCTTCTCTTTTCAGTCCAATTATACAAAAAAATTAAAACAGTTCACAAAGAAAAAAAAACTAAATAGACCAAATTGTCTACTATCTACTTTATTGAAGCTGTTGGATTTTTATTATTGCATTTCAACTTCAAAGCTATAACACTACAAGATTCGAATGTGTACCTGGAATTCGAATTACAATAAGAAAGAAAAGAGGTCAGGAGCAACAATGTACAGCAGTAGCGCAACAACAGAATCCCACAGCAAATAACAACAATAAAAACCAACAATAACCAATGTAACAATGGTCTGAGCCAAACTGAAAAACCCCGGAAAGCCTGACTGAAAATCAGTAGCACTAAACGCAATCCACAGAGGCAGTAACAAAGTTCTGATTTCAGTAGTAAAGAAAAGGACCTCACTTTCAATTTTTAGCTCTTAAAGACTGACTTTTAATTCTGAAAAATTAGCCTATTTCTCACTTTGAAGTTCTGAAAAACATTTCTTCTCTACATTTTCCAGTCCCCTTCTCTATATCAACTCCTCCTATTTATAGGCTAGAACTAAACATTATTTATTCAAAGTTTTCACTTTCAGCCTGTATATTCCCTCCCATGTGCATCTATACACTTTTATCATTAATCTCATGCTTATTTTCTGATTTTCCACCCTTAAAGATACCAGACAGGGTGTATTCTGCACTACTAATTTCCTTTTCATTAAATAATTCATTAATTTAATTATACACTAAATATTCAACTGGCAGACTACTAACACTAAACATTTTAAATCTTTTAACAACCAAAAATACCCCTGAAAATCCCCTATTATTATTGTCTTACCCTCACTCTTAGCAATCTGTATTTAAACCTCTTTGATTTACAACTACACCAAATCACTACACAGCTACAACCAATCCTTAAGTCAAATTCACACAAAAGATTCAAGTATCAAAACAGACCTAAGAAGTGATTCATGTTGTATTCGTCCAAACAAAGCAGTCATAAACTAACTATTCGACGAAGTTGTTCAAATCGAAGGTAGCTTATAACGCACACTCAAACAAACAGAAGAAAAACCTTGACCAAATAAAAGGTCTTGAAGAAGAAGGAGAACTAACGAACAAGACAAGATTTACAAAAATAAACACTTTAAACAAAGATTCAATAATCCGAAAAATAGAACGAACAAAACAAGATTACGAACAACACTTAAAACCAAAAACCCTAACGGAAAATAAATCAAATGAACTAAATAATCTTGAAAGAAAAATCTAAAACTTGAACGAACCCAAGTCGAACTCGGAGTTGAACTATTGGAGGTCGAACGGACTGTTTTGTGGACGTTGAAAAAGGACAAAGCAGAAGCTGGACGTTTGGACTGTGGCAGATTAGCATGGAGGGGCGGGGGTGTCATGAGGAGTAGCAGCGGCAGCAGCTGGGGTCGCTGCTGCCATGGTCGACGTGACAGTGGCTGGGTTTGGTCGTGAGGAACAGCAGCGGGTGGTGGTGAGGAGCAGTTGGGCAGCGGGGTTTGGTGGTGAGCTGCAGCGGCATCGCGAGCAGTGGGGTGGTGGTGAGCAGCAGCGGCGTCGCGAGCAGTGGGGTTTGATCTAGCAGCTGGGGTGGTGTTTGAGGGGTAATGGTCGAGGGGGGGCAGTTGGGTTGTTTGGACGTGAAGAAGGCGACGGGGGTGGTCGACTGAAGCAACAGCAGCAACGAACAGCTGCTGCTCGACGGGATGGGGTGGCGATGGCGACGCAGCAGCAGTGTTGCTGGGGAAGCTGAAGGCGAGCGAGTCGTTTTGGACATGAAAGAAGAGGAAGCAATGGGCTAGCTCGTTTCTTTTTTTTTTTTCTTCTTCTTCAAAGGCAGAAGAAGAAGATGAACAATACATTCTCTTTCTCTTTTTTTCAAATCCCCTTTCTCCTTTTTTCCTTGTCCGTGTATCCCCCTTTTTCTTTTAAAATCTTCCGTGTAAGTCCAAAAGTGAGAGGCTCTCATGTGTAAAAAGCGTGGGAGACAAGTGTCTCAAAATATGATCCCATCGCATTGTGTTCCGTCCGTGTCCCCCACGCGTGTCCCCCATGTGTGGTGGGCTCGGATTATTACGGGCTAGGTCCGAAAATTAGGCCTAAAAACGGGTAGTTTGAACCCAAATATTATTCTTTGTCCAGACCCGAGAATAGAACACGATGTTATTCAATTAATCCTATGCAAGCGAAATAACTACATAAATACGACTAAAACAAACTATTTTTTAAAATAGCTACAAAGCATAAATAAAACTATTTTTGTCATTTTCGTTTTTTATATAAAGATAAAATATAAAGTACTATGTTTTGTATTTTTCAAGATTAAAATGGCTACAAAACGTTAATAACTCTTTTTTTTGTAATTTTCGGAATTATACAACGATAAAAATATAAAGTACTATTTCTATATTTTTAAGTTTAAAATGACTACAAAACATTAATAAAACTATATTGTTTTATAATTTTCGAAATTATATAAAGTACAAAATAAGGTACTATTTTTTTGTATTTTATTTTCAAATTTATGGGAAATACACAAGCTAAAATTATATATATATATATTTTGTAATTTTTCTTTTGCGAAGAAATAAAGTAAAATAATCAAAATAGCTATATTAGACTCAATTCAAATATTAACGTTTTGTAGCCCTCTTTTTTTTTCTTTTTTTTGATAAAACTAAAATTCTAAATTGAGCTACAAACTAAATTAACTCCAAAAATACTAATTAAACTCCTAACAACAATTATCATACACAATTAAACACCAATTAAAACAAAATTGCATAATTTGACATTAAATGCTAACAATGCAAGATATTCCTATTTTTTTGTGACTTTCATTTTTGCAAAACAAACTTAATTAAATACTAAACGAAAAATGTGATATTTTTTTATATTTTTATTAATTAAAACAAATAAACATGCACTCATAAAAATACAAATAATTATACAAAATACCACAAAAACAACAAAAATTGCACACAAAGGAAAATTATTTTATTTTGAATTTTTGGGAGTAATTCTTTCATAGGGCAAAAATCACGTGCTTACATGCCAAATGTTCAATTTGCAAACCAAGACTCCTTGTTACACCGTGCTTAAAAGAAAACAAGAAGCTAGGCTAGACTACGGATCATAAGATCTCATCTATCTTTAACTTGTTCGTGTTGCCTTGCTTTCTTGTCGGCTTGTGCTTCTTCCGGTGCTTTTCTTCCGAGAAATTGGGGATGACACTGGCCTTTTGCTTTTTCTGATTACCAGTTTTCATCATTTTGTTCGGTCCGCTGAGGATATGGCTTCCTTCATTAAGCTTTTCGGTGGTTCCTCTGGGGATACAGCTTTCTTCATCGAATTTGTTATGCAGGGCATAATTTAATGTTCACAGGCCGCTTCTTTCAAGATGCGTCTTTTCTTTCTTTTGACTCATGCACTTGAATTTGTGCTGGGGCCTCTTGTTGCCACCTTCTGCTTTCCGGTGCTGGGGATTTGTATTGTTTCCTGCTGGGGATTCATGTTGTAACCTTCTGCCTTCCGGTGGGTTACTGATTTCAAAATCTGAAGTATAAGACTAAAAAGTATTCCTCTCGTTATACAGGTGGGCACTTGAATGCAAAAATATGAAATGTATGCCCGCATTATACTGGTGGGCGACCTAGGGCATGAAATGAAAAGACAGAAATGTATTCCCGCATTATACTGGTGGGTGACCTAGAACATGAAATGAAAAGACAGAAATGTATTCCCTCATTATACTGGTGGGCGACCTAGAACATGAAATGAAAAGACAGAAATGTATGCCCGCATTATACTGGTGGGCGACCTAGAACATGAAATTAAAATAGAAATGTATGCCCGCATTATACTAGTGGGCGACCTAGAACACGAAATGAAAAGACAGAAATGTATTCCCGCATTATACTGGTGGGCGACCTAGAACATGAAATGAAAGACAGAAATGTATTCCCGCATTATACTGGTGGGCGACCTGGAACATGAAAATGAAAAGACAGAAATGCATTCCCGCATTATACTGGTGGGCGACCTAGAACATGAAATGAAAAGACAGAAATGTATTCCCACATTATACTGGTGGGCGACCTAGAACATGAAATTAAAACAGAAATGTATGCCCGCATTATACTGGAGGGCGACCTAGAACATGAAATTAAAACAGAAATGTATGCCCGCATTATACTGGTGGGCGACCTAGAACACGAAATGAAAAGACAGAAATGTATTCCTGCATTATACTGGTGGGCGACCTAGAACATGAAATGAAAAGACAGAAATGTATTCCCGCATTATACTGGTGGGCGACCTAGAACATGAAATTAAAACATAAATGTATTCCCGCATTATACTGGTGGGCGACCTAGAACATGAAATGAAAAGACAGAAATGTATTCCCGCATTATACTGGTGGGCGACCTAGAACATGAAATGAAAAGGCAGAATTGTATTCCCGCATTATACTGGTGGACGACCTAGAACATGAAATGAAAAGATAGAAAATGTATGAATTTGTTTCCTCGTTCCTTCGAGAAAAATCTTTGGGACAACGGCAGAAAATATTCTGCCCCAGTTTTGGTGACCTGCCTTGTGGCGTGTCTTTCTGTCATCATCATCCTTTATTTTCCTGTAGAATCAAAGAAAATTTTGTTAGTTTTAACATGGTGAGTGATCTTGTCACTCCTGCTGGGGGATGATTTTCCATGTATCCCTTTCCCTTTCCCTTGCTCTGCACTCCTAAAACTGGTTGGGGATGAAGTTGCTTGCTGGGGATGATATGTCTGCTGGGGATGGTATTTTTGCTGGGGATGGTTTTCCATTTATCCCTTCCCCGCTCTTTTGTTTCAAAACAAGCTGTGGGAGTCCCTTTCAACCCCAAAACTACTCCCTTAAAAGTTTATTTTATAACAGGCGGCGGATTAATTCTCTCTTCCTCCTTCCCCCTTTCTGTGTGTATTACCATCTCGGATCTTGGTCCGTGATCTATCGCAGTTCTAGCTGGGGATATTCTTGGAAATTGACCCACAAGTCCTTCAACCATCGTTTTTCGCCTTTCTCTATGTTCTCCTTAACTTTCTAGGCTAGTTTGTCATTTGATTTTGTGACAAATGCCTTTTGTCCTATTGCCTTGGCTTTGGCCTGTGGCTTTCGCATTTGCTTTGCACCATTTTGGCCCCTAGTAGTAAACTCTGAAAAGTCCTTCTCAAAACAATTTTCTAGAAAAGTCTTTTTAAACAAAGAAATGAAAAAGATAGAAAAGAGAAAAAATCTTTCTGAACAGATGCTGGGGAAGAAGAAAAGGACAGAACTTATCTGGACGGTATGACTGGTCCCAACGATCATGTTGTGCATTACGGATTATTCGACCCAGTCTATTGTATCAATCAATCTTCCTGATGGTCTTACTTGCTGGGGATAAACAGGTGCCCATCTCGTGCGAATGCGGCTCCTTTTTGTTGATCTATCTTGTCGCCTTATAGTGCCTTTCGAGGGGTTTTCACTAATAAGACTCTCTCCTTTATCTCAGCTCTCGTCGCCTTATGGTGCCCATGAAGGTTTTCACCGATAAGACTCTCTCATTTTATTTTCCAGCGGGGAATTGGAGCTACCGATATGACCCTCTCTTTAAGAGATGTTTTTCGGCTATCAATTCATTTCCAGTTTATGATCCCCTTCTTTGCTGGGGTTTAGTGTATTATTCTCGATTTTTATTTGCCCGACTTGGCACCTCTCGAATATTGATCTGGAGGTCTTTTTGGACATTGATGATGGTTTTTGTGTGGGTTTAAAGAAAGGCTATCAAAAATTCAAAAATAACTTCGACGGGTGAAACACTACAACTCTTGGAATCAACCCTTTTTGAAACTTCAAAACATAATTCATGTCCCAGTTTTTTTTCCTGCTTGGGGATTTTTATATTTACACTATTGTGGAGCTATGCACATTATGCACACTATGAACACTACGGTGCACTATGACCAAGCCGTGAGGCGCCTACGTATCCTCTTTGAGGAATCAGGTCAAACGTAGTTCCTACTTCCTCTATTTTCTTATGACCTTTATCTTGTCTTTGTTTCTCTTTTATTTTCTCTTTTCTCTTTTTTTCTTTTTTTTCATATATATTTTTTCCGTAGTGATTCCAAAAGAGGGGTATGAAAGAATAACTAAGGCTCAAAGGGGGGAGCAAAGGTTAAAAGTGTTTGGATAGAAGAAAGAATTGCCTCCGTCATTTCATTATCCAATAAGCACCAAGTACAAGCAAACGAACCAATAACTATCATAATCAAAGAAATTACGCATAGTATCTTTTGACTGCATCAGAATTGATAGTCATGTCGACGCATCTTCCTTCAATATCTGCTAGACATAAAGCGTCGTTGGACAACACTCTGGTCACGACATAAGGCCCTTGCCAATTTGGGGCGAACTTGCCTTTTGCTTCGATCTAAGGCGGGAGGATCCGTTTCAATACTTGCTGCCCTACTTCGAATTTTCTGGGGCGCACCTTCTTATTGTATGCCCTCGCCATTCTTTTCTGATACAACTGGCCATAACACACTGCTGCCAATCTTTTTTCATCTATTAAGTTCAGCGACTCTAGTTGAGCTTTGACCCATTCATCGTCGTCAATCCCGACTTCAGCGACAATTCGGAGGGATGAAATTTTGACCTCTGCTGTTATTACTGCTTCGGTTCCGTATACCAATAAATAAGGAGTTGCACCTATGGAAGTTCGGACTGTAGTGCGATAACCCAATAAGGCAAAGGGTAATTTCTCATGCCATTGTCTAGATCCTTCTACCATCTTCCTCAGTATCTTCTTGATGTTCTTATTGGTTGCTTCAACTGCTTCGTTCGCCTTGGGACGATATGGGGTGGAATTACGGTGTGTAATCTTAAACTGTTGGCATACCTCTCTCATCAAATTGCTGTTAAGATTTGCACCATTATCTGTGATGATCACTTTTGGGACCCCAAACCTACAAATGATATGGGAGTGAACAAAATCCACCACTGCCTTCTTGGTTACCGACTTGAATGTTTTAGCTTCAACCCACTTGGTGAAGTAGTCGATGGTCACCAGAATGAACCTGTGGCCGTTGGTCGCTGCCGGCTCAATAGGCCCAATGACATCCATGCCCCATGCAACAAATGGCCATAGCGCTGACATTGTATGCAATTCTGTTGGCGGAGAATGAATCAGATCTACGTGTATCTGACATTGATGGCATTTCCTCATGAAATTGATACAATCATGCTCCATAGTGATCCAATAATATCCTGCTCGACGAATCTTCTTTGCCAATACATATCCGCTCATATGTGGCCCACAAACTTCAACATGCACTTCTGCCATAATTGTCGTGGCTTGACCGGCGTCTATACATCTTAGCAATCCCAAGTCTGGGGTTCTTCTGTACAACACTCCTCCACTGAGGAAGAAACCATTTGACAAACGCCGAAGGGCTCTTTTTTGGTCTCCAGTGGCCTGCTCCGGATATATCCCCATTTTGAGGTACTCCTTTATGTCATAAAATCATGGCTCGCCATCTACCTCCTCCTCTACCGCGTTGCAATAAGCATGCTGATCACGAACCTGAATGTGCAACGGGTCAACATACATTTTGTCGGGGTGGTGCAACATTGATGCTAAGGTGGCCAATGCATCGGCAACCTCATTATGAACTCTCGGGATATGTCTGAATTTCACTGATCGAAATCGCTTGCTCAGATTGTGCAAGCATTGTCGATATGGTATGAGTTTCAAATCCCGTGTTTCCCACTCACCCTGAATCTGATGTACCAGGAGGTCCGAGTCTCCCAAGACCAAAATGTCCTGGACATCCATGTCTGCAGCTAGTCGCAAACCCAAAATGCATGCTTCATACTCTGCCCTATTGTTGGTACAATAGAAGTGTAGTTGAGCATTAACAGGGTAGTGACGTCCTATTTCAGAAATGAGTATTGTTCCTATTCCAACCCCTTTTGCGTTTGCGGCTCCATCAAAGAAAAGCTTCCAGCTTGGTTCCTCGGGTAATTCCAGCTCACTTGTATGCATTACTTCCTCGTCTGGGAAATACGTCCTCAAAGGCTTGTATTCTTCATCAACGGGATTCTCAGCCAAGTGATCGGCCAGCGCTTGGGCTTTCATGACCGTCCTCGTCACATAGACAATATCAAACTCAATGAGCAAAATTTACCATTTTGCTAACCTCCCTGTAGGCATAGGTTTCTGGAAAATGTACTTTAATGGATCCAGACGTGAAATGAGATAAGTAGTATACGAGGACAGGTAGTGTTTCAACTTCTGAGCCACCCAAGTTAGGGCGCAACATGTTCTCTCGAGCTGAGTGTACTTGACCTCATACATTGTGAACTTCTTGCTAAGATAATAAATGGCCTGCTCCTTCCTTCCTGTAATGTCGTGTTGCCCCAACACGCAGCCAAATGAATTCTCCAGGACCGTCAGATAAAGAATTAATGGTCTCTCTGGCTCAGGTGGAACCAACACAGGTGGATTGGACAGATACCCTTTGATCTGGTCGAAAGCCTCTTGACACTCCGTCGTCCAATCTACTGCAGCATCTTTCTTCAACAGCCGAAATATGGATTCACAAGTCGCCGTTAGTTGAGCGATGAACCTGCTGATATAATTTATTCTTCCCAATAGACTCATTACCTCCATTTTGTTCTTTGGTCCAACTCAATACCCCGTCGACTGACGATGAATCCTAACAGCTTTCCTGATGGAACCCCGAAGGCACATTTGGCCGGGTTGAGCTTAATATCGTACCTTCAAAGTCTTTGAAAGAACCTCCTTAAGTCCGCTACATGGTCTTCCTGACGCCAAGACTTTATGATCACATCATCTACGTACACTTAAATTTCTCTGTGTATCATGTCGTGAAACACAATAGTCATTGCTCGCATGTACGTCGCCCTAGCATTCTTCAATCCTAATGGCATTACCCGGTAGCAGTAAGTTCCCCATGGTGTAATGAAAGCCATCTTTTCCGCATTTTCTTCGTCCATTAAGATCTGATGATATCCTTCATAGCAGACCACAAAGGATCCGATCTCGCGCCCAGCGCAATTATTGATCAGGATATGGATGTTGGGCAATGGAAAATTATCCTTAGGACTTGCTTTGTTGAGACTGCGGTAGTCGACACATACCCTGATTTTTCCATCCTTCTTCGGCACTGGTACCACATTGGCCAACCAATCGGGATATCGAGTGACCCGAATAACCTTCGCCTGCAGCTGCTTAGTCACCTCTTCTTTGATCTTCACACTCATCTCTGTTTTAAACTTCCTCAGTTTTTGCTTGACCGGAGGGTATGCCGGGTCAGTGGGCAATTTGTGAACCACTAGATCGGTGCTTAATCCCGGCATATCGTCATATGACCATGCAAAGACATCTTTAAACTCCATGAGGTTTTTGATTAATTCCTCCCTGATGTTTGGCTCAATGTGGATGCTGATTTTGGTTTCTCTGACATTGTCTGCATCCCCTAGATTTACAGCCTCGGTGTCATTTAGATTAGGCTTGGGTTTCTCTTCAAATTGGCACAATTCTCGGTTTATTTCTTCGAAGGCTTCATCCTCGTCATATTCAAACTCATCGTCACAATCGATCTCTTGTATCATTAAGTCGGAGTCAGATTGATTTATTAGACTAGGTCGAAGATCTGCTGTGCATGCCATGTCATTAGAACCAGTAAAAAGAGAACTGTTCAGAAAGAAGAAAAAAAAGAACAAAACAAAATTAAAATGAGACAAGAGAAGAGAATTTTATTTAAAATGTGGGATAACAGGGTTCACACTTAAATAAAATGAGATTTGGATTACACCCTGGAATAATCCGAAAACAAGAAAGCAAAAATCAAAGCCTACTACCAGGACTCCCCCCGGATATGAAGAGGAGTAACCGTCCAATTGTTGGTTTTGGCCTCAGGCCCCACAAACTGTATGTCTGCTCCGCTGGAACCCTCTCCAACTTCTACCATATCGACATCAGCGAATAGTCTTTCGAAGCTCTGATTCAAATCCTCGTCTATCCCAATCAATGGTCCGAGAGTTTCCGGGATCGGTGACCCCTTGGCACTTGTTTTAACAAAGGATCTTGAGAGACGCGGAACGGGTTTGGGAAGAAACTAAACTCTCTTCTTCATTTTCCGCGCTCGCTTTACATCTGCCGCAGTCGGTTTGAACCCCAATCCAAAGGTCTCCAAATTCTTGGGCAAGGAGACAGGTTGAACAATCCCCTGAAGCTCAGCCTCCAGGCCTTTCCTGGCACAAACCCATTACCCAGCATCTCTGAAACCATCATGACCGTTGCGGAAGCTACCCTAGGGTGCTGAATGATTTCACCCTCGGGAATCTTGTTTGCCGACACTGCATCAAAAATCTAGTAAACCCAGGGACCTTTGTCATCATTAGTCTCTATGCAGGGCACAATGGCGCCTCCCATAGTGCACGCAGTGTCCTCCCCATGTAACACGACATCTTGTCTGTCCCATTCGAACTTGACCATTTGATGCAAGGTGGATGGCATCGCTTTGGCCGCGTGGATCCATGGTCGTTCCAACAGAAGGTTATAAGATACCGCAACATCTAATACCTGGAACTCCATGGTAAACTGGACCGGATCGATGGTCAACTCAAGTATAATATCCCCCACGGTGGTTGTTCCACTTCCGTCAAATCCTCGGACGCAAATGTTGTTCTTGTGGATTCTTCCGTGGTCGATCTTCAACTGGTTCAAGGTGGATAATGGACAAATATTGACACTTGAGCCGTTATCCACCCATGCCCGAGTAACTACCGAATCTTCATATTTGACAGTCAAGTAGAGAGCTTTATTATGTTCCGTGCCTTCCACTAGCAGATCATCATCAGAGAATATTACCCTGTTCACCTGAAAGATTTTGTTGGCAATCGTTTCAAGGTGGTTTACTGAAATTTCGTTAGGCACATGAGCTTCATTCAGTATCTTCATCAGGGCCCGACGATGTTCATCTGAATGGATCAGTAATGATAGCAGCGAGATCTGGGCCGGTGTTTTCTTCAACTGTTCGACCACAGAGTAATCCTGCACTTTCATCTTCTTCAAGAATTCCTCAGCTTCTTCTTCTGACACAGGTTTCTTTGTTACTGCTGGGTTGGACCTTCTCAACTCCACTGGAGCAAAACACCGTCCCGATCGAGTCAGTCCCTACGCCTCACAACTATCCTCCTCCACTTGCTTTCCCTTGTACATTACCACTGCCTTTTCATACTTCCAAGGCACGACCTTGCTATCAGTCATCGGCAATCGGACTACCAGTTTTATGGTGACCAGCCCTCTGCAGACCCCTTTCACAACAACTACAGGTGGGGATAATGTCCCTGACACCACCAATTTGGCTGGATCTGGTTTCTTTGTTGCGGTGGACGGATTCTTCCCTAGTATTACCACTGGCTTGATATGTTCCCTCCTCAACTGCACCCCTACTTCCCCACCGGTCGATTCCTCTTTCGGAGCGGCTTGGATTGTCATCACTGTCTGTGAGGGTTTCTTTGGCTCTCCTCCCTCGTATACCAACTCGATCATGTGAGCTTCGTGGTGTACTGGCAATGGGTTCTGGTTGATGTTGGGTGCCTCCGGCATCTGGACTTCAAGCTTGTTGGCATCAATAAGATCTTGTATTGCATACCTCAACTTCCAACACTTTTTGGTATCATGCCCCAGCATTCCTAAGCAGTACTCACAGCTTATTGATTGGTCCAAATTTTGGGGTGGGGGATTTGGTCCTCTAGTTTCTATAGGACTCACCAAACCTAATTGCCTCAATTTGTGGAACAAGGCGGTGTAGGTTTCTCCCAACTCAGTAAAAGCTCTATGTCTCTGTAGCCTGTCATTTCTAGCAGCTTGATTTCCTCGAAAGCTTGCCCCTGGAGAGTTTCTGTATGCCCTTGGTGGAGGATAGGTGTTTTGGGGTGGAGGGTAGGTGTTTTGTAGTGGTGCATATGTGTTTTGGGGAGCCGGCGCGCGCCATTGCGGGCGAACCGGAGGCTGAGTGTATGTTTGGGCTTGGTGCACGGAGACATGTGGTTCTTAAGGTGGATAGTAGTGTTGTGGCGAGCTGTATGGATAATTTGGCCTGTGGGGTCTGGGTTGGTTGTAGTATGGTTTGCCGGACCTGGACCAACTGCCTGCCTCAACCGTGGCGACTTCTTCTTTCTTACTCCTTCCCAGCGCACCTCCCGTGCTACTCTGAATAGCCTGGGTCATTGCCTTGAGTGCTGAGTAATTCAGGATTTTATCAGACCTCAGCCCCTCCACGATCATAACCCCTATCTTTACTACTTCATTGAAGGATTTTCCAACCGTCGTCACCAAGTGACCAAAGTAAGTTGGATCCAGCTTTTGCAGGAAGTAGTCCACCATTTCTCCCTCTCTCATGGGAGGATCAACCCTGGCTGCCTGTTCTCTCCAGCGAAAACCAAACTCACGAAAGCTTTCCCCAGGCTTCTTTCCGGTCCTCGGCAATGTGAGACGGTCGGGGACTATCTCGAGATTGTATTGAAAGTGACCCGCGAAAGCCTGCGCTAGATCATCCCAAGTGTACCATCTGCTGGAATCCTGCCTGGTATACCATTCCAATGCCGATCCACTCAAGCTTTGACCGAAATAAGCTATCAGTAGCTCATCTTTGCCGCCTGCCCCTCTCATTTTGCTACAAAAGCCCCGCAAATGTGCCATGGGATCACCGCTCCCTTCATATAAATCAAACTTAGGCATCTTGAACCCAGTCGGGAGTTGGACGTCCGGGAAAGGGCATAGATCCTTGTAGGCCACGCTGACCTGGTTGCCCAATCCATGCAGGCTCCTGAAGGATTGCTCCAGGCTTTTGAACTTCCTCATTACATCATCTTGCTCTGGGACCTTAACCGGCTTTTCAATCTCCTCTGGTACCTCCAAGTACGGATTATAGGTATGGGGTTCTGGTGCATTGAATGTGGGTTCAGGGGGATAGTACTGCGTATCGTGAGCCTGAAACAACGGCTCGCTGGTTTATCTTTGCAGGGTGGCTGGTGTGGGTCCCATAAAGGTGGGAACATTTGGTGGTGGGAAAGGTTGATGGGGTGGTGGAGCTTGGGAATCATGGGGGCTTCTCTCCTGATAATGGCGATGATTCGGGAAGCTCGTTGAAGGGCCAGAGTGAGGGTAGTCTGGCACATGCCCTAGTGGTTCAGGGCTCTTTTATACTTTAGCCAAGGCTAACTGCATCGCATTCATCTCCAATCCCATTCTTTCTATCTTTTCCATTGCCTCTTTCAACAACTGGCTTACTGGCCTTTCTTCCTCGGTACTGTTTTCTGAAGTAGTTATGATTAATGGTACAGGTCCCTTGGATCTGGTCTGATAAGGGTGTGTTGCCAGAATGCTTTAACAACTAACTGTCTGGTATTTGTGGAAAACAACAAACTTGTTAGCGTTAGAGTTTAACATATTTGATAATAGCACATTGGGGATGCAATGCTCCTAGGCAGTTAACCATTTCTAACATGCTTTGCTTCAAACGCATGCGTCATCCCGGCTTGCTTTATTTGTGCCTTTAAAGTGTTTTGGGAACCCCCGTATTTCTTTCCATTATTCTTTCCTTTTCTTTTTCTTCTTTTTCTTTCTTTATTCTTTTTTTTTCTCTTCTTTTAATGGAGGTCGAATCTTACGTGGATTGCCTACGTATCACGTCCCCACGCGAATCAGACCGGGCGTAGTTCTGCCTCAAAGTAAAGACACAAAATTCTTTTGGAATCATTCAATTCATCACCAAAATTTGCTATTACAAATTACTTATTTCAAACAAAGAACAACAATAGTACAGATTCCAAAATTCTTAACCTGACTCGATGAAAAGAAAAAACAACATATGGGAAGACAATGGACCCATAAAGCCAACAAACAAGACTCAAACTAGGGATACATTAAAGATTCCAACTTAGGGACTCGCGAGGCATTGTTCGGCCTTTCCGCGGACTTTGGTGTGAGACCTCTTTGTAAGCTTTTCAACTCATTCATGATCCGGTGAACATAGCTCATAACGGAGGTGAGTAGGATATCACGAGGCATCTGCTCACATGCCAAGCATCTCCTGTAAATGTAGTGCCCAATCTCGTCAATCCTATCTCGGATGTTGTCCCTTTCCCTGAATAATTGCTCGATTCGCCGGTTTTTCAGTCCCAGTGCTTGAGCATTGTCGGCGAGTCGATCCTGGAACCTTTCCATTTGTTTTTCCATTCTGGTCATCACACCATAACAGCGCCTTCGGTCAGCTTGGGCATCTCGTGCTTGTTTGAAGATCCGCTCCTGAAGAGTGGAGTTCGTTTCCCTTAATATCCCGATGCTCATTTCAGAATCCCTTATGACTTGTTGCAGTTGCTTCCTCTGGGCCATTGTACCTTTTGCCCATCTGACTTTTATTCTTGCTATGCAAGCTTCAGACCTCTCTAAGTCCTCTTGGCTTTTGCTGACCTGACTCCTCAGCTCTGCTATCAACCTCTCATTGGATCGATTTTTCTGTCGGTCACCGGCATTCTTTCTGTCTTGGCGGATTCAAGCTCTCAGGGCCTTGTTTTCTTGAGTCAACTTGCTTTTCTCCCTTGTATCAACATCAATTTGCAAGCTGTTTTGATATTTAAGCCCCTCAATTTGTTGTTTTAGTTTGCCAATCTCGACCCGATATTCTTTCTCTTTGGCTAACCAACCCCTTTGTGCATACGACGATTCTGCAAAGTCTTGGACGTGAGCTCTCTTAGTTGGTCTCTGGTGCTCAAGCTCTCTTCTGTACCACATGAGGTATTTTGGCGACACTTCGCCCTTGGCCCGATCTTGTACACAAGTATCTATTTTCAGGGTTTAACATTCATTCCAGATTCTCCGAACGACTGCTTCAGGGAACTGCCCACCAGGCCCAATTTCGACCACCTGGCTACTGAGATCCTCTTCCTTCGGGACTATTTGACATCGCCCCAACTGCCTCAATACTCTGTATGGCGCATAGGGCTGGATACTTTGGAGACCCATCAATAACAAATGAGACTCGACGGCTGACTTGTGTATGATCTCATCTATGGGTAGCCACCCAAATGCCCATTCTATCTGGTTTGCTGAGACGGAGCGCAAAAGAGTGACCCATTCGGTGACCCCTTCTGGCAGGCTGAACCCGTCGACCCTGGTGGAAAACTCTTCTATACAAGTCTTTTGTGATGACCCATATTTCAGAAACTGAGGGCGATGACATAGATGCTCTTACATCCACATTTGTAGTAGTATATTGCATCCCTCAAAGAAACCTCCTCCGGTTTTGCAAACAGTGAGTGCGCGGAAGATGTCTGCTATTATCATCGGTGCCAGAGTGTTGTTGTCTTGCTTGAGCAAAGTGCTGACGACCCCAGCGATTTGTATGTTAATTTTCCCATCCTTTCTAGGGAATACCAGAAAATCCAGAAAGGCTATCATAAAAGCAATACACCTATGTCTTTCCCATTTCGGTCGGCTTTCCCCACTGCAGATCAACTCTCGGGATTGTTGAACCCTCCAAGATAACCATACCTGTCATACAGAAATGCCAAACTACAAAACCCTTCTGACAACTCTGGGTTGTGTACAGTTCTGTGGATCTTCACGGTGTCTAGGAACCTATGTATGGTCACGGTCCTCGGTGCAATAAGATACTGCTCTCTCATAGGGATTTTAGGACATCCGATGTACCCTGCCAGCTCCTCTAGCGTTGGTGTGAGCTCAAAGTTTGAGAAATGAAATACATTGTGTGCTGAGTCCCAGAATGAAATTAAAGCCCTTATAATGTCCCCTCGCGGATCGATGTCCAGTAATCCAACGAAGTTTCCTAAGTATATCTTGACTGTATCTCGCCCTGATTCTTCCAAGTCGTTCCACCACATGCGTAAGCCCAAAGGGACTCTGTTTATAATGGGCCCAGATGAACTCTTACTCGTGCTCATTCTGCACATTTATTAAGGTTATTTAGACGAAAGCAAAAATCTTTATTTTGACTCCAAAACTATTTTTCCCGTTTTCCTTAATTTTTGAGAAAAGAAAGACTGACTTTCCCAATACGGCCTTTCATCTCTTCGAGGATGAAGATTTTAAGGCAGTGGGGTTTTAACCGGCCAAAAGGTAAGAAAAATGGCCAAAGGCGTCCGTTTGTGCAAAGACAGCCTTCTGGCATCCCTTTCGGGAACATTCGACTATTTCCGCAAAATGGAATGGCATCACCCGACTCTTTTATGAAAGAAGCGATATTTTGTCATTATTTTATTTAGTATTATTATTTGCAAAAAATAGGAAGTTGGACCCGATAAGGGTTACCTACGTATCTCACATCCGGTGAGAATCAAACCGACGTAGTTCGGGTAAGAAAAATTAGCTAAATCACGAATCCAATTTTCTTTCCTCAAAAATCAAAATTTTGGCAGCGTTTTCACATTATTTGGACATTGGTTTTTCTTAAATGAGCAACTCTTAATTTTTCAAAATTCCCGTTTTCACCCACCGGTCAACATGCAAATTCGAAGCAAATTAAATGCGCCAACAGACAAGATGCAGCAGGATGGTCTTTTTGTTCCAGGTTGCTATTCCTAGACGGGCCCAACCCCTGTGTTGAGCCCCCTAAGTCAAAATGCAACGTGATGCAAATAAGCGTTTTCCTACTAGGGATTCGGCATGAAGTCATGTTTTACTAAGTTTCAAACTGGGCTTTGTTCTAGACCTGGATTACCCGAGCGGACAACTCGAGTCGAGGAGGGGGCTACATACCGGGGACCCGCGGGATCGTCCGGCTTTGTAACTTATCCGAGCCTCTTTCTACTTGGGCATGACACTAACAGAATAGGGAGTCTCAAACCAGTGAGCCGCATCCCCGAAGGTAAGAAGAGAAGGGTTTCGGCACAGTTTATATATACAGTCAAATAATATCAAAGCGGTAACACACATCATTTTGCACATGAAACACATATCACATAAAAATATCAGATAATAAACAAAGCCGAATAGAACAATTATTCTAAGCTCGAATTTCTAACCCTGAACCAGTGGTTCTGGGTTGAGAAAAATTCCCCAGCAGAGTCGCCAGAGCTATCACACCTCCTTTTTCCGCCCCCGCGAGGGGTGAAGGAGTTTTTCCAATTAAAGGACAATCAAAACGAAATTTGTTTGTTTATTTCAGAGTCTCCACCTGGGAGATTTAGGGTGTCCCAAGTCACCAATTTAATCCCGAATCGAGGAAAAGAATGACTCCATATTACAATCTGCGAACCAGAAATCCGGATAAGGAATTCTGTTAACCTGGGATAAGGTGTTAGGCATTCCCGAGTTCCGTGGTTCTAGCACGGTCGCTCAACTGTCATATTCGACTTGATTATCTGATTTAATACATATTGAACCTATGTGCGAATTTTAACTTTTAACCGCTTTTGTAATTATTATTATTTTTTATCAAGAATTGCAACATCGTGGAAAACACATCTCGAACCACGTCACATCAATGCACCCGTGGTTGTTGGCATATTTCAACTCTGTTGAGATTTGGATTTGGGTCACATAAATGTGCACCCGAGTTTAAGAAGCTAACATTATTAAATACGCGCCTAAAGCGACTAGCGTATCATTATTTTGGGTAGGGCCGTGAAATTTGCTAAACGGCCCGTCCCGGAATCTAAGCAATTTTAAAGAAAATATTTACTGAGGGCCCCGCAATTTTTGTATTTTTGTTCGACGAGGCTCATCTCATTCTTATTTTTTTTTAAAAGGAATTTGCAACGTCATGGACACGCATCTCGAACCACGTCACAATCAATGTACCCGTGATTAGAGACACATTTCGACTCCGCTGAGATTTGGATTTGGGTCACATAAATGTGCACCCGAGTTTAAGAATGTAATTTAATTAAATCGCGTCTAAAGAGTCTAACGCATTATTATTTTGGGTAAGGCCGTGGAGTTCGCTAAGCGGCCTATCCTGAGTTCTAAGTAATTAACACGTACATTTTTGTGAGGGCCCCGCAATCTGTGCGTTTTATTTGGCGAGGCTCGTCTCATTTTTATTTAAAAGGATAAACCTACAGTGACTACATTTTTTCTATTAAGTTCGTCTCTAAAATAAAAGAAACTCTCAATTAATTACATGCTGAAAAAGACGTAGCTTATTAGTTATTAGTTTACGGCTAATGCAAATGGCACATTGCAATCGAGTTTGTACAAAGAGAGATTGCTTTCGTTCTATATTATATTATTTAATAACACTAGAACATGAGATTGACACACAATAATATCAAAACAAATTAACTATTCTTTGATTAATTTAAACTAACATTATTAGATGAAGGAGTTATTATACATATGCAACCCCATTACTCATTAATCAATCAACTACATTTTTATACAAAGAAAGAAAAATTCCATTCAAACCCAAGTCTAAACAGGAGAAATTCAACAGGAACAAAGCCTGGTCAATATTTCATTTTCGCCTCAAGCCAAGAGTGTACAAATGTGTACCTGGAAATGGCAATACAAGAAGAAGAGAAGTAGGAGTCAGCAACAGTAATAACACAACAACGCAACAGCAACCCCACAGCAGCAATCCGAACCAGATTCAAGACCCAGAAAACTTTGAAGAAATTCAAGCAAGCTCGATGGAACAAACCCAAAAGTATATAAACAAACTAAACAGCAACAAACCACGCATGTATTAAACCCGAAACTAAACTCGTTTCTCACTTTGTTTTTGTTTTCTCTTTTTCAATTCTACCACACTCTTTTCAGATTTTCAAAATGTATTTCTCTCTAAAAAATAATCCTCAAAAATCTTTCAAGTTCAAGTCTAAGTTCTCTAAGTTCAAGTTTCAAGTTTTTTTTCTCTCAAGTCTTAAAGTTGTCCCTAAAATGTGTCAAATGACTCTATTTATAACAAGACTCTTGTCTTGAATCCCCAACCCGAAATATTCCCCCAATTTGCATGCTTTGTCCCCACTACTTAATGTTTTCTTTATTTTAAACCGTGTCCCCCATGCCCACATGTCTAGTCCCCCACTATATTAAATAAATATGTCAACCTCACCCCATTACATCTTGTCCCCCATGCTTAACATAAACAATTACATTATCCCCCCTCCCACTACATTATGTCTTGTCCCCCATTATATTAAACAATTGTTCAAATGTTCAATTCCAAAAATCCCCCTCCGACCTTACTGAAATTACCATTTTACCCCCCGAACGCACTGCAATTTACCAAACTACCCTCATCAGCTATAACCAATCACCTAATCAATCTCAACCAAAATACAGCAAATATGACCAATTTCTAAACAAATTTCAACAATAAATCTCATGAACACATATTGAATCATGCAGCTTCAAATTAATGGGAATAAGTTAACCATATTGGGAACCAATCCTGGTTAACTTAGACCAAAAATGAATGAGCAAAGAGACAACAATATCAACAACAAAATAGATGATTCAAACTAAATCAACAAATCAAAAACCAAAACAAACTCAAATTAAATTACTGGATTAAAAATGAACTTCAAACAAAGAATGAACATGCATTAAATCCATATTAAATGACAAACATGACGGATCCAAATGATTAAACCAACCTATTTCCCTATTACAACTAAATTCTTTTAAACAAATAAAAAAACAAACCGAAGAAGAAACAATTATGAATTTAAACTTGAATCTAACAACATTAACAATTTCTGGAAAATACATAAAACACATGAAACAAACTGAAGAAATAATTAATTAAGTTTCAATATGAATCTAACAACATTAAACTAACAATTTCCCATGAACAAACTGAAAAATTAACAAAACGATAAACACGAACAAAACAAGAATCAAACATTTACCGATTTTAGATTCGAGAATATCAAAACAAAATACGGACAAAAGTGAAACTCAAAACCCACTAACCGGATCGAAACGACAAAGAACTTGAATGAGAACAAATCTGTCCAGGAACGATTATCGTGCGAAAATAGCTCGACGCCGAAGACGACCATGAACGGACCATGAACGAGAAGGCTGTTCTGTGCGGCCCTTTTTTTTCAGGTGGAGAAGAAAGCAGCGGGGTCGACGAAGCAGAAGCAGAAGCGTGGTCTGGGTGGTTTGTTCATGGCGAGGTTCTGGCTGGTTGACGAAACAGTGGCGATGGGGTTTGCTTGGACGTGATGGATGTAGTAGAAGGTGAAGCTGAAGACGCGGCGACTAGCAGCCATGCGAGCTCAGGCTCGAGCTCGACGAGGCAGCTGAAGATGAAGCAGCAGCGACGGGGTTGAGAAGAAGACGCAGCAGCAGCCGTGGATGTCGATATGGAGCTCGAAGGTGATTGTTGCCATGGATGTCGATATGGTTTCGACGAGGACAGAGGCTGGGCCAGCAATCATGGACGAGCTCGAGCTCACCATGGAGAAGTCAAAAGTAGCAAGAGGCAGCCATGGGAGCTGGACCTCGACTGACTGCGGTCGTGAAGGTAGCCATGGTCGAGCTTGAGCTCGACAATGGAGAAAAACGGAGTTGGGCGATGGACTATCGTGGTGGTGTGTGTGTGTATGTGTGTGTGGCGACGTGGGGGGGAGGCAGCCATGGTTGCTGCTCACGTTGGGGTCATTTGGGATGAAGGGAGAAGACGAAGAAGGGGGCGGGTAAGTGGTTTTTAGGGTTTGTCCTTGTTTTTTTGTTTTTGTCAAATGTAAGATAGGGGGTGTTGGGTATTTGGGTTATGGACCGGGTCGATCCGGTTTGAAATGGACCGGGTCATGGGGAAGGTTGTGTATTTTTTGGGCTTGTGGCTTGAATTTGAAGAACAGCCCAATTCCGATTTTCTTTATATTTTTGCTCTTTTTTCTTCTTTTATTTTTCTAAAACTAAATTCTAAAAATCCTTAAATTATTAATAAGTTATAAAAGCGCAAATTAACTTCCAATAACAATTAACGCACGACTAAGTAATAATTAAGCATAAAATTATACATTTGGACATTAAATGCTAAAAATGCAAAAGATGCCTATTTTTTGTAATTTTCAATTTTTGTAAAACAAACTTAATTACTAATAATTGTAGAATTAAATCCTACATGCAAAATGCGACATATTTTTTGTATTTTTTATTAATTTAACAAATAAACATGCACAAACAAATACAAATAATTATCCAAAAATGTCACAAAAATTCTCAAAATTGCACAGCAAGGAAAATCATTTTATTTTGAATTTTTGGGATTAATTCTTTCGTAGGCCGAAAATCACGTGCTTAGAATTGGTTAAATTAATAAAAAATACAAAAATATGTTTCATTTTCATTTAGTATTTATTTAAGTTTGTTTTACAAAATGAGAAAATCATAAAAAAATAATGTACGTGGCATTTTTAGCATTTAACGTCTAAATTGTGCGATTTTATCGTTAATTGCTATTTAAATGTGCGATAATTGCTATTTGAAGTTAATTAGTATTTTTGATAAGTTAATTTATTTTATAACTTAATTTAGAATTTTAGTTTTATTAATTAGGAAGTAAAAGAAAAGAGAAAAAAAAATACAAAGAAAATCGAAATTGGGCCTCTTCTTCAATTTTGAACCCCAGACCCAAATATACCCAACCTTCCCTTACGACCCGGTTCATTTCAAACCGGGTCGACCCAGTCCATAACCCAAAACCTCACCCCACCCTTTCTATTTTTCATTCTTGAACAAAAAAAAAGACAAACCCTAAAACTAAACTTACACAACCTGCCCCCCCTTCTCTTTCTCTTCTTCCCCAAACACCACAAACTCTCCAAGCCTAGCAGCCATGGATGTTGCTCGTTTCCCTCCCCCGTCACACCCTTTCAACACACACCACACATACACACACATATACAACACACACACAGCAAACGTACGAAGCAAACGACCACCATCTCCTTCATTTTTCGCCTTTTCTGTCTTCATCGTCGCCATCTTCCTCGAGCTCGAGTTCTCATGGATGCTGCTTCTTCTTCTTCTTCATTGCACATCCCAAGCCATGAACGCCCAAGCTCCTCCGGTCACGTTGAGCCCCCATGATTGCTGCGTTGCGCCTTCTTCTTCCTCGTCGAAGCTCCAAACGTTGCTGCTTCTTCTTCTTCACCTTACACTGCTGCTTCGATGTCCAGCAGCTCTCCAGTTCATGAGTTTCACAGCCCGCCATGGATGTTGTTGCTGCTGTTTCTGTCCAGCGTCGCCCATAGCCTTGCCCAGCATCGACGAGCTTTCATGGCTGCCGACTTCGACCATGGCCTCGTCCAGCTTCGACCATCGTCGCCTCCATAGCAAGCAAATCAGTAGCAGCTTCCACAATCAGCTGTTGCCTCGTCGTTCTTCGGTTTCAATCCGTCGAGGTCGTCGTTTGTCGTTTTGAGTTCGTCAAGGTTAAAAGGAAGGTGGGTTTTCGTTGTTCGTCGAGATCCGGCATGTCAAGGTTGTTTGTTCGAGTTGTCCATTTCCGTTCGAGCTCGTCGTTGTTCATTTCCAGTTAGTTGGTTTAAGTTTCATTTTTGTTCGTAATTTGTTTGATATTTTCGGATCTGAAATTAGATATGTTCGATATTAAGTTCATGTTTATCGTTTTGTTATTTTCTTCAGTTTGTTTCATTTTTCTTGTTTATTTTTATGTAGAAATTGTTAGTTTAATTATAATATTGTTAGATTTAAATTGAAGTTCAATTAATTATTTTTTCAGTTTGTTTTATTAATTTAAAAGGATTTAGTTTTAATATAGAAGAGTGTTAGTTTAAATCGTTTGAATCCGTCATCTTTTTGTTTAATATAGATTTAAATTCGCACTCATTTTTTTGTTTGAAGTTCATTTTAATCCAGTGATTTAATGTGAGTTTATGTTTTGGTTTTTAATTTTTTGATTTAGTTTGAATCATGTATCTTTGTTGTAATTTTGTTGGATTTAATTTGAAGATCAATTGATTATTTGAGTTTAGTGATTTGAATCTGTTTATTTATTTTGTTTAAGTTTAATTTGAATTTGAGCACATGCTTTGAATATATTTGTTTGTTATTGTTGGTGAATCTGAAAATAGGTTTGTTGTTTAAAAACATTGTTCAGTCAAAATAATTCAAGTTGTTTCTTTATTGTTCATCATTTAGTTTGAATTTGTTCATAAAATTTGATTAGGAATTGGTTATAGCTGCTATATTTTGGTTAGAATTGATTAAGTGAATTGGTTATAGCTGACGGGGTAGATTGGTAAATTGCAGTATTTTCAGGGGTAAAATGCTAATTTCAGTAAGGTCGGAGGGGTATTTTTGGAATTAAAAATCTGAACAATTATTTATTTTGAGTGCTCTGTCCATTAAGATTAAATAATATTTTAATAATATTAAAATAGTACATGGTGGGGGACAAGACATAATGGTGGGGAATAATGCATTTGTTTAAATCAAAAATGGGGAACAAGAAATAGTGGGATTGCGGGGCTCAAGAAAAGTTGAGTAAATAATAATAATTACATTTTTTATGTAGTAGTGGGTTTGGTAAGAGAAAGTGGATGGTTTTATTATTTGATTAATTGATTAAGGGGTCTGTTTTGAGAAATAAATAGGATAGACTTGAACAGATTTTAGAGGACAGAGAAAAGATAGAGAAAAAAAAGGGAGCTGCATATTAAAGAGAGAGAAAAATTCCGAAAATATTAAGACTTCCAAAAATACAAATAAAAATATTCTGGAAATTAAAAGAGTGAGTAGTATACACCTGATATACAATCTAAATATTCTGATATACGGATTCAGAAATCAAGGGTTAAACATTAATTAGTCTTCCAAATCTGAAAAGATTCCCTTTGCTTCTGTTCGTTAATTGTTGTTGGTGTTTCTGGATTTTTATCTTGATTTTAAAATCTGTCACTGGTTTCTCGTTGCTGGTTGTTGCTGGTTACTGGGTGTCGCTGTTGTTGTATGCTACTGAATTTCTGCTGATCTCCCTTTTCTTTTGCTTCCAATATCAGGTACACAACTGTCACGTTGGTTACTGTAAACTGAAACATGAAGCATGAATACGAAAATGAAGAGTTGAAGTTCTAAATTTATTTTAATTATATTCTGAATTTTATTTGTATATATAAATTATTTAGCTTACTCTAATCAGAATCATGTAGCTGTTTAATATATATATAGTGGAACATCTGACGATAGCTTAACGGACGAACTATCTATATATTGCCTAAAAATAAATAAATGGTGTAGTAACTCCGTCTAGTTAATTCGTTATTGTTGGATGATTACCATGTCTCAAAAAGCACGTTAGTTCATCAAACGAATAGACCATTTCGGAACTTGTAGGAATATTATTTAGTTAAATACTATTGGTTAATTTCAGCATGTAAATGGTCTAGGATTAAAATTAGATTGCTAAGTTTTTTTTTAATTTGACAAACTGTAAACATGCCTAGTATAATGTAACTAGGTAGTAACATGTGAATAAGATGACCCATGTCTAGTTTTATGCCATACACGTTGGGCCTGGGCCCGCATTGGCAACGGACTGTCCTGATTGCATCATTTTCAGATTTTATGAATCATATTCGAAACCCAACTATAACAACTCAAGCATGTAAATAAATTAAGACCTTTTCTCTTTCATTTTGTAGAGACAATTTTAATAGAAAAATGTAGGCACTTTAGGATTATCCTTTTAAAATAAATGAGATGAGCCTCACCCAATAAAACACACAAATTGCGGGGCCCTCGATAAATGTTTAATTAAAACTACTTAGACTTCGGGATGAGCCGTTTAGCAAAATTCCACGGCCTTACCCAGAAATAATAATACGCTAATTGCTTTAGGCACGCATTTTAATAATCTTACCTTCTTAAACTCGGGTGTGCATTTCATGCGACTCAAATCCAAATACCAAAACATTGAATCAAAATGCGTTCCGGATCGAGGGTGCATTTCATGTGACGCAATCCAAAGACATGTTTTTAAACGATGTTCACATTCTTTTAAAATATAATAATAAAAGCGGTAAAGAGTTAAAATTTGCACATGAGCTCATAATTGTATAAAATCAGATAAACAAGCCGAATATGATAGTTGAGCGACCGTTCTAGAAACACAGAACTCGAGAATGCCTAACACCTTCTCCCGGGTTAACAGAATTCCTTATCCGGATTTCTGGTTCGCAGACTGTAATACAGAGTCATTCTTTTCCTCGATACAGGATTAAATTGGTGACTTGGGATACCCTAAATCTCCCAAGTGACGACTCTGAATAAATAAATAAATCCCGTTTCGATTGTCCTTTAATTGGAAAAACTCCTTCACCCCTTGTGAGGGCGGAAAAAGGAGGTGTGACAATTGTATGTCCTTATCTTTTGAACCTGCATGTCAAATTTAAGGACTGTCTGTCCTTAACTTTTAAACCTGCATGTCAAACTTAAAGACTTATGTCCTTAACTTTTAATCTTTGAACTCAAAAGAAACAAAAACAAGGTAAGAAGAAAAAAATTACTGTACGTAATTGAGACATCTGCTCAAAAATTCAGAACTTGAAAATTTTGATGATGCAAAAGGAACTACTGTACGTATTGGTAAAAGAAATAGTGAAGCAAAATCAGAAGGATCTCGTGATGGACCTGGTTATGTCCTAGTAATTAGGGTTACTAATAGACCTGATGCTATTGACCAAGCATGGAGGAGGCCGACCGTGAAATCACCTTGGGTATTCCAGATGAAAATGTAACGCGAAAGAGAGGAAGAAAGGGTAAAATTATCTTTTTTCTATTACTAGTGGCTATTTTTGCTGAGCATTATAATTAGTGGATAAAAATTAAAGACACCCTTAATTAGTGGCTACTACACGTCATTTTTACTACATATGTTTACCCCTTAAAATGGATAACAAATAAATTTGTACGCGGTTTAAAGGATATGTGATTTAATTTAACACAAATGATCAAAGAACAGTAAATAGTTAAATTGAAATGAGATAAAATGATCAAACTATTGTGGCGTAGTAATTAAGCCTTATGTTCAGCTTAAATGCCAACAATTGGTTTCGATTGAGCCCTCGAGATAGAGCTCATATTCGAATAAATGAGAGAACAACTGAAGAATACTTAAAATAATTGTTGAGAGCCAAAGTAATTTTTATTGCCCCATTATGCTTGCAAAACAATGCCCAAAAAATAAATGGGTTCTCCTCTTTATATAGTAGAGGAGATTTAATCCTAGTACAAGTCTAAATAAGGTAAAAATCTTTTCCTTCCTTATCTCCCACGAAAATAAGATCCACAGTCGCTACCGAGCGTGATCCGCGCCGTAATCCCCAGCTGATGGTGGATATTTCGGCTCTCTGTTTGTCTCCTTTAACTATCTTTCTTTTACCCTCGATTCTACATCCCACTCGAGCTTAATTCCCTCTGGGTTCGGTCGTGCTCGAGACCTATTATATCATTCGTCCATTCTTGGTTTCGATTTGTGGGTATCTTCGGTCTCACTCGAGCCAGTAACATATAACATCGTTCCTTGTCTCACAATGGGAAATTGGAGGTAATTTTATTCTTGATTTTAATCGTATACAGATAGTCCCCTCACTTTTCGGATAGTAGATTACAGAAGTGATAAGAAGTGACTAATTGACTCTGGTTCCTTCTCTCGTAAATCATGCTCAAGATGATAAACCGAAACGTCATATCAGTCACGTCGCTCTGACTTTGGACACTCGTCAGTTGTCGGTTGAACACCCTCGGTTGTTACCGAATTCAAAATGTCTTGCAATCATTACTCTTTCCCTATAAAAGTTCTGGTTTCTCACTTTCATTTTTACTTTCTAACTTCAAATTTCCCCAAGTTACCTTCGAACTTTTCATAGCTTCATCCGTTTGTCGATCATTCAAACCTTCACAACTTGTTCTTCATATCTTCATATATTCATAACAGATCTTCAAATCCTTACATCAGATCCCCAGATCTTCATATTCTCAAATAGGGATGGCGAATACTTCAAAATTAGTACCTCAAAACACTAAATCGACGACTTCTTCTTCGGCCACCGGCACCAAGGCAGTGCATCCAGTAGTATCCCGGGACCTCCTCTTATAGATTTTATCCCCGGCGGCTGCTCCATTGATAATGACTTCAAAGTCGAGAAAGCCTCCGCACAAGGAGATCGGGGTAAGGAAGCGTGGAGGTATATCTGCTCCATTACACCGGAGGCACTCAAGGCTGTCCGAGAGGACTACAAATGGGAGGACAAGGACGTAGTCGTTCCCAATGCTGACATAAATTGTTTACCCCTTAAAATGGATAATAATAAAATTTGTACGCGGTTTAAAGGATATGTGGTTTAATTTAATACAAATGATCAAAGAAGAGTAAATAGTTGAATTGAAATGAGATAAAACGACCAAACCAATATGGCGTAGTAATTAAGCCTTATGTTCAGCTTAAATGCCAGCGATTGGTCTCTTGAGCCCTCGAGATAGAGCTCGAATCCGAATAAACGAGTGAACAACTGAAGAATACTTAAAATAATTATTGAGAGCCAAAGTAAATTTTATTGCCTTAATTATTCGTGCAAAATAGTGCCCAAAAAATGAAAGGGCTCTTTTATTTATAAAGTGGAGGAGATTTAACTCTAGTACAAAGTCTAAATAAGGTAAAAATCTTTTCCTTCCTTATCTCCCACGAAAATAAGATCCACGGTCGATACCAAGCGTGATCTATGCCGCAATCCTCGACTGATGGGGGATATTTCGGCTCCACGTTTGTCTCCTATAACTGTTTTTCCTTTACCCTCGATTCTATCGAGCATGATTCCCTCCGGGTTCGGTCGCGCTCGAGACCCTTTATATCATTCGTCTGTTCTTGGTTCCGATCTGTAGGTATCTTCAATCTCACTTGAGCCGATAAGAAATAACGCAGTTCAATCTCACAAGAAATAACGCAGTTTCTTGATTTTAACCGTATATACTATATATATGATATTTGGGCAAAAGTTACTGAATTCTTGTGAATCAACCGGCTAACTTAGATTGTCAAATACTCCACATGAATGGAATTTCTTTTGTGCATGATTGCCTTAAAATAAAGTTGCCTGAGTAAACTGTAGTCCACTCTTTCCAAGAAGAAGAAAAAATTAAAATTTTCACCTATGAGTATCATTTGCCTCTCACTTCTACCGTTGGCTAAGAAGTTTCTACAACAATACGGATAATAGTAATTAAAATATCATTAGATTTATTTAAAAGGACTGTTTCCCTTTAATTTAATAAATCCACTTGAAGTATGAACTCTATTTTTAAAGTGGGAAAAATAATTTGCAGGCTGCATCAAGAAGAAAGTGTGGGGTTGAAGTGGATTTGAATTAAATTTGTCTTGGCCAGATTCAGACACTGCTGGACTTTCACTGTCAGTCAACGAAACTTGTTTTTAAAGTATATTGATTCAGCCACTAGTTTATTGATTTTTGTATAAGATAAAGTATGTTAATCAAAATTATATTAAATTCCTTGGCGACCTGCTGATTGCACAAAATGGAATATCTTACTATATACTTTGCTTGCCTTTTCAAAAAGCGTCTTATAAATAAATTAGTTAAATGTTGTCTAAGCCCTCCAAAAAGGATAAATGACATTTCCAGCCCTGAATTTCTTTTACTCCTCGCTTTTACCCCTTGCTCCATCCTTTAAATTTGTTGGACATTTTCAGCCCTGAAACATACAGATTCAGGATTTTAGTCAATTAATAATTTATACGTATTTAATAATTTTTTAAGACAAATACAAAGTATGAATCGAAATTATTAAATTCGGCCGAACTCGTAACGCATACTTTAGTTCCGCCCCTAACAGTTGTCATGTTCTAAGTCAAATATTTAATATGTGAACTAAATATTTATCCTCCTCCAAAGTTCCATGATTTTTGGGGACCATTTTATAAGTTTAAACTCAACCTTTTATGCTTTCATTTTCCTGTACAAGAAACACATTTCTTCTTGCAATTGCTCCCATTTATTTCTCAAGTTTTACACTCACACATGTTTGTGTGCTTTTAATTTCCTCAACAAAAAAAAAGACTCTTTATTTAGTAAAGCTACACATTAACACTAAGGATGGACGGTGTGTGGAGTATGGACAAGTCACTCTATCTAGTTATATACATACACATTTATTATTGGTCCTTTTATGTTTCTTTTTTATTTTCTTTAAGTTGTTTGTTTCTGAAGAAACGTTTAAATACTGTATATAACTACATGTTAGCCTTGTCTCTGAGACTTTGAACATAAAAACGTGTGTAATGTGTTCGGCAACAAACTACATTTGTTTCTGAAAACGACTAAAAGCTGTAGTCCTCCTGTCCTTTTTAGTTATTATGATTATTAAAAATAATTAATTCAAAATGATTTTTAATTTAGAAAATCAAGAAAAATTAATTAAATTGTCACGACCCAAATTTCAACTAGTCGTGATGGCACCTAACCCAATCCGCTAAGTAAGCCAACTAACAACTATCCAATCCCAATGAAATCAATAAAACAATTAAATAGAGTAGTTAACTGAATCTTATACATTTCCCAAGAACTGATAGTATAAATCATGAGTTTCTAAGAATAGAGTTTACAAAGCTGAAATGAAGTAAATACATCATCTGTTTGACATAAACAGGGTTGTATGAATATAAGGCTACCATGAACAAGAGGCAGCTACAACCGAATGCAGGTACGTCTTCAAATCCAGCTCCCGTTGAACACAACAACATCAACAGTCAACATCTGCACGCAAGGTGCAGAAGTGTAGTATGAGTACAACCGACCCCATGTACTCAATAAGTAACAAACCTAACCTTAGGTTGAAAGTAGTGACGAGTTGGAACAAAGGTTGGGTCCAACACCAATAGCCAACAACAATTCATAACAATGTAAATCAAGTAATACAAGAAGTATCTCAAAATTTAAAATGCTCTGCTTATTTATAATTCCCGAAAATAGTTCCGCCTTTCAAGTATATCAGTAAAAACCTAAATCCTTTACCGAAATCGTTGAAAAAAATATGAGAGTTTGAAAACTGTAATTTTTTCGAAAAACCTTTTCAACAAGTAAATGTATTCCTTTTCAAATAGCATGAGAAAAGTACATCTCTATGCCTACATGTCAAGATACAGGTAAAATCATGAATGTCACCAAACCGGGTAGCAGAAGGAAATGCATCTCTATGCATGTATCTCAAGTACGCATGTCAAATGCAATGCCTCTCAGTGATGAACTCATGTACTCACACTCTCAGAGTACTCAATCTCACTATCTCGCATTTCTTTACTCAATCTCACTATCTCGCATTTCTTTCTTACCGTGCTCAATTCTCATCACACTCAATCACTCAGCACTGTACAATACTAGTTGCGGTGTGCAACCCGATCCACATAGATATAGTCATAAGGCTCGTTGCGACGTGCAACCCGATCCATATATATATATCCATAAGGCTCATTACGGCGTGCAACCCGATCCATATATATACATAATCAACTATGCTCACTAGGGTGTACAGACTCCGGAGGGGCTCTTACAGCCCAAACGCTATAATCCGCACGGACAACTCACGTGCTGCACGGATAACTCACTTGCTAATATATCAATATCTAGATCCTCACGGACAACTCACGTGTTCCATGGATAACTCACGTGTTATAGTATCAATATCTGGATCTGCATGGACAACTCACGTGCTATAGTAACAATATCCTTACAATCAGGCCCTTGGCCTCACTTAGTCATCAATCTCTCCAGTCTCTCTCTCACGGGGTCACAAAGTCATGAAACTAGCCCAAAAATGATGATATGATATATCAATAAATAACAACAGAGACTGAGATATGATATGTAATAAATGAATATGACTGAGTACCGAATTTCAACGAAATCAATAAGTCAATAGCAAGAAACGACCATTATGGGTCCCAACAATACCAGCACATAGCTTAAACATGATCTCTAGCATGATTGACAACTCAATTACTTTATACGTATAGATTTCATGGTTACAGATAAGATGAGGCAACTAAATAGTACCACGGGAATAACGGAGTCACAACTTATATGGTGCACGCTCACACGCCCATCTCCTCAGCACTAATCACATAACACACAATTCGGGGTTTCATACCCTCAGCACTAAATTTAGAAGTGTTACTTACCTCGAACAAGCCAATTCCAATATCGAGCAAACCAAACGATGCTTCAAAATTGCCATCTCGCGTGTACCGACCTCCGAACGGCCCAAAACTAGCCAAAGGCAATTCAAATACATCAAATAATACCAAAGAAAACACACTCAATCGATAAATGTTGAATCTTTAATCAAACCCAAAAAATTGACCAAAAGGTCCAACCCGGGCCCACACCTCGGAACCCGACAAAACTCACAAAGTCCGACATCTCATTCAATTATGAGTCCAACCATACTAGTTTCACTCAAATCCGACTACGAATCGATGTTCAAAACTCAAAAATTCACATTATGAAACTTTAGGCTAAAACCCCCCAATTTCTCTTTAAAAATCATCAACCAATTGCCAAAAATGAAGATAGATTTATGGAGTGTGGGCAGACATCTCAGGAACTGTTTTTGAAAGAAAAGTCAATTTTTGTAAGGGCGACTTTGGTACACAATGATAACAATCAACAGGGAATCTCATTCCTCCTATATTGATGTAATTGCAAACGAAGCAGTGTGGCCAAACACCTTAGGAACTATTTTTGAAAGAAAAATCAATGTTTGTAATAGGGAGACTTTGGTAGACATTGATGATAATGAACAGGGGATCTCATCCCTCTATATTGGTGTAATTTTGTGAATGTTTATATATATATATATATATATATTTGTTCTTTCTTCATATTTTGAGATGTGAGACTCGGATTGAGGCGATTTTGGGAGCAATTTTCATCACAAAAATTGGAGTAAGTATTATACAATTGGTTTTGATCTTATTCCATGAATCTATCTTTTTTTTTTGGTTAACTTGATACTTATATATAAGTTAACCAAAAAAAAGAAGATAGATTCATGAAATAAGATCAAAACCAAGTGTGGAATACTTACCCAATTCTTGCGATGAAAGTTGCTCCCAAAATCACCTCAATCCGAGTCCCACATCTAAAAATATGAATAAAGAACAAAAACCCTCGATTTATAGCTTCTGCTAGCATTTTCGCACCTGCGGCACATTAGCCGCTTCTGCGACATAACCTCCGCTTCTGTAGAATCAGCTGAGAACTCGACCCGTGCACCTGCGGACAAAATATCCGCTTCTGCGACATCGCAGGTGCGAGCTACCATCCGCACCAGCGAAATACATCGCTCATGGCTCCATCACTTCGCACCTGCGCATCCGCGTATGCGCCCAAATCTCCGTTTCTGTGGTTTTCCTCACCCAACACTCACCTCGCCTTTGCGACTCCTTTGTCACTTCTGCGGCCATCACACCTGGGAAAACCAGCCGCATGTGCGATCACACCAGAACAGCAGCCTTCAGCAATGCACTATGAAACAAAAGTGATCCGAACCTCGTCTGAAACTCTCTTGAACCATCGGGACCCCGTCCAATTATACCAACAAGTTCAATAATATAACACGGACCTACTCGAGGTCTCAAATCACGCATAACAACATCGAAATGATGCAAATCAAACTTAAATGAACTTTGAACTTTCAACTTCTATAACTCGTGCCGAAACATAGCAAATCAACCCGGCATGAACCCAAATTTTGCATACAATTCCAAATGACATAATGAAGCTATTCCAATTCCCAGAACCACAATCCGAATCCAATATCAAAAAGTCCACTCCAGGTAAAACTTTCCAAAAATCCAACTTTTCGCCATTTCAAGCCAAATTCAACTACGAACCTCCAAGTCACAATCCAGACGTGCTCCTAAGTCCAAAATCACCCAACAGAGCTAACGAAACTATCAAACTCCAATCCGAGGTCAAATATTAAAAAGTCAAACTTGGACAACTCTTCCAATTTAAAGCCTCTTAGTTAAGAATTTTTCTTCTAAATCAATTTCGAATAACCTGAAAATCAAAATTGACGATTCACATAAGTCAAAATACATCATACGGAGCTACTCGTGCCCGTAAACTACCAAAAGAAGTGCAAATGCTCAAAACCGGTCGGATCATTACATAAATTTTTGACTTTTATCCTTACTCTAATTATTAATGTGAAGAGAGATTAATGAAGTGAATCCTTCTAACTAATATTTTCTTAACAGCCGTACAAAAGCCAAACATAATAAATAAAAGGGACCGAAGAAAGTACCTACCAACCTCATTGTTGTATAAAAATGCTTTTATTTTGTTTGCAGAAATATAAAGATTGTTTTCTAACTTCTGATATTCGTATATTTAACAACCGTTTCATATTGAAGTCAAGTCACCAACAAAAATTTGTAGAATCTAGAAATTTGAACACTTTATTCACAATTATCTCTTTGGTATATTTCTACGTGAAAATCTCATCTTTTCAAGAGCAACCTAAATCCATGAAATAAATTATGATAAATTATAATAAGAACTTAGAACTACCAGAGAGTACTATAAAAAGGAGACCTTTTTCCGTGGGGCTGTTGGTCCTATATTTCTCATTTTCTCTCCGACTCCTTTACATTAGGCTTTTAAATTATTTGGAATAATATCTGTGAACAGTGAATCTAATAGTGTACTTTAATGACCTAAATTAATTGACCTACTAATATATATTTTAGGTTATCCTAGTTTTTCCACCTTTTTTGTTCTAATAAATAATTAAAGGGAGATCAAGATTTTTAAATATGTGGTGAACAAAATATTTTTTAATGAAAGAAGAACTCTTCCTATACACTTCTCAACATTTTCTTAATTTATTACTCCATTTATCTCATTTATGTGGCAAAACTCGAATTTCGAGACTAAAAGGTATACAACAACTATTCAGTGAAATTTTATAAATAGGGTTTGAGGAGATTAAAATGTATATATTTAAAAATTACATAAAAAGTACTCTAAATTGCAACAATAATGATTTAAAATATTTAAAAAGTATATAAAAATATTACAATAAAAAAAACTCGTTTGACTCTCAAAATTCGAAATCTGCCACATAAATTGGGAGGGAGGGAATAGTATATTAAGAGAAAAGGCAAAAACAGGGAGGTTATATACTGTGAAGCCAACTCAGTCGCACACGTTCTAGCACATTATGCAAGCACACAGAAGCTGGAAGGATATGGTGAACGTGAAGACATTTTTTGGGGCACAATGCCTGTATTTGCTTTCCTTCATTACCGCAAAGACTTGTTAGGAACTGCAACGTTCAGATCGGTTCCTTGCTGTAACAACTTCTTTTAAATCTCCTGCTTAATATATATCTCGTCGTTTTAGTAAAAAAAAAGGAGGTTATTTAAGTCATTTCAGAGAAAGAATTCTGAAATTCTATGGATTTAACTTGCTGAGTAGGTAGGGGAAATTAGGAGCTAAAAAAGAGACGACGAGTAGTGACGCCCCACATTATCATAATGTAGACATGCATTTGTGTCGTTTTATGTATGATAAAATAAAGCGAGTTGTCACGGCCCGAATTTCCCACCATCGGGTGTCGTGATGGTGCCTACTATCGGAGCTAGGCAAGCCAAATATTTAAAACACCTTTCATGCTTTCTTTCAACAATAAAATAAACAAGACAAAATTTAAACGGAAGACTTTAAATCTAAAGCAACTGAAAACCAAAAGTGCGGAAGTTTAATACACATCACTACCTAAGGTCTGGTATCACTAGCTCACGGACTACTACAGAATACTACAAACAATGTCTGAAAGGAAATACATTATGTTTGTCTGATACAAGATGAACAAACGAAAACATGGAAAGAGGCTTCGGCCTGCGAACGCCAGCTAGGCTACCTCGAGAGTCCCTGGACTGAAGATAGCTCCCAGAAGTCCTACTGCTATGGTCCGTAGGCTGCTCCATGATCTGTGCACAAAAATGCACAGAGTGTAGCATCAGCACAACCGACCCCATGTGCTGGTAAGTGTCTGGCCTAACCCCGACGAAGTAGTGACGAGGCTAGACAGGACCTACCACAATTAACCTGTACAATATCATATATAAGTGGACGGCGTGCCACACGATCCCATAATATCATATATAAGTGGACGGCGTGCCACACGATCCCATAATATCATATATAAGTGGACGGCGTGCCACACGATCCCATAATATCATATATAAGTGGACGGCGTGCCACACGATCCCATAATATCATATATAAGTGGACGGCGTGCCACACGATCCCATAATATCATATATAAGTGGACGGCGTGCCACACGATCCCATAATATCATATATAAGTGGACGGCGTGCCACACGATCCCATAATATCATATATAAGTGGACGGCGTGCCACACGATCCCATAATATCATATATAAGTGGACGGCGTGCCACACGATCCCATAATATCATATATAAGTGGACGGCGTGCCACACGATCCCATAATATCATATATAAGTGGACGGCGTGCCACACGATCCCATAATATCATATATAAGTGGACGGCGTGCCACACGATCCCATAATATCATATATAAGTGGATGGCGTGCCACACGATCCCATAATATAACTCGAAACATATGATTTTGTAAGGAGAGTCCCATTAGGGGAAATCAACAACATATCACTCTAACCCGGCAAGGGTACAACTAACAGCCCAAAATATCCCGGCAAGGGAAAGTATATATACCGGTCTACACATCCCGGCAAGGGAGTAATCACAACACATTCTCTTTTTAAATCCCTTCTTCATCAACTAACATATTCATGTTCGAGCTAACGCTCCAAAAGTACACCAATCACAATTTTACCTCAACCGTTCACGTTATACGAAACTCATCGAATAAACAAGGAGATTGTGCCACGTTATTCGAATTAAAAGCAATTAAGACTCACGGTCATGCTAGACTCCGGTGCATAGATAACCGTCACCATGCCTATACACCGTACTCCACATTAGCAAGTAGCAAATAACACCCTAATCCTATTCCCTCAAGCCAAAGTTAGAACAAACACTTACCTCGAATGCTCCAAACTCAACTCACGCTTCTAGTATAGCTTTACCTCTTGATTCCACCACCAATCCGCTCGAATCTAGTCATAAGTTACTTAATCACATTAATAATTACTAAATGAATCACTCCCCATGCATGAAAAATAAATTTTACAAGATTTTTCCCAAAATGGTCAAAAATACCTCTGGACCCACGTGGTCGAAACTACAGGTTCGAACCAAAACCAGGTTACCCATTCTCCCACGAATCCAAATATATAATTTGTTTTGAAATCGTACCTCAAATTGAGGTCCAACTTCTCAATTTGTAGAAAACCTAGGTTCTACCCAAAACACCCAATTTCCCCCATGAAAATCTTTGATTTGAATTTGAAATCATGTTAAAAGATGTCAAGGAATAAATAAATTAAGTTAGAAATCACTTACCAATCGTTTTGGAGAAGAAAGGTTGTTTGGAAAATCGCCTCTTAGGTTTTGGGTTTTTGAAAAGTGGATAAAATGACTGAAAATCCCGAATTTATATATATGCTGGGGGCTGGCGCGGACCGCGCAGAAATGCACCGCGACCGCATGGCTGCTAGCGCGGACCGCGCGGAAATGTATCGCGCCGAGGGAGGGAAGAAGTGGGCTCTCTGAACCCACCCAGCGCGGACCGCACTAATTTGGTGCGCGGCCGCGCTGGTCGACCTGGCTACCGACCCTCTGAACCCCCACCATGCGGACCGCACAGAAAAGCACTGCGGCCGCGTGGCTGCCAGCGCGGACCGTGCGGAAATTGTCACGGTCGCACTGGGCCTGCAACGCCTGAACCTGCAGTTTTTTAAGTCTAAGACCTCCCGGGCCCAACTCAAAACTCACCCGAGCCCTCGGGGCTCCAAACCAAACATACATATGATCTTAAAAACATCTTACGGTCTCATTTGTGAGATCAAATCGCGAAAATAATATCATATACATAGAATCAAGTCTCAAAACACATGATTTTCTTTCAACTTTCATAAAACTCAAATTCCCCATTTTAAGTCCGAAACACGTCATATGCCGTCCGTTTTTAGCCAAACTTTACAGATAGTGATTAAAACATATTTAAGACTCGTACCGGGCATCAGAACAAAAATACGAGCTCGATACCACAGTTTTCTGATCAATTTCCTTTTTCATTTTCCTTAATTAATTTCAGAAAATAATTTCACACAAAATTTCATTTCTCGGGCTTGGGACCTCGAAATTTAATTCCGGGCACACGCCCAAGTCCCATATTTTTCTACGGATCCTCCGGGACCGTCGAATCACAGGTCCGGGTCCGTTTACCTAAAATGTTGACCGAAGTTAATATTATGCATATTAATATCAAAATCCATAAAATTTTTCACATAATTCACATATTCTAACATAAAAACTTTTCGGCTACGCGCCCGAACTGTGCACGCAAATTGAGGCAACTAAAAGCGAGGTTTTCAAGGCCTCGGAAGCACGGAACAAGGAAGAACTACGGTGATGACCCTTTGGGTCGTCACATTCTCCACCTCTAAAACAATCGTTCATCCTCGAACGGACAAAAGAAAGAAGTACCTGAGTCGGGAAATAAATAAGGATAACGGCCCCGCATATCGGACTCGGACTCCCAAGTCGATGCTTTAGGAGGCTGACCTCGCCACTGAACACGCACCGAAGGAAACCTCTTCGACCTCAACTGTCAAACCTGCCAGTCTAGAATAGCCATCGACTCCTCCTCATATGACAAATCCTTGTCCAATTGGACAGTGCTGAAATCTAACACGTGTGATGGATCTCCGCGATACTTCCGTAGCATAGATTCGTGAAATACAAGATGCACAACTGACAAGCTAGGTGGCAAGGCAAGTCTATAAGCCACCTTTCCCACACGATCAAGAATCTCAAATGGACCGATAAACCTAGGCTGAGCTTGCCCTTCTTCCCAAATCTCATCACACCCTTCATAGGCGATACACGGAGCAATAACCGCTCCCCAACCATGAAAGCAACATCTCTGACCTTGCGGTTTGCATAACTCTTTTGTCTGGACTGAGTTGTACGAAGTCTATCCTGAATAATCCTGACCTTGTTCAAGGCCTCTTGAACCAGATCTGTACCCAATAATCGAGCCTCTCCCGGCTCAAACCATCCAACCAGAGACCAACATCGCCTACCATACAATGCCTCATACGGAGCCATCTGAATGCTGGACTAGTAGCTGTTGTTGTAGGCGAACTCTGCTAAAGGTAAAAACTGGTCCCACGAGCCTCCAAAATCAATGACACAGGTTCGGAGCATGTCCTCAAGAATCTAAATAGTCCTCTCGGACCGTCCGTCCGTCTGGGGATGAAATGTTGTACTCAACTCAACCTGGGTGCCCAACTCTCACTGAACCGCTCTCCAGAAATGCGAGGTAAACTGCGTACCCCGATCCGAAATGATAGATAGCGGCCCCCTATGAAGGCGAACAATCTCCCAGATATAAATCTCGGCTAACCTTTCAGACGAATAGGTGGCTGCAACAGGAACAAAATGTGCTGACTTGGTCAGCCTATCAACAATGACCCAAACTGTATCAAACTTCTTCCGAGTCATCGGAAGCCCAGTAACGAAATCCATCGTAATCCTCTCCCACTTCCACTCGGGAAGTGAAATTTTCTGAAATAGACCACCAGGTCTTTGATGCTCGTACTTAACCTGCTGACAATTGAAACACCGAGCCACATGCGCAACGATGTCTTTCTTCATCTTGTGCCACCAATAGTGCTGCCTCAGATCCTGATACATCTTCGCGGCACCCGGGTGAATAGAATACCGAGAACTGCGGGCCTCCGCTAAGATCAACTCTCGAATCCCATCAATATTGGGCACACAAACTCACCCCTGCAATCTCAATACGCCATCATCATCTAAGGTTACTTTCTTGGCACCTCCACGCTGCACCGTGTCTCTCAAGACACACAAATGGGGATCATCGAATTGCCGATCACGGATACGCTCCAATAACGAAAAACGAGCGACCGTGCAAGCTAATACTTGACTAGGCTCAGAAATGTCCAACCTCACAAACTGATTGGCCAAAGCCTGAACGTCCAAAGCAAACGGTCTCTCACCGACCGGAATATAAGCAAGACTACCCATACTGGCTGACTTTCTACTCAAGGCATCGGCCACCTCATTGGCCTTTCCCGGGTGATATAAGATAGTGATGTCATAATCTTTTAACAATTCCAACCACCTCCTCTGCCTCAAATTCAACTCCTTTTGCTTGAACAAATACTGAAGACTCTTATGATCCGTGAACACCTCACACGCCACACCATACAGATAGTGCCTCCAAATCTTCAATGCGTGAACAATGGCTGCCAACTCCAAATCATGTACTGGATAGTTCTTCTCATGAACCTTCAACTGCCTCGAAGCATAGGCAATGACCTTGCCATCCTGCATCAACACTGCACCAAGTCCAATACGAGATACATCACAATAGACTGTATAAGGCCCTAAACCTGTGGGCAAAACCAACACCGGTGCCGTGGTCAGAGCTGCCTTGAGCCTCTGAAAGCTCGCCTCACACTCGTCTGACCATCTGAACTGGGCACCTTTCTCGGTCAATCTGGTCATAGGGGCTGCAATGGATGAAAACCCCTCCACGAATCGACGGTAGTAACCTGCTAACCCCAGGAAACTCCGAATCTCCGTAGCTGAAGCTGGACGAGGCCAGTTCTTGACTGCCTCTATCTTCTTCGGGTCTACCTGAATACCTACTGCTGATACGATATGACCCAGGAATGCGACCGAACTTAACCAAAACTCGCACTTCGAGAACTTAGCATATAACTAATTATCCTTCAGGGTCTGAAGAACCGCTCTGAGGTGCTGCTCATGCTCCTCCTGACTGCGGGAGTATATAAGAATATCGTCAATGAAGACTATCACGAACAAGTCCAAATAGGGTCTGAACACTCGGTTCATCAACTCCATGAACACTGCTGGGGCATTAGTCAATCCAAATGACATGACCAAAAACTCATAGTGCCCATACCGAGTGCGAAATGCTGTCTTAAGGACATCAGATGCCCTAATCCTTAGCTGGTGGTAGCCAGATCTCAAATCTATCTTTGAAAACACCCTCGGACCCTGAAGCTGGTCGAATAAATCGTCGATCCTCGGCAGTGGGTACTTGTTCTTAATCGTCACCTTGTTCAATTGCCGGTAATCAATGCACATCCTCATCGAACCATCCTTTTTCTTCACAAATAGCACAGGTGCGCCCCAAGGCGAAACACTGGGTATAATGAAAGCCTTCTCAAGCAAATCCTGCAGCTGACCCTTTAACTCTTTCAATTCTGGCGGCGCCATACGATACGGCAGAATGGAAATGGGATGAGTGCCCGGAGCCAGATCAATACAAAAATCAATATCCCTGTTGGGCGGCATGCCCTACAGGTCTGAAGGGAAGACCTCGGGAAACTCCCGAACAATAGGAACAGAATCAATAGACGGGACCTCAGCGCTGGAGTCGCGAACATAAGCCAGATAAGCTAGACACCCCTTTTTGACCATGCGTCGGGCCTTCACATAAGAAATAACGTTGCGAGAAGAATGACCAGGAGTCCCTCTCCATTCTAAACGGGGCAAATCCGGTAAGGCTAAGGTTACGGTCTTGGCATGACAATCCAAGATCGCATGATACGGGGACAACCAATCCATCCCTAATATGACGTCGAAATCCACCATATCCAAGAGCAACAAGTCAACACGGGTCTCAAGACCCCTGAATACCACAACACATGAATGATGGACCCGGTCCACTACTATAGAATCCCCCACTGGCATAGACACATATACATGAATACTCAAGGCTTCACTAGGCATAACCAAATAGGGTGCAAAATAGGACGACACATATGAATACATAGATCCGGGATCAAATAGCACAGAAGCATCCCTATCACAGACCAGAATAGTACTTGTAATCACAACATCTGATGACTTAGCCTTTATCCTGGCTGGCAAGGCATAACAACGGGGTTGGGCCCCACCTCCCTGAATCATATCCCTGGGACGATCTGCTGCTGGCTGACCCCTACCTCTAAGACCTCTACCTCCACCTCTATGTCCTCTACCCCCGCCTCTAGCTGGCTAAGCAAGCTGTGGGGCAATTGGTGCCTGGATCATCGGGCGAGGACCCTGCTGATGCGAGCTGCTAGAAGCTCGAGGGCAATATCTGGCAATGTGACTCACATCGCCGCAAGTATAACAAGCCCTCGGCTGCTGAGAATAACGAAGTGGTGGTGCACTGATAGGTGCTGATGGTGAACTGAAGAGCTGCTGGTCAGAATACTGCGGCTGAGAACCACGACCACCTGGTGTACCATGAGAAGCCTGGAGAGCTGACTGAAAGGGCCTCGAAGGATGGCCTCTACCATAAGAATCCCTACCTCCAGACGAGGTACCACTGAATCTACCAGAATGACGGGGCCTCTTATCAGACCCATGACCACCTCCCTGAGCAAGTGCCATCTCTATCCGGCGGGCACCATCTGCCGCCTCCTGAAATGAAATCTCACTACCGGCACTCATGGCCATCTGAACACGGATCGGCTGGGCCAACCCATCAATAAACCTCCGCACCCTCTCTCTATCGGTGGGGAGTATCACAATGGCATGACGAGCAAGATCAATGAACCGGGTCTCATACTGGGTGACCGTCATAGGACCCTGCTGGAGACGCTCAAACTGCCAGCGAAGAGCATCTCGCTGAGTAACTGGAAGAAAATTCCCCAGAAATAACTCTGAAAACTGATCCTAGGTCAATGATGGTGACCCTGCTGGCCTGGCTAAACAGAAATCTCTCCACCAAGTCTTGGCGGATCCTGCCAGGCGAAAAATGGCGAAGTCGACCCTATTGGTCTCTACAATGCCCATAGTCTGTAGAACCTCATGACAACTGAATATGAAATCATGAGCATCCTCTGAGGGGGTGCCACTATATGTGGTTGTGAAGAGCTTGGTGAAACGATCAATCCTCCACAAAGCATCCGCGGACATAGCCGCACCCTCGCTAGACTGAGCCGCAATACCTGGCTGGGCTGCCACAGCTGGCTGAACTGCCACGACTGGCTGAACTGCTGGAACCTGAGCCTGAGGAGCTACCGGCTCTGGAGTACGAGTATCAGGAGTCTGAACTTCCCCCCCCAGCCTAGGATGTGGCTGAACCTACGGGAAGCAAACCCACTCTAGAAATGCCCTCCATAAAGCCTACCAGTCGGACCAAAGCGTCCTGAAGCACTGGAGTGGCTATGAAACCCTCTAGGACCTGAGTTGGGCCCACCGGAGCTGCTGGAGCTGGGACCCCTTCGTCGTAGTCAACATGAGGCTCCACCTCTTGGACTGCCGCTCGGGGCTGAGCTCTGCCCCGGCCTCGGCCTCTAGCACGGCCTCGGCCTCTAGCACGGCCTCAGCCTCTGGCACGGCTTTGGCCTCGACCCCTGCCCCTGATAGGAGCTGCTACTGGGGGATCGGGCTGCTGCGCGGTAGAAGAGGAAACACGTGTCCTCGCCATCTGCGAAAGAACAGAATGGAAAAACAATTAGTACTTGAAGTACACAATCGCACGATAAGAATGAACAAGGTGAAGTTTTCCTAACTCAGTAGCCTCTGCGGGATAAAAACAGACGTCTCCGTACCGATCCCTTAGACTCTACCGAGCTGTCCATGAGTTGTGAGACCTAAGTAACCTAGGGCTCTGATACCAACTTGTCACGACCCGAATTTCCCACCATCGGGTGTCATGATGACGCCTACTATCGGAGCTAAGCAAGCCAAATATTTAAAACACCTTTCCTACTTCTTTCAAACAATAAAATAAACGAGACAGAATTTAAGCGGAAGACTTTAAATCTAAAGCAACTGAAAACCAAAAGTGCGGAAGTTTAATACACATCACTACCTAAGGTCTAGTATCACTAGCTCACGGACTACTACAGAATACTACAAACAATGTCTGAAAGGAAATACATTATGTTTGTCTGATACAAGATGAACAAACGAAAACATGGAAAGAGGCTTCGGCCTGCGAACGCCAACTAGGCTACCTCGAGAGTCCCTGGACTGAAGATAGCTCCTAGAAGTCCTACTGCTATGGTCCGTAGGCTGCTCCCTGATCTGTGCACAAAAATGCACAGAGTGTAGCATCAACACAACCGACCCCATGTGCTGGTAAGTGCCTGGCCTAACCCCGACGAAGTAGTGACGAGGCTAGACAGGACCTACCACAATTAACCTGTACAGATATATATACAAGTGCAAGAAAACAATAACAAGATAATACAAAGTAAAGCTAGGAGGGGACATGCCATCGGGGAGTAATAGATAAAAATGAAATATCGGAAATAAACAGAAGAAACTCTGGTTCCCATGATATATATATATATATATATATATATATATATATATACAGTGGACGGTGTGCCACACGATCCCATAATATCATTTATAAGTGGACGGCGTGCCACACGATCCCATAATATCATATATAAGTGGACGGCGTGCCACACGATCCCATAATATCATATATAAATGGACGGCGTGCCACACGATCCCATAATATCATATATAAGTGGACGGCGTGCCACACTATCCCATAATATCATATATAAGTGGACGGCGTGCCACACGATCCCATAATATCATATATAAGTGGACGGCGTGCCACATGATCCCATAATATCATATATAAGTGGACGACATGCCACACGATCCCATAATATCATATAAAAGTGGACGGTGTGCCACACGATCCCATAATATAACTCAAAACATCTGATTTTGTAAGGAGAGTCCCATTAGGGAAATCAACAACATATCACTCTAACCCAGCAAGGGTACAACTAACAGCCCAAAATATCCCGGCAAGGGAGAGTATATATACCGGTCTACACATCCCGACAAGGGAGTAATTACAACACATTCTCTTTTTAAATCCCTTCTTCCTCAACTAACACATTCATGTTCGAGCTAACGCTCCAAAAGTACACCAATCACAATTTTACCTCAACCGTTCACGTTATACGAAACTCATCGAATAAACAAGGAGATTGTGTCACGTTATTCGAATTAAAAGCAATTAAGACTCACGGTCATGCTAGACTCCGGTGCATAGATAACCGTCACCATGCCTATACACCGTACTCCACATTAGCAAGTAGCAAATATCATCCTAATCCTATTCCCTCAAGCCAAAGTTAGAACAAACACTTACCTCGAATGCTCCAAACTCAACTCACACTTCTAGTATAGCTTTACCTCTTGATTCCACCACCAATCCGCTCGAATCTAGTCATAAGTTACTTAATCACATTAATAATTACTAAATGAATCACTCCCCATGCATGAAAAATAAATTTTACAAGATTTTTCCCAAAATGGTCAAAAATACCTCTGGACCCACGTGGTCGAAACTACAGGTTCGGACCAAAACCCGGTTACCCATTCTCCCACGAATCCAAATATATAATTTGTTTTGAAATCGGACCTCAAATTGAGGTCCAACTTCTCAATTTGTAGAAAACCTAGGTTCTACCCAAAATACCCAATTTCCCTCATGAAAATCTTTGATTTGAATTTGAAATCATGTTAAAAGATGTCAAGGAATAAATAAATTAAGTTAGAAATCACTTACCAATTGTTTTGGAGAAGAAAAGTTGTTTGGAAAATCGCCTCTTAGGTTTTGGGTTTTTGAAAAGTGGATAAAATGACTGAAAATCCCGAATTTATATATATGGTGGGGGTTGGCGCGGACCGCGCAGAAATGCACTCCGGCCGCGTGGCTGCCAGCGCGGACCGCGCGGAAATGTACCGCGCGGAAATGTACCGCGGCCGCGCCGTGGGAGGGAAGAAGTGGGCTATCTGAACCCACCCAGCGCGGCCCGCACTGATTTGGCGCGCGGCCACGCTGGTCGACCTGGCTACCGACCCTCTGAACCCCCACCACGCGGACCGCACAGAAAAGCACTGCGGCCGCGTGGCTGCCAGCGCAGAAACGGCCGCGGTCGCGCTGGGTCTGCAACACCTGAACCTGCATTTTTTTAAGTCTAAGACCTCCCGGGCCCCACTCAAAACTCACCCGAGCGCTCGGGGCTCCAAACCAAACATACATATGATCTTAAAAACATCTTACGGTCTCATTTGTGCGATCAAATCGCCAAAATAATATCATATACATAGAATGAAGCCTCAAAACACATGATTTTCTTTCAACTTTCATAAAACTCAAATTCCCCATTTTAAGTCTGAAACACGTCATATGACGTCCATTTTTAGCCAAACTTTACAGATAGTGATTAAAACATATTTAAAACTCGTACCGGGCATCGAAACCAAAATACGAGCCCGATACCACAGTTTTCTGATCAATTTCCTTCTTTATTTTCCTTATTTAATTTCAGAAAATAATTTCACGCAAAATTTCATTTCTCGGGCTTGTTACCTCAAAATTTAATTCCGGGCACACGCCCAAGTCCCATATTTTTCTACGGACCCTCCGGGACTGTCGAATCACAGGTCCGGGTCCGTTTACCCAAAATGTTGACCGAAGTTAATATTATGCATATTAATATCAAAATCCATCAATTTTTTCACATAATTCACATATTCTAACATAAAAACTTTCCGGCTACGTGCCCGAACTATGCACGTAAATCGAGGCAACTAAAAGCGAGGTTTTCAAGGCCTCGGAAGCGCGGAATAAGGAAAAACTACGGTGATGACCCTTTGGCTCGTCACACGAGTAGATAGAAACAAGTGAGAAATGGAGAAAGGAAGCTACTCCCCCATTTCTATACCTCTTCCCCTGTCCTTCCTCAATTAATTCCTCTATATGTATCTACTAACTAAAAGCCTTCAAGTACTATTCTTAGTAGTTGTTTCATGTGACTCAATCTTCATTTTTTTCAACTAAAACTTACCAAACTTTTCAGCTGACATAAATTTTGTACAACCCCCCCCCCCCCCCAAAAAAAAATATCTTGTATTTGGGTTGTGCCAGATTTGACATTTTTGCAGAAATATTGCTGTAAAGACTTGATTTTGGCTAGTTTTTGCTTGATATTTTGTGGGGTTGTTATTTTTTTTGGTTCTGATGGGGAATTGCATAGGTTCCTCAGCTAGAGTTGAAGCCACTTTGAGCTCAAATACCCCTTCTGGTACTTCACCCTTTTCTGGTTTTCTTGCTTTTGAGTGGATATTTCAGAGTTTATTGAACTGAATTGAATCCTGCTTCTTGTGTGTGTGTGTGTGTGTGTGTAGAAGCAGTTAGAAATTTGTTTTTGTGTGGTTTTGTTTGCTTTGCTCTTTTTCAGCAATAATTCTTGGTTGTTTCCAATTGTTTTGAATCGTCTTGTTCTCTGAGCTTAGTTAATTGCATCCCTGTTTTGTTTTTGCTTTTTCTTCTTTTTGTGGGGTGTAAAAGCAGTTAAAGATTGGTTTTTGGGTATCTTTTTCTACTATATGATGGGTTTGCGATTTAGTTCTTTGCTTTGTTCTTTGTCAGCTGTAATCTTGATTGCTTCCAATTAGTGTATGAGGTGAGTTTAAGTTGTTACTTGTTAGTTATTTTATTTTAGCTTGCAGAGAGAAATCTGGTGTGTGGATTGCTGCTTCGTTATTTATTGTTAAATTTGGTTTAATCAGGAAGTCAATTTATGTTGGTGCATAAAAGCATGGATCTTTTTTTTATCTTTTTGCAAATTATTTGACTTTTTATACGATTATTTGGTGGGGAAATTTGTGAGTTTTGGAGGTCGATTGAGAATTTTCTCTCTTTGCTTGCTTTTGGCTACTTGCTCTCTCATCCTTGTTTCTTGTTTGAAATCAAAGATGATTAGATTATTTACAATCTTTTTTTTCTGCTTAAATGCATCGAACAATTATGTTACACCGCCGGTAGTTACTTGCCTGTTTCTAATGTTTAGGATGTAAAACACATAATGGTAATTTCATACTTAAAGTAAAAACTGAAAATGATGACATAGCAAAGTCCTTTGTTTGTCGCTCTGATTAACCAGAGAGTGTTGAAAAGAAGATTTTTATTTTCAAGAATGCTTATTGATTGATGTGATTTAGCAATGACATTTCCTACTCTTCTATGTCCAGCTTCTGAAGCCTCAAGATTTCCAAGCAAAAGCAGCAATTCTTCTGTTCCATCAAGCCTAAGTATTCCATCCTATGGAAGGAAAAGCAGTTGTGATAGCCTCCCTACTCCAAGATCCGAAGGCGAAATATTATTTTCTCCTAATGTCAAATCCTTCTCATTTAATGAATTGAAAAATGCAACGAGGAATTTTAGACCCGACAGTCTTCTTGGGGAAGGCGGATTTGGTTATGTTTTTAAAGGATGGATCGATGAGCATAATCTTACTGCTGCAAAGCCTTGTTCGGGAATGGTGATTGCTGTCAAAAAGTTGAAGCCGGAAGGTTTTCAAGGTCACAAGGAGTGGCTGGTATGTTCCTTATGCAATATTTCCGCTGAATTATTATTCTTGTTGGCATTGTAATTAATATCAAGTAATTTGCAGACTGAAGTTAATTACCTTGGACAACTTCGTCATCAAAATTTGGTTAAACTCATTGGCTATTGCATTGACGGTGACAACCACCTATTGGTGTATGAGTTCATGCCTAAAGGAAGCTTGGAGAACCATTTGTTTAGAAGTATGTCAGCTTTCTCCCCCCCCCCCCCTCTCCTGTCTTTGAATTTGTCTCAGTGCTGTGATTCATATCTGCTGCTTGCTTTCCCGTCATTTCCTTTGTGTCCGGGAACTGTATTTCTTTTCTTTTTCTTTTCAAATATGGAGGGTGGCAAAAATATCACATGTGAGGGCGATTCTTAGAATTGTTTCACATGTCATCCTTACTTCAGGATATGCCACTGCCTCTTTTAGGTTTCACAACCTGTTTGCAAACTGTCATGTAAGAGAAGAAAAGTAGGCAAAACCTAAAGGGAAAAGTACGGAAAACAGCAAGCACAAATATAACAGGACTTATGTGCTATTTCTTGGCTAAAATGACAAATATCTGGTCTTATTCTGGACGCGTTCTATAGTACTAATATTCTTTTAACTGGTTACACTACTGGGTGTTGGGATAATATTTGATTTCTTTTTGCTCTTCTTTTTAAGTGTAGCTGGGTCATGCTAAATTGGATCCATAGTTTCTTTTGTGGTCTTGGTGATATATGCAATTTAACACTTGTCAAACTTGGATCCATGCTATTAATCATGAACAAATGTAATTCAGTTGTCCAGTGGAACTTGTATTATATGTGTATTTACAAATTGGTGGTAACTCTTGGTTTAATCTTTGTTTAACAGGAGGACCTCAACCTCTGAATTGGGCAACAAGAATTAAGGTGGCTATTGGTGCTGCTAGAGGCCTTGCATTCCTTCATGATGCTAAAGAACAAGTCATATATCGGGATTTCAAGGCTTCAAATATTCTGTTGGATGCAGTACGTATCAGACCCTGATCCCCCTATTTGTAAATCCGCCTTTCCTTAGGATAAGTTTTCCTGGTGCCTTGCAAAAGCTTAAGACATGTCTGGTTTCTGTGATTGCAGGAATTTAATGCAAAGCTGTCTGATTTTGGTTTGGCTAAGGCTGGGCCAACTGGTGATCACACTCATGTATCCACTCAAGTAATGGGTACACAAGGCTATGCTGCTCCAGAATATGTTGCTACAGGTTAATACATTACCTCTCTGTTTAGCTATATTGAACTTATAACACGGTCTTTTGGTTAGAGATCCATCATGTAGGAATTAGGATTTAAATATTTTAAACACTAACTTTTCTGTGATAAGATCTTGCTATATCTACTTTACTTTTCATAATTTAGATATGATGGTAATACTCTAACAGCATGGTGGAATTATGTTCTTTGCTGGCGTTAATTGCTAAAGAAGAGGAAATATATTGGGGGAATTTGTGTGTATATTTGTTTTTTCAGAAAAAACAATGTTCTCTCTACTTTTGTTATGGCCTTTTGCTTTACTTGAACATAGAGAAAAGGTTAACGATGTATAGATCTATACATCTTTTTAAACGACTCCTATGATGCCTCTCAAAAATATCCTACCAATCTTATTCGTCCGTAACTTTTGACAAAATCGGTATATTTTCACGTAGAAGAAAGTGCTTGGTTTCTTATTAGGAATAAACATAACTCTGTTTTCCTTATGAAGTCACTTGCTATAGTGAATATGATGATTATTATCCTCTCACGACTGAACAAATTATGCTTGTGAAACTGTTGTCTATTATCTTGTAACTAATTATCGTGATATCTTACAGGTCGTTTGACAGCAAAAAGTGATGTATACAGTTTCGGTGTTGTGTTGCTTGAACTGTTATCAGGGCGACGTACTGTTGACAACACAAAGGTAGGTGTAGAGCAGAATCTTGTAGACTGGGCAAAGCCATATTTGGGTGACAAGAGGAGGTTGTTTCGAATAATGGACACCAAATTAGAAGGCCAGTATCCTCAGAAAGGAGCATATACAGCTGCTAACCTTGCTTGGCAGTGTTTAAGCAATGAGCCCAAGCTCCGGCCACGAATGTCTGAGGTTTTAGCTGCTCTTGAAGAGCTTCAATCCCCAAAAGGTGCTAGCAAACTCTCACATGTCGAGCATAGGGGTATTTCTAGTCCCGTGGCAGTATCGCCTATGAGACATCGCTCACCCCTGAATATGACACCCTCTGCTTCTCCATTACAAGCTTATCAAAAGTCTCCTCGCGGAAGATGACTGAGAGAATATATATATTTAGTTGTCATTGTACATTTCACATATATCTACCAAATTTTGTTGTCTAGTATGTATTAATGCATTGGCATTCCTAGCATAGATCTGTTTTTTTGTTCAATGCTGAAATACTCACTCTGTATCCTATTCATACAATGAGTTAGCTCTTGTTATCTAAACTGTGTTCAAAATAAAAAAAACCAGATAAGCAAAGAAACGTTAGTTTAATAAACAGAACAAAAACTAATTTCGAATTCACAAGTTTCTTGTGTGTCGTAAGGAATATAATCCCCTCACTGTTATCAAACTACTGACTCTTGGTTAGCTCATCTAAATATCTTGAACATCTAGCCACTTAGCTTTTGTGCCATTTTATAACAATTCAGCCAAGTAAAAATAGTTGCTTTGTTCTGGTAAAAGTGGCTAGGTCACGTCACTGGTGATTTGTATTCCCATTTCTTCTACTTATTAAACAGTATGGGAAAAGTACATTACTATAAAAAAAAGGATCATCTTTTAGGCAAAAAAATGTTTATGCCAGTGTAACTTAACTTTAGTATAATGTCTTTACATCGAGTATAACTCAGCAAGTTTACAATTTTGGTAATATGAATTATGAATTTAGACCATAATATATCAATGTGAAAAAGCCATAATGTGAGCGAGCTTTGAATTTTCAACCGGCTTGTTGAAATTGCTCTATTCAACTCAGGTTTCAGCTTCCTTAATCATACACTCCATCCGTCTAAAATTATCAGTCATGTTTGTCTTTACGACCCTTAAGAAAATATTAAATAGAATAGATTTTCGATTGTTTTACCCTTATTTATATTTAAGATATAATCTCTCTTCGTTTAATATTTATTTATAATCGAGGTATTTGTAGCCTTCAAGAACAATTAATATTAATGGTAGAATAGGAAAAAAATAAAATGGCAAATAATTTGATACAACTATTTTTAGAAATCATGACAGATAATTTGAGACGCAGGGAGTAATATCATACAACTATTTGTTTAAAAAAAAGTCCAAACATTAATTGGTACTAAACTACTAATGTTTCTTTTCCTAGCTTAGCTAGGAGTCTAATTCAGTAGTTGGCATCTCATAACGACAAATAGGGCAACAATGGCCATAATTCTCCAACCAATTGGTAATACAATCTGCATGAAACCCATGTGAGCAAGGCATGAACAATAACTCCCTCTTTTTCCCAAACTCTTGAAAACAAATCACACAGTCATCATTTGTACGTTCTTCATCAACCTCCATTCAACTTCATGGATGACTTACTAGCAGGTACCATCCCATTATCGCGTGAAGATTCCTCTAATAATATCCTCATATAACCAACATGGTCAATGTTTAATGTTACATAAACGAACATTTCCAACTGATGAAGAACATTGTTAGATTCGTCATCAACAATTTTACATATTTTCTCCATCGTATCATGGATCAAAGTTGGTTGATAATTATTCTCAAAAAGGTTCTCGAGATATCGTTGTATGACATGGTAAAGCATGTCATGAGACATGTATAAAGAAGGGTTGATTGTGAGATGAAGTGATTTGGTATGAGTTTGATTATAATTATCGAGGAGTTGATATTGTGCAGGGTCATGGGATGATATATGCCAATATTGTTCTTGAGTAAGAAGGCGAAACTGAATGGTTATAGGGCAATTAAATTCTTGTGTTGATTCATGAATTTTGGTAATTATATTTGAGGAGCAACGGTGGTATTCAAAAACACACTCCATGTTCAGAGAGTTAATTTCAAAGTGATTTCAACCCCGTCTTATGTACTTATATATTAGTTTGCGAAGCAAATCCTAAACCTAATGAACTTAGTTATAATCCGAATTTGATAGGGAAAGGTTTTTCTCTTTCCTAACAAGTCATAAACAAAAATATATAATAATAATAATAATAATAATAATAATAATAATAATAATAATAATAATAATAATAATAATAATAATAATAATAATAATAAAAGAAATGCAGAAGACAATTAGTCGAATTTCTTTTCCGTTTGGGAGACGGCTTATTACTGTTTACGTTGGAATTTAATTTGGTTTAAGTAATTTTGTGTACGGGTTACCTGCAATAATAGGTAATTGTTTATATCAAACAAAGTACGGTAACTTGAAAAATAAAGTAAATCTATAGTTTGCTATAATAAATTGAATTAAATTGATAATGTAAATATTCTAATATACCGTGTATAACTTAAATCCTTGGAATTTACTGTACTTAACGGGTCAAGCCTTTGAGTGCCGATGTAACCCATACTATTGGGTGAAATTAAAAAATAGCCAGATTTACAACTGGTAGTTCAAAAATAGTCTAGTTTCAAAAGTAATCGCAATTTAGCCATTATTCATGTAAAAATAAATCTGAGTTAAACACTATTCAAAATCCGGAAAATACGCCAGTATATTATGCTGGAGTTCCAACATAAGTATACTTGATCTCCAGCATATTATACTGGTGTTCTAGGATAAGTATGGTGAAATTCTAGCATAATATGATGGAGTTCCAGCATAAGTACACTAGAACTCCAACATAATATACTAGAGTTCCAGCAAGTATACCGGTCCAGCATAATATATTGGAGTTTGGAGCACCGGTGCTCCAGTTTTCATTATATTATACTGGAGCCAGCAAAGTATACCGGTCCAGCATAATATGCTGGAGTTCATATACAGGTGCACCGAACTCCAATATATTATGCTGGACCGGTCTCTATTGCAGCAAAATAATGGTTATTTTTTATTGACTTGGTAAACGTTGACTATTTTTAAATGACCAATCCGAAAACTAGCTATACCGTGCTATTTTTACCATACTATTTTGTAGAGCTGTCAAAACGGACTAGCCCAGGTCCAAGTCTCTCAGGCCATGGAATTTCCATTTGATGGACTAGGATGCTGCCATACTTTCGAAAGGGCCTTAAAATAGTCAGCGGAACCCAGCCTTAAGCGGGCTGTGGGCTAGGCGGGCTAGCCCTTTATATTTTTCAATCTTTCTTTTTTTGTAAGGCTTTTTTTCAATCTAAATTCGAACCTAAAATTCTACAAATTTATTAACATTCTAACATATGATAATGTATATAAGTAAGTAAAACTTGCAAAAACATAAACTTTTATAGAATAATATATCAATATTACATAAAAATAATCGATTTTATTTGCAAATATAAGGGTTTAGTTGTTAATAAAAATTTGAACCTATTAGCTAAAATTTCAAGAGATTACCAACCAATAATAGAAATAAGAAAAAAACACTTCATAAAAGAAATCTGAACCCAAATCATGGACAGATGCAAAACAAAATCTGCGCACCCAATAGTCATGTACATAAATAATATGATTAACAGGAAAAAGAAAAAGAAGAAAAATAAAAGGTTTCCAATAAACCAATATGAACTGATTCTTCTATTCTGTAAATAAATTTCATTGCATCAACAAAGTACCTAGACTGTACAAAAACACAATAACTAATTCCAACTAAGAGACAAAAAATGTGAAATTCAAGAAGATTTAATTCAATAAACCATATTCCTGCGACTCAACTCAGAAGACTTATTTGATTAATAGCCCGTTTGGCCAAACTGCAAAAATCAGCTTATTTTGAGTATTTTTTTTTAAAAGTGCTTTTCTCAAAAGTACTTTTGGTGAGAAACAATTGCGTTTGACTAATTAGTTTGAAAAGCACTTCTGAGCAGCAATTAGTGTTTGACCAAGCTTTAAAAAACTGCTTCTAAGTGTTTTTTCTCAAAAGTGCTTCTCAAAAAAAGTACTTTTGGAGAGAAACTACTTTTTTCTGCTTCTCCAAAACTGCTTCTGCTTTTCCTCAAAAGCACTTTTTTTTCCTTCCAAAAGCTTGGCCAAACACCTCAATTTTTGGCCAAAAGTGCTTTTGGCCAAAAAAACACGTTTGGCCAAAAAGAGGCTTGGCCAAACAGGCTATAAGTATTATTGTTAATTAAGACTTGTCTTTTCGACTATTTTTTAATTTTCAATTTTATATTCGCCTTAAATTCTTTTTGGCCCACAGACATACTCTGGCACAACCTCGGTCGAGCTTCAAGGGAGCGGGCTAACTCAGGTCGGGCTTATGACACCAGGTAGCCACTTTTAAATATGTTGTTTAAAGTATATTCACAGTTTACAATGTATTTAAAGATTAGTCAATTTCGCTCAAATTTTAGGACATGACGTCCTAGATTTTAAACCTCAAAATTCAAACTTCAGGACATCGTATCCTAAAGTTCGAAAATTGTATTCTGAAGTTCGAATCTTATGTCCTGAATTTTAAATTAGTAGTTCAGAAATAGAGGACACTTAGTCCTGAATTTCAAGTTAGCAGTTCAAAAATTCAGGATATTTAGTCCTAAAGTTTGGATAAATTAACTAATCTTTAAGTGCATTGTAAATTGTGAATATATTTTAAAAGCGGTCTTAGAAGTAGAGATTTTAAAAGCCATTGAACTTTTAGACTTTTAGTTCTATCTTTGAACCGAGGAAGAGGAGAGAGAAAAGGAATATAATATGATTAGAATTTACACATTATATATTCAGAGACTCACTGTCGTGCTATAATCTATGGTAGAAGATTGGCACATCAAAATAAAGTCATTGTGCTTACGTTTGTTTATATACCGTGTGAGAACGTCGGGACTATTATGTCACTGTATTCAAAATCAGAAAACTAGAAAACGTTAGTTTAAGAAAACAACATAGAAATATTTTGAGCCCATAATTTTTGTGTGTATCCTTAAGGAATTTAACTCCCTCATAGTTGCCCAAGATTTCGGATTAATTCCTCGCAGGATAGTGGTGAAAAATGAGGCAAAAGTGCTTGTTCGTTTGAAGAGGTATCTATTCGACATAATTTCTGATGGAAAATAAATTTGGTCCAAAAAGTTAATCAATCAATATATTAATTGACTGAAGCCAAAGCCGAGCGACGGCGGCATGAGGCTTGCTCTCTTTTCAAGCATTTGAGAGTTAGAAGAAGTACTTCTATATATAAGCACAATTGCCTTTTTGGAAAACATAACAAATCCTAAAGTACGATACAATCCAACCCAAAATCCGGATGTCACTGAGTACATAAGCGTCTATTCAGAATACAATCCACTACAATGCCTAAAGAATACAGCTGAAAATATATCAAATGGTAAAGAAGGAGAGCCAAGGCCCGCGAACGCTGTGCAACTACTTTGATAGTCTCCAAACTCTAGGATCTCAATCAGCAACCGCCGCCGTGAACAGAGTTGCCTAGATCTGCACACAAGGTGCAGGGATTAACGTGAGTACACCAACTCAGTAAGTAACAAGTCTAAACTTTGGACTAAAAGGTAGTGACGAACTCAACCGCAGCAGATATAATAGAAATACTGTGCAGAAACGTATGCTTGCTTTCAAGTTAAATAGACAGCTCAAAACAATACAGTAAATACAGATCTAAACAGTGTAAGGTATATAACTCAACTATTTCTACATGCCAATGCGCATACTGTATGAAATGCACCATGTGGTCCCACTCTCAAGTGCTCAACCACTCGGTACTATATATGGCCATCCGTCCCAGGGAAGATCCATTCCGGAACATATACAACAATGGCTATAAGTCATCCAGTACCAAGGAAGAAGGGCAATCCAACCTTGTGGAGAAGATCCATCTCCAAGTATCAAGTACTTCGGGCAAATCCATGTCTAGAGAAATCCATCCCTCAATAATATCATCCGCGCTCGTTGGGGTGTGTGTTACAGACTCCGGAGGGGCTCTTATAGCCCAAGCGCTATCATAATCATCAATATAATCGCTGCAGCATGCAGCCCGTACTCCGGTTCTCGGATTCACTCGGTCATCAATCTCTCTAGTCTTACCCACGGGCACACAATGTCATGAAAACAAATCCGGAACAATGGTATGATGAATCAATACTGAGATATGATATAAAAATGCATGAACATGACTGAGTACAGAATATCAATAAAAATAGTGAGATGATAGCAAGAAACGACCACTAAGGGTCCCAACAATACCGGCATAAATCCTAAACATGATACCTAGCATGATTTACATTCACACCTTTTTGTTTTAATTAACAAAACCCAACAGTGACAACAATGTATAAGCTGTTAACTAGTATTTTCTCTACTATCTTTGTACACGGTCAAAATCAGGGAAGACCAATTTTAAGGCTTCTATGGCATTCCAAACCCGACCTCGATGGGCTCGAAGCATAGTCTAAGGCTCGGCCCCGAAGCACTCGCCTCGAGAGGGTATATCGAAGGCTCATCATAACATCCCTCGAGGCAGCATGAAAATCCGCGATCGTCATGGAAAGGCGGGAAAGCTCCCAAGGACACGTGGTTAGAACTAACCAGGTCTACAAGAGTAGTACAGATCCGTACTAAGCCATTATATAGCTGTACCAATAGCATTTCCTTGTTATTATTAGACATGTACTATGTTGGGATTCACCCCTCTTATATAAAGGGGACCCAAACATTCTTGTAAGGGGACTCTTCACTGGACAACATAATATTGAATACAATAGAACATTCTCTATTTTTCTTGCCTAAACATACTCAACAATTACTCTAGGAATTTATTGCCCTGTTCTTCATTTATTGTGTTCATCCATTGTTCTTCATTTATTGTTCATCATTTGTTCATTTATTGCTCATCATCAACCTCTAGAGGCTGCCCTCGAGGTCCCATATTGCCGAGCTCGAGGTCCTTAACCTCATGACCATACTGGTTTGCTTATTATTTCTTGCTCATATACACTTAGCATTGTTCAATTAACAACTAGTATTAAGATAAATAACATATTTTTAGAACCATAAATCAAATATAATTGTAGTTACCATTTTCCAGGTAAACGGTTTGGCGCCCACCGTGAGGCTAAAAATAATAGTGATTATTTTGGTGCTAGTTTTCTGATAACACACGTTACTCTTCTCACTTTTTCTTGTCAAATATTCTTTGATTTCAGTCTTAATCATGTCTAGCACACAAAATGCACCTCTTCATGACAGTGAGTGACTTGGATAAAACATCGGCATAGGTCTCAATGTACCACCTGTAAACCTGAGAGAGTGCCAAATGTGGAGCTAGTTAATATCAGCTCCCACAATGCTCTAAACACGGAAGCAGGCACAGACCCCGCAAGGAATGGACGCAGGGAAGCCCAGGTTGGAGGCCAAGAAGCACGAGGAATAAAAGAAGGAGGAGTCAACCTCCAAGTAATATTCGAGATGCTACAAGCTCATCAAGTCGCAATCGCTTAACTTTCAAAGTCAGAACAGAACCCCTAACACCGTCGAACCAGTAAACATGCAGCATGAGCCAGTGCTAGAAAGACTCGATGAAAGCAGCTCGGGGACTGACCCCTCAATCATCAAAATACTCGAGGAATTGACTAAAAGAATCGAGTTAGGGGAAAAGAAGATAGAGTCTAACGATAAAAAAGTGGAGACTTATAACTCGAGGGTCGATCGAATCCTCGGCGCACCCCCGATTTTGAAGGGTGTAGATTCAAAAAAGTTCGTGCAGAGACCATTCCCATCAAGTGCGGCTCCGAAGCCCATCCTGAAGAAATTCAGAATGCCCGATGTCCCGAAGTATAACGGGACCACGGACCCCAATGAACACATTACCGCTTACATTTGTGCTGTAAAAGGGAATGACTTAAAGGATGACGAGATTGAATCCGTCTTACTAAAGAAATTTGGAGAAACACTGTGAAAGAGGCCATGATGTAGTATCACAACCTATCCCCAAACTCGATGGATTTGTTTGCCATGTTGGTAGATTCTTTTGTGAAGGCTCATGCCGGTGCCATCAAGGTTGCTACAAGGAAGTACGACATCTTCAAGATCAAACAAAGGGAGAACGAGATATTGAGGGAATTTGTATCTCATTTCCAGATGGCGCGAATGGAATATCCTCCGGTCTCCGATGACTGGGCAGTGCAGGCCTTCACTCAGGGCTTGAATGAGCAAAGCTCGATAGCTTCAAAGCAGCTAAAGCAGAATTTGGTCGAGTATCCCACTATGACATGGGCAGATGTACACAACAAATATCAATCGAAGATCAGGGTCGAGGACGACCAATTGGGAGCCCCCTCTGACTTAATATATCCAAGTAGGCTCCTTGCAAAGGAACCAAGGTCTATAGAAATGGAGTCAAGATCAGGCAAAGAAAGGTATTAGCCATACTTCAAAGATCAAAGAGAAACTTCAAGGCAGAATATACCTTGAAATGATCGAGGAGTAGATCGAGGCCAAAATTCTCAGGGACTTATGAGCAAGGCCGGGTTTGACAGGCAGTCAAGACCAATGGAGGTACCTCGATTGTCAGAATACAACTTCAACATCGATGTCTCATGCACGCATCAGCTATGGGTAGAATCAGGGATACCTGATGGCCAAAGCCCGCACAATTGGATCCTTCCCGAAGGAACCCCAACTTGATGTGCGAGTACCATTGCATTAACGTTCATAGGACCGAGGATTGCAGGAATCTCCGAGAGGAGGTGGCCCGGCTGATCAATGAAGGGCACCTTTGAGAATTCCTCAGCAATCAAGCCAAGAACCACTTTCAAGAAAGAGAGGCAAACGGAAAGAATTAACTAGAAGAACCACACCACGTCATCCACATGATCGTTAGAGGGGTCGAATCCCTACATGGACCCGTTATCAAGTGGAAAAAAATATCCATCACCAGGGAAAAGTGAACTCGGAGTTAGATACCAGAGGATGCTCTCACATTCAGTGAAGAGGACATCGAGACCTTGTCTCAGCCTCATAATGACGCACTGGTAATTTATCTTCTTTTGAATAAATTTCAAATTAAACGTGTACTCGTGGATCTAGGTAGCTTGGCCAACATAATCAGGTCGAGGGTGGTGGAGCATCTCGGACTGCTCGACCAGATTGTACCCGCCTCTCGAGTCCTCAATGGATTCAACATGTCGAGTGAGACAACGAAAGGGGAGATCATCTTCCGGTCAACGTGGCCGGTGCAATCCAAGATACCAACCTTTATGTCATCGAAGGTAACATGAGATACAATGCCTTACTTGGAAGGCCGTGGATACGCAGTATGAGGGCAGTACCACCAACCCTTCATCAAACGATGAAATTTCCAACCAAGGATGGAGTAAAAGAAGTATACGAGGAGCAGCACGCAGCGAGAGAGATGTTCACAGTGCACAACATGGCACCGACATCGATGCCCTCTGCATCGAAGAAGCCAAAAGACAAGCAAACAATCAAGTAGCAATCACAACCGACATCCTCGGCTACATCCGAACGAGAATAAAGGATCGTTCCACATCTCCGGAGCAAGCAATTGAAATTTATCAAGGCCCGAATGCCATCATTGCTAAGGTATAACACTCTCTTTTTTCATTTGTGTTTTATACTAACTTATTGCAGGTGTTCGATTGAGAGGAATCGAAGCGCCCTCCAGCTCAAAGACCTTGGGTTTTAAAGCATTCGTTGCGCTCTTTTTTCCTTAGACCAGATTTTATCCCGAACGGGTTTTATCGGCGAGGATTTTAACGAGGCAATATCCATATGCTACCTAAGGAGAACTCATCAAGTATTAAAGGCTTCTCTTTGATCAACCTCAAATATTGGGGGCATCACCCGGGGAGGTCACCTCTTCAAAAAAATCAAACTATGCCTAGGAGGACCTCGACAAGGGAATGTTGTATTGGGCCAAACGGTCAAATGAACCGTGTACATATAGAATAATCAAGGCTCCAAAAGCAAAAAGCATGTACACATATATCAAATAATTGAGGAAGCCTCTTTTCTTATCAAAACACTTGAAGAAGTTCACTACTTTCATGGAAAAACAACTCAAAGACCAAAAATCCTCGAACACTCGGGGACTATCATCAACAGTCAGCTCGTCAAAACTATCAAAAACTCAAATTCCTAAGACCTCAATAAGGCAACCTCGATCTTGCAAGACCTCAGTGAGGCCGCATCGAATCTGTATGGCCTCAATGAGGCATGCCCAAACTTATAAGACCTCAATGAGGCAATACCGAGCTTATAAGACCTCAACGAGGCATACTCAAATTTATAAGACCTTAAAAAGGCATAACCCCAATATGAAGGCCAAGACTATATATTTGAACTTGTAAAACCCCTAAAAAGGCATACCCTCGATATGGACGCCAAGGTCACCGCACCCGGGGACTAAAGGCGACGACCGAACAAAAGGACTACAGTCATATCAAAAGGCTCTGGCCGTAATAACGCATCTCGGAGACGTCTGATCGCCGTCATAAAATTAAAGGCCTCCAAATACTTCGAAAAATACTTTGAAAAGAATCGGTTAATCAGGCTACCCTCGACATAAACAATGGAGCTTCGATAAAATGAGCTCCAAACAATAAAAGGGCTTCGAAAACAATCAGCCTCCTATGAAAAGGCTTCAAAAATTCGGCCTTCGAGTGAACCTACCGAGGTACTCGGCCATCGTCATATATCGACTCATAATCGAGGTTCTCTTTTGAGCCGTCGAAGAGTCGGACAAACATAAAACATACCAAGGCATAATCAAAACTTCAAAAGTCTTTAGCCAAAATGAGGGAAAACTACAGCCATATTAGAGGTCGCATCGACCCAATCTAAAAAGAGCCTAAGGGCCAATGTGTAAGAGCCTATGGGCCAGCCTAAAGAGTCTAAGGTCCAATGCATAAGAGCCTAAGGGCAAGCCTAAAGAGCCTAAGGGCCAACGTATAAGAGCCTAAGGTCCAGCCTAAAGAGCCTAAGGGCCAATACGTTGAAAACCTAGGGGTCAATGAGCCCGAGTCAAAATTTGACTCGATGATTGAACCCCTAACGGTCAACTATTATCAATCCTTCATTGAGTATGAAAACCTGAGGGGTTTATATCTTAAGTCCGACACACTGGACTGGTTATCAACAACCATAAAAATTTATTCCAAAAAAGGCAAAGAGAAGACAAGAAATGACGAAAATCAAAGATCCATATTTGTATGATAAAGTTTAACAAAAATATATTAGCAAGGCTCGCGCCTGGAGCCCTTATACAAAAGGGAACAAATATAAACCTAATCTACCACCGGGGTCACTTGACCAGACGGAGATCCCTCAAAAGTTGTGCCTTCGACGACTTGGCCCTCGACCCCCGGAACATCAATGGCCTCCTCCCCATCAGGGACTTCACCTTCATCTTCATCATCCTCCGAGCTACTGACCGAACCATCATCCGAAAAAAGCAGAGCCGCCGATTCTTCCTCTAGGGCCTTCACCCTCTTGATCTCAGCAGACAAATTGATACCCCCTGCATGTACATCTTCGAGAGCCTGTCTCCGAGATCTTAAGAGGGCTTGTTCCAGGGCTCAGGATAGTTTAAGCTCGGCCTTTTCGGATACCTTCCTGGCTCGAGCATTTGCAGCAGCAACATCTTCTCAATACAAGGATATGAGCGCAATGACTTCGGACTTAGCTACAAATAGCTCAGCAACTAATTCGGCATGAAGATCTTTGTACTTACGATTTTCTCCCCTCGCCCCTTGGAGTTGGCGCTCCATCGAGGTCAGCTTCTCTCGAAGAGTTTCTTTATCGGAGGACACCTCATCTATACGCTGCTTCAGCCCAAGGATTTTGGTATCTCTGATTTTAAGCTCCTCTCGCATTAGATCATCTTTTTGCTTGAGCTGAAAGAATAAAATTATGGTCTCAAACGCTCAATTGATTAAAGCACAGAAATAAGTCCACGAAGGTCGCATTACCTGCTCATCGTGATCAGCCCGCTCTCGAGACATCCTCTCCAAATGAGCTTGAAGGTCACCTAGCTCCCCCTCCTTTTGGGCATAAAGGGCCTTGAGCTTGTTCAATTCAGAAGTAAGCTTCCTAAACTCGTCCTCACAATAAGCCAACTAAGGGTAGCAAACGGGCCAGGACTGAGCCTAAACTAGCCTCGTGGATCGGGCTTAAATGATCCGGGGCTTTGTGGTCTTTTGGAGGTAACCGGACCAAGATCGGGACCACTAACTAATGGTCCCGGGCTAAGCGGGCCGGTCTCGGGCCTATGTGGGCCTACTTGGGCCTGGCCTATTTTTTTAATTTTTTTTATCTAAGGCAATTTCTTATAAATTATATAGCTTATATATATATATATATATATATATATATATATATATATATATATATATATATATATATATATATAAGATAATGGGTTTTCAATGTCTTTGCCTTATGCTTCTTATGTTTTGATGATCTAACAAACTTATTGTCAAGAACCAGATAGAGAACCTGACCCACCTGGTATACATTTCAAATGAACAATATCCAGTCTGATCTCCAACAAATGAGTGAACAACCATAAGGAAGAACACAACAGGGACCTAGTCCCTTAGGGTTCTCCGACAGAAGTACAAGTAATTTGTACAGGTGGAACGTAACAACAGAAAGTGACTGTCTACAATTGTTACAAAGAGGAACACAACAGGGACCTGGTCCCTTAGGATTCTCTGACATAAGTACAAGTCAACTATACAACTAGAATGCAACTGCAGAAAGTGACTGTCCGCAACTATACATGCGATAGTGCATTAGTCACTTCTCATTGGGAAGAAACGTGTACCAAGAATTGACATCACCATTGTGATGTCTTTTGTAGTATAACAACCTGGTGCAAGGCACAATATCTTCACTTGTACATTTAATTATACTCTCTCAAGCATTAAAGTGTTCATCCTGCATTGAAGTCACTGGTGTGTGTAGTGCCCCTCTTTTTCTCTCGAAAATCGGGTTTGTGACATTTGGGAGACAACTCGTTCCCATTCAAGAATTGGGTTTTGAATTGAAGAGTCACCACCTAATGATTAAAGTGCATTAGGACACTAGGAGGAGTTTGTTCTGAGTAACCAGAGATTGGGTAAGAGCTTGAAATTATCCCAAAGGGAAGGTGTTAGGCACCCCTCAAGATCCACTAGTGTGGTTCCCGACCAAACTATTGTTGTGACTTAAGTGTAAATAACACATAGGCAAATAAAGGCTTCAAATAAGAGGGTATTTTCACGTAATGGTTACAAATAAACAAAAGTAAGAAAAAGGAACTAAAAAGAGTTGATTTTCTTAAAAGAAATGGTTTAAAAAGATTTAAAAGAAACAAAGAAAACAAATGGAAGGGGTTCCTAGGTTTATTAATAATATGGATCACCCCACATAACATCCGGTAATCACTCCTCAGTGAGGGGCTACACGTGATGTTATCGCATGGTCATCATATCCATATCTACCCTTTCCCACCCCGTTGAGGTATTAAAGCGTGGAATGGTCTCACTTACTTATTGCATGCTATTACCCGTCCCCATCTTATCAGCCCCGAAGACACTTGGGACTACTAATTCTAAAGGCAAGAGGTATTGGGCTTATTTGTGGTTTCAAAAAGGTAAAATACTAAGGCAATAATCAAAACACGTATGGCAAGTATGGGGGAAACATATAAACAAATAAAAGGGGCTCAAATAGACCTCCTTTAAACCAAAGAAAGCACATAATGTAGCATGACTTGTATGTACTGTTTAGGGTCTAATTAAAACTTAAACAGTGGAGGCAAATTGATTTATTACATAGTTCAGATAAGAAGCCCGAATTAGGCCTGCCTGCTGGTTGTAGCTGATAAAAAGTCTGATTCAGTTTATAAACTTTCACCTTATGGCTTTCCTAAGTGTTAGACGAAGACACTTATAGACATGATATCTACTGATTCCAGAAACAATGAAACAAACATGAATACATACTGATTTGAGAAAATCATCTGTTATTAAAGAAATGCGAGTTTTAACAAAAGAGCATGCATCATTGTTACTGGTTTTAGACCTATAAGTGAGTGAAACGATTCAGATTCAATTAAGGTTCCTATATGCATGCTTTCTATGTGTTGTCGATTTTGGACACTCTTATAAACGTAGTAAAAAATGCAGAACCCTATAGGCATGACATCTAGATACTGAATTTCGTTTAAAGCCTATGAACATGATATCTAATTGCAGTTGATTATTTAAGACCTACGAACATGTTTGACTGATGAGGAATGCATATGCAAGATTCAGAAAGAACATATAAGCAGGATATCTACATGATGTGTAGAAATTCAGAAATAAACTATAGGCATGGTACCTACATGAGAATGCAAGATTCCTATAAACATGGTATCTATGCAGAGAAATTCTTATAGACATGGTATCTAGACGCGAATGCAAGATTCCTATAGACATGGTATCTATATGAGAATGCAGAAATTCATAAACTCCTATAGGCAGGTTATCTACCCCTTTTGCATACATAGCTACCCTCCCTCTTTACTGACCACCCCCGAGAGTTTTATTACAAAATTATTACAACCCCAAAAAAGTAACGTAAAGGAAAAATACATCAGAAAATTAAAAAGTACAGCCAAGGAGAGCCTGATTCAGACTTCCTGTCTGAAGTATGAAGTAAATCAACTCCAAGAGATCATATTTCAAGCCTTTCTCCTATTTGGGGTGTGTCAGAGTTCTCTAAGGGTCTCATATGAACTCCGGGCAGTGCTTACACCCAAATGGATCACAAATTGAGCCATAGTGCAATGTGGAAGGGCCAGCCCTCAGGTGTCCAAGTTCAGAGGGAGCTCGAGGTCCCAAGGCGAGGCTCACAAGAGGGGGAAAAACTTAGGGACTAAGAGAGAGTGCAAGTGCAGAAGTAGGATTCTGAAAGGGGAAAAGGGAAAAGGGAAGCAACTCACATCATTACATATACGGGTATAGGGGAATGGGAAGTTGCAAGAGGCAACAGTAAAGCGGGCTGAAGGGCATACCCAGCAATGGGAGATACTGGCACACCCTCTAGCCTATTTGCTTAGAGGTCAAAACCCTAGTGGTTCAAACTTAATTCATGGACAACAACTTATATTGCCATGCCTTATGTCACCACTCAAAAAACATAGGGGTGATAGAGGAATGAGGGTTCATAACAAAACACACATAAGGAAATCAGCATGCTAATTTAAGTGATGAGATATACGAAAATAGCAGATGAACATGGATACAAAAGCAGTGATTACACATTGTTGTGGTGCTAAGAATTAAATCAGGACATACCAGTTTTCAAGGAAACAAGTAAAGGAAAGCAGTAAGTCTTGTAAAACAACCCACAGTGCAGTCAAGAAGAGAATATTATTATGAGAGAGTATGAGTTCAGAAGGATTTTATTGTTGTAGTGTGTGAAGAGGGTCGTGCCTTTTATATTGTAAAAATATGGCAAGAAAAGCAGTTAAGGAACTCATTTTCAATCAATTACATAAAGCTTCCCTTAATTAACGGATTCATATTTAAACGGGTGAAAACCATTTAAGGAAATAAATTGAGTAAGCACTTTGTGCACAACATGCAATCAGGGGCAAATACATAAAAGTTATTTAAGGAAAAGGTTTTGAAATACACGGTTTGTGCAAATAAGGTAAGCAAATCAATTAACAAACAGTAATTCAAACGAGTCTGAGATTTTGCACGAATGAACTGAGTCAGAAAAGATGAAAAAGGGTTTTAACTTAGGCCGAGTAACAGGGAGAATCAGCAAACAATGGAAAGAAATCAATCAAGCCATATTCAAAAGGAAGTTTGCACTAATTGCAAATTTGAAAACCATTTAGAGGAAAATTCATCATATATAAGGAGCATGTGAGCATGAAAGAAGACTGTCGTGTAAATCAGTAGATTAAATCCAGTGTAGAAGAGTTTAGCAAAAAGTTCAGCATTGTATGAAAACAAAGATGTCCAAACTCAGTTCAGAGACTCAAAGTCAGTCTGAAAGAGTTAAGGGTTCTAAAATAAAACCCTAGTTCAATCAAACCTCGGCAGAACCCCCAAATTCTAGGGTTTCCACCTTGAATCAAGTACAGAGATAAGGAGGCAAGTAGTCAGATCGAAACATGTTTAGAGGTTTTAGAAAAGAATTAAAACTTCTAACATGCTTCTTCCAGCAACAGAACTCATGAATAGCATGTAAATACAGTAGAGGGGTTCAAGGCAAACAGAGTAAAGAGACTAATTCGAAGCATGATGAGAAAAGACTGATAAGAACAGTAGAAGAAAGCATGCTTAAGAAGATCCTTTTAAAAGAAACTTAAACAAAGTTCAATAGAAGAAAAATAGTAAGAACACTTAAGAACACGGTAGAAGAATACAGTAGGCGAAACATATCAGAACATAGTAGAAGAAAATAGCAAGACATTGTAGAAAAGCAAACAAGAGCATAGTATAGAAAGCACGGTAGAAAAACATACAAGAACGGAACATAGAAAGCACAGTAGAAGAACATACATGGTAGAAGGAAAACATAGAACACAGTAGAGGCAAACACATACAAAAGAAAAGGAAAAGAAAGTCAGAGAAAAACTTAAGCATTTTTAGAAAACCCTAAAACGTAAAAGAAAGACTTTGAAAAGTAATTTTCGAAAGAAACGTTAGGGAGATCATTTGAAAACTCAAAGAGAGCACAGATACATAACGGATCTAAAGAGATCGGAGAAAACCTTGAAGGATTAGGGTTTCAGAAGAACCCTAGAAATGAGAAAGGCTTTGAAAAGGTCATCGATCTGAGTCGGAGAGGTCAGAACCAGGCTCAAAACACCATGGTACGCCGGAGCAAGGCCGACGATGACTCTGGAACCTTGAATAGACAGAGGTATGGGTGCAAACCTTCGAGGCTAGGCCTTGAATCTTTAGAGATCAGGTGTGTAAGAGCAACAGGAGGTAGGTATAAGACTCCCAAGCCCTGGAAGCCATGGATTCCGGTGGCTTTCAGGGTGGAAGCGGTGAGAGGCGGCTAGGGTTCTGAGAAGACTCGAGAGAGTTTGAGAGAGTGCAGGGTTTCAGAAGTGGCTGGGGTTGTGAAATGGTTAGGGTTAGGGGGTAGGTCGGGATTAAAAAGGAAAGGGTATTTGGTGGCCGTTTATCATTTTGATCAACGACCTAGATTAATTGAGTAGGTGAGGCGGTTTAACAGGGTTGGGTTTGGGTCGATTCAAACAGGGATTGGATCAGGGTAATTGGGTTTAAAATTGGGTTCAATTGGAGGTTCAAATAAGGCTAAAATTGAAATAAACGGGGCTAACATTTAAATAGCCATTTTTCCTTTATTTATTTTATAACAAATAGTAAAATAATTTCTAGAAATAAATTAAAGGTACTAAAATGATTAATAATAGATAATTATCAAAATTAAAAATACTAGAGTCAATTTTATAATTATGAAAATAACTAAATTTTAAAATAGGCTAATATCGCAATTATACGCAATTTAGCTTTAAAAATACTAATTTTTTTTTTAAAAATATGCAAAAATTATGATAGATATATTTTAATATAAATATTAGAATCCAATAAGTGAATCATCCAAAATGATAATTTTGGGGATAAGTATTGGGTTTTTCTTGATAAAATAGGGCAATAAATAGATTTAAAAATCTATAAAAATTAAGAGAAAAATAGAAAAACCTTGGGAAATACTTATATATGCATATACATACTATTTTGAAAGTATTTTGCATATAAAAATATACAAGGAAAAATTGGGTATCAATAGTGTGTCAAGAACAAGAAAACATCTCCACTAAAGGATCAATTTCACAATGAGTGTATGTGTATCCGTAGTTGAGTTGTAATCTTGTTATTTATTCTTCATTGTAACTCCTATCTTGCTTTCTTAGAAGCTATTATTTAGGAAACCCAAAATCCGTAAACTTTCTTAGTTTATGTTGTGACTAGATTTAGCCATAAGTTTAAAGTCTTTGTAACTAGAGAGTTACAAAGTGTCTTGTGGTAAGAGTATCACAAGTTAGTTAAGTTGAAGTCTTTGTAATAGAGTTATTACAAAGTGGCTTGTAATACTGAGATTACAAGTTAGTGAAGTTGAAAGCCTACAAGTGTAGGTCGTGGTTTTTGTCCTCTTGTGTGGGATTTTTCCACGTAAAAATTCCTTGTCTCTTTTACTTACTGCTTCATAAGTATTCTTAGTAGAAACTCATAAAGGATCAGGTGCTCTATAGTTTGGTGGACTCATATAAGCTAACAATTGGTATCAGAGCGGTTCTTACTTAAAGGTTAGCATCTAGAAAGGATCTCAATGGCTGCTCCACCCAACTTTAAGGAAGGACAATCAACTTACAGACCTCCTAGATTCAATGGTCAGTACTATAGCTGGTGGAAGACTCACATGCATGATTTTATAATGGCCAAAGATTTAGAATTGTGGGACATCATCTGTGATGGTCCACATGTTCCTATGAAGAAGCTTGAAGAAACTGGACCAACGGTGCCGAAAGACAGAAAGGAGTACAGTGATATTGACAGAAAAGTTGTAGAAAAGAACTATCGCGCCAAGAAAATCTTGGTATGTAGTATAGGACCCGTTGAGTACAACAGATTCTTAGCTTGTGATACTGCCAAAGAAATATGGGAAGCGTTGCAAACCGCACACGAAGGAACTGCTCAGTTTAAACAGTCCAAGATTGACATGCTCACCACAGAGTATGAGCTCTTCAGGATGAAAGATGATGAGTCTATATAGGATATGCATACCAGATTCAAATCCATCATAAATGAGCTTCATTCACTTGGAGATTTTATTCCCAGAAACAAGCTTGTAAGGAAAATCCTCAGTATTCTACCTAGTTCTTGGGAAAGTAAGGTAAATGCCATCACTGAAGTTAAAGATCTACAAACTCTAATCATGGATGAGCTGATTAGTAATCTGAAGACATACGAGATGAAAATAAAGAAAGACAGTGAAAGGAGAGAGCCAAATAAGGAAAAGAACCTAGTACTCAAGGCTGAAAGTAGTGACTCAAGTGAAAAAGATAGTGATATGGCCTATCTTACTAAAAGATTTCAAAAGATAGTTTGAAGGAATGGTGGTATACCAAAGAGGGGCAGTTCAAGTAAGGCAAGGAACAATGATCTCTGTCATAGGTGCGGAAAGCCAGGGCATTTCATCAAAGACTGTCCACTTGTGAAACAGGAGCAATACAAACAAAACCCTGACAAAGCAATAAAAAAGAACCTGGTTCCAGACAAACGATTCAGTCGAAAAAGTGCAATTGACAATATTGTGAAACAGGCTCTTGCTGCTTGGGGAGACTCCTCCAGTGAATCAGAAAAGGAACCAGATGCAGAAAACAGTTCCATGATGACAGTGGAAACTAAAGCAACGAAGTATGACTCACTGTTTGCATTGATAGCTCAGTCTGATGATGATGAAGATGATGAAGATGATGAGGTAAATTTCAGGGATGTTCAGAAAAATCTGAAATCATACTCTTCTAAGAAGTTAAGATCGTTAGAAAATGTTCTAATTGATATTTATTATAGCCTTGATAATGATAAGGAGATCCTTACCATAGAACTAGGAGAAACTGAACAATCTAGAGATGATCTGGTGGTCTGTGTAGTGGACCTAAATGAGACCATAGCTAATCTTGAAAAAGAAAAGGAAGTTCTGAATAAAAAAATAACTAGTGTAGAAAATGAGAGAGATGACCTGATGGTAGTGATTGTTGACTTGAAGAAAACAATAGAAGGTCTTAACAATGAGAAACACACTCTAGAAGAAAAAATTACAACTACTGAGCAAGAGAGAGATGATTTTTAGTGATAATCACTAACCTAGAGGAAACCATTAAGGGACTCAATAGAGAACATAGGACTGTGACTCTTGGGAAAGGGAAGGAAGTAGCTAGTGATATACACATTAAGCTTGAAAAGGAATTAATTGATGTGAAAACTAGTCTATGTGGTAAACTTGAGAAAAATCGGCAACTTCAAGCTGAATTGGAGAAAGTAAAAATTGATCTTGAGAAATCTCTGAAGTGGACCTGGTCCTCAGATGCTGTCACTGCCATGTATTTCAACAATAGGAAACAAGCAGGGAATCAGGTTCCAAAGGTAGAAAACTCCTTACAACCGTCACAGTAAGTACGTTACTATTCCTGATAACTCGCTGTGTACCCACTATGGGAACAATGGGCATTTTAAAGAAAATTGCCAGGCTAGGGTTCAATCTGTTTAGAAAAACAAAGTGTTTACTAACAAAGTGACTACTAATAATGGACCAGGTACCACTCACAAGAAACGAATGTTGCCTGCATAGACTAGAAAAGACCTTATCCATCCATTTTATCATAACAAGGGACCCAAACTAGTTTGGGTTCCTAAATCTAACCCATAATATGCATGTGCAGGGAATAATGAGAGGAAGCGGACTGCAATGGACCATGGACAGTGGATGCTCAAAGCACGTGACTGGAAGCACCATGGTTTTCTTCTCACTGAAAGCCTTGCAGGAAGGGAATGTATCCTTTGAATAAAGGAGGGGGTACATTCTCAGTGTTGGAAAAGTTGGAAAGTCTCTTTGACACTCAATTGAGAATGCGTACTATGTGGATGGCCTGAAGTACAGTCTCCTGAGTGTTTCTCAAATCTGGGATAAAGGGAACAAAGTAGAGTTCTTATCAAAAGTGTGCACAGTTACCAATCTAGTAACTGAAAAAATGGTCTTAGTGGCCAAAAGAAACAAGAACATCAACGTTGCTAACTTTGAATCTCTACAAGCTAGTGATATGAGATGCTTGAAGTTAGTTGATGATGACGCAGAACTTTGGCATGGAAGATTGGGTCATGAAAGCTTCTCACTTTTGAATAAATTAATTCAGAAGGACCTGATTTGTGGTCTTCCAAATTCAAGATTCACCTGGAAACTGGTTCTTAGAACAAGGGTGAGACTTTCGAGGTATTTATGGACTTTATCAAAAAGATCCAAGTGAAGATAAAATTGAAGGTAGTATGCATCAGATCCAACCACGGGACAGAATTTGACAACGCCATATTTGATGATCTTGTAACAAAAATGTAATCACACACAACTTCTCAGCACCAAGGACTCCACAGCAAAATGGTGTTGCTGAGGGAAAGAACAAAACTATGGAAGACATGGCATGGAAAATGCTCATCGATAGTGGAATCGCCAAAAATTTCTGGGCAAAAGCAATAAACACTGCTTGCTACTTGGTGAACAGGTGTATGATCAGCTCCTTCCTGAACAAAACCCACTATGAGCTGCCAAATGGAAGAAAACCAAAGACATCTCATCTAAGAACCTTTTGAATGAAAATGCCATGTTCTCAAAAATAGGAAGGACCAGCTTGGGAAGTTTAATGCAAAAGGTGATAAAAGAATCCTTCTGGGATACTCCCCACAAAGCAAAGGCCACAAAACCTACAACAAAAGGACACACTGGATGGAAGAAAGTGTTCATGTGCTATTCAACGAGACACCTTCCTCTAACAAAGGAGGAAACAATGATGATTAATATAATGAATCATCTCTGGTCTCTGGGAAATATCTGAGGTTTCAAATGGGAAGGCTGATATGATGAGTAAGATGAAGGAGACTGGTGAAGGACAATGCAATATCCTCTTCCACTTCTCATAAGGAACCTGGTACTTCAATTGCTACCACTGAAGCAGAAGAAAGAGTGGAGATGCAGTGCAAAACACTCCACAGTAACAGAACAAGGAGTGCAGGGAAATCCAATTAATCTACCAAGTTCCTCTACCAATCAAACATTAGTCCTAAACTGAAAACACAAAAGCTCCCATCTACCTGATAACATAATCACTCCCCTTCATTTTTGATTTAGACAAGAATCAAAAATTCAAAAAAATTCCCTAGTCCCTTCGGTATTTCCATTCCAGAATAGAATCCAAAATCAAGTCCCAAGGAATCCTACTCGAAGGCTGCCAAAAGAAGTTTGAGATACCTTAAGGGAACACAGGACCTGGTCCTGTATTAGCCCTCAAGTGACAATTTTAACCTTATTGGGTATGCTGATGTTAACTATGCAGGTTATCTTGTGGACAGGAAAAGCACTTCTAGAATGGTTCACTTTCCATGATCATGTCTCATCTTTTGGGGCACAAGGAAGCAAAACTCAATGTCTTCATCAACAACTGAAGTAGAATATGTAGCGACAACATCCTGCTGTGCTAAAACCCTATCAATTAAGCATCAACTGGAAGATTTTGGGGTATTTTTTGATGGTATACCTTCTCTATCCAGTTCTAAACAAGAGGACTAAGCACACTGAGGTGTAGCATTATTTTCTAAGGGTCAATGTGGAGAAAGGGTTGATCTGTGGAAAGTCTTGCAACAAAGAAGACCAAATTCTTGATATCTTCACCAAAACCTTGAGAAGGGAACATTTTGGAAGAAACAAGGTGAAGCTAGGGTTATTAAAATCTAATGGAGAACCTGATTCTCCATCAGTTGGCTATGTAAAACACCTTCATGTAAAATTAGCTAAAGTGTTTTCTGGCCAAGCCTAACTCATATCGATACCGTTGCAGGTAAACACGCATGACGATCATAGAAGCTAAAGGTACAGTTATGAACTGCGAAAGAAGAGCTGCTAAAATCTTTTTTAAAAAATTGTTCGGGCATCAGGTTCTTGTACCACAGGTTAGTATTAATGTGCTTGTTCTGCATGCCTTCTAATAAAAGTTAACAAAATTAACTCAACTGCCACATCATCAAACTTTTCAAAGTCTGTATGTCATGTCTTGTCTTTCAAATCCCTTCATCCCCTCTGCATGATAACGTTTTCCCACAAACCTACCGCCGTTTTCAGAACTATTCAAAACCCATTTCTCTCTCTTCTCATCATTAGCCCTTCTTCCAATAAAACTTTCTTTCTCCCTCACAGTAAGTCATGAACCTTCATCTCTTCTGTATCTCTGTGATCCTCTCTTCATATCTCTCTCTCTCTCTCTCTCTCTCTCTCACTCTACTTACCTACCAAATACTCCTATAATGGAAATCGAACGATTGCTTCCTTCTCACACCATTAACACCACTCCTACTTCCCTATCATCCTTAAAATCATCCCCAGAAATTCACTATTCCACTCCTTCCAATACTACTATATCCATACCTGGTTCCTCCTCTTTTCCTATAGTTTTTCCTTTTCTGACAAACCCTGCTCCCCTTCCATGTATTGAAAACCCTATGTCTCGTCATTTCTTTGATCTCATCAAAGAACACTCAGGAGGTTTTACCTCTCAAGTGTCAGAGGTCTCTGATGATGATCCCGATCAGTATCTGAACTCCTCCATTTTGGACTTAGTGACTCTCACAAAGTCACCAGAAAAGGAAGTAGCGCATAACATCATGGCTATCGCTATTGAGAGTCTGATGAGTGAAGGAGCATATCTCTTGTCTGAGTATCAGGGAGAAGAAACTCCATTCCTAGGCGATGTAAGAACCATAATACTCCTCGAGTCTTTGGCTCTTGAGACGTTCCTAGAAAAACCTGCTGAAGAACCTGATTCTCTTCTAGGCAAACCCACTCCTGCACCTACTGATCATCCTAAGCTCTTAGAATCCTCCTCCAAGTCACCCACTATTAGGTCGCAGCAGAAAGAGGGCTTTGAGTCTACATTGCAAAAAGGTAGGAGGAGTGTCAAGACAAGAAAAAAAAGGTTGATGAATCAAGGGGATTCTGTTACTAACAAGAGCATTCCAGTAGGTGGGGTTGACAAAAATGCTCTAAAGGAACCTGGTTCCTTAGTGAAAAAATCTATAAAAACTCAAAACTCTGTTGATGAAGCTTCCGATGAAGCTATTGAGAAACAAAATGGTGTATCTGTGAAGGGCAACAACAAGTCTAAGAAAAGTCCAACTGAGCAAGCCATGTCTGAAGATTACACTATGGGGCTAGTAAGTTGGAAATGAAAGTCAGTTGAAGGATCTAGAAAATGAAAACGGGAAACTGTAAGGGAACCTGGTCCTCTGAGGACCATGCCTAGTGACAGTGGTCCTTGACAGGAGAGATTAAGAACTCACAAAGTCTTGTGGGGTCGTACGTTTGACCTAGCAATTTTAGAGATGGCCAGTATGAGACAAATTTCAGAGATAATGGAATTTCAGCAATGGAAGCACTTGTTTCACGGGAGCATTCCTCTGGTGTACGAAGATGCGGTACAAAATTTCTATACATCTCTCTTCACTGTTGAGGGGGATCACATTTGTGCGTTAGTAAATGGAGTAGACATTGTACTCGATACTTCAACATTGGGAAAGGTTCTCAAAATTCCATGTGAAGGAATGTCCTCAGTCAAAGGTGTCTGTGATGTCAACTTTAGGAGAGCTATCATGAAAGAGCAAGCTATTCAGCAGGGGGAACATGTGCATAAGAAGGTATTACTTCCTAAGTATCAACTTCTTTTTGAACTGGTTAATAAGATGCTCTTACCTTGTTCTGAGAGGCTGTCTATTTCAACAAAATCGGATATGTATTAATAAAGGTGCTTGATGAGTTTGTCCCAATCAATCTGCCAGCAATCATGATAGATCATATGAAAAAGGTGGCAAACTTTAAAGGTGGGAATCATGGGCTACCTTATGGCTTTCTCCTCACTCAAGTGTTCAGATTTTACAAGGTCCCCTTAGGTAATCCTAAAGTGGGCACACACAAGCAAACCTTTTCTAAAACCACTCTGGAAGAATGTGAGTGCATAGAAAGAGTTGGTGGAAGCTCTCGACCATTTCTCAGCTGATCAATGCTCCAAATGCAGCTTCTAAAGAGATCAGAAGTTTGAGGGTTCAAAATGCCATACTGGAAACTCAGCTCAGTCAAGTAGTTAAAGGACCCGATTTCGTTAATGAAGAAGTTGCCCGCCAGACAAAAGAAAATGATAAGCTTCGCGCAAAACTACTTGAAGAACAACTGTCTGCAAATGCCCGACTGAACCTGGTTCTTAAAACCATTGCTGCCTCCTCTTCCAAGCCTTCCTCTCCTAGTGCCCCCTAGGATCCTCTCAGTGGCCAGCTATATTTTGCTCTAATGTTTGTGGTTGTTGTTTTCTTTTTGTTTGTCTTTTTGTGATGGCATGCTGGATTACACCATTACTGCTCCTATTTTGCTCAGTCCATTATTAATATAAATGAAATAGCTCCTCTTTGTGCCTGTACAATGCTGTTTTCCTCTAGCTTCTTTTTTCTGTCATGTTGTGTGCACATATGTGGCATGAGTTGGCTTTGGTAGACTTCTTTGTGCTGATTGCCTTCTTGTGTCTCTTTTTAATGATGCCAAAAGGGGGAAAAGGTCAGGGGGTCAGGGGGAACTTGTGTAGAAACTTGATGCAAATATAGGGGGATCTGATTAAGGGGAAATCAAAAGCAAAAGGTCAGGGGGAACTTGTGTAGTTTCTGGTACCTTATCTGGTTATTTTTACTCTAAACAAATACTATCAATGCCTAAGTTTGTCATCATCAAAAAGTGGGAAATTAATGGGTTTTCAATGTCTTTGCCTTATGCTTCTTATGTTATGATGATCTAACAAACTTATTGTCAAGAACCATATAGAGACCCTGACCCAACTGGTATACATTTCAAATGAACAATGTCCAGTCTGACCAGCAGCAAATGAGTGAACAACCACAAGGAAGAACACAACAAGAACCTGGTCCCTTAGGATTTTCCGACAGAAGTACAAGTCAACTGTACAATTGGAACGTAACAGTAGAAAGAGAGTATCCACAAATGTTACAAAGAGGAACACAATAGGGACTTAGTCCCTTAGGGTTCTGTGATAGAAGTACAAGTCAACTATACAGCTGGAACGCAACTGCAGAAAGTGACTCTCAGGAATTGTACATGCGACAGTGCAACAGTCACTTCTCATTGGGAAGAAACGTGTACCAAGAATTGACATCACCATTGTGATGTCTTTTGTAGTATAACAACCTGGTGCAAGGCACAATATATTAACTTGTACATTTAGTGATATTCTCTCAAGCATTAAAGTGTTCATCCGGCATTGAAGTCACTGGTGTGTCAAGAATAAGAAGACAACTCCACTAAAGGATCAGTTTCACAATGAGTCTGTGTATCTGTAATTGAGTTGTAATCTTGTTATTTGTTCTTCATTGTAACTCCTATCTTGCTTTCTTAGAAGTTATGTTTTAGGAAACCCAAAATCCGTAAACTTTTTGAGTTTATGTTGTGAATAGGTTTAGTCATAAGTTTAAAGTCTTTGTAACTAGAGAGTCACAAAGTGGCTTGTGGTAAGAGTATCACAAGTTAGTTAAGTTGAAGTCTTTGTAATAGAGTTATTACAAAGTGGCTTGTAATAGTGAGATTACAAATTAGTGAAGTTGAAAGCCTACAAGTGTAGGTCGTGGTTTTTGTCCCCTCGTATGGGATTTTCCACGTAAAAATTCCTTGTCTCTTTAACTTACTGCTTCATAAGTATTCTCAGTAGAAACTCATAAAGGATCAGGTGCTCTATAGTTTGGTGGACTCATATAAGCTATCAGCCTCAATGCATCCTTGAAAATATTATAAAGTTTACATTTAATACTCGGTATCAAAGCTGCAAATTAAAGTTTACATTTAATACTTCAAATTAAAGTTCAATACCTTCAACATAATACTTCAAATTAATCTAACAAACTAGAACATTAAGCATAATACGTCTAATAATTTTAAATAACACAAATTGTCTCAAATCAACTTAAAATCTTAAATATGAATGTCTGGAGAACGCGCAAGACAACTCTTTATATGCCTCCTTAAATAGCCCGTGCCCTTTAAATTTGGACGGTGAGCATAGACTCGACCACAGTTCTTGCATTTTATTATGTAAACTTCTTCATTTTCTTCTACCATATTAAAGTGTTCCAAAACAAATGGGCGCAATCTAGAATCACCGGGCATGATTTAACTTGAATTTATAATTTGAGCTTGAGAAATGAGAGATGAGTGAAGACTTGAATATTTCAATTTGAGTTTGAGAAATGAGAGAGATTGATGATTTTTTGAGAAAAATGAAAGAATGAGGAGGTATTTATAGTTGAAAATAGGGAAAAGTGTAATTATAAAAAGTTTGGGGTTAAAACAAAGTTGGGGGAGTTAAATGGCTATTTTAGAAAGCCCAAACGGCTATTTTTGCAAGCCAACAACAATTTTTTAAATGTTGCCGTTGGGCCTGTTTGAGTCCGTTTAGGACCGGTTGAACCGACCCACTCAGAACCCGGGCCCGTGCCTAAATGGTCCCGGTCCTAACGGGCTTCTTCAATGAGCCGACCCACTTGGGTCTTCACCTCCCCTGGTCCCGGGCTTAAACAGTTAGGCCCGTTTAGGCCCACTACCCATATGGGCTCGCGGGCCTAGGTCGGGCCCAGGCCTAACTGGCCCACATGCCTGCCTCAGAGACAACTCAGCTTGAGACTTGGAAAAAGCATGGTTGAAAAGCATCAAGGCCTAAAAACACAGAGGAAAAGAGTCAGAAAAGCAAGAATCGAAACTCAGAATACAATGGTCAAGTCAAGATTACTTGTTTTTGAAGCTTCTCGGCTTCTTCAAAGATCAATGAGGCATAGATATCAGGGCCTTCCTCAACCCCAGCAAAACACCCTTAAAACATACTATTCTCTCCCGAGGATGCCCCAACGACGGGAGTTTTCATATCTTGGGCATCCCGTAATTTCCCAGGAGAGAATGACGGGCCCATCAGAGGCTCATCTACATCGATCACCTCGAACGGTTCAACTCGGATCCTCTCCACCCTTCGAGGGGCTTCGTCATTGTCTTTTTCGGGGTTCATCAACTAGGTGCCCCTCCGCACCTGGTGTGTTTTAGTCGTTGGTCGGCTTGGGGACTTCGTCTAAACCCCCTTTAACAATTCCCTCAGCTCGGGTCGGGACCACCTTGATGGCATCCGTTCCAGCAGCCTTTGGCTTAGGTGTCTTCGACTCAATAAACTTCGAGGTAACAACACTTCTTCTCCCTCTAAGTGCCAACGAGCAGTCATCACTCTCTTTTCCCTCATAACAGAGACTTTTTGCCACTTCCCGAGGCTTCAGGGTATCTGCTTCCCCAGACGGGGGTTCCCTCATCAAAACGGCCTCTCTAAGGCTTGCACAGGCACAGAGGATGAGAGTACTATCGAAAGGTATCTTCTCTAAGGGGATCAAGTATGGGAAAAACAAAAACTCACCATGAATTTTGTCCTCCCAACAGGTCTTAGCCAGATCACGCCACACACGCTTAGCATATGGGTAGGTCAAATCGAGATCACCAGGACCCAGGCATCGGGAACCAGTTTTGTCAGAAATTACTAAGAACAATCTATGAGTCGGGTTCGAGTAGACACTCACTCGCTTATTTAGCTCAAGGGCTACCCAAGTTCGAGTAGGTTCTCATTCGGGGACTATTTATAAAGCCCCAGGGCTATCTTTCTCTCGAGTTCGAGCGAACACTCACTTGATTATTTAGCTCAAGGGCTACCCGAGTTTGAGCAGGTTCTCACTCGAGGACTATTTATAAAGCCTCAGGGATATCTTTCCCTTGATTTCGTGCGAACACTCACTCGACTATTTAGCTCAATGGCTACCCGAGTCCGGGGAGGGTCTCACTCGAGGACTATTTATAAATCTCCAAGGCTATCTTTCTCTTGAGTTCGAGCGAACGCTCACTCGATTATTTATCTCAAGGGCTACCCAAGTTCGAGCAGGTTCTCACTCGAGGACTATTTATAAAGCCTCAGGGCTATCTTTCCCTCGAGTTCGAGCGAACGCTCACTCGATTATTTTGCTCAAGGTCTACCTGTGTTCGAGTAGGTTCTCACTCGGGGACTATTTATAAAGCCTCAAGGCTATCTTTCCCTCGAGTTCGAGCGAATATTCACGCGATTATTTAGCTTAAGGGCTACTCGAGTTCGGGCAGGGTCTCACTCGATTATTTGGATCAAGGGCTATCCGAGTTCGAGAAGGTTCTCACTCGGGGACTATTTATAAAGCCTCAAGGCTATCTTTCCCTCGAGTTCGAGCGAACGTTCACGCGATTATTTAGCTTAAGGGCTACCCGAGTTCGGGCAGGGTCTCACTCAAGGACTATTTATAAAGCCCCATGGCTATCTTTATCTCGAGTTTGAGCGAACACTCACTCGATTATTTAGCTCCACGACTACCCGAGTTCGAGCAGGTTCTCACTCGAGGACTATTTATAAAGCCTCAGGGCTATCTTTCCCTCGAGTTCGAGCGAACGATCACTCAATTATTTGGTTCAAGGGCTACCCGAGTTCAAGCAGGTTCTCACTCGGGGACTATTTATAAAACCTCAGGGCTATCTTTCTCCCGAATTGCGAACGCTCACTCGATTATTTAGCTCAAGAGCTACCCAAGTTTGAGCAGGTTCTCACTCGGGGACTAATTATAAGGCCTTAGGGCTATCTTTATTTCAAGTTTGAATAAATTTTCGCTCAATTACGGGCTGCCAGAGTTCGAGCAAACTCTCACTCGGGGATTATTGGTAAAAGCCTAAGGGCTATATTTATTATTAGATGATCGAGCAAACACTCACCCGGTTGCGAAATCTAAAGGCTGCTTTAGTTCAAGAAACTTACCACTTGAGGACTATCGACGAGGCCTAAAAAGGCTAAACTTTATGTCGAAAATCGAGACCCTACTCTCACTCAATTTGGACCCAGAAGTCCCGATGACCTAAGTTTGCATCAAATCTGTCACGACCCTAAAATGGACCCGATCGTGATGGCGCCTATCGTGAAAATAGGCTAGCCGACACAAACCCCAAAACCATCCAAACAAATTATAATAAGTCACTTAAAGACATTAATAAGCTAAAATCGCATAGTATAAGGGAGAATAGAATAGTGCGGAAACCAAAATACAGCCCGACATTAGGGTGTCACTAGTCATGAGCATCTACAACTCATCTAGGAATATGAAAAGACCACAGTCTGATACAAAGCTAGTACAAAGCGAAATAAAGATAGGAAGGAGAAGCATTGAGCTGCGGACGCCAAACAGCTACCTAGTCAATTCCAAAATCCTGCTGGAAGGCAAATCAGTACTCGCTAGCGTGACCCAAGACTCCTGGATCTGCACACAGGGTGCAGGGAGTAATATGAGTACGCCAAGTCAGTAAGTAATAAAAGTAAAGGCAACTGAGCAGTAGGAAAACATGTAAACCACAGAATAATGCTACAACAAAATAATATAAATCCAAAATAATGTAGTAAAGCGGTAAACTCGTAAAAAAACCATCTCAGTTCAGTAAAAACCTTTTAAAAACATCTTTCAGTAGTTCATTCAAGTGATGAAAATAGTGAGAAAAAGGTAGTAACATAAATCAACCCCTCGGGCAAAACAAGTACCATAACTTCCCCTCGGGCAAAATACCAATAGAACCAACCCCTCGGGCTACCTCACAATCACTCGTATCAGCCCTTCAGGTAATAACATGAAACAACAACAGCCTCTCGGGCAATATCACATCTCACACTGGGTACCCGCACTTACTGAGGGTGTGCAGACTCCGGAGGAGCTCTTACAGCCCAAGCACTATAACAAGACATCTTGTGGCATAATCAAACTCGCCCTCGGCCTCATAAACATAAATCAGTACAACACTGTTGTGGTGCGGAGCCCGATTCCATAGTATCCTCACAACACAGGCCCCCGACCTCACTCAGTTAGAAGTCCCCCAAGCCACTCGGGCAACAGTAAAACATGATGCTCAGCCCAAAATATCATTTAAAATATCAAAATGGAGTAATTATGGATGATTTATGAAAACAGTAGAATGCAACATGACTGAGTACAAATATGAAGTCAAAATCATGAGGAATAGTAGTAAAAATCCCCTAAGGGTCCAAAACAGTTGGCACGAGGCCCAAGTATGGCATTCAACCCAAAACATGGTAATAATTTCCAAAACACAATGATATCAAACATGTTTCAATCAAATACGCAACTTAACAGTCATACGGGACAGACTAAGTCACAATCCCCAACGGTGAACAACCTCACGCTCGTCATCTAGCATGTACGTCACCTCCAAGTAGCATAACGATATGAAATCCAGGGTTTCATACCCTTAGGACAATATTTACAATCATTACTTACCTCTATCCTGTCCAAACTCTAGCCCGCGATGCCTTTGCCTCTCGACTCGGTCTCCGGATGCTTCAAATCTAACCAAAAACAGATTTACACCATCAAAATATGCTAAGGGGACAAAGCCCACTCGAAAATAATCAAGTTACATCCAAAATCCCGAAATTGGCCAAACCTGACCCCCGGGCCCACGACTCGGATCCCGATAAAATTTATAAAACTAGAACCCTTACACTCTCACAAGTTCATACATACCAAGAATACCAAAATCCGACCACAAATGACCCCTCAAATCCCTAGATTAAGGTCTCCAATTTTCAAGCCCAAAACCCCCAATTTCTACTAACCTCCATAGATTTCAAGCTTAATCAGTCAAAAACCATCGTAGAAACAAGTTTAGGGTCTAAAAATCTTACCTCCACGAAACCTCTTGAATTCTCTCTTAAAATTGCTCTCCCAAGTTCAAACCCGCATGAAAATGGTGAAAAAACACTCAAAAATTGCGAAGGGCTAAATTTATATGTTCTGCCCCAGCTAAATCGTTTCTGCGGTCAAATCTCGCACCTGCGGTCCCAGGTGCGCATCTGCGGAGATCCACTTATCCACTATAGGACCGCATATGCGATCAAAATCCCGCACCTGCGCTATCGCAGGTGCGCTCGCACATCCGCATATGTTGTTCCATCTCGCCATGCCCATTTCCGCATCTGCGAGCTCCTTGGCGCTTCTGCGGGCCCACACCTGCAACACTTCAGCACTTCAACTGCAAATTCTCCAACTCCAAACCTCCCGTTAACCATCCAAAATCACCCCGAGGCCCTCGGTACCTCAACCAAAAGCACGAATAAGTCATATTCCGCTAACCAAACTTATACCAATCTTCGAAACACCTAAAACAACATTGAAACATCGAATCAACCATGATTTCAAGCCTAAGAACTCTAAAAACTTCCGAATTCCGCTTTCATCAAAAAGTCTATTAAACCTTGTCCGAATGACTTGAAATTTTGCACACACGTCACAAATGATAAAACAAACCTACTTCAACTTCCGAAATTCCATTCTGACCCCTATATCAAAATCTCCCCTATCAACCGGAAAACACCAAAATTCCAATTTCGCCTTTTCAAGCCTAAATCTACTCCGGACCTCCAAAACACATTCCGATCACGCTCCTAAGTCCCAAATCACCTCTCTAAGCTATCCAAACCATCAAAATTCACACCCAAGCTCTTTTTTACATAAGTCAACATCCAGTTGACTTTTCCAACCTAAGCTTACTCAGAAGAGACTAAGTGTCTCATTCCTTTCCAAAATCTCTCCGAATCCAAACCAACCAACCCGATATCACAAAATACAGCTGAACAAGACAATAAGAAATGACCGGCCGGGTCGTTACAAAATCAATCCAGGCTTAGTCCAAGGCATAACAAAGAGTTTCAAGGAATATCATATTAACCAATCAAAAACCTAAGGGTTTATTATGTCCGAGTCCAGTATTTAGACCGATCGATAGAGTCATACACTTGGATTTTTCACAAACAAAGACAGAATGGAGTTCAACACAAGTCGAAGGCAAAATAAAGAACTCTTGTATTAATAAAAGACGATTACAAAAGCCCATGAGGGGTCCTTACATAGAAATAAAGAAGCAAAAAACAACAGCTAAAAAGCCTAATCTACTTTCGAGGGTATATCCTTGGGAGCGGCATCTTTGAGAACCGTTTCCTTGGGGGCCCCATTTCGATATTTAGAGTATTGTCTTCGAGAACTTCCTCCGAAGCAACAATAGATGAAGAAAAAGCTATACTATCAAAGAGCAAAGGCTTTTAGGAAGCAAGGAAAATTGTGGCCTGGTGAAAAACTTGGCAAGTATGCGTCTTGTCAGCACTACTATTGTGAAGCCACTTCTTGAGACATTGAACCGGTGTGGGATGCAAAAGGAGACACCAGGTTGAAGTTAAGAGAGATGAGTAGTGGTTTACAGTCCATATATCTTATGATACGGGAAGAATTTGAGGCCCTCCCCCCGTTGATTTGAGCCAACAACAACAACAATAACAACAAAGACCCAGTGTAATTCCAATTAGAGGGGAAAGGCTTTGAAAAAGAGTCATGAAATAACTGGTAAGGTTGCTACCTTACCTTGTGGTTACAGGTTTGAACCATAAGAATAAGAGATCAGAAGAGGATACAGAAAAAGGGAAAGGGCTGAAGATTATTGAAGAAAGAATGAATGAAGTTTTGGTTCAAGAAATCCCCCATTTATAGAGAGACAATGGCGTAACCTACGACATAATCAATGCTTTTGGGAAAACGGATCGACAACGTAATCAACGCTTCTGGGAAAATGAATCGGCATTGTATTCAATGCTTCTGGGGAGATGAATCGATGGGACGTTTCGATCGCTCTGAACGCTTACGTCACGAGTGTGACGTCATCATGAGAGGCTCAAGAAAATCGAAGTCAAAGTCGTTTTATATCATTCTATTCTAAGAAACACGGGGGCTATCTATATATGGTCAAAATTATGGAAGATCGATTTTAAGGCTTCTATGGCGTTCCAAGCCCAACCTCGTTGGGCTCGAAGCATAGCCTAAGGCTCGGCCCCGAAGCACTCGCCTCGAGAGGGTATATCAAAGGCACATCATAACGTACCTCGATGCAGCACAAAAATCGGCAATCGTCATGGAAAGACGGGAAAGCTCCCAAGGACATGTGGTTAGAACTAACCAGGTCTACAAGAATAGTACAGATTCGTACTAAGCCATTATACAGCTGTACCAATAGCATTTCCTTGTTATTATTAGACATGCACTATGTTGGGATTCGCCCCTCCTATATAAAGGGGACCCAAACATTCTTATAAGGGGAATTTTCACTAGACAACATAATATGAATACAATAGAACATTCTCTGCTTTTCTTGCCTAAACATACTCAACAATTACTCTAGAATTTATTTCCTTGTTCTTCATTTATTGCTTCTCATTTATTGTGTTCATCCATTGTTCTTCATTTATTGTTCATCATTTGTTCATTTATTGCTCATCATCAACCTCTAGAGGCTGCCCTCGATGTCCCATATCTCCGAGCTAGAGGTCCTCAACCTCGTGACAATACGGGTTTGCTTATCATTTCTTGCTCATTTACACTTAGCATTATTCACTTAACATGCATAATTAGTAGTAATTATACATCTTTGGCCAACAGAGAAAACACCGTAGACCATACCTACTGTTCTTTGGCCAATAGAGAAAACACCGTAGACCATACCTACTGTTGGCTACAACCTTCCCAAACAGAGGAATTTCATGAACGAGAACCTCTAATTTGCTATATTTGTGTATATGGCAATATTTTCGATGGGAAAATTTTAGTTTACGTCTCATACAGCTGACACTAGTTGTATGAGACAATTTTTTTATCTTATAGTTTTATAGACCCAGATTTTTGTAGACCCTGAAATGTAAGATTGAGGTGCACAAATTTGTGAGACAAAAAGGAGTCTTATACAATTAGCGTCAGTTGTATGAGATACAAAATAAACTTCTCGTTACTTGAAAACATTAGATAAACAACCTGTTACTGGATATAATTTTGTATTGTACGATAAATATTCTTTATGCCATAAATGTAACAAAATTATATCCTTAACTAGTGAATTTTTCGGCGCTACGCGCGATCATAAAAAATATTATTTTAAATTTATATTACAAAATAATTATTTACTAATACTTGAACTCTCAAAATAATAAAAATAAGTTTTTTTTGTGATGACTATAAAATATCTTCAATTTTCAAACACTAATCACCTTAACATATCCATTCTGGAGGGTTTTCTCATGAGATTTTGATGACTGAGTCATGCATTTTGACTTTGTAACAATCAGTTTGTGAGTCTGTGTTAGCAGTTAGCACTAAGATGGACCATACCATGATTTTTATTGTAAAAATAATCAAATTGTAAAGATTCATAGCGAGCAAAACCTAGTTACATTGAAATTAGAGTATAGTTATTTGATAAAATTAACGATATAAAATCTTTTTTCTTTTCTCTGATTTAAATAACTTTGGAGTATTGTTATCATTATTAACTTTGTATATATCAAATCCGAGACAATAAAACCAAAATTTTTTATGATATTTGAAGTTGGACATTTCTTACGCATACAACTTGAGCAAAATAAACTTGACAAAATATACATTTAAGCTTTTAATATATAAATTTTAGCTTTTAAAATAGAAACCACTATCATCCTACAACGTTACAATGAGGTAATCAAACAACCTAGTTAGTTTTGATTCTAAAGCTAGATATTTGTGCCTACTTGATCGTTATATTTGTACATACTCACTATGGAGTATTATTATTTCAGTTAACGATGTGAATGACATGATAGATTGCAATGTAAATGGAAATATATACCTAATTTTGTCCCTCTCCTATTAAAATTTATTTTTAGCATTCAAATATGCATTTTAAGTGTTTGTCACGTTATATTCCAATTTTACATTTTTAATTAACTTTATTCTTTTAGAAAGTTGTGAAGTACAGAATAATCACATCTATAGTACTTTATAACATTAGAATTCTTGAGTTTTGAGTTGTTATCTTAAAAGAAAACAAAAGAAATCATGCCATTTCAATTGGATAGAACTTTTATAACAAATTAAATTTCATCTAACAGAAAGATTCCTTCGCATACACTATTTCTACATTTTGCACCTCACAACTCTCATACTGTGCACGTAACATTATACACTCTCAAACCAAAAATAAATAAATTATACACTCAAATGCGTGGTGTCTGGACACGTTCCGTTCTTCCAGATTAACACCATGCACTGTTGGACCTAATACCAAATTCACTCATAGAGGAGGAACTGCATTCTCTGACCCAACATAATTTAAACTCACAATACGTACAGAATTCACTCATGCCTCACTCTACACATTAATATACATTTACACAGAACTCTCATCACCATTGATAGAGGAAAAACCCTAGAACCGCTATCTAGACCCATATTTTCCTGTTGCTAATCTTCATTTTCTACTCTAAAAAATAAGCCAACACTACACAAATATTGCTGGTCTAAATAATAAATGTTACAAAGGACAAATCCTTCCTCAGATATCTAAATATGAGTGAGATGTCTCAGCTACGTTGTTGAAACAAGCAACCACAAATCGTGACTCATAATTTTAATATTTTATCAAGAATACTACAAACAGTTGAGTAGAGCTTATTCAAGAACGATGACATTATCTTTTTTACAGAAATCTGCCATTAATACTATATTCTGGGTCTTCCCATTCCATCATCTGGCTTGTGTTTTTCATGTAGCATTCAGAACGAATGACTTTATGAAATTACGTCAATACTTCCATATATTATGGTAACATATAAGACAACTCTATTTTTTTGTTGAGAAATCTTTAGAATTTTCACTGCTTACTGTTCTATTCGCCTCTGATCAAATGAAATGTGATTAACCCATCCTCATCTCTTTGAAAGAAAGGGCACTTCTGACTCTATCGGTGCTGAAACAATTTATCTTCTCCATATAACTATAATATAGGTAAAGCAAAGGAGGATGAAAAAACTGATTAATTCTTGGTCTATATTTATAGAATGGTAATCGGGGTGCCGAGCGCATACTTAGGAATATGTATAGACTTTACATGAGAATAAAAAATTAACCATCCACTTATAGGTCATTTAAGAGCTTTTATCAAAATTTAATGTGAAGAAGCTTTTCAATATGAAATGGACAAAAAGAGTGGTATGAAACAGACATAGTTTGATGCAATAATTTAGAAATAGAAAAAGAAGGGAAAGTAGTGGAAAAACAAAAAAAAAAGGAGAAAAAAGATAAATCAATTCCTTGGCTTTTGAGAGTGCCACCTCAGTGTCTCTATTCCCTCTTTTATATAATATATAGATTCTCTATGTTGGGCGGGTTAGTAGTCTAACTTTTTTTTTTTTGATAATAATTGTGAATATTACCATTTCAAAATCACATTAACTCATACACCTAAGAGCACCCATGTCACGATCCCAGTTCGTCCTCTGTAAACTATCGTAACGGTACCTAGTCTCTATGACTAGGTAAGCCTAAATATTGCGGAAAAAGGGAAAATAACAGATAAAACTAATAAAAACTGCGGAATAAACATAGTGAAGGTCTAAAATGCCGCTCGGCATATACAAATATAACTCTCAAACTGAACAACTTTCCAAAACCCGGAACCTCATAAAATCACAAGCTGTTGAATAACTAGAAGTGTCTAACTCCAGAATGTCAAAATAAAAGTAAATACAAAAGGGCTACATCTACAAGAGAGAATGGAGAGGGACTCCTCGATTTGCGGACGCGGCAGATATACCTTGAAGTCTCTGAAGAATCACCTCGCCTCAAGGATAGTAGAGCTGAGTCGAAGAACCTGGATCTGCACACGGGGAAAATATGTGCAGGAAAGGGAATGAGTACACCATAGCGGTACCCAGTAAATACCAAGCCTAACCTCGGTCAAGTAGTGATGAGGAAGGTTAGGGCCCTACCGGTCATATAAATATAAATATACATATATAAAAGAAAAAGAAGCAGTATTAAAGTAACACGAGGTAATAAGAGTAGCAACAACTATAACAGAGACAAAATAATCATAGAAGGAATACAACTCAACACAGAGATAACAACCGGGGATCTCCGAGGATACTGTCATGTAGTCCCCAAATGTAAATATCTAGTGGATTTTCCGGGTCCAACTCATAGTGCGCGGGGTATCAACCGGAAATCCCGATCCGTAATTCCAAATGTAAATACCCAGTACTGGGGAATCTATCGGGTGCAGTCCCGTAGTTCCTGTTACATCCAACGATTTTCGTACGTTAAAAATTTCTTTTTCAGTTAACCGACGTAAACTCGGGGATGAGATCATCTTGACGTTAAAGTACTTACGCTATTTATAACAAGAGATAAATAAGTGTTATGAAGGATAAATGGGTAGACGGATTAAAGAAAACGAGTTTCGTTGAGAGTGACCAATTTGGAATAAAATACGGGTTGAGCAATGATACCCGATAATTATGAACTAGTATCATGCAAGGTATCATATGACCATGGTAGTATAATATATAAAGTATATATGAAATATTTTAAAAATAAATAGAATTTTAAGTAATTTATGGTAATTAATTAATTACCGGATAACATGACATTACCCGATTAACTAATAAGCGGATAAAAACTTAGTAATTATCCCCAAACAACATGGCAAGAAGCCACCAAGATACAAAGTGACTAAGTAGTCACTTATTGCCAGCTAGGTATAAGCAAGAATTGGATAACTAAGTTATCTGCTAAAGTGGTATCTCAACCAAAAATGACTCCAAGGAAAATGTGATTCTTTCCAAATTGCAAAGAATCAGAAATATGTTTCTCTTAAAATTTCAAACCAAGAACGTAGGAACATCTTTCAAAAACTTTAAGAATTAGAAACATTTTGCTCTTAAAATTTCAAACCAAGAACATAGGAACAAAATCCATTCGTCCAAAAATTTCAAATCCAAAACCAATTTCGTTCCTCAAGTTCAAAGGCACAGAAGCTTAAATCCAATTTTTGGGTTCTAAATTCAATCCACCAAGGTTTCCAACGGAATAATTATATGGAGTCGTTCCTACTTCAGGTATGTTAAGGCCCTTCTTTCTTTCTTTTGGCATGATCCAAATTATATTGAAGAAACAAGAAACACACAGTTTTCATAAATTACTCCGTTCATAGAAATAGTAGGGGTGTCTATATTCTTGATTCCCCATGAAAATTATTATTATCTTCTGTTTATGGGTCTCAGAATAATACGTAGTTGGAAAAGTTTATTCAGAAGGAATATTGAGATTATTACATATTTTTCATGCATTTCACTCACGAGCATTGACCCATGACCAGATGGCGTTATATACACGAATATATGTAAATATATGTATATGGGATATGGGAAAATGTCACTGCGTTATATACACACCACCATCTGATCAACTGGTATATGTTGATGATGTGCCCATAGTGGCCGAGTGATATGATAGGATGCCCTCAGAGGCTTGATGAAATTATGTACACCCATACCTATGCATGACACAACATTTATACGCATGTGCATAAAGTTATAAACGTTTTAGAATTTGTAAAGTTATTCAGATTTAAAGACGTGTTTCTATATTTCATGTTTCATCTATGTCTTTTACGTACTAATTTTCATGCCTTACAAACTTGGTACATTTTCCGTACTGATGCCCTATTTCACGGGGCTTGCATTTCATGCCCGCAGGTGCAGGTAGGCAAGCTGACGGTCCCTCTTCTTAGGATCCCTGATCAGCGAGAGTTGGCGTGCTCCATTTGATCTGGAGCTGCTTTTGATTTTGGTACGATACGTTTGTACATACATATGTATATGGGTATGACATGGTTCAATCCCGTCTTTGTACAGTTATGTTTCTGTTAAAGGTTTGTAGATAGTATGTCTAGTTGGGTTGTATGTGTCCTTGTTGGCTATCAGTTTTGGATGTATAGTTTTCTATAGCAGCCTTGCTGGCTCGCCCATTGTATCCTGCATGTATACGTATATATGCCTTGATGGCAGGTTTCTTTCACATATATTATTTTCGTAATGCAACAGACGTTATTCAGGTTCATATCTTAGATGCATGCTTAGGGGTGTTTGATAGGTAGGACTCAAGCACCCATCACGGCCCATCGGTTTGGGTCATGACAAAAGTGGTATCAGAGCAGTTCTGTCCTAGGGTTGTCTACATACCGTGTCTAGTAGAGTCTTGTTTATGGGTGTGTTGTGAACTACACTTATAAACAGGAGGCTACAAGACATATAGGATGTTATCCTCTCTTTTTATCTCAGATCGTGCGATACAAGAATTCATGTTCCTAACGATACGTTTTATTTTCAGTGATGCCTCCAAAGAGTACGACTGCCTAGAATTGAAAGTCCGTGGCTGGTGAGACTACTAGTCAAGCGCCACGAGTTACCAGGGCTCAGGGAGAGTCTTATGGTGAGGTTCCATCTCAGACTTCATATACCCCGCCCTTTTCAGAAGAGCTCCGAGGGGCACCAGCTTTAGCGCCCACCCCTGTACATTCAGCACCTCAGCCGGATGCACCAGGTCAGGAGATGAGAGATGTTATTCAGTTATTGACCCGATTAGTAGCCGCACAGGCTGGACGTTAGGAAGTAGGTATTGGTCATGCAGATAGGTCCGTGAGTGCGAGGGTTCGTGACCTTATTAATTTAGCTGGTGTTCACAGAGCAGATCCAAACGAGGATCCTTAGGTATTTATTGATAGAGTGCAGAGGACATTACAGATAATGAAGGCCACTGCGACTGAGTTAGTTGAACTAGCTTCCTATAGACTCCGAGATGTTGCAGTTAGTTGGTACGAGTATTGGGAATTGTCTAGGGGTGAGGATGCCCCTCCAGAAGTATGGCAGGAGTTTACAGAAGCTTTTCTTCGTCATTATCTACCACTAGATCTTAGACGGGCTAGAGTTGATAGGTTCTTGACCCTTCGGCAGGGTAACGTGAGTGTTCGGGAGTACAATCTTCAGTTTGATTTGTTGGCTAGGTATGCTCCCACTATTTTATCTAAGATGGAGGATCGGGTTAACCAGTTCGTGATGGGATTAGAGCCTTACTTGGTTAACGATTTTATGTCAGTATTACTTCAACCAGACATAGATATTTCTCGTATTCATTCATATGCTCAGGGTGTAGAGGAGCGTAAATAGAAACAGATGGCCGATCATGAGCATGATAGGGCCTAGAATAAGAGAGCGAGGTCTTAGGGTCCTTTTAGTGAGTTTCGAGGTAGTCAGAGGTAGCAGTACTCGAGGTATCCATCCCAACCCTCGGCTAGCGCGCCCCCTCAGTTTGGCGGTAAGAGATGTGATTGTTCTACATATTCAGGGTCTAACCAGAATTTTAGGGCCTCAGTATAAGGTGAGTCAAATCATATGAGGCCACCCTTGCCACGATGTACTCAATATGGTAAGCAACATACCGGGCAGTGCCGTATAGGGTTAGGTGTTTGTTATACTTGTGGTTATCTGAGCCACGTTATGAGGGATTGTCCAATGAGAGGTGATGCAAGCATAGCTCAACCGTCGGGATCTGCAGCTGGTTCATCATCATTAGTACGCCCCCCTGGGCAAGGTCCCCAAGCAGGAATGAGTTATGGCAGAGGTAGAGGCGGAGCATCTAACTCGAGCAGCCCTCAGAACCACATTTATGCGTTGGCAGGACGACAGGACCATGAGTCATCGCCTGATATTGTTATAGGTATATTATCAATCTCCTTATATGATGTATATGCACTGATTGACCTAGGTTCCACCTTGTCATATGTTACTCCGCTAGTTGTTGGTAAGTTTGGAATAGAACCTGAATTGGTTAAACCTTTTGAGGTATCTACAACTATTGGGGACTCGGTGATAGCTAAGCAAGTATATAGGGGTTGTATAATAGTAGTTCATGGTCGACCTATCGTAGCAGACTTAATTGAGTTAGATATGGTAGAATTTCATGTTATAATGGGTATGGATTGGTTGGCTTCTTGTCATGCCAACGTTGATTGTAGATCAAAGATAGTCCGATTTCAATTTCCAGGGGAGCCTATTTTGGAGTGGAAAGGTAATACGACATCGCCGAGAGGAAGATTCATTTCCTATCTCAAGGCAAGGAAGATGATCAGAAATGGCTGTATTTATCACTTAGTTCAGGTTCAGGATGTGGAAGTGGGTCTCCCGCCAGAGCGAGAAATTGAGTTTTCTATTGACCTACTACCAGATACTCACCCAATATCTATTCCTCCCTCTAGAATGGCCCCCGTAGAGCTGAAAGAGTTGAAAGAACAACTAAAGGACTTGCTTGAAAAAGGTTTTATCAAACCTAGAACGTCGCCGTGGGGAGCACCAGTTTTGTTTGTGAGAAAGAAAGATGGTTCCTTATGAATGTGTATTGCTTATAGACAGCTAAATAAAGTGACGATCAAGAATAAGTACCCGCTAATTGATGATTTATTTGATCAGTTGCAAGGTGCCAAGTATTTTTCAAAGATAGACTTAAGGTCTGGGTACCATCAGGTAAGGGTTAAGGATGAAGATATTCGGAAGACAACATTCAGATCTAGATATGGGCACTTTGAGTTTCGGGTTATGTCATTCGGTCTAACCAATGCCCCAACAATATTCATGGATTTGATGAACCGTGTGTTCAGGCCTTTTTCGTAATTGTATTTATTGATGATATATTGGTATATTCTCGTTTATAGGATGAGCATGCTGGTTATCTGCGTACTGTGCTCAAAGTTCTACAAGAAGGGAAGTTGTATGCAAAATTTTCTAAATGTGAATTCTGGTGGAACTCTGTAACTTTCCTTAGGCATATCATTTTGGGTGAAGGTATTCGGGTGGATACGCAAAAGATTGAGGCAGTAAAGACTTGGCCTAGGCCCACAACACCGACGGAGGTCCATAGCTTCCTCGGTTTGGCAGGTTATTACAGGAGATTTGTGGAAGGATTTTCTTCCCTTTCATCACCTTTGACAAAGTTGACTCAGAAGGGAGCGAAGTTTCAATGGACTGATGGATGCGAACAGAGTTTTCAGGCATTAAAGGATAAATTAACGTCAGTACCGGTTCTAACGCTTCCAGAAGGGAACGATGGTTATGTGATATATTGTGACACTTCCAGTGTTGGATTGGGTTATGTGCTGATGCAGCATGGTAAGGTTATGGCTTATGCTTCTAGACAACTTTGAAAGCACGAGGAGAACTGCCCGACCCACGATTTAGAGTTAGCTGCGGTGATTCATGTACTAAAGATGTGGAGGCACTACTTGTATGGCATTCATGTTGATATTTATACAGATCATAAGAGCCTCCATTACATCTTCAAGCAAAAGGAATTGAATCTACGTCAAAGGAGATGGTTGGAGCTACTTAAAGACTATGACATTGATATTTTATACCATCCGGGGAAGGCGAACGTAGTAGCCGACGCCCTCAGCCATAGATCTATGGGTAGCCTATCGTATTTGCAGCCAGAAAAGAGGGGAATAGCCCATGAGGTTTATCATCTAGCTAGTCTTTGAGTTTGGTTACTGGACTTAGATGACGTTGGAATTGCTCTTCAGGATACGACAACATCCTCTTTAGTAACTGAAGTAAAGAAATGCTAGTATGAGGATCATGTGTTAGTTCATTATAGGGATACCACCCTTCAAAAGGAGAAGACACCGTTTGAAATTACAGAAGATGGGGTCCTCAGATATCGAGGATGATTATGTGTGCCTTATAGGGATACATCAGCAGATTATGGGAGAAATTCACTATTCTCATTATTCTATCCATCCATAAGCGACAAAGATGTATCATGACATCAGGGAAGTACATTGGTGGGACAAAATGAAAAAGGATATAGTAGAATTTGTTGCTCAGTGTCCTAACTGTCAACAGGTTAAGATTGAACATCAAAGACCTGGTGGATTATTGCACGCTGTGGAGATTCCGACTTGGAAATGGGAAATAATCAATATGGAATTCATCGTAGGCTTACCTCGTACCCAGCGTAAGTTCGATTCGATATGGTAATTGTTGATAAGCTTACAAAGGTAGCTCATTTTCTACCCGTTAGAACTATATATTCCTCAGAGGATTATGCAAGGCTTTATATTAAGGAAATGGTACGACTGCATGGTGTCCCTGTATCTATTATCTCGGATAGAGGAGATCAATTTATAGCTAACTTCTGGAGGTCCTTCCAAAAAGGATTGGGGACTCAAGTAAGTCTTAGTACAACATTTCATCCCTAGATAGACGGACAGGTAGAACGTACTATTTAGACACTGGAGGATATATTACGAGCTAGTGTAATAGACTTCAAAGGTAGCTGGGATGATCATCTGCCATTTATTGAGTTCGCATATAATAATAGCTACCATTCCAGCATTCAGATGGCTCCATACGAAGCTCTTTATAGAGAAAAGTGTAGGTCGTCTATAGGGTGGTTCCACATTGGAGAATCTAGATTACATGGGCCAGACTTGGTTCAACAAGCTATAGAGAAATTAAAGTTGATTTGAGATTGACTACTGACAGCTCAGAGTCGTCAAAAGTCATTTTCTGACGTGCGGCGTCGAGATTTAGAGTTTGGGGTTGATGACTGGGTATTCTTAAAGTGTCACCTATGAAAGGTGTGATGAAGTTTGGCAAGAAAGGCAAACTTAGCCCACGGTATATTGGGCCTTATGGGATCATTCGGAAAGTGGGCCAAGTAGATTATGAGTTAGAATTGCCCTCAAAGTTGGAGTCTGTCCATCCGGTCTTTCATGTATCTATGTTACGAAAGTGCATTGGCGATCCTACTCGAGTGGTGCCCACGAATGATGTACAGATTATAGAAGACTTATCATACGAGGGAGTTCCAGTTGGCATCCTAGACCGACAAATCCACAAGCTGCGGAATAAGGAGGTAGCCTCTATGAAAGTACTTTGGAGAAACAACAATATGGATGAAATGACTTGGGAGGCAGAGGAAAATATGAAGTCTAGATATCCCTACCTATTTCCTCCTCTAGAGAAGGGTTCGATTGAGATATCATAATCATAAGGTACGTGTATAAATTCTTATGTTGGTTATTGTCGTTGGTCGTGTGAGGCCATAGTCATTATTCATAATTGTGGTCCTGTGTGGCGTTGGGTTATTAAGCTTCTACGAGGAGAATTGGTAGTGGTGTTGTTATAAAGGCGACCCTACCAAAGTTATGCAGAACACGGGGAGTTGAACATTCAAGGACGAATGTTTCTAAGGGGGGAAAGATGTTACATCTCGCGATTTTTGTACATTAAAAATTTCATTTTCAGTTAACCGACGTAGACTCGGGGATGAGATCATCTTTATGTTAACGTACTTACGGTATTTATAACAAGAGATAAATAAGTGTTATGAAGGATAAAAGGGTACACGGATTAAAGAAAACGAGTTTCGTTGAAAGTGTCCAATTTGGAATAAAATACGGGTCGAGCGATAATACCCGATAATTATGAACTAGTACCATGCGAGGTACCATATGACCACAGTAGTATAATATATGAAGTATTTTAAAAATAAATAGAATTTTAAGTAATTTATGGTAATTAATTAATTATCTGATAACAGGACATTACCCGGTTACCTAATAAGCAGATAAAAACTTAATAATTATCCCCCAAACAGCGTGGCAAGAAGCCACCAAGATACAAAGTGACTAAGTAGTCACTTATTGCCAGCTAGGTATAAGCAAGAATTGGATAACTAAGTTATCTGCTAAAGTGGTATCTCAACCAAAAATGACTCCAAGGAAAATGTGATTCTTTCCAAATTGCAAAGAATCAGAAATATGTTTCTCTTAAAATTTCAAACCAAGAACGTAGGAACATCTTTCAAAAACTTCAAGAATCAGAAATATTTTGCTCTTAAAATTTCAAACCAAGAACGTAGGAACAGAATCCATTCGTCCAAAAATTTCAAATACAAAAACCAATTTCGTTCCTCAAGTTCAAAGGCGTAGAAGCTTAAATCAAATTTTTGGGTTCTAAATTCAATCCACCAAGGTTTCCAATAGGATAATTATATGGAGTCGTTCCTACTCCAGGATGTTAAGGCCCTTCCTTCTTTCTTTTGGCATGATCCAAATTATACTGAAGAAACAAGCAAACAAACAGTTTCCATAAATTACTCCGTTCATAGAAATAGTAGGGGTGTCTATATTCTTGATTCCCCATGAAAATTATTATTATCTTCTGTTCATGGGTCTCAGAATAATACGTAGTTGAAAAAGTTTATCCAGAAGGAATATTGAGATTATTACGTATTTTTCATGCGTTTCACTCACCAGCATTGACCCATCACCAGATGGCGTTATATACACGTATATATGTACATATATGTATATGGGATATAGGAAAAGGTTATGGCATTATATACGCACCACTACCTGATCAGCTGGTATATGTTGATGATGTGCCCACAGTGGCCGAGATGATATGATGAGATGCCCTCAGTGGCTTGTTAAAATTATGTACACCCATACCTATGCATGACACGACATTTATATGCATGTGCATGATGTTATAAACGTTTTCAAATTTGCAAATTTATTCAGATTTAAAGACGTGTTTCTATATTCCATGTTTCATCTATGTATTTTACGTACTAATTTTCCTGCCTTGCATACTTAGTACATTTTTCGCACTGGCGCCCTATTTCACAGGGCTTATGTTTCATGCCTGCAGGTGCAGGTAGGCAAGCTGACGGTCCCTCTTCTTAGGATCCCTGATCAATGAGAGTTGACATGCTCCATTTGATCTGGAGCTGCTTCTGATTTTGGTACAATACGTTTGTAAATATATGTATATGGGTATGATGTGGCTCAGTCCCGTCTTTGTACAGTTATGTTTCTGTTAGATGTCTGTGGACAGTTTGTCTAGTTGGGTTGTATGTGGCCTTATCGGCTTTCAGTTTTGGATGTATAGTTATCTATAGCAGCCTTGCCGGCTCTCCCACTGTATCCTGCATGTATTCATACATGTGCCTTGATGGCAGGTTTCTTTCACATATATTATTTTTGTAATGCAGTAGATGTTATTCAGGTTCATATCTTAGACACATGCTTAGGGGTGTTTGACAGGTAGGACTTAGGAACCCGACGCGGCCCATCAATTTGGGTCATGACAATTCCAATATAAATATGCAGAGGGATCTACCGGAATACAAAACCGTAGTCCCAAAGTAGACATGCAGAGGGATATACCGGGATACCGTCCTGTAGTCCCAAATTAAACACACAACAGCAACACGAAGAATATTCAGTTCAATCCAAATTTCATACCAAGGTAAAACATGTATTTTTAACCTATCATGCTGCAAAAAATTCAAATAAAGCAGTTTGGGCAAGTAAAGCAATTAGACATGCTTCCCTAAGCTAACAGTAGGCTTAAATTGCAAGTAATATAAACAGGGAAGGAAACACAGTTATAGTTACTTATTGAAGACATGATTTTCAACAATTAGCACATGTACACACTCATCACCTCACATTCAAGGAATTTCATATATCCACAATACCAAATCCTAAGGGGAGTTCCCCCACACAAGGTTAGGCAAGCCACTTACCTCGAACCAGCTCAATCAACTCGAAACCACGTTCTTGCCACGAGTATCCTGTAACGACCCAAACCGATGGGCCGCGACAGGAACACAGTACCTTACTCAACCGAGTACCAACATAACGTATCTTTTCATGTCATACTATCATAGATAACTGAGCTGGAGTGGCTGCCGTAAAATAGGTAGAATACAACAAGTAATGCCAACTTATACATAAGACATATGGGCCCCTAAGACCAAAATAACTACTTGAACACTGAACATATGCCGACAAGGACATACAATCTTTTACGTACATGACATCTGTCTACAAGCCTCTAAGAATACATAATTTTCATAAAAGGTCGGAACAGAGTCCCACCATACCAAACAATACACATCCAACTCATACTAACCAAACAAGCAACTCCGAAGCAAATGGAGCGCACTAACATCTTCCGCTGAGCTGATAGCCTACTTGGAGGGCTCTCGACCTATCTATCGGACCTGCGGGCATGAAACGCAGCGTCCCCAGGCAAAAAGGGACATTAGTACGAATAATATATTGAGTATGTAAGGCACATAAATAAGTGCATAACAGACATTGAGGAAATATAAAGTAAATGACTCCACCTGTAAGTCTGAATAACTTTGTAAATCATGAAATAATTATAGTGTTTACCGTGAAAATGATAACAACAGTTGAATTTGTAAATGGGATTATAAAAATACGTGATCTATTTTTATGCTAGATGTTAGAGCAGATGATGCTAAGAATATGAAGTTTGACGATAAAATACAAGCTAAAACGGGGCAGTATACTAACCAAGGGGCCTGTTGCCCTGACTTCGGAATGGTCGATGGAAGACCTCGAGGTCGATATTTGGGCTCGATCTCGAACTATCGGAGGTAATCAGGAATGGGATAACAGTTAAGATATGATTAAACAAGGATCTTTAGGGCCAATACCAAGCAATAAATGAAGAACATGCCAGAGAATAGTAAATGCTAGAGTGGCCTCGAGCTAGTAAGGACGAGCAAGTTAGAGAGAAGAAAGAGAGAGAGAGAGATGTTATTGATCTTGTGGAGAAATAGTTGTAGCAACATCAGCCCTTTACAAAGTGGCATGGATCCCCTTTATATAGGAGAGGTAATACAATATAGTACATAGTGCATTAAATGTAAAGATACGAGGATGGGACGGCTAGGCACGGTGCTAGACTCTATTGATTTTGGCTGCTCACCTCGGTAATCCCCCATCCTCGGAACCTTTGTCGGGTCGCGAACGAATTCCCCATCCTCGGAACCTTCACTGGGTTGTGGATGAACCTCGGGGGAGGGAGCTTTATCGTAATCCTACGGCCTGGAGATGCTGATATGATTCCCCGAATGCACCTTAGTGGCGAGAAATAGACTCCTCTGAGTTCACCGCATACAGATAGTCTCTGCGTTTCCTAGAGTGAAGTAATAGGAAACAATTGTGAACCGTCGTCTCGAGGTCATCATTGCCGTGATGTCAACCATCTAAGAGCATTAAATGCCATGCCCCAGAGAACTATGCAAGGCCGCCGTCAGATGCGGTAATCGAAAAACCCATGAACTACCATTGGCTCGTCCTTTCCGCTCCCCCAACGATTCCTATAAATGCATCAGTTACTTGGCACTTTCCACTTTCACCCCACTTACAAGCCTACGAGTCAAAATTTTGTGTTTGACACCCTTTCATCTTTTCATAGAAGGATTTTTACCATTGACATGGCTAGGACCTCTAGGATGGTTCCCCAACGGAATGACACTGCATCGTTGTCCCGATCACCTAAGGAAGAAACCAGAGCGATTCCTTCTTTGGAATAATGTATCCCACATGATCTCAACACGTTAGAGGATTTCGATGTCGATACTACTTCATTTATGTCGGGGTAGTGCGAGCACATGTTCTGATACATTAGCGTCGTGAACGATATTAGCAAGGTGAGAAAGGACTACCAATGGAGCAAGGTAGTGGAGGTGGAGATTCCTCATCCCAACAATAATATAACTGACTTTAAGGTTGGCTTTCTTCATGTGTACACCTACCCATTCACCCTAGGCCCTGATAAATCTGTTGAGTCCCCTCCCCTAGAGATCGACCCAGTTATCCTCGATTTTTGTGACTGATACCAAGTGACACTTGGTCAGATCTACCCTTCTTTTTGGAGGATTGTGTTGATGTTCTTCATTTCAATGAAGGGGTTGAGGGTGAGATCTTTACCCTCAATCATCTGATCGGGATGTATAAACCTCGACTGTATCGAGGCTTAATCAGGCTCTGCCATCGGTCCAAGAAATATTTTTTCACGAGTGTTGACGAGGGAAAGGACCGAGGATGGATGAGCATGTTCATCCGAGTAAGGACCTCGGATATCATCCCAACCCAGAGGATACCCTTTCTGGAGAGGTGGAATGCCCGACGTAAGTAGTTTTCCCCTTAGCCGCTTTTCAACTACTCTTCCTTTTGACATAATAATCTCTTTATGCTTTTTGCAGCTGCCGCTTGGCACCGGAGGTGGTCCCAGATTTGCCGGGGTAGATCGGGCGGTTGAGCGAGAAGTTCCCATATCGCGTTCGGTCTTTGACTGGCCTGGCTAAGAAGCGTTGGGTGGCCAAAAACCATGGTGAGGTCCCTTTACTGCCTATGCTATGTATTTTGTGTTTCTTTCTGAGTCCTTAGCGAAAACGTATTGCGGTTACTGCGCTGGTGCAGGTCTTGACGAGAATATAAAAATGAGGCCGCCCCCTGATGGTAAAACAGGGGCCTTGGAGCCTGACACTAGCAAGAAAAGGAAAAGTAGGGAAGCTGTTGCCCATCCTACGACAAAGAAAACTAGGTCACTCGAGCACCGAGCCGCTGCTGGGACTGCTGCTTTAACCTCAGGGTCGAATCCTGATGCTGAAGGAGAGGATGATAATGTCAACTCGCTTAGGAGGAGGACGAGGTCGAGTGTGAGAGATTTGCAGGCACCTCGGTCGGAGGTTGCTGAGTCCGGAACGGCTAAATCTGGTTAGGCTCGTGAGCCGGGGGTCCTTGAAGAGGACGTTGACGTAGCTTCGAATCATGCGGTCGAATTTGATGTAGCTTCCGCTGAGGGCCACTTGGAGAAATCGGTGACCTGAACGAATTTATTTCGAGCTTTCCGGTTTCGTCAGTGGAACTGCGGGATGCCTATGGAATAATCGGCGCAACATCGGGGACTCCTCTCAAAGGGGGAGACTTTATTGCCAACATCTTTTATGGTGTTATTGACAGAGCTGATCTCGATATTCCTGGCACCGTTAAAGCGGTGGAGAAGTCCATGTAGCAGTTGATAGTCATTTCTCGTACATTTCTTTTCGTCCTCGAGCATCATTCTTTGTCTTTCTAACTTTTCCGCTATGCCGCAGTGTAAGAAGATGTACGACCATGTTATCCTCTGGCTCCGCGGGGGGGCTTTCTTATCATGAAATGGAGCGTAAGAAAGCTACTTTGAAGCTGCAGGAGTCAGAGGCTTGCTTTTCCCAGGGAGATAAAGAGCTGGGAGAACTTAAGGCCGCTTTGGAAACGACGCTCTGGGAGAAGGCCAATCTTGCTGCTCAGGTACTTTGCCCTGCTCGTATCCGACCTTTTATCCCGTATTCACATACGTTCCATATTCGTGTATTCATCGGCTTACCCTTTTCACGTAGGTTGAGCAGAGTGGCTCACAGATTAATCAATTGAATGCGGAGATCTCCAGGTTGAGAGAGAGAAAACAATAGTGGCCAGGGAGTTGACGATATCCTGGGATCTTCTCGAGGGTGCTCGTACGGAGATTGCTGCTTTGGCGGCGGCTAAGTCCGAGGTCGAGAAAAATATTGTTACTTATCAGGAGGACGCTGCCACGGCACATAAAGTAGCTAGTGACATATCTATAACAGCTGAGCAAAAACTAATCTGAGCTATTGAGCATGCTAAGGCAGAGGCGAGGAGGGAGACCCTGGAGGATATCAGGGCCAGAGGCATCGACCTGTCAGCTGATCTTAAGGAGCCCCATGCAGTGGAGGAAAAGCTAGCATTTTTGCTTGCCCCCGATAGGGGCGAAGATAATAGTGACGAGGAGTAGTCTCCGAATCCTTTTTTGTACACCTCCCCCTTTGCCTTGTATGCTGCCCCTCGAGGAATGGACAGTGTAACGACGTTTTTCCTTTTGACAATGTAGAGAAGGATTTTTCATTCTGTCTGCCCTTCTACTTGCCCTTTTGCTTTGGCGTTTTAGCTTTTGTCTCTCGATGTTGGCCCTTCGGGGCTTGTTCTAAGACCAACCAGGGCCCTGATTGCTCTTCAGCGTCGCTTCACCCGATCTCCTATAATCGGCAGCGAGGAGGATAAGGACCGTGGATGGATGAATTGGTTCGTTCAGATTCAAAGGACCGATGTTATCCCTGGAGAATTTTTGTCGTTTCCTTAGAAATGGAACTACACACGTAAGGGCTTCGTTTGAATTGCCTTTGTTTTGACTTGAGGCTGGCTTCATAACGATATCTTTCTATTCTTTATTTGTAGAAACTCATTGGTTTCTCGGCGAGGTCCCTGATTTAGCCGAGTGGTCCCATAAGCTGGCAGCTTGCTCGATTCATGATAGGCGCCGGTGGAGAGATCTGTCAAAAGGGAGATGGGAGGCGAAGAATCATGGTAGGTGCCCGACGTTCTGCCTCCTAAGAGGTGGCGTCCTTCTTGCTGAATTATTTGATTTACCTGTTGTAGGTACCGGGAGCCCTTTCGAGGCGAGGCCGTGTCCTCCAGGGGAGGAGGAGAGGTTGTGGGCCCCGAGATGTTCCGGGGTGCAAAGAGGCTTGTAGTGAGGTGACCTCTTCGTAGCGATTGTGGAGAAGAGATTTGGTCGATCAGCAACCTTCTAGGAGTGGTACGCCATCAGACGTTTCTTCGGCCTTTGGCGAGGCTTAGCATTTTGGCCTTATGGTGAGCTTCAACTGCTGTAAGAATGTTTCGGCCTTGCACTCTTATTCTTTTTATTTATCTGGCTTTCTTTCATAGGCCTTCGGCAGGCTTAAAACCGAACTACTTTGTTGCGAGGCCTCGTTGCGGGAGGCTCGAGATAGGGATAAATCCCTTAAGCTTTTTTGTGCGGTAGAGGAAAGTGAGCTCATCTCTTTACGACGTGAGGTGGATCAAAGCCGGGTCCGGGAGGCCCTCCTGGAGAAGTAGGTACCCTGCATTTCATGCTGGCTTGCATTCCCCTTTTATCTTGGCGTCTTGATGTTTAGCTATTTTAGTTGAAGGACAAGACGAATGAGCTAGGACAACTCTAGAGTGAGGTCGGCCAAGTCAAATGCGAATTCATCGAGCTGTAGGCACATGTGAATGCCCATTTTGTGGCCAAAGAGAGGGCTCAGGTCGGTGCTTCCACTCTTGAGGTGCAAATCCAGACCGTCCGTTCGAACGATTCTGCTCGGGCAAAAATAATCGAAAGGCTCTCATCCGAGCTTTGGAGGGAAAAAACCGAGGTGGTGAATGTCCGGGCCGAGGTTATGATGAACAATATAAGGGAAGGATAGAAAGGGGCGGCCTATTCAAGGAGAGGTTCCACTGCTAAAGTTGAGCTAAAGAGGGCCCTCGATCGTGCAAGCAATAGCAAGGAATATGTGAGGTGCAGATCCCGGAGGGAAATCCTTGCGGAGATTCATGCTAGGGGCTTCGATCTCTTGGGGGAGATTTAGCAAGCCAAAGGATAGGAGTATGATGCCAAGTTCCTTCTGTCCGATGCTGAGGACGGGGAGGAGGAGGCCGCCGGGCCATAGTTTCCGAAAGGAGGGAATGTCTATTCCCTGCCTTCTTCTTTCTGTATATAGTTTTTATTATATGTCGTAGGTTGAGATTGTGCTTCACCGCCAATATGTAAAAATAACAGGGGGGAACCCCACAATTTGTATATTCTGTACTTTTGCTCGTCGGGATTTCAATCAGGTCGATTCGACCTTGGGAATGGTAGAAACTTCCAAACCTACAATATAGCCCCGATATTTATCAGGCCGACAATGGCGACTTTCATTTTTTGCCCTTAGGCTTGCATACTTTAACTGTCTTCGAGTTCAGTCTTCGACTCGAGCTCAATTTACCCTCGAGTTTTACGTTTGCATGGGCTGGCGACAAAGGCTCTTACGCCTTGGGTCGGAGCGACCTTTTATGTATATGGCCCTTAGGCATGTATAGTTAACTATTTCTGATCCAGTCTCTGAATCGGGTTACGACTCGAGCTTATTTTAATCCTCAAGTTTTCAATTTCAAGCTGGCGATGATGGCTCTTACATTGTTGGTCGTTGTGACCTTTTAGTGTGTGGCCTAGAGGATCATTTGGCTGACGACAATGGCTCTTACGCTTTTGCCCGTGGGCATTTTATAGGCTTTGTTTCCTCTCGTTAAGGTCTTTTTGAAATGATTTTTCCTGACCCATTGTCGGTTCTGGAAGAACCTCGATTTCAAGTCGTTAGCGGCGATGTTCGAGCACCTCGGAAGGTTCTTAGCTCACAGGCTGAGTAGCTCGAAGCCTTGTATTTTGGAGCTGACATGGTCGAAGCTCGTTTGCCTATTTAGGGAAGCCTATTTTAACCGGTTCTTTTCGAAGTATATTCAAAGTAATGGCCTGCGATTTTGTTAGCGATAGTCAGGCGTCCCCGAGTCGCATTAATTTGGCCGGAGTAGCTGTTTTGACCGTAGTCATATGTGTTTGGTCCGAGCCATTTTTGATCTCGAGTGATAGTTTAAGCGTCTACACCGAGGGTATGCCCTTTCGGGACTCTTACAAATGCGGCGTATAGCCTAAACTTAGGGATTGAGTATTATACCTGTAGAATGGTCTTACAAAATTTTCATGCCTGTTGAGGTCTTACAGTTTGTCATGCCTGTTGAGGTCTTATAGTTTGTGTTGCTATGTAGAACAGATCTGGTTATACCGAGTCTGCCTGCTCGGGGTCTTACAACTTCAGGTTTTCTAGTGTTTGCCGATTGGAGATAGTCTCGAAGGCTATTATTCGTGAGCTCAAAGTTACCTTGATGAGGCTTTATGAGCCCGGAGTTCCAACCCTAGGGTCGTGCGGGTGTCAATTTATTGACGCTAAGTGTCCGACTATTTCGGGACGCATTTGGTGGAGGGATCCCTATTGAGAGTATGCTGAAATTCCATTTTTTGGAGTGTGAGGTGCTTTTGGTGATAGATACCTTTCGATCTATTGATGTAGCTGTGTTGTTGCATTGAATAGATCTTTGCTAGACCGAGTTTGCTCACTTGGGGTCTTATGGCCTTGGATTTTCAAGCGCATGGCGATTGGCGACAATCCCGGGATATTCAAGGTACCCCTAATGTTGGTGATGCTGGGCGATTTCCGAGTTGCCTTACCTGATGGCTTTGTGATTTTGGAGTTTCGAACTGGAGGCCATCCTAGCGGCGAATTGCTGGCGTCAGTCCCGAGTGTTCGGGACGTTTTTGGCAAGAGAATTGTAACCTTACTTTGCGAAGGTGTTTTTCGACAAAAGATATTCTTTGATTTCTTCGTGTAAATACATCTTATTCTGTTATTGCGAGCTCGGCCTGCACGGGCGCAACTCCTTGGACCGTTTGGCCCGGTACATCATTTCCTATTGGAGCCCCGTTCGTCATTTCCCAGAGCGGGACTGGTTGCAAAGAAAGTCCCATAGGCTCACTGAATCCTCCTTAGGAAGTGTGTGGGTGTTGCCTCGTTAAAAACCCTTGTCGGTAAAAACCCGTTTCAGGATAAAAAACCGATCAAAGGAAAAGAGTGCAATAGACACTTTGAAACCTCAGGGTCTTCGAGCCGAAGTGGCATTCCGATTGACTTGGTCGTTGGCATGAACAAGAGTTATCATGAAATAGAAGATAGAAAGAGGGAGGGGTGATTATACTTGGTGGCGACGACGCTCTCGAGTTCTGGTGCTTATTTGGCGGTTGTTGAGTGGTCCTTTATTTGAATGCGTCCGGGGTGACCATAAAAAATCGTGTGGACAACGTGTTGGGGCTCATTCGCTTTGTTCCTTTTTCGCTGTTTCTCCTTCACGGGGTTGGGTTTTAGCCCAATTGCTGAGAAATTCCTGAAGGTGCTCGTTATCAAGCAGCCGGGCCACTTCCTCTCGGAGCTGCCTGCAATCTTCGGTTCGGTGCCCGTGCGAGTTGTGAAACTCGCAAATCAAATTGTAGTTCCTTTGGGAAGGATACGAGTGTACCTGTCTGGGACATCTGTCATCCCTGATTTTGCTAATGGCGAACACGATGTCTGACAGATCGACGTTGAAGCTAAACTCTGATAGGCAGGGCACCCCTATTGGCCCTACGTATCCGTCGAAGCCACCTCTATTGAGGGGTCCCCGAGGGTTCTGTCCTTGGTTTACCAATCGGTCTTTACGGGGCAGATCGCGCTTTGGATCGTTTCTCCTATCATCGAGGTATGTCTGGTACCTTTCTTTATTCGATCTTGACTCCTCCGCCAAGAGCCTGCTCGGGTATACTGAGCCCAAAAGGGCTCCCAGCTGGTCGTCCTCGACCCTGATCTTTGATAGGTATCGGTTGTGGACGTCCGATCAGGTTACGGTGGGATACTCGATCATATTTTCTTTCAGCTGCCTTAATGCCACCGAGCTTCGTTCATTCAAGCCTTGAGTGAAGGCCTGCACTGCTTAGTCATCGAAGACCTGGGGTAGCTCCATTCGTTCTGTCTGAAAAGGAGACACGAATTATCGCAGCATTTCGTTCTCCCTCTGCTTGATCTTGAATACGTCGGACTACCTTGTTGCTACCTTGATGGCACCGGCGTGTACCCTTACGAATAAGTCCACCAGCATGGCGAACGAATATATGTAGTTGGGAGCTAGGTTGTGGTACCACATCATGGCCCCCTTTGAGAGCGTTTCTCCAAATTTCTTCAGTAAGACTGACTCGATCTCATCGAGTTTTATGTCGTTGCCCTTCACCGCGCAGGTGTAGGCGGTGACGTGCTCATTGGGATCCGAGGTCCCATTGTATTTTTGGAGTTCTAGCATTCTGAACTTCTTTGGAATGGGTTTCGGAGCTACTTCCTCTAGGAACGACCGTTGCATGAACTTCCTCGAATCTACACCTTTCAAGACCGGAGGTGCGCCCAGGATTTGGTCAACTCTAAAGTTATAGGTTTCGACCTTCTTATCGTTGGATGCTATCATTTTTCTCGCCCAACTTGATCCTTCTAGTGAGGTCCTCCAGCATTATCACGATGGCAGGATCGACTACCGATCCGTCATTGCTTGACCTCTCCGGTACCCGTTCGGCTGGGGGAGTAGTTTCCGGCTCTACTGTGCTGGGAGTCTTCGGATGGCTTTGTAACTGAGTAATAGCCAACTGCTGTGCCTGCAATATTTCAAAAATGTCGTGAAGACTAACTTTCTATTCTTCCCGGGCTGGGGTTTTTTGGGCTTCCTGTCGGTCGCTATGCCATATGCTTCTGTCGGTGTGCGAGGTTTTGTCGACCTGTTGTGTGTCCTATGAGTCTACATCCACTAGAATTGGCCCGAGCGCGTTATCGGGGTTCTGTGGTTGCGTTCCGACAGCCAAAACAACCACGCCGTTTTTCCCGTGGTTTTCGAGGTTATCATTCTCGATTCTGTTTACCGAGCCAGATATTTTGACCTGAAATCAAGAGATCTTGGACAAGAAAAAGTTTGAAAGATAACTTGCATTTTTGTAACGAAACCAGCAAGAAAATAATCACTATTAGTTTTAGCCCCACAGTGAGCGCCAAACTGTTTACCATGAAAATGGTAACAATAATTGAATTTGTAAATGGGATTCTAAAAATACATGATTTATTTTTATGCTAGTTGTTAGAGTAGATGATGCTAAGAATATGAAGTTTGATGATAAAATACAAGCTAAAATGGGGCAGTGATCTAACCAAGGGGCATGCTGCCCTGACTTCGGAATGGTCGATGGAGGACCTCGAGGTCGATATCTGGGCTCGATCTCGAACTATTGGGGGTAATCGGGAATGAGATAACAGTTAAGATATAATTGAACAAGGTTCTTTAGGGCCAATACCAAGCAATAAATGAAGAACAGGCGAGCGAATAGTAAATGCTAGAGCGACCTCGAGCTAATAAGGACGAGCAAGTTAGAGAGAAGAAGGAGAGAGAGAGAGAGATGTTATTGATCTTGTGGAGAAATAGTTGGAGCAACATCAGCCCTTTACAAAGTGGCATGGATCCCCTTTATATAGGAGAGTGAATACAATATAGTACAAAGTGCATTAAATATAAAGATACGGGGATGGGACGGCTAGGCACAGTGCTAGATTCTGGCTGCTCACCTCGGGAATCCCCCATCCTCGGAACCTTTATTGGGTCGCGGACGAATTCCCCATCCTCAGAACCTTCACTGGGTTGTGGACGAACCTCGGGGGAGGGAGATTGATCGTAATCATGCAGCCTCGAGATGCTGATATGACTCCCCGAATGCACCTTAGTGGCGAGAAATAGACTCCTCTGATTTCACCGCATACATATAGTATCATGCATATGTGTATGAATGTCATGTCGTGCATAGGTACATGTTTCATAATATCATCAGCCTCTGAGGGCATCCCATCATATCATCTTGGCTACTGTGGGCAAAATCATCAATGTATACCAGCTGATCAGGTGGTGGTGTGTATATAACGCCATAACCTTTCCCATATCCCATATACATACATATATACATGTATATAACGCCATCTGGTCATGGGTCAATGTACACGAGTACAATGCATGAAAAGTACGTTAATAAATTCTTTCGGAATGTCATAAGACAATTTTGCCTTTGAGTAATATCATAAAGTAAACTCTTTTCAACTTGCGTATTTTTTGAGACCCATGAACAGATGATAGAATAATATGACACATGGGGAAACAAAAATATAGGCATCTCTAATATTTCTATGAACAGAGTCATGTATGGAAATTGTGCATTTGCACGTTTCATTTGTATCGTATGGATCATGCCAAAAGAAAGAAGGAATAGCCTTAACATACTTGAGTCGATTCTCTTGGAAAATTCCTCTAACACGTGTTAATCACGATAAAACACGTAACGACAGATCGAAGTAGGAGGAAATCTGTATAATATTCTTGATAAAGATTGTACCAGGCTTCCTTAAAATCGCAAAATAATACGTGATTGCAGCTCCGGCCATTGCCAAATCACGTATTTAGTCTTTATGAAGCATGAGGCTTATTTCTTCTAATCTTAAGGGGTAAGTAAATATTAATTTTCATGTGTTAAAGTGCATATATTATGCAAATCACGTTCAAGGCTTTGGCTTAAAGAGATTTTGACTCATGTTAAATGTACTAAAAATGTGACACCTTCTCACATATTACATGAGTCATTTATGGGAATTGTAATTCATTTCATGGTCTGCCACGTGGTTCAACAAATCTTATCCACATTTTTGAATTAATTATTCACTAATCACTTGATTAATCTTGCTAATCTTCCATTAATCAATAATTATTTAATTACCCATATAATTAAGAATTATCTCAAATTACTTAAAATACTACCCACTTTTAACATATCTTATACACCTTACTATCATGGTTATGTGGTACCTTGTATGGACTAGTCCATAAATACGGGGTATTATAGCTTGGACCGAATTTTATCCCCAAATTTTCAAACTTTGACGGAACTCATTTTCTTCGATTTGCTTACCTTCTCACCTTTACGAATTTACTTATCACTAGTTTGAAATAGCATAATGTTTATAATCTCAAAATAATCTCGTTACCGAACTTACGTCGATTAACTTACGACGAAACTTTAACATACCAAAATGCAGGATGTAACATATCCGACTCCAAATGGCTCAAATCTATTTAAAGTAATTTCATAATGTAAATAGAACTTCAAGTAACTAATTCAACTAATAAATTCGAAGCTAATACGCAAAATTGGGAAAAATCGCCCAAAACGCCTCCCGGGCCCACATCTCGGAATCGGGTAGAATTTAAAAATTCGGAATCCTCACACTCTCACAAGTTCATATATATAAAAATTACTCCAATCAAAACCGAGTAAGAATTACTTACACAAAACACATAGGTGAAAATCTCTCTCAAAATCGCCACTCCCGATCTCCCAAATCAATTTCTAAGGTTTTGAGACTAAACCCTCGATTCTGCCCCTTTTCTGACCAGTGAAACCGCATCTGCGGCTCTGGGACTGCACTTGAGGTCCCGCTTCTGTGGAGACAATGTCGCACCAGTGAATTTTCATTAAATCATAAATCCCGCACTTACGAGTCTCTCGCACCTGCGGCTTCTGGATTCTGGGCCAAATTTCGCTTCTGCAGTCACCAAGCCGCTTCCGCAGTGCCGCACCTGCAGTCCCACACACGTAGGTGCTGTTATGACAGGTTCAACAAACTTCAGATTTCTCCTAAGTCTAATTCAACTTCTGTTAAGTACCCGAAACACACCCGAGGCCCCCGGGACCTCAACCAAACATGCCAACCAATCCTAAAACATCATACGAACTTATTCCCGCCCTCGAATCGCATCAAACAATGCTAAAACCACAAATCACTCTCCAATCCAAGCCTAAGGATTTCCAAAACTTCCAATTTCCGCTTTCGATCAAAAAGTCTATCAAACCTCGTCCGATTGACTTGAAATTTTGCACACACGTCCCAAATTACACAACGGACCTACTCTAATTTTTGGAATTCCATTATGACCCCGATATCAAAATCTCACTATCGAATCAGAAACTTTAAAAATTTGACTTTTGGCATTTCAAGCCTAAATAAGCTATGGACCTCCCAAACACAATCCGTACAGGCCCCTAAGCCCGAAATCACCCAATGGGGATAACGGAACCGACAGAATCCCATTCCGAGGTCATCTTCACACTGCTCTGACTACGGTCCAAATTCTAAAGCTTAGACTCTCATTTAAGGACTAAGTGTCCCAAAACACTCAAAAATACAAAACTAACCTTCCCGGCAACTTACAATAGCAGAAACAAACATGGGGAATGTAATTAATAAGTGATCGAGGTGTAAATTCTTAAAAATGACCGGCCGAGTCGTTACATCCTCCCCTTCTTAAAACATTCGTTCGTCCTCGAACGAGCATATAGACATACCTGAAGTAGTGAAAAGATGAGGGTAACGGCTGCACATATCCTGCTCGGTCTCCCAAGTCGCCTCTCGACCGGCTGACCCCGCCACTGAACCTTCACGGATGCAATGTACTTTGACCTCAGCTTCCGAACTTGCCTGTCCAATATTGCCTCCGGCTCCTCAACATAAGATAGATCCTTGTCCAATTGGACTGAACTGAAATCCAACACGTGTGATGGATCGACGTGATACTTCTAGAGCATCGAAACATGAAATACTGGATGAACTCCTGCCAAGCTGGGAGGTAAGCCAAGCTCATAAGCAACATCCCCAACATGCCTTAATATCTCAAAAGGACCGATAAACCTCAAACTCAACTTCCCTTTCTTCCCAAATCTCATAATGCCCTTCATAGGAGAAACCCGAAGTAGAACCCGCTCTCCAACCATATAGGAAACATCACGAACCTTCCGGTCCGCGTAACTCATCTGTCTGGACTGGTATGTATGGAGTCTATCCTGAATCACCTTAACCTTCTCCAAAGCATCCTGAACCAAGTTTGTGCCCAATAATCTAGCCTCACCCGGCTTAAACCAACCCACCGGGGATCTACACCGCCTACCATAAGCCTCGTATGGTTCCATCTGAATGCTGGACTGATCGCTGTTGTTGTAGGAGAACTCCGCCAGTGGCAAGAATTGATCCCAAGAACCTCCAAACTCCATCACACACGCACGGAGCATATCCTCAAGAATCTGAATAATGCATTCGGACTATCCGTCCGTCTAGGGGTGAAATGTTGTACTCAACTCCACCGGAGTACCCAACTCATGTTGTACGGCCCTCCAGAACCGTGATGTGAACTGAGTACCTCTATCTGAAATGATGGAAAATGGAATACCATGCAGACAAACATTATCCCAGATATAAATCTATGCCAATCGCTCCGAAGAATAGGTAGTACACACAGGAATGAAATGCACAGACTTGGTTAGCCGATCCACAATCACCCAAATGACATCGAACTTTCTCAAAGTACGTGGGTACCCAACTACAAAGTCCATGGTGATCCTCTCCCACTTCCACTCCGGAATCTCTATCCGCTGAAGCAATCCACCCGGTCTCTGGTGCTCATACTTCACCTGCTAACAATTGAGGCACCGAGCTACAAACACAACTATATCTTTCTTCATCCGCCTCCACTAATAGTGATGTCTCAAATCCTGGTACATCTTCGCGACACTCGAATGAATAGAATACCGTGAACTATGGGCCTCCTCTAGAATCAACTCCCGAAGCCCCTCAACATTAGGTACACTAATCCGAACTTGCATCCTCAATACCCCGTCATCACCAATAGTCACATCTCTGGCATCGCCATGCATGACCTTGTCCTTGAGGACAAGAAAATGAAGGTCATCAAACTGACGCTCCCGGATACAGTCAAACAAGGAAGGCCAAGAAATCACGCAAGCTAGAACCCGACTAGGCTTCAAAAGATCCAATCTCATAAACTGGCTGCCTAAGGCCTGAACATCCATCGCCATGGGCCTCTTCGCTGCTGGTAAATAAGCCAAACTACCCAAACTCTCCGCCCGGCGACTCAAAGCTTCATCCATGACATTGTCCTTGCCCGGGTGATACAAAATTGTGATAGCATAGTCCTTCAGCAGTTCTAACCACATTCTCTGATGAAAATTAAGATCCTTCTGCTTGAACATATGCTGAAAACTCCGATGATCAGTATAAATCTCACAAGGCACACCGTACAAATAATGACGCCAGATCTTCAAGGCGTGAACAATAGCAGCTAACTCGAGATCATGGACAGGATAATTCTTCTCATGTACCTTCAACTATCTGGATGCATAGGCAATCATCGTATCGTCCTACATTAATACCGCTCCAAGGCCAATCCTCGAGGCATCATAATAGATAGTATAAGACCCCGAACCTGTAGGCAATATCAAAAGTGGGGCTGTAGTCAAAGCTGTCATGAGCTTTTGAAAGCTCGCCTCACACTCTTTCATCCACTGGAACATACCACCCTTCTGAGTCAGCATGGTCATAGGTGTTGCAATAGATGAACCTCAACAAATCGACGGTAATAACCCACCAAGCCAAGACAAATGCGAATCTCTGTAGCTGAGGATAGTCTGGGCCAACTCTGTACTACTTCCACTTTCTTCGGATCCACCTGAATACCCTCACTCGATACTACGTGGCCTAAGAATGCCATGGAATCTAACCAAAACTCACATTTCGAGAACTTTGCATATAACTTCTTTTCCCTCAAAGTCTGAAGATCTGTCCTCAGGTGCTGCTCATGATCTTCCCGACTTTGAGAGTATACCAGAATATCATCAATAAAGACAATGACGAATGAGTCAAGATATGGCCGGAACACACTGTGCATCAAATGCATGAAGGCTGCTGGGGCATTGGTCAGCCCAAATGACATAACAACAAACTCGTAATGACCATACCGAGTCCTGAAAGTAGTCTTCAGGATATCTGGCTCCCGAATATTCAACTGATGGTAACCTGAACGTAAGTCAATCTTAGAAAACACTCAGGCACACTGTAACTGGTCAAATAAGTCATCAATATGGGGCAAAGGATAACGGTTCTTCACTGTAACTTTGTTCTACTGGCGATAATCAATGCACATACGCATAGAACCATCCTTTTTCTTCACAAACATGACAGGAGCACCCCGAGGTGATACACTGGGCCGGATAAAACGCTTGTTAAGCAATTTCTGCAACTGATCCTTCAACTTAGGAAGGGCCATATGATATGAAGGAATAGAAATAGGTTGAGTGCCCGGCAATAGGTCAATGCCAAAATTAATATCTCTATCGGGCGGCATGCCCGAAAGACCAGCTGGAAACACATCAGAAAAATCCTGTACTACTGGGACTGAATCAACTGTAGGGGTATCAATACTGACATCTCTCACATAAGCTAGATACATGTCACACCCCTTCTCAACCATACGCTGATCCTTAAGGAATGAAATATCTCTATTGGATATATGATCTAAGGTACCTCTCTACTCTACTCGTGGTACACCTGGCATGGCCAGCATCACGGTTTTGGTGTGACAATCAAGAATAGCATAATGGGGCAACAACTAGTCCATGCCCAAGATAACATCAACATCTACCATGCTAAGTAATAATAAATCGGCTCTGGTCTCAAAACCACTAAGAGCAACCACACACGACCGATAAACGCGGTCCACGAAAAGAGAATCTCCCATAGAAGTAGAAACATAAATAGGGAACTCAAAGAATCCTGAGATACACCCAATTGCGGGGCAAAATAAGAAGACACATAAGAATAGGTGAAGTCTGGATTGAATAAAACCGATGCATCTCCATGACAAACCAGGACAATACTTGTGATGACAGAATCGGAGGCGACAGCCTTGATACGGGCAGGAAAGGCATAATATCTGGCCTAGTCTCCCCCTCTAGGGCGACCTCTACCTCCCAGACCTCCACCTCTGGCTCGCTGAGCAATTGGGGTAGCAACTGGTGCTGTAATCATAGCCTAAGAACTCTGTAGGCAAGCTATGGCTGAAACGTCTGTGGAGGTGCGCCCCTCCTAAGTCTGGGGCAATCCCTTTCCATATAGCGTGTGTCACCACACTCAAAAAAAGCTCTAGTAGGACGTGGCTGCTGAGACTGGCTCGGGCTAGGTCTACTGGACTGACCATAGAAAGCACCCTACACATGAGGCACACTAGATACTGGAGGTGCATAATAAGGCTCCTAAAGCCTAGGAGGATCTGGAATACCACTGGATGCTGGAAGAGCTGAATGAACGGGACGACTCATATAACCCCTACCATAAAAAACTGCAGCTGGAGCACGGGCACTAAAATAATGGCCTGAATCTCGAGAACTCTTGGCCTCTCTCTCCTCTCTATCCTGAGCATGCATACCCTCTACTCTCCTAGCAATGCTCACCACCTGCTGATAAGAAAAATCCATATCCAACTCACAAGCCATGCTAGAGCTGATGCTGGGAATAAGCCTCTCAATAAACTGGAAAACCCTCTCGCGAACAGTAGAAACCAAATCTGGTGGATGTCTAGACAAGCTAGTAAAATAGACAGCATACTCCGAGACAGTCATAGCACCCTAGCGAAAATGCTCAAACTCTGCGTGCTATGCGTCCCTGAGGCTCTGAGGAATATACTCTCTCAGGAACATATTTGAAAATTGAGTCCAAGTCGGGGAAGCTGCCTCATCTGGACTGTCTAACTCATAAGTACGCCACCACTCATAGGCAGATCTTCAAAGCTGGAAGATAGTGAAGGAAACCCCGCTCGATCTGGATATACCCATGGTATGGAGGATTTGGTAGCACTAATCTAGAAATCCTAGAGCATCATCTGATGCTAGACCACTAAATACAGGAGGCTTGTACTTCTTGAACCTCTCAAGCCTCCGCTGCTCATCCTCGGAAGCCGCTGCCCTGTTCTCAGGCTGATCTGGGGCTGCAATTGTATAGGAATAATCTCTAGGACCTGATCAACATGAACTTGCTGCTCAGAAGTGCGGGCGGGGGGAGTCTGTGCTCCTCCCACAGCCTAAGATATAGCTACAGCAAGGGGAAGCAACCCTCCCTGAGCTAGAGTGGTGTACATGCTCATGAACTATGCAAGAGTCTCCTGGAGAGCTGGAGTAGTAGTAGCAGTAGGCGTATCAGGTGCCTGGACTCCGACTGGAACTGCTGGTGGCACCTCATTAGTAGCTCGCGTGGGTGCTATGGCTGCACCATGTGACGTCCTCAGCCTCTATCCCGGCCCCGACCTCTAAAGGCTCCAGTAGGGGGCGCGGGTGCCTGATCATCTCTAGTAGCACGTGTCCTCACCATCTGTGAGAGAATAGAAGACAGAAGTTTAGAATTATGATATCAAAAATCTCGCACGACAAGGAAATCAAATGAAGTGGAATTTTCCTAACTGTTACATAGCCTCTCGTAGATAAGTACAGATGTCTCCATATCAATCCGTGAGACTCTAATAAACCGGCTTGTGATTCATGACTCCTATGAACCTAGAGCTCTGATACCAACTTGTCACGACCCTAGTTTGCCCTCCGTGAACTATCGTGACAGCACCTAGTCTCTACGACTAGGTAAGCCTAACAATTGCGGGAAAAGGGAAAACAATAGATAAAACTAATAAAAACTGCGGAATAAACATAGTGAAGGTCTAAAATGCCGGTCAGCATATACAAATATAACTCTTAAACTGAACAACTTCCCAAAACCCGGAATCTCATGAAATCACAAGCTATTGAATAACTACAAGTGTCTAACTCTAGAATGACTAAACAAAAGTAAATATAGAAGGGATATAACTACAAAAGATAATGGAGAGGGACTCCTCGGTCTGTGGACGCGGCAGATATACCTCGAAGTCTCTGAAGAATTGCCTCGCCTCAAGGATAGTAGGGCTGAGTCGAAGAACCTGGATTTGCACATGGGGAAAACATGTGCAGGAAAGGGCATGAGTACACCATAGTGGTACCCAGTAAGTGCAAGCCTAACCTCTATTGAGTAATGACGAGGAAGGTCAGGGCCCTACCGATCATATACAAATATATATAAGGAAAAGAAGCAGTATTAAAGTAACACAGGGTAATAAGAGTAGCAACAACTATAACAGAGACAAAATAATCACAGAAAGAATACAGCTCAACAAAGAGATAACAACCAGGGAGCTCCCAGGATACAGTCCTGTAGTCCCCAAATGTAAATATCCAGTGGATCTCCCGGGTGTCGTCCCGTAGTCCAACTCATAATGCGCGGGGGATATACTGAAAATCTCGATCCGTAGTCCCAAATGTAAATACCTAGCACTGGAGGAATCTACTGGGTGCAGTCCCGTAGTTCCAATATAAATGTGCAGGGGGATCTACCGGAATACAAATCTGTAGTCCCAAAGTAAACATGTAGGGGGATCTACCGGGATACCATCCCGTATTCCCAAAGTAAACACACTATAACAACACGAAGAATATTCAGTTTAATTCAAATTTCATACCAAGGTAAAATAGGTATTTCTAACCTAGCATGCTACACAAAATTCAAATAAAGTAGTTTGAGTAAGTAAAGCAATTAAATCAATTAGATATGCTTCCCTAAGCTAACAGTAGGCTTAAATTGCAAGTAGTATAAACAAGAAAGGAAACACAGTTATAATTTCTTAATGAAAACAGTATTTTCAACAATTAATACATGTACGCACTCATCACCTCACGTACAAGGCATTTCATATATCCACAATACCAAATCCTAAAGGGAGTTCCCCACACAAGGTTAGACAAGCCACTTACCTCGAACCAGCTCAATCAACTTGAAACCACGTTCTTGCCATGAGTATCCGACTCCTAATAGCCCAAATCTATTTAAAGTAATTGCATAATGTAAATATAACTTCAAGTAACTAATTAAACTAATTGATTCGAGGCTAATACGCAAAATTGGGAAGAATCGCCCAAAAAGCCTCCCGGGCCCACGTCTCGGAATCGGGTAGAATTTACAAATTCCGAATCCTCACACTCTCACGAGTTCATATATACAAAATTACTCCATTCCGACATCAAAATCTTGATCAAAATTCTAAAATTAGGCCTAAGAACTTTTCCAATTTTTCTCCAATTTTTCACCCCAAATTCGAATTTAAATGATGAATTTAAATATAGATTCTTGGAAATTGATCAAAATCGAGTAAGAATTACTGACCCAAAATACCCAAGTGAAAATCTCTCTCAAAATCGCCACTCCCGAGCTCCCAAATTAATTTCTAAGGATTTGAGACTAAACCCTCGATTTTGCCCCTTTTCTGACCAGTGAAACTGCATCTGCGGTCCCTCTTCTGCGGATACAATGTCGCACCAGTGACTTTTCATTAAATCACAAATCCCGCACCTGCGACTCTCTTATCGCACCTGCGGTCTCGCAAGTACGTTAGTCTTCTCGCACCTGCGGCTTCTGGAGCCTGGACCAAATTCTACTTCTACGATCACCAAACCACTTCTGTGGCGCCGCACCTGCGGTCCCACATATGCAGGTGCGGTTATTACAGGTTCAACCAACTTCATATTTCTCCTAAGTCTAATTCAACTTCTGTTAAGCACCCGAAACTCACAAGAGGCCCCCGGGACCTCAACCAAACATGCCAACCAATCCTAAAACATCATACAAACTTATTCACGCCCTCGAATCGCATAAAAAACGCCAAAACCACAAATCACTCTCCAATCCAAGCCTAAGGATTCCCAAAACTTTCAATTTTCGCTTTCGATCAAAATGTCTATCAAACCTCGTCCGATTGACCTGAAATTCTGGACACACGTCCCAAATTGCCCAACGGACCTATTTCAACTTTCAAAATTCCATTCCAACCTCGATATCAAAATCTCACTATTGAACCGGAAACTTCAAAAATTCGACTTTTGGCATTTCAAGTCTAAATAAGTTATGGACCTCCAAAATATAATCTGAACATGCCCCTAAGCTGAAATTCACCCAATGGGGCTAACGGAACCGACAGAATCCCATTCCGAGGTCATCTTCACACTACTCTGACTATAGTCCAAATTCTAAATTTTAAACTCTCATTTAGGGACTAAGTGTCCCAAAACACTCCAAAATCCAAAACGAACCTTCCCGATAACTTACAATAGTAGAAACAAATACATGGAATATAATTAATAGGGGATTGGGGCATAAATTCTTAAAAATGGCTGGCCGGGTTGTTACAACCCAAGTACCAGTCTCGCACAACAACTGGCAGTAGGTCTCGCACTCTATTTACAAATATGCTCAATGAAATCTCTACATCTCCTAGCTACTCCCCCCCCCCCCCCACTTTATACATTTGGATCCTTTCTATAACTATGTTCTTTATCTGGTTTATTACAAAATCTCTACTAACTTTTTATTTTTCAAAGATAAACATGTTCTTACTCTGCCAGATACTATATATCACAACTCCTATTATTGCAGCAACAAACTTCCTTTCTGAATTTGCTCTATTTCCTGCGCTTGATCTTCATCAAAGTGCCTGGGAGATCATCATGCTTTGTAATGTGCATTCATATCCATTCCTTCACTTCTTCCCATAGCCTTTCTGCCTATTTACACTACAAGAACAAATGTTGCATATCTTCCAGAATATTCAGCTCACAAAGTCCACATATTCCATCTGCACACTGAATTCCCATTCTGATGATTCTGTCTTTTGTTAGTAGCTTCTTCGGCACTACCAGCCATAGTATGAATCTGTGCTTGGGATGCATAATTATGCTCCATATCAAATTGCAATATTCTACCTTATCCTTTCTCCTACTAGTTGGTTGTACCCCATTGAGATTGAGCACCTTCTGTTACTAGTAAAGCAATATCTACCATTCATGTGCCACCCTTGCATTTGTCACACCTCCTTTTTCCATACCCGCGAGGGTACAAGGGAGTTTTTTCCAATTAAAGGATAATCGAAACGGGATTGGTTTGTTTATTTCAGAGTCGCCACTTGGGAGTTTTAGGGTGTCCCAAGTCACCAATTTTAATCCCGAATCGAGGAAAAGAATGACTCCATATTACAGTCTACGTACCAGAAATCCAGATAAGGAATTCTGTTAACCCGGGAGAAGGTGTTAGGCATTCCCGAGTTCCGTGGTTCTAGCACGGTCGCTCAACTGTCATATTCGGCTTATTTATCTGATTTTTAATACAATTATGAACCAATGTGCCAATTTTAACTTTTTACCACTTTATTATTATTATTTTAAAGAATGTGAACATCGCTTAAAACATGTCTTTGGACTGCGTCACATGAAATGCACCCCCCAATCCGGAACATATTTTATTTGATGTTTTGGGATTTGCATTTGGGTCGCATGAAATGCACACCCAAGCTTAAGAAAGTAAACTATTAAACATGCGCCTAAAGAAACTATCGCGTTATTATTTTGGGAAGGTCGTGAAATTCGCTAGACGACCCTCCTGAATTCTAAGTAATTTTAAAACAAGTATTTACTGAGGGCCCCGCAATTTGTATTTTTATTCGGCGAGGCTCATCTCATTCTTATTTTTTAAAAGGAATTTGCAACGTCATGGAAATGCATCTCCGACCATGTCACAATCAATGTACCCGTGATTAGAGACACATTTCGACTTCGTTGAGATTTGGATTTGGGTCACATAAATGTGCACCCGAGTTTAAGGAGATAGCATTATTAAAAGCGCGCCTAAAGCACCTAACGTATTGTTATTTTGGGGAAGGCCGTAAAATTCGCTAAACGGCATGTCCCAAATTCTAATTATTTTAATATATACATTCAACGAGGACCCCACAGCTTGTGTATTTTTATTTGTCGAGGCTCATCTCATCTTTTTATTTTAAAAGGATATCCTATAGCAGCTATGTTTCTTGTCGCATTTGTCTCTACCAGTTGAAAGCAGAAATAGCCCTAGTTAATTACATGCTGACAGTTATTTACAGCAAGATTCCGAATGCGTTTTCAAACAGAAATCAAAAACAGGGCCACACCCATGGGCGAGCGATCGGACCTCATGGGCCCAAACCCAGCTTATACGGGATTCGCCAGGCCTGGGCCACAGATTTTTTGGTGAAGGCCTGCTTATCCCGTTTCGACTTGGGCTCGACCTTCGTGAGGTTGAGGCCGGAAACTTGTGTTTTTGTTCTAAAGGGGTGGTTTATCAGTTATAACAGGACAATTTATCAAAAGGAAATGAAATTAGCTAACAATGGATAGCTTTATACGTGACATGCATTTAATGACATGCTAATCACAAATATAGCTAACTTCTAAGATATAGCCTACTACACTGTCAATCCTGTTGTCTATCAGCCTACACACACAATATGACACTAAGTTACACTACATTTACATTCACTGTGTGGGAGGGCTAACTCCGGTATCCAGGCAAAACGTAAACCATTATACATTGCATGATATTTAATGTAACAGACTATGTGTAACATAACATCTTCAACTCTTCTCTTTCGTATTCATGCTCAACTTTCAGGTTACATTGATAGTGTATTAGTCGTGTACCTGGTATGGAAAGCAAAAGAAGAAGGAGAATGATCAGCAACAACAACCAAACAGCAACAACACAACAACAACAACCAGCCACAATGATGAAGCTCACAAGTGGTCGAGCAATAAACAAGCAATCCCAGAAACAGAATGGTGAACCAACAGAAAACCAGAGTATTCAATGTAACAGCACCAACAGTTCAACAATCACAAACAGCTCGGCAAATAACCAACAACAATTAGCAAAGATAGCTTGACCAATTTGAACTCTTATGCAGTTTTCAGACAGTACTCATTCACAGTATTCTGAAATTTCTTTATGTTTTTCCCTCTCTGAAGACTAAAAATATCCAGCCCCTTCTTAGCTAAAAATAGCTCTATTTATAACCTAAAAGAGAACCCCCTCAGGTCTGCCTAGAATTTCCAGCCTAAGGTCTGCCCATCCCCTTCGTTCCCCATGCCTAAGCATCTTCTTGATACAAGTCATTTGGTTCCCCACGCCTGGCCTATTGCTCTATTCAAGAGTCATGGGTTTAGTTAAGTATTCATTTAATTCCCATACTCTTATGTTTTGTTCCCCATTGTCATTAGGCTAATAATACTTTAATTACCACTTGACATATTCTTAAGTTAAATCCCCTAACCAGACTTTGTCCTATGCCAAAACTACCCTTAAACCTTGCATGTTACTGTATTACCCTAACTCTTAATAATTAGTATATAAACCTCTCTGATTTCAGCTAATCACTCACTACTTAACTTAAACTCAATGCTGCCTTCAGGTGGATCTGTTAGCTTTCCACAGCTAACAATCAATTTTCAGCCTAAATTCAAGCCAATGATTCCAATTCAATCAAACAGGGGTGCCAATTAAAGGGTACGAGTTGGTCATGCCGATACAAGTAATACCAAAAAGAAACAGGCATAGTAATCAATACTGAATTTCAACTCCTGATTTTCTAATCTTTCAAGTGATTTAGTTGACGACGCTTATTTAAACGACTACGCGAACTATAATATATAGCAAACAATCATCAAAACCACAAAACAAACTAAACCTTAACTCACAATTCACATACATGGACGGACAAGTCAGAAACCAAACCAAAACAAAACATGAACGACAGATAGACATTAAGAGGACAAAAGAAGAGGAAAATTACCTTAGGGAAAGGAAACTAAGACTGAAAATGCTCGGACTCGGGCCAGATCATTTTGGGGTCGAATGGACTTTAATCGAAGTGTTCTCAACTGAGAACACCTCGGTAAAAGTCTATTAGACCCTGATCTCGTTGTTGATTCGGACAGAACCCATAGATCTTAGTCCTAGGGTTCTTGAGGTTCGAGTTAGGGGTTCGAGCCTCTTTGGTTAGATTTGAACGGAACCAAAGCCGTTCAGGGGGTGAGGGAGGTCAGGAGATGCTGTGGTGTGAGTTTGGGGTCAAGGGGTGCAGGTCTGGTTTTTTCTCGAATCTTCGATCGAAGATTCGAGAATCTACGGGGTGATTCGAGGTGAACGGTTAACGGATCCGTGTTCGGGATGGTTGGGTGCATGGGGGGTGTTATTTTGGTGGTCATCGGAGTCCGGGGGGCCGGGTTTATGGTGGGGAAATCCTAGGGTTGCTAGGGTTTTGAGAGGAAGGGGTTCTGGAAGATGGTGAACAGTGGGGTGAGAGGTGGGGTTTGGTTTGGGGGGGCGTGAGGTGTGATGGGGAGATTATATACGGGGTAGGGGATTAGATCTGGTCCATTAGATCAGATGATCTCAACGGCTTGGATTCGCTGGTGAGAGACGGGACGGGGTCGTTTGGTATAGAAACGGGGTCGTTTGGTTTAAGTGAGGGGTTGGGTTGAACCGGTTAAACAGGTTGGGTTATGGGTGCGGATGTGGACCGTTGGATGAGTTTGAACGTGCGGCTCCGATTAGACGCCCTATGCGGCGTCGTTTTGGGTCCATGCCTGGGCAGGCCTGGTTTGGACTGGGTCCTTGTGCTGGTTTTGGGCCTCACTTGGGGGTCCAATCCGATTTTCCTACAACCTTTTCCCTACAACCCAATTAACAAGATTAAACTAAAATTCCTAAATAAAAAGTTTTGTAAACATTAAAGCTGAAATCACACACATATTGGTTAGCACTTATAACAATTAACACACAATTTTAAAATTAAATACAAATCACTCAATGACAAGACATATATTTTTTGATTTTCTTTTCCTTTTTTGGAGTAATTCCCGTGAAGCAAAAATCACGTGCTTACAGCTGCCCCTCTTTGCCCGAAGACACGAAGGGTTTTTGCGCAAAGATAAAGCGGGCGATTTTTGCTCGTCCGAGTACTCCGTGTGAAGCATTTTTGAAAAAGATTTGACCGAACCTTCGCTTCAGAGGTTCCCACATATCTTGGGCTGAACAAAAATCAGGTCAATGTAGTTCAGGAAATTTCGGTAGCTGGGACTACCGTGTAACTGTCATGCTCGCTGTTGTTGTGTGCTGTTACATGCTGTTGTATGCTGTTGTTGCATACCGATCTCCCTGTTACATTTGCTAAAAGGAAAAACAAGAAGCTAGGCTAGACTATGGATCATAAGATCACATCTATCTTCAACTCGTTCTTGTCGCCTCGCTTTCTTGTCGGCTTGTGCTCCCTCTAGTTTTCTTCCGAGAATTTGGGGATAACACTAGTCCTTGGCCTTTCTGAATGCCAGTTTTTATCATTTTGCTTGATCCGCTAGGGATATGGCTTTCTTCATTAAGCTTTTCAGTGGTTCCTCTAGTGGTACGACTCTCTTCATCAGATCTGCTATGATGGGCATGATTTGATGTTCCCTAACCGCTTCTTTCAAGATGCGACCTTTCTTCCTTTTGACTCGTGCGCCTGACTTTGCAACCTTCTGCTTCTTGGTGCCGGGGGTTTTATTGTTTCTTGCTTAGGGATCTCTGTTGTAACCCTTCAGGTGGGGTTACTGCTCTCAAAATGTGAAATATTCAAAACATAAAAATATTCCTCTTGTTATACAGGTGGACGCCTTTTTATACTAAGACATGAAAATTATTCCTCTCGTTATACAGGTGGGCGCCTATTTAAACTAAGACAGAAAATTATTCCTCTCATTATACAGGTGGGCGCCTATTTATACTAAGACATGAAAATTATTGCTCTCGTTATACAGGTGGGCGCCTATTTATACTAAGACATGAAAATTATTCCTCTCGTTATACAGGTGGGCGCCTATTTAAACTAAGACTGAAAAGTATTCCTCTCATTATACAGGTGGGCGCCTATTTAAACTAAGACTGAAAAGTATTCCTCTCGTTATACAGGTGGGCTCCTATTTAAACTAAGACATGAAAATATTCCGATCATTATACAGGTGGGCGCCTATTTATACTAAGACATGAAAATATTCCTCTCATTATACAGGTGGGCGCCTATTTATACTAAGAAATGAAAATTATTCCTCTCGTTATACAGGTGGGTGCCTATTTATACTAAGACATGAAAATTATTCCTCTCGTTATACAGGTGGGCGCCTATTTAAACTAAGACGGAAAATTATTCCTCTCATTATACAGGTGGGCGCCTATTTATACTAAGACATGAAAATTATTCCTCTCGTTATACAGGTGGGCGCCAATTTAAACTAAGACTGAAAATTATTCCTCTCGTTATACAGGTGGGCGCCTATTTAAACTAAGACATGAAAATATTCCTCTCATTATACAGGTGGGCGCCTATTTAAACTAAGACTGAAAATTATTCATCTCGTTATACACGTGGGCGCCTATTTAAACAAAGACTGAAAATTATTCCTCTCATTATACAGGTGGGCGCCTATTTAAACTACGACTGAAAATTATTCCACTCGTTATACAGGTGGACGCCTATTTAAACTAAGACTGAAAATTATTCCTCTCGTTATACAGGTGGGCGCCTATTTAAACTAAGACATGAAAATTATTCCTCTCGTTATACAGGTGGGCGCCTATTTAAACTAAGACTGAAAAGTATTGCTCTCGTTATACAGGTGGGCGCCTATTTATACTAAGACATGAAAATTATTCCTCTCGTTATACAGGTGGGCGCCTATTTAAACTAAGACTGAAAAGTATTGCTCTCGTTATACAGGTGGGCGCCTATTTATACTAAGACATGAAAATTATTCCTCTCGTTATACAGGTGGGCGCCTATTTAAACTAAGACTGAAAAGTATTCCTCTCATTATACAGGTGGGCACCTATTTAAACTAAGACTGAAAGTATTCCTCTCGTTATACAGGTGGGCTCCTATTTAAACTAAGACATGAAAATATTCCGATCATTATACAGGTGGGCGCCTATTTATACTAAGACATGAAAATATTCCTCTCATTATACAGGTGGGCGCCTATTTATACTAAGAAATGAAAATTATTCCTCTCGTTATACAGGTGGGCGCCTATTTAAACTAAGACATGAAAATTATTCCTCTCGTTATACAGGTGGGCGCCTATTTAAACTAAGACTGAAAATTATTCCTCTCGTTATACAGGTGGGCGCCTATTTAAACTAAGACATGAAAATTATTCCTCTCGTTATACAGGTGGGCGCCTATTTAAACTAAGACTGAAAATTATTCCTCTCGTTATACAGGTGGGCGCCTATTTAAACTAAGACATGAAAATTATTCCTCTCGTTATACAGGTGGGCGCCTATTTAAACTAAGACTGAAAATTATTCCTCTCGTTATACAGGTGGGCGCCTATTTAAACTAAGACTGAAAAGTATTCCTCTCATTATACAGGTGGGCGCCTATTTAAACTAAGACATGAAAATATTCCTCTCATTATACAGGTGGGCGCCTATTTAAACTAAGACTGAAAATTATTCCTCTCGTTATACAGGTGGGCTCCTATTTAAACTAAGACTGAAAATTATTCCTCTCATTATACAGGTGGGCGCCTATTTATACTAAGACATGAAAATTATTCCTCTCGTTATACAGGTGGACGCCTATTTAAACTAAGACATGAAAATTATTCCTCTCGTTATACAGGTGGGCGCCTATTTAAACTAAGACTGAAAATTATTCCTCTCGTTATACAGGTGGGCGCCTATTTAAACTAAGACTGAAAAGTATTCCTCTCATTATACAGGTGGGCGCCTATTTAAACTAAGACATGAAAATATTCCTCTCATTATACAGGTGGGCGCCTATTTAAACTAAGACTGAAAATTATTCCTCTCGTTATACAGGTGGGCGCCTATTTAAACTAAGACTGAAAATTATTCCTCTCATTATACAGGTGGGCGCCTATTTATACTAAGACATGAAAATTATTCCTCTCGTTATACAGGTGGGCGCCTATTTAAACTAAGACTGAAAAGTATTACTCTCATTATACAGGTGGGAGCCTATTTAAACTAAGACATGAAAATTATTCCTCTCGTTATACAGGTGGGCGCCTATTTAAACTAAGACTGAAAAGTATTCCTCTCATTATACAGGTGGGCGCCTATTTAAACTAAGACATGAAAATATTCCTCTCATTATACAGGTGGGCGCCTATTTAAACTAAGACATGAAAATTATTCCTCTCGTTATACAGGTGGGCGCCAATTTAAACTAAGACTGAAAATTATTCCTCTCGTTATACAGGTGGGCGCCTATTTAAACTAAGACATGAAAATATTCCTCTCATTATACAGGTGGGCGCCTATTTAAACTAAGACTGAAAATTATTCCTCTCGTTATACACGTGGGCGCCTATTTAAACAAAGACTGAAAATTATTCCTCTCATTATACAGGTGGTCGCCTATTTAAACTACGACTGAAAACTATTCCACTCGTTATACAGGTGGGCGCCTATTTAAACTAAGAATGAAAATTTTTCCTCTCATTATACAGGTGGGCGCCTATTTAAACTAAGATATGAAAATTATTCCTCTCGTTATACAGGTGGGCGCATATTTAAACTAAGACTGAAAAGTATTCCTCTCGTTATACAGGTGGGCACCTATTTAAACTAAGACATGAAAATTATTCCTCTCGTTATACAGGTGGGCGCCTATTTAAACTAAGACTGAAAAGTATTGCTCTCGTTATACAGGTGGGCGCCTATTTATACTAAGACATGAAAATTATTCCTCTCGTTATACAGGTGGGCGCCTATTTAAACTAAGACTGAAAAGTATTCCTCTCATTATACAGGTGGGCGCCTATTTAAACTAAGACTGAAAAGTATTCCTCTCGTTATACAGGTGGGCTCCTATTTAAACTAAGACATGAAAATATTTCGATCATTATACAGGTGGGCGCCTATTTATACTAAGACATTAAAATATTCCTCTCATTATACAGGTGGGCGCCTATTTATACTAAGAAATGAAAATTATTCCTCTCATTATACAGGTGGACGCCTATTTATTCTAAGTTATGAAAATTATTCCTCTCGTTATACAGGTGGGTGCCTATTTAAACTAAGACTGAAAAGTATTCCTCTCATTATACAGGTGGGCGCCTATTTAAACTAAGACATGAAAATTATTCCTCTCGTTATACAGGTGGGCGCCTATTTAAACTAAGACTGAAAATTATTCCTCTCGTTATACAGGTGGGCGCCTATTTAAACTAAGACTGAAAAGTATTCCTCTCATTATACAGGTGGGCGCCTATTTAAACTAAGACATGAAAATATTCCTCTCATTATACAGGTGGGCGCCTATTTAAACTAAGACTGAAAATTATTCCTCTCGTTATACAGGTGGGCGCCTATTTAAACTAAGACTGAAAATTATTCCTCTCGTTATACACGTGGGCGCCTATTTATACTAAGACATGAAAATTATTCCTCTCGTTATACAGGTGGACGCCTATTTAAACTAAGACTGAAAAGTATTCCTCTCATTATACAGGCGGGCGCCTATTTAAACTAAGACATGAAAATTATTCCTCTCGTTATACAGGTGGGCGCCTATTTAAACTAAGACTGAAAACTATTCCTCTCATTATACAGGTGGGCGCCTATTTAAACTAAGACATGAAAATATTCCTCTCATTATACAGGTGGGCGCCTATTTAAACTAAGACTGAAAATTATTCCTCTCGTTATACAGGTGGGCGCCAATTTAAACTAAGACTGAAAATTATTCCTCTCGTTATACAGGTGGGCGCCTATTTAAACTAAGACATGAAAATATTCCTCTCATTATACAGGTGGGCGCCTATTTAAACTAAGACTGAAAATTATTCCTCTCGTTATACAGGTGGGCGCCTATTTAAACTAAGACTGAAAATTATTCCTCTCATTATACAGGTGGGCGCCTATTTAAACTAAGACTGAAAATTATTCCTCTCGTTATACAGGTGGGCGCCTATTTAAACTAAGACTGAAAATTATTCCTCTCATTATACAGGTGGGCGCCTATTTATACTAAGACATGAAAATTATTCCTCTCGTTATACAGGTGGGCGCCTATTTAAACTAAGACTGAAAAGTATTTCCTCTCATTATACAGGTGGGCGCCTATTTAAACTAAGACATGAAAATTATTCCTCTCGTTATACAGGTGGGCGCCTATTTAAACTAAGACTGAAAAGTATTCCTCTCATTATACAGGTGGGTGCATATTTAAACTAAGATATGAAAATATTTCTCTCATTATACAGGTGGGCGCCTATTTAAACTAAGACTGAAAATTATTCCTCTTGTTATACAGGTGGGCGCCTATTTAAACTAAGACTGAAAATTATTCCTCTCGTTATACAGGTGGGCGCCTATTTAAACTAAGACTGAAAAGTATTCCTCTCATTATACAGGTGGGCGCCTATTTAAACTAAGACATGAAAATATTCCTCTCATTATACAGGTGGGCGCCTATTTAAACTAAGACTGAAAATTATTCCTCTCGTTATACAGGTGGGCGCCTATTTAAACTAAGACTGAAAATTATTCCTCTCGTTATACAGGTGGGCGCCTATTTAAACTAAGACTGAAAATTATTCCTCTCGTTATACAGGTGGGCGCCTATTTAAACTAAGACTGAAAATTATTCCTCTCGTTATACAGGTGGGCGCCTATTTAAACTAAGACATGAAAATTATTCCTCTCGTTATACAGGTGGGCGCCTATTTAAACTAAGACTGAAAATTATTCCTCTCGTTATACAGGTGGGCGCCTATTTAAACTAAGACATGAAAATTATTCCTCTCGTTATACAGGTGGGCGCCTATTTAAACTAAGACTGAAAAGTATTCCTCTCGTTATACAGGTGGGCGCCTATTTAAACTAAGACTGAAAAGTATTCCTCTCGTTATACAGGTGGGCGCCTATTTAAACTAAGACTGAAAAGTATTCCTCTCGTTATACAGGTGGGCGCCTATTTAAACTAAGACTGAAAATTATTCCTCTCGTTATACAGGTGGGCGCCTATTTAAACTAAGACTGAAAAGTATTCCTCTCATTATACAGGTGGGCGCCTATTTAAACTAAGACATGAAAATATTCCTCTCATTATACAGGTGGGCGCCTATTTAAACTAAGACTGAAAATTATTCCTCTCGTTATACAGGTGGGCGCCTATTTAAACTAAGACTGAAAATTATTCCTCTCATTATACAGGTGGGCGCCTATTTATACTAAGACATGAAAATTATTCCTCTCGTTATACAGGTGGGCGCCTATTTAAACTAAGACTGAAAAGTATTTCTCTCATTATATAGGTGGGCGCCTATTTAAACTAAGACGGAAAATTATTTCTCTCGTTATACAGCTGGGCGCCTATTTAAATTAAGACAAGAAAATTATTCCTCTCGTTTTACAGGTGGGCGCCTATTTAAACTAAGACTGAAAAGTATTCCACGCATTATACAGGTGAGAGCCTATTTAAACTAAGACATGAAAATATTCCTCTCATTATACAGGTGGGCGCCTATTTATACTAAGATATGAAAATTATTCCTCTCGTTATACAGGTTAGCGCCTATTTAAACTAAGACGGAAAAGTATTCCTCTCATTATACAGGTGGGCGCCTATTTATACTAAGACATGAAAATTATTCCTCTCATTATACAGGTGGGCGCCTATTTAAACTATGAATGAAAAGTATTCCTCTCATTATACAGGCGGGCACCTATTTAAACTAAGACATGAAAATTATTCCTCTCGTTATACAGGTGGGCGCCTATTTAAACTAAGACTGAAAATTATTCCTCTCGTTATACAGGTGGGCGCCTATTTAAACTAAGACTGAAAAGTATTCCTCTCATTATACAGGTGGGCGCCTATTTAAACTAAGACTGAAAAGTATTCCTCTCATTATACAGGTGGGCGCCTATTTCAACTAAGACATGAAAATATTCCTATCATTATACAGGTGGGCGCCTATTTATACTAAGACATGAAAATATTCCTCTCATTATACAGGTGGGCGCCTATTTATACTAAGAAATGAAAATTCTTCCTCTCGTTATACAGGTGGGCGCCTATTTATACTAAGACATGAAAATTACTCCACTCGTTATACAAGTGGGCGCTTATTTAAACTAAGACTGAAAAGTATTTCTCTCATTATATAGGTGGGCGCCTATTTAAACTAAGACATGAAAATTATTCCTCTCGTTATACAGGTGGGCGCCTATTTAAACTAAGACTGAAAAGTATTCCTCTCATTATACAGGTGGGCGCCTATTTAAACTAAGACATGAAAATATTCCTCTCATTATACAGGTGGGCGCCTATTTAAACTAAGACTGAAAATTATTCCTCTCGTTATACAGGTGGGCGCCTATTTAAACTAAGACTGAAAATTATTCCTCTCGTTATACAGGTGGGCGCCTATTTAAACTAAGACTGAAAAGTATTCCTCTCGTTATACAGGTGGGCGCCTATTTAAACTAAGACTGAAAAGTATTCCTCTCGTTATACAGGTGGGCGCCTATTTAAACTAAGACTGAAAAGTATTCCTCTCGTTATACAGGTGGGCGCCTATTTAAACTAAGACTGAAAATTATTCCTCTCGTTATACAGGTGGGCGCCTATTTAAACTAAGACTGAAAAGTATTCCTCTCGTTATACAGGTGGGCGCCTATTTAAACTAAGACTGAAAAGTATTCCTCTCGTTATACAGGTGGGCGCCTATTTAAACTAAGACTGAAAATTATTCCTCTCGTTATACAGGTGGGCGCCTATTTAAACTAAGACTGAAAATTATTCCTCTCGTTATACAGGTGGGCGCCTATTTAAACTAAGACTGAAAAGTATTCCTCTCATTATACAGGTGGGCGCCTATTTAAACTAAGACTGAAAATTATTCCTCTCATTATACAGGTGGGCGCCTATTTAAATTAAGACTGAAAATTATTCCTCTCGTTATATAGGTGGGCGCCTATTTAAACTAAGACGGAAAATTATTCCTCTCATTATACAGGTGGGCGCCTATTTATACTAAGACATGAAAATTATTCCTCTCATTATACAGGTGAGCGCCTATTTAAACTAAGACATGAAAATATTCCTCTCATTATACAGGTGGGCGCCTATTTAAACTAAGACTGAAAATTATTCCTCTCGTTATACAGGTGGGCGCCTATTTAAACTAAGACTGAAAATTATTCCTCTCGTTATACAGGTGGGCGCCTATTTAAACTAAGACTGAAAAGTATTCCTCTCGTTATACAGGTGGGCGCCTATTTAAACTAAGACTGAAAAGTATTCCTCTCGTTATACAGGTGGGCGCCTATTTAAACTAAGACTGAAAAGTATTCCTCTCGTTATACAGGTGGGCGCCTATTTAAACTAAGACTGAAAAGTATTCCTCTCGTTATACAGGTGGGCGCCTATTTAAACTAAGACTGAAAAGTATTCCTCTCGTTATACAGGTGGGCGCCTATTTATACTAAGACATGTAAATTATTTCTCTCGTTATACAGGTGGGCGCCTATTTATACTAAGACATGAAAATTATTCCTCTCGTTATACAGGTTAGCGCCTATTTAAACTAAGACGGAAAATTATTCCTCTCATTATACAGGTGGGCGCCTATTTATACTAAGACATGAAAATTATTCCTCTCATTATACAGGTGGGCGCCTATTTAAACTATGAATGAAAAGTATTCCTCTCATTATACAGGCGGGCGCCTATTTAAACTAAGACATGAAAATTATTCCTCTCGTTATACAGGTGGGCGACTATTTAAACTAAGACTGAAAATTATTCCTTTCGTTATACAGGTGGGCGCCTATTTAAACTAAGACTGAAAAGTATTCCTCTCATTATACAGGTGGGCGCCTATTTTAACTGAGTAATGAAAATATTCCTCTCATTATACAGGTGGGCGCCTATTTAAACTAAGACTGAAAATTATTCCTCTCGTTATACAGGTGGGCGCCTATTTAAACTAAGACTGAAAATTATTCCTCTCATTATACAGGTGGGCACCTATTTATACTAAGACATGAAAATTATTCCTCTCGTTATACAGGTGGGCGCCTATTTAAACTAAGACTGAAAAGTATTCCTCTCATTATACAGGTGGGCGCCTATTTAAACTAAGACGGAAAATTATTCCTCTCGTTATACAGATGGGCGCCTATTTAAACTAAGACTGAAAATTATTCCTCTCGTTATACAGGTGGGCGCCTATTTAAACTAAGACGGAAAATTATTCCTCTCATTATATAGGTGGGCGCCTATTTATGCTAAGACATGAAAATTATTCCTCTCATTATACAGGTGAGTCGCCTATTTAAACTAAGACATGAAAATATTCCTCTCATTATACAGGTGGACGCCTATTTAAACTAAGACTGAAAATTATTCCTCTCGTTATACAGGTGGGCGCCTATTTAAACTAAGACTGAAAATTATTCCTCTCATTATACAGGTGGGCGCCTATTTATACTAAGACATGAAAATTATTCCTCTCGTGATACAGGTGGGCGCCGATTTAAACTAAGACTGAAAAGTATTCCTCTCATTATACAGGTGGGCGCTTATTTAAACTAATACATGAATATTATTCCTCTCGTTATACAGGTGGGCGCCTATTTAAACTAAGACTGAAAAGTATTCCCCTCATTATACAGGTGGGCGCCTATTTAAACTAAGACATGAAAATATTCCTCTCATTATACAGGTGGGCGCCTATTTATACTAAGATATGAAAATATTCCTCTCATTATACAGGTGGGCGCCTATTTATACTAAGACATGAAAATTATTCCTCTCGTTATACAGGTGGGCGCCTATTTAAACTAAGACATGAAAATTATTCCTCTCGTTATACAGGTGGGCGCCTATTTAAACTAAGACTGAAAATTATTCCTCTCGTTATACAGGTGGGCGCCTATTTAAACTAAGACATGAAAATTATTCCTCTCGTTATACAGGTGGGCGCCTATTTAAACTAAGACTGAAAATTATTCCTCTCGTTATACAGGTGGGCGCCTATTTAAACTAAGACTGAAAATTATTCCTCTCGTTATACAGGTGGGCGCCTATTTAAACTAAGACTGAAAATTATTCCTCTCGTTATACAGGTGGGCGCCTATTTAAACTAAGACTGAAAATTATTCCTCTCATTATACAGGTGGGCGCCTATTTATACTAAGACTGAAAAGTATTCCTCTCGTTATATAGGTTGGCGCCTATTTAAACTAAGACTGAAAATTATTTTTCTCGTTATACAGCTGGGCGCCTATTTAAATTAAGACATGAAAATTATTCCTCTCGTTATACAGGTGGGCGCCTATTTATACTAAGACTGAAAAGTATTCCTCGCATTATACAGGTGGCGCCTATTTTAACTGAGTAATGAAAATATTCCTCTCATTATACAGGTGGGCGGCTATTTAAACTAAGACTGAAAATTATTCCTCTAGTTATATAGGTGGGCGCCGATTTAAACTAAGACTGAAAATTATTCCTCTCGTTATACAGGTGGGAGCCTATTTAAACTAAGACTGAAAAGTATTCCTCTCATTATACAGGTGGGCGCCTATTTAAACTAAGACATGAAAATTATTCCTCTCGTTATACAGGTGGGCGCCTATTTAAACTAAGACTGAAAAGTATTCCTCTCGTTATACAGGTGAGCGTCTATTTAAATTAAGACTGAAAATTATTCCTCTCATTATACAGGTGGGCGCCTATTTAAACTACGACTGAAAATTATTCCTCTCGTTATACAAGTGGGCGCCTATTTAAACTAAGACATTAAAATTATTCCTCTCGTTATACAGGTGAGCGCCTATTTAAACTAAGACTGAAAAGTATTCCTCTCGTTATACAGGTGGGCGCCTATTTAAACTAAGACGGAAAATTATTCCTCTCGTCATACAGGTGGGCGCCTATTTAAACTAAGACATGAAAATTATTCCTCTCGTTATACAGGTGGGCGCCTATTTAAATTAAGACTGAAAAGTATTCTTCTCATTATACAGGTGGGACCTATTTAAACTATGACATGAAAATATTCCTCTCATTATACAGGTGGGCGCCTATTTAAACTAAGACTGAAAATTATTCCTCTCGTTATACAGGTGGGCGCTTATTTAAACTAAGACTGAAAATTATTCCTCTCATTATACAGGTGGGCGCCTATTTATACTAAGACATGAAAATTATTCCTCTCGTTATACAGGTGGGCGCCTATTTAAACTAAGACTGAATAGTATTCCTCTCATTATACAGGTGGGTGCCTATTTAAACTAAGACATGAAAATTATTCCTCTCGTTATACAGGTGGGCGCCTATTTAAACTAAGACGGAAAATTATTTCTCTCGTTATACAGGTGGGCGCCTATTTAAACTAAGACATGAAAATTATTCCTCTCGTTATACAGGTGGGCACCTATTTAAACTAAGACTGAAAAGTATTCCTCGCATTATACAGGTGAGCGCCTATTTAAACTAAGACATGAAAATATTCCTCTCATTATACAGGTGTGCGCCAATTTAAACTAAGACTGAAAATTAATTCTCTCGTTATACAGGTGGGCGCCTATTTATACTAAGACATGAAAATTATTCCTCTCATTATACAGGTGGGCGCCTATTTATACTAAGACATGAAAATTATTCATCTCGTTAAATAAGTGGGCGCCTATTTAAACTAAGACTGAAAAGTATTCCTCTCATTATACAGGTGGGCGCCTATTTAAACTAAGACATGAAAATTATTCCTCTCGTTATACAGGTGGGCGCCTATTTTAACTAACACTGAAAAGTATTCCTCTCATTATACAGGTGGGCGCCTATTTAAACTAAGACATGAAAATATTCCTCTCATTATACAGGTGGGCGCCTATTTAAACTAAGACTGAAAATTATTCCTCTCGTTATACAGGTGGGCGCCTATTTAAACTAAGACTGAAAATTATTCCTCTCGTTATATAGGTGGGCGCCTATTTAAACTAAGACATGAAAATATTCCTCTCATTATACTGGTGGGCGCCTATTTAAACTAAGACTGAAAATTATTCCTCTCGTTATACAGGTGGGCGCCTATTTAAACTAAGACGAAAAATTATTCCTCTCATTATACAGGTGGGCACCTATTTATACTAAGACATGAAAATTATTTCTCTCGTTATACAGGTGGGCGCCTATTTAAACTAAGACTGGAAAGTATTCCTCTCATTATACAGGTGAGCGCCTATTTAAACTAAGACGGAAAATTATTCCTCTCGTTATACAGGTGGGCGCCTATTTAAACTAAGACATGAAAATTATTCCTCTCGTTATACAGGTGGGCGCGTATTTAAACTAAGACTGAAAAGTATTCTTCTCATTATACAGGTGGGCACCTATTAGAACTAAGACATGAAAATATTCCTCTCATTATACAGTTGGGCGCCTATTTAAACTAAGACTGAAAATTATTCCTCTCGTTATACAGGTGGGCGCCTATTTATACTAAGACTGAAAAGTATTCCTCGCATTATACAGGTGGCGCCTATTTTAACTGAGTAATGAAAATATTCCTCTCATTATACAGGTGGGCGGCTATTTAAACTAAGACTGAAAATTATTCCTCTAGTTATATAGGTGGGCGCCGATTTAAACTAAGACTGAAAATTATTCCTCTCGTTATACAGGTGGGAGCCTATTTAAACTAAGACTGAAAAGTATTCCTCTCATTATACAGGTGGGCGCCTATTTAAACTAAGACATGAAAATTATTCCTCTCGTTATACAGGTGGGCGCCTATTTAAACTAAGACTGAAAAGTATTCCTCTCGTTATACAGGTGAGCGTCTATTTAAATTAAGACTGAAAATTATTCCTCTCATTATACAGGTGGGCGCCTATTTAAACTACGACTGAAAATTATTCCTCTCGTTATACAAGTGGGCGCCTATTTAAACTAAGACATTAAAATTATTCCTCTCGTTATACAGGTGAGCGCCTATTTAAACTAAGACTGAAAAGTATTCCTCTCGTTATACAGGTGGGCGCCTATTTAAACTAAGACGGAAAATTATTCCTCTCGTCATACAGGTGGGCGCCTATTTAAACTAAGACATGAAAATTATTCCTCTCGTTATACAGGTGGGCGCCTATTTAAATTAAGACTGAAAAGTATTCTTCTCATTATACAGGTGGGACCTATTTAAACTATGACATGAAAATATTCCTCTCATTATACAGGTGGGCGCCTATTTAAACTAAGACTGAAAATTATTCCTCTCGTTATACAGGTGGGCGCTTATTTAAACTAAGACTGAAAATTATTCCTCTCATTATACAGGTGGGCGCCTATTTATACTAAGACATGAAAATTATTCCTCTCGTTATACAGGTGGGCGCCTATTTAAACTAAGACTGAATAGTATTCCTCTCATTATACAGGTGGGTGCCTATTTAAACTAAGACATGAAAATTATTCCTCTCGTTATACAGGTGGGCGCCTATTTAAACTAAGACGGAAAATTATTTCTCTCGTTATACAGGTGGGCGCCTATTTAAACTAAGACATGAAAATTATTCCTCTCGTTATACAGGTGGGCACCTATTTAAACTAAGACTGAAAAGTATTCCTCGCATTATACAGGTGAGCGCCTATTTAAACTAAGACATGAAAATATTCCTCTCATTATACAGGTGTGCGCCAATTTAAACTAAGACTGAAAATTAATTCTCTCGTTATACAGGTGGGCGCCTATTTATACTAAGACATGAAAATTATTCCTCTCATTATACAGGTGGGCGCCTATTTATACTAAGACATGAAAATTATTCATCTCGTTAAATAAGTGGGCGCCTATTTAAACTAAGACTGAAAAGTATTCCTCTCATTATACAGGTGGGCGCCTATTTAAACTAAGACATGAAAATTATTCCTCTCGTTATACAGGTGGGCGCCTATTTTAACTAACACTGAAAAGTATTCCTCTCATTATACAGGTGGGCGCCTATTTAAACTAAGACATGAAAATATTCCTCTCATTATACAGGTGGGCGCCTATTTAAACTAAGACTGAAAATTATTCCTCTCGTTATACAGGTGGGCGCCTATTTAAACTAAGACTGAAAATTATTCCTCTCGTTATATAGGTGGGCGCCTATTTAAACTAAGACATGAAAATATTCCTCTCATTATACTGGTGGGCGCCTATTTAAACTAAGACTGAAAATTATTCCTCTCGTTATACAGGTGGGCGCCTATTTAAACTAAGACGAAAAATTATTCCTCTCATTATACAGGTGGGCACCTATTTATACTAAGACATGAAAATTATTTCTCTCGTTATACAGGTGGGCGCCTATTTAAACTAAGACTGGAAAGTATTCCTCTCATTATACAGGTGAGCGCCTATTTAAACTAAGACGGAAAATTATTCCTCTCGTTATACAGGTGGGCGCCTATTTAAACTAAGACATGAAAATTATTCCTCTCGTTATACAGGTGGGCGCGTATTTAAACTAAGACTGAAAAGTATTCTTCTCATTATACAGGTGGGCACCTATTAGAACTAAGACATGAAAATATTCCTCTCATTATACAGTTGGGCGCCTATTTAAACTAAGACTGAAAATTATTCCTCTCGTTATACAGGTGGGCGCCTATTTAAACTAAGACTGAAAATTATTCCTCTCATTATACAGGTGGGCGCCTATTTAAACTAAGACATGAAAATTATTCCTCTCGTTATACAGGTGGGCGCCTATTTAAACTAAGACTGAAAAGTATTCCTCTCATTATACAGGTGGGCGCCTATTTAAACTAAGACGGAAAATTATTCCTCTCGTTATACAGGTGGGGCGCCTATTTAAACTAAGACATGAAAATTATTCCTCTCGTTATACAGGTGGGCGCCTATTTAAACTAAGACTGAAAAGTATTCCTCTCATTATACAGGTGGGCGCCTATTTTAACTGAGTAATGAAAATATTCCTCTCATTATACAGGTGGGCGCCTATTTAAACTAAGACTGAAAATTATTCCTCTCGTTATACAGGTGGGCGCCTATTTAAACTAAGACTGAAAATTATTCCTCTCAATATACAGGTGGGCGCCTATTTATACTAAGACATGAAAATTATTCCTCTCGTTATACAGGTGGGCGCCTATTTAAACTAAGACTGAAAAGTATTCCTCTCATTATACAGGTGGGCGCCTATTTAAACTAAGACATGAAAATTATTCCTCTCGTTATACAGGTGGGCGCCTATTTAAACTAAGACTGAAAAGTATTCCTCTCATTATACAGGTGGGCGCCTATTTAAACTAAGTAATGAAAATATTCCTCTCATTATACAGGTGGGCGCCTATTTAAACTAAGACTGAAAATTATTCCTCTCGTTATAAAGGTGGACGCCTATTTAAACTAAGACTGAAAAGTATTCCTCTCATTATACAGGTGGGCGCCTATTTTAACTGAGTAATGAAAATATTCCTCTCATTATACAGGTGGGCGCCTATTTAAACTAAGACTGAAAATTATTCCTCTCGTTATACAGGTGGGCGCCTATTTAAACTAAGACTAAAAATTATTTCTCTCATTATACAGGTGGGCGCCTATTTATACTAAGACATGAAAATTATTCCTCTCGTTATACAGGTGGGCGCCTATTTAAACTAAGACTGAAAAGTATTCCTCTCATTATACAGGTGGGCGCCTATTTAAACTAAGACATGAAAATTATTCCTCTCGTTATACATGTGGGCGCCTATTTAAACTAAGACATGAAAATTATTCCTCTCGTTATACAGGTGGGCGCCTATTTAAACTAAGACTGAAAAGTATTCCTCTCGTTATACAGGTGGGCGCCTATTTAAACTAAGACTGAAAATTATTCCTCTCGTTATACAGGTGGGCGCCTATTTAAACTAAGACTGAAAATTATTCCTCTCGTTATACAGGTGGGCGCCTATTTAAACTAAGACATGAAAATTATTCCTCTCGTTATACAGGTGGGCGCCTATTTAAACTAAGACTGAAAAGTATTCCTCTCATTATACAGGTGGGCGCCTATTTAAACTAAGACTGAAAATTATTCCTCTCGTTATACAGGTGGGCGCCTATTTAAACTAAGACTGAAAATTATTCCTCTCGTTATACAGGTGGGCGCCTATTTAAACTAAGATTGAAAAGTATTCCTCTCATTATACAGGTGGACGCCTATTTTAACTGAGTAATGAAAATATTCCTCTCATTATACAGGTGGGCGCCTATTTAAACTAAGACTGAAAATTATTCCTCTCGTTATACAGGTGTGTGCCTATTTAAACTAAGACATGAAAATATTCCTCTCATTATACAGGTGGGCGCCTATTTTACCTAAGACTGAAAATTATTCCTCTCGTTATACAGGTGGGCGCCTATTTAAACTAAGACTGAAAAGTATTCCTCTCATTATACAGGTGGGCGCCTATTTTAACTGAGTAATGAAAATATTCCTCTCATTATACAGGTGGGTGCCTATTTAAACTAAGACTGAAAATTATTCCTCTCGTTATACAGGTGGGCGCCTATTTAAACTAAGACTGAAAATTATTCCTCTCATTATACAGGTGGGCGCCTATTTATACTAAGACATGAAAAGTATTCCTCTCATTATACAGGTGGGCGCCTATTTTAACTGAGTAATGAAAATATTCCTCTCATTATACAGGTGGGCGCCTATTTAAACTAAGACTGAAAATTATTCCTCTCATTATACAGGTGGGCACCTATTTAAACTAAGACTGAAAATTATTCCTCTCATTATACAGGTGGGCGCCTATTTAAACTAAGACATGAAAATTATTCCTCTCATTATACAGGTGGGCGCCTATTTAAACTAAGACTGAAAAGTATTCCTCTCGTTATACAGGTGGGCGCCTATTTAAACTAAGACTGAAAATTATTCCTCTCATTATACAGGTGGGCGCCTATTTATACTAAGACATGAAAATTATTCTTCTCGTTATACAGGTGGGCGCCTATTTAAACTAAGACTGAAAAGTATTCCTCTTATTATACAGGTGGGCGCCTATTTAAACTAAGACATGAAAATTATTCCTCTCGTTATACAGGTGGGTGCCTATTTAAACTAAGACTGAAAAGTATTCCTCTCATTATACAGGTGGGCGCCTATTTAAACTAAGACATGAAAATATTCCTCTCATTATACAGGTGGGCGCCTATTGACACTAAAACTGAAAATTATTCCTCTCGTTATACAGGTGGGCGCCTATTTAAACTAAGACTGAAAAGTATTCCTCTCATTATACAGGTGGGCACCTATTTTAACTGAGTAATGAAAATATTCCTCTCATTATACAGGTGGGCGCCTATTTAAACTAAGACTGAAAATTATTCCTCTCGTTATACAGGTGGGCGCCTATTTAAACTAAGACTGAAAATTATTCCTCTCATTATACAGGTGGGCGCCTATTTATACTAAGACATGAAAATTAGTCCTCTCGTTATACAGGTGGGCGCCTATTTAAACTAAGACTGAAAAGTATTCCTCTCATTATACATGTGGGCGCCTATTTAAACTAAGACATGAAAATTATTCCTCTCGTTATACAGGTGGGCGCCTATTTAAACTAAGACTGAAAATTATTCCTCTCGTTATACAGGTGGGCGCCTATTTAAACTAAGACTGAAAATTATTCCTCTCATTATACAGGTGGGCGCCTATTTATACTAAGACATGAAAATTATTCCTCTCGTTATACAGGTGGGCGCCTATTTAAACTAAGACTGAAAAGTATTCCTCTCATTATACAGGTGGGCGCCTATTTAAACTAAGACATGAAAATTATTCCTCTCGTTATACAGGTGGGCGCTTATTTAAACTAAGACATGAAAATTATTCCTCTCGTTATACAGGTGGGCGCTATTTAAACTAAGAGTGAAAAGTATTCCTCTCTTTATACAGGTGGGCGCCTATTTTAACTGAGTAATGAAAATATTCCTCTCATTATACAGGTGGGCGCCTATTTAAACTAAGACTGAAAATTATTCCTCTCGTTATACAGGTGGGCGCCTATTTAAACTAAGACTGAAAATTATTCCTCTCGTTATACAGGTGGGCGCCTATTTAAACTAAGACTGAAAAGTATTCCTCTCGTTATACAGGTGGGCGCCTATTTAAACTAAGACATGAAAATTATTTCTCTCGTTATACAGGTGGGAGCCTATTTAAACTAAGACTGAAAAGTATTCCTCTCATTATACAGGTGTGCGCCTATTTAAACTAAGACATGAAAATATTCCTCTCATTATACAGGTGGGCACCTATTTTACCTAAGACTGAAAATTATTCCTCTCGTTATACAGGTGGGCGCCTATTTAAACTAAGACTGAAAAGTATTCCTTTCATTATACAGGTGGGCGCCTATTTAAACTAAGACTGAAAATTATTCCTCTCGTTATACAGGTGGGTGCCTATTTAAACTAAGACTGAAAATTATTCCTCTCGTTATACAGGTGGGCGCCTATTTAAACTAAGACTGAAAATTATTCCTCTCATTATACAGGTGGGCGCCTATTTATACTAAGACATGAAAATTATTCCTCTCGTTATACAGGTGGGCGCCTATTTAAACTAAGACTGAATAGTATTCCTCTCATTATACAGGTGGGCGCCTATTTAAACTAAGACATGAAAATTATTCCTCTCGTTATACAGGTGGGCGCCTATTTAAACTAAGACTGAAAAGTATTCCTCTCATTATACAGGTGGGCGCCTATTTAAACTAAGACATGAAAATATTCCTCTCATTATACAGGTGGGCGCCTATTTAAACTAAGACTGAAAATTATTCCTCTCGTTATACAGGTGGGCGCCTATTTAAACTAAGACTGAAAAGTATTCCTCTCGTTATACAGGTGGGCGCCTATTTAAACTAAGACATGAAAATATTCCTCTCATTATACAGGTGGGCGCCTATTTAAACTAAGACATGAAAATTATTCCTCTCGTTATACAGGTGGGCGCCTATTTAAACTAAGACTGAAAAGTATTTCTCTCATTATACAGGTGGGCGCCTATTTTAACTGAGTAATGAAAATATTGCTCTCATTATACAGGTGGGCGCCTATTTAAACTAAGACTGAAAAATATTCCTCTCATTATACAGGTGGGCGCCTATTTAAACTAAGACATGAAAATTATTCCTCTCGTTATACAGGTGGGCGCCTATTTAAACTAAGACTGAAAAGTATTCCTCTCATTATACAGGTGGGCGCCTATTTAAACTAAGACATGAAAATATTCCTCTCATTATACAGGTGGGCGCCTATTTAAACTAAGACTGAAAATTATTCTCTCGTTATACAGGTGGGCGCCTATTTAAACTAAGACTGAAAATTATTCCTCTCGTTATACAGGTGGGCGCCTATTTAAACTAAGACATGAAAATATTTCTCTCTTTATACAGGTGGGCGCCTATTTAAACTGAGACTGAAAATTACTCCTCTCGTTATACAGGTGGGCGCCTATTTAAACTAAGACGAAAAATTATTCCTCTCATTATACAGGTGGGCGCCTATTTATACTAAGACATGAAAATTATTCCTCTCGTTATACAGGTGGGCGCCTATTTAAACTAAGACTGAAAAGTATTCCTCTCATTATACAGGTGGGCGCCTATTTAAACTAAGACGGAAAATTATTCCTCTCGTTATACAGGTGGGTGCCTATTTAAACTAAGACATGAAAATTATTCCTCTCATTATACAGGTGGGCGCCTATTTAAACTAAGACTGAAAAGTATTCCTCTCATTATACAGGTGGGCGCCTATTTTAACTGAGTAATGAAAATATTCCTCTCGTTATACAGGTGGGCGCCTATTTAAACTAAGACTAAAAATTATTCCTCTCGTTATACAGGTGGGCGCCTATTTAAACTAAGACTGAAAATTATTCCTCTCATTATACAGGTGGGCGCCTATTTATACTAAGACATGAAAATTATTCCTCTCGTTATACAGGTGGGCGCCTATTTAAACTAAGACTGAAAAGTATTCCTCTCATTATACAGGTGGGCGCCTATTTAAACTAAGACATGAAAATTATTCCTCTCGTTATACAGGTGGGCGCCTATTTAAACTAAGACTGAAAAGTATTCCTCTCATTATACAGGTGGGCGCCTATTTAAACTAAGACATGAAAATATTTCTCTCATTATACAGGTGGGCGCCTATTTAAACTAAGACTAAAAAATATTTCTCTCGTTATACAGGTGAGCGCCTATTTAAACTAAGACTGAAAAGTATTCCTCTCATTATACAGGTGGGCGCCTATTTAAACTAAGACATGAAAATTATTACTCTCGTTATACAGGTGGGCGCCTATTTAAACTAAGACTGAAAAGTATTCCTCGCATTATACAGGTGAGCGCCTATTTAAACTAAGACATGAAAATATTCCTCTCATTATACAGGTGGGCGCCTATTTAAACTAAGACATGAAAATTATTCCTCTCGTTATACAGGTGGGCGCCTATTTAAACTAAGACTGAAAAGTATTCCTCTCATTATACAGGTGGGCGCCTATTTAAACTAAGACATGAAAATATTCCTCTCATTATACAGGTGGGCGCCTATTTAAACTAAGACTGAAAATTATTCCTCTCGTTATACAGGTGGGCGCCTATTTAAACTAAGACTGAAAATTATTCCTCTCGTTATACATGTGGGCGCCTATTTAAACTAAGACATGAAAATTATTCCTCTCGTTATACAGGTGGGCGCCTATTTAAACTAAGACTGAAAAGTATTCCTCGCATTATACAGGTGAGCGCCTATTTAAACTAAGACATGAAAATTATTCCTCTCATTATACATGTGGGCACCTATTTATACTAAGACATGAAAATTATTCCTCTCGTTATACAGGTGGGCGCCTATTTAAACTAAGACTGAAAAGTATTCCTCTCATTATACAGGTGGGCGCCTATTTAAACTAAGACATGAAAATTATTCCTCTCGTTATACAGGTGGGCGCCTATTTAAACTAAGACGAATAATTATTCTCTCATTATATAGGTGGGCGCCTATTTATACTAAGACATGAAAATTATTCCTCTCGTTATACAGGTGGGCGCCTATTTAAACTAAGACTGAAAAGTATTCCTCTCATTATACAGGTGGGCGCCTATTTAAACTAAGACGGAAAATTATTCCTCTCGTTATACAGGTGGGCGCCAATTTAAACTAAGACATGAAAATTATTCCTCTCGTTATACAGGTGGGCGCCTATTTAAACTAAGACTGAAAAAATATTCCTCTCATTATACAGGTGGGCACCTATTTAAACTAAGACATGAAAATATTCCTCTCATTATACAGGTGGGTGCCTATTTAAACTAAGACTGAAAATTATTCCTCTCGTTATGCAGGTGGGCGCCTATTTAAACTAAGACTGAAAAGTATTCCTCTCATTATACAGGTGGGCGCCTATTTAAACTACGACATGAAAATTATTTCTCTCGTTATACAGGTGGGCGCCTATTTAAACTAAGACTGAAAAGTATTCCTCTCATTATACAGGTGGGCGCCTATTTAAACTAAGACATGAAAATATTCCTCTCATTATACAGGTGGGCGCCTATTTAAACTAAGACTGAAAATTATTCCTCTCGTTATACAGGTGGGCGCCTATTTAAACTAAGACTGAAAATTATTCCTCTCGTTATACAGGTGGGCGCCTATTTAAACTAAGACATGAAAATATTTCTCTCTTTATACAGGTGGGCGCCTATTTAAACTGAGACTGAAAATTACTCCTCTCGTTATACAGGTGGGCGCCTATTTAAACTAAGACGAAAAATTATTCCTCTCATTATACAGGTGGGCGCCTATTTATACTAAGACATGAAAATTATTCCTCTCGTTATACAGGTGGGCGCCTATTTAAACTAAGACTGAAAAGTATTCCTCTCATTATACAGGTGGGCGCCTATTTAAACTAAGACGGAAAATTATTCCTCTCGTTATACAGGTGGGTGCCTATTTAAACTAAGACATGAAAATTATTCCTCTCATTATACAGGTGGGCGCCTATTTAAACTAAGACTGAAAAGTATTCCTCTCATTATACAGGTGGGCGCCTATTTTAACTGAGTAATGAAAATATTCCTCTCATTATACAGGTGGGCGCCTATTTAAACTAAGACTGAAAATTATTCCTCTCGTTATACAGGTGGGCGCCTATTTAAACTAAGACTGAAAATTATTCCTCTCATTATACAGGTGGGCGCCTATTTATACTAAGACATGAAAATTATTCCTCTCGTTATACAGGTGGGCGCCTATTTAAACTAAGACTGAAAAGTATTCCTCTCATTATACAGGTGGGCGCCTATTTAAACTAAGACTGAAAATTATTCCTCTCGTTATACAGGTGGGCGCCTATTTAAACTAAGACTGAAAAGTATTCCTCTCATTATACAGGTGGGCGCCTATTTAAACTAAGACATGAAAATATTTCTCTCATTATACAGGTGGGCGCCTATTTAAACTAAGACTAAAAAATATTCCTCTCGTTATACAGGTGGGCGCCTATTTAAAGTAAGACTGAAAAGTATTCCTCTCATTATACAGATGGGCGCCTATTTAAACTAAGTCATGAAAATTATTACTCTCGTTATACAGGTGGGCGCCTATTTAAACTAAGACTGAAAAGTATTCCTCGCATTATACAGGTGAGCGCCTATTTAAACTAAGACATGAAAATATTCCTCTCATTATACAGGTGGGCGCCTATTTAAACTAAGACATGAAAATTATTCCTCTCGTTATACAGGTGGGCGCCTATTTAAACTAAGACTGAAAAGTATTCCTCTCATTATACAGGTGGGCGCCTATTTAAACTAAGACATGAAAATATTCCTCTCATTATACAGGTGGGCGCCTATTTAAACTAAGACTGAAAATTATTCCTCTCGTTATACAGGTGAGCGCCTATTTAAACTAAGACTGAAAAGTATTCCTCTCATTATACAGGTGGGCGCCTATTTAAACTAAGACATGAAAATTATTCCTCTCGTTATACAGGTGGGCGCCTATTTAAACTAAGACTGAAAAGTATTCCTCGCATTATACAGGTGAGCGCCTATTTAAACTAAGACATGAAAATTATTCCTCTCATTATACATGTGGGCACCTATTTATACTAAGACATGAAAATTATTCCTCTCGTTATACAGGTGGGCGCCTATTTAAACTAAGACTGAAAAGTATTCCTCTCATTATACAGGTGGGCGCCTATTTAAACTAAGACATGAAAATTATTCCTCTCGTTATACAGGTGGGCGCCTATTTAAACTAAGACGAATAATTATTCTCTCATTATATAGGTGGGCGCCTATTTATACTAAGACATGAAAATTATTCCTCTCGTTATACAGGTGGGCGCCTATTTAAACTAAGACGGAAAATTATTCCTCTCGTTATACAGGTGGGCGCCTATTTAAACTAAGACATGAAAATTATTCCTCTCGTTATACAGGTGGGCGCCTATTTAAACTAAGACTGAAAAGTATTCCTCTCATTATACAGGTGGACGCCTATTTAAACTAAGACTGAAAATAATCCTCTCATTATACAGGTGGGTGCCTATTTAAACTAAGACTGAAAATTATTCCTCTCGTTATACAGGTGGGTGCCTATTTAAACTAAGACTGAAAAGTATTCCTCTCATTATACAGGTGGGCGCCTATTTTAACTTAGTAATGAAAATATTCCTCTCATTATACAGGTGGGCGCCTATTTAAACTAAGACTGAAAATTATTCCTCTCGTTATACAGGTGGGCGCCTATTTAAACTAAGACTGAAAATTATTTCTCTCGTTATACAGGTGGGCGCCTATTTAAACTAAGACTGGAAATTATTCCTCTCGTTATACAGGTGGGTGCCTATTTAAACTAAGACTGAAAAATATTCCTCTCATTATACAGGTGGGCGCCTATTTAAACTAAGACATGAAAATTATTCCTCTCGTTATACAAGTGAGCGCCTATTTAAACTAAGACTGAAAAGTATTCCTCTCATTATACAGGTGGGCGCCTATTTAAACTAAGACATGAAAATATTCCTATCATTATACAGGTGGGCGCCTATTTAATCTAAGACTGAAAATTATTCCTCTCGTTATACAGGTGGGCGCCTATTTAAACTAAGACTAAAAATTATTCCTCTCGTTATACAGGTGGGTGCCTATTTAAACTAAGACATGAAAATATTCCTCTCATTATACAGGTGGGCGCCTATTTAACAGGTGGGCGTCTATTTAAACTAAGACTGAAAATTATTCCTCTCATTATACAGGTGGGCGCCTATTTATACTAAGACATGAAAATTATTCCTCTCGTTATACAGGTGGGCGCCTATTTAAACTAAGACTGAAAAGTAATCCTCTCATTATACAGGTGGGCGCCTATTTAAACTAAGACGGAAAATTATTCCTCTCGTTATACAGGTGGGCGCCTATTTAAACTAAGACATGAAAATTATTCCTCTCGTTATACAGGTGGGCGCCTATTTAAACTAAGACTGAAAAGTATTTCTCTCATTATACAGGTGGGCGCCTATTTTAACTGAGTAATGAAAATATTGCTCTCATTATACAGGTGGGCGCCTATTTAAACTAAGACTGAAAAATATTCCTCTCATTATACAGGTGGGCGCCTATTTAAACTAAGACATGAAAATTATTCCTCTCGTTATACAGGTGGGCGCCTATTTAAACTAAGACTGAAAAGTATTCCTCTCATTATACAGGTGGGTGCCTATTTAAACTAAGACATGAAAATATTCCTCTCATTATACAGGTGGGCGCCTATTTAAACTAAGACTGAAAATTATTCCTCTCGTTATACAGGTGGGCGCATATTTAAACTAAGACTGAAAATTATTCCTCTCGTTATACAGGTGGGCGCCTATTTAAACTCAGACATATTTGATTTTGTTTTCTCGTTCCTCCGAGAAAATATTTGGCAATGGCAGAAAATTTTCTTCCCCGACTTTGGTGACCTCTCTGGTATTGCGTCCTTCTGCCATCATCAATCTTTATTTTCCTGCAGCAGAAAAAAGGATTTAGTTAGTTTTAATCATGGTGGGGCAACGGTGACCTTTCCGATGGGGGACGATTTTTCCCTTTTCTTTTCCTTGCTCTATGTTCCAACAACTGGTTGGTGGACGACGTTGCTTGCCGGGGGTGGTTTTCCATTTATCCCCCTTTCTGCTTTCACTTTTCAGGACATGCTGTGGGAGTCTGCTTTTAATCCCGAAATTACTCCCTTCAGGAGTTTACCTCCTCCCGGAACTGCAGGGCATAGAATTGCATTGCCTGGGGATATCTTGCACCGGATTGATTTCCCTTTCTTGTGGCGTCTGACCACTTTGGATTTGGGTCCGGGATTTATCAACATTCTGCGGGGAAACCTTCTCGGAACTTTTTCCGCTCTCTTTACGTAACCCTTCTTTCTACTCAATTCGTCTTTTGGTTTTGCAGCCGATGCCTTTTGTCTTATTGCCTCGGCTCCTGGCCTACTCTTTTCATATTTTGCTTTTGTGCCCCTTCGGCCTCTGGTAGTAAACTTTGAAAAATCTCTTTCAAAATGAATTCTTAGAAAGAAAAATGAAAGAGATAGAAAAATGAGGAAAATTTTTCTGAACCAATACTTGGTGGAAAAAAGGAAAAGAGAAAAACTTATCTGGACGACATGACTGGTCCTTGTGATCATGACGTGCACCATAGATTCCCGACCCAGTCTATTTGTATCAATCAACTTGCCTGATGACCTTACTTGTTGGGGATAAATGGGCGTCCATTTCTTTGTGAACGTGGATCCTTTTGCTGATCTGTCTTGTTGTCTCATAGTGCCCTTCGAGGGGTTTTCACTAATGAGGCTCTCTCTTTTCTCTCAGCTCCCGGCGCCTTATGGTGCCTGTGAAGGTTTTCACCGATAAGACTCTCTCGTTTTATATCTCTCATCTTTCGTCGCCTTGTGGTGCCTGCGAAGGTTTTCACCGCCAAGACTCTCTCATTTTATTTCTTCAACGGAGGATTGGAGTGCTGCCGATATGATCCTCTCTTTTGGATATTCCTGTGGACTATCAATTCATTTCCAGTTTTATGATCCTCTTCTTCGCCAGGGATCGGTGTATTGTTCTCGGCTTTATTTGCCTGACTTGGCACCTCTTGGGTATTGATCGGGAGGTCTTTTGGACGTCGATGTGGGTTTTGGTGTGGGGCTAAAAGAAAGGCTATCAAAAATGAAATAACTTTGATGGGTGATCCGCTACAACTTTTGGAATCAAACCTTTGTTGAAATTTTAAAACATAACCTCTGCCCCAGTTTTCTTGCTTGGGGGATTTTATTTTTTACTCTATGTTGAGCTATGTGCGTCACGCACACTGTGCCTATTATGCACACTTATGGACATTATGCACACTATGACCGAGCCGTGAGGCGCCTACGTATCCTCTTTGAGGAATCAGGTCAAACGTAGTTCCCACAGTTTTGTTTTTCTTGTGATTTTATCTTCTTCTTTTTCATTTTCTTTTTACAATTTTCTTTTTCCCTTTTTTTTTATTGATTCCAAAAGAGGGATATGAAAGAATAACCTAAGGCTCAAAAGGGGGAAACAAAGGTAAAAAGGGTTTGGATAGAAGAAAGAATTGCCTCCGTCATTTCATTATCCAATAAGTACCAGGTACAAAAAAACGAACCAATAATTGCCATAACTAAAGAAGTCACGCATAATATCTCTTGACTGCAACCGAATTGATAGCCATGTCAACACATCTTCCCTCGATATCCGTCAAACACAAAGTACCGTTGGACAATACTCTGGTCACGATATAAGGCCCTTGCCAATTTGGGGCGAACTTGCCTTTTGCTTCGACCTGATGCGGGAGGATCCTCTTCAATACCTGTTGCCCTACTTCAAACTTCCAAGGGCGTACCTTCTTATTATATGTCCTTGCCATTCTCTTCTGATACAGCTGACCATGGCACACTGCTGCCAATCTTTTCTCGTCTATCAAGCTCAACTGTTCCAATCGAGCTTTGACCCATTCATTATCATCAGTCTCGGCTTCAGCGACAATCCGGAGGGACGGAATTTCGACCTCCGCTGGTATTACGGCCTCAGTTCCGTATACCAACAAATAGGGAGTTGCACCTATGGAAGTCCGGACGGTAGTGCGATAACCCAACAAAGCAAAGGGTAATCTCTCGTGCCATTGTCTAGATCCTTCCACCATCTTTCGCAGTATCTTCTTGATGTTTTTATTGGCTGCTTCGACCGCTCCATTCGCCTTGGGGCGATATGGGGTGGAATTGCGGTGTGTAATCTTGAATTGTTGGCATACCTCTCTCATCAGACTGCTGTTAAGGTTTGCACCGTTGTCCGTAATGATCACTTTTGGGATCCCAAATCTGCAGATGATATGGGAGTGCACAAAATCCACCACTGCCTTTTTAGTTACCGACTTGAAGGTTTTAGCCTCAACCCATTTGGTGAAGTAGTCAATGGTTACTAGAATGAACCTATGACCGTTGGATGCTGCCGGCTTGATAGGTCCAATGACATCCATGCCCCATGCAACAAATGGCCAGGGTGCTGACATCGTATGTAACTCTGTTGGCGGAGAATGAATCGGATCTCCATGTATCTGACACTGATGGCATTTTCTCACGAAAGAGATATAGTCATGCTCCATGGTAAGCCAATAATACCCTGCTCGAAGGATCTTCCTTGCCAATACATATCCGCTCATATGTGGCCCGCAAACTCCAGCATGTACCTCTGCCATGACCGTCGTGGCTTGACCGGCGTCTATACATCTTAACAATCCCAAATCCGGGGTTCTTTTGTACAAAACTCCTCCGCTGAGGAAGAAACCATTCGACAGACGCCGAAGGGCTCTTTTTTGGTCTCTAGTGGCCTGTTCCGGATATATCCCAATTTTGAGGTACTCCTTGATATCATGAAACCAAGGTTCACCATCTACTTCCTCTTCTACCGCGTTGCAATAAGCGTGCTGGTCACGAACCTGGATGTGCAGAGGGTCAACATACATTTTGTCAGGGTGGGGCAACATTGATGCTAAGGTGGCCAATGCATCCGCAACCTCGTTATGAACTCTCGGGATATGTTTGAATTTCACCGATCGAAATTGCTTGCTCAGATCGTGCAGGCATTGTCGATAAGGTATGAGTTTCAAGTCCCGTGTTTCCCATTCGCCCTGAATCTGATGCACCAAGAGGTCCGAGTCTCCTAAGACCAAAACGTCTTGGACATCCATGTCCGCAGCCAACCGCAGACCCAAAATGCAAGCTTCATACTCGGCCATATTATTGGTGCAATAGAAGCGTAGTTGAGCCGTAACAGGATAATGGCGTCCTGTTTCAGAAATGAGTATTGCTCCTATTCCAACCCCTTTCGCGTTTGCGGCTCCATCAAAGAAAAGCTTCCACCCCGGTTCCTCGGGTAACTCCAGCTCACTTGTATGCATTACCTCTTCGTCGGGAAAATACGTTCTTAAAGGCTCGTATTTTTCATCGACGGGATTCTCTGCCAAATGGTCGGCCAGCGCCTGGGCTTTCATGGCTGTCCTCGTCACATAGACGATATCAAACTCTGTGAGCAGAATTTGCCATTTTGCCAACCTCCCTGTGGGCATAGGTTTCTGAAAGATATACTTCAATGGGTCCAAACAGGATATGAGATAAGTAGTATACGAGGACAGGTAGTGTTTCAACTTCTGAGCTACCCAAGTTAGGGCGCAACATGTTTTCTTGAGTTGAGTGTACTTGACCTCATATACTGTGAATTTCTTGCTAAGATAGTAAATGGCCTGCTCCTTCCTTCCTGTGTCATCATGTTTCCCCAGTACACAACCAAATGAATTTTCCAGGACCGTCAGATAAAGAATTAAGGGCTTCCCTGACTTAGGCGGGACCAACACGGGTGGATTAGACATATACCCTTTGATTTGGTCGAAAGCCTCTTGACACTCTGCCGTCCAACTTACCGCAACATCCTTTTTCAGCAGCCGAAATATGGGCTCACAAGTTGCTGTGAGTTGAGCGATGAACCTGCTGATGTAATTGAGTCTACCCAACAGACTCATTACCTCTGTTTTGTTCTTTGGCGGTGGCAAATCTCGGATGGATTCGATCTTAGATGGGTCCAGCTCAATACCCCGTCGACTGACGATGAATCCTAACAGCTTTCCTGATGGAACCCCGAATGCGCATTTGGCCGGGTTAAGCTTGATATCATACCTTCGGAGTCTTTGGAAGAATCTCCTTAGGTCTGCTACATGGTCTTCCTGACGCCAAGACTTTATGATCACATCATCTACGTACACCTCAATTTCTTTGTGTATCATGTCGTGAAACACAACAGTCATTGCTCGCATGTACGTTGCCCCGGCATTCTTCAGTCCAAATGGCATTACCCGATAGCAGTAAGTTCCCCATGGCGTGATAAATGCTGTCTTTTCCGCATCTTCCTCGTCCATTAGGATCTGATGATATCCCGCATAGCAATCCACAAAGGATCCGATCTCGCGCCCCGCGCAATTATCGATCAGGATATGGATGTTGGGCAATGGAAAATTGTCCTTGGGACTTGCTTTGTTGAGGTTTCTGTAGTCGACGCACACCCTGATTTTCCCATCCTTCTTTGGAACTGGTACCACATTGGCCAACCACTCGGGATATCGAGTGACCGGAATGACCTTTGCCTGCAGCTGCTTAATCACCTCTTCTTTGATCTTTACACTCATTTCTGTTTTAAATTTCCTTAGATTTTGCTTGACCGGAGGGTATGCCGGGTCAGTGGGCAATTTGTGAACCACTAAATTGGTGCTTAATCCCGGCATATCATCATATGACCATGCAAAAACATCTTTGAATTCCACGAGGGTTTTGATCAATTCTTCCCTGACATTCGGCTCAATATGGATGCTGATCTTGGTTTCTCGGACATTATCAGCGTCTCCTAGATTCACAACCTCAGTGTCATTTAGGTTAGGTTTGGGTTTTTCTTCAAATTGGCACAGTTCTCGGTTTATCTCTTCGAAGGCTTTATCTTCGTCATATTCAGATTCATCGTCACAAACGACCTCTTGTATCATTAAGTCGGATGCAGATTGATTTATTAGACTAGGTCGAAGATCCGTTGTGCATGCCATGCCATTAGAACCAGTAAAAAGAGAACTGTTCAGAAAGAAAAAGAACAAAACAAAATTAAAATGAGACAAAAGAAGAGAACTTTATTAAACTTGCGGGATAGAAGGGTTCACACTTTTACAAAACAAAAGTAAAATTTGGATTACACCCTGGAATAATCCGAACAAAACAAAACAAACAAAAACATAAATCAAAGCCTACTACCAAGACTCCCTCGGACAGGAAGAGGAGTAACCGTCCAATTGTTGGTCTTGGCCTCAGGCCCCACAAATTGTATCTCCGCTCTGCTGGAACCTTCCCCAACTTCTACCACTGACATCAGCGAATAGTCTCTCGAAGCTCTAATTTAGGTCCCCGTCCATCCTGATCAATGGTCCGAGAATTTTTGGGATTGGTGGCCTCTTGGCCCTTGCTCTGACAAAAGACCTTGAGAGACGTGGCACGGGTTTGGGAAGATACCAGACTTTCTTCTTCATTGTCCGCGCTTGCTTTATATCTGCTGTGGTTGGTTTGAACCCCAACCCGAAAGTTTCCAAATTTTTAGGCAGGGAGACAGGTTGGACAATCCCCTGAAGCTCGACTCCCAGGCCTTTTCTCGGCACAAATCCATTACCCAGCATTTCAGAGACCATCATGACTGTTGCGGCAGCTACCCTAGGGTGCGGGAGAATTTCTCCTTCAGAAATTTTGTTTGCCGACACTGCATCGAAAATCTGGTAGACCCACGGACCTTTGTCATCCTCGGTCTCTATGAAAGGCACAATGGCGCCACCCATGGTGCATGTCGTGTCCTCGCCGTGCAGTACGACCTCTTGTCTATCCCACTCGAACTTGACCATCTGATGTAGGGTGGAAGGCACTGCTTTGGCTGCATGAATCCACGGTCGTCCTAACAGAAGGTTATAAGATACTGTGGCATCCGACACCTGGAACTCCATGGTGAACAGGACTGGACCGATGGTCAATTCAAGCACCACATCCCCCACAGTGGCTGTTCCGTTTCCGTCAAACCCTCCGACGCAGATGCTATTCTTGAAAATTCTTCCGTGGTCGATCTTTAACTGGTTTAGGGTGGATAGTGGACAAATATTGACGCTTGAACCGTTGTCCACCAATACCCGAGTGACTACCGAGTTTTCACATTTGACAGTTAGGTAGAGAGCTTTATTATGCTCCGTACCTTCTACCGGCAGATCATCATCTCGGAATGTTACCCTGTTCACCTAGAAAATCTTGTTGGCAATGGTTTCCAGGTGGTTTATAGAAATCTCGTTGGGCACATGAGCTTCGTTCAATATCTTCATTAGGGCCCGGCGATGTTCCTCAGAATGGATCAGTAATGACAGCAGCGAGACCTGGGCTGGTGTTTTCCTTAGCTGTTCGACCACGGAGTAGTCCTGCACCTTCATCTTCCTCAGGAACTCCTCAGCCTCTTCTTCGGACACAGGTTTCTTGGTTGCAGCTGGGTTGGTTCTTCTCAGCTCTACCGGAGCGAAACACCGTCCTGATCGAGTCAGCCCTTGCGCTTCACAACTAACTTCCTCCACTTGTTTTCCTTTGTACATCACCACCGCCTTTTCATATTTCCAAGGGACGGCCTTGCTATCAATCATCGGCAGCTGGACTACAGGCTTTATGGTGACCAGTTCTCTGTATACCCTCTTCAACACAACTGCAGGTGTGGGTGGAGTCCCTAATGTTACCAACTTATTTGGCTCGGGTTTGCTTGTTATGGCGGAAGGGCTCTTTCCCAATATCAATACTGGCTTTGCGCCTTCTCCCTGCGACTGTACCCCCATTCTTCCACTGGGCGATCCTTCTTTCGGAGCAGCCTGGATCATCAACACTGTCTGTGAGGGCTGTCTCAACTCTCCTCCCTCATACACCAACTCGATCATGTGCGTTTCGTGGTGCGCTGGCAGTGGGTTATGATTGATGTTAGGTGCCTCCGGTGTCTGGACCTCGATTTTGTTAGTATCAGTGAGGTCTTGTATCGCTTGCCTCAGTCTCCAACATTTTTCAGTTTCATGTCCCAGCATTCCTGAGCAGTATTCACAGCTTATTGACCTGTTCACATTTTGAGGCGGGGGGTTTTGCTCTCTGGGTTCGACAGGACTCACCAAACCCAACCGTCTCAATTTGTGGAATACGGCGGTATAGGACTATCCCAGCTCAGTAAAGGCTCTATGCTTCTGTAGCCTATCATTTTTGGCAGCTTGACTCCCTCGAAAACCTGTCCCTAGAGGGTTCCTGTATGCTCTGGGTGGAGGGTAGGTACTTTGTGGTGGTGGGTAGGTATTATGTGGAGCTGGGTATGTATTGTGGGGAGCTGGCGCACGCCATTGTGGGCGAACCGGGGGTTGGGTGTATGTCTGGGCTTGATGGATGGTGAAATGCGGTTCTTGGGGTGGATAGTAGTGATGTGGTGGGTTGTATGGGTAGCTTGGCCTATGAGGTCTGGGTTGGTTGTAGTGGGGCATGCCAGACCCGGACCAACTGCCTGCCTCGATCGCGACAATTTCTTCTTTCTTTCTTCTCAACGCACCTCATGTGCCGTTCTGAATAGCCTGGGTCGTTGCCTTGAGTGCTGAGTAATTCAGGATTTTGTCAGACCTCAGACCCTCTTCTATCATGACCCCTATCTTCACCACCTCGTTGAAGGATTTTCCAACCGTCGTCACCAAGTGACCAAAGTAGGTTGGATCCAATGTTTGCAAGAAATAGTCCACCATCTCTCCCTCTCTCATGGGAGGATCGACTCTGGCCGCTTGCTCTCTCCAGCGGAACCCGAACTCGCGAAAACTTTCCCCGGGTTTCTTCCCGGTCCTCAATAATGTGAGACGGTCAGGGACTATCTCGAGATTGTATTGGAAATGACCTGCGAAAGCCTGCGCCAGATCATCCCAAGTGTAGCATCTGCTGGAATCCTGCCTGGTATACCATTCTAGTGCAGATCCGCTCAGACTTTGGCCAAAATAAGCTATCAGCAGCTCATCTTTGCCACCTACCCCTCTCATTTTGCTACAGAATCCCCGCAAATGTGCCATGGGATCACCGTGCCCTTCATATAAATCAAACTTAGGACTGCTCCAGCCGGGAGTTGGACGTCCGGGAAAGGGCATAGATCTTTGTAAGCCACACTGACTTGGTTGCCCAATCCGTGCAGGTTCCTGAAAGACTGCTCCAGGCTTTTGAACTTCCTCAATACCTTATCCTGTTCAGGGGCTTTAACCGGCTTTTCAATCTCTGTCGGTACCTCCAAGTGCGGATTGTAGGCCTGTGGTTCGGGGGCATGGAATGTAGGCTCAAGGGGATAGTATTGCATATCGTGAGCCTGAAACAATGGCTCACTGGTTGTTCTTTGCAAGGTGGCTGATGCGGGTCCCACAAAAGTGGGAATATTTGGTGTTGGGAGAGGTTGATGGGGTGGTGGAGCTTGGGAATCATGGGGGCTTCTTTCCTGATGATAACGAGGATTCAGGAGGCTTGTTGAAGGGCCGGAGTGAGGGTATTCCGGCATGTGCCCCAGTGGCTCAGGGCTCTTTTGTGATTTGGCTAGAGCTAGCTGCATTGCATTCATTTCTAGTCCCATCCTTTCAATCTTTTCCATCGCCTCTTTTAACAACTGGCTCATCGGCCTTTCTTCCTCGTTACTATTCTCTGAAGTAGTCATGCTTGTTGCTACTGGTCCTTTGGATCTGGTTTGGTAAGAGTGTGTTGCCAGAATTCTTTAACAACTAACTGTCTGGTATCAGACAACAACAAAATTAGTTAGCGTTAGGGTTTAACAGCTTTGATCACAACACATAGAGGATGCAATGCTCCTAGGCAGTTAACCGTTTCTACATGATTTGCTTCAAACAACATGCGTCATCCCGGCTTGCTCATTTGTCCCTTTTTTTTAAAGTACTTTGGGAAACCCTGTATTTTATTTTATTCTTGTATTTATTATTTTTTCTTTTTCTTTCTTTATTAAAGGCGGTCGAATCTTATGGGGATTGCCTACGTATCACGTCCCCGCGCGAATCAGACCAGGCGTAGTTCTGCCACACATAAAAATTCTTCTGGAGTCACTTAATTTCATTATCAAAATTTGCTATTACAAATTACTTCAAACAAAAATAGCAACAGTACAGACTCCACAGTTTTTAACTTGATTTGGCTAAAAGAAAAGAAAACAACATATGGGAAAGCAAAAGGTCAAATGAACAGGACTTGACTGAAGACTAATTTTCCAACTTGGGGGCCCTCGAGGCATCATTCGGCATTTTCGTGGTTCTAGGTGTGAGGTCTCTCTGCAAGCTTTTCAATTCATTCATGATCCGGTGGACGTAGCCCATGATGGAAACAAGGAGGGTTTTCCGAGGCATTTGCTCGCATGCTAGGCATCTCATGTAGATGTGGCTCCCAATCTCGTCGATCCTTCCTCGAATGTTGTCCCTTTCAGCGAACAACTGCTCTATTCGCCGGTTCTTTAATCCCAGTGCTTGAGCATTGTCATCAAGTCGATCTTGGAATATCTCCATTTGTCTTTCCATGCAGGCCATTGCATCGTAACAATGTCTTCTGTCGGCCTGAGCATCTCGTGCTTGTTTGATGATTTGATCATGAAGAGTGGAGTTAGTCTTCCTTAATATCCCGATGCTCATTTCATAATCCCTTATGACCTGTTGCAGACGCTGCCTCCGGGCCATTGTACCTTTTGCCCATTTGACCTTCATCCTTGCTATGCAAGCTTCTGATTGTTCTAATTCTTCTTGGCTTTGGATAACCTGATTTCTCAAACTTGCTATCAATCTTTCGTCGGAGCGATGCTTCTGTCGGTCAATGTTACCCTTACTGGCTTGGCGAAGGCGGGCCTTCAGTGTCTGGTTCTCTTGGGCTAGCTTGTTTCTTTCACCCTGCTCTGAGGCGACTTGCACGTTGTTCTCAAATACGAGCCTTTCAACTTGTTGCTTTAGCTTCCCGATTTCAACCCAGTAACCTTCCTCCCTTTTTAACCATCCCCATTGCTCCTGCGAATCATCTGTGAATTGTTGGACGTGAGCTCTTTTAGCAGGTCTTTGCCGAATCTGAAACCTTCTTTCGAACCAAGCATCATACTTTGGGTCTGCCTCACCTTTGGCTAGTTCTCGCACCATGGTCTTGGGTTCCAAGAATCTACATTCGTGCCACAACTTTCTAATCTTCCCCTCGGGAAAGATGACTCTCGGGCTCAGCTCAATAGCATGCTTGCTCAGATCTTCATTAGTAGGGATTACTTGAAACCTGCCCAGCTGTCGTAATACCCGATGAGGAGCATATGGCTGGATGTTGTGAAGTCCCATTAAGAGAACATGACATTCTTCAGCCGACATGTAGATCACCTCAGTATCAATCAACTATCTGAATGCCCATTCAATTTGGTCCGCTGTTGTTGACCTCAACCGTGCAAACCATGCTTCAACACCTTCAGGAAATCTGGCGCCTGTCATGCGCTTCTCGAAGCCGCTGATACAATTCCTCTCGGTCAACCTGTGGTTCATGTATCCTACTCGGTGATGGAGGTGTTCTTGCATCCATAGCTGAAGTAACAGATTGCAACCTTGGAAGAACTTGCCTCCTTCTCGGCATACAGTCAAAGATCGGTAGATTTCGGACAAAATCAAAGGAACCACAGTACTGTCGGTTCTTTTGATTGCAACGTCGGCCATCCCTACAAGGCCTATCTCTATCTTTTTATCCTTCCTTGGACAGACCACGACTCCCAAGAACACTGTGATGAAAGCCAAAGTACGTCTTGCTTCCCATTTGTTTCTGTTCCCGCCATGAGTTAGTCTGAGGCTTGGCTCCTCGAAACCTTGCGGAGTTTCGTACCGCTGATACAAAAAATGGAGATCACAACATCCTCTCGATAAATCATCATGTTGTATCTTTCGACTGATGCTTAGCAGATCCAGAAACGCATGCGGAGATACCGGCCTTGGCGAAAGTAGGTATTGCCCTCTTAACCTCCCATTCAATCCTGCATATCCGGCGACTTCCTCCAGTGTTGGTGAAAGTTCAAAGTCAACGAAACGGAATACATTGCGGGTTGGGTCCCAAAATGGTATTAGAGCTTCAAGAATATCTGTCCTTGGCCTAACACTCAGCAAATCGACAAAACCTCTCAATACTCTTCCCGCTATCTCTTTGCCATCGACTTCCAAGTCATTCCACCACATGTGGAGTTGTAGAGGGACCTCGCTGAGGGCTGAGAACGGTTCATTTTGCTCTGTGCTCATCCTGCACATTTATTAAGGTGTTTTTAGGCGAAAGCAAAAATCTTTGAGAAAAGAAAAAAAAACAACATATGCATATATATACATGTGTGTATATATATTTATACATATATACTTTGTTGTATATCATTATTGGTAAAATGAAACAGGGAGTTGGGCCCGATGAGGGTTGCCTACGTATCCCACATCCGGTGAGAATCAAACCGACGTAGTTCGGGTAATAAACTAACTAACCTTTCAAAAACAAGCGTACCTTCTTTTTTCGTTTTTTTTTTGAATTTGAAAACAAAGCAAATTAAAATGAAAACTCATTCCTCATTCTCAGCTTGCTATTTTTCTCTTTTCTCTTTTCCTTTGTTTTTAGTAAAACAAACTATTAAAATAAAATATACCCATTTTCTCTTCTATTTGAACTTTGTCACCCTTTTTTGTAAAAATTTCCCAACATTCAAAACCGTTCGTCATGCATGTTCGAAGCAAATAAATGCACAAGAAGTGAGCAGGATGCATCAGGATGGTCTTTTCTGCTTCAGGTTGCTATTCCTAGACGGACCCAACCCTTGTGTTGAGTCCCCTAAGTCAAATGCACATGATGCAAATAAGCGTTCCTACTAGGGATCCGGCATGTGGCTTTGTTATACTAGGTTCAAAACCTGGGTGTTTGTTCTAGACCTGGCTTACCCGAGCAGACAGGCTCATGATTTGTACTACCAGTCCTTGGAAAAGTATATAAGATTTAGATAATTTTCTTGTTTAAATTGCCTTATTAAATATTATTGGAATTGGATAGTATAGTTGTTGTACGAAGTACGCCCTTCTTCATGATTAAGAAGACTCAGAAAGGATAGGGGTTTCGGCACAGTTTATATACAGTTCACGTAATATCAAAGCGGTAAAAGGCAACCAATTAGCACATTAAGCACAGATCATGTAACAAAATCAGATAAAGCTAAATATAACAATTTATTCTAAGCTCGAATTTCTAACCCTGAATCGGTGGTTCTGGGTTTGATCCCCAGCAGAGTCGCTAGAGCTGTCACACCTCCTTTTTCCATACCCGCGAGGGTACAAGGGAGTTTTTTCCAATTAAAGGACAATCGAAACGGGATTGGTTTGTTTATTTCAGAGTCGCCACTTGGGAGTTTTAGGGTGTCCCAAGTCACCAATTTTAATCCCGAATCGAGGAAAAGAATGACTCCATATTACAGTGCGTACCAGAAATCCGGATAAGGAATTCTGTTAACCGGGGAGAAGGTGTTAGGCATTCCCGAGTTCCATGGTTCTAGCACGGTCGCTCAACTGTCATATTCGGCTTATTTATCTGATTTTTAATACAATTATGAACTAATGTGCCAATTTTAACTTTTTACCACTTTATTATTATTATTTTAAAGAATGTGAACATCGCTTAAAACATGTCTTTGGACTGCGTCACATGAAATGCACCCCCCAATCCGGAACATATTTTATTTGATATTTTGGGATTTGGATTTGGGTCGCATGAAATGCACACCCAAGCTTAAGAAAGTAAACTATTAAACATGCGCCTAAAGAGACTATCGCGTTATTATTTTGGGAAGGCCGTGAAATTCGCTAGACGACCCTCCTGAATTCTAAGTAATTTTAAAACAAGTATTTACTGAGGGCCCCGCAATTTGTATTTTTATTCGGCGAGGCTCATCTCATTCTTATTTTTTAAAAGGAATTTGCAACGTCATGGAAATGCATCTCCGACCACGTCACAATCAATGTACCCGTGATTAGAGACACATTTCGCCTTCGTTGAGATTTGGATTTGGGTCACATAAATGTGCACCCGAGTTTAAGGAGATAGCATTATTAAAGGCGCGCCTAAAGCACCTAGCGTATTGTTATTTTGGGAAAGACCGTAAAATTCGCTAAACGGCATGTCCCGAATTCTAATTATTTTAATATATACATTCAACGAGGGCCCCGCAACTTGTATATTTTTATTTGTCGAGGCTCATCTCATCTTTTTATTTTAAAAGGATATCCTATAGCGGCTATGTTTCTTGTCGCATTTGTCTCTACCAGTTGAAAGCAGAAATAGCCCTAGTTAATTACATGCTGACAGTTATTTACAGCAGGATTCCGAATGCGTTTTCAAACAGAAATAAAAAACAGGGCCACACCCATGGGCGAGCGATCGGACATCATGGGCCCAAACCCAGCTTATACGGGATTCGCCAGGCCTGGGCCACCGATTTTTCGGTGAAGGCCTGCTTAGCCCGTTTCGACTTGGGCTCGACCTTCGTGAGGTTGAGGCCGGAAACTTGTGTTTTTGTTCTAAAGGGGTGGTTTATCAGTTATAACAGGACAGTTTATCAAAAGGAAATGAAATTAGCTAACAATGGATAGCTTTATACGTGACATGCATTTAATGACATGCTAATCAAAAATATAGCTAGCTTCTAAGATATAGCCTACTACAATGTCAATCCTGTTGTCTATCAGCCTACACACACAATATGACACTAAGTTACACTACATTTACATTCACTGTGTGGGAGGGCTAACTCCGGTATCCAGGCAAAACGTAAACCATTATACATTGCATGATATTTAATGTAACAGACTATGTGTAACACAACATCTTCAACTCTTCTCTTTCGTATTCATGCTCAACTTTCAGGTTACATTGATAGTGTATTAGTCGTGTACCTGGTATGGAAAGCAAAAGAAGAAGGAGAATGATCAGCAACAACAACCAAACAGCAACAACACAGCAACAACAACCAGCCACAATGATGAAGCTCACAAGTGGTCGAGCAATAAACAAGCAATCCCAGAAACAGAATGGTGAACCAACAGAAAACCAGAGTATTCAATGTAACAGCACCAACAGTTTAACAATCACAAACAGCTCGGCAAATAACCAACAACAATTAGCAAAGATAGCTTGACCAATTTGAACTCTTATGCAGTTTTCAGACAGTACTCATTCACAGTATTCTGAAATTTCTTTATGTTTTTCCCTCTCTGAAGACTAAAAATGTCCAGCCCCTTCTTAGCTAAAAATAGCTCTATTTATAACCTAAAAGAGAACCCCCTTAGGTCTGCCTAGAATTTCCAGCCTAAGGTCTGCCCATCCCATTCTTTCCCCATGCCTAAGCATCTTCTTGATGCAAGTCATTTGGTTCCCCACGCCTGGCCTATTGCTCTATTCAAGAGTCATGGGTTTAGTTAAGTATTCATTTAATTCCCATACTCTTATGTTTTGTTCCCCATTATCATTAGGCTAATAATACTTTAATTACCACTTGACATATTCTTAAGTTAAATCCCCTAACCAGACTTTGTCCTATGCCAAAACTACCCTTAAACCTTGCATGTTACTGTATTACCCTAACTCTTAATAATTAGTATATAAACCTCTCTGATTTCAGCTAATCACTCACTACTTAACTTAAACTCAATGCTGCCTTCAGGTGGATCTGTTAGCTTTCCACAGCTAACAATCAATTTTCAGCCTAAATTCAAGCCAATGATTCCAATTCAATCAAACAGGGGTGCCAATTAAAGGGTACGAGTTGGTCATGCCGATACAAGTAATACCAAAAAGAAACAGGCATAGTAATCAATACTGAATTTCAACTCCTGATTTTCTAATCTTTCAAGTGATTTAGTTGACGACGCTTATTTAAACGACTACGCGAACTATAATATATAGCAAACAATCATCAAAACCACAAAACAAACTAAACCTTAACTCACAATTCACATACATGGACGGACAAGTCAGAAACCAAACCAAAACAAAACATGAACGACAGATAGAAATTAAGAGGACAAAAGAAGAGGAAAATTACCTCAGGGAAAGGAAACTAAGACTGAAAATGCTCGGACTCGGGCCAGATCATTTTGGGGTCGAATGGACTTTAATCGAAGTGTTCTCAACTGAGAACACCTCGACAAAAGTCTATTAGACCCTGATCTCGTTGTTGATTCGGACAGAACCCATAGATCTTAGTCCTAGGGTTCTTGAGGTTCGAGTTAGGGGTTCGAGCCTCTTTGGTTAGATTTGAACGGAACCAAAGCCGTTCAAGGGGTGAGGGAGGTCAGGAGATGTTGTGGTGTGAGTTTGGGGTCAAGGGGTGCAGGTCTGGTTTTTTCTCGAATCTTCGATCGAAGATTCGAGAATCTACGGGGTGATTCGAGGTGAACGGTTAACGGATCCGTGTTCGGGATGGTTGGGTGCATGGGGGTGTTATTTTGGTGGTCATCGGAGTCCGGGGGGCCGGGTTTATGGTGGGGAAATCCTAGGGTTGCTAGGGTTTGAGAGGAAGGGGTTCTGGAAGATGGTGAACAGTGGGGTGAGAGGTGGGGTTTGGTTTGGGGGCGTGGGGTGTGATGGGGAGATTATATACGGGGTAGGGGATTAGATCTGGGCCATTAGATCAGATGATCTCAACGGCTTGGATTCGCTGGTGAGAGACGGGACGGGGTCGTTTGGTATAGAAACGGGGTCGTTTGGTTTAAGTGAGGGGTTGGGTTGAACCGGTTAAACAGGTTGGGTTATGGGTGCAGATGTGGACGGTTGGATGAGTTTGAACGTGCGGCTCCGATTAGACGCCCTATGCGGCGTCGTGTCCATGCCTGGGCAGGCCTGGTTTGGACTGGGTCCTTGTGCTGGTTTTGGGCCTCACTTTGGGGCCCAATCTGATTTTCCTACAACCTTTTCCCTACAACCCAATTAACAAGATTAAACTAAAATTGCTAAATAAAAAATTTTGTAAAAATTAAAGTTGAAATAACACACATATTGGTTAGCACTTATAACAATTAACACACAATTTTAAAATTAAATACAAATGACTCAATGACAAGACATATATTTTTTTATTTTCTTTTCCTTTTTTGGAGTAATTCCCGTGAAGCAAAAATCACGTGCTTACAGCATTTTTTGCTTTATACCATCTAATTTCCTCCAATACCAACTGCTATCTTGTGTTGGTTGGGTAAATGCCATGTATCCACTTCACCCATAGTATTTTCTTCTTATTAATAAATAACCATATTAACTTTCCAACAGAAGCTATGTTTTACAATTTGTAGTTTTTAATGTTTAGCCCACCTTGATTCTTAGGTTGATATACTTTCTCCCATGCTACTAAAGGTATCCTCTTCTTCTCTGTAATGGTCCCCTATGAGAAGTCTCTGCATTTCTTATATACTTTCTTCAGACACTTTATGGTAGAATAAATACTACTCCCCAAAAATGAGAATAATACAGACACTATCACATGTAGCCTCTCTGCATAAGAAAGGTGCCTATTTGATATTGCATTCATCTTCTCAGTGATCTTCACACACAATTGATGGCAGTCCTTTTTACTCCACCTCTTTGGTGATAGTGGGAGGTCTAAGTATCTCATAGGAAATGTGTCACTTGAGTAGCCTGTGATGTCCAGTAATTTTTGTTTTAACTCAGCATCCACCCATGCAATATAGATACTTGACTTATCTGTATTTGCCTCCAGGACTGTAGCCTCTGAGAAATGTTTAAGTGCTTCCATATTCTCCTAACAACTGTTTCATTCCCTTTGCAAAATAGCATTAGATCATCTGCAAATGCCAAGTGAGTGAGTTGATGTTCCTTGCACATTGGGTGGTATCTAAAATCTGGCAATTGGCTCATTCTATTTAGAATCCTAGATAGGTATTCCATCACCATAACAAAATGCAGTGGGGATATTGGATTCCCTTTCCTTAAACCCCTCTTCCCCTCAAAGTAACTATACCCCTCCCCATTAACCTTCACTGAGAATTTTGTTGTTGTTACACATGCCATGATCACCTGAATGAACTTAGGAGTAAATCCATAGCCCTTCAACATTTCCTCAATAAACTCCCATTGTACCATATCATACGCCTTTCTTAAGTCAAACTTCATTAGACATCTAGGAGTAGTTTTTCTATTGTAGTGTCTTAGTAAATCATTACACATAAGAATATTATGAACTAATGAATTCCCCTTCACAAATGTTGTTTGATTTTCACTTACTATTGTAAGAAGCACATCAGTAATCCTGTTACACAATACCTTTTATATACACTTGTAAATTACATTGCAACATGATATAGGTCGAAATTGACTAGCTTCTATTGGATTAGGCACCTTGGGGATTAGAGTTATCATAGTTGCATTAATTTGATTGAGAATTTGTCCAATCCTGAAGAACTCCATGACTACCTTAGTGATATCATTGACAACCACTCTCCATGAATCCTTGAAGAATCCTGATCCATACCCATCAGGTCGGGGACTCTTATTAACATTGATACTGAACATTTCTCTCTTTACCTCATGTGTAGTTACCCCTTTTATCAGATCTAATTGTTGTTGAACAAATAATACATGGCCTTGATTTAGGAACCCCTGCCATGACTTTCTCCTAGCTACTCCATTAGCACCTAACATCTTCTTATAATAGTTCACAAATACATCAACTATCTACTAAGTTTCTGTGTGCAATTATTTCCTCTCACCATTAATTTGAGTCACTGATTGTACTAATTTCTCTGTTTAATAATGGAGAAGAAATTTTTGGTATTATCATCTCCAAGTCTGATCCATGTGTCCTTACTTCTCTGCATCAGGAAATTTTCTGTCATAATTGATGATTCCCTAAACTTATCCCTTACATTTTTCTCCTTTTGCTGTATATAGCTCCTGATCTAGTGATGTCTCCTGGAGAATTTCTTGTAGTTTCTGCACTTCCTCCCTATCTTTGTTTGCTTCATTTATGACATTACTGAAGTTCCTCTTGTGCAGTGTTTTAAGTTTTTGCTTCAAACCTTCAATTTCTTTATTACTTGATACATCTTACACCCCTCTACTTGCATTGCACATACCTCTTCAACCATGTGTATAAAATTATGGTGTTTACTCCACATATTACAATACCTAAAAGCTTTACCCTTCTTTGTATGAGTCTTAATCATCTCCACCATCAATGGACAGTGATCACTCACCCATTCTAAAAAAATATAAGTTTTACATTGCTCCATTGTATCGATCCATTTCCCATTGACAAATACCCAATATATTTTTGAGCATATTCTATTTGTCCCCTACTTATCATTCAATGAGTACACATACCCATTATTTGGTAACTCTATAAGTATCCATTTATCAATACACTCTTGAAATTCCACCACCTCACTTAATGCTACTGCATTCCCTCCAAGTCTGTTCTCTTGTTGTAATACAGCATTAAAGTCCCCCATGATTATCCATGGAATATGGCAACCCATACTCTTCTGGTGTATATAGTCCCATAATGCTTTTCTCTCATCTCAGAGATTATGTGTATACATAAATGTGACCATGAATACGACTTGCATAGAAATGTACTTTACTTGACAAGTTATTGCCTGCTCAATTTTATTTTTTATTCTCACCTCATACCATTCTGGTTTCTACACTAACACCACTCTACGATTATAGTGTGATATATGATTACTATATTATTGCCACCCTGCAAACATAGTATTAATAATACTCTCCACCTTATTCCTTTTTAATCTTGTTTCTAGTAACCCAACTAATCCAACATTTTGTTCATTGCAGAAGAGTTTTACCTCTTTCTGCTTATTGAGGCCATTAATGCCTTTTGTATTCCAACTCATTATCTTAACCATCCCCTATAGGGAAAATGGTACCAGCCCCTCCTTCCTTTGCTTTATTAGCAGCACTTGTTCTTGCCTTATCCTTCCCCAGGTTCTGAAAAGTATTTTTCACTGGCACCACTGAATGTGTTTGCTTAACCACATTATTCCATTTATATGATTAGATCCATCCCCGTTGCCCTCTCCTATGATTCTGCCTTTGCTATCTACCCTACATATCTTCCCACCCTATTTCTTTAACTCCCTTATCCTCCTGTACTATCTCTATACTCTCCCTATTCTCAACATTTTGTTGTGCTACCATTTCTGGTTGTTTGCTTCTTTCTTGTTCCTTCCCCTCCATTGATGTCTTATTTTCCCTACAAATATCCTTTGTATGCCCATATTTGTTGCAACTAGAGCATATAGAAGCGTCCATTCATATATTACTCTTTGTTCAATCACATTACCTTTCTCATTTCTGAAGTAAGTTATCTTTGGTAATTTTTCACCCACTTTCACTTCCACCAGCAACTTTGCAAAGTTCAGCCCTAGTTTCTTCTCAGTATTCTTATCCACCATGAGAGGCTTCCCAACTAAGCTTCCAATTTTACTTAAGCTCTTTGCACTCAAATACTTAAAGCTAATCCCGAAAATTTGACCCAAATAGGTATTGAAAATAATTCTTCTCGAGTGAATTCCATGTCTGCATTCCAAGCCTTCACTATGAATGGTTTGTTATCAAAGTGGTATATCCCCCTTGAATAACTTCATTCTTCCTCTCTTCATTCTCAAATCTGACCAACACTATGCCATTCTTCATCGTTACTATTTTGTTTATACCTAATTTCCCCCAGTTCCTTTGTATGTATCCATTAAGTACTACAAATGGAGGGTGTGCTCCTAATACATAGCACACTATATCATTCCTCCCGTATTCAATCTCTGTAACAATGCCATCATCCTCAATCTGTTCCCCCACAATTGTAGGATTTACAAACTCAAGCTTAAATCCAGAATTTGTTATTTTTGATATATCAAAATTATCCCACACAGATGCCCTAGATTCCGATTCCTTACCTGCATTCTTCTCAGCAAGTTCAGCATTATCGGCCCATGATTGTCTCCCCCCTATACCCAAGGTTTTTGTTGCTTCATTCCAATTCTCCACTCTTTCCTTCACCGGTGTGCACTTCTGCACTTGTGAGCTTAATTTACTCCCCTCACCTTCAGAATTAATCACTAATTCAACTGAATTTCGTTGCAATTCCGCCGAATTTACCACTTTTTCGCTAATTGTTTCAATCACGGTTACATTGAGTTTTGGACTATTAACATCAGAGATCCTTTCCCACATGGCCACCGCCTTGGTTCCCACCCTTTCCTGAACTCGTCACACCCAAATTCACCGTCAGAATCATGGTTTTTGGTCTCCTGCCCATGGCGGCATACGTTTATGCTAACGTGCGCTAAGAGAGTTTCAAACCAGCCATCCCCTTTAGAATTATAATGTCCTAGTAGTCTAACTTTATTAAACCTAAACCGAATGGTTTCCTAAAATGTTCTACTATACTCCTTTTTAACCATAATAATAAACCAAGTCATCGTATATATTCACGTGGCTTAATTCTGCTTCCCCTTTTAACATTAAATAACCTTAAGTTTGTTAAATAGAACACTATGTCAGATATCAATTATCCTTTGTTAACTCGGAGTAGAACATTAAAACCAAGTATAAATAGGCGTAAACGGAGTAAAACATTTAAAATCATTCTTAGAGAAGGTTTAGAATTAGAATATCTATAAATTAACCAAACTCACCTAACGATCTTTTATTAGGTTAATTCAACATGGAGATATTCGCTTATGATGAGTCCAAATTGCATTACAAATTCGGTTGGCCTAAAAATAAACCCAGAAATTCCAATCCTTCCTTTGAATTAGTTGAAATTCAGCTGATTTTCAGAATGGAACATCTTTGGCATGATCTTTCTAGTAAAAAGAAGAAAACCGAGCGTCCAGAAATCTCAACATGTATTACAATGCAATCTCAAGATTTCAAGAACCCAGAAAAGACTCGTCGTGTCATACACGACCAGCTAAAAATTTGCCAATTTCCACTCTTTGAATGCAAATTAATCGTCGATGAATTGATTGAACTGGCACGCAAAAATAGCAATCGTTCAGTGCTCGTTAATGATCGTCTCATGTTGAAACTTGGTGTTATGTTTGATATGTCTCATAGGTACCATCAAACAAACGAGAATGATAGGAACGCAATGTCAAGAACTTTTCCTACTAAGAATTGCAAAATATGTGAAGAATGCATTTTTGGAGGATCCGCAATTATAAAGATGCCGTGCAAACATATGTTTCACTTCAACTGCATGAAAAATTGGTTAGAGAGGAACATTGGTTGCCCAACTTGTACCTACAATTAATGGCATATCCTATAGAGTTCTACGTACTCTGATGTTTGTGTAACCCTAGCTAGGTTTAGTTTAATTTGTTTGCAGTCTTTTATTTGATTATTTTGAATGTTAATACCTTGCAATTTCATATATTTTTACTTTTATTTCACAATTCTGCAATTTCATATTACTATCGTGATATAATTTGTTTAACTGGTTTGTCTATTCTTCTTATTCTTTTTTTTTTCTTTTATAAATATAAAATCGTAAGAGGTTAGGCAGACCACCTATGGCTGTATCATGCTCAAAAATATTACTCCCTTAATTACGTATACGTATTAGATGAAACTATTCGGCTAATCAACATGGAGTTTAAGAAAGAAAGACATTCAATTACCAAAAAGGAGTATCTATCGCTAGTCCATCGCCAAAAAAGTTCTTTATAATTAGTCGTTAATCTGTGCTGAATCCTATCTAGCAACGAGATATTTGTTGTTTAGCTACGAAATTTGTCTGTCGTTAATTTGTTTTCGTAGCATTTGAAACTTATATAGTGGTCTTAATCGTACCATGATATTTGTGTGTCTATCAAATCATGTAATTAATTAAAAATAAAATAAAAATTTTAAAGTTAAATTATTTTTGAATATAAAAAGATTTCATTCTTTTTGAATGAATTAAGAAGAAAATATAGTGTCTTATATATAAAATGGAAACCAAAGAGTGACATGAAGGAGACGGACGACTTTACTTTCTCAATAGATATTACAGAATCAACTTGACCATTATTTTTAATGCAAATATAATCTCTATTTCTTGTTGACCCATCTGTTTTACTTTTATATTGCCGAAGTCTAAATGGCAAACATCCTGTCAATAGGCAGTGCGTAGTTACCTAAAGGCTTTTTTGTTAACATGCGGAGTAATAAAATAAATAAAAATGTACACTCACATCAATAATTTAAATTTTCGAAATGAGATGGCCAATTGGTCACACACCTTAATATGACATCGGATAAGACATATGTCATAAGTTTGAGTCTCACCGCTAACTACTATAAAAATATTTTTCATTTTTGGCTCTTATAAAATAATCATGTCCCCACGTAAGGGACGCGTTGAATACATAATTAAGTAATTAAGTAAAAGTTTGTTCTCTTAATTCGTTGAGAAACGTAGAAAATCAATTTAAATAAGGGATAAAATTAAAAGACTAATCACTGGAATTCGACCCTGCAATAACCCTAATGTTAGGAACAAGCTGTAAATCCGACTTAAAGTTTCCCCCCGCTATATATATATATATATATATATATATATATATATATATTCTTTTTTTTTGGTGAAGATTTTTTTTATTTAATCATACCAATATACACTTTAAAATCTTTACAGACTATGAAAGTTAGATTTGCTACCTATCATCTTTCCATAGTCGCAAAACTGGGTCTATGTTTTCTTTGTATTAAGACCTTTGCCTATACAGACCATCTATCCACTCCCTGCCCCTCCTGCTTCCTTCATTAGTACCTATTCTATCACTCTTTATCTTACATTCATGCTGAATTTGAGTACAAACTGTCCCAGGACTTGGGACTCGTTAGTGCCATAGTGCTTCATTGCGTGCCTTCCATATAGCATACACCAGTGTTGCTAATGATGTCTTTATAAATGTTCTGCATCTTTCTCCTTTGACCCCTCTTGTTAGCCTTCTCCATATCCCTTGTAGTGTAGTGTTTTGTATCCCAATATTCAACCATTTTAGCACTGCCGTTATACAATTTTTTGAGAACTGGCATTCAAAGAACAACTATTCTAACGTCTCAGGTGCATTGTCGTATATTGTGCAGTTTGTGTCTTGGATTATCCCCATTTTTTGCATTCTCTCTCTTGTTAGTAGTCGCTTGTGCCCAGCCAGCCAACATATGAAGTTGTGTTTGTTAAGTTTGGCAGAAATCTTTTGTCCCACATCGGTGGGAAAAGAATGGTTGGGGGGATTTTCCCCCTATAAAAGAAGGCTTAATGTTTAGGATTTAAACACACCTCTCATTTGCCTTCTCATCTGTTTAAGGCATTTGTATCTTCTCTCTTTAGTATTATTTCACTTGTATTTTTGGAGTGGAATAAAATATTGGTTGTGTCCGAGTAGTAAGCAAAATTAGCCGAACCTCGTAAATTCTGGTGTTCCTTTTATTGTTGCTTTATTGTCTTATTTATTATTTGGTGGCTGTCATATTTTTTGGTATAGTAGTTGTGACTTATTCACACTATATACATTTGGCTTCCGCAACAATTGGTATCAGAGCCAAGGTACTGTCTAAGTATGCTCTGTGGTTGCAGCATAGTCTGATCTTCCACATCAGAAAAGATTTATCTTGGTAACTGAGTCAAGGTTCTGTCTGAGTATGCTCTGTAGTTGCAGCTTAGTCTGATCTTCTACATCAGAAAGGAAATAATCTTGATTTGTGTCGTCAGCTATTAAATAATATTTGTGTCAAATATGGGAGACAATAAACAAGAAGAATCTACGTCAAGTGCCAACAATACGTCATCATTGGCATCTTCGCTTATGACAAGAATTGTGTCAAATGCGAAATTTGCGGTAGAAATTTTTGACGGGTCCGGACATTTTGGGATGTGGCAAGGCGAGGTTCTAGATGTCCTTTTTCAACAAGGGCTAGATCTGGCCATTGAAGAAAAGAAACCAGATGTTATTGGAGAAGAAGATTGGAGAATTATCAACCGTGTTGCTTGCGGTACCATTCGATCCTACCTTGCTAGAGAGCAGAAATATCCATACACAAAGGAAACTTCTGCAAGTAAATTATGGAAAGCACTGGAGGATAAATTTTTGAAGAAAAATAGTCAAAATAAATTGTACATGAAGAAGAGACTGTTTCACTTCACTTATGTTCTTGGTATCACGATGAATGAACATATCACCAGTTTCAATAAGTTGGTCACAGATTTGCAAAATATGGATACAACTTATGATGATGGTGATTTGGCCTTGATGTTGTTGGCGTCACTTCCTGATGAGTACGAGCACCTTGAAACTACTCTACTCCATGGAAATGACGAAGTTTCTCTCAGAGAAGTTTGTTCGGCTTAGTACAGCTATGAACAAAGAAAGCGAGAAAAACAGAAGGGCGGAGAAGGAGAAGCACTGTTTGTAAGGGGTCATCCTCAAAATCAAACGAGGACAAAGAAGGGAAGATCCAAGTCAAGATCCAGACCCAGCAAAGATGAATGTGCCTTTTGTCGAGAAAAAGGGCACTGGAAGAAAGACTGTCCGAAGTTGAAGAATAAGGCCAAATATAATAATGGAAAGGCCATTATGGATTCAAATGTAGCTGATTGTGATGATTCAGACTTCTCATTAGTTACAACAGAGTCATCAACATCATCAGACATATGGTTGATGGACTCGGCTTGTAGCTATCATATGTGTCCCAACAGGAACTGGTTCGTGGAATTTCAAGAAGGAGAATATGGAGTCGTCCACACAGCGGATAATAGCCCTCTTACCTTATATGGAATTGGTTCAATACGATTAAGGAACCATGATGGAATGATCAGAACATTAATAGATGTTCGATATGTACCGGATTTAAAGAAGAATCTCATCTCTGTGGGAGCCCTAGAATCAAAAGGGTTCAAAATCATTGCAGAAAATGGAGTGATGAGAGTATGCTCCGGTGCACTAGTGGTAATGAAGGCTAATCGGAAGAATAATAATATGTACCGCTATCGTGGCAGTACAGTTATTGGGACAGCGACAGTGACATCCAGTGACGACAAAGAGGCAGAAGCAACCAAGCTATGGCACATGCGCTTGGGACATGCTGGAGGAAAATCCTTGAAAACTCTATCAGATCAAGGATTGTTAAAAGGAGTAAAGGCTTGCAACTTGGAGTTTTGTGAGCATTGTGTCAAAGGGAAACAGACAAGGGTTAAATTTGGTACAGCGATCCATAATACTAAAGGCATTTTGGATTATGTACACTCTGATGTTTGGGGTCCTTCCAAAACACCTTCATTGGGTGGGAAGCACTATTTTGTAACCTTTGTTGATGATTTTTCTCGAAGAGTGTGGGTGTATACAATGAAAAACAAAGATGAAGTGCTGGGAATTTTTCTCAAATGGAAGACGATGGTGGAGAATCAAACAGGCAGGAGGATCAAGTGTATTCGCACAGACAATGGAGGTGAATACAAAAATGATCATTTCAATAAGGTCTGTGAAAATGATGGCATCGTCTGACACTTCACTGTTAGACATACACCACAACAGAATGGAGTGGCAGAACGTATGAACCGGACCTTGCTGGAGAAGGTACGGTGTATGTTGTCCAATGCTGGCTTGGGCAAAGAATTTTGGGCTGAGGCAATTACATATGCATGCCACCTCATTAATCGTCTACCATCTGCTGCTATTGATGTGAAGACACCGTTTGAAAAATGGTATGGAAAACCTGCTTTAGATTATAACTCTTTGCACGTGTTTGGCTCAACTGCATATTATCATGTAACGGAGTCAAAATTGGATCCAAGGGCAAAGAAGACTATTTTTATGGGAATTACTTCTGGAGTCAAAGGATATCGCTTATGGTGTCCTATGACAAAGAAAGTAATATTCAGCAGAGATATTACCTTTGATGAATCTGCTATGGTAAATAAGGTAACAGAAGATACCAAACAAAATGAAGGTGCTTCTAAGCAGGTGGAGTTTGAGGGAAAATTTATTTTTCCTACACAAGAAGCAGAGGAGGAAATAAATGAAGATTACCCTCTGGAAGGAGAGCCAGTAGAGGAGATTCCAACTCAGGAACCTCAACAACAACTTGAATCAATAGCAACCAGCAGGCCAAAAAGAACAATAACGAAACCTGTTCGTCTCATAGAGATGGTTGCTTGTGCAACCTCAATTGTAGCTGATGATGTTCCTACCACTTATAAAGATGTTGTCCAAAGTTCAGAAGAAGATAAGTGGAGGATTGCCATGAATGATGAAATACAGTCCCTTCATCAGAATCATACATGGAGATTGGCCAATCTCCCGAAGGGAAAGAAAGCAATTGGGTGCAAATGGGTATTTGCAAAGAAGGAAGGATTTCCTAACCAAGTAGATGTTCGCTACAAAGCAAGATTGGTGGCCAAAGGATATGCTCAAAAGGAGGGAATTGATTACAATGAAGTGTTTTCTCCAGTTGTAAAACATTCCTCCATTAGAATTATGTTGGCTTTGGTAGCACAATTGGATTTGGAACTAGTTCAGATGGATGTAAAAACTGCGTTTTTACATGGAAACTTGGAGGAGGAAATCTACATGACTCAGCCAAAAGGATTCAAAGTTGCTGGAAAAGAAAATATGGTGTGCAAACTTGAAAAATCATTGTACGGATTAAAACAATCTTCTAGACAATGGTACAAGCGATTTGACGAGTTTATGTTGCGGCAAGGGTACAAGAGAAGCAAATACGATCATTGTTTGTATTTGCACAAGCTTAAAGATGGTTCCTTTGTATATCTTCTCCTGTATATTGATGATATGTTGATAGCTTCCAAGAATTCGGAAGAAATTGATAAGTTGAAGATTCAACTGAAGAAGGAGTTCGAGATGAAGGATCTGGGTGAGGCAAAGAAAATTCTTGGCATGGAGATAATTAGAGATAGACGTTCAAAGAAACTCTGTTTATCTCAGAAAGAATATTTGAAGAGAGTACTACAACGTTTTGGCATAGATGACAAGACTAAGCCAGTTAGTACTCCACTTGCTCCCCATTTTAAGCTAAGTACTACTATGTCGCCAATGGATGAAGCTGAACGAGAGTATATGTCAAAGGTACCATACGCAAATGTTGTTGGTAGCTTGATGTATGCAATGGTTTGCACAAGGCCTGACATTTCACAAGCTGTTGGAGTTATTAGCAGATATATGCACAATCCAGGGAAGGAGCATTGGCAAGCTGTGAAGTGGATTCTACGGTATATTCATAATACTGTAGATGTCGGGTTAGTTTTTGAGCAAGAAGACAATCAGTCTGTAGTTGGATATTGTGATTCAGATTTTGCGGGTGATCTGGACAAACGAAGATCAACTACTGGTTATGTGTTTACTTTTGCAAAGGCACCAGTTAGTTGGAAGTCTACTTTGCAGTCAACAGTTGCTTTGTCTACAACAGAGGCAAAGTACATGGCTATTACAGAGGCTGTGAAGGAGGCAATTTGGCTTCAAGGATTGCTAAAGGAGCTTGGTGTTGAACAAAAAGGTATCACAATTTTTTGTGATAGTCAAAGTGCTATTCAATTAGCGAAGAACCAAGTTTATCATGCAAGGACGAAGCATATTGATGTTCGGTATCATTTCGTACGAGAAATCATAGAAGAAGGAGGAGTCACAGTGAAGAAAATTCATACTACGGAGAATCCTACTGATATGCTAACTAAGGTGGTGACTGCGATCAAGTTTCAACATTGTTTGGATTTGATCAACATTGTTGAACACTAAAGATTGAAGATGAAGACACAACCAAAATTTGTTATTGAGAGAAAATTGAAGATGTGGAATTTTGCCAAGGTGGAGATTTGTTAAGTTTGGCAGAAATCTTTTGTCCCACATCGGTGGGAAAAGAATGGTTGGGGGGATTTTTCCCCTATAAAAGAAGGCTTAATGTTTAGGATTTAAACACACCTCTCATTTGCCTTCTCATCTGTTTAAGGCATTTGTATCTTCTCTCTTTAGTATTATTTCACTTGTATTTTTGGAGTGGAATAAAATATTGGTTGTGTCCGAGGAGTAAGCAAAATTAGCCGAACCTCGTAAATTCTGGTGTTCCTTTTATTGTTGTTTTATTGTCTTATTTATTATTTGGTGGATGTCATATTTTTTGGTATAGTAGTTGTGACTTATTCACACTATATACATTTGGCTTCAGCAACAGTGTTTAGGCACATTTCCTTTGTTCTGTACCCAACTGCTCCAAGGACACTTCTCTTAGTTTCCTATTCTCCAGCGGTAACCACTTTTAATGGTATACCTTCCATTCCTTGCCAACCACCCTTGTTCGACATACCCTTGCGCAAACTTGTCCTTGATCGAGCAGATTTTCCTCCAATACCAGCCGCAGTCATTAGGAGGTTTGTAGTGCCACCAAGAGCTGCCTTTTAAGTAAATGTGATCTATCCATTTTACCCAAAGATCATCCGTCTTGCACGCAATGTTCCATACGTACTTGGCTATTGCACCCTCATTCCATACCACTCCATTTTTCATTCCTAGTCCTCCCATTTTCTTTGGTCTAAATACCAAGTCCCATGCTACCAGTGATGCTCTATTACTCACATCCTTCCTATCCTATAGAAAGTTTCTGCAGATCGATTGCTGTAATCCTTTTCATTACTGCTTTAGGTAGGAGGAATATGGAAGCCTAATATGTATGAACATGCATCAATATTGAGTTGATAAGATGCACTCGACTTGCATATGATAGGTGCCTTGATCCCCATGCTCTAATTCTTGTTGTCATCCTGTCTACCAATATCTCACATTCTATACCAATGTGCTTTTTAGTTGAGATTGGAACTCCAAATATTTGAATGGTAAAGAACCCTTCTGGTATCCTGTCATGTCACATAGATTCATTGGGGATTGTTGATCTATATTGGAACTGAAAATATTAGACTTTCCTGCATTGGTGCATAATCCTGAAGCCCTTGAAAAGTACCAAAGGCCTCTTAACATCAAAAAGACTGACTGGTAAGCTCCTTTGCAAAATAAAAGGACATCGTTAGCAAAGAATAAGTGATTCAACTTCAACCCCTTACATTTTGTATGATACTCAAATCCTGGCACATTTGCTACCTTCTTCATTATTCTAGAGAAGTATTACATGCAAATGACAAAAATAAGTAGGGATGTTGGGTCCCCCTGTCTCAATCCACATTTACCCTAAATGTTTCCATACAAGCCCCTGTTCAAAGCAATATTGTACTGTGTTGTGGATATACAATTCATCACCCACTTAATGAACTTCACAGGGAAGTTTATAGTATATAACATTTTCTCCACAAACTCCCGTTCTACTGAATCGTATGCTTTCTTGAGATCAATTTTAATCAAACAACTCTTGGTGGTGGCTTTTATATTATATAGTCTTACTAGATCTTGACAAATGAGAATGGTCTGCACAATACTTCTCCCAGCTATAAATGCACTTTGATTATCATATATTAGATCATGGAGGACTAGCTTGAGCCTATTACAAAGAATCTTCGATATTATCTTGTAAATTGTATTGCAACATGCTATTGACCTGTAATCTCCCACATTGGATGCATGTGAACTCTTTGGTATCAGTGTAATTACTGTATTATTCAATGCTTTGAGCATTTTCCCATTTTTAAGGAATTCCAGCACAACTTCAACCACATCTTTCCCTACTATTTCCCATTCATCTTTAAAGAATTGACTACCAAAGCCATCTGGGCCTAGTGTCGCGTCTCCGGCAATAGCCTATAGTGATTTCTTTACTTCATTTTCAGTGAATTGCTCTTCTAGTTGTGTTCTTTGTATAGCAGAAACAATAGGATCCTGTCTTACCAAACTGCTACAAACATGCTCCATGTCCCTTTTATTGGTCCCCAAAAGCCCTTCATAGAAGGTTATAAATGCCTTAGCTATCATCTCTAGATCATTGTTGTTCTGCCATTCTGCATTGTCAATAGAGAATATTCTGTTGGAGTTTCTTCTTGCTTTCATTATACTGTGGCAAATTTTTGTATTCATGTCTCCTTGAGTCAGCCACTGTACATTGCACTTTTGCCTGAAAAACTCCTCTCTAGTAGTATTCCATGTTTTACATTCCTTGGACATGTTAGTTTCTTCAACTATCAATTGAATGTTACATGGATCCAATCGAATTGTTTCTTGGCACTTTTGAAGCTTCTACATCGCCTCATCTGCCTTCCTTTCAACCTCACTAAACCTGTCCTTGTTCAGCTCTTGCAATGTACGTTTGATCTTGTTTAATTTTCTCACTAATTCATACATCTTAGTGCCCTTCCTATCAGTCCACCACCCTGTTTTTTTTCTCCCTGGAGTCTGGGGCCAAGCTCCACATATTAAAGTATCTGAACATTTTATTCTTTGGTTGGCTGCCATTGTCCTAGCTAATAATGGCTGGACAGTGATCAAATAGCACCTCATTCCTATAATGTACTACTGATGTAGGTAGGTTTAGTCCCCACTCAGCATTTACCATTACTCTATCAATTCTACTGAGTACTCTATCCACTCCACTTTGCTTGTTTGTCCATGTGAAGAAAGTTTCAGTGGATTTAAGGTCCAACAATGAGCAGTCCTCAATATATTTTTTAAATCTCTTATCTCTTCCATTGTGACAGGGCTTCCCATTTTCTGATCTTTATACAGAACACAATTGAAGTCCCCTATTATCACCCAAGGGAAATATCTTTAATTCCTGCCAAAGATCTTTTCTGAGTGCAGCATCATTAAATGCATATACCATAGTCACATGTTATCTTCTGCCAATCCCTCTATGGTGTAGCTCATAGTGAATTAGTTGTGCTGTCACTTTGATTATATTGACTCCATATAATATTGAATTCCATAGGATCCATATCCTTCCACCGGATGTTGGGATATGTTTGTGCTGAGCTACTAGCCTTGACAGAGGTGAAGAGAGATATGTTGGGCTTTTTCTCTCTTCACATTGGTTTCCAGAAGACCAAATACCCCTATTCTAGAATTATGCATAAACGACTTTATCTCCTTCTATTTGGTAGGTTTATTTAGTCCTCTGGTGTTCCAGAAATCAATGTTATCCATTAGGATGGGGGATGCCTTCACCCTTGCCATATCCTGGCTTCCTTGCACCTTGCACTTCTTTGGGAAAGAAGAGCTTGGTTCTCCTGAGTATATGTTCCTTCCTTCAACTAGTTGTTTCTCCACTAGGCTAGAGAATGTGTTCCCTAACTTAATTGATGTATTATGTATGGTCACCCTTTTTTGATGTATTTCCCTGCCTTGAATCCTTGTTGTAAGCACGTGATTTTTGCCCTATATGAGAATTACTCCCAAAAAAATTCAAAAATAAAGTAATTTTTCTTGGTGTGTAATTTTGTGATATTTTGTGATATTTTGAATAATTATTTGTATTTGTCTGTGCATGTTTATTTGCTAAATTAATAAAAAATACAAAAATATATCGCATTTTTGCATGTAGGATTTAATTATACAATTGTTAGTAATTAAATTTGTTTTACAAAAATTAAAAATTACAAAAATAGGCATCATTTGCATTTTTAGCATTTAATGTCAAAATATACAATTTTATGCTTAATTATTGCTTAATTATGCGTTTATTGTTATTTGGAGTTAATTTGCATTTTTATAACTTAATTTAGTTCTTAATAATAAGTTAAGTATTTTTATAATTTAGTTTTAGAGAAATAAAAGAAGAAAAGAGAGCGAAAATATAAAGAAAATCGGAATTGGGCCTCTTCTTCGATTTCAAGCCTCAGGCCCAAAAAATGGCCCAATCTTCCCAAACGACCCAGTCCATTTCGAACAGGGTCAACCCAGTCCATAACCCAACATCCTATCATTTTTCATTTTTACAAAACAAAAACAAACAAAAAAAAAGGCCAAAAACCCTAAAACTATACTAAGTCATCTGCCACCCCCCCCCCCATCATTTTCCTTCTTCTTCCTCAAGCTCCAAAACACCCCATCCATGGCTGCCCCCCCCCCACAAACCCCAGCCTGCAACGTCGACCACCCTCCCCCATGAACACCCCCTCACGTCGTCACACTCACACACACATACGCAACAAAACACACAAGCACACATGCAGCAGCCCGTCCATGGCTGCTGCTTCTCCTTCTTCCTCGACCTCACCATCGTGAACATCCACCATTGACGCAGCCAACAACTACTCCAGCTCCTCCATGCTTCTTCTGTTTCCTCGTCACAGCTTCTGCCCATAAATCGACCTTCTTCGAACGGACCCAACTGCTGCTGCGTCAAGCTCTCGTTGTTGCTCCGTTGTTTCTCATAGCTGTTGAACGCAGCAGCAAGTAGACGACCACTGTTTCTTTTACTCCATTGATGTTGCGTCGACCAGCTGTTTCTTCTTCGCTACATCCAGTCGTCGATGACGAACAGTCCGTCATGTGGGTATGTATTTCCCCGTCGTCGTGTTGCTGCTCGAGCAGCGTTTATGCCGTGTCAACTACTGTTGCTGATTCGGCGCGGCTTCATTTGTTCATGTTCATCGTCATTTGGTCGAGCTTTGGTCGAGGTCTGTCGAAACAGTCCATACATATTTCGTTTCAATCCGGTTAGTAGTTTTTGAGTTTTATTTTGTCCGTATTTTGTTTTGATATTTCTCAAATCTAAAATCGGCAAATGTTTGTTTTGATCATGTCTATCGTTTGAAATAATTTTTTTAGTTTGTTCATGTGTTTTGTTGAATTAATTTTCAGATTTTAAATGGAAATTTAATTAGTGTTTTTTCATGTTTATTTCATATTTGTTTTATTGTTTAGGTAAACGTTGTTAGTTTAATGTTAGTTAGATACAAATTGAAGTTTAATTAATTGTTTCTTCAATTTGTTTCATGTATTTTATGTATTTTTCAGAAATTGTTAATATTGTTAAGTTCAAGTTTAAATTCATAATTGTTTCTTCTTAGGTTTTGTTTTGTTATTTGCCTAAAAGAATTTAGTTGTGTTAGAGAAATATGTTGGTTTAGTCATTTAATCCGTCATGTTTGTTGTTTTAAAAAAATATAGATTCATTCATGTTCATACTTTGTTTGGTTGATCTTGAATCCGAAATTTGTATAGTTTGATTTCTTGTTTATCATTTATGATTATTTCTTGAATTTGTCTCATAATCTTGTCTAAGTTTAATATAGGAATTGTTGGTTGTAATGTTGTTAGAGTTAATTTTAAGTTCAATATGATTGAATTTAGAAATCTAAATATACTTGTTTGTTGTTGTTGTTGAATCCGAAAATAGGATTGTTTGTTGCTAAAATATTGTTCAATCAAATTTTGGTTGTTCTTTGTTGTTCAATTTGTGTTCATGTTATTTGTTGTTGAAATATTGAAGAAATCATATTCATGTGATTTGTTGTTTAAACATTGCTAGAAATTTATCATATTGTTTATATTTTGGTTAAATTTGATTAATTGATTGTTATAGCTGATGGGGTAGTTTGGTAATTTGTAATACGTTCGGGGGTAAAATAGTAATTTGCAATAAGGTCGGAAGGGTAGTTTAGGAATTGTACATTTTGTAATTTTTTATATGAAGCATGGGGGACAAAATATAATGGGGTGGGTTATGATATAGTTATTTAATATAAAGGGGGACAGAGATAGAGAAAAAGAGAGGAAAAAATCTGACAGAAAGAGAATAAGAGAGAGAAAAAAAAGGCTGAACATTTAAGAGAGAGAGAAAATTCCGAAAAAATATTTAAACTTTCAAATAAAAAAAAACTAAAAAAAAAAATTTTCTGCTTTCTTTCATTGTTTGAAATCAGAATTAATTGTTGTTTCATCAAGGCTTGAAGCTTTTGTTTTGTTTTGGGATTAATACTCCACCGATTTGCAAACTCTGTTTCTGGGTTGTTACTATTGCTGGATTGTTGCTGCTGTGCTGTATTGTTATTACTGCTGCTGATTCTCATCTTTCATTTTCTTTTGCTTCCAAATCAGGTACACAACTGACACGCTGGTTATTGTAATCCGAAATATGAAGTATGAATACGAAAAATGAAGAGTTGAAATTCTTAATTATATTTTGAATTTTATTTGTATGTATAAATTATTTAGCTTGCAAAAAATCAGAATCATGTAGATATTTAATACATATAGTGAAACATCGGATGATAGTTTAACGGACGAACTACTTATATATTGCCTAAAAATAAATAAATGGTGTAGTAACTTCGTCTAGTTAATTCGCTATTGTTGGATGATTATCATGTCTCAAAAAACACGTTAGTTTATCAAAATAGACCATTTTGGAACTTGGAAGAATGTTGTTTAATTAAATATTATTGGTCAATTTCAGCCTGTAAATAAATTAAGACATTTTTTTTATTTTATTTTGTAGAGACAAATTTAATAGAGAATAATGTAGGCATTTTAGGATTGTCTTTTAAAAATAAATGAGACGAGCCTCGCCGAATAAAAAATACAAAATTGTGGGGCCCTCAATAAATATTTAATTGAGTATTTAGAATTCGGGATAGACTGTTTAGTGAATTCCACAGTCTTACCCATAAATAATAATACGCTAATCGCTTTAGGCACGATTTAATAATAATACATTCTTAAACACGGGTGCGCATTTATGCGACCCAAATCCAAATCCTAAAACATTGAATAAAAATACGTTCCGGATCGCGGGTGCATTTTATGTGACGCAATCCAAAGACATGTTTTTAAACGATGTTCACATTCTTGTAAAAATAATAATAACAATTATGAAAGCGGTAAAAAGATAAAATTTGCACATAAGTTCATATTTGTATAAAATCAGATAATCAAGCCGAATATAACAGTTGAGCGACCGTGCTAGAACCACGGAACTCGGGAATGACTAACACCTTCTCCCGGGTTAACAGAATTCCTTATCCGGATTTCTGGTGCGCAGACTGTTAAACAGAGTCATTCTTTTCCTCGATTCAGGATCAAAATTGGTGACTTGGGACACCCTAAATCTCCCAAGTGGCGACTCTGAAATAAATAAATAAATCCCGTTTCGATTGTCCTTTAATTGGAAAAAACTCCCTTGTACCCCCTCGCGGGGGCGGAAAAAGGAGGTGTGACAGCTCTGGCGACTCTACTGGGGATAAACCCAGAATCTCTGGTTCAGGGTTAGAATTCGAGCTTAGATAAATTGTTATATTTGGTTTTATCTGATTTTTACATATTTGAGCCTAATGTGCTAAATGCTGCTTTTACCGCTTTGATATTATTTGAACTGTACATATAAATTGTGCCGAAACCTTTCTCTTCTTACCTCAGGGGAGAAGCTCGCTGGTCGAGGCTCCCTATTCTATTAGTGTCAATACCTGAAATAAGAAAGAGGATGGATAAGTTACAAAGCCGGATGGCCTTTTGGTTCCCGGTAAGTTAATAAGCCGGATGGATAAGAAAGGGACGCCGGAAGGCTGACTTTGCATAAACAACCACCTTTGGGTCATGTTTAAGATTTGGTCCAGTTGACCCACACAACCTTAAAAATCTTCGTCCCCGAGACGTTTAAAGGCCGTGTTTGCAATATTGAGTTTTCTAATTTGAAAAATGATAAAAAGAGTCATAAAAAAGTCGGGTGACGCTGTTTTATCAAGACATAGCCGAATGTTCCCGAAAGGGACGCCGGAAGGCTGGCTTTGCATAAATAGCCACCTTTTGGGTCATGTTTAGGATTTTGGTCCAGTTGACCCACACAGCCTTAAAAAATCTTCGTCCTCGAGGCGCTGAAGGGTCGTGTTTGCAACACCAGCTTTTTATTGTAATTTGAAAAAATAAAAATAAAGAGTTAGCGGTCAGGTGAATACCGTTTGAATTTTTGGTCAAAATAAGCCGCGCCAGCTTCGGCCGCGTCTTAAACCGTTCTTGCCGAAATAGCCTTAGAGTATCTTTCAGTTGTCGAAAGGCTATTTTCGTAAAAGAACGGACAAGTTTGTAAAGTGTCATAAAATAATCCTCCCCGGCCTCAAATTCATGTGAAATTTGGAGGGGGCCACGTTTGCAAAAAATAACTGTTCGGTTGCATTTGTCAAACAGAAAAAGGAAGTTGGCCATTTGTTTTTGGAGTTTGTAAATCTTTTGATTAGAATAGGTGGGTTGTTTGATTTTCGAGTTTGTAGGTCATCTTCAAACCTTTGAAACCCAATTTGTTTTAAATTGAAAAAAAAAATGTTTAGTATTGTTTATCTTTTATTTGTCCGAACTACGCAAGGTCTGATTCATGCGGGGTCATGATACGTAGGCAATCTCCATAAGATTCGACCACAACAAAAAAATGAAAAAAAGAAAGAAAAAAAAGAAAGAAAAAGAAATCGAAAAAAAATCAAGAAAAAAAGAAAAATAAAGAAAAAAGAAAAGAAAAGATGTTGTTAATAATGAGGACCGACTGAGTCCATTTTAACCTGTTTTGTTTTGAATCACAAAGAAAGTTAAGGTGGTTGGTTTGTGGTAAGCCGGACAATGACACCCAGAATATCGCGCGGAATCCTTTACCTGCACATCATGATACACACTTTGCGGGGATCAGGCCTGATGACAGAAGCACTCGAATCCTATTGGGGAATTGTTGACTAAGGTTGATATCGAAGTTGGCAATGGTCTGGACAATACTGATGCGAAGCTCAGTGGCTAAGATGCCAATTTTGATAAAGTGGGAGGACGCTCCGTTCCTTGGTTAGCAAGAGAGAAGCTTGTGGTGGCTTATTTTGTTGTCATTTCTGTTGTTCGGATTATTAGGGTTGTAATTCGGATATTGTCTCGTGTCAAACTGTCTTATCTTTCCGTTTTGTCATAGCGGTTTGTTTAAGTTTGTCCAGGTTGTTTTAGGATTTTATTCTGGTTTGTTTTTGTTATTCAAACCATTTCACCGGTAGTCTAATGCAAAATCCGGTCTTTTATTATTTCCAGTCATCTTTTGTTTAGTCCTTTTATCATTTTTGGTCAGCGCCGATTCTAGTGACATGACATGCGCACACAGTTTGGGCCTAGTCTTTAAAGTTAATCATAAAACCCCGGAAAGGCAACCAGAACATTTAAAGGAAATAAGAACGGTTTGAGATTATTTGAAGCCCGAGTCATGTGGAACTGGGGCAAGTAAAACATAAAGAAAATCGTTAAATGCAAGATTCGCCAAATTGGCATGAGGATCGTTCATAAGAGTGAGAGTGTCGCCCAACGGTGCTTTAGAAATGACAAATGAAAAAGCAAGTGTTTAACATAATTGTCAAGTCCAGCACCATCGGAAGAGACTATAAATCTATGATCAATTGTGTTGTTTGCATTTGGCATGTTTTGAAGACTGGAATGACGAAGGCATTTTGTTCTGCTATCTAAACACTTTATCCTTCGTTACCCCCCTTTGAGCCTTATTTATTTTCTTTCATACCCCTCGTTTGGAATAAATAGCAACGACTAGGAAATACGAGCCTGGAAGGTAAAGAAAAAAAAATCAAAAAAAAAAAGAAAAAAAAGAAGAGAAAAATGATAACAATAAAAAAACAAAAGAAAGTCAAATGAAAACAGAGGAATTGGGAACTACGTTTGACCTGATTCCTCAAAGATGATACGTAGGCGCTTCACGGCTCGGTCATAGGGTGCATAATGGCCACAATGGTCACAATGTACATGGTGTAATAAAAAAAATATAATAATAAATAATTCCCAAGCAAGAAACTGGGGCAAGGGTTGCGCTTGTTGTAAACAAATATGATTTCGAAGGTTGTAATTTTGAACCCAAAATTTGATTTGTTTTTGAGCCTTTAATACCCTTTCTTTCTAGCCTGTCCAAAAACCCACATTACGGTCCAAAGAAAGACCTTCTGACCAGTCTGCAAAAGATGCCAAGTTAGACAAATGAGAGTCTTACCGGCAAACATAACATTCTGTTCCACAGCAGAAAGGACTCTAATCTCCAGCAGAGAGAGTCATACCGACAACACTCCAAATCCCCAGCTGGAAAGTGATAGAAATGAGAGAGTCTTATCGGTGAAAATCTTCACGGACACCATAAGGCGATGAAAGCTGAGAGAAAAACCAAAATGAGAGAGACTTGATAGTGAAAACCCTTCGGGCACTACAAGTCGAATAAGATTGAGAATCAGATGGGGAATTGCCAATTGAAGGTCTTGAAAGACGATTGACGACGGAAGATAGGCCACAAATGCATGCCATGACCATTAGAGTCGGTGTCTGCGTTTGATAGGTTTTTATTTATAGTTTCTTTTGTTACAGAGTCATCTTTTTCATTTGTCTTTTATTCTGTTCCCTTTTTATCTTTTTCCTTTCATAGAAAAACTCCCCAATAGAGTCTGTCTGGTCAAAACAAGTGTGAATTGACTTCAAAATATGTCATCAGCTTTCCAATTATGCAAGATAAGATCTGACTAGTACATCCAAGTGGTATAATCAGCGAGGAACAAACGCGAGGCCAGTGTCAAAAAAGATATCCCCAGCAAAAGGGAATTGACAAAAGGATTGACAAGTGTCAAGAGGGATACCCTTGCCGAAATCAAAGGTTATAAACCTCAAGGCCAAGGCCCGTTGAACAAAGCAAGGAAAGCAGTGAGCATGATTTGGGGAAATTCATACTAGACTAAAAGGTCGGGGAAATTCCAGTTTCCGATCTATGCCACAAAAGAAGAGGGATATCCCCAGCAGAAAGGGATTATCCCCAGCAAATAATATCATCCCCAACAAGTTGTGGAGCGCAGAGCAAGGAAGGAGAAAAGGAAAAGTCATCCCAGTAGGAGTATCACAACCAACCACCACGTTTTAAACTAACAAATTTTGTTTGATTTGAAACAGGTAAAGGAAATGACATTGATGACAGAAATGCATGCCATAAGGGAGACTGTCAAACTGGGGCAGAAAATTTTCCTTTCATTTGGAAAATTTTCTGGAAGTCAGGTACCCATTCGAGGAAGAATAAAGATAGCATCAGTCTCAAGGGAAGTGGTGTTTGAACCAGTGTTGCCCCAACATAATAAGTTTAAATGGAGGAAGTATTCCCCAGCAGACAGAATAAAGGGATGACACTTGTGCTCAGAAAAGCAAAAAGCCATTATCATCCCCAGCAACTTCCAGAAGAATGAAGCATTGACTTGAAGGGATAAAATTCCCCAGCAGCGTTATCCTCAACAACGTTATCCCGAGAAGATAACACTTTTATCCCCAGCAGTGTTGAAAAAAAAATGAATTTGAAGGAGGGGAAGAAAGGAGACTTCCCCAGTAGTATTATCCCCAGCAATCAGGCGTCCACCTGGAGAACAAGGAAGAGCAGTTGGAGTATTAGCAATCAGGCGTCCACCTGGAAAACAAGGAAGAGCAGTTGGAGTATTAGCAATCAGGCGCCCACCTGGAGAACAAGGAAGAGCAGTTGAAGTATCAGCAATCAGGTGCCCACATGGAGAATAAGGGAATACAATGGAAGTATCAGCAATCAGGAGCCCACCTGGAGAATAAGGGAATACAATTCAAATCTTAAGTAATCAGGAGCCCCTCCTGAAAAACAAAATGGCGTTTTATTTTTGACATTATTGGTTGAAGTCAGGAGCCCCCCTGAAGAACAGAATAGGTGATTTGTTGGTTGAAGTTGGGAGCCAGCCCATATAACAGAGGAATACATTCATACTTTTCATTTCAAAAAAAAAAGAGAAAAAGTAAGAAAAAAAACAACCGAAAAAAAAAGAAAAAGGGGGAAGTAGTTTGCAGAGGAATGAAACATCTTACTCAAAAGGAAGTAATTTTGGAAGAAGTAAAATAACATATTTACTCAGCAGAGTTATCCACAGCAGTGTTATCTCCAGTGGATCATCGAGATGTAGAAGCATCCTCGACAGAGTTTCGGGCAACCTAGAGTGGGTAAGGAAGAAAAGGAAAAATCATCCCCAGCAAAATAATCCCCAGCAGTTTCGAGGGAAGACAACACAGGTAAGTAAATAATTTAGGAAGAAGGAAATGGTTCACGCATAGGAGACGCACTTCCTAAGTGAAGATTTCATTAATAGGAGACGCACTTCCTAGTTTGAAATCATTAAAGTTTCACCCATAGGAGATGCATTTCCTCCTAAGTTTGTTTAGTTTCACCCATAGGAGAGGCATTTCCTCCTAAGTTTGTTTTAGTTTCACCCATAGGAGATGCATTTCCTCCTAAGTTTGTTTTTACCCAGAGGAGAAGCATTTCCTCCTAAGTTTAGTTTCACCCATAGGAGATGCATTTCCTCCTAAGTTTGTTTTTACCCATAGGAGAGGCATTTCCTCCTAAGTTTAGTTTCACCCATAGGAGAGGCATTTCCTCCTAAGTTTAGTTTTTACCCATAGGAGAGGCATTTCCTCCTAAGTTTAGTTTCACCCATAGGAGATGCATTTCCTCATACGTTTACTTTTACCCATAGGAGACACATTTCCTCCTAAGTTTAGTTTCACCCATAGGAGAGGCATTTCCTCCTAAATTTAGTTTCACCCATAGGAGAGGCATTTCCTCCTAAGTTTAGTTTTACCCATAGGGGACGTATTTCCTCCTAAGTTTACTTTGACTCATAGGAGATGCATTTCCTCCTAAGTTTAGTTTTACCCATAGGAGATGCATTTCCTACTAAGTTTACTTTGACTCATAGGAGATGCATTTCCTCCTAAGTTTAGTTTCACCCATAGGAGAGGCATTTCCTCCTAAGTTTAGTTTCACCCATAGGAGAGGCATTTCCTCCTAAGTTTGTTTTTACCCATAGGAGACGCATTTCCTCCTACGTTTAGTTTTACCCATAGGAGATGTATTTCCTCCTAAGTTTGTTTTAGTTTCACCCATAGGAGATGCATTTCCTCCTAAGTAAGTTTAGTTTCACCCATAGGAGAGGCATTTCCTCCTAAGTTTAGTTTTTACCCATGGGAGAGGCATTTCCTCCTAAGTTTAGTTTCACCCATAGGAGATGCATTTCCTCCTACGTTTACTTTTACCCATAAGAGACGCATTTCCTCCTAAGTTTAGTTTCACCCATAGGAGAGGCATTTTCTCCTAAGTTTAGTTTCACCCATAGGAGACGCATTTCCTCCTAAGTTTAGTTTCACCCATAGGAGAGGCATTTCCTCCTAAGTTTAGTTTCACCCATAGAAGATGCATTTCCTCCTAAGTTTGTTTTTACCCATAGGAGAGGCATTTCCTCCTAAGTTTAGTTTCACCCATAGGAGAGGTATTTCCTCCTAAGTTTAGTTTTTACCCATGGGAGAGGCATTTCCTCCTAACTTTAGTTTCACCCATAGGAGATGCATTTCCTCCTACGTTTACTTTTACCCAGAGGAGACGCATTTCCTCCTAAGTTTAGTTTCACACATAGGAGAGGCATTTCCTCCTAAGTTTAGTTTCATCCATAGGAGAGGCATTTCCTCATAAGTTTAGTTTTACCCATAGGAGACGCATTTCCTCCTAAGTTTACTTTCACTCATAGGAGATGCATTTCCTCCTAAGTTTAGTTTCACCCATAGGAGAGGCATTTCCTCCTAAGTTTGTTTTTACCCATAGGAGACGCATTTCCTCACACGTTTAGTTTTACCCATAGGAGATGCATTTCCTCCTAAGTTTGTTTTAGTTTCACCCATAGGAGATGCATTTCCTCCTAAGTAAGTTTAGTTTCACCCATAGGAGAGGCATTTCCTCCTAAGTTTAATTTTTACCCATGTGAGAGGCATTTCCTCCTAAATTTAGTTTCACCCATAGGAGATGCATTTCCTCCTACGTTTACTTTTACCCATAGGAGACGCATTTCCTCCTAAGTTTAGTTTCACCCATAGGAGAGGCATTTCCTCCTAAGTTTGTTTTTACCCATAGGAGACGCATTTCCTCACACGTTTAGTTTTACCCATAGGAGATGCTTTTCCTCCTAAGTTTGTTTTAGTTTCATCCATAGGAGATGCATTTCCTCCTAAGTAAGTTTAGTTTCACCCATAGGAGAGGCATTTCCTCCTAAGTTTAGTTTTTACCCATGTGAGAGTCATTTCCTCCTAAATTTAGTTTCACCCATAGGAGATGCATTTCCTCCTACGTTTACTTTTACCCATAGGAGACGCATTTCCTCCTAAGTTTAGTTTCACCCATAGGAGAGGCATTTCCTCCTAAGTTTAGTTTCACCCATAGGAGAGGCATTTCCTCCTAAGTTTAGTTTTACCCATAGGAGACGCATTTCCTCCTAAGTTTACTTTGACTCATAGGAGATGCATTTCCTCCTAAGTTTAGTTTCACCCATAGGAGAGGCATTTCCTCCTAAGTTTGTTTTTACCCATAGGAGACGCATTTCCTCCTACGTTTAGTTTTACCCATAGGAGATGCATTTCCTCCTAAGTTTGTTTTAGTTTCACCCATAGGAGATGCATTTCCTCCTAAGTTTGTTTTAGTTTCACCCATAGGAGATGCATTTCCTCCTAAGTTTAGTCTTACCCATAAGAGAGGCATTTCCTCCTAAGTTTATTTTACTCATAGGAGAGGCATTTCCTCCTAAGTTGTTGTTGAAATCATGAGTCCGCCTAGAGATAGAGAGATTCAATTTTAAATTTAGCAATCAGGAGTCCGCCTGAAGTACAGAGACATACTTTTCAAGTTTGACAGCAGGAGTCCGCCTGGAGAATAGAGACATTCAATTTCAAATTTAGCAATCAGGAGTCCGCCTAGAGAACAGAGGCATACTTTTCAAGTTTGACGTCAGGAGTCTACCTGAAGAACGGAGACATACAGTTTAAATTTCAAAAGTCAGGAGTCCGCCTGGAGAATAGAGACATTCAATTTTAAATTTAGCAATCAGGAGTCCGCCTGAAGAACGGAGACACACAGTTCAAGTATTGGTTGAAGTCAGGAGCCCCCCTGAATAACAGAATGGCGATTTATTGGTTGAAGTCAGGAGCACGCCTGAAGAGAGGAATGGCGTTTATTTTTAAAGTTGTTGTTTGAGTTGGGAGCCCGCCCATAGAACAGAGGCATACATTTCAGTCTTTTTATTCCAAGTGTTGAAGTTGGGAGCCCGCCCATAGAACAGAGGCATATATTTCGGTCTTTTTATTCCAAGTGTTGAAGTTGGGAGCCCGCCCATAGAACAGAGGCATACATTTTGGTCTTTTTATTCCAAGTGTTGAAGTTGGGAGCCCACCCATAGAACAGAGGCATACATTTTAGTCTTTACATTTCAAGTGTTGAAGTTGGGAGCCCGCCCATAATAACAGAGGAATACATTCAGTCTTTACTTTCAAGTGTTGAAGTTGGGAGCCCGCCCATATAACAGAGGCATACATTTCAGTCTTTATGTTTCAAGCGTTGAAGTTGGGAGCCCACCCATACAATAGAGGCATACATTTTCGAGATCAAGTGAGAAGACAATAAAACAGAGGGTTACAATAGGAATCCCCTGCAGTAAACAATAAAATCCCCAGCACCGGGAAACAGAAGGTTGCAATAAGAGGTCCCAGCACAAATTCAGGCGCATGAGTCAAAAGGAAGAAAAGAGGCGTCTTGAAAGAAGCAGCTGGTGAACATTAAATCATGCCCAGCATAACAAGTCTGATGAAGAGAGTCGTACCCACCAGAGGAACCGCCGAAAAGCTTGATGAAGAAAGCCATGTCCCTATCGGGCCAAGCAAAATGATGAAAACTGGTATTCAGAAAAGCGAAGGGCCAGTGTCATTCCCAAATCCATGGAAGAAAAGCACCAGAAGAAACGCAAGCAGACAAGAAAGCAAGGCAACGAGAACAAATTTCAGTCTAGCCTAGCTTCTTGTTTTCTTTTAAGTACGGTGTATCAAGGAGATCGGTAAGCAGTGATAACAGCATGCAACAGCGGTAACATTGCAGTCCCACGGTAGTCCAAGCTACCAAAAACTTCCCGAACTACATTGACCTGATTCCTGTTTAGCCCAGGATATGTAGGAAACCTCTAAAGCAAAGGTTCGGTCAAATCTTTTTTCAAAAAAAATGCTTCATACGGAGTACTCGGATGGGCAAAAATCGCTCGCTTTATCTTTGCACGAAAACCCTTCGTGTCTTCGGGCAAAGAGGGGCAGTTGTAAGCACGTGATTTTTGCCCTATATGATAATTACTCCCAAAAAATTCAAAAATAAAGTAATTTTTCTTGGTGTGCAATTTTGTGATATTTTGTGATATTTTGAATAATTATTTGTATTTGTCTGTGCATGTTTATTTGCTAAATTAATAAAAAATACAAAAATATATCGCATTTTTGCATGTAGGATTTAATTATACAATTGTTAGTAATTAAATTTGTTTTACAAAAATTTAAAATTACAAAAATAGGCATCATTTGCATTTTTAGCATTTAATGTCAAAATATACAATTTTATGCTTAATTATTGCTTAATTATGCGTTTATTGTTATTTGGAGTTAATTTGTATTTTTATAACTTAATTTAGTTCTTAATAATAAGTTAAGTATTTTTATAATTTAGTTTTAGAGAAAAAAAAGAAGAAAAGAGAGCGAAAATATAAAGAAAATCGGAATTGGGCCTCTTCTTCGATTTCAAGCCTCAGGCCCAAAAAATGGCCCAATCTTCCCAAACGACCCAGTCCATTTCGAACAGGGTCGACCCAGTCCATAACTCAACATCCTATCATTTTTCATTTTTACAAAACAAAAACAAAACAAAAAAAAGGCCAAAAACCCTAAAACTATACTAAGTCATCTGCCACCCCCCCCCCTCATTTTCCTTCTTCTTCCTCAAGCTCCAAAACACCCCATCCATGGCTGCCCCCCCCCCCACAAACCCCAGCCTGCAACGTCGACCACCATCCCCCACGAACACCCCCTCACGTCGTCACACTCACACACACATACGCAACAAAACACACAAGCACACACGCAGCAGCCCGTCCATGGCTGCTGCTTCTCCTTCTTCCTCGACCTCACCATCGTGAACATCCACCATTGACGCAGCCAACAACTGCTCCAGCTCCTCCATGCTGCTTCTGTTTCCTCGTCACAGCTTCTGCCCATAAATCGACCTTCTTCGAACGGACCCAACTGCTGCTGCGTCAAGCTCGCGTTGTTGCTCCGTTGTTTCTCATAGCTGTTGAACGCAGCAGCAAGTAGACGACCACTGTTTCTTTTACTCCATTGATGTTGCGTCGACCAGCTGTTTCTTCTTCGCTACATCCAGTCGTCGATGACGAACAGTCCTTCATGTGGGTATGTACTTCCCTGTCGTCGTGTTGCTGCTCGAGCAGCGTTTATGCCGCGTCAACTACTGTTGCTGCTTCGGCGCGGCTTCATTTGTTCATGTTCGTCGTCGTTTGGTCGAGCTTTGGTCGAGGTCTGTCGAAACAGTCCGTACATATTTCGTTTCAATCCGGTTAGTAGTTTTTGAGTTTTATTTTGTCCGTATTTTGGTTTTGATATTTCTCGAATCTAAAATCGGCAAATGTTTGTTTTGATCATGTCTATCATTTGAAATAATTTTTTTAGTTTGTTCATGTGTTTTGTTGAATTAATTTTCAGATTTTAAATGGAAATTTAATTAGTGTTTTTTTCATGTTTATTTCATGTTTGTTTTATTGTTTAGGTAAACGTTGTTAGTTTAATGTTAGTTAGATACAAATTGAAGTTTAATTAATTGTTTCTTCAATTTGTTTCATGTATTTTATGTATTTTCCAGAAATTGTTAATATTGTTAAGTTCAAGTTTAAATTTTTAATTGTTTCTTCTTAGGTTTTGTTTTGTTTTTTGCCTAAAAGAATTTAGTTGTGTTAGGGAAATATGTTGGTTTAGTCATTTAATCCGTCATGTTTGTTGTTTTAAAAAAATATAGATTCATTCATGTTCATACTTTGTTTGGCTGATCTTGAATCCGAAATTTGTATAGTTTGATTTCTTGTTTATCATTTATGATTATTTCTTGAATTTGTCTCATAATCTTGTCTAAGTTTAATATAGGAATTGTTGGTTGTAATGTTGTTAGAGTTAATTTTAAGTTCAATATGATTGAATTTAGAAATCTAAATATACTTGTTTGTTGTTGTTGTTGAATCCGAAAATAGGATTGTTTGTTGCTAAAATATTGTTCAATCAAATTTTAGTTGTTCTTTGTTGTTCATTTGTGTTCATGTGATTTGTTGTTGAAATATTGAAGAAATCATGTTCATGTGATTTGTTGTTTAAACATTGCTAGAAATTGATCATATTGTCTATATTTTGGTTAAGTTTGATTAATTGATTGTTATAGCTAATGGGGTAGTTTGGTAATTTGTAATATGTTCGGGGGTAAAATAGTAATTTGCAATAAGGTCGGAAGGGTAGTTTAGGAATTGTACATTTTGTAATTTTTTATATGAAGCATGGGGGACAAAATGTAATGGGGTGAGTTATGATATAGTTATTTAATATAAAGGGGGGACAGAGATAGAGAAAAAGAGAGGAAAAAATCTGACAGAAAGAGAATAAGAGAGAGAAAAAAAAGGCTTAACATTTAAGAGAGAGAGAAAATTCCGAAAAAATATTTAAACTTTCAAATAAAAAAAACTAAAAAAAAAAAATCTTCTGCTTTCTTTCATTGTTTGAAATCAGAATTAATTGTTGTTTCATCAAGGCTTGAAGCTTTTGTTTTGTTTTGGGATTAATACTCCACCGGTTTGCAAACTCTGTTCCTGAATTGTTACTGTTGCTGGATTGTTGCTGCTGTGTTGTATTGTTATTACTGCTGCTGATTCTCATCTTTCATTTTCTTTTGCTTCCAAATCAGGTACACAACTGACACGCTGGTTATTGTAATCCGAAATATGAAGAATGAATACGAAAGATGAAGAGTTGAAATTCTGAATTATATTTAATTATATTCTGAATTTTATTTGTATGTATAAATTATTTAGCTTGCAAAAAATCAGAATCATGTAGATATTTAATACATATAGTGAAACATCGGATGATAGCTTAACGGACGAACTACCTATATATTTCCTAAAAATAAATAAATGGTGTAGTAACTTCGTCTAGTTAATTCGCTATTGTTGGATGATTATCATGTCTCAAAAAACACGTTAGTTTATCAAAATAGACCATTTTGGAACTTGGAAGAATGTTGTTTAATTAAATATTATTGGTCAATTTCAACCTATAAATAAATTAAGACATTTTTTTTTATTTTATTTTGTAGAGACAAATTTAATAGAGAATAATGTAGGCATTTTAGGATTGTCTTTTAAAAATAAATGAGACGAGCCTCGCCGAATAAAAAATACAAAATTGTGGGGCCCTCAATAAATATTTAATTGAGTATTTAGAATTCGGGATGGACTGTTTAGTGAATTCCACAGTCTTACCCATAAATAATAATACGCTAATCGCTTTAGGCACGATTTAATAATAATACATTCTTAAACACGGGTGCGCATTTATGCGACCCAAATCCAAATCCTAAAACATTGAATAAAAATACGTTCCGGATCGCGGGTGCATTTTATGTGACGCAATCCAAAGACATGTTTTTAAACGATGTTCACATTCTTGTAAAATAATAATAACAATTATGAAAGCGGTAAAAAGATAAAATTTGCACATAAGTTCATATTTGTATAAAATCAGATAATCAAGCCGAATATAACAGTTGAGCGACCGTGCTAAACCACGGAACTCGGGAATGCCTAACACCTTCTCCCGGGTTAACAGAATTCCTTACCGGATTTCTGGTGCGCAGACTGTTAAACAGAGTCATTCTTTTCCTCGATTCGGGATCAAAATTGGTGACTTGGGACACCCTAAATCTCCCAAGTGGCGACTCTGAAATAAATAAATAAATCTCGTTTCGATTGTCCTTTAATTGAAAAAAACTCCCTTGTACCCCTCGCGGGGGCGGAAAAAGGAGGTGTGACACTTGTTAGTTAACTTGCTTGCCTGTTGTTTGTTTGTTATGATTTTCCCTCTTTTCTACAGGCATTTTGTTCACTACCTCTGTTGTTTTCTCCAAGCCATTGCTGATCTCACTTGTCTTTCCCTGCCCCTGTTGGTCTTTATTTACTTCTATTTTCTCCTGCTTACCCTTTTCTTCCTTAAGGAATTTCCCGCATTCTTTAATTTCATGGCCATAGTTACCATATTTATCACATAACACAGGCTTCCACTTATATGTTACAGTTTGCACCACAACTTTGCCATACTCATTTTTAAATATTATTGATGTTGAATATACTTGGTTCAATGCAGTCTCTACCAATACTCTAGCATATGTTAGTCTTTCCCTTTGCGTAGTTGCACTATTTGCTTTGAGAGATTGCCTAACCAACCCTGCTATTTTAGTCAGAGCAGACTTGCCCCAGTATTTAATGTCCAGTCCCGACAGTCTTACCCACACATGTATCTTCTCCATTTGAGTTTTAGAGTAGTTCATATCTGGTTTCCATGGCTTTACTATGACTGTCTTTTTGTCGAACATTTGGACTCCATCGTCTACCACTCTGTTCCTATTCTCCATATCATGCAAACGAACAATGAATACACCTCGACTAATTTGTAAAACCTTATCAATACCTAATTTCCCCATATCCTCCGAAAGTAACCATCCATTACAGGTTGTTGAGGATTAGAACGTAGGACATAGCAGACCATCGCCGATGCCTAATACTCTACCTCGTCTTTGATGTCATCCAAAGTAATTCACATTCATATGACTCTAATGGTTTGCTCATATCTATCCCCTCTATACTCGGAATTGTTCCAACTACACGACTCCATGATTTATGGCTTGCAATTAAATTCGACTGCGTAACTTTGTTCTCACTACCTATGGCTTCCTCTTCCACCATGTCAGCCTAGGATGTTTTCCCCGAGCTTAGATCCACACTTCCCCCTTCTCTATTTGCTGAATTACTCATTTGCTGTGTTTTCGATGTGGACGCCATGGATGGATCCAATGGTATTATTCCTTGGATTGAATTAATGCTACGATGTTTCTTCGCATCAGCAGAGTTCGGTATTCCCGTTTTGTCCATGGTTATTCCTTGATTTCTATCTTTCGATTGACGTCCCCTCCCTGTAGTCTGTGATTTTCTCATCATCAGCGGGGCTGAGAGAAGCTCTCATTCTAGAGAGAGAAATTGACGCCGTTGAACTATATTTCTTCCGCCAAACTTAGCAACTTTATATTTCTTTGGATGATATAACGTTTGGCTATCATGTTTATGTGGATGTTTACGTGGAGCTAAACTTCACGTTGTAGGGTTGTGGTTCTCTCAATGACTAATGTTATTATATTGATTTTGATTTATTATATTAGTTTATTTATTTAGCCATGCTCTTAATTTACTTGATTGTTTGATCAACAATTGAATGCTATATACAAATCTAGAATTGAACTTGAAAATAAAAATTCTGGATTGCATATAGGATTGGGTAGATCAAGTTCTTGAACTAGGCATCAAGGAATGGATTTGCGGCTAGGACAGACATATGCTAATTGCCTTGCTTGGTTATTATACGGGAATTATGAATGTATTTTTTTTAATTCTAACTCTATAGATATATAAGCATTAGGTTAGCTTGAATAGACGAGTAACAACTCGATACATTCTTATGAGCAATATTAACCCTATCAACCAATAAATCAGATAAATTAATTAGTCAATATAAATGAAGAATACAATAAAATTGTTAGATAGCCTATAACCCTGTATCGTTTTCATCCCATTGGTAATATAGTAATTTGCTCTTCTTTATTTAGAGTTCACAATTTATTTTCCTTTATTTAATTAGTTTAGAGTCAAACACTTCTAAGTTTAATCCTTGTTTAGATAACTAGGATAGTCTAATTTACTTAATGATGATAACAAGTCCTCGTGAGTTCGACATTCGACTTCTAGTCACTTTATTACTTGACGAATGCGTATACTTACGTGTGCGTTTGGTCGCAACATGTCCTCCTTGTTTTGAAATAAAATTATTAAACAATCAGGTTTTGGAATCAAATGAATAAATTTTTTGATATCCAAGGGGAATAAAGATCACGAAAATGTTTGATAGCATATGAATAATGCGTAAGCAGTGATGAGTTGTAATAGATTTTTTTCCACCTTGTTTTGGAATGATACTAAACCATTACTAACAACTTACTTTATTTTGTTTTTGGATACTAATTGCAGTTAGTTACCACTGGATTCTTGTAATAATGTTACACATAATATCACACAGAATTTTTCCTATAAATTTGACCATGGTCACCAAACTATATGTCCGTACGAACAAAATTTGGAGTTTTTCCATTCGATCTTTGTTTTTTCCTTTTTTTTTAATCTGCTAAAAGCTCAATGGCTTTTGGTACTCTAGGTCTTGTCTCCTTTTTGAGCTATTTTTCCTTTTTAGGACTAGAAATGAAAGCAAATGGCTTTAGTTTTGATATAATAGCTACTTTTATGGCGGAATTTGTTGTTTCAAAAATCTTTTTGGCTAATGAGCTGCTACTTATTATTATGTTAATAAGTCTCGAAAAACTGTTTTCGTTTAATGAGCTTATGAAAAAGAATAAAACTGGACTTAAGAATAATAACGATAATAGTGATACAAATGGAGATGATGATAAAGATGATGACGATAACTATGATGGTTACATGTACGAGGAAAATGATGATTCAGGCGATGACGGAGATTTATCTGATGAATCAGAAAGTGATGATGATGAAGATTCTGGGGACGATTTTATGCCTCCCAACAAAGGGAATGATGGCGATGACGACGACGACGATGACGACGACGACGACGACGATAGTGATGATGGGGATGATGATGAGAGCGACGACGACGACTACGATTATGAAGAGGATGAGGATGATGAGGACCTGCCACCTGCTAAGAAGAGAAAATAATTATGTACTTTGTTAGAATGCTCGTTTTAATTTGTTTTTCTGTTATGATTTGGAGTATGTAGTTTGGAAGAAGGAGGTATAGCTTTTCTGTCTACTAGCTTTCACTATAGGATATTAACCATCCTTTTTTTTCAGAATAAATGAATTGTTTTTATTATATGATGGTTGTTATTTATGTGTTACATTTAATTGGATGAGCGTTCTGTTGTCTGCATACTAATTTTTTTTAGTCAAAGGTTTCCACCATCGGGATATATTGAAGATTATGTGAATATCACACTTTTTATTTTTCTGTATATATATATATATATATATATATATATATATATATATATACTTGTATCCTGAGCCCGGGGCGGATAGAAATCTAAAGAAAATGTTCGAAAAGAGCAAGGGATATTTTCACAAGAAATGGAAGAGATAGAACAGTGGAATAAGAAGAACTCGTTGGAAATTTAAATTTTATGCAATCGACATATAAAATTTATAAGAGCACAAAGAGACAGATTTATTGGCTTTGTGAATATCTAAGTAAGGAGTGGAAATTTAAAAATAATAAATGCTTGGAACAACGGCACACTAATGGATTTGAATAAACGGTAAAAATTTATTTTTTACATTTTTGAATTATGCTTAATGCAATTGGTTACGCTGGATGCTGGATTCTTGTAAGTGTATTTTTAAAATCAAATAGTAATTCTTTTTAGATTTCTAGTTCTATACTCGTATCGTAAGATAAAAATATTTCCATAATCATATCACTGAAAAGGTAATTACATTTGCAAGTAACTCTATTTAATTGCGTTAATTGATAATTTGAAACAAATGCTAAATAATCTATTATAACATATTAAATTACACTGATAGTGTAATAATCCGTATATAAAACTTACCATTGCATACAATAAATGCATATGGGCAAATATTTTAGCAATAACTTTTAAACATATATAAAGTAGTATAAGAATAATAAATTATTATGTTTGCTTACTTCATTAATATATTATTTGACTATAACAAATTATCATGGTTTGACGTACCCATATAGTTATGATAAGGCTTTTCTCGTGATGTCAAGCGCTAAAATTCTAGGATAGCCATTATCAAATCCAAAAATTAATGATTAGTGAAACTGGAACTATAATCGCTATTGTGTAAGGGAACATGAAAACATGAACCAAGAAATTAAAAAAAGAAAAAGAAAAAGAAAAAAGAAATACAGCCCGGTGCAGGGTCCGGGATGAACCAAGAAATACTACCAAGTACTAAGTAATATATAGATGACAATTATAGAGTTATTGAAGAAGCGAAAGACTAATTGTTGATAGCCACGACCAAAGGATGTGGTGTAGTGGGTGAGGCTGCTACTTTTTTAACCAGAGGTCTGCTATTGTTGATTCGAGCTTTGGGTATGAAAAAATCTTTGGTATGAAGCGCTTCCCCACGAATGGGGCGCTATGCGGCGCGAATACGAATATAGTTGGGTTCCAATACGGGTACCGGACACCGGATGGGAAACCAAAAAATAAAAATAAATTGTTGATAACCTTTAGCAGTGCGCATGTCTCCACATTAAGGATAGTTTTTTTTTCTCTTTCTATTTAAACCTTGATGACTTGTATAAGCACATATTTATTTTTCAGAGTAAATATTCAGTTTTTCTTTTCTTTATGGCATTCGTTTATATAAATTAAAGATTAAAACAATGTTATAACCCAAAAAAAGTTCAAAACGTAAAAGACCAATTTTATCCTAGAAACCGCCACAAAGTTATAATTGGAAATTAATAAACACGAAACCATGCACACTAAAAGCAGAAGAAACACTTTTTTTTTCTACAAAAGAGTAGTAACTTTTACTATATGAAATTCACATTTACCGAGTTTCTCTAAAAGTAACCTACTAGTTATGCCGGACTCTAAACAAGTTCATCTAATTTCTCCTCCTAAACCTCCCGACATTAATACCAATCAAATATCTAATGAAGCAACACTGTCCATCCTTAGCTTCAAGGAAAAATTAGTGGAGGGTGATCAAGATGTTTCAATCAATATGATAATTGACACTAGTCTCCAATACTCAACTGAATTACAAGACATTGGGCAAGAGGATAAGTTCATCCACTCCACAAATGACCGACAAGTTAAATTATCTCAAGAAGATTTCCAGCGAATATTCCAGCCATGGAAATACTCAACAATAGTCAAGCTTCAAGGAAGAAGAATCCAACATCATCTTCTTAAAAGGAAGTTACATTATGGAAAATTAAAGAGAACTTTCCATTAATTGATTTAGGTTGTGATTATTACATTACTAAATTTAATAACGAGGAAAATATGTTAAGATCCCTACATAACGGACTTTGATTCATCTTTGGGCATTTTCTGTCGGTTCAAAAATGGGAACCAAATTTTCTAGCTTCAGAAGCAAGGGTCTCTCAGACAGTTGTTTGGATTCGCCTTCCTCAATTACCAACAGAATTTTATAATGGTTTGATCCTCAAAAAAATTGGAAACAAAATTGGCAGGCTCTTAAAAATTGATGCATGTACATCCTCAACTTTAAGAGGAAGATATGCAAGATTATGTATAGAATTGCCTTTGGAAGTTCTAGTAATTCCGTTTATCTTCATTGGTCAGCATAAGCAAGTTATTCATTATGAGGATGATAATATTTTATGTAAGAAATATGGGAGGCTAGGCCATGCCCAGTCCAAATGTCAATACAGAATTGTTTTTAATGCCCCTTCTCCGACTGAATTGAACTCTACTACCAGCCAATCTAAGGCACAAAAGGAACTACTAGGCTATAAAGAAGATGCTTTACAGTCCATCAATGAAGGTTTTGGCAAACGGTGAGCTTCCCAAAAAAAGAAGAAAGCCAATCAACGAAAAATACAAGGTAAGAACAATGATCAAAATATCAGCATGCCAGGTATTCTCTCTTCTCTCCCATTAAATGTAAAATCTTTTGATAAAATACAGTCCTATAATACAACCAATAAGGCTTCTTCTAGCAGATATGTCATCAAAAACCCTACTGCAAAACCACCTCTACTATTGGGAACAAATTCGAAGCCTTGGTAGATCCGCCAGAGATGGATTGCATGGCCTTGGACGTGGCCCCATCTCCTAGTTTAGATGGCCAAGTGGAAACTATAATAGGGGACCAATTAAATCACATGCATGATAATAATCCTCTTCCTAGCTCCCATAATAATCTAATTACCCCTACTAACATGCCTAGAACGTATTCCAAAGAACTCCTAATCTCTTCTGCCAACTTAAATCCCTCCACTAATAAAATTACCCCATGCATGAATAATATAATACTAGCACAAACCTGTCCCAAGACAATCACACTACCCACAAATGGCTGAAGACATAGAACACATGCGAAAGGAAATTTTTTTCCAAAATTCTATTAATCTCATCTGCTCAAGCAACCCTCAAGGCATGCAAATAGAGGTAATAAGTAGCAAGCTCCCTAGCACACTAAAAAAACCTATTAACTCCACCCGAAGAATCCCTTCAACCCCTCAATATAAACCAACTCTCACCTAGTAATCATGCCAAGAATTCCAATATCTCAAAGAAGGAGATATCGCCTAGTTCAAATCCTAAGACATCAACGTGCTCACACAATGTCCAACCCCCCCCCCACTCGCTGCCTCAGTCATAGAAAATGAAGAACCAAATTATAATGGGGCATCAACCCATCTCTTGGTCCAACCACCCCTTTCCTCAAGATCATCAACCCCTCTCTTGGATAGAACAAGGTATAATGGGGCATGCAATATCATTCAACATGATATTAGATGGTCAGAAAATTGTGATAGTACTCAAAAACTCCTTGTTCCTAGCACACAGTTAGTGTCAGAAGGAATGCACATGACAATGAGCAACTATCTCAACCATGTTTGGATGAACAATATACTACACCCTCTAGCTCCCTCAAGGAATTCAAACCTAGCTCAAACAATGAGGAATCAATAGAGATCTCGAACATGAACCCCATATTCATGCCTTGGTCTCCTCCAACCCAGACGACCACCCAAATGCAATCACCTCTAGTTGCAAACAATGCTCCACTTCATGCATCCCTTCATGCTCCTCCAAACGTCCAAAACAATGTTCCCCAACAACACCCTCTTCTCAATCCACTAGAATAAGAAGATCATCAAATAGAAGAGGCAGAAGAAGTGAACCTGCTGGGGTCAGAACAAGTCCTAGAGTTTTCAAGTCTAAACGAGGTAAAAGTATATCTATTCAGGGAAATGCGAGAGTTGTAACATGATAGACCAACTTCCTTACACCCAACCCAAGAGGAGAAATATTGTACAGTAATAGCAAATTGATAGGATTGAAACTATATTTATATACAATCAGAGGCGGATCTAGGATTTAAACTCTATGTGTTCAATCTTTAATGTCTTTAGCATTGAACCCATAGTATATTTAAAGTTATGGGTTCATATCCATTATTTTTTGTAGTTTTAATAGATTTTTATATATAAATTTATGCTCCACGTTGAAAGTACTAGGTTCAGTTGAACCCGGCACTCGGTTGCTGCATCCGCCCCTGATTCTGATTCCTTCAATCAAGAGGAATCCAATATCCCTTCCATAGAGACTGAGGGAAAATGGAAACATTAACAACCCTAATCAAGCTAATATGATGTTTTAACCAATGAATTTTATTATTTGGAACATAAGAGGTGGTAATAATGATGCCTTTAGAAGAAACTTTAGGGAAATGATCGACACACACAACCCTAGTGTAGTCACCTTAGTGGAGACTCGTATGGAAAACTATATTTCTCTCGTCAACAATTTTCCTTTTACCCAAATGATTGAGGTCCCAGCAGAGGGACATTCTGGAGGGATGGTGATATAGTGGAAATCAGCTATTGTCACAATGAAGGATTTTGTGAGAAAGAATCAAGAGATCCATGCAAATATCGAGGTACGTCCGATAAATATTACTTGGCTTTTTCTTCTATATATGCTAGCACTAAGGTATCAAATAAAAATAATCTTATGAGTAACATTGAAAGTATCTATGCAAACTACAAAGGACCATGGCTTCTAGGAGGTGATTTTAAAGACACCTTCTGCAGGGATGATAAGTTTTGAGGTAGCAAAATAAATTGTAGATGTAGCTCACATTTGTGGACTAGTGTTAATAACTGTAATTTATTAGATCTTGGTTTTAAAGGATGTAAATACACTTGGTTTAACCATCGTAGGAAACAAATAATCATGAAAAGACTTGATAGAATTTTGTTAATGACAAATGGATGAACATTTTCCCTAAGGCACTTGTACTCAATCTCCCAAAGACCTACTCAGACCACAACCCTTTGTTACTCCAACTATTTTTCCTAAAAATATATGGCACAATGATAAACCTTTTAGACTAGAATATATTTGGTGTAGGCACTCCGACTTTGCTAATATAGTTCGGGCTAGTTGGCAAACAAATGAACTCAATAAATCTCAAAAGCTTTAAAAGAAAAAAAAATTCCTTGGAAAACAATACTTTTGGAGATATTTTAAGAAGAAAAAAGACTGTTGGCTCGTCTACATGGCATTCAAACTTCCCCCAACTATGATGCTATTCATTCTTAATGAATCTTGAAGTAACCCTCCAACAAGAGTATAATGCTATCTTTAAAATGGAAGAAGATTTCTGGAAACTTCGTTCACGAATATCTTGGTGTAATGAAGGGGATGCTAATACTAAATTCTTCCATATTATGGCTTCTAATAGAAAACGTATTAACTCAATAATGTACTTTAAGGATGATAATGGTAACTGGATCACTGATGCTAAATCTATTCTAGATCATACCTTCAATATTTTTGAAAATTCCTACATGACTTCTAAAACTGTAAGTAGGATGTTTTTTTTAATAACCAAGACAACAATATTCCTGTAATTGATCTGTATATCCTTGATAGGTCTCTAGGTAAAGAAGAAATTACTAATGCAATTTTTTTAAAACCCTTCAAGGCACTTAGCCCGGATGGAAGTCATCCTTTTTTTACCGAAGGTATTGGAACATAGTTGGTGATCCTATTATTAAGTTCTGTCACAAGGTTTTTGAATCTCAATCCCTCCCAGTGGGTACTAATAATACTTACTTATGCCTTATACCCAAAATTCACAATGCTGCTGACCTAAAAAACTTTAGACCTATTGGTCTCTGTTATATGGCTCATATGATAATTACCAAAATTATTGCCAATAGACTAAAACAATTCCTCCCTAGTCTAATTAGCCCAACACAATCTAGTTTTATAAAAAAAATAGGAGAACTAACGATAATTAATGCTATTGTTATTCAAGAACTGATCAATAATATGCACACCTCTAATAGCTCTAAATATGATATGTTATTGAAAATTGACATTGAGAAGGCTTTTGATAAGTTGGAATGGGATTATATCCATAAAGCTCTTATATTCTTCAAATTTTCGCAAAAAATTGCAAAACTCGTTATGCATTGCATTTGCACAAGTCAGGTTAGAATCTTTGTTAATGGAACCAAGACCAAGTACTTTAGCCCTAGTAGAGGAATTCGCTAAGGTGATCCTATAACTCCATACATATTTATACTATATATGGAACTTATTCTAGGCTAATAGAAAATCAAATAGATACCATGCTCTGGGATCCGGTTAAAATTAGCCCTAGGGGACCATCCTTCTCCCATCTATTCTTTGCGGATGATCTAACTCTAATTGGCAAAGCTAATCAAAAAATGGGTAATTGTATTAAGCGTTGCCTAAATTTGTTTGTGAAAGAAACTGGTATGTCTATTAACTATGCTAAATCGAGACTTGTCTTCTCAAAAAAATGTCCAAAAGACATTACTTCTTACTTTGCAAACTTATTCAATATGAAATTAAGTTTTGAGTTTAGAAAATACCTTGGTTTCCCCATTTCAAATCTCAAACCAAAAACCAAGGACTTCTAATTTGTCATTGATAAAATGCATACTAAATTCTCACTATGGAAATCTAATCTTCTATATATAGCTGGAAAAACTACTTTAGCAACCTTCACTCTTAGTGCCATACCCTCTTCTGTAATGCAATACACAATGCTCCCTACAAAAATCTTGAGCCAAATAGATAAAATTCAGAGAGATTTCATATGGGGTACCACTAATATTAAGAAAAAACTTCACTTAGTGAATTGGAAGACTGTCACAAAGGATAAATTAGAAGGATGGTTAGGAGTCCGCTCAGCTTTCAAAAAAAAATATGGTCTTACTAACAAGCCTAAGTTGGAGACTTCTTAATTATCCTAACAATCCTTGGACCCAACTAATTGTCAGTAAATATGCCTATAAAAAACCCTCTATAGATTCTTCATTTATTTGGGTAGCTCTAGCTAGTGAAAGATTGGAAAATATTAATGCAAGGAACCTTGTGGCACCTTTGTAGGAATTCTAATATTAATGTTTGGATGTCCAGATGGATCCATAATGCCCCTAGCCTTAAAAATAGTATAGAAGGCCCTCTCCATCTATCGGATTATAACATCTCTCTTCAACAGCTGATAAATGGTAATAACTGGGATTTATCAAAAATATCATTTGTTCTCACCAACCCCTTAATCAAAAATATTAAAGCCACTCCAATACCTAGCCACACGAATGGTAAAGATCAAATGACTTGGGAAATGAGTAGCAGTTGATTGTTTACCTCTAAGTCGTATTATAAGCTTTTACAAGAAAACTACTCGACTAATCGGGAAAATAAGCCTGATTATAAATGGATTTGGAATCTCCAATGCCCTAATAAAATTAAGTTCTTTATTTGGCAGTGTATGCATAACAAAATATCATATAGAGCCTACCTCCACCATATTGGAATTAATATTGATTCCAATTGCCCCATTTACAAAAAAGGGCCTGAATATGCCATTCATATCTTCATTAGGTGTCCAACAGCTACCCGTTTCTGGTTAAAACTTGGTCTAACTCTGAGACAAAGTGAGGAGAAACTTACTGGCTAATTACCCTAAAAAACTCTAACCTACATGGCAGTGATCATCATAATCAATGGGTTAATATTTTTCCTTTTGCGATTTTGAACCTCTGGAAAAATAGAAATAATAATAATATGAACAATCTTGATCTGGATCTTAATGCGAATATGGTTCTCTATCAATCATGGGAATATTCTTTTTTCACTGAAAAAATCCTCTCCAACAATTAAAAATCAAAATTGACATTCATTGGTCGACACCCCCTCTAAACACTATCGAGCTTAACATTGATGGTACTTTCTTAAAGGCAAAGTTGCATGCAGGCATAGGAGGAGTCTTTCGTAGTAGCAATGACAACTGGATTATAGGATATTACAAATCTTGTTATGCAACATGCCCTTTGCAAGCAGAGTTACTAGCACTGGAGCAGGGACTAAAAATAGCTTTGGATATGTCATTCCCTACACTGGAAATTGAATCAGATTCCTTAGACATAATAAAAATGATTATTGAAGACAATGCCCTCACTAACAATATATTACCACTACAATAAAAGTGATTTTTAGCTGCGAAATTATTAGCCACGACGTAAAATTCGTCACTAATTGTTAATATTTCGTGACAAAAATTATATTTCGTCTTTAAATACACGAGCCACATATTTTTAGTGACGAAATACAAAATTTTGTAGCAAAGTTTTGTTCACTAATGTTTTACACCAAAAATTGAGTTGGCGCCAATTATTCAGTAATATTAGCCACGAATTTGAATTTATTAGCGACACATTATTTTGTCACTAATGATGAACCCATTTAGTGACAAAGCATTATTTGTCTTAAAATTAATTAAATTTTGGACACGAAAAAATTTCTGTCACAAAAGATGTGTTTCTACAATAGTGACTTGTAGTTAAACAAGGCAACATTTAGCCACAAAATTTTATATTTATTTGTGACCTTAACTTTTATCACTAGTGGTGCAAATAATTAGTGACCATTATAATTGTCTCTATTGAACCTACAATTTAATCACAATTTTTTTTAACAAAATATACCATTTTTAATTTGCTACGGCAAAAAATTTGTAGTTGAAATATGAAATTATTGGCTACGTATAATTACTTTAAGATTAATTGAAGTTGAAATTGAAATAATCATCTTTGAAACTTATCAAGTTCGAAAAACTAGAACCGCATCTTTAGTTATGTTAGAAATTTTAGGGATATTTTTCTAGCACAATTTAATTTCTTGTTAAAAAGTATCAAGTTTATTTAATTTCAAGTAAGACACGAATCATTAATTTGGTTCTTTAAAAAAAAATTGTCGTGAATTTGCCTTAAGTTTCAAATTATAATTCCTTTAATTTAGTGTTGTCTTACTTAATGTGATGACCTAAAGTGTCATCTTTCGTTTTAAAATCCAATTCGTATTACCAGACCTTTAAAACCTTAATTTTGTTTTCCTCGATTTGCATGCACAGTCCGGACGAGCTTCCGAAAAGCTTTTGTGTGAAAAATTTAAGAAATAATAATTTTTGGCTTAAAAAGATGATTTTAGTTGATTTCGGTCAATATTTTGGGTAAACGGATCCGAACCCGTGTCCCAACGGTCCCGAAGGGTCCGTAGTAAAATATGGGACTTGAGCATATGCCCGGAATCGAATTCCGAGGTCCCTAGCCCGAGAAATAAATTTTTGAAGAAAATTATTTAATTGAAAATATAATAGTTTATGGAAATTGAATAGTGTTGGAACTTGATGGTATTGGGCCCGTATTTTGATTCCGGAATGCAGTACATGTCTGTTATAATTTAGTAAAAAAATATTACATTATTTAGAATTTTAGTAAACTACAAATGAGAAAACTATACATTAGAAGAGAATGTACGAAAAGAGAGGGATAAAGATAATTTTATGATATTTATATTTTGAATTAATTAAAAAATAAAAGATAAATAAATAACACTTAAAAATTTATTGATTAATTTGTACCATTAAAGAATTTTAACTGTATAACATAAATTTTAAGAAAACATATTTTCAGAGTAAGAAAATATATATGTATGTTATATTAAAAGAGAAGTAGTATCAAAATGTTAAGCCAATTCACAAGCTAATAAAAAGTCACATTTGTAAATGTGTAGTACTAATTACTTGTTAATTTAATAAAGAACAAATAATTATCTTTAATTATCTCTGCTATGGCTACGAATTAATCATCTTTTTAATTAATTAGTTTAACAGTACGCTTCCAATTATTATTTTTCTTAATCCTAAAACTTTTTCTTGAAACACTTTTCCATTGTACATTTTCATTTGAATTCGTCAAAAATAAATTAATTTTTTCTTAATTAGTTATAAATCTACCGTTTCTTAAATAATTGAAATTTTTGTATTATATGCCTAGAAATTAAATTTTACTTCTCCTTTGATGTTATATTAAAATTTTAATTTTTAAGATTTAATTATTAAATTTAATTATATTTAAAATTATGCTTTATTGCTTGATATTCTTTTTTTTGTAACTACATATTTTTATTTATCACCAAAGGGAGCTTTACAAAACAATAGCTAACTAACACAGTTAGCTAAAACTTTCTGATCATCCTCTATAGCAACTAGAGTCTAAAAGTATAGACTATTTCTCTAGTTTTAGTTGCTGCTCTCATACTACAAATACAAGCAATTTCTCTAGCTATTGATTCACTATTTCTATACATTTACTCAAATATTCTCATATTTCTCTCTTACCATATGCTATGAACAAATTCTGTATATATCATCTTGAATATCTGTGCAGTTCGATTCTTTCTTTTAGCTCTTCTAATAATCTCCTGTTGATGCTGCTGCCAATCACTTGCACTCATTGGTTTGCCTTGTGCCCACTGACTATGTGACATACTTCTTTAGCAAGAGTACATTCCCAGCATAGATGTTCATGGGTTTCTACTGCATTTCTGCACATGACACATTGTGTATCGATTATCATACCCCATTTTACTAACCTATCAGTGGTTAGTAATCTACCGTGTAATTGTAACCATAGGGTAAACTTTGATTTAGGTCGAGCTGCATTGTTAAACACCAAGTCTTTCCATGGTACTCCTGTTTCCTCCCCTATCAGCTGGACATATATCTGTTTTGTAATGCTCTTTTCTTTCTTGAATCTCCAGTGCATTCCTTCAAAGATTGTCCTGACTTCCATGATCTTTCTTGTCATACAGCATGCTTGTTGTGGGATTGCCATTGTTTCTATTGCTTGGCCTTTAATGCAGTATGCATGGATCTATTTTATCCATAGCTTGTCTTTTTTCTGAGCAAGATCCCAAAAATTCTTTGCTATAGCAGCTTTATTCCACTTCTGTAAATTTGCCAAGCCCAGGCCTCCAACACTCTTTGGAGCACATACTCTTTCCCATGATACTAGAGCTTTCTTACTGATGGTGTTGCAACCAGACCATACATAGCTGCGACAGTAAGCATCAATGGTTTTCAAAACTTTGGCAGGCAGAACAAAGAGTTGAGCCCAGTATGCTTGGACTCCAAATAGGACAGTCTGCACCAACTGAACTCTTCCTCCATAGGATAACTTCTTTGCAGTCCATGCTGATATCCTTGCTACTATCTTTTCAATAAGTGGTTGCCATTGCACCAGGGATCACTTCTTAGTTGATAATGGAACCCCTAGATATTTAAAAGGTAGTTCACCTTCAAGCAATCCCAATTCCTGCACCATTTTTTCTCTATCTCCTCTGCTCACACCTCCAAAATAGATTGAACTCTTACCCAGGTTTGCTTTGAGGCCTGAAGCTGCTGAGAACTGATTGAAACAGTGTTCCATAGTGACCACTGATGATAAGTCCCCTCTAGCAAATAGTAATAGATCATCAGCAAAGCATAAATGAGTGATTGCTAGCTTTGAGCATCTGGGGTGATAATGAAATTCTGCCTTCTTTGTTAGTTCCTTTAGACTCCTACTCAAGTACTCCATTGCTATAGCAAATAGAAATGGAGACATAGGATCTCCTTGTCTAAGACTTTTAGCAGCATTGAAAGGTATTGAAGGCTCCTCATTTATCAATATAGTATAACTGACTGTTTCATACATTCTAGGATCCAATTGATGAATTGATTAGGGAATCCCAACTCCACTAAGACTTGTTCCAAATATATCCATTCTACTGAATCATAAGCTTTTTGTAGGTTTATTTTGATCATGCACCTTGGTGACACATGTTTTCTTGTATAAGCTTTCACAAGTTCATGTGCTAAAATAATGTTTTCTCCAATCTTCCTCCCTGGTATGAAACCTGCTTGTGACTCACTAATTATAAAGGCAATGATTGTTTGAATCCTTGTTGTTATAATGTTTGAGATCAGCTTATACATAATAGTGCAACAAGCTATTGGTCTATATTCCTTTACTGTTCTGGGCATGTCATTATTTGACAGCTGTGTGATAGCTCTACAGTTGATGGCATTGTACATCTTCCCTGTTCTGAAAAACCCTTTTACTTCTACACTCACCTATTCTTTAATAATTCCCCATGCTTTCCTAATATTTTTGAATTTTAACTTTATCTATTAAGATTTAAGTTATGTGATATTTTAGATATTTATAATTTTTATCATTATAACTCAAAAACGCTTTCTGATTTGAAATTCTAATACATATTATCATTTTACACTTTATACCATTTTTTCTTCTTTTGTTTCTTTATCGTTATTGATTTATTTGTTGCTCCGTATGATTGCAATATTATGTGAATTTTTATTAGTTTGTTTTTATATTTAATGTCCTTGCTTATTACCTCCTTTAATATAACATAGATAATATATATATATATTACTACCCCTAACAAAGTTGATTATTAATTTAATACTCTTTTACTTGAAATTAATTCATTGTTCAATATCTTTTTTTTTTGACTTTATCTATATACAAAATCTCGAAATAATATAATCTAATAAGAATATTAAAGATTGTATATTTTAGCTTTTAATTTTTTTAGCATTCCAAATTATCTATTCAGATCTATAATTACACTTGACTTGACCTCATGATTCACTATCACTCTTTTAATATAATATATGAAGTTATATTATGTGTGGGTAACTTCTGGGAACGAATTCACCGCTGTACGGCTGACCGGCGATTACTAGCGATTCCGGCTTCCTGCAATCCGAATTGAGGACGGGTTTTTGGGGTTAGCTCACCCTCGTGGGATCGCGACCCTTTTTTGGGGTTAGCTCACCCTCGTGGGATCGCGACCCTTTGTCCCGGCCATTGTAGCACATGTGTCGCTCAGGGCATAAGGGGCATGATGACTTGAGGATGAAATTTAAAATAAAAAGGTTTCAACATAAATAATTTTCAATATATAAAAATATTATTTTAGTAAAAAAAAGTTAATTATTTAAATTTTAATAATTAAATTATATAAAATTTATTATTTTCACGATATGCAATGGGATAAATTTTAGATCAAATTCAAAAGTCTTAGAATTTTTATTATTATTATTATTGTCAATTAATGATGATTAGAGAAAAATAAATGAAACTAAAAGAAGTGATAAACATCCAAATTTTAATTTGAATAGAGTTAAAGGCTACTATAATCTTAACACATAGCTTCAGTTTTTTTTACCTTTCCTTCAAAATAATAAAAATTATAACTGTTTCCATTTAAAATTGTAGTAAGAGTTTATTGAGTGTGAAACTTTAAATATCCAATATTATTTTTTTTATTTTAAAGAAACTACTCCACAATTAGAACTAACATTTTTTAATTTTTAATTTTTGTTTTTTATTTTAAAATAATTCAACTTCCAGTGTTTTTTTTCACAATACGTCAATTTTCTAAATTTATCAATAGTATCTTTGTGTATTATTTATTAATTTATTTTATTGTTATAAATTAATTTCAAAGTTAAAATATCCTAGTATTATCTCTATTTTCATCTTTGTACACTTTTCCTTCTGTAATATTACAATTAGTTTTTTTCACTTTGAATTTTACATATAATTTAAATACTATCATATTTAAATTATAATTCTAAATTTTTTAAAAATATAGACAGATAAGTAATTTTACTATTTTGTCATAAATTTACTTATATTTTTAATAATTATTATTTTTGCATTATTTGCCATAAGCAAATGAACTTTTATTTTATCTCAACTCAAATATTTCTATCTGTAAATTTGAAATAATATTTGATCTTTAAATTCAATGTAAAACTATTTTCTAATATATTTTTAGTATTTTATAGATATAGATTACCATATTAGGAAGAAACTATTCCTCAATTTGAATTGGTGATTTTTTTCTTATTATTACTTTCGTTTTTTATTTTAGAATGATTTTTAAACTCAAATTTATTAACTCAAAGATAGTAACTAATTATTAACAACACATAATGCATAATTTAAATTAAAAAATTAATTATTACATAACCTAACTTTGTCCCAAATTGCTAAGTGGTCAATTGTGAGATTGCCACTTGGCTTAATATGGAGGCTTTTTTCTCTTCTTTTAATAATATATATTGATATTGATATGGATTTTTTTCATTATTGATAGTTTTTTTGTCAACTTTCGGTTTTCATTTTTTTCAAAATTGTACGAAAAAAATAGCGGCAAGTTTCCCTCCTTTTCTTTTTTGTGTTCCCAATCACCTCTTTTTAATAAGAACTGACGCCTCCTCATTTCTCAATTCTCCCTCTTTTCTCTCCCAACACTTTGTGATATTCATCTCCCTAATCAAATTATTGCACCACTTAGATCTATATTACCTACCTCCATTAATTTATCATTTCTTTCTCTTTCACACATACAAATCCTTTATATTCTGTAATGTTTAATTTTCTTCGAATTCTTTTGTTGATTTAATAACATAAAAGATCAAATCTGCGTGATGGGCGTTTTAAGACGCAAAGCCTCTTCTGGCGCCTCCTTTGCGTTGGTACAAATCCTCAATCTAAGTTAAAAAATATTAATTATTCTTCAATTTTTTTCTGTTGCATCTCTCATACGAAATATCTTTTTCTTTCAATTATAGGGCAATAAAAATTTGGGTTTCTCCAGATGATATATTATGTGTACGTATTCGTGGGTTCTTATTGATTTAATTCTATTGCAGAGGTATGAAGAAATTTGTTTATTATTCATTATTTTTTGAGTGATTAGTTAATCTTAATTTCATATCTCTGTCTTAATTCTTGTGGTTATTTGGAGTCAAAGAAGAATTAAATATTTACCGTCTAACTTTGACTAAGTACCTTTCTACCGGCTAGTGCTAATTTGTCGTTCTATTATTTTCTTCACAAATTAAAATATGATATGACTAATGTTTGAAAATATGTTTTTTGCTAAATTATGTTATCAAATGTACTAAAATTATTTTTTTCTTCCACAGGTACATGAAAGTTTAAATTTATTCAAGAGCAAAGTTACAAGACAAGTGATTACATTAGCGTTTGAGGAAGCAGCATATTTTTTTTTCCGTAGTTTATTACTAAATTATTGTATTTCTATTTGACCTCATGTTGTTGAATGAATTTTAATTATTGTTGTGTTTTATATTAAGGAGTTTGTAATGAGATATTATCTCAATATAGTACTAGTTCTTAATTATGTGATCATGGGTGAGAATTTTGTTGTTACCTTCCATGTTTTATTATGTTATTTTCATTTAGTAAATGATAAATTCTTGAATTAATGGGAAATTATTATACATAGTACAACTACAGATTTTGACGTCATCAAATGTTCATCATAAATTGACCACATTTAGTGACAAAAATATTTCGTGTCCGAGAATTATCTATTTACGGTTCATGATAATTTTAACTAGCATTGTAAAAAAAATAAAAATTGGCGACGATATAATAGTTTTCAACTACAAATTGTAAATTATTTTTGCAAAAGCAAAGTTGTCACTAATTTATATATTTGGGGACGAAATATTTTTTGTACATAAAATGTAGTTTTTAGTGACGAAATAACATTAATTTAACTACGAAATACACATAACTTTAGAGACAATCAACGTCATCACTAATTAAACTAAATATTTAGTGACAAGATAGTTTCGTCGGCATTGATAATTTTTTTAGTGACAAAATACATTAGCGACAAATATTTTATACTTTTTTTGACAAACAAATTCATCACATATACTAGGCATTTGGTGATGAAAAAGAATTTCTGTCACTAATACAACTTGATTTAGCGACGAACCACAAAATTGCCTCTGTGTACTTTTAGTGACGGTGTTTTCGGGACGAAAGATTGACAAATTATTTTTTGTCGCAAAAGATTTTTTGTGATGAAATATGACTTTTAAGTGACAAAATGATTCGTCATTGACAATCAAATTTGTTGTAGTGTACTCAACTGCAGGTCATTGATACACCAACTGAAAATCCGAATGATCAGGCACAACTTTAATTTAGGGAAGGCAATGGTGGTGGATCGTCTAGCTAAGGAAACAATCAAATATTTCAACCCCGATAAATGTTATCACCTTGCTCGTCTACCTCTTTTTGTTGAAGCTATTTTGTAAAAGGACATGCAAGGTCTTTGTTTTGGATCTAAACTATTAAGTACTAGTATCTGTAATAGTCTAGTTGCTTTAAACAATAGTAATGCCCTAAGGGACTATGTAGTGACTATGTAAGTCTTTTGTTATTATTAATATATGCTTCCTTAACGTTAAAAAAAAACTTTTTCTATATTACTGATCACATTACAACTCGGGACATTTCTAGTAAAATTTGTCCCTTTAAAATCTCGTACATATTAATTCAGAAAAAGATACATAAACAAAATATATACCCAGAAAATTGAATATTAAATTAAAAACTAGACCATATTCCAGTTTTATTCAGCAATTCGGTAGTTCTTTAATGAATACTTAAAATTTTGTCCAATAAAACCAAACTTTATAGTATCATGCTGGATAGCATGGAATCAGCTAGGCCATTTACATTGGCAACGCAAGATGGACAACCATTATTTTCCCTAAGCCATGTTCTAATACAATTGATATGAAACATATGCGAACATAGCATCCCTGTTACTTTCAAATTACCAACAAGCTCATTTTTGCAAAGCAAGCAATTCCCATCACTAGAATTAGTTGATATGATAACGCCATTGTTATTACTTCCCATCTGAACGTACCGATAAAGCAATATAACCTTAACAGTTAGTTGCAGTGTTGGTCGACCATCGACCAGCACCAAGCAATAATCTCTAGAATTTTGTGTCATCGCGTTCAGTTCATCGAATATCTTTTTGCAGTTAATATCTGAAGCATGCCAATTCTTTAGCACCTGCAATATGAACATTAGCTAAGTATATAATCACGATATTTCATTTTTTTGAAATCCCTCCCCTCCATTTTGTAATGACGTAGTATAATTTATACAAGACTCATAAGGTATATTATTAGTAAAACGTGAATTTCAAATTAAATTATTAATTTTTAAATATAAAAAAGTGGCATTCTTTTTGAAAAGGACTAATAAGTAAATAGAGCTACATAAAATGAAATCAAAGGGAGTATATACATTTTGAACCAAAGGGAAAATTCTAAAAAAATCTTTAGCACCTTGAAAATGGTTTCACGAGCCTCTTCTTTGTTAGCAAAATCATGGGTTTCCAGGGTCATACTGGTTGAGATTTTTGGGCTTTTTACTACCATTGCAGGGTCTGGTGGTAGCCTTAGATTCACGTTCCAATTATGATAGGTTGTGCAAAAGAAGTTGATTTGAATGAATTTTGGTGCATAAGAAGAATTGACAAAACCAAGTCTGCGACTGGGTTTTTCAAGTTGGTAACCAAATCTGGAGTTTTGGTAAACGTAAACCTGCATTCTGGTTTTAGATACTACTATATTTCTAAACCTTCTTTTTTTTTTTTTCAATTGTAATAATAAACACATATATTTAACTAAGCTATATATAGTTTTTTTGGTCTAACTTCCAATTATAATTCATATGTGGTTGTGATGTGGCCTAACAACTACTTGCCATAAATTTGTTGCTTTATTATGTCTCATTTTTAATTTGTTGCCTTATTTTAACTAACTACTCTTAATTAGTTACCAAAGTATTAAATATGAATCTAGCTAAAATATAAGAAATCAGATCATAATAAAGATCACAATAGTTGGTTAGTAGAATCATCGTGGGTTAGGATATAGATGCCACTAAGTTATACTGCTTTCTTTTTTTGTTCTATTTTTTTGGATGTTGTACGGTAGGCTATATCAATCAGCATAAAACTAGCCAATCCATGATGTTTTAGACTCGTGAATAAGGGAAAGAGGTAGCAAAAAAGAGACAAATGTCTCAGATGACAACTAAATTGCAGATATAACATGTTCTCATACCCTATATCTGTATACTGATACTTATAGTATAAACAAGTGGAATTAAGTCAATATTTCAGTTAAACTGATAACTTTACTCAAAAAGATATTGTAGCACTATAATGTCAAGAAAGTCAAGTTTGTGCATTGAAAAATTTTCGTAGTTTTTTAAAATGAAACAATGTTTTACATATAGAAGAATCGTCTTTAGATGTCACTCTCCGAAAGAGTTCTTAAAAGCAATTTATTAGTCTTCTTAAAAGAGCACCACTTTTCTCTTGATGCATAAAAACTTTCTAAGCTAAAGTTGGTAACATTCTGAAAAATAATTTGAATTTAAGTGCCCGTGCTGTATCCTTTCATTTCCATGTGAGTTTTCTTTTTCATTTGAAACTCGCAATTTGTAAGGTTATATGACATGAGTTAATCTCACATTCGAGTCTGTTTAGAAAACTAAAAACTTGAATAAAGAGGAAATCGGAAAATAGATTTTACTAATATCCACTAATAGTGTTGTGATGAAATTTTAATTTACGCTATTAGTTCAATTTAACCTTAACTAGATACATCGAATTGGGATTATTCTTGTATGTAAATTTTTCTATCCCGAAAGCTTTCGTTTATTCAAAGGGTTTCTTATTAGAAACTTTTTTTTTGGGACTCACAACTAAGTGTTGGTTGGAGCGGCAAGATGATATTAAGTATATAAATTAATTAACAAAGACTAAGAATATAATAAATTGCAAGATAGAGGAAAATGAATGTGATGACCCACAAGGTCATCACTTGTTTTAAAATAAAATTCCGTATTCTGAGGCCTTGAAAACCTTATTTAGAGTCACTCCGATTTGCGTGTGCAGTCCGGGCGCGTAGCCGGAAAGCTTAACTATGATAATCTGTGAAAAATGATAAGTTTTGACTATAAAATGAGCTAATTTGACTTTGGTCAACGTTAAGGAAAATATGGGACTTGAATGTATGCCCGGAATCGAATTCCGAGGTCCCAAACCCGAGAAATGAAATTTTAAAGGAAATTATTTTCCGGAATTGTTTAAAGAAATTTGAAATAAAATTTGATTAGAACATGATGGTATCGGGCCCGTATTTTGGTTCCGACGCCCGATACAGGTTTTATATATGATTTAAGACTTTTCTGTGGAATTTGGTGAAAAACGGATGTCATATGACGTGATTCAGACTTAAATCGCAAAATTTATGTTTAAAGAAGTTTTGAGAAAATTCCATTAATCTCGAGACTTAATTTGATGTTCATGAGGTTATTTTGATGATTTGATTACACGAATAGGTCCATATGATGTTTTTGAGTTAATATGCATACTTGGTTTGTAGTTCCGAGGGCTCAGGTGAGTTTCGGGTAGGTTCAGGATGTTTTAGACATAAAACCAGAAGTTGCAGGTCTCTGAACCCGCCAGTACGGTCCGCACAAAAACATGTGCGACCGCGGAAGGGGGCCAGTGCTGTCCGCAGTCGGTTTCGTACGGTGCGCGGTGGAGGCATGTGCGGCCACAGTCCATTTCGTGCGGTCCGCACAGGGCACTGGACCGCAGTACCTCAGGAAGGCCTGTGTGGTCGCAGTCCATTTTGTGCGGTCCCCAAAGGGGGTCTGAGAGGGGTATAAATAGACGAGATTTTCAGTTATTTTGCATTTTTCAAAAACCCCAAAAACATAAGAGGCGATTTTTCAAACAACATTTCTTCTCCAAATCAATTGTAAGTCATTTTTAACTACTTTTCTTCAATCATTAACATCTTTTAACATGATTTCAACTTCAAATCAATTATTTTCATGGGGGAATTGGGTATTTTGGGTAGAACCTAGGTTTTTCAAAAATTGGGGAATTAGACCTCGATTTGAGGTTCGGTTTCAAAACGAATGACATATTTGAGCTCGTGGGAGAATAGGTAATCGAGTTTTGGTTCGAATATCGGGTTTTAACCATGTGGGCCCGGGGGACGATTTTGACTTTTTAGGTAAAACTTTGGAAAACTCATTTTCATGCATTTAAATTGATTCATCTAGCGTTTGTTGATGTAATTAAGTAACTTGTGGCTAGATACGAGCGAATTGGCGGAGGAATCGAGGGGTAAAGCTATAATTGAAACTTGAGTTGTGTTCGAGACATCAAGGTAAGTGTTTGGTCTAACCTTAGCTTGAGGGATTAGGAGTTGAGTCTTATTTGCTACGTAATAATTGTTGAGTACGACATATAGGCATGGCGACGAGTATCTATACGTTGGTGTCTAGCATGACCGTGAGTCTTTAAATTTTGAAGATCTTGATTTCGCTGTATCTTTCATGCCTTGGTGATGAGTTCTAAGTGTTGTTGAAGGAATTGTAACCTTTGAACATCGAGGAGCATTGGCTCGAGTTAGATTATGAATTGTGAAAATATATGAGATGATTGAACCCTTTGGAGCATTGGCTCAAGTTATATTATGAATTGTAAAAGTACATGAGATGATTGAACCCTTTGGGGCATTGTCTCAAGTGGTAAAGTGAGTTATAAAATAAAAATTAAAGAAAAAGAAAGAGTTATTAAATTGTCCCCTTGCTGGGATATTGTTGCTTTGTTGATTATCTCCCTTGCCGGGATGTTGAGATCATTGATATTGTTCCTTTGCCGGGATTTAATTGTTTAACTGTTGTTCCCTTGCTGGGATCTCTATTACTATTTTGTTTATTCCCTTGCCCCTTTGCTTGTGATTGTTATTTGGGTGAGGAAGAGTGATAAAGCACGAAGGCTGATGTCGTGCATTGTTTGCTAATGTGAGGAAAGAGTATAAAGCGTGAAGGGTGATGGCGTGCCATGATGTACCATTCCGTACCGATTTTCATTAATTATATGGTGAGAAAAGAGAGTAAAAGCACGAAGGGTGGTGTCGTGCACATCTTTATTATATGATTGATTTGGTGAGGACGAAAGTAAAAGCACGAAGGGTGATGCCGTGCACACTTTTATTATAAAATTGCTTTGGAGAGGATGAGAGTAAAAGCATGAAGGGTGATGCCGTGCAAATTGTTGATTTCTGATTCCTTGTTTATATTCGAGTAATGTAGTTTCTTTCCTTACTTGATGCTTTCTATTCGGAATTGTTATCTCCCCATAGCATGTTTTCCCCTCCCACATTGACTGGTTATTTTCTGTACTTCTTTTCCGTTGTATATACACTTGAACTACACAAGTTTATTTGGTAGTCTTGTCCTAGCCTCGTCACTACTTCGCCGAGGGTAGCCTAGACAATTACCAGCACATGGGGTCGGTTGTGCTGATACTACACTCTACACTGTGTGCAGATCCAGGAGAAGCTTTCGAACAGTAGTTGGAGTGCTTTCTTCAGTCCACCCGGAGACCCAAGGTAGAATACAGGCGTCCGCAGGCCCTGGCGTCTCCCTCTATCTCTACTTCCTGTTTCATTCTCTCTTATTCGGAAACAGCAGGTTTTGGGTATTTGAGGTTTTAAAAGTTGTAATAGATGTAGACTTAAGATATTTAATTGTTGATTTTCGCTAAATTATTTAAAGTTCCGCTGTTATCATGTTATCGCCTTGTGTTTGTTAAAATGAAACAATATAGAAGCGTAGAAAGTAGTTAAGGTTTGGCTTGCCTAGCTCCCATTAGTAGGCGCCATCACAACCCCCGAGGTTGGGAAATCCGGGTCGTGATATCATCACATCTCTAGGTTACATAGGTCTCACAGTTCACATGCAAGCTTAGTAGAGTCTGAGGGATCGGTACAGAGACGACTGTATTTATCCCCCAAAGGCTACAGAGTTAGGAAAAACTTCATTTGTTCTTTCTCGCCGTGCGGTTTTGTTTCTCAATGCTAATTGAAATTCTACTCTATTCTTTCGCAGATGGCGACAATGTGCACTTCCTCATCCTCCACTCAGCAGCCCAAGCCCCCAGCAGTGCTCCTACGAGGGGCAAAGGGCGAGGCCAAGGCCGTGCTAGTGGCCGAGGTAGGGGCAAATCTCAGCTTCGAGCAGCATCCCCAGTGACGGAGCCTCAGGTTGATTTTGATGAAGAGGATCCGGCTCCAGCAGTTTCGGTGGGCTCAGCTCAAGTCCCAGAAGGGTTTATTTCTACCCCAGTTCTTCAGGATGCTCTGGTTCGATAAGTGGGCCTCATGGAGAGTGTCACCCGGGCAGGCTTGCTTCCTGTAGCACCAGCCATCTCTCAGGCTGGAGGAAGGGCCTAGACTCCTGCTACTCGCACTCCGGAGCAGGTAGCTCCTCAGATTCAGACTTCAGTGGTTCAGCCAGTTGGAGCAGTACTGCCGGGTGTGGTACCTCAGACCGGTGATGGAGTGGCTATGTCCGCCGATGCTTTGTGGAAACTGGATAGGTTCACCAAGCTATTTACATCTACTTTCAGCGGTACATCTATTGAGGATCCCCAGGATTATCTAGACAGTTTCCACGAGGTTCTCAGGAACATAGGTATCGTTGAGGCCAATGGGGCCGATTTTGCTACATTTCACTTGTCTGGATCCGCCAAGACTTGGTGGAGGGATTATTGCTTAGCTAGACCAGCTGGGTCGCCAGCCCTGACTTGGGAGCATTTCACACAGCTATTTCTGGAGAAGTTTCTCCCCATTACTTAGAGAGAGGCCTATCGGAGGCAGTTTGAGCGCCTCCAGCAGGGTTCCACGATGGTTACCCAGTATGATACCAGGTTCATTGACTTAGCTCGCCATGCTTTTGTCATACTTCCTACCGAGAGGGAGAGCGTGAGGAGGTTTATTGACGATCTTATTCGGCTGATTCGTCTTCAGATGGCTAGAGAGGCTGGGAGTGAGATTAATTTTTAGGAGGCGGCCAATATGGCCCGTAGAGTTGAGATGGTTCTGTCACAAGGAGGCAGTCATGGGTCAGACAAGAGGCCCCCTCATTCAGGCCGATTTAGTTGTACCTCATCCGGAGGTCGAGATTCGTATGGTAGAGGCCATCCTCCTAGGACCTTTCAGTCAGCGCTCCAGGTTTCTTTCGGTACTCCAGGTGGTCATGGTCCCCAGATGTAGTATCCCGATCAGCATTCCTACGGTGCACCACCTACTCCTATCAGTGCACCGCCGCTTTAGAGTTTTTGGGGTGGTCATTCAGGTCATCAGGGCCAGCAGTCTTAGCAGCCAAGGGCTTGTTACACGTGTGGTGAACCGGGTCACATTGCCAGGTTTTGCCCTCGAGCACCGAGTAGCTCTCAGCATCATGGTCCTCGTGCTATGGTACAAGCACCAGGTGTTCCACATCCCGCCCAGCCAGCTAGAGGTGGGTGTAGAGGTGCTAGAGGTGGAGCTCAGGCCGCCAGAGGTAGAGGCCAACCAGCTGCAGGTCGTCCCAGAGATGTAGTTCAGAGTGGTGGGGCCTAGCCCCGATGTTATGCCCTTCCATCCAGGCTCGAGGATAAGGCTTCAGATACAGTCATTATAGGTACTATTCTGGTTTGTGATAGAGATGCTTCAGTGTTATTTGATCCATAGTCTACCTACTCGTATGTGTCATCTTATTTTGCACCGTATCTAGTCATGCCTAGTGATTCATTGAGTACTCCTGTTTAAGTGTCTACACCGGTGGGTGATTCTATTGTGGTAGATCGAGTCTATCATTCTTGTATTATGGTGATTGGGGGTCTTGAGACTCGTGTGGATTTGTTGCTTCTAGACATGGTCGATTTCGATGTTATATTGAGGATGGACTGGTTATCACCTTACCACGCCATCTTGGACTGTCATGCCAAGACGGTGACCTTAGCCTTACCGGATTTGCCCCATTTAGAGTGGAGAGGCACTCTTGGTCATTCTACCAGCAGTGTTATCTCGTATGTGAAGGCCCGACATATGGTCGAGAAGGGGTGTTTGGCCTATTTGGCATATGTTCGTGATTCTAGTGCTGAGGCCCCTTCTATTGATTGTGTGCCCGTTGTTCGAGAGTTTCCTAATATTTTCCCTTTGGACCTGCCGGGTATGGCACCCGACAGGGATATTGACTTTTGCATTGATTTGGCTCTGGGTACTCAGCCCATTTCTATCCTGCCATATCGTATAGCCCCGCTGGAGTTGAAAGATTTGAAGGAACAGTTGCAAGACTTGCTTGAGAAGGGTTTCATTAGACCTAGTGTTTTGTCTTGGGGTGCGCCGGTGTTGTTTGTTAAGAAGAAGGACGGATTGATGAGAATGTGTATTGATTACTGGTAGTTGAACAAGGTTACAATCAAGAATAAGTATCCATTGCCGAGGATCGATGATTTGGTTGATCAGCTTCAGGGTGCCAAGGTGTTCTCAAAGATTGATTTGAGATCTGGCAATCATCAGTTGAGGATTAGGGCATCCGATGTCCCTAAGATAGCTTTTCGCACTTGGTACGGGCATTATGAGTTCATGGTCATGTCATTTGGGTTGACCAATGCCCCAGCAGCTTTTATGGATCTGATGAACCGAGTGTTCATGCCTTCTTTGGACTCATTCGTGATAGTCTTAATTGATGATATTTTCATATATTCCCGTAGGTGGGAGGAGCATGCGCAGCATTTTAGAGTGGTTCTTTAGACCTTGAGGGATAGCCAGTTATATGCTAAGTTCTCAAAGTGTGAGTTCTGGTAGAGTTCAGTTGCATTTCTGGGTCATGTTGTATTAGCAAAGGGTATTCAGGTTGATCCGAAGAAGATTGAGGCAGTCAAGAACTGGCCTAGACCAGCATTAGCTATAGAGATTTGGAGTGTCTTAGGATTGGCAGGCTACTATCGTCGGCTCGTGGAGGGGTTTTCATCTATCGCAGCGCCGATGACCAAGTTGACCCAGAAGGGAGCCCAGTTCAGATGGTCGGACGAGTGTAAGGCAAGCTTGCAGAAGCTCAAGACAGCTCTAACTACGGCACCGATGTTGGTTTTGCCCACAGGTTCAGGGGCCTTATACAGTCTATTGTGATGCATCTCATATTGAGCTTGGTGCAGTGTTGATGCAGGATGGAAAGGTTATTGCCTATGCTTCGCGGTAGTTGAAGATTCATGAGAAGAACTATCTGATTCATGACTCGGAGTTGGCAGCCATTGTTCACACATTGAAGATTTGGAGGCATTATCTGTATGGCATGGCATGGGAGGTGTTCACGGATCACAAGAGTCTTCAGTATTTGTTCAAGCAAAAGGAGTTGGATTTGAGACAGAGGAGGTGGTTGGAATTGTTGAAAGATTATGATACCACTATCTTGTATCATCCGGGCAAGGCCAATGTGGTGGCCGATGCGTTGAGTAGGAAGTCAGCCAATATGGGCAGTCTTGCTAATATTCCGGTTGGTGAGGGACTGCTTGCTTTGGACGTTCAGGCGTTGGCCAATCAGTTCATGAGGTTGGATATTTCTGAACCTAGTTATGTATTGGCCTGCACGGTCGCTCGTTCTTCTTTATTAGAGCGTATTCGTGGTCGGCAGTATGATGATCCCCATTTGTGTGTCCTTAGAGACCCGGTGCGGCGCGGAGGTGCCAAGCAGGTTACCTTAGATGATGATAGAGTTTTGAGATTGCAGAGTCGAGTTTGTGTGTCTAATATGGATGGGCTCTGAGAGTTGATTTTAGAGGAGGCCCATAGCTCCCGGTACTCTATTCATCCGGGCACTGCGAAGATGTATCAGGATTTGCGGCAACATATTGGTGGCGGAGAATGAAGAAGGATATGGTTGCATATATAGCTCGGTGTTTGAATTGTCAGCAAGTTAAGTACGAGCATTAGAAGCCTGGTGGTTTATTTCAGAGGATTGAGCTTCTCGTGTGGAAGTGGGAGCGGATCACTATGGATTTCGTTGTTGTACTCCCGCAGACTCGGAGGAAGTTCGACACAGTATGGGTCATTGTTGATAGGCTGACCAAGTCAGTACATTTCATTCCTGTGGCAGTCTCATATTCATCTGAGAGGTTAGCTGAGATCTATATCTAGGAGATTGTTCGTCTTCATGGTGTGCCTGTATCTATCATTTCGGACCGAGGTACGCAGTTTACCTTGCATTTCTGGAGAGCAGTTCAGCGAGAGTTGGGCACCCAAGTTGAGTTGAGTACATCATTTCATCCTAAGACGGACAGGCAGTCCGAGCGGACTATTCAGATTTTGGAGGATATGCTCCGAGCTTGTGTCATTGACTTTGGAGGCTCGTGGGATCAGTTTTTGCCTTTAGCAGAGTTAGCCTACAACAATAGTTACCAGTCGAGTATCCAGATGGCTCCTTAGGAGGCTTTAAATGGTAGGCGATGTCGATCTCCGGTTGGATGGTTTGAGCCGGGAAAGGCTCGATTGTTAGGTACGGATTTGGTTCAGGAGGATTTGGACAAGGTTAGGATTATTCAGGATGGGCTTCGTACAGCTCAGTCCAGGCAAAAGAGTTATGCAGATCGCAAGGTTTGAGATGTGGCTTTTATGGTTTGAGAGCAGGTATTGCTCCGAGTGTCGCCTATGAAGGGCGTGATGAGATTTGGGAAGAAGGGCAAGCTTAGCCTTAGGTACATCGGTCCGTTTGAGATTCTTGATCAAGTGGGAAAGGTGGCTTATAGACTTGCATTGACGCCGAGCTTATCAGTCGTGCATCCAGTGTTTCATGTGTCCATGCTCCGAAAATATCACGGCGATCTATCCCACTTATTAGATTTCAGCATTGTCCAGTTGGACAAGGACTTATCTTACGAGGAGGAGCTGGTAGCTATTCTAGACCGGCATGTTCATCAGTTGAGGTCGAAGAGTTTTCTTTCTGTTCGTGTTCAGTGGAGAGGACAGCCTCCTGAGGCATCGACCTGGGAGTCCGAGTCCGATATGCGGAGCCGTTATCCCTATCTTTTCCCCGACTCAGGTACTTCCTTCTTCTGTCCATTCGAGGACTGGGTCATCACTTGTTTTAAAATGAAATTCTGTGTTCTGATGCCTTGAAAACCTCATTTAGATTTACCTCGATTTGTGTGCATAACGCGGGCACATAACTGGAAAGCTTAACTATGATAATCTGTGAAAAAACGATAAGTTTTGATTATAAAATGAGCTAATTTGACTTCGGTCAATATTTTGGGTAAACTGACCCGGACCCATGATTTGACGATCACGGAGGGTCCATAGGAAAATATGGGACTTGGGCATATGCCCGAAATTGAATTCCGAGGTACAAATCCCCAGAAATGAATTTTTAAAGGAAATTATTTTCTGGAATTGTTTAAAGAAATTTGAAATGAAATTTGATTAGAACATGATGGTATCGGGCCCGTATTTTGGTTTCGATGCTCAATACAGGTCTTATATATGATTTAAGACGTTTCTGTGGAATATGGTAAAAAATGGATGTCATATGACGTGATTCGGACTTAAATCGCAAAATTTATGTTTAAAGAAGTTTTGAGAAAATTTCATTGATCTCGAGACTTAATTTGATGTTCATGAGATTATTTTGATGATTTGATTACACGAGTAGGTCCATATGATGTTTTTGAGTCAGTATGCACACTTGGTTTGGATTTCCAAGGGCTCGGGTGAGTTTCGGGTAGGTTCGGGATGTTTTAGACTTAAAACCAGAAGTTGCAGGTTTGAACCCGCCAGTGCGGTCCGCACAAAAACGTGTGCGAACACGAAAGGGGGCAGTGCGGTCCACGGTCGGTTTCGTGCGGTGCGCGGTGGAGATCTGTGCGGCCGCAGTCCATTTGGTACGGTCCGCACAGGGCACTGGACCGCAGTACCTTAGGAGGGCCTGTACGGCCGCAGTCCATTGTGCGGTCCGCACATGGGGTCTGAGAGGGGTATAAATAGATGAGATTTTCAGTTATTTTGCATTTTCAAAAACTCCAATAACATAAGAGACGATTTTTCAAACAACCTTTCTTCTCCAAATCAATTGTAAGTCATTTTTAACTAGTTTTCGTCAATCATTAACATCTTTTAACATGATTTCAACTTCAAATCAATTATTTTCATGAGAGAATTGAGTGTTTTGGGTAGAACCTAGGTTTTTCAAAAATTGGAGAATTGGACCTCGATTTGAGGTCCGGTTTAAAAACAAATTACATATTTGAGCTCGTGGGTAAATGGGTAATCGGGTTTTGGATCGAACCTCGGGTTTTAACCAAGTGGGCCTGAGGGGCGATTTTGACTTTCTAGGTAAAACTTTGGAAAACTCATTTTCATGCATTTAAATTAATTCATCTAGCATTTATTGATGTAATTAAGTAACTTGTGGCTAGATACGAGTGAATTGGCGGAGGAATCGAGGGGTAAAGCTATAATTGAAACTTGAGTTGTGTTCGAGGCATCAAGGTAAGTGTTTGGTCTAACCTTAGCTTAAGGGATTAGGAGTTGAGTCTTATTTGCTACGTGATAATTATTGAGTACGACGTATAGGCATGGTGACGAGTATCTATACGTTGGTGTCTAGCATGACCGTGAGTCTTTAAATTTTGAAGATCTTGTTTTCGCTGTATCTTTCATGCCTTGGTGATGAGTTCTAAGTGTTGTTGAAGGAATTGTAACCTTTGAACATCGAGGAGCATTGGCTCAAGTTAGATTATGAATTGTGAAAATATATGAGATGATTGAACCCTTTGGAGCATTGGCTCAAGTTATATTATGAATTGTGAAAGTACATGAGATGATTGAACCCTTTGGAGCATTGGCTCAAGTGGTAAAGTGAGTTATGAAATAAAATTGAAAGAAAGAGAAAGAGTTATTAAATTTTCCCCTTGCCGGGATATTGTTGCTTTGTTGATTATCTCCATTGCCGGGATGTTGAGATTATTGATGTTGTTCCCTTACCAGGATTTAATTGTTTAACTGTTGTTCCCTTGCCGGGATCTCTATTACTATTTTTTTTATTCCCTTGCCTCTTTGCTTGTGATTGTTGTTTGGGTGAGGAAGAGTGTTAAAGCACGAAGGGTGATGCCGTGCATTGTTTGCTAATGTGAGGAAAGAGTGTGAAGCACGAAGGGTGATGCCGTGCCGTACGATATACCATTCCGTACCGATTTCCATTGATTATATTGTGAGGAAAAAGAGTAAAAGCACGAAGGGTGGTACCGTACACATCTTTATCATATGATTGATTTGGTAAGGAAGAAAGTAAAAGCACGAAGGGTGATGTCGTGCATACTTTTATTATAAAATTGCTTTGGAGAGGATGAGAGTAAAAACACGAAGGGTGATGCTGTGCAAATTGTTGATTTCTGATTTCTTGTTGATATTCGAGTTATGTAGTTTCTTCACTTACTTGATGCTTTCTATTCGGAAGTGTTATCTCCCCACAGCATGTTTTCCCCTCCTACATTGACTGGTTATTTTCTGTACTTCTTTTCCGCTGTATATGCACTTGAACTGCACAGGATTATTATTTGGTAGTCTGGCCCTAGCCTCGTCACTACTTCGCCGAGGTTAGGTTAGACACTTACCAGCACATGGGGTCGGTTGTGCTGATATTACACTCTGCATTATGTGCAGATCCAGGATTAACTTTCGGAGAGTAGTTGGAGTGCTTTATTCAGTCCACCCGGAGACCCAATGTAAATTGCAGGCGTCCGCAGGCCCTGGAGTCTCCCTCTATCTCTGCTTCTTATTTCATTCTCTCTTATTCGGAAACAACGTACTGTTATTTCTTCAGACCTTGTATGTAGAAATCTTAGATAGTATGTGGCACTGTGATACCATGTTTTGGGTATTTGAGGTTTTAAAAGTTATAATAGATGTAGACTTAAGATATTTAATTTTTGACTTCCGCTAAATTATTTAAAGTTCCGCTGTTATCATGTTATCGCCTTGTGTTTGTTAAAATGAAACAATATGGAAGTGTAGCAAGTAGTTAAGATTTGGCTTGTCTAGCTCCCATTAGTAGGCGCCATCAAGACCCCCGAGGTTGGGAAATCTGGGTCGTGACAATGAAAGTTACTTATAACCTTATTTTTCAGATAACAAAGTATTGCCTTTTAGTTAATCTGATATTGTAACAAAATTTTAATCTATAAGCGTAGGGTAAATTATCAAGACCCACGTAAATGGCATGTATTGTCTGCTTTGGACCAACAGACCTCATGGATTTGTCTTCGGTTTCGCTATTATCGAAATCAAAAACGCGCATGTGAATTTGTGTTGTGCCTTATAAAGATCTTCACTTTCTTCTCTCATTTCAACGCGGACCTTATGTGACATGTGCATCTCTTATTATCTATGGCACGTATTGTTCGCTTTGGCCCAACAATCAACATACATCATGGATTTTTCTCCTTGCTACATCATCATCGAGTTCAAAAAGCGTGTACCATGCAAACTTGTATTATGCCATATAAATTTTCACGTTATTCTTTCATTTTGAAATAGGATTTGCCTAAGAAAACATATGCACCCTGTCTCTCAATCTAGCTTTATCCACGCCCCTCATCAGCCCGCCATCCACTATAGGCGTCCCCTTAATATTTTTAGATAGTAACTAGGAAATACCTAATTAAATTCTACCTTTTTTATAACAAAAAGTATAAGCCCGACCACACTTTTTAAATAACAAACAATTTTCGATATAAAATGTACACACTAATTAGTAAAGACCTATTACCCACTTTTTAGACCCATTTCCTCATCAGCCAATGACCCATTTTAATAATTGTAATGTCAGTAACCTATACGCAAGTACATTTTCTCTTAAATATGATAAGAGCTAAAAATGAAAGTATAGTGTACTATAATGATAGTTAACATAATGTTAGACTATATTTCATTTCAAAGGAACCATTGGTAGGAGTAATTAAAGGAGTTGAAATTACCTCTTACACTTAATATGGACTTCTACTCAAAGTTGTCATTATCAAAGCAAACCCAAGAGTTCTCCCAAACACTTCAGGAGGGCATACAACCACAAATTAAGGTATTAAGCCCTCTTGAAGCGGTTTGGGGACCTCTAGGGATCACCTTGACGTACAGAAAATCAGAATCAAATGAGCTTTTATCATTTTGCATCACATGAGATCTCGGCACTATTGAACTCATCATCTTATAACACATTTATTATATTTTACGAGAAGGGATGATAAACCTTGACGACTAAGAAACAATGATCAATATATCCGGCTCATTTTTCATCTATGACTACTATTATGATTTTACATATTCTAGCTAGTCCTTCACTATAGCTTTGGTATTTATAATCTCATGTTCCAAGCTTTTATTTTCCCTCATAAGGAAGAAGATAAAGGTAATGAAAGTTTCATCCGAAATTCCTTATTAAAGCATGGAGTATAATGAACCTGGTTGCAAATTTGGCCGATGTGAAGATCAGAGAAAATTTATAAAAGTGAGTGGCCATGTAATGCAGCTTACAATATGGCTTCTGCTTCTCCTATATATCATTTCCATATTCCAGAACCTATCGCTTTCATCTCCTATTTTTCTTTCTTTAATTTTCATAGTCTTGAATCCTTTTGTGTTTTGTAATACGCATGTAGGGATTAAGCTTGTAATATAATGATACTTAACACAACTCCGATGAAAGTCTCTACTCATGGGGGCCCAACAATTGAGTACATCAAGAATAAGAATGAGTCTAACTCCGATAATATGACGAGAAAATGGTGTGTGAGTCTAGCTTAACCCAAAATACTGATTTATATAGTAAGGGTTGCATAAAGATGATATAAGAAGACAATGTCTCATACCCTCAACCGATATAAGACATTCTGACTAATCTATAATACTTATAATTATGATTTATCTTTTGAAAGGAAATTTTTCTACTCCATGTAGGTGAAGTATTTTTTTTCCATAAAATTACATAATAATGCACTCCATAAGTTAACCCTGCACTATTTTAGCTCAGTTACAAGTTTGCAAATGTGTAGCCAAATATCAATAAGATCTTTTCTTTTACCATTCACTCTAATTATAACAACCTCATTTATTCCTACCTACTGCTATTGTAGCTCTCTCCTCATTTTTTACCCATAAATATTTAATTTAATTAATGAAAAAGAATCATATGCAAACAAAACTGAAAAGAAAAATTAGTTCCCCATTCAGTCAACACTCATTCGTGCCTTCTTCCATAACCAATACTTCTCTGTCTTGTTTTTAAAAAATTTGTATATCTTCAGGTTTATGCATACTTATCACAACTGCAAAACGTAAAAACAGACGCGAGAAACCTAAAATCTCATCCTCTTTAATGCTAATCTTATTAAATTTCGATTATGATTTTGTGAGAATTTTGGAGTGGGTATTATTTGAACTTATTAGAAATAGTCTAAGTAGGTTATATACAAAGTTTGAAGTTATTTGCTGGAGATTTGGACTAGTTTTATACAAGAATTGCAAGTGAAAATTGTATAAAAATTTCGTCAGCGATGCTTATACACTTTTATACAATGTTATACACTTTTATACAAAGAGGTACAGTATGTATATAGTTGTATAAAAGTGTATAAAGATGTATAATCACAGAGTGAAAATATTCTTGATACACTATGTATATAGGTGTATAAGAAGAATGCGAAGAAGAAGAAGTAGAAGAAAATGCGAGAAATTCACCAAATACCTGTAAATAATGTATCAACCTTGGATATAATAGTGTATAAGTTGTGTTTATACACTATTATATACTATTTATACAATATTATACATTATTATACAAATGAATCCTATCAATGGAGCTTCACGTGTTCTTCTTCTTCCTTGGACATCCTCTGAAATTTAACTCAAATATAACCTAAAGCTACTCCAAATCACTTGAAATTTAAGTTTTGAACTCATCTTGATGATTCCAAACAATTGAGACAATACCCATTCCAAACAACTAACAAATCGGAAAACTCAATTTCTGAAATTTAACTCAAATATAGCCTAAATCTACTCCAAATCACTTGAAATTTAAGTTTTGAACTCATCTTGATGATTCCAATCAATTGTGTCACGATCCCAAATACCGGTCGTGATGGCACCTATCACATTACTAGGCAAGCCAAGTAATCAATAACCACAACCTTCTTTCTAATAACACTAAGCCATTTTCTAACGCAAGTTTTCGATAACAAATTCATTGTAAGTGTTAAGGCAACAGAAGTGTAACGACCCGACCAATTATTTGGAATATTGCAGTCCATTTTTCCCCATTTACTACTAATTTCATGCTTTACAACTGTTATATAACTCGCCGGGGTAATTGGTTTGGGTCCGATGAGGTTTTGAAATGAATTGAGACACTCAGTCTTCAAGAAGAAAGCTTAAGTTGAGAAAATTGACGGAAGGTGAAATATGTTTAAATGACCCCAGAATGGATTTTTGATGATTCCAATAACTCCGTATGATAATTTCGGGCTTAGGAGTGTGTCCGGATACTTATTACGAGGTTCGTAGCTAAAATAGGATTGAAATGGCGAAAATAAGAAATTTAAGTTTGGAAGTTTGACCAGGGGTTGACTTTTGATACCGGGGTTGGAATCCAGTGCTTAAATTTTTTATAGCTTTGTTATTTCATTTATGACTTGTGTGCAAAATTTGAAGTCATTCCGGATTGATTTGATATGTTACGGCGCAAAATGTAGAAGTTGGAAGATTCGAAAATCCATAATTCAATTCGATGCGCAATTCGTAATTTCGGTGTTGTTTGACGTGGTTTGAAGCCTTGATTAAGTTAGTATTGTATTTTGGGACATGTTGGTATAATTGGTTAAGGTTCCGAGGGCCTCAAGTGGATTTCGAAAGGTTAACGAAATGGAAATCTGACAAAAAGGGTTGCTGGAATTTTCTGCTGCAGAAGCTGTATTGGACAACAACTGTGCAATCATGGAGCCTATTTCGGAAGCTTATATCTCAAAATACATAAGGTACCTCTAAATTTGCAAAACATAATAGTTGTAGCCCTTACATCCTAGTTTCCAGAAAGCTAAACTATTTATTATTTTGATATTTGTGCAAAAGGTTATGATCGATGGAATAAGGGTCGGTAAAGCTATTTTGAAATTTTCCAGAAATGTTTGATGCGAGGAGGCTATTTTGAAAGCTTATATCTAGAAATAAATACGGAATCTGAAACATTTCAAAACCTAAAAGTTGTAGCCATTGCATCCACGTTTCCGGAAAGCTAAACCATTAACCATTTGAATACTTGTACGAAAGTTATTATCGATTGAATAAGGGTTGGTAAAGCTGTTTTGAAATTTTCCAGAAATATTTGATGCAAGGAGGCTATTTTAGAAGCTTATATCTCGAAATACATAAAAAATCTAAAAATTTGCAAAACATGAAAATTGTAGCCCTAGTATTCTAGTTTCCAGAAAGTTAAATCATTCATCATTCCGACATTTGCACAGAAAGTTATTATAAATTTAATGAAGGCTGGGACTGCCTTTTGTTTTGGCTAGAAATAAGTGCAAGTCGCATTTCATAGATGCGACATGCCTGGAAAACAACTTATACTCGGGAATTAGCCATTTGTATTCATTTTTGACGATTGTAGAGCTCGAAAAAAGCGATTTTCAACAGATTTTTCAAGGGAAACATTTGGGGTAAGTGTTCTATATCTGAAAGTGATTATATTTCATAAATACATGGTTAGATTCATCGTATAATTCGGATTTAAATGGAAGAAATTGGAATCTTTGCAAAACTTTTCAAAAATGAAAAATTAATTTTTGGAGTCGAGTTGTTGTCGGAATTTGATAATTTTGGTATGGTTGAACTCGTATCGGAATGGGTTGTCGGAGTTTATGAGTTTCGCCGGATTCCGACTAGCGAATTTTGAGTTCAATTTCGTATTTTTAATGAAAAATGTAGAATTTCCTAGGGAATTAATTCCTATAAATGGTATTGATTGAATTGAATTATTTGTGGCTAGATTCGAGGCATTCGGAGGCCGATTTGAGAGGCAAAGGCATTGCGAAGTAGAATTTTGATCGGATTGAGGTAAGTAACAGTTATAAATCTGGTCCTGAGGGTATGCAACCCGAGACATTATGTCCTATGACTATTTTTTAAGGTGATGCACATGCTAGGTGACGAGCGTATGGGCGTACACCATAAGGATTGTGACTTAGTCTGTCCCGCGAGACTATGGAATCAATTGGCCTACTGTTTAATATATGTTCCCTCTGTTTTCATGGAAATTGATTGTACTTTTTGTTAGAAATCATGTTTAGGCCTTATGTGATCACTGTTGAGACCTGCGAGGTCGTGTACTTACTGAATTAGCTGCTAATTGTTGTTTTGTAGTCATAACATTTTTTGCTTATTATGCCTACGTCTCTTGCTGTCCATTGTTGATACATTACACTACCTATGTTTGGGTTGTTTATATAATTTTGAGAGCCCGAGAGACTGGAGAGATTTATGACTGAGTGAGGTCGAGGGCCTGATCTGTGAGGATATTTATGGGATTGGGCTGCACGCCGCAGCATGTTGTTACTAATTTATGATTGAGTGAGGCCGAGGGCCTGAGTGATTTATGCCACGAGGTGGCTTGTTATAGCATTGGCTTGAAGGAGCCCATCCGAAGTCTGTACACCCCCCCAGTGAGCACAGGTACCTACTGAGTGCGAGTGCCGAGTGCTGAGCGACTGGGAGGAATGAGTGAATGTGAGGAATGAGTGATTGTGAGGTTGGAGTGAATGGGAGGATAGAGTGACTGTTACTCTGAGAGAAAGCATTGGCTGCATTATTGTTACATTGTAGATGTCATATCAGTGTTTTGAAAATTATTGGAAAATAATATTTACTGCTCAGTCAAATTTGATATCTGGTTTATTGAGTACGTACTGATGTGACTTAAACTGTTAAATTGAAAGTATGACTCTCTTATTTGAAAGTTATTGAGATATTGAGTTGAGGCTTGCCTAGTACAACGATAGGCGCCATCACGACAGGTGAGATTTTGGGTCGTGACAAGAAGATATGCGGAAAGTCAAAAGAACAATAAACTACACATCCTCAATCTGGTGTCATGAGTCTAGAGCCTCTAATAGAAGTCTGAATACCTAATACATCAATAGTCTAGGAAATGCGGAAAAATAATAAGATAGGAGGGAGAGAACAGGGATGCGGACACCATGCAGCTACCTCGAAGTCTCCGTCAAATACTGAAACAGCTGAAAGCCCTCACTCGGCCGCTCGGGCACCTGGATCTGCATATAAGATGCAGGGAGTAACGTGAGTACGCCAACTCAGTAAGTAACTACAGTAAATAAGGTCTGAAAGCAGTGACGAGCAGTCCAAAAATACATAACTGAATAATCAACAGAATATCAGGTTATCTTTACAGTTTAAAATCCATTTTCGTTATAAGATCACATTTCCAGTTAAACATTTGAAATCAAGTACTTAGAGGTATATCAAACAGAGGCTTATTTAAAAGAAGAGTGAAATCAATGAAAACATCATAACAAGGCCTCTCGGGCAAGGAATCACTCAGAATATGGCCCCTCGGGCAGCCTCTCAGTCACTCGTGACTCGACTCTCGTCACACAGTACTCACTCTCAGCACTCGGCTCATTAGTATCTCATAATAATATAAATCATAGTAACCGATGCGGCGTGCAGCCCGATCTGTAATTTATAGTCGACTACGCTCACTAGGGGTGTACAGACACTGGAGGGGCTCCTATAGCCCAAGCGTCATATCGTTGTGGCGTGCAGCCCGATCCAATATATATATCGTTGCGATGTGCAGCCCGATCCATAATAGTATTGCTGCGGCGTGCAACCCGATCCATAACTCTCATATATATAAATATCCTCACAATTGGGTTCTCAACCACTCTCGGTCTTTAACCTCACAGCCTCTCGGGCACAACAATGGAAATTAGGGAACTCAGCCCAAACAGTCCTCACAATTGGAAGTAGAGTAATAAAACTAGTTTTAATCATTTAAGCAGGTAAAACATGACTGAGGATTTGCTTCTAGCAAGTAAAGTGAGGAAAAATAGTCAAAATGCCCCTAAGGGTTTTTACAGGTCGGCACAAGGCCCCAAACATGCCATATAGCCTATAATACAGTATAAATATCCAAAATACGGAATAACATAATATTTCCAAATTAAATACGTGGCTTAATAATCATTACGGGACGGACCAAGTCACAATCCCTACCAGTGCACGCCAAGACGCTCGTCACCTAGCATGTGTGTCACCGCGTTTATCAAAACAAGTCAAATATCGTAGTTTTGTACCCTCAGTTCCAGATTTACAATGGTTACTTACCTCGAACCGGTGAAAATACTACTCCGCGACGCCTTTGCCCCTCGAATTGGCATCCACATGCATCGAATCTATCCAAAATCAGAATGAGGACGTCAAAATATGCTAAGGGAACGAAGCCCAACCGAAAACAACCGAAAAATACCAAAAATCCCGAAATTAACAAAACCCGATCCCCCGGCCCACTTCTCGAAACTTAAAAATTTTCACATAAGTAGATTTATTATCTCCCCGCGAGTTCATACATATTAAAAGTTCTCAAATCCGACCCCAAATGGTCCTTCAAATCCCAATTCAAAAGTTCAATTTCTCAAGCCCTAGTTCTTCAATTTTAGGCTTAGTTTTCATGATTTTCTAGGTGGAATTCACATAATAATCGAGTTTTTAGTCCAAAAATCTTACCTCCCAACGATTTCCCTTGAATCCCTCTTCAATTTCCTTCAAAAATCTCCAAAAACGAGCAGCTATGGGAGAAATAAGCCCCAAAATCGCGAACAAGACGACTTTAAAACATTCTACCTAGGCCTATATTTCCTTCTTCGCGGACGCGGTCAAACCCACGCATTCGCGAAGCACAAATTCGCATTGAAAAACTTTTTCTCTATGCGAACGCGTAATGACCATCGCAAACGTGATGCTTTGTCCACCTTAACCTTCGCGAACGCGCTCACTCATCCGCGAACGCGATGAACACTGGACCTCGAACCCATTTGACCCAATTTCCTCTACGCGATCGCGAAGACCTTCTCGTGAACGCGATGCACCACTTGCTAGCCCTCCATGAATGCGAAGCCCTTCTCGCGAATGCGAAGGCTTAATTCTTGCCTTCCTCAACTGCCTCTTCGCGAACGCAAGGCTCCACTCACGAACGCGAAGGGTAAAATCCCTGCAACAGCTGAACAACATTTTCTGCAATCTTCCAAGCTCTAAAATGATCCGAATGACCACCTGAAACTCACCCGAGGCCCCCGGGACCTCAACCAAAGGCACCAATACATCCTAAAACCTCATTCAAACTTGATCCAATCATCAAAATACCTCAAACAACATCAAATCACCCAAAACACATCGGATTCGAGCCTAAGTGTCTAAAATCTTCCAAAATACGCTTTTGATAAAAAACCCAACCAAACTACGTCCGAATGACCTGAAATTTTGGACACACATCCCAAATGACACAACGAAGCTATTGCAACTTTCGGAATTCCATTCCGACCTTTATATCAAAATCTCACCTATCAACCAGAAATCGCCAAAATATCCACTTCGCCAATTCAAGCCTAATTTTGCTCCGGACCTTCAAAACCCATTCCGATCACACTCCTAAGTCATAAATCACCTCCCGAAGCTAACCGAACCATCAGAACTCACATCCGATCCCTCTAACATATAACTCAACATCCAGTTGACTTTTCCAACTTAAACCTTCTTAAAAGAGACTAAGTGTCTCAAACCTTACCAAAATCATTCCGGACTCGATCCGACCAACCCGATACCACAAAACACGGATAATGAAGTATAAAGAAGCATAAATGGGAGAAACGGAGCGGTAACTCATGAAACGACTGACCGGGTCGTCACAAATTGAGACAACACCATGCCAAACAACTAACAAATCAGAAAACTCAATTTCTGATATCGAATCTTCGAACCACCTATAATGGTGACTTTTGTTTTTCAAATCCTTAATTAACCATTGGAATCCGGAAAAGAATTGAAGGAGAATAATAATAGTAAAAAAATTTGTGGTGCAAAGGCTGACTTGGGAAGGAGAAGAAGAAGGTGGGCTAACTGGAACGAAGAAAAAAGGGAAGTGATAGGGATAGAACTGGAACGAAGAAAAAAGAGGGGAACGAAGAAAAAAGAGGCTAACTAGTGAAAAGTAATTTTCAGGTTATGTACAATCTGAGCTATACTGGGTAAAGGCTTCAAACATATGTCATTTTCTAATGAGTTGTTGTGCCAAGTGACCAGGAATGTAATTCTCCCTTTTTTTTCTCTCCTACTTTATACGACAATTTTATTACTACTATTAAAGAGTCAAAGGAATTGAAAAAGAGTCAAACAAGCTTTTCTTTGACTAAGATTTTTCTCAAAAAAAATTTAAGTCAAATTTCTTATTTAAAGTATCATAACAAAACTCACGCCAAGATATAGATATTTTAACTATTTAAATCCAAAATCTGCCCTTTTTTTTAGCCCGGAGGAGTAGATCTTTTATAATGAAATTGTCTCATGCAAAACCTTATACTATATGATTATGAAGATCTTTAGATGCGTCAGTAGGAAATATTACGTTGTGCCTTGTAAAAAAGTTCGAAGTTTTTTGTAGAAAAGTTAAAACATCGTCAGTGTAATAAAAAAAACATTATAATGTAAAAATTCCTTAATATATATGTAGCTTAAAACTTTTTTTTTTTTTGTAAACTTTTGAAAGTGATGGAAGAGATGAAAAAGGCGAGAAAGAATGAAGGACCATACTTTTACTGTTAGGACATGTACAGTATCTTATGCAAGCCTTTCACTTGGATAACAATGGAGACCCGATTCAATATTAAAACCTCAAGGAGTATATTCTGAATATTGTGACCGGATTGTACCGAGGATTTCTTGTTGCACCCTCGAGTTCAGAAAGGCCATTTACCTTTTTGGTTGGGTACATATTCAAACTTAATAGATTCAACCTTACACTGAACTCATTATACTGTTAATTATGAGTTTATATCTAACATTTGAGAAGATTTAAGTAGGCTTTTGCATATAATTATCCTCTGCGTTGAAAACTTTGAATTCAAATAAAATCCTAACTAAAAGGCTATGTCCACATTGCACCCTACCAGAATCAATTCAAAGTTCGTCGAGGTGGAAGTTGCACGTACATAATCTAATTGATTGACCATTCCTTTCCCGGATTTTTTTTTTTATTAACGTAACACGCTAGAAACTTAAGTTCCACAATGTAACTTATTCTTTGTTTGCTAAACTTCAGTCAAACATCCTTAAAATACAACTTTCTTTCTTTGTAATGGCTTTTTGTTATTAAGCATTAATACTACTCTTGTTTTTAACCAAAATAATCCTTAAAATACAACTTTCTAGATTTTTAGTTCTTTTAACATTTCTTTAGTAGTGGGTGTGTTGCAGATTAATAATAAATATGTTTCCTTTCTAATAACTTAAGCCTATTAATTAGTTGAAGTAGTCGCGGTGTCACATGAAACCGCTTTGTAGAAAACTTCTAATACATACATATAAAGAATACTTAACAAAAATATATATTAGTAGTTACCAGTGACACAGCTTAACAAGTGACAATGAGTGGTCCATTGGTTAAGCTAGTCTTTCATAGGTAAAGGTCAGGGGATCATTCATAATCATTTTCTAAGAGTAACATTTTTAAGCCTCATTGTTTGGAAATAGAATGGACGAAGCTCATTCAAAACAGTAGTGATAAATACATTCTATTTCTACAGAATTAATATTCCTAAATTGTCTTGTTTTTTTTTCCTTCAACATAGATGAAGAATAAGAAGATAGAATATTTATGTTTGTGGTGAAATTTCTTTAAATATTTATTATCGTTTATTTGTAGCTTTATGATTCCATAATCATTTTAGTTTTTAAATGTGACACCGCTTATGAAAATTTTGTGTACTCCATTGGAAGTAGTCATACACAATTTAACATGATATGAGAAGGTCATGCATTTAAGTTTTCATAGTTGCTCATTAGTGAAAATTGAAAAATTCGACGTTTATATGCGAAAAATAGTCAAATACCCACGTTAATATTCAGCAAAATTTTCGAGCGGAAATACCCAGGATTATTTTCTTATATTAAATGCATATGAACATTATCTTCCCCTATGTATTTTCCTCACTAGCCAATGTCATCGATTACATTAATTAATAATATGGGCAGCTCTGCTCTGGTTAAAAGCTTTAGCTGAAGAGTATATTAATATAAATATTTTAACATGAAAACTAAACTTCTTAAAAATCTAAAATATCCGGTTCAAAAGTTTAACATAGCCAGTCAGCCACAATGGGTTTAAGCTATGTTGCTTGGATTCTTGAAAATAGCGTCGGGTGTGTATCAGATCCTTCAAAAGTAGTGCATTTTGGAGGATCCCACACGAATACAACAACAGTTTGGAGAATCCCCGCATCATAGTTATAAGTAACTTGTACTCTTTATGAAACTTTTTAAATGTTCTTATATATCCAATCCATATCCCTAATAGAAACTACATCAACACTAAATAAATACTAACCTAAATCAGAAACAAAAGCTGCTCCTAAGCCAGAAGACGACAACAACAATAACAAACTCAGTATAATTTCACGCATGAGGTGTGAGGAGGGTAAAGTGTACTCAAACAATACCGTTACTTGCTGAAGGTAGAAAAACTGTTTCCGAAATACCCCGCTCCTGAGCTAGAATGCTATCACTAATATATGTCAATATTGTCTAAAAAGAATCATATCGTACTGAATCAAAAAGAGACGGTGGCACTTCTAAAGTAACAATTTTCTCCTAAGCTAATGTTATAGTAATTAATTGATATTTTTCATGTTCACATATTTTCGTTTCCTTTAATTCTTATACTTGCCATAAAAATATCTCATTATTGTTTATTCTTGTTCTGTTGTCTTTCTTAGGCTTTGTTAAATGTTGAAACTAGAAAGCATTTCTCAATCAATTAAAATGTTCCACCAGTACCTTGCCTCTCCATCTCTAAAGGAGAGATAGTTCTAACAAAGTACATCTTTAGCAACTTTTTTTATTTTTAATCATCTGGCAGTTTGAATCCATTAATCCAATAGATCAATGGTTTTGACACAGTTACTCATAAAAATAAAATTATTTATCCTTGTTTATCCATTTGTTTTTCTACCTATAAACTAATTACATTTCCTACCCATAGTAGGCTTTGTGGGGAATTTTTTCTTTATTCTCAATTCTTTTTTATTTCTATTCTTCTTTTTTTTTCTTTTTTTTTCTTTTTTCGTTTTCTTTTTTTTTTTTCTTTTTTCCTTTTCTAATTTCATTTAACTTTTTTATACATTCTTTTTCTCTTCATAATCTAATTTTATTTACTTTTTTCACTATTTTTTATTATTCTTTTTTTATATTATTACTAAAGAAAAATTAAATTGTATACCAATTAAATGTAGCTAATACAATAAAAAAATATTAACTAACATATGATACCAGTATAGTATATAGTTATACCGACAGCATATACAATTGTACGCAAAGAGTTAAAAAAATTAATTCAATTATTAAACTGAAATAATATCAGTTGTCAATAAAAATTTCAAAAAATTCTAAAAAGATCTAATTGTAAGAGTATACTGTTACATTATATAGCATACTATAATATATATATATATATATTTGCATTTTCAATTTGACCCTCACGCTGGGTAAAAGCTTAAAACAAATTAAAAGGGAAAAGGCAAGTGAATTTACGGGCAATAAGTATACTATTATAGTATATTGTATACTATTACAGCATATTGTTACAGTATATTGCATATTATTACAGTATATTATAACAATATATTGTATACTATAATAGTATATTGTTGCAGTATAACTATATACTCCTATAGTATATTGTATACTGTAGCGGTATACTGTTAGGTAACTGTGTTCTTCTTCGATTATTACAATATACCGTTGCAGTATATTGTAAACTATAATAGTATATTGTTGCAATATAGCTATATACTCCTACAACATATTGTATACCGTAGCAGCATACTATTAGGTAGTTGTGTTGTTCTCGATTTTCAGCTGAAAAATTCGATTTCAATCAGCTCCAAATGCTATCAAATTTCAGTATGAACTTCTAGAAGGTATTATAAGCAATATTTAATAGCACCCACTTTGAATCAAACAAAAAATCTTCAAAATAAAAATTTTAAATTCAAGAGCTTCAAGCCCAACAATAGTGAATATTCAAATACACATAAAAATTTAGATGGGGAGGATCGACATCACAAGCTAAAAAGGTTTATATTTGTAGCATTTATCTTCAGTAAAAAATTTCACTCAGAGTTCATTTAGATCATAGTTGGTTCTGAAAAATTTTGTGCTCTGACTTGTGCATTTAACTAGTTCTTTTCTTTCTTTCTTTTTTTAATTTATAAATTCTTAGTTATCCTTAATGGGAAGATTCTACTCTAACTTTCAAATCATAGCCTGCTTTTTACTTGTTCTAATCAGATTATACATATGAGTGAGAGGCTGTAACATTTTTACTTGTTCTAATCAGATTATACATATGAGTGAGAGGCTGTAACATTTATCGCAGGTTAAGGAGCTTAGGACTTCCTTGGAGCCACTATCAGGAAGCAGCTCACAGTACGAATACACTTTGGGCCGAATAGAATACAGGTGGGTAAATAGTTTGGGGCGCATGAGTAGGAGAAGTAAATAATTTAGGCCTGGACATTAAAGGGTAAATAGTTTAGAATTACTGGGTAAAAAGTGAAATTTTCTCTATAATCGCGCCGCATAAAGCCTATCTGGGGGGGGGGGGGGGGCTCTCACTATCAGAAATAAGCTAAGGATGTAAAGATCTTATTCATTCTATCACACCTCTTAGTGATAACTTTACCTGCTTAAATGTGAAGTATCATGATCAAGATAAGCTATAAAGAACAAAGAGGGAATAATTAATTTTGTGTAACAATTACGTTATCAGAATTTAATGAAAAAAATGATTTGAGACTATTTGGAGTTGGGTTTAATAAAATGCACGATGACTCATACTACTACAGTTCTATATGTTTCGTGATAGTCTAAACAAATCTTTACTCTATTAGCTTCTCCAAAAATAAAATAATTCGTAGTGAGTTTAGTAACTCGAAAAATAAAACATGTTGTTTGATACAACAAGTTCAAAGTCACTAAGAAGAAATTGAAAATAAAAATATATATATTAATTAATTGCCACAATAGATTAAAAGATAGTGATAGTGTAAAAATTCTTTACACTATCAAAATATGTAAATTAGCTCTTTTCAAAGTGAACTCGGGAGTTCCCCCAAACACTTCAGCAGGGCTTCAAACAACAATTTATGGAGAAGTAAGCCCTCATGAAGCGGTCAAGGGAACTCTAGGGAACACCCTGATAACTACTAATCTTGCACTTCTACTTGATATCTAATCTGGTTACGACAGTCCTATTTATATTGTATTTTCAAGAGAAGCAAAACCCACATAAAAAGAATTCCATGACAAATGTGAAAGTGGGGTTTGTACTGGGACAGGGCGTGACACTATTGAATCTGGCTACAAATATGGGTAATATTAAAGTTTGAGAATACATCAGAAAAAAAAGTACGTAATTCCTTTTACAAACTTTGTCCTTTCAAGTTTCATCCCATGCATATTGTATTTTAACATTTTCTTTTTTTGTGTCTTAAAGTTCAGTGATGGATTCACTTGCTAATTCTTATATACTCATTATTTTAACATGTGATATTAAATTTATACAACCTAATTAATCAGTTATCATCTTCACTTTCCTTCCTCCTTTTTTTTCCTTCCAAAATCCGCTGGAAATCTTTTGTTATATAGGCCAATAAAGTGTAAATTTTTATGAAAGTTTGATTAGGTTCCATACATCATTTTTTATGGTTGTACAAAATTTTCTTTTGAGAGGGCGGAGAATCTGTATGACCACTTGATGAATGGTCATTGTCTAGCGTTCACAATATGGCGTATGATACAGGCCAGGTTCACAACAATATAATTTTGGAAGCCAATGGATGATAAGATGCACCAATGATACAGGAGGGAAAATAAAATAAGTAAAATAGGTTTTTGTACAAAAGAATATTCAACGTTGCACATTCACTTTGGGCTAATGGATGTATATTTGTATTGAGTTAAATGTTAAACAGTGACGATTTTTTATATAACCAAGTCTACCTAAAAACAACTACAGGTAATTCACATAAATGAGATTAGTAATCTAAAAAATGAGACAGGTAACCTACTGCAAGTTAAAAGGTAAAGAGCTAAATCTCTTTGTATTTAGTCTATACTTTCAGCTCCAATGTACAACTCTAAGAAAGCCGGTTTAGTCTAAATATTGAAGTCGCCCTAATTGAAACTTTGTGAGCTAATTAGTTTCCTCTTGTCCTCCACTAATTACCATGGACTTAATTAGTCGATCTTTCAGAAGCTCAGGACTACTTTAACTACGATACCAGTATTGGTGTTGCCCATAGGTTCAGGATCTTATATGGTGTATTGTAATGTATCTCGTATTGGGCTCTGTAACAACTTGACCGTCGTTTTGAACATTTGCACTTTGCTCGGTGGTTTGAGAGCATGAGTAGCTCCGTATAATGTATTATGACTTATGTGAATCGTTGATTCTGGTTTTCAGGTTATTCGGAATTGATAGTGATTCTCAACTAGGAAGCTTTAAATTGGAAGAGTTGACCAAGTTTGAATTTTTAGTATATGACCTTGGATTGGAGTTTTCATGGTTCCATTAGCTCCGTTGGGTGATTTTGGAGTTAGGAGCATGCCCGGACTGTGAATTGGAGGTCCGTAGTTGAATTTGGCTTGAAATGGCGGAAGTTGGATTTTTGGAAAGTTTGACGGGGAGTAAACTTTTTGATATCGAATTCGGATTTTGGTTCCGGGAATTGGAATAGCTTCATTATGTCATTTGGGACTTGTATGGAAAATTTGGGGCCAATCAGACGTCGGTTGATATGTTTCGGTGCGAGTTTTGGAACTTTGAAAGTTCAAAGTTCATAGATTTTGATTTGAGGTGTGATTCATCATTTCGATGTTGATAGGTGAGATTTGACGTCTCGAGTAGGTCCGTATTATTTTATGGGATTTATCGGTATATTTGAACGGGATCCCGTGTGGCTCGGGTGAGTTCCGGAGTGTGTTTTGAGCGAGTCCGAGCATTTCGGCACTCTAATGTTATTCTGGTACTTTTGGAAGTGTGGGCCGCACATTTTGGAGTGTTGTGGAAGAAGAAAAGTTCTGAGGCACAAGAAAAAGTGTTGTCGCAGAGGGCAAAAGGCGGACCACAGAAAAAAAGTGGTGACCGCACAATTCTTCTCGCGGCCGCACTTCAGGGTGTTCTACAGGTACGTTGGTCTGACTTCGGAAGCTTATATATTTTTATCCACAAGAAATTTGGAGATGATTCAAAAATAAAAGTTGTAGTTCTTTGTGTTTAGTTTTCATAAATTTAAAAAAATCATATTTGGACATTTGTACAGAAAGTTATGGTCATTTTACTAAAGCCTAGCAGGGCAGAATTTGCTGAAGTGCGAATGCACAATTTGGATTGCGGACCTGGGATATGCGACCACACTTGAAAATGTGCGGTCAGCACTTTGGAAGGCAACTTTGGTACTATATAAACAAGGGTTAGGGTATTATTTCACATTTTGAACTTTAGGAGCTCGTTTTGTGACGATTTTTCGTGAGTTTTTCAAGAAATTCATCGGGGTAAGTGATTCTAACTCGGATTTGGTTAATATACATGAATATATAATTTTTTCATCATTTAATTAGTATTTTGAGATGAAAATTGGGGGTTTTAGACTAAAGACTCATAAAGTGAATTTCGAGTTTTGAACATCGATTCGGAGTCGGATTTGAGTGAAACCAGTATGGTTGGACTCGTAATTGAATGAGTTATTGGATTTTATGAGTTTTGTTGGGTTTCGAGGTGCGGGCCCGGATTGGACTATTGGGATGATTTTGGGATTTTGATTAAAAATTCAACGTTTATTGATGGGTTTGTTTCCTTTGGTATTATTTGATGTATTGGAGTTGATTTTGGCTAGTTTTGAGTCGTTCGGAGGTCGATATGCGCGAGATGGCATTTTTGGAGCATTGCTTGGCTTGCTCGGTATTGGAATTGGCTCATTCGTGGTAAGTAACTCTTCTGAACTTAGTGTTGAGGGTATGAAACCCCGAATTATGTGCAATGTGATTGGTGTTGAGGTGATGCACATGCTAGGTGATGGGCGTGTGGGCGTGCACCGTGTGAATTGTGACTCCGTTATTTCTGTGATACTGTGTAGTTACCTGATCTTACTTGTAACCATGAAATATTTACGTATTTGAGCTATGATCTATATTAGACACCATGTCTAGGCTATATGCTTATCCTGTTGGGACCCACTGTGGATATTTCTGCTGTTGAGTTATTTTCTTTCATTGCTTTATATACTCAGTCATACGCATTCATATCCATATCATATCTCAGTATCTATTGTTATTTATTGATACATCATATCATCATTTTCGAGCTAGTTTCATGACATTTTGAGCCCGAGAAAGAGAGAGAGAGAGAGAGAGACTGGAGAGATCGATGAATGAATGAGGTTGGGGGCCTAATTGTAAGGATATTGATACTATAGAACGTGAGTTGTCTGAGCGAATTCTAATACTGATACTATAGCACGTGAGTTGTCCGTGCGAATTCTGATATTGATACTCTGACACGTGAGTTGTCTGTGCAGATTATAGCGCTTGGGTTGTAGGAGCCCTTCTAGAGTCTGTACACACCCCTAGTAAGCGCGGTTGATTATATTGAGGGATGGATCTTGTCCGAAGCACTTATATACTTGGAGATGGATCTTCTCCACGGGCCAGATTCGCCTTCCTTGGTACTGAGTGACTGATGGTCAGTTGATGTATATATTCCGAGATGGATTTTCCCTGGGCCAGATTTGTCATATACAGTACTGAGTGGTTGAGCATGATGAATGGAAAGTCTGAGTCAGTGAGATTGAGTACTCTGAGAGTGTGAGTACATGATTCATCTCTGAGATACATGGCATTGGCATGCACACATGACGTACATGCATAGAGATGCATTTTTCCTCATGCTGTACGGTATCACGTTATTCATGACTTTTTACACACATTGATATGTGGACATAGAGAGGTATTTCACACTTGCTAATTGAGAAGAAAATGGAACATTTTATTTATTATGAAAAGGATTTTCAAAAAATTATAGTTTTCAAACTATCTCATATTTTTCGACGATTTCGGTAAAGGATTTGGGTTTTCACTGATATTCTTGAGAAGTGGAACTATTTTAGGAAAACTGTGAAAAATTTGAGCATTTTATCTCTGAGTTACTTTCTTATTTATATACTTCACATTGTTATGAATTGTTATTGGCTATTAGTGTTGGACCCGACCTTGTTCCAACTCGTCACTACTTTTAACCTAAGGTCAGATTTGTTACTTATTGAGTACAGGGGGTCAGTTGTACTCATAGTACACTTCTGCACCTTGCGTGTAGATGTTGATTGTTGTTGTTGATGTGTTCGATGGGAGCTGGATTTGAAGATGTATCTGTGTCCCTGTTGTAGCAGCCTCTTGTTCATGGTAGCCTTAGATAATAAAACTCTATTTGTACTTTTCAAACAGAAGATGTATTTACTTCATATCAACTTTGTAAATTCTATTCTTACAAGCTCATGATTTGTACTACTAGTTCTTGGAAAATGTATAAGTTTCAAATAATTTCTTCCATTTAATTATTTTATTAATTTCATTAGAAATGGATAATTGTTAATTGGCTTACCTAGCGGGTTGCTTTAGGTTCCATCACTACTAGTCGGATTTTGGGTCAGGCTCGGTGCAGTATTGATGCAAGATGGCAGGGTAATTGCATATGCGTCACGGCAGTTGAAGGTTCATGAGCAGAATTACCTTGTTCATGACCTAGAATTGGAAGTCATTGTTCATGCATTGAAGATTTGGACGCACTATCTTTATAACGTGTCATGTGAGGTATTCACGGATGATCGGAGTCTACAGTATTTGGTCAAACAAAAGGATCTCAACCTGAGGCAGAGGATGTGGTTAGAGCTATTGAAAGACTATTATATCACCATTTTGTATCATCCCGAGAAGACCAATGTGGTGGTCGATGCCTTGAGTATAAAGGAAGTGATTATGGGAAGCCCTGCATGTATTCAAGTTGGTGAGAGACCATTTGCATCAGATGCTCAGGTTTTAGCCAATCAGTTCATGAGGTTAGATGTTTCAGAGCCCAGTCGTGTTTTAGCTTGCACGGTTGCTCGGTCTTCCTTGTATTAGCGCATTAGAGAGAATCAATATGATGATCCTCATTTGCTTGTCCTTAAGAGCACGGTGCGACACGGTAGTGCCAAGCAAGTTAATGTTGGGGATGATGGGTTTTGAGGATGACGGGTCGTATTTTTGTGCCCAATTTGGATGGGCTTCGTGATTTAATTCTTGAAAAGGCTCACAGTTCCCGGTATTCAATTCATCCGGTCGTCTCTTAGCGGGTTTGACGGGCGGACTCTGTCGATTCAAAAGTTAGGACAAATTTGAATGTTTACGCCTTGAGCGAGATTTTTAGATCGAGGCGATGGCGTAACACTTCAATGATACCTTTGGATCGTCACATCCGTTCGGAGTTGAATCATTGCTGATTCGAAGTGTCGTTTGTAGTCAATGCATTATTGGTGGAGAAGGATGAAGAAGGATATAGCTGCATATGTAGCTCAATGTCTAAATTGTCAGCAAGTTAAGTACGAGCATCAGAAGCCTTGTGGTTTACTTCAGAAGTTAGAGATTCATGAGTTGAAGTAGGAGAATATCACTATAGATTTTGTGGTTGGACTACCACAGACTCAAAAGAAGTTTGATGCGGTATGGGTCATGGTGGACAGGTTGACCAAGTCGGCACATTTCATTCCAATGGCAGTTACCTATTCTTCTGAGTAGTTAGCTGAGATCGACATTCGTGAGATCATCCGTCTTCATGGTGTGCCTGTGTCTATCATTTCTGATTGAGGTACGCAGTTTACCTCGCACTTCTGGAGGGAAATACAACGTGAGTTGGGCACACAGGTTGAGTTGAGTACAAAATTTCATTCCCAAACGGACGGACAGTCCGAGCACACTATTTAGATATTAGAGGACATGTTTCGTGCTTGTATTATGGATTTTTGGGATTCTTGGGATCAATATTTGCCGCTTGCAGAGTTTTCCTACAAAAACAGCTACCAGTCGAGCATTCAGATAGCTCCCTATGAGGAATTATACGAGAGGCAATGCCGATCTCCAATTGGATGGTTCGAGTCAGGGGAGGCTCGATTGTTGAGTACAAATTTGGTACAGGATGCCTTGGATAAGGTCAAGACTATTCAAAATCAACTTCGCACAGCTCAGTCTAGGCAGAAGATTTATGCCGACTGTAGAGTTCATGATATTGCATTCATGGTTGGAGAGAGAGTATTGCTCCGCGTTTCACCCATGAAGGGTGTGATGAGGTTCGGAAAGAAGGGCAAGTTGAGCCCCAGGTATATCGGACCCTTTGAGATTCTTGAGAGTGTAGTGAGGTGGCCTACAGGCTCGTATTGCCACGTAATTTATCAGCAGTCCATCCGGTGTTACATGTGTCCATGCTATAAAAGTATCACGGCGATCCGTCCCATGTGTTAGATTTCAGCTCAGTGTAATTGGACAAGGATTTGACTTATGAGGAGGAGCCGGTGGCAATTCTAGCAAGGCAGGTCTGGCAGTTGAGGTCTAAGCGTTATCCTTCAGTTCGAGTGTAGTGGAGAGGTCAGTCGATCGAGGCAGCCACTTGGGAGTCCGAGTCGGACATGCGGAGTAGATATCCACACCTTTTCACCAATCTAGGTACCTTTCTATGTCCGTTTGAGGACGAACGTTTGTTTTAGAGGTGGACAGTGTGATTACCCGATAGGTTATTTATATTTTTAACCTCAATTTTGTGCGTTGAAACCCTACATAGTACCGTTTAGCCTTCCTCGATTTGCGTATGTAGTGTGTATTTTTTTTCGAAAAGTTTTTATGTGAAAAATTGATTAAAATGTGAAATCGTGCTTTAAAATTTATTTGAGTTGACTTTGGCCAACGTTTTGAGCAAACAGACCTGGATCAGTATTTTGATGGTCCCTGTGGGTCCATACTATGATTGGGACTTGGGCGTATGTCCCAAGCTTGAATTATCATAATTTGTTAAAAACTAGAAGTTTAAAGGTTTAAAGAAATTTTAAGTTTTACCGATGTTAGATTTTGTTGCTACCGGGTCCGGATTTTGGTCCAGAACTTGGTACAAGTTTATTACAGTATTTATGACTTGTCAGCAAAATTTGAAACAAAACGGAGTTGCTTTGACGTGATTCGAACGTCCAGTTGTTAAAATGAAAGTTCTTAAGTTTCTTTAAAAAATCCATTTGTTTTGGTGTCTGATTTATAGTCCTAAGTGTTATTTTGGTGTTTTGATTGCGCGAGCAAGTTTGTATGATATTATTACACTTGTGTGCATGCTTGGTTTGGAGCCCCAGGGGTTTGGGTGAGTTTCGAAGTGGTTTTTTACATCATAGCATATGCAAGTTTCATCTGGTGCTGGACTGCAGACTTCGCAAATGCGAGGTCTGGCTCTGTCACGACCCTAAACCCAGACCCAGTCGTAATGGCACCTCTCGTGAAAACAAGGTCAACCGACACACTTCCAATTCATTTTAAATAATTAAAATAATAAATATTAAGCCTTTAACATAATAATAATAATAATATATCCCAAAATAAGGTGAATACTACAGTTGCAGAATAGACATAGCCCGACATCGGGATGTCACCAGTCATGAGCATCTATCGTAATACCTACAAGTCTGAAAGAGTCTACATAACTATTACATAACTAAAACAGGAGAAAATAAGATAGAGGGAGAAGCACTGGGTTGCGAACGCCGAGAAGCTACCTAGTGAATCTCCGAAGTCTGCAGGAAGCTCTCAACCCTCGCAAGCAGGACCTAAAGCATCTGAATCTGCACACGGGGTGCAGGAAGTAAAGTGAGTACTCCAACTCAGTGAGTAATAATAATAAATGTAGACTGAGCAATAAAAAATCACGTAAAGGCACATCACAAGCTATAAAGAAGCATTAAAAACCAGTAAAAGCAATGAAACAGTGAAAATATGTAAAGTCACTTTAGTTCAATTTAATCTTTTTTAGAATGCTTTTTTAACAATTAAGCAAGTAAATGACAGGCAACTAGAAAATATAAACACATAAAGAACCGCCCCTCGGGCAACACATGGAACAACACCAGCTCCTCTGGCTATATCTCAAATCACAATGGTATCCACGCTCACTGGGGGTATGCAGACTCCTGGAGGGCCCCCTTACGGCCCAAGCGCAATATCAAGCTATCTCGTGGCATACTCAATAGGCTCTCGGCCTCATATCAACAAGCCACCTCGTGGCGTACAATCTCACTCCCTCGGCCTTATAATCATAATCAGTACATCCTCACAACACAGGCCCTCGGCCTTACTCAGCTAGAATCTCATAAGCCAATCGGGCAACAGTAAAACATGATGCTCAGCCCAAATTATTATTTAAAATATCATTTAATGTATTAAAACAGAGTAGACATGGCTGAGTTATGAAAACAGTAGAATATAGCATGCCTAAGTACGAGTATAAAGTCAAAAACAGTGAGGAAATATTAGTAAAAATCTCCTAAGGATCCAAATAGTTGGAACGAGGACCAAATATGGCATTCAGCCCAAAACATGATGATAGAAAACAGTTATCAATCAAATACGCAGTAAAACACTCATTCGGGATGGACTAGGTCACAATCCCCAACGGTGCACTGCCTCACGTTCGTCATCTAGCGTATGCGTCACCTCAATATAGCACAACGATGTGTAATCCGAGGTTTCATACCCTCAGGACAACATTTTAAGTCATTACTCACCTCAATCCGATCCAAACTCTAGCCCGTGACGCCTTTTCCCCTTGAATCGGCCTCAACTCGCGTCGAATCTATCCAAAATTAGAATCGCGACATCAAAATATGCTAAGGGAACGAAGCCCATGCGAAAATAATCAAGTTATAGCATAAATCCCGAAATTAACCAAAACCCGACCCCCAGGACCACGTCTCGGAATTCGATAAAATTTACATCAATAGATTTCTTATCTCCCCATGAGTTCATACATATCAAAAGTCCCAAAATCCGACAACAATTGGACCCTCAAATCCTCAAGTCTAGGTCTCCAATACCAAGCCCTAGTTTCCCCAATTTTAACCCTTAAATTTGTATAATTCTTAGGCCAAATCAATGAAATAATTCCATAGGATTGATTATTAGACTCAAAAATCTTACCTCCAGATGATATCCCTTGATTCCCTCTTCAAAATCTCCCAAAAAGCTCCAAAACGACTTGAAATGGTAAAGAATAACTCAAAAATCGCGAAGGAATACTTTTATACCTTCTGGCCCAGGGATTTCACACCTGCGGCCAAAACCTCGCTCATACAGTTCCGATGTTGCAGTCCATGAACCGCTTCTACGGTTTTCACTTAAGCCCTCAGCTTTCGCATCTGCGATACACAACCCGCACCTGTGTCATCGCAGGTGCGGTTCCTTAATCGCTTTTGCGGTTCCTGCCTCACTTGCCTTCTCCCGCTTATACGACTCCCAAACTCTCTTATGCAAGACCGCACATGCGGGACCCTAGCCGCAGGTGTGGTTATGACAGCAAATAGCACATCTTCAGCTGCCAAAACCAACTTCCAAACTTTCTGCCAACCATCAGAAATCACCCCGAGGCCCCCAGGACCTCAACCAAAAGCACACACACATCATATACCGCCATTCAAACTTATACCAATCTTCAAAACACCTCAAACAACATCGAATCCATCAAAACACATCGGATTCAAGCCTAAGTTTCCAAAATCTTCCGAATTACGCTTTCAATCAAAAAGTATACCAAACCACGTCCGAATGACCTGAAATTTAGCACACACATCCCAAATGACACAACGGAACTACTGCAACTCCCGGAATTCCATTCTGACCCCTATATTAAAATCTTACATATCAACCGGAAAACGCCAAAATTCCAATTCAAGCCTAAATCTACTCCGGACCTCTAAAACACATTCCAATTACACTCTTAAGTCCCAAATCATCTCCCGAGCCTATCCAAACCACCGAAACTCACATCCGATCCCTTTAACACATAAGTCAACATCCGGTTGACTTTTCTAACTTAAGCTTCCTCAAAAGAGACTAAGTGTCTCAAACCTTACCAAAACCTTTCCGAACCCAAGACAGCCAACCCGATCACACATAGAACCGATAAACAAAGCAATAAGAAGCAGAAATGGGGGAAATGGAGCGGTAACTCATGAAACGACCGGCCAGGTCGTTACATCCTTCCCCTCTTAAACAAATGTTCGTCCTCGAACGACTCAAGAAACATACCTGAAGCCTCAAGTAGTAATATACTCTGCATCTCCCGCGCGGTCTCCCAGGTAGCCTCCTCCACAGGCCGACCTTTCCACTACACTTTCACTGAAACTATATCCTTTGATGTCAACTTTTGAACCTGATGCCCCAAAATAGCTACTGGCTCCACATCATAAGTCAAATCACCATCTAACTGCACCATACTGAAATCCAGAACATGAGACGGATCCCCAATATACTTCTGAAGCATAGAAACATGAAATACCGGATGTAGACTCGACAAGCTAGGTGGCAAAGCAAGCTCATAAGCCATCTTCCCAATCATCCGAAGCACCTCAAAAGGCCCAATGAACCGAGGACTCAATTTACCCTTCTTCCCAAAGCTCACAACACCCTTCATGGGTGAAACCTTCAACAGAACCTTCTCACCAACCATCATTCCTGTCAGCATAACTCTTTTGTCTTGACTGCGCTATACGAAGCGTCTCCTAAATTACCTTCACCTTTTCTAAAGCGTCCTACACCAAGTATGTCCCCAATAGCCTAGCCTCACCCGGCTCAAACCAACCAATTGGAGATCTACACCACCTCCCATACAAAGCCTCATATGGAGTCATCTAAATACTCGACTGGTAGCTGTTGTTATAAGCATACTCCATAAGCGGTAGGAACTGATCCCATGACCCTCCAAAATCAATAACATAAGCACACAACATGTCCTCCAATATCTGAATAGTACGCTCGGACTGCCCGTCCGTCTGAGGGTGAAAAGTTGTGCTCAACTCAACCTGAGTACCCAACTCTCGCTGCATAGACCTCTAAAACTGCGAAGTAAACTGAGTGCCCCTATCTGAAATGATGGAAACTGGGACACCATGCAAACGAATAATCTCCCGGATATAGATGTCTGCCAACCGCTCTGAAGAATAGGTAGTACACACATGAATGAAGTGCGGACTTAGTCAGCCGATCTACAATCACCCAAATAGCATCGAACTTCTTCAAAGTTCGTAGGAGCCCAACTACAAAGTCTATGGTGATCCGCTCCCACTTCCAGTCTAGAATATCCATCTGCTGAAGCAAGCCACCCGGTCTCTGATGGTCACATTTCACCTGCTGACAATTGAGACACCAAGCTACAAATCTTACAATGTCCTTCTTCATTATCCTCCACCAATAATACTGTCTCAGATCCTGATACATCTTCGCGGCACCTGGATGAATGGAATACCGCGAGCTATGGGCCTCTTCTAGAATCAATTCTCGAAGCCCATCTACATTGAGCACACATATCCGGCCTCGCATCCTCAACACCCCATCATCATCAATAGTCACATCTCTGGCATCGTCATGCTGAACTTTGTCCTTTAGGACAAGCAAATGCGGATCATCATATTGGCGCTCTCTGATGCGATTATATAAGGAAGACCGAGAAATCACACAAGCCAATACCCGACTGGGCTCCGAAATATCTGACCTCACGAACCGATTGGCCAAGGCCTGAACATCAACTGCAAGAGGTCTCTCCCCAACTGGAATATATGCCAAACTACCCATACTCGCAACCTTTCGGCTCAAGGCATCGTCCACCATATTAGCCTTCCCTGGATGGTACAAGATAGTAATATCATAATCCTTTAGCAACTCCAACCATCTCCGCCGCCTCAAATTGAGATCCTTCTACTTGAACAAGTATTGGAGGCTACGATGATCAGTAAACACCTCACAAGACACACCATACAAGTAATGCCTCCAAATTTTCAATGCACGAACAATGGCAGCCAACTCCAAATCATGAACGGGGTAGTTCTTCTCATGGGGCTTCAACTAACGAGAAGCATAAGCAATAACTCTACCCTCCTATATCAATAGATACCCAATACCCACTCTCGAAGCATCACAATACACAGTATAAGAACTTGAAACTGATGGCAAAACTAGCACTAGAGATGTGGTCAAGGCTGTCTTGAGCTTCTGAAAGCTCTCCTCACACTCATCTGACCATACAAATGAAGCACCCTTCTGAGTCAACCTGGTCAAGGGCGATGCGATAGATGAGAATCCTTGAACAAACCGGCGATAATAGCTTGCCAAACCCAGAAAGCTGCGAATCTCTGTGGCTGAGGACAGACTGGGCCAACTCTAAACCGCCTCTATCTTTTTCAGATCAACCTGAATACCATCGCAGGACACCACATGCCCCAAGAAAGCCACTGAACTGAGCCAAAACTCACACTTGGAGAATTTTGCATAAAGCTTTTCCACCCTCAATCTCTGCAACACAACTCTCAAATGCTCTGCGTGCTCCTCCTGACTATGCGAATACACCAGAATACCATCAATGAAGACTATGACAAACGAGTCGAGATAAGGCTGGAACACGTTGTTCATCAAATGCATAAATGTTGCTGGGGCATTGGTCAGACCAAAAGATATCACCAAGAATTTATAATGACCATATCAGGTCCTAAAGTTGTCTTAAGAACATTCGAGTCCCTGATCTTCAACTGGTGATAATACGAACGAAGATCAATCTTAGAGAACACTCTCCCTCCTTGAAGTTGGTCAAATAAATCATCAATACGAGACAAAGGATACTTGTTCTTAACTATTACTTTGTTCAACTGCCTATAATCAATGCACATCCTTATAGTGGCATCCTTCTTCTTCACAAATAGAACCAGTGCACCCCAAGGCGACACACTAGGCCAAATGAACCCCTTATCAAGGAGTTCCTGAGCTGCTCCTTTAACTCCTTCAACTCTGCTGGTGCCATACGATACGGTGGAATAGAAATGGGCTGAGTGCCCAGCACTAGGTCAATACCAAAATCAATATCCCTGTCTTGTGGCATGCCCGACAGGTCTACAGGAAACACATCGGGAAACTCCCTCACAATTGAAACAGAATCAATACTGGGAGTCTCTGCACCGACATCCCTCACAAAGCCTAGATACGAAAGACAACCTTTCCCAACCATACATCGGGCCTTCAAGAATGAGATTACCCTAATGGGAACATAATCAGTCAAACCTCGCCACTCAATCCGTGGCACACCCGTTATAGCCAATGTCACTTTCTTAGCATGACAGTCTAGAATAACACGACACGGAGATAGACAATCCATGCCCAAAATAACATCGAAATCCACCATACACAATAATAAAAGATTCACTCAGGTCTTCAGACCCCCAATAGTGATCACACACGACTAGTACACACGGACTACAACAACAATATTGCCTACCGAAGTAGATACATGAACATGTGAAATAAGAGACTCACGGGCCGTAACTAAATAACGAGCAAAGTTTGATGACACATAAGAAAAAGTGGAACGAGGATCAAATAATACAGAAACATCTCTATGGCAGATTGAGAAAATACATGTAATAATAGCATCGGAAGCAATGGCATCCGGTCTAGCTAGAAGTGCATAGAAGTGGGCTTGACTTCCACCAGGTCGACCTCCCCCTCTAGGGCGACCCCTAGCTGACTGACCTCCACCCCTAGTTGGCTGGGCGGATGGTGGTGAAGTAATTGGTGCTGAAGCCGATGGTTGACTCCTTTGCTAAGATAAACCCACAAGACGATGAGGACACTGCATCTACATATGACCTATCTCTCCATACTCATAGCAACTCCCAAGTGCTAGAGACGGGGACTGAAGGGAACCTCTAGCATCGGAATGACTAGCAGATGCACCTAGCATAGAAGAGACCTAAATTGAGAGAGCACGAGACGAACTCTGAGCTGGAAGGGTACTAAGTGATGACTGGCCCCGATGAGAACTGTGATAACCATGACCCAATGATGCCCCATGATAACTTGGGCGAGCTGGCTGAGCATGCTTGAATGGATGGCCTCTGTCATGCTGAAACTGATCTCTCAAAGGAGCACCAACATAACTACCCGATCCTCGAGGCCTCTTGACCTCCCTCTCCTCTCGCTCTTGGCGACAAACTAACTCAATCTCACGAGCAATGTCTACAACCTCCTTAAAAGTTGCACCAGTGACCCTCTCTTTGGTCATAAGAATACGAAGCTGATAAGTGAGGCCATCAACAAATCTCTTAATCCTCTCTCTATCTATCGAAACCAACCAAATCGCATGGCAAGCTAACTCAGAGAACCTCATCTCATACTGTGTCACAGTTATCTCTCCCTGATGCAACCACTTGAACTGCCTGCGCAGCTCCTCTCTGCGAGACTGTGACACATACTTCTCCAAAAAAAGAATGGAGAACTGTTGCCAGGTAAGGGGTACTGCACCAACAGGCCTATGCCTCTCAAAAGCCTCCCACCAAGTGAAGGCAGCTCCAAAAAACTAAAAAGTAGTGAAAGCGACCCTGCTGGTCTCCAGAATACCCGTTGTATGAAGCATCCTCTAACACTTATCCAAGAAATCCTAGGCATCCTTGCCCTCTATACCACTGAAAGTCGGAGGCTGAAGTCTCCCAAACCTCTCCAACATGCGCTGCTCGTCCTCTGGCATGGCAGGGGCTACATAGTCCTGAGCAGCTGCAACCGGCTGGGCTGGATGTGCCCCCGGTGTCTGAAGTCCCTGCACGAACTGCTTAGGTGTGCGAGCAGCAGGAGTCTGAGTGCCTCCCCCAGCCTGAGAAATAGTTGTGGTTGTAGTAACAAAGACCGCCTGAGCTAGGCCAGTGCATACTGATAGTATCTAAGCCAAGACCTCCTAAAGACCCAGAATCACAATGGGCAGAGCTGGTGCTGCTGTAGCATCCACAACTGGGACTTGATCCTGAACTAGGGCGGTTGGTGGATCTGCAAGTGATGCCCAAGCTTCTGTGCAGGCCACACCCCTGGCCCAACCGCGACCACGACCGCGTCCTCGGCCTCTAGTGGCCACAGCTGGTGGTACTGGTTGTCATACATCCTTACCGGTAGCATGTGTCTTCACCATCTGTGAAAGAATAGAATAACAAAAGTTTAGTACTCGGATCAACAGATTCGCACGACAAGAATTTCAAGAATATGAAGTTTTTTCTAAAGGTTCTGCAGCCTCTCGAGGATAAATACAGACATCTCTGTACTGATCTGCGAGACTATACTAAAGCTGCTCATGACTCGTGAGACCTATGTAACCTAGGCTCTGATACCAACTTGTCATGACCCTAAACCCGGACCTGGTCGTGATGGCACCTCTTATGAAGACAAGGCCAGCCGACACACTTCCAATTCATTTTAAGCAATTAAAATAATAAATATTAAGCCTTTAACATAAAATCCCAAAATAAGGTGAATACTACAGTTGTGGAATAGACATAGCCCGATATCGGGGTGTCACCAGTCATGAGCATCTATCGTAAAAGCTACAAGTCTGAAAGAGTCTACACAGCTATTACATAACTAAAACAGGAGAAAATAATATAGAGGGAGAAGCACTGGGCTGCAAACACCGAGCAACTACCTAGTGAATCTCCAAAGTTTGCTGGAAGCTCTCAACTCTCGCAAGCAGGACCTGAAGTGCCTGAATCTATACACGGGGTGCAGGGAGTAAAGTGAGTACTCCAACTCATTGAGTAATAATAATAAATACAGACTGAGCAATAAGAAATCACGTAAAGGCACATCAACAGTCTATAAAGAAGTAGTAAAAGCCAGTAAAAGCAATGAAACAGTAAAAATATGTAAAGTTATTTTAGTTCAGTTTAAGCTTCTTTAGAATGCCTTTTTAACAGTTAAGCAAGTAAATGATAGGCAACTAGAAAAGATAAACACATAAAGAACAGCCCCTCAGGTACAATACCAACAGAATCAGCCCCTCGGGCAACACATGGAACAACACCAGCTCCTCTGGCTATATCTCAAATCACAATGGTACCCACGCTCACTGGGGGTATGCAGACTCCTGGAGGGCCCCCTTACAGCCCAAGCGCAATATCAAGCCATCTCGTGGCATACTCAATAGGCTCTCGGCCTCATATCAACAAGCCACCTCGTGGCGTACAATCTCACTCCCTCGGCCTTATAATCATAATCAGTACATCCTCACAACACAGGCCCTCGGCCTTACTCAGCTAGAATCTCATAAGCCACTCGGGCAACAGTAAAACATGATGCTCAACCCAAATTATCATTTAAAATATCATTTAATGTATTAAAACAGAGTAGACATGATTGAGTTATGAAAACAGTAGAATATAGCATGACTGAGTACGAGTTTAAAGTCAAAAATTGTGAGGAAATATTAGTAAAAATCCCCTAAGGATCCAAATAGTTGGCACGAGGCCCAAATATGGCATTCAGCCCAAAACATGATGATAGCAAACCGTTTTCAATCAAATATGCAGTAAAACGGTCATTTGGGATGGACTAGGTCACAATCCCCAACGGTGAAAGGCCCCACACTCGTCATCTAGCATGTATGTTACCTCAATATAGCACAAAGATGTGTAATCCGGGATTTCATACCCTCAGCACAATATTTAAAATCATTATTCACCTCAATCTGGTCCAAACTCTAGCCCGTGACGCCTTCGCCCCTTGAATCAACCTCAACTCGCATCGAATCTATCCAAAATTAGAATCATGACGTCAAAATATGCTAAGGAAACGAAGCCCATGTGAAAATTATCAAGTAATAGCATAAATCCCGAAATGAACCAAAACCCAACACTCGGGCCCACATCTCGGAATTTGATAAAATTTATATCAATAGATTTCTTATCTCCCCTCGAGTTCATACATATCAAAAGTCCCAAAATCTGACCACAAATGGCCCATCAAATCCTCAAGTCTAGGTCTCCAATACCAAGCCCTAGTTTCCCCAATTTTAACCCTTAAATGCTATTAATACTTAGGCCAAATCAGTGAAATAATACCATATGATCGATTATTAGACTCATAAATATTACCTCTAGATGATATCCCTTGATTCCATCTTCAAAAGCTCCAAGACCGACTTGAAATGGTGAAGAACAACTCAAAAATCGTGAAGGAATGCTTTTATACCTTCTGGCCCAGAGATTTCGCACCTGCAGCCAAACCCTCGCTCCTGCGGTTCGGCTTTTGCGGTCCATGAACCGCTTCTGCGGTTTTCACTTAAGCCCTCAGCTTTAGAGGTGGAGAATGTGATGTAGGGGTGGGCATCGGTCGGTTTGGTTCGGTTATGAATATTATCGATTTAGCATACCGATTATCGGTTTACAAATTTTATAAACCGATAACCAAACCTATAAGATATCGGTTATCGGGTATCGGTTAATCGGTTATCGATCATTATCGATTCGGTTATCGGTTTACTCGATAAGATAACTAAATCTAGAGTTAAGCAAAAAAGAAAAGACAACTCACCGGAGTTAAGCAAAAAAGAGAAGAATTCACATATAGCATACTAAAGACTTATGCTAGGAGTAACTAGTAAGGTCTATGAAGAATGAAGATGAAGCAACTGAAGAGTGGGATTGAGAAAGAATAGGAGAGAATGAACTGAAGCCCTAGCATTTGTATATACTTAAGGATAAAGTCATAATTTTATTAATTGTTATTGGGTTATCGGTTAACCAATTAACAAAATTGGCAAACCGAAGCCCGAACTGATAACCCAATAGTAAAAAAATTCTAAGTTGTTATCGAGCCGTTAACCCAATAACCCGATACCGATAACCCAATAAAAAATTAACGGTTTGGGTTATCAGTTTTACCCGATATATGCCCAGCCCTAATGTGATGACCCAAAAGGTCATCTCTTGTTTTAGAAGTTAAATCTGTGTTCTGAGACCTTAAAACCCTCCTTTTGTCTCAACTAAATTTCCATGCACAGTCCGGGCGTATATCCGGAAAGCCTTTATGTGAAAATTTGAGAAAAATGCTAATTTTGCCATTAAAATTGAATTTAAGTTGACTTCGGTCAACATTTTGGGTAAACGGATACGGACTAGTGATTTGATGGTTCCGGAGAGTCCGTAGAAAAATATGGGACTTGGGTGTATGCCCAGAATTGAATTCCGAGGTCCCTAGCCCAAGAAAAGAATTTTTAAAGAAAATTATTTGCTGGAAAATATAAAGACTTTTGGAAATGAATTGGTGTGTGTTATAGATGGTATCGGTCCCATATTTTGGTTCCGGAGTCCGATACAGGTTTAAAATAATGTTTAAGTCGAATCTGTGAAATTTGGTAAGAATCGGAGTTAATTTGATATAAATAAGACCCTCAGTTGTGAAAATAGTAACTTTAGGTGTTCTTGAGAATTTCATTGATTTTGATGCTAAATTCGTAGTTGTTGAAGTTATTTTGATGATTTGGTCGCACGAGCAAGCCCGTATAATATTTTTTGACTTGCGTGCATGTTTGGTTTGGAGCTCTGAGGGCTCGACTGAATTTTGGATAAGCCATAGAGTGTTTTGAGACTTAAAGGAAATAGTTGTTGTGTTGCAGATCTTCAGACTTCTCATTTGTGAAGTCTGGCTCGCAAATGCAAGCATCGCATTTGCAAAGATCCATCGCAATTGCGATCAGAGGGCAGGGAGGAGACCTTCACATTTGCTAAGTTCAATGTCGCAATTGCGACTCCAGCAGTCACCGCATTTGCGAACAATAGTTCGCATTTGCGAAGTTAGCAACCCGGGCCAAGCTTCGCATTTGCGATGCTTTCGTCGTATTTGCGAGTTCGCATTTGCGAACTTGTTATCGCAAATGTGATAACTGCGACTGTGTAAATTATATTTTAGACGGGATTTCAACTCATTCTTTCAAATTTTCAAACCCTACGCACTCATAGGTGATTTTCCAAAGAAATGTTCTTCCCCAAATCATAGGTAAACAACTTTTAAGTCATTGCTTTCAATCTACTTCATCTTTTTACAAGATTTCATCACAAAATCTAGGGATTTTCATGGGAAATTGGGTGTTTTGGGGCGAAATTTGAGAATTTCGACATTTGGGGATTTAGACCTCAATTGAGGTCGGATTTCAAAATCAATTGCATATCCGGGCTTGGGGTGAATGGGTAATCGGTTTTTGATCCGAACTTCGGGTTTTGATAAAGCGGGCCCGGGGTCGATTTTTGACTTTTTCGAAAAAATAATGGGAAAACTATATTAAGCATTGGGTTGGAGTTCTTTAGAGGTGGAGAATGTGATGACCCAAAAGGTCATCTCTTGTTTTAGAAGTTAAATCTGTGTTCTGAGACCTTAAAACCCTCCCTTTGTCTCACCTCAATTTCCGTACACAGTCCGGGCGTATATCCGGAAAGCCTTTATGTGAAAATTTGAGAAAAATATTAATTTTGCCTTTAAAATTGAATTTAAGTTGACTTCGGCCAATATTTTGGGTAAACGGATACGGACTCGGGATTTAACGGTCCCGGAGAGTCCGTAGAAAAATATGGGACTTGGGCGTATGCCCAGAATTGAATTCCGAGGTCCCTAGCCCAAGAAAAGAATTTTTAAAGAAAATTGTTTGCTGGAAAATATTAAGACTTTTGGAAATGAATTGGTGTGTGTTCTTGATGGTATCGGACCCAAATTTTGGTTCCGGAGCCTGGTACAGGTTTAAAATAATGTTTAAGTCGAATCTGTGAAATTTGGTAAGAATCGGAGTTAATTTGATATAAATCAGACCCTCAGTTGTAAAAATAACAACTTTAGGTGTTCTTGAGAATTTCATTGATTTTGATGCTAAATTCATAGTTGTTGATGTTATTTTGATGATTTGTCGCACGAGCAAGTCCGTATGATATTTTTTAACTTGCGTACATGTTTGGTTTGGAGCCCTGAGGGCTCGACAGAATTTTAGATAGGCCACGGAGTGTTTTGAGACTTAAAGAAAATAGCTATTGTGTTGCAGATCTGCAAACTTCACAGTCTGGCTCGCAAATGCGAGCATCACATTTGCGAAGATCCATCGCAATTGCGATCAGAGGGCAGGGAGGGGAACCTTCGCATTTATGAAGTTCAATGTCGCAATTGCAACTCCAGCAGTCACCACATTTGTGAACAATAGCCCAGGCCAAGCTTCGCATTTGTGATGCTTTGGTCGTATTTGCGAGTTTGCATTTGCGAACCTGTTATCGCAAATGCGATAACTGCGACTGTGTAAATTATAACTTAGACGTGATTTCAACTCATTCTTTTAAATTTTCAAACCCTAAGCTCACATAGGCGATTTTCCAAGGAAAAGTTCTTCCCCAAATCATAGGTAAATAACTTTTCACTCATTTCTTTCAATCAACTTCATCTTTTTACAAGATTTTATCACAAAAATCTAGGGATTTTCATGGGAAATTGGGTGTTTTTGGGTGAAATTTGGGAATTTTGAAATTTGGGGTTTTAGACCTCAATTGAGGTCGGATTCCAAAACTAATTGCATATCTGGGCTCGGGGATGAATGGGTAATCGAGTTTTAATCCGAATTTCGGATTTTGACCAAGCGGGCCCGGGGTTGATTGTTGACGTTTTGGAAACAATATTGGAAAAACTATAATTAAGCATTGGGTTAGAGTTCTTTAGCATTTATTGATATTATTAAGCTAATTATGACTAGATACAAGTGAATTGGAGGTGAAATCTAGAGGGAAAGCAGTATTTGAGGCTTGATTGGTGGCCGTGGAATCGAGATAAGTGTTTGGCCTAACGCTTGAGGGAATAGGTGTTGTGTCTTATTTGCTACATGTTACTGTTGTGTACGACGTATAAGTGTGGTGACGAGTATCTATACGTTGGTGTCGAGCATGCCCGTGAGTTTTAAACTGTGACCGTTGTGATCCTTATTATGTACTATTCATGCTTAACTTGATAATTATCCATGTTGATGGTATTTTCTTGGTAATTGACCATTGTTGAGTATTGGCTCAAGTTGAGATTTATTTTGCGAAGTTAACTGTTGAAACGAGATTGGTTATAGTTGATTTCCTTACAGGAATGTATTTATTTCTACTGTTGATCCCCTTGTCGGGATGTTATTGTTTCCACTATTTGGGTGAGGAAAGAGTAATAAAGCACGAAGGGTGATGCCATGCACATTCATAATTATGCATATGGTGAGGAAAGAGTGATAAAGCACGAAGGGTAATACCGTGCATATTTACATTTATATTGATGCATATGGTGAGGAAGAGAGATAAAGCACGAAGGGTGATGCCGTGCACATTCCTATTATTCATATGGTGAGGAAGAGCGATAAAGCACGAAGGGTGATACCGTGCACATTTTCATTATTTATTGCATGGTGAGGATTGAGAGTAAAAGCACGAAGGGTGATACTGTGCATTTGTTTTTCTGTTACTGTGATTATTTGATGTTATCGGTTCAAGTGCCTTAATTGTTTTGTTTCCGTTATTTCTGTGTTCCCTTATTCTGGTACCTCCCCTCGTAGCATGTTTCCCCTTCCCGTAAATTTTTGTTAGCTTCTATTATTGTTATTCTGTTAGATATTGCCTAATTGCACAGGTTTATGATGTTGGCCGTGTCCTAGCCTCGTCACTACTTCGCCGAGGTTAGGCTCGGCACTTACCAGTACATGGGATCGGTTGTACTGATTCTACACTCTGCACATTTGTGCAGATCCCGATACTGGACCATACAGACCGTAGTTCGAGGTTGCTGCTTTCAGTCCAGTGTAAACCCGAGGTAGTCCTGCAGGCGTCCGCAGGCCTTGGCGTCCCCTTCTATCCTGCTTCTTTTCTGTTTTATCTATTTCTGAGACAGATTTGTATTCCTTTGTTCAGACCACTATTTGTAGTATTCGTAGACAGTCCGTGAAATTGCAACACCAGTTCTGGGTGGAGTTTTATTATGGATTTCGTATTTGTATTAAGTTAAATTGTTAAATTCTGTTCTTCTGCATTTTTGTTCCGCTGATTATCTTATATCAACTGGTAAATTTGATAAAGAATAAAGAAAAAAAGGTAAACTAATCAATAACGTTGGCTTGCCTAGCCGGTTCAATGTTAGGCGTCATCACGGTCCCGACGGTAAAAAATTCGGATCGTGACAAGAAACTTGGATGGGTCAGCTATCAATTTGAAATTGTTCCCAATTCAAACTAGGTTTGGTATAAGACTTCTATCAGAAACATGAATACTCTTGGGCTATTTGGACAACTAAACACGGTTCAATCAATTTTATGTATTTACAGCTCCTTGGAATTAATAGGCTTTGTCGATTTTCTTTATTAATTGGTGATGCTTTTTATTTTTCACCGTTATACTAATGATATTTAATTTTCAATTCAATAACTTACTTTTCACATTGTCTTTCTTTTGTTACAGATGGCAAATCTGTCATAAATTTGATGAGAAAATTTTAAATATCACCACGAAGTTCTAAACATCAATAATAGATCATATAAAATGTGTTGAACGATTGTTACGTTGCTACAACTCTTGGTTTAACACTTTGATTGTACAGATAGCGGTGTTATGTATTGAATTTTGTTCTTACGGGTTTGGCGATTGAACGAGGTTACTTATTCCCATTTATGACAACTTGGGATTGGATGAAGACGAAGAATGGATCATATTTACATCTTAGTCGATACATATATATATTTCTAATAATCAAACTATTTTTTAGTATCTTTTAGTATTCTTTCGTGCGTAAACCATAACCACAAGATCTGAGAGGAAGCTGAGATCTCTATAGACTCTTTGAATAAACTTTGTGATGGAGGAAGGTTGTTTGTCGGGCGACGTGAAAGAACGTGGATGCCTTGCTAAGCAAGGATTCTACCCTTGGTTTGATAACTGTCATTTTGATGTTAATTACTCGGGGTTAATAAAATGTTTGATAGCATATATATATATATATATATATATACACGCACACATAGGCAATACTCAATAATTTCTTCTTTTTTGATTTTAAATTATACAATTGCTTGAGTTGTATGGTAGATAGTTGTGGGGTTAATGTTGTAGAATTTCTCTTGCTCATCAATGCTACTTGTTCTCTTCTATTTTGCTATATCGTGACTTAGACTTATATCACATAATTGAAGGTAAAGAACGGTCATATCTTTGAACATCTCATGCGTTGTTTTTGACCTTGAGGTATTATTACACGCTGATTTTTATTCGCAGAATAATTGAAAGATTGATCTTAACCTTTTGGGTGTCACTAAGATTTCATTAGAAATCACGGGGAGAGATCAGTGTTATATCGTTAGTCTATCAAATGGAAGATCCAAGTATCATCAATTTTTACTCTTATCATAAACAAATTGACTAAAGATCTACGTGCAACACACGTAATATAAAGACTAGTACTATATTAAAAGTACGAACCCCTTTTTGCAAAATATCATTTGCCTTCCCCCCCCCCCCTTATTGCCTTCACAATAAATAAAAGTATAATTTAACTGTTTCCCTAATGTTCAAGACTAAAAATTTAATTATTTTCCTAATATTTAGGAGTTATTTTCATTCTTTTTCCTAGAATAATAATTAGGAATTTGAATTCAACTATAATTCATTCAAAATGTGTAAGAAGGAAACCGTATATATCTTTGCTTAGAGAATATTCTGAAAACTTTGCTGCAGCTTATCAAACTGAAAAAAGAAAATTACACACTTAATTCCTCTTCTTTTTTGGAACCAAACCGTACGCGTTAGGATTCTTATGTTTTGTGCGTGTACACCAACTTGAGAATATAATTCCCCCGGTCATTCAATTTTCTTAAATTATCCTCCAAATGTTTAGCAATTAATAATTTAAATAAAAATAAATATACGAACTGCAGTTATAATTTTCTAATATAAATATACTTACGAAGAATAAAAAGTGATCTACATGCTAAAATATCTAACACAAATTAAAAAAAATAATTGGTTATTTCTTCTCATATGTACAAGTCTTGATAGACAGATTTACTTGGTACATATTACGTAAATAACAGGCATCCCATAAAATTAATCGAGATATGCACAAAGTGACTTTGACACTTACACAAAAAGTAAAAAAAAAATCATAAAATTCCTATCATAAAAAAATGGGAAAATAAATTTTTCAAGAAGGAATCGAAGGTTCTTCAATTGCTAAAATTCTAAACCAAATAAAAGAGAAAAGATAACTTTTCAAGAAGCAGTGAAAATTGTTTACACCTCCAAATTTGCTTTAAACATCAAATTCTCCCCTTAACTTTGAACAATAGACTTATATTTATTAGTTTAATGTTTAAACCTTTTATTTTATACACAAAACATACATTTTAATATATTACTAATCGAGAGCGAGATACACGCGCTGTTAGGGATATATTGGATATGACCTAGATCCAATGTCATATTTGATGATCTGAACGTATTTTTTTGAGATTAGGGAAATAGTAGATATGCCCTAGATCCAATATCACATTTAATTTTTTGTACATATTTTTATAAAATATATATGGCATTTGATATTCTTTTATCATTGTTATTAATTGCTTGATTAATTTGATAAGGTCCTTAATTAAATTTTGAGACTTGACATTGTGATGGAGATCATGATAATGAGAGCGAAGTCTCTTATAATTTAATCTGAATTTTGTTCTTGATCATAGGATTATTAATTTGGACATTAATAATCCGGTTAGATCAATATCTATGTGATCATATTTATAGGATAAAGATTAGTTGATCTCATTAACTATATCACATAGATAAATGATGCATATAGAGATATGATCATTGAACCGAATCATTGGATAATTTCTAATGGTTAGAATTACCATAAACTGTCAATGGGATATTCTGTGGAAGAATGTAATGTAAGAACTTCTTTTGACCTGATATTATCATAGTAATTGACAAGTTATTTATTGTACTTTGATACTAGACACCTATGGCCCTAGGGCGAAAGTTGAAAGGATATTGAGTATGATTAACTACTTGTAGAATTAGTGATTGATCAAGATGGAATTTGTCAACTCTTGGTAATGAGTTTAAGCTCCATATTGTCATGAATTATAACCGATCAAATTAAGACCCTAGTCAGGGCGATTGAATGAAAGAAGAAAAGGGTTTCTTAGGTCATTCAATGGTTGATTATATTTTGACATAAACACATAGTTGGTCGCTTATTAGGATTTGACAGTTGAACCATATCCTAAGGTGACCCAGAGCTATAATGACAAAAGGAATTAATACATTATTCTTCTATAGGTTCTTGAGAGTAAATTGTATACTTCATGCTATCCCATCGTTAAGGAGTGTTGTTAGACGTCACCCTTGATTAGTATATTGATGTGATCAATTTACTACCGGCTTAGTATTGAACCTATGGGGTCACACACTAAAAAGTGTTTTGAACTTTGCTAAAGAATTAATTGCTTTATTATTTGATAATTAAATTAAAGAATTTAATTAGTCAAATAAATTTAGTTATTAGTCCAAATGAAATATTAATATATTCTTTGCTAACACAGAGGATATAATTAATATTGTGAATAAATTAATTCTTCTACAGATTCTTGAGAGTATATATATATATAATTAGCACTTATTTTATATAAAAGATGTTATATAAAATATTAATAAAGTCTTGTTAGTAAATCCAATTTTGAATTGGATTAATTAACATGGAAAGTCCTTATGGTATTGTCTACAATTTTCAACCCATTTGATATGGGGACGACCCGGCCGGTCATCTTAAGAATCAACGCCCCGATCCCCGATTAACTTTTTTCCCCAAGTTTATTTCTGCTAATGTGATTTGCTGGGATGTTCGGTTTTGAGTTTCGGGGAGTTTTGGGACACTTAGTCCCTAAATGAGAGCCTAGTGTTGGAAAGTTGACCGTAGTCGGAATAGTGTGAAGACGGCCTCAGAATGGAAATCTGACGGTTCCGTTAGCTCCGTTGGGTGATTTGGGCTTAAAGGCATGATCAGATTGTGTTTTGGAGGTTTGTAGCTAATTTAGGCTTGAAATGGCGAGAGCCGAATTTTTGAAGTTTCCAGTTCGATAGTGAGATTTTGATCTAAGGGTCGGAATGGAATTCCGAAAATTGGAGTAGCTCCGTAGTGTTGAATGTGACGTGCTTGCAAAATTTCAGGTCATTCGGACGAGATTTGATAGACTTCTTGATCGAAAGCATAAGTTAAGAGTTCTTGGAGCTCTTAGGCTTGAATCCTATGTTAAATTTGTGATTTGATGTTGTTGTGAGCATTCTGAAGTTTTGAAAAAGTTTGAACGATGTCATGGGATATGTTGATACAATTGGTTTGAAGTCCCGGGGGCTCGGGTGAGTTCCGGGTAGGTTCCGAAATGTTTTAGGTCGAAAATCATAGTTGTTGCAGGTCCATAAGAGTTGCAGGCCTCAGAACCCAGCAGTGCGGTCCGCACAAAGTCCAGTGCATCCGCGGTGGGGGTTGTGCGGCCACACAAAATGCAGTGCGGTTCGCGGTGGGGGCTGTGCGGCCGCACAAAATGCAGTGCGGTCCGCGGTAAGGAAAATTTCACTGGTCCTACTTCGGAAGCTCATATATTTTGATCTACAAGGAATTTTGGGATGATTCTATACGAAAGTTGTAGCCCTTCGTGTCTAGTTACCAGAAAGGTAAAGAAATCCCAATTTGGACATCTGTAGCAAAAGTTATGGCCAAAATACTAACGTCTGCCACTGCAGTCAAAACCTGTGCGGCCGGCATCGTTTTTGTGCGGACCGCACTGGTTTTGTGCAGACCGTGGTCGTTTTTGTGCGGCTCGCAGAGGTGGAAATCCAGGGGGTGCCCTATATATACGAGGTTTTGGATTTTTATTTCATATTTTGACCTAGAGAGCTCGGATTTTGGCAATTTTTCGAAGGTTTTGTAAGAAATTCATCGGGGTAAGTGATTCTAACTCAGATTTGGCTAGAGTACATGAATCCATCATTGAATTCATCATTTAATTCGTGATTTCGGATAGAATTTGGGAAGAAAACTTGTGAAATGTTTCAAAAATGTAAAATGATGATTTGAATGACCAAATGGTATAGGAATTGGATAATTTTGGTATGGTTAGACTCGTGAGGGTATGAGGATTCTGAAAATGTAAATTTTACCCAATTTCGAGATGTGGGCCCGAAGGGCGTTTTGGTCATTTTATATAATTTCGCGTATTAGCTTAGAATTTAATTGTAGAATCAGCTACTTGAAGTGTTATTTACATTATGCAATTGAATTGAATAGATTTTGACCATTTGGAGTCGAGTACTCATGGCAAAGACGTGGTGTTGGGTTGATTTTGAGCCGGTTCGAGGTAAGTGGCTTGTCTAACCTTGTGTGGGGCACCTTCCCCTTAGGATTGGTATATTTGGTAATTGAAATGCCTTGTACGTAAGGTGACGAGTGCGTACTTGTGCTAGTTGTTGGAAATCCGGTTTTCTTAAGTAATTACTAATATGTTTCCTTTCCTGTTTCTATTTCTTGCACTATTAAGCATGTTGTTAGCTTAGGAAAGCATGTCTAAGTGACTTAATTTGCTTTATTTGATTCAACCTGCCCTACTTGAATTCTGTGCAGCATGCTAGGCTAGAATCACTTGTTGCCTTAATATGAAATTTTGCCATTTCTGGATATCTTCCTGTTGTTGCTGTGTATTTATTTTGGGACTACGGATGTGGGATTCCGGTAGCTCACCCTTGTCTATTCACTTTGGGACTACGGGTTAGATTCCCGGTAGATCCCCCTGCACATTTACTTTGGGACTATGGGTTAGATTCCCGGTAGATCCCCATGCACAGTTATATGCTACGGGAATGCACCCGGTAGATTCCCCTAGTACTGGGTATTTACATTTGGGACTACGGGACAGGATCCAGGGAGATCCTTCTGTATGATGGACTACGAGACGGTATCTCAGGAGATCCACCGGACAGTTGTAATTGGGACTACAGGATGGTATCCTAGAAGGCGCCCCGGTTGTTATCCTTGTGTTGAGCAGTATTTCTTTCCATGGCTTGTTTTGTCTTTAATCTAGTTGTTGTTATTCTGTCAATTCTATGTTATTTCTTACTATTGCACTTATTTATACTGTTTTATTCCATATTGTTAACCCTTATATTGTATTTCACCTCAGCAGGGCCCTGACCTTCCTAGTCACTACCCAACTGAGGTTAGGCTTGGCACTTACTGAGTACTGTTGTGGTGTACGCATGCCCCTTCTGCTCATGTTTTTCATGTGCAGATCCAGGTACCGCTGATCAGGCCTACTATCATTGAGGAAAGTGACTACTTAGAGACTCCGAGGTACATCTGTCGCGTCCGCAGACCAAGGAGTCTCTTTCTATTCCTGCCTTTAGTATTTAGCCCTTCTGTTCTTTACTAGAAATTCCAGAGTTAGAGCTATGTAGTATTTCTTTTCTTAGCTTGTGATTCATGGGTTTCCGGGTCTTGGATTTATGTTTGGTATTGAGATTTAAACATGGTGTATGTCGAGCGGCACATTTATACACTAATACTGCTTTATTTCTGTTTTAAATTGTTTACTTCCGCAAGTTTTAGTTTTCTTCCGCAAATTAGGCTTACCTAGTCGTAGAGACTAGGTGTCGTCACAATAGTTCGTGGAGGGCGAACTGGGGTCGTGACAGATATGGAGATAATTTTTTAATAGGAAAATATTAATAAAAGAATTCAATTTAGAATTGAATTCTATAAATGTATTGCATGTTTTTATTTTTAAATATTGACTATGTTATAAAATTCAATTTAGAATTGAATTCCATAAATGAGTTACATATTTTTATTTTAAAATGGTGACTAAGTTGTAGAATTCAATTTAGAATTGAATTCAATTTAGAATTGAATTCCAGAAATGAGTTACTTGTTTATTAAAAATGGTGACTAAGTTGTAGAACTCAATTTAGAATTGAATTCCATAAATGAGTTACATGTTTTTATTTTAAAATGTTGACTAAGTTGTAGAATTCAATTTAAAATTGAATTCCATAAATAAGTTACATGTTTTTTTAAAATATTTACCATATATATATATATATATATATATATATATATATATATATATATATATATATATATATATATATATATATATATATGTGTGTGTGTGTGTGTGTGTGTGTGTGTGTGTGTGTGTGTGTGTGTGTGTGTGTGTGTGTGTGTGTGTGTGTGTGTACATATTGTAAAGAAATCAAGAGAGTTATTCTTGAGAAGAAAAATTACTTTGAGAAAATAATAGTGCAATATAAAACCAAGATAGAAAATACTAGTACAAGAAAATTGTTTCTTGTTCTTCTACCTTTGAGTTGAGATTTTTGAGAAAAATTTCAACACAATATTTTAATTCAATTTGTTCACGGAGTTTCATTGATCAAGGAGTTGATAGCAAGGACCAGTCTCGGTGTGGATACACATTGAGTCTTCGCATTATCAAAGAAATTTAAAAACGAAACTCTCTTCACAAGGTACGTCTTAGATCTGATCTTTGATATGTAAATAAATTTTAAATATGTACCTATGATTTCTTTTATCTTCCGCTGCGTATTATGAACACCTCTATGCAATCCTACAGTGGTATCAGAGCCGTGGTTTCTCGTGTTTAAAATTTATTTACGAAATATTTTATGATTATATTTGAAAAGTTCAAACTATAATACATTTGTCTTGTGCACTAGACAAATTGTTTGAATGCATGGATTGATATTATTTTATTGTGAATAAAATAAGTATTCATAAAAGTTAAACTACTGAGATAGTTCGTAACTTGAATTTAAAATTTCGTATAAGATACGACGGTAATCTATAATAGTTATTAGATTATATAGTTATTTAAATTGTTATTACTTTATGAGGTATTAACTAAAAATAATTTTCTGGCATGAATTGTTTATGTGATATATGTGATATATAAGATAAACATGTTAGAAGTATGTTGAATTTCGTTTTTATGTCACATGCTTGTTCGGCATATGATTTTGAATTATTTATTACATGTGATGTAAATTAATTAAGGACAAAGCATGTAGACAACTTAGTTCAAATTCATGTGCTATGAAAGATTTGATCATCATGTTATTAAAAGTTGTTTTAGTAACAATTCCCTCTTACTAAAATTTGAGTTCTTGAATAATAAAATATAAGATATTTTATTATAGAGTTATTCATCAAAGTAAATAATTTTACTTATATTTTGTTTATAAGGAGTGGCCTGACTACCAGGAGACTTATAGTTCAAGAATATGTTAAAATTATTTATTTGCATTAGATGTATGGATTGAAAGAATTATTTAATTTTACACTAGACGCCTGGACGACCCGGGGAGTATAAAATTTAATAAGTTTTTTGCTATCATGATGGTTGAACTCAACTATGCCAATAGGATTGACCTGACTACCAGGGGACTATTTGACATAGAGCTATTTAAGGAAGTTGTATAGGGATACAATTGGTAAGAGTACCTACCTTTAAGATATATGTGAGAAACGACTTGACTTCCAAGGGGCTCATACATATTGTTGAAGGATTCCTTTACTCCACTAATAGAAATAAAGATTTCTTAAACTATAATGAGGGTAAATAGTTTAAAATAATTAGTGGAAATATCATTTAGATAAAAGTCCATTTCTTTATGATATATATAAATATGTTCTTATATTATTGCCTTTTCTTTTCAATATTTTAGATTTCTCAATATGTCTGTTATATCACCGCGTGAAATACTTGAGACCAACACGTTAGTAGGACCAAACTTTGATGACTGGTATAGAAATTTGAGAATTGTTCTCATGCATGAAAATCTCATTGATGTGATCGATAAGCCTGCAAAGATAATCCTACCAGAGAATGATGTTCAAAGCACCAAGGTTTATCAGAAACACTTGGAAGAATGTCTTGCTATTAAACACATCATTCTCGCTTCTATGAGTTCTGAACTCCAGAGGAAACATCAGAATATGGATCCAACTATAATTATTGAATATCTTAAGAAGATGGTTGATATACAGTTGGACATTGAAAACTCTCCGGTTGGACTCCTTGTCAATCATGTGATTTTTCTTGCCGAAGAACATGAGAAGTTGGGGTACAAGCTTGGTAAAGATCTTTCTCAAGATTTGATCTTGCGATCGGTATATGATGAATGTTGTCACTGTAAGAAGAAAGGGTATTGGAGAGAAACTGCAAGGAGTATCTTGCAACTCTAAAGGACAAGAAACAAGCTGACATTAATGAAAAATGTTTTCAAGATTTCTTTAGATACTACTAATTCTTCATTGTGGGTATTAGATACTGGCAGTGGTTATAACATATGTAATATGTTGCAAGGGTTCAAGATAAGTAGGAGACTTAAGAAAGGAGAAATTAATCTACAAGTTGGAAATGGTGCAAAAGTTGCAGCCATAGATGTTGGATCAATTTCCTTACTAATGCCTTCGGGCAAAGTACTTATGTTAGATAATTGTTATTATATTCCTAAATTTATTTCGAACATAATTTCAGCTTCTATATTGGACAAACGTGGTTTTCACATAAATATAGGTAATGGTATTTGCTCTATTTATTATGGTGATAATTTATATATGAATGGCTATCTCCAACATGATGTTTATGTATTACCTAATGTAAATGCTAATTCGATTATACATGTTTCAAGTCTTAAGAGAAAAAGAGATGATCAAGTAAATCATACATACCTTTGGCATTGTAGGCTTGGTCATATTGGAGATAAAAGAATTAACAAGTTGTACAAGGAAGGGTACCTTGACAAATATGATTTTGAATCATATCCAACTTGTGAATCTTGTCTCAAAGGAAAAATGACCAAATCTCCATTTACTGAAACTGGAGAAAGAGCTACTGAATTATTGGGACTAATTCATACAGATGTTTGTGGGCCCATGAAAATTCAAGCTAGGGGTGAATATTCTTACTTCATCACTTTCACTGATGATATGTCAAGATATGGATTTGTGTATCTTATGAAACACAAATCTGAATCTTTTGAAATGTTCAAAAGGTTCTGTAGTGAAGTTGAGAAACAGACGGGTAAAAGTATCAAGGTACTAAGGTCTGATAGAGGTGGAGAATATCTTAGTGAATATTTTACTAAGTATCCCAAAAAGAATGGAATTCTCTGACAGTGTACACCTCCAGGAACACCACAACATAATGGTGTGTCTGAAAGGAGAAATCGAACCTTATTTGATATAGTAAGATCTATGATGGGGTTCACTGATCTTCCAATAAATTTATGGGGATATGCTTTGGAAGCAACAACATACTTACTAAATAAAGTTTCAACTAATTCAGTCTCTACAACACCATATGAGATATGGAAAGTATGTAAGCCTAACCTTAAACATATTAAAGTTTGGGGTTGTCCAACTTATGTTAAGAGACTGCAGTCTAATAAACTTGACTCAAGATCTGATAAGTGTAGGTTCATTGGGTATCCCAAAGAAACAATGGGATATTATTTCTATAACCCTTCTGACCATAAAGCGTTTGTGGCTAGAGGAACAACCTTTTTGGAAAGGGAATTTCTTTTGGAAGGAAATTATAGTGGAGATATAGAACTTGATGAAGTTCAGGAAACTAATGAATCAACACAAAATAAAGATCATGAGACCCAAGTTGAAGAACCTTTATTGGATGTTTAGAAGTTTCCAAGGAAGTTGTCATCTTCAACGGTTGAAGTTCAAGAACAGGTTAATGAACCAGTTCCAAACCAAATTTAACAACAATCAAATCCAGCACAAGGTGAAAAAGTTGTACAAGTACCTCTTAGAAGGTCTACCCGAGAACATCATGTACCAACTAGATTAAATCAAATGGTACAAGATGATGTATCAAGTGAGGTTGATCATAATGATGATGACCCTAAGACCTATGAAGAGGCTATACAAAGTTCTGACTATGAGAGATGACAAAAGGCCATGGAATCCGAAATAGAATCCATGAAGGAAAATAAAGTATGAACTTTAGTTGAACCTTCAAAGGATATAAAACTTATAGGGTGTAAATGGGTTTTTAAGAAAAAGATTGGAGCAGACGGAAAGGTGGAGACCTACAAAGCTCGTCTTATTACCAAGAGATATCGTCAAAAGGAAGGCATCGACTATGACGAGACTTTCTCTCCTGTGGCAATGCTCAAATCAATTCGGATTCTACTTGCTATAGCGGCATACTATGATTATGCAATATGACAAATGGATGTGAAAATAGCTTTACTTAATGGTGAGCTATAAGAGGATGTGTATATGACACAACCTGAAGGTTTCACATCTCCGTCTGATCAAAATAAAATTTGCAAGCTACAAAGATCCATTTATGGACTGAAGCAAGCTTCTCGAAGTTGGAATATTCGCTTTAACAAGACAATTGAAAAGTTCAATTTTATTAGATGCGAAGAAGAACCTTGTGTGTACAAAAAGGTTAGTGGGAGCACAATTATATTCTTAGTATTATATGTTGATGATATATTGCTCATAGGGAATGATATACCGGCACTGCAAAGTACCAAGATTTGGCCATCTGAACAGTTCTCCATGAAAGACTTGGGAGAAGCAGCTTATATATTGGGAATAAAGATCTAGAGATAGATCGAGGAAGCTGCTTGGACTTTCCCAGTCTATGTATATTGATACCATTTTGAAAAGGTATAACATGGATAATTCCAAAAGAGGCTATCTACCGATAGGCACTAGAATTACTCTCAGTAGGGAGGATTGTCCTAAAACACCTGAAGAGAGAGAACGCATTGACTTGGTGTCGGGCACCCAGTCCATTTCTATTCTGCCATATCGTATGGCACCAGTAGAGTTGAAAGAATTGAAGGAGCAGCTTCAGGAGCTCCTAGACAAGGGGTTCATTCGGCCTAGTGTGTCACCGTGGGGTGCGCCAGTTCTGTTTGTGAAGAAGAAAGATGGCATAATGAGAATGTGCATTGACTACATGCAGTTAAATAAGGTAACAATGAAGAACAAGTATCTTTTGCCTCACATTGATGACTTATTTGATCAGCTTCAGGGAGCGAGGGTGTTTTCAAAAATTGATCTCCGTTTGGGCTATCACCAGTTAAAAATCAGAGACTCGAATATTCTTACGACAGCTTTCAAGACTAGATATGGTCACTATGAGTTTCTAGTCATGTCTTTCGGGCTGACCAATTCCCCAACAGCGTTCATGCATTTGATGAACAGTGTATTTTGGCCTTATCTAGATTCTTTTGTTATTGTATTTATTGATGACATTCTGGTGTACTCGCGTATCCAGGAGGAGCACGCCAAGCATTTGCGTGTAGTGTTGCAGAGATTGAGGTAGGAGAAGTTTGATGCAAAATTCTCCAAGTGTGAATTTTGGCTAAGTTTTGTGGCATTCTTGGGACATATAGTGTCCAGCAATGGTATTCAGGTTGATCCAAAGAAGATAGAAGCAGTGCAGAGTTGGTCTCGACCGTCCTCAGCCACAGAAATCTGTAGTTTTCTCAGATTAGCAGGCTATTATCGCTGATTTATTCAGGGGTTTTCATCCATTGCATCGCCCTTGACCAAGTTGACTCAGAAAGGTGCTCCATTTGTATGGTCAGATGAGTGTGAGGAGAGCTTTCAGAAGCTCAAGGCAGTTTTGACCACAGCTCCAGTATTGGTTTTACCATCAGCTACAGGTTCATATACTGTATATTGTGATACTTCGAGAGTTGGGATTGGTTGTGTGTTGATGCAGGAGGGTAGAGTTATTGCTTATGCTTCTCATTAGTTAAAGCCCCGTGAGAAGAACTACCCTGTTCATGACCTAGAGTTGGCTGCTATAGTTCATGCCTTGAAGATTTGGAGGCATTATTTATATGGTGTATCTTGCGAGGTATTCACTTATCATCGCAGTCTTTAGTATTTGTTTAAGTATAAAGACCTTAATTTGAGGCAGCGGAGGTGGCTTGAGTTGCTAAAAGATTATGATATCACTATTTTGTATCATCCGGGAAAGGCCAATGTAGTGGCAGATGCCTTGAGCCGAAAGGCAGTCAGTATGGGGAGTTTGGCGTACATTCTAGTTGGGGAGAGGCCCTTTGCAGTTGATGTTCAAACCTTGGCTAATTGGTTTGTGAGACTGGACATTTCTGAGCCCAGTCGGGTGTTGGCTTGTGTGGTTTCTCGGTCTTCCTTATATGATCGCATCAGAGAACGCCAGTATGATGATCCGCATTTTCTTGTCCTTAAGGATAGAGTTCAGTATGATGATGCCAGGGATGTGACTATAGATGATGATGGCGTATTGAGGATGCAGGGTCGTATATGTGTGCCCAATGTAGATGGGCTTAGAGAGTTAATTCTGGAGGAGGCCCACAGCTCGCGGCATTCTATTCATCTGGGTGCCGCGAAGATGTATCAGGACTTGAGACAGCACTATTGGTGGAGAATAATGAAGAAAGAAACTGTAGGTTATGTAGCTCGGTGTCTCAACTGTCAGCAGGTAAAATATGAGCATCAGAGACCGGGTGGTTTGCTTCAGCGGATGATTATCCCAGAATGGAAGTAGGAGAGAGTTACCATGGATTTTGTGAGTGGTCTTCCACGGACTTTGAAGAAATTTGATTCTATTTGGGTGATTGTGGATCGGCTGACCAAGTCCGTGCACTTCATTCTGGTGTGTACTACTTATTCTTCGGAGCGGTTGACAGGGATATTTATCCGAGAGATTGTGCGATTGCACGATGTTCCAGTTTCCATTATCTCAGATAGAGGTACTCAGTTTACTTCCCAGTTTTGGAGGACTTTTCAGCGAGAGTTGGGTACCCAGGTGGAGTTGAGCACAGCATTTCATCCTCAGATGGACGGACAGTCCGAGCATACTATTCAGATATTGGAGGATATGTTGCGTGCCTGTATGATTGATTTCGGAGGTTCTTGGGATGAGTTTCTGCCACTTGCAGAGTTTGCCTACAACAACAGCTATCAGTCCAGCATTCAGATGGCACCATATGAGGCTTTGTATGGGAGGCGGTGTAGATCTCCAGTTGGTTGGTTCGAGCCCGGCGAGGCTAGGCTATTGGGGACAAATTTGGTTCATGATGCCTTAGAGAAGGTGAAGGTGATTCAGGAGAGGCTTCGTACAGCGCAGTCGCGTCAGAAGAGTTATGCGGACCAAAAAGTTCGAGATGTGTCCTACATGGTTGGTGAGAAGGTCTTGCTGAAGGTTTCGCCCATGAAGGGTGTTATGAGATTTGGAAAGAAAGGAAAGTTGAGTTCACGATTCATTGGACCTTTTGAGGTACTTAGGAGGATTGGGGAGGTGGACTATATGCTTGCTTTGCCACCCAGCTTGTCGAGTATGCATCCGGTATTTCATGTTTCTATGCTCCGGAAGTATGTTGGGGACGCGTCCCATGTTTTGGATTTCAGCACGGTTCAGTTGGATGGTGATTTGACCTTTGATGTAGAGCCAGTGGCTATTTTGGGTCGTCAGGTTCGGAAATTAAGGTCAAAAGATATATCTTCTGTAAAAGTGCAGTGGAGAGGTCGGCCCGTGGGGGAAGCTACCTGGGAGACCGAGCGGGAGATGCGGAGTAGATATCCTCACCTGTTTGAGGCTTCAGGTATGTTTCTTGACTCGCTCGAGGACGAGCGTTTGTTTAAGTTGGGGAGGCTTTGACGACCCGGCCCGTAGTCTCATGAGTTATCTCCCCATTTCCCCTATTTTTATGCTTCTTCATGTTTCGTTATCGGTACTCGGTGTTAGAGTTAAATCGGATTGGCTTTGATAGGAAATGAGACACTTAGTCTCTTTAAGGAAGGCTTGTTTTGGAAAAAGTCAACCGGATGTTAACTATTGAGTTAGAGGGCTCGGATGTGATTTACGGTGATTCGGTTAGCTTTGGGGGATGATATGTGGCTTAGGAGTGTGATCGGAATTTATTTTGGAGGTCTCGAGTAGAATTAGGCTTGAATTGGCAAAGTTAGTATTTTGGCAAATTCCGGTTGGCAGGTGAGATTTTGATACGAGGGTCGGAATGGAATTCCGAGAGTTGCTGTAGCTTTGTTAGGTGATTTTGGATGTGTGTGCAAAATTTTATATCATTCAAAGGTGTTTTGGTCGGGTTTTTGATCAAATGCGTATTTCGGAAGTTTTTAAGAAATTAGGCTTGAATTCGATGAGTTTTGGGTAATTTAATGTTGTTTGAGGTGTTTTGATGATTGGAAGAGGTTTGAATAATGTTATGAATTATGTTGGCATCTTTGGTCGGGGTCCCATGAGGCTCGGATAAGTTTTGGAAGAGTTTTTGAAAGATTTTTACCGTTTGAGCATAATCATGTAATGATCCAAAGGTCTATTTTTAGTTCTAGAGATCGAAATTTTATTTCGAGATTTCCAGAATTTAAATAATGAATTATAGGAGTGATCTGGAAAGTTTGGTCTAATTTCATCAAGTCGCGATTGGATTTTTGACCTCAGTCCAAGGTTTTAAATACTGTTTTACAAACTCAGCCATCTTTCTAAGATTTAAAAACTTAAATGATATTTCTAAATGATATTTTGGGTTGAGACTACTGTTTTAGAAATGCCCAAGGGGCTTATGATGGTTTCTGGACAGAGCATGGATCGGGCTGCGCACCGCAGTAGTATTACATTGATATTGAGGCCAAGAGCCTGGTTGAGTACATTGATATTTAGGCCGAGAGTCTGGTTGATTATACTGAGATTGATATAAGGCCGAGGGCCTATATTTGATGCCACGAGATGGCTTGATGTTGCACTTGGGCTGTAGGAGCCCCTCCGGAGTCTGTACACACCCCTAGTGAGCACCGTCGATGATAAATAAATGGATGGCTCGGGTTGCACGCCGCAGTGGGTACTAGAGTGTACCATCATATGCATTGCATTGCACTCATGCATTTGTTTTTATCGGTTATACCTATCTCAGTATTTGGTACTCTGATTTAATTGACTTGTTGGTTCACTATTTGTTGTTCTAAACTGCCAGTTATAGTTTACTTTGTATTTTTCCATGATTTCTTATTCTCAGCTTTTATTTATGTTTATTACTCACTGGGTCGGAGTACTCACATTACTCCCTGCACCTTGCGTGCAGATCTAGGTACACCACAGGCTGAGTGAGGATTTGTTTAGCTGAACATCAGTAACCAGGAGTATTGAGGTAGCTGCATGGCATTCGCAGCCTTGATCTCTCCCCTCTATCTCTATCTTTTATTCCGCATTATTCCTAGACAAACTTGTAATAGGTGGATATTCTGTATTAGAGGCTCATATTCGTGACACCGGATTCTATTGGGCTATGGTGTGGTATTTTAATTGAACTTCCGCAGATTTTATTATTAATTATACACTTGAATGTAATGACTTAGTAAATTCTCTGTGATATTTTTCTATAATCTGAATAAGAATTTGGGATAATGTTGTTGAATAGTCAGGCTTGCCTAGCAGTGTGTTGGATGCCATCATGACCGGGGTTGGGTCGTGACAGTGGTCAAGACCATTCTTAAGTACTTAAGAAGGACTAAAGATCAATTCCTCATTTATGAAGATTCTGAGTTGAAACTTGAAAGTTATACTGATGCAAGTTTATCTGCAGATAGAGATGATAGCAAATCTATTTCTGATTATGTATTCGCCATAAATGGTGGTGCAGTGAGTTGGAAAAGTTCCAAATAAGCTACAGTAGTTGATTCAGTGACTGAAGCAGAATATATAGCAACTAGTGAAGCTGCTAAGGAAGCTGTATGGATGAAAAAGTTCTTAACTGAACTTGGTGTGGTTCCTTCAATAAAGGGTGAAATTCCATTGTAGTGTGACAATACTGGAGCCACTGTTGAAGCAAAAGAACCAAGATCACACCAAAAATCCAAACACATTCTACGGAGGTATCACTTGATAAGAGAAATCATTGACCGTCGTGACGTCGAGATTCAAAAGGTTGATGGAAAAGAAAATGCTGCAGACTCATTCACTAAAGCTCTTGGAGCAAAGGAGTTTGACAAGCACAAGTGGAAATTAGGAATGAAGTACAAGAGCGATTGGCTCTAGTGCAAGTGGGAGATTGTTAGGGATATATTAGATATGCCCTAGATCCAATGTCATATTTGATGATCTGAACATATTTTTTTGTGAACGTTATTTCATATAAAATATATATATGGCATTTGATATTCTTTTATCATTGTTATTAATTGCTTGATTAATTTGATAAGGTCCTTGATTAAATTTTGAGACTTGACATTGTCATGGAGATCATGATAATGAGAGTAAAGTCTCTTATAATTTAATCTAAATTTTGCTCTTGATCATAGGATTATTAATTTGGACATTAATAATCCGGTTAGATCAATATTTATGTGATCATATTTATAGGATAAAGATTAGTTGATCTCATTAACTAAATCACATAGATAGATGATGCATATAGAGATATGCATCATTGAACCGACTCATTGGATAATTCCTAATGGTTAGAATTACCATAAACTCTCAATGGGATATTCTCTGGAAGCATGTGATGTAAGAACTTTCTTTGACCTGATATTATCATAGTAATTGACAAGTTACTTATTGTACTTTGATACTAGACACCTATGGTCCTAGGGCGATAGTTGAAAGGATATTGAGTATGATTAAATATTTGTAGAATTAGTGATTGATCAAGATGGGATCTATCAACTCTTGGTAATGAGTTTAAGCTCCATGTTGTCATGAATTATAACCGACCAAATTAAGACCTTGGCCAGAGGCGATTAAATGAAAGAAGAAAAGAGTTTCTTAGGTCATTCAATGGTTGATTATATTTTGACATGAACACATAGTTGGTCGCTGTAAGCACGTGATTTTCGCCCTAAATGAGAATTACTCCCAAAAAATTCAAAAATAAAATAATTTTTCTTGGTGTGCAATTTTGTGATATTTTGAATAATTATTTGTATGTTTGTCTGTGCATGTTTATTTGTTAAATTATTAAAAATACAAAAATATGTCGCATTTCGCATGTAGGATTTAATTATACAATTGTTAGTAATTAAGTTTGTTTTACAAAAAAATAAAAATTTACAAAAATAGGCATCGTTTGCATTTTTAGCATTTAATGTCCAAATATACAATTTTATGCTTAATTAATACTTAATTGTGCGTTAATTGTTATTGGGAGTTAATTTGCGCTTTGATAACTTAATTTAGTTCTTAATAATAGTTTAAGTATTTTTATAATTTAGTTTTAGAAAAATAAAAGAAGAAAAGAGAGCAAAATATAAAGAAAGTCGGAATTGGGCCTCTTCTTCGATTTCAAGCCACAGACCCAAAAAATGGCCCAATCTTCCCAAACGACCCAGTCCATTTCGAACTGGGTCGACCCAGTCCAGTACCAACAACCTAACTCCCCCTCTTCATTTTCATTTTTCATTTTTTACAAAAACAAAAACAAAACAAAAAAAAGAAAAACAAAAGAAAACCCTAAAACTAAGAGATCCGCCCCCCCCCCCCCTTTCTATCTTTCTTCTTCTTCTACCTCAAGCAAGACCCCATCCATGGCTGCACCCCCCACAAACCCCAGCCTGCAAAGTCGACCACCCTCCCCCACGAACACCCCCTCACCCTGTCACACTCACGCACACACGCACCAACAACTCCATAGCTGCCCTCCTCCATCAAGCTTCGTCATCGTCGAGTTTGAGCTCATCCATGGCTTCCCCTACTGCGTTCAGCTGCTTCTCCTTCTTGCTGCGTTCAGCTGCTACTTCTTCTTCGTGTTTTCGTCTTCAACCCGCCGCGCTGCTGCTCCGTTCTCCAAACAAACAGGCCGCCACTGCTACCTGTTTCTGCTCCCCGCGGCTACGGCTTCACGCCGCTTCTGTCGATGCTTCTTCTCCCGACGTCCTCCTCGACAAATTGCTGCTGCTGCTCGTCGCGGCAGTAGCTGCTGCTGTTACTCCTTTCCTCTTCGTTTCGTCAAAGTTCGAAGGTCTTTCGTTGAGTCGAAGCCCGGACAAATTTGTTTACAATTGAGTTCGTCGTTGATTCATCTCCGGTTAGTTATTTTTGAGTTTTATTTTTTGTCCATATTTCGTTTTATATTTTTCGAAGTTAAAATCGTTAAATATTTGATCCTTATTTTGTTCGTTGTTCATCGTTGAAATAATTTCTAGTGTGTTCATGTGTTTTGATTGAATTAATTTTCAGATTTCAAATGGAAAGTTAATTAGTGGTTTTTCATGTTTATTTCATGTTTGTTTTATTGTTTAAGTAAGAATTTGTTAGTTTGATATTTGTTAGATTCAAATTGAAATTTAATTGATTATTTCTTCAATTTGTTTCATGTTATTATATATTTTTTCCAGAAATTATTAATGTTGTTTGAGTCATTTAAATCCGTCATGTTTGTTGTTTTAAAAAAAAAGATTCATTCATGTTCATACTTTGTTTGGATGATCTTGAATCCGAATTTTGTATAGTTTGATTTCTTGTTTATCATTTATGATTATTTCTTGAATTGGTCTCATAATCTTGTTTAAAGTTTACTATAAGAATTGTTTGTTGTAATGTTGTTAGAGTAGTTGATTTTAAGTTCAATATTATTGAATTTAGAAATCTAAATATACTTGTTTGTTGTTGTTGTTGAATCCGAAAATAGGATTGTTTGTTGCTAAAATATTGTTCAATCAAATTTTAGTTGTTCTTTGTTGTTCAATTTGTGTTCATGTGATTTGTTGTTGAAATGTTGTTGAAATCATGTTCATGTGATTTGTTGTTGAAATGTTGAAGAAATCATGTTCATGAAATTTGTTGTTTGAACATTGTTAGAAATTAATCATATTGTCTATATTTTGGTTAAGTTTGATTAATTGATGTGTTATAGCTGATGGGTAGTTTGGTAATTTGCAGTACGTTCAGGGGTAGTTTGGTAATTTCAGTAAGGTCAGAGGGGTAGTTTAGGAATTGTACATTTTGTTATTTTTTATGTGAAGCATGGGGGACAAAATGAAATGGGGTGGGTTGTGATGTAGTTGTTTAATATAAAGGGGGGACAAGACAAAATTTAGTGGGGGGAATCTTGTATTTGTTTATGTTAGGCATGGGGGACAAAATATAATGGGGTGGTGTGATATGTTTATTTAATGTAATGGGGATGAGTGGAAAGATAATGGGTTTGGTAGAGAAAAAGTATTGATTTTAATTGATTGAAAGATTTATGGGATGGGTTATATATAGGAAGTCTTGAAACAAGAACGAGGGAGAGAAAACGAATCTGAAAACAAGAGAGAGAAAAGGGCTGAACATTTAAGAGAGAGAAAATTCCGAAAAATATTTAAACTTTCAAATAAAAAAAACTAAAAAAAAATATTCTGCTTTCTTTCATTGTTTGAAATCAGAATTAATTGTGGTTTCATCAAAACTTGAAGCTTTTGTTTTTGGGATTACTGGTCTACTGGTTTGCAAACTCTTTTCCTGGTTTGTTACTGTTGCTGGGTTGTTGCTGTTGTGCTATACTGTTATTACTGCTGCTGATTCTCATCTTCATTTTCTTTGCTTCCAATATCAGGTATATATTTTAGACTCATGTTGTGGAAAGCTTCAACATTGCCAAATAAATGAAGTTCGGAATTATAATTATGTCTTTTACTCGTTTAAATCTATTAGTTTAAATTTCAGTTTTGTTTCAGTTGGTTAATATAGTAGCTTACATTTGATGTGAGAACTGTTAGTTAATCATCCCTTTGAAATTCGCATAAGTTTTGTAATAATGTTATTTATTTCAGAATTTCATTAAGTATAGCTATATTCAAATTATAAGATAGAGAACATGGCAGAAAGCTAGCCATTAATTAAATCTTATGATATTGTTGGCTAAGTATGGAATAGTATGGAAGTATCAAGAAACTACATTACTAGCATATTTTGTCACAAAAGTCCGATTTTATTTAAAGCTAGATTGATGAAAGTTGTATGTTGTTCGTACATGGCGTGATAACAGTTACATGTATAACCATAAGTGAAAGGTGAGTTGATATAATTCGTTACGAGGTTAGAATATTAGGAATGGTTCAAACGTACAACTATATTGCATGTGATGCAATTTTATTGAATCAATTTGTATAATAGTTCTCTTTCTTATCAACTTGATTCTTATCTACCATTGTAAACAAATTAACCAAACAATTATAACTTTGGACTAAAAACAAGTATATGAGAAGGATATGGGATTTATGAGCACGAATTGCAACATTTTATGTCAAAGATATGTAGAAATAGAGTTCGCATTAAATATAACAATGAAAATTCTTCAGAAACTATTAATTTGTTTATCAAATTAATTCTTTTCCAGTTTTATATGCGATTCGATTTTTGGATATATTAATGTTGTATCCACGATAAAAATGGTAGTATTTTTAGTTACATGTTGTTTGTTTCTTTTTCATATCATTAATTCTTTAAAATTTGAATAGTTTTGAGGTATATAATTCATACGCGTAAAATAAGACTTGCGGTCAACACATAATAACTTTTGAATTTTTTTTCAAGAAAATTTGGAGACGTCTAAATCAGTGTTTCTCTATGACTTTCATATAAAAATAAGTGGATGCAATAAACAATTTGTAGAGAATTTTATCAAGAATATTTTGTGAAATTAGGGATACGTTCGCGTGGCCTAAATTACATTTTTTTAAGGCAGTTCGGATTATGCGTTCGCGCAACTTTGAGCCAAAATTTTAATAAAAAGAGATTCGTCGGAGGATATTAAATTAATTTCATAAAACCCGAGATGTGCGGTTCACTATTTAAGAAAGGCGAATGTTCTTAATTTTATTTTAAGCACAATTTCGAATATCAAATATTTTTTTTTATAATAAAAATATAGAATATTATCAAACTTTTTGTGTACACGTATGCGTGGCACGATTCTCTACAATTATAAAAGGTATATAATACGAATATAAGTACGCGTGATTCGTTTATATAATTGTAAACAATCTAAACAAAAGCGGTAATAAAATCGGGTAACAAGAAAAAAGGTATTTAGTAAATCAAGATAATTAAGCCAAATATAAAAAAATGGTTAAGCGACCGTGCTAGAACCACGGAATTCGGGAATGCCTAACACCTTCTCCCGAATTAACATAATTCCTTACTCAGGATTTCTGGTTCGCAGAATAACAAACAGAGTCATATTCTCCTCGATTCAAGGATTAAAATCGGTGACTTGGGACACCTTAAAATTCCCAGGTGGCGACTCTGAAACAAACAAACAAATCCCGTTTCGACTGTTCTTTAATTGGAGAAAACTCCTTGCACCCTCGCGGGGGAGAAAAAAGGAGGTGTGACAGCTCTGGCGACTCTGTTGGGGACGAACAGTGAAAACTGTAACCCAGAACCACTGGTTTAGGGTTTAAGAATTCGAGTTTAAAATAACTGTTATAGTTGGCATTATTTATTATCTGATTTTTACATGATATACGCCCAATATGCTAAATGATATTTTTACTGCTTTAATATTATTTGAATTGTGCATATACAACTGCTGCGAAACCCCCTTTCTTTCTGAGTCTTCTGAATTTATGGTGCACACGTGCGCGTGGCCCACCTTTCTGTTAAAAGTCATACCAAATAAGACGAAGTTGGGATAAGTAACTAGGCCGGGTAGACTTTCGCGCTCCCGGTACGTTTCCCCCACTTCGGCTCAAAATGTCCGTTTGGGTGAGCCAGGTCTAGAACAATATGCCTCAGGTTTTTCACTTAGAATAACTCAGCTTCATGCCGGATCCCTAGTAGGAGCGATTGTTTGCATCACGTGCATTTGACTTTGGAGGCTCAACACAGGGGTTGGGTCTGTCTAGGACAGGTGTACCAAAAAAAATGAAAATGACCATCCTGATGCATCTTACTTGCTGCTACTTGCGCATTAAATTGATCCGGATTTGTGAGTTGACTGACTTTTGAATATCAGGAATAATATTTTGAAATTGAAAAAAAAATAGCAGTTAGGGAATTGATTGTTTATTTTTGAAAAAAAAACAATGCCCAAATACTGTCAAAACTCTGCCGAGATTTTGAGAAAATGAAAAAAAAATGTCTTATTAGTTTGTTTTATTAAAAGCAAAGGAAAAATAGAAAAAAAAAGAGTTGTTGTTCTGTCTTATTTTTCAAAAAAAAAAAACAAATTAGAAAAAAAAATAGTTTGTCTTGCCATAAAAATGAAAATGAAAAAGAGTCTATTTTTTAAAATGGGTTTTTATTTATTTATTTGTTTAGATGCCAAAATAAAAATAAAAATAATAAAATAAAAAGAGTCGGGCGTTGCAAGTAATTTTATTATTTGTTGCAAATATATATATATATATATCCAAAAAGTTTTTCTTTATTTTCAAAAAATGTATATATATCTTTATTTGTTGCAAAAATATTTGTCCTGCCAAAAAGTCTAGAAAAGTTTTTTTTAGACTCCCAATTTTCAAAACAAAAAATCCAAAAATATTTTCCATTATTGATTTCTTTAGAAAGTCTTTTTAATTATAAAAAAAAATATATATAATAAAATAAAACAAATCCGAAAATATTTTCCTTCTTCTTTAAAAATTGAAAAGAAAATTCAAAAAAAAAATAATTTAGAAAGCATTTCTTTTATTAGAGGTAAAATTCCAAAAAATATTTTCTTTCTTCTTTAGAATAAGAGAAAACAAATATGAATTCAAACAAAAAAATATCTTCCTTTTACTTTTGAAATTCTCAAAGTTCAAATCAAAAGAAAAGGAATTCTTAGAAGTCTTTCTTTCAAAAAGAAAATCAATCAAAAATCCAAAAAAAATATAAAAATACTTCCTTTCTTCTTTTAAAGCAGTTCTTTTACAAAAAAAAATAAAAAAAATAATCATAATTTAAAATCAGTTTATTTACTTTATTCATGACCTGCCCGAACTACGCGGGTTTGATTCTCACCGGATGTGAGATACGTAGGCAACCCTCATCGGGTCCAACCCCCATTTTTGCTAAAATAGCCAAAAACAAATAATAATAAAAAAAAAACATGTCAAATTTTAATTTTGTCATAATGAAGTCGGGTGACGTTGTTTTATCAAGACATAGCCGAATGTTCCCGAAAGGGACGCCGGAAGGCTGACTTTGCATTAACAGCCACCCTTGGATCATTTTTAAGATTTGGTTCAGTTGACCCACACAGCCTTAAAAATCTTCGTCCCCGAGACGTTGAAAGGCCATGTTTGCAATATTGAGTTTGCTAATTTGGAAAACGATAAAAAGAGTCATGAATAAATCAGGTGACGTTGTTTTGTCATAAATAGACGAATGTTCCCGAAAGGGACGCCGGAAGGCAGACTTTGTATAAACAGCCACCTTTGGGTCATTGTTTTAGATTTTGTCCAGTTGACCCACACAGCCTTAAAAATCTTCGTCCCCGAGGCACTGAAGGGCCGTGTTTGCAACACCACGATTTCATTGTAATTTGAAAAAAAAAACAAAGAATCAGCGGTCAGGTGAATACCGTTTGGATTTTTGGTCAAAATAAGCCGAGCCAGCTTCGACCGCGTCTTAAACCGTTCTTGCCGAAATAGCCTTAGAGTATCTTTCAGTTGTCGAAAGGCTATTTTCGTAAAAGAATGAGCAAGTTTGTAAAGTGTCATAAAATAATCCTCTCCGGCCTCAAAATTTGGAAGGGCCACATTTGCAAAAATAATCGTTCGGTTGCATTTGTCAAACGGAGAAAGGAAGCTTGCCGTTTGTTTTGGAGTTTGTAAATCTTTTAATTAGAATATGTGGGTTATTTGATTTTCGAGTTTGTAGGTCATCTTCAAACCTTTGAAACCCAGTTTATTTTAATATGAAAATTGAATAAAAAATGTTTATTGTTTATCTGTTATTGGTCCGAACTACGCAAGGTCTGATTCATGTGGGGTCATGATACGTAGGCAATCTCCATAAGATTCGACCACCACTGAAAAAGAAAAAAAAAGGAAGAAAGAAAAATAAAGGAAAGCGCAAGTGCATCGCATCTCTGATAGAACGGTTTAACTGCTTAGGTGCATTGCATCTCTAATATATGATTATCTGTCAAATGCCCTGACACTAACGTGATGGCTTCCCTTTGCTGTGTTCATATATAGAAAAGTGGTTGGTTGTGGTAACTCCTCCCTGCAAAGCAAATGACACAGAACCTCAGAACAGGATGGGTCGGTACTGATGACCGACAACAATTGGTCGAACAGAACAACGGGTTGGTAGAAGAAGTGAAAATGCTTAGACAACATGTGGCAGACATGTATCAGGCATGGATAACTGGGAAAGCACCACGCCCACCACCGCCAAGCTTTTCAAACTCTGGCATTACCCATCCCCCATACTCTCCATCCCAACCCACTTATGACAGCTTTCCTAGCTACCCGAGTAGCTCCATCACTCGTCCACGCTACTCCCCTCCCCAATGCTACTTCTCTCCACGAGATTCCCAAAGATGGGCTTCACTTTCCAAATACCCAGCTCCACAGAAGGCCTATCCACCCTCACAAGCCTACCGGAAGCCCCCTGGATTAGGTTTCCGGCCCAATCAAGCATTTAGGAACGAAAGGTTGCTGAAACGAGGAAAGGCTCTCACCCCTATCGGAGTATCTTATGCAAGTCTGTTTGAAAGGCTAAAGCATGTTGGCTTGATTTAGCCACTCCCCGCATATACTCCAGATCCACATGCAAGAAACTTTGATCCGGCAGCGCGATGCGCGTACCACTCCAATGTCATAGGGCACAACATTGAGAGTTGTCGTAATTTGAAAAAGGAAGTAGAGAAAATGATCCAAGAAGGGCGGATTGTGATCGATAACAGTGACATGGAGCACTCGAACCCTATCAAGAACTTGTTGACGGAGGTTGATGATGTGGAAGCTGATAATGGTCTTGGCAATACTAATGCAAAGCTTAGTGGCTAAGATGCCAATTTTGATAAAATGGGAGGACGCTCCGTTCCTTGGTTAGCAAGAGAGAAGCTGTTGGTGGTTTATTTTGTTGTCATTTCTGTTATCCGGATTATTCTTAGGGTTGTAATCCGAATATTGTCTTGTGTCAAACCTTCTTATCTTTCCATTTTTGTCGTATCAGTTTGTTTAAGTCTCGTTGAGGTTGTGTTAAGATTTTATTCTGGTTGTTTTGTTTGTTTTATTATTCAAACCATTTCGCCGGTAATCTAATACAAAAGCCGGTCTTTTATTATTTCCAGTCATCTTTTTGTTTAGTCCTTTTGTCATTTTTGTTCAATGCCGATTCTAGGGACATGACATGCTTGGGCCTAGTCTTAAAAGTTAATTATAAAACTCCGGAAAGGTGATCAGACCATTTAAAGGAAATAAGAACGGTGTGAGATTATTTGAAGCTCGAGTCATGTGGAATTAGGGAAAGTAAAACACAAAGAAAACCGTTAAATGCAAGATTCGCCGAATTGGCATGAGGGTCGTTCATGAGAGTGAGAGTGTCTCCCATCAGTGCTTTAGAAAGGACAAATGAAAAGCAAGTGTTTAACATAATTGTCAAGACCAGCACCGTCGGAAGAGACTATAAATCTATGTTCAATTGTGTTGTTTGCACTTGGCATGTTTTGAAGATTGGAATGACGAAGACATTTTGTTCTGCTACCTAAACACTTTCTCCTTCGTTACCCCTTTTGAGCCTTATTTTATTTTCTTTCATACCCCTAGTTCGGAATCAATAGCAACGACTAGGAAATACGAGCCTGGAAGGTAAAGAAAAAAATCAACAAAAAAAACAAAAAAAAAGAGAAAAATGATTAAGAAAAAAACAAAAGAAAATCAGTCATAGGGTGCATAGTGTGCATAATGTGCATGGTATGCATGGTGTAATAAATTAAAAAACAATTTAAATAAATAATCCCCAAGCAAGAAACTGGGGCAAGGGTTGCGCTCGTGGTAAGCAAAATTGGTTCCGAATGTTGTAATTTTAAAACCCCAAATTTATTTTGTTTTTGAGCCTTTAATACCCTTTCTTTCTAGCCTATCCAAAACCCACATTACGGTCCAAAGAAAGACCTTCTGACCAGTCTGCAAAAGATGTCAAGTCAGACAAATGAGAGTCTTACCGGTGAACATAACACTCTGTTCCACAACAGAAAGGACTCTAATCTCCAGCATAGAGAGTCATACCGGCAACACTCCAAATCCCAAGCGGGAAAGTGATACAAATGAGAGAGTCTTATCGGTGAAAATCTTCACGGACACCCTAAGGCGATGAAAGCTGAGAGAAAAACCAAAATGAGAGAGGCTTGATAGTGAAAACCCTTCGGGCACTACAAGTCGAATAAGATTGGGAATCAGATGGGGAATTGCCAATTGAAGGTCTTGAAAGACGATTGACGGCAGAGGATAGGCCACATGTGCATGTCATGACCATTAGAGTCGGTATTTGCGTTTGATAGGTTTTTATTTATAGTTTCTTTTGTTAAAGAGTCATCTTTTTCCGTTGTCTTTTATTCTGTTCCCTTTTATCTTTTCCTTTCATAGAAATTTCCCCAGTAGATTCTGTTTGGTCAGAACCAGTGGGAAATGACTTCAAAATAGGCTATCAGCTTTCCAAGATAAGATCTGACTAGTACATCCAAGTGGTATAGTCAGCAAGGAACAAGCGCGAGGCCAGTGTCAAGAAAGATATCCCCAGCAAAAGGGAATTGACAAAAGGATCAACGAGTGTCAAGAGGGATATCCTTGCCAAAATCAAAGGTTATTAAAACCTCAAGGCCAAGGCCCGTGGACAAACAAGGAGAGTAATAAGCATGATTTGGGAAATTCATGCGAGACTAAAAGGTCGGGAAAATACAAGTTTCTGAGCCATGCCACGAAAGAAGAGGGATATCCCCAGCAAAAATAGATTACCCCAGCAAATAATATCATCCCCAACAAGTTTTGGAACGCAGAGTAGGGAAGGAGAAAGGGAAAAGCCATCCCAATAGGCGTATCACAACCAACCACCATGTTTTAAACTAACAAATTTTGTTTAAATTGAAACAGGTAAGGGAAATGGCATTAATGACAGAAATGCATGCCATAAAGGAGACTGTCAAACTGGGGCAGAAAATTTTCCTTTCATTTGGAAAATTTTCTGGAAATCAGGTACCCATTTGGGGAAGAATAAAGATAGCACCAAGGAAGTGGTCTTTGAACCAGGGTTGCCCCCAACATAATAAGTTTCCAATGGAGGAAGTTGTTCCCCAGCAGACAGAACCAAAGAGATGAAACTGGTGTTTAGAAAATGCAAAAGCCATTGTCATCCCCAGCAGCTTCCAGAAGAATGAAGCATCGATTTGAAGGGATAAAATTCCCAAAGCAGCGTTATCCCAAGAAGATAACACTTTTATCCCCAGCAGTGTTGAGAGAAAATTAAAAAAAAAAACCAAAAAAAAAATTGAATTTGAAGGAGGGGAAGAAAGGAAACTCCCACAGTGGTATTATCCCCAGCAAGCAAGAACAAAACGACACAAAGGAAAAAGAAAAGAAAAGAAGAAATTGCAAAGGTAAGTTTCTCAAATCATTGATCTTTACATTTTTCTCCTAGGATAAAAAGTCCTAGTCTGATGAATTTCCCTCCCGATACAATCTTGGTCCGATGAAATTTTCTCCCAAGATAGGGTATTAAATCTTAGTCCGATGAATATTTCTCCTAAGATATCAAATCTTAGTCCGATGAATCTTGCTCCTAAGATAGAAAATCTTAGTCCGATGAAATTTTCTCCTAAGATAGCAAATCTTAGTCCGATGAATCTTTCTCCTAAGATCACAACAAAATGGACCTAGTCTGACGATTTATCTCCTAGAGTCAAAATCTTGGTCTGATGAAATTTTTCTCCCAAGATAATATAATAAAATCTTAGTCCGATGAATCTTTCTCCCAAGATCACAACAAAATGGACCTAGTCTGACGATTTATCTCCTAGAGTCAAAATCTTGGTCTGATGAAATTTTTCTCCCAAGATAATATAATAAAATCTTAGTCCGATGAATCTTTCTCCTAAGATCACAACAAAATAGACCTAGTCTGACGATTTATCTCCTAGAGTCAAAATCTTGGTATAATGAAATTTTTCTCCCAAGATAATATAATAAAATCTTAGTCGGATGAATCTTCTCCTAGGATCAAAATCTAGTCTGCTGAATTTTCTCCTAGGATAATTTGAAGAAAAAAAAGTTTGAATTTGAAAAAAAAAAGTTGCTGTTGAAGTCAGGATCCCGCCTGAAGAGAGGAATGGCGAATTATTTTCAAAGTTGTTGTTGAAGTCACGAGCCCGCCTGAAGAGAGGAAAGGCATTTTTAAAAGTTGTTGAAATCTCGCCAACCTAAAGAAAGGAATGGCGATGTATTGGTTGAAGTCAGGAGCCCCCCTGAAGAATAGAATGACGATTTAGTGGTTGAAGTCAGGAGCCCGCCTGAAGAGAGGAATGACGATTATTTTCAAAGTTGTTGTTGAAGTCAGGAGCCCGCCTGAAGAACAGAATGGCGATTTATTAGTTGAAGTCAGGAGCCCGCCTGAAGAGAGGAAAGACGTTTTTAAAAGTTGTTGAAATCTCGCCAACCTAAAGAAAGGAATGGCGATGTATTGGTTGAAGTCAGGAGCCCCCCTGAAGAATAGAATGGCGATTTAGTGGTTGAAGTCAGGAGCCCGCCTGAAGAGAGGAATGGCGTTTTTTTTAAAAGTTGTTGAAATCTCGCCAACCTAAAGAAAGGAATGGCGATGTATTGGTTGAAGTCAGGAGCCCCCCTGAAGAATAGAATGGTGATTTATTGATGGAAGTCAGGAGCCCGCCTGAAGAGAGGAAAGGCGTTTTTAAAAGTTGTTGAAATCTCGCCAACCTAAAGAAAGGAATGGCGATGTATTGGTTGAAGTCAGGAGCCCGCCTGAAGAGAGGAAAGGCGTTTTTTTTAAAAGTTGTTGAAATCTCGCCAACCTAAAGAAAGGAATGGCGATGTATTGGTTGAAGTCAGGAGCCCCCCTGAAGAATAGAATGGTGATTTATTGATGGAAGTCAGGAGCCCGCCTGAAGAGAGGAAAGGCGTTTTTAAAAGTTGTTGAAATCTCGCTAACCTAAAGAAAGGAATGTCGATGTATTGGTTGAAGTCAGGAGCTCGCCAGAAGAGAGGAAAGGTGTTTTAAAAAGTTGTTGAAATCTTGCCAACCTAAAGAAAGGAATGGTGATGTATTGGTTAAAGTCAGGAGCCCCCCCTGAAGAATAGAATGGCGATTTAGTGGTTGAAGTCAGGAGCCCGCCTGAAGAGAGGAATGGCGATTATTTTCAAAGTTGTGGTTGAAGTCAGGAGCCTGCCTGAAGAGAGGAATGGCGATTTATTTTCAAAGTTGTGGTTGAAGTCAGGAGCCCGCCTGAAGAGAGGAAAGACGTTTTTAAAAGTTGTTGAAATCTCGCCAACCTAAAGAAAGGAATGGCGATGTATTGGTTGAAGTCAGGAGCCCCCCTGAAGAATAGAATGGCGATTTAGTGGTTGAAGTCAGGAGCCCGCCTGAAGAGAGGAATGGCGATTATTTTCAAAGTTGTTGTTGAAGTCAGGAGCCCGCCTGAAGAGAGGAATGGCGATTTATTTTCAAAGTTGTGGTTGAAGTCAGGAGCCCGCCTGAAGAGAGGAAAGGCGTTTTTAAAAGTTGTTGAAATCTCGCCAACCTAAAGAAAGGAATGGCGATGTATTGGTTGAAGTCAGGAGCCCCCCTGAAGAATAGAATGGCGATTTAGTGGTTGAAGTCAAGAGCCCACCTGAAGAGAGGAATGGCGATTTATTTTCAAAGTTGTTGTTGAAGTCAGGAGCCCGCCTGAAGAGAGGAAAGGCGTTTATTTTAAAAGTTGTGTATTTGAAGTCAGGAGCCCGCCTGAAGAGAGGAATGGCGCTTATTTTTAAATTTGTTGTTGATGTTGGGAGCCCGCCCAGATAACAGAGGCATACATTTCAAATCTTTAATTTTCAAATATTGAAGTTGGGAGCCCGCCCATAGAACAGAGGCGTACATTTCAAGATCGAGTCAGAGGACAATAAAACAGAGGGTTACAATAGGAATCCTCAGCAAGAAACAATAAAATTCCCCGGCACCGGGAAGCAGAAGGTTGCAACAAAAGGTCCCAGCACAAACTCAAGTGCATGTGTCAAAAAGAAGAAAAACACCGGAAAAAATGCAAGCAGACAATAAACCAAGGCAATAAGAAAAAATTGCAGTCTAGCCTAGCTTCTTGTTTTCTTTTAAGCACGGTGTAACAAGGAGATCGGTAAGCAGTAGTAATAGCATGCAACAACAGTAACATTGCAGTCCAACGGTAGTCTCAGCTACCAAAATTTCCCGAACTACATTGACCTGATTCCTGTTTAGCCCAGGATATGTAGGAAACCTTTGAAGCAAAGGTTCGGTCAAATATTTTTTTTAAAAAAAATGTGCTTCACACGGAGTACTCGGATGGGCAAAAATCGCTCGCTTTATCTTTGCACGAAAACCCTTCGTGTCTTCGGGCAAAGAGGGGCAGCTGTAAGCACGTGATTTTCGCCCTATATGAGAATTACTCCCAAAAAATTCAAAAATAAAATAATTTTTCTTGGTGTGCAATTTTGTGATATTTTGAATAATTATTTGTATGTTTGTCTGTGCATGTTTATTTGTTAAATTATTAAAAATACAAAAATATGTCGCATTTCACATGTAGGATTTAATTATACAATTGTTAGTAATTAAGTTTGTTTTACAAAAAAATAAAAATTTACAAAAATAGGCATCGTTTGCATTTTTAGCATTTAATGTCCAAATATACAATTTTATGCTTAATTAATACTTAATTGTGCGTTAATTGTTATTGGGAGTTAATTTGCGCTTTGATAACTTAATTTAGTTCTTAATAATAGTTTAAGTATTTTTATAATTTAGTTTTAGAAAAATAAAAGAAGAAAAGAGAGCAAAATATAAAGAAAGTCGGAATTGGACCTCTTCTTCGATTTCAAGCCACAGACCCAAAAAATGGCCCAATCTTCCCAAACGACCCAGTCCATTTCGAACTGGGTCGACCCAGTCCAGTACCAACAACCCAACTCCCCCTCTTCATTTTCATTTTTCATTTTTTACAAAAACAAAAACAAAACAAAAAAAAGAAAAACAAAAGAAAACCCTAAAACTAAGAGATCCGCCCCCCCCCTTTCTATCTTTCTTCTTCTTCTTCCTCAAGCAAGACCCCATCCATGGCTGCACCCCCCACAAACCCCAGCCTGCAAAGTCGACCACCCTCCCCCACGAACACCCCCTCACCCTGTCACACTCACGCACACACGCACCAACAACTCCATAGCTGCCCTCCTCCATCAAGCTTCGTCATCGTCGAGTTTGAGCTCATCCATGGCTTCCCCTACTGTGTTCAGCTGCTTCTCCTTCTTGCTGCGTTCAGCTGCTACTTCTTCTTCGTGTTTTCGTCGTCAACCCGTCGCGCTGCTGCTCCGTTCTCCAAACAAACAGGCCGCCACTGCTGCCCGTTTCTGCTCCCCGCGGCTACGGCTTCACGCCGCTTCTGCCGATGCTTCTTCTCCCGACGTCCTCCTCGACAAATTGCTGCTGCTGCTCGTCGCGGCAGTAGCTGCTGCTGTTACTCCTTTCCTCTTCGTTTCGTCAAAGTTCGAAGGTCTTTCGTTGAGTCGAAGCCCGGACAAATTTGTTTACAATCGAGTTCGTCGTTGATTCATCTCCGGTTAGTTGTTTTTGAGTTTTGTCCATATTTCGTTTTATATTTCTCGAAGTTAAAATCGTTAAATATTTGATCCTTGTTTTGTTCGTTGTTCATCGTTGAAATAATTTCTAGTGTGTTCATGTGTTTTGATTGAATTAATTTTCAGATTTCAAATTGAAAGTTAATTAGTGATTTTTCATGTTTATTTCATGTTTGTTTTATTGTTTAAGTAAGAATTTGTTAGTTTGATATTTGTTAGATTCAAATTGAAATTTAATTGATTATTACTTCAATTTGTTTCATGTTGTTATATATTTTTTCCAGAATTATTAATGTTGTTTGAGTCATTTAAATCCGTCATGTTTGTTGTTTTAAAAAAAAAGATTCATTCATGTTCATACTTTGTTTGGATGATCTTGAATCCGAATTTTGTATAGTTTGATTTCTTGTTTATCATTTATGATTATTTCTTGAATTGGTCTCATAATCTTGTTTAAAGTTTAATATAAGAATTGTTTGTTGTAATGTTGTTAGAGTAGTTGATTTTAAGTTCAATATTATTGAATTTAGAAATCTAAATATACTTGTTTGTTGTTGTTGTTGAATCCGAAAATAGGATTGTTTGTTGCTAAAATATTGTTCAATCAAATTTTAGTTGTTCTTTGTTGTTCAATTTGTGTTCATGTGATTTGTTGTTGAAATGTTGTTGAAATCATATTCATGTGATTTGTTGTTGAAATGTTGAAGAAATCATGTTCATGAAATTTGTTGTTTGAACATTGTTAGAAATTAATCATATTGTCTATATTTTGGTTAAGTTTGATTAATTGATGTGTTATAACTGATGGGTAGTTTGGTAATTTGCAGTACGTTCAGGGTAGTTTGGTAATTTCAGTAAGGTCAGAGGGGTAGTTTAGGAATTGTACATTTTGTAATTTTTTATGTGAAGCATGTGGGACAAAATGAAATGGGGTGGGTTGTGATGTAGTTGTTTAATATAAAGGGGGGACAAGACAAAATTTAGTGGGGGGAATCTTGTATTTGTTTATGTTAGGCATGGAGGACAAAATATAATGGGGTGGTGTGATATGTTTATTTAATGTAATGGGGATGAGTGGAAAGATAATGAGTTTGGTAGAGAAAAAGTATTGATTTTAATTGATTGAAAGATTTATGGGATGGGTTATATATAGGAAGTCTTGAAACAAGAACGAGGGAGAGAAAACGAATCTGAAAACAAGAGAGAGAAAAGGGCTGAACATTTAAGAGAGAGAAAATTCCGAAAAATATTTAAACTTTCAAATAAAAAAAACTAAAAAAAAATATTCTGCTTTCTTTCATTGTTTGAAATCAGAATTAATTGTGGTTTCATCAAAACTTGAAGCTTTTGTTTTTGGGATTACTGGTCTACTGGTTTGCAAACTCTTTTCCTGGTTTGTTACTGTTGCTGGGTTGTTGCTGCTGTGCTATACTGTTATTACTGCTGCTGATTCTCATCTTCATTTTCTTTTGCTTCCAATATCAGGTATATATTTTAGACTCATGTTGTGGAAAGCTTCAACATTGCCAAATAAATGAAGTTCGGAATTATAATTATGTCTTTTACTCGTTTAAATCTATTAGTTTAAATTTCAGTTTTGTTTCAGTTGGTTAATATAGTAGCTTACATTTGATGTGAGAACTGTTAGTTAATCATCCCTTTGAAATTCGCATAAGCTTTGTAATAATGTTATTTATTTCAGAATTTCATTAAGTATAGCTATATTCAAATTATAAGATAGAGAACATGGCAGAAAGCTAGCCATTAATTAAATCTTATGATATTGTTGGCTAAGTATGGAATAGTATGGAAGTATCAAGAAACTACATTACTAGTATATTTTGTCACAAAAGTCCGATTTTATTTAAAGCTAGATTGATGAAAGTTGTATGTTGTTCGTACATGGCGTGATAACAGTTACATGTATAACCATAAGTGAAAGGTGAGTTGATATAATTCGTTATGAGGTTAGAATATTAGGAATGGTTCAAACGTACAACTATATTGCATGTGATGCAATTTTATTGAATCAATTTGCATAATAGTTCTCTTTCTTATCAACTTGATTCTTATCTACCATTGTAAACAAATTAACCAAACAATTATAACTTTGGACTAAAAACAAGTATATGAGAAGGATATGGGATTTATGAGCACGAATTACAATATTTTATGTCAAAGATATGTAGAAATAGAGTTCGCATTAAATATAACAATGAAAATTCTTCAGAAACTATTAATTTGTTTATCAAATTAATTCTTTTCCAGTTTTATATGCGATTCGATTTTTGGATATATTAATGTTGTATCCACGATAAAAATGGTAGTATTTTTAGTTACATGTTGTTTGTTTCTTTTTCATATCATTAATTCTTTAAAATTTGAATAGTTTTGAGGTATATAATTCATACGCGTAAAATAAGACTTGCGGTCAACACATAATAACTTTTGAATTTTTTTTCAAGAAAATTTGGAGACGTCTAAATCAGTGTTTCTCTATGGCTTTCATATAAAAATAAGTGGATGCAATAAACAATTTGTAGAGAATTTTATCAAGAATATTTTGTGAAATTAGGGATACGTTCGCGTGGCCTAAATTACATTTTTTAAGGCAGTTCGGATTATGCGTTCGCGCAACTTTGAGCCAAAATTTTAATAAAAAGAGATTCGTCGGAGGATATTAAATTAATTTCATAAAACCCGAGATGTGCGGTTCACTATTTAAGAAAGGCGAATGTTCTTAATTTTATTTTAAGCACAATTTCGAATATCAAATATTTTTTTTATAATAAAAATATAGAATATTATCAACCTTTTTGTGTACACGTATGCGTGGCACGATTCTCTACAATTATAAAAGGTATATAATACGAATATACGTACGCGTGATTCGTTTATATAATTGTAAACAATCTAAACAAAAGCGGTAATAAAATCGGGTAACAAGAAAAAAGGTATTTAGTAAATCAAGATAATTAAGCCAAATATAAAAAATGGTTAAGCGACCGTGCTAGAACCACGGAATTCGGGAATGCCTAACACCTTCTCCCGAATTAACAGAATTCCTTACTCAGGATTTCTGGTTCGCAAAATAACAAACAAAGTCATATTCTCCTCGATTCAGGGATTAAAACCGGTGACTTGGGACGCCTTAAAATTCCCAGGTGGCGACTCTGAAACAAACAAACAAATCCCGTTTCGACTGTCCTTTAATTGGAGAAAACTCCCTGCACCCTCGCGGGGGCAGAAAAAGGAGGTGTGACAGTCGCTTATTAGGATTTGACAGTTGAACCATATCCTAGGGTGACCCAGAGCTATAATGACAGAAGGAATTAATACATTATTCTTCTACAGGTTCTTGAGAGTAAATTGTATACTTCATGCTATCCGGTCGTTAAGGAGTGTTGCTAGACGTCACCCTTGATTAGTATATTGATGTGATCAATTTACTACCGGCTTAGTATTGAACCTATGGGGTCGCACACTAACGAGTGTTCTGATCTTTGCTAAAGGATTAATTGCTTTATTATTTGATAATTAAATTAAAGAATTTAATTAGTCAAATAAATTTAGTTATTAGTCCAAATGAAATATTATTATATTCTTTGCTAGCACAGAGGATATAATTAATATTGTGAACAAATTGAAGTTTTCTATTTGGAATAGAAAATTAAATTATATCTCTTGGTTAAAATATATATGTATATATATATATATATATATATATATATATATATATATATATATATATATATATATATATATAATTAGCACAGATGTTATATAAAATATTAATAAAGTCTTGTTAGTAAATCCAATTTTGAATTGGATTAATTAACATGGAAAGTCCTTATGGTGTTGTCCACAATTTTCAACCCATTTAATATGGGAGATAATTTTTCAATAAGAAAATATTAATAAAAGAATTCAATTTAGAATTGAAGTCTATAAATGTGTTGCATGTTTTTATTTTCAAATATTAACTAAGTTATAGAATTCAATTTAGAATTGAATTCCATAAATGAGTTACATGTTTTTATTTTAAAATGGTGACTAAGTTGTAGAATTCAATTTAGAATTGAATTCCATAAGTTACATGTTCTTTTAAATATTTACCATAAGATATGTGATTTGTATTTTCCAATGGAAATTATGTATATATATATATATGTGTGTGTGTGTGTGTGTGTGTGTGTGTGAGTCCTAATTAAGAATTAGTGAGACATAGATCTTATACATATTGTAAAGAAACCAAGAGAGTTATTCTTGAGAGGAAAAATTACGTTGAGAAAGTAATAATGCAATATAAACCAAGATAGAAAATACTAGTACAAGAAAATTGTTTCTTGTTCTTCTACCTTTGAGTTGAGATTTTTGAGAAAAATTTCAACCCAATATTTTCTTTCAATTTGTTCACGGGGTTTCATTGATCAAGGAATTGATAGCAAGGACCAGTGTCGGTGTGGATACACATAGAGTCTTCGCACTATCGAAAAATTTAAAAATGAGACTCTCTTCACAAGGTACGTCTTAGATCCGATCTTTGATATGTAAATAAATTTTAAACACGAAAATTTTTGCTTAGAATTGCTTTTATCTTCCGCTGCGTGTTATGAACACCTCTATGCAATCCTACATTGGTAACAGAGATTCTAGTGAGACTGCCCGTGAAATCTAAAGATCTTATTCATTCTATCACACCTCTTAGTGATAACTTTACCTGCTTAAATGTGAAGTATCATGATCAAGATAAGCTATAAAGAACAAAGAGCGACTAATTAATTTTGTGTAACAATTACATTGTCAGAATTTAGTGAAAATCATGATTTGAGACTTGGAGTTGGGTTTAACAAGATGCACGATGACTCATACTACTACAGTTCTATATGTTTCGTGATAGTCTAAACAAATCCTTACACCATTAGCTTCTCCAAAAATTAAATAATTCGTAGTAAGTTTAGTAACTTGAAAAATAAAGCATATTGTTTGATACAACTAGTTCGAAGTCACTAAGAAGAAATTGAAAATAAAATATATATTATTTGTCACAATAGATTAAAAGACACTGATAGTAGTGTAAAAAATCTTTACACTATCAGAATATGTAAATTAGCTCTTTTCAAAGTGTACCTGTGAGTTCCTCCAAACACTTCAGATGGGCTTCGAACAACAACTTATGGAGAAGTAATTAAGTCCTCGTGAATTGGTCAGGAGAACTCTAGGGAACAACCTGTTTACTTTATCAACCAACTTTTCCTTGCTATATTGTAAAAGTTCTTTACGCTATCATAATATATAAATTAAATCCTTTCAAAGTGAATCCTGGAGTTCCCCCAAACACTTCAGCAGGGCTTTAAACAATAAGTTATGGAGAAGTAATCCCTCATGAAGCGGTCAAGGGAACTCTAGGGAACACCCTGATAACTACTAATCTACTTGTTTTTTTAAATCTGGCTACAACAGTCCTATTTATATTGTATTTTCAAGAGAAGCAAAACCCACATAAAAGAATTTCCATGACAAATGTGAAAGTGGGGTTTGCAGTGGGATAGGGGGTGACACTATTGAATCTGGCTACAAATATGGGTAATATTAAAGTTTGAGAATATATCAGAAAAAAGTACTTTCCCATGCATATTGTACTTTACCATTTTTGTCCTTTCATCCCATGCATATTGTACTTTACCTTTTTTACTTTTTGTGTCTTAAAGTTCAGTGATGGCTTCACTTGCTAATTCTTATACCTATAGTTTTTTTGGGGCCAAAAGTATTTTTTCTTTCGGCCAAAAATTAAAGTTTTTGGAAGGAAAAAAGTACTTTTGAAAAGAAGCAAAAACATTTTTTGAGAAGCAGAAAAAAGTAGTTTCTCTCCAAAACCACTTTTCTGAGAAGCACTTTTGAGAAAAATACACATAGAAGCAGTTTTCAAAAGTTTGGCCAAACACTAATTATTGCTCAAAAGTGTTTTTCAAATTAATTACTCAAATACAAACTGTTTCTCACCAAAAATACTTTTTTAAAAAGTGCTTTTGAGAAAAATACTTCTCAAAATAAGCTGATTTTAAAAGCTTGGTCAAATATGCTATTAGTATCTTAACTTGTGATATTGAATTTGTACAACCTAATCAGTTATCAGCTTCACTTTACCTCTTTTTTTTTTTTTTTTCCGAATCTGCTGGAAATCTTTGTTGTATATGCCAATAAAGCATAAATATTTATGAAAGTTGATTAGGTTCCATACATCATTTTTCATAGCTGAACAAAATTTTATTTTGAGAGGGCAGAGAATCTGTATGACTACTTGATGAATGGTCATTCTCTAGCATTCACATGGCGTATGATACGAGCCAGGTTCACAATATAAAAGATTTTGGAAGCAAATGGATGATAAGATGCATCAAGGGAAAAATAGAAAAGAAAATAAAACCAACAATTATGTGTTTTACTGGTTATTCAGTTGTACACGAGGGCAAATAAAATAAGTAAAATAGTTTTTTGTACAAAAGGATATTCAACGTTGCACATCCACTCTTTGGGCTAATAGATGTCTATCCGTATTGAGTTTAACTTCTATCCAATGAAGAATTTTCACACTATTAAGTCTACTTAATAATAATTACAGGTAATTCACAAAAATGATACCAATCTGAAAAATGACACAAGTAACCTACTATATAGAAAAAGCGCCATAAGGATAAAATTATCTTTTTATCTTTTTCCAAGAAGCCTATGAAGACTAAATATCCTAGGGTATAATTGTAAATTCATTATTTTTTAGTTTAAAAGGCAGACAAATAATTTAGATGATACTTTGTATACTCAATTTTAGTGCAATGAACTAAACGACCAAACAAGAAATGATCCATGTACTATTAATCTCCAAATTATTAATTCTTGCATTACTAATCTTTGTATTATTAATCCATGTATAACTTGTCTTCAAACCAAACAATCTCTTAAAAACGTGAGGCTTTTGAGAGAAAACTATTTAGGCTTGGACCAAAACGAACAGTATAACACTATATATGTAAATAATGTATTTGGGTTGGCTTAGCCCAGCAAAAACATTACTTGCCGGCCACTAGTGCAATACATGCATGAGTGGAACTGGGACTTTTCATCTCGGTACAAAGCACTTCCTTTTTAGAGTATAGCAGTAATATAGCCGAATTCATGTGAGCTACTGCCATGGATTTTAATAAAATTTTAAAAATAATCATATAAAAATATATTTTGTTGAAGTGTGTAACCATCTTATTTAAAAGCATATTAAACTATTGGATAAAGTATACTTTTATTTAGTAAAATACAATGTTATTTGGCGAAGGATGGAATGCAAGTTTACTTAAGCATAGTTAATATCAATAGTTTCAATTGGTTGTGTACTTGTGTTCATGTTGGCTGCTTGGCTGTGGATATGCAGTTGATCTTGGTAATTTCCATTTTCCATCCAACTTGGACCTGTGGATATTAGTTAAGATTGATGTGTCACTCTTATTAATTAAAGGATATTAGTTGATCACAACTTAAAACATTTCTAAATTTCAGGGAAATGGGAATTTTAAAGACATTAGCCTCTAAATTCTACTAACTCAATTTGGTCTACTATCCTCAAATGTTTACTCTGTAAAAAGTGAAGGAAATAAAAATATGATCAAATTGTTTGTTATCAGCTTTAACGGTTTCTACTACTCATTTTTCAGCTATCTTTTTTATATCAGTTTAAGTACTATTCCTTTTCAGATATATATTAACCCACAAAAGAAAAAACTTGATTGCAATAGCAACTCCTCAAGCGTCTTTCATCTCCTTCATAAGGCAATATGTCCGCATTTATCAATATCTTCAGCAATTTTGAATTGAGGGCAGAAATGTTAATAATATCATATAATGTTGAAATTAAATAAGTCAAAAGTTTAACTATAATTCAACTTTAATCTTTTAATTTACATTTTTAAGGAGATCTACAGCAAGTCTGATGATCAAAAGTTGTTGCTTAATTGGTAAAATATTATTTACAAGAGAATTTTAGTAGGAAATAGCCCATCTATACCAACTTCAATAACGTTACAAAAATATTATAAGTGTTGGAAAAGAAAAGTTACAAAAACCACTTTGGTATATCACAAATATGAGACTGAATATTTTGCGACTCAATTTAACATGGGATGCTCAATATTTTCTTCAATTGATTTCATTTCTTGCTTTAGGACACTAAGTTTCACTGTATTGTCTTCATGGATGTTAGGCGGAACTTTCTCTTTGTAGCCAGAGGCACTCATGATTTTGCTTAAGTTCTCACATTGCCCGCAAAAGAAGAAAGATTTAGTACATTGTACATGGCAAATTGAACTGCTTGTGAACTTCACAATATAAACTGACTCAAATTTCACAATATCCACTTGAGTCCACTTTTGAATGAAGACAGCCGAGTGAACAAAAGCCAAATGTCATTCTGCACTATTCTTCAAACGGAAGCACTAATTGAACAGAAGTTGGTACAAATACCTTGGGATGAAAGCACTCACTTGCAGAACACAGGGGGGAAAGGAGGAACATGATTTCGGATTAATCAAAGGAATAACATGCCAGTTGTATATTAACATCTAGTGAAAACCTAAATTGATCTTTTACACAATATCTTCAGCATCTTTCCTAACCTGTTTTTGCAAGCTAAAAAGCTATATATACTAAATTTTTTCTTTAAACGGAAAAGCGTCTTGTTTGCTTCTGTTTGACAGAAAATACAGATTGTTTAGCTCCGGGGAGAAATTCAGAGGCACTTATTCTACTAGTTAGAAAAACAATTTTGCAAACAAACAATAATACTCTATGAAATTTCACTTACTTCCTCGTCTCTTCTCTCTTCTTTTCAAGCCTTTCAACTTCAGTCTCTGAGTTACTAGTAGTCCCTTTTTCCTCTAGAAAAACTGTAACAGAATCATCCACTATTTTTGTCAGCCACCGAGTTGGAGTTGCATCACTGTCACTTGAGACCTGATGAAAATTAATGCAAGAAAAGTAGCTAGGCGGTAAGAAAAATGAGAAAATATAATTGAAAACCAATGCATATGCCATCACATGGTCTTTTCTGCTATTTCCAGCTTCATACTATGTGGGAGAGGAAAGGTATCAACGAAATAAGCATGTAGATTCTCTACTTATTAGTATACTTGTGTAGATGGGAAATTTTTCCATTATTAATAAAATCATTTGCTTTATCATAAAATAATAGGGAAGGCAAGGATGAATGACATGTTTTTTATGCAATTGCAAAACGACAAAACTAGTTTTTACAGCGCAGTTGCGGAAACTCACAAACCACATGCATTGGTTGGATTTATTTTCCCGGTGATACCGATGATCAATTAAAACAAAATTATAAACCATCCTTCTCAAATCAGACCATAAATAAGCAACAATACCAATACGACTTTTCTCTTCTTTCACAAACCGCAAAGATACCACAAGGAGGAGATGAAGACGTTTCGGATAAAAAACAAACAAACAAGACAGAGAAAGAGATACCTTCAAAGATGACAATGTAGCTAGAGTACAAATCTCCATTTTGCGTTTATTTATGGTCTCCACGGTATCAGTTGTCCGGCAAAGCACAAACGCTTCTAGCCTGAGGATAGCAAGATTCCATCGTTAGTTTGGAAAGTTAAAAGTCGTTATTGTCTTTATGAAAAGCTTTTTTCCTTGACTATCACATCAAGCCATAAAAAGAGAGCATAACACATCAATCTCTCGCAGTCACTTGTATGTATTAAAACTTTTTGAATGATTCACAAACACATAAGCAAGCAGATCATAGCATGCTGGTATCCTTCGTTAAAGTATCATACATTATTTATCTTGTGGACCTTTAGCATAGGTCCCTAAAGAAATTACAACTCAACAGTAATATCAACTGCAGCTGTATGAAAGCTGAAATAGCAAATTCCAATCTTCTAAAGATGGGCAAGGAAGATTGATATTATGAACAACCAAGATAAGAGATTGCATTAGGAATGAAAAATTAACTAATTCATTGATTGTCGATTATTTAATGAAAAGGCACTTGAAACTTCTTTATTTTTAATATACTCCCACCCAAACTTTGACTACTTTTAACTCTTTCCATATAGAACAAATTTGCTTTTAAGTTGTCTTACCATATAACTTTTCCCTCGAACAGATACCAAAAGAACCAAAAAATGTCACTTGAAATGTTCTTTATATGAAAAGATTAAGTTCACAGAAGATTACCTTGCAAATCTCTCCTTTGGAGGCAACAATGTCCTCTTTGACCTCAGTCCTTTAACAATTGATGAAACCTTTTCCATCTCAGCTTCCACACTATCATTATTCCAGCTCTGAAAAAATGAACAGACGTCAAAAAACATGGACATTAAACAACATAATAATCATGTAGCAGCTAGCATGGAGCATTATATTAAGTCATGTTTTCCACTACTAGACTCATCTTGATAATCTACCTTTTTCAGACCCTCAAGCAAGCTAACATATTCCAAATACATATTCTTGAAAAACAAATTGCGTACATTAGTTTCTTTTCACACATACTTGACGAGAAGTTTAACAACATACATGGGTGATCCGATATAGAGATTTTTCGAAAATAGATCCCATACAGCTTAGAGTAATCATTAAGACTCTAGACCATAATCATTAAGACTCTAGACCATGACACTAAAACCAATGGCAAAAAGATAGAGGAAAAGAAGGGGGAAAAATTGTTATGTCGAGGAAGAGGCAAACCCGAAAATAAAGAAGATAAAGAACACCAAATTTTAACGTGGAAAACCCTTCTCGAAGGTAAAAACCACGGGATCACAAAGATCCAAAAAGTTCCACTATAACAATAAGAGGGTTACAAAAGTTCTCCAAATTTGCTACACAACAAGTGCCAAACACGGAACAACAATAGCAACAAGAGCAACAACTAATCAATTGAAGAAAGAGTATAATCCACAAAAACGAAGCTGCTGTTCGAGGCTCGAAATAAGATACTACGAGACTCCAAATCCGATCTGCACTCTTCAAATCCAAGACAAAGATGTTACAAACACTCAGTCAAACTTTCAGCCCGATCAAACGGTTAAAGAATTGGAAAACGTGATTTGAAGTTGGTTGGTCGGAATAAAAATCTGCAGCAAAACAAATATTTTTCTTCTCTCTTCTCTCTTGACGAAAGCTCTCTCAAAAACCACTCTTATGTGCTTAAGTCTTTCAAAGACTTGTATCAATGAGCATAGAATAATTCTCCAAGGTTGTCTTATTTATAGATCATGAGTGGTGCTTTCTCTTAAAGCCAAAACCCACTCAAAATAGGAATAAACCGAATCCAATTCCAAATAGGAATGGAAACCAAAAGAGAATAGGATTAGGCCATTGTGCCTTTGGCTGGACAACATGGGCATGTGCCCAAAAAAAACTACACTTTAACATACACCAATGGAGGTAATATATCTAATATGTTTGGATTTGATCAACATTGTTGAACACTGAAGATTGAAGATGAAGACACAACCAAAATTTGTTATTGAGAGAGAATTGAAAATGTGGAATTTTGCCAAGGTGGAGATTTGTTGAAGTTTGGCAAAATGCCAAAGTCCCACATTGGTTGGGAGTTAAGTTTGGGGGGATTTTTCCCCTATAAAAGAAGGCCTAATGTTTAGGATTGAAACACACCTCTCATTTGCCTTCTCATCTGTTTAAGGCATTTGTATCTTCTCTCTTTAGTATTATTTCACTTGTATTTTTGGAGTGGAATAAAATATTTGGTTGTGTCCGAGGAGTAGGCAAAATTAGCCGAACCTCGTAAATTCTGGTGTTCCCTTTATTATTGCTTTATTGTCTTATTTATTATTTGGTAGTTGTCATAATTTTTGGTATAGTAGTTGTGACTTATTCACACTCTATACATTTGGCTTCCGCAACAATTGGTATCAGAGCCAAGGTACTGTCTAAGTATGCTCTGTGGTTGCAGCATAGTCTGATCTTCCACATCAGAAAAGATTTATCTTGGTAACTGAGTCAAGGTTCTGTCTGAGTATGCTCTGTGGTTGCAGCTTAGTCTGATCTTCCACACCAGAAAGGAAATAATCTTGATTTGTGTCGTCAGCTATTAAATAATATTTGTGTCAAAGATGGGAGACAATAAACAAGAAGAATCTACATCAAGTGTCAACAATACGTCATCATTGGCATCTTCGCTTATGACAAGAATTGTGTCAAATGCGAAATTTGCGGTCGAAATATTTGACGGGTCCGGACATTTTGGGATGTGGCAAGGCGAGGTTCTAGATGTCTTTTTTCAACAAGGGCTAGATCTGGCCATTGAAGAAAAGAAACCAGATGTTATTGGAGAAGAAGATTGGAGAATTATCAACCGTGTTGCTTGCGGTACCATTCGATCCTACCTTGCTAGAGAGCAGAAATATCCATACACAAAGGAAACTTCTGCAAGTAAATTATGGAAAGCACTGGAGGATAAATTTTTGAAGAAAAACAGTCAAAATAAATTATACATGAAGAAGAGACTGTTTCACTTCACCTATGTTCCTGGTACCACGATGAATGAACATATCACCAGTTTCAATAAGTTGGTTACAGATTTGCAAAATATGGATACAACTTATGATGATGGTGATTTGGCCTTGATGTTGTTGGCGTCACTTCCTGATGAGTACGAGCACCTTGAGACTACTCTACTCCATGGAAATGACGAAGTTTCTCTCAGAGAAGTTTGTTCGGCTTTGTACAGCTATGAACAAAGAAAGCGAGAAAAACAGAAGGGCGGAGAAGGAGAAGCACTATTTGTGAGGGGTCGTCCTCAAAATCAAACGAGGACAAAGAAGGAAAGATCCAAGTCAAGATCCAGACCCAGCAAAGATGAATGTGCCTTTTGTCGAGAAAAAGGGCACTGGAAGAAAGACTGTCCGAAGTTGAAGAATAAGGCCAAACATAACAATGGAAAGGCCATTATGGATTCAAATGTAGCTGATTGTGATGATTCAGACTTCTCATTAGTTACAACAGAGTCATCAACATCTTCAGACATATGGTTGATGGACTCGGCTTGTAGCTATCATATGTGTCCCAACAGGGACTGGTTCGTGGAATTTCAAGAAGGAGAATATGGAGTCGTACACACAGCGGATAACAGCCCTCTTACCTCATATGGCATTGGTTCAATACGATTAAGGAACCATGATGGAATGATCAGAACATTGATAGATGTTCGATATGTACCGGATTTGAAGAAGAATCTCATCTCTGTGGGAGCCCTAGAATCAAAAGGGTTCAAAATCATTGCAGAAAATGGAGTGATGAGAGTATGCTCCGGTGCACTAGTGGTAATGAAGGCTAATCGGAAGAATAATAATATGTACCGCTATCGTGGCAGTACAGTTATTGGGACAGCGACAGTGACATCCAGTGACGACAAAGAGGCAGAAGCAACCAAGCTATGGCACATGCGCTTGGGACATGCTGGAGGAAAATCCTTGAAAACTCTATCAGATCAAGGATTGTTAAAAGGAGTAAAGGCTTGCAACTTGGAGTTTTGTGAGCATTGTGTCAAAGGGAAACAGACAAGGGTTAAATTTAGTACAGCGATCCATAATACTAAAGGCATTTTGGATTATGTACACTCTGATGTTTGGGGTCCTTCCAAAACACCTTCATTGGGTGGGAAGCACTATTTTGTAACCTTTGTTGATGATTTTTCTCGAAGAGTGTGGGTGTATACAATGAAAAACAAAGATGAAGTGCTGGGAATTTTTCTCAAATGGAAGACGATGGTGGAGAATCAAACAGGCAGGAGGATCAAGTGTATTCGCACAGACAATGGAGGTGAATACAAAAATGATCATTTCAATAAGGTCTGTGAAAATGATGGCATCGTCCGACACTTCACTGTTAGACATACACCACAACAGAATGGAGTGGCAGAACGTATGAACCGGACCTTGCTGGAGAAGGTACGGTGTATGTTGTCCAATGCTGGCTTGGGCAAAGAATTTTGGGCTGAGGCAATTACATATGCATGTCACCTCATTAATCGTCTACCATCTGCTGCTATTGATGGCAAAACACCATTTGAAAAATGGTACGGAAAACCTGCTGTAGATTATAACTCTTTGCACGTGTTTGGCTCAACTGCATATTATCATGTGACGGAGTCAAAATTGGATCCAAGGGCAAAGAAGGCTATTTTTATGGGAATTACTTCTGGAGTCAAAGGATATCGCTTATGGTGCCCTATGACAAAGAAAGTAATATTCAGCAGAGATGTTACCTTTGATGAATTTGCTATGGTAAATAAGGTAACAGAAGATACCAAACAAAATGAAGGTGCTTCTAAGCAGGTGGAGTTTGAGGGAAAATTTATTTTTCCTACACAAGAAGCAGAGAAGGAAACAAATGAAGATTACCCTCTGGAAGGAGAGCCAGTAGAGGAGATTCCAACTCAGGAATCTCAACAACAACTTGAATCAATAGCAACCAGCAGGCCAAAAAGAACAATAACGAAACCTGTTCGTCTCATAGAGACGGTTGCTTGTGCAACCTCAATTGTAGCTGATGATGTTCCTACTACTTATAAAGACGCTGTTCAAAGTTCAGAAGAAGATAAGTGGAGGATTGCCATGAATGATGAGATACAGTCCCTTCATCAGAATCATACATGGAGATTGGCCAATCTCCCGAAGGGAAAGAAAGCAATTGGGTGCAAATGGGTATTTGCAAAGAAGGAAGGATTTCCTAACCAAGTAGATGTTCGCTACAAAGCAAGATTGGTGGCCAAAGGATATGCTCAAAAGGAGGGAATTGATTACAATGAAGTGTTTTCTCCAGTTGTAAAACATTCCTCCATTAGAATTATGTTGGCTTTGGTAGCACAATTGGATTTGGAACTAGTTCAGATGGATGTAAAAACTGCGTTTTTACATGGAAACTTGGAGGAGGAAATCTACATGACTCAGCCAGAAGGATTCAAAGTTGCTGGAAAAGAAAATATGGTGTGCAAACTTGAAAAATCGTTGTACGGATTGAAACAATCTTCTAGACAATGGTACAAGCGATTTGACGAGTTTATGTTGCGGCAAGGGTACAAGAGAAGCAAATACGATCATTGTGTGTATTTGCACAAGCTTAAAGATGGTTCCTTTGTATATCTTCTCCTATATGTTGATGATATGTTGATAGCTTCCAAGAATTCGGAAGAAATTGATAAGTTGAAGATTCAACTGAAGAAGGAGTTCGAGATGAAGGATTTGGGTGAGGCAAAGAAAATTCTTGGCATGGAGATAATTAGAGATAGACGTTCAAAGAAACTCTGTTTATCTCAAAAAGAATATTTGAAGAGAGTACTTCAACGTTTTGGCATAGATGACAAGACTAAGCCAGTTAGTACTCCACTTGCTTCCCATTTTAAGCTAAGTACTACTATGTCGCCAATGGATGAAGCTGAACGAGAGTATATGTCAAAGGTACCATACGCAAATGCTGTTGGTAGCTTGATGTATGCAATGGTTTGCACAAGGCCTGACATTTCACAAGCTGTTGGAGTTATTAGCAGATATATGCACAATCCAGGGAAGGAGCATTGGCAAGCTGTGAAGTGGATTCTACGGTATATTCATAATACTGTAGATGTCGGGTTAGTTTTTGAGCAGGAAGACAATCAGTTTGTAGTTGGATATTGTGACTCAGATTTTGCGGGTGATATGGACAAACGAAGATCAACTACTGGTTATGTGTTTACTTTTGCAAAGGCACCAGTTAGTTGGAAGTCTACTTTGCAGTCAACAGTTGCTTTGTCTACAACAGAGGCAGAGTACATGGCTATTACAGATGCTGTGAAAGAGGCAATTTGGCTTCAAGGATTGCTAAAGGAGCTTGGTGTTGAACAAAAAGGTATCACAATTTTTTGTGATAGTCAAAGTGCTATTCAATTAGCGAAGAACCAAGTTTATCATGCAAGGACGAAGCACATTGATGTTCGGTATCATTTCGTACGAGAAATCATAGAAGAAGGTGGAGTCACGGTGAAGAAAATTCATACTACAGAGAATCCTGCTGATATGCTGACAAAGGTGGTGACTGCGGTCAAGTTTCAACATTGTTTGGATTTGATCAACATTGTTGAACACTGAAGATTGAAGATGAAGACACAACCAAAATTTGTTATTGAGAGAGAATTGAAAATGTGGAATTTTGCCAAGGTGGAGATTTGTTGAAGTTTGGCAAAATGTCAAAGTCCCACATTGGTTGGGAGTTAAGTTTGGGGGGGATTTTTCCCCTATAAAAGAAGGCCTAATGTTTAGGATTGAAACACACCTCTCATTTGCCTTCTCATCTGTTTAAGGCATTTGTATCTTCTCTCTTTAGTATTATTTCACTTGTATTTTTGGAGTGGAATAAAATATTTGGTTGTGTCCGAGGAGTAGGCAAAATTAGCCGAACCTCGTAAATTCTGGTGTTCCCTTTATTATTGCTTTATTGTCTTATTTATTATTTGGTGGTTGTCATAATTTTTGGTATAGTAGTTGTGACTTATTCACACTCTATACATTTGGCTTCCGCAACAATCTCAACCCATTATCTAAACAAAGCCACAAAGTGTCTTGAGCAAATCTTCTTGCAGATACAAATTCTGGATTATCACTGACAAAGTATGGCTTGATTACTTCTATAAACAGATCACACAGCTGGAACTGCCAAAATGAATATACCACTGTTGCTGCATCGGAGAAATCATAAGATTCAAGGGATGAGACAGTTTTCGCTATGGCCTTGTTAAGCGCTGAGAGTATCCACTGGCAGCTAAAAGGCATTTCACTAGGAACTATCTTTGTCTGAGGGGTGTAATCTTCACCCAGTTTATCCATGGCAAACCTAATGGCATTCCATAGTTTGTTACACCATTCACGATACCCAACCACTCTCTGGATATCCAGATTGATCTTATCGGACTGGAAGGACAAAACAAAAAGGTTAATAATATCCAAAGAAAGTTCAAAAGAAACATCTTATTAAATTTCAAGACACAAATGTGACAAACCTGGCCAGTATATGAGACTAGGGCAAATCGAAGAGCATCTGCACCACATTCGTGAATACCTTTAGGAAAGTCCTTTGCATGTCCCTCTTTCGCCCTCTCAAGTTCTTTGGCATCCAGGTTGCCCTCCTCTAATCTCTTATGAAGATCATCAAGGGTAATTCCATTAATAACTTCAAGAGGATCAACAACATTTCCCAATGATTTGGACATCTTACGTCCCTGTGCATCACGGATCATTGGATGCAAATAAACCTGCAAAACATATTAAAATAAATAAGATCTGTTATGATCTCAACAGAAAGATCAAGTTACATAACTACATGTAGATAAAATACGGATTTTTTTGTCTTTTTTATAAGTGGATAAAAAGAAAATTTAACTTTCAGAAGCACTCTACTTAAAATTCTGTTTAAAGCACTGAAAAAGCCATGGATCATGGAAACAGAACTATCTTAGCTATCAACTGCTCCTAAAATAGATTCAAAGAATCAAACCCACGTATACCATAAATCTCAATAAGAAAAATTGGCATTTTCTACGAGGGATGATGAAGTTTGCTAACCTTTGTAAATGGTACGTCATCTCCCAGTGTTATCCCCAACATCACCATACGTGCAACCCAGAAGAAGAGAATATCATGTCCAGTTTCAAGAACCGAAGTTGGATAAAACGTTTTTAAATCCGCAGTATCATCTGGCCACCCCAATACAGATAATGGGAAAAGACCAGATGAAAACTAAGTATCCAGCACATCTGGATCTTGAGAGAGCTCAACAATCTCCTTCCCTGAAAATTTCCTACAAACCAAATCTCGAGCCTCTTCTTCATTTCTAGCAACAATCCAGTGATCATCACAAACACCAAATTCCTTCTTCTTATCATCATGCAGTGTCACATACCAAGCAGGAATACGATGACCCCACCAAAGTTGTCTTGAGATGCACCAATCACAGAATATTCTCAAGCCATCTGCATGTTCACCACACAAGTCTTTGTGACATGGAACACAACAAATTTTTATGCAAGTGATGAATCAAGAAAAGAGCACAAAACATCCTTTATAAAGTTTATATTTAAAATCCATAACAAAAAACACAACCAAGTTTTTTGCATGTACACATCTATATCTGATGAGATAATTGCACAAAAGTAAATGATAGAATATCCATTTCCACCACAAACAAAAGACAATAACGAATAGAACCTAAAACAGTCATTAGACCCATCAAAATGCACTAGTCTACACATGGGTAGGGTAATGGGGACACAAATTAGCATCTCATTTAAACCATTGCAGTCATTTAATCAAAGCATTTTTAGGGGCTAGATCCGAAAGTACCTTTTCCATTCAGCAGCATATTGTTTTGGGATGATCTCCATTTTCCGATTGTCATCATCCATAACAGCATCCAAAGCCTGTTTGGCCATATTTTTGCAGTTGACAAACCACTGGGGCTTTATAAGAGGTTCCACTGCATCATTGTTGTTATGTCGAGGAAGAGGCAAACCCGAAAATAAAGAAGATAAAGAATACCAAATTTTAACGTGGAAATCCCTTCAAATCGAAGGTAAAAACTACGGGATCACAAAGATCCAAAAAGCTCCACTATAACAATAAGAGGGTTACAAAAATTCTCCAAATTGGCTACACAACAAGTGTCAAACACGAGTAACAAGAGCAACAACTAATCAATTGAAGAAAGAGTATAATCCACAAAAATGAAGCTGTTGTTCAAGGCTCTAAATAAGATACTACGAGCCACTAAATCCGATCTCCACCGTTCAAATCCAAAACCAAGATGTTACGAACACTCAGTCACAATTTCAGCCCGATCCAACGGTTAACGAATCGGAAAAGTGATTTGAAGTTGGCTGGTCGGAATAAAAATCTGCAGCAAAACAAATATTTTTCTTCTCTCTTCTCTTTTGACGAAAGCTCTCTCAAAAACCACTCTTATGTGCTTAAGTCTTTCAAAGACTTGTATCAATGAGCATAGAATAATTCTCCAAGGTTGTCCTATTTATAGATCATGAGTGGTGCTTTCTCTTAAAGTCATAACCCACTCAAAATAGGAATAAACCGAATCCAATTCCAAATAGGAATGAAAACCAAAAGAGAATAGGATTAGGCCATTGGGCCTTTGGCTAGACAACATGGGCATGTGCCCAACAAACTCCCCCTCCAGTCAAGGGGATAAATGTGTCTTCAAGTAGAGGAACTATTGACAGGCTTCATGCCTGCCAATTTTCTACAAAATTCATGTTTATCTGCAACCACCGCCTTTGTCAGCATATTCGAAGGATTTTCATCAGTGTGTATCTTCTCAACCTCAAATAATTTCACTTCCACGGCCATTATTATCCAATGATACTTTCTATTTATATGTTTGGTCTTAGAATGAAAAGTGGAGTGCTTGGTGAGACAGATAGCACTCTGATTATCACAAAATAAGATGTACATTGGCTGCTCAAAGCCAAGATCAATAATAAACTCCTTCATCCATAATAGTTCTTTGGCACCTTCTGTGACAACAATATATTCGGCTTCTGTGGTGGATAGAGCTATGCACTTCTGTAGTCTAGATTGCCAAGAAACATCTCCCCCTGCAAAAGTGATCAAATAACCGGAAGTGCATCTTGAATTATCAAGATTGCCTCCTAAATCAGAGTCTGTGTAACAAACAAGTTCAGGCTTGCCATCGCCAAAGCATAGCTTTAAATCTGCAGTACCTTTCAAATACCTGTAAGCACGTGATTTTTGTCCTATATGAGAAATACTCCCAAAAAATGCAAAATAAAATGACTTTCCTTGGTGTGCAATTTTGAGTATTTTTTGTGATATTTTTTGGATAATTATTTGTATTTGTCTGTGTTTGCTTATTTGTTAAATTAATAAAAAATATAAAAATATGTCGCATTTTGCATGTAGGATTTAATTCTACAATTGTTAGTAATTAAATGAGTTTTACAAAAATTAAAAATTACAAAAATAGGCATCTTTTGCATTTTTAGCATTTTACGTCCAAATGAACAATTTTATGCTTAATTATTACCTAATTGTGCGTTAATTGTTATTGGGAGTTAATTTGCGCTTTTATAACTTAATTTATTTCTTAATAATAGTTTAAGTATTTTTATAATTTAGTTTTAGGAAATAAAAGAAGAAAAGATAATAAAAATACAAAGAAAAATCGGATTGGGCCACTTCTTCAAATTTCAACCTCAGGCCCGAATAATTGCCCAATCTTCTCCATGACCCAGTCCACTTCAGATCGGGTCGACCCGGTCCGCCCCATTAACCCATTGACCCAACACCCCTTCTTCATTTTTGTCCAACACAAAAACAAAACAAAAGGAAAGAAGACAAAAAAACCCTAAAAAAGACCAAAAACATCCGCCCCCATTTTTGGCTTCTTCTTCTCCAAAATACCAAACACCCCAAGCCAACCATGGCTGCCCTCGCTACTTCCCTTCCCCCTCACGACCAACTTCTGCTCCTCCTCCTTCGTTCTTCATTCAAACCACCAAACAACACAACCACCCTCGCGTCCAAACGACCTCCCCGTCCTCCATTAATACCAAACAACCACCTTCAAGCTCGAGCTCGACATCCATGGTCGCTACTGCTGCGTCTTCGTCGTCAACAACCAGTCGTTGCTACTCCATTCCAGCTGCTTCTGTGTCCTCGCTCCAGCTGCGTCGTCCGCTTCTTCATCTGCATCTTGCGTCATCCGTTTCTTCAGATAATCGAGCTGCGACCATGAAGAGTGCCACTGATTTGGCTGCAATATGCCGTTGCTACTGTTTCAGCTTTCTTCACCTCCAACCATAACTGTTTCGTTTCCTCCTCCAAAAAAAATAGGAGTCCGCCATGGCTGCTTTCACTACTGCATTGTCGAGCTCCTACGGCTGCTGTCGCTGCTGCATCGACCAGCTTGTGCTTCAGTCGATGCGAGGCTGAACGTTCCCCTACGCCCCTTGCGGGGCGGAAAAAGGAGGTGTGACAGCTCTGGCGACTCTGCTGGGGATATAAACCCAGAACCACTGGTTCAGGGTTAGAAATTCGAGCTTAGATAAATTGTTATATTTGGTTTTATCTGATTTTTACATGTTTGAGCCTAATGTGCTAAATGCTGCTTTTACCGCTTTGATATTATTTGAACTGTACATATAAACTGTGCCGAAACCCTTCTCTTCTTACCTCCGGGGAGAAGCTCGCTGGTCGAGACTCCCTATTCTGTTAGTGTCAATACCTAAAATAAGAAAGAGGCCGGATAAGTTACAAAGCCGGACGACCCCGCGGGTCCCCGGTACGTAGCCCCCTCCTCGACTCGAGTTGTCCGCTCGGGTACACAGTCTAGAACAAATACCCATGTTATGAACCTAGAATAACTCAGCTTCATGCCGGATCCCTAGTAGGAACGTTTGTTTGCATCACGTGCATTTGACTTTGGAGGCTCAACACAGGGGTTGGGTCTGTCTAGGACAGGTGTACCAAAAAATGAAAATGACCATCCTGATGCATCTTACTTGCTACTACTTGCGCATTTATTTGATTCGGACTTGTGTGTTGACTGACTTGTGAATATCAGGAATAATATTTTGAAACTGAAAAAAAAAGAAATAGCGGTTAGGGAATTGATTGTTTATTTTTGAAAAAACAAACAATACCTAAATACTGTCAAAACTCTGCCGAAATTTTGAGAAAATAAAAAAAAATGTCCTATTAAAAAAAAATAGAAAAAATAGTTTGTCTTGCCATGAAAATGAAAATGAAAAAAGAGTCTTATTTTTAAAAGAGTTTTTTTTTATGAAAATGCCAATAAAAAATAAAAAATAAAAAGAGTCGGGCGTTGAAAGTGGTTTTATTATTTGTTGCAAATATATATATATATATATATATATATATATATATATATATATATATATATATATATATATATATATATATATATATATATATATATATATATATATATATATATATATATATATATATATATATATATATATATATATATATATATATATATTATTATTGATTTCTTTAGAAAGTCTTTTTAATTGTTTTTGGTTAAAATAAATAAATAAATAAAATAAAAATAAAAATAAAAATATTTTTCTTTTACAAAAATATAAAAATCCGAAAATATTTTGATTCGTTTTTCAAAATTGAAAAGAAAATTCAAAATTTTAAAAAATATTTTTTTAGAAGCATTTCTTTTATTAAAGGTAAAATTCCAAAAAAAAAATATTTTCTTTTATTTTCTTTAGAATAAGAAAAAAAAATAAATGAAAATTCAGAAAAAAAAATATCTTCCTTTTACTTTTGAAATTCTCAAAGTTCAAATCAAAAGAAAAGGAATTCTTGGAAGTCTTTCTTTCAAAAAAAAATCAATCAAAAATCCAAAAAAAATAATACTTCCTTTATTCTCTTAAAGCAGTTCTTTCACAAATTCAAAAAAAACAAAAAAAAAAAATTATTTACTTTATTCATGACTACCCGAACTACGCGGGTTTGATTCTCACCGGATGTGAGATACGTAGGCAACCCTCATCGGGTCCAACCCACCTTTTGCTAAAATAGCCAAAAACAAATAAATAATAAAAAAAACATGTCAAAATTTTAATTTTGTCGTGAATAGGTCAGGTGATGTTGTTTTGTCATAAATAGCCGAATGTTCCCGAAAGGGACGCCGGAAGGCTGACTTTGCATAAACAGTCGCCTTTTGGGTCATGTTTAGGATTTTTTGTCCAGTTGACCCACACAGCCTTAATAACCTTCGTCCCCGAGACGCTGAAGGGCCATGTTTGCAACACCAGGTTTTTATTGTAATTTGAAAAGAAGAAAAAAAAACAAAAAAAAAACAAAGAGTCAGCGGTCAGGTGAATACCGTTTGAATTTTTATCATAATAAGCCAAGCCAGCTTCGGCCGCGTCTTAAACCGTTCTTGCCGAAATAGCTTTAGAGTATCTTTCAGTTGTCGAAAGGCTATTTTCGTAAAAGGATGGACAAGTTTGTAAAGTGTCATAAAATAATCCTCCCGACCTCAAAATTCATATGAATGCAGAAGGGGCCACATTTGCAAAAATAACCATTTGGTTGCATTTGTCAAACGAAGAAAGGGAGCTGGCCATTTGTTTTGGAGTTTGTAAATCTTTTAATTAGAATATGTGGGTTGTTTGATTTTCGAGTTTGTAGGTCATCTTCAAACCTTTGAAACCCAGTTTGTTCTAATATGAAAATTGAAAAAATATTTATTATTATTTATCTTTTATGGTTCGAACTATGCAAGGTCTGATTCATGCGGGGTCATGATACGTAGGCAATCTCCATAAGATTCGACCGCGACAAAAAGAAAAAAAAATGGAAAAAGAAAAGAAAAATGAAAAAAAAGAGAAAAAAATAGTTGAAGCAAAAAAAAAAGAATGAAAAAGAAAAAGAAAAAAAGAAAAGGAAAAAATGAAAAAAAAAAATCGAAAAAAAGAAAAAAAGGAAAAAAAAGATGTTATTAATAATGAGGACCGACTGAGTCCATTCTAACCTGTTGGTTTTGCAAAGAAAGTTATGGTGGTTGGTTTGTGGTAAGCCGGACGATGACACCCAGAATCCTTTACCTGCATATCATGATACACACTTTGCGGGGATCAGGCCTCATAACAGAAGCGCTCGAATCCTATAGGAACTTGTGGACTAAGGTTGATGACATTGAAATTGGCAATGGGCTGGACAATACTGATGCGAATCTTAGTGGCTAAGATGCCAGTTTTTGATAAAGTGGGAGGACGCTTCGTTCCTTGGTCAGCAAGAGAGAAGCTTGTGGTGGCTTATTTTGTTGTCATTTCTGTTGTTCGGATTATTAGGGTTATAAGTCGGATATTGTCTTGTCTAGTTTGTTTTAGGATTTTGTTTTGGATTGTTTTGTTTGTTTTGTTATTTAAACCACTTCACCGGTAGTCTAATACAAAATCCGGTCTTTTATTATTTCCAGTCATCTTTTTGTTTAGTCCTTTGTCATTTTATTCGACGTCGATTCTAGTGACATGGCACGCACACACAGTTTGGGCCTGATCTTAAAAGTTAATCATAAAACCCCGAAAAGGTGATCAGACCATTTAAAGGAAATAAGGACGGTTGAGATTATTCAGAGCTCGAGTCATATGGAACCGGGGCAAGTAAAATATGAATAAAACCGTTAAAAGCAAGATTCGCCAAATTGGCATGAGGGTCGTTCATGATAATGAGAGTGTCGCCCAACGGTGCTTTAGAAATGACAAAGGAAAAGCAAATGTTTAACATAATTGTCAAGCCTAGCACCATCGGAAGAGACTATAAATCTATTGTTTAATTGTGTTGTTTGCACTTGGCATGTTGTGAAGACTGGAATGACGAAGGCATTTTGTTCTGCTACCTAAACACTTTGTCCTTCGTTACCCCTTTTGAGCCTTATTTATTTTTCTTTCATACCCCTCGTTCGGAATCAGTAGCAACGAAGAAAAAAAAAGAGAAAGAAAGAAAACAACAAAACGAAAAAGAGAAAAAATAAGAAAAGAAAATGATAACAAAGAAAAAAAGAAAGATGAAAAAGAGGAGTTGGGAACTACGTTTGACCTGATTCATCAAAGAGGATACGTAGGCACTTCACGGCTCAGTCATAGTTTTGAAAAATGAAAACAAAAATCAATTAAAATATCTCCAAGCAAGAAACTGGGGCAAAAGTTGCGTTTGTTGTAAATAAATCTAGTTCCGAAAGTTGTAATTAATAACCCAAAATCGATGCATTTTTTTAGCCTTTAATACCCTTTCTTTCTAGCCCTATCCAAAACCCACATTACGGTCCAAAGAAAGACCTTCTCATCAGTCTTCGAAAGATGTCGAGTCAGACAAATGAAGAGTCTTACCGGCGAACATAACATTCTGTTCCACAGCAGAAAGGACTCTAATCTCCAACAGAAAGAGTCATACCGGCAACACTCCAAATCCCCAGCTGGAGAGAGATATAAAACGAGAGAGTCTTATCGGTGAAAACGTTCACAGGCACCATAAGGCGATGAAAGCTGAGAGACAAACCAAAATGAGAGAGACTTGATAGTGAAAACCATTTAGGCACTACAAGTCGAATAAGATTGAGAATCAGATGGGGAATTGCCAAATGAAGATCTTGAAAGATGATTGACGGTAGAGGATAGGCCACATGTGCGTGTCATGACCATTAGAGTCGGTATCTGCGTTTGATAGGTTTTTATTTATAGTTTCTTTTGTCAAAGAGTCATCTTTTTCCTTTGTTTTTTTTTATTCTGTTCCCTGTTATCTTTTTTCCTTTCATAGAAAAATTCCCCAATAGAGTCTGTTTGGTCAGAACAAGTGTGAATTGACTTCAAAATATGCCATCAGCTTTCCAATTATGCAAGATGAGATCTGACTAGTACATCCAAGTGATATAGTCAACAAGGAACAAGCGCGAGGCCAGTGTCAAAAATATATATCCCCAGCAAAAGGCCCGTAAACAATGCAAGGAAAGCAGTGAGCAGGATTTGGGAAATTCATACTAGACTAAAAGGTCGGGGAAATGCCAGTTTCCGAGCTATGCCACAAAAGAAGAGGGATATCCCCAGCAGAAGGGGATTATCCCCAGCAAATAATATCATCCCCAACAAGTTGTGGAGCGCAGAGCAAGGAAGGAGAAAAGGAAAATCCATCCCCAGTAAGAGTATCACAACCAACCACCATGTTTTAAACTAACAAATTCTGTTTGATTTGAAGCAGGTAAAGGAAATGGCATTGAGGCCAGAAATACATGCCACAAGGGATATTATCAAACTGGGGCAGAAAATTTTCCTTCCATTTAGAAAATTTTCTGGAAGTCAGGTACCCATTCGGGGAAGAATAAAGATAATGCCAGTCTCAAGGGAAGTGGTCTTTGAACCAGTGTTGCCCCCAAAATAATAAGTTTCAATGGAGGAAGTCGTTCCCCAGCAAATGGATGAAACTTGTGCTCAGAAGAGCAAAAGGCTAGTATCATTCCCAACAGCCTTCCGAAGAGTGAAGCACTAGTTCTGAAGGAATCAGAATCCCCCAGCAGTGTTATCCTCGACAGCGTTATCCCCAGCTGATAACATTTTTACCCCCCAACAGGTAAGTAAATAATTCTCCAACAGTGTTATCCCCAGCAGTTTCGAGGAGTCCAACACAAGTTTGGTGAAAATCGGTATCCTCAGCGGTTCCTTTCGGGGAAAGGCAAAACGAGTCTTAAGGGAGTTAGTCTTCAAAGGAAGAAGCTAACAATAATAATAAATAATAATAAAAAATATATATAAAAAAAAAGGGAAGTAGTTTGCATAGGAAGTAATTTTGGAAGGAGTAAGATAACATATTTACTCAGCAGAGTTATCCTCAGCAGTGTTATCCTCAGCGGATCATCGAGATGTAGAAGCATCCTCGAAAGAGTTTTGAGCAACCCAGAGTGGGTAAGGGAAAAAGTGAAAATTCATCCCCCGCAAAATAATCCCCGGCAAGTTTTCGAGGTAAGACATATTTTGGGTTCATCCGCCCTCGAATAGGATATTTTGGGTTCATCCGCCCTCGAATAGGATATGTCGGGTTCATCCGCCCTCGAATAGGATATGTCGGGTTCATCCGCCCTCGAATAGGATATGTCGGGTTCATCCGCCCTCGAATAGGATATGTCGGGTTCATCCGCCCTCGAACAGGATATGTCGGGTTCATCCGCCCTCGAACAGGATATGTCGGGTTCATCCGCCCTCGAACAGGATATGTCGGGTTCATCCGCCCTCGAACAGGATATGTCGGGTTCATCCGCCCTCGAACAGGATATGTCGGGTTCATCCGCCCTCGAACAGGATATGTCGGGTTCATCCGCCCTCGAACAGGATATGTCGGGTTCATCCGCCCTCGAACAGGATATGTCGGGTTCATCCGCCCTCGAACAGGATATGTCGGGTTCATCCGCCCTCGAACAGGATATGTCGGGTTCATCCGCCCTCGAATAGGATATGTCGGGTTCATCCGCCCTCGAATAGGATATGTCGGGTTCATCCGCCCTCGAATAGGATATGTCGGGTTCATCCGCCCTCGAATAGGATATGTCGGGTTCATCCGCCCGCGAATAGGATACGTTGGGTTCATCCGTCCTCAAATAGGATTTTATTTTTTTTTAAAAAAATTGTTGTTGAATACAGGCGTCCACCTGAATAACGAGAGGAATACTTTTTTGTCTGTCCATTTCATATTTTAGGCGCCCACCTGCATAACAAGGGAATACATTCCACGCCTTTACCAATAAGAGACGCACTTCCTAGGTCAAGTTTTGCCAATAGGAGACGCACTTCCTAAGTTTTACCCATAGGAGACGCATTTCCTGAATTAAGATTTCACGCATAGGAGACGCGCTTCCTAAGTTAAAGATTTCATTAATAGGAGACGCACTTCCTAAGTTTAGTTTTACCGATAGGAAAAGCACTTCCTAAGTTCATTTTACCCATAGGAGATGCATTTCCTCCTAAGTTTACTTTTACCCATAGGAGACGCATTTCCTCCTAAGTTTAGTTTTACCCATAGGAGATGCATTTCCTCCTAAGTTTAGTTTTACCCATAGGAGACGCATTTCCTCCTAAGTTTACTTTTACCCATAGGAATACTTTTCTGTCTTTTCATTTCATGTTCTAGGTTGCCCACCAGTATAATGCGGGAATACATTTCTGTTCTAGGTCGCCCACCAGTAAAATGCGGGAATACTTTCTGTTCTAGGTCGCCCACCAGTATAATGCGGGAATACATTCATGTTCTAGGTCGCCCACCAGTATAATGCGGGAATACTTTCTGTTCTAGGTCGCCCACCAGTAAAATGCGGGAATACTTTCTGTTCTAGGTCGCCCACCAGTAAAATGCGGGAATACTTTCTGTTCTAGGTCGCCCACCAGTAAAATGCGGGAATACTTTCTGTTCTAGGTCGCCCACCAGTAAAATGCGGGAATACTTTCTGTTCTAGGTCGCCCACCAGTAAAATGCGGGAATACTTTCTGTTCTAGGTCGCCCACCAGTAAAATGCGGGAATACTTTCATGTTCTAGGTCGCCCACCAGTAAAATGCGGGAATACATTCATGTTCTAGGTCGCCCACCAGTAAAATGCGGGAATACTTTCTGTTCTAGGTCGCCCACCAGTAAAATGCGGGAATACTTTCATGTTCTAGGTCGCCCACCAGTAAAATGCGGGAATACATTCTGTTCTAGGTCGCCCACCAGTAAAATGCGGGAATACTTTCATGTTCTAGGTCGCCCACCAGTAAAATGCGGGAATACATTTTGTTCTAGGTCGCCCACCAGTAAAATGCGGGAATACTTTCTGTTCTAGGTCGCCCACCAGTAAAATGCGGGAATACATTCTGTTCTAGGTCGCCCACCAGTAAAATGCGGGAATACATTATGTTCTAGGTCGCCCACCAGTAAAATGCGGGAATACTTTCTGTTCTAGGTCGCCCACCAGTAAAATGCGGGAATACTTTCTGTTCTAGGTCGCCCACCAGTAAAATGCGGGAATACTTTCTGTTCTAGGTCGCCCACCAGTAAAATGCGGGAATACATTCATGTTCTAGGTCGCCCACCAGTACAATGCGGGAATACATTTCTGTCTCTTCATTTCATGATTCTAGGTCGCCCACCAGTACAATGCGGGAATACATTCAGTCTTTTCATTACAAGCGTTGAAGTTGGGAGCCCACCCAGATAACAGAGGCATACATTTCAGTCTTTAATTTTCAAGTGTTGAAGTTGGGAGCCCGCCTATAGAACAGAGGCATACATTTCGAGATCAAGTCAGAAGACAATTAAACAGAGGGTTACAACAGGAATCCCCAGCAGTAAACAATAAAATCCCCAGCACCGGGAAACAGAAGGTTGCAACAAGAGGTCCCAGCACAAATTCAGGCGCATGAGTCAAAAGGAAGAAAGGACGCGTCTTGAAAGAAACAGCTGGTGAACATTAAATCATGCCCAGCATAACAAGTCTGATGAAGAGAGTCGTACCCACTAGAGGAATCGCCGAAAAGCTTGATGAAGAAAGTCATGCCCCTAGCGGACCGAGCAAAATAATGAAAACTGGTATTCAGAAAAGCAAAGGGCCAGTATCATTCCCAAATTCCCGGAAGAAAAGCACCGGAGGAAGCACAAGCAGACAAGAAAGCCAGGCAACAAGAACAAATTTCAGTCTAGCCTAGCTTCTTGTTTTATTTTAAGCACGATGTAATAAGGAGATCGGTAAGCAGTGATAACAGCATGCAACAGCAGTAACATTGCAGTCCCATGGTAGTCCCAGCTACCAAAAATTCCCGAACTACATTAACCTGATTCCCCTTTAGCCAGGGATATGTAGGAAACCTTTGAAGCAAAGGTTCGGTTAAATCTTTTTCAAAAATGCTTCACACGGAGCACTCGGATGGGCAAAAATCGTTCGCTTTATCTTTGCACGAAAACCCTTCGTGTCTTCGGGCAAAGAGGGGCAGCTGTAAGCACGTGATTTTTGCCCTATATGAGAAATACTCCCAAAAAATGCAAAATAAAATGACTTTCCTTGGTGTGCAATTTTGAGTATTTTTTGTGATATTTTTTGGATAATTATTTGTATTTGTCTGTGTTTGCTTATTTGTTAAAAAATATAAAAATATGTCGCATTTTGCATGTAGGATTTAATTCTACAATTGTTAGTAATTAAATGAGTTTTACAAAAATTAAAAATTACAAAAATAGGCATCTTTTGCATTTTTAGCATTTTACGTCCAAATGAACAATTTTATGCTTAATTATTACCTAATTGTACGTTAATTGTTATTGGGAGTTAATTTGCGCTTTTATAACTTAATTTAGTTCTTAATAATAGTTTAAGTATTTTTATAATTTAGTTTTAGGAAATAAAAGAAGAAAAGATAATAAAAATACAAAGAAAAATCGGATTGGGCCACTTCTTCAAATTTCAACCTCAAGCCCAAATAATTGCCCAATCTTCTCCATGACCCAGTCCACTTCAGACCGGGTCGACCCGGTCCGCCCCATTAACTCATTGACCCAATACCCCTTCTTCATTTTTGTCCAACACAAAAACAAAACAAAAGGAAAGAAGACAAAAAACCCTAAAAAGACCAAAAACATCCGCCCCCATTTTTGGCTTCTTCTTCTCCAAAATACCAAACACCCCAAGCCAACCATGGCTGCCCTCGCTACTTCCCTTCCCCCTCACGACCAACTTCTGCTCCTCCTCCTTCGTTTTTCATTCAAACCACCAAACGACACAACCACCCTCGCGTCCAAACGACCTCCCCGTCCTCCATTAAAACCAAACAACCACCTTCAAGATCGAGCTCGACATTCATTGTCTCCACTGCTGCGTCTTCGTCGTCAACAACCAGTCGTTGCTACTCCATTCCAGCTGCTTCTGTGTCCTCGCTCCAGCTGCGTCGTCCGCTTCTTCATCTGCATCTTACGTCGTCCGCTTCTTCATCTGCATCTTACGTCGTCCGTTTCTTCAGATAATCGAACTGCGACCATGAAGAGTGCCACTGATTTGGCTGCAATATGTCGCTGCTACTGTTTCAGCTTTCTTCACCTCCAACCATCACTGTTTCATTTCCTCTTCCAAAAAAATAGGAGTCCGCCATGGCTGCTTTCACTACTGCATTGTCGAGCTCCTACGGCTGCTGTCGCTGCTGCATCGACCAGCTTGTGCTTCAGTCGATGCGAGGCTGAACGTTCCCCTACGCCCCTCACGGGGCGGAAAAAGGAGGTGTGACAATACCTTAATATCCATTTTACTACATCCCAATGTTCTTTTCCAGGATTAGAAAGGAATCTACTAACAGTACCAACGACATGTGCAATATCTGGTCTAGTGCAAACCATAGCATACATCAAGCTACCAACGGTAGAAGAGTAAGGAATATGAGACATCTTTTCAATCCATACAGGCTCTCTTTCAATTTGCAGACATAATTTTCTTTTCCCTTAGTTACAAAGCCCTCAGGTTGCTCCATATAAATATCATCATCTAAATCACCATGGAGAAAAACAGTCTTGACATCCATCTGCTCAACCTCTAAATTCAGACTTGCAGCTAAGCCTAGAACCACACGAATAGAAGACATCTTCACAACAGGGGAGAAAATTTCATCAAAGTCAACTCCCTTCTTCTGGCCAAAACCTTTAGCAACTATCCTCGCCTTGTATCTAGGCGCAGAGGTATGGTTATCTTGCTTTATTCTGAATATCCATTTGTTAGATAAAGCTCTCTTACCTTTCGGCAATTTCACTAACTCATATGTGTCATTCTCATGGAGTGACTTTATCTCATCTTCGATCCACTGATCTCTTTGAGTATCTTGCATGGCTTCATCATAATTCTCAGGTTCTCCCATTTAAACATACCATCTTGAATTGTTAGGTGTTTGCCATAATTTTCTTAACATATTTGGTTTTCCTATTTGTTGAAAGAAAGGGCAATATAATTACCTTAATTGAGTTTTCCTTTTTGTAGAAGAAAATTATAATTCTCCTATACTTGGCTAGTCCTTTTTCCTGTAGGAAAAGGTTTGGACTTCTATACATTGAGGGTCCTTCCTTCTCATTCAGTAGCATTCACAATGTAGCCATAGGGGCTTGAGAGTCGTGTTTAGGGGGAGAACTTTATGGGACAAGTGTTAGTGTGTCACTTGTGTTTGCCTCTTCGTGAGGTTGTTCTCTCGATATTTTGTACTCTTTTTTATATAGTGGATTGCTCATCTCCGCGGTGGACATAGGTCAGTTGACCGAACCACGTTAAATGTTTGTGTCTCTTTTGGTATATTTCTCCTTTGTTGTATGATTTATCATCGCTCAAGGTTTGCTTTGCTAGCTTCCGCATAACACCTACCTTTTGCGGTCCTAACAAGTGGTATCAGAGCCTTGGTTAATTATTCGGGTTGTTACGGAATGGAGGCGAATATGAGAAGCAAGATGAAAGACTTGTTGTTCGTGAAGAAGATGCATTTACCCGTTTTTTCAGCTCATAAACCCGAGAGTATATCCGATGAAGATTGGGATTTCGAGCACCAACAAGTATGTGGATATATACGACAATGGGTTGAAGATAATGTTCGCAACCATATTGTGAACGAGATATATGCGAGATCATTGTGGGAAAAGCTAGAGACTCTTTATGCTTCAAAAACCGGGAACAATAAATTATTTCTGCTAAAGCAATTGATGACCTTTAAATACAAGGAAGGCAGCCCTATCCTTGATCACATAAATGATTTTCAGGGCGTCCTTGATCAGCTATCTGGAATGGGAGTTAATTTTGATGATGAGATAAAAGGACTTTGGCTTCTTAATACTCTGCCAGACTCTTAGGAAACTCTTCGTGTTTCTTTGACAAATTCAGCTCCTGGAGGTAAGGTGACCATGGAATATGCCAAGAGTGGTGTGTTGAACGAGGAAGTAAGGAGAAAATCTTAGGGTTCGTCCTCACAAGCAGATATCTTGGTTACAGAAGACCGGGGGAGAGATAGAACAAGAGGCTCAAGGAATAGAGGTAAAAGTAGAAGCAAGTCAAGGTCCAAATACTATAATATTACATGCAACCACTGTGGCAAGAAAGGACACATCAAAAGGTTTTGCCGCAAGTTGAATCAAGACACTAGAGAAGGAAAGAAAGCTGAAAATAACGAGAACAATGTTGCTGCTATTGTTCGAGATGACCTTCTTTTTGCTTATGATGAAAACGTCATCAATTTGGTATCCCATGAGACGAGCTGGATAGTAGATTCTGGAGCTACCTCACATGTCACACCAAGAAAAGATTTTTTCTCATCTTATACTCATGTTGATTCTGGAGTGTTAAAGATGGGCAATGCCAGTGAAGTTAAGGTGTTTGGTGTTGGCACAGTTTGTTTGAAAACTAATAATGGTTCAACGTTAGTTCTTCAAGATGTCAAGCATGCTCCAGACTTCCCTTTCAATTTGATCTCCGCAGGAAGATTAGACGATGAAGGTTACCATAATGCCCTCTTTAATGGCCAATGGAAGCTTACCAAGGAATCGTTAGTAGTAGCTCGAGGAGTAAAGTCTGGTCAATTATATGTGACACAAGGCTCTATTCTTAATGACTCTATAAATCTGGTGGAAAATGATACTTTATCAGAATTGTGGCACCGAAGACTGAGTCATATGAGCGAGAGGGGGATTACGTGTTTGGCTAAGAAAAGTTTGCTTTCTGGAGTGAAATAAGCAAAGCTGAAAAGGTGTATCCATTGTTTAGCTGGCAAACAGAAAAAGGTTTCCTTTCATAGTCATCCTCCCTCAAGAAAGCCCGATTTATTGGAGCTAGTACACTCTGATTTGTGTGGTCCCTTTAAAGTAAAGTCAAAAGGTGGTACACTTTACTTTGTGACCTTCATTGATGATCATTCTCGTAAGCTCTGGGTGTATCCTTTGAAATCTAAAGATCAAGCACTTAGCGTGTTTAAGGAATTTCATGCCTTAGCTGAGAGACAGACGGGGAAGAAATTAAAATGTATTCGTACTGACAATGGTGGAGATTTGGAGATCCGACCTGTTGAAGGCTATGTGAAGAAGGTGGATCAAGTTTATTTTGTCAGAAAATTCCGGCTAAGGGGGAGAATTGTTAGGTGTTTGCCATAATTTTCTTACCATATTTGGTTTTCCTATTTGTTGAAGGAAAGGGCAATATAATTACCTTAATTGAGTTTTCCTTTTTGTAGAAGGAAATTATAATTCTTCTATACTTGGCTAGTCCTTTTTCTTGTAGCAAAAGGTTTGGACTTCTATAAATTGAGGATCCTTCATTCTCATTCAGTAGCATTCACAATGTAGCCATAGGGGCTTGAGAGTCGTGTTTAGGAGGAGAACTTTATGGGACAAGTGTTAGTGTGTCACTTGTGTTTGCCTCTTCGTGGGGTTGTTCTCTCGATATTTTGTACTCTCTTTTTATATAGTGGATTGCTCATCTTCGCGGTGGACGTAGGTTAGTTGACCGAACCACGTTAAATGTTTGTGTCTCTTTTGGTATATTTCTCCTTTGTTGTATGATTTATCGTCGTTCAAGGTTTGTTTTGCTAGCTTCCGCATGACACCTAGTTTTTCGGTCCTAACAATTGCTTCTTGAACAAATCCCAAGGTGCATCTCATTATCCTTAGCACCCCTGTAGAGACCCTGTAACATGAACCAGACATCACATCTTAGCCACATTCTACTCAACTAAGTCTCTCATAGAAAGCCCTATGCCCCATTTTACATAACATAGTTCCATAGGTAACAAACTTAAGCACACTTCAAAAGTCTCAAGAACTAATAAAGCTAAAAGTCAAACATGATGTTACATACCAAAAGGAACAAGTTGGAACAGAATGTAGTTTCACCCAATTCCAAGTAATAAAATACTCAAAATCCATCTCACTTTATGTTATGGAGTCTACTAGGTCTGAAGTATAAGGTGTTAATTTGACTCGTGTGTTATATGCTCGTGGTAAAAAAAGTTTCGAAAAGGAAACGCAAACAGCAAGACCTGGACACTCATTGAACCGGAAGTTCAAAGATGGAGAACCGCTACCAAGGCTTCTGGAGATCTGCTAATAGATCCTCTGCTACTGAGACCCTACGGCATAACTTGTTTTCGTTAATAAGCTGAATGCAGCTCATGCCATTTAAGTCTTATTTTCCCTAGTTCTGAGTGTAGTGGTTGTAATAGGGAATCATAGCCTCCGCCCTGATACATATGACATTTTCTGTTTTGGGACATCTCAAGTTTTTTACGCACTTAGACTTACTAGTATTTTTCATATTTGATAAACGCATAACATAAAAAAATCATCTACAGTATATGAAAATATATGAAAAGCCAATATTTCGATGATACTTTAATAATAATTAATACAAGATTTTTTTATAATAAATCATCTTAAGTATGTTGGCCTAGGCTATACTATATATAGCACATGTATTTGTGTGTTTGTGTGCAGACAGACACACACATAGCAAATTGGAAATTCTATTTGAAGGGTACTTGTATATTAGGCACCCATCAAATTTGAACCATGAATTTTACAGAATGGTCATAAACACAATGCCCAATAGAATATATTTTTTTTAGAACATGTACAACACACTTCTTACATTGTCGAAATACTCTTTCATTTATGCTAACACATGCCTGAGAACAATTTGTTTACCTTTTCCTGGACATGGAATGATGGGTTCAAACAGAGAAAGAATATATAAAGATAGACCAACCTTTATGGCTATTATATTTCAATTTCTTCATATACCTTGACATACTCATGCTGGATAGACATGGGTACAAACATGGATATTTCAGATGCTAGTGGGTATATCACATCCATGGATCTTTTTTTATTTTTTGATGAAGACGTCCATGGATTTTTTACATGCAAGACCACACAAATTGTCATAAATAAGAACAAATTAAATTTCCATATATACATGCATGCAAGTGTTTTAAATTTCATTTCTAGCTAAGACAGTACAGAAAAGTTATCAAGGTACCTTTTCCTTTAAAGCTTCAGTCACAGCGACACGAGCTTTGAAACGAGGCATTCCTTCAAAGTATGCACCTGCATTCCTATTTATTTTCCCATCATCAGTAAAAATACTAATGAATTCAAGTTTGTGACGCTGTCCAACCTCAAAATCATTAGGATCATGGGCTGGAGTTATCTGCAAGGATATTCAGAGAAATGGTCCATAAGCAATGATGGATATTTGGATATACAAGGAATTGTTTCTCCACATTCAAAATATAAGGATATAAAGTACCTTAACAGCACCAGTCCCGAAGTTCATATCTACTAGTATTTCATCACAAACTATTGGAAGCTTTCTTTCATTGAATGGATGAATAGCAAATTTCCCATGAAGGTGACTGTATCTTTTGTCTTCAGGATGTATAGCAATTGCAGTATCACCAAGCATAGTTTCAATTCTGGTGGTCGCCACAACAATTTCACCAAGGCCACCTTCCAAGGGGTAAGCAAATGATGTCAGCACCCCGAACTCCACAGGCTCTTCATATCCAGGAACATTCAGAAATGTCTTCTCCTTGATGTCTGCATATTCAACCTACAACAAGCAAGTAGATTCTACAGTGTATAAGAAGTATTTGCTACACCATCTAAAACTTGATACTGAAGGACGACTTGGCTCACCTCGATATCAGAGATTGCGGTACGCAAGACACAATCCCAATGCACCATACGTGGAGCCCTTGATAGATGATAACTAAAGGTTAATATAGAGCCAGAACTAAAGAAACTTGCGCACTCAAGAAAATGTTACATCCTATCCATAGGCAAGAAGATAGCAGTAATGAGAAGAGATGGCAGAGAGAGGAATCCTATTCACATGCACGGTTAGAGAATAGTAGACAGAGAAAATGGGTACATCCTATTCACATGCACATAATGAGAAGAAATGGCAGACAGAGGAAGAAAAAGAGCTACATACCTGTATATAAGACCTTCATTGCCCAGCCTAACAAATGCTTCCGTAACAGCCTTAGACCTTTTCTCATCCATGGTAAAGCACTGATTTGGGAGAACATGTGTTAGAGCGCAATAAATAAATAAGTAAAGTATACCTAGAATAACTTCACGATTTTCTCGACAGACGGAGAAAAGAGTAAAATCTCGATTCATACCTCACGAGACCAATCAAGTGAGGCACCCAGGCGACGTAATTGCTTCAGTATTGTACCCCCACACTCATTCTTCCAATTCCAGACCTAAAAAAAGCTCAGCAAGTACAATTAATAAATCTATGGGCGCAATCAATTGTTAAAAGTTAGTACTTGGCTTCTTTATTTAACTCTTCAGCAGAGACCTTGTTTCAAACAGAAAAAGGCAACAGTTGGAAGGAAATTATAGCCATTAAAGTCATTTTTTGAGGGGAATAAATAGCTAATAATGATAGACCTCAAAATAAGTTCAAGACGTTAAAAAGGTGTTAGCACTTAATAGTATTTACTCACTTCAGATATGAAGCTCTCCCGACCAATATCATGTCTAGTCTGATTCCTCTCCCGCATGATCTTCTTCTCCACAACAACCTAGATTCAGCATCCACGACGCACGGTTAGAGAATAGTAGATAGGAAAGCAAATAGCAGAAAAGATCATTTTATTATAAGTAAAAGAGAAAATGTATAAAGTACCCATTAAACTTGTCAGGAAAAATCGTTTACACACCTAAATATTACGGGCAATCTTTTACCCCCTTATTCTAATCTTAAAAGAATTTAATACCCCATTGAGTGATGACCTGGCATGAAAAATGCAGTTCATTTCCTAGATGCGCGTGAGACACAAAAAACAGCTTAAAATTAATTTAATTGTCCAGGTGTCACTTTCCTATTGGATAATCTAACTAATTAAACTTAATACTAATTTTTTCTCTTTACTAATTCATTTTTCTTTTCTTTTTCGTTTCTCTTTCTTCATTTTAACAGAACCATGGTTCTCCACTGGCCTGCCATTATCATCTCGTGCCATCCTCTTCCTCCCCATGCTTTGAAACTAGTCATGTTTTATTTTTTGCTTCTCTGTTTTTCTTGTTGAATCTCTATTCTCACTCTTCTTTTTCCTCCGCCATATTCACCTAGCTTTACAAACTCCATTTCATTGCTCATATTTTCTCCCTTTAATCTCCTCGATTTGATAGAAACATAAGTTCTCTTAAGCAATTGGGTCATGGATTTAGGTTGGAATAATTTTAATACTTGATTGGAGAACTTGATATTTGCCAATACCATTTTTCGTAGAAGGAATTTTCTCTCCTTTTCTCTTCGATCTGGGTGTGTGAGATTGATGTGAAGGAAAAGTTGTCAAATTAGAGGTTTGAAAGTGAAGTGGTAGGGGGAGGTGGTTTTGATTTTTCAGAGACAAAGTTTATGGGTTTAAGGAAAGTTATGGTTGTGACTGCCTTCCATGGTTGCGGGCTGCAAGAATAATGATGAAGGAAGGTGGAGAAGATGAAAAGAAAAAAAGAGTGGAAAAAGTAAAATAAAAAAAAACGAAATAGTGCAGTATTTAATACATGGCGCGTGTTAAACACAGCCCACCATAAGACTCGTTAGGTATTTTGAAGAAGGTATTAAATTTAGTCTAGATAAGAATAGTGGGGTGTTAGGACACCCGTAAATTTAAGATATGTAAATGATTTTTCCGAACAAGTTTAATGGGGTCTTTATGCATTTTCTCTAAGTAAAAAATAAGTGGATTAAATTAACACCCTGCTATACCACGATCTAACCCCCTAACAAATCTTCGAGAAACAATATTGTAGAGGTTTAGGAACACTAAACTTACTGACCTAAATATTATCTTATTGTTTTAACTTTTAGTAGCTATTTAGTCTTTGACTCTGATTCATCTTGATGAAAATGTAATCTCAACTCCTCTCCAAGTAACTTTGATATTCAAGTTGTGGCGATATGAATGTATCCAAGTAATTGTCATTCCGTAAAGACCATACTGAAACACTTCTTCTTTTGTTTTTCTTCTACATGAATATGATGTTGAGATTTTTTCCCCGAACGTGACTGGTGCATTCTAATTTAAGAAAAATATTATTACTTTAGTCCATCTTTCTTTTCTGAATATTGACATATGATCCAAAAAGCCTGTCTCTAGCAATTTGCATATCATGTTCAAACTCTGAACGAGTTCTGTTCCAGGCACCAAAGCAGTATATATAGAATATTCTTCTTGAGTGACAGCAGTTAGCAAAACCTAAAAAAGAACTCCACATACATCTGTATAATATTTTTTTTTTTTAATAAGTGTATCTGTCTGAACATCATGCCCCTCATAACACAAAATCTAACAGAAGTCCTATCTCACATAGTTCCATATACTCTGCAAATGCAAACAAACATGAAAACTGGTTAAACTCATGATTTGACATGTTTGACACACCTGGGTCGCTATCCCAGCATGATCCATCCCTGGGATCCACAAGGTATTGTATCCAGACATTCTCCGCCAACGACTAATTGTGTCCTGGAAACAAAGGTAAAATATAAAATCCGTATAAATAGATGAACCTCGGTACTACGATCGGTGATTCTGATACCTCGATGGAAGCAGTCAGTGCATGCCCTATATGGAGAGCACCAGTCACATTTGGGGGGGGCAAGACCTGCATTTAAACAAAGAGGTAAGCAGCTCAGGATAAAGGAGTCCAAGCTATACCAGGTACACAGTAACAAGCAAGACTTTCATCTCAGCTTAATTCCCTCCCGAATTATTGAGCAACACAATTTACCAAGTGATTGTCTCAAATGAAAAGATACCAGTAAAGTCCATCTTTATCATACTCTGTATAGATTTTGTTGGGATATACTATTAACCATGCGGTTTGAACATAGTATTATATTTTATTCTTTATAGAATAATTGTTTATTTAATTTATTTAATTCAATAAAGTACTATTTTAAATAGATCATTTGTTACATGTATGTCCTTTTAGTTATGTAGTAGACAATTTAGTGTATGGAGTCTTAGCTCATGCACAGAAGATTAAATTGTTGGTTCTCATAATTAATAAACTATGTTCACAATCAAAAATATTGTGGGACAAAATATCTTGATGATTGTAGCACAAGATTGTTGTATAATTTGTCTTGATTATGGGAGTAATTTTACTCCAACTTCTTGTGCTAGTATACTCAGTGTATATTGAACGGACCAAGTAGAGAAAAGATGTTTTTGTACTGAATATATAAAATATTTTCTCTAATTCATTAAATGAGCTTATACTCCTAATCTTGATATAATTATTATGATCAATGTAATTTGTTTATTGTTTTGATTTATCAAAAGGTACGACTCTATTTAGAGTTAGTATATGCCTAATAGATTGGACAATAACGAATAACATTTGTGAATAATAATTAGTTGATAGAATCTATGACTCGGTTTTGGGTTTGATGATACCCCTTTATGTAAGCTTATAAGTTTTCATGTGAAAACCCGGCCGGTGGATTTTGTATCCGTCACATGAAATAGTTTAAGCGGAATTATAAAGGATTTAATTAGTTAATTGAATTAAATTTTTAGTAATTTAATTTAATTAACTGGTATTTGAAATCTTAACATGGGGAGTTAAAATAAGTGTTAATGAATTTTCGAAATTCATATTGAGGAGTTCAATTGCAGTTTTTTAGTGGAATAAATTGCAATTAATTATAGTAAGAATTAATTCATGCTAATTTCGAATTAATACTATAATTAGTAGCCTCTTATTATTTCTGTGGTCCCTGCTATACCTAGTAAAAATCTGGACAGACTTGGGTAAAAAGTAGCTTGGGAGAAAAGTTTTCCTTTTGAGTTAGAGTATGATTCTACTTGTAGAATCCTACACGTTTTTTGAGCCCTATTGTGGCTTAATTTCGGGTCTATTAAAGGAAGACTAGTTTCACCTAATTACTTACCAGTTAGTTGTATTGTTCTTGCCCACCAAATAGCAAAATCGTCCAAGGTTTTACTAGGCAAATAGCAGAAGACTGCAGCCCTGGATTCTTGCTGTTTGGAAGGTTTGTGCAACTACTTCAAGAGGTCAGTGTTTCTAATCTCGTTATTATTATGTTATCTAGTTTACATGTATTTGATGCCTGGTTTGTATGCTTGCTTCTGTTGCGCATGTTCTAACAGATTTTTCATTTTTTAAATTTCTGGGCCTATATGAGCATTCAGCCATTCACTGTAAGTAAGTAAAAGGGAGTCTCTCCTTGATGACATGAAATTCCATCCAGGCAGAGCTTTGGTGGGTAATCTGGAGAAAAAGCAACTCCAGAATGTTTAAAGACCAAAAGGATTATATACTTAGTCTTAAGCTCAAATGTACTGTTTTGCTTTTTATGTTGGAACAAAATGGCTGTTGTAAATGATTTTGACTGCCATGTTTGACTTTATTAGCTCACTGTGGAATATGTGAAGTCTAACATTTGTTTCTGTTGCTCTATGAAACTAGAGCACACACCTGGTACCAGTCTGTCTTAATAAAATAAAATAAAGTAAATAAATTTCCCTCTAATTGAAATAATAACATCCTCCCCATAAAAATCCTAGAGAAATGAGAGATTGAAATTGACAACACTGTCCGAGAATACTCAAGGAAAATGAGCAACTGAACCTTCCCTTCCTCTTTTTGTTTAGGGCACTTCTGCTATCCATGAGAACGAGGGTAGAAAAAAGTTCCCAAAACTCAGATTATGACACCAAAGCAATAACAAATTTAAGGGGTCTAGATGTACACATATTCAAACTTTAACATCCCAGTAAGTAAAATTGCTATGTTATGAGATAGCAACATGTGCTTCGCCTTATAAACTATCTCCTAACTCATAGTAAACATAGTTCCTATATGTCCTAGATATTCATTCGACGGTAAACTTACCATCACAAAAGCAGGTTTAGAGATGTTTGGGTCTGCAGTGAAGAAATTGGACTTTTCCCACCATGCATACCACCTATTCAGTTTAGAATAAAGAATCATAATAGTGTGCTAACAAGAGAAATATCTTTTCTGAATAAACATTGTTTTTTAAATAAGTATAATTAGCAAGTAAAGGTGAAAACGAATTTCAAACTCACGATTTCTCTACAGCACTTGGATTATAAGTCTGCCATTTTACGGAGAGCTGTTTCTTCTCCCCCAGAGGTGTTTCTGGTTCAACATAATCCGTAGGATTTTCCGTTTCTTCACCTTCCCTTTTTGAGGTCTTCTTCTTAGCCGTCTTGGACACATTGGAGACCGCTTGTGCCTTAAAGCAGACAAAACCATGTCAGAGAAGCAAAAATTAGATAAGACCAAAAACAACTTTCATAATTTTAATTTATCACCTCTTGTAATAGATGCACCAAGAGTTCCGTAATTTCTTTTCCTTCAAAACTAATATATGGCATAACAGAGATAGCTAAGAAGATAAATATTTATGAAATACACAAATAAATAAAAGTAGTAGGAGTAGTTTTTTTTATCTGTTTTGCTGCTAATTCCGCTTTTTGTGCAGCCTTGAGTTTTTTCAATTTTTTCTCTTTGGCCTATCACATCCAATAAACACAAATGTACCACTTAGTAAGGTGTAAGCCCCAGTAAACACATATTGAAAGCACTAAAAGATGTTAAATATTACTCCGTCTGTCACAATTTATCACTAAATTTTAACTTTTAACTTCCCAATTTACCTATTTGTAACCTAATCTCTATGACTTACTTTAGACCACAAGTTTCAAAAGTTTTTCTTCTTTCTTAAATCCGTCCCCATTCAAACAACATCGGCAATATCTATCTTAGAATGTCTTGAATCAATCAATCAACTACTTCAAACCTAGTTTAGAATCTACATACTTGAATATCACGAAAATTATTGTTGCAATGTCGAATTGCAACGGTTCATTGTGAAGAATTATCCATCACAACAAAACTAAATAAAAAATATGGTGTTCAATCAAACCTTTTTCTCCTTTTTCTTTTTCCTTTCCAATTGTTCAGGAGTTAATTCCTTTCCATCTGATGCTGATGTTGCGGCTGGCGCCTATCAAAAATTAAAGTCACTCTAAAAGCAAAAAACACAAAATAGCAAATCAAACAGAAAATTTGATTCTTACCCTAAAGCGGCGTATAAGAATACGAAGAAATTGGAGTATGACGAAGAACCAGCGACCGATCGACTGAGTCCGGGAGGGTTTTGAGAAGACCTAACACAAGCCGTAATGAGTTTAAGAAAAAAGCTTGAACCTTCAAAAGGTACATAATTACATACAGCACCAATATGCCAAAAAGAAAAAACAAATCAGCTTTTTATTATTGTGCCATGAAAAGCATGCAGACCTCTTCAATCTTCATGCCAGTTGAAATTCAATAAATAATTTACCCAAAAAACACACAAAAGTAATCGGAACCTAACACTAAAATCAGATTCCTTTCCAAACCAGTCTCAATCCCAAAAAAACATAACAACAACAACAATGCACAAAGAACAAAAGCTTTGGGTGTAACGAGAAACCACAGTCGAAAGAATCATTAGAACTACCTTTAAAATTGACGAAAAAGTAAAGGAAAAAGGGCGAAGTTGCTTGTTGAAACCCTGTTGTGTACTTTACTTTCGGGAGTAGTGATTGATGAAGGGGCGGATTTATTTAAATTGTCTAACTATTTTCGAGTTTTTGATCAAAATTGTCTCTTATGGTTGAGGGTAGGTTTAAATTTGTCCTTTATATATTATTTTGAGCACTTATTGTCCCTTAAGTTTAAATAATTTGATGCACAAAACTAACGGCTGCTTTAGTTCTGTCATGAAATGCCTGACGCCGTAAAAACAAGACCCAAATCGAAGTCTTCTTCCTAGCTAGAGCTAATGAAACTAGATACCTGAATTTGCCAATGATATACTCTGCAACAGTATCCGCTCCTTATTCCTCATAGCTTTCCGAAAGATTCTTGCCCATTCAACTAGTCAAGGAATTACATGAGTTTGAGAAAACTGATCTAGCCGACTAGTTAGCTGCACGTGGAAACTGGAAAGATTGATCTTGTGAGTGAATACCGTGAGCAAATTTGTGAAATTGCTATAGCAGAATCTGCTAAGATAACTTACACTAAAAACTTATTATCTTCAAAGCATGGATGGTTCTCATGCGTTGTTTGACCACTCAACTAAAAATTAATAATTGCAGAAGTGCACTAATGGCCCACCAACATATTCAATCTTTTAGTTTCTGATGCAAAAATGCTCTTCAATGACTGTCTAATTGCAAAAGTAATGGTGAGAACGTTCGTTACAATCATATAATTTTAACAAAAGAGAAATACACAAACAAAAAGAAGAGTCGTTAAAGAGAGAGAGAGCTCTTCTGGCACCGAAGATGAAAACAATCGACGGAGACACTGACGGCGAGAGTAGGTGAAGAAGACCCTGAGCTGGGTTTTATTTTACTGTGCTATGTTCATTGCACTGGGAAAAGAACTTAGACTATCCAAGCACCAAATTTGACATCAAATGTCGTAACATCAAATTTATTCCAAACATTACATCATTTTTTACCCCAAATCTTTTCTCTTTTTTATATTATATTATTATCTTCTATTTACTTTTCATTTTTTATTTCCTTCAAACTAATACTATCTTTTTTCTTTTTTCCGTATCCATTATATATAATTCACATTCACCACTTATATAATCATTTATTACAAAATTATTTTAAAGGATAAATCAATTAAAAGTGAAATCATTGATAAAAGATAATTAAATAAATATTACATCATAGTCAAATTTAATTTAAGTACCACATAAATATTTAACTTTCGCCTCTATTCTCCCACAAATGCTCGATTAATGCATTACGAAGTGCGAAATGCGCATCTTTATCCTTAATTTGTTGCGTCGAGCTAAAAATTATTCAAATCGGTGATCTTCATCTACTGCCATTTCTACCGTAGGAACTGGACATTCACATGCATCTTCAATTGGTGCATTAATTATAATAAAATTAACTTATAATTTTATATAAATATAATATATACAAAAATTAATATATCAAAAAAATAGGATATAAAATTAAAATTATAAAGATCTTAATATAAAAATTAATTATATACACAATATATGATAAATTAAAAGTCCAAAAATAAAAAGATTGAATAAAATAATAATAAACCAAATTTGGAGTGATGAATAGTGTTGCACCAAATTTGGTGCAACACTATTCATGCTCTATAATGGTGCAAGATTTAGTATTGCATTGGAGCAAAAAAACACCATTTCTTGCACCAAATTTGGATTTGGTGCAAGAAATGGTGCAGCCTTGGAGATGGTCTTAGAGGTCGTTTGGTTGGAATACGATTTATACCGGTATAAATTATGCTGGTATAAGTTATATTGAGATAAGTTCTGCTGGGATTGTTGTTTATTCATTGTTTGGTATGTTGTATTAAGAATGACAATTGCATAATTTCTAAGAAGAAGGTATAAGTTATATCGGTGCTAATTACCCCACCTTCTATAAGGTATAAGTTATCACAGTGTTAAAATTAACACCAAGATAAGTTATACCTGGTTTGCTAACCAAACAGAGTATTAATGTGGTATAAAATTTTATATCACCCTTATACCTTCTTATACCTCATACCAAACGACCCCTTAGTTTTGTGCATCTGTTTGGGTTTGGTGTTAACAGAGACTAAAGGTGCTCAACTTATATAAACTTAAGAGACTATGAGGATTTCTTTGAAAAAATTCGAACACTATGAGGATTTGCTCTATTCTTAGGCTATTATTTTAGGTTTAAGACTCTCTAAAACTGTATAAAATGTATGTATATATATATAAAGGAAAATAGTTGTTGCATGTGTATTATCTTTACATTCTTATGTACCTACTTAAAAAGAGGAGGAATAAGGATGCATGCATAGATGGGATCTGAGTTTACATAATTATAGTTATAGGCATAGATGATTGCATGAAAAACATTTGGATGCCACCACAGACAAAGTCCTTTGAACAATACCAAACCCTAGAACTTCACTCTTAAAAGTAGACGCGGAGTCAAGATTCTAAAGTTTATAGGTTCTGAATTAGCCATTAAATTTAAGATTTATACATATTTAATTGATTTCATAATATAAATACATAATCTACACAAAAACTCTTAGTCCAAACCCGTAGATAAAATTGTGGCTCCCCCTTGCTTATAAGGAAGCAAACAAAGTCTTGAATTAGCCTAATTAACTTCAAGAGAAATTCAAATTTCTATCCTCCAAATTACGAGTATGCCATTAGTACCCAACATTATATATGCGTAGTTGATCTTAGTAAGATCCATGATTTCATCCAACTTGGTGTAATGATCCGGCCAGTCGTTTCGAGAGTTGTAGTCTCGTTCCCCTCATTTTCTACTCCTTTTGTCTATACAACTGTTATATGACTTATCGGGTTGGTTGGTTCGGGTCCGGAGAGATTTTTGAGTGAATTGAGACACTTAGTCTCATAATTAAAATCTTAAGTTGAAAAAGTTGATCGGATGTTGACTTATGCATAAACGACCTCGGATTTAAATTATGACGGTTCCGTTAGCTCCGTTGGGTGATTTTGGACTTAGGAGCCGAATTGTGATTTGGAAGTCCGCAGTAGAATTAAACTTGAAATGGCGAAAGCTAGAATTTTGGAAAATTTGACCGGAAGTGGACTTTTTGATATCGGGATCGGATTGGATTTCCGAAAGTTGGAGTAGGTTCGTGGGTCATTTGTGACTTGCGTGCGAAATTTGAGGTTAATCGGACGTGATTTGATAGGTTTTGACGTTGTTTGTAGAATTTGAAAATTTCAAAGTTCATTAGGCTGGAATACGTGTGCAATTCGTGTTTTTATGTTGTTTGAGGTGATTTGAGGCTTCGAATAAGTTCGTATTGTATTTAAGGACTTGTTGGTATGTATGATTGAGATCCCGGGGGCCTCGGGTTGATTTTAGGTGGTTGACGGACTTGGAATTGAGTTAGAGAATCAGATGAAGTTTTGTTACTACTCGTGTAATCACACCTGCGGAGTGGGCACCGGAGGTGCAAGCCCGCAGAAGCAGGAAGGAAGCGGCAGAAGCGGTCAAGGATGAGATGAGCTGGGGTCGCAGGTGTGAAGATTCTCTCACACCTGCGAGGCTGAAGATGCGGCGAGTAGGGCACAGAAGCGGAGCTTGAAGGAATAGAGGGGTGTAGGCTGTTTCCGCAGAAGCGGATCGTGGGCTGCAGAAATGCCTGTGCAGGTGCGAGACCTGGAGCGCAGGTGCGAGCCCATGTGGGTTAAGTGACTTTCGCAGGTGCGTAATTTTCACCGCAGAAGTGGATTTTGGCCACAGGTGCGGAAGGCCTCGACAGAACATATATAGACGAGGGTTCCGAGATTTTTCATCATTTCTATTATTTTGAGCTTGGATTTTGTAGGTTTTTGAGAGGATTTTCAAGGGAATTCTTGAGGTAAGCTCCTTGTGTTCATTCTTCTTCAATAATTTTGTTTCTTCACTGATTTTCCACCTAGTTGGTGAGTTTTTGAGGTGAAATTTAGGGGTTTGAGGCTAGGGATTTGGAGAGTTAATTTTGGGGATTTGAATGGCCATTTGGGGTTAGATTTTGATGAAATTGGTATGACTAGACTCGTGGGGTGAATGAGATTTCGGGTTTTATAACTTTTGTCGGATTTTGAGACGTGGGCTCGGGGGCCGGCTTTTGGTTAATTTCAGATTTTGGCTTATGATTTCTCATTTTTCTTATGAAATTGATTCTTTTAGCCCGTATTGATTGTATTGTACTGCTTGTGGCTAGATTCGGGACATTTGAAGGCCGGTTTGCGAGGCACATTGGAATAGAATTTTTGCTCGGATTGAGGTAAGTAACAGTTTTAAATCTGGTTCTAAGGGTATGAAACCCCAAATTTATGCGTAATGTGATTGTTTTGGAGGTGACGCACATGCTAGGAGATAGACGTGTGGGCGTACACCGTGGGAATTGTGACTTGGTCCATTCCGTGAAACTGTAAAGTGGAATAACTTGTTGTTAGCTATATGCTTTCCATTTGTTATAGAAAGTTAACAGTAAATCATGTTAGAAATCATGTTTAGGCTATGTGTTGGTACTGTAGGGACCCACAGAGGCCGTGATACCTGTTGAATTACTTGTTAATTACTACTTGTACTCAGTCATAGGCTTACATGCACATTTTACCTCCGTCTATATTATTCATTGTTGATATGTTATATCATTTTTGTTTTAGGCTGATTTCCATGATTACTGAGAGACTATAGAGGTTGATGACTGAGTGAGGTCGAGGGCCTGATAGTGATATATTGATACCATAGCACGTGAGTTGTCCGTATGGATCCAGATATTTATACTATAGCACGTGAGTTGTCCGTGCGGATCCTGATATGATACTATAGCCCTTGTGCATCACGTGAGTTGTCTGTGCGGATATAGCGCTTAGGAGCCCCTCCGGAGTCTGTACACCTCCAGTGAGCGCATGTACCTATTGAGTGTGAGTGTTGAGAGCTGAGAGCCGAGTGATGAGCTATTGAGAAAGACTGAGTGACTGTTGCCCTGAGAGGCTGTATCTTCTTTCATTGGTATTGCACATAGTTGCTATATGTCACTATTTTGAAACTTTTGGGTATATTATATCCGGTTTTTACTTGAATTTGGCATGTACGAATTGATTTGACTTGAATTGTCGGATTTGAAAGCATGTCTACTTTCTTGTTGAGATTACTGAAAATGAACTATAACTGTGTAGCTTGCCACTATCTTTCAGTTCCTTATTTATTATTATTATTTACTGAGTTGGTTGTACTCATGCTACACCCTGCATTTCGTGTGCAGATCCTGGTGTTTCCGGATACGGTTGGCGTTGATATCATGCACGGTTGATCTTTGGAGACTACAAGGTAGCTGTCCGGCATTCGCAGTCCTTGTTTCTTCTTCCTTATCTTTTCTTTACTTGTATTTTGATCCAGACTTTCGTAGACATTTCTTTTTTTTCTAGACGGGTATAGACGTTCATGAGCTCAGTGACACCCTGATTTGGGAGTTGTTTTCTGCATTTGTGTTTTGGGTCTTTACCCCGTTTTTATGAAAACTCTGATTATTTAAAATTTCTTAATTCATTTTCTGTTAAATGTCGGAGGTATTTTAGAAATGTCGGCTTTGCCTAGTACCACAATAGGTGCCATCACGACAGGTTAGAATTTGGGCCGTGACACTTGGACAAGGCTAATTCATCCATTGCCTTCTCCATTGGTGCCCAATCAAGCATGGATAAAAATTATTGCATTTTCATGTTATGATAAGATTGTAATAATGAAGTTTTCTACTATAATATATAATAGAAGCTAAGACGAGCTTCCGCACAATTGCTGCGTGTCCACAGAAAGTTTGGATATTACGTGAACTGATCCTTCACCTAATGGAAATTAAACCTCTTGTTTTCGATTATTATTATCTTGGCTTGTGCATGCATATATATAATATTACTTTGGGAAGGAGGATAAAAGAACACCTTCAAAGTAATAGATTTTAGTTTTCCTCATGCTTATAAGACGTAGCTAAAAAGAATTGTTAAGAAACAAAGAAATCAGTTTAGTTTCCATAACTAGGGACAAATAACAACAAAATTCAAGAAAAATACAGGAGCCTGATCAATAGCATATACTAAATAGCTCTCTTCAGATACGTACCAAGACTTTTACGAATTATTTTGAACTCCAAAATAATAAACTTATGATAATTTTGATGTCAGGTGGCTCCCAGAGTTCCCCCAAACACTTCAGTAGGCATTATTGAAATCCCAATGAAGTGATTCAGGAGAACTCTAGGGGGAACCTGACCTTTTTTTATTACTAGTCTTCTATTGCTAGTTGATAGGAAATGATATGCTGCTCTCTGGATTGGAAAAAATTAACCTATTTATAGAGAAGCCAAAGAATATAATTCATGTGGCTAAAATGTGTAATTTTAAGATAGTAATATCCTTTCTGACACGATTGCAAAAAAGGTAAATGCATTTTGGTATCAGATTGAACCTGGTCATAACTATGGGTTGAGTGCAAGAAATGGAATCATACTTTTGTAACAAGTGACCACAAATCTCTTACCTTTTGTTACATTGGGATCCAAGTTTCTGCTCGACCATGCTCTATAAATTAGTAGATTTGTTTTTGACTTTATTCCAAGGATAATGAAAACAGTGTAGATAATTACAGAATACAGAAAAGAAAATCATAATTTATCTCTTTGATTCTCATCTTCATCTAACCCGTAAATTGGCCTAAATTCAAAGCCTTGATCTTTTTCCATCCATTTCTTTTTTTCTTATCGTACTAAGTCGAACATGATATTAGTTTTGCAACTATATATATGATTTTATAGGATAATTATATGTAAATTTTTATGATAAGCGTTAACGGATAACCTGATAAAAATTGTACTAACTAACATGCTATAATGGCTTAGACAACACTGATGATGTTAAGAGAATTTGCATTGTCAATGTGTAAAATTAGCAAGAATATCTTTATGTATGTCTATTAAAGCGTACCGTAAATTTCAAATACAAGATATATTAATTTTTCGTACATCTAATTTGTCATAGCTTTATGTAGCTACAGACTGATTTCATGATAATGCTGTAATAGATTTCAACAAAGGTAGTGTATAAGAAATATGATAGCAATTTTCTTTTTCTTTTTTGAATCTGAAAATGAGCATTACAATACCACTAAAATTTGATGCTAATAGGTAAATTAGAAGAGTAAAATTGCTCCCCCAGAAAGAGAGAGCTACAACAATTTTATCTCAGGAATATGCAGTTTTTTCATCATGCAATCTCACTGGGAATTTCTAGGGCCAGAACTTGGTAGCTTTTCACACTGCAAAAGAAAAAGACGGATAAAATATATAGCATTTCAAAACTGTTTATTTATAATAATAAAAAGAATATTGATGAGATGAAAACTGACCCCTGTTTTAACTTGGTCCATCTCCTTGAGCACTTGTTCAATGATTTTCTCTTGTTTTTCACGTTCTCTACATGTAGAGCATATTAGATTCTTCTTCTTTTCACTTAGCAATTTGTTTTCCAAGCGGAACATTTCATTTTCGAGTTTAAGTGCCTCGATTTCATTCCTCCTTTCGCTAAAAATTGAAAGCACCATAAAAACTTATTGAAGACTATAAAATAAATAACAAGAAAAGAAGAAAAAGAAAAATGAAATGGAAAAGAAACTCACATCGAACTAGAACCCCGTTTCCGAGAAGCCATTGATTAGAAACTAGAGCAAATTAAGAACAAAGTAGCTTTTTTCTTTAGTTTGCTATGTGACTTGCCTGTTGCAAGAGAAGAAAGCCCTTTAAATAGATTGTCTTCATAATGTTGTTACCAAATGTAAGATTCAAGATTCATATTATTGTAATAGGAAATTTATGAATTTTGAAAATTTAGCATATCTTGAGAAAATGGTAAGAAATTGATTTTGTTGCTCAATTTTATGAGATTAATTGAGAGTAACCTAGGAAGGCATAGATTGAGTTTCTAGATCTAGAAATATAAGTAGGTAGAATCAAATTTGAAATATGACAACTACTTTCCAAATAGGGGTAACCATAAATATTGTGAGTATGATGACCCAAAAGGTCATCTTATATTTTAGAACTCGACTTCCGTGTCCCGACGCTTTTAATATCTCATTTTATTCCTCATCGATTTGCGTACGCAATCCAGGCGTTTTTCCGAAGAGCTTTTATGTTGAAAGTTGATAAAAATAAGGAACTTTGTTTAAAACATCATTTGAGTTGACTTCGGTCAATATTTTTGGTACACGGACTCGGACTCGTATTTTGACAGTCCCCATGGGTCCGTATCGAAATATGGGACCTGGGCGTATGTTCGGAATCGAATTCCGAGGTCCCTAACTCGAGGTATGAATTTTTGTTGAAAATTGAAAGACTAAAAATCTAAAGGCTTTAAGAATTTGATTAATATTTGATCTTCTTGGTATTGAGTCCGTATTTTGGTTTCAAAACCCGGTACAGGCTCAATATAATATTTATAACCTATCTATGAAATTTGGTGAGAAACGGAGTTGGTTTGACGTGATTCGGACGTCCAGTTGAGGAAATAGAAATTTTAAGGTGTTCTTGAGAATTTCATTTGATTTGGTGCAAAATTTGTAGTTCTAGGTGTTATTTTGGCGATTTAATCACACGATCAAGTTCGTATAATGTTTTAAGACTTGTGTGCATGTTTGGTTTGGATCCCCGAGGGCTCGGGTGAGTTTCGGATAGGTTACGGAGTGGATTGAACTTAAGAATTCTTGCTTGTGTGCTCACAAATGCGAGTCTCACATTTGCGAAGAAGCTTCACATCTGCGAGCAGTTAGGCTAGAAGGGGACCTTCGTAATTGCGAAGCTCATCATCGCAATTGTGATCATTTCAGGCCGCAAATGCGAACAACTGTTCGCATTTGCGAAGGCGGCAGAGCTGGGGAAACTTCGCATTTGTGAAGGTTTTCACGCAATTGCGGGCTTCGCATTTGCGAAGCCTTGGTCGCATTTCCGACACCTGTAGCTGATGAAAAGAGACTTAGACGGGATTTTTCTCTCAGTCCTCAAATTTTCAAAACCTAAGACCCAAGAGGCGATTTTCCAAAGACCACTTCTTCCCCAAATTAAAGGTAAGTGATTTTAAACTAGTTTCTTTCAATCTTTCACTTCATTTTACAAGATTTCAACCTAGAATCTAAGGTCTTCATGGTGGAATTGGGGATTTTTGGGTAGAAACTAGGGATTTTAAAATTTGGGGATTTAGACCTCAAATTGAGTTCGGATTCCAAAACCAATTATATATCCGGACTCGGGGGTGAATGGTTAATTGGATTTTGGTCCGAATTTCAGGTTTGGATCAAGCGGTCCCGGGTATTGACTTTTGTTAATTTCTTAAAAAATGGTTTAATTGAATTCCTTACAATTGTGGGTAAGTTCCTAAGGCTTAAATTGAATTGTTTGGTTGGTTATTTGCTAGATTCTATTGGTTCGGAGGTTTGTGTGAAGGGAAAAACGGTATTTAAGCTTTGAGTTTGGCCTTGGAGCGAGGTAAGTGTCGTGGTTAACCTTGGTTTGAGGGATTAGGTCTTATTTACCTAGTTGCTACATGTTTGAATGTTTAGTACAACGTATAGGTGAGGTGACGAGTACCTATGCGTTGTTGTCGTGATATAACATTCGAGTGGGTCCTATTCTTGTGATTGTCGTTTTCTTCGATCATATTGCCCATGTTTAGATTTGTTACTTGTTATGTTGAGCTCTCTTATCATGTTTACGGACCTTGGTATTGGTTGAGTATTGATTCAAAGTTGAGGTTGATATTGTGGAACCAAATGTTGAAATAAGACTTGTTAGTGTCATTTCTATCTCCCTATTTCTATTGTTTCTTGTTTTGGTGAGGGAGAGTGTTAGTGCACGAAGGGTGATTCCGTGCCATGTTCTGTGACTGATAATACACGAAGGGTGATGTCGTGCCATATTGCGAGTGGTAATGCACGAAGGGTGATGTTGTGTCATTTCTATTGTTTCATATGGTGAGATTGAGAGTAAAAGCATGAAGGGTGATGCCGTGCAGTTTCCTTTACCACTTTTACATGTTCTATTTGTTTAAGGCATATTAATTGATCAAGTCTTTATCACTACTTTGATTCCTTATATTGTGATCCCATCAGCATGTCCCCCTCCCAATATTTCCTGTCTTGTTTCTTTTACTACTATTATTGGTATATGTTTGGTTATACTACACAGGTTATTTGTGGGTGTCTTGTCTTAGCCTCATTACTATTTCGCCGAGGTTAGTCTCAACACTTACCAGTACATGGGGTCGATTGTACTGATACTGCACTCCGCACTTCCTGTGCAGATTTTGGTGTCGGTCCGAGTTGATCTTGAGACTAGCTGCTGACTTCATTCCACAGGACACCCATGGTAGATCTGTCGGCGTCTGCAGACCCTGGAGTCCCCTTCTAGCTGTTCTAGTTTATTGTTTCCTTACTTTCAAACAGTTGCACTATCTTTTAGCCAGTTACTTGTAGTTAATCTTAGAAGTTCGTGAATTGTGACACCAGATTCTAGATAGTTGTGTATACGTATTAAGGTTATTATGGATTTTCGTACTTTTATACCTTGCTATGACTTAATTGTTGTTAATCAGTGAATAATTTAAGTATTTGGCTTAATAATTTCCAATGTCAGCTTGCTTAGCAAGTGAAGTGTTAGGCGGCATCACGGTCCTGACGGTGGAAAATTTCGGGTCGTGACAAGTTGGTATCAGAGCACTAGGTTGCCTAGATCTCACAATTCACGGACATGCTCAGTAGAGTCTGGGAGATTGGTACAGAGACGTCTGTACTTATCTCCCTGAGGCTATAGAGTTTAGGAACAATTTCACTTCTATTGTTCTCTATCGTGCGATTTTGTTCTCTCAATGCTAATTGAACTCTTCTACTCTTGTTCTTTCGTAGATGGCGAGAACACGTACCACTTCATCAGCTGATTAGCCGCCCGAGTCCCCAGCGGCAGCTCCTATGAGGGGCAAAGGACGTGCTAGATGTCGTCCCAGAGGCCGAGGCAGGGCTCAGCCCAGAGCTCGAGCAGCAGCACCAGTGGGGAGCCTCAGGTAGAGTTTGATGAGGAGGCTCCGGCCCAGACCATTCTAGCAGAGCCAGCTCAGGTCCCAGATGGTTTCATCGCCATCCCAGTACTTCAGGATGCTTTGGTCTGTCTAGTGGGCCTCATTGAGCGTGTGGCAAAGACCAACACATTCCCTGTAGCACCAGCCGTCTCTCAGGCCGGGGGAGGAGTACAGACTCCCGCTACCTACACTCTAGAGCAGATGGCTCCTCAGTTTCAAACTCCAGCAGCTCAGCCAGTTGGGGCAGTTTTGTCGGGTGTTGCAACACAGACAGATGATGGATCAGCTATGTCATCAGAGGCTTTGTGGAGATTGGATAGGTTTACCAAGATTTTCCTAGTTCACTATGCGGTACATCTTCAGAGGATCCCCAGGACTATCTAGATAGTAGCCATGAGGTGTTACGAAACATGGGGATAGTGGAGACCAATGAGTCAACTTTGCTGCATTTCATTTGTCGGGTTCCGCCAAAAAATGGTGGAGGGATTATATGTTGGCCAGACCAGTTGGGTCACCGTCTTTGACTTGGGACCATTTCTCTCAGCTATTTCTTGAGAAATTTATACCTATCACTTAGAAGAGGACTATCGGAGGCAGTTCGAGCGTCTGCAGCAGGGTTCTATGACTGTCACCCAGTACAAGACTCGATTTTGTGGATCTGGCCCGACATGCTATTCTTCTGCTTCCACCGAGAGAGAGAGAGAGAGAGAGAGAGGGTGAAGAGGTTTATTGAAGGACTTGCTCAGCCTATCAGATTGCAAATGGCTAACGAGACTAGGAGTGAGATTGCTTTTCAGGCGGCAGCCAATGTCGCTAGGTGAGTCGAGATGGTACTAGCGCAGGGAGTGGTCAGGGATCTAACAAGAGACCTCGTCATTCGGGTGGATTCAGTGGTGCCTCGTCTGGAGGCAAGGGTACTTTGGTAGGGGACATCCTTCCAGGCCGTTTCATTCAGCACTCCAGGCATCCTATGGTTCTTCAGGTGGTCGTGGTCCTCATATGCATTATTATGATCAGCTAGCCTACAGTGCACCACCAGCTCCTATTAGTGTACCTCCGCTCTAAAGTTTTTAGGGTGATTACTCAGGCCGTCAGGGTCATCAGCCATAACAGCCGAGATCTTGTTATACTTGTGGTGATCCGAGGCACATTGCTAGGTTTTGCCCTCGAGCATCGGCTAGTTCTCAGCATCAGGGCTCATGCCATGGTTCCGGCACCAGGTGCTTCACCGCTCGCTTAGCCAGCTGGATGTAGGGGTCAGAATGCTCTAGGTGGAGGTCAAGGCATTAGAGGTGGAGGTCAGACCGCTAGAGGTGGAGGCCGGCCAGACACGACCCGTTCTCAAGATATAGTTCAGAGTGGTGGGGCTCAGCCCCAATGCTGTGCTTTTCTAGCAGGCCTGAGGTTGAGTCATCTGACGCGGTTATCATGGGTATAGTTTTAGTTTGCAATAAGGATGCCTCAGTACTATTTGATCCGAGTTGTATTTATTCGTATGTGTCATCCTATTTTGCTTCATATTTGGTTGTGCCCCGTGATTCTTTGAGTGCTCCCATGTTTGTGTCCACCTCTATGGGAGATGTTATTATTGTAGATCACGTTTATCATTCGTGTGTGGTTACCATTGGGATTCTTGAGACTCGTATAGATCTCCTACTTCTCGATATGATCAATTTTGATGTCATTTTGGGATGGATTAGCTATCACTTTATCATGCTATATTGGACTGTCACGCCAAGACAGTGACCTTAGCCTTGCTGGGGTTGCCTCAATTAGAGTGGAGAGGAACTCCTGGTCATTCTTCCAGAAGGGTTATCTCTTATATGTAGGCGCGTCGTATGGTCGAGAAGGGGTGTCTAGCTTATTTGGCTTATGTCCGCGATTCTAGTGCGGAGGTTACTTCCATGGATTTTGTACCAATCGTTCGAGATTTTCCAGAGGTATTTCCTGCAAACCTGCTGTCACACCTCCTTTTTACACACCCGAAGGTATATAAAGGAGTTTTTCCAATTAAAGTGACATTATTCAAAATGAGATTATTTTATTTAATTCAAAGTCGCCACTTGGAATAGTTTATTTGGTGTCCCAAGTCACCGGTTTATTTTAAAATCCCAAATCAAGGAAATTATTATTTTTTAAAGTCTGCGAACCAGAAATTCTAAGTAAGGAATTCTGTTAACCCGGGAGAAGGTGTTAGGCATTCCCGGGTACTGTGGTTCTAGCACGGTTGCTTAAACTATTAAAATTGGCCTATTATCTGATTTACTGCATGTTTTAAATCTATTGTGCATTTTTAGCTTATTAACCGCTTTCAATAATTTTGAAACGCTTTTAGGAAGATTCAACGTCATTTAAAACATGCCTTGAACCACGCCACATGAAATGCACCCGCGGTTCGCGACACGTTCTATTTAACATTGTTAAGAATTAAAATTGGGTCACATGAAACGTACACCCGAATTTAATCATTAAAAGAAAATCAATTTAAAGAACGCGCCTAAAGCAACTACGAAGGTTCAAACTAATAACAAAGTTTGCGAGGGCCATGAAAAATTCAACTGATGGCACACATTAATTTTTAAAGAGTTAGTATTAATTATATGAGGGTCATGGCTTATTTAATGAGAATGACACACCTCAAATTTCAACAAAAAAAAGCTAACTAGTTTTGTGAGGGTCATGGGCTTAGGGGTTTTATTTGGTATGGCACGCCTCAAATTTCTACAAAAAAAAGCTAACTAGTTTTGTGAGGGCCATGGGCTTAGGGGTTTTATTTGGCATGACATGCCTCAAATTATTTCAAAAGGGATTTTATTATTTGAAGTTGTTATAATCGGGTTACATGAAATGCACCCCCGAATTGAGATTTACGTATCGTGATCATGCCATGAGAACCGTACTCATGACCACAATGATTCATTTATGCACCACAATTTCCTCAACTTAAGATTCCATTTTTTAGCTTTTATATTAGATAACAGACGAACTTTAAACTTAATATCACATCTTCTTTCATGATACAAGAAATCAAAATAATTGAAACAAGTAACAGAACATCAGCCAAGGAACAAAAATCTACCATAAATATTATTGATAAAATGAATTTTCTTTAGAGCACTATTGACTTATTTACTTTCTTAGCTTAACATGAATTTATCAAATTAATTAAACTAACAACGTGAATGAGAAGTTCAAGTTTTGGTTTCTTGCAAAATTGATTTCAATCAAACAAACAAAATAAAACAACGAAAAGAAAAGAAAAGGTGATACAATATTTAGATAGATCTAAACCAAAATAGAGCATTATATAAAAGAGAAAACAGTAAATTAAATGAACAAATCCTTCGTTGATAGAGTTCTAACCGTTTGGTGCATACAAAGAAACGACACTCAAATGAGGTACTGACTGAAACCTCGGACCGGCGACGCAACCTCAATCGGAAAATTGAAACTCAAATCGTCGGAAAATCGCAAGACTCAGTTGTAACTTTTGTTACTGTAATTGCAAAACATGCTTGCGACATGAACGGATTCAACACTCATTACATTGGATTGGGCAATGACGGAGCTGCTGATTGTATTTGGATTGAAGGAGACCATTCAAATTTCTTTTAAAAAAATGGAAAGGGCTGCCGTTTTTTTTCTTCTTCGAATTGGAATTCAATCAAAGATTGCCTTCGATCTCCTTTTTAGATCTTAGAGTCAAGTTTTTTCTTTTTTTTTTTTTTGTATTTCTTATCATTTTTCGTTGATGGCTCCAATGTATTGTGGCGCTGATTAGCTTTTTCAGTCTTTAGGTCTTTTTTGGGCGTTGGTCTATTTTAGGTGTTAGGTACTATCATATGAGGGTAGGAATTAGGTTAAGATTATGGACATAGGAATTATGGGCTTGGTAATTATGGACTATGGTCAAAAATTAGGCCTAAAAATGGGCTGCTCGAGCTCAAGTTTTATTGTTTCCCCGCGAACGAGATTAAAATACGATCTCATTTATTAATTAGTCCTACTTAAGTAAAATAACTGTTAAAATAAGACTGACCATTAAAACAAAACTATTATTTTGGTATTTTTCAAGATTATAAATGACTACAAAACATTAATGAAATAATCTTTTGTAATTTTTATTTTTCTTGTAATAAAATAAAGTAAAAGAGTAAAAATTAGTTGAAATAGCTATATTAGGCCTAAATTAAATATTTACGTGCTAAAATATGAAAAAAAAAAATCTTGGGGAGGGTCAAATATCACATGTTTACTGCTGCCCCTCTTTGACTAGAAACGTGAAAAGTTTTAGGAAAAAGAATGACTAGATAGGTTTTTCGACCCGACCCTTATTTAAAAGCCAAAAGAAAGGAGAATGTGACCGAGCCTTGGTATCTGAGCTGCCTACATATCCTTGACTATAAAGAAATCAGGTCACGTGTAGTTCAGAAGTGAATAAGGTGATGGAGTACCGAGGTTGAGAGCCGAGCGAGGTACCGTCAAGGTTCCGGTCCGCGGTCCTGTTATTACATCAAAATCAAAAATTAAAAAGACTAACTAAGCCTATCAGCTACGAGTTACAAAATTCCTATCTATGAGAGTCTTCTGAAGCTTGATCTTGAGTCTTGGTTGGTTCTTCATGCAGACTCTAATCTGGATCTTGATGCTTGCTAGCTGCAGGTGCTAGTCAGTTTTTCTTCAGCTTTTTCAGGTCAAGATGGGCCATGCAGAGCTTGTGACTTCAATTAAGTCTTGAGCAGTCCATATCATTTCTCTGCTTCTGCACTTTAGATTCACTTTTTTCTTTTCTTCTTTTTCCTTTTATTTAGGATTGAGACTACTTCTTTTGGTCGTCTCTAACCCTGTGACTCGAGGTAAAACCTTCTCAAAGAACAAAACAAACAAACGAACGAAATTTTCTGCCCCAGTTTTCACAAGGAAAATTCGTGAGTTATTGCAACAAAATCCTAACCTATTTCTTTATTGAAAGCAATAAAATTAGGATTGTGTATCTTTAAGAGAAAGAGATTAGGGAGTGGAGCCCTATATCTATACTAAAAATCAACCAGGGAGTGGAGATCCTGTGTTTGGAAAAAGCGACTAGGGAGTGGAGACCCTATGTCTAAAATAAACTCAACTAGGGAGTGGAGACCTTATGTTGGCAAAAGGCGACTAAGGAGTAGAGACCCTATGTCTAAAATAATCTCAACTAGGGAGTGGAGAACCTATGTTGGCAAAAGGCGACTAGGGAGTGGAGACCCTATGTCTAAAATAATCTCAACTAGGGAGTGAAGACCCTATGTTGGAAAAAGACAACTAGGGAGTGGAGACCCTATGTCTAAAATAATCTCAACTAGGGAATGGATACCCTATGTTGGCAAAAGACGACTAGGGAGTGGAGACCCTATGTCTAAAATAATCTCAACTAGGGAGTGGAGACCCTATGTTGCCAAAAGGCGACTAAGGAGTGGAGACCCTATATTGGAAAAGCGACTAGGGAGTGGAGACCCTATGTCAGAAAAGCGACTAGGGAGTGGAGACCCTATGTCTAAAGTAAAATCAACTAGGGAATGGAGACCCTATGTTGGAAAAGCATAAATATAGATTGGGGATCCTAGACTACCTTTTTTTGAGTTTTCTTCTTACCTTTTTTTTTCTTTTTTTGTTTCTTCCTTTATTTCATGGAATGAGTAAATGCGGGAAAGAATTTGTAAGGGACTTCCCTTTTGGATTGATTATTGCTGCAAAGCTATTTCTAGCTCTTGCGCAGTTTCTCTTTGGTTGCACCTGCTTATCGCAAGGTTGCTTTGGATTGCACCTGTTTCATATTTTTAAACAAAGAACAATTGTTAGTTTGAAACGGTGGTTGGTTTTGTGTCCTTGATTGTTTTGATCACTTGATCTCAGCCCTTTCAACTGCAACTGGTTGCTTCCTGAATACCGATTGCCTTTCTGACTCCGGAGAAACTCTGGCTTTTCCAGACTTTGTCATGATGATTGGTTGGTGGAACTCAACCTTTTCGACTTTATCTTTCCTTCGTAGGCCTTTCCCTTCTAATTTCTCTTTTTTTCTTTCTTTTTTTTTTTCTTTTTTTTTCATCATTTGTTTTCTTTTCTTCGGAGCATTGGGGAACTTTCGGCTCCTCAAACTTTGCTGCAACGGCTAGTCGCGTGAGACTTAACCTTTTTCAACTTTATTTCGCATTCGAGGCCTTTCTTTTCTGGCTTCTTTCTCCCAACATCAAATTCAGAGCATTTAGGGTACCTTGGCTTTTTTCAACTCTTTGCCGAGACGGTTAGCCATGTGGGACTCAACCTTTTCAACTTCATTTGCCTTTATAGGCGCTCCATTTGATTTTCTCTTTTCAAGAGTTTTGATTTCAAAGCATCAGTCGCCATGGCTAGTCGGGGTCGACTTGATGCCCGTGATGAGGCTAGGTGCCTTTCTGCACATTAGCTCGCGCCAAATGAGAACCTTGTAAATCAGACTTGCCATCTTTTTTTTTGTCATAGTTTCGGAATGGTGTTAGACCGAAATGGATTCAAAGAAAACAAACAATGGAATGGAGAATGAGTTTAAAACAAGAAGTGTCCCTTTCTGGGAAAGGAAAGAAGGACTTATCTGGAATACATGCGAACTTCAATGAACATGACATGCCTTTTGGTCTGGATGCCTGATATGTGTAAACCGTCCGACTTTCAGAAATTCATCACAATTTTTGCCTCAAAATCAAGAAACCTTGCCAGGACTCTGACTCTATTAGGGGTGGGCATTCAGTCGGTTCGGTTCGGTTTGAAGAAATTCGGTTCGGTTATTCGGTTTTCGGTTTTGTAAAAGTAGTAACCGAAACCGAACTGAAATAAGTTCAGTTTAGTTCGATTATTCTAATTTCGGTTCGGTTATTTCGGTTCGGTTTTCGGTTTGAACATTATCATATTGGACTCCTTCTATGTAATAATACGACTGGCGAATTTGTTGATTTTTCCCAAAACTTCGAAATTGTTGGAAATATTGTGTTTATAGAAAAAAAATAGACTAAACTTTGCACACTTTATGGATCATAAAATTCAAACATAGTGTAAATTATAACTCTGTGTGAAATTCTTCCGGTATCTATCACATATGCTATGGAAGTTTTAATAGACTGAAAGTCTTTAAGATTGGAAAGTTGATGGACTTACTTAATTGGGTTGAGTCTTCGATAGATTGGACCTAATAGTATTAATTTATTACCTATGGGCTTAGCATATGTATAACTTAAAGAACATATATGTTAATAATTCGTTTTTTCGGTTAACTGAACTAAAAAACTTAATAACCGAAAACCGAACCGAAAAACCGAAATTTTAAAATTTTAAACCGAAACCGACCGAACAAACCGAATAACCGAAACCGAAATAAAAAAAAATCGGTTCGGTCGGTTTATTCGGTTCCGACCGAAATATGCCCACCCCTAGACTCTGTCGGTGCCGATGGCTGTGAGGATCCTCTTTTCGATCAGGGGCGCCCTTTGCGGGTTTTCACGAGCTGACCTCTCTCATTTCTCTTCTTGCCTTTTAGTTCTCTTTACGAGTTTTCACTAATAAGACTCTCTCATTTTTCATTTCTCTGCTTACCATTGCCTCATGGTGCCCGTGTGGGTTTTCACCAATAAGACTCTCTCATTTTATTTCTCTCATTCTTATTGCATCGGATCCAAGTAGCCGTATTCTCTGATCCTTGAACATTCTCACCGATTGATCGGAAGGACTTGAAAGGATTTGGGTAAAAATAATTTGGATCAAATTACAACTTTGGAACCATCCAGGCGGGATCATCACCGGACTATTACAACATCTGCTCCAGTTTCACTTTTGGGGGAATTTGGATTTTTATTTTGGTGTGACTGAACCCCAGAGAGATGATGCCTACGTATCCTTTCGGAATCAAGTCGAACGTAGTTCAGGAAACTTTGTTTTTGATTTTATTTTGTTTCTCTATTTTGTTTTGTTTTTTCTTTCTTTTTCCTTTCCTTTTTTCTCTCTTTTTTTCATTTTTTTTCATTTCATTTTCTTTGTCTTTTCTTCCTCTTTTTTGTATATTTTTTTTATTTTTATTTTTTTCATTTCATTTTTAAATAACACTTTCAGGATCAAAGAATGGGAGCCAGCTCAAAGGGTTTGCAAAGGGTTGATAGTGTTTGGGTAGCGAGAATGAAAGCCTTCGTCATCCCAATTGAAGAATATTAGTACTATATGGAGGATCCAACATAGTACCTTTTGACTGCATTTGCATTGACAGTTATTTCAGGGACATTTCCTTCGATGTGTCCCAAGAACAACTCACTCTTTTGGCAGTACTCTTGTTGCAATGTATGGACCTTTTCAATCCGGGAACCAATTTTTCTTCAGTTGTTCCAACTCTTTATTTTATTTCCTTAAACTTTATCTTCATTGCGATCTAATCCTTAATTCATTATTTCGAGGTCTGACAGCTTTCAGGATCTGGGCATGAAGTCCACAAGCATGTCATGTTATTGAAATCTGCATTTAACAGAACTAAAAAGAGAATAAGAAAGAAAAATGACAAGATTAAGAAAAGAGACATTCCTGGACAAATGAAATATTAATTTCATTTGATTTTTGATTTTTGATTTTTTTTTTCAATTTTTTGAAGATAGAAGGGTTTGCATCAGAATGTAAGACAATAAGGTAAAAAATCCGGATCACACCCTAAGATAATCCAGATACAGAAAGGATAGCAAGACTGACTACTAAGACTCCCGTCTGATGGGGAACTTTCATGCTTGGCGACCATTATTTGGATTTTCTTCTGTCTCGGCAATGACTGCAATGGCCTTCAGTGCCGGATCAAATTCCTCAGCTTCACAAATCATTTCGACTATTGGCCCGATGTTGTGAGCATTCAACAGATTGTTCATCACATCAGGAGCTTCTTCATCCCGAAAAGCGATTCTTCAGCTTCAATCAAATCTTTAACTACCCTTTTGAGGGTCCAACAGTCCTTTGTATTGTGTCTCACTGCTTCAGAGTGGTATTCACATCTAGCGTCAGCTCAGTGCGAGGAGGACTCGGGGTTTGGCAGGTTTGGGGCCACCGGCTGCATCAGACCTCGCTTGACTAGCTTTTGGAACAAACCCGAGTATGATTCACCAATAGAGGTGAACTGATTCCTTTTGAAAGGCTTTCTTGGGCGAGGATTGTCCTAGAAATATTTGATTTGGGATTATATGGAGCTTGGTAAGGTTGGGCATTTCTGGGAGGTAGAGCTCGATTTTGTGTATAATATTGTGATCGCATGCAAGGTTGCGCGTTCATCACCGCATACCAACCAAACTAACCACCTAAACAAAACATGACTAATTTGCTCACACCACAACCTTGTTAGTTTGAGACATTTAACATATAGAAAATCGCATGTTGGGATGCAATGCACCTAACAGTTAAATGCTTCTACCATGTGTTTGAACGGTTGCATGTTTCATCCCGGCCTTAACTAACTCTTTCAGTATATACCTCTTTTCTTTTATTTCTGCCTCTCTTTGAACAGTCTTGATTTTTCATCTCGTTTTTGCCGCTCTTTTATTTTTGGCACTCTCTTTTTCTCTTTTGTTTGTCACTCTTTATTTCTTGTCGCTCCTTTTTGTCGCTCTTTTCTTTCTTTTTCACTCAAAATTTTCTTTTCTCTCTTTTTTTCAGTTTATTTTTCACTCAATTATTTTATAGCTATGATCGAATCCGATGGGGATTGCCTACGTATCATGACACCGCATGAATCAGATTCTGCATAGTTCGAGAAGATCGAAAATAGAGTAAGTAAACTAATTTTTTTTTTGTTGGAATTTTTGAAAGAAATACTTTACAAGAAGAAAGGAAATATTCTTTTTTGATTTTTTTTATTTTGATTTTTGTTTTGTTTTTGAAAGAAAGACTTCTAAAAATTTATTTGCTTTTGATTTGAACTTTGGGAATTTTAAAAGTAAAAAGAAAATATTTTTGTTTGAATTTTCATTTATTTTCTCTTTTTCCAAAGAAGAAAGAAAATATTTTTGGATTTTGGATGTTGCCTCTTAATTTTCGAAAGAGGGTCTTTTAAGAAAAAGTTTTGAATATCTGAGTTTTATTTATTTACAAAAACACTTCTAAAGAAAAGCGAAAATATTTTTGGACTTCAATTTTTCAAATTTTTTTTGAAAGAAAGACTTTTAAACAAGGAAATATTTTTTTTTTTCATTTTTTTCATTTTTGAGAAAAATACTTCAAAAGAAAGGAAATCCGTATGTTGGATTTTGATTTTTTTTTCCGTATGAAAGACTTTAGAAAGAAGGAAACAACTTTTTTGAGTTTTTAAAAAAACTTTTTTTTTTTAAAATTTTCTAAGGAAAGATTTCTAAAGAAGGAACTAATGGAAAATATTTTTTGGATTTTTTGAAAATTAGGGTCGGAACCGATAAGGTTTGCCTACGTATCTCACATCCGGTGAGAATTAGACTGACGTAGTTCGGGCAGATTTGACATAATAAAACGATACTAAGTATTTTTAAAATAAAATTTTCTATCTTTTTTTTTTCTTCAAAATTTCAGCAGAGTTTTGGTACCTTTTGGACATCGGGTTTTTCAAAAACAGGCAATTATCTCTCTTAGCCCTCACATTGATTTTTCTTTTTCACAACTTTTCACCTATTATTCATAAGCCGGTCAACATGCAAATTCGAAGCAAATAAATGCACAAGTAGCATGTAGAATGCACTAGGATGGTCTTTTCATTTCGGGTACACCTGCCCTAGACATACCCAACCCCTGTGTTGAGTCTCCAATGTCAAATGCACGTGATGCAAACAAACGTTCCTACTAGGGATTCGGCATGAGGCTTTGTTACATGTCACGACCCCAAATACCGGACATGATGGCGCCTATCACATTACTAGGCAAGCCAACTAATCAATAACCACAACCCTTTTTCTAATAACATTAAGCCATTTTCTAACGCAAGTTTTAGATACCAAATTCATTATAAGCGTTAAGGCAATAAAAAATATGCGGAAAGTCAAAATAACAATAAACTACATAAACCCAACAATCTGGTGTCACGAGTCTAGAGCCTCTAATACAAGTCTGAATACCTAATGCATCAATAGTCTAGGAAATGCGGAAAAATAATAAGATAGGAGGGAGAGAACAGGGCTACGGACGCCATGCAGCTACCTCGAAGTCTCCGTCAATTACTAAAATAGCTGAAAAACCTCACTCGGCCGTCATGCACTGGATCTGCACACAAGGTGCAAGGAGTAACGTGAGTACGCCAACTCAGTAAGTAACTAGAGTAAATAAGGACTGAAAGCAGTGACGAGCAGTTCAAAAATACATAACTGAATAATCATCAGAATATCAGGTCATCTTTACCGTTTAAAATCCGTTTCCGTTAAAAAAATCACGTTTCCAGTTTAAGCATTTGAAATCAAATACTTAGCGTCTTATCAAACAGAGGCTTATTTAAAAGAAGAGTGAAATCAGTGAAAACATCATAACAAAACCTCTCGGGCAGGGAATCACTCAGAATATGGCCCCTCGGGCAGCCTCTCAGTCACTCGTGACTTAACTCTCGTCACACAGTACTCACTTTCAACACTCGGCTCATTAGTATCTCATAATAGTAGAAATCATAGTAACCGCTGCGGTGTGCAGCCCGTTCCATATATAATAGTCGACTACGCTCACTGGGGGTGTACAGACTCCGGATGAGCTCCTACAGCCCGAGCATTACATCGCTGCAGCGCGCAGCCCGATCCAATATGTATATCGCTGCGGTGTGCAGCCCGATCCATATAAGTATTGATGCGGCGTGCAGCCCGATCCATAACTCACATATATACAAATATCCTCCCTATCAGGTTTTCAACCTCTCTCAGTCATTAACCTCACAGCCTCTCAGGGTTATCAATAGAGATTAGGGAACTCAGCCCAAACAGTCCTCACAATTAGGAGTAGAGTGATAAAATCGGTTTTAAACATTTAAACGGGTAAAACAAGATCGAGGATATACTTCTAGCAAGTAAAGTGAGGAAAATAGTCAAAATGCCCCCAAGGGTTGCTACAGTTTGGCACAAAGCTCCAAACATGGCATACAACCCATAATACAATATAAATATACAAGATACGAGATAACATAATATTTTCAAATCAAATACGCGACTTAATAGTCTCTACGGGACAGACCAAGTCGCAATCCCTACCGGTGCACGCCTACACACTCGTCACCTTGCATGTGCGACATCGCGTTTATCAAAAATAAGTCGAATACCGGGGTTTTGTACCCTCAGTTCCACATTTACAAAGTACCTCAAACCGGTGAAAATACTACTCTGCGAAAGCCTTTGCCCCCCGAATCGGCCTCCACGCACGTAGAATCTATCCAAAATCAGAATCACAGTGTCAAAATATGCTAAGGGAGTGAAGCCCAAGCAAAAAACAATCGAAAAATACCAAAAATCCCAAAATTACCAAAACCCGACCCCCGGGCCCACGTCTCAAAATTCAAAAAAATTTACATCAATAGATTTCTCATCTCCCCACGAGTCTATACATATCAAGAACACTAAAATCGGAGTCCAAATGACCCCTCAAATCCTCCTTCAAAGGCCTCTTAAACTCAAGCCCTAATCCTCCATTTTTAGCCCGTTAATTCCTTTATTACAGCCTTAATCCATGAAATACTACCATAGGAATGTGTTTTAGGTCCAAAATCCTACCTTAACGAAGTTTCCTTGATTTCTCCCTTCAAAATCGCCCAAAGCTCCCGAATCCGTGTTTAAAAATGGTGAAACCTTTCAAAAATCACGAAGGAATACATATATACATTCTGCCCAGGGATACTCGCATCTGCGGTCAAAAATCCGCTTCTGCGGTACCACATACGTGGTCTATCTTCCGCTTCTGCGGAAATCACTTAGCGATCCAATCTACGCGTCTGCGACTCCGCAGGTGCGGTTCAATTACCGCATCTGCGGTTCCTGCCTCTTCCTCTCAAATCCGCTTCTGCGGCTCCCCTTCCGCACGTGCAGCGCCGCATCTGCGGTCCCTAAATCGCAGGTGAGAAAACATCAGAAGCAGCAAAGTTCAGCAGCTGCAATACATATCAACTTCCCCGTTAACCACCTGAAATCAGCCTGAGGCCTTCGGGGCCTCAACCAAAAGCACAAACATATTCCAATACATTATTCAAACTTGTTCCAATCATCAAAACACCTCCAACAACATTAAATCACCCAAAACACGTCGGATTCAAGCCAAACTTTCTAAAATCTTCCAAATTACATTTTCGATAAAAAAACCCAACCAAACCACATCTGAATGACCTAAAAGTTTGCACACACATCCCAAATGATACAACGAGACTATTGCAACTCTCAGAATTCCATTCTGACCCATATATCAAAATCTCGCCTACCAACCGGAATTGCCAAAATATCAATTTCGCCAATTCAAGCCTAAATCTACTACGGACCTTCAAAATTCATTCCGATCGCACTCCTAAGCCACAAATCACCTCTCGAAGCTAACCGAACCATCAGAACTCACATCCGGGCCCTCTAACACACGAGTCAACATCCAATTGACTTTTCCAACTCAAATTCCTTAAAAGAGACTAAGTTCTCATACCTTACCAAAATCCTTCCGGATTCGATTCGATTAACCGATACCACAAAACACGGATAACGAAGCATAAAGAAGTAGAAATGGGGAAAACGAAGCGGTAACTCATGAGACGACTGACCGGGTCATCACATTATATTAGGTTTAAAACCTGGGTGTGTTGTTCTAGACCTGGATTACCCGAGCGAATAGCTCGAGCCGAGGGGGGTAGCGTACCGGGAATACAGAAGCTTCACTGGGCTTGCAACTTGTTCGAACCTCGTTCTAAAATTGGAATAAGACTCTAACAGAAAAGAAGTCACACGAAGTACACACTTCCCAGATGATTTAGAAGATTTAGAGGGAGGAGGGTTTCGTAGCAATTTATATACAGTCCAAACAATATCAAAGCAGTAAAGCAGCATTTAGCATATTAGGCTCAACGTGTAAAAATCAGATAAAACAAGCCAAATATAACAGTTATTCTAAGCTCGAATTCTTAAACCTTGAACCAAAGATTTTGAGTTCTTATCCCTAGCGGAGTCACTAGAGCTGTCACACCTCCTTTATACACACCTGAAGGTATATAAGGAATTTTTTTTCAATTAAAGTAACATTATTCGAAATGAGATTATTTTATTTAATTTCAGAGTTGCCACTTGGAATAGTTTATTTGGTGTCCTAAGTCACTAGTTTATTTTAAAATCCCAAATCGAGGAAATTTTTATTTTTTAAAGTCTGCGAACCAGAAATTCTAAGTAAGGAATTCTGTTAACCGGGGAGAAGGTGTTAGGCATTTTCGAGTTCCGTGGTTCTAGCACGATCGCTTAAACTATTAAAATTGGCCTATTATCTGACTTACTACATGTTTTAAATCTATTGTGCATTTTTAGCTTATTAACCGCTTTCAATTATTTTGAAACGCTTTTAGGAAGATTTAACGTCATTTAAAACATGTCTTGAACCACGCCACATGAAATGTACTCGCGGTTCGCGACACATTCTATTTAACATTGTTAAGAATTGAAATTGGGTCACATTAAATGTACACCCAAATTTAATAATTAAAATAAAATCAATTTAAAAAACGCGCCTAAAGCAATTACGAAGGTTCAAATTAATAACAAAGTTTGCGAGGGCCATGAAAAATTCAATTGATGACACACCTCGATTTTTACAGAGTTAATATTAATTATATGAGAGTCATGGGTTATTTAATGAGAATGGCACACCTCAAATCTAGTTTTGTGAGGGTCATGGGCTTAGGGGTTTTATTTGGCATGACACGCCTCATATTTCTACAAAAGGCTAACTAGTTTTGTGATGGCCATGGGCTTAGGGGTTTTATTTGGCATTGCATGCCTCAAATTATTTCAAAAGAGATTTTATTATTCGAAGTTGTTATAATCGGGTTACATGAAATGCACCCCCGATTGAGATTTACGTATCGTGACCATGCCATGAGAACCGTACCCATGGCCACAATGATTCATTTATGCACCACAATTTCCTCAACTTAAAATTCCATTTCTTAGCTTATATTAGATAACAGACAAACTTTAAACTTAATATCACATCTTCTTTCATGAAACAAGAAATCAAAATAATTGAAACAAGTAACAGAACATCAGCCAAGGAACAAAATTCTACCATAAACATCATTGATAAAATGAATTTTCTTTAGAGCACTATTGACTTATTTACTTTCTTAGCTTAACATGGATTTATCAAATTAATTAAACTAACAACGTGAATGAGAAGTTCAAGTTTCAATTTCTTGCAAAATTAATTTCAATCAAACAATCAAAACAAAATAACGAAAAGAAAAGAAAAGGTGATACAACATTTAGATGGATCTAAACCAAAAAAGAGCATTATATAAAATAGGAAACAGTAAATTAAAAGAACAAATCCTTCGTTGATAGAGTTCTAACCGTTTGGTGCATACAAAGAAACGACACTCAAATGAGGTACTGACTGAAACCTGGACCAGCGACGCAACCTCGATCGGAAAATCGGAACTCGAATCGTCGGAAAATGGCAAGACTCAGTTGTAACTTTTGTTACTGTAATTGCAAAACATGCTTGCTGCAGGATCAGATTCAACATTCATTTCATTGGATTGGGCAATGACGGAGCTGCTGATTGTATTTGGATCGAAGGAGACCATTTAAATTTCTTTTTAAAAAATGGAAAGGGCTGCCATTTTTTTCCTTCTTTGAATTGGAATTCAATCAAAGATTGCCTTCGATCTCCTTTTTAGATCTTAGAGTCAGGTACTTTTTTTTTTTTTTTTTTTTTGTATTTCTTATCATTTTTCGCTGATGGCTCCGATGTATTGCGGCGTTGATTAGTTTTTCAGTCTTTAGGTCTTTTTTGGGCGTTGGTCTATTTTAGGTGTTAGCTACTATTATACAGGGGTAAGAATTATGTTAGGGGTATGAGTCTAGAAATTATGGACTAGGTTCAAAAATTAGGCCTAAAAATGGGCTGCTCGAGCCCAAATTTTATTCTTTCCCCGCGAACGAGATTAAAATACGATCTCATTTATTAATTAGTCCTACTTAAGTAAAATAACTGTTTAAATAAGACTGACCGTTAAAACAAAATTATTTTTTTGTATTTTTCAAGATTAAAAATGACTACAAAACATTAATGGAACAATTTTTTGTAATTTTCATTTTTCTTGTAATAAAATAAAGTAAAAGAGTAAAAATTAGTTGAAATAGCTATATTAGGTCTAAATTAAATATTTACGTGCTAAAATATGAAAAAACATCTTGGGGAGGGTCAAAAATCACATGTCTACACCTGCTAGGGATGCCACCCTACAGGGATATTGACTTCTGTATTGATTTGGTTCCAGGCACTCAGCCCATTTCTATTCCGCTATATCGTGTGGCCCCGCCAGAGTTGAAAGAGTTGAAGGAGCAGTTGCAAGATTTGCTTGATAAGAGATTCATTAGACCTAGTGTCTCGCTCAGGGATGTGCCCGTGTTATTTGTAAAGAAGAAGGATGGATCGATGAGGATGTGCATAGATTATCGGTAGTTGAACAAGATCACTATCAAGAACAAGTATCCATTGCTGATGATTGATCACTTATTTGATCAGCTTTAGGGAGAAGGTGTTTTCAAAGATCAATTTGAGGTCTGTATACCATTAGTTGAGGATTAGGGCATTCGATGTCCCTAATACAGCTTTTTGGACTCGATATGAGCATTATAAGTTCCTGGAGATGTCATTTGTCTTGACAAATGCCCCAGCAACAAATGGATTTGATGAACTAAGTGTTCAAGCCTTACCTGGATTCTTTTGTAATTGTGTTTATTGATGATATCTTGATCTACTCCCACAACTGAGAGGAGCACGAGCAACATCTTCTGATCGTACTTCAGACTCTGAGAGACAGTTAGTTATATGCTAATTTTAGAATGTGCGAGTTTTGGTTGGACTCGGTTGCCTTCTTGGGGCATGTTGTATCAGTAGAGGGTATTCAGGTGATACCTAAGAAGATTGAGGCCGTTCAGAATTGGCCTAAGCCTACTTAAGCTATAGAGATCCGTAGTTTCTTGGGATTGGCAGGTTATTACCGTCGATTTTTGGAGGGGTTTTCATCTATAGCAGCCCCGTTGACCAGGTTGACCCAGAAGGGTGCTCCGTTCAGATTGCCAGACGAGTGTGAGGTGAGCTTTCAGAAGTTCAAGACAGCTTTGACTACGATGTTGGTGTTGGTGCTGCCCACAAGTTCAGGGCCTTATACTGTGTATTATGACGCATCTCGTATTGGACATGGTGCGGTATTGATGCAGGGTGGCAAGGTTATTGCATATGCTTCACGGCAGCTGAAGGTTCACGAGAAGAATTTCCATGTTCATGACTTAGAGCTAGCAGCCATTGTTCACGCACTGAAGATTTGGAGGCACTATCTTTATGACATGTCATATGAGGTGTTCACGGATCATCGGAGTTTGCAGTACTTATTTAAGCAAAAGGAGCTCAATTGGAGGTAGAAGAGGTGGTTGGAGCTATTGAAAGACTATGATATCACCATCTTGTATCATCTTGGGAAGGTCAATATGGTGGCCGATGCTTTGAGTAGGAAGTCAGCTAGTATGGGCAGTCTTGCATACATTCCAATCAATGAGAGACCGCTTGCATTAGATGTTCAGGCCTTAGCCAATCAGCCTATGAAGTTGGATGTTTCTGAGCCCAATCGTGTTTTAGCTTGCACAGTCGCTTGGTCTTCTTTGTTTGAGCGCATCAAGGAGCGGCAGTATGATGACCCTTATTCACTTATCCTTAAGGACACAGTGTGGCACGGTGATGCCAAGCAGGTTACAGTTGGAGATGATGGAGTTTTGAGGATGCAGGGTCGTGTTTGTGTGACTAATGTAGATGGACTTCGTGAGTTGATACTAGAGGAGACCCACAGTTCCCGGTATTCTATTCTTCCAAGCGCCGCCAAGATGTATCAGGACTTGCAGCAGCATTATTGGTGGAGGAGGATGAAGAAGGATATAATTTCATATATAGCTCGGTGTCTAAATTGTCAGCAAGTAAAGTACGAGCATTAACGACATGGTGGTTTGATTCGGAAGATAGAGATTCATGAGTGGAAGTGAGAGCGTATCACTATGGATTCCCACAGACTCAAAGGAAGTTTGATGCAGTTTGGGTTATTGTGGATAGACTAACTAAGTTAGCGTATTTCATTCCCGTGGCAGTTACCTATTCTTTAGAGTGGTTGGCAGAGATTTGTATCCGTGAGATCGTTCGTCTTCACGGTGTACCCGTGTCTATCATTTATGAATGAGGTACGCAGTTAGGTATGCATGTTGAGTTGAGCACAACATTTCATCCTCAAACGAATAGACAGTCCGAGCATACTATTCAGATCTTGAAGGATATGTTCCGCGCATGTGTTATAGTTTAGAGGATCGTGGGATCAATTCTTGCCGCTAGCAGAGTTTTCCTACAACAACAACTATCAGTTGAGCATCCAGATGGCTCCCTATGAGGCATTATATGGTAGACAGTGTCGGTCACCGGTTGGATAGTTTGAGCCAGATGAGGCTCGGTTATTGGGTACAGATTTGGTACTGGAGGCTTTAGATAAGGTTAAGATAATTCAGGATAGACTTCGCACAGCTCAGTCCAAGCATAAGAGTTATGCCGACCATAGGGTTTGTGATGTTGCATTCATGGTCAAAGAGAGAGTTTTGCTTCAGGTATTACCCATGAAGGGTGTAATGAGGTTCGGAAAGAAGGGCAAGTTGAGCCCTAGGTATATCGGGCCTTTTGAGATCCTTGAGCGAGTAGGAAAGGTGGTCTACATATTGCATTTCCACCAGGTTTATCAGCGGTACATCTAGTGTTTCATATGTCCATGCTTCGGAAGTATCACGACGATCCATCCCACGTGTTAGATTTCAACACTCTCCAGTTGGACAAGGATTTGACTTACGAGGAGGAGCCCATAGCTATTCTAGACCGGCAGGTTCGTTAGTTGAGGTCGAAGAGTTATCCTTTAGTTCGGGTGCAGTTGAGAGGTCAGCCTATTAAGGCAACCTGGGAGTCCGAGTCCGTTATGCGGAGTAGATATCCCTACCTTTTCACTAGCTCAGGTACTTTTTTATGCCTGCTCGAGGATGAACGGTTGTTTTAGAGGTGGAGAATGTGAATGGGTCTTATGTTTTAAAACTCGACTGTCGTGTCCCGAGGGCTTTAAAACCTCATTTTATTCCTCCTCGATTTGCTTGCACAGTCTGGGCGTGTTTTCGAAAAGATTTTAGGTTGAAAGTTGATAAAAATAAGGAATTTTTCTTTAAAACCACATTAAAGTTGACTTTGGTCAATGTTTTTAGTAAATGGACCCGAACTAGAATTTTGATAGTCTCGTTGGGTCCGTATTGAAATATGGGACCTGAGCGTATATCCGGAATCGAATTTCGAGGTCCCTAGCTTGAGATATAAATTTTTGTTGAAAATTGAAAGACTGAAAATCTAAAGATTTTGAGAATTTGGTTAATATTTGATCTTGTTGGTATCGGGTTTGTATTTTGGTTCCCGATCCCAGTAAAGGTTCAATATAATATTTATAAATTATCTGTAAAATTTGGTGTGAAACAGAGTTGGTTTGACGTGATTCGGACGTCCGGTTGAGGAAATAGAAATTTTAAGGTGTTCTAGAGAATTTCATTTGATTTGGTGCTAAATTTGTAGGTCTAGGTGCTGTTTTTGGTGATTTGCTCGCACGAGCAAGTTCGTGTGATGTTTTAAGACTTGTGTGCATGTTTGGTTTGGAGTCCCGAGGGCTCGAGTAAGTTTTGGATAGGCTATGGAGTGAATTAAACTTAAGAATACTTCTGGTGTGCTTCATGTCTGCAGACCTCGCATTTAGGAGGTCTGGCTCGCAAATGCGAGCCTCGCATTTGCGAAGAAGCTTCGTATTTGTGAGCAGTTGGGCTGGGAGGGGACCTTCGCAATTGCGAAGCTCATCATCGCAATTGTGATCATTTCAGGCCGCAAATGTGAACAACTGTTTGCATTTGAAAAGGCGATAGAGCTGGTGTGCTTTAGGTCTGCAGACCTCACATTTGTGAGGTTTGGCTCGCAAATGCGAGCCTCACATTTGCGAAGAAGCTAGGCTGGGAGGGGACCTTCACAATTACGAACAACTGTTCGCATTTGTGAACGTAGAGCTAGGGAAACTTCGCATTTGCGAAGGTTTTCTTGCAATTGCGGGCTTCACATTTGCCACATCTGCAGTTGATGGAAAGAGACTTAGGCGGGATTTTTCTCTCATTCTTCAAATTTTCAAAACCTAAGACCCAAGAGGTGATTTTCCAAAGACTACTTCTTTCCCAAATCATAGTTAAGTGATTCTAAAGTAGTTTCTTTCAATCTTTCACTTCATTTTACAAGATTTCAACCTAGAATCTAAGATCTTCATGGTGGAATTGGAGATTTTTGGGAAGAAACTAGGGATTTCGAAATCTGGGGATTTAGACCTCAAATTGAGGTCGGATTCCAAAACCAATTATATATCCGGGCTCGGGGTGAATGGGTAATCGGGTTTTGGTCTGAATTTCGGGTTTGGACCAAGCGAGCCCGAGTATTGACTTTTGTTGATTTTTTAAAAAATGGCCTAAGAATTTTAACTATTAAAAAATAGTTTTTGTCTCCTTATTATTTTTAATATTGTAATTTATTTTTATTTTGTTGTATCATTGTCATCGTTAATATTACTTGTATTCCTACAATTAATTATATTTTTTGATAATGTTATAAATGTTATTGTTGTTATGAGTAAAAGATCTTCTTAGAATTTTCAGATCTCCAATAGATTTGTTGTGATATAGGGTGTGTTTGGTATGAAGGAAAATGTTTTTCTTGGAAAATCAAATGTTCTCTCATTTTTTAAGGAAATATTGGTATGAAGAGAGAGGCGGCAGAAGAATAGGGAGAGAGGAGATGAGAAAAAAAGGGTTTGATTGAATCACTTAATTGAAGGCACTAAGTTCTTTAAAGGAAAATGTATACAACTTGTAAAGAAAATACAGTTAGATTTGGTAAATAGTAAAACTTTAGTTGAAACGTCTAGAAAAAAGTCAACAATTCATAAGAAAATAAACACATTAATTAAAGCTTGGTAAGAGTTGGACGGGTTGGTCTATGACCCTACCATTAAGGCGTGATATGCCAGTTATGTTCGTTCTCACTCTCTCTTCCTTCTCTCTCTATCAACAAGTTTCTCAATACTCTCTCTTCTCCCTCAAGGCAACCGTTGTAGCAGCCATTTTCAGTGGCGATGGTGGACTTTCCGTAGCGAAGAGAATAGATCTGAAGCAAAGATGGAGTAGGTGATCAAATCTGGCCATGACTACGGATTGAGTTTTTAAAAATCTGAAGCAGAATCATAGCAGCCATTTATTTATATTAATATTTTTGCTTTTCTTCCCTTACAAGTCATAATAAATCCAATTATAAAGAGACTCGAAGTCATAAACCTCCAACTTCGGCTGAAGAAACGAATATACACCAAACTTTGCCTCTTGAGAAAAAGGAGAAGTAATATATACTAGTATTCCTAGTAGAAGCAGAAGGAGAGAAAGACAAAGAAGCAATAAGAGAAAAAAATGGAAATCAAGAAAACCTCACCATCGATCCACAAAATGAAGCACTCATCAACACATTCTGTGAAATCAATTCTGCTTCCAAACCCGAAGCTTTTTCTTCTTCGAAAGCCACAACTTCGTTTTGGATTCCACCATTTCCACTTTCTTCTCTTCTTTGTTATTTAGTCACATACAATGATACAAATACATTGTATTTTGTACAAATACACTCAAATACATTGTACTTTTGTATAAATATATTATTTTTCGCCTGTATTTATATATTCTAAAGGTTTGTATTTTTGAATACAACCAAATATCACTGTGTTTGTGATTTTTGTTGTTTCAATATAGTCAAATTGAATACGAGTGAATGCAATTTGTAATAGTGAATAATGAATATCTGTGAATTAAATATAACGTATACAGTTGAATTGAATAGAATAGTATACACCTATTTCTTGATTACCTCATTGTAATACAGTCGCGCAAATACATGGAATACAACACAGTAGCAGGGAAATTTATGTAGAATTGATTTTGTTGAGTTAAATTTGGAGTGATACACGCTAATTGATCCTCTTTCTATTATTAAACAGCTGGACTCCCTATTTTTAGGAGAATTTCGAATACAACAAATATAGTTGCGTAACAACTAAATAGTACAGTCAAACCTCTCTATAACAGCCTCATTTGTTCCGAATATTTTTGGTTGTTAGAGCAAAGTGCTGTTATAAAGAATACATATTATAACATAACGTGAAAATTAGTTCCGAAAAAACTTGGCTTTTATAATGAAGTGTTGTTATATAGGGAGGTTGTTATAGAGATGTCTGACAGTATCTATAGGAAGTAATTATGTATATGGTAGCTGTAATGACCCGACCGGTTGTTTTAAGCTCTAGCGCGTCGTTCGGCAGTTTGAGGCCTTGGGCAGCTTCATTTCAGGTCTTATGACTTGTACGCATGGTCGGAATTGAATTTTGGGAGGTTCGGAGTTGATTTGGAAAGAAAGTTTTCATTTCAGAAGATTTAAGTTGGAAGAATTTGACTAAGGTTGGATTTTCGAGTAAACGACCACAAAATATGGATTTGAAGGTTTCAGCAGGTTTGTATGATGATTTTGGATTTGAGCGTATGTTCGGATCAGGTTTTAGATGATCCGGGAGCGTTTCGACGTCTATTGTGGAAGTTAGCATTATTGGAAGAATTTCATAAATTTGGGTTGAGGTGTATTTCAGTGTTATTGATGTGCGTTTGGGATTCTGAATCTGGGAATAAATCTGTTGGTGATCCTGGTATTTGGAGCACATCCGGATGTGGATTTGGAGGTCCGTAGGTCATTTTGGAGTCGTTTGGTGAAAGTTAGAAATTTGAAGGTTTTTGAGAAGTTTGACCGAAAGTGGACTTTTTGATATCGAGGTTGGATTCTGATTCCAGAAGTTGGAGTAGGTCCATAGTGTCGAATGTGACATGTGTGCAAAATTTGAGGTCAATCAGACGTGATTTGATAGGTTTCAACATTTAATGTTGAAGTTTGAAGTTCTAAAGTTCATTAAGCTCGAATTGGGGTGTGATTCATGATTTCGATGTTGTTTGATGTGATTTGAGGCCTCAATCAAGTTTGCATTAAGTTATGAGACTGTTTGGTGTGATTGGACGGGGTCCCAGGGGCCCCGGGTGTGTTTTGGGGTGGTTTTGGGCCAATTCTTGGTTAAACTGCTGCTGATGTTTGCTGGTGCTGGTGTTGTTCTTTGCGAACACGAAGGGCCTCATGTGTTCGCGAAGAAGGAGTCCGACTGAGGGCTCTTTTGTTCTTCGTGTTCGCGACAGGAGGGTCGCGTTCACGAAGGGCAGGGCAGTGGTGCTTCGCATTCCCGATCCTTGTGTCGCGTTCGCGTAGAGTAAATGGGTACAGAGACGGATTCTCTTCGCGAACACGAGGGGGTTGCCGCGTTCACGAAGAAGGATTTCTGGGCATGAGGTTTTGAGCTTCGCAAATGCGAAGGATGTTCCGCGTTTGCGATGAAGGGTCGTCTCGACAGTGTTCTTTTAAATCGGAGTTTTGGCTCATTTTCACTTCATTTCTTCAATGAGAGGCAATTTTGGAGCAATTTTGGAGTGTCATTTCTTGCGTCTTCTATGGGGTAAGTGATTTCTTCTCATTGTGAGTGAAATACATGATATGTATATGGACTTAGAGATAAAAATTTGTAGAAATTGTGGGATTTGGAAGAAAACCTAAAAATTTACATTTTTGGATTTTGGACATGAATTTGGGCATGGAATTGAGAATAAATTATATAATTGAGTTCGTAATGGCGTGGGTAATGTTTATCTTCCAAAAATTTCGAAATCCGGATACGTGGGCTCGAGGGTGATTTTATCGACTTTCCGAGTGGAGTTGGGAATTGTTGTAAATTGAATTGTTATGAGTATTAAGGTATATTTTTATTGGTTTGCACATTGTTTGGCTAGTTTTGAAGCGTTGGGCATCGGTTCGAGGTGCTAGAGTGGCGTTGGAGACGGTTATGGGACTTCCGAGCGAAGTCAGTCTCCTTTCTAACCTTGTAAGAGGGAAGTAACCCATAGGTGAAATAATTCGATATGTGCTTCTATTTGTGGGGGCTACGTACACACGAGGTGACAAGAGTTCGTGCGTAGATACTATTATGCTTAAGTCCGGGTAGTCTAGGACCCAAAAGCATGATATACTTGCAATATTTGTACCCTTAATGTCAATTTAAATTGCCTAAATCATATCGAATTGGTAAATGAATTTCTAAAAGGTTAAACTTCATTTTCTTGATCGTTAAAAGAGGATTGACATATCCTTGGATAAATGCTCCTTGATAATACTTGATTGACTATTTGATTGTGTTTTCCTTTTGTGGAATTGGTCGAATGCCTCGGTAGATTAAATTGATGCATCTATGGTTCGAGTCGTTCGACCCTCCGACAGTGCATAGTTTAATATTATGTTGGATCAGGCTGTATGACCACGACATGATTGCCCATGACTTAATTGTTTGTTTTTGAATTATTGATGATTGATGCCTCGTTGGCCGGAGGTAAATCGTTAAAATATGAAAATAAATCTCCTATTAACAAAAGAATTGTTTACCTGCTTCATGTTATTGAGTATGCATTCATCTTATAAAACCCATGATTAATCATATTATCGATATATCATTGTTAGTCGTAGTAAGTGTCAGAGTCGACCTCTCATCACTACTTCTTCGAGATTAGACTGGATACTTACTCGGTATGCGTTGTTTTGCGTACTCATACTACACTTGCTGTACATTTTGTAGTACAGGCACATGTATGACTTGTGGCCTAGTGAGCGCAGCGACATGGTTGACACGCACTTAAGTGAGCTGCATCTTATGTACGATCCACAGCCAGCAGAGTCTCCTTCAGAGTATTTGTATTTTCTTTTCTGTCCAAATTTGTATTCAGGACAATTATTGTATTTTATTTTATTTCCTAGTAAATGCTCATGCACTTATGACACCGGGTTCTGGGATAATTATGGGATATTTGGTATTGAAAGTGGGAAACGTTATTATTATTTTCTGTAAAGTTCATCTTTTACTAGTTAAATTGAAGGAAATTTGTGATTTCAGAAATATTAAAATGAGAATTAAATTAATTGTTTAGTGTTGGCTTTCCTGACAATGGTGTCCGGAGCCATCACGATCTTTACGGATTTTGGGTCGTGACAACATGGTATCAGAGCACTAGGTTCACTTAGGTCTCACGTGTCATGAGCAAGTCTAGTAGAGGCTTGCGGATCGGTACAGAGACATCTATACTTATCTTCGAGAGGCTACATAGCTGTTAGGAGCACTTTCGTTCTTGATTCCTCCTTGTGCGATTTGATTCCTCTGAGGCTTATGCTTTCATTTCCTTCTTATTCATTCTTATCCGATACGAAGCGCTTGTTATAAATTGGGAATCGAGGAATTGAATGGTACTACAAATGTAGTGCAGGATGTTCTCCCCTGCATATTTGATTAGGCTATTGTCATCGCCTTGCGAAAGGTCATTCAGTCATTTCAGCTCACTATCAGTATTACCTAAGGTTTTGAGATTTGGCATTAGTTGTTATGACGATTCGTGCGTTGCTATTACACAATATTGGTGTAATGGTAGGATGCTTGTCTATGCGTTGAAATAGTGAATGACTTGGAAGGATGTTTACTCAATACGAGATTCAGAGATTCGAAATTTTATTTTCGGCGGAGGAAAGGCAGCCGAGCTATAAATGTGCACATTTGGGTTGATGGAGTAACAAGGCTTGGTATTGTCGAGCATAGTAGAGTTCTCAATTGTGATGTGGTATCATCGTCCTTGTTGAACGCGTTAAGGTTCACTGATGTTATGGCCTTCTTCAATTTGACTTCGGGGCAGGGTCTTGTGAAATGGTGCTTGAGATACGATTGTCAGAGATAACGGAGTGTAGCGATTTAGGAATTGAATTGGTCTTTCTTGTATATACGGCTCGAGAAAGATGATCTTCTAAGAGGTTTAGAGTTGGTAGCGACTCCTTTGTTCGGGTGTTACGGAGATGGATTCGGATCTGGGGCGACAATTGGGCGACTAAAGACAAGCAAGGACATGTGGGAGGTGTCATGAGGTGATTACATTTCTAGAAGACCAGGTGTAAGAAGCAGGAGTCGCGTAGTTGCTTAAAGGAGAGGGTTTTACCGAAGTGGGATAGTGGCAGAGTAATATATGAGTTTCGTGGTAGGATAACTACAAGCCTTGAGAAAAGTTTAGAGTGATTTCGGGTTCATGATGGACAGTGACTAGATCTACAGACTTAAATTTGGAATATTGGCTATTATACGACGGGTTATTGAATACGACAAAAATGAGTTGCTTGATATGAAGAAGGATACAACCTGACTTTGGTTTGGGATGTGTTCCACGTAGCGATGATGTCATGTGAGCAGGATGGCTCTCGAGATTCAGATCATAATCTCGCACTTTATTTGTGCTTGAGTTTTGTAGCGTATGGCGCTATCTATCTCCCCAGGGATGGTATGATGCACTTGGTGTGCTTGTGGCCGATATTCGGGTATTTTGTAATAATGAGCAATCTAGTCGTGTAAGTATTCCCTTATATAGATTTTTTTGTATGGATCGGGTGGCACGCGCCAAAAAGGTGATCGCGGCCTACTCCGCACTACTAATTATGTAGCGAGAGAGGGTTGGAGCAGCTTTTACCCGATTTTGGGTCGAGATCGATTTCCACAGAGAGCTAGAATTGGAGTGGTGCATCTATTTAGCTTAGGATTGCGTAGAGTTCCAAATTACACTTCTCATCATTTTTTGGGGTTTTCTTTATAATTCTACTTTTAACAAATTAATAATTGTAAATTAAACTAAGAGTTAAATGCTACGGGTTGTTCAAATAGTTGAAGGGCATTAGGGTAGTGACATCCACCTAGATGGTCAATTCATCGGTACTTGAGTCTAAGGCACAATTGACATGATTGGGGAGTATGATATAACCGTTGCACTACTTTACCCACTCTACACTTCTCGGTGGTTCAAGTGATTTTGCCCAATTGACTTTCTCAAAACTAACTGGGTATGCAAATTTGCACAAGCAACTTAGGGTTCAAGTCGAGTATTACTCTCTCGAGGTTTAACCCTTTAATTGGGGCTATCAATCTCTTGAGTACGCCCTAATTCCTTGTTGGATCAATTTCGGAGACTTAGGCTCTCTTTCTCAATAAGAGCCCTAGTCAACTAAATACAAACTAGTGTTTGCAACCACTAATTTAGCAATTAACTATGAAATTGACCCAAATATCAAACACCCATAATCAATTTAGCCCTAAACTACAAGACCCATCAATTACACACACTAGGGTTGAGCCACAACCCTAGCTATGGGGTCTAGCTACTCATATTCAAAGAAGAAAAACAAGAAATAGATGAAGATAAACACATATTAATTAATTGCTAAGCTAAATACAAAGATTCAATGATGAAATGTAGTTAAAGTTGCCCAAAATGACTAAGAAAAGTCGACCCACGAGCGCAACTATGCTATTACAATCTCTGATGACCTAAAAATGGAAAAATGATCTATTTATACTAAGCTGAAAAATCTGGACAAAAATGCCCCTACAGGGTTAGTGCGGACCGCACAGAATGGACTGCGGTCGCACTAGGACTCTTGGCTCCAAAATTCAGTTCTCTGAACTCAGGCTAGCGCGGACCGCACAGAATGGACTATGACCGCGGTGACTTCTAGTGCGGTCCGCACAAAATGGACTGCGGACCGCATTGGCTTGAAAGCTCCAAATTGCAACTTCTCTGAATCTTGGCACTGCAGACCGCATAGAATGGTAGTGTAACCGCATGGAATCCAGTGCGGACATCACTAAATCTAGTGCGTCCACATTGCCTTTTAGCCTGAATACCTACTCTCTGAACCTCCTAGTGCGGACCGTACAAAGTGGTGTGCGGCCGCACTGGACCTATTTTGCCTGAGCTTGTCTTGTCTTTGGTACTTGTGCAAGTTTCACTCCTTTTGAGCTGATCTTTGACATCTTGTCACTTTATTGATCAAACCTGCAATCAAGCACAACTTATGAGCCTTTTGGGACTATTTTGTATGAGTTTCTAATCAAAGCATAAGCAGGAGTATAAAATGCATCAAAATCCCTAGTTATCAACTCCCCCAAACTTAAGCTTTTGCTTGTCCTCAAGTAGACAAAATAAGACCCACCCCTTAAGGGAAAATCCAAGAAATTTTCAGCTGTCCTAAAGCAACCTCAACTAGCATCAATTGGGACTAACAATTGCCCTCAATACAAATGAATCATTAACAATATTTACCCTTTGAAACACCATGGATTAAGTGCGACACGAGAGCATCAAGAGTTGACTCAACATATCAAAGAACTATTTCAATTACTTTGGTCATTGTGGAACCCAAACTCACACATCCTCAACTCTCCCTAAGCAAACCTCACCTTTAGAATAGTGGCACGCAAAATGAGGTTAATGGAAATTCACTCATCTCTCTCAAGAAAAAGTCACAAGTCCGGCTCTAAGTACCATATGCTTGCCCCTTATGTGAGTATCCACTAATGTAAGCTTCATTCAACTAAAGATCATATAGGACTTTTGTGGAGACATTGTGAAGGCTTTTGGTTCAGGGTAGGAAATGTTTTGGTCTAAGTAGGTCCTATCTTCCCTTAAGCACTTCTTTTGATTCATTTGACATATATTCACTTGACTCTTTGAGTCATCACTTCTTTCTAAGGGGTTAGAGAGAGACACTGTCACTATTTCTTAGGCATTTCAAACCTTTTTTCCTTTTTCAACTTTCCACACCTTTCATTCTTTGCTTTTCTTGAATCCCTTTTTTTTTACATTGAACATTCTTTTTGTTTTTTGCTTTTCTTTCTTTTTCATTGCCTTTCCTTTTCTTCCTTTTTGTTCCTTTTTACCACTTTATTGCAATCCTCGTCTCTTTCCCCAAACTTATACTTTTGCCATTTGCTAAAGGAAAGATTGGGTGCCAAGAGAGGGTATCTTTTAGAACGGGTATAGGCTTGAATCATGGTTCTTGAAAGAAAAAGGTCTAAGGCTCAAGAGGGTTGACTAGGGATCTTATCATTGGTAGGCTATGGAATTGTTCAAATTATCATTTGGATCAAGGAGAGCTTATAATCATGTCTCAAGTCAAAATTCACTTAGGATTTCGCCTTAACAAACATTCAAGGCAAGTTCTAGACCAATGGCTCGGGACTTGGACTTGAAATTCAATTACTCACCGCACAAGCTAAGGGATTGCTAAAGACATAGAGTCGGGGCCCACAATGACCTTAGATACGATTTGAGCATACAATGGTACCAAAAACCGCTTGATGATTATCGGTCAACACAAGAATCTCAAGGTCACGACTTTCACCATCCTAAACACAACTATTTATTTTTGACCATGAGATCAAAGGCAAATGTGCTAGGCCCAAGTGAAGCTTTGTTTGAGGTACCCTTAACTACCAACTACTAAAAACGAAAAGAAAAAATGGACTTAAACCCTTAAGAAGGTTGTCACGCCATCCATCATTGGGAAGAGCCACCCGGTTCACACAACACTCCACCTTTGGAAAGAACCATATCATTAAGAAAACCAAAGACTTATTACAAACTTTGAAAACAAGAAGCTACGAATCACAAATAAAAAACTAAGAACGAAAAATTTGCGGAAAATAGAATGAATATATACAAGAGGGGATTTGAATATACAATAGATGGGATGAATATGTACAATGAAACATAACTTTATATATAGACCCAAAGTAAAATAAAAGTACGATAAATGTAACGAAATGTCAAAATTATATACAGACCAAAGATGAAAAATCAAGAAAGCATAAAAATGTTAAATATATACAATTATCCAAAATGTAGGGCCTACCCCCTCAAATGAAAGCTAGCATTGTCCCCAATGCCAACTAGTCTAAATAAAGCACCAAAAAGGTAAGAGGAAAAAGGATATAGAAGACTCCCTATGGCCCGTCTATCTGCATAGGCTCATGTGTGGTCCTTGGGTCCTCTCTGTGCTCGGGAACCTCAGACTAGTCCCCCGTGGCCTGCTGCTCTACTACTGGGACCTGGGCTTGGACCTGGACAGGCTCTGTAGGTAGCGCACCCTGTGGCTGACTAGAAGAGGTCTCCTATGGGTCAGCCAGCTGGATGACTGCATCATCAGCTCGATGGATCATCCTCTTCCTCTTGGGAGGCCTCTGTGGCTGCTCCGGCTCTGGATGAACTGCTGGTGCTGAGTCCTGGAGCAAATAAATCTAAAGGCAGGTGATCCTCCTTCAGTTTGTCTGCATCTACTCTCAGCTCCTTTATGGACTCTTTGGAGGCCCGTGTCTTCCTCAGCTTCTTGTGCTCCCGAGCAAGCCCCTTGAGAGCCTTGCTATGTGAATCAACTGCCTTTGAGAGCACTGCCTGAGTGTCAAGAATTTTCTTTTGGTTGTCTAAAATCTCTCTAAGATCATCCTCGATTGACTGGAGAACCTGAGGGGCTGGAGGTGCCGACTGAGCCTCAACTACAGTAGTGAGTGTGGACAACTTGGATGAGACAGTCTGCATCCAGTTGTTTATACTAAGAAGCGCATGGCTTGGTCGGTGAGCAATAATAGGATGGGCCCGGGAAGATGGAATCTCCAGGCCTGCTTAGGTGGATGGGACAGTAGGAATGGCTGTGGATGTGGAAGGACCAGGAGGGATGTCTGTGGAAGTGGATGTGGGCTCAGCAGGAGCCACTACCACAACTGGCTCTTCAGACTGGCAGTTGGAGCAGTAGCTGTACCTTTGAAGTTCTTGCTCTTAGAGTTGTCATCCCCCTGCATGCTGTACCAAGAAAACGGGGCTTTCACCTTGACTTTGATGTTGAAGTGCCTCTTGTCCACTTTCAAGTCCCGGAAGTACATCGTGAGGAAAGTGGGGAATGGATAGTTTCTGTCATGCTCCGCACCCATAATGGTAATAATCGGTGACATCACCTTTCCCACGTTAATGGGGTACCCCTCCATGATAGAAGCCATTAACACAACACGGTGGGGAGGAAGAGAGTTATCATGCGTCGTGGGATCCAACCGGCTACATACAAAGGTCTCTCACCCCCGTGCCTCAAAGTTCAAACTCCTTCTTAAGATCTTAACTCTAGCAGTCAACCAGTCCGGGGTGGTACCTGGGATTGCCAGGTATTGTGCCAACCATGGACGGACCTCCTCGCCTATTTCCATCTTCACCATGTATAGGGTCTCATCCTCCTTATTGAAGCCAAGGTATTCATTTATCGACTTTCCGTCGAATAACACCTTCAGATTCTGAACCTTGGTCACTTTGGAGCCCCTTTTGATGTGGGCTACGTTGCAGTAGAATTCTTTGACCAAGTGTTCATTGGCGTCTACATAGTCATCCAGAAAATGCTCCCATCCAACTCTCGTCCTAAACTGCCTCCTCACGTTGGGATTGTAAGTTAGCAAGTCTCTATCTATGAAGCTCCTCTCCGGGATCAACTTTCTCACCGGCCACCACTCCCGAAATTTATGGTACACCACCTCACTCACAAATCTGTCCTCCCAAGCCTCAGGCTTTCTTGTTCTAGCAACACCTCCCACCTAAGGCTCACCTCCTTCTGCTACTTCCTCATCTCCCTCTACTTCCTCCTCACCTCCTACTGCATCCTCTTCGGATAATGAAGTTGTGGGATATATGGAGTATTCCCTACTACCTGCTATTGAGCCCTCAAATGACTCAGAAGAAATGTTCACTGATGCTTGGGCAGCGGGGGAAGTGGGATGAGTGTCTCTCAGTCTGTGCCTCTCCGGATAAGGGATGTATTCTAGGATTGAATCCGAAGAGATCTCCCCGGAGGGCTCGTACTCACTCCCCGACATGTCAATGGCTTTGTTAGCAGCTTTTATGGCCTTCCTCATGTTTTGATGTTTTGCCTAGATTGGGAGGTGAGTTTAACCATTTTCTGTTTCCCTGCCCGGGAAGATTCACCTCTGCCAGGTTGTTTGGATCGTTTGCCTCGTCGTTTAACCATTGTCTGCAAACACAATCAAGTGAACTTGTTAGTATCAGTAGCCTCAGTTAAAAACATTGTTGCAGAACAGAATCAAAATATTGCAGAAAATAACCCAGTGCGGGCCGCACAAAATGTAGTGCGGCTGCACAGGGGTCAGTACGGACTGCACAAACTGTCCATGCGGTCCGCACAGGGATAGGGACTAGAGTACCCATCCTCTGTATCTAGGCAGTGCGGACCGCACAAAATGGTAGTGCGGCCGCACAGGGACTAGTACGGTCCGCACAAAATGTAGTGCGGACTACCCAAAGTTTAGCTTCCCAGAAGTTCATCAGTGTGGTCCGCACAAAATGGTAGTGCGGACCGCACAGGGGCACCGCGGACCGCACAAAATCGACTGCGGTCCGCACTGAGTGTCCAGTTTTGGCACTAAGTTAGGGTTCATGAATTTTCGATTTTAAGCTCTATTTTGCACCTAATTAATGTCCATGTATGTTACCCCAATGTATTCAACTAACTAATTCAATCATGAATCAAACTTTTAACTAACCTAACCTAAATAATTGCAGAATCTACGAGAAACATAGAGAGGGAAGTAAAAAAAGCACAAATTGAAAGAATTTAACAGAAGAAAACAATTAAAAGGAATGAAATGGTACCAGATATGAGATGTAATGAAGAATAACGAGTCCAACAATTAATTACGAGTAGGTGATGAACATTGTTCTAGAGGGTCTGAGCGTCAATAGTGCGAAAAGGGTTAAAGAAGGGCCTCAGGCCCTATTTATAGAAAAGGACCTATGGCCCAGTCTCACCAACCAGTATAGACCGCACAAAATGGACCGCGGTCCGCACTATACTGCTTGCTTCAAGTTCACACAGGCCACCCACTGCGGTCCGCACAAAATGGACTGCGGCCGTAGTGGTCCATTGCGGACCGCACAAAATGTAGTGCAGCCGCAGTGGCAACTTCAGAGAGGTTATCATTTGACCCTTCACCAGTACGGTCCGCACACAATGTATTGTGGTCGCACTGGAAACTTCAGAGATCTGTGCATTTTTTTTCACTAAGTCTTGCACTGCATCAACACAACCCTGTAACATCTCACAACTAGTTAGCCCAAAAATCAATCCTATACTACCAAGGAAATCAAAGAAAACAAGAAGAAAAACACATGGGTTGCCTTCCAAGAAGCGTCTGATTTAACGTCGCGGCACGATGCATGTTACCATCATATTATTTGAAATGAAGAAGTGCCACCACGTAACTGTCATAAATTTTCCCAAGATAATTCTTGATTCGGTGCCCATTAACTCTGAAAACGTCACCATTTATGTTCTTTAAACCAAGAGCACCAAACGAGGTCACACACACCACTTCAAAAGGTCCACTCCATTTTGATTTGAGCTTTCCCGGAAACAGACGTAACCGAGAGTTGAACAAGAGAACCAAATCACCTACTCTGAACTCCTTTCCACGAGCATATTTATCATAAAGGTACTTCATCTTGTTCTTATATAAGGACGAACTGACGTAGGCATGGAATCTGAATTCATCAAGTTCATTGAGCTGCTCCACACAAAGATTGGATGCAACATCCCACTTAAGATTAAGCTTCCTCAAAGTCCACATGGCCTTGTGCTCTAACTCAACCGGTAGATGGAAAGCTTTTCCAAATACCAACCGATATGGAGACATACCAATCGGCGTCTTGAAAGCATTTCTATAAGCCCATATAGCGTAATCCAACTTCTTCGACCAATCAGTCCTATTTGCATTGACCGTCTTGGATAGTATGCTTTTGATTTCCCTGTTGGAGACTTCCACTTGACCACTTGCTTGAGGATGATAGGGGTAGAAACTTTGTGATTGACACTGTACTTAGAAAGCAACGTGTCGAAAGCTCTATTGCAAAAATGAGACCCCCCATCACTTATGATTGCACGAGGAGTATCAAACCTTGTAAAAATGCTTTTCTTAAGAAATGAAACAACACTCTGGGCCTCATTGTTAGGCAAAACCACGGCTTCAATCCACTTTGAAATATAGTCCACCGCCACAAGGATGTAAGTGTTCCCACAAGAGCTAACAAATGGGCCCATGAAATCAATGCTCCATATATCAAAAATATTAACCTCAAGATCGGTAATGAGAGGCATCTCATCCTTCTTCGAAATTCTACCCGCTCTTTGGCACTCGTCGCATCTCTTCAAAATGTCACCCGCATCTTTGAACAAAGTTGGCCAATAAAACCCACAACTAAGAACTTTAGAAGCCGTCCTCATCCCGCCATGATGACCACCACAGGGAAAGGAATGACAAGCCTCCAAAATACTCAATTGCTCTTCTTACGGGACACACCTTTGGATCACACCATCTGTGCAAATCTTGAACAAGTACGGCTCATCCCAATAGAAATCCAAACTATCTCGCTTGAGCTTCTTCCTTTGGTTAGAAAAGAGATCACACAGGATTATACCAGTCACAAGAAAATTAGCAACATCAGCAAACCATGGCATATCATTCATCGACACCGAAAGGAGTTGTTCGTCAGGAAATGAATCATTGATCTCTAGGACATCACGAGGCGTCCCCTCCTCCTCCAAGCGGGACAACTGGTCCGCCATTTGGTTCTTACTACCCTTCCGGTCCACAATCTCAAAATCAAACTCCTGAAGTAACAAGACCCATCACATCAGTCTAGCTTTGGAGTCCTTCTTCGTCATTAAGTACTGGAGAGTGGCATGGTCGGTATGAACAATAACCTAAGCACCCATAAGATACGACCAGAATTTTTCCATAGCAAACACAATAGCTAAAAGTTCCTTCTCGGTCACCGTGTAGTTCACTTGAGCATCATTCATTGTCTTGCTCGTATAGTATACAGGATGAAATATTTTGTTCACTCGTTGACCCAAAACTACCCCAACCGCAACATCGCTAGCATCACACATGAGCTCAAAGGGCAACCTCCAATTAGGTGCGGTAATGATAGGAGTGGTGATCCACTTATGCTTGAGAAGTTTAAAGGCTTGCATACATTTGTCATCAAACATGAACTTAGCATCTTTTTCCAACAACTTGCACAAGGGGTTCACTACCTTCGAAAAGTCTTTGATGAATCTCCGGTAGAACCCCGCATGCCCAAGAAAACTTTGGACTCCCTTGACGGATGTAGGGGAGGGAGCCTTGAAATCACATCTATCTTTGCTTTATCCACCTCAATTCCATGCTTCGAAATTTTGTTCCCGAGAACGATTCCTTATTCCACCATAAAGTGGCATTTCTCCCAATTGAGGACAAGATTGGTTTCTTCACAACGGGCCAACACCCTATCAAGATTCTTCAAGCATTCATCAAATGAGTCCCCCACAACACTAAAATTGTCCATGAACACCTCCAAAATGTCTTCCACCATATAGGTGAAAATGGCCATCATGCACCGCTGAAATGCAGCCGGTGCATTACACAACCCAAAAGGCATCCTAGAGAAAGCAAATGTGCAACACAGACAAGTGAATGTGGTCTTTTCCTGATCTTTTAGAGCAATCAAGATTTTGTTGTACCCAGAATACCCATCCAAGAAGCAATAGAAGGAATACCCAGCAAGCCAGTCTAGCATCTGATCCAGAAATGGCAAAGGAAAGTGATCCTTGCGGGTCACTTTATTCAACTTGCGGTAGTCCATGCATACCCTCCAACCAGTGACGGTTCTTTTCGGAATCAAACTCATTTTGAGAATTTGTAACCATGGTCATGCCACCCTTCTTCGGTACACATTGCACCGGCGAAGTCCAGGAGCTATCAGATATGGTGTACACAACCCCGGCATCCAACCACTTGATCACCTCCTTTTTCACAACCTCTTGCATTGCCTCATTTAGCCTCCTTTGGTGCTCCAAGGACGGATTTGCATCATCTTCCAGAATAATCTCTTGCATACAGAATGCGGGGCTTATTCCTCGAATATCAGCTAAAGTCCATCCAATTGCCTTTTTCATTTTTGAAGCACTGCCAATGTGGCATCAACCTGAATGTTAGTAAGGCAAGAAGAAAGAATAACTGACAAAGTAGAATTTGAGCCTAAGAACTCATACCTGAGGTGTGGTGGAAGTGGTTTCAACTCCAACACCGGAGGCTCCTCAATTGAAGGTTTGGTTGGTGGAGTCTTTCTATTCTCAAAATCCAAAGACAATTTCTTAGGCTCATAAGAATAAGAGCCCATTCCATGTAAAGCATTCACGCACTCCACTCGGCTTGCATCCTCATTGACATCAAGATTCAACAAAACGGCCTCCAATGGGTCCTCCACATTGATCATGGCACTAGTGTCATCAATTATCACTGTTGTAACGAGGTCAACAAAAGAGCATACCTCGGTATTGTTGGGCTGCTTCATAGACTTGCACACATGAAAGACCACCTTTTCATCTCCCACCCGGAAGGTGAGTTCCCCTGCTTCCACATCTACCAGTGCCTTCCCCGTAGCTAGGAAAGGTCTACCCAATATGATAGGAACCTCATAGTCCAACTCGCAATCCAATATCACAAAGTCAGCTGGCAAGATAAATTTGTCCAACCGGACAAGCACATCATCAATAATACCCAAGGGTCTCTTCATCGATCTATCCGCCATTTGTAACCTCATGGAAGTCGGCCTAGGTTGCCCAATACCCAAAGTTTTGAAAACTAAGTAGGGCATCAAATTGATACTAGCTCCCAAATCACATAGAGGCTTGGCAAAATCCTCACTCCCAATGGTGCAAGGAATGGTGAAAGCACCGGATATTCAAGCTTCGGGGCCATTAAATGCACTATAGTACTAACTTGGTGAGTCATCTTTATAGTTTCACAATTCATAGAACGCTTCTTTGTGACCAAGTCTTTCATGAATTTTGCATAGCCCGACATTTGTTCAAGTGCCTCCACCAAAGGCACATTAATAGATAAGCTCTTCATCATGTCAATGAACTTTTTAAACTGATTATCATTCTTTTGCTTTGCGAGCCTTTGAGGATAAGGTGGAGGTGGCCTTGGCAAAGGTGCCTTGGCTTTAGGCACAACCAGCTCCGACATGTCAATTATGTGTTCCCTAGACGGGTTCACATCATTTTGAGTTTCCACCTCAACTTCTTGAATATCAATCCTCACTTCATTGTTCACATTTTCATCAACCACATCTTCAACTACCAAAGGGACCTCTTCATATTGCAACTCAACATCATCATCCACGACTTGATTTTGCTTTGAGGCATTCACATCACCGCCTCTCCCACTTCTTGTTGTAACCGCCATAACATGATTGTTCTTACCCTTTGAGTTCACTACCATATCACTTGGTAGAGCACCCTTCGAGCGAGTATTCAATGACTGAGAGATTTGGCCTAATTGCACCTCCACGTTTCGGATAGAGGTATTGTGAGAAGCTAACTGTGCATCAGAATCCGCATTCTTCTTCATCATCTGCTCGAACATCATTTCAATTCTACCCATATCATTACCCAAAGAACTAGGACCTTGAGATGGAAAAGGGGGTGGATTGTTTGGTTGTTGGTACATTGGGGGCCTTTGAAAGCCTTGCCCCTAGTTTCCTTGGTTTCCATTGTTCCATCCTCCTTGATTATTGTTGCCACCCCAATTGTTGTTATTACCATTCCAATTCCCTTGGTTGCCTTAATTGTTGTTCTGATTGCCCCAGTTGTTGTTTTGGTTGTTGTTCCCCCAATTACCACTGTTTTGTTGTTGATTGCCCCAGTTGCCACTGTTTTGTTGTTGATTGCCCCAATTTCCTTGAGGTCTCCACTGTTGTTGGTTGGAAGAGTTGCCCCGTTAGCCTTGATAGTTGTTTACATATTGAACCTCTTCACTTTGGTCATCATAACCATCATTTTGAAACCCATCACATCCATCATCAAATTGCTCAGGATTCCCTTGATTTTGTTGCTTTCTTTTCCTTCTCTTGTTGACAAGCATATTAGCACCCTCCATATCATTCACTTGGCGAGGATTTGGAACTTGTTGCAACTGTGCCTTAGCCAGCTGATTCATAGTAGTTGTCAACTCTGCTATAGCTTGCCCATGGTCATGTAATTCCTTGTGCAGATGAATAACCGTTGGGTCACCTTGAGGCACATTGGCTCTACTTTGCCATGCAGAAGAAGTGTCAGCCATCTCATCAAGTACATCACATACTTCATCATATGACATCTTCATAAAGTTGCCTCCGGCAAGTTGGTTCACTATGCATTAATTTGTTGTATTGATGCCCCGGTAGAAAGTTTGTTGGATCATAGCCTCGGTCATATCATTATTGGGGCATTCCTTCACCATCGTTCTATACTACTCCCAAATCTCATGAAAAGGTTCCGTGGGCTCTTGCTTGAAAGCCAATATCTCATCACACAATGTCGCCATATGCCCCGGCGAGAAAAATTTAGCAATGAACTTATCCGCCAACTCATCCCAAGTTCTAATGGAATGGTTGGGGAGTCTCTCTAGCTAATCCAATGCCTTCCCCCAAAGTAAGAATGGGAAAAGCCTCAACCTAAGAGCATCCTTGGACATATTCATCTGCTTGCTCCCCCAACATGTATCCACGAACCCTTTGAGATGTTTGTAGGCATTTTGATTTGCAGCGCCCATGAAGTACCCACGCTACTCAAGTAAGGTCAACATCATGTTGGTTATCTAAAAATTGCCCGCCCGGATTCGTGGTGGGACAATAGCACTTGCATAGCCTTGGTTCGGAAGTACTCTGGGAGCCACTCTTGGAGGTGGCGGAGGAGGGTCTGGAATATCATCATTCGGATTAGCATTGGCATTTCGGCCTATACGTTGTCCTTGAGGTACAAGAGGCACCTCATCTTCTCCGACATCATCTACCTCCTCCCCCGCAATCACATTTCCAAGAGAGTCATTAGCATTGTTCACTGCCATTTTTGGTACCTGAGTAGTGACACAAACAAGTTAGAAACAAAGAAGGAAAGAAGAACATTACTCAAAACTAACTAAATAGATAGCCAAAACCGTTTGCTCCCCGACAACGGTGCCAAAAGATGATCGCGGCCTACTCCGCACTACTAATTATGTAGCGAGAGAGGGTCGGAGCAGCTTTTACCCAATTTTGGGTCGGGATCGATTTCCACAAAGAGCTAGAATTGGAGTGGTGCATCTATTTAGCTTAGGATTGCGTAGAGTTCCAAATTACACTTCTTATCATTTTTTGGGGTTTTCTTTATAATTCTACTTTTAACAAACTACAAATTGTAAATTAAAACTAAGAGTTAAATGCTACGGGTTGTTAAAATAGTTTAAGGGCACTAGGGTAGTGACATCCGCCTAGGTTGTCAGTTAAAGGGTACTTGAGTCTAAGGCACAATTGACATGATTGGGGAGTATGATATATCCGTTGCACTACTTTACCCACCCTACACCTCTTGGTGGTTCAAGTGATTTTGCCCAATTGACTTTCTCAAGACCAACTGGGTATGTAAATTTGCACAAGCAACTTAGGGTTCAAGTCGAGTATTACTCTCTCGAGGTTTAACCCTTTAATTGAGGCTATTAATCTCTTGAGTACACCCCAATTCCTTGTTAAATCAATTTCGGAGACTTAGGCTCTCTTTCTCAAGAAGAGCCCTAGTCAACTAAATACAAACTAGTGTTTGCAACCACTAATTCAGCAATTAACCATGAAATTGACCCAAATATCAAACACCCATAATCAATTTAGCCCTAAACTACAAGACCCATCAATTACCCATACTAGGGTTGAGCCACAACCCTAACTATGGGGTCTAGCTACTCATATTCAAAGAAGAAAAACAAGAAATAGATGAAGATAAACACATATTAATTAATTGTTAAGCTAAACACAAAGAATCAATGATGAAATGTAGTTAAAGTTGCCCAAAATGACTAAGAAAAGTCGACCCACGAGCGCAGCTATGCTATTACAATCTCTGATTACCTAAAAATGGAAAAAGGATCTATTTATACTAAGCTGCAAAATTTGGACAAAAAAGCCCCTGCGGGGTTAGTGCAGTCCGCACAAAATGGACTGCGGACCGCATTGGCTTGAAAGCTCCAAACTGCAACTTCTCTGAATCTTGGCTCTGCGGACTGCACAGAATGGTAGTGCGGCCGCATTGCCTTTTAGCCTGAATACCTACTCTTTGAACCTCCTAGTGCGAACCGCACAAAGTGGTATGTGGCCGCACTGGACCTATTTTGCCTGAGCTTGTCTTGTCTTTGGTTCTTGTGCAAGTTTCACTCCTTTTGAGCTGATCTTTGACATCTTGTCACTTTGTTGATCAAACCTGCAATCAAGCACAACTTATGAGCCTTTTGGGACTATTTTGTATGAGTTTCTAATCAAAGCATGAACAAGAAGGAGAATAAAATGCGTCAAAATCCCTAGTTATCACGCCACGGGTTTGTTGTTTGGATCGGGTTGCATGCCATAATGGTGTGATGTTGACTGCATTTCCCTATATATTTTCTTATGTGTTTGTCTCTCATTTTCTGAGGAAGGATCATAACACCTTTTCGGTTGTCTAATTAGTTACGCAGGTTGAGTAGTTCTTTCCAGAGTTCGTTTTCCTTAGGTATCACATTCAAGTTCGTGTCTTGTTGGCACAATGTGGCATCATAGGAAATTTTTGGCAGTGCCTGAGGTGGCTTATTATGTGGGCAACTTATACTGGGCGAGACGAGATTATTGGACTTGAGATCGGTGCGATAGGATTTATATAAGGCACATTAAAGAGTCATTATTGATATTTCGTTCAAAATGAGGTAAAGGTTCCGATCAAGAGAATAGACCCAATGTATTGTTGAGTCGGCAGTTGGTTATAAGTTTCTACACACCTCTTCTCTCATTGAAATATTGCAAGTGTTGGAACATGACTTATATGAGTCATGGGGTGTGTTGTGAGCATCAGATTCGTGAAATTTTGGCTATCGATATAAGAGAATGTTATTATGTTCATGCGAGTTATGCAGTGCATAGTGTGGATTCAACAAGGTTATGCAATCATGCATTGGTGCATCGTGTAGTGATTAATACGGTATTCGTATGATGGCAGCAGGCCTGATAGAGAATTACAGATGTTGAAATTGGGATTTGATGCTTATTTGACTAAGTAAAAGGGGGAGTCTTCAGACTGGCTCGAGCTAATATGCTCAACTGGGTTGTGGTAGCACGAGTAGGTGCACGGGTGTTAAACAGTGATTTTGGACATCTCCGGAGCAGTTCTTGGCACGTTCGAGGACGAATGCATGTTTAAGTGGGAGAGAATGTAACGACCCGACCGGTCGTTTTAAGCTCTAGCGCGTCGTTCGGTTGTTTGAGGCCTTGAGCAGCTTTATTTCAGGTATTTTGACTTGTACGCATGGTCGAAATTGAATTTCGGGAGGTTCGGAGTTGATTTGGAAAGAAAGTTCTCATTTCAAAAGCTTTAAGCTGGAAGAATTTGACTAATAGCCCGTTTGGCCAAGCTGCAAAAATCAGCTTATTTTGAGAAGTGCTTTTTTTTCAAAAGTGCTTTTCTTAAAAGTACTTTTGGTGAGAAGCAATTTGTGTTTGGCTAATTAGTTTGAAAAGCACTTCTGAGCAGCAATTAGTGTTTGGCCAAGCTTTAAAAAACTGCTTCTAAGTGTATTTTTCTCAAAAGTGCTTCTCAAAAAAGTGCTTTTGGAGAGAAGCTATTTTTTTTGCTTCTCCAAAATTGCTTCTGCTTCTCCTCAAAAGCACTTTTTTTCCTTCCAAAAGCTTGGCCAAACACCTTAACTGTTGGCCAAAAGTGCTTTTGGCCAAAAAAGCACTTTTGGCTAAAAAGAAGCTTGGCCAAACAAACTATAAGTTTGGATTTTCGAGAAACGACCTCGAAATCAGGATTTGAAGGTTCCAGTAGGTTTGTATGATGATTTTGGACTTGGGCATATGTTCGGATCGAGTTTTGGATGGCCCGGGAGTGTTTCAGCATCTATTGTGGAAGTTAGCATTTTTGGAAGAATTTCATAAATTTGGGTTAAAGTGCATTTTAGTGTTACGGATGTCCGTTTGGGATTTCGAGTCTGCGAATAGCTCTGTATAGTGATCCTGGTACTGGGAACGTGTCCGGATGTGGATTTGGAGGTCCATAGATCATTTTGGAGCCGTTTGGTGAAAGTTAGAAATTTGAAGGTTTTTGAGAAGTTTGACCAGAAGTGAAATTTTTGATATCGAGGTCGGATTCCAATTTCGGAAGTTGGAGTAGGTCTGTAGTGTCGAATGTGACGTGTGTGCAAAATTTGAGGTCAATCGGACGTGATTTGATAAGTTTCGGCATCAAATGTTGAAGTATGAAGTTCTTAAGTTCTTTAAGCTCAAATTGGGGTATGATTCATGATTTCGATGTTGTTTGATGTGATTTGAGGCCTCGAGCAAGTTTGTGTTATGTTATGGGACTGTTTGGTGTGATTGGACGGAGTCCCGGGGGCCCAAGTGTGTTTCGGGGTAATTTCGGGCCAATTCTTGGTGGAACTGCTGCTGCTGTTTCCTGGTGCCGGTGTTGTTCTTCGCGAAGGCAAAGGGCCTCACGCGTTCGCGAAGAAGGAATCGGACTGGGAGCTCTTTTGTTCTTCACATTTGCGAAAGGCTGGGCAGTGGTGCTTCGTGTTCGCGATCCCTGTCTCGCATTCACGTAGAGTAAATGGGAGCTGAGGCAGATTGTGCTTTGCGAACACGAAGGGCTTTCCGCGTTCGCGAAGAAGGATTTCTGTGCGTGAAGTTTTTGAGCTTCGCGAACGCGAAGGATGTTCTGCGTTTGTGATGAAGGGCCACCTGGGCAATGTTCTTTTAAAATCGGGGTTTTGGCTCATTTTCACTTCATTCTTCCATGGGATGTGATGTTGGAGCAATTTTGGAGTATCATTTCCAGCATCTTCTATGGGTAAGTAATTTTTCCTCATTGTGAGTTAAATATATGGTCTGTATATGGATTTAGACATGAAAATTTGTAGAAATTGTGGGATTTAGAAGAAAACCTAGAAATTTACATTTTTAGATTTTCACCACGAATTTGGGCATGGAATTGGGAATAAATTATATATTTAAGTTCGTAATGGTGTGGGCAATGTTTATCTTCGAAAAATTTCAGAATCCGGGCACGTGGGCCCGAGGGTGATTTTATCGACTTTTTGAGCGGAGTTGGGAATTGTTGTAAATTGAATTGTTATGAGTATTAGAGTTTATTTTCATTGGTTTGCGCATTGTTTGGATAGTTTTGGAGCGTTGTGCATCGGTTTGAGGTATTAGAGTGGCGTTGGAGACGGTTATGGAACTTCGGAGTGAGGTAAGTCTCCTTTCTAACCTTGTAAGAGGGAATGATTCCCATAGATAAAATAATTCGATATGTGCTTCTATTTGTGGGGGCTCCATATGCACGAGGTGAGGAAAGTCCGTGCGTAGCTACTATTATGCTTAAGTCCGCATAGTCTAGGACTCAAAAGCATGCTATACTTGCAATATTTGTAGCCTTATTGTCAATTTAAATTGCCTAAATCATATCGAATTGGTAAATGAATTTCTAAAAGGTTAAACTTCATTTTCTTGATCGTTAAAAGAGGATTAACATTTCCTTGGATAAATGCTCCTTGATAAATACTTGATTGAATGTTTGATTGTGTTTTCCTTTTGCGGAACAGGCCGGACGTCTCGGTCGATTAAATAGATGCATCTACGCTGTTTGAGCCTCCGGCAGTGCACAGTTTAATATTATGTTGGATCGAGCCGTACGATCTCGACATGATTGCGCATGACTTAATTGTTTGTTTTGGATGTATTGATGATTGATGTGGCCTCATTGGCCAGAGGTAAATCGTTAAAATATGAAATAAATCTCCTATTAACAAAAGAATTGTTTACCTTCTTCATCTTATTGAGTTTGCAGTCGTCTTATTAAATCCATGATTAATCATATTATCGATATATCATTGTTGGCCATAGTAAGTGTCGGAGTCGACCTCTCATCACTACTTCTTCGAGATTAGACTGGATACTTACTGGGTACGTGTTGTTTTCGTATTCACACTACACTTGATGTACATTTTGTAGTTTAGACACATGTACGACTAGTGGTCTAGTGAGCGCAGCGACATGGTTGACATGGGGACTAAGGTGAGCTGCATCTTATGTACGATCTGCAGCCAGCAGAGTCTCCTTCAGAGTATTTGTATTTTTTTTGTCCAAATTTGTATTCTGGAAAGTTATTTTATTTTATTTTATTTCTTAATAAATGCTCATATACTTGTGACATCGTATTCTGGGATGATTATGGGATATTGGTATTGAAAGTCGGAAATGTTATTATTTTTCTGTAAAGGTAATCTTTTACTAGTTAAACTGAAGGAAATTTATGATTTCAGAAATATTAAAAAGAGAATTAAATTAACTGTTTAGTATTGGCTTGCCTGACAGTGGTGTCCGGTGCCATCACGACCTTTACAAATTTTGGGTCGTGACTGTAGCTATAGGAAGTTAATAGCCACTAAATAATAGTGGTTTCTGAAAATTCCTCTTTATTAATTCAACCCATTTTGACCAGCCTAAAATCAACCCAACTCGCCCATTTAATATTCCTAGACGAAAGATACCTTTCACTTTGCTTGAGATTCTTAGTTCCTTGGAGGTTTTCTTTTTCTTCAGATCTTGAATTCATGAAGCACCTTAGGCTTTGCTTGTAAGATTTTGAAGAGGTACATGCGGAAAAATTTCTGCACTAGTCTTTTGTCCTTTTCATTTAATTTCTTAGTTTTCCTTTATCTGAAAGGAAAAGTTAATCTTCTTTTTTCTATAGTACCAATTTACATTTTCAGTCTCCCATCTATGTGTTGGAATTTCCTTCAAAGCATATGTATTGTGCTCGGGTATCTTATCAATTATATTATATAAAGGAAAATGGTTGTTCTGTGGGTATTATCTATATATTAATAAGTAGAACATTTCCTTATTAAAATGTTTACATTCTGATTTACCTACTAAGAAAGAGGAGGAATAAGGGTGCATGCATAGGTGGGATCCGAGTTTACATAAATATAGTTAAAGGCAGAGATGATTGCATGAAAAATATTTGGATGACAAAGTCCTTTGAACAATACCAAACCCTAGAACTTCACTCTTACAAGTAGAGGTAGATTCAAGATTCTAAAGTTTATAGGTTTTGAATTAGCCATTAAATTCAAGATTTTTACATATACATGATCTAAGCAAAAACTATTCGTCCAACCTCGTAGCTAAAATTGTGGTTCCGCCCTTGTTTATAAGGAAGCAAACAAAGTCTTCAATTAGCCCAATTAACTTCAAGAGAAATTCAAATTATTTCTATCCTCCAAATTACGATTATGCCATTAGTACCCAGCATTGTATATGCGCAGTTGATCTTGGTAAGATCCATGATTTCGTCCAACTTGGACAAGGCTAAATTCATCCGTTGCCTTCTCCATTGGTGCCCAATCAAGCATGGATAGAAATTATTGCATTTTCATGTTATGATAAGATTTTAATAATGAAGTTTTCTACTATAATATATAATAGAAGCTAAGACGAGCTTCCGCACAATTGCTGCGTGCCCATAGAAAGTTTGGATATTACGTGAACTGATCCTTCACCTAATGGAAACCTCTTGTTTTCGATTATTATTTTGGCCTGTGCAGTCCGATACACTAAGCTCCCGCTATGCGTGGGGTCCGGGGAAGAGCCGAATCACAAGTATTGTACGTCGTCTTACTCTGTATTTCTGTAAGAGGTTGTTTCCACGGCTTGAACCCGTGACTTCCAGGTCACATGTCAACAACTTTAACAGTTACGCCAAGGTTCCCCTTCTATCTTGGCCTGCATGCTTATATAATATTACTTTGGGAAGGAGGATAAAGAACACCTTAAAAGTAATAGATTTGAGTTTTCCTCATGCTTATACGACGTAGCTAAAAAATTGGTTAAGAAAAAGAGAAATCAGTTTATTTTCAATAACTAGGAAAAATAACAGCAAAAATCAACAAAAATACAGGAGCCTGATCAATAGCATATACTAATTAGCTCTCTGCAATTACGTACCAAGACTTTTACGAATTATCTTGAACTCTTGTAAAAATCAAAATAATAAACTTATGATTGACATCAGGTGGCTCCCAGAGTTCCCCCAAACACTTCAGTAGGCATTAATAATTAATATACCCTTCTAAGTTAGGGCACTTTTTAAATCCCAATGAAGTGATTCAGGAGAACTCTAGAGGGAAACTGACCTTTTTTATTACTAGTCTTCAATTGCTAGTTGATAGGAAATGATATGCTGCCCTCTGGATTGGAAAAAATTAACCTATTTATAGAGAAGCCAAAGAATATAATTCATGTGGCTAAAATGTGTAAGATAGTAATATCCTTTCTGACACGATCGCAAAAAAGGTCAATGCATTTCTGGTCACAACTATGGGTTGAGCGCAAGAAATGGAATCATACTTTTGTAACAAGCGACTACAAATCTCTTACCTTTTGTTACATTGGTACCCAAGTTTCTGCTCGACCATATTACTCTATAAATTAGTAGATTGGTTTTTGACTTTAATCCAAGGATAATGAAACAGTGTAGATAATTACAGAATACAGAAAAGAATATCGTAATTTATCTCCTTGATTCTCATCTTTATCTAGCCTGTAAACTGGCCTAAATTCAAAAGCCTTGATCTTTTCCATCCATTTCTTTTTTTTCTTATCGTACTAAGTCGAACATGACATTCGTTTTACACTTTTGCTACTGTCTATGATTTTATAGTATAAGTTCAATTCATTGATAACGTAAAAATATTTATATACTAATGTCACTTATAAGGTAATTACATGTAAATTTCTATGATAAACATTAATTGTTAACCTCATAAAAATTACTAGCTAACATGCCATATTGGCTTAGACAACACAGATGATGTTAAGAGAATTTGCATTGTCAATGTGTATAACCTAAATCTATTGTGCAAATTAAGGTACGGAAGGATGCTAATCTTACAATTGCCGAATTTGTTAGTAAAATTACCTTAAAGCAAAAAAATTCGACCATGCATGCTAATCGATTGTCTGGTTTTGGAAGGTGCATGAAAATCAAATATGAAAAAAGTTTCTATTATTTGTCGTGATAATTGACGAAGTGTTTGAAACTAAAGACGCGAGTGCCGTATTTTAGCAAGAATTAATATTTTTATTTATGTATGTTTATTAAAGCGTACCGTAAATTCCAAATATATACAAGATATATTAATTTTTGGTATATCTAATTTTTCATAGCTTTATATAGCTACAAGCTGATTTCATGAAAATACTGTAATAGATTTCAACAAAGGTAGGGTATAAGAAATCTGATAGCAATTTTTTTCCTTTTTTGAATATGAAAATGTGCATAACAATCAGAGGCGGAGCCAAAATTTGAAGCTTATAGGTTCGAGATTCTAATCGTTTTAAGTTACTGGGTTCTAAATTAATAATTTATACATGTTCAATGGATTTTTAAGACAAATATAGAGTCTGAACCAAAGCTATTGGGTTCGGCCGAATCCACCAACAACACTCTAGCTCCGCCTCTGATTACAATACCCCTAAAATTTGAAGATAGTTAGGTAAATTATAAGAGTAAAATTGCTCTCCTAGAGAGAGAGAGAGCTACAACAATTTTATCTCAGGAATATGGAACTTTTCCGTTATGTAATCTCACTGGGAATTTCTAGGACCAGAACTTGGTAGCTTTTCATACTGCAAAAGAAAAAAAACGGATAAAGTATATAGCATTTCAAAATTGTTTATTTATAAATAAAAAAAAGGAATATTAATGAAATGAAAGCTGACCTCTGTTTTCACTTGGTCCATCTCCTTGAGCACTTGTTCAATGATTTTCTCTTGTTTTTCACGTTCTCTAAATGCAGAGCATAGTGGATTCTTCTTCCTTTCACTTAGAATCCTACTTTTGTAACAAGTGACTATAAATTAGTAGATTTATTTTTTACTTTATTCCCAAGGATAGTGAAAACAGTGTAGATAGTTATAGGATACAGAAAAGAAAATGATAATTTGTCTCTTTCATTCTCATCTTCATCTAACTCGTAAATTGGCCTAAATTCAAAAGCCTTGACCTTTTTCATCCATTTATTTTTTTCTTATCGTATTAAATCGAGCCTCACATTAGTATTGCATTTATATATGATTTTATAGTATAAGTTCAACGTATAACTATTTATATATTAATGTCACTTATAAGATAATTACATATAAATTTCTATGATAATCATTAATTGATATAATGGCTTAGACAACTATGATTATGTTAAGAGAATTTGCATTGTCAATGTGTATAACCTAAATCTATTGTGCAAATTAAGGTATGGAAGGATGTTGATACTCTTACAATTGCCGAATTTAATTTGTTAGTAAAATTGCCTTAAAGAGAAAATTTTCGACCACGCATGTTAATTGTCTGTCTGGTTTTGCAAGGTGATGAGAATCAAATATGGAAAAAGTTTCTACTATTTGACGTAGGGGTGTCAATGGTTTGGTCCAACCGGTTGTTTTATAAAAATTTGTACCATACTAATTTTTTGGTTATTCTATTATGTATAATTAAAATTAGACTTTTCGAAACTGTTCCAATTATATCGGTTTTTCTTCGGTATCGGTATGATTCGGTTAATTTTCAGCATTTTTTAAAGTATCATATAAAAGTCCGTAGTAAAAGTAGAATATCATAACATACATACTTTATAGGACTTAGCAAAACCCTCTAGATAATTTTACTATTTAAATGGTGATAAATTAAAAAAACATGAAAGATGGCTAGAGTATATATCCATCAACTACTCTACAGCTGGTCAACAACGTAAAAGAAACTAAGCAAAGACAAGAAAAGATAAATCACACCAGTAGAAAAATATTAACCAAGCTGGAACTCATGAATAAAGTATATAAAAGATTAAATATTCAAAAAGATAAATCTTAATTATACTGAAGAAAATACTCATAACCGCTAGAATACTTTGTGTCTTGCTAGTGAATATGCTAGAAATAATTTAATTTCAGTAGGAGTAACATATTAGGCTAGGGAATTAGGATTTGTATTTTAATTATTTGTTGCCTTGTAACAATTTTCATAATTCCTACGCCCAAGAGAAATTGTTATTATTTTTAAACTTAACATATATATTTTTTCAGATGTAAATTTATTCGGTACAATTTGATATTTTTTCGGTTTATTTTCATAAAATAAAAAACCTACCTTAATTATCGCTAAGGTGGCGTTGTTGGCTATGCTGGAAATGCCACGGATTGAGTGGCGATGTTTGACGGATTATGTCCTATTGGAGTGGTTCTATATCTCGAAGACTGATAAGTAGAGATTTTAACGATTTTCATGCTCCTTCTTGCCTATGCTTTGATTATAAATTGTTACAAAATAGTCCTAAAAGGCTCATAAGTTGTGCTTGATTGCAGGTTTGATCGACAAAGTGACGAAATGTCAAAGATCGACTCAAAAGGAGTAAAACCTGCTCAAGTATCAAAGGCAAAGTAAACTGAGGGTAAAAAGGCCTAGTGCGGCCGCATTCGACTTTGTGCGGTCCGCACTAGGTGGTTTAGAGAGTTGGCGAAAATGGGTTTCAGGTAACGTGACCACAGTACACATTTTGCGGTCCGCGGTGAAGGTTCCGCTGCCGCGCTATCATTATCTGCGGTCCGCGGAAGAGAGATTTAGAGAGGTGAAATTTGCCATGGTTCAAGCTGCGCAGTCCGCAGTCATACTTGTGCGAACCGCATTAGATATCTCCGCGGCTGCGGTCCATTTTACGCGGTCCGCGGAGCCCAAGTTCAGAGGGCCCATAATTGAAGTCCAAGAGCCTAGCGCGGCCGCAGTCCATTTTATGCGTCCTGCGTTGACCCCGCAGGGGTATTTTTGTCCCGTTTTTCTAGCCTAGTATAAATAGAATATTTTGCCATTTTTAGGTCATCGGCTATTTTCTTAACAGAGCTGCGCTCGTGAGAAGACCATCTGTAGCCATTTTGGGTATTTTTACTTAGTTTTTATCATTGAATCTTTGTATTTACTTTAGCTTTTAATTAATATGTCTTGTTCTTCATCTATTTCTCTATTTTCTTCTTAAAGCATGAGTAGCTAAATCCATTAGCTAGGGTTGTGGCTCAACCCTAGTGTGGATAATTGATGTATGATGCCAACTAGGGCTAGATTGACTATGGGTGTTTGCTATTTGGGATAATTTTATGGTTTAATCTATGAATTGGTGGTTGCAAATAATGGTTTGTGCTAAGTTGACTTGGCTTTTCTTGAGAAAGAAAGCCTAAGTCTCTAAAATTGACCCAACAAAGAATTGGGATGGACTCAAGAGAAATGATAGTCCCAATTAAAGGGTTAAACCTCGAGAGAGTAAGTACCCGACTTGAAATCCTAGTTGCTTGAGCTAATTTTCCTACCCATTTGGTCTCGAGAGAGTCAATTGGGCAAAATCACTCTCTCTACCGAGAGGTGTGAGAGTGGGTAAAATTGTGCAACGATTATAGCATATTTCCCCAATCATGTCAATCGAACCTTAGAAGCATTTACCCGTCAATTAGCCACCTAGGTGAAAGTCACTACCCTAGTGCCTTTCTACCCAATAGATACAACTCTAGCAATTTTCTCATTAGCATAATTTAGTTCTAATTAGTAGTCGATAATATTAGTTTGTTAAAGGAAAAATCAAAAGATGTTTGGAAGTGACATTTGGAACAATTACACGACTCTAGTGTAGATAGATACTCAACTCCCTTCCTAGGTCCCTGAGGAATTCGATCCCAACCCTTATATCGGGTAAAAGCTATTGCGCCCCTCTCTTCCTACTTTGTAGTAGTGCGTAGTTGGCAGCGTTCACTTTGTGGCGCCGTTGTCGGGGCGCTAACGGTTTTGGCTATCTATTTAGTTAGTTTTGTGTATTGTTCTTCTTTTCTTCTTTGTTACTTACTTGTTCGTTGTCATTACTCAGGTACCAATATGGCTTTAAATAACGCTAATGATCCTCTTGGAAACGTGATAGCAGGGGAGGAGGTAGATGATCTTGAGCAAGCTGAGGTGCCTCTTGCACCTCAAGGTCAATGGAGAGGCCGAAATGCTAATGCTAATCCAAATGACAATATTCCAAACCCTCCCCCGGTTCCTCCAAGAGTGGCTCCCAGAGTATTACCGAACCAGGGCTACACAAGTGCTATTATCCCACCCCGAATCCGGGCGGGCAACTTTCAGATAACCAATATGATATTGACATTACTTGAGCATCGTGGGTACTTCATGGGCGCTGCAAATTAAAATGTCTACAAACATCTCAAGGGGTTCGTAGATACATGCTAGGGGGAGCAGACAGACAAATGTGTCCGAGGATGCGTTGAGATTGAGACTTTTCCGGTTCTCACTTCGGGGAAAGGCATTGGATTGGCTCGAGAGACTCCCCAACCATTCCATCACAACTTGGGATGAGCTGGCGGATAAGTTTATTGCCAAATTCTTCTCTCCTAGTCATATGACAGCACTTCGAGATGAAATATTGGCCTTCAAGCAAGAGCCAACGGAACCGTTGTATGAGATTTGGGAGCGGCATAGAACGATGGTGAAGGAATGCCCAAATAATGATATGACCGAGGCCATGATCCAATAAACGTTCTACCGGGGCATAAATACTACAAATCAATGCATTGTTAACCAATTGGCCGGGGGCAATTTATGAAGCTTTCTTATGAGGAGGCATGTGATGTATTTGATGAAATGGCGGACACTTCTTCAGCATGGCAGAGTAGAGCAAATGTGCCTCAAGGTGACCCTACGGTTATCCATTTGCACAAGGAATTACATGATCACATGCAAGCGATAGCTGAGCTTACTATTACGATGAATCAATTGGCTAAGGAACAATTGCAACAAGTTCATAATCATTGCCAAGTGAATGCCATGGAGGGTGTTAGTATGCTTGTCAACAAGAGAAGGCAAAGGAGGCAACAAAATCAAAGAAATTCTGAGCAATTTGTTGATGAATACGATAGGTGTCAAAATGATGGTTATGATGACCAAAGTGAAGAGGTACAATATGTCAACAACTATCAAGGCAATAGAGGCAACTCTTCAAACCAACAATGGCGACCCCAAGGAAATTAGGTCAATCAACAACAAAGTGGTGGCAATTGGAACAACAACAACAAACAAAACAATAATTGGGGTAATCAAAACAACAACCAAGGCAAATTGGAATGGAAATAACAATAATTGGGGCAACAACAACAATCAAGGCTGGTGGAACAACAATGTAAACCAAGGCAACCGGGGACAAGGCTTTCAAAGGCCCCTAATGTACCAACAACCGAACAATCCACCCCCTTTCCCTTCTTAAGGTCCTAGTTCTTCTGGTAGTGATATGAGTAGAATTGAAATGATGTTTGAGCAGATGATGAAGAGGAATGCGGATTCCGATGTATAGTTGGCTTCTCACAACACCTCTATTCGAAACTTGGAGGTGCAATAAGGCCAAATCTCTCAGTCATTGAATACTCGCCCGAAGGGTTCTCTACCACGTGATACGGTAGTGAACCCGAAGGGTGGGAATAACAATCATGTGATGGAGGTTACAACAAGAAGTGGGAGAGGCGGTGATGTGAATGCCTCTAAGCAAATGAAAGTCGTGGATGATGATGGTGAGTTGCAAGATGATGAAGTCCATTTGGTAGTTAAAGATGTGGTTGATGAAAATATGAATAATGAAGTAAGGATTGATATTGAAGAAGTCGAGGTGGAAACCCAAAACGATGTGAACCACACATAATTGACATGCCGGAGCCAGTTGTGCCAAAAGCCAAGGCTCCTTTTCCAAGACCACCCCTACCTTATCCTTAAAGGCTCGCGAAGCAGAAGAATGATAATTGGTTTAAAAAGTTTATTGACATGATGAAGAGTTTATTTATTAATGTGCCTTTGGTGGAGGCATTTGAACAAATTCCAGATTATGCAAAATTGATGAAAGACTTGGTTACAAAGAAGCATTCTATGAATTGTGAAACTATAAAGATGACTCACCAATTTAGTGCTATAGTGCATTCAACGGCCCCGAAGCTTGAAGATCCCAGTGTTATCACCATTCCTTTCACCATTGGGAGTGCGGATTTTGCCAAGGCTCTTTGTGACTTGGGAGCTAGTATCAATTTGGTGCCCTACTCAGTTTTTAAAACTTTGGGTATTGGGAACCTAGGCCAACTTTAATGAGACTTCAAATGAAGGATCGATCCATGAGGTGGCCTTTGGGAATTATTGATGATGTGCTTGTCCAGGTGGACAAATTCATATTGCCGGCCAACTTTGTGATTTTTGATTGTGAAGTGGACTATGAGGTTCCTATTATCTTGGGCAGACCTTTCCTTGCAACGGGGAAGGCATTGGTTGATGTTGAAGCGGGTGAGCTCACTTTTCGAGTGGGAGATGAAAAGGTCGTTTTCCACGTTTGCAAATCTATGAAGCAACCCAATAGCACCGAGGTGCACTCATTTGTAGACCTTGTCACAGCTGTGATTGTGGATAATACCAGTGCTATGATCAACGTGGAAGATCCTCTTGAAGCAGTGCTCTAAAACATGGATGTCAATGATGATGCTAGTAGAGTGGAGTGCGTGAATGCCCTACATGGGATGGGCTCTTATTCTTATGAGCCGAGGAAATTATCTTTGGATCTTGAAAATCGAAAAACTCCACCAGCAAAGCTATCACCGGTATTGGAGTTGAAACCACTTCCTCCACACCTCAGGTATGAATTCTTAGGCTCAAATTCTACTTTACCAGTTATTCTTTCTTCTGGCCTTACTAACATGCAGGTTGAAGCCACCTTGGCGGTTCTTCAAAAGCGGAAAAAGGGCAATTGAATGGACTCTAACCGACATTCGGGGAATAAACCCCGCATTTTGCATGCACAAAATTATCTTGGAGGAGTATGCAAAGACTTCCTTGGAGCATCAAAGAAGATTGAACAAGTCTATGCAAGAAGTTGTGAAGAAAGAGGTGATCAAATGGTTGGATGTCGGGGTTGTGTACCCCATTTCTGATAGCTCGTGGACTTCTCCAGTACAATGTATACCGAAGAAGGGTGGTATGACTGTGGTGACCAATGACAACAATGAACTTATTCCTACTCGGGCAATCACAGGTTGGAGGATTTGCATGGACTACCGGAAGCTAAACAAGGTGACCCGCAAGGACCATTTCCCATTTCCATTCCTTAACCAAATGCTTGACCGTCTTGCGGGGCGTGCCTTTTATTAATTTTTGGATGGGTACTCGAGGTATAATCAAATCTTAATTGCCCCGGACGACCAAGAGAAGACCACCTTTACTTGTCTATATGGAACCTTCGCCTTCTCTCGGATGTCGTTCGGATTATGTAATGCTCCAACGACATTCCAAAGATGCATGATGGCTATTTTCACCGACATGGTGGAAAATATATTGGAGTTCTTCATGGATGATTTCGGTGTGGTTGGTGATTCCTTTGAAGAGTGTTTCGGTAATTTGGATAGAGTGTTGGCCCGGTGTGAAGTCACAAACCTCGTACTCAATTGGGAAAAATGTCATTTCATGGTTGAAGAGGGTATAGTGTTGGGTCACAAAATCTCAAAGCATGGAATTGAAGTTGACAAAGCCAAGATAGAGGTGATTTCAAGGCTTCCTCCCCCTATTTCTGTCAAAGGGGTGAGGAGTTTTCTTGGGCACGCGGGTTTTTACCAGAGGTTTATAAAAGATTTTTCAAAAGTGGTAAACCCCTTGTGTAAGTTGATAGAAAAGGATGCAAAGTTTGTGTTCGATGAGGGATGTATGCAAGAATTCGAGCTTCTCAAGCTTAAGTTGACCACTACCCCGATCATTACCGCACCAAATTGGAGCTTGCCTTTCGAGCTCATGTGTGATGCAAGAGACATTGCGGTTGGGGCTGTTTTGGGTCAAAGGGTTAACACGATGTTTCATCCAGTGTACTACGCAAGCAAGACTATGAATGAGGCTCAAAGGAACTATACAATCATCAAGAAAGAGTTGTTGGCTATTGTGTTTGCTATAGAAAAGTTTTGACCTTATCTTATGGGGGCCAAAGTTATAGTGCACACCGATCATGCTGCCCTTAGGTACTTGATGACAAAGAAAGACTTCAAGGAAAGATTGATGAGATGAGTGCTACTACTCCAAGAGTTTGATCTAGAAATTATGGACCGGAAAGGTAGTGAGAATCAAGTGGCGGACCACTTGTCTCGTTTGGAAGAGGAGGGGAGGCCTTGTGATGGCCTTGATATCAATGATTCATTTCCCGACGAACAACTCCTTGTGGTGTCAATGAAAGATATGTTATGGTTTGCCGATGTTGCCAATTACCTTGTAACCGGAATAATCCCGTATGAGCTCTCTTCTAACCAAAGGAAGAAGCTCAAGCGGGATAGTTTGGATTTCTATTGGGATGAGCCATACTTGTTCAAGATTTTCACGGATGGTGTGATTCGTAGATGTGTCCCGGAGGAAGAACAATTGAGTATCTTAGAGGCTTACCATTCTTCACCCTTTGGTGGCCATCATGGTAGGGTGAGGACCGCCTCGAAAGTTCTTAGTTGTGGATTCTATTGGCCCACCTTGTTCAAAGTTATGGGCGATTTGGTAAAGAGGTGTGATGAGTGCCAAAGAGCGGGCGGAATTTCAAAAAGGGATGAGATGCCTCTCAATACCATTCTTGAAGTGGATATCTTTGATGTTTGGGGCATCGATTTCATGGGTCAATTTGTTAGTTCTTGTGGGAATACTTACATTCTCATGGTGGTTGTCTATGTCTCAAAATGGGTTGAAGCCGTGGCTTTGCCTAACAATGAAGCCGGAAGTGTTGTTGCATTTCTTAAAAAGAGAATCTTCACAAGCTTTGACACTCCTCGTGCGATTATTAATGATGGGGGGTCTCACTTTTGCAATAAAGCTTTCGACACATTGATTTCCAAGTATGGTGTCAATCATAAGGTTTCTACCCCCTATCATCCTCAAGCTAGTGGTCAAGTAGAAGTCTCCAACAGGGAAATTAAGAGCATCTTGTCAAAGACTGTCAATGCCAATAGGTCCGATTGGTCGAAAAAGTTGGATGATGCTCTATGGGCTTATCAGACGATCTGCTTACAAAACTACGATTGGTATGTCTCCATATCGGTTCATGTTTGAAAAATCTTGTCATCTTCCGGTTGAGTTAGAGCACAAGGCCATGTGAGCTTTGAGGAAGTTGAATTTGGAATGGGATGTTGCGGCAAATCTTCGTGTTGAACAACTCAATGAGCTCGATAAGTTTATATTCCATGCCTACTCAAGTTCATCCTTGTATAAGGACAAAATGAAGTACCTTCAAAACAAATATGCTCGGGGTAAGGAGTTCAAGGTTGGAGATATAGTTCTCTTGTTCAATTCACCGTTACGTCTGTTTCCGGGTAAGCTCAAGTCAAAGTGGAGTGGGCCATTTGAAGTTGTGTTCGTGAGCCCATTTGGTGCTCTTGATCTAAGGAACAAAAATGGTGAAGTTTTCAGAGTTAATGGGCACCGGGTCAAGCATTATCTTGGTAAATTTGGTGACAGCCACGTGGTGGCACTTCTTCATCTAAAGTGATGTGATGGTAACATGCGTCGTGCCGTGACGTTAAATCAGGCGCTTCTTGGGAGGCAAACCATATCTTTTTCTTCTTGTTTTCTTTGTAGTGTAGGATTGATTTTTGAGCTAATTGGTCGTGAGACGTTGCAGCGCGACCGCATGGCAATTTTGTGCGGACCGCGGTGGACCTCCGCGGCTATGGTCTGTTTTGTGCGGACCGTAGAGGTTGCCTTCTCATACTTCTTCTAAACAAACCCAGCGCGGTTCGTAGTCCATTTTATGTGGCCACGCTGGTAGGTAAGACCGGGTCCCATATGTTTTTCTATAAATAGACCACAGGGGTCACCAGTTACCCTTTTGCCTAATTGAGTAGGGACATTAATTAGGCAAAAAAAATCTTGAACTAATTGCACGATTTGAGAACCCTAACTCAGTGCCTTGACTTAGCAACCTTCGCGGACTGCGGTCATCCTTGTGCGGTCTGCGGTGCTGTGATGCGGTCCGCAGTAACACTTTGTGCGGACTGCGGTGAGAATTTTTTAGGAAATTGACCTTTTTCCCAGCGCGACCGCATTGCATTTTGTGCGGTCCGCGCTGGCCCACTGCGGTCACAGTGATACTTTGTGAGGGCCTCGGTGATTAGATTCAGAGAAGTGGTTTTATAGACCTTGCCCTAGTGCAAACCGCGGTTCCCGCACTTCTTTTTGTGCGGTCCGCACTGGACAGTTTCTGCAACTATATCTGCAACTATTTGTTTTTGTTCTACAATTCTTATTGCACTAATGTCTCACTGTCTCTGCTGATACTAACAATGTTAGATGCTTGTGCTTGCAGACAATGGTTAAATAACGAGGCAAATGATCAAAACAACCCGACCGAGGTGATTCCTCCCAGGGAGGCAAGGGCAAGAATATGATCCGACGCACTCCCCAAGTGAGAGAAAGTATTAAAAAGATGCAGAAAGCAATTAAAGCTACTGATAGAGCTTGTGACCAGTCGGGGAGTGAGTACATACCTTCCCAGGATATTTCCTCTGATTCTGTGCCCGAATATGTCCTTGACTGGCCCAGGAGAATGAGATTGACCGATAATACTCCTCCACCCACACCCACTGCCCAAGCAGCAGATCATGTCTCCACTGAGTCGTCTGAGGGCTCAGCAGTCGGCAGTGGTGAGTACTCCACCTCCCCCACATTTCATTATCCAGGGAGGGTGCAGGCAGAGGTGATAAAGGAGATGAGGAGGTACCTGAGGGTGGTGAGCCTCAGGTTGGGGGGGATTGCCCAAACTAGGAAACCAGAAGTTTGAGAGGATAGGTTTATCAGCTAGGTGGCGTACCACATATTCAGGGAGTGGTGGCCGGTGAGGAAGTTGATACCGGAGCGGAGTTTCATTGATAGAGACCTTTTACCCCTCAACCCCATCGTGCAAAGACAGTTTAGAACTAGAGTAGGTTGGGAGAATTTTTAGATAACTGTGTGGAAGCCAACGAGCATTTGGTCAAAGAGTTCTACTGTAGTGTAGCCCACATTATCAAGGGCTCCAAAGTGACCAAGGTTCGGAACAAAAAGGTGTTGTTCGACGGGAAGTCGTTGAATGCATATTTGGGTTTCAATGAGGAAGATAAGACCCTATACATGGAAAAGATGGAGATGGGCGAGGATATCCATCCATGGTTAGTTCAGTACCTGGCAATCCCAGGTACCATTCCGGAGTGGGTGGCTGCTAGAGTAAAAATACTGCGGAGAACCCTTAACTTTGAGGTGAGGGGCTGAGAGTCATTTGTATGCAGCCGGTTGGATCCTACTACCCATGACCCGACCCTTCCTCTCCATCAGGCTGTGTTGGTTGCTTCCATCATGGCGGAGTACCCCATCAATGTGGGGAATGTGATGTCCCGCATTATAGCTATAGTGGGTGCCGAGCATGACCAGAACTATCCTTTCCCCAACACTCTCACTATGTACTTCCGGGACCTAGAAGTAGACAAGAGGCCATTTAACATCAAGGTCAAGGCGACAACCCCATTCTCCTAGTGTAGCTTGAAGGGGAATGACAACCCCAAGGACAAGAATTACAAAACCCCTGCTTTTGCCCCAACTGGCCAGTCTGAAGAGCCAGTTGTAGTAGAGGTCCCTGATGAGCCTTCCTCTACTACTGATATGCTTCCAGGACCTTCCACATCTTCATCCATTCCTCTTGGCCCTTCCACATCAGCGGGCCCGAAGATCCTATCTACCCGAGGCCACCCCATCACTACCCACCAGCTGAGCCAGGCCCTTATGAGTATAAACAACTGGATGCAGACTGCCTCATCCAAGTTGTCCACATTGACTACTACTATAACGACTCAATCGGCTCTTCCAGCCCTGCAGGTGCCTCAGTCGATAGAGGATGCTTTGAAGGAAATACTTGAGAACCAGAAGAAAATCCTCACTACTCAGGAGACATTGGCCGAGGCAGTTGCTTCACATAGCAAAGCTCTCAAGGATCTTGCTAAGGAGCACAAGAAGCTGCGCAAAACATGGGCCTCCAAGGAGTCCGTAAAGGCGTTGAGGGCGGATGTTGACAAGCCGAAGGCAGACCAGCTGCCGTTAGATCTATTATTCGAGGACCCAATGCCAACAGCTGATCCACAACAGGAGCAGACACAGAGGCCTCCAAAGAAGAAGAGGAAGCTCCCTAGTGCAGATGAGGCCATCATCCAGTTGGCAGACCCACCGGAGGCCTCCTCCAGTCAGCCACAGGATGTACATGATATACAGCCTGTCCAGGTCCAGGCCCTAGTCCCAGTAGCTGAGCAGCAGGATATCGGGAACCAGTGTGAGGTTCCCGCGCATACAGAGGACCCGAGGACCACTGATGATCCTATGCAGACGGACATAGCTTAGGGAGTCCTCATATCATTTCCTTATACTTTTTGGTGCTTATTTGTTTAGTTGGCATTGGGGACAATGCCAACTTTTATTTGAGGGGGTGCGCCCTACATTTTATCCTTGGATGACTGTATATATATTGATTCAGTTTATGCTTTCTTGATTTTCATTTGGTCTGTATATAATTTTACATTTAGTTACTTTATCGCATTTTTTATCTTTCATTTGGTCTGTATATAAAGTTACATCATTGTATATACTCATTCCCCGTTGTATATTCAAATCCCCTATTGTATATATTCTTTCTATTTTCGCAAAAAGTTTTCGTTTTTAGCTCTTAATTATATTCGTAGCTTTTTGTTTCGTTTTTGACGCTTTCAATAAGCCTTTGGTTTTCTTAATGTCACGGTTCTTTCCAAAGGTGGAGTATTGTGTGAACCGGGTGGCTCTTCCCGATGATGGATGGCGTGACAACCTTTTTAAGGGTTTGAGTCCGTTTTTGTTTTTGTTTTTGGTAGTTTATAGTTAAGGGTACCTCAAGCAAAGCTTTGCTTGGGCCTAGCACATTTGCCTTTGATCCCATGGTCAAAGACAAAATGTTGTGTTTAGGATGGTGAAAGTCGTGACCTTGAGACTCTTGTGTTGACCAACAATCATCAAGTGGTCTTTTGGGACCATTGTGTGCTCAAATCGTGTCTAAGGTTGTTGTGGGCCCCCGACTATATGTCTTTAGCAATCCTTTAGCTCGTGTGGTGAGAAATCGAATTGTGAGTCCAAGTCCCGAGCCAATGGTCTAGAACTTGCCCTGAATGTCTGTTGAGGCAAAATCTTAAGTAAAATTTGACTTGAGAATTGATTATAGGCTCTCCTTGATCCAAATGATAGTTGAATAATTCCATAGCCTACCAATGATATAATCCCTAGTTAACCCTTTTGAGCCTTAAACCTTTTTCTTCCAAGAACCAATGCTACAAGTCTATACCCTCTCTTGGAACCCGATATTACCTTGAGCAATGACAAAAGTCTAAGTTTGGGGTAGAGACGAGAAAGGGAACAAAGTGGTAAAAGGTACAAAAGTGAAGAAAAGGAGGGCAATGAAAAAAGAAAAGAAAAGAAAAAGACAAAAAGAAAGCCCAATGTGAAAAAGAATAAAAAAGGATTTAAGAAAAGCAAAAGAGAAAAAAGTGTGGAAAAAAGTTGAAAAAGGAGAAACGTTTTGAATTGCATAAGAAAGAGCAATAATGTGTCTCTCTAACCCCTTAGAAAGAAGTGAGATACTCAAAGAGTCAAGAGAATTGTGCCAAATGAATAAAAGAAGTGCTTAAGGGAAGATGGAACCCATTTAGACCAAAACATTCCCTACCCTGAACCAAAAACCTTTACATTGACTCCACAAAAGCCCTATATGATCTTGAGTTGAATGACGCTTGCATTAGTGGATAATTACATGAGGGGCAAGCATATGGTACTTAGAGCCGAACTTTTGACCTTTCCTTGAGAGAGACGAGTGAATTCCCATTAACCTCGATTTGTGTGCTAATACTCTAAAAAGGTGAGGTTTGCTTAGGGAGAGTTGAGGATGTGTGAGTTTGGGTTCCACAATAACCAAAGTAATTGAGAGAGTTCTTTGCTGTAATGAGTCAACTCTTGATGCCTTGTGTCACACTTGATCCATGGTTTTTCAAAGTTTAAATGTTGTTAATGATTCATTCGTATTGAGGGCAATTGTTAGTCCCAATTGATGCTTGTTGAGGTTACTTTAGGATAGCTGGAAATACTTGGATTTTCCCTTAAGGGGTGGGTCTTATTTTGTTTGCTTGAGGACAAGCAAAGGCTTAAGTTTGGGGGAGTTGATAACTAGAGATTTTAACGTGTTTCATGCTCCTTATTGCTTATGCTTCGATTATAAATTGTTACAAAATAGTCCCAAAAGGCTCATAAGTTGTGCTTGATTGTAGGTTTGATCGACAAAGTGACGAAATGTCAAAGATCGGCTCAAAAAGAGTAAAACCTGCTCAAGTATCAAAGACAAGGCAATCTGAAAGCAAAAAGGCCTAGTGCTGCCGCATTCGACTTTGTGCGGTCCGCACTAGGTGGTTCAGAGAGTTGGCAAAAATGGGTTTCAGGTAACGCAGCCACAGTACACATTTCGCGGTCCCTGGTGAAGGTTCTGCGGCGCGCTATCATTATGTGCGGTCCGCAGAAGTGAGATTCTGAGAGGTGAAATTTGCCATGGTTCAAGCTGCGCGGTCCGCAGTCATACTTGTGCGGACCGCATTAGAGACCTCCGCTGCCGTGGTCCATTCTACGCAGTCCGCGGAGCCCAAGTTTAGTGGGCCCAGAATTGAAGTCCAAGAGCCTAGCACGACCACGGTCCATTTTGTGCGGCCCGCGCTGACCCCGCACGGGTATTTTTGTCCAATTTTTCTAGCCTAGTATAAATAGAACATTTTGCCATTTTTAGGTCTTCAGCTATTTTCTGAACAGAGCTACGCTCGTGAGAAGACCATCTGTAGCCATTTTGGTCATTTTTACTTAGTTTTTATCATTGAATCTTTGTATTTACTTTAGTTTTTAATTAATATGTCTTGTTCTTCATCTATTTCTCTATTTTCTTTTTCAAGCATGAGTAGCTAAACCCATTAGCTAGGGTTGTGGCTCAACCCTAGTGTGGGTAATTGATGGGTGATGCTAGCTAGGGTTAGATTGGCTATGGGTGTTTGCTATTTGGGACCAAAACTCGATTACCCATTCACCCCCGAGCTCGGATATACAATTGGTCTTGGAATCCGACATCAATTTGAGGTCTAAATCCCCAAATTTCATTATTCTTAGGTTCTTCCCAATATTCCCAATTCCACCATGAAAACCCTAGATTCTAGGATGAAATCTTATAAAAAGAAGTTAAGGAGTAAAGGAAATGAGTTAGAAATCACTTACTAATATTTTGGAGAAGAAAGTGTGTTTGGAAAATCGCCTCTTACATTTTTCGGGTTTTGAAAAATAAAAAATAACTGAAAGTCCCGTTTAAATATACCCCTCTCAGACACCTTAGCGGACCGCACAAAAAAGGAGTGTGGTCGCGGAGCTCACCACGGAGAATGTTGACTACAGTGACATGCTTTAGTATTTTTGCCATAACTTTCTCTAAAGATGTGTAAATTGTGATTTATTTACCTTTCTGGAAACTAGACACAAAGGGCTACAAGTTTTGTTTTTGAATCATCTCCAAATTCCTTGTAGATCAAAAGATATAGGCTTCCGAAGTCAGACCAGTGAACCTGTAAATTCTTCCTCACCGCGGACCGCACAAAATCAAGTGCGGCCGCAAACGCCCTTCCGCGACAGCACAAAATCATTGCAGACCACAATGGCGGGTTCAGAGATCTGCAACTTCTCTGAACCTGCAACAGCTATGTTTTAAGCCTAAAACATCCCGGAATGTACCCGAAACTCACCCGAGCCCTTGGGACTTCAAACCAAATGTGCATACTAACTCAAAAACATCATATGGACCTACTTGCACGATCACATCATCCAAATAACATGTAAAACCATGAATTAAACGTCAAAACTCAACATTTTCATCAAGAACACTCAAAGTTCATAACACTTCAACCGGAAGTCCAACTCACGTCAAATAAACTCTGTTTTCACCAAATTTTACAATTATCTTTTAAAAACTATAACAAGTTTGTACCGGGCTCCAGAACCGAAATACGGGCCCGATACCAATGGTTTCAAACATTAATTCTTTTCTTTATTTCTTAGATAATTCAGTAAAATAATCTCTTTCAAAAATTGATTTCTAAGGGTTGAGACCTCAGAATTTATCTCTAGGCATACGCCCAAGTCCCATATTTTACTGCGAACCTCCCGGGATCATCCGAACACGAATCCGCGTCCGTTTGCTTAAAATATTAACCAAAGTCTACCATAATTAAAGTTTAACTATAGAAGTTTCTATTTCTCATATTTTCACATAGAAGGCTTTCCGGATATAGGTCTGGACCACACACGCAAATCGAGGTGAGGTAAAAAGGATGTTTTTAGGCCTCAGAACACTGAATTTGTTTCTAAAACATCCTCCACCTGTAAAACAACCATTCATCCTCGAATGGGCCTAATAAGGAAGTACCTGAGTCGAGAAAAAGGTGGGGATAACGGCTCCACATATCGGACTCGGACTCCCAAGTCGATGCCTCAGGAGGATGACCTCTCCACTGATCACGAACAGAAGAGAAATTCTTCGATCTCAACTAACGAACCTGCTGGTCTAGAATAGCTATCGGCTCCTCCTCATATGACAAGGTTTTGTCCAACTGGACAATGCTGAAGTCTAATATGTGGGATGGATCGTCGTGATACTTTCGAAGCATGGACACGTGAAACACTGGATGCACGACTGATAAACTCGGCAGCAATGCAAGTTTGTAAGCCACCTTCCCCACTCGATAAAGAATCTCAAATGGGCCAATGAACCTAGGGTTAAGCTTTCCCCTCTTTCCAAATCTCATCACGCCCTTCACAGGCGACACCCGAAGTAATACCTACTCATCGACCATGAATGCCAAATCACGAGCCGTATGGTCAGCATAACGTGTTTGCTTGGACTGAGCCGTACGAAGCCTATCCTAAATGATCTTGACCTTGTTCAAGGCATCCTGCACCAGATCCGTACCCAACAACTGAGCCTCCCCCAGCTCAAACCATCCAACTGGCGACCAACACCGCTTATCATACAACGCCTTATAAGGAGCTATCTGGATACTCGTCTGGTAGCTATTGTTGTAGGCAAACTCGGCCAAAGGAAAATACTAATCCCACGAGCCTCTAAAATTTGAATAGTGCGCTTGGACGGTCCGTCCGTTTAAGGATGAAATGTTGTGCTCAACTCAACCCACGTGCCCAACTCACGCTGAACTGCTCGCTAGAAATGCGAGGTAAACTGTGTACCTCGATTATAAATGATAGACACGGGCACCCACCGTCACCTCACGTCCAAGGTATTTCAATTAGCAGTAATACCAAATCCTAAGGGCAAGGTCCCCCACATAAGGTTAGGCAAGCCACTTACCACGAACCGACTCAAAATCAACTCAAAACCACGTTCTTGCCACGAGTACTCGACTCCAAATGGCCAAAACTATTCAATTCAATTTCATAATGTAAATAAAACTTCAAGTAACTGATTCTACAAAGAAATTCTAAGTTAATACGCGAAATTAGGTAACATGACCAAAACACTCCTCGGGCCCACGTCTCGGAATCAGGTAAATTTTCTATTTTCAGAATCCTCATACTTTCACGAGTTCATGCATACTAAAATTATCCAAATCTAAGGTCAAATTCCCAATCAAAAGTGAACAATCTCTCGGATATAGATCTCATCTAGCCTATCAGAAAAATAGGAGACTACCTTAGGAATGAAGTGTGCTGACTTGGTCAACCTATCAACAATAACCCACACTGCATCGAACTTCCTCTGAGTCTCTGTGGGAGTCTAACAACGAAGTCCATAGTGATACGCTCCCACTTCCACTCAGGAATCTCAATCTTCTGGAACAGACCACCAGGTCTCTAATGCTCGCACTTAACCTGTTGACAATTCAAACACCGAGTCACATATGCAACAATGCCCTTCTTCATTCTCCTCCACCAATAATGCTGCCACAAATCCTGATACATCTTGGCGGCGCCCGGATGAATAGAGTACCGGGAACTATGGGCTTCCTCTAAAATCAACTCCCGGAGCCCATCCACATTAGGCACACAAACCCAACCCTGCAGCCTCAAAACTCCATCATATCCTAATGTAACCTGCTTGGCACCTCCGTGCTGCACCGTGTCTCTAAGGACACGCAAATGAGGATCATCATATTGCCGATCTAGAATACGCTCCAATAAAGAAGAGCGAGCAAATATGCAAGCTAATACATGGCTGGGCTCAAAAACGTCCAACGTCATGAATTGATTGGCCAAAGCTTGAACATTGGGATCAAGCGGTCTCTCACCGACCGGAATATACACAAGACTGCCCATACTAGCTGACTTCCTACTCAAAGCATCGACCACCACATTGGCCTTTCCCCGGATGATATAAGATGGTGATTTCATAGTCTTTTAAAAGCTCCAACCACCTTCTCTGTCTCAAATTTAGCTCCTTCTGCTTGAACAAGTATTGCAAACTCTTGTGATCTGTGAACACCTCACATGCCACGCCATACAGATAATGCCTCCAAATCTTCTGTGCGTGAACAATGGCGGCTAACTCTAAATCATGGACCGGGTAGTTCTTCTCATGAATCTTCTACTGACACGAAGCATAAGCAATGACCTTGGCATCCTGCATCAATACCACACCAAGTCCAATATGAGATGCATCACAATAAACTGTGTATGGCCTTGAAGCTGTGGGCAAAACAAATACTGGCGCCGTAGTCAAAGCTGTCTTGATCTTCTGAACGCTCGCCTCACACTCATCCGACCACCTAAACTGAGTACCCTTCTGGGTCAATGTGTTCATCGAGGCTGCGATAGATGAAAACCCTTCCACAAACCAACGATAATAGCCTGTCAACCCCAAGAAACTCTGCATCTCTGTAGCTGATGTGGGTCGAGGCCAGTTCTTGACTGCCTCTATTTTCTTTAGATCTACCTGAATACTTTCTACTAAAACCACATGACCCAAGAAAGTAACTAAACTAAACCAGAACTCACACTTCGAAAACTTAGCATACAACTAACTATCTCTCAAAGTCTGAAGAACCACTCTCAGATGCTGCTCATGCTCCTCCCGGCTGCGGGAATAGATCAAAATATCGTTAATGAAGACTATTACGAATGAATCCAAGTAAGGCCTAAACATTCGGTTCATCAAATCCATAGAAGCTACTGGGGAATTTGTCAACCCGAGTAACATTACCAAGAACTCATAATGCCCATACCGAGTGCGGAAAGATGTCTTAGGGATATCGGATGCCCTAATCATCAACTGATGGTAGCCAGATCTCAAGTCAATCTTCGAAAATACCTTGACACCCTGAAGCTGATTAAACAAATCATCAATCCTCGGCAATGGATACTTATTCTTGATTGTAACCTTGTTCAACTACCAGTAATCTATACACATTCTCATCGATCCATCCTTCTTCTTAACAAATAGCACAGGCGCACCCCAAGGCAAGACACTAGGTCTAATAAATCCTTTTTAAAGCAAGTCCTGCAACTTCTCCTTCAACTCTTTCAATTCAGGCGGGGCCATACGATACGGCGGGATAAAAATGGGCTGCGTGCTGGAGCCAAATCAATGCAGAAGTCAATATCCTTGTCGAGTGGCATAACCCGCAGGTCTGAAGCAAATACCTCAGGAAACTCACGAACAATAGGCACAGAATCAATAGAAGGAACTTTGGCACTAGAATCACGAACATATGCCAAATAGGCCAAACACCCCTTCTAGACCATACGCTGAGCCTTCGCATATGAGATAACACTACGGGTAGGATGACCAGAAGTCCCTCTCCACTATAAACAAGGCAACCCCGGCAAAGCTAAGGTCACAGTCTTGGCATGATAGTCCAAGATAGCGTGGTAAGATGATAACCAGTCCTTCCCCAATATGACATCAAAATCAACCATGTCCAACAGTAATAAGTCTACTCGGGTCTCAAGACCCACAATCACAACTACACAAGAGCGATGAACACGATCTACTATAATTGAATCCCCCACTGATGTAGACACATAAATAGGATCACTCAAAGAATCGCTAGGCATGACCAGATATAGCGCAAAATAAGATGACACATAAGCATATGTAGACTCTGGATCAAATAGCACTGAAGCATCTCTACTACAAACCAGAACCATACCTATGATAACTACATCGAAAGCCTCAGCCTTAGGCCTAGCTGGAAGTGTATAACATCGGGGCTGGGCCCTGCCATCCTGGACTACATCTTTGGGATGACCTGCAGCTGGCTGGCCTTCACCTTTAGCGGCTTGAGATCTACCTCTAACACCTCTACCTCCACCTCTAGTTCCTCTACCTCTACCTCTGGCTAGCTGGACGGGCTGTGGAACACTCGGTACCTGAACCATGGCATGGGAACCCGGATGCTGAGAGCTGCTCGATGCTCGAGGACAATATCTAACAATGTGCCTCGTGTGGCCACAATAAAACAAGCTCTCGGCTACTAGGGCTGACGACCCTAAAAACTCTGAAGCGGAGGTGCACTGATAGGAGCTGGTGGTGCACTGTAGTACTACTGATCGGAATACTGCATATGAGAACCACGGCCACCTGTGGTATTATGAGAAGCCTGAACTGCTGACTGAAAAGGCCTAGGAGAATGGCCTCTACCAAAAGAATCTCTGCCTCCAAACGAGGTGCCACTGAATCTGCCTGAATGACGAGGCCTCTTGTCAGACCCCTGACCACCTCCCTACAATAGAACCATCTCAACTCTCTTGTCTATATTGGCCGCCTACGAAAAAAAATCTCACTCCCTGTCTCTTTAGCCATCTGAAGCCGAATAGGTTAAATGAGCCCCTCAATGATCCTTCTCATTCTCTCTCTCTCTCAGTGGGAAGTATAAGTAGAACATGATGGGCCAAACCAATAAACCTGGTCTCGTACTGAGTAACAATCATAGAACCGTGCTAGAGACGCTTAAACTGCCTCTGATAGATCTCTCTCTGAGTGACAGGAAGAAGCTTCTCCAAAAACAGTTGAGAAAACTGATCCCAAGTCAAAGCTGGTGACCCAACTGGTCTAGCCAAACAATAATCTCTCCACCAAGTCTTGGCGGATCCAGATAAGAGAAAAGAAGCAAAGTCGACCCCATTGGTCTCCACTATCCCCATGTTCATAAGAACCTCATAACAGCTGTCTAAGTAATCTTGGGGATCCTCAGAAGATGCACCGCTGAAAGTGGTAGTAAAGAGCTTAGTAAACCTATCCAATCTCCATAAGGCATCAACAGACATAGCCGCTCCATCACCGGCCTGGGCTATTACACCCGAACTGCTCCAACTGGTTGAGCTGCTGGAGTCCAAAACTGTGGATCCATTTGCTCCGGAGTGCGGGTAGTAGGATTCTGGGTCCCTCCTCCAGCCTGAGATACGGTTTGTGCTACAGGAAGCAAACCTGCTTGAGTGACACTCTCCATAAGGCCCATTAGGCGGACCAGAGCATCCTAGAGTACTGGGGTAGTAATGAACCCCTCTGGGACCTAAGTTGGTCCTACTGGAACTGCCTGGGTCGGAACCTCCTAATCAAACTCAACCTGAGGCTCTGCCATTGGTGATGCTGATCTGGGCTGAGCTGTGCCCCTACCTCAGCCTCTAGCATGGCCTCGGCCTCTCCCTCTGCCCCTTATGGGAGATGCTGCTGGGGGATCGGGCTTTTGATTAGTGGGTGAGGAAGCGTGTGTTCTCGGCATCTCCGAAAGAACGAAGTAGAAATCCAATCAGCATTTAAAAACCAAACCGCACGACAGGAAAGAATAGATGTGAAGTTTTTCCTAACTATATAGCCTCTTGGGGATAAATATAGATGTCTCCGTACCGATCCTTCAGACTCTACTAAGCTTGTCTGTGAGTTGTGAGACCTAGATAATCTAGAGCTCTGATACAAACTTGTCATGACCTGAATTTCCCACCCTCAGAAGTCGTGATTGCGCCTACTAATGAAAGCCAGGCAAGCCAACCAACTGAACTATTTACCTTGTTTCCATTTTTAATCCGATAACAGTTAAGAGCCAACAATTAGATAACAACGGAATTTAATAAGTGGAAGGTTGCATTGTAAAGTTTTAATAATACTGCTAATACCAATCCATAACAAATCTACCCAAGACTGATGTTACAACTTCACAGACTATCTATGATTACTAAAAATAAAGGTCTGAAAGAAATAAATACAACATTTTCTCTGGAATACATGAAAGAAAAAGGAATAGTAGATAGAAGGAGACGCCAAGGCCTGCGGGCGCCTGTAGGACTACCTCGGGTCACCTGATGAATGAGAAATAGCAATCTTACTGCGGTCCGAAGTCTACAGCACTGGGATCTGTACAAAAGACTGCAGAGTATAGTATTAGCACTACCGACCCCATATGTTGGTAAGTGCCTAGCCTAACCTCGGTGAAGTAGTGACAAGGCTAGGACCAGACTACCAAATAAACCTATGCAGTTAAATCATATATAGCGAAAATGGAAGTAGATAATTACAACTAAAGTTGGGAGGGGGAAACATGCTGCGGGGAGTAATAGATAACAACAAAACAACAGTAGAGAAATGTAAGGAATGCCATAAATCAATTACCAGCAAAGACAAGGAAATAAGAAGAACAAGTACACATGTAATATCATTACAGGCGTGCAACTCGATCCCATTTCATATAGTACCGTTGCAGGTGTGCAACCTGCTCCCATTTCATATTGTACCATTGCAGGCATGCAGCCCACTCCCATTTCATATATTACCGTTGCAGGCGTGCAGCCTGCTCCCATTTCATATAATTTCCATTGCAGGCGTGCAACCCGCTCCCATTTCATATATTTCCGTTGCAGGCGTGCAACCCGCTCCCATTTCATATATCAACACCAATCATAAAAGAATCCCAGCAAGGGAACAATAGCATAATAAAAATATCCCGGCAAAGGAACAATAATATCACAACAAACATCTCGGAAAGGGAACAATAATACCACAACAACATCTCGGCAAGGGAACAATAATGATAATCCTCACATGAAGCACAATAAATCACAACGGAGTCATAATGATAATAATACAAGACCCACGGGCATGCTTGGCACCGACGTATAGATACTCGTCACCATGACTATACGTCGTACTCCACAGTTAGCACATAGCAGATAAGACACAACTCCTAATCCCTCAAGCTAAGGTTAGACCAAACACTTACCTCGATGCCAATAACACAATTCAAGCCTCAACTATCGCTTTACCTCTTGATTCAACCACCAACTCGCTCGTATCAAGCCACAAGTTACTTAATTATATTAATAATTGCTAAATGTGATGACCCGGCTGGTCATCTTAAGAATCTATGCCCCGATCCCCTATTAACTACTTTCCCCCGAGTTTTTTTCTGCTATTTTGATTTGCCGGGATATTCGGTTTTGAATTTCGGAGAGTTTTGGGACACTTAGTCCCTAAATGAGAACTTAAGTGTTGGAAAGTTGACCATAGTCAGAACAATGTGAAGATGGATTTGGAATGGAAATCTGATGGTTCTGTTAGGTGATTTCGGGATTCGGGGAATGTTCGGATTGTATTTTGGAGGCTCGTAGCAAATTTAGGCTTGAAATGCCGAAAGTTGAATTTTTGAAGTTTCCGGTCCAATAGTGAGATTTTGATCCGAGGATCGAAATGGAATTCTGGAAGTTGGAGTAGCTCTGTAGTGTTGAATGTGATGTGTGTGCAAAATTTCAGGTCATTCGGACGAGGTTTGATAGACCTTTTGATCGAAAGCGTATTTTGAGAATTTTTGAGTTCTTAGGCTAAAATCCATGGTTAATTCGAGGTTTCGATGTTGTTTTAGGTGTTTTAAGGATTGGTACAAGTTTGGATTGTGGTTTGTGACTTGTTGGTACCTTTGGTTGAGGTCTCGGAGGCCTCGGGATGAATTCGAATGGTTGACGGAAAGATTTGGAGTTAGAGTTGCAACTTCAGCTGCTGGTTCTTTCATAACCGCACCTGCGGTTTGGGTTCCGCAGGTACGGCGCCACAGAAGTGGCAGAGAGACCGAAGAAGCGGAATTGAGGGAGGTCAGCAGTTTCTGCAGATGCGAGAGAATTACCACAGATGCGGAGTTGGAGACCACAGATGCAGAAGTCCACCTTTAACTGAAAAGTCGTAGGTGCGACCTTGGCTTCGCAGATGCGGTCCCAGGGCCGCAAATGCGAAAATCGCTGGGCAGAACATATAAATTCTTGCCTTCACGAAATTTATCCATTTTTCATCTTTTCAAAATGGGAAGAAGCTTGGGTAATCACTTTTCAAGAGGGACTTTCAGAGGAGTTCATTGGGGGTAAGGTCTTTGGTCCCTAAACTCATTATTGTAGTGATTTTTATCAATTTAAGCATGAAAAATTAAGGAAAATCGGTGGTAATTAGGGGGGGGGGTAGGGCTTGTCCAATTGGAGATCTTTGAGTGGTGATTTGAGGGACAAATTGAGGTCCAATTTTGGTACTTTTGATATGACTGAACTCGTGAGAGTGTGAGGTTTTTGAAAATATAAATTTTACCTGATTTCGAGAGGTGGGCCCAAGGGGATTTTTGGTCATTTTACCTAATTTCGTGTATTAGCTTAGAATTTAATTGTAGAATCAGTTACTTGAAGTGTTATTGACATTATGAAATTGAATTGAATAGATTTAGGCCATTTGGAGTCGAGTACTCGTGGCAAGAGCGTGGTTTCAGAGTGATTTTGAGCCGGTTCGAGGTAAGTGGCTTGTCTAACCTTGTGTGGGGGACCTCCCCCTTAGGATTCACTATATTTGATATTTGAAATGCCTTGTACATGAGGTGACGAGTGCGTACCTGAGCTAATTGTTGAAAATCCGGTTTTCTTTAAGTAATTTCTATTGTGTTCCTTTTCCCGTTTCATTTTACTTGCAATTTAAACTTGTTGTTAGCTTATAAAGAGCATGTCTAATTGACTTAACTGTTTATTTGCTTAAACTACCTTAATTGCATTATGTGAAGCATGTTAGATTAGAGTTACTTGTTTACTTGATATGACACTGAGCTTAATTGGGTACTCTTGGATTGCTGTTGTGTGTTTTACTTTGGGACTACGGGACGGCATCCCGGAAGATCCCCTGTGCGTATTTATGATTGAACTAAGGTGCGGGATACCGAGAGATCCCTGGCACGTATATTGAGGATACCAAGAGATCCCTAGCACATATTGAGGATACCGAGAGATCCTTAGGATATCAGGAGATCCTTAGCATATATTAAGGATACCGAGAGATCCTCGGGATGCCAAGAGATCCCCTGGCGTTTATTGAGGGTACTAAGAGATCCTCGGGATACTGAGAGATGCCCGGTTACTTCCTTGTGATTGTTTCTGCCTCTGTTTTCAATTATTGAATTCTGTGTTTTCCTATTTTCAATTCTTATCGTTAGTTTTCAATTGTACTGCTTATCTTATACTGTCATGTCTTATATTTTTTATTTTATCTCAGTAGGGCCCTAACCTCGTCATACCCAATCGAGGTTAGCTTGACACTTACTGAGTACCGCTGTGGTGTACTCATGCCCTTTATGCGCATGTTTTTCATGTGCAGATCCAGGTACCGCTACTCAGGCCTATCATCCTTGAGGGAGGCGAATGCTCTAGAGACTTTGAGGTACATCTGTCGCATCCGTAGACTGAGGAGTCTCTTTCTATTCTAGTTGTTTAATATTGCCCTTCTGTATTTTCTTTCTTGTAGATATTCTAGAGTTAGACTGTCATATATTCCAAAGGCTTGTGTTTCCGTGAGTTTCCAGGTTTTGGGATAGTGCATCAAATTTTGAGAAGTTGTGTTGTATATGCCGAGCGGTATTTAAAATATTATTTTTTCAGTTATTTTCGGCTTTTGATTATTTCTTCCGCAATTTAGTTTATTTTCTGCATTTGTTAGGCTTACTTAGTCGGAGATACTAGGTGCCATCACGACAGTTCACGGAGGGCGAACTGGGGTCGTGACACTAAATGAATCAGTTATAATGCATGGAAATATGTTTTCTAAAGTTTTTCCCAAAACGTCAAAAATTCGACCCCGGGCCCGCTTGGTCAAAACCCGAAATTCAGACCAAAACCCGATTATCCATTCACCCCCGAGCCCGGATATATAATTGGTCTTGGAATCCGACCTCAATTTGAGGTCTAAATCCCCAAATTTCAATATTCTTAGGTTTTTCCCAATATTCCCAATTCCACCATTAATTCTAGGATGAAAACTTGTAAAAAACCCTAGATTCTAGGATGAAATCTTGTAAAAAGAAGTTAAGGAGTAAAGAAAATGAGTTAGAAATCACTTACTAATGTTTTGGAGAAGAAAGTGTGTTTGGAAAATTGCCTCTTAGGTTTTTGGGATTTTAAAAAATGAAAAATAACTGAAAGTCCCGTTTAAATATACCCCTCTCAAACACCCTCCGTGGACCGCACAAAAAGGAGTGCGACCGCGGAGCTCACCCCGGAGAATGTTGACTGCAGTGACATGATTTAGTATTTTTTCCATAACTTTCACTACAGATGTCCAAATTGTTCTTTCTTTACCTTTTTGGAAACTAGACACGAAGGGCTACAACCTTTGTTTTTGACTCATACTCAAAATTCCTTGTAGATCAAACGATGTTGGCTTCCACAGTCAAACTAGTGAACATGCAAATTCTTCCTCATTGCGGACCGCACAAAATCGAGTGCGGCCGTAAAGGCCCCTCTGCGGCAGCACAAAATCATTATGGACTGCACTGGCAGGTTCAGAGATCTGCAACTTTTCTGAACCTTCAATAGCTATGTTTTAAGCTAAAACATCCCAAAACCAACCCGAAACTCACCCGAGCCCTCGGGACTTCAAACCAAATGTGCATACTAACTCAAAAACATCATATGGACCTACTCACTCGATCACATCATCAAAATACCATGTAAAACCATGAATTAAACCTCAAAACTCAACATTTTCATCAAGAACACTCAAAGTTCATAACTCTTCAACTGGAAGTCCAACTCACGTCAAATAAACTCCGTTTTTCATCAAATTTTATAGTTATTTTTTAAATACTATAACAAGTTTGTACCGGGCTCCGGAACCAAAATACGGGCCCGATACCAATAGTTTCAAACATTATTCCTTTAATTAATTTCTTAGATAATTCAATAAAATAATTTCTAAGGCTTGGGACCTCGTAATTTATTTTCGGGCATACACCCAAGTCCCATATTTTACTGTGGACCTCCCAAGATCGTCGGAACACGGATCCGGATCTGTTTGCTCAAAATGTTGATCAAAGTCAACCATAATCAAAGTTTAACTCTAGAAATTTCTATTTCTTATATTTTCACATAGAAGGTTTTCCGGATATAGGTCCGGACCACGCATGCAAGTCGAGGTGAGGTAAAAAGGAGGTTTTTAGGCCTCGGAACACTGAATTTGTTTCTAAAACAAGTGATGACTCATCACATAACTTGTTTCTAAAACAAGTGATGGCACCTACTTATGAAAGCTAGGCAAGCCGACTATTTGAACAAATTACCTTTTTCCCTTTTTTAATGCTGTGACAATTATGAAGCAATAACTTGTAGACAACAGAATTTATAACAAGTGGAAGAAAAACAAGAAACTATCTGAGTACATCCAATACAACTGTTTGAACAACGACTACCCAGAACTAGTGTCACAACTTCACAGATGGTCTAAGAGTACTACCAACGGAGTCAGAAAGATAACTAATACACTGTTTCTAAAATATGTAAATGAAACAGGATGAAGGGATAGAGGGAGACGCCAGGCCCTGCGGAGGCCTGCAGGACTACCTTGGATCTCCGTATAGACTGAAGGCAGTCACCCAAGATAAGGTCCAAAAGTTGCCGCTCCGAGATCTGCACATAGTGCGGAGTGTAGTATCAGCACAACCGACCCCATGTGCTGGTAAGTGCCTAGCCTAACCTCGGCGAAGTAGTGACGAGGCTAGTACCAGACTACCAAATAAACCTATGCAGTTAAACCATATACAACAGAAAAGAAGAACAGTAATGTATAGTCAAGTATGGGAAGGGAAAACATGCTGCGGGGAAACATCAATTAAGAATAGAAAGACAACAGATAAATAAGAGGAACACCATATCTCAGTCATCAACAAGAATCAGGAATCAATAAGTGCACGACATCACCCTTCGTGTTTTTACTCTCGTCCTCACCAAAGGATCAATATAAATTGCACGACATCACCCTTCATGCTTTTACTCTCGTCCTCACCATATAATCAATATAATCGGCACAGAATTGTACATCATGCGGCACAACATCACCCTTCGTACTTTACACTCTTCCTCACAAATCATACATGGTGTTACCCTTCGTGATTTACACTCTTCCTCACAAATCATACACGGCATCACCCTTCATGATTTAACACTCTCTTACCAAAACAATATACAACATTACCCTTCGTGCTTTAACACTCTTCCTCACTCAAAAAACAATCACAAGCAATAGGGCAAGGAAATAAATGAAATTACAATAAAAATACCGGCAAGGGAACAATAGTTTAACAATCAAGTCCCGGCAAGGGAACAACATCAAAACATCAACATCCCGGCAAGGGAGATAGCATTAAAAGCAACAATATCCCGACAAGGGAGGCAATATAATGATTCTCTTCTCTTTTTTCACTTTTACTTTACAACTCACTTCACAACTTGAGCCAATACTCTAAAAGGTTCAATTACTATTTATACTTTTTATATTTCATTGTACAACTTGAGCCAATGCTCATCAATGTTCAAATATCACTATTACTTCCACAAACTTTGCCCAACAATAGACATCATCACCAAAGGCATGAACAATACAACTAAGTGATAATAATCATAACATAAGACTTACGGGCATGCTTGAAACCAACGTATAAATACTAGTCACCATGACTATACGTCGTTGTCGTGCCCCCTTTTTCCTTCGCGGAGTCCGGGTTTCGACATTCACGGGGTGTAATGACTAATTTCCTTTTGGGAATTGGGTATCTGGAGAGTCGCCACCTAACGAATTATGGTGCGTTAGGGTACCTAGAGTGATTAACTCTTGGATTAATTTTGCATTACTAGAGATTAGGGTAAGGGCTCGAGGTAACCTCGAGGGGAAGGTGTTAGGCACCCCTCTTGCAAGTAAAGCACGTTAGATAACTCAAGTGACAAGATAAAGGTTTGAACAAGTTTGAAATAAAGAGAGAGGATGTGGTAAAGAGGGGTCCTAGGTTGTTTATCCTATAGGATCACCTCACGCAATGTCCGGTAAACACTCCTCAATGAGGGGCTACACGTGACATTAACACGTAGTCATCATATCCCATGTCTACCCTTCCCATCCCCTTTTTGATCATTCAAAGCGAGTGTTTGGTCACTGATTCCTATTGCGTGCTGCTACCCGTCCCTTCTTAGTGGTCCTAGAGGGGGTTAGGACCTCTACCTATAGGTAGTTCTAGATGTACCCCTAAGGTTTAGAAACACAAAAACTATAGGCGACAGTCAAAACATTTAGGACTTTTACACATAATGGGAGCAACTAAGAGGCTCAAAGTTTCCTCCTCAAGTAAACATACAAGTAGCATGACTCAAACACAGTTAATGTCTCATTGATCAATGTCCTAAAGCAGGATATCTAAGTGAATATGCAGAAACAGACAAAACCCTTTTATACCCAGAAGTTAGTAGTTGCCTAGGGACTCTTTTTAAAATCTTGTTAGGATGAGAAACGTTAAACGACAGAGACAGCTTCGTAGTTTTTGAAAACGCCCTAAGGCTTTCCTATATGCAGAATATTGCATAAACATATAGGTTTTTGTGATAGACTCCTTTAATATCTATAGGCATGATATCAAATGAGATTGAAGTAATTTTGAAAGAACTTGTTTCAGGAAATGTTTAACACTTACTAAGACCAGTTTTAAAAAATGAACTAAGCATAATGAAGTTGATTTATTAGACTGAATTAAATTATCAGACAGTATTATGAGTAGAATCCCTATAAGCATGATATCTAGGAGTATTATTGATTTTAGTCGATTTACAACAAGACTTATTAGAAATGACTCGAAATTGAGTCACATAGGCATGGCATCTACTGATTTAAGATATGATTGTTTGGAACCTATAAACATGGTTTTTAACATGACAAAATGCAGAACTTTATGAACATGATTTGTACCTACTGCAAACGAAATTAAGAGTGAAATCCCATAGGCATGATTTCTATTAGGCAAAGCAATCAAATTCAAAAGAGCAAACCTATGAGCATGTTTTCTACTTATGCAAGCAGTCAGACGTTAAAATAAGGTCCTAAGTGCAGGATTTCTACCCGTATTACCCTTTAAAGTATGCATCTACCCACCCTTTTACTAAATACCCAAATATCTGTTTACAAATTATTACAAGCCAATGAATGAATTACATATGTAAAATAGAAAATCAAGAAGCTATTCTATAGGGAGCCTGCAATTAGGCCCAAGTTTCCCAAAGCATCCAATGGTCTCATAAGCCTCATTTCTATAGACAAATCAGAGTCTAGGTGCATCAAAGTTCCCTAAGGGTCTCAAGGACCCCGGGCAATGCTTACACCTAGACTTAGCAACCAAGAATTGAACAGTGCAATATGGAAAGACCAGCCTCAGTATGCCAGAGTTCAGAGGGCTCTCAAGAGGATCCCAAGGCAGTACATACACTAGAGGGGGCAGAACTTGTTGGCTAAGAGTAAGGTGAAAGTGCAGGGCACAAGTTGAAAAGGTTTATTAAAAATTGTATTGGAAAGTATGTTTTGAAAACAATTAGTAAAGCAACAAAGATTGTTTGAAAAAGAGGTTGGAGTAGTAAACAAATCTTAAACACCTTAAGATAGGATCAAACACAGCTAGTTTACAGAATCCAAATGAATTTGGTAGTCACACATGGGTCAAGGGGTTTGGGATACACAGACATCTGACTGCAAACACATAACCTAGCAAGGGTCTTAGGACTGGTTTGGATATGCTCAGAAATACTTGACACTGCATAATCACAAACCAGTCAGGAAGGACACAAACACATAGAGGGGGATAGGGATTTTGGATTTATAAGATGGTAAGTACACAATATGTAAAGGACAATTGACAAGGCATGCTTTGAAACACACATAAGAGAATACATTAATCTAAAGGGAAGGGGAGACATAATAACATGTTGATAATTTAACTTAACTACAAGTTTCACAACAGAACCACAAGTAGAAGCAGACTAGAAATAAGAGAAATTGAAACAATAAGAGAAGCATGTTGTTGTTGAGGCTTTAAATGAAAACTAGGACATACCAGTGAAGAGAGAAGTAAGCAGAATGAAAGAACAAGAGAGCACAGATGATTAGCCTTGGCTTGCAGCCGGCTAATAGTAGCAAATAGCACAAGAGAGAGGGGAGAGCAGAGATTTTTAGTAAGAGAGGTAGTTTTGAAAACCAAGTGTTCGTGTCTGTTAATGAAAGACTTAGGGTATTTATATTTTGAAAATAGGCAGAAAATAAGGTAACAAATAATGGTTTAGCACAATTATGGAAGTAATCACAATTAGAATCCAATTAATACAAGTACTCCCCTTTAATCAAGGAATCACAACTTAAACGGATACCAACATGGATAATCATGGAAAGAAAATCATTTGAGAAAGACTGATTTTACCATATAAAAGGTATAGAGTATATGATTGAGTCTAAGTATAGAATATACCAATTAAGGAAAGGATTCAGTAAGAATGAAGAACCACAACAAATAAGGAAATGGAATCAGTCAATTTAACTAGACGAGTAGAATTTTAGGGTTTTATAAGAAAATCTTGCAATCAAACCATAAATTAAGGAAATCAGAATCAATCAAAAGGGAGTCATGATTTTGTACTACAACATATAAATAGAGAAGAACGAACATGCGTAGCAAACAGGCAAGGTCAGCCATATCGACATAAAGAAGCAAGAGATGAACAAATAAAATGAATATAATCATGCAGAAGTGACATGAATAGGCTAAAGACTCGGTAGAAAACCCATTCGAAGCATGGTAACCAACAGAAACTTAACAAAATCAAGTAGTCATGGCTAACACACAGAACCAAAGCAACGAAAGTCTAAAACAATTAAGGCTTTTTAACATAGGCGAGTTAAAAAGTAGTAGGAACATAAGATTAGTCAAAATAAGCAAGGAAAGAGGTTTAATCATAATGAAAAATCGATTAAAACAAGTGTAGAAGAAACTCCGAGAAACCCTAATTTTAAAGAAAGTAAAATAGTTTAAAGTTGAGGATCTTTCAGAAGAAGTTCGAGAACAGTGCAAAACATAGAAAGAAACAGACTTAAAGCATAAAAATAGCACAGATCTTAGAGATTCAGAAGAGAGTTAGGGTTTCAAAGGAAACCCAGATAGAAACAAAAGAACATGTTGAAAACTTCACCGATCGTAACATATAAGGTGTGATTTTGCCCAAAATCACACCGGAGAAGCCATGAGTAACAGAAATAGAAACCCTAGATCCAAACTGGCATGGACCAGGACCCTTGAAGACCTTAGAGATGATGAGCAAGGCGGTAGAGTGACCATTGGAGGCTTGGGGTTGAAAGGTAGTCGCCGGAGATGACCGGAGAAGGAGGCGGTGGTTAAAGAATGATTAGGGTTAGGTTGAGAGAGAATAGAGACGAGAGCATCTGAAGGGGGCGGGGGTTTGAAAATGAGTAGGGTTAGGGGGTCGTTTAGGAATTAAAAAGGAAAGGGTATGTGTGGATTGTTGATCTGGGAGATCAACGGTCAGGATTCAACTGGGTAGGTGGGTTCCTGGTTTGGGTAAGGGCTTATAGGGTCTGGGTCAGGTTATTTAATAGGAAATTGGGCTGGGGATTGGGACCGATTTGGGCTAAATTGAAAGCCAAATCTGGCTATTATTTAAATAGCCACTTTCTCTATTTAATTTATAATAAATAATAGGTAATTTCTGAAAAATTTAATATGCCAAAATGATGTAAAATACATAATTAATATTTTAAAAATATAGGGACCAATTTTACACATATAAAAGATAATTATACCTTAAATGGGCTGACATTGCAATTATGTGCAATTTCGCTTTAAAATACTAAATGTGATTATCAAAATACATAAAAATTACATTACCTATATTTTGGCATAAGTATAGATATTAAATGAATAAATTATAATAGCAGTAATTTGAAAAATATTTATTGGGAATTTTATGAATAAAAGGTGAGAAAATAAATTAATTTAAACCCTTAGAATTATGAAAAAAATATAAAAACCTTGTCATTCTCACATATGCATATATATGCAATTTTGAAGGTATTTATGCATATTTAAAATATATAGGGAAAAATTGGGTATCAACAGTCGTACTCAGCAAATATCACATAGCAAAAAGGACTCGACTCCTAATCCTCAAGCTAAGGTTAGACCAAACACTTACCTCGATGCCACGAACACAATTCAAGTCTCAGCTATCGCTTTTACTTCTTGATTCCACCACTAACTCGCTCGTATCTAGTCACAAGTTACTTAATTACTTCAATAAATGCTATTTGAATCAATTCTAATGCATGAAAATAAGTTTTTCTAAAGTTTTCCCCAAAAGTCCAAAAATCACCCCCGGGCCAACATAGTAAAAACTCGAAGTTCAAACCAAAATCCGATTACCCATTTCCCCACGAGCCCAAATATATAATTTGTATTGAAATCGGACCTCAAATCGAGGTCCAAATTCCAAAATTTGAAAAACCTAGGTTCTACCCAAATCACCCAATTTTCCCCATGAAAATCATTGATTTTGAGTTGAAATCACGTGAAAAGATGTTAAAGATTGAAGAAAACTAGTTAGAAATGACTTACAATTGATTTGGAGAAGAAATTTTCTTTGGAAAATCGCCCAAGAGAGTTTATGTTTTGAGAAGATATGTAAAATGGTTGAAAATGCGTCTAAGTGTGAATTTACAAGTTGCAGGTATCGCAATTGCTATCAGGGTTCGCAATTGCAAACCCAGACTCTGCTATGCTCGCATTTGCGAAGTGACTTCGCATTTGGGAAGTCGCTTTTGCGACGATTGACTAACACTGGGGGCATCGCATTGGCGATGAGCTCCTCGCATTTGCGAGGTTAATCTGGCCTGGGCTCTATCGCATTTGCGACATAGACTTTGCATTTGCGAGCCAGGCTTCGCAAATGTGAAACATGCAGGCCTGCAACACCCAAGTTCAGATCTGCAACACCCTAAGTCCAAATTCCAATATGTGGCCTATCGAAAACTCACCCGAGCCCTGGGGGCTCCAAACCAAACATGCACACCAACCTAAAAATATTATACGGACTTGCCCATGCATTCAAATCACCAAAATAATATCAACAACTATGAGTTTAGCATCAAAATCATGAAATTACTTAAGAACATCAAATTTTCCAATTTTTCTCAAATAAGGTCCAATTCACGTCATTTCAAGTCCGTTTCTTACCAAATTTCACAGGCTCGACTCAAATCATATATAAGACATGTACCGGGCTCCGGAACCAAATACGGGCCCGATACCAATGGTCTCAAACATAAATTCTGTTCTTTGCTTCATAATTAATTCAGCAAAGCACTTTCTTTCAAAAATTCATTTCTCGGGCTTGGGACCTCGGAATTCGATTCCGGGCATACGCCCAAGTCCCATATTTTCTTACGGACCCTCCGAAACTGTCAAATCACGGGTTCGGGTTCGTTTACCAAAAATATTGACCGAAGTCAACTTAAATTCATTTTAAAGTCAAAATTCATCAATTTTCACATAATTGCTTTCCTGCTCGCGCCCGGACTGCACACGCAAATCGAGGTGAGATAGAAATAGGTTTTTAAGGCTTCAGAATGCAAAATTTATTTTTAAAACAAATGATGACCTAACTGCTTCCATATTTTTCAAAGCCTTATTTGTGTTGAAGTGGTTGAGTATTTGGCTTGCCTAGTTCCACGATAGGTACAATCACGACGATTTGATTTTGAGTCGTGACACAAGGGCTCAAAATGTGAGTGCTGTATTTTTAACTTGTCCGTCATTTTGTTAGTAGCCAGTAAGTTTAGTAAGAATATCTTTATTTCTATATAGTTTGTTTCGTCAAGCCTACCGTAAATTCCAAACATAACATATATTATCTTTTGATATATCTAATTTTTTACAGCTTTATATAGCTACAGACTGATCACAGTAAAACGCTGTAATAGATTTCAACAAAGGCAGGGTATAAGAAACATGATAGCAACTGAATCTGAAAATGAGAATTAAAGTACCACTAGAATTTGAAGATAATTTGGTAAACTATAAAGAGCAAAATTTCTCCTCCAGAAGAGAGAGCTACAACAATCGTATCATAGAAATACGCAACTTTTCCATTGTGATATTTCACTGGGAATTTTTAGGGCCAGAAGTTGGTAGATTTTCATACTGCCAAAAAAAACAGATAAAGTAAATAATTTATATGGCATTTCAAAACTATTTATTTACCACAAAAAAAAAAAACTGAATATTAATGAGATGAATGCTGACCTCTGTTTTCAATTGGCCCATCTCCTTGAGCAATTGTTCAATGATTTTCTTTTGTTTTTCACTTTCTCCACATGTAGAGCAAAGTAGATTCTTCTTCCTTTCACTTACCAATTTATTTTTCAAGCGGAGCATTTCATTTTCGAGTTTAAGTGCCTTGTTTTCATTTTTCTTTTCGCTAAAAATTGAAAGCACCATAAAAATTTATTGAAGACTGTAAAATAAATAATAAGAAAAGAGGAAAAAGAAATGGAAAAACAACTCACTTGCTAAGTTCTTGCTCTGAACTAGAACCACGTTTCCGAGAAGCCATTAGATAGAAACTAGAGCAAATTAAGAATAAAGTAGCTCTTTTCTTTAGTTTTTGCTATGTGACTTGCCTCTCGCAAGAGGAGAAAGCTCTTTAAATAGATTGTTTTCATAATGCTCTTACCAAATGTAATATTAGTAGTTCATATTATTGTAATAGGAGAGATGAATGCTGAAAATTTAGCACATGTCAAGAAAATGGTAAGAAATTGATTTTGTTGCTCAATTTCGTGAGAATAATTGAAAGTAACCTAGGAAGGCATAGATCAGGTCTCTAGATCTTGAAATGTAGGTACTTAGGTACAAATTTGAAACAGTATGATAACTACTCTCCAAATAAGGGTAATCTAATATTGGGAGTGCCAATTTCGAGTTGTTTGTATAGTCAAATAACATTTAGAAAATTTTCTCTAAAGAATGATAACTATCAAAAGAATTGTTTTTGTCACCTTATTATTTTTATTACTACTGCATAAGTTCTCTTTTTTATGTTGTTATTTCGTTGTCATCGTCAATATTACTTGTACTGCTACTATTAGTTATATCGTTCTTGATAATGTTACAAATGTTAATGTTGTCATGAGTAGAAGATCTTCCTAGAATTTAGATCTCCAAGATATTTGTTGGTAAAATTGGACGGGGCACCTATTTAGTCGTTCCCATTTGACCTATACTTTTTAAAAAAGTTTTAACTTGTAACCACTTTTTAAATAATTTCAGGCCTCTTTCTCCTCTTTCATTTTCTTCTTCACCTCCTCCTCCTCCTCCTCCTCCTCTTCCTTCTTCTTCTTTTTCTCCCTCTTCTTCTTCTTCTTCTTCCGGTGACAATAATTTTATATGGTGATTGTGAACATATTTTAATGTAGTTTATAAAGTTTTATAATGGTGAGCTGTTATGACGCATTATTTTTTACTATTGCTTAGGGTTTCTTCTTCTTCTTTTTCTTAATTGCAAAATGGGTTCATTAGATTTATTGTTGTTTTGACAATTTGATGAGTGAGGTTTGTTCTTGATGATATTTAGAGGTTATGTTTCAAATTTGAGCTCATTTGGAGTAGATTTAGGTATTAATTCTTATATTGGATTGTTATAATTCGAAGAACAATTTTCTGTTTCTCGGCAATTTAACTTCAGGCCTATTTGGCCTTAAGTGCATAAAAATGTTGGTTGCACTTCAGACATTTTGGCCTTAGGTGCACCTGAAGTGCAAATTTTCACTTCAGACTTATTAGCCTTAAGTGCATGAACCCATTGGTTACACTTCAGACCTATTTGGCCTTAAACGTCACGACCCAAAATTCACTAAGGGTCATGATGGCGCGGGACACCACTGTCAGGCAAGCCAACACTAAGAAGTTAATTAAATTCCCATTTTAGTATTTATTAAAATCATTTCTTTTATACATTAAACAATAAGCAATGAAATTCACTGAATAAATAATGATACCTTTACTTAATTTTTTACAATACTGAATAACCCCATAGATATCTCAGAACCCGGTGTCACAAGTGCATGAGCAATTTCTAGGAAATAAAGTACCACACAATAACTATCTGAAATACAAGTGGGCAGAAAGAACTACTATACTCTGAAGGAGACTCTGCTGGCCGCAGGTCGTCTCGAGAGGTGCAGCTCACCTAAGTCTTTGTATCAACCATGCTGCTATGTCAAACTACGCCACTAGATATGTATGTGTCTGTGCAACAATAATGCACAACAAGTGTAGCATGAGTACGAAAATAACATGTACTTAGTAAGTATCCCGTCTATTCTCGAAGAAGTAGAGATAAGTGGTCGATTCGACACTTGCTAGTGATTCAATAATGATATTCCAATAATATAATAAATTGAGGATTTTATAAAAATGGTTGTAACTCAATAGCATGAAGCAAGTAAACAGTTCTTTCATTAATAAGGAATTTCCAAATTCATTTTTCAAATTTATTTTCATTATTTATACCTTTATTACAAGCCAGGGAGGCAATATCATCATTTACAACTTGCAAGTCAAGCAAATACAAGCATGCGCAAATCATGCCGAGATAGAACGACCTGATCTAACAAATTTAACTGTGCACTCCTAGAGGGTCGAATGGCACGAACCATAGATGCATCTATTTAATCTACCGAGGCGTTCGACCCATTCCAGAATATATATACACATTCAACAATCAATCAAGAATTCATCAAGGAGCAATTATTCAAGAAAAGACAATTTCTTTTTTAGAAGTCAAGAAAAGATGTCTAGCCTTTTATAAATTTATTTACATGTTCGATATATTTTAAACATTTTTAGATTGACAACAAGGTTGCAAATATTACAAGTAAAGCATGCTTTTGGGTCCTAAACTAGCCAGACTTATTGTAATAGTAGCTACGCATCGACTTTCGTCACCTCGTATGTACGTAGTCCCCACAAATAGAAGCACATATCTAGTTAATTCACCTATGGGAATAATTTCCTCTTACAAGGTTAGAAAGGAGACTCATCTCGCTCCGAAGTTCATAATTGGCTTCAAAGCCCTTCCGATGACTCAAATTGATGCCCAACGCCCGAAAACTAACCAAGAATTATGCAAATCCATTAATATATGTTCAATTACTCATAATAATCCAATTTATAACAATTCCAACCCCCGATCGAAAAGTTGACAAAATCGCCCTCAAGCCCACGTGCCCGGATTCCAAAATTTTTGAAGATAACGTTTACCAATAACCTCACGAACTCAAATATATAATTTACTCTCAATTTCATGCCCAAAATCGTGGTCGAAATCCAAGAATACTAATTTTCTAGGTTTTCCTCAAAATCCCAACTTTCTACTAATTTCCATGTTAAAACATATACATAATCGATGTATTTAACTCAAACTAGAATAAACCACTTACCTCATGCTTGGTGGTGAAAATGACACCTCAAAGTTTCTCCAAAATTGCCTCCCATGGAAGAAATGGAGTTGAAATGAGCCAAATCCCCGATTTAAAGAACCTCACTGCCTCTACCATTTTCACACCTGCGGTCACTTGACCACTTCTATGGTTCCGCAGGTGCGGCCTATACTTCGCTTATGCGGTCCTCTTCCAGCCTCTCAACTTCCGCATCTTCGTCCTTCCTTCCGCAGGTGCGGTCCCGCTTCTGCCGTGGGGTGACCGCGTCTGTGGTCCCAGCTCTCCTAGCTTCGATCGCACCTGCGACCCTAGTGGTCACTTTTGCGGCACCGCACCTACAGCCAAATCTCGCAGGTGCGGTTACACTAGAAGCCCAACTGCTTCAGGCATTCCTCCAAGTCCAAGTTCGATCCGTTTACCCCCTCTCGGAATCCACTCGGGGCCTCAACTCGTTGTACCAACATGTCCCAAAACGCATTGCGAACTTAGTCGAGCCTTCAAATCACATCATACAACGCTAAAATTACGAATCACACTCCATTTCAAACTTGACGAACTTTAGAATTTCGAACTTCAACATTCGATGCCGAAACCCATCAAATCTTGGCTGATTGACCTTAAAATTTTGCACACAAGTCATATTTGGCATTACGGACCTACTCCAACTTGCATAATCGAAATCCGACCCCGATATTAAAAAGTCCACTTCCGGTCAAATTTTTCCAAAAACCTTCAAATTTCTAACTTTAGCCAAATGACCCCAAAATGACTTACGGGCCTCCAAATCCACTTCCGATCGCGCTTCCGTTACCAGAATTACCATACGGAGCTATTCCTAGACTTGGAATCCCAATCTGACATCGATAGAATTGAAATTCACTTCAACCTAAATTTATGAAATTCTTCCAAAATGCCAACTTCCACAATAGGCGTTGAAACTCTCCCGGGTCATTCAAAATCCGATCCGGACATACGCCCAAGTCCAAAGTCATCATACGAACTTGTTGAAACCTTCAAATCCCGATTCCGAGGTCTCTTACTCATAAATCAACTCTTATTCAACTCTTTCAACTTAAAGCTTCCGAAATGGGAATTTTCTTTCCAAATCAACTTTGAACTTCCCAAAATTCAATTCCGACCACGCGTACAAGTCATAATACCTGAAATAAAGCTGCTCATGGCCTCAAACTGCCGAACGACGCGTTAGAGCTCAAAACGACCGGTTGGGTCGTTACATTAAGTGCATCTGAAGTACAAATTTTCACTTCAGACTTATTGTCTTTAAGTGAATGAAAACGTTTGTTGCACTTCAGACTTTTTGGCCTTAAGTGCATCTGAAGTGCAATTTTTCACTTAAGAATTATTAGCCTTAAGCGCATGAAACCGTTGGTGTCACTTCAGACCTATTTGGCCTTAAGTGCATTTGAAGTGCACTTTTTTCACTTCAGACTGATTTTTTTAACTTCAGACCCGATAATTCTAAAGTTTATTGTAAAGTGGGTACACTAGCAAACTTTTTTGCAAAGTGGGTATTTCAATTATGACCCTAAAACCGGATATAGATGCAAAAGTCCTGATTTGTTGCGAGATAAATAAGTCCATCTTCAATAATAGCCCCATTAATTTGATGATGATCATGACTAATAGTCTGTTTGGCCAAACTTTTAAAATCAGTTTTTTTTTTTGAAAAGTACTTTTGAGCAGTTTAAAAAGGTATTTTTGATGTGAAGCAATTTATGTTTGGCTAATTACTTTTAAAAAAAATACTTTTGAGCAGCAATTAGTGTTTGACCAAATTTTTAGTTAGTACTTTTAAAATGTATTTTTCTCATAAGTGCTTTTAAAAAAGTAGCTACTTTTTTTTTGGTTTTTAAAAGTTATTTATGCTTTCACGCAAAAATATTTTTTTCTATCTAAAAGTTTGGTCAGACACCTTAACTCTGAAAAGGAAGCACTTATGGCCCAAAAAAGTACTTTTGATTATTAAAAAAAGGCCAAATAGGCTATAAGGGCTTCCAAGGTTCATCTAGCGTTCTCTTGCCATATAAGCGCTATGAAGTTATCAAATGCCTCATTTGTTTTTACTAGTAAGATTAACATATTTGAATTTCATTACAAATATGATTGTTAAGTTGTTGTCTCCATAAATAAATATTGAATAATCAACATTATTAGTTTTAATGTTTCTACAACCTCAATATCAATTTTTTCAACCCCTCCAGAACTCTATTGGAAGGAATCCAGTACACCTTAATTTTCACAATGGGTTCAAGTAATATACACTAATAATGTAACATTTTTTATATTAAAGTGTTTTTAAGCTATTATAGCATATTAGCTAATTTTTATCGGGTTACCAAGTAATGCTTATCATAAAATTTTACATATAATTACGTACCTTATAAGTGACTTGATTATATAATGTCAATGCATTGAACTTTACTATAAAATCATATATATGTAGTTGCACAACTAAGATGGGGTTCACCATCAGCCTCCGATGTGAATCAACCACCAATAACAATTAGGGTTTTAAACAAACTTGGTCAATCGAAATAATTCTAATCGCTAGCCAAATATATAAAAATTATACCTCAATTATGTATTAAATGTGTCACGATCCCGAATTTTTACCTTCGGAATTGTGATGATACCTAACATTTCACTTGTTAGGTAAGCCAATGTTTAGAGGATCTTTAAGCCAATTTTAATCAATTTCAATAAGTAAAGTCAATTAAACCAAAATAAAACTAAAATTGAATGCGGAATAATATAGCAAACATTAATATTTAGTACAACCCGGATCTGGAGTCACAATTCACGAGCTTTTAGAATTTTTACAAACAGAGTCTGAAATAAGTATAGTTGTCTCGAATGAAAAGAACAATAAATAAAAGGAAATGGAAGGAGACTTCAAGGTCAGTGGACGCCAGTAGATCTACCTCGAGTCTCCAAGTCAGCTGATCCGATATAATGGACCTCACGGGCAATTGGGACTAATACAAAAATCTGCACAACAAGTGCAGAGTGTAGTATGAGTACAACCGATCTCATGTACTCTGTAAATATCGAGCCTAACCTTGACGAAGTAGTGACGAGGCTATAACAACACACCCATGTAAATAACCTGTGTAGATAACAATATACGTACAAGATAGCAACAAATAAAAGTTAAACATGTACTATTGGGAGGGGACATGCGAAAGGGTACAAGATACGATAAATAAAACAGAAAATGATAATCAGAACAGTCAATATGCCTTTAACCAGTAAAACGAATAAACACAACAAATAAAACTGCATGTCATCACCCTTCGTGCTTTTACTCTCAACCTCACAATGAAACAATAATACAGCACAACATCACCCTCCGTGCTTTTACTCTCAGTTTCATAATAAATCAATAGATTTGGGACAACATCGCCCTTCGTGCATTAATTCTCAAAATATGACAAGACATCACCCTTCGTGTAACTCTCACAATATGGTACGACATCACCCTTCGTGCATTAACACTTAAATACGGTACGACATCACCATTCGTGCATTAACACCCTCCCTTACCATAAAATAATGAACATATAACAATAGGGAGATAGAATAAACAAGAACAAGCTTTACGTCAACAAGGGTTCCACAATACCAACCTCAACTTTAGAAACAATACTCAATTATCATAGAAATCCCATAAACGCGGAAAGAACAATTAATTTAATAAGTCACTAGTCTAAGCATGGATAACATGATCAAAGTAAGCAATAAATTACAAGGAACAAATCCTACCCGCATGCTTTAACCCAACAACAACGCATACTCGTCACCTCATACATATACATTGAACCCAACATCTAAACATGTAGCAAATAGGCAAACAATTCCTGATCCCTCAAGTCAAGGTTAACCACGATATTTACCTCGCTCCAAATATCAACTCAAAGCTCAACCACAACTTTGCCTTTCAAACAAGCCCCGGAACAAACAAAATCTAGCAAATTACCAACCAAATAATTTAAAATAAGCCTTAGGAACTACCCATGATTGCAAAAGATACAGTTTAGGTCATTATTGAAAAAGTCAACAAAAGTCAACTCCCAGGCCCGCTTGGTCCAAACCCGAAATTCGGGCCAAAATACGATTATCCATTCAACCCCGAGCCCGGTTATATAATTTATTTTGAAATTCGACCTCAATTTGAGGTCTAAATCCCAAATTTACACAAATTCCTAGTTCTACCCAAACCCCCAATTTCCACCATGAAAATACTAAATTTTAGGTTGAAATCTTATGAAATGTAATGAAAGATTGAAAGAAAATAGGTTGAAATCACTTACCAATGGATTGGGGAAGAAGGGATCATGAGAAAATCGCCTCTAGGTTTTTCTTGTTTTGAAAATTTGAAGAATGAGAGAAAATCCCGTTTTTAGCTATTTGCCCAGAAGTAGATGTCGCATTTGCGAACCCCGCAAATGTGAAGAAATAGTCGCAATTGCGAAGTCATCCCATTTTTGCTATCATCGTAATTGCAATGAATAGTTTACAATTACAATAAATAGTTTTCAATTGGGAACAATGGATCCTCCGCAAATGCGATCAAAACGATCGCAAATGTGAAAATGCTCTCCCAGGTGCACTTCGCATGTGCGATCACTGAGTTCGCAAATGCGAGATCTGAGGCATGCACCAGAAACAGTTGCACCATCTATTTTTCCTAAGTCTAAAACTCACTCTGTAGCTTATTCGAAACTCACCCGAGCTCTCGAGGCTCCAAACAATACATGCACACAAGTCCAAAAATATCATATGAACTTGCTTGCGCGATCAAATCACCTAAATAAAAATATCAAAATGGATAAAATATTAGTAAAAAATTTGGCATGTTGCAAAAATAGAATAGCACCCCAATTTGGCTGCACAGATAAATATTACAAAAAAGAAGGAAAGAGAAAAAGATATAAATCCAAATATAAGTATAAGAAACCAAGAGGAAAATATTATGTAAAAAATTACAAACATAAAAAACCATATAGAAAAAAGAAAAAACTAACAGAATGTACTAGTTATAATTGTGGAAAGCTAGGACACACCCTCACCTTCTCTCTCTTATCTTCTCTCTCTCTTATAAGAAATATCTGAGTTATTTACAAGTCTAAAAAACAACTATGGATCATTCAAACGAATTACAAGAACAGGTAAGTTTTATCATAATCATGTCTAACTAAACCTTTATATTCCTTATAATCTCTTGAATATCATAACTGTTTATCATGTTATAGTACTGTTATAAAGAACATCTTGAGAAAGTTTGCCATGTCTAATAATGCTGAGAGTAGTTAAGCCCAGACTATGTCATCCTAAGGTCGAAACCGGTAGGCATGGAAGCCGTTTAGGGGAGTAGACAAAGTTGAGGCGTTGTTAGGGAAAATGATTGAAGCAAGAAAAACATGGTAGTGACCAGAAAAGATTGTTCAGTATAACCTATTAAAACATGATGAACTCTATGATAAACAAAGAGGTTAGAGGGAATATGTTTAGTAAATACATGATAAGAATAATACTGATATGAACAACCCCACTTATTTACTAGATAACAATAATGATTATAAAATACTCATGTTATATACCTTGAATCAACTTAATAACGACATTAGGAGAAAAATTTATGATATTTTAATTTCTTTTGAAATAATTAACATAATGGAACAAGGATATACAGAACTAATTCTATCAGAAGAAATAGATATCTTAGATTTATATGAACTAGACTTATATTCAGATTAATGATCATCTACGCATTTATCAAGTTAATTCCGCTTCTATCAGAAGAAATAGATATCTTAGATTTATATGAACTAGACTTATATTCAGATTAATGATCATCTACGCATTTATAAAGTTAATTCCGCTTATCAACATTGGTATCAGAGCTATACAACTGATAAATAAACATTTACTCTAAGAAATCATGGAAAATAACACTGATTTTGATAGTACAAATCCGCAAAAGATATCCATAAACAGTGAGTCAATCACAGAAAATATACAGATTAAAATAACTAAAAAATCAAGGAAAATAAGAAAGAAACTGAAAAAACTATATATAGAATATGAATACCTAAGTATTACAAAAATAAACAAAGCTAGGTTGTCTGAATTAATTGATATAATATCTAAAACAGAATATAAATATATTTTCCATCTTAAAAATAAAAGATGAATAAAGAAGAATTCGCACTAGAAGAAAAAACATATGAAAATCCAGAAGGATTAAAAATAACAATAATATTTTCCAACTTAGGAAGAAGATACAAGAAAATAGGAAATAACCTGAACTTAATGTTAGAAAAAGAAACTATAAAACTAGAAGATAGTTTAACCGCAATGGTTAGAATAACAAAAGAAAACGAAGAAATAGACAGAAAACGAGAAATTAAAGAAATACAACAGCAAGCTAAAGAAAAAATACAACAGATAGAAGAAGTAAAAAACACTAAAATAACAGAATTAGAAAAAGAATTGGAAATGCTAAAACAGCTATATACTAATAAACTAAAAGAAAAAGAGAAACGTAAAGAAGAAGAACAAGAGCTAAGACTGACAAATGAGATAGAAAAATTTAAAATACAGTTAGAAGAGGTACAGGATAATCCACCAAATATAAGCATAAATGAAATAAATGACCAAAGTGATGACGACAAAGATCTAGTAGAAAACTATTCGGAAACAAGTGAGACGTACACAGAACTTATAGAAAAAACAGAAAAGATAAAAACAAATCCAGAAATAAATACAGGGGATATGACTGAAGATAAACCAAGAACATTAGGAGTAAAAAATCCAAGACAACTAAACCCAACCTATTACAGAGTAAGTTATGATTCATATGATAGAAACAAAACATTATGGGATAAAAGGCTAAATAGGAAATGGACACCAAGACAGATAACTGAACAATGTAATTTTTTAGATCTAGATTGTATAGCAGATATAAATAAAACAATCCAATTATGGATAGGATATATCTCAAAACAACTAATAGATAATAAAATAGTAATAGCTGAAACGCCAGGATATATAGAAAGAACACTTATAGGAACGGTAAAATTATGGTTACAAAATTTATCAGGTGAAAGCTTAGATACATTAAGAAGTAATAAAAACTGGATGATACAACTGCAACAACAGTTACAGATATATTGAATAAATATGAAATAGCAATAAGAAGTGAATTTAGTAGTATGACAACAGAAGTAGAAGAACAAAATAAAGAAAAGACTACAAATAGAAATTTAATGACAAAATTAGCAATATGTAATATGTGTTATATAGATGAATATACTTATGCATTTAGAGACTATTATTATAAAGGAACATATAGTCCAGATGAAAGTAAGGAGATAAGAAAATTATATTTTACAAAATTACCAGAACCGTTTAGCTCAAAAGTAATAAAAAATTGGAATGAAGCAGAACTAGCAGATACTCTAGGAGCTCGAATAAAATTTCTACAAAACTGGTTTATAGAATTATATGAAAAATATAAAGAAAATATCAAAATGGATAAAATATTAGTAAAAAATTTGGCATGTTGCAAAAATAGAATAGCACCCAATTTGGCTGCATAGATAAATATTACAAAAAAGAAGGAAAGAGAAGAAGATATAAATAATAATGAAATAGATGAATCAGACGATGAAAATTATGACTGAAAAAGATATACAAATTATACAACAAGAAGAACACCAAGATGGAACGATCTTCAGAACAGAAAATAATATTTGACACCACTATATTTGAACAAATAAAAGGAAAAGAATTGGATCTAAGCATAGACAAAATATTAGAAGTACCAACAATAAAGAATTGGTTTAAAAGACAAAAAGAAGAATACTATGTAGTAAGACAAAGAGAACACATAATAGACTGTAAATACATTAAAGGTAAAGCAAGAATACCAATTTTAAATAAAAAACTACTAAATAAAGAAATACAAGATATAAAAGCAAAAAACCCAAAAAAATACGTACATTTAGGAGGAACAGAGATACTAATAAAAGCATGTTTTAGAGAGGGAATAGATACCCCTATAGAAATATACTTGGCAGACGATAGAATTGTACAACCTATAGAAAAGAGTATAATAAGTGCAGTAAGAGGTAACTTAATATACCAAAAATTTAAATTCATAATAAGTGCTAACTATTCAGTAGCAATAGATGATAAAAATATAGATAAATCACTAGTACTATACTGGAAAATGTCTGGAATAGAACTAGCACCAGGAAGTAAGATATTCACAACAAGATGTAAAAATCTATATGTTTTAACAACAAAACATAAGATAACAGCTAAAAATAAAATAAATAAAATAAAAATAGAAAATCCATTCGAAAGAATAGTATCAGTTATAGACAACAATGATTATAGTTATAAGGAAATGAATATAGAAGAAGATTTAGAAATAGTAAAAGAAAGATTAAGCATGTCAAAACGAACAAGTAATGAAATACCAGAGACATCATCAAGAATAAGTACATCAAGAAGTACATCAAGAAGACTAGATTACATAACTCCACAAAAATTAATAGAACAAAAAATAGAAGAAATAAACCCACATCATTATTATATAACAAGAATAATGGACCAAAGAAAATATTAATATTAATAAATACAGGGCAAGAGGAGAATTATGTTATAAATGAATTAATACCAGAGCAAGAGATGGTGACGATAGAACAACAAAATTTAGAATTACCAAAAGCATTAAGAAAAAATGAAGAAACAACTGAAAAAGAATTAATTATTGGAGGCATACCAATATTAATAAATTTTAAAATATATCAAGGAGATAAAAACATTACACTAGGAATAAAATAGTTAGAAAAAGTCAAACCATATAAATTAGAAGATAGACAATTAACAATAAGTTATGAAAATAAGAAAATAATAATAAAAAGAACCTTAATATAATGCCAAAAATATTTATACTTGCCAAAATAATAATAGAAGGATATTATAATAAATATTATACACCTATGATGGATACAGGAGCAGAAGCTAACATGTGTAGGCATAATTGTCTACCAGAAAGTAAATGGGAAAAGCTAAAAAACCCCATAGTAGTAACAGGATTTAACAATGAGGGAAGTATGATAACATACAAAGCAAGGAATCTAAAAATACAAATATGGGATAAAATATTAACTATAGAAGAAATATATAGTTATGAATTCACAAATAAGGATATATTATTAGGAATGCCATTTTTAGATAAGTTATACCCACATATTATAACAAAAATACATTGGTGGTTTACTACCCCGTGTAAGCAAAGACTAGGAGCAAAAAGAGTAAATAATAAAGTGAAAAAAACAACACCCTGGATTAAGGGAAGTGAAAAAATTACCCAGAAATTAGAAAATATGATACAAAGCAACCATAATATAGAAATAATTATTTTCTCAATAAATAAGATAAAACTAATCCAAGATAAATTAGAACTACTATATAATGATAATCCACTACAAGGTTGGGAAAAACATAAAACAAAAATAAAAATTGAACTAATAGATGAAAATAGTATAATAACACAAAAACCTTTAAAATACAATTTTAATGATCTAACAGAATTTAAAATACACATACATGAATTATTAGACAATAAGTACATACAAAAAAGTAATAGTAAACACACTAGCCCAACATTTATAGTAAATAAGCATAGCGAACAAAAACGAGGAAAAAGTCGTATGGTTGTAGATTATAGAAATTTAAATGCAAAAACAAAAACATATAATTATCCGATACCAAATAAAATACTAAAAATCAGACAAATACAATGATATAACTATTTTAGTAAATTTGACTGTAAATCAGGATTTTATCATTTAAAACTAGAAGATGAATCTATAAAGCTAACAGCATTTACAGTACCACAAGGTTTTTACGAATGGAACGTGTTACCATTTGGATATAAAAATGCACCAGGTAGATACCAACATTTTATGGATAACTACTTTAACCAATTAGAAAATTGTATAATATATATAGATGATATACTGTTATATTCTAGAACAGAGAACGAACATATAAAACTACTAGAAAAATTCATACACATTGTAGAAATATCAGGAATTAGTTTAAGTAAAAAAGAAAGCAGAAGTAATGAAAAATCAAATAGAATTCTTAGGTATACAAATAGATAAAAATGGAATAAAAATGCAAACTCATATAGTACAAAAAATAATTAACTTAAATGAAACACTTGATACAAAAAAGAAGTTACAATCATTTTTAGGATTGGTTAACCAAGTAAGAGAATATATCCCTAAATTAGCAGAAAACTTAAAACCATTACAGAAAAAATTTAAAAAGGATGTAGAATACTATTTTGACGAAAAAGATAAAATACATATAAAGAAGATCAAAAATATGTGTAAAAAATTACCAAAACTATATTTCCCAGATGAAAAAAGACAGTTCACATACATAGTAGAAATTGATTCTAGTGATCACAGCTACGGAGGAGTTCTAAAATATAAATATGATAATGAAAAGATTGAACACCATTGTAGATATTATTCAGGATCATATACGGAACCACAATTAAAATGGGAGATAAATAGGAAAGAACTATTTGGATTATATAAATGTTTATTAGCATTCGAGCCATATATCGTTTATAACAAGTTTATTGTGAGTACATATAATACACAAGTAAAATGGTGGATAACACGGAAAGTACAAGATTCAGTAACTACAAAGGAAATAAGAAGACTTGTATTAAATATAAAGAATTTTACATTTACAATTGAAGTAATAAGAACTGACAAAAATGTTATTGCAGACTACCTATCAAGACAAAAGTACCCAAACAGATGAAAGCCAAGAATCAAAAGATATATTTGCAATCCTTACTACGCTATCTTTACAGATGGATGGTATGGGAAAAAGATTACAACAGCTAGAGAAAAGCCAGTCAAGTTAGCAGCATGACTATAAAAATGCGGAGCTAAGTCGATCGGAAGACTCTAAACTTCCAGAGTTAGAAGGAGACATTGGGAAACTCCAAAAAACCCATAACACAGTTGGTTTATATACAGCTGCAGGTACAAGTAAACAAGTTAACAAGAAGCCACATACCAATGTCAATTTAAACAACATATTTGATAAACCAATTACTCCGAAAAGGCCAAAAGAAACAATAGTTACGACACCACAAACCTCAACCTATGCCAACAGTCTACACCAAAACAAAAAGATATACAACCATATTACTCAGACCTATATTGAAAATATATACAAAATTCAAACATTCCTAAACCTGAACCCCAGAGCAACTACTACAACAGACCCAACACAGGATTATATAACCCAAAAACTCCAAGGATATAATAGGCTTATTGCACAACCAAAAACTAGAGCCAATTTAGTAAAAACATGTTACAACTATGGATTACTTAGTACGGTATATACCTATGATGGGGAAGAGATAAGTGGAATACCAGAGCTGTACAAAGCATTTATTACATTCAAAAGAATTACAAAAGGAAACTTATTTTTTATAAAATTCTATACAGCACCAGCTGAGATACTATATGATGAAATAAAAATTATTTTTACATAAAAGCTTTCTAGAAGTACACCCGGACTGCGCACGCAAATTGAGAAAGTCTAAAATGAGGTATTTGAGGCTTTGAAACAGAGAATTAGGTTCTAAAAATATAGATGACCTATCCGGTCATCAGATTCTCCACCTCTAAAACAAACATTCGTCCTCGAACGGACATAGAAAAACACTTGGATAGGTGAAAAGGTGTGGATATCTACTCCGCATGTTTGTCTAGGACTCCCAATAGTTGCCTCGATGGGCTGACCTCTCCACTACACTCGAACTGAAGGATAACTCTTAGATCTCAACTGACAAACCTGCCAGGCTAGAATAGCTATCGGCTCCTCCTCATAAGTCAAATCCTTGTCCAACTGGACCGAGCTGAAATCTAACACATGGGACAGATCGCCGTGATACTTTCGGAGCGTCGACATAAGGAACACCGGATGAACACTGATAAACTAGTGGCGATGTGAGCTTGTAAGCCACATCACCCACTCTTTGAAGATCACAAAAGGTTCGATATACCTAGGGCTCAACTTGCCTTTCTTTCCGAACCTCATCACACCCTTACCCTCTCTCCGACCATGAATGCAACATCACGAACTCTACAATCGGCATAACTCTTTTGCCTGGACTGAGCTCTACAAAGTTGATCCTGAATAATCTTGACCTTATCCAAGGCATCATGTACCAAATCTATACCCAACAATCGAGCATCCCCCGACTTGAACCATCCAACTGGCGATCATCACCTCCTCCCATATAATGCCTTATAGGGAGCCATCTAAATGCTCGACTGGTAGCTGCTGTTGTAGGCAAACTATGCAAGGGCAAGAACTGATCCCAAGAACCTTTAAAGTCTATAACACAAGAGCAGAGCATATCCTCTAATATCTGAATAGTGTGCACGGACTGTGCGTCCGTCTGAGGATGAAATGTTGTGCTCAACTCAACCTATGTGTCCAACTCATGCTGTACTGCCCTCCAAAAGTGCGAGGTGAACTGCGTACCTCGATCAGAAATGATAGACACGGGCACACCGTGAAGATGAATGATCTTGCAGATGTAAATCTCAACCAACCGCTCGAAAAAATAGGTAATTACCATAGGAATGAAATGCGCTGACTCAGCCTGTCCACAATGACCCCACCCAAACTGCATTGAACTTCCTTTGAATCCGTGGGAGTCCAACAACAATATCCACAGTGATACGCTCCCACTACCACAGTGATACGCTCCTACCAATAATGCTACCACAAGTCTTGATATATCTTTACGGCACCCGGATGAATAGAATACCGGGAATTATGGGCCTCGTCAAGAATCAACTAACGAAGCCCATCTACATTAGGCACACAAACACGACCTTGTATCCTCAAAACTCCAACAGCTCCAAAACTAACCTGCTTGGCACCATCGTGCTATACTGTATCCCTAAGGACAAGAAAATGAGGGTCATCATACTGCCACTCCCTGATGCACTCAAACAAGGAAGACCGAGCGACTGTGCAAGCTAGAACACGACTGAGCTTTGAAATATCCAACCTAATGAACTGATTGGCCAAAGCCTGAACATCTGATGCAAGCGGTCTCTCACTAACTGGAATATACGCTAGGCTGCCCATACTCACTACCTTTCTACTCAAGGCATCGACCACCACATTGGCCTTCCCGGAATTATACAAGATGGTGATATCATAGTCTTTCAATAACTCCAACCACCTCCTCTGCCCAAAATTGAGATCCTTTTGTTTGAACAAGTACTGCAAGCTTTGACGATCCTTGAAAAACCTCGCACAACACGCCATAAAGATAATGCCTCCAGATCTTCAGCGCATGAACGATGGCTGCCAACTCTAAGTCATGAATAGGGTAACTCTTCTTATGAACTTTCAACTGCCGCAACGCATATGCAATTACCCTTCCATCTTGCATCAATATCGCACCGAATCCAATACGATATGCATCACAATATACCGTATAAGATCCTCAACCTGTGGGCAACACCAACACTAGCGCCATAGTCAAAGCAGTCTTGAGCTTCTAAAAGCTCACCTCACACTCATCTGGCCATCCGAACGGAGCACCCTTCTAGGTTAACCTGGTCAATGAGGCTGCTATAGATGAAAACCCCTTCACGAATCGATGGTAATAGCCTGCCAAACCCAAGAAAATCCGGATCTCTATAGATGAAGTGGGCCTAAAATAGTTTTGAACTCCCTCAATCTTCTTAGGATCCACTTAAATGCCCTCTGCTGATAGAACGTGCCCCACGAAAACGATTAAGTCCAACCAAAACTCGTATTTTGAAAACTTGGCATATAACCGGTTGTCTTTCAGAGTCTGAAGTACAATCAAAAGATGCTACTCATACTCCTATATCATCAATAAACACAATGACAAATGAATCCTGATAGGGCTTTAACACCCGGTTCATCAAATCCATAAATGCTACTAGGGTATTTTTCAGCCCAAATGACATTACTAAAAACTCCTAATGCCCATACTAAGTCTGAAAAGCTATCTTAGGGACATCAGATGCCCTAATCCTCAACTGATGGTAGCCAGACCTCAAATCAATCTTTGAAAACACCTTGGCATCCTGAAATTGATCAAATAAGTCATTAATCCTTGGCAACGGATACTTGTTCTTGATGGTAACTCTGTTCAACTGCCGGTAATCTATGCACATCCTCACCGATCCATCTTTCTTCTTCACAAACAACATGGGCTCACCCTAGGGCGAGACACTAGATCTAATGAAGCCCTTATCAAGCAAATCTTGCAACTGCTACTTCAATTCTTTCAACTCTAGCGGGACCATGCGGTATGGCGGAATAGAAATGGGCTGAGTGCATGGAGCCAAGTCAATACAAAAGTCAATATCTCCGTCAGGTGGCATCCCTGACAGGTCTGTAGGAAACACCTCTAGAAATTCACGAACATCTGGTACTGAATCCATGGAAGGAACCTCCGCAGTAGAATCGCAAACATAGGCCAAATAAGCTAGACACCCCTTCTCGACCATACATCGAGCCATCATATAAGAGATAACCCTACTGGTAGAATGGCCAGGAGTCCCTCTCCACTCTAATCAAGGAAACCTTGGCAAGGCTAAGGTCACCCTCTTGGCGTGACAATCCAATATAGCGTGATAAGGTGACAACCAATCCATACCCAATATAACATTAAAATCTACCATATCAAGAAGTAGAAGATCTAGACTAGTCTCAAGACTCCCAATAGTAACTATACGCAAATGATAAACATGATCTACAACAATAGAATCTCCCACAGGTGTGGACACATACACAGAAGCTCTTAAAGAATCACGAGGCACAACCAAATATGAAACAAAATAAGATGACACATAGGAATAAGTAGAGCCCAGATCAAATAGAACTGAATCATCTCTACGGCAAACTAAAAAAGTACCTGTGATAACAACGTCAGATAATTCAGCCTCAGACCTGGCTGGAAAAGCATAACATCGGGGTTAGGCCCCGCCACTCTGAACTATATCTCTAGGACGGGCCCTAGATGGCTGGCCTCCACCTCTAGCAGCCTGACCTACACCTCTAATATCCTGACCTCCACCTCTATCTACCTGACCCTTACCTCTAGCTGGCTGAGCGGGTGGTGAAGCACTCAGTCCTAGGACCATGGCACGAGAACCCTGATATTGTGAGTTTCTCATCTAGCAATGTGCCTCAGATAACCATAAATATAACAGGACCTCAGTTGCTGTGACTGCTAACCTAAAAATGACCCTGACAACCTGAGTAACCACCCTGAAAGCTCTGGAGTGGAGGAGCACTAATAAGAGTTGGTAGTGCACTATAGGCTAGCTGGTCGAAATAAGACATATGAAGGCCACAACCACCTAAAGCATTGTGAGATGCCTCGAGTACTGAATAAAACAGTCTAGGAGGATGGCCTTTACAAAGTACCCATGCCTCCAGACAAGGCACCACTAAACCCACCGGAATGATGAGTCCTCTTATCAGACCCCTGACCTCCCCTTGTGCAAGAACTATATTGACTTGCCTGGAAACATTAGCAACCTGAAAAGAAATCTCACCCCTCGTCTCCTTGGCCATTTGCAACTTGATAGGATGAGCGAGCCCCTCAATAAACCTCCTCACCCTCTCTCTCTCTCTCTCTCTCTCGGTAGGAAGTAGAAGAATAGCATGACGAGCCAGATCCACAAAATGGGTCTCATACTGAGTGACTGACATACTGCCCTACTGGTAATAAACGACCCTGCTGGTCTAGTAGATATATAATCTTTCCACCATCTCATGGAGGAACCCATCATCTGAAATAGAGCAAATCGACCCCTTTGGTCTCAACTATCCCCATGCTCTGCAGCACCTCATGGTAGCAGTCAAGATAATCATGTGGGTCCTCAAAAGGTGCACTACTGAAGTGAACTGGAAAGAGCTTGGTAAACTTGTCCAATCTCAATAAGTCCTCAGAAGAGATGGCTGGTCCATCACTGGCCTGTGCCGCAACAACCGGCTGAACTACCCCAACTGGCTGGGCTGTTGGAGTCTGATAGCGGGGAGCCATCTGCTCTAGAGTGTGAGTAGCGGGAGTTTGTGCTCCTCCCCAGCCTGAGAAACGGCTGGTGCCATAGGGAAGGTACGGGCATGGGCACACTCTCCATAAGGCCTACCAAACGGATTAGAGTGTCCTGAAACATTAGGGTGGCAATGAACCCTTCCGAGACCTGAGCTGATCCAACAGGTACAGTCTGGGTTGGAACCTCCTCATCAAACTCCACCTGAGGCTCCACTACTGTTGTTGCTACTCATGCTCTGGGCTGAGCTCTGCCCCTGCCTCGGCCTCTGGCACGACCTCGGCCTCGGCTTTACCTCTCCTAGGAGCTGCCACCGGGGGCTCCTAATGCTGTCCAGCTGAAGATACAATTGTGTTCTCACCATATGCAAGAGAACAAGAGTAGAAGAGTTTAGTTAGCAATGAGGGAATAAGATTGCACGACAGATAATAATAGAAGTGAAATTTGTTCCTAAACTTCATAGCCTCTGGAAGATAAGTGTAGACGTCTCCGTACCGATCCTCCAGACTTTACTAAGCCTGCTCGTGACTTGTGAGACCTAGACAACCTAGTTTTCTGATACCAACTTGTCACGACCAGGAATTCCCACCTTCGGGGCTGTGATGGCGCCTAACATTTCACTTGCTACGCAGGCCAACATTAGAGGACCTTTAAGCCAATTTTAATCGATTTCGATAAATAAAGACAATTAAACTAAAATGAACTAAAACTGAGTGCGGAATAACATAACAACCATTAATATTTAGTACAACCCGGATCTGGAGTCATAATTCACGAACTTCTAGAATTTTTACAAACAGAGTCTGAAATAAGTACAACTGTCTCGAATGAAAAGAGAAATAACAAAGGTGAAATGGAAGGGTACTTCAAGGTCTGAGGATACCAGCAGATCTACCTCAAGTCTCCAAGTCAGCTGATCCGAGATAATACACCTCACGGCCAACTAGGACCAATACCAAAATCTGCACAAGAAGTATAAAGTGTAGTATGAGTACAACTGACCCCATGTAATCCGCAGGTGTTGAGCCTAAGAAGTAGAGACGAGGCTATGAGAAGACACCCACATAAATAGCATGTGTAAATAACAATATACGTACAAGACAAACAAATAAAGGCTAAACATGTACTATTGGGAAGGGACATGCAAAAGGAGTACAAGATACGATAAATACTACAAGAAATGATAACCAGAACAGTCAATATGCCTTTAACTAGTAAAACAAATAAACACATTGAATAAAATTGCACGACATCACCCTTTGTGCTTTTACTCTCAACCTCACAATGAAACAATAATACGACACGACATCACCCTTTATGCTTTTACTCTCACTTTCATCATTAATCAATCGATATGGAACGACATCACCCTTCGTGCATTAATTCTTAAAATATGGTACGGAATCAACCTTCGTGCATTAACTCTCACAATATGGCATGACATCACCCTTTGTGCATTAACAATCAAATACAATACGGCATCACCCTTCGTGCATTAACACTCTCCCTTACCATAAAAGAATGAACACATAACAAAAGGGAGATATAATAAACAAGAATACTATGTCAACAAAAGTTCCATAATACCAACCTCAACTTTAGAAACAATACTCAATTATCAATGAAAGCCCATAAACGCGGAAAAATGATCAATTTAATAAGTCACTAGTCTAAGCAAGGATAGTATGATCAAAGTAAGCAATAAATTACAAGGAACAAGTCCCACCCACATGATTTAACCCAACAATAACGTATAAGTGTAGACATGTGATTTTTGATCCTCCCAAATATTTTATATATTTTAGCATGTAAATATTTTTTTAGGCCTAATATCACTATTTCAACTAATTTTGATTCATTCATTTTTATTTTATTTTATCACAAAATGAAAATTACAAAAAATAAAATTATTTTAATGGTTAGTTTTATTTTAATAGTTACTACTTAAGTAGGGCTAATTAATCCTTTGGTAGTATTTTTATCTTTGTTTTTTTATTTTATAGGCAAGAGTTGATGTAGGGTGGATAAATTCTTGGTTAATTACGCCAATTTTTAGCAAATTTTGTTATAAAGGCCCAAGTTTTAAAGCCCAATACCTTAGGCCATCAGATTTTAAAACTTAAAATAAACCCTTCCTTCATATAACCAAAGGCCTAGATCCCTAAGAGCTAGACCTTTTCAGCCGTTTCCGTCTAGGATTGAAAACAGAAAAAAACTAAAAACCTAGAACTAACCTAGAGACCTAAAAAGTGATAGCAGCCGCAGATCCTAGGGGGAACACCTGAAGCTTCTTCTTCTTTGAAGAAAAAACCAATGACCCTTAGCTTCTTCCTATACACATCCTAACCTTTAGCACCTTCACAACACACAGACCCTCCAGACACCCCATCTCAAAACCACCAAACCAGCCACACGACCACTCTAACGTCTCCATCCAATAGCTCACCATCGCTGCCGGACAGAGCGCCCCTGAAACCAGCGATCCCAAAACAACTAGAAGTCACCGAGCTAGACCACATTCGCCTTCATCGCCAATCATCTCTCCAAGAACACCATAGCAGCAGTCGTCCTTCTTCACCACCTAGTTTGCCAGTGAATAAACAGAGAGAACGAGAGTGAGACGGAGAGGATGAGGGTTTTAATCCTAATTTCTAGCCTTTCCCTTTCATGATTTTGTTTTTTTCGTTCATAAAACATAAACAAAAAAAATTCGTTTAATGCTTTTCTTAAATCTCAAAAAATCATTTTAGTTTCTGATTTTTGATCTTCCCATGTGGGGTTGATTTGCATTTGAGGTGGAGTTATAATTGCCGGTTCGAGGTTCGTCGTGGTCGAATTTGAGTTTGTCGAATTTGAGTTTATTAGTTTTATTGCCGATTTTCCACCGCTTAGCATTTTCAAGCTGTCAAACAATCATATTTCAGATTTGTTCAAGTTCTTCTACCTTTCCTTTACTATTTTGCCTTAGTTTTATGTTTCTGTGTTGTTAATCTTTTAGTTAATGTTTCATTGTTGTTTGTGATGACTTACTAGTGTTTGTGTACGTTTTTGTTCTGATGCTATTTGTTTTGTGTATTTCCTTCATGAATTTGTATTCAGGTGGTTTTCAATGGTTGAAATGAATTGTTTTTTTAATCCTTGACATATTGCTTCGTTGAAGATAAATGTTCCATAATTCAGAATCAAAATTTTGACGACGAAAAGTTAAGTTAACTTGATTAAGTAATTTGATTTTCATTCTCGTTGTTTTGAATGTGGGGATTGGACATCCAGAATGAAAAATCAAACTTATCATTTTACTTTGCCTGCTCGGACCATTAGGAGCATGTTTAGGTCTACCACACCCAGGTTGGCGAACCTTTAGGCGCGTTTTAAATTTATTATCATGATTATGTACAAGTTCGCGTGATATGATTACGGTTTCTAAAATGAATATTCGTAGTTTGCTTTAGGCATGATTTAATTTATCATCGTGATTGTGTACATGTTCCTGTGAAATAATTGTGATTTTAAAAATAAAATCAGAGTATGCGTTCGCGCAACTGTGACTAAACTTTCTCAATAATAACAAAACGTTATTAATTGTGGACACGTTCGCATGACATGATTTTTGACGCGCCAAACAAATGGGTACAGGTGCGCGTGACCTGATGAAAGAGGTAAATGCACATAGGTTCTGAAATAAGTAATTAGACAATTCGATTAATCCTCATCAAAGCGACCGTGCTGAAACCACGGAACCCAAGAATGCCTAACACCTTCTCCCGGGTTAACAGAATTTCTTACCCGGATTCCTATGTTCGTAGACCATAATTAAGAGTCAACTTTCCTCGATTAGGGATTTTAAACCGGTGACTTGGGATACCATAAATTATCCCAAGTCGCGACTCTGAGTTTGAAGAAATAATCCCGTTTCAATTACTGTCACTTTAATTGAAAAAATTCCCTTATATCCCTTTCAGGGTAGAAAAAGGAGGTGTGTCAGCTCTGGCAAGTCTGCTGGGGACAATAACCCAGAACATCTGTTTCAGGGTTCAGAATTTGAGTTTGTTAAAAATGATCTATGCTTGGCTTTATTGTTTGTTGATATTACTGTATTTGTGGACCTAATGTGCTAATTGCCATTTATTTACCGCTTTGATAGTATTTGAGCTGTATTAAAATATCTTCCTACGCCTCCCTTCTGATGCCTTCTAAAAATATGGTGCACACGTACGCGTGGCCCGCTTTTTTGTTAGAAGTCATACCAAATAGAACGAGGCTTGGGTCAACAACAAGGCCAGGTAGACTTTCGTGCTCCCGGTACATTGCCCCTACCTCGGCTCGAGTTGTCTGCTCGGGTAAGTCAGGTCTAGAACAATACACCTAATTTGTAAACCTAGAATAACATAGCCTTATGCCGGATCCCTAGTAGGAATGTTTGTTTGCATCACGTACATTTGATCTTGGGGACTCAACACAGGGGTTGGGTGGACTAAGACAGGTGTACCCAAAAATAAAAGACCATCCTGATGCATCTTATGTGCTACATGTTCCATTCTTCAAGGGTAAAAAAGGTCATTTGGCGGGCCAATGATGGTTGAACTTAAATGAGAAAAAAAGAGGGTGAAGTGTAAAAATGAAGCAAGTAGGGTCTAGTGATATTTTTCTTTCACAATTTTTTCAAGAAAAGACGAAAAAATAAATAAATGAAAAATTCCAAAAAAGATTTGCACTTTCCCATCATTTTTAGAAAAAAGCAAAAAAAAAAACCTAAAAGAAAAATCCAAAAAGAGTTTACATGTTTCATCATTTTTCAAACAAAAAAAAAGACAAAAAAATTTTCTCTAAATTAGTTTTTTTATTCTTGCCCGTATGCAATCTGCCCGAACTACGCATACCTGATTCTCATCTTTCTGGGTGTGATACGTAGGCAGCCTACCTAGGGTCCGGTCTTCCTAGTGAGTCTTAGGTTCTTGGCTTCGAGGGTCGCATCCAAATCTTGCATCTCTAGCTACTTTTGGCCACATCGACCATTTTTGCAAAATATGGCTATTTTTTCAAAGTGATTTGTTTGATTGTCTGAAGAGTCTTGAATCCACAATTAGGTGTCCCTTTACTTTAAGGCCCAATCCTTGTCAAATTTGCATCTCTAGCCACTTTTGGCCACATCGGCCATTTTTGAAAAATATGGCTACTTTCGCAAAGTGGTTTGTTTAATTGTCTGGAGAGTCTTGAATCCACAATTAGGTGTCGCTTTACTTAAGTCCCATCCTTTTCGAATTTGCATGTGTAGTCGCTTTTGGCCACATCGACCGTTCTTGCAAAATGGGGTCATTTTTGCAATAGTGGTTTAGTGACCAATGTCTTAGAGTCCCAAGTCCACAACAAAGTGTCCTATCTATCTAAGGCCCAGTCTGTTGAACTTGCATGCTTAGCTATTTTTTTTGGCCACATAGGCCATTTCTACAGAATGAGCCATTTCTGCAAAGTAATTTTTCCATGTCTTAGATGTCACTTTTGTTGAGTTTGCACTTCTAACCATATTTTGGCCACATAAGCCATTTTGCAAAATAGCCTCAATCATATCTTGCATGTGTCCAATAGGAAGTATTATTGTCTCACATAGCGTTCTAAGTCTTTAACTCTATTTGGTCTTATTTTTCTCATACATGTATGAATCTACTTACTAGAGCTTGAGCATGACAGACTGTAACGACCCGACCGGTCGTTTCATGAGTTACCGCGTTTTCCCCCAATTCTGCTTCTTATTGATTTGTTTATCGGTTCTATGTGTGATTGGGTTGGTTGGCTCGGGTTCGGAGAGGTTTTGGTAAGGGTTGAGACACTTAGTCTCTTTTGAGTAAGCTTAAGTTGAAAAAGTTAACCGGATGTTGACTTATGTGTAAAAGGGCTCGGATGTGAATTCTGATGGTTCAGATAGCTTTTGGAGGTGATTTGGGACTTAGGAGCGTGATTGGAATGTGTTTTGGATGTCCGGAGTAGATTTAGGCTTGAATTGGCGAAATTGGAATTTTGGCGTTTTCCGGTTGGTAGGTGACATTTTGATATAGGGGTCGGAATGGAATTCTGGGAGTTGCAGCAGGTTCGTTGTGCCAATTGGGATGTGTGTACAAATTTTCAGGTCATTCAGATGTGGTTTAATAGACTTTTTGATCGAAAGCGGAATTTGGAAGTTTTTGGAATTCTTAGGCTTGAATTCGATGTGATTTTGGTGTTTCGATGTTGTTTTGGGCGTTCCGAAAGTTGGAACAAGTTTGAATGAGGTTATGGGATATGCTGGCATGTTTGGTTGGGGTTTCGAGGGCCTCGTGTGAGTTTCGGATGGTTGAACGGACCATTTCAAGTTAAAGGAGATTGCAGATTTTGGCTTCAGCTGTTGTAGAAAAATTGTGCTTCGCGTTCGCGAGTGGACCCTCGCGTTCGCGAAGGGTTAGAATTGGAGGATGGAGATTTTTCCTTTGCGTTCACGAGTGAGGTCCTGCGTTTGCGAAGGACCGGAATAGGAAGCATCGCGTTCGCGAGAAGTTGGACGCGTTCGCGATGGCTTGAGATGCTGAGGCATCGCGTTCGCGATGGTGCGATCGCGATGGTGCGATCGCGTTTGAGTAAGAGAATTTTGGTCAATGGTATTTTTGTGCTTCGCGAACGTGAGGCTTTGACCGCGTTCGCGAAGAATGATTTCTGATCGCTGGGCAGAATTGTTAAAAGGCCATTTTCCCGAGTTTTGGCCTAAGTTCACCATTTTTGACTTGGTTTTGGAGCTTTTTGAGAGAGATTTAAGAGGGAATCAAAGAGAACTTATTGGAGGTAAGAATTTTGGACTTAATACTTGTTCCTATTGTGATTTTTACCTAATTAAATGTGAAATTTGGGGAATTTGAAGCCTAAATTGTAGAGTTAGGGCTTGGAAACTTGGGACCTTAATCTAGGGATTTAAGGGGCCATTTGTGGTCGGATTTTGGTACTCTTAGTATGTATGAACTCGTGGAAGGATAAGGATTCCGTTGATGTGACTTTTATCAGGGGTCGGGTTGGACCAATTTCGGGATTTTTGGTATAATTTGATTAATTTCACATGGGCCTCGTCCCTTTAGCATATTCTTATGTTATGATTCTGATTTTGTGTAGATTCGGCATGAGTTGAGGCTGAGGCGAGAGGAAAAGGCATTGCGGAGTAGTAATTCACCCGGTTTGAGGTAAGTAACCATTGTAAATCTGGAACTGAGGGTACAAAACCTCAGTATTTCGAATTGTTTTGATAAATGAGGTGACACACATGCTAGGTGACGAGCGTGTGGGCGTGCACCATTAGGGATTGTGACTTGGTCCGTAACGTAGTGACTATTAAGCAGCGTACTTGATTTGAAATCTTATGATATTTAGTATTTTAGAAAATTATAATGTATCAGGGGTTGTATGCTATGTTTGGGGACTTGTGCCGACCTGTTGAGACCCTTAGGGGAATTTTTACTGTTTTCCTCACTCTGTTTGTTTGAAAGCATATCCTCAGTCATGTTTTACCTGTTTATTGTTTAAAACTGGTTTTATCATTCTACTTCTTAAATGTGAAAACTGTTCGAACTAAGTTCCCTGATTTCTACTATTATGCTCGAGTGGTTGTGAGGTTAATGACTGAGAGAGCTTGATGACCTAATGGTGAGGATTATAAATATTATGGATCGGGCTGCACGCCTCAATAATATTATATGTATATATTATGGATCGGGCGGCACGCCGCAGCAATACTTATATGGATCGGGCTGCATGCCGCAGTGATATATATATTGGATCGGGCTACACGCCGCAAAGATATGACGCTTGGGCGGTAGGAGCCCCTCCGGAGTCTGTACACCCCAAGTGAGCGTAGTCGACTATAAACTATGGATCGGGTTGTATGCCTCAGCGGTTATTATGATTATTACTATTATGAAATATTATTGAGCCTAAGTGCTGAGTGTGAGTACTGAGTCACGAGTGACCGAGAGGCTTGCTCGAGAGGCTATATTTATGAGTGATACCTTGCCCAAGGGGCCCATTTACGATATTTTTGCTGACTTCACTCTTCTTTTAAAATAAGCCTTTATTGAAAACTGCTAAGTTAATGAATTCAAAGTATTTCAATTGAATCTAAAGCTTTATGAAGAAACTAGTTTAAAACTGTTGGGTTTGACTTGATATTCTGTCGTTTACTCTTCTATATGATTTTTAACTGCTCGTCACTGCTTTCAGACTTTATTTACTTTAGTTACTTATTGAGTTGGCATACTCACATTACTCCTTGCACCTTGTGTGCAGATCCAAGTGCCCTAGCGGCAGAGTGAGGGTCCTCAGCATCGTTAGAGTTTGCCGGAGACTGCAAGGTAGCTACATGGCGTCCGCAACCCTGCTTTCTTTCTTCCTTTCCTTGTTTTTACCGCCTTTTAGACTTGTTATGTATTAGATAGTCGTATTTGTATATTTAGAGGCTCTAGACTCGTGACACCAGATGTTTGGGCTGTGTTGGTCTAATATTTTACTGATTTCCGCACATTTTAGCTATTTTATACATTTCTTATGAGAATTTGAGATTTAATCAGAGTTAGAAAAATAGTTTTATAAAAGAAATTTATTTTGGTTGATGGTTTGGGTTGGCTTGCCTAGTATTGTGATAGGCTCCATCACGATCGGGCATTTGGGGTCGTGACAAGTTGGTATCAGAGCTAGAAAAATGGTTTTATAAAAGAAATTTATTGTGGTTGATGGTTTGGGTTGGCTTGCCTAGTATTGTGATAGGCTCCATCACGATCGGGCATTTGGGGCCGTGACAAGTTGGTATCAGAGCTAGAAAAATGGTTTAATAAAAGAAATTTATTGTGGTTGATGGTTTGGGTTGGCTTGCCTAGTATTGTGATAGGAGCCATCACGACTGGACATTTTGGGCATTTTGACTATTTTTTATGTTGTCTTGTACTTTATAGTCATGTTCAGTAGTATTGATTTTGTTAGTTGGTGTCAGAGTTTGTCGTAGTATAGTTGAGTTTGTCAAGTTTCCCGTTATCGTATTTCCTGTTTTATATTTGAAAATCGAAAAAGAGTTGTAAATGAAAAAAATTAAAAAAAAAAGATTTTTGTTTCTTAGTTTATTGTTTCCATTACTTTTCCTGAACTACGCAAAGATCTGATTCATGCGACGTCATCATACGTAGGCAACCTACATGGGGTTCGATCGAATCATTTTTTTATTTTATTAAAAAAAAGGAAAAAAGAAGGAAACAAAAAAAAACGAAAAAGGTGAAATTATGGGTTGTGAGAAATGAGAGGAGAGAAAAAAGTGATAATTAGAAAAAAAAAGAGAAGAAGGAAAATGAGCAAACCAAGAAGTGCTAGAAAAGAAAGAAAAGAGAAGATTGAAATGTACAAAATTGGGATGATGCCAAGTGACCTTGTGACCCTCGAAGTCATTCTAAAACTGTTAATTGTTGCTAGGTGCATTGCACGCAATGCGATATTTTTAGTTGTTAGATGCCCTAATGCTAACAGGATGCTCCCATTTTATTCCTTTTGTTATCTTCATTGAGCAGAAGGGTGGTTGGTTTGTGGTTTTTAAATAACTCATCCATACGACACAAGGTCAAATAGCAAGGTAGTCATGGCTAGCAAAGACTTGGACGCGGGTGTTATTGATTCGTCTAAGGAGATTGTTGAGTCAGAATCTGAGTTGAAAAAAGAGGTCTTAAGGTTGAAAGGATAGATGTCCAAAATATACAAGCCTGGATTAATGGGCGTCCTCCACCATTATTTCCCACTAACTACCCTAAAAGCCTTGTCACCATTCCACCACTGTCACAAATCCAGATTCCCACTGCTGCTGATATCTCCCTACAACCTTTTCACACTCCACCAATCAAAACGACCTCATATCCCGCTCATTTGACCACTCATGTTTTTGTAGCTCATCCTCCAGCTACTTTTCCTCGATCTTCTAGCAGGACTGTGTTCAAAATCCCCGAGGTCCAACACTGTGCTCCAGAACCAACTTTCATGGTCTCGGATCCACACTCTCACGCTCCTCATTTTGAGCCTCACGGTGAAACTGAAAAGCCTACTAAGACACTGGAGCAAGATGATATAACCAGGAAGGTGAAAATATTAGAGCAGTCTTTAAGAAACATGCAAGGGATAGAGAGCCAGATAAGCGTGCCTTACAAAGACTTGTGCTTGTTTCCTGATATCCAACTGTCTGCTGGGTCTAAGATGACAAAGTTTAATTTGTATGATGGGCGTGGAGATCCAGTAGCCCATATGAGGGGTTATTGCAGTGAAATGAGAAGTGTTTGCAGGAAAGATGAGCTGCTGATGGCACATTTCAGTGAGAGCCTAATTGGGGAAGCCTTGGAATGGCATACTCGTCAAGGTGTCAGTAAGTGGCATACATGGGGTGACACGGCACAAGATTTTGTTCGGCACTATCAGCATAATGAAGACATTATCCCAGACTGTTCCTCCCTATCTTAGATGGAAAAGAAATCTAAAGAAAGTTTTAGGGAGTTTTGGTTCAGATGGAACGAACAAGTTGCTCGGGTCAGTCCTCCGATTAATAGAAAAGATGTTGCTGAGTCCCGCCAACGACATGATCCAGTGGTCATTCCTGCTAAACACTTTCAGCCTCAATACCGGCCCTATGAACATCCCTAAGATCCATATTATCCACCCCAGTATTATCCTTCGAACAACATCCGACCATCTGTCTATCCACTAGGTGACTCCCTAGGGCGAGCACCAGCATCCCAAAATACTCGTGTGCCTTCACAGCATTTTCAGGCACCCTATAACCCAAAAAAATAGGCATGAAAGGAAATAAAGGCAAAGAAATAGTTTCACGCCAATCGGAGAATCCTATACAAGCTTGTTTGAGACGTTAATACATTCTAGCCTGATTGAGCCGCTCCTCGGCTATACTCCGGACCCATATGCAAAAATGTTTTGATCCTACTATACGGTGCATGTACCACTCTAATGTCTAAGGGCATAGCATCAAAGATTATCGTGCTTTGAAAAGGGAATAGAAAGAATGATTCAAGAAGCGATAATTGTGATTAAGGACAGTGATCGGGGGTATGCAAATCCCTTTGGGAACTTGCTGACTAAAGTTAATGATATTGAAGTTGGTAATGGTCTTGATAATATTAATGTGGAACTCAGTGGCTAAGATGCCGAGCTTGGTAATTGGAAAGACGCTCCTCCATTGGCTAGCCGGGTATGAGTCTTGGTGGTTCATTTTGTTATTAATTTTGTTGTCCGGGTTATTCTAGAGTTATAATCCGGATATTGTCTTGTGACTCAAATCCTTCTATCCTATTATTTTTCCTAGTTTATTTAGTCGTAGTAACTCGATTAGTGTTGTCCAGGTTTGTTCCAGGGTTGTAACCCTAGTTTATTTTGCTTGTTTTGTTGTTCAAACTCTTTCACCGCCTGTCTAGTGCAATTTTTTGTTTTTTGTTATTTCTAGTCATTTTTTGTTTAGTTCTCTTCTCATTTTAAAGTTCTTTTATGCTGGCTCTAGTGACGTGACATGCATGCATAATTCTAGGCCTGATCTTAAAAATTAGTTTAATAATGAAGCAATGAAATAATTTTGAAGATGATTGAGACATTTGAGGGAAATAAGTAAAGATTGGATATTTTGAGATCATTTAAAGTTCGAATTGCCTGGAACTAGGGCATATGGTTTAGGAAGTTGAGAGGATGACCGGAACTTATTACAAGAGAGTGCGTCCCAACAATGTGAAGCGAGCAACTTTGAGTTCAAGTGCATCTCAAGATGAGATAAGGCCAAGGGAGTTTGCTCCAAACAGACAGAGTGCATCCATTATGAAGAAAAAATTACCCAACGAGAGTTCTGTACTTGATAAGGAACTAAAAAAAATGGAAGGCATATCAATGATATCAATGTCAAAGCTGCAAAAGAAATATTGTGCATAATTTTCCTTTTTCATTTTCAAGTTGCATGTGTTATACTTGGCATTTTCATGGATTGGGAGGCCCTCTTTCAGCTACCCAAATACTTTATACCATTCGGTACCCCTTTTGACCACCCCTCTTTTGAAATCAAGTTAGAATCATAAAAATAAAAAAATAAAAAAAATTCATATGCCCATATGTTTGTTTTAGAAAGTTCATTCTAAAAGAAAAGTCAAAAGAAAAAAACACAAAAGAGAAAATAGGAAAAAAAAAGAAAAGAAAAGAAAAGAAAAAAGAAAAAGAAAAAGAAAAAGAGCAACAAAAACAAAACAAGAATTAGTTGTGAACTACATTTGACCTGATTCTTGTCACCACAAGATACGTAGGCAGCCTTACGGTTCGGTCGCACCAAATAAAATATTTCATAATCCCATGAAGTCGAGAGTGAGGTAGTCTTTCTTAGAAATTCCATTTCAAAAAAGAAAAACAGAAAAAAAGAGAATCAAATTCCATTGTTTTAGAAATTGGGGCAAAGTTTTAGAATGGATTCCAAAAATGTAAGTAAATTAAGCCCGATGTCTTAGTTATTTTGAGCCTTTCAGATATGCTTTCTTTCTAACCTTGTCCAGAAGCTATATTATAGTCCAAAAAAGACCTCCCAGATAATCTTTGAGAGTGCCGAGTCAGACATGCTAGGAGCATATGACATTTCTATCGTGGTTAATGCCTTGTCATCTGCAAAATCAGAGGAAAAAAAAGAAAAGAAAAAATGAGAGAGTCTTATCGGTGAAAACATTCACAGGCACCATAAGGCGATGATAAGTTGAGAGAAAGAACAAAATGAGAGAGGCTTGATGGTGAAAACCCTTCGGGCACTACAAGTCCAATAAGGACCGTGAATCAGATAGGAAAATCGGAGCATGGAAGCCCAGTTTCACAACTCAGAGGTACAATAAGAGTTGAACATTAGACTTGCTTGACAGATTAGGCCACTTAATCCAAATGTGCACATCATGGTCATTAGAGTTTATGCCCACATCTGATAAGTTTCTACTTTGTAGTTTTCTTGTTAGGAATCATCTCTTTCCATTGTACTTTACTCTGTTCCTTTTGTCTTGTTTACTTATTCTTCTTGAGTCTGTTTGGTCAGAACAAGTGAAAAATGACTTCAAAATTTGTCACCAGCTTTCCAATTACACAAAACGGAATCTGGCTAGCACAACAAAGCGGTATAAGTCAAGAAAGAACAGTATGCGCAATGAGTAGGTGACAATTGACGTGCTTTGAGATTCATATGAAATACAAAGGTTCGGTATATGTCAATTAATGAGCACAATGCAATATATAGAGGGATTGAGTTTGAACGGATCAGAGGTATTTTTTGTGATAAGGGTGACAGAGAAAGTGGCTAGTCAATAAACAAGCAAGGTCTTTCGAGATGAAATTAAAGTTATCATGGGAAGTGAAGGAGCAATTGCTTTCAAAGTCAAGGCCACAAACCAACCACGATGTTTAAACTCACAAGTTTTCTTTGTTTGAAATATGGACGAAGACTATGTCCAAATCAAAACTTGGAAGCTTGAATTTTTCAAGTGTCGTGCCCAAATTTTGTCAGCACAAAGGAGGTTTGAGGAGGGGAAAGAAAATTTGTTCGATCTGTAGGAACCATCCATGAGGAAAGCATGGTTCAGGGGCAAGGAATTTTGTTCGTTCTGCAGAGATCCTCCAAGAAGATAGTATGGCTTAGGTAAGTTCATTCTCGGCTGTTCAGGACCCTTCTGGATAATGGGATTTAGTTTTAAGTGTTTAGGAACCTTCTGGATAATGGGATTTAGTTTCAAGTTTTTAGGACCCTCTTGGATAATGGGATTTAAGTTTAAGTTGTCAGGACTCTCCTGAATAATCGGGTTTAGTTTTAAGTTTTTAAGACCTTTATAGATAATGAGATTTAATCTTCAGTGCCCTCCTGGATAACGGGATTTAGCTTTTAAATTCTTAGAGCTCTTTTGGATAACATGATTCAGTTAACACTCACAGATGTTCCCAGTATCAAACTGGGGCAGAAAAGTTTCTTTTGTTATGTCTGTTTTGTTGTAATGACAGGCGCCCACCTGAAAAACAAAGGAATTCATTTCAAGTTTTAGCATGAGGCGCCCACCGGGATAACAAGGGAATAAATTTCAATTTTTGGCATCAGGTGCCCCCCTGGATAACAAAGGAATACATTTCAAGTTTTGACATCAGGCGCCCACCTAGATAACATGGGAATACATTTCAAGTTTCAGCATCAGGACCCCACCTGGAAAACAAGGGAATACATTTCAAGTTTTGGCATGAGGTGCCCACCTGGATAACAAGGGAATACATTTCAAGTTTTTTCATCAGGATCCCACCTGGAAAACAAAGGAATTCATCTCAAAGTTTAAGCATCAGGAGCCCACCTGGAAAACAAGGGAATCCATTTCAAGTTTTGGCATCAGGCGCCCACCTGGATAACAAGGGAATAAATTTCAAGTGTCAGCATCAGGCGCCCACCTGAAAAACAAAGGAATTCATCTCAAAGTTTAAGCATCAAGAGCCCACCTGGAAAACAAGGGAATCCATTTCAAGTTTTGGCATCAGGCACCTATCTGGAAAACAAGGGAAGACATTTCAAGTTTTGGCATCAGGCACTCACCTAGAAAACAAGGGAATTCAGTTCAAGTATCGGCAACAGGCGCCCACCTAGAGAATAAGGGAATTCAGTTCAAGTATCGGCAGCAGGCGCCTACCTGGAGAACAAGGGAATTCATTTCAAGTATCGGGAGCAGGCGCCCACGTGGAGAACAAGGGAATTCAGTTCAAGTATCGGCAGCTGTCACCCACCTGGAGAACAAGGGAATTCATTTCAAGTATCGGTTGCAGGCACCCACCTGGAGAACAAGGGATTTCGTTTCGAGATTATTTCAAGTTTCAAGTCAGTAGTAAGCGCCCACCTGGAGAACAAGAGAAGTCATTTTAGAATATAATTAAAATTAGAAGCAGCAGAAGCTCGAGGTAAGAAGGCGAATCAATGGCCCGAGATAACCAATAGAAGTAGTATCAATCCAAAATAAAAGAAAGGAAAAAGAAGTGAATCCAAAATGCAGAAGCAGAAGAAAGATGTCAGCTGCTCAAGACATGACTGAAGTTACGAGCACTGCATGTCCAGTATTGATCTGAAAGAGTTGAAGAAAAACAAACTAGCACCTGCAGCTAGAAGCGTCAAAGCTCAAATCTAAAGTCTGCATGAAGAACCATTCAAGACTCAAGATCAAGCTTCAGAAGACTTATAGATATGAATCTTGTAACTCATAGTTGACAGGCTTAGTTAGTCTTTCTCATTTTTTATTTTGATGTAATAATAGGATCGCAGACCGGAACCTCGTCGGAACGACACCTCAATCGGTTGTCCACCTCGGTATACTCCATCACTATTCCTACTTCTAAACTACATGTGGCCTGATTACTTTATAGCCAAGAATATATAGGCAGCTCAGATACCAGGGTTCGGTCACATTCTCCTTCCTATTAGTTTTTGGTCTCTCTAAATAAGGGTCGGGTCAAAAAACCTCTCTCGTCGTTCTTTGTCGGAAAACTCTTCGTGTTTCCAGTCAAAGAGGGGCAGCTGTAGACGTGTGATTTTTTACCCTCCCCAAGATTTTATATATTTTAGCATCTAAATATTTAATTTAGGCCTAATATCACTATTTCAACTAATTTTGACTCATTTACTTTATTTTGTCACAAAATAAAAATCACAAAAAATAGGTTTGTTTTAATGGTTAGTTTTATTTTAATAGTTATTTCTACTTAAGTAGGGCTAATTAATACTTTGGTAGTATTTTTATCATTGTTTTTTATTTTATAGGCAAGGGTTAATATAGGGTGGATAGATTCTTGGTTATATAAGCCAATTTTAAGCAAATTTGGTCATAAAGGCTCAAGTTTTAAAGCCCAATACCTTAGCCCATCAGATTTTAAAACTTAAAATAAATCCTTCCTTCATATAACCTAAGACCAAGATCCCTAAGATCTAGACCTTTTCAGCCATTTCCATCTAGGATTGAAAACAAAAAAAAACCTAAAAACCTAGAACTAACCTAGAGACCTAAAAAATGATAGCAGCCGCAGAACCTGGGGGGAACACCTGAAGATTCTTCTTCTTTGAAGCAAAAACCAAAGACCCTTAGCTTCTTCCTCTACACACCCTAACCTTCAGCACCTTCACAACACACAGACCCTTTAGCCACCCCATCTCAAAACCGCCAAACCAGCCACATGACAACTCTAACGTCTCTAGCTAGTAGCTCACCATCGCCGCTGGACAGACCACCCCTGAAACCAGCTACCCCAAAACACTAGAAGCCACCGAGCTAGACCTCCTTCGTCTCCATCGCCAGTCATCTCTCCAAGAACAGCATAGCAGCAGTCGTCCTTCTCTACCACCCAGCTCGCCGGAGAACAAACAAAGAGAACGAGAGTGAGAGGGAGAGGACAAGGGTTTTAATCCTAATTTCTCGACTTTCCTTTTCATGATTTCATTTTTTAGTTCATAAAAAAAGAAACAAAAAAAATTTTGTTTGTGCTTTTGTTAAATTTGAAAAAAATGCATTTTAGTTTCTGATTTTTGATCGTCCCTCATGGGGTTGATTTGAATTCTAGGTGGAGTTCTGATTGCCAGTTCGAGGTTTGTCGTGGTCGAATTTGAGTTTGTCGAATTTCAGTTCGTTGGTTTTATTGCTGATTTTCCGTCGCTTAGCATTTTCAAGCTATCAAACAATCATATTTCAGATTTGTTCAAGGTCTATTTCTCCCTTTACTTTATTATTTTGCCTTAGTTTCATGTATCTGTGTTGTTGATCTTTTAGTTAAGTTTTTATTGTTGTTTGTGGTACCTTGATAATGTTTTTGTACGTTCAAGGTTTATTTCTCGCTTTCCTTTACTATTTTTCCTTAGTTTCATATATCTATGTTATTGATATTTTAGTTAAGGTTTCATTATTGTTTGTGATGCTTAGTAGTGTTTGTGTACCTTTTTATTCTGATATTATTTGTTTAGTGGGTTTCCTTTGTTAATTTGTATTCGGGTGGTTTTCAATGATTGAAATGAGTTGTTTTTTATCCTTGACATATTGCTTCGTTGAAGATAAATGTTCGATAATTCAGAATCAAAATTTTGTCGACGAAAAGTTAAGTTAACTTGATTAAGTAATTTGATTGCCATTCTTGTTGTTTTGAATGTGGGGATTGGACATCTAGAATGAAAAATCAAACTTATCATTTTACTTTGCCTGCTCGGACCATTAGGAGCATGTTTAGGCATACTACATTCGGGTAGGCGAACTTTTAAGCGCGTTTTGAATTTACTATCGTGATTTTGTACACGTTCATGTGACATGATTACTGTTTCTAAAATGAATATTCATAGCTTGCTTTAGGCGCGATTTAATATATTATCGTGATTGTGTACATGTTCGCGTGATATAATTGCGATTTTAAAAACAAAATCGGAGCATGCGTTCGCGCAACTTCGACTAAACTTTCTCAATAATAACAAAGCGTTATTAATTGTGGACACGTTCGCGTGACATGATTTTTGACGCACCAAACAAATCGGAACACGTGCGCATGACCTATTTTAAGATATTTCCTTAATTAAAAGAGGTAAATGCACATAGGTTCTAAAATAAGTAATTAGACAATTCGATTAAGCCAAGTATGATCAAAGCGACCGTGCTAAAACCATGGAACCCAGGAATGTCTAACACCTTCTCCCGGATTAACAAAATTCCTTACCTGGATTCCTGTGTTCGCATACCATAATTAAGAGTCAACTTTCCTCGATTCGAGATTTTAAACCGGTGACTTGGGACACCATAAATTATTCCAAGTAGCAACTCTGAATTTGAATAAATAATCCCGTTTCGATTATTCTCACTTTAATTGGAAAAACTCCCTTATATCCCCTTTGGTGTAGAAAAAGGAGGTGTTAAAATAAGTATTCGTCACCTAACATATACGTTGAACCCAATATCTAAACATGTAGCAAATAGGCAAACAAGTCCTAATCCATCAAGTCAAGGTTAACCACGACACTTACCTCACTCCAAAGATCAACTTAAAGCTCAACCACAGATTTGCCTTTCAAACAAGCCTCTGAACCAATAAAATCTAGTAAATTACCAACCAAACGATTCAAAATAAGCCTTAGGAACTACCCTCGATTGCAAAAGATTTAATTTATGTAATTATTGAAAAAGTCAAAAAAGTCAACTCCTAGGCCAACTTGGTCCAAACCCGAAATTCAGACCAAAATCCAATTAGCCATTCACCCCCGAGCCCACTTATGTAATTTATTTTAAAATCCGACCTCATTTGAGGTCTTAATCCCAATTTTACAAAAATCCCTAGTTCTACCCAAACTACCAATTTCCACCATGAAAATACAAGATTTAGGTTGAGGTATTATGAAATGTAATGAAATATTGAAAGACAATAGGTTGCGATCACTTATCAATGGATTGGGGAAGAAGGGCTCTTGGGAAAATCGCATCTAGGTTTTTCTTGTTTTGAAAATTTGAAGAATGAGAGAAAATCCCCTTTTTAGCTATTTGCCCAGTCGCAGATGTTGCATTGTCACAACCCAGAATTCCCTCCTTCGGGATCGTGATAACGCCTAACATTTCCCTTGCTAGGCAAGCCAACGTTAGAGAATTCATAAATCAACTTCAGGCAATTTGACGACAGAAATTAATTAAGCTCAACAGAAGCTAAATAGAATTTGCGGAATATTATAAAACCCAAAGTAACTGAAACATTTAGGATCTGGAGTCACAACTCACGAGCTACTACAATTTACTACAAACAGAGTCTGAAAGATAATACACTGTTATGAAAGAAAAGGAAAAGTAAAATAACAAGTCTAAGAAGAGACTCCAGGGTCTGCGGACACTGCAGATCTACCTTGGTCTCCTGTCGATCAAGTGTAGTTGCTAAACTTGGGGTCAACTCAGGCCACTACCAAAATTTGCACAGAAAGTGTAGAGTGCAGTATCAGTACAACCAAAGCCATGTACTGGTAAGTGCTGAGCCAAACCTCGGCGAAGTAGTGACGAGGCTAGGACGGGCCACATACATAAACCTGTGCAGTTAAATAATATAGAAGCACAATAACAACTAATAGAAGTTAAACAGATATAACGGGAAGGGAAAATAGCTCAGGGGATTATAAGACAAAGAATCACAGCAATAGAGAAATTAAGCAGCTAGTACACCATGAACCAGTAATAACAAATATACATAGCAATGGAAAATGCATGGCATCACCCTTCGTTATTTTACTCTCAACCTCACCAAATAATCAATAGAAACAACACGGTATCACCCTTAGTGCTTTTACTCTCAACCTCACCATATAAATCAAATAAGAATGGCACGACATCATCCTTCGTGCTTTAACTCTCAACCTCACCATATAATTTAAATAAGAATGGCACGACATCACCCTTCGTGCATTAACACTCTCTCTCACCAAAACAAGGAAGAATAATAATAGGGAGATAGAAATGACAATAACATGTCTTACTTCAACAATTGCTTCCACAATACCAACCTCGAACTTGAGTCAATACTCAATTAATACCAAAATCCGTACATATGATAACAACGATCAACATAACAATAAACTAGTCTAAACATGGATAAAATAATCACAGAAAGCTACAATTATATAAATAAGACTAGCATGGTATGACTCAACAACAACGCATAGATACTCGTTATCTCACCAATATGTTGTACTCAACATTCAAACACGTGGCAAATAAGACCTAATCTCTCAAGCCAATGGTAACCACGACACTTACCTCGCTCTGCGAGCCACTCAATGCTTAATTACCGTTTTATCTCTAGTATCCATGTCCGAACCACTCGTATCTAGCCACAATTAACTCAATAACATCAATTATTGATAAATGAATCAACTACAATGCATGAATTTAGATTTCTCAACTTTTCCCGCAAAAGTCAAAAACCGACCTCGGGGCCTCTTGGTGAAAATTTGAACTTTGAACCAAAATCCATTTACACATTCACCCCTGAGCCCGGATATGCAATTGGTTTTGGAATCCGACCTTAAGTTAAGGTCTAAATCCTCAATTTGCAAAAATCTCCAATTCTTCTTTAATCCCTAGTTTTCTACCATGAAAGAACAAAGATTAAGGCTAGGAATTCAATGGGTGTTAGAAATGGAAGAAAATGAGTTAAAGAGTACAAACCTATGATTTGGTGCTGAATTCTCCCTTGAAAATTGCTCCTAGGTCGAGTTCTAATGAAAGAGTTGTGAAATTTTTGAGAAAATCTTGTTCTAGTTTGTTTATAAATAACTGGGAAGGCCTTATTCACGTTCGTCAAGAGCCTGCCGCAATCGCGAAAGGCAGCGGCCCAAAGGCCTATGCGTTCACGAGTAATCCTACGCGTTCGATAAGACTTATCCCCCCTGTCCTTCGCGTTCGCGAGCCAGTGATCGTGTTTGCATAGAATAATGGCTATCCCCTCCCCAGGTCCCTTACACTACGCGTTTACGATATGCTAGTTGCATTCGTCGAAGGGTAAAACCCCCTCTGCTTCGCGTTCGCGACCGGACTTGTGGGTTCACAAAGAACAAAAATACCAAGCTCCAGTTCACTCTTCGCATTCACTAGAGTACCTTCGCTAACACGAAGAAGGAAACCAGAAAGCACTGAAGCTGAAGAAAAAACCAGATTTTCCCAAGTCCTAACCTCCCGTAGCCTATCCGAAACTCACCCGAGCCATCGAGGCTCCAAACCAAACATGCACACAAGTCCTAAAATATTATACAAACTTGCTCGCGTGATCAAATTGCCAAAATAACACCTATAACTACGAATTTAGCACCCAATTGAATGAAATTTTTAAAAAAAGTTTTAAAATCACTATTTTCACAACCGGATGTCCGAATAATGTCAAACCAACTCCGTTCCACACCAAATTTCACAGACAAGTCTTAAATATCATAATCAACCTATGTTGGGCTCCGGAACCAAAATACGGATCCGATACCAACAAGATCAAACATTAACCAAATTCTTAAAACCATTAGATTTTCAGTGTTTTAATTTTCATCAAAAATTGATTTCTCGAGCTAGGGACCTCAGAATTTAATTTCGGGCATACAACCAGGTCCCATATTTCGATACGGACCAACCGGGATTGTCAAAACAGGAGTCTGGGTCCATTTACTCAAAACATTAACCAAAGTCAACTAATTCAACTTTCATTTCATCAACTTTAAACATAAAAGCATTCCGGAAACACGCCCGGACTGCGCACGCAAATCAGGAGGGTAAAAATGATATTTTAAAGGGCCTCAGAACACAAAATCAAGTTCTAAAAAATAAAATGACCTTTTGGCTTATCAAATTCTCCGCCTCTAAAATAACTGTTTGTTTTCGAACGAACATAGAAAAGTACTTGAGCTGGTAAAAAGGTGGGGATATTTGCTCCGCATATTGGACTCGGACTCCCAGGTAGCTGCCTTAACAGGCTGACCTCTCTAATGCACTCGAACTGAAGGGTAACTCTTCGACCTCAATTGACGAACCTGCCGGTCTAAAATGGCTACGGCTCCTCCTCGTAGGTAAAATCCTTGTCCAACTGGACAATGCTGAAATCTAGCATGTGGGATGGATTGACGTGATACTTCCGAAGCATGGACACATGAAACAGTGGATGTACCACTAATAAAGCTAGGTGGAAATGCAAGCTCGTAGGCCACCTCACCAACTCTCTCAAGAATCTCAAAAGGTCCGATATACCTAGGGCTCAACTTGTCCTTCTTCCCAAACCTCATCACACCCTTCATGGGTGAAACCCGGAGCAAAACCCTCTCTCCATCCATGAATGTAACATCACGAATTCTCTGATCGGCATAACTCTTCTGCTTAGACTATGCTGTACGAAGCCAATCCTGAATCATCTTGACCTTCTCCAAGGCATCCCGAACCAAATCAGTACCCAACAATCGAGCCTCCCCCAGCTCAAACCATCCCACTGGCGATCGACACCGCCTTCCATATAATGCCTTATAGGGAGCCATCTGGATGCTCGATTGTTAGTTGTTGTTATTGTAGGCAAAATCTGCAATGGGTAAGAAGTGATCCCACGATCCTCCAAAGTCTATAACACATGCGCGAAGCATATCCTCCAAGATTTGAATAGTACGCTCGGACTATCCGTCCGTCTGAGGATAAAATATTGTGCTCAGCTCAACCCGTGTGCCCAACTCACACTGTACTGCCCTCTAGAAGTGTGAGGTAAATTGTGTACCTCGATCAAAATTGATAGACACGGGCACACCGTGAAGATGAACGATCTCACGGATATAAATCTCTGCCAATCGCTCTGAAGAAAAGGTAACGGCCACATGAATGAAGTGCACTGACTTCGTTAGTCTATCCACAATAACCCAAACTGCATCAAACTTCCTCTGAGTCCGTGGGAGTCCATCAACAAAATCCCTGGTGATACGCTCCCACTTCCACTCAGGAATCTCTATCTTCTGAAGCAAACCACCAGGCTTCTGATGCTCGTACTTTACTTGCTGACAATTTAGACACCGAACTATATATGCAACTATATCATTCTTTATCATCATCCACTAATAATGTTGTCGCAAATACTTATACATCTTGGCAGCGCCCAGATGAATAGAATACCAGGAACTATGGGCCTCCTCTAGAATCAACTCACGAAGCCCATCCACATTAGGCACACAAACACGACCCTGCATCATCAAAACTCCATCATCTCCAACCGTAACCTGCTTGGCATCACCTTGCCCCTAAGGACAAGCAAATGAGGGTCATCATACTTCCGCTCCTTGATGCGCTCAAACAAAAACGACCGAGAGACTATGCAAGCGAAAACACGATTGGGCTTAGAAACATCCAAACTCATGAACTGATTAGCTAAGGCCTAAACATCTAATGTAAGCGGTGTCTTACCGACTGGAATGTATGCAAGGCTTCCCATACCAGCTGACTTTCTACTCAAAGCATCTGCCACCACACTGGCCTTCCCGGGATGATACAAGTTGGTGATATCATAGTCTTTCAATAGCTCCAACCACCTTCTCTGCCCCAAATTGAGATCCTTTTGTTTGAACAAGTACTGTAAGCTCCAATGATCTGTGAAAACCTCGCACAACACGCTGTAAAGATAATGCCTCCAGATCTTCAGCGCATGAAGAATGGCTACCAGCTCTAAGTCATGAACAGGGTAATTCTTCTCGTGAACCTTTAGCTGCCGTGAAGCATATGCAATAACCTTGCCACTCTACATCAATACCACACCAAGTCCAATACGAGATGTGTCATAATATACTGTATAAGGCCCTGAACCTGTGGGCAACACCAACACCGAAGCCATAGTCAAAGCTGTCTTGAGCTTCTGAAAGTTCGCTTCACACTCATCTGACCATCTGAACGGGGCACCCTTCTGGGTTAACCTGGTCAACGGGGCTGCTATATATGAAAACCCCTCCACAAACTGACGGTAATAACCCGCCAATCCCAAGAAACTACGGAACTCTGTGGCAGAAGTAGGCCTAGGCCAATTCTAAATAGCCTCAATTTTCTTAGGATCCACCTAAATACTCTCTGTTGATACAACATGCCCCAAGAAGGCGACTGAGTCCAACCAAAACTCGCATTTTGAAAACATAGCATACAATTGGTTGTCTCTCAGCGTCTGAAGTACGATCCGAAGATGCTGCTCATGCTCCTCTCGGCTGCGAGAGTAGATCAAGATATCATCAATAAACACAATCACAAAAGAATCTAGGTAAGGCTTTCTCACTCGGTTCAACAAATCCATAAATGTTGCTGGGGCATTTGTCAAGCCAAATGACATCACCAGGAGCTCATAATAACCATATCAAGTCTGATAATCTATCTTAGGGACATCGAATGCCCTAATCCTCAACTGATGGTAGCCAGACCTCATATCGATCTTTGAAAACACGTTGTCACCCTGAAGCTGATCAAATAAGTCATCAATCCTTGGCAATTGATACTTGTTCTTAATAGTGACTTGGTTCAACTGCCAAAAATCTACGCACATCCTCATCGATCCACCCTTCTTCTTTAGAAACAATACTCACACACCTCAAGGCGAGACACTAGGTCTAATAAAGCCTCTGGCGGGGCAATGCGGTATAGCGGAATAGAAATGGGCTGAGTGCCCGGAACAAAGTCAATATAAAGTAACTGTCTTGGCGTGACAGTCCAATATAGCATGGTAAGGTAACAAGTCAATCTATCCCCAAAATGACATCAAAATCAACCATATTGAGAAGTAGGAGATCTACACGAGTCTCAAGACCCTAATAATAACCACACACAAATGATAGACACGAACTGCAATAATAGAATCCCCCACCGGTATGGACACATATATAGGGGCACTCAAGAAGTCACGAGGCACAACCAATTATGAAGCAAAATAGGATAACATATACGAATAAATAGAACATGCATCAAATAATACTGAGGCATCCCTACTACAAACTGAAACTGTACCTGTGATAACCGCGTCAGATGACTCAGCCTCAGGCCTAGTAGGAAAAGCATAGTATCGAGGATGGGCCCCACCACTTTGAACTACATCTCAAGGACGGGCTCTGTCTGGTTAGCCTCCACCTCTAGCGGCCTGTCCTCTACCTCTAATGCCTCGACCTTTACCTCTAGTTGTCTGACCCCTACCTCTAGCTGGATGAGCGAGCGGTGAAATACCCAATGCTGGGACCATGGCACGAAAACCCTGATGCTGAGAACTGCTTGATGCTCGAGGACAAAACCTAGAAATGTGCCTCAAATCTCCATAAGTATAATAAGATTTTGGCTACTGTAGCTGATAACCCTAAAAATTCTGGAGCGGAGGTGCACTGTAGGCTAGCTAATCAGAATACTACATATAAGGGCCATGACCACCTGAAGCACCATGAGAAGCCTGGAATGCTGAATGAAACGGCCTAGGAGGATGACCTCTAACAAAAGTACCCCTGCCTCCAGACAAGGCAACATTGAATCCGGTAGAATGACAAGATCTCTTGTCAAATCCCTGACCACTCCCTTGAGCTAGACCATCTCGACTCGCCTAGCAATATTGGTTGCCGCCTGAAAAGCAATCTCACTCCTAGTCTCCTTAGCCATATGCAATCTGATAGGCTGAGCAAGTCCCTCGATATACCTCCTCACCCTCTCTCTTTCTCGGAGAGCAAAAGAATAGCATGAGGGGCCAGATCCACAAACTGAGAGTAGTAATGAGTGATAGTTATAGAACCCCCTGCAGACGCTCAAATTGCCTCTGGTAGTCCTCTCTCTGAGTAATAAGAAGGTACTTATCAAGAAATAGTTGAGAGAACAGGTCTCAAGTAAGAGTTGACAACCCAACTAGCCTGGCCAACATATAATCCCTCTACCATTGTTTGGCAGAACTTGACAACTGAAATACAGCAAAGTCGACCTCATTGGTCTCCACTATCCCCATGTTCTGTAGCACTTCATGACAACTGTACAGATAGTCCTGGGGATCCTCTGAAGATGTACGGCCATAATGAACTGGGAAAAGCTTGGTAAACCTATCCAATCTCCACAAAGTATCAAAGGACATAGTTGATCCATCACCGGTCTGTGCTGCAACACCCGGCGGAACTACCCCAACTGGCTGAGCTACTAGAGTCTGAAATTGGGAAGCCATCTGCTACAGAGTATGAGTAGCGAGAGTCTGGACTCCTCTTTCAGCCCGAGAGATGGATGGTGCCATAGGAAATGTGCCAGTCTAAGCAACACTCTCCATAAGGCCCACTAGACGTACAAAAGCATCCTGAAACACTAGGGTGGCTGCGAACCCCTATGGGACATAAGCTAGTCCGGCAGGAACAGTCTGAGCTGGTACCTCATCATCAAACTCAACCTGAGGCTCTACTACTGATGCTGCTGCTTGAGCTCTTGGCTAAGCCATGCCCCTACCTTGGCTTCGTCCTCGGCCTCGACCTCGGCCCCTCGTAGGAGCTACCACTGAGGACTCTGGCTACTACTCAGCTGAAAACGCGGTACGTGTTCTTGCCATCTACGAAAGAACAAGAGGAAAAGAGTTCTATTAGCATTGAGAGAATAAAACCGCACGACAAAGAAGAATAGAAGTGAAACTGTTCCTAGCTCCATAGCATCTGCAAGATAAGTACAAACGTCTCTGTACCGATCCTTCAGACTCTACTAAGTTTACTCGTGAATTGTGAGACCTGGGCAACCTAGTGCTCTAATACCAACTTGTCACGACCCGGAATTCCCTCCTCCGGGATCGTGATGGTGCCTAATATTTCACTTGCTAGGCAAACCAACATTAGAGAATTCACAAATCAACTTCAGCCAATTAAACAACAGAAATTAATTAAGCTAAACAAAATTTGCAGAATATTATAAAACCCAAAGTAACTGAAACATTTAGGATCTGGAGTCACAACTCACAAGCTACTATGATTTACTACAAACAGAGTCTGGAAGATAATACACTATTCTGAAAGAAAAGGAATAGTAAAATAACAAGTCTAAGAAGAGACTCCAAGGTTTGCGGAAACCAACAGAACTACCTTGGTTTCCTGCCGATCAAGTCCAGCTGCTAAGCTCGGGGTCAACTCAGGCTAGTACCAAAATCTACATAAAAAGTACAGAGTGCAGTACTAGTACAACCGAACCCATATACTGGTAAGTACCGAGCCTAACCTCAACGAAATAGTGACGAGGCTAGGACGGGACACAAACATAAACTTATGTTGTTAAACAATATACGAGCACAATAACAACTAATAGAAGCTATATAAATAATAATGGGAGGGGAAACAAGATGAGGGGATTACAAGACAAATAATCACAGTAGTAGAGAAATTAAGAAGCTAGTACACCATGAACCAGTAATAACAAGTAAACACAACAATGGAAAATGCACGACATCACCCTTCGTGCTTTTAGTCTCAACCTCACCAAATAATCAATAGAAATGTCATGGCATCACCCTTCGTGCTTTTACTCTCAACCTCACCATACAAATCAAATAAGAATGGCATGATATCACCCCTTCGTGCTTTTACTCTCAACCTCACCATATAAATCAAATAAGAATGGCACGACATCACCCTTCATGCTTTTACTCTCAACTTCACTATATAAATTAAATAAGAATGTCACGGCATCACCCTTTGTGCATTAACACTCTCCCACACCAAAATAAGGAACAATAATAATAGGGAGATAGAAATGGCAACAACAAGTCTTACTTCAATAATTGCTTCCACAATATCAACCTCGAACTTGAGTCAATACTCAATCAATATCGAAATTTGTACTATGATAAGAACGATAAACATAACAATAAACTAGTCTAAACATGGATAAAATAATCATGGAAAGCTACAATTTTATGAATAAGACTTACTAGAATGCTATGACTCAACAACAACGCATAGATACTCGTCACCACACCTATACGTTGTACTCAACATTCAAACACGTGGCAAATAGGAAAATAAGACCTAATCCCTCAAGCCATGGTTAACCACGACAGTTACCTCGCTCTGCGGGCCACTCAATACTCAATTACCGCTTTTCCTCTAGTATCCACCTCCGAACCACTTATATCTAGCCACAATTAACTCAATAACATCAATTATTGCCAAAGAAATCAACTACAATGCATGAATTTAGATTTCTCAACTTTATCCCCAAAAATTTAAAAATTGACCCTAGGCGTGCTTGGTCAAAATCCAAGGTTTGGACCAAAATCTATTTACTCATTCACCCTCAAGCCCGAATATACAATTGGTTTTGGAATCCGACCTCAAATCAAGGTCTAAATCCCCAATTTGCAAAAATCCCCAATTCTTCCTAAATCCCTAGTTTTTTACCATGAAAGAACAAAAAATAATGCAAGGAATTCAATGGGTGATGTCAGAAATGGAATAAAATGAGTTAAATAGTACAAACATATGATTTGGTATTGAATTCCCCCTTCAAAATCGCTCCTAGGTCGAGATCTAATAAAAGAGTTGTGAAATTTTTGAGAAAATCCCGTTCTGGTCTATTTTTAAATCACTCGGCAGGCCTTCTTCGCATTTGCGAAAGGCCTGCCGCGATCGCAAAAGGCAGCAGCCCAAAGGCCTATGCGTTCGCGAGTCCTCCTACGTGTTCGCGAAGGCTGCTCCCCCCTGGCCTTCGCGTTCGCGAGCCAGTGCTCACGTTCACGTAGAAGAACGGTTGTCCCATCCCCCAGGACCCTTATGCTATACGTTCGCGAGATGTCGGTCGCATTCGCGAAGGGTAAGACCCCCACTGCTTCGTGTTTGCGACCGGGCTTACGTGTTTGTGAAGGGTATTCTCGCGAACGCGAAGAAGGAAACCAGAAAGCACTGAAGCTGAAGAAAAACCAGATTTTTCTAAGTCCAAACCTCCCGTAGCCTATCTGAAACTCACCCGAGCCCTCAAGGCTCCGAACCAAACATGCACACAAATCCTAAAATATCGTACGAACTTGCTCGTGCGATAAAATCACCAAAATAACACCTATAACTACAAATTTAGCACCAAATTGAATGAAGTTTTTAAGAAAGTTTTAAAATCTCTATTTTCACAAACCAATTTCGTTCCTCACCAAATTTTACAGACAAGTCTTAAATATCATAATGAACCTGTGTCGGGCTCCGAAACCAAAATACGGACTCGATACCAATAAGATCAAACATTAACCAAATTCTTAAAACCATTAGATTTTCAATCTTTTAATTTTCATCAAAAATTCATTTCTCGAGCTAGGGACCTCAGAATTCGATTCTGGGCATATGCCCAGGTCCCATATTTCGATACGGACCCACCGAAACTATCAAAACATGAGTCCAGGTCCGTTTGCTCAAAACATTGACCGAAGTACTCTAATTTTAGAAATACGTCCGGACTGCGCATACAAATCGAGGAGGGTAAAATGAGATTTTAAAGGTCTCGGAACACAGAATCGAGTTCTAAAATATAAGATAATTTTTTGGCTCATCAAACGCATTTGCAAACTGGAGTTCGCAAATGTGAACCCTACAAATGTGAAAAACAGTCGCAATTACGAAGTCTTCCCATTTCTCCTGTCATCGCAATTGCTATGAATAGTTCACGATTGTGAACAATGTACCCTCTGCAAATGCGACCAAAATGATCGCAAATGCGAATAAGCTCTCCCGAGGTGCACTTCGCAAATGCGATCACAGCAGGCTTGGCAACTTTTCGCAAATGCAAACTCAGACCTCGCAATTGCGAGATCTGAGGCATGCACCAGAAACAATTGCACTAGCTATTTTTCCTAAGCCCAAAACTCACTCTGTAGCCCATCCGAAACTCACCCGAGCCCTTGGGGCTCTAAACCAAACATGCAAACAAGTCCAAAAATATCATACGAACTTGCTAGAGCGATCAAATCGCCAAAATAACACCTAGAACTATGAATCAGACACCAAATCAATTGAAATTTTCAAGAAAACACATAAACTTCTATTTTAACAATCGGACGTCCGAATCACGTCAACCCAACTCCATTTCTTATCAAATTTGACAGACAAGTCATGAATATAGTAATGAACCTATATCGGGTTCTAAAACCAAAATACGTATCTGATATCAAAAAGTCAAACATTGGTCAAACTTTTAGATTCATTAAGCCCTCAAACTTTAATTTTCAACAAAATATAATAACTCGAGCTAGAGACCTCCGAATTTGATTCCGAGCATACATCCAAGTCCCAAATCATGATGCGGACCCACCGAGACTGTCAAAATACATATCTGGGTCCGTTTGCTCAAAACGTTGCCGAAGTCAACCCAAATTGATTTTAAAGGCAAAATTTCATAGTTAATCAATTTTTAACATAAAAACTTTTCGAAAAAATACCCGGACTGCACATGCAAATCGAGAAAGATAAAATGAGGTATTTGAAGCTTTAAAACACAGAATTAGGTTTTAAAACTTTAAATGACATATCGGGTCATCACAAAATATATCTTATATATTAATATACAAAAAATATACGTCTATCAGCTATTATTTTTGTAGGCGGTTATTCAATGTAGATTTCCCAAATATTTTGGTGGATGCCTATACAAACTAGATTTCCTAAATAATCCAGAGTAGGTAGATATGTACACCCCTGCCCTAAACTAACATCTACTTAGCTAACAAAAAGGTTTTCCTTATCATATGTTTTGCTTGGCATTTTGCATCTGTCCATGTACGTGGAAGTAAGGATCCTCAGTCCCTCTTGGTCGCCACTGAAATGAGAGAAGGAAACCTCAGGCCTATTAGTGGAAAATTTTCCTAGATAGTTTGCCACCTGATTTGCAATGCATAATATTGACATTAGCCAGCTAGTTCAACATTTGTAAAGTTTCATCAATGATCTTAAAATCTTATAATCGTTTGTTTTTTTATCCTTCAGCTTACTGGTCATAATAACTATAAGAGAGTCTAGTTCTATAGTAAAATTTGTGTGTCTATTATGGATACACCAACTGTCATGCTTCAAAATTGGGTGGGACGTGACGGCGCTTAATCTATCTTATCTATCGAGTATGTTTTGTTCTATCTAAGGATGCATGTTGATAATATTATTTAAGCCAACCAAATATGAATACTTCTTATATTAAAACCATATGAAATTAGCTAATGAAAGTTTAGCAAAAGAATATCTAAAAATTTAAACCAACCTACGACAGTCATGAGCCTATCTTCGAAGTATTCCCCTGAAATAATAATAATAATAATAATAATAATAATAATAATAATAATAATAATAATAATTGTAGAAAATCACAAGATTGAGAAGGAATTGTATTGAAGAATCGTGTGTTTTTTCACATTTATTATAAAGCCATAAGTGACTGAATTTATACAAGTCACAAAATAACTAAAAACTAGGCTAAGTATGCTAAGTGATAACTACTATAAATGACTAAGTGGTCTACTACATGTATGAGTATTGCATTAAATTAAGTACAAATTCTACAATGCAATCTAACTATCCTTATCTTATTCAAGCTTATCCTTATTATGATCAACTTCTTCAACACTTCCCCTCAAGCTAGTGAAAGGTGCAGTCACCACTCCTAGCTTGCTTCGACCACCTGCAAACCGGCTTAGTCAATACATTAGTATGAATGTCAGCTAGCTGGTCTTTTGATATAACAAACCTTGTGACAAGCTGACCACTAGCAACCTTTTCTCTAACAAAATGATAGTCCATCTCAACATGCTTTGTTCTGGCATGCATTACTGGATTGACTGTCATATATAGTGCACTCAAGTTATCACAGAATAATGTTGGTGCAGTTTTTAAACGAACCCCAATGTTATTGAGAATGTAGGTTATCTATGTCATTTCAGTTGTTGTCGAGGCTAGTGCTCTATACTCAGCTTCTGCACTAGACCTTGCCACTATTTTTTGCTTTTTGGATGTCCAAGATATGCAGTTAGCTCCTAGGTAGACATTGTAGCCTGTAGTTGATCTCCTAGTCATAGGGCGCCCTCCCCAGTCTGCATCAGAGAAACCATATAACTTGAATGGTGACTGAGACAAGATTCTTATACCATACTCAGTTGTGCCCTTCACAAACCTATGGATCCTTTTTACAGCTTGGTAATGAGTGTTTTTTGGACTTTGCATGAATTGACTTGCTAAATTCACCGCATGAGCTATGACTGTCCTTGTGAGAGTCAAATATTGAAGACTGCTAACAATACTTTCATATAGTGAAGCATCAACTGGATCATCCACAACTTCTTGTAGACCATGCTTCTGGGCTAGAGGTGTGCTCATTGGCTTAGCAAGTGCCATGCTAGTCTTTGTAAGAAATCCTGCAACATACTTACTCTGATTCAGATGAATGCCTCCATTAAAGTAGGTGACCTCAATCCCTAAGAAGAAGTGCAATGGGCCAAGGTCCTTCATAGCAAACTCCTTACCTAGTTCATCAATGATTTCTTAAATTAGTGCGTTGTGTGATCCCCAGTGACAATTATATCATTAACTTATAGAAGGAACAGGACTGTGCCTTTTTTACAATGCATCATAAAGAGTGAGGAGTCTGCCTTACTGCACTTAAACCCAAGGTGGAGCAAGTGTAAATTGAACTTGTCAAACCAGGCTCTAGGTGCCTTCTTAAGGCCATACAGTGCTTTCTTTAAAAGGCACACACTGTTAGGCTGTTTGGGATCTTTAAAACCTAGCGGCTAACTCATGTACACCTCTTCATGTAGATGTCCTTGCAGAAATGCATTCTTTACATCTAGTTGCCTAATACAATAGTGGAGACTCACAACTACTGAAAGAACTACTCTTATAGTGGTTGCTTTAACATCTGGACTGAAAGTTTCTTCAAAGTCTACTCCTTTAAGATTTGAATTCCCTTTGGCAAGTAGTCTTTCCTTGTACCTGTCAATGGATCCATTAGCCTTTAAATTGGTTTTAAACACCCACCTGGTGCCAACTATATTCATACCAGGTGCCTTAAGTACCGGTATCCAGGTCTTGTTTTGGTGAAGTGCAGTTATCTCCTCTTGCATAATTGCAAGCTATTCTAGTAAGTTAAGTGTCTCATTTAAAGTCTGTGGCTCCTTAGCTACTATTAGACACATGTGTCTCACTGGCATGTATTTTGATTTCCATCATGTGACCAAATGATGGTTTTGTGCATTTGATGTGTGCTCTGCTAGTTCTGCATCATCAGTTGGTGTAGCTTGTATTGGTATAGCTTGTGTATCTTGATTAGGTTCAGTATTGAACCAATGAGACAAGTCAACTACAAGTTGAATTCCTTTTGGATTATAAACTGAAAATACATTAGAGTCAGAATGTGCACTGTCTTGAGATGAGTTGTTTGGTTCTTCACTCTCAGCAGTCATGCGAGCATCTGTTCCTGTAGCAATTGTTTCTAAAGGAGATTTAGCAGGCTCAACATTGTGATTAGTTGTAGGCTCGACAGTAGATTCAGTATTGTGATCAGTTGTAGGTGTAGGCTTAGAAGTCTCATTAGGAGCATCAGAGAGCATCAACTGGAGACTCAAGGGTGAACTGATCACTAGGTAATGGTGCATTCATGTCATTTGTTGGGTGATCACCTACACCAATTAATGGTGATCCATTCAACACTTCCCCTAAATTAGAAGAGTGCACATCTGGGCTTGAGGTATACCATTGGAGAAAAACTCATAGAAGGTAGCAATATGAGTAGAATCACTTGAACTGTCTAGTGGTGCATCTGGTTACACATAAGACAATGTGTTCTTATCAAAGGCCACATGTCTTACGACATACACCCTCCTTGTAGGTGGTTAATAGCACATGTAGCCTTTGTGAAGGTTACTATATCCAATAAACATACAAGAATAAGTCTTTGGAGAGAATTTTATTTTTCCTTTCAAGTAAGGAAAACACCTGCATCCAAAGACCTTTAGAGGGTATTTGGATTGGCTTTTAACCTAGTCAAAACAACTTTTAAGCTCTTTTTAATTTTTTTCAGTGTTTAGCAAAGTCAAAAAGTGCTTAAAATAACTAAAAAACTGCTTAAAACAAGCCAAAAGCAATAAGCTGGGAAACACCAACTTATTGATTTTTGGCTTAAAAGCTATTTCTACTGAAAAGTCACTTTTTAAGTCAATCCAAACGGGCTCTTAGACTATTATAATCCGGATGCTCTCCGATAGCTTAAAGAATGGAATTACCATTTGTAAAATTGATGAAGGCATTCTGTTAATTAAGAATACAACTGCCAAGAAGGCTTTACCCAAAGAAACTGTGGCAACTTTGCATGAATCATCACAGCCAGACCAGTTTCTACTACATATCTGTGTTTGCTCTCAAAGAATCCATTCTGTTCAGGTGTGTGAGGGAATTATATATGTCTAACAATATTACAATTATCAATATGCTCAACAAATGCAGTGTTATTAAATTCACCACCTCCATCACACTGAAAAATCTTAATAGTCTTTATGAATTGTTTCTCGACCATCTTTTGAAACTTAAAAAAAATATCATAGAATTCAGATTTCTTTCTTAGTGGATAGAGCCAGGTATATCTTGTACAGTCATCAACAAACACTACATAGTATTTCATGTGCTGAGATGATTCAACAGGTGCTGGACCCTAAAGATCACAATGAATTTTAAACAAAGGCTTTTTTTCAATATTATTTCTCAATTCAAATGGAAGCTTACATCCTTTTCCAAACTGACAACTAACACAAATAGTAGGAACTTTATTCCAGTACTTGACATCAATACACTTGCTACTAATAAGAATTTTTAATGACTTTAAGCTAGGATGACCTAATCTAGCATGCCAAAAATTGTTTGTATTCTTCCATTCTTTTGATGCAGATAAGGCATAAAAGTTATTGTCCTCCAGTGCATATAAATCATTCTTCTTAGATCCTTTGGCCAGAAGTCTCCCTGAGCTTTTGTCCTTTACAACAAAATCAGATTTATCAAACTCAAGTATACATGAATTGTCCTTAGCAAGCTTACTAACTGACAATAGTTTCTTCTTAATCTTAGGAACAACAAGGATTTCCTTTGCTTTAAGTCCAGATTTTGTTGTATTGCCAATATGTGTGATGTCAAGTTTAGAGCCATCCTCAACTATTATCTTATCAAAACCATTATAAGGTTGAAGGCTTGATAGATTACCTGTTGAATTGGTTATGTGACTTTTTGCACCAAAGTCAACATACATAACTTCATCTTCAGCCTGTGTATTTTGTAGATTAACAGAAGAAAAGGCCTGTGGCAGATCCTCTATAGCTTGGTAGGAGTAGTCCCACATATAGAAACATTTTAAGATTGTGTGCTTGTTTCTTCCATATATTTGGAAATTTTCCTTGCCCTGCTGCTGACTTGAATTTACAGTGTTCTGAGTAGCTTGATTAATCTGATTGCTACCTTGTCCTGGAGGTTTGAAACCTCTTCCTCTTGAGGAGAAGTTTGAGTTTTCTCTTCTGTTAGAGTAACCTCTACGACCTCTTCCTCTTTAAGCAAAAAATGTCATATTGTAGCCTTGTTGAGCCACTTCATCTTCATTTTCTCTCATGTCAAATCCTCTAAGAGCATTGAAAAACTGGTTCAGGGTAGGATATGGAGCCTTTCCTAGCATGACAGTCCTAAAGGTTTTGTACTTTGGATCAAGTCCTCTAGTGAAATTGATTACTTTGTTGTCTTCATCAACAAGCTTGTGTATGGCTAAAAGACCATTACATATGCCTTTGAACTCCTTCAAATATTCATCAAGCTTTTTGGTTCCTAGCTTGATGTTCTACAATTGTTGCTTAAGCTAAAGTTCCTTATCCTTGGTTGCATGCAGGTATGCTTCCTCCAGACATTCCGACATTTCCTTGGCAGTTGAACATCTCACAACGAGGTACATGCTTTCCTCAGTCATTATATCATAGATCCAACTCCTCAGGAGCATATCTTTTTCCTCCTAGTCAGTGTTGTCATCACCTTTATCGATAGTCTTGTCAACACCAGCAGAAGTAGATGAACTGCTTGTGTCTGGCTTAACTTCCTTGATCAGGTTTGTCACCTTCATTACCTGAATCAACTGGAGTATTTGTGTCCTCTAGATCAAATAATTCGATGGTTTCAACTTAACTGGGCAAGAGGCAATCAGATGGTGCAGGGAAGTAGGTGATAAACACAAAGATGTTGAGGGCGTTGTTATGGCTATGTTTGATCGTGTGGATAGTGTGGCTTCAGTAAGCTTTGATACCATATAGAAAATCACAAGATTAAGAAGGTGTTTTATTGAAGAATCGTGTGTTTTCACATGTATTACAAAGCCATGAATGACTGAATTTATACAAGTCATAAAACAACTAAAAACTAGGATAAGTATGCTAAGTGATAACTACTACAAATGACTTAGAGTTCTACTACATGTATGACTATTACATTGAGTTAAATGCAAACTTTACAATACAATCTCACTATCCTTATCTTGTTCAAGCTTATCCTTATCATGATCAACTTCTTCAACAATAATATGTTAAAATAACTAAAAAGTTGAAGATAATCAACTATCGTTGGGAGGATCAATAGAGTCTATCTACTGGATCTACGGGAAGTCTAAAGCTGAAATCTAGCCACGAGCTTCCTCACTTGCATACTCAACACCTGCCGCATGATATTGTAGGCTCAAACAGGCTAAGTACCTCCAAGGATACTCACTAAGCCTTATTTATCATTCCCTAAGCGGAGGACAAGATTATTTTGGACTAAAAAATTATAATAAGAATTCAACAAATATAAATTAAGCAATTAAGTAAATTAAAACTGAATTCTAAAAGTTAAACTGATAAAAGCAATCTTAGTTAAGTTTTGATAATTAAATTAGATGAGTTTCTTATTTTAAATTTTTTATCTAACAAGCAATGTCGCTTGCGAGTGAGAGGATAGATGTCTCATTCCCTGGCCCTGTCGACTTTTACACTCAGTCAGGTTAACCATATTTTTCCTTTCTAAATCTGAACGTAGAGCATCTACTAGTGTGGGGTAGCTAGCTCTGGCCACCGTAGGGAGGTTGGCTACTTCTCTCTTGCCATATGTGATCACATATATCTAATTTGAGTTGAATCTTAATAATTGCAAATAATAGCATAACAACAATCAAATCAATTAGGAGATTCAATTACATTTGAAATTCTGAGCTAACTAAGTTACCAAGTAAGACAATTTAACTTTTGCATCAACTCTGTATCATAAATTTTGTATCATGAGCAATGATAGATTATTACCATTTAAGCAACCCAGGGAGTTTCAAACAATCAAGGTGTTTTTTTGTTAAGCAATTTAATTTCTTATTAAGCATGTCTTGCCAGGCCCTTGACATAAGAAAATTATAAACTCAACGTACCTCAATCGACTATCAGGAACTTATCAATGAGTTCGTGTAGTTAAACCCTTTGAGAATCTACAATAAGGGGTTAAAACCATTAGCCCACCATTAACTTTAACCTAAATTTATCAAATTAGATTTTACTTGGCCCTAACATCATAACTAGGTTTTTACCCATGAACTCTATCATTCCAGCCATTGAAACATCGTAATACGTTGTAAACTTTCTAATCTCGATAATCAAGAGCAAAGAAATTACCTTAGATGTTGCTCTTAGAAACCCTAGATCTTGGGTTCTTGAAAAGTCCTTCAATTTCTTGTTGAAAATCTAGCATTTTAGAAATTTTAAGTGTTAAACAATATTTACCTAGAAATTTCTAACTAGAATTCATGGTAGGGATTGTACCTTGGGTGGATTGGGGAAGACCTAGGCCATTCTTCCTCTCAAAAACCTCTCAAAAATATTGTATAAATAAGGGAAATTCTCTCTCCCTGAAGTGGTTTTTATATCTGATGAAATTATGCCAGGGTTATTGTGCGAGGCACAGCCAGATCACCAGGTAAAATGTGAAATTTTTTCTAGATGTATTGCGAGGCACAGCCGAGGCACAAGAACTCCAAAAAATTTCTTTTTCTGTGGTGCTATGCTTATGCAACCCACAAGCCCTGGTTCAATAATCTAGGACCACTACAACATTTTAGGTCTTTAACCGCCCCTGAAAAGTATGGCCTAAACTGCCAAAAAGTGTGGTATTTAATCAAAGGCCATGCTTTTCAACTTTAGACAACGCTTTTCCGGGGGTGGCCTAAACGAGCGTAACCTTTTCCCTAAGGCCACGCTTTACGAGTGTTGCTTTAGAAGTCACTCTTCAAAAGTGTGGCCTATACAATATATAAGCCACACTTGTACATACCCCTTGCAGCAATACTTTTAACTCCTACAACAACACTTTAAAGTGTGGCCTTTGGTACCTTATAGGCCACACTTTTCATGCGTGCCATCTGAAGGAACCCTTGTAAATTACTTTTCATATAAAATTAATTTTTTAAAATATATTTGGTAATCATATTTATTACCAAACATATATAATATTATCATATATTTTGTGATTATTTTTAAAGTATAAATATCTCAAGCACTGTATCAAGTAACAAATAACCAAAAAACGATTCATGTGTACACTTGCTATGAACTTCCCTATATATATATATATATTGTAACGACCCGGCCAGTCATCTCATGAGTTATCATTCCATTTCCCCCATTTATGCTTCTTATTGCTTTATTTATCGGTTCTATATGTGATCGGGTTGGTTGGCTCCCGTTCGGAAAGGATTTGATAAGGTTTGAGATACTTAGTGTCTTTTGAGGAAGCTTAAATTGGAAAAGTAAACATGGATGTTGTCTTATATGTTAGAGCACTCGGATGTGAGTTTCGATGGTTGAAATAGCTTCGGGAGGTGATTTGGGACTTAGGAGCACAATCGGAATGACTTTTGCAGGTTCGGAGTAGATTTAGGCTTGAATTGGCGAAATCGGATTTTTGGCGGTTTCCGGTTGATAGGTGAAATTTTGATATACAGGTCGAAATGGAATTTCGAGAGTTGTAGTAGTTTCGCTGTGTCATTTGGGATGTGTGTGCAAAATTTCAGGTCTTTGGACATGGTTTGGTTGGGTTTTTAATCAAAAGCGTAATTCAGAAGATTTTGGAATTTTTAGGCTTGAATCCAAGGCGAATTTGGTGTTTTGATGTTGTTTTGAGCGTTCTGAAGGCTGGAACAAGTTTGAATGAGGTTATGGGATATGTTGGCATGCTTGGTTGAGGTCCCAGGGGCCTCGGCTGAGTTGCGGGTGGTCAATCGAACCATTCCATGAAGTTTGGAATTGCAAAAATTGCTGATCAGTGTTGCAAAAGAAATGGACTTCGCGTTCGTGAATAGGCCCTTGTGTTCGCGAAAGGTCAGTTGGTGAAGGCTGGAATTTAACCCTTCGCATTCGCGAGGAAGGCTCCACATTCACGAAGGGCTGAGTGTTTGTGCATCACGTTCGCGGGGTGGTGTCGTGTTCTTATAGAAGAAAATGGGTAGCTGAGCTTCAGGGGATTTCATTCATCGCGTTCGCGAGAGAGGTAACACGATCACAAAGGGTTAGTCTAAGGAATTATTGCGTTCAAGATGGGCAGGTCGCGATCGTGAAAAGGAAATTCTGGTAAAATTTATTTGTGCTTCTCGAACGCGAGGCTTTGACCGTGTTTACGAATAAGGATTTCAATCCTGGGCAGAAGGTCTAAATAGTCATCTTGTCCACAATTTTAGGGTTTATTTCCTCCATTGTTGAGCGTTTTTGGAGTTTTTTGAAGAGGATTGAAGAGGGATTCAAGGGGAATCACATGGAGGTAAGATTCATGGACTTTAAACTCGATTCTAAAGTGAAATATACCTAATTAATCATGGAATTTAAGCCTAAAATTGAAGAACTAGAGCTTGAAATTGGAGACCTAGAATTTGGGATTTGAGGGGTCATCTGTTGATGGATTTTGATGCTTTAGGTATGAATGAACTCGAGGAGTGATAAGGAATCCATTGATGTGAATTTTATCGGAATCCGAGGCGTGGGCTTGGGGGTCAGGTTTTTGTAATTTCGGGATTTGTGATGTAAATTGATTATTTTCGCTTGGGCCTCGTTCCCTTAGAATATTTTGACACCATAGTTCTGATTTTTGTATAGATTCGATGCGAGTGGAGGCCGACTCTAGGGGAAAAGGCGTCATGGGCTAGAGTTTTGACTGGATTGAGGTGAGTAATGATTGTCAATGATGTTCTGAGGGTAGGAAATCCCAGATTGCACATCGTTGTGCTATATCGAGGTGACACACACGCTTGATGACGAGCGTGGGGTCGTGCACTGTCAGGGATTGTGACTTAGTCCATCCCGAATGACTATTTTACCGCGTATTTGACTGAAATCTATTTGCTATCATCATGTTTTGAATTGAATGCAATATTTGGGCCTCGTGCTAACTATTTGAATCCTTCGGGGATTTTTATTGATATTTCCTCACTATTTTGACTTTATACTTGAACTCAGTCATGTTATATTTCATTGTTTTCATACTCAGCCATGATTACTATGTTTTAACACCTAAATGATCTTTTAAATTATAATTGGGCTGAGAATCATCTTTTACTACTGCCGAATGGCTTGTGAGGATTTTTTACTAAGTAAGGTCGAGGTCCTATATTGTGAGGAAACACTAATCATGATTATGAGGCCGAGGGCCTAAGATATGTATGCCACGAGGTGACTTGTTGATATGGGGCAGAGAGCCTAGTGAGGATGCCACAAGATGGCTTGATATTGCGCTTGGGCCGTAAGTGGCCCCTCTAGGAGTCTGCACACCCCAGTGAGCGCGGGTACCCATTGTGATGTGAGATTTAGCCTGAGGGGCTAGTATTGTTCTAATATATTGTCTGAGGGGCGGATTTGTTGATATTGTGCCCAAGGGGCGAACCTTTATGTGTTTATATTTCTTAATTGCCTGTCATTTACCTGCTTAATTGTTGAAAAGTCTTTTCAAGAAGTTTAAGTTGAATTAAAATGACTTTCACATATCTTTACCTTACGTGATTTCCTGCTTTAAGCTTTTATTTATGATTATTACTCACTGAGTTGGAGTACTCACTTTACTCCCTGCACCCCGTGTGCATATTCAGGCGCATCTGGTCCCGCTCCCGAGTGTTGATCTTTCAAGCTCAGGCGGATCCGAAGATTCTCTAGGTAGCTGCCGGCGTTCGTAGCCCAGGGCTTCTTCTCTATCTTATTTCTCCTTGTTTTATTTTTGTATTGAACTCTGTAGACTTTTATTGATTATTCTAATATTTTAGATGCTCATGACTAGTGACACCCTGGTATCGGGATGTGTTGGGTTGTATTCTATATAATGTTCTGTATTGTCATTATTCACCTTTGGATTATTTATAATGTTTTAGACTTGAATCTTATTGTTTAACTTCTTAAAAATTGAAATGGGAAGTGTTGGCTGACCTTCTCTTCACGAGACGCGCCATCATGACCGGGTCCGGGTTTAGGGTCGTGACAAGTTGGTATTAGAGCCTAGGTTACATAGGACTCATGAGTCATGAGCAGGTTTAGAAGAGTCTCGCGGATCGATACAGAGATGTTTGTATTTATCCTCGAGAGGCTGCAGAACCTTTAGAAAAAACTACATATTCTTGAAATTCTTGTCGTGCGAATTTGTTGATCCAAGTACTAAACTTTTGTTATTCTATTCTCACAGATGGTGAGGACACGCGCTACTGGTCAGGATGAATAACCACCAGTACCACCAGCTATGGCCACTAGAGGCCGAGGATGCGGTCGTGGTCGCGGTAGGGGAAGAGGTATGGCCCGTACAGCAGCTAGGGCAACACCTGCAGATCCACTAGCCGCCCCAGTTCAGGATCAGGTCCCAGTTATGGACACTCTAGCAGCACCAGCTCAGGCACCAGTTGCACCCATTGTGATTCCGGGTCTTCAGGAGTCCTTGGCTCAAATTCTATCAGTTTGCACTGGCCTAGCTCAGCAGTCTCATCTACTATAGCCGCAACTACTTCTCAGGCCGGGGAAGGCAATCAGACTCCCACTGCTCGCACACCTGAGCAGGTCGTGCATGGACTTCAGACACCGGGGACATATCCAGCCCAGCCGGTTGCAGCTGCTCAGGACTATGTAGTTTTTGCTATGCTAGAGGATGAGCAGAGTAGGTTGGAGAGGTTTGGTAGACTTCAGCCTCCGACTTTCAGTGGTGCAGAGCACGAGGATGACCAAGGTTTCTTGGATGCATGTTAGCAAATGCTTCGCACAGCGGGTATTCTAGAGACCATCGGGGTCGCTTTCATTACTTATCAATTTTCTAGAGCTGCTTTCACTTGGCGGGAGGATTTTGAGAGGTGTTGGCCTGTTGGTACAACACCCCTTATTTGGCATCAGTTCTCCGTTCTCTTTTTGGAGAAGTATGTGTTGCTGTCTTGCAGAGAGGAGTTGCGCAGGCAGTTTGAGTGATTGCGTCAGGGAGAGATGACCATGTTATAGTATGAGTTAAGGTTCACTGAGTTAGCTTGTCATGCTATTTGGTTGGTTCAGACAGATAGAGAGAGGATTAGGAGGTTTGTTGATGTCCTCACTTATTAGCTTCGTATTCTTATGACTAGGGAGAGGGTGACTGGTGCAACTTTTGAGGAGGTGGTAGATATTGCTCGTGAGATTGAGTCAGTTCATCGCCAGGAGCGAGAGGAGAGGGAGCCAAGAGGCCTTGAGGATCTGGTAGCTATAGTGGTGCTCCTTCGAGAGGTCAGTTTCAGTACGACAGAGGCCGTCTATTCAGGCATGCTTAGCCAGCACGCCCAGGTTATCATAGGGCGTCATCGGGTCATGGTTCTCACAGTTCCCATCAGGGACAGTCATCACTCAATGCCCTTCCATCTCAGAGTTTGTCTTATGCTACATTAGTTCAGAGTTCTTCTATGCCAGGTTCATCTGCTAGTCACTCCGGTGCGAGGGGTTCCCTTCAGTCCCCTTCTCTAGCACCTGGGAGTTGTTACGAGTATGGAGAGATGGGTCATATGTGGAGGCAGTGCCCTCATCATCTTGCGAGTTCATCGCAGCAGAGGGGTCAGTCATCGGCTCCAGCGCTAGTTACTTCATCACCACCCGCCTAGCCAGCTAGGGTTGGAGGTCTGTTAGCTAGGGGTCTCCCCAGAAGGAGAGGTCGATCAGGTGGCGGTCAGGCCCGTTTCTATGCACTTCCAGCTAGACCTGATACTATTACTTCCAATGTTGTTATTACAGGTATTGTTTCAATCTGCCATAGAGATGCCTCTGTATTATTTGATCCCGGTTCCACCTTTATTTATGTGTCATCATACTTTGCTCGTTATTTGGGTAATGCCCTATGAGTCTCTTGCTTCACCTGTTCATGTATCTACTCCGGTGGGAGATACTGTTATTGTAGACCATGAGTATCGGTCGTGTGTGGTGACAATTGGGGGTCTGGATACCCGATTGGATCTTTTATTATTGTGTAAGGTGGATTTTGATGTCATTTTGGGCATGGATTGGTTATCTCCGTGTTGTTCAATTCTGGACTGTCATGCCAAGACAATCATATTGGCTATACTGGGTGTGCTACGGATTGAGTGGCAAGGTGTGACTGATTATGGTCCCAGTAGAGTGATCTCATTCTTGAAGGCCCAGCATATGGTCGGGAAGGGTTGTCTTTCATATCTAGCCTTTGTGAGGGAGGTCAGTGCTGAGACTCCCAGTATTGATTCTATTCCAGTTGTGAGGGACTTTCCCGATGTGTTTCCTGCAGACCTGCCGGGCATGCCACCGAATAGGGATATTTATTTTGGTATTGACTTGGTTCTGGGCACTCAGCCCATTTTTATCCCGTCGTATCGTATAGCACCAGCGGAGTTGAAGGAATTAAAGGAGCAGCTTCAGGACTCCTTGATAAGGGGTTCATTCGGCCTAGTGTGTCACCTTGGGGTGTGCTGATTCTATTTGTGAAGAAGAAGGATGACACTATGAGGATGTGAATTGATTATAGGCAATTGAACAAAGTAACAGTTAAGAACAAGTATCCTTTGCCTCGCATTGATGAATTATTTGACCAGCTTCAGGGAGCGAGATTGTCCTCTAAGATTGATCTCCGTTCAGGTTATCAAAAGGTGAAGATTAGGGAGTCGGATATTCTTAAGACAACCTTTTTGACCAGATACGATCATTATGTGTTCCTTGTTATGTCTTTCGGGTTAACCAATGCCTCAGCAGCGTTCATGCATATGACGAATAGCGTGTTTCGGTCTTATCTTGATTCATTCGTGATTGCTTCATTAATGATATTCTGGTGTACTCGCGTAGTCAAGAAGAGCAAGCGAAGCATTTGAGAGTTGTGTTGCAGAGGCTGATGGAGGAGAAACTTTATGCAAAGTTCTCCAAATGTGAGTTCTGTCTCAGTTCAGTGGCTTTCTTGGAGCACGTTGTGTCCAACGAGGGTATTCAGGTTGATCCGAAGAAGATAGAGGTGGTTCAAAGTTGGCCCAGACCGTCCTCAGCCATAGAGATTCGTTGTTTTCCTGGTTTGGTAGGTTATTATCGCCAGTTTGTTTATGGATTTTCATCTATTGCATCGCCCTTGACCAAGTTGACTCAGAAGGGTATTTCATTTGTATGGTCAGATGAGTGTGAAAAGAGCTCTCAGAAGCTCAAGACAGCCTTGACCATAGCTCTAGTGTTAGTTTTGCCATCAGTTTCAGGTTCATATATTGTATATTGTGATGCTTTGAGAGTTGGTATTGGGTGTGTGTTGATGCAGGAGGGTAGAGTTATTGCTTATGCTTCCCTTTAGTTGAAGCCCCATGAGAAGAACTACCCCGTTCATGATTTGAAGATAGCTTCCATTGTTCACGTGTTGAAGATCTGGAGGCATTATTTGTATGGGGTGTCTTGTGATGTGTTTACTGATCATCGTAGTCTCCAACACTTGTTCAAGCATAAGGATCTCAATTTGAGGTAGCGAAGGTGGTTGGAGTTGCTAAAGGATTATGATATCACTATATTTTACCACCCGGGAAAGGCCAATGTGGTGGTCGATGCTTTGAGTCGAAAGGCAGTGAATATGGGGAGTTTGGCATATCTTCCAGTTGGGGAGAGACCTCTTGTGGTTGATGTTCAGGCCTTGGTCAATCGATTTATGAGGTTAGATATTTCGGAGTCTAGTCGGGTATTGGCTTGTGTGATTTCTTAGTCTTCCTTACATGATCGCATCAGAGAGTGCCAGTATGATGATCCACATTTGCTTGTCCTTAAGGACAAAGTTCAGCATGATGATGCTAGAGATGTGACCATTAGTGATGATGGGGTGTTGAGGATGCAAGGCCGGATATGTGTGCCCAATATGGATGGGCTTCGGGAGTTGATTCTTGAAGAGGCTCATTGCTCGCGGTATTCCATTCATCTGGGTGCTGCGAAGATGTATATGGATCTGAGACAACACTATTGGTAGCGGAGAATAAAGAAAGACATTGTGGGATTTGTAGCTCGGTGTCTCAATTGTCAGCAGGTGAAATATGAGCATCAGAGACCAGGTGTCTTGCTTCAGTAGATGGATATTCTAGAATGGAAGTGGGGAGAGGATCACTATGGATTTTGTAGTTGGACTTCCACGGACTTTGAAGAAGTTCGATACTATTTGGGTGATTGTGGATTGGCAGACCAAGTCCGTGCACTTCATTCCTGTATGTACTACCTATTCTTTAGAGTAGTTGGCAGGGATCTATATCCGAGAAATTGTTCGTTTTCATGGTGTTCCAGTTTCCATCATTTCAAATAGAGGTACTCAATTTACTTTGCAGTTTTGGAGGGTCGTGCAGAGAGAGTTGGGTACTCATGTTGAGTTGAGCACAGCTTTTCACCCTCAGATGGACGTGTAGTCCGAGTGCACTATTTAGATATTGGAGGACATGTTGCATGCTTGTGTCATTGATTTCGGAGGGTCATTGGATGAGTTTCTACCGCTTGTAGAGTTTGCTTATAACAACAGCTACCAGTCGAGTATTCAGATGGATCCATATGAGGCTTTGTATGAGAGGCGGTGTAGATCTTCAGTTGGTTGGTTTGAGCCGGGCGAGGCAAGGCTATTAGGAACAGACTTAGTGCAGGATGCTTTAGACAAGGTGAAGGTGATTCAGGAGAGGCTTGGTACGACGCAGTCGAGACAAAAGAGGTATGCTGATAGGAAGGTTCAGGATGTGTCCTACATGGTTAGTGAGAAGGTTCTGTTGAAGGTTTCGCCCATGAAGGGTATTATGAGATTTGGGAAGAAGGGTAAATTGAGTCCTCGGTTCATTGGGCCTTTTGAGGTGCTTCGGAGGATTAGGGAGGTTGCTTATGAGCTTTCCTTGCCACCCAGCTTGTCGAGTGTGCATCTGGTATTTCATGTTTCTATGCCCCGGAAGTATGTTGGGTATCCATCTCATGTTCTAGATTTCAGCACGATTCAGTTGGATGGTGATCTGACTTATGATGTGGAGCCAGCAACTATTTTGGAGCGTTAGGTTCGAAAGTTGAGATCAAAGGATATATCTTCAGTGAAGGTGCAGTGGAGAGGTCGGTCCGTGGAGGAGGCTACCTGGGAGACCAAGTGGGAGATGCAGAGCAGATATTCTCACCTATTTGAGGCTTCAGGTATGTTTCTTAATTCGTTAGAGGACGAACGTTTGTTTAAGTTGGGGAGGATGTGACGACCCGGCCAGACGTCTTATGAGTTATCGCTCAGTTTCCCCCATTTCTACTTCTTATTGCTTTATTTATTGGTTCTATATGTGATTATATTGGTTGGCTCGGGTTCGGAAAGGATTTGGTAAGGTTTGGGATACTTAGTCTCTTTTGAAGAAGCATAAGTTGGAAACGTTAACCGAATATTGACTTATGTGTTAGAGGGCACGAATGTGAGTTCCGATGGTTCAGATAGCTTCGGGAGGTGATTTGGGACTTAGAAGCGTGATCAAAATGAGTTTTGGAGGTTCGGAGTAGATTTAGGCTTGAATTGGCGAAATCGGCTTTTTGGCGATTTCCGGTTGATAGGTGAGATTTTGATATAGGGGTCGGAATGGAATTTCGAGAGTTGTAGTAGTTCCATTGTGTCATTTGGGATGTCTGTGCAAAATTTCAGGTCATTCGGGCATGGTTTGGTTGGGTTTTTGATCAAAAGCGTAATTTAGAAGATTTTGGAATTCTTAGGCTTGAATCTGATGCAAATTTAGTGTATTGATGTTGTTTTGAGCGTTCTGAAGTTTGGAAGAGATTGAATGAGGTTATGGGATATGTTGGCATGTTTGGTTGAGGCACCGGGGGCCTCGAGTGAGTTTCGGGTGGTCAATCGGACCATTCCATGAAGTTTGGAATTGGAGAAATTGCTGATTAGTGTTGCATAGGAAATGGCCTTCGCGTTCACAAAGGTTCAGTTGGTGAAGGATGGAATTTAAGACTTCGCGTTCATGAGGAAGGCTCCACATTCGCGAAGGGCCGAGTGTTTGTGCATCGCGTTCGCATAGAAGAAAATGGGCAGCTGAGCTTCAGGGGATTTCATTCATCGCGTTCGTGAGAGAGGTAACACGATCACGAAGGGTTAGTCTAAGGAAGCATCACATTTGTGATGGGAAGGTCGCGATTGCGAAGAGGAAATTCTGGTCAAAGTTATTTTGTGCTTCGCAAACGCGAGGTTTTGACCGGGTTTGCGAAGAAGGATTTTAGGCCTGGGCAGAAGGTATAAATAGTCGTCTTGTTCGCGATTTTTGGGGTTTATTTCCTCCATGGTTGAGCGTTTTGGACTTTTTGAAGAGGATTGAATAGGGATTCAAAGGAAATCACGTGGAGGTAAGATTCATGGACTTAAAACTCAATTCTAATGTGAAATCTACCTAATTATTCATGGAATCTAAGCCTAAAATTGAAGAACTAGGGCTTGAAATTGAAGACCTAGAATTTGGTATTTAAGGGGTCATTTGTGGATGAATTTTGATGCTTTTGGTATGAATGAACTCGGGGAGTGATAAGGAATCCATTAATGTCAATTTTATCGGAATCCGAGATATGGACCCGGGGGTCGAGTTTTGGTAATTTCGGGATTTGTGCTATAAATTGATTATTTCCGCTTAGGCTTCGTTTCCTTTGCATATTTTGATGTCGTGGTTATGATTTTTGGATAGATTCAATGCGAGTGGAGGCCGATTCGATGGGCAAAAGCGTCGCGGGCTAGACTTTTTACCGGATTGAGGTGAGTAATGATTGTAAATGATGTTCTGAGGGTATGAAACCTCGGACTGCACATCTTTGTGCTATATTGAGGTGACACACACGCTTGATAACGAGCGTGCAGTCGTGCACTTTTGGGGATTGTGACTTAGTCCATCCCGAATGACTATTTTACCGCGTATTTAACTTAAATCTATTTGCTATAATCATGATTTGGATTGAATACCATATTTGGGCCCCGTGCCAACTATTTAACCCTTCGAGGATTTTTATTGATATTTCCTCACTGTTTTGACTTTATACTTGAACTCAGTCATGTTATATTATACTATTTTCACACTCAGCCATGTTTACTATGTTTTAACACCTAAATGATCTTTTAAATGATAATTGGGCTGAGAATCATGTTTTACTACTGCCAAGTGGCTTGAGGGGATTTTGACTGAGTAAGGACGAGGGCCTGAGATATGTACGCCACAAGATGGCTTGTTGATATGAGGTCGAGAGCCTAGTGATTGTCACGACCCGTTTGCTTTTTTTTAAGAAACACAAACCGATAATATGATAAAAACGGAATTTTAAATAAATAAGCGGAAGTCAACAATTCTATATCTTAAGGCTATGTCTATTACAACCTTTAAAACCTCCAATACCCAAAACCTGGTGTCACAATGTCACAAACTATCTCAGAGTTACTACATACAATGTCTGAAGAAAATACATTACACTGTTTCCGAACAAAGGAAATGAAACAGAAATTAGAGATAGAGGGAGACGTCAGGGCCTGCGGACGCCTGCAGGTCTACCTTGGATCCCCGAGTGGACTGAAGGAAGCCCTCCAACTACTGTCTGAAAGCTGCTCCTGGATCTGCACACAATACAGAGTGTAGTATCAGCACAACCGACAACATGTGCTGGTAAGTGTCTAGCCTAACCTCGACAAAGTAGTGATGAGGCTAGGACCAGACTACCAAATAAACCTGTGCAGTTCATATATATATACAGTGGAAAAGAAATATAGAAATAACCAATCATTGTGGGAGGGGGAAACATGCTCTGGGGGAGCTAATAGTTCCGAATAGAAAGGCATCAAGTAAGAAAAGAAACAACAAAACTAGAATATCAACAAGGAAGCAGAAATCAACAATTTGCACGGCATCACCCTTCGTGCTTTTACTCTCGTTCTCACCAAAACAATACACGGCATCACCCTTCGTGCTTTACGCTCTTCCTCACCCAAACAACAATCACAAGGCAAATAGGGTAAGGGGATCTATAACCTCGAAGTAAATCAAATAACAACAAGTAATGAAAGAAACAACATAACTCAGATATCAACAAAGAATCAGAAATCAACAAATGTACGGCATCACCCTTCATGCTTTAACTCTCGTCCTCACCAAAGCAATCATATAATAAAAATGTATACGGCATCACCCTTCGTGCTTTTACTCTCTTTCCTTACCATATTATCAATAAAATCGGCACGAAATGGTACATCATGTGGCACGACATCACCCTTCATGCTTTACACTCTTTCCTCACAATAACAAACAATACACTGCATCACCCTTCGTGCTTTACGCTCTTCCTCACCCAAACAACAATAAAAAACAATAGGGGAAGGAAATAAAGGAAATTTTGCAATAAGAATCCCGGCAAGGGAACAACAAGTAACCAATTAAATCTCGACAAGGGAACAACAATTACACAATTAAATCCCGGCAAGGGAACAACAAATAAATCAACAATAGCCCGGCAACGGTGACAACATAATGATCTCTTCTCTTTCTCAATTTCACTTCACAATTCACTTCACAACTTGATCCAATGCTCTAGAGGTTTGATTATCACTTATACTTTCATAGCTCATTTCACAACTTGAGCCAATGCTCTAAAATTTCAATTGCAACTTATACTTCCACAATTTCGCTATACAACTTGAGCCAACGCTCCTCAATGTTCATAGGCCACAATTCTTTCAACAAACTTTATACAACAATTAGAAATCTTCACCAAGGCATGAATGATACAATAAAATCATGAAAATCACAATGTAAGACTCACGGTCATGCTTGACACCAACGTATAGATACTCATCACCATGTCTATACATCATACTCGACAAGAAACAAATAGTAAATAGGACACAACACTTAATCCCTCAAGCTAAGGTTAGACCAAACACTTACCTCAATGCAACGAACACAATTCAAGCCTCAATTACCGCTTTACCTCTTGTTTCCACCACCAACTCGCTTGTAGCTAGCCACAATTTGCTTAATGATATCAACAAATACTAAATGAATCAATTATAATACATGAAAATAGGTTTTATAAAGATTTTCCTAAAAAGTCAAAAATTGACCCCGGGCCCGCTTGGTCCAAACCCGAAATTCGGACTAAAACCCGATGACCCATTCCCCCACGAGCTCAAACATGTAATTTGTTTGAAATCGGACCTCAAATCGAGGTCCAAATCCCCATTTTAAAATCTAGGTTCTACCCAAAACACCCAATTTTCCCATGAAAATCATTGATTTGAAGTTAAAATCATGTTAAAAGATGTTAATGATTGAAGAAAACTAGTTAAAAACGACTTGCAATTGACTTGGAGAAGAAAGGTTGTTTGAAAAATCGCTTCTTATGTTTTGGGAGTTTTGAAAAATGAAAAATAACGGAAAAATCCTGTCTGTTTATACTATTCTCAGGTGCCCTATGCGGACCGCACAAAACCAACCGCGGCCGCACAACCTAGTGAAAAGCTGTGCGGACCGCACAAAACTGACCGCGACCGCACAGTTTCCACCGCGCACCGTACGAACCTCACGCGGACGCACTGACCCTTCCACGATCGCACCCGATTTCTCGCAGACCGCACTGGTAGGTTCAGAGACCTGCAAATTTCTCTGAACCTACAACAACTGTGTTTTTTTACTTAAGGCATCCCGGAACCTGCCCGAAACTCACCCGAGCCCTCGAGGCTCCAAACCAAATGTCATACTAACTCAAAAACATCATATCGACTTATTTGTGTAATCAAATCATCAAAATAACCTCAATAAAAAATGAATCAAACCTCAAAATCAAGAACCTTTTCTCCAACTTCATCAAGAAATCAAATTTAGCAATTTAGGTCCGAATCACGTCAAACGACGTCTGTTTTAAGCCAAACTTTACGGAAATGACTTAAACCATATACAAGACCTATACCGGGCGTCAGAACCAAAATACGGGCCCGATACCATCTTTTTCTAATCACACTTCATTTCAAATTTCCTTAAAAAATTTCAGACAACAATTTCCTTTAAAAATTCATTTCTCGGGCTCGGGACCTCGGAATTCGATTTGGAGCATACGTCCAAGTCCCATATTTTCCTATGGACCCTCCGGGATCATCAAATCACGGATTCGGGTTCGTTTACCCAAAATATTGACCGATGTCAAATTTATTTATTTTACAGTCAAAACGTATCATTTTTCACAAAATTTCATATTTAAGCTTTCCGGCTACGCGCCCGGACTGCGCACGCCAATTGAGGTGACTCTAAATGAGGTTTTCAAGGCCTCAGAACACGGAAGTTTCATTTTAAAACAAGTGATGACCTTTTTGGTCATCACATTCTCCACCTCTAAAACAACCGTTCGTTCTCGAACGGACAGAAGAAGAAAGTACCTGAGCCGGGGAAAAGATGGGGATAACGGCTCCGCATATCGGACTCGGACTCCCAAGTCGATGCCTCAGCGGGATGACCTCTCCACTGAGCAAGAACAAAAGGAAAACTCTTTGACCTCAACAGACGAACCTGCCGGTCTAGAATAGCTATCGGCTCCTCCTCATAAGACAAGTCCTTGTCCAACTGGACAGTGCTAAAATCTAACACGTGGGATGGATCGCCGTGATATTTTCGAAGCATGGACACATGAAACACTGGATGCACGACTGATAAGCTAGGCAGCAACGCAAGTGTTTAAGACACCTCTCCCACTCGATCAAGAATCTCAAACGGGCCAATGAACCTAGGGCTAAGCTTGCCCCTCTTCCCAAATCTCATCACGCCCTTCATTGGCGACACTCAGAGCAATACCCGCTCTCCTACCATAAAAGCCACATCTCGAACCTTGCGGTTTGCATAACTCTTTTGCCAATACTGAGTTGTGCGAAGCCTATCCTGAATAATTCTGACCTTGTCCAAAGCCTCCTGAACCAGATCCGTACCCAACAATCGAGCCTCTCCCGACTCAAGCCATCCAACCGGAGATCGACATCGCCTAACATATAAAGCCTCATAATGAGCCATCTAGATACTTGACTGGTAACTGTTGTTGTAGGCAAACTCTACTAAAGGCAAAAATTGATCCCACGAGCCTCCAAAGTCAATGATACAAGCTCGGAACATATCCTCCAAAATCTAAATAGTCCACTCGGATTGCCCGTCTGTCTAAGGATGAAATGTTGTACTTAACTCAACCTAGGTGCCCAACTCTCGCTGAACTGCTCTCCAGAAACGCAAGGTAAACTGCGTACCTCAGTTCGAAATAATAGATACAGGCACACCATGAAGACCAACAATCTTCCTGATATAGATCTCAGCTAACCTCTCGGATGAATAGGAGACTGCCACAGGAATGAAATGTGCTGGCTTGGTCAGCCTATCAACAATCACCCATACTGTGTCGAACTTCCTTCGAGTCTGTGGGAGTCCAACAACGAAATCCATAGTGACCCGCTCCCACTTCCACTCGGGAAGCTTAATCCTCTGAAATAAACCACCAAGCCTCTAATGCTCGTACTTAACCTGCTGACAGTTCAAACACCGAGCTACATATGCAACGATATCCTTCTTCATTCTCCGCCACAAATAATGCTGCCGCAAATCCTGATACATCTTCGCGGTTCCCGAATGAATAAAGTACCAGGAGCTATGGGCCTCCCCTAAAATCAACCCTCGGAGCCCATCCACATTAGGCACACAAACTCGAACCTGCAATCTGAAAACTCCATCATCATCTAAGGTAACCTGCTTGGCACCTCCGCACTGCACCGTGTCTCTAAGGACACACAAATGGGGATCATCATACTGCTGATCACGGATACTCTCCAATAAAGAAGAATGAGCGACCGTGCAAGCTAACACACGACTAGGCTCAAAAATATCCATCCCCACAAACTGATTGGCCAAAGCTTGAACGTCCGAAGCAAGCGATATCTCACTGATCAAAATATAAACAAGACTGCCCATACTGGCTGACTTCCTACTCAACGCATCGGCCACCACATTGGCATTTCCCGGATAATACAAGATAGTGATATCATAATCGTTCAACAACTCCAACCACCTCCTCTGTCTCAAATTCAACTCCTTTTTCTTGAACAAATACTGAAGACTCTTGTGATTCGTGAACACCTCACATGCCACGCCATGCAAATAATGCCTCCAAATCTTCAATGCATGAACAATGGCTGCCAACTCCAAGTCATGAATCAGATAGTTCTTCTCATGAATCTTCAACCGCCTCGAAACATAGTCAATGACCTTGCCATCCTGCATTAACACTGCACCAAGACCAATACGAGATGCATCACAATAAACGTTATAAGTCCCTGAACATGTGGGCAAAACTAACACCAGTGTCGTAGTCAGAGCTGTCTTGAGCTTCTGAAAGTTCGCCTCACACTCGTCCGACCATCTAAACTAGGCACCCTTCTGGGTCAACCTGGTCATCAAGGCTGCGATAGATGAGAACCCCTCCACGAACCGACGGTAGTAGCCTGCCAATCCCAAGAAACGCTGAATATATGTAGCTGATGCTGGTCTAGGCCAGTTCTTGACTGCCTCAATCTGCTTCGGATCAACCTAGATACCCTCTGCTGATACAACATGACCCAGAAATGCAACTGAACTCAACCAGAACTCACACTTCGAGAACTTATCATATAACTGACTATCCCTCAAGGTCTGAAGAACCACTCTAAGATGCTGCTCGTGCTCCTCCCGGCTGCGGGAATATATCAATATATCATCAATGAAGACTATCATGAACGAGTCCAAATAAGGCCTGAACACCTTCTGGGGCATTGGTCAACCCAAATGACATGACCAGGAACTCATAATGCTCATACCGAGTACGAAAAGCTATCTTAGGGACATCGGATGACCTAGTCTTCAACTGATGGTAGCTAAATCTCAAATCAATCTTTGAAAACACCTTAGCAACCTGATGCTGATCAAACAAATCATCGATCCTCGGCAATGGATATTCTTGATTGTAACCTTGTTCAACTACCGATAATCAATACATATTCTCATCGATCCGTCCTTTTTCTTAACAAACAACACCGGCACACCCAAGGCGAAACACTTGGCCTAATGAAACCCTTCTCAAGCAAGTCTTGCAACTGCTCCTTCAACTCTTTTAACTTAGGCAGGGCCATACGATATGGCGGGATAGAAATCGGCTGAGTGCTTGGAGCCAAATCAATGCAAAAGTCAATATCCCTGTCGGGTGGCATACCCAGTAAGTCTGAAGGGAAAACATCAGGAAACTCTCAAACAACGGGCACAGAATCAATAGAAAGGACCTCAGCATTAGAATCGCGAACATATGTCAAATAGGACAAACACCCCTTCCCCACCATACGCCGAGCCTTCACATACGAAATAACACTGCGGGTAAAATGACCAGGAGTTCCTCTCCACTCTAAACAGGGAAAATCCGGTGAGGCTAAGGTCACAGTCTTGGCATGATAGTCCAAGATAGCGTGGTAAGGTGATAACCAGTCCATCCCCAATATAACATTTAAATCAACCATGTCTAGAAGCAACAAATCCACACGAATCTCAAGACCCCCAATTACCACAATACAAGAACGAAGGACTCGATCTACCATAATAGAATCACCCATCGGGGTAGATACATAAATAGGAATACTCAATGAGTCACTAGGCATGACCAGATACGGTGCAAAATAAGATGACACATACGAGTAGGTAGACCCAGGATCAAATAACACTGAAGCATCTCTATCACAAACTAGAATAGTACCTGTAATGACTACATCTGAAGCCTCAGCCTCGGGCCTGGCTGGAAGGGCGTAACATCAGGACTAGGCCCCACCACCCTAAACTACATCTCTGGGATGGCCTGCAGCTGGCTGGCTTCCACCTCTGGCGGCCTGAGCTCCACCTCTAGTACCTCTACCTCCACCTCTAGCACCTCTACCCCCACCTCTAGCTGGCTGGGTTGGCTGTGGAACACTTGGTGTCTGTACCATAGCACGAGAACCCTGATGCTAAGAGCTACTCGGTGCTTGAGAGCAAAACCTAGAAATGTGACCCGTATCACCAAAAGTGTAACAAGCCCTCGGCTGCTGAGACTGCTGGCCCTGACGGCTTAAATGACCACCCCAAAAACTCTGAAGCGGCGGTGCATTGATAGGAGCAGGTGGTGCACTGTAGGACTGCTGATCGGGATATTGCATCTGGGGACCGCGACCACCTGAAGTACCTTGAGAAACCTGGAGCGCTGACTGAAAGGTCCTAGGAGGATGGCCCCTACCATACGAATCTCGACCTCCGGATGAGGTACCATTGAATCGGCCTGATTGAAGGGGCCTCTTATCTAAACCGTGTCCGCCTCCTTGCGACAGAACTATCTCAATTCTACGAGCCACATTGGCCTCCTCCTGAAAGTAATCTCACTCCCAGCCTCTCTAGCCATCTGAAGACGAATCGGCTGGATAAGACCATTAGTAAACCTCCTCACCCTCTCTCTCTCTCTCTCGGTGGGGAGTATAATGAGAGCATGGCGATCTAAGTCGATGAACCTGGTCTCATACTGGGTAGCAGTCATGAAACCCTGCTGGAGGTGCTCGAACTGCCTCCGATAAGCCTCTCGCTGAGTAACAGGGAGAAACTTCTCCAGTAATAGCTGCGTGAACTGTTCCCAAGTCAAGGCTGGCGATCCGGCTGGTCTCACTAAGCAATAATCCCTCCACCAAGTCTTGGCGAATCCAGACAAGCGAAATGTTGAAAAATCGACCCCATTGGTCTCAACAATGCCCATGTTCCTAGAACCTTGTGGCAGCTGTCTAGATAATCCTTGGGGTCCTCAGTAGATACACCGCTGAAAGTAGAAGTGAAGAGCTTGGTGAACCTATCCAGTCTCCACAAAGCATCGGCGGACATAGCCGCTCCATCACCGGTCTGAGCTACCACACCTGGCTGTACTGCTCCAACTGGCTGAACTAGTGGAGTCTGACTCTGAGGAGCTACCTGCTCCAGAGTGCGAGTAGCAGGAGTCTAGGCCCCTCTTCCAGCCTGAGAGATGGCTGGTGCTACAGGAATCAAGCCTACTCGGGTGACACTCTCCATGAGGCCCACTAATCGGACCAGAGCATCCTGAAGAACTGGGGTAGTAATAAACCCCTTTGGGACCTAAGCTGGGCCCACCGCAACTGCTGAAGCCGGAACATCCTCATCAAAATCAAATTGAGGCTCCGTCACTGGGGGTGCGGCTCGGGGCTGAGATATGCCCCTACCTCGACCTCTAACACGGCCTTGACCTCGCCCTCTATCCCTCGTGGGAACGGCTGCTAGGGTCTCAGGTTGCTGAGCGGAGGATAAGGAAGCGCGTGTTCTCACCATCTGAGAAAGAACAGAGTAGAAGTTCAATTAGCATTGAGAAATAAAACCGCATGATAGGAAAGAATAAATGTGAAGTTTTTTTCCTAACTCTGTAGCCTCTGGGGGATAAATACAGACATCTTCGTACCGATCCCTCAGACTCTAATAAGCTTGTCTGTGAACTATGAGACCTATGTAACCTAGAACTCTGATACCAACTTATCACGACCCAAATTTTCCACCCTCGGGAGTTGTGATGGCGCCTACTAATGGGAGCTAGGCAAGCCAAACCTTAACTACTTGCTATACTTTCATTTTTGCTTTTTTTAACAAACACAAGCCGATAATATGATAAAAATAGAATTTTAAATAAATAAGCGGAAGTCAACAATTATATATCTTAAGGCTAGGTCTATTACAACCTTTAAAACCTCCAATACCCAAAACCTGGTGTCACAGTATCACAGACTGTCTAAGAGTTACTACATACAAGGTTTGAAGAAAATACAATACACTATTTCTGAACAAAGGAAATGAAACAGAAATTAGAGATAGAGGGAGACGCCAGGGCCTGCGGACGCCTACAAGTCTACCTTGGGTCCCCGAGTGGACTGAAGGAAGCCCTCCAACTACGTCCGAAAGCTTCTCCTGGATCAGCATACAGTGCAGAGTGTAGTATCAGCACAACCGACCCCATGTGCTGCTAAGTGTCTAGCCTAACCTCGGTGAAGTAGTGATGAGTTTAGGACCAGACTACCAAATAAACCTGTGAAGTTCATATATATATATATATATATATATACAGCGAAAAAGAATACAGAAATAACCAGTCAATGTGGAAGGGGGAAAAATGTTGTGGGGGAGATAATAATTCTGAATAGAAAGGCATCAAGTAAGAAAAGAAACAACATAACTAGAATATCAACAAGGAAGCAGAAATCAACAATTTGCAAGGCATCACCCTTCGTGCTTTTACTCTCGTTCTCACCAAAACAATACATGACATTACCCTTCGTGATTTACGCTCTTCCTCACCCAAACAACAATCACAAGGAAAATAGGGTAAGGGGATCTATAACCTCGAAATAATAGAAGGAACTTCAAATAAACGAAGGAAAATAACATAACTCGGATATCAACAAAGAATCAGAAATCGATAAATGCACGGCATCACCCTTCGTGCTTTTACTCTTGTCCTCACCAAAGCAATCATATAATAAAAATGTGCATGACATCACCCTTCGTGCTTTTACTCTCTTTCCTCACCATATAATCAATAAAATCGGCACGGAATGGTACATCATGCAGCACGGCATCACCCTTCGTGCTTTACGCTCTTTCCTCACAATAACAAACAATGCACGACATCACCCTTCGTGCTTTACGCTCTTCCTCACCCAAACAACAATCACAAACAATAGGGTAAGGAAATAAAGGAAATTTTTTGCAATAAGAATCCCGGAAGGAAACAACAAGTCACCAATTAAATCCTGGCAAGGGAACAACAATTACACAATTAAATCCCGGTAATGGGACAACAAATAAATCAACAATAGACTGGCAAGGGTGACAACATAATGATCTCTTCTCTTTCTCAATTTCACTTCACAATTCACTTCACAACTCGAGCCAATGCTCTAGAGGTTCGATTATCACTTATACTTTCACAACTCATTTCACAACTTGAGCCAATGCTCTAAAATTTCAATTGCCACTAATACTTTCACAATTTCTCTATACAACTTGAGTCAATGCTCATCAATGTTCATAGGTCACAACTCTTTCCAAAAACTTTATACAACAATTAAAAATCTTCACCAAGCCATGAATGATACAATGAAATCATGAAAATCCCAATGTAAGACTCACGGTCATGCTTGACACCAACGTATAGATACGTGTCACCATGCATATATGTCGTACTCTACAAGAAGCAAATAAAAAATAGGACACAACTCTTAATCCCTCAAGCTAAGGTTAGACCAAACACTTACCTCAATGCAACGAACACAATTCAAGCCTCAATTACCACTTTACCTCCTGTTTCCACCACCAACTCGCTTGTATCTAGCCACAATTTGCTTAACGATATCAATAAATGCTAAATGAATCAATTCTAATACATGAAAATAGGTTTTATAAAGATTTACCCAAAAAGTCAAATTTCGAACCAGGGCCTGCTTGGTCCAAACCCAAAATTTGGACCAAACCCCGATTACCCATTCCCCCACGAACTTAAACATGTAATATTTTTTGAAATCAGAACTCAAATCGAGGTCCAAATCCCCATTTTTGTGAAAACCTAGGTTCTACCCAAAACACCCAATTTCTCCCATAAAAATCATTGATTTGAAGTTGAAATCATGTTAAAAGATGTTAATGATTGAAGAAAACTAGTTAAAAACGACTTACAATTGATTTGGAGAATAAAGGTTGTTTGAAACATAGCTTCTTATGTTTTTGGAGTTTTGAAAAATGAAAAATAACGGAAAATCCTGTCTATTTATACTATTCTCAGGTGCCCTGTGCGGACCGCACAAAACCTACCGCGGCCGCACAGCCCAGTGAAAAGCTGTGCGGACCGCACAAAACTGACCGCGACTGCACAGTTTCCACCGCGCACCGTACGAACCTCACACGGACGCACTGGCCCTTCCGCGATCGCACCCAATTTCTCGCGGACCGCACTGGTGGGTTCAGAGACCTGCAAATTTCTATGAACCTGCAACAACTGTGTTTTTTTACTTAAGGCATCCCGGAAACTGCCCGAAACTCAACCAAGCCCTCGGGGCTCCAAACCAAATGTCATACTAACTCAAAAACATCATATCGACTTATTTGTGTAATCAAATCATCAAAATAACCTCAATAAAAAATGAATCAAACCTCAAAATCAAGAACTTTTTCTCCAACTTCATCAAGTATCAAATTTAGCAATTTAGGTCCGATTCACGTCAAACGACGTCCGTTTTTAGCCAAACTTTACGGAAATGACTTAAACCATATATAATACCTATACCGGGCGTCAGAACTAAAATACGGGCCCGATACCATCTTTTTCTTATCACACTTCATTTCAAATTTCCTTAAAAATTTTCAGACAACAATTTCCTTTAAAAATTTATTTCTCGGGCTCGGGACTTCGGAATTCTATTTGGGGCATACGCCAAGTCCCATATTTTCCTACGGATCCTCCGGGACTGTCAAATCACGGATCCGGATTCGTTTACTTAAAATGTTGATCGAAGTCAAATTTATTCATTTTACAGTAAAAACTTATTATTTTTCACAAATTTCATATTTACTTTCCGGCTATGCGCCCAGACTGCGCATGCAAATCGAGGTGACTCTAAATGAGGTTTTCAAGGCTTTAGACAGTGATGATGCCACGAGATGGCTTGATATTGCGCTTGGACCGTAAGGGGCCCCTCCAGGAGTCTGCACACCCCCAATGAGCGCGGGTACCCATTGTGATGTGAGATTTAGCCTGTGGGGCTGGTGTTGTTTTGAGATATTGCCCATGGGGCGGATTTGTTGATATTGTGCCCGAGGGGCGAACCTTTATGTGTTTATCTTTCTTAATTGATTGTCATTTACCTGTTTAATTGTTGAAAAGGCTTTTCATGAAAGTTTAAGTTGAATTAAAATGACTTTCACATATCTTTACTGATTTACTATTTTTACTAGTTTTAATTCTTCATTATAGCATGTAATACGTGATTTCCTGCTTTCAATCTTTATTTATGATTATTATTCATGAGTTGAAGTACTCACTTTACTCCCTACACCCTATGTGCAGATTCAGGCGCATCTGGTCCCGCTCCCGAGTGTTGATATTTCCAGCTCAGGCAGATCTGAAGATTCTCTAGGTAGCTGCCGGCGTTCGTAGCCCAAAACTTCTTCTCTATCTTATTTCTCCTTGTTTTAGTTTTGTATTGAACTCTTTAGACTTTTCTTGATTATTCCAAATTTTTAGATGCTCAAGACTTGTGACACCCCGGTATCGGGCTGTGTTGAGTTGTATTTCGCATATTGTTCTGTATTGTCATTGTTCACCTTTGGATTATTTATAATGTTTTAGACTTGAATCTTATTGTTTAACTGCTTAAAAATTGAAATGGAAAGTGTCGGCTGACCTTGTCTTCACGAGAGGCGCCATCATAACCGGGTCCGGGTTTAGGATCGTGACATATATACATATATACACACCATATATCTAAATTATAACTAATTTTTTAAAGGTGCATCCTAGCAATGAATATAAAAAATGAATTTATATGTAACATGATAATACTTTAAACACATCAAACAGCTAAAGCTAGCATCTATTAGAAACCTCATTTGCATTCCACTTAGCTACATGTAATTTTTTTGATATATGACTGGTTTAAGCCCATTCGCATCGTCTGATTTTGCAAGTGATCCATTTTTGTAAGCTTTACCTCCACATTATTTTAAGCCTCATGTAAGCTTTCCTTGTTCAAACCAGCAAAAACTCTAAATGTTTCTGGACCTTGAGTTTTCTACTTGTATTTTATTTGTTCTCATCAATAGCTTTGCCTTCCCATACCTACAATTGGGACAAACAAAGATGCATTATTTGTTATATACTGCTAATAATGTAAAAAAAAAACTATATTTCTATGTCAACTCCAAATATATAATGTCACATGAATACTATAAAGTTGAAGGAATTCAAATATATGAAAGCACTAATTGTTGGGGCTATATACATATGGGGGGAACCCATTGCACATTGGAAGAGTACGAAAATGATAAGGTTAAATGTTTCCAAAGCAGTAAAAGATGGGCCTAAACAACTATGATATATTGGACGGGAAAATCTATTTTGCACATTTAATATCGAGGTCACCATTCTTCACCTAACAAAACACTTATAAAAGAAAGGAATAATGACAAATGTTTAGTTAGAAACATTATTTGATGCATTTCTTTGCTTATGGAGAAAGAGAAAAGAGAGAATTATTAACTGTACCCAAATGCCCAAATGATCCAGTTTGTAAACTGAACTTTACACCACCTGTGCATTTCAAAGTGCAGCACACTTATTTGACAAGATATAACAGTTTGAAGATCTATTTTTTGCATCAAAATAATAAGCTAAATTGCCCCAGATCAATACATTTTATGCACTAGGATAAGGAGCTATATTGCACCAGATCAGTCCATAAATTACACCAACATAGTAAATGTCTTGTGCATGCTGTCAATTAATGTTTCTCTGAAACAGGATCAAAATTTTTTATATGAACAAATAGCATACTAAATGATGATTGCATTTCAAGTGAAGAGGATTATTAAAAGATCAACAATTTGTTGAACAAAATAGACAATATGATCATTAAATTGGAGCACACAGGATTCCGTATCAATGGCATCTACCGTTTTGTGCTTTAAGTTGTTCTGCACATCCTTTATCAACAGACAGTGTATTTCCATTACCTTAACAGTCAAAGGTATATTTAATCGAGAAATCGTCCTCAAAAAGCATCAAGCATGATTGAAACACACTACTCTTAGACCACAAAGTTAAAACAAAACATGATAAATAAAAAGTTATAAAGATCTTAACATGATTGAAATAAACAGAAAATGATAAATGGAAAACGAACACAACTAGCAACAAAACTATCTTTCATCATGTCCCCAATAAATTAAGATAATAATTTTTGATATTGTGGTGTGGAGGAAACACACTACTCTTAGACCACAAAGTTAAATATATGTTATACCTTCTCTCACAATGCCATTAAATAAGAACAAGATTATGTAAATTTTTACGAGATACTAAACTAGCCAGAGCGTAACTCAACAAAGGAAAGCAAGACTATACTATAGACAAATGAAAATAGTGCAAACAAGGGAAATAAGATTAATTATATGAGAACAACAAGACAAAGAGATTAATCATCTAGAATACTAACATATTTTAGTTTCTCTTTCTTTTTTTGAGAATTTTTAAATCACAATGTAGTTACATGTTTAATTTTTGTACCTGGATGGTATGCTTATTATCTAAAGATCTCTGTACTTCTTGGTCAGACCATGGCCAATGATGTATACCTGTTATAAAAAAATAAAACAAACAAAACCGGTTTAAAGCTTCAGGTTCATGCCACCGGAATTGTTTCTACATTAAATTTGTAAACTCATCTCTAACATAAATTCAAAACGGAATTGTGTCGTCTTGAAATATTCGAGTTCTTCAATTAAAAACAGAAGTTTTAAGCTTTATTCAAGTCAATCAACTGAGTTCCACCAAAGAAATGTGGTTTAGCTGAATTCGTGAGTTTCACAATATTTTATCATTTAAGTGGACATTTCAAATATCATTGGCAATTTCTACTCTTCCTTCGTTATCCAGGAAAAACAAAAGAGAAATAAAAGAAATTGAAACAAATGCATTATCAAAAATATAAAAATATTAAAATTTAGGTGAAGTATGTTAGACAATATAGCAGTATAACAAATTCTAATAGAAACGATTTCAAACCTCTTATGTGAAACCCACAACAAATCTATCCATACACAGATATATTAAAAGATCTACAAATCGTTTAACCCGTATTTCTTCTGAAGATCGTCGTCGACTGGGTGCCATCGATTATCCTTTCTTTTGAAAAATCAAGTCAATAAAACATTTTCTTTGTGGGTTTCAAGCTCTAGACCTAAACCTAGAGTGAACTTGAATATATGGAAAATTTTAGAGGGAATAGTTTAAGCTAGAAATTTTAGAGGGAATATTTTAAGTTAGAAATTTAGAGGGAATAGTTTAATTGGGAAAGTTTTGTGTGAATTTTGTAAAAAATTTAGACTGCGTTTATACGGTGTTGCGTTTAAAAATACCAAAAGTAATGCTAGTAAAGCGTAGCTTCATATGTGGATAAGCATTCTAAAAAGATTTTACATTAGGCAACACTTACAGGGTATAGTGTTTTTACACAAAGAGCACGTTTTAAGAGTGTTACCTAAAATCCGTTGCCAAAAGCTCTTAATAAAGGCTCTATTTTTGGCAATATTTTTCAAGCATTGTCTATAAAAAGTGTAGCCGTAGGCCAATTTTGTTGTAGTGGACGTTTTATTTTGTCCTTTTTGAGTATTTTCAAGCCATCTTATCATCTATACTAAGTCTTGTATCACTTCAAACATTTGTTAACATATTTAATCACTCATGAGCCTTGAGTGAGCGTCAGGTTAGCTAAAATACATGCGGGACTTCCTCCAAACCTATTACTACTACTTAATTATAACTGGACTGGAGAAAAAAAGCCATAACGAAATCACCATTTTCATCTCTCACCACTCCACTCATTCATGTGAGTTTACCTTATTTAGAGCTTTTAAAGCTCTCTTACTTTGTATTCACTTTCTTATTTTCATCCCTCCTTTTTGAAAATTCTTCTAATTAATGCTTTGCGTACTTAGCAGACTTTCATTTTAAAAGTATTTTCTGAAGCACGCATAAAAAATGAATCAAACATGGAATATGAATGTACAACTTTTCAAGAGAACTAAGGTAAGGCAGATCATGAGCCATTCTATGAAGGTCCCAGAGAGAAAATTGGGAAAACATTAATATATGCTATCACAGAAAATATAACATTTGTTTTCAGAAAAAGTTTATAAGTTTTAGTGAACGTAAATAGTTTTTGGTTTTCTACATGCTTATAAGACCTTGTTAAAAATAGTAATAAACTTATTTTCATTTGTTTAGATTTGTTTACATTAATTTAATGTTTTCATACATATAGTTAGAAAAGAGTGAGGTGTGGACATGTGTGAATTTGTGTGAACTAGTGTAGGTATGTATGGACTAGTGTGTACATGGGTGGAGTTAATTAATATTTACACATGAAGTTTAGGCTAGATACATGTAGGAGTTCTACTATAAATACCCATGTATGCTAGCCATTTGGAGCAACTATAGTTGAATAGAAATCATCCTTTCCTCCACCTCTCTAATAGTGAATTTGTGAGTGTTTGTTTAGTTGTCTTGCTCTCCCAAAAAATTTCTAACATTTGGTATCAGAGCTTTTGTGTTAAGAGACAACCAAACTTGGAGAAAAGACGACAAACACTAATGGAACACCATTCCAAGTTCCTATGCTCACAAAAGAGAACTATGGGATTGGTGTATTCGAATGAAGGCCTTGCTTGGTGCTTATGATGTTTGGGAACCGGTAGAGTCTGGAGTTGATGAAGCGGAAGATGCTGCAGCCACAAATAAGAAAGATCAAAAGGCACTCACTCTCATCCATCAAGGTTTGGATGATAAGATATTCGAGAAGGTTGCAAATGCGACAACCTCCAAGCAAGCATGGGACATTCTTCAAACTTCTTTTAAAGGTTTGGACAAAGTGAAAAAGGTTCATCTCCAGACCTTAATAGGAGTGTTTGAATCATTGCATATGAAAGAAAATGAATCTGTTTCAGATTACATTTCAAGAGTTTTGGCTATTGTCAATCAAATGAACAGATATGGTGAAGAATTGAAGGATGATTACTACTAAAAAATCAGGTTTTAGCGACGGACAAATTCTGTAGCTAAACAGAAAAATTCGTCGCTAATCTCATTTAGCGACAGATTATCAAGAAATTCTGCTAGCTATGAGAGTTTTAATAGATTAGCGATGACATTCATAGCTAATTCCAGTTTTTTTAGTAGCGGATAGGGTCGTTGCAAAAATACTACGATCCCTAGATTCAAAATTTGATTATATTGTTGTTGCTATTGAAGAGCCCAAAGACTTGGACACCATGACCATAGACGAACTTTCGAGTTCTTTGAAAGCCATGAAGAAAAATTGAAGAAACCAAAAGAAGAATCAATTGAAAAGGCATTCCAAGCAAAACATTCCTTCAAGGAGAAAGATGAAAGGCGTGGTTCACAGCAAAGAGGTCGTGGAAATGGAAGAGGTCGTGGTAGAGGAGGAAGAGGTGGTAGTCAATCACCAAATAGAGACAATAAAAGCCAAGACTATAGTCAAAGAAGAGGTCGTGGAAGAGGCAAAGGATGGAGACAAAATCAAGGAAGGTATGCCAAATCGAATGTTGAATGTTATACTTGTCTTAAATTTGAATATTTTTTCCGGGAATGTAAAGATAAATTCGGAGGAGAAAAATAACTTTGTGGAGAGGAAAAATAAAGATGAAGATGCCACTCTACTTCTTGCATACAAAGGAGAAGAAAGTCTGGAAAAGAACAAATGGTACCTTGACTCTGGTGCAAGTAGTCATATCTATGGAAAGAAAACTTTGTTTGTAGAGCTTAAGGAGCTGAATGGTGGCCCAATCACTTTTGGAGTCTCTTCACGAGTTCAAATCAAAGGAAAAGGTACAATTTTAATTCGCGTAAAATATGGAAGTCATCAATTAATGTCCAATGTTTTGTATGTGCCGGAGATAAAAAGTAATATTTTAAGTTTGGGACAACTTTTGGAGAAAAATTATGACACTCATTTGAAAGACAAAAAGTTATATATTAAATATGAAAAAGGAAGATTGTTAGCCAAAGTACCTATGGCTAATAATAAAATGTTCATCTTATATCTTCAAAATGATGTTCCAAGGTGCTTGCTTTCATGTGCCAAAGATTTATCTTGGCTTTGGCGTATGAGATTTGGTCACTTGAATTTTGATAGCCTAAGGTTGATGAAGAAGGAAAGCATGGTTAATGGATTGCCAACAATTTATCATCCCAACCAATTTTGTGAAGGATGTCTCTTTGGAAAGCAAGAAAGGAAAAGAGTTCCTAAAGAGTCTTTAACAAGAGCAAGATGCCCTCTCGAGTTAATTCACATGGATGTGTGCAGACCTATTAAGCCATCTTCACTTGTTAATAGTAATTAATTTTTACTTTTCATTGATGATTTTTCTCGAAAAACTTGAGTTTATTTTTTGAAGGCAAAATCGGAGGTGTTTGAAACCTTCAAAAAGTTTAAGAGCATGGTGGAGAAGCTGTCACGACCCCAAATACCGGTCGTGATGGCGCCTATCATATTACTAGGAAAGCCAAACCAACCATGTAATCACAACCCTTTTTCATTTAATAAGCCATTTTCTAACACGGGTTTAAGTACCAATTTTCATAATAAGCATTTAAAAGCAACAGAATATATGCGAAAGTCGAATAAACATGAAATTACACAACCCCAAATATCTGGTGTCACGAGTCTAGAGCCTCTATTACATAACTAACTGTCTGATACAACATAAGTCTAGAAAATGCGGAAAAGAACAAGATAGGGAGGAGAAAACAGGGTTGCGGATGCCATGCAGCTACCTTGCAATCTCCATCAAACACTGGATCAGCTGAGGACCTTCACTTTGCCGCTCGAGCACCTGGATCTGCACACAAGGTGCAGGGAGTAATATAAGTACGCCAACTCAGTATGTAACTAAAGTAAATAAGAACTGAAAGCAGTGACGAGCAATTAAAAATCATATAACCGAATAAACAATAGGATAACAGATCAACTTTACAATTTAAAACTAGTTCCATCATAAAATCAACATTTTCAGTTTAAACACTTGAAATCATATACTTAGCAATTTTTCCAACAAAGGATTATTTTGTAAGAAGAGTGAAATCAGTAAAAATATCATAACTGCGCCCCTCGGGCAAGGAATCACTCAGAATATGGCCTCTCAGGAAGCCTCTCAGTCACTTGTGACTCAACTCTCATCACTCAGTACTCACTTTCAGCACTCAGGCTCATTAATATCTCATAATAATAGAAATCATAGTAACCGTTGTGGCGTGCAGCCCGATCCATAATTTATAGTCGACTACGCTCACTGGGGGTGTACAGACTCCGTAGGGGCTTCTACAGGCCAAGCGTCATATCGCTGTGGCGCGCAGCCCGATCCAATATATATATATATATATATATATATATATATATATATATATATATATATCGCTGCGGCGTGCAACCCGATCCATAACTCACATATATATAAATATCCTCACAATTAGGTTCTCAACTTCTCTTAGTCATTATCCTCACAGCCTCTCGGGCACAATAGTGAAAATTAGGGAACTCGGTCCAAACAGTCCTCTCATTTAGAAAAAACTAGTTTTAAACATTTAAATAGGTAAAACATGACCGAGGATATGCTTTTAGCAAGTAAAGTGAGGAGAAACAATCAAAATGCCCCTAAGGGTCTTTACAGGTCGGCGCAAGTCCCCAAACATGACATACATCCCATATTACAATATAAATGACAAAAATACGAAATAATATAAGATTTCCAATCAAATACGCGGCTTAATAGTCGCTACGAAACGGACCAAGTCACAATCCCTATTGGTGCACATCCACACGCTCGTCATCTAGCATGTGCGTCACCGCATTTATCGAAACAAGTCGAATACCGGGATTTTGTACCCTCAGTTCCAGAATTACAATGGTTACTTACCTTAAACCTGTGAAAATATTACTTCACGATGCCCTTGCCCCTTGAATCGGCCTCCACTCACGTCGTATCTATCCAAAATCAGAATCGCGGCGTCAAAATATGCTAAGGGAACGAAGCCCAAGCGAAACCAATCAAATAATACCGAAAATCCTGAAATTAGCCAAACCCGACCCTTGGGCCCATGTCTCAAAACTCGATAAAAGTCACATCAACGGAATCCTTATCCTCCCACGAGTCCTTACATACCATGAACACTGAAATCGGAGTCCAAATGACCCCTCAAATTCTCATTTAAAATCTCTTAATCTCAAGCCTTAATTCCTCAATTTTAGGCTTAGATTCCATGATTTATTAGGTAGATTTCATGATAGAATCGAGTTTTAAGTCCAAAATTCTTACCTCTAAGTGATTCCCCTTGAATCCCTCTTCAATCTCCTTCAATAAGCTCCAAAAATGACCAAAAATGGAAGAAATAAGCCTCAAATTCACGGACAAGACGACCTTTTAAACCTTCTGCCCGAGCCTAAATTCCTTCATCACGATCGCAGGACATCCTTCGTGATCGCGAAGCACAAACTCTCAGCTCCCAAAATTAACCATGTGCGAACGTGTAAAGTTCCAACTCTGCAATAGCTGAAACCAAAATCTGTAATTTTTTTCAACTTAAAATGATCCATTCAACCCTTCGAAACTCACCCGAAACCCCCGGGACCTCAACCAAAGGCACCAACATAACCCAAAACCTTATTCAAACTTGTACCAATCTTCAAAACAACTCAAACAACATCAAATCAACCAAAACACATCGGATTCAAACCTAAGTTTCCAAAATCTTCCGAATTTCGCTTTTGATCAAAAACCCAACCAAACCACACCCGAATGACCTGAAATTTTGCACACACAACCCAAATGACACAACGGAACTACTGAAACTCTTGGAATTCCTTTCCGACCTCTATATCAAAATATCACCTACCAACCAAAAATCGACAAAAATCCACTCTTGCCAATTCAAGCTAAATCTACTCCGGACCTCTAAAACTCATTCTGATCACGTTCCTAAATCCCAAATCACCTCCCGAAGCTAAACGAATCATAAAAACTCACATCCAAGCCCTCTAATACATAAGTCAACATCCGGTTGACTTTTCCAACTAAACCTTCCTCAAAAGACACTAAGTGCCTCAAACCTTACCAAATCTTTTCCGAACCCTAACCAATCAACCCGATCACATATAAAACCATTATACAAAGTAATTAGAAGCAAAAATAGAGGAAACGAAACGGTAACTCATAAGACGACTGGCCGGGTCGTCACATCCTCCCCAACTTAAACAAACGTTCATCCTCGAACGAGTCAAGAAACATACCTGAAGCCTCAAACAGGTAAGGATTTCTGCTCCGCATCTCTCGCTTGATCTCCCAGGTAGCCTCCTCCATGGTCCGACCTCTCCACTACACTTTCACTAAAGCTATATCCTTTGATCTCAACTTTCGAACCTAATGACCCAAAATAGCTACTAGCTCCACATCATAAGTCAAATCATCATCCAACTGAACCGTGTTGAAGTCCAAAACATGAGACGAATCCCCAATATATATCCGGAGCATAGAAACATTAAATACTAGATCCACACTCGACAAGCTGGGTGGCAAGGCAAGCTCATAAGCCACCTCCCCAATCCTCCGAAGCACCTCAAAAGGCCCAATAAATCGAGGACTCAATTTTCCTTTCTTTCCAAATCTCATAACACCCTTCATGGGTGAAACCTTCAACAGACCTTCTCACCAACCATGTAGGATACATCCTGAACCTTCCTGTCAGCATAGCTCTTCTATCTCGACTGCGCTGTATGAAGTCTCTTTTGAATCACCTTCACCTTTTCTAAAGCATCATACACCAAGTCTGTCCCCAATAGCCTAGCCTTACCGGGCTCGAACCAACCAACTGGAGATCTATACCACCTCCCATACAAAGCCTCATACGGAGCCATCTAAATACTCAATTGGTAGTTGTTGTTATAAGTAAACTCTGCAAGCGGTAGAAACCGATCCTATGACCCTCCAAGATCGATGACACAAGCACGTAACATGTCCTCAAATATCTGAATAATGTGCTCGGAGTGCCCGTCCGTCTGAGGGTGAAAAGTTGTGCTCAACTCAACCTGAGTACCTAACTCTCGCTGCACAGACCTCCAAAACTGTAAAGTAAACTAAGTGCCCCTATCTAAAATGATGGAAATTGGGACACCATGAAAACGGAGAATCTCTCGGATATCTCTACTAATCGCTCTGAAGAATAGCTAGTACACATAGGAATGAAGTGTGTGGACTTGGTCAGTCAATCCACAATCACACAAATAGCATCGAACTTTCTCAAAACCCGTGGAAGTCCAACAACAAAGTCCATAGTATCCTCTCCCACTTCCACTCAGAAATATCCATCTACCGAAGTAAGTCACCCAGTCTCTGATGCTCATATTTGACCTGCTGACAATTGAGACACCGAGCTACAAATCCCACAATGTCTTTCTTCATTCTTCTCCACCAATAATGCTACCTCAAATCCTGATACATCTTCGCGGCACTCGGATAAATGGAATACCACGAGCTATGGGCCTCCTCTAGAATCTACTCTCGAAGCCCATCTACATTGGGCACGTATACCGGACCTGCATCCTCAACACCCAATTATCACCAATAGTCACTTCTCTGGCATCATCATTATGAACTATGTCCTTAAGGACAAGCAAATGCGGATCATTATACTGGCGCTTTCTGATGCGATCATATAAGGAAGACCGAGAAACCATGCAAGCCAATACCCGACTGGGCTCTGAAATATCCAACCTCACGAATCGATTTGCCAAGGAGTGAACATCAACTGCAAGAGGTCTCTCCCCAATTGGAATATATGCCAAAATCCCCATACTAACTGCCTTTCGGCTCAAAGCATCGGCCACCACATTGGCCTTCCTCAGATGGTATAATATAGTGATATCATAATCCTTGAGCAACTCCAATCACCTCTGCTGCCTCAAATTGTGATCCTTCTATTTGAACAAGTGCTGGAAGCTACGATGATCAGTAAACACCTCACAAGACACACCATACAAGTAATGCCTCCAAATCTTCAACGCGTGGCAGCCAACTACAAATCATGAATGGGTTAGTTCTTCTCATAGGGCTTTAACTGATGAGAAGCATAAGAAATAACTCTACCCTCCTGCATCAAAACACAACCAATACCCACTCTCGGTGCATCACCATACACGATATATGAACCAGAAGCTGATGATAAAACTAACACTGGAGCTGTGGTCAAAGCTGTCTTGAGCTTCTGAAAGCTCTTCTCACACTCGTCCGACCATACAAATGAAGCACCCTTCTGAGTCAATTTGGTCAAGGGTGATGCGATAGATGAGAATCCCTGAACAAACAGGCGATAATAGCATGCCAAACCAAGAAAAAAAAGAATCTCTGTGGTTGAGGACGGTCTGTGCCAACTCTGAACCACCTCAATCTTCTTCGGATAAACCTGAATACCCTTGCTGGACACCATGTGCCCCAAGAAAGCCACTGAACTAAGCCAAAACTCACACTTCGAGAATTTTGCTTAAAGTTTCTCCTCCCTCAATCTCTGCAACACAACTCTCAAATGTTTCGCGTGCTCCTCCTCACTACGTGAATACAATAGAATATAATCAATGATGACCATGACAAATGAATCGAGATAAGGCCGAAACACGTTGTTCATCAAATGCATGAATGTTGCTAGGGCATTGGTCAGCCCAAAAGACATCACCAAGAACTCATAATGACCATAACAGGTCCTGAAAGTTGTCTTAAGAATATCCAAGTCCCTGATCTTCAACTGGTGATAACCCGAACGGAGATCAATCTTAGAGAACACTCTCTCTCCCTGAAACTGGTCAAACAAATCATCAATGCGAGGCAAGGGATACTTGTTCTTAATTGTTACTTTGTTCAACTGCCTATAATCAATGCACATTCTCATAGTGCCATCCTTCTTCTTCACAAATAGAACCGGTGCACCCCAAGGTAACACACTAGGCCAAATGAACCCCTTATCAAGGAGTTCCTGAAGCTACTCTTTTAACTCCTTTAACTTCACGGGTGCCATACAATACGGCATAATAGAAATGGGCTGAGTGCCCGGCACCAGGTCAATACCAAAATCAATATGCCTGTCTGGTGGCATGCCCGACAGGTCTGCGTGAAACACATCGGGAAAATCCCTTACAACTGGTACAAAATCAATACTGGGAGCCTCGGCTGCAACATCCCTCACAAAGGCTAGACACGAAAGACATCTGTTTCCAACCATACACTAGGCCTTCAAGAATGAGATCACTTTGCTGGGAACATAATCAGTCAAACCTCACCACTCAATCTGTGGCACACCCGGTATAGCCAATGTGACTGTCTTGGTATGACAGTCCAGAATAGCACGATACGGATGTGAGCACGTGATTTTTGTTTTCGCGACAATCACTCCAAAAGAAACAAAATAATAGCAGTTTGGTCTTGCTGCACAATTTTTCGGATTTTACGTGGAATTTTCGGTATTTATTTGTGATCTTCCCCTTTTGTATTTTTATCAAAACAAAATATATGTGTCGTGTGTAAAAATATAAAGTGATGTTATTTTTTTAATTGTGTGATTAATTGTTTGTTTAATGTTTTTATTAGTGTTGTTTAATTTAATTAAGGGTTTAAAGAGGAAAAGGGATTTCGGATTGGGCCAGTCCAATAAGACAAGCCCAAACTAAATTATCCGGTCCAGTCCAGTTCGGCCCCAGGAGTATCCCAAACGACGTCATTTGGGCCGTGCTTGATCTGGGCCGTTGATCTCAGAATGATCAACGACCAAGATCACATACCCCATACCCACGAACAGATCCGACCCATTCTACCCGAACCAACCGTGACCTTTAGTAAGCTAAACGACACCGTTTCATTTAAACTTCCAGATCCAGGCCGTTGATCTCGATTGATCTAACGGCTGAGATCAAGTCATCCACCCCATATATAAGCTTTCCACTCATACCCCACCCCCCTATACAAATACCCCTCCTTCGTCCTCATCCTTTCCAATAGACCCAAACCTCAGAACCCTAGCTGCCCCCTTTCCCCTCACCATTAATCCCGGCGGCATGGACGCCGGTGACCCCCACTTTAACACGATAGATGCACCTCACCACCCTGAACCCAAATCCACCAACCGCTTAGCTCGAATCCCCTCCCACCTTCTTGAATCTTCATTTGAAGATTCGAGTTGGACCTCGACTTACACCGATCTACCCCAGCTTCACCCCAGACAGTCCCCGGACCTCCCTTGTGACCAAACCATGCTTGGTTTGGTCCGAGTCTAACCGTGGAAACCCAAATCCCAAATCTGTCATCTAGGAACCCTAGAAACCCCGGGCCTGGTTTGTGTCCGTTTGAGCCAAGTGATTAGGGTCTAATGGACCTTAATCGAAGTGTTCTCAGTTGAGAACACTTCGATTAAAGTCCGTTCAACCCCAAGAAGGGTCTATTCAAACACGAGCTAAGGTTTTCTGATTTTTAAGGCTTTAGGTAATTTTTGTTTTCTTTATCAGTTTATTTTGTCTGCTACAATTGAATGTCTGTTCATATGTTTTGTTTAATTCATGTTATTGAATTTTTGTCGACTGTTGTTATCCACCTTACCCGGACCTCTGTATTTGGCCAAGTTCTTTCCATTTACTGATCATGTGTATGTGTGTAAGCTTTACAATCAATTGAATTTAAATTCGATTGAATCAATTCTCCAGTACAATTTTTGCTTAGTCAGTGCAATTTGAATTGCATGTTTGATACTGTTAGATTTCTGATCATGGTCTTTGATTGTATATGTTATAATTAGTATAGTCGATTCGATACGTGTCGTCGAATAGTTTCAGCTGTTTGAATGATAACAATTTGATATGTTCTTGCTGAACATTGTTTGAATCAAAATTGAGAATCGAGTATAGCTACTTATAGTTGTTAATTTGAATCAGAAATCTAAGGATTTGGTTTGTAGTTGCAGTCTGAATTGGTGGCATGTGCACTTGTGCACAACATGTGCATAAAGGCCCTTTTTAGAGTTTAAAATAACTTGACAGCATATGTTGTCAGGTTATATTCTTGCTGCCTATGTCTGCTTTTAGTTTAATAAGCTGATTAAAAGGGCTGTCAGGAATCTCATGGGAGGTTTTCATATTTTAAAATGTTGAGTGAAAAAACAGCAAGAAAGGAGGGGGTTCTGATATGTTTAACAGACTAAAAGGGGCCGATGTTAGGCTATAAAGGGAGGAGAACTTCCATTAGTTGGGGGAGGAACTCAGACAGATTTTGAGACTGGAAATTGACATCGAATTTTAAAAGGAGAGGAAAACATCTTTGAGGAGAAAAATAGAGAGGCATATACAGATATACATTGAGAGAGGCATAAAACAAAAAATACATAAGCTTTTCTTCTCATTACTGTCTTGATTTTACTGATTTCGATTTGCTTGATCAATACTGATTTCTTCCAAGTCTCGACAAAGTTTACTGGTTGTGGTTCGCATTGGTTTGTTTCCTAGATTTGGTCTGTCTTGGACTTCTATTTCTACTGCACTGTTTGCTGCTGTCATTTTGCCATTTTTCCATCGGCCATAGTTGTATCTTGCACTGGGACTTGTTCTTGTTTGTTACCTGCTGTTACTGCTGCTGTTTGGTATTGCTCCTATTGCTACTGACTTACCTGCTTCTTATATTATATTCAACATCCAGGTACACACTAGAACTCCGCTTTGATGTAACAATGAAAGCATGAAATAAAAGATACGCGGGAGTTTAATCGTTCGTTGCTGCATTTACAGTTTTATAAACGTTATTAGATTTGTGTAACCTATTTAGTTTGCAACTCAATGAAGAACACATAGGGTAGCCTGTACTTAATTGAAGTTTAGTGTGCTTAAAATTGTGATTTCAGTTATCTAGTTGGTTGTATGATAAAGAATGCGTGAGTGGTTGACATACGGATAATTAGATTTCCTTTCAGCTATATTTTGTATATATAGGGCAGAATGTTTTAACCCTGCAGAATACAATGTAGTTTATTAATCTTTTGAGTTCTAACTTTATCGGATCTCATTAGGCAGTTTACATGACCACGTTCGAACCCTATTAGTAGCAGTTTCCGATAGTCAATTCTACTGACTTAGTTTAAATAAGTTAGTTTAAATTCAGGATTGAAGAACATTTTAACGTAGGTTTTGGCAGTTTTATTAATCTTGTATATTAATATCCTCTAGCGAATTAAAAGCATGTTCATCCATGAAATAAGGCACGAAACAATTCACGTCTCATAAACAACTAATCAGATAATCAAATAAGAATCCGAAGTTGGTCAAGCATGTAATTTAATTAGCGTGTACTTTTCCTTCTTTCATTTTTCTCAAAGATAAACACAAAAAAAAATGTAGTCGCCATTAGGTTTATCCTTTCATATAATGAGACGAGCCTCGCCAAATAAAAATGTAAATTGCGGGGCCCTCAATAATTAACCATAATAAATACTTAGAATTCGGGATGGACTGTTTAGTGAATTTCACTGCCTTCCCCAAAGATAATAACGCGTTAGACTCTTTAGGCGCGACTCAATTGAAATTTCATTCTTAATTTCGGGTGCGCATTTATGTGACCCAAATTCAAATCTCAACGGAGTCGAAATGTGTTAACAACCACGGGTGCATTGATTGTGACGTGGTTCGAGATGCATTTTCACGACGTTGCAATTCTATAAAAATAAACGATAATAATAAAAGCGGTCTAAACTTCATAAAAGCACGTAAGTCACAACATGTATTTAAATCAGATATTTAGTCATTATAACAATTTAAGCTACCGTGCTAGAACCACGGGATTCGAGGGTGCCTAACACCTTCCCTCGGGTCAACAGAATTCCTTACTTAGAATTTCTGGTTCGCAGACTTCATTTGGAAAAGTTGAAAATTTCCTCGATTTGGGATTCAAGATAAACCGGTGACTTGGGACACCAAAAAGCCAAACCTTTCCCAAGTGGAGAATCTGAATTAAATAAATAATCCCATTTCGAATATTGTCACTTAAATTGGAAAAAAACTCCCCTCGCGCATTTTAACCCGTCGGGGCGGGCGCGAAAAGGAGGTGTGACAGCTCTGGCGACTCTGCTGGGGACTAGCTCACCCAGAACCACTTGTTCAGGGTTCAAGAATTCGAGCTTAGAATAATTGTTATATTTGGTTTTATTATCTGATATTTATTACATGTTTTGATACAACGTGCTGAATGTTGTCTTTTACCGCTTTGATATTATCTGAACTGTATATAAACTGTGCCGAAACCCTTCTCTTCTTACCTCCGGGGAGAAGCTCGCTGGTCGAGACTTCCTATTCTGTTAGTGTCAATACCTGAAATAAGAAAGAGGCCGGACAAGTTACAAAGCCGGACGATCTCGCGGGTCCCTGGTACGTAGCCCCCTCCTCGACCCGAGTTGTCCGCTCGGGTACACAGTCTAGAACATATACTCAGGTTATAAACCTACTATAACGAGACTTCATGTCGGATCCCTAGTAGGAACGCTTATTTGCATCATGTTCCATTTGACATAGGGGACTCAACACAGGGGTTGGGTCCATCTAGGACAGACAACTTGAAATGAAAAGACCATCCTGCTGCATCCCGTTTGTTTTGCGCATTTACTTGCTTCGGATCTGCATGTTGACCGGTTCCTAAAAAAAGGAAAACTTAAAAAGGGAAGAAAAATAGTAGTGTAGGGGAGATAAGTACTTATTTTGAAAAAAATAAAACCAATGTCCAAGTAATGTCAAAACCTCACCGATATCTTTTTTTTTTTTTAAATAAAAAATTTGCCTTTTAGTTTGATTTATTAGAAGTCCAAAAAATGCTATTTAGCAGTCCTTGAGAATATTTTCTTTATCTCTTTTTGAAAGAAAAATAAAAAAAACTATAATAATAATATATAAAAATCAAAAAAATACTTTCTTGCTTTTTCTTTTAAAAATTGTATTCCAAAAGAAAGGGGTTTAATTAATTTACTTTTATTTCACGAGGTACCGAACTACGCCGGTTTGATTCTCACCGGATGTGAGATACGTAGGCAACCCCCATCGGGTTCAACCCATTTTTTTTGCTAAGATAGCCAAAACCAACAAAACAAAAAAATGTGTCAAAATAAGTAGCCGAATGTTCCCAAAAGGGACACCGGAAGGCTGACTTTGCATAAACAGCCACCTTTTGGGTCGTTATTTGTCCAATTGACCCACACAGCTTTAAAATCTTCATCCCCGAATTGTTGAAAGGCCATGTTCGAAAACTTGACCCTTCTTGTAAAATATTTTTGAGTCAAGTTATTTTTGTTAAAATCACCCTAATAAATGTGCAGGATGAGCACGATGCAAAATGAACATTTTTCAATAATGACCAAAATCCCTGTCAAGTTACGGCTATGGTGGAATGATTTAGGTGCTGAGGGGCAAAACGAGGTCAAGAAATATCTGAAAGGTCTCACGGGTTTACTGGAAATCCTGCCTCGAGGGGATATCATAAGAGCTTTGGTTACCTACTGGGACCCAGCACACAATGTTTTCCATTTCTCCGATTTTGAACTCACCCCGACTCTGGAAGAAATGGCTGGGTACATCGGGAACGCTGAACTTCCGTTAAGGCAAAAATACCTAGTCACCCCAAGAGCCGTCACGGTACATCGATTCCTGGACTCGCTAAAAATACCCAGGAAGGTCCGCAATCCAGATTTGGCTGCCGGTTTTTGTAATTCATGCTTCATATACGACAGGTATGGTCATGTAGGAGGATTCAACAATCCGATTAACAAACTATGCAGCAAAGGTAGTCGTCAGAAGTGGGATAAGCACAGACGGGTGGCTTTCATGATAACATTTTTGGGCCTTTTAGTATTTCCAAGGAAAGATGGGAATATTGATCTGAAGATGTCCGGGGTAGTCAGTACTTTGCTCACTCGAAGCGATAGCACTCTCGCGCCTATGGTGGTATCTGATATCTTTCGAGCTCTCACAGCTTGCAAAGCCGGGGGGAATTTCTTCGAAGGTTGTAACTTGCTGCTACAAATGTGGATGACTGAACATCTCTGCCATCGCTCCGAGCTCTTGAGCCATGGTTCTTCAGAGAAAACTTGCATAGAAGAATTTTACACGAGAACCAAAGAGATCAGTCTGCCCAAAGGAGTTATGGCATGGACCTCATTCTTTCAAGCTCTTACTGCCAGCCAAATACAGTGGACACTGGGATGGCTGCCTGTTGATGAGGTCATATATATGCCAGCAACTAAAACTCATTTCCTGCTGATGGGACTTAAGAGCATTCAACCTTACGCGCCCTTGCCGAGTCTTGAGACAGTTCGGAAGATACCAGATGATACCATACGAGGAGGATCTTAGCGCTCAAACGATTGAGATAAGTCCTGAAGGACAATTTCTGGAAGCAAAAATCCGCCAGATCTGGAACGAATGTCAATATTTGAAAGCAGATACTTGCGTGCGAGATCAGACCAAAAGTGAGACAGCACCAGGCTACCTGGCATGGTACAGAAGAGAACTCGAATATGAAAGGCCGGCTAAAAGACCCCACATCCTGAATTTCGCCGAGTCGTCGCAAAAACAGTGGGATTGGTTGGCAAAAGAAAGAGGCTATTGTACCGAAATCAGCCGGTTGAAGCAACAAGTGGAAAGCCTGAAATATGAGCACAACGTACAAGTTGCTACCGATATGGGAGAACAAAACAGGTTGACTCAGGAAAACAAGATGCTCAGGGTCCAGATCAAACAGATGAGGACGGATGCTGATAAACAGCCAAGGAGTCGATCGGACGAGCAATTGATAAAAAGGTTGAAAAGTGAAGTCAGGGAATGGCGAGATGGCTTAGAAAAGTTCAAAAACATCATGGCGGAGCTCAGAGCACAGTGTGATACAAGAGCAGATAAGCAGCGCCGATACTTGAATCAATTGAAAGGCGACCACGAGAAAACTGTTGCCAAAATAAAGAGAGAGATGGCTATACTTGAGATCAAAGCAGTTAATCAGGCCGAGGATTTCCAAATTGAGAGCAGATACTGGTACGACTTGTTAGCCCAGATGAAGTTAGAAGTACGGTGACTGAAGAATCAGTATATACAGGATTCTCAGGTATTCAAGATGTGTAGCGATCAGAGAAAACGCCTACTCACAGAGAAGAAGCAAACCAGAGATAGGATCAAGACCATTGCCCATGCCATCACCAGACGATGTCTACGATGTGAGAACATGACCAGCGTTACCGTCCTCTCGGCAGTGATGGGTTATGTCAAGCAGACCATGCATGAGCTGGAGAAGCTTGAGAGGGATCTCACACCTAGGACCGCGGCGAGGCCGAACGATGCCCCGCGGGCACCAATTTTCAAAACCATAATGTACTCATAAGTCGAGTCTGTATCTTAGCATCTTCTGCCTGTTTTTCCCATCAGGGTGGTTTTAGTCTATTTAAGTCTAGGTTTATTTTCAAAGTTTGCTCTTTCTTTTGCAAAATGTAGTTTGTATTAGACCGTTTCAACAATAAAAGGTGTGCCTCTTTTACGCTCATTTGTGTTTTGAACTACGTAATGATCTGATTCACGTGGCATCGTGATACGTAGGCAATCCTCATCAGATCCGGTTGCGGTTTAACCAAAGAGAAAAATTGAAAAAAAAAGGGAAAATAATAAAAGGAAAGCCTAAAAGAATGCCGGAATGACACATGCTTTCGTCGCAAACATGTAGGAATCCATTTAACTGTATAGGTGCATCATGCCCCAACGTGAGATTGCCTATCTGTTATTTGATTCGAATTAACCGTTCGTTTGTCGTTGAGTTCCTTCCAGGTTTTTGGAAAAGGTGGTTGGTTTGGTGAAAGTCTGGCCTCGCACCCGTATTTCACGAGATCGAAAGGGAGTGTTCAATTACCTATTGTTAAGACAGGAGGCAGTGCTCACACTTACTTCACAAGGTCAAAAGGAAGTGTAGAAATGTCTTCAGAGATTCCGTTGCCAACAATCCCTGTTTCCGAGGAAAGTTCTATCTCGGCCATCCTCACGCCCGAATCCGCAACTGCGGAGGAAAATAGAATCTTGCGGCTCCGCATGCTGGAAATGCTTGATGACTGGAATAATGGAAAAGAGCCACCAAGCATCGTCCCTGGATTCCCTGAGTTATTCTCCAGGACAAGCGGGACTTCTAATGTCCCCATAAGCTATCCTGCTACCCCATTCGGATACCCAGCCATTTCAGCCTTCTCTGCTGGATCGCCCTCTGAGTAACATCCTCGAGTGTCAACGACGGATGTAAACACAAATATCTTTACTGCACCACCTTGCCCGATCACAGCACAACCTGCTGCATACAAGCCGAATTTTGACTCGTCCTCGTTTACATTCCAAGCCCCATCTTTCTCAATGGAACCAACTAGGTTCGCCACCAGCACTAATCCTCCACAGCCTCAGTGCGAGTTTGCACATGGGCAGGATCAGAACCCCAGATTTGCTGAACAAAATGAGATGGCCAAAAGAATGAGAAGCCTTGAACAGAGTTTGAAGAACATGCAAGGTTTGAGCGGACAGAAAAACGTCTCTTACACCGACCTATGCATGTTCCCTCACGTGCACCTATCAGTGGGTTTCAAGACCCCAAAGTTTTGAGAAATACGACAGGCACGGTGACCCCATTGCTCACCTTAAGAAATATTGCAACCAATTGCGGGGAGCCGGCGGAAAAGAGGAATTACTAATGGCATATTTCGGGGAAAGTCTGGTAGGAATAGCCTCGGAATGGTACATGGACCAAGACATGTCCCGATGGCATATAGTGGAATGATCTCGCTAGAGATTTTGTGAGACAATTCCAGTATAACATCGACATCGCACCAGACCAAAATTCTCTGTCAAACTTGAAGAAGAAACCTTCAGAAAGCTTCAGAGAATATGCTATTAAGTGGCGCGAGCAGGCGTCGAGGGTGAATCCTCCCATGGATGAGGTGGAAATGGTCACTACTTTTCTCCAGGCTCAAGAGATTGACTATTTCCAAAACATGATGTCAGCCATGGGAAAGCCGTGTGTAGAAGCGATTAAGATTGGAGAGATGGTGGAGAATGGTCTGAAAACAGGTAGGATTTTGAGTCAAGCAGCCATAAGGGCGACCTCCCAAGCCGTCCAAAGCGGGTCCGGAGGAATGGCAAGAGGGAAGAAAAAGGAAGAAACAGCCATGGCAGCCTCAGAAGCAAGGGAATATCGTAATCCCAGGCCCCGTTTTCCGGAAAGGACCTCGCAACACTACTACCCCCACTCAAACGCGGCATATCCTCCTCAACCCTACATGGTCATGAACACCCAGCCTTATGTCCATCCGCTGCACCAAGCCAACCGAGGCCAAGCTCCACCTCCCATAAATCAACCTCCTTACCGCAACCACTATAACCCACAGCCTCCGCAAAATAACTTCCGTCCTCAAGAGCCACCTAGAAGGAGGACTTTCATGCCTATCGGTGAGCCATACTCTACTTTGTTCCCGAAGCTAGTCCAGTTGGGTTTCCTGCAGCCAGTCCCTCAGACAAGGCACAACCCGGCGTCACCTTCTTACAAAGCCGGTGTCAGATGCGCCTATCATTCAGGGGCCGAGGGGCACGATACAAATGACTGTTGGTCATTGAGAAGAGTGGTCGAGAATTTAATAGAGCAAGGGAAAATAGTGCTAAGGGACGAGGAGGTCCCAAATGTGACTAACAATCCATTACCTGCTCACAATAATGGGCCGCTGATCGGAATGATTTGCGAAGACAAAGAATTTGACCCTGCTTTGAAAGCTATAATCGCCATTGTTGACGCAGGGAAAAAGCCTGAAACAACCCAGAAACCAGAAAAAGGGGAAAAGGCCAATACTGTAAAGTGCGAGCCCGAAAAGACGGTGGAGAAGAAGGCGGTGCCTGTGAAGAATGGAGTTCTTTACATCCCATGGGGTCGAGCAGAGAAGTCGCAGAGCTTCAAGGTCAAAAGGGCAAAACCTATGTACGTACCGAAAGGCGCCTATGTGGTCCGGGGGACGATTAAACCACCTCGGCTGAATGAACCAGTGGTTATCGGACGCGTGCCACAAAAGACGATGACCAACCCGTCCACAGTGCCGTGGAATTATCAAAGGACGTTGGTAACGTACAAAGGTAAAGAAGTCACGGGGGAACCTCCGGAAAGTACTTTCATTGGAAGGTATTCAAACACCCAAGAGCTGAACAACGCCACACGGAGACGCTTCCCGCCAAAGAAGCCTGTAAGCATTGAAGAAGTGGAATTTTTCTTCCAACAAATGAAAATGCCAGACTACGAAGTAGTAGATCAACTGCACAAGTGCCCTGAGAAAGTGTCCATGCTATCTCTGCTAATGAGGTCAACCGAGCATCAAAAGATCTTACTCAAGACCCTGAATGAAGCATACGTACCAGCTGAAACCTCAGTTGAACAACTGGAACGGATGACAGAGAGGTTCTTTGCCATCAACCAAGTCTCTTTCAGCAAGAATGATTTACCCCCAGAGGGAGCGGCACACAACAAAGCCTTGCATCTAACAGTTAAATGCGAAGACTACTACGTCAAGCGGGTAATGTTGGATGGGGGTTCAGGTGTCGACATTTGTCCGCTCTCCACACTACAGAGAATGGAAATTGGGATCGGAAGAATCCGCCCTAATAATGTCTGCGTGAGGTCTTTTGATGGCATCAAGAGAGACACCCTTGGGGAAATAGAATTGATGTTGACCATAGGGCCAGTGGAGTTTGAGGTAACTTTCCAAGTGCTTGACATGGACACGTCCTACAATTTCCTCCTCGGCAGACCTTGGATTCATGCGGCGGGAGCTGTGCCTTCTACTCTTCACCAGATGGTGAAGTTTGAGTACGAAGACCGAGAGATTGTGGTCCATGGAGAAGACGAGCATGCTATTTATCGGGACCCGTCCATCCCATATCTGGAACCAAGAGAAGGGAGTGAACACATGGTCTATCAAGATTTCGAGATTGTGTTAGCAGAGCAGCATGAAGAGGGAATACCTTGCCCCCAGCCTTTCTTGTCTAATGCCTCGATCATGGTGGCTAAAGAGATGATCCGACATGGATTCAGGCCAGGGAAAGGGCTCGGACGAACCCTGCAAGGAATAACGGAACCTATCACTTTGCCTTCCGCCAAAAAACTTTTTTGGATAGGTTTTCAACCCACTCCAGAAGATGAAGAATGGGCGAAGAAGAGGAAGAATAAGGGGTGGAAATTGCCTCGGCCACTGCCGGATTTATATGAAACTTTCGTCGAACCAAGATACACTGAATAAGAAGCGATGAGGTTTTCACGGCTGAGGAAATCGAGGAGATATGTGGGGCAATGAGAGAAATGCTCTACGAGGCTCACATGGTTCAACCAGGAGAAGGCACCAGCACCGCCAAAATACTATATATAGGGCAAAACACCAAACTCCGAAACTGGGAGGCCACGCCATTCCCGACTAGACGGAAGTCCGGGTAGACCTGTCCTGCCACCTTTCCTGCATCACAAGTTATCTCCAGGATATAACTTAGATGTTTTCTTCTTTTAATTGTTGTTTTGAATTCCTGAGTTTGTAAACATTGTTGTCTTCCAAATTTCAAGAAGAAAAATAAAAAAAAAATCATCGTTGTTTTCCCATTTTTCCTTTATTCTGATTTTGTTATTTTTCCTTTATCTTTCTTTCAGTTATAATAATGCGGCTTTAAATATGACATGCTTGCGGACTTCAGCCCAGATCACAACGAGCTATTTAATTGTGAAATAATGAACCCAGAACCAGAATATGAAGAACAAGAGGCTTTTAGGGAAATAAACCGAGAGTTGGAACATTTTGAGAATAAACCTAAGCCAAATCTGAATGACACCGAACTGGTTAATTTAGGAACTCCTGAAGAAATCCGGGAGACCAAAATAAGCATTCACACGGACAAGAAAATGCGAGACGCTATAATTCAACTTCTTTTTGAATTTAAAGATGTGTTTGCTTGGTCATACGATGACATGCCGGGATTAGGTGTCGATCTAGTGGTTCATAAATTGCCAATTCACTCTGATTGTCCTCCAGTTCAACAAAAGCAACGAAAGTTCAAAACAGAGGTCAGTGACAAGATTAAAGAGGAGATCACCAAACAACTGAAAACGGGAGTGATTCGGGTGGTCCAATATACAACATGGTTGGCAAATGTGGTTCCAGTACCAAAAAAAGACGGGAAGACTCGGGTATGTGTAGATTACCGAGATTTGAATAGAGCAAGTCCCAAAGATAATTTCCCACTGCCCAACATCCACATCCTTGTTGATAATTGCGCCAAGCACGAGATACAGTTTTTGGTAGATTGTTACGCTGGGTATCATCAGGTATTGATGGATGAAGAAGACGCTGAGAAAACTGCCTTCACCACGCCTTGGGGCACCTACTATTATCGGGTCATGACATTTGGTCTGAAGAATGCTGGGGCTACTTACATGAGGGCCATGACTGCCATTTTTCATGACATGATGCATCAAGAAATAGAGGTGTACGTGGACGAAGTGATAGTCAAGTCCAGGACGCAGTATAATCATATCCAGGACTTGAGGAAGTTCTTCGAGAGACTGAGGAAGTACGACTTGAAGCTGAACCCAGCAAAATGTGCTTTCGGAGTCCCATCGGGCAAGCTTTTGGGCTTCATAGTAAGCAGGAGAGGTATCGAGTTAGATCCAACAAAGATAAAATCTATCAGAGATTTACCTCCCCCAAGAACGAAGAAAGACGTGATGAGTTTGTTGGGCAGGTTAAACTATATCAGTCGATTCATTGCCCAGCTGACGAGCACGTGTGAGCCCATATTCAAGCTTTTGAGGAAAGACGCGGCGATCAAATGGACGGCCGAATGTCAAGAAGCTTTTGACAAAATTAAAGAATATCTTTCAAACCCCCCGGTTTTGGTCCCACCAGATCCAGAGAGACCACTGTTCTTGTACCTAACGGTCTTGGAAAATTCTTTCGGTTGCATCCTCGGACAACATGACATAACCGGAAAGAAAGAACAAGCAATCTACTACTTGAGCAAGAAGTTCACCGGCTACGAGGCCAAGTATACTCTGTTGGAAAGAACGTGTTGCGCTTTAACGTGGGTGGCTCGGAAATTGAGACATTATCTCCAAGCTCACACTACATTCCTCATAAGCAGGCTGGATCCTTTGAAGTATATATTTCAGAAACCGATGCCTACAGGAAGACTGGCCAAGTGGCAAATCTTGCTTACTGAATTCGACATAATCTATGTCACTCGCACGGCAATGAAAGCCCAGGCACTAGCAGATCATTTGGCCAAAAATCCAATCGATGAGGAATACCAGCCATTGAGTACCTACTTTCCGGATGAAGAAATAAACACTGTAGAAGTGGTCTCGGAGAACGCTCATGTTTGGAAGATGTTCTTTGATGGAGCCATAAATGCCAAAGGTGTAGGGATTGGGGCAATTTTGATCTCGCCCTCCGGTCAGCATTATCCAGCCACAGCTAGACTGTGTTTCTTTTGCACAAACAATACAACTGAGTATGAAGCCTGCATTATGGGCATACATATGGCGATCGATCAGGATGTCGAAGACTTACTGATTATGGGAGATTCTGACCTGATTATCCGGCAAGCCCAAGGTGAATGGGAAACTCGGGATGTCAAGCTTATTCCTTGCCGACAGCACGTGGAGAACCTCAGCAAGCGTTTTAAATCAATAGAGTTCAGGTATATCTCGAGGTGTCATAATGAACTAGCGGATGCACTTGCTACTCTGGCTTTAATGCTACCCTACCCGGGCAACGCCCACGTCGATCCTTTGGAAATCCAAATCAGGGAAAGACATGGTTACTGCAACGTAATCGAGGCAGGATCAGATACGCAGCCTTGGTACCATGATATCAAGAGGTTCTTGAAGACACAAGAATACCCCGAGCATACTACTGGAGATCAAAAGAGAACCATTAGGCGGCATGCAAGTGGTTTCTTTCTAAGCGGTGAATTGTTGTACAAGAGGACCCCGGACCTCAACCTACTAAGATGTGTCGACGCCTAGGAGGCAAGAAAGATCATGCACGAAGTACACGCAGGTGTGTGCGGACCTCACATGAACGGGTATGTCTTAGCGAAGAAAATCCTTCGAGTAGGTTATTACTGGATGACCATGGAAAATGACTGCTTTAGCTTCGTTCGGAAGTGTCATCAGTGTCAGGTGCACGGTGATTTGATTCATGCACCTCCCACGGAATTTCATCCCATGTCTGCACCTTGGCCATTTGTCGCCTGGGGCATGGACGTCATTGGTCTGATCGAGCCGAAAGCCTCAAATGGACATAGATTTATACTGGTTGCCATCGACTACTTCACAAAATAGGTAGAGGCTGTCACTCTCAAGTCGGTCACCAAAAAAGCTGTAGTGGATTTTGTACATTCAAATCTTATTTGTCGTTTCGGTATTACTGCAACTATCATCACAGATAATGCAGCAAACCTGAATAGTCACTTGATGGGAGATGTATGCGAGCAATTCAAAATAACGCATAGGAATTCTACTCCTTATCGGCCAAAGGCCAATGGCGCTGTAGAAGCGGCAAACAAAAACATCAAGAAGATTTTGAGGAAAACGATCCAGAGTTCCCGATAGTGGCATGAGTAGTTACCGTTTGCATTGTTGGGGTATCGCACTACGGTACGCACGTCAGTAGGAGCAACTCCTTATCTTTTGGTTTATGGGACCGAGGTTGTGATACCGGCGGAAGTAGAAATCCCTTCGCTTCGAACCATTGTTGAAGCAAAAATCGAGGACAGCGAATGGGTTAAGACTCGATTGGTGCAGTTGACTTTGATTGATGAGAAACGAATAGCCGCGGTTTGTCACGGACAGTTGTACCAACGAAGAATGGCCCGTGCTTACAACAAGAAAGTCAGACCTAGGAATTTCGAAGTAGGTCAAGTGGTACTGAGGCGCATTCTGCCACATCACCAGGAAGCAAAAGGGAAATTTGCTCCAAATTGGAAAGGCTCGTACATCATCAGGAAGATATTGCCAAGAGGAGCACTGTATCTAGGTGATATCGAAGGAAATGACCCCGAAACAACAGTAAATGCAGATGCAGTCAAGAGATACTATGTCTGAATGACACCCCAGCGGTCCTGACACATTTGAAATGTTGAAGGTTTTATTCCCACTACCTCAAACTCTGTCAACTCTCTCTACAAGCCTTTAAGCCAGTTACAGTTCTTTGGTTACAAAAAAAAAAACATTGATCGAGGCCTGAACTACGTCTGACTTGATTCCGAAAGGATACGTAGGCAGCCTCTCCCTGAGGTTCAGTCACACCAACAATAAAATCCCATTTACCTTGAGATTGAAACCGAGGCACGTCAAGCGGTTTAGAAGTCGTAGTATCATCTACTTTTCTTTTCCAAGCACAAGCTTTTCAGATCAATTACCAAAGGTAACGGGAAGCCAAAAAAGCGTCGCGAATGGAGACCGGTACACTGTAAATTGAGAGAAATAAAATGAGAGAGTCTCGTCGGTGAAAACCTCCGGGCATCGCGAGGCGACGGGAGTAGAGAAACCAAAATGAGAGAGCTTGTGTAGTAAAAACTCGTAAAGAGTGCTATCAAGCGACAACAAGGAGGGAAATGAGAGAGGTCAGCTAGCGAAAACCCGCAAAGGGCGCTGTTGGCCGAAAGAACGACTCTACCCAAGGAGGTCTCGGCAAAGTTCCACCAGTTTTGAAATACAGACCCGTTTTGGTTCGGGAGGAAATGCAAGTTCATTGAAGGTCAGGCGTCCAGTCCAAAGAGCATGTCATGTCCATTTAGAGTCAGCATTGTCTTCCTCAGATAAGTATTTTTCGTCCCGAAAGGGGCACTTCTTTTCTGAAGTTTACTTTCTCCTTTCTTTGTTTTTCTTCGAATCCATTTCGCTTCTAACCTTAAGTTCCAGATATACCGGAAAGGACAGGTGGCAGGTTTGATTTCACGGAATTCCGTTTTGCAAGGGAAATGCCCCGTTTCATTGGCACGTTTGTCCAAACCTGATGAATCATGATGTTCGACTACATTTAAAGTTTAAAAAAAAAATCCCCAGCAAGTCCGCCTTGTACAAATACCCACAGAACTTCCCTTTGTACAAATCCCCACAGAGCCTCCCTTTGTAAAAATTCCCCAGCGAGCTTTCCCAACAAATCCCGGCAAGACCGCCTTGTACAAATCCCCACAGAGTATCCCCAATAAAATCCCCATTGAGAATCCCCAAGCAAAACGGGACACAAAAAAAAAGGAGCCTCACAAGGAAAATCATCACAGAATTTGGAAATACAAGCCTGAGCAGTCCAAAAGGGTTTTGCCATTTGAATCCAATCAATGGCAGGACTTCTCAACAGAAATAAGGACGCAACAAAGCAACTGGAACAATCAAGGTCACCGAACCAACCGCCATTTCCGAACTAACAATTGTTCTTTATTTGAGAAGTTGAAACAGGTATAATCCAAGACAACCGTGCAAGAAGCAGGTGTTACCCAAAGAAAAAGGTACATGAGTAAAAGAAACAGTTCGGCAATAAGGAATCCACTCGAAAGGTAAGTTTCCACGAAATTCTCTTTTACCTTTTACTAAAACAAGAAAATTCAAAAAAAAGGGGGTGTCGGTTAGTATCCTCGAACTCTTCCCTTTAGTCAGCATTAGGGTTTTAAACCCTAAACTGAACTCTTTTCCTTTAGTCAGCATTAGGGTTTTAAACCTTAAACTGAACTCTTTTCCTTTAGTCAGCATTAGGGTTTTAAACCCTAAACTGAACTCTTTTCCTTTAGTCAGCATTAGGGTTTTAAACCCTAAATTGAACTCTTCCCTTTAGTCAGCATTAGGGTTTTAAACCCTAAACTGAACTCTTTTCCTTCAGTCAGCATTAGGGTTTTAAACCCTAAACTGAACTCTTTTCCTTTAGTCAGCATTAGGGTTTTAAACTCTAAACTGAACTTTTCCTTCAGTCAGCATTATGGTTTTAAACCCTAAACTGAACTTTTTCTTCAGTCAGCATTAGGGATTTAAACCCTAAACTGAACACTTTTCCTTTAGTCAGCATTAGGGTTTTAAACCCTAAACTGAACTCTTTTCCTTTAGTCAGCATTAGGGTTTTAAACCCTAAACTGAACTTTTCCTTTAGTTAGCATTAGGGTTTTAAACCCTAAACTGAACTCTTTTTCTTTAGTCAGCATTAGGGTTTTAAACCCTAAACTGAACTTTTCCTTTAGTCAGCATTAGGGTTTTAAAACCCTAAACTGAACTTTTTCCGTTTAGTCAGCATTAGGGTTTTAAACCCTAAACTGAACTCTTCCATTTAGTCAGCATTAGGGTTTTAAACCCTAAACTGAACTCTTCCATTTAGTCAGCATTAGGGTTTTAAACCCTAAACTGAACTCTTCCCTTTAGTCAGCATTAGGGTTTTAAACCCTAAACTGAACTTTTTCCTTTAATCAGGATTAGGGTTTTAAACCCTAAACTGAACTTTTCCCTTTAATCAGGATTAGGGTTTTAAACCTTAAACTGAACTCTTCCCTTTAGTCAGCATTAGGGTTTTAAACCCTAAACTGAACTTTTCCCTTTAATCAGGATTAGGGTTTTAAACCCTAAACTGAACTTCTCCCTTTAATCAGGATTAGGGTTTTAAACCCTAAACTGAACTTTTCCTTAGTCAGCATTAGGGTATCAACCCTAAAACTGAGCTTATGTCCATTCAGTCAGCATTAGGGACCCAACCCTAAACTGAACTTTTCCCCAGTTGGTCAACATTAGAGTTTCAACTCTAAACTGAGCTTCTCCCCAGCTAGTCAGCATTAGGGCTCCCACCCTGAACTGAACTATCTCCATTCCGCCAGCCTTAGGGCTCCAACCCTAAACTGAGTATTCTTACCTTGTGGCAATATCGTTGATCCAATTCCTTCATCAATTCTATGAACTCCCTGGCAAATAACTCACGAAATTTCCCTAGTGAAACTGGGGCAGAAAATTTCGTTCGTTTGTTTTTCCCCGCAGGTCTGACCTCGAGGCGCATGGATCGAGAAAACCCACGAGATGAGCCTCAACCCAAAATAAAAAAAGGGGAGAAGATGTTCTGAGATGCTTGAAAAAATGAAAGGCGTATCGCTCCAAGTTTCGATCAAAGCCCCGAGTTCTACCTCTCCCGTTTCACTCAGCTTCGCAGAAATAAACAGGCACCTACAACTTGCAAGCATCAAGATTCGGATCGAAGTCTACAAGCAAAATCAGCTAAGACCCGAGATCAAGTTGCAAAAGAATCATAGATAGGAATCGTGTAACTAGCAAGTGACAAGCATAAGTATTTAGTTCAGTGTCAATTTTTCTTTGGTTGTAATAAGGCAGTCAGTAAAGCAACAGTGACAACAGCAACAACAGTAACAGCAAGCATTGCAATCCCATGGTAGTCCCAGCTGCCAAAATTTCCCGAACTACATTGACCTGATTCCTGTTTAGCCCAGGATATGTAGGAAATCTTTGAAGCAAAGATTCGGTCAGATTTTTCAAAAAAAATGTGCTTCACACGGAGTAGTCCAATAAGCAAAAATCGCTCATATCCGCTCACTTTATCTTTGCACGAAAACTCTTCGTGTTTCCGAACAAAGAGGGACAACTGTGAGCACGTGATTTTTGTTTTCGCGACAATCACTCCAAAAGAAACAAAATAATAGTAGTTTGGTCTTGCTGCACAATTTTTCGGATTTTACGTGGCATTTTTGGTATTTATTTGTGATCTTCCCCTTTTGTATTTTTATCAAAACAAAATATATGTGTCGTGTGTAAAAATATAAAGTGATGTTATTTTTTTTAATTGTGTGATTAATTGTTTGTTTAATGTTTTTATTAGTGTTGTTTAATTTAATTAAAGGTTTAAAGAGGAAAAGGGATTTCGGATTGGGCCAGTCCAATAAGACAAGCCCAAACTAAATTATCCGGTCCAGTCCAGTTCGGCCCCAGGAGTATCCCAAATGACCTCGTTTGGGTCGTGCTTGATCTGGGCCGTTGATCTCAGAATGATCAACGGCCAAGATCACATACCCAATACCCACGAACAGATCCGACCCTTTCTACCCAAACCAACCGTGACCTTTAGTAAGCTAAACGACACCGTGTCATTTAAACTTCCAGATCCAGGCCGTTGATCTCGATTGATCTAATGGCTGAGATCAAGCCATCCACCCCATATATAAGCTTTCCACTCATACCCCACCCCCCTATCCAAATACCCCTCCTTCGTCCTCATCCTTTCCAATAGACCCAAACCTCGGAACCCTAGCCGCCCCCTTTCCCCTCACCATTAATCCCGGCGGCATGGACGCCGGTGACCCCCACTTTAACACGATAGATGCACCTCACAACCCTGAACCCAAATCCACCAACCTCTTAGCTCGAATCCCCTCCCACCTTCTCGAATCTTCATTTGAAGATTCGAGTTGGACCTCGACTTACACCGATCTACCCCAGCTTCACACCAGACAGTCCCCGGACCTCCCTCGTGACCAAACCATGCTTGGTTTGGTCCGAGTCTAACTGTGGAAACCCATATCCCAAATCTGCCATCTAGGAACCCTAGAAACCCCGGGCCTGGTCTGTGTCCGTTTGAGCCAAGTGATTAGGGTCTAATGGACCTTAATCAAAGTGTTCTCAGTTGAGAACACTTCGATTAAAGTCCGTTCAACCCCAAGAAGGGTCTATTCAAACACGAGCTAAGGTTTTCTGATTTTTAAGGCTTTAGGTAATTTTTGTTTTCTTTATCAGTTTATTTTGTCTGCTACAATTGAATATTTGTTCGTATGTTTTGTTTAATTTATGTTATTGAATTTTTGGCTACTGTTGTTATCCACCTTACCCGGACCTCTGTATTTGGCCAAGTTCTTTCCATTTACTGATCATGTGTATGTGTGTAAGCTTTACAATCAATTGAATTTAAATTCGATTGATTAATCAATTCTCCAGTACAATTTTTGCTTAGTCAGTGCAATTTGAATCGCATGTTTGATACTGTTAGATTTATGATCATGGTCTTTGATTGTATATGTTATAATTAGTATAGTCGATTCGATACGTGTCGTCGAATAGTTTCAGCTGTTTGAATGATAACAATTTGATATGTTCTTGCTGAACATTGTTTGGATCAAAATTGAGAATCGAGTATAGCTACTTATAGTTGTTAATTTGAATCAGAAATCTAAGGAATTGGTTTGTAGTTGCAGTCTGAATTGGTGGCATGTGCACTTGTGCACAACATGTGCATAAAGGCCCTTTTTAGAGTTTAAAATAACTTGACAGCATATGCTGTCAGGTTATATTCTTGCTGCCTATGTCTGCTTTTAGTTTAATAAGCTGATTAAAAGGGCTGTCAGGAATCTCATGGGAGGTTTTCATATTTTAAAATGTTGAGTGGAAAAACAGCAAGAAAGGAGGGGGTTCTGATATGTTTAATAGACTAAAAGGGGCTGATGTTAGGCTATAAAGGGAGGAGAACTTCCATTAGTTGGGGGAGGAACTCAGAAAGATTTTGAGACTGGAAATTGACACTGGATTTTAAAAGGAGAGGAAAACATCTTTGAAGAGAAAAATAGAGAGGCATATACAGATATACATTGAGAGAGGCATAAAACAAAAAATACAGAAGCTTTTCTTCTCATTGCTGTCTTGATTTTTCTGATTTCGATTTGCTTGATCAATACTGATTTCTTCCAAGTCTCGACAAAGTTTACTGGTTGTGGTTCGCATTGGTTTGTTTCCTGGATTTGGTCTGTCTTGGACTTCTATTTCTACTGCACTGTTTGCTGCTGTCATTTTGCCATTTTTCCATCGGCCATAGTTGTATCTTGCACTGGGACTTGTTCTTATTTGTTACCTGATGTTACTGCTGCTGTTTGGTATTGCTCCTATTGCTACTGACTTCCCTGCTTCTTCTATTATATTCAACATCCAGGTACACACTAGAACTCTGCTTTGATGTAACAATGAAAGCATGAAATAAAAGATACACGGGAGTTTAATCGTTCGTTGCTGCATTTACAGTTTTATAAACGTTATTAGATTTGTGTAACCTGTTTAGTTTGCAACTCAATGAAGAACACATAGGGTAGCCTATACTTAATTGAAGTTTAGTGTGCTTAAAATTGTGATTTCAGTTATCTAGTTGGTTGTATGATAAAGAATGCGTGAGTGGTTGACATACGGATAATTAGATTTCCTTTCAGCTATATTTTGTATATATAGGGCAGAATGTTTTAACCCTGCAGAATACAATGTAGTTTTAATCTTTTGAGTTCTAACTTTATCGGATCTCGTTAGGCAGTTTACATGACCACGTTCGAACCCTATTAGTAGCAGTTTCCGATAGTCAATTCTACTGACTTAGTTTAAATAAGTTAGTTTAAATTCAGGATTGAAGAACATTTTAACGTAGGTTTTGGCAGTTTTATTAATCTTGTATATTAATATCCTCTAGCGAATTAAAAGCATGTTCATCCATGAAATAAGGCACGAAACAATTCACGTCTCATAAACAACTAATCAGATAATCAAATAAGAATCCGAAGTTGGTCAAGCATGTAATTTAATTAGCGTGTACTTTTCCTTCTTTCATTTTTCTCAAAGATAAACACAAAAATAAAAAATAAAAATAAATGTAGTCGCCATTAGGTTTATCCTTTCATAAAATGAGACGAGCCTCGCCAAATAAAAAATGTAAATTGTGGGGCCCTCAATAACTAACCATAATAAATACTTAGAATTCGGGATGTACTATTTAGTGAATTTCACTGCCTTCCCCAAAGATAATAACGCGTTAGACTCTTTAGGCGCGACTCAATTGAAATTACATTCTTAATTTCGGGTGCGCATTTATGTGACCCAAATTCAAATCTCAACGGAGTCGAAATATGTTAACAACCACGGGTGCATTGATTGTGATGTGGTTCGAGATGCATTTTCACGACGTTGCAATTCTATAAAAATAAACGATAATAATAAAAGCGGTCTAAACTTCATAAAAGCACGTAAGTCACAACATGTATTTAAATCAGATATTTAGCCATTATAACAATTTAAGCGACCGTGCTAGAACCACGGGATTCGAGGGTGCCTAACACCTTCCCTCGAGTCAACAGAATTCCTTACTTAGAATTTCTGGTTCGCAGACTTCATTTGGAAAAGTCGAAAATTTCCTCGATTTGGGATTCAAGATAAACCGGTGACTTGGGACACCAAAAGCCAAACCTTTCCCAAGTGGCGACTCTGAATTAAATAAATAATCCCATTTCGAATATTGTCACTTAAATTGGAAAAAACTCTCCTCGAGCATTTTAACCCTTCGGGGTGGGCGCGAAAAGGAGGTGTGACAACGGAGATAGCCAATCCATGCCAAAAATGATATCAAAATCCACCATACACAATAATAAAAGATCCACTCGGGTCTCCAGACCCCCAATAGTCACCACACATGATCGGTACACACGGTCTACAACAATAGTATCACCCACTGGAGTTGATACATGAATATGTGATATAAGAGACTCATGGGGCGTATCCAAATAACGGGAAAAGCATGATGACACATAGGAAAAGGTGGAACGGGGATCAAATAATACAGATGCATCTCTATGGCAAACTGAAACAATACCTGAAATTACGGCATCTGAAGCAATAGCATTTGGTCTACCTGGGAGGGCATAGAAATGAGCCTGATCACCACCTGATCGACCTCTCCCTTTAAGCTGACCCCTAACTAACTAACCTCCACCCCTAGCTGACTAGGCGGGTGGTGAAGTAACTGGAGCAGAAGTCAAGGGCTAACCCCTTTGCTGAGATTGACCATCATGAATACGAGGACATTGCCTCCTCATATGCCTAAACTCTCCATACTCATAACAACTCCCCGGTGCTGGAGATGGGGACTGAAGGGAACTCCTAGCACCGGAATGACCAGTAGAAGGACCTGGCATGGAAGAACCCTGAACAAATGGAGCACGGGACGAACTCTATGTTGGAAGGGCAATAAATGATGAGTGTCCCTAATGAGAACTATGAAAACCATGACCCGATTATGCCCCAAGATAACCTGGGCGAGCTGAACGAGCCTGCCTGAAAAAACAGCCTCTGCCCTACTGAAACTGACCCCTCGAAGTAGCACTGCTAAAGCTACCAGATCCCCGAGGCCTCTTGGCCTCCCTCTCTTCTCGCTCCTGACGGCGAACTGACTCAATCTCACGGACGATGTCAACAACCTCCTCGAAAGTAGAACCTATCACCCTCTCCCTAGTCATGAGAATCCAAAGCTGATATGTGAGGCCATCAACAAACCTCATGATCCTCTCTCGATCTGTGGGAACCAACCAAACTGCATGACGAGCTAACTCGGAGAACCGCATCTCATATTGCGTCACAATCATCTCTCCCTGACGCAACTGCTCAAACTGCCTGCGCAGCTCCTCTCGGCAAGACTATGGCACATACTTCTCTAGAAAGAGAATAGAAAACTGCTGCCAGGTAAGGGGCGTTGCACCAACAGGCCAACACCTCTCATACGCCTCCCACTAAGTGAAGGCAGCCCCAGAAAACTTAAAGGTAGTAAATGCTACACCATTGGTCTCTAGAATCCCTGTTGTACGAAGTATCCTCTAGCACTTATCCAAGAAACCCTGGGCATCCTCGCCCTCTGCCCTGCTAAAAGTCGGAGGCTGGAGTCTACCAAACCTCTCAAGTCGATGTTGCTCGTCGTCCGACATAACTGGTACCACAAACTCCTAAACTAGTGCAACCGACTGGGCTGGAGGTCTCCCCAATTTTTGGAGTCCTGCACAACCTGCTCAGGTGTGCGAGCAACGGTAATCTGGGTACCTCTCCCGGGCTGAGAAGTAGTTGCGGAAGTAGTAACTGAGACCGCCTGAGCCAAACCGGTACACACTGATAAGATCTGAGCTAAAGCTTCCTGAAGACCTTGAATCATAATAGGCACCGCTGGTGCTGTAGTAGTATCCACAACAAGGACCTGATCTTAAACTGGGGCAGTTGGTGGATCTGCAGGTACAACCCTAGCTGTTCTTCCCCTACCACGGCCTTGACCGCGTCCTCGGCCTCTGGTGGCCCCAGCTAGTGGTACTGGTAGTCGTCCATCCTGCCCGGTAGAATTTGTCCTCACCATCTATGAGAGAATAGGATAACAAAAGTTTAGTACTAGGATCAACAGATTGGCACGACAAGAATTTCAAGAATATGAAGTTTTTCCTAAAGGTTTTGTAGCCTCCCGAGGATAAGTACAAACGTCTCTGTATCGATCCGCGAGACTCTACTAAACCGGCTCATGACTCGCGAGACCTATGTAACCTAGGCTTTGATACCAACTTGTCACAACCCCAAACGCGCTGGTTATGATGGCGCCTATCACATTACTAGGTAAGCCAAACCAACCATTTAATCACAACCCATTTTCATTTAATAAGCCATTTTCTAACACGGGTTTAAGTACCAATTTTCATAATAAGTGTTTAAAAGCAACAGAATATATGCGGAATTCGAATAAACATGAAACTACACAGCTCCAAATATTTGGTGTCACGATTCTAGAGTCTCTACTACATAACTGACTGTCTGATACAACGTAAGTCTAGAAAATGCGAAAAAGAACAAAATAGGGAGGAGAAAACACGGTTGTGGATGCCATGCATCTACCTTGTAATCTCCGTCAAACACTGGATCAGCTGAGGACCCTCACTCTGCCGCTCGGGCACTTGGATCTACACACAAGGTGCAGGGAGTAAAATGAGTATGCCAACTCAGTAAGTAACTAAAGTAAATAAGGACTGAAAGCAGTGATGAGCAGTTAAAAATTATATAACTGAATAAACAATAGGATAACATATCAACTTTATAATTTAAAACCAGTTCCGTCATAAAATCAACATTTTCAGTTTAAACACTTGAAATCATATACTTAGCAATTTTTCCAACAGAGCATTATTTTGATAGAAGAGTGAAATCGGTGAAAATATCATAATTAGTCCCCTCGGGCAAGTAATCACTTAGAATATGGCCACTCGGGCAGCCTCTCAGTCACTCGTGACTCAACTATCGTCACTCAGTACTCACTTTCAGCACTCAGGCTGATTAATATCTCATAATAATAGAAATCATAGTAACCGCTACGACATGCAGCCCGATCTATAATTTATAGTCAACTACGCTTACTAGGGTGTACATACTCCGGAGAGGCTCCTACAACCCAAGCATAATATCGTTGCGGCATGCAGCCCGATCCAATATATATATCGATGCGGCGTATAGCCCGATCAGTATAAGTATCATTGCGTCGTGCAGCCTGATCCATAACTCACATATATATAAATATCCTCACAATTAGGTTCTCAACCTCTCTCGGTCATTATCCTCACAGCCTCTTGGGCACGACAGTGGAAATGAGGGAACTCAGTACAACCAGTCCTTCATTTAGAAGTGGAGTGATAAAACCAGTTTTAAAAATTTAAACAGGTAAATCATGACTGAGAATATGCTTTTAGCAAGTAATGTGAGGAGAAACATTCAAAATGCCCCTAAGGGTCTGTACAGGTTGGCACAAGGCCCCAAACATGGCATACATCCCATAATACAGTATAAATGACTAAAATACGGAAACATATAAGATTTCCAATCAAATACGCGGCTTAATAGTCGCTAAGGGGTGGACAAAGTCACAATCCCTACCGGTGCACGCCCACATGCTCGTCACCTAGCATGGGCGTCACCGCATTTATCAAAACAAGTTGAATACCGGAGTTTTGTACCCTTAGTTCCAGATTTGTAATGGTTACTTACCTCAAACCGGTGAAAATATTACTCCGCGATGCCTTGCCCCTCGAATCGGCCTCCGCTCGTGTCGTATCCATCCAAAATCAAAGTCACGGCATCAAAATATGCTAAGGGAACAAAGCCCAAGCAAAAACAATCAAATAATACCAAAAATCCCAAAATTGGCCTAACCCGACCCCCGCGCGCACGTCTCAAAACTCGATAAAAATCATATCAACGGAATCCTTATCCTCCCACGAGTCTGTATATACCATGAACACTGAAATCGGAGTCCAAATGACCCCTCAAATGCTCATTTAAAATCTCTTAATCTCAAGCCCTAATTCCTCAATTTTAAGCTTAGATTCCATGATTTATTAGGTAGATTTCACAATAGAATCGAGTTTTAAGTCCAAAATTCTTACCTCTAATTGATTCCCCTTGAATCCCTCTTCAATCTCCTTCAAGAAGCTCCAAAAACGACCAACAATGGAAGAAATAAGCCTCAAATTCGCGGACAAGACGACCTTTTAAACCTTCTGCCTAGGCCTAAATTCCTTCATTGCGATCGTGGGACATCTTTCGCGATCGCGAAACACAAACTCTCAGCTCCAAAAATTAATACTATGAGAACGTGTAAAGTCCCACGCAAATGCGATGCTCAGGAATCTAACACTACTCGATCGCGGACTGGCTACTGTGTTCGCAAAGAACAAACTCCAGCCAAAACCCTTGGTCCACTTAGCTCTACGCGAACGCGACCCACTCCACGCGTTCACTATCAACAATGCCTTCACCTTATGCGATCGCAACCCTAGCTTCGCGAACGCACTAAGCAAACCAGACTGCCCCCACAACAGCTCTATGCGATTGCGAGACCCCTTATGCGATCGCGAAGAGTAAAAGCTCTGCAATAGTTGGAACCAAAATCTGCTATTTTTTTCAACTTAAAATGATCCGTTCAACCCTCCGAAACTCACCCGAGGCCCCCGGGACCTCAACCAAAGGCACCAACATAACCCAAAACCTTATTCAAACTTGTACCAATCTTTAAAACATCTCAAACAACATCAAATCAACCAAAGCACATCGGATTCAAGCGTAATAGCTCGTTTGGCCAAGCTGCAATAATCAGCTTATTTTGAGAAGTGCTTTTTTCAAAAGTGCTTTTCTCAAAAGTAATTTTGGTGAGAAGCAGTTTGTGTTTGGCTAATTAGTTTGAAAAGCACTTCTAAGCAGCAATTAGTGTTTGGCCAAGCTTTAAAAACTGCTTCTAAGTGTATTTTTCTCAAAAGTGCTTCTCAAAAAAGTGCTTTTGGAGAGAAGCTACTTTTTCTGCTTCTCCAAAACTGCTTCTGCTTCTCCTCAAAAGCACTTTTTTTCCTTCCAAAAGCTTGGCCAAACAACTCAATTTTGGCCAAAAGTGCTTTTGGCCAAATAGAAGTTTGGCCAAACAGGCTATAAGTTTCCAAAATCTTCCGAATTTTGCTTTTGATCAAAAACCCAACCAAACCATGTCCGAATGACCTGAAATTTTGCACACACATCCCATATGACACAACGGAACTACTGAAACTCTCAGAATTCCATTCCGACCCCTATATAAAAATCACACCTACCAACCGGAAATAGCAAAAAATCTACTTTCGCCAATTCAAGCCTAAATCTACACCGGACCTCCAAAATTCATTCTGATCACGCTCATAAGTCCTAAATCACCTCCCGAAGCTAACTGAACTATCAGAACTCACATCCGAGCCCTATAACACATACGTCAACATCCGATTGACTTTTCCAACCTAACCTTCCTCAAAAGAGACTAAGTGGCTCAAACCTTACCAAATCTTTTTCGAACCCTATCCAATCAACACGATCATATATAAAACCATTATACAAAGCAATTAGAAGCAGAAATAGGGGAAACGTAGCGTGTCGTCACAGAAGCAAAGTGGCTATCAAATTAAGTCACTTAGGTTCGATAATGGTGGAGACTTCACCTCAAATGAATTCAAGATTTTATGTGAGAAAAATGAAATTCGTCATTACTTGACAGTTCCGAGATCACCACAATAAAATGGCATCATAGAGGGAAGGAATCGAACTATTATCAACATGGTGAGGAGTATGTTGAAGAGCAAAAATATGCCAAAAGAGTTCTGGGCTGAAGCTATTGCTTGTGTGGTGTACTGATCAAATCGGTGTCACACCAAAAGAGTTCGTGGAAAAATACCACAAGAGGCATGGAGTGGTTTCAAGCCAAAAGTTTCTCATTTGTGAGTTTTTGGGAGCATCGCATATGCACATGTGTCAGATGAGAAGAGGTCTAAGCTTGATGACAAAAGTGAGAGGTATGTCTTCCTTGGCTATGATCAAAGTTCTAAAGGTTATAAATTGTATAACCCCAAAATCTGGGGAATTATTGTGCGAGGCACAGCCAGAGCACCAGGTAAAATCTGAAATTTTTTGTAGATTTATTGCGAGGCACAGCCGAGGCACAAGAACTCCAAAAAATTTCTTTTTCTGTGATGCTATGCTTGTGCAACCCACAAGCCCTGGTTCAATAATACGTTTTATTTTGTCTATTTTGAGTATTTTCAAGCCATCTTATCGTCTATACTAAGTCTTGTACCACTTCAAACATTTGTTAACATTATTTAATCACTCATGATCCTTGAGCGAGCGTCAGGTTAGCTAAAATACATGCGGGACTTCCTCCAAACCTATTACTACTACTTAATTATAACTGGACTGGGGGAAAAAAGCCATAACTAAATCACCATTTTCATCTCTCACCACTCCACTCATTCATGTGAGTTTACCTTATTTCGAGTTTTTCAAGCTCTCTTACTTTTTCCCTTTCTTATTTTTATCCCTCCTTTTTGAACATTCTTCTAATTAATGCTTTGCGTACTCAGCAGCCTTTCATTTTAAAAGTATTTTCTAAAGCACGCAAAAAAAATTAATCAAACATGGAATTTGAATGTATAAGTTTTGAAGAGAACTAAGGTAAGGCGGATCATGAGCCATTCTATGAAGGTCCCAGAGATAGAGTAAATTGGGAAAACGTCAATATATGCTATCACAAAAATATAACAATTGTTTTCAGAAAAAGTTTAAAATTTTTAGTGAACGTAAATAGTTTTTGGTTTTCTACATGCTTATAAGACCTAGCTAAAAAATCTGGCTAAAAAGAAAAGAAATTAGCATAGATATACCATTAGGGAAAATAACAGCAATATTCAAGAAAAATACAGTGACCTGAGGTGACATATATAGACTAAGCTCCCTTCGAAATTCCAGGACCCCTATAAATCTTGTTAAACTCTCAGAATATATAACAAGATAATAAAATTATGATAAATGTCAGGTGGCTCCCGGAGTTCCCCCAAACACTTCAGTAGGCATTAATAATTAATACCCTTTCAATTTAAGGGCATTTTTTACATCCCAATGAAGTGATTCAGGAGAACTCTAGAGGAAATGGATATGTTGCTCTATGGATTCGAACCTATATATAGATCAAGAAGCCAAAGAATATAATTCATGTGGCAAACAAGGGTAGTTTTGACATAGTAATATTTTTTAAACAAGAAAACAATGGAAAGAGGATTTTGGATTGAATGTGGTCACAATTGTGGGTTGAATGCAAGGGGTGTGATGTAGACAACCTACCCTAATGCAAACATTAGTGGCTGCTTCCACGACTCGAACCTGTGACATATAGGTTACACAATGCAATATTATCGTAATTCCATGGTTCCTCTTCAGATAGTAATATTTCTGATACCAAGAAAACAAGGGAAATACATTTTGGAAAATTGAACCTGGTCACAATTGTGGGTTAAATGCAAGAAATGGAATCATATTTTTGTAACAAGTGACCACAAATCTCTTTACCTTTTGCTACATTGTTGTACAAGTTTCTGTTTTGGACTACGTCTGTAGACAGTAGTATTCAGAATTTTTCTTGCAAAATATAATATAGCTTGCAATCTTCGTCAATGAATTAGTGAATATAAATATTTTAAACTTATTCCAAGGATAATGAAGAAGAATTTTGATACCTTTTGCTGGAAAAAGTGCACTTTAGATAAATTAGACAAAAGCAAAATGATCGAAACTTTTTCGCTTTGATTCTCATTGTTAATCTAGCCTGTAAATTGGCCTAAATTCAAAAACTACGATCTTTTCCATCCATTTCTTTTACTTTTTGTTTGCTTTTATTATAACCTGACCTTAGTTTTGCGAATACGTTTGGTTTTATGGTAATAAAAATGAGAGAATCAAACTGGTTTATTTCTCTTGAATAAAATGGTGGTAATTTACTTGCATGTCCTACTATTGGCAAAGGCGAAACTAGGACTTCAACCTTACGGGTCTCAAATTTTAGACGGACGACTTGGAGTTTTAGTAACTGTATTTAGATATAAAATGTGTACATATTTAATGAATTTATTGACACAAATACCTATTTGAGCAAAGGCTATTAGGTTCCACGCCCGAACCTTGGACTCCCAATGATTGAACTTTGTTATTAACATTAATTTTGGCATACCTAAGGTTCGAGGGCAATATATTGTCAGTTACAAACAAATAATAATACATCAAATCACTATAATAGTAGCACCAGCGGACCTTATTCTTCTAGTGAAAAGGAACGCAATGAAATAGCAAGTTGATCAGGTTTCCCCAAGAGTTTATAATTCCCTTTATTAAGAGGAAACCTACCTACACAGTGATGTGCTTGGGCAAGGGTGTACTGTGAAATTACGGTGCAGAGACAATGTCAAGAAGGCAGTGTATTGATGTATTTTCAATTACATGAGTCCTATGTATTTATACAGAATATTCATCCTATATTTTGGCTATACTATATAGAGTAGGACTCTTCTGGGATAGCTAATACAAAGAGTCCTAATTCTTGTAAACTAAGACTAAGTAATTGCATAGCTATCAGGTTTGTTAGCTTGATCATTATCTTCAACACTTCCCCTCAAGCTAGTGAGAGGTGACTTCACTACACCTAGCTTGTCTCGAAAAAACTAGAACTGGTCTTTTCCAAGAACCTTTGTATGAACATCTTCTTGTTGGTCCTTGGATCTAACAAACTAAGTAATCAATGTCCTTAAGCTACCTTCTCTCTGATGAAGTGGTAATCTAGTTCTACATGCTTAGATCTAGCATGCAATACTGGATTTGTAGTCATATATAGAGCACTCAAGTTGTCACAAAATAAGATAGGAGCAGTCTTGATATACATTCCAATGACTTGTTGAACGTAGCTTATCCAGGTAAGTTCAGCTGCAGTTGTTGCCAGTGCTCTATACTCAGCTTCAGCACTTGACCTTGCAACAATATTCTGCTTCCTTGATGACCAGGAGACACAATTTGCACCAAGGTATATACTATATCCAGTAGTATACCTCATCCTTCCTAGTCTGCATCTGAGAATCCATACAGCTTGAAGGAAGACTGTAATATGATTCTCAGTCCATGATCGATGGTTCCTTTGACATACCTCAATATTCTCTTTACTGCCTGAAGATGCATGTTGTTTGGATTCTACATGAATTGACTTGCAATATTAACAACATGAGTAATGTCTAGTCTTGTGAGTGTGAGGTACTACAAGCTTCCTACAATGCTTCTGTAAGCTGAGAGATCAACTGCTTTGTCGACTGCTTCTTGTAGACTATGCTTCTAAGCTATTGGAGTGTGCACTGTTTTTATATTTTCCATATCCACTTTTCTAAGCAGATCATTTGCATATTTTCTTTGGTTCAAATGGATTCCTCCATGTAAATAGCTTACTTCAATACCTAAAAAGTAACTCAAGGGTCCAAGATCCTTTATAGCAAAATCATGCCCCAGCTTTTGGACTGCTTCCCCTATCTGCCTTGAATTGCTTCCTGTTACAATTATATCATACGCATATAAAAGAAGTAAAATTGTTCCTTTTGCATCATGGAGAGTAAATAGGGAAGAATCAACTCGACTGAATTTGAAACCAAGATGAAGCAGGAATAGACTAAATTTCTCAAACCAAGCTTTGGGAGCTTGTTTGAGACCGTATAGTGCCTTCTTCCAGAGACAGACATGATTAGGATACATTGGAATAATGAAGCCTGGTGGTCGAGTCATATAGACATCTTCTTGTAGATGACCATGTAGAAAGGCATTTTTAACATCTAATTGCCTAATGGTCCAATGTAAAGTGACAACAACAGAGAATAACTCTTATAGTTGTAGCTTTAACTACTGGACTGAAGGTTTCTTCAAAGTCAATACCTTCAAGTTGTGAGTACCCTTAAGCAACTAGCCTTGCTTTGGGTCTTTCTATTGATCCATCTGGCTTTATTTTTGTTTTAAATACCCACTTAGATCCTACTACATTCATTGTTGAAGTTCTAGGAACTAGTATCCAAGTTTCATTTTGATGTAAAGCTTCTAATTCTTCTTGCATAGATTTAAACCAGTGAGGGAAACTAAGAGCCTTCTTTTATAGTTTTAGGTTCTTCTGGTTTTGTTTGTACATCAGTTAGTGACGTATGAGCTATAGGAAGAGAATTAGCTTTGAATTTGGTGACCATTTTATAGCCTTGATCAGTGATTTCAGGTTCAACATGAACTATGTTTTCTGTTGGAGGTGATTCATCTTGGGCATTGAAGAAATGTGACAAGTCTACTTCTAGCTGCAATCCTCTTGGATCTGTCACTGTGAACTGTATATGTGTTTCATCTGAGTGAGAGGCATCTAAGTGCAATTCATTAGTGTTTGAGTTTTGCATGTCTGCAGAGGGCTCAACAACACTGTTTGTGAGCTCCACAACCTCATCCTAATCAGACTCAACGACATCACTGTGGTCAGCAGTTAGAGCAGTTGTTTGAGCATTAACACCATCATACCGATCATTTGAAACAACAGCTGCAACAACATCATGATCATCTATCAACACAGCACTTTGATCATCTTAAACATAAGCTACAACATCATCATGATCAGCTCTCACCACTTCCCCTGCAATAGTAGGGTCTGATGAACCAGACTTAGCTTGTGATTCTGAGAAAAATTCAAAGAAGGTGGCCATATGACTAGAGTCATTTGGTGCATTGTCAATCTTGTTTTCTTGCACATAGGGAAGAGTTATTTCATCAAAGACAGCATGTCTTGACACAAAGACCTTCCTTGTGGTTGGATGATAGCACCTATAGCCTTTATGCAGTCTGTTGTAACCAATGAACACATATTTATAGGATTTAAGTGAGAACTTATGTTTTCCCTTTAAGTAAGGTAAAACACCTGCACCCAAACACTTTCAAACTGTTGTAATCAGGATGTGAACCATGCAATTTATGAAATGGTGTTTCCTTTTTTTTAGCACAGATGATGGCAATCTATTTATTAGGAATAGTGGTGTGAGAAATGCTTCAGTCCATAAATATAAAGGTAACCTAGCATGTAGTAGTAGTGTTAATCCATTCTCCACTACATGTCTATATTTTCTTTCAGCAATGCCATTTTGCTCAGGAGTGTAAGGACAGGAAATATTTATTACAATGCCACAATCTTCTAAGTACTTAACAAATTCAGAACTTGAAAATTCACCTCCACCATCACATTGAAAGATCTTGATAGTCTTTGAATTTTATTTCTCAACCATTTTATGGAATTTGACAAATATTTCAAAGAAATCAAATTTTATTTTTAAAGGATACAACTAAGTATATCTACTATAATCATCAACAAATGAAGCATATTATTTCATTTGTTGGGAATATTCAACAGGAGCAAGACCCCATAAGTCACGGTGAATTTTTAATGGAGGTTCATTTTCAACTTTATTTCTCAACTTGAATGGTAGTTTATAATCTTTTTCCATTTGACAACTAACAAAAAGGAGACACTCAGTCACTTTTGAATAAGCTTAAGTTGAAAAACGTCAACCGGATATTGACTTATGTATAGAAGGTCTCGGATGTGAATTCTGATGGTTTGGATAGCTCCGTTAGCTGATTTTGGGCTTAGGAGTGTGTTCGGAATGTGGTTTGGAGGTCCGTGGTAGATTTAGGTATGAACTAGCGAAATTGAAAATTTGGCGTTTTCCGATCGGCAGTGAAAATTTTAATATCGGGGTTGAAAGGAATTTCAAAAATTGGAGTAGGTCTGTTGTGTTATTTGTGACGTGTGTCAAAAATTTCAGGTCATTCGGATGAGATTTGATAGATTTTTGGATCGGTTGCGGAATTTGAAAGTTTCTAAGTTCGTAAGCTTAAATTTGAGGTCAATTTGGTGTTTCGATGTTGTTTTGAGTGTTCAGAAGATTGAAATAAGTTTGAATAATGGTATGTGATGTGTTCGTATTTTTTGTTGGGGTCCCGGAGGCCTCGAGATAATTTCGGATGATTTTCGGAAAAGTTTAGACTTAAAGAAATGCAGCTGGTGTGCTGCTTCTGTCATATTTGCACCTGCGGATTGGGGACCATAGGTGTGAGCTACGCAGCAGTAGTCTTGAGGTGCATGTGCATAAAGGAACCGCAGGTGCGGCTAGGTCCCCGCATCTGCATGACCACAAGTGTGGTTAGGCGACTGCAGAAGCGGAGTTTGGATGGTTAATGAAAATCTGCAGAAGCGGAGATTTGTCCATAGGTGCGATATTGGTACCGCAGGTGCGGTTTTGCTGGGCAAAAAGTATAATAGAGATCTTCGCGAAATTTGGTCATTTTTCCACCATTTGTGTTCGGACTTAGAGCTTTTTGAGACGAATTGAAGAGAGATTCAAGGGGTAACACTTGGAGGTAAGGTTTTTGAAGTCAATACTTTATTCTATGGTGATTTCTAACTAATTAGACATGAAATTAGTGGGATTTAAGGGTTAAAATTGAAGGTTAGGGCTTAGGTTTTGGAGAGCGTTAAGTGGGGATTTGAGGGGCCATTTGAGGTCCGATTTTGATGTTTTTGGTATGAATGGACTCGTGGGAGGATAAGGATTCTAGGAATGTGATTTTTATCGAATTTCGAGATGTGGTCCTGGGGGTCGGATTTGGTCAATTTCGGGATTTTTGAGTTAATTTGATAATTTTCGTATGGGTTTCATTCCTTTAGCTTATATTGATGATAATATACTAAGTTTGGTTAGATTCGGGGCATTTGGAGGCCGAATCAAGAGGCAAGTACGTCGCGGGCTAGAGTTTTGGCTTGGCTTCAAGTAAGTAATACTTCTAAACTTGGTTTTAAGGGTTCGAAACCCCGTACTATATGTTCTATGATTACTATTAAGGTGACGCAAATTCCAAGTGACGGGCGTGTGGGCGTACACCGTGAGAATTGCGGCCTGGATCATTCCATGTTACCACTTAGTGACTCTTTCTTGCTGATATCTATGTTGTGATTATGTGATTAAGTTAATGAGCTGTAAATCATGCTAATTATCATTTTAGGCTTCCCGCTGATACTGTTGAGACTCGAGAGGTCGTTTCTTGCTGCCATATCATTAGCTTCATTGATATTCTATACTCAGTCTTGTTCATGCATATTATATCATGTCTCAGTCTCGATTATTGTCATTTGGCACATCATATCATTATTTCGGGCTAGTATCATGGCATTTTGAGCCCGTGTGTGTGAGACTGGAGAGTGATGACTGAGTGAGGCCGAAATCCTGATATGGAGTGACAGTATGGGATCAGGTTGCACGCCGCAGCGGGATATTGATTATGCCTTTGTTGGCTTGTTATAGCGTTTGGGCTGAAAGGAGCCCCTCCGGAGTCTATACACTCCCAGTGAGTGCAGTTGATATTATTGAGGGATGGATCTTCCTTGGACATGGATCTTGTCCAAAGTATTTATACCTGGAGATGGATCGTCTCCATAAAGCTGGAACGGCCTTCCTCAGTACTAGGTGACTGCGGTCAGTGATGTATATATATTCTAGGATGGATCTTCCCTGGGCCGGATGGCCATATACATATCGAGTGGTTGAGGACTTGAGAGTGGAGGTACATGGTACATTCTTCATGCTTCTGTGCATTGGTACATAGGGTTTTTACTGAGCTTTATACTCCGTACAGTTCAAATTGTATTTATTTATTGTTGAACTGAATACTTGAACTACAAGCATGCCTACTTTATTGTACAACTTAATTGTATTACCTGCTAAGGTTTTGGTTCGTTACTATCTTCCTTCTCTTGTACATTGTTGTTATTTTTGTTATATTACCTGCTGAGGTTTCTCCTTCTCTATCTTCCTCTTAGTACATTGTTGTTATTTCCAGACTATCTTGGTCTTGTCTTGTTTCGGAACTATTGTAGCGTTGCTCATGACTTAGTGACACCCGAGGTCGGGTTTATACTTTCCGCTTTGTTAAATTTTGATTTTTTTTATCTTAATCGTATTTCTGTTGAAAAATGGTTTTACTTAAGTTTTAAATGAAATGTGGATTATTTTGGAAATAAGTTGGTTGGCATAGTTTAACGACAGGCGCCATCACGACCGGGTCGGTTTTAGAGCCGTGACACTTTTATTCTAAATGTGACATTGATAGACTTATTGTTATTAAGTATTTCTAAGGACCTAGAATTTGGATGCCCAAGTCTGGCATGCCAAATATCATTAGAGCTTCTTTTTGTCTGTGTTACACTCAAAGCAAGCAGGTTGTCCACCTTCAAGGCATATATCTCTCCTCTTTTAACACCCTTGGCCATTAGTTTCCTTGTCCTCTTGTCCTTTATACAAAAGATGACTCATTAAACTCAATGGAGTAGAAATTATCTCTAGTAATCTTACTTAAAGATAACAAAATTTTTATGATCTTAGGAACTACTAACACTTCACTTATCCTTAAACCAGGAATTGTTCCTTTTCCAACATGTGTGATATCCAGTTCTTGTCCATTTTCTACTAAAATTTTATCATTTCCATTGTAAGGTTTAAGATTGGATAAGTTACCTGAATTGTTTGTCATGTGAGTGCTTGCTCCAGAATCCATATAGTGAGCATTGTCTCCACCACTCTGACTGTGCACATTGAGTGTAACAAGATCCTGTGGAACATCTTTTGGTATTTGATAGGAGAAGTCCCATCTATAGAAGCACTTTATTACAGTGTGATTGTTCCTGCCACATATATGACAGGCTGATGATCATGTCGTTTCCTGTCCCTTAACAACATTTCCAAATCCTTGAGTGTTTTGATTGTTGTTCTGTCCAGCAGGCATGAAGCCTCTGTCTCTTAAACTATAGCTCATATTACTCTCTTCTGTTTGAGAAACTTCCTCTACCTATGTTGTTGTATGTCCTTTGTGCTGCAAATGTCATATTGTGATTCACTTGTTGTGGATCATCTCCTTTATCCTCTCTAAGATCAAAGCCTCTTAGAGAAGTGACCAACTGTCTTAGAGTTGTATAAGGTGTTTTGCCAAGCATCAATGTCCTAAAAGTTTTGTATTTAGGACCCAAACCTCTAGAAAAGTTTATAACCTTGCTATCATCATCTACAGGCTTGTGTATGGCAGCCAAGCCATCACAAATGCCTTTAAATTCCTTCAGATACTCATCGATGGTCCTACTGCCAAGCTTGATGGTTTGAAGTTGTTGCTTCAACTGGAATTCCTTGTCCTTTGTTGCCTACAGATAGATTTCTTCCAGGCATTCCGATATTTTTTTAGCATTCGTGCATCCCACACTGAGATACATGCTCTCTTCTAACATTGTCCCAGATATCCAACTCCATAACAACTCATCCTTTTCAGCCTAGTCATCAGCATTACTGGCTTTGTCAACTTTCTTGCTACTATCCTTATCACTGCTTTAACTGATGGCTTCTATGTTTATAATTTCTAGCTTTCCTTCAATGAAATAGCTCAACCTCATTACTTGTATAAGTTGCATCATTTATTTTCACCATATCAATAGTTAGAGGGCTTCAATTTCACAGAGCATGAGGCAATGAGATGATGAAGAGATGCTGTTGAAAAGGTGTTGAAAGCCATATGGACAGAGTTGATATTGTGTAGTAAGAACTGGATTTTGGCAGTGGGATTGGCTTCAAAGAAGCTCTGATACCATGTGAAATTATTGTGCAGAGAGAATGTAGAGAAGGCATTGTATTGATGTATTTTCAGTTACACGAGTCCTATGTATTTATACAGAATATTCATCCTATATTTTAGCTATACTACATAGAGTAGGACTCTTCTAGGATAGCTAATACAAAGTGTCCCTATTCTTGTAAGCCTGATCAGATTTATTAGCCTGATCATTATCTTCAACATGTACACAAGAACTTTTGTAAGTGGGTCACCATGTTAGATGTGAACAAATAATTAAATGACTATAATAATATCATATTTAAAAAAACAACAAAGAAAGAATAACACAACTTAAAAAGGAAGCAACAACATACCTCAATTTTAAAAAAGTACTATTTGTGATGGTTTTTCAGCTATGACTTATGATCCACTGGTTCAGTATTGCGCTAACCTGTAAGAGGTTAGCGGTTCAGACTCCATCTGGGCACGTACATTTTGTAGATGAGGTTCGAACTTGCGGCCCCGCTTAGCATTCTTCAGACTCTAACCGTATAAGTTATTCAGCTCTTTGTGATAAGTGGTGTCACTTTATTTAATTTAGCATTTCTCTTTTCTTCGTTTGGATTGCATATCAATAATTAGTAAAGATTTTCGACGAAGGTAGATCCTCCCTTGTGTTTGGAGGAACTCCCGAGGTTGCTTGTTTATAGATGTAACTTGCATTTCTACGTGAGGTTATTTTTCATAAGAAATTTTATTTATTGAATAGCAGGTCTGTGAGACGTTTTTTTCCAAATCTTCTTTTCTTTTCCATCTGGATGACTTAGTTCTAAAGTTATGATACTATAACTTACCTATAGTAGTGTTTTGCAAAGTATTTGTCTCTACGCCTGCATTCTCAAACATTTCAAAGCAAACATTGACCGAACATACAGAGATAGATTTTGCCTCATCGCACATTCTATATCAAATTTTGTTCTGCCCTTCTTTTACATCTTGGGTTACTACTTTCTGTTATATCAAATCTTGGAAAATCATCGCTTCCATTCTGCTAGAGTCATGTTATCCGAAATGGTAAAGGCAAAACTTGCCGGCATGCATATAGAATCCGTTTGGATTGGCTTTAGAAAAGTGACTTTTTAGCAGAAATAGTTTTTAAGCCAAAAAGCAATAAGTTGGGATTAGCCAGCTTGTTGCTTTTGGCTTGTTTTAAGCAATTTTAATTTATTTTAAGCACTTTATAGCTTTGCCAAACACTGAAAAAAATAATTTAAAAAAAAAAGCTTAAAAATTGATTTGACTAGCTTAAAAGTCAATCCAAACGCGCTCCTAGTCAAGTAGAAGCATGGCTTAATTATGGGTATTTATTCAGTTAAAGAGTTAAATGATTGGACCCTTCATCTTAACTGGTAGAACTTTATAAACCCATGACGAGGTTATCCACAACTTACTTCATTTATGAAACTAACGTTATAACTCCCCGCAGTAAAAGAAGAAGAGCTATGAAACTCTTGAATAAAGTGGAGTTAAAAATCACATTGTTCAGCTATAAAAGGGGTGAGTTGAGATCATTCTCTACATCAAAAATTGAGAGTGTGAACCTTAAGGATAAAAAGTGTAGTTGCTGTAGAAACTATAAGACTCGACAAGTGATCGTTTAGTGAACTACTTAGTTTAGCAATTGGTGGTGATAACACATAAATGATCCTAGAAAAAAGTATATTTAATTCCGCATAATCTCGAAGTTATTTATCCTTCATTGGTATCAGAGTATGGTATATATGTGTAGATAATTATAAGAAAGAAAAATGAAAACTTTGTCTCTTTGATTCTCATCTTCATCTTGCTTGTAAAATGGTCTAATATCAAAAGCTTTGATCTTTTCTGTCCATTTCTTCTTTTTTATTTTTTTTTTGTACTACATCGAACCTGACCTAAGTGTTGCAACTACATATGATTTTATAGCATAAGTTCAATAAATTTACTATGTAAATTTTTTTACATAATTAATCATGTCACTTATAAGGTGATTGAATGTAAATTTTTACAATAAGCATTAACAAGTTATTAACTTGATATATATATATAATTAATTCACAGCTAGCATGCTATAATAGCTTAGACAACACACTACTGATGTAAATTAAGGTATACAATTCCTTCCTGACGAGTATTGGAGGAATATTAGAATGAACTAGATGTTGTAGCACTAGATCAGCTCCTGTTGAGAACTCTTTCTAAAAATTGCTGAATTTGAAATTGTAAGTTATATTACCGTGCCTAAAAAAGTAGTAATCTTTTGTCTAGTTTTGCAACGTGCATGAGAATCAAATATGGAAAAAATTTGTACAATTAGATGAGATGATTGACTAATTTTCTGAAACTAAGGGCTAAAATGTGAGTTTTTAATTTATTTTTATTTTAATTCACCCAAGAACATTAAAATCTGTGATGATAAACCTGAATATCACTCTCAAATCTGTTGCTTAGTTTCTGATCTTCTTAATACCCGTAAAAAGAAGTTTTAAATTATATACAAAATAAGCTAAAATAGATATTTAAAAAAAGAAAGAATATAGACAAAATTGGTTGGGGAAGAAACCCCACATGTACTTCCTCGTAATTGTTTCTTTTTAATTTGTCATTCATTTTGTTTAGCAGTAAAATTAGTACGAATATGTTTGTTTCTGTCGGTTTATTAAATTCTACCATGAATTTCAAACACAACTTTTTTTCACACGTTTATGTAGCTACAAATTCATTTAATGAAAACACTATAATAGATTTCAACAGAGGCGGGGTCACAAAAAACACGATAACACTAGAATTGAAGATAATTAGGTAACTTATAAGAAAAATTGCTCCTCTAGAAAGAGAGAGCAACAACAATTTTATCTTAAGAATATTTTTCACTGTATATACGGAATTTCACTCGATGTTTCTAGGGCCAAAATTTTCCTGCAGCTTTTCATGCTGCAAAAGAAAAAAAACAGATACAGTTAATAATCTACGTAGCATTTTAAAATTGAAAATTAATGGTATAAAAGCCCACCTTCGTTTTCAATTGGGCAATCTCCTTGAGCAGCTTCTCAACGAGTATCTTTTGTTCGTCATTTTCGAGTTTGAGTGCTTCATTTTCTTTTTTCATTTTGCTAAGAGAATTGAAAGCACCATATAAATCTCTTGAAGAATGTAAAATAAATAATGAGAAAGAATAAAAAAGAAGAATGAAATAGAAAAAGGACTCACTTGATAAGTTCTTGTTTAGAACTAGAACTCGGTTGCCCGGAATCCATTGGTAAGAAACTAGAGCAAATTAAGAATAAAGAATTTTTTTTTTCCTTTTGTTTGCTATATGACTTGCCTCTTACAAGAGGAGAAAGCCCTTTAAATAGACTGTTTTTATAATGTTGTTACCAAATCTAATATTCGAAGTTCATATTATCGCAATAGGAAATTAAGGAATCTAAAAATTTAGCATATCTTGAGAAAATAGTAAGAAATTGATTTTATTGCTTAATTGAATGTAAACTAAAAGGGCATCGGGACTCTAGATCATGAAATATAGTTATTTAGAAACAAATGTAAAATATGAAAACTACTTTCCAAATGGGGGCAACAAAATGTTGTGATTGCCAAATTTGAGTTATTCGTAAAGTCAACTAACATTTAGATCGAAGAATTTATCCTAAGAAGTTTAACTATTGGTTACGATATGAAATCCCAACCATGGGTCGTGATAGCGCCTAACATCCATTTGCTAGGCAAGCCAACGTTATAAATTAATTCACCATTTTTAACAATTTAAAAGCAGAACGGTAATAATTAACAACTAAAATAATTTGTATATGATCACAAACATATCTAATCTGAGTTGAATCTGAATAAGGTGAAAAATAGCATAACAGCAGCCAAATAAAATAGGAAATTTAGCTACTAGTGAAATTCTAAGCTAAGTTATGAGTTCGGAACCCGACAAAATCAAATAGGTACGCACCTCAGAACCCGAGAAAATTTACAAAAACCGAATACACATTCCGATACGAGTTCACCCATATAAAAATTATTAAATTCCGATACAATTTGTTCTTTCAAATCATCATTTTACATTTTTGAAAGACTTTACAAATTTTCCCCAAATTTTCCTTTAGATTCTCATAAATTTGATGTTAAATCTAAGATATAATCATAAAATATAGCTGGAAATGGATTAAGGACACTTACCCAACGATTTGGTATGAAAATCTTCTCTCAAAATCGCCCACTCTCGGACCTAGGATTCAAAATATGGAAAAATGAAGCTAAGATTTGGAATACCCAGCTTTTAGTAGGCTGCAGATGTCACATTTGAGACACCGGGTTCGCAAATGCAAAGCCTGATCTACCCTGTCCTGCATCGCAATTGCGATAAAAATCTTCGCAAATGCGAAGGGCCTTCGCAAAAGCGGCCAAACACTCCGCAATTGCAAACTTCCCTTGCCCAGATCCTTTTTCGCATTTGCGAGGTTGGCTTCGCAAATGCGAAGCCTACCAGTCCCAGAAATGCGAAGCCAGCCAGTCCCAGCCTTTTTTACAAATGCAATCCAATGTCCGCAAAAGTGGTGGTCGTAAATGCGACCCATAACTCGCAAATGTGAGATCAGACAGCAGCAAATTAGAAAATTCTTCCAGACACTCCAAAATGATTTTGAAACTCATCCGAGCCCTAAGGGCTCCAAACCAAACACCCACACAAGTCCGAACACATAACACGAACTCGCTCGAGCGATTGGAATATCAAAATAACCTCTAGAACCTCAAATTGGATGCTAAAACTCATGAAAATCAATATGAACTTCAAGAACTTCTAGAATTGCAACCAAGCGTCCGAACCATATCAAATCAACTCCAAACGATCCCAAATTTTGCAGGCAAGTCCCATATGAAATAACGGAGTTGTTCCAACTCTCGGAATCGCATTCCGATCCCGATAACACAAAAGTCAACTCTCGGTCAAACCTCTCCATTTACCAAACTTCAACTTTTCCAATTTTTGCCTAAATGCCTCAAATTATCTATGGGCCTCCAAATCCGAATCCGAACACACGCCTAAGTCTAAAATAACCATACGAAGCTACTGACAATATCCAAAACTCATTCCGGAGCCGTTTACTCAAAAGTCATATTCCGGTCAAACTCACCGCTTAAGCTTCCAAAACTGAATTCCTTCTTCTAATTCGACTCCGATTCATCTGGAAACAGAATCCAACCATGCACGTAAGTTGATACACATAATATGAAGTTGCTCGTGACCTCAAACCACCGAATCGGACGCAATTGATCAAAACGACCAGTCGGGTCGTTACAAAAGTCTTAAAAAGGGAAAGAAATTTGTGTGGGAAAGATGACGATAGAGAAAACTAATTATAAGCTAACAGAATAAGCTATAAACTAATTTGAGATTTGAGAGCAATTAAGGAAGAAGATGAACAGGGGAATAGAGTTGGAAAAAAAAATACAGAATTACTCTCTCCTTTTTAATGTTTAACAGTTAAAAAGGACATTGCTTCAAAGTTTTTTCTTGGAAAGAGCCGCATGTCGTTTTTCATTGGTATTTTTCCATGTCACCGAAGGTTGAGTGACACGCATATTCCTTCCTATACTACTTTAGCTTCTTGTGTCTGATAGGCACACTTTGTGTAAAGATAGAGTGCCTCATGGGTTATGAGGTTAGTTTAAGGATCTAGATGAAAAAAAAGGACAGATTTAAGGGGCTGTCTATGTATTCAGCCTTTTAAAAAAATTCCGTTCGGATGTAGCGACTTAGAAAGAGGAGAAAAACAGAATGAAGACACTGATCGGATACGAGTTTATATAAATATAGTTAATGGCAATAGATTTCTTTCCTTTTCTAGCTATTTATGCACCAAGCCTTCAATATAATTAGCCCGATGATACATCTTGATAGTTTCAATCCTTTATGTTAGATAAGATATAATTGACTGCCCTATAGTAAGATTTAGATCTCTAAAAATGTATAGAAGACAGTTGCAGAAGCAAAATTTTTACCAAGGGGATTCAAAAAATTACAATAAAAAGTAAACAAACGAATGTGTGTGTATGTATGCATGAAAAAGAAATTTAACCTTATATACATAGTGTAATTTTCGGCAAAGGAGGTTCGACTGAACCCCTTCCCCTGCCTAGCTCCGGCCCTGATAGAAGCGTTTATATATCAAAAACGGAGGATGGTCACTATAATCTGGTGTTTTACTAACCCATTCAATCAAAGAATGTTTGAGAGAGTTGAAAGTATTTAGCTTCATGCTAATAATACCTAGATAAAAAAGTTGGTTAAAAAGAAAAATTAGCTTAGATACACCGTTAGGGAAAATAACAGCAATCTTCTAGAGAAATACAGTGACCTGAGTCGCATAGACTAAGCTCTCTTCAAATACAATTGACTTTCTTAGCTTCTCAATAAATTTTGATAAACTCTCCGAATATCAATATGGAAAAAATAAAGGGAAAAGTTCACATTAGAACAATTGGGCTCCCTATTTTTCAATTTTATAACTCATATTTTAATTTTCAACCAACTAGCCTAAAAATAATATGCTAAGATTTAACACCCAACTCCAATAGGTTCTCAAAATTTCTATTTAATTTTTAAAAAAGATTTTCAAGCTTTTAAGTTAATTTTCGAATCAATAACTGTAACTCAAATATTAGTTCAAACAACCAAATCCATTTGGGTGGTGAAAACTAGATTTTTAACAAGCTTAAATATGTGGGTTTAAATTCCGAGTTTGATTTTGTAAGAAATTTGGAGTGGGTATTATTTAGACTTGTTAGAAATAGTATAAGGAGGTTGTATATAAAATTTGAAGTCATTTAATGGAGATTTGTACTGGTTTTGAATAAGAATTACAACTGAAAATCGTGGAAGAAGTTCGTTTACTGGCGCTTGTATAAATGTGTATAAAAGTGTATAATAGTGTATAAGATTTGTATATACACTCATATACACTATTATACATATTACACATAATTATACAAAAAACTGACTTCGTCTTCTTCCTTGCGTTTTTTCTGAAATTTAACTCAAATCTTGTTCAAATCTTCTCCAAATCACTTAAAATTTAAATTTTGAACTCCTTTTGATATTTTCAATCAATTGAAACAACACGCAATCCAAGCAACTAACAAACTCAAAAAAAAAAAAAAACCATTTTCGAAAGCGAAGCTTTGAATGGTCTTCAATGGTGGACCTCTTTTCTTCAATTTTCTTACATTGCAACCAGGTGACATAAAAGGAGAAGCAGAAAATATACAATTCCTTGAAGCATATGTAGAAGATGTGAGAAGAAGAGAAAGTGAAAACAATGGTTGTGAGAACACAAATTTATGATAAGCATTAGCCGTTAACCTAACAAAAATTACTAGCTAACATGCTATAATAGCTTAATCAACACTGATGATGTAAAAAGTATTCGCATTGTCAATGTGTATAACTTTATTCCATGCATGCTAATCGTTTGTCTGATTTTACAAGGTGCATGAAAATCAAATATGGAAAAAGTTTGTACTATTTGACGTGATAATTGACTAAATGTTTGAAACTACGGTGTAACGATCCGACCAGTCATTTCGGGAACTGTAGCCCGGTTTCTCCATTTACTGCTTATTTTATACCTTATAGCTGCAATGTCACTTGTTTGGGCAGTTGGTTCGGGTCCAGAATGATTTCGGAATGAATTGAAATACTTAGACTCTAAGTTGGGAGCTTAAGTTGAAAAGGTTGACTGGATGTTGACTTATATGTAAACGACCTCGGAATGGAGTTTTGATGATTCTGTTAACTTTGTTAGGTGATTTCGGATATAGGAGCGCGCCCGGATTATGATTTGGAGGTCCGTAGTTAAATTAGGCTTGAATTGGCGAAAGTTAGAAATCTGAAAAGTTTGACTGGGAGTGGACTTTTTGATATTGGGGTCGGATTGGGATTCTGGTAGTTGGAGTAGGTCTGTGGTGTCATTTGTGACTTGTGTGCAAAATTTAAGTTCATTGGGTCGTGATTTGATATATTTCGGCATGATAGTTGGGGAGTTAAGTGACCTCCGCAGATATGGAGATTTCACCGCAAAAGCGGGATGCAGAAGCGAATTTTGAACCGCATATGCAATTTGACTGGGCAGTGTTAAAAATCGAAGGGTTTCGTGATTTCTCTCATTTTGGACTTTGCAAACTCGGGCTAAGGCAATTTTTTTAGAGGGTTTTCCGAGGGGATTCTTGAGATTCTCTTGTTCTCTTTTTTTATCAATAACCTTGTTTCTTCATTGATTTTCCCACCTAGATTGTGTGGTTTTGAGGTAAAATTTGGAGGTTTGAAGCTAGGGATTTGGAGAGTTTGATTTGGGAATTTGGATGGCGATTTGGTGTCGGATTTTGATAAGATTTGCATGGTTGGACTCGTGGTTGAATGGGCTTTCGGGTTTGTGACTTTTATCGTATTTCGAGACGCGGGCCCAAAGGCCGGCTTTGGGACAATTTTTGGCTTTTGATTAATAACTTTGTATTCTCTCATAGAATTAATTCCTTTATCTTGTATTGATTGTATTGTACTGTTTGTAGCTAGATTCGGTACATTTGGAGGTTGATTTGCGAGGCAAAGGTGTGTCGAAGTAGAGTTTTACTCTGATCACATGCCAAGTGACGGGCATGCGGGCGTGCACAGTGAGAATTGTGACCTGGTCGATTCCATGGCACTGTATAGTAGATTATCTTGTTGATATCCGTATTTTCATCACGTGATAAAGTAATTGAACTGTCAATCTTGCTAGAGATCATGTTTAGAGTATATGTTGAGACTCATAATGGTCGTTTCTTGCTGTTGACTTATTGATTCTATTGAAATTTCTACTCAGTCATATTCATTCCATATCATATCTCAGTCTCTGTTTCTATTTATTCATACATAATATTATCATTTTCGGGCTAATTTCGTGACATTATGAACCCATGAGAGAGATTAGAGAGATTGATTACTGAGTGCGGTCGAGATCCTGATTATGAGTGACATTTATGGTATCAGGCTGCACGCCCCAGCGGGTTTTATTGATTTATGATAGCGCTTGGGCTGAAGGAGCCTCTCCGGAGTCTGCACACACGCCCAGTGAGCGCAGTTGATTTATATTGAGGGATAGATCTTCTGTGAATATGGATCTTGTCCGAAGCATTTATACCTGGGGATGAATCTTCCCCACAGGCTGGATTGGCCCTACCCAATAGATAGTGACTGATGGTCAGTTGATGTATATATTCCGGATAGATCTTCCCTGGTCCGGATCGGCCATACACTACAGTACTAAGTGATTGAGCATTTTGAGAGTGTGAGCACACAAGGCTTTCAATTGGGAGGTGTCAATGGATATTAGAAAATCGACTAAACCGATGAACCGTACCGCACCGAACCGTTTTTTAGGTTTCTTTTAAAGAAACCGTAGGTTTTTATATAAATCTATAATCGTACCGATAATTAGGGTAGGTTTTTTATTTTATAAAAGTAAACCGAAAAAATATCGAACCGTACCGAATAAATTTTACATGTGAAAAATATATTCATATAGTAAGTTTAAAACTAATAATGTATTAAATTTTTCATTGGGTCTTGGAATTAATAAAACTGTTACAAGCCAATAAGTAATTAAACTCAAAATATTAATTCCTAAAACCTATTCTGCTACTTATACTTAAACTAAGCTATTTCAAGTATCTTTATTATCAAGACACAAAGTATTCTAACGATTATGAGTCGCAAACTACAATGTTTGAATATGTTTTCTTTTATATAATTTAGATTTATCTTTTTAAATATTTAATATAGACTTTATTCTTGAGTCCCAACTTGGTTAATATCTTTCCACTCGTGTGATTTATATTTTCTTTGCTTTTACTTGGTTTCTTTTACGTTGGTGTCGAATAGTTGTGTATCTATACTCTAGCCATCTTTCATGTTTTTAATTCATTATCCTTTAAATAGTAAAAATGTCTAGAGAGTTTCGCTAAGTCCTATAAAAGAACGTACGTTATTGCATTCTATTTTTACTGGTGAATTTTATATGACATTTGAAAAATACCGAAAATTAACCGAACCGTACCGATACCGAAGTGAAACCGACATGATTGGGACGGTTTCGAAAAGTCTAGTTTTGGTTATACATAATAAAATAACCGAAAAATTGGTATGGTACAAATTTTATAAAATAACCGGCCGAACCGAACCATTGACACCCCTACTTTCAATATGGTGCATCACATACAACATGTGCATTGACATGTAGAAGTAGATGAGTTTTATTCTTCATATTATTCAGAATTGATCTACCTTACTGTATTGAGTTTAACTGCTGAATTTGAAAGCATGTCTACGTTTTTGTACTGTTATTTTTATGTTGAACTCTATAGGTTGAATTCGTCGCTACTTTCAGTCCAACGGTTGAATTTGTTACTTATTGAGTTGGTTGTACTCACGCTACACCCTACATCTCGTGTGCAGATCCAGGTGCTTCCGGATTACGGCGGCTGCTGAGTTGTGGAGTCAGGATTTTGGAGATTATCGAGGTAGTTGCATGGGTTCGCAGACAAAGGGTTTTCCTTAAATATTAATTGCTTCCATATTTTTCAAAGCCTTATTTGTGTTGAAATGGTTGAGTAGTTGGTCTGCCTAATTCCACGATATGCGCCATCACGGTAGTTTGATTTTGGGTCGTGATATAAGGGATCAAAATGTGAGTGCCGTATTTTTAACTTGTCAGTCATTTTGTTAGTAGCTAGTAAACTTAGTAAGAATATCTTTATTTCTATATAGTTTGTTTCGTCAAGCCTACCGTAAATTCCAAACACAAGATATATTATCTTTTGATATATCTAATTTTTCATAGCTTTATATAGCTACAGACTGATTACATTAAAACGCTGTAATAGATTTCAACAAAGGCAGGGTATAAGAAATATGATAGCAACTGAATCTGAAAATGAGCCTTACAGTACCAGTAGAATTTGAAGATAATTTGGCAAAGTATAAAGATTAAAATTGCTCCTCCAGAAGAGAGAGCTACAACAATTGTATCTTAGAAATACGCAACTTTTCCATTATCATATTTCACTGGGAATTTCTAGGGCAAGAACTTGGTAGATTTTCATACTGCAAAAGAAAAAGACAGATAAAGTAAATAATTTATATAGCATTTCAAAACAGTTTGTTTACCCAAAAAAAAAAACTGAATATTAATTAGATGAAAGCTGACCTCTGTTTTCAATTGTCCCATGATGATAGACTATAATTACGTATTTTAGTCTCTTATTACACTCAAATTTACTGCACTTTAATTGAGTTTGAGCTTTAATCGCTAGTGTCTTGCACTAATTGTGTGTTTTATGACTTGTAGGAGTGATTCTGAGCTATATAGATGTTATGGAATGAATTCAAGTTATTTGGAGCTTTGAAGTCTGAGTAAAAACTCAAGTAATTAAGCCGGGATCTTATTCGGGGATCAATGGATGATAGAGCAACAAAACGAAGAATCGAGTAGGTATATTGCGCACTGTCTAGTAAAATGCACATAACATTTTGCTCAGAACCCCATTTGGGCTCCCCAATACATAGTTGGAAAGATAGTACAAGGGGCTACAACTTTCATGTTTTACGTTTTTCCAAATTTCAAACTGAAAAGGGTGAAAAACGCGTTCGAAACAGCAACCGCGGACCTGAGGCGGGTTGAGTCGGTATACCTGCCATATACCGCGGCCGCGGCGTCCAGACCTGAAATAATTGTCCTTTTTCCCGTAGGAGAAAGTATAATTGTTTGGGCTCGACCTTACTTTGTATATATACATGTAAAACGGTATTTTTAAGGGGTTGGACATAATTTAGACCTAGGGAGGCTGAGGTTGGACAGATTTGAGACACAGATTTGACCTAAGGAGGCATAAACACAATAGGAGCAAGGTGGAGAATTCTTCTACGAGTTTTTCCTTCCTCTTCCTATTTTTCATTGTTGGTTATGACTTTTAGTATTGTAGTTTTACATACTATTATGAATAGTTAATTTGTTATCTAGGGTTTTGATGGAATCTTTTGTAGAATAATTTCTTGTTATGTTTTTATATAATCGAGCCATAGTATTTTCTCTATTTGTTCAACTATATTATTCTTGTGGTTGGTTGAAGGGCCCTCAATTAGCTGTGCCTATTTAGTATGTATTAAGCGGGAGGGAGTGCATATTTAGATAGTTGTTGAAAAACATCACTCCCGACGTATGTGAGGAATAAATAAACAAGGGTTTAAAGGTGGGATTAGCGATAACGAAGCCTTGAGTGCGATCAAAATGAGCTTTAATTATAGCGAGCTAGCATAACTCGGGAGAGTATGTCTAGTAAATTGTCGTAATTACTCGGGAGAGAATTACAACATGCAGAGCACTCATGATCGGTAGAGAATACTTAGGCGAAATTATAGAAGACACAACGGGAAGGATTCCAACAATTGGGGAAATCATAACTCTAGACCTCCTTAATCTTGTCTCTAACCCTCAGTATCTGTAGTTGTTAATTACTATTTTAATTTGTTAGTTAATTAGTTAAACACAAGAATCTTAATATCTATAAGTTAAGAACTGTTCAAGCTTGTCTTCTTGGTGATAGTGAACAGTTGTACCTAGGCCTTAGTTCTCTGTGGGATTCAACTCCGAACTTGTAAATCGGATTATATTTGCAACAACCGCTTAATCCTTTTGATAAGGCATAGTTGGACGTGATCAGCCCATCTCCTTGAGCAGTTGTTCAATGATTTTCTTTTGTTTTTCATTTTCTCTACATGTAGAGCAAAGTAGATTCTTCTTCCTTTCACTTAGCAATTTGTTTTTCAAGCGGAGCATTTCATTTTCCAGTTTAAGTGCCTTATTTTCATTTTTCCTTTCGCTAAAAATTGAAAGCACCGTAAAAACCTATTGAAGACTATAAAATAAAAAACAAGAAAAGAGGAAAAATAAATGGAAACACAACTCACTTGCTAAGTTCTTGCTTTGAACTAGAACCCCGTTTCCGAGAAGCCATTGGATAGAAACAAGAGCAAATTAAGAATAAAGTAGCTCTTTTCTTTAGTTTGCTATGTGACTTGCCTCTCGCAAGAGGAGAAATCCCTTTAAATAGATTGTTTTCATAATGTTCTTACCAAATGTAATATTAGAAGTTCATATTATTGTAATAGGAGAGATGAATGCTGAAAATTTAGCACCTTTCAAGAAAATGGTAAGAAATTGATTTTGTTGCTCAATTTCGTGAGAATAATTGAAAGTAACCTAGGAAGGCATAGATCAGGTCTCTAGTATCTTGAAATGTAGGTACTTAGGTACAAATTTGAAATAGTATGATAACTACTTTCCAAATAGGGGTAACCAAATATTGGGAGTGCCAATTTCGAGTTGTTTGTATAGTCAAATAACATTTAGAAACTTTTCTCTAAAGAATGTTAACTATTAAAAGAATTGTTTTTGTCACCTTATTATTTTTATTACTATTGTATAGGTTATTTTTTTATGTTGTTGTTTCGTTGTCATTGTCAGTATTACTTGTATTGCTACTATTAGTTATATCGTTCTTGATAACTGTAATGATCCAACTGGTCGTTTTGAGCATCTGCACTTCGCCTAGTAGTTTGAGGCCTCGGAATGAAGTTTCGTCGGTTCTGTTAGCTCCGTTGAGTCATTTTGGACTTAAGAATGCGTCCGGATTGTAATTTGGATGTCCGTAGTCAAATTATTCTTGAAATGGCAAAAGTTAGATTTTTGGGAAGTTTGACCGGGAGTGGACTTTTTGATATCGAGATCGAATTTCGATTCTGAAGGTTGAAAGAGGTCCGTAATATAAAATGTGACTTGTGTGCAAAATTTGAGGTCAATTAGACGTGATTTGATAGGTTTCAGCATCGGTTATAGAAGTTGAAGTTTCAAGGTTCATTGATTTTGACTTGAGGTGCAATTCGTTATTTTGAGGTTGTTATGCGAGATTTTAAGCTTCGAGTAGGTTCGTTTCATCATATGGAACTTGTCTGCAAAAATTAGTGTCATTAGGAGTTTATTTGATATGGTTTGGACGTTTGGTTGCTATTCTTGAAGTTCTTGAAGTTCATGGTGATTTTCATGTGTTTTGGCATCCGATTCATGGTTCTAGAGGTTATTTTGGTGTTCCAATCGTGTGAACGAGTTCGTGTTATGTTTTCAGACTTGCGTGGATGTTTGGCATGGAGCCCCGAGAGCTCGGATGAGTTTCATATGAGTTTCGAAGTGTTGGAAGAAGGTTCAGTTGTGCTGGTGTCTCTGTTCTCGCATTTGCAAGCTTTTCATTGTATTTGCGAGATATTTCTCGCTTTTGCAACGACGGGCTGGGGCAGGGGAGTTCGCAATTTCGAATTACATCATCGCATTTATGATTGCAACTCCGCATTTGCGAGAACAACTATCGCTTTTGCGAAAAACTCAGAGCTCGCATTTGCGAGTCTTATGTCACATTTGCGACCTGAACAGAGCTGGTCAGCCTTCGCTTTTGCGACGCTTTTGCGAGCATCGCAATTGCGATCCGGATGTCACAAATCCGACATTTAAGGCTGGTATTATGACTCCCGTTTCGGGACATAGCTTCATTTTATCATATTTTGAACCCTAGGTCCGAGAATGAGCGATTTTGAGAGAGGATTTTCATGTCAAATCATTGGGTAAGTACCTCTAATCAATTCTCAACTACATGTCATGATTATATATAAGATTTAACGTTAAATTCATGAGAAATCTAGGGAAAAATTTGAGGTTTTTGTCAAAGTTTTGAAAAATAAAAATTTAGGATTTGAGAGTCAAATAGGACTCGGATTTGAAAAAAAAAGTATTTGAACTCGTGAGGCTATGAGTAGTCAAGACCTACCCTTGGACCCAGGTTTTGACCGGCAGGCACGAGGTTTGATTTTTGTTGACTTTTTAGAAATTGAATAAAAATCACAACTTTATTAATTGAGATTGTTTTCCCTTGCATTGTGTGATGTATTTAAGTTGTCTTTGGCTAGATTGAGCCGAGCGGAGGTGAATTTGTAAAGGAAAAGCTAAATTGTGTATTGAGTTAACCGAATTGAGGTAAGTATCTTGCCTAACTTTGTTGAGGGAATTTTTTCTACTATTTGACATTGTTTGCTACATGCGGGAGTGATACATATATGAGGTGACGATCGTATATGTATATGTCGGGGTTAATCATGCTCAAGGATAGATTATATTATAATTGTGTCGTGTAGAATTACGTGACCTTCTTGTTTCATGCTTTATTTGACTCCTATATACTAAAATCATAATATTAAATGTTAGGAACTAAGACTTGGCTCGTTATGCCTTGATCATCTTTGATGGAAATCCTGAGAACACATTGATGTGTCTAATTTGGACATCCACTATGTATAATCATTAATATATTGCTGCAGTAGATATTCTTGAGATACTACACTCTATACTTGGGTAGTAGATCATTTGTGAGAATTGTTGGAATACCTGAATAATAAGGTTTTTGCGGATCATTGAACTGTTGTTGCTTTGGAAAGTTGTGATTGGGATTCATTTGGAATATTCGTTTAAACACCTCCCTTGATGTTATTTATGCTTCCTGCCTTGTTCGTCATTGCTATACATATGCCTGGTAAGGAAGAGTGTAAAGCATGAAGGGTGATGTCGTGTCATTGTTTATCCATTTTCAGGTGAGGGAAAGTGTAAAGCACGAAGGGTGATGCCTTGCCATTTTATTGAGAGCAAAATCACGAAGGGTAATACCGTGCCATGTTATTTGTGAGTAAAAGCACGAAGGGTGATGTCGTGCCATGTTATGTGAGTAAAAACACGAAGGGTGATGCCGTGCCATTGCATTTATATTATCATGCTTTTGTGTTATTGCGAGTTCATGGTATGACGGGTGTTTCCGTGCAAGTGAGGACGAGGGACATGCATTATGTGGTGATATCCGTTTCTTGCAGATATCTTCTCGTCTTTACCTTGAATTATTACTGTCGTACTTATGGTTCTTAAGTGACTCGTCGTCACTTTTTTGTCTTTATTCTCTATCTCAATTGTTGTTGTGTTTCTCATGCCTTCTACTTGCTTAACTTGTAAATAACATGCCTACTTCCTGTTGTTATAATTGCATCCACATCATATCTGTTTCGTGGCACTTAGGTACAGGCCTTCTTCCATGTTAATCATTCATGTCTCTACTTGTTAACTGATAAAGATCATGTGCCCCCTTTACTATCTGTTATATCTATCTTCATGCCTCCGTCATGCTAATTAGCTGAAGTTGCATTCCTTTTCCTAATTCTTGTCATTACCTCTATGCTTTCCGCCTAGTCTATTGTTGATGTCCTTATGTACATTCTCGTTCACTATTACTATTTGTGTATTTCCTACTTTGTCATTTCTTTTATCAGTATTTCTGCCATTCGGTTGGTACTGTTTTACGTAATTCTAAGTTTTAATAGAATTTTTTTATTGACGAGCTACAACAATTGCACCTATTAAAGTAACTAAAATGATTATTGAAATCTATTCAAACGGAAGAAAAAAATCTATTGATAAATGAATTCTATTTGGTGAGGATGAGATAAATGCATGAAGGGTGTTGTCGTGCCGTTGGATTCAATGTCTTGAGTATATTTCTCACACTATTAAAGTTTTGAGGTGATTATTGTGGTTTATCGGCTTTCGCTCTAAGAAAAGGATTGGGTGAAATATTGGAATCTGTTGAATTGTGTTTTATTCTAGTACTTTGTTGTTGTTTTGTACATTCATTTCGTGTATTCTATCATGTTATACAGTAGTATAATTCTATTGTTAGTTTACATTACAGTGTTTATCTATAAGTATCTTTTAACTGAAAACCCATGTCACTACTTCGACGAGGCTAGTCAAAATACTTACTGGGTACATGGGGTCGGTTGTAATCATTCTACACTTCTGCGCCTTGCATGCAGACTTTTGGAGTGGAGCTGCTGATGATGTCGGGAGCAGACCTTGAAGGTGATCGTGCATTCCGGATACAACTTCCACTTGTCCTAGGTAGCTTTAGATTTTTATTAATCTGTTTATGTAGCTTTCAAACAGATCGTGTAACTATTTGTATCAGCTTTGTAAATTGGAAGTCTTAGATGTTTATGATTTGTACTACCAGTTCTATGGTTAATGTGTAAAAGTTCAGCTAATTCTTTACTATTCTTCCTATAATTTCATTTGGAAGGCATTGTCTATTAGTTGGCTTACCTAGCGGGTCGAGTTAGGTGTCATCATGACTAGTGATTTTGGGTCGTGACAAGTTGGTATCAGATATCTAGGTTCACAGGTTCTACGAGTCATGAGCAAGTGTTTAGTAAAGTCTTGCGGATCGGTATGATGACGTTCATACCTCTCTTCGAGAGGCTACAAGGTATTTAGGATAAACTTCCCGTATTTCTTTCCTTATTGTGCATCATTGATTTAGGTTGGAGCACAACTCTTTGAATTCCTTCCACGCATTCGTATGCGCATGCGAGCGCTCGGTATTGGCGGAGCATCGACGACTTGTGAGTCCATGGACGAGATGCGAGATGTAATTCATGTGTGCTGATGATGGGTCAGTTTGGAGGACTTGAGGCCGGGTTTTGACTTTAGCTTAAGCACGGGGATTTCGGTTGTGTGAGCATATACTTTGGGACTTATACATCCAATAGTTTCCCTATGAGTGGAAAATGTGGCAGGCGAGTGGTTGGATGACTAAATGATGGGTGGGATGTGACTGCGTGCTATGTTAAAATGATTTGAATGTGATGAAGATCCTGCTTGGGGTGTAAAAAGGGCTAATGGGTGCTTGATTTCTTTCTTGATGTGGCATATAGTCTCGAGTTATGAGTGTATTGAAAGGTTTTCATGTTGTTTAAATGTGGAATAAATTTGATTCTCATGCCTCATTGGCGAGTTCAGACTCAGGAAGATTAAGTAGTGGCATAGTAGTTATGGCTAAAGTTTAAGATTTACATTAGATGGTGTCGAGGCTCGCGGTATTTCTATATCATTGTGGATTATGCATTTCATTAACAGGAAGACTAAGTGGTGGAGGAAACAACCTTCGATTCATAAAAGGTCTCATCAGAGTGGGTGCCTCGGTTGTGGTACTTTAGGGTGCTAAGGGGGAATGCAACGGCTTATGGGCCTTAGGGCGGTGTGATTTTTATGCTAGAATCTCTTATGGCGAACTTTGGGGTAAGGATCATGGTGTTCTCGCAAGAAGGGGTATCAACTTGAGGGTAAATTGGAAGGAACTCAGAGGAAATAAGGTGGTTTGATAGGAACTTGGATCAACACGGTAATGTTATGATCGGTTCTTTAGGTACTTGCGATGTGGTGAGTCTCCACAGGTGTTTCGTGGCAATGCTCATGGGTTTTGGGCAACTGCGTAACTTGGTTAAGTTAGAGGGATTAGGTTTTGATAGCTTGATTATGTGAAAATGGATTTCAAGGAGTTCTCGGTGATTTCTATCATGGTTCGAGGTTGATATTTCCTATTGGTGTGAAAAACATGTTGCGTATTGGGATTTCCTCCATGATGAGATCAAATAGAAGGTTTCTGACTGATTGGGATTGAGTTTTGCATGTGCAAGGTCACGGTTTAGTTTTAAAGGGAAGTACGTGAAATCTTAGACAGCCTGGACGGTTTTAGATGTCTAGGTGGATGCTATTACTACTAAGTATTGCCTGAGAAGGATGTACATTTTAGAAGACACATTGTATTTTGACTTACGGATGCATCATTGATGTTGCGGTGCTTTCCTGGTTAGTCGACTGCTGAGATTCAGATTTTGTTTTGTGGCACAGAAGAATTTTAGAAGTACTCCTCGTAGGATGATCATGTTTAAGAGATGTGTTAGACATTTAGGCGGTGGAGTTGGGATCAAATAGGGTGATTTGTGTGTTCTATGGATGGGAGACTAGGAGTTCTCAAAAGCAGTTTGATTAGTGGTTGTGGACTGTGAAGTACGGCTAAAGCGGGCCAAATGATAGTATGTGTTATGGGTATGTCGTTGTGGACTTTTTGAGGGTTTTTTGTCCGTTCGGGGATGCCCGGAGTTGATTTGGGGGCCCATTGGTATGCTCAATGAGGATGTGTATTCTGTATCGGATCGGATTTGCTTGCTCCTGCGCAGCTGTTACCTCAGGTATATCATCGGCCGGAATGGAATCGATTCGCGCCTTGGTCTATGTTATGTGTTCCTCTCTTATGCTATGACGGGTTGTGAGGATTAGATGGTTCTTTGTACGCATATTGTAATTCAGTTTAGGCTTCATGGCGCTATGGGCGAGATGGCCTTCGTGATGTTGATTTGCTTATTGCACCATAGATGTGCTTGTCCTTCTCTGTATTATGTGTTCCTAATAATGTTCCCACAGTTATATTTTGTGCACTCTATCGTGCTTGGTATTTATGCACATGTGATCAGTGAGCCCGAGTATAATGACTCTCGGGTACCCTATGTGGATTGATATGATGGGATCGGGTTGCTCGCCACAACAATACTGGGATGAAATGTAACACCTGATGTTTACTTCGTGTAGTTTTTCTTTCACCTTGTTGAAAATAGTTCATAGGAAAATGCTAAAATTTCCCAGCCTGCTTAACTTGTTTAGTAGCTTTCTTATTTAACTTTCTTACTGTTTTCTGTCATGTCTGAATAATTACTTGTTAGTGTAAGGAACCGTGTTGTGTGGGGCTCCATATGATGATTGTTGAGACTTGTTGGTGGGGCTACTTGTATTGGCTGAGATGAGGTTTTTAGACCTTGAGATTTGCACTATCGTATCGAGATAATGAATGTTTGAAAGAATGATGCCATGTTTCTGCTGAGGATTTGGGCAATGGCCTTGGTCAGACGAGTGACCTTCTTAGTTTATTGATCAGATGTGTGGTTAAGAGATTATGCATGTTTCTTTCATCATCGGTAGTGTGTGAAGGTTTTAGAACGAGGTTCTAATCAATATGAGGTTTGCTACCGGCACCGGATTTGTTTTTAGGCAGCGATGGTGGTCAGTAATTCCTGATGTGAGTATCTGAATGATGGGGTATGTCATGTGAATACAACTTGGGGTTATGGTTATGGCTTAATACGGCTTGTTCAGGCTTATATAGTCTGTAGATGTGAGATTCTGGATGTTAGAGATTGGGTTCTAAGGTTTAAGGACCAAGGATGAAGTAAGGACCTCTAGTTATGTTGTGCTGGCTGGCTTATATGGAGCAGGGTGATGTGGGATCATACTCCAGTATATGCATGGTAAAATTACACCGTGATTTGATGGCCTTAGAACGACTCCTGGCAAGTTCGAGGACGAACGTGTGTTTAAGTGATGGAGGATGTAACGACCAACTGGTTGTTTTGAGCATCTGCACTTCGCCCGATAGTTTGAGGCCTGGGAATGGAGTTTCGTCGGTTCTTTAGCTCCGTTGGGTGATTTTGGACTTAGGAGAGCGTCCTCATTGTAATTTAGAGGTCCGTAGTCGAATTAGTTTTGAAATGCGAAAGTTGGATTTTTGGGAAGTTTGAACGGGAGTGGACTTTTAGATATTGAGGTCGGATTTCGATTCTAGAAATTGGAATAGGCCTGTAATGTAAAATGTGACTTGTGTGCAAAATTTAAGGTCAATTGAACGTGATTTGATAGGTTTCAGCATCGATTATAGAAGTTGAAGTTTCATAGTTCATTAATTTTGACTTGAGGTGTGATTCGTCGTTTCGAGGTTGTTTTGTGTGATTTGAAGCTTCGAGTACGTTCAATTCGTCATATGGAACTTGTCTGCAAAAATTGGCACCATTCGGAGTTTATTTGATAGGGTTAGGACGTTTGGTTGCGATTCTTGAAGTTTTTGAAGTTCATGGTGATTTTCATGTGTTCTGGAATCCGATTCGTGGTTCTAGAGGTTATTTTGGTGTTCCAATCATGCGAGCGAGTTCGTTTTATATTTTCAGACTTGCGTGGATGTTTGGCATGGAGCCCGAGGGCTCGGATAAGTTTCATATGCGTTTCGGAGTGTTGAAAGAAGGTTTAGCTATGCTCGTGTCTTTGTTCTCGCATTTGCGAGGTTTTCATCGCATTTGCGATGTTCGCATTTGCGAGATACTTCTCGCTTTTTCGACGATAGGATGGGGCAGGGGAGTTCGTAATTTCGAACTACATCATCGCATTTGCAATTGCAGCTCCGCATTTGCGACACCAACTGTTGCTTTTCCGAAAAACTCAGAGCTCGCATTTGCGAGTCTTATGTCGCATTTGCGACCGGAACAGAGCTGGTCAGCCTTTGCTTTTGCGAAGCTTTTGTCACATTTGCATGCATCGCAATTGTGATCTGAGTGTCGCAAATGCGACATCTGAGGCTCGTATTAAGACTCCCATTTCGGGACTTAGTTTCATTTTATCATATTCTGAACCCTAGGTCCGAGAATGGGCTATTTTGAGAGAGGATTATCATGTCAAATCATTGGGTAAGTACCTCTAATCAATTATCAAATACATTTCATGATTATATATAAAGATTTAACATCAAATTCATGAGAAATCTACGGAAAATTTTGGTGATTTTGTCAAGGTTTTGAAAAATAAAAATTTAGGATTTGAGAGTCGAATATGACTCGGATTTGAAAACAAAATACGTATTTGAACTCGTGAGGCTATAGGTAGTCAAGTCCTACCCTTGGACCCGGGTTTTGATCGAGCGGTCCCGGGATTTGATATTTATTGACTTTTTTAAAAATTGAATAAAAATCACACCTTTATTAATTGAGATTATTTTTTCTTGTATTGTGTGATGTATTTAAGTCCTCTTTGGCTATATTAAGCCAAGCGGATGTGAATTTGTAAAGGAAAAGCTAAATTGAGTATTGAGTTAGCCAAATTTAGGTAAGTGTCTTGCCTAACTTTGTTGAGAGAATTTTTCCTACTATTTGACATTGTTTGTTACATGCGTGGGTGATACATATATGAGGTGGCTAATGTATATGTATGTGTCGGGGTTAATCATGCTCGGGGGTAGATTATATTATAATTGTGTCTTGTAGAATTCTGTGACCTTCTTATTTTATGCCTTATTTGACTCCTAGATACTAAAATCATAGTATTAAATGTTAGGAACTAAGACTTGGCTTGTTATGACTTGATCAACTTTGATGGAAATCCCGAGAACACATTGATGTGTCTAATTTGGTCATCACTATGCATAATCATTAATACATTACTACGGCCGATATTCTTGAGATACTAGACTCTGTACTTGGGTAGTGGATCATTTGTGAGAATTGCTGGAATACCTGAATAATAAGGTTCTTGCAGATTATTGAAGTATTATTGCCTTGGAAAGTTATGATTGGGATTCATTTGGAATATTCGTTTAAACACTCCCTTTGATGTTATTTATGCTTCCTTCCTTGTTGCCTGGTAAAGAAGAGTGTAAATCACGAAGGGTGATATTGTGCCATTGTTTATCCATTATCATGTAAGGGAGAGTGTAAAGCACGAAGGGTGATGACATGCCATATTATTGAGAGTTAAAGTACGAAGGGCGATGCCGTGCCATATTATTGGAGTAAAAGCACGAAGGGTGATGTCATGCCATATTATTGAGAGTAATGCGGTGCCATATCATTTGTGAGTAAAAGTACGAAGGGTGATGCCGTTCCATGTTATGTGAGTAGAATCACAAAGGGTGATGTCGTGCCATTGCATATATGTTATCAAGTTTTTGTGTTATTGCGAGTTCATGGCACGAAGAGTGTTTCCGTGCAAGTAAGGACGCGAGACATGCATTATGTTATGATATCCTTTTCTTACAGATATCTTCATGTCTTTACCTTGAATTGTTAGTGTCGTACTTATGTTTCTTATATGACTCATCATCATTGTTCTGTCTGTATTCTCTATATCAATTGTTGTTGTGTTGCCCATGCCTTCTACTTGCTTAACTTGTAAATAACATGCCTATTTCCTGCTATTATAATTGCATCCATGTCATATCTATTTCGTTGCACTTAGGTACATGCCTTCTTCCATGTTAGTCATTCATGTATCTACTTGTTAACTTATAAAGATCATGTGTCCCCTTTCTTATCTGTTATATCTATCTTCATGCCTCCGCTATGCTAGTTAGCTGAAGTTGCATTCCTTTTCCTAATTGGTGTCCCTCTATGCTTTCTACCTAGTCTGTTGTTGATGTCATTAAATACATTCTCGTTTATTATTACTATTTGCGTATTTCTTACTTTGTCATTTCTGTTATCGGTATTTCTGCCCTTCAGTTGGTACCGTTTTACGTATATTTGATGAGGATGAGATAAATGCACGAAGGGTATTATCGTGCCATTGGATTCGATGTCTTGAGTATATTTATCACACTATGAAAGTTTTGAGGTGATTATTGTGTTTTATTGGCTTTCGCTCTATGAAAAGGATTGGGTGAGATATTGGAATATGTTGAATTGTGATTTATTCTAGTACTCTGTTATTGTTTTGTACATTCGTTTCGTGTACTCTATCATGTTATACGGTAGTATAGTTCTGTTGTTAGTTTACATTACAGTCTTTATCAATAAGCATCTTTTAACTAAAAAGCATCGTCACTAATTCGACGAGGTTAGACAAAATACTTACTGGGTACATGGGGTCGGTTGTACTTATACTACACTTCTCCACCTTGCGTGCAGACTTTTGGAGCGGAGCTGCTGGTGATGTCGGGAGCTGACCCTGAAGGTAATCGTGCATTCTAGATACATTTACCACTTGTCCTAGGTAGATTTATATTTTGTTAATCTTTTTATGTAGCTTTCAAATAGATCGTGTAATTATTTGTATCAACTTTGTAAATTCTAAATCTTAGAAACTCATGATTTGTACTACCAGTTTTTGGGTTAATATGTAATAGTTGAGATAATTCTTTACTATTCTTCCTATAATTTCATTTGGTTTGGTATTGGCTATTAGTTGACTTACCTAACGGGTCGAGTTAGGTGCCATCACAACTAATAATTTTGGGTCGTGACAATAATATTACAAATGTTAAGGTGTTCAAGAGTAGGAGATCTTCCTAGAATTTTATATCTCCAACAGATTTGTTGTGAGACAAATAAGCCCATCCTCACTAATAGCTCGAGTAATTTAATGATGATCATGACTAATAGTCTGCTTGGCCAAACTTCTAAAATCAGTATATTTGGAAAAGTATTTTTCTCAAAAGTTCGTTTAAAAAAGTATTTTTTATGTGAAGTAGTTTATGTTTGGCTAATTAATTTGAAAAATACTTTTAAGGGATAATGCATAAAATCCTCCCAGACCTATGACCATATTACCAACTACACACCTTTTCTTTTCGGGGGTCCTATTACCCCCTGAACTATTTTAAAGTATAATAAACACCACCTTAAGTGCTGACATGGCATAGAGAGTGTGCACACTCTCTTAGAGGCAAGTGGAAGTTACAAAAATAATTTTAAAATTGATTAACAAGTACAAGTGTCATCTTTTGATGGGACATTACAGAATTAATTACATCAAATTAATTAGTTTCCTTCGCTTCTAAACCTTTTCTCGCACGAACAAGGGGGACATCGTTTCAACGGTGAAATGCTGGAGCAAAAATCCAATACAACGCAAAATCAACCCAGAAATCAAAAGCAGATATGTTTAATAATAGAAACAGAGCTACAACTAGAGGGAGCAACGAGCATGATTCAGTAAGAACCTACGAACAGTCAAAACGGTTTCGTTCATTGGGGTTTCGTTGGAGCAAGGGTCTTCGTCGGAGTTTCGTTCTCCGGCCAGATCTGACAATATCAAACAAGTATTATATAAAACCCATTAAATGAGGTTTTTGCCTTTTGGCCGGATATGGTAATGAAGGCCTGCAAATAGAAAATAAGGAAGAAGAAGAAAACGGTGAAAAAAAGTTTTTAAGTAAGAAATACACATTTTAGGCGCCTGTATTTCACCACCTTGCACGCATCTGGTTGTTGCTTTTTAAGGGGTAAATAATATTACTTAAAAAAAGTTCAGGGGGGGAATAGGACCCCCGAAAAGAAAAGGTGTATAGTTGGTAATATGGTCATAGGTCGGGGAGGATTTTATGCATTATCCCTACTTTTAAGCAGCAATTTGTGTTTGACCCAACTATTAATTAGTACTTTTAAAGTGTATTTTTCTCATAGAGCTACTTTTTTATGTTTTTCAAAGTTATGTAGGCTTTTACTATAACGACCCGGCCAGCTGTTTTGAATATTACAGTCCATTTTCCTCCATTTACTGCTAAATTCATGCTTTACAACTGTTATATAACTCGCCAGGGTAATTGGTTCGGGTCCGGTGAGGTTTTGAAATGAATTGAGACACTTAGTCTTCAAGAAGAAAGCTTAAGTTGAATAAATTGACCGGAAGGTGAAATATGTGTAAATGACCCTGGAATGAATTTCTGATGATTCCAATAGCTCCGTATGGTAATTTCGGGCTTAGAAGTGTGTTGGTATATTTATTACAAGGTCCATAGCTAAAATAGGATTGAAATGGCGAAAATAAGAAATTTAAGTTTGGAAGTTTGACCAGGGGGTTGACTTTTGATATCGGGGTCGGAATCGAGTTCTGATATTTTTTATAGCTTTATTATTTTATTTATGACTAGTGTGCAAAATTTGAAGTCATTGCGGATTGATTTGATATGTTTCGGCGCAAAATGTAGAAGTTGAAAGATTCGAAAACTCATAATTCAATTCAATGCGCGATTCGTAATTTCAGTGTTGTTTGACGTGGTTTGAAGTCTTGATTAAGTTCGTATTGTATTTTGGGACTTGTTGGTATAATTGGTTAAGGTCCCGAGAGCCTCGGGTGGATTTCGAAAGGTTAATGGGAAATCGGACAAAAAGGATTGCTGGAATTTTCTGCGGCAGAAGCTGTATTGGACAACAACTGTGCAATCGTGGTGACTATTTCGGAAGCTTATATCTCAAAATACATAAGGAATCTATAAATTTGTAAAACATGAAAGTTGTAGCCCTTACCTCTTAGTTTCCAGAAGACTAAACCATTAATTATTTTGATATTTGTACAGAAAGTTATAATTAACAGAATAAGGGTTGGTAAAGCTGTTTTGAATTTTTTTTAGAAATGTTTGATGTGAGGAGGCTATTTTTGAAGCTTATATCTCGAAATACATAAGGAATCTGAAAATTTTCAAAACATGAAAGTTTTAGCCCTCACATCCACGTTTCCAGAAAGCTAAACCATTAACCATTTGAATATTTGCACAGAATGTTAATATCGATTCAATAAGGGTTGGTAAAGCTATTTTGAAATTTTCCAGAAATGTTTGATGCAAGGAGGCTACTTTGGAAGATTATATCTCGAAATTCATAAGGAATCCAATAATTTGCAAAACATGAAAGTTGTCGTCCTTGCATTCTAGTTTCTATAAAGTTAAACCATTCATCATTCCGACATTTGTACAAAAAGTTATGATAGATTTCGTGAAGGTCGGGACTGCCTTTTGTTTTGGCTGGAAATAAGTGCAAGTCGCATTTCATGGATGTGACTTGCCTGGAAAACAGCTTATATTCGGGAATTAGCCATTTGTATTCATTTTTGACGATTGTAGAGCTCGGGAAAAGCAATTTTCAACATATTTTTCAAGGGAAACATTTGGGGTAAGTATTCTATATCTGAAGTGATTATATTTCATAAATACATGGTTATATTCATCGTTTAATTCGGATTTAAATGGAAGAAATTGAAATTTTTGCAAAACTTTTCAAAAATGAAAAATTAAGATTTGGAGGTCGAGTTGTTGTCAGAATTTGATAATTTTGGTATGGTTGAACTCGTATCGGAATGGGTAGTCGGATTTTATGAGTTTCTCCGAATTCCGAGACGTGGGCCCTACGGGTGAATTTTGAGTGCAATTTCCGAATTTTAATGGAAAATATAGAATTTCCTAGGGAATTAATTCCTATAAATGGTATTGATTGAACTGAATTGTTTGTGGCTAGATTCGAGACATTCGGAGGCCGTTTTGAGAGGCAAAGGCATTGCGGAGTAGGATTTTGCTCGGATTGAGGTAAGTAACGGTTATAAATCTTATCCTGAGGGTATGAAACCAGAGACATTATGTCGTATGACTAATTTTTAAGGTGACGCACATGCTAGGTGACGGGCGTATGGTCGTACACCGTAGGGATTGTGACTTAGTCCGTCCCGCGAGACTGTGGAATCAATTGGCCTACTATTTAATATATGTTCCCTTTGTTTTCATGGAAATTGATTGTACTTCATGTTAGAAACATGTTTAGGTCTTATGTGATCACTGTTGAGACCTGCGAGGTCGTGTACTTACTGAATTAGTTACTAATTGTTGTTTTGTACTAAGTAATAGCTTTTCTTGCTTATTATGCCTCCGTCTCTTGCTGTTCGTTGTTGATACATGACATTACCTACGTTTGGGCTGTTTATATGATTTTTGAGAGCCCGAGAGGCTGGAGAGATTTATGACTGAGTGAGGCCGAGGGCCTGATCTGTGACGATATTTATGGGATCGGGCTGCATGCCGCAGCATGTTGTTACTAATTTATGATTGAGTGAGGCCGAGGGCCTGAGTGATTTATGCCATGAGGTGGCTTGTTATAGCGTTTGGGCTGAAGGAGCCCCTCCAGAGTTTGTACATACCTCTAGTGAGCGCAGGTACCTACTGAGTATGAGTGCTGAGTGCGAGTGCCGAGTGCTGAGCGACTGGGAGGAATGAGTGAATGTGAGGAATCAGTGATTGTGAGGTTGGAGTGAATGGGAGGACAGAGTGACTGTTACTCTGAGAGAAAGAATTGGCTGCATTATTGTTGCATCGTAGATGTCATATCACTGTTTTGAAAATTATTGGAAGATAATATTTACTGCTCAGTCAAATTTGATATCTGGCTTATTGAGTTCGTGCTGATGTGACTTAAACTGTTAAATTGAAAGTATGCCTACTCTTATTTGAAAGTTATTGAGATAATTGTATTTGCATAAGTCGTCGCTACTTCTCAGTTCCTTATTTATTTCTGTTACTTACTGAGTTGGTGTACTCATGTTACCCCATGTACCTCGTGTACAGATCTAGACACTTCTGGTCATGGCGGTTGCTGATTGAGGAGTCAGACTCAGGAAACTATTGAGGTAGCTGCACGACGTTCGCTGACCTTGAATCTCCTTTCCTTTCATGTTGTATTGTTCTATATTTCCAGGCAGTGTTTGATCAGTAGGATGTTGTTATCATTTAGATGCTCATGTACTCAATGACACCGGGTTTTAGGAATGGATTGATTAGTACTTTTGGAATTATATTCTGTTCTAAAAGTTTTTATTTAATATTAACAGCTTCCGCCTTTATTTAAAATTTCTACTGTGTTGAGATATTGAGTTGAGGCTTGCCTAGTACCACGATATGCGCCATCAAGATAGATGAGATTTTGGGTCGTGACAAGTTGGCATCAGAGCCTAGACTACATAGGTCTCACGAGCCATGAGCAGGTTTAGTAGAGTCTTGCGGATCGGTACGGAGACGTCTGTACTTATCTTCGAGAGGCTGCAGAACCCTTAGGAACATTTCACTTTCTTGTATTCTGTCGTGCGAACTTGTTAATTCCGGAAACTAAAATTTCTGTTATTTCATTCTCTCACAGATGGTGAGGACATGTACTTTCGGATCAGGAGGCCAGCCACCAGTAATGTACTTTCGGATCAGGCGGCCAACCACCAGTACCACCAGCCAGGGTCGCAAGAGGTCAGGGCCTTGGTAGAGATCGAGGTCTGGCTTGTCTAGCAGTTGGAGCAGCACTTGTAGTACCACCAGTTGCTCCAGCTCAAGAGCAGATTCCAGATATGGTTGAGCCGACAGAGCCAGCTCAAGCACCAGTTGTGCCTATTGTGATTCCAGGCCTTCAGGAAACTTTGGCCCAGATACTGAATGTTTGCACTTGTCTTGCCCAGGTGGTTTCGGCTCAGGCCGCACCTGCCACTTCTTAGGCCGGGGGAGGTACGCATACCCCTGTTGCCCGTACTCCATATCAGGTGGTGCAGGGACTGCAGACACCGGGGGTACCACAAGCCCAACTGGTTCCAGCTGTTCAGGACTATGTGGTTCCTTCCATGCCTGATGACGAGCAGCGTAGATTGGAGAGGTTTGGTAGACTTCAGCCTCCGACCTTCAGTGGGGCAGAGGGCAAGGATGCCTAGGGTTTCTTGGATAAGTGTTAGAGGATTCTTCGTACAGCAGGTATTTTGGAGACCAATGGGGTCTCATTCACTACTTTCCAGTTCTCTGGAGCTACCTTCACTTGGTAGGAGACTTATGAGAGGCGTAGGCCGGTTGGTGCAGCGCCCCTTATATGGCAGCAATTCTCTGTTATCTTCCTGGAGAAGTATGTACCGCAGTCCCGTAGAGAGGAGCTGCGCAGACAGTTCGAGCAGTTAGGTCAGGATAGTATGACTGTGACGCAATATGAGATGAGATTTTCTGAGTTAGCCCGTCATGCTGTTTGGTTGGTTCCCACAGATAGAGAGAGGATTAGGAGGTTCGTTGATGGTCTCGCATATCATCTCTGAATTCTTATGATTAGAGAGAGGGTTACTGGCACTTCTTTTAAGGAGGTTGTTGATATTTCTTGGGATATAGAGTCGGTCCGTCGCCAGGAGCGAGTAGAGAGGGAGGCCAAAAGGCCTCATGGATCCATTAGTTTTGGTGGTGTTCCTTCTGGAGGCCAGTTTCACCACGGCAGGGGTCGTCATTTTAGACATGCTTAGACTGCTCGTCCAACTCACCGTGGTGCATCATCTGGCCATGGTTTTCATACTTCTCAGTAGGGCCACTCATCTCTCAGTGCTCTTCCAGCTCAGAGTCTATCACGTTCTCCATCGGTTCAGGGCTCATCTAGTTATTCCATTGCTCGAGGTTCTCCTCAGTCCCCACCACCAATATCGGGGAGTTGCTTTGAGTGTGGAGAGTTTAGACATATGTGGAGGCAGTGTCCTCAGCTCTAGGGAGGTCCAGTGCAGTAGAGGAGTCAGACTATGACTCCAGCACCAGTTGCTTCACCACCCGCCCAGCCAGCTCGGGGTGGAACCCAGTTAGCTAGAGGTCTCTCTAGAGGGGGAGGCCAATCAGGTGGCAGTCAGGCCCGATTCTATTCCCTTCTTGCCAGACCAGATGTCATTGCTTCAGATGCAGTGATCACAGATATTGTCTTAGTGTGCCATAGGGAAGCTTATATATTATTGACCCTAGTTCCACATACTCATATGTTTCATCATATTTTGCTTGTTATTTGGATATGCCCCGTGAGTCCTTAACTTCATTTGTCCATGTATCTACATCGGTGGGCGATACTATTATTGTGGACCGTGTGTATCGGTCGTGAGTGGTAACTATTAGGGAACTGGAGACCAGAGTTGATCTCTTATTGCTTAGTGTGGTTGATTTCGACGTGATTTTGGGTATGGATTGGTTGTCTCCATGTCATGCTATCCTGGACTGTCACACAAAAACTGTGACACTGGAGATACCGGGATTTCTCAAGGTCAAGTGGAAAGGTTCTCTAGAATATGTTCCCAGTAGAGTAATTTCTTACTTAAAGGCCCATCGAATGATTGGGAAGGGGTGTCTATCATATTTGGCTTTTGTAAGAGATGTTGATGCAAACATTCCTACTATTGATTTTGTACCGATAGTGCGAGACTTCTCGGATGTGTTTCCTACAGATTTGCCGAGTATGTCACCAGACAGAGATATTGATTTCGGTATTGATTTGGTACCGATCACTCAGCCCATTTCTATTCCACCATATCGGATGGCCCCAGCAGAATTGAAAGAATTAAAGGAGCAGTTGTGAGAGCTGCTTGTTAAAGGCTTCATTCGGCCTAGTGCATCACTGTGGGGTGCTCCAGTCTTATTTGTGAAGAAGAAAGATGGATCCATGTGCATGTGTATCGATTATCGACAGCTGAACAAGGTTACAATGAAGAGCAGATACCCATTGCATTGTATTGATGACCTATTTGATCAGCTACAGGGTGCCAAGGTATTTTCAAAAATTGATTTGCGGTCTGGCTATCACCAGTTAAAAATTCGGGATTCGAATATTCTAAAGACGGCATTCAAGACCCGTTATGGTCACTATGAATTTCTTGTGATGTCTTTTGGGTTGACTAACGCCCCAGCAGCATTTATGCACTTTACGAATAGTGTATTTCAGCCATATCTAGATTTATTTTTCGTGGTATTTATTGATGATATCCTGGTGTACTCACATAGCCAGGAGCAGCATGCGCAACACTTGGGTATTGTATTACAGAGGCTGAGGGAGGAGAAACTTAATGCTAAATTCTCTAAGTGTGAGTTATGGCTTAGTTCTGTGGCATTCTTCGGACACATAGTGTCCAGTGAAGGAATCAAGGTGGATCCGAAGAAGATAGAGGAAGTTTAGAGTTTGCCCAGGCCATCCTCAGCTACAAAGATTCGGAGTTTTCTTGGCTTGGCAGGTTATTATCGCCGATTTGTATAGGGTTTCTCTTCTACTGTTGCACCTATGACCAGATTAACCCAGAAGGGTGCTCCGTTCAAATGGTCCGAGGAGTGTGAGGAGAGCTTCCAAAAGCTCAAGACAACTTTGACTACTACTCTAGTATTAGTTTTGCCTACAGGTACCGAATCTTATACTATGTATTGTGATGCATCGCGTATTGGTCTCGTCGCGGTGTTAATGCACGATGGTAGGGTGATTGCCTACGCATCCAGACAATTGAAGGTACATGAGAAGAATTATCATGTGCACGACCTTGAATTGGCAGCTATTATTCATGCCTTGAAGATTTGGCGGCATTATTTGTACGGTGTCCATTGTGAGGTCTATGCTAACCGTCGGAGACTACAACATCTATTCAAACAGAAGGATCTTAATTTGCGACAGCAGAGGTGGTTAGAGTTACTTAAAGATTATGATATCACCATTCTGTATCATCCGGGGAAGACTAATGTTGTGGCCGATGCATTGAGTCGAAAGGCAGAGAGTTTGGGCAGTTTAGCATATCTACCGGTAGCAGAGAGGACATTAGCACTGGAGGTTCAAGCCTTGGTCAATCAGTTTATGAGATTAGATATTTTGGAGCCTAGTCGGGTTCTAGCTTGTATGGTTTCTCGGTCTTCTTTATATGACCGCATTAGAGAGCGCCAGTATGTTGATCCCTATTTACATATCTTGAAGGACACAGTTCAGCACATTGATGCCAAAGATGTTACTATCAGAGATGATGGGGTACTGAGGATGCAAGGTCGAATTTGTGTGCCAAATGTAGATGGGTTACGTGAATTGATTCTTGAAGAAGCCCACAGTTCATGGTATTCTATTCATCCGGGTGCCACAAAAATGTATCAGGATTTGAGGCAGCACTATTGGTGGAGAAAAATGAAGACATAGTTGAGTTTGTAGCTCGGTGTTTAAATTGTCAGCAGGTAAAGTATGAGCATTAGAGACCAGGCGGATTACTTCAAAGACTTGATATTCCGGAGTGGAAGTGGGAGCGTATTACCATAGACCTTGTAGTGGGGCTTCCATGAACTTCAAGGAAATTTGATGTCATTTGGGTGATTGTGGATAGGTTGACCAAGTCCGCACATTTTATTCCAGTTGGCACTACTTATTCTTCGGAGCGGTTAGTAGGGATCTATATCCGCGAGATTTTTCGCCTTCATGGGGTGCCCGTTTCCATTATTTTCGATAGGGGCACATAGTTTACATCGTAGTTTTGGAGGGCAGTGCAACGAGAGTTAGGTACACAGGTACAACTGAGTACAACATTTCACCCTCAGATGGACGGACAGTCCGAGCGCACTATTCAGATATTGGAGGATATGTTACGCGCGTGTGTTATTGATTTTGGGGGTTCTTGGGATCAGTTCCTACCTCTAGCGGAGTTTGGTTATAATAATAGCCACCAGTCGAGCATTCAGATGGCTCCGTATGAGGCTTTATATTGGAGATGGTGTCGGTCTCCAGTGGGTTGCTTTGAGCTAAGTGAGGCTAGGCTATTGGGTACTGACTTGGTTCAGGATGCCTTGGACAAGGCTAAATTGATTCAGGAGCGTCTTCGCACGGCGCAGTCTAGACAGAAGAGTTATACCGAGAGGAAAGCCCGCGATGTGTATTACATGGTTGGGGAGAAGGTTCTGCTAAAGCTTTCGCCTATGAAGGGCGTTATGAGATTTGGGAAGAAGGGCAAGTTGAGTCCAAGGTATATTGGACCTTTTGAAATACTTAAAAGGATTGGAGAGGTGGCCTATGAACTTACTTTGCCACCTAGCCTATCAAGTGTTCATCCAGTGTTTCCTGTATCTATGCTCCGGAGATATATTGGGAATCCGTCCCATGTTTTGGATTTCAGTACAATTCAGTTGGATGGTAATTTGACTTATGATGTAGAGCCAGTGACAATTTTAGATCGACAGGTTCGAAAGTTGAGGTCAAAGAACATAGCTTCAGTGAAAGTACAGTAGAGAGACCAGCCAGTCGGAGAAGCAACTTGGGAGACTGAACATGAGATGCGAACAAAATATCCACACCTATTTGAGACTCCAGGTATTTTTCTAAACCCGTTCGAGGACGAACGTTTGTTTAAGAGAGGGAGGATGTAACGACCCGACCAGTTGTTTTGAATATTACAATCCATTTTCCCCCATTTACTGCTAAATTCATGCTTTACAACTGTTATATAACTCACTGGGGTAATTGGTTTGGGTCCGATGAGGTTTTGAAATGAATTGAGACACTTAGTCTTCAAGAAGAAAGCTTAAGTTGAATACATTGGCCGGAAGGTAAAATATGTGTAAATGACCCCGGAATAGGTCTTCTATACCTGTTGGGACATTATCAAAGATGACATCAATGGCCTTGTTTAGGACTTCTTCAAAGGTACCCCTCTGACTAAATATTATACTCATACTTGCTTGGTGATTATTCCTAAAATTGACTCCCATCTATCCTTTAGTAATTTTAGACCTATTAGTCTGTCTAATTTCACTAACAAGATTATTTCAAAAATCCTCTCTATTAGACTCAATCCTCTATTGCCTAGATTAATTAATGCTAATCTGAATGATTTTATTAAAGATAGGCTTATTTCTAAAAATGTCCTCTTAGCACAGGAAATTGTTCAATACATTACTAAGAAAAATAATGGTGGTAATGTTATTTTGAAACTTGATATGACTAAAGCATATGACAAACTTTCTTGGAATTTTGATACTTTATTTCTTAGGAAATTTAGTTTCTCAAAACATTGGAATTGCATGATCATGAATCTATTGTCTGGCATTTAGGTTTTTTATTATTGTTAATAGTAATAGGAAAGGCTTTTTTTAACCACAAGTCAAGGTTTGAAACAGGGAAATCCCCTATCTCCCACCCTTTTCATCCTAGCTTCTGAGGTACTTACCTGCTCTCTCATTGATTTATACACTGATGTCTCTTACTCCTTTCTCTATGTCTACTAGAGGTCCACATATCAATCACCTTGCCTATGTTGATGATATTGTTATTTTCACTAGTGGCAACAATGATTCTATTAATCTTATCATGAAAATCATTAAAGATTATAAAAATTGCTCTGGTCATATGGTCAATACTCATAAAAGCTTCTTCTTAACTGCCCCCAATACTTGTGCACATAGAATCAATAGAATCAGAATTGCTACTGGTTATATGTACAAGGATGTTCCCTTTACATATTTAGGTTGTCCAATTTATGTAGTAAGGAAAAAGATTGTATATTTTAATGGTATGGTTAATAAAATTGTTAATAAGCTTAATGGATGGCATGGTAAGATTTTATCTTAATGTGGTAGATTGATTTTAATTAAGCATGTCCTTCAATATCTTCCTATTTATACTTTTTCTGCCATGCCCTCCCCCCCAAAGAGTACTTTTAACTCTATTGAAAAGCGTTTTGCCAACTCCTTTTGGGGATCCTCTAGAGATCAAAGAAAATACTATTGGAGATCATGGAAAACCCTATGCTTCCCATGTGATGAATGAGGCATATGTGTTAGAAGAGTGATTGATTTTGATGGAGACTTAGGACCATTCCATCCCTTTGGGCTAACTTCATGATTCAGAAATACTACTTAAGATCTCATCCTGTAAGTAAAAAATATGCTCCAGGGGATTCACATGTATGACAAAAATTGAGGAAAATAAGAGACAAAGCAGAGCCACATATTCATTGGGTAGTAAATTACGGCAACTCTAACATGTGGTGGGATAATTGGTCGTGGAAGGGCCCTTTAGATCTTCTCTTCCCAAATGAAAGGAAGAATCCGAAAACTCTTGTGAAAGAGTACATTCACAATGGTGAATGGAACATAGAAAATCTCAGTCCCAGATGATATTGTGGACCACATCAAAGGAATCAACATTGGAGACCAAACCTCCCCAGATCAAGCTATATGGAATCTCTCTGATAATGGTAGGTACTCCAATAAAACTACTCAGAACACGTTCAGAGCTATTAAAACTAAGGATCAATTCCTTAGTAAGGTATGTCACTCTAGCATTCCTTTTAAAATTTCCTTTCTAACTTGGAGATTATGGATGTCAAAACTTCCATTTGATGAAGTAATCCTTAACTTTGGTAGACATTGTTTCTAGATGGTTTGTTGTACTAACCATATCAATGAGTCTATACAACATGTGTTTATGGAAAGCTATGCAGCAAGGTTTATCTAGAAAGCAATTGGCGCTTCCTTGGGAATTAAGCATGTACAAATACCTATTCGAGGGTGGCTGAACCACTGGTGGCAACAAAGGTCCAACAATGTTGTTCACAAACAAGCTTTGCAGATCATTCCAATCATCACCTGTTGGAAAATTTGGAAGAATGGATGCTCGTGTAAATAAGTAGATCAAAAGAAGTTCAACTTGTACAAAATGAAGCAACAGATCAGTTGGAATGTTATGGTTGCTGCACAGAGGACCTTTCCTAAATGCAAGTTGACATTGCCTTGGGTCAAGTATTGTTGGTCAGACTACAACCCATCCCTGAAACTATTATGGCAACATGGATGAAGCCATACCAGGGAGCATTCAAGTTAAACACAGATGGAAGTTTTATCCATCAAAATGGTAAAGCATGGCTTGGAGGTGTTTTGAGGAAAAGCACTTTTGAAAAAAATACTTCTCAGAATAAGCTAATTTAGAAGCTTGACCAAACAAGCTATAAATGATGTAGAGTGAATTAAACGGTGTATTCAGAATGGCTTCTCAGACTTCATGCTTGAAATGGACTCTTTGCTCATAGTCAACATGATCAAAGAAAGACATACTGACAATTATAAAATGAAGAACACGGTCGATGATATCTCATAGTGTATGAACCAAGCCAATATCACTCCTATACATTGCTATAGGGAAGCTAACCAGATAGCGGACTACTTGGCAAAAAATGACTTCCAACACATCGGAGAGGAAGATGTACATGTCTTTCTACTTTTTGCCTAGGGAAATCAAGGGAACTTTCATTTTAGATAAATTTCAAGTACCTAGCATTAGAACAAAGTATGATAAGGCAAATTTCTTTGTGAGTTAAGCCTCCCATCTTGTAATTTTTGGGCACAGGAGGTTGTTTTACACCTCTCTGTGATTTTTTGGTTAGGGTGGACTCCCTAGTGTTGTAATCTTGGAGGTAAGACAATCGCCCCCTCCTTTCTAAAGATAATACAACACACCCAGTGATACTGACAAATTATATTTAAAAAAACTTAGCTAACAAAAAAGTTTTCTTTATCATATGTTATGCTTGGCATGTTACAATTGTCCATGTACGTGGAAGTAGGGATCCTTAGCCACTGAATTGAGAGAAGGAAACCTCAGGGCTGGTAGTAGCAAGTTTTGCTAGATAGCCTGCCACCAGATTTGCAATGCATAATATTGACATTAGCCAGCTAGTTCAACATTTGTAGAGTTTCATCAATGATCTTAAAATCTTATAATCGTGTGTTTTCTTATCCTTCAGCTTGCCGGTCACAGTAACTATAAGAGAGTCTAGTTCCAAAGTAAAATTTGTGTGTCCATTATGGATACACCAACTGTCACGCCCCAAATTAGGATGGGACATGATGGCGCTCAATCTCTCTTATCTGCCGAGTAAGTTTTGTTCCATGTAAAGATACATGTTGATAATATTATTAAGCCAACCAAGTATGAATAAGTCTTATATTAAAACCATCTGAAATTAGCCAAAAGATATCTGAAAATTTAAATCAACCAATGATAGTGATAACCTATCTTTGGAGTATTCTCCTAAAACACAACAACAACAACAACAATATAATAATAATAATAATAATAATAATAATAATAATAGTAATAATAGTAATAGTAATAATAATAATAATAATAATAATAATAATAATAATAATAATAATACGTCTACTGTTTAAAATATTGAAGACAATCAACAATTGCAGGGAGGAATCAACGGAGTCTATCTATTGGATCTACGGGAAATTTAAAATCTGAAATCTAGCTACGAGCTTCCTCACCTGCACACTCAACGCTTGCCACATGATGTGGTAGGCTCAAACAGGCTAAGTATGTAACAAGCAATGGCGCTTGCAAGTGAGAGGATAGATGTCTCATTCCCTGACCCTAACGGCTTTTACACTGCGGAGGTTAACCACATTTTTCCTTTCTAAATCTGAACATAGTGCATCTACTAGTGTGGGGTAGCTAGCCCTGGCCCCATAGGACTCATACCTGGGGAGGTTGGCTACTTCTCTCTTGCCATATGTGATCACATATATCTAATTTGAGGTGAATCTAAATAAGTGCAAATAATAGCATAACAACACATCAAACCAATTAGGAGATTCAATTACTTTTGAAATTCTGAGCTAACTAAGATTTCAAGCAAGGCAATTCAATTTCTGTAATAAATTCTGTATAGTGAGCAATGATAGATTATTAGCATTTAAGCAAACCAAGGAGTTTCAAACAACAATCTGAACATGTACACTTAAGAGGATTCAAGCTTATTTGTTTTGTCAAGCAATTTTCTTATTACACCTGTCTTGTTTGGCCCTTGACTTAAGAAAATTATAAACTCAACGTACCTCAATCGACTATCAGGAACTTTACCAATGAGTTCGTGTAGTTAAACCCTTTGAGAATCTCCAATAAGGGGTTAGAACAATTAGCCCACCAGTAACTTTAACCTAAATTCACAAATTAGGTTCAACTTGGCCCCAACATCATAACTAGGTTTTTATCCATGAACTCTATTATTCCAACCATTCAAACCTGTAAAGCTTCTAATCTCGATAATAGAGAGCAAAGAAATTACCTTAGATGTTGCTCTTAGAAACCTAGATCTTGGGGTTATTGAAAAGTCCTTTAAATCTTGTTGAAAATCTAGAATTTTAGAAATTTTAGGTGTTAACCAATATTTACCTAAAAGTTTCTAAATAGAATTCATGATAGGTATCATACCTTGGGTGGATTGGGGAAGACCTGGGCCGTTCTTGCTCTCAAAATTTATGTAGAAATAAGGGAATTTATTTCTCCCTAAAGTGGCTTTTATATTTGATGAAATTATGCCTGGGGAATTGTTGTGCGTGGCACAGCCATAGCACTAGGAAAAATCTAGAATTTTTTCCACATGTTGTGGTGCGAGGCACAAGAACTCCTAAAATTTTCTGTTATGCTTGTGCGACCCATAAGCCCTGGTCTGGGGCATTTTATTTTTTCTGTTTTGAGTATTTTCAAGACACCTTATCCTCTGTACTAAAGGTGTGTTTGGTATAACGGAAAATATTTTTCAAGAAAATATTTTTTTTGGAAAATAAGTAGTAATCTTATTTATTTTTCGGTGTTTGGTACGCAGATTAAGGAAAATGACTTTTCTAGAGTATTTATAAATAATTTAGATATAATAAACATGAAGCCATAAACTTTCAAACCAACAACCTTCCGGACCAATAAATTTCATAAACTTTCGAACCGCTAAATTTTTAAAACCGCAGAATTTCGAGCCCGTAAGCTTTATAATTTCTAAACCCGTAAACTTCCAAACACATAAACCTCTGAACTCATAATTTTGGAACTTATAAAATTTTGAGCCTTTAAACCGATAAATAATAAAATTAAAACTGAAAAATATATTTTAAATTTTTTTTCGGGGGGAGAGGGGGCAAGGGGGTAGGGTATGGGGCTGTGGGTGGGGGCAGTAAAACGAAAAAAAATAGAAATTTAAATTACAAAAAGAAAAGTAAAAAAAAAATTGTGCCGGAGGGGAGAGGGGGTTGGAGTGGGTGGTGGGTGGTGGGTGGTGCAGAAAAATGAAAAAACAGAAATTTGAAATTGCAAAAAATAAAAAATTAAGGTAAAAAAAATATTTTTTTTTGCGGCGGGGGATGGAGGGGTAGTTGGGTGGGTGGTAACGGAAAAACTGAAATTTGAAAAAAGAAAAACCTTTTTTTGGAAAGGAGGGTGGGGTGGGTTGGTGAGGGTGGGGAAGGTTGAGAAGGAGCTTTGGAAAATGCTTTCCCTTTCTCTTGATAAGGAAAATATTTTCCTCCAATTGGAGGAAAATAAATTGATAAGGAAAATGTTTTCCAAAACATTTAAGCCAACCAAACTTAAGAAAATTGGAAAACATTTTCCGAAAAATGTTTTCCTTCATACCAAACACACCCTAAGTCTTCACTTCAATTGTTTGTTAACATTATTTAATCACTCCATGAGCCTTAAGCGAGCGTTAGGTTAGCTTAAAATACATTCCGGGCAGGGCCGACTCTAGTGTGTTGAGTAGTAAGGCTTGTGCCTTAGGCCCCCAAATTTTTGGGCCCAATTTTTTTAAAATAATAAGTTTATAGGTATTTATAAAAGGAAAACTTACACAAATGTCCCAAATAAATCTCAACTTACCAACCTCTAGCCATTAGTCATAGACTTACCAAAACTAGCCAATAAAAATTGAAAAACCAAATAATACGGTTCTTTCTCTCAAAGAATCACATGCAAAAATCACCTTCCATATTTTTAAGCGTGATTAGCAACATTAGATACAAGATGGAAAGGAAATTTCATGGATGTGGTAGCAAATAAGGTGATGAAATGCAAAAATTTATACATTATTCTAAAAATCTAAACAAAAAAGGAACTTTTTCAATGGGTATAGTTGAAATTCATTGAAAATATATAGATAAGTCAATATACAAAATTTGAGGAAGATTGGAGGTGATTTAGACTAGTTTTGTATCAAAATTGGTAATTAAATTGAGTTCAAAAAAGTCTTCTGCGACACATGTATCAAACATGTATCACGCATTTATCTAACACACAGGTATACATGGATATACATGTGATACACAATTGATACAAATATGATACATATGTGATACACAAATGATACACAGTGTGATATACATATCATTTTTTTTTCATTTTCAGCTTTTACTTCGAATTTTCAATTCAAACCACCTCAAAACTTTACGAAATCATCCCAAAACTGAGATTCAAGCTCCTTAAGTTGTTCTCAATCTATTCTAATAACACTCACTCAAAACAAAGTAAAAATTTAATTTTTTTTGCTACAAATAGCTAATAGGCTAATTTGGCTAATATTAGTAATATTTTATCAATTGGCCAATTTTTGTAATGAGCTACTTATAAATGGACATAGCTGATAATTTTTCTTTAAAAATAATATTTAGTACTTTTAATACAAAAGGCAGAGTTTTTTTAATATAAAAGGAAAGAAAGCTCTTTAGATACATACATAAAGTAATAATTTGACTTACTTAGACATGGGTAGATGAATAGTTTTCCCAACATTTCAATTTTTCACTTCTTACTCCTTCATTAGATAAGGTGTAAAAAATTTACTCTCCCTTTCTTAATTTGTTCAAGTCAATCTTTCTTTTCCCAATCTCTTCATATTTCAGAAACCCCTATATATTTTCTGTCTTTCTCTTTAATATTCTTACTCATTTTCTTTCTCCAAGAAATTGAAGCTTCCAATAATTCTATACTTCTTTTGCTCTATAAAATCTATCTAAAATTAACAATATCTCAAGAAAAATTAAATGAATTGGCTATATTGTCAATTAAAAATAAATTATTAGAGAAAATCGACTATAAAAAAGATTATTAACACTTTCTATCTCAAAAATCTAGAAAAATAGCTTTTTAAGTACAGACATATCGTATAACTTTACTTTACGCCGTGTGTATACTTGAGCCGCACCTGATGCGGCGCATTACCCAACTTCATCCAAACCTATTAGGCTATTACTACTGCACTGGACTGGAAAATTAAAAAGCCATAACTAAATCACCATTTTCACGTCTCACCACTCCACTATTCATGTGAGTTTACCTTATTTCGAGCTTTTCAAGCTCTCTCACTTTGTATCCACTTTCTTATTTTCATCCCTCCTTTTTTAACATTCTTCTAATTAATGCTTTGCGTACTTAGCAGCCTATCAGTTTAATAGTATTCTCATTAGCAGCCTATCATTTTAAAAGTATTTTCTAAAGATAAAAAAATTATTCAAGGAACTAAGTTTTCAATAGAACTAAGGTAAGGCGGGTGATGAGCAATGTATGGAGGTCCCAAACAGAGTAATTTGAGAAAGACGTTAACATATGCTGTCACAAGAAATATGACATTTGTTTTCAGAAAAAAGTTCAAATTTTTTTTAGTGAACGTAATAGCTTTTAGTTTTCTTCTAGCTTATAAGACCTAGCTAAAAAAGCTGGCAAAAAAGAAAAGAATTAGCATAGATACACCATTAGGGAAAATAACAGCAATATTCAAGAAAAATACAATGACCTGAGTATCATATATAGACTAAGCTCCCATCGAAATTTCAGAACGCCTAAAATTTTTAGTTAAACTCTCATAATATATATGAAGATAATAAAATTATGATTGATGTCAAGTGGCTCCCGGAGTTCCCCCAAACACTTCAGTAGGCATTAATAATCAATAACCTTTGCATTTTAAGGGCATTTTCGAAGTCCCAATGAAGTGATCAGGAGAACTCTAGGGGAAAGCTGACTTTTCTTTATTAATCTTCAATTCTCAGTTGGTAGGAAATAATGCTCCCTATGGATTGGTAAACTAACCTATTTATAGAGAATTCAAGAATATAATTTGTGTGGCTAACACAGGTAGTTTTGAGATAGTAGGGCAATCCAGTGCACATAACATCCTGCGTTCACGCAGGATCCGGGAAAGGACCACAATTTTAGGGGTGGTGTGATGTAGACGGCCTACCCTAATGCAAGTATTAGTGGCTGCTTCCACAGCTCGAACCCGTGGCATATAGGTTACACGAAACAATATATATTATCGTCATTCCATTGTTTCTTTTCAGATAGTAATTTTTCTGATAGCAAGAAAACAAGGGAAATACATTTGGGACAAACTGAACCTGGTCACAATAGTGGGTTGAATGCAAGAAATGGAATCATATTTTTGTAACAAGTGACCACAAATCTCTCTACCTTTTGCTACATTGTCGTACAAGTTTCTGTTTTGGACTACGTCTGTAGACAGAAGCATGGAGAATTGTTTTTGCAAAATATAACATAGCTTGCAATCTTTCAATTGGGGGCGTCAATGAATTAGTGAAGTTAAAAATTTTAATTTTATTCCAAGGATAACGAAGTAGAATTTTAATACTTTCTGCGGCTGGAAAAAGTACACTTTAGATAAATTAGAGAAAAGCAAATTGATCGAAACTTTTTTGCTTTGATTCTCATTCTTCATGTAGCCTGTAAATTGGCCTAAATTCAAAACGACGATCTTTTCCATCCATTTCTTTTACTTTTTGTTTTCTTTTATTGTAACTTGACCTTAGTTTTGCGAGTACGTTTGGTTTTATGGCAGTAAAAGTGAGAGAATCAAATTGGTTTATTTCTCTTGAATAAAATGGTGGTAATTTAATTACCTGCAAGTCCTACTATATGGCAAATGCGAAGGCAAGATTTTAATCTTACGGGTTACAGATTTTAGAGCGACAACTTTGAATATTATTAATTGGATTCTCAATAAAAACAAATTTTACATATATATTTATAGAATTTCTTGACACAAATACCTGTTTGAGTAAAGGCTATTGGGTTTTGCCAAACCTCGGAGTCTACATCTTTTTTTTTTTTTTATTCAATCCATCCACCCAGGATTTCATCTCCTGTGGTAGTGGGGGGTTTGGCCTAGACCCCTACCTTGTATATTAATAACTCAAAGGAAAATTAGTACAACAAGGAGGGGGATATAAAACCTAACCCCCATAGAACCTAGTTAATCTAAACCAACTAGGAACGATGCTGGAGCATAACCAACATTAGACAAAAATTCAGCAAAGCCAACTTCCTATATGAGTGTTGGCTTTGCCGAAATAAAGGCATGACTACTTGGTGAATCAGAACATGCCTCGAAGAAAAGATGAAAGATGTTCAAGGAGGATCAAAGTACCACCCGGAGTGTTTGGCTGCCCTTATCCTGAAGGATGGGAGTCCAAATTTGTCCATTTTAAGTGCTCCTTTAGCTTCCTTGGGTAAGTCACCTGGAGATAGACTTCATTTCAGCATAGTGTTGTGGCATATTTTGCAAGTGAATCAACCACTTTATTTCCTTCTCTGTAATAGTGATGGACTTAAATTTTTTTCCCCCTGATTTTGTGTTTGCTTTGCTCTACTTCATTGTAGAAGTGTCATGGGGGATTGAGCTTGCCATTGATCATATTGACAAGTAGTTGCGAGTCAAGTTGAAGGCACAAGATATCTATGTGATGTGCATAGCACCAATTAATTCCAAGCAAGGCTGCATAGGTCTCACTATAGTTGTTAGTTGAGAATTGGAGAGGTATAGCAAATGCCATGACCATCTCTCCATTTCTTCTCCTAACAACTCCTCCTGCACCAGCTTTGCCCACTCTAGCCATGTAGCACAGTGAGAGAATTACAGAGAGTGTCATTCCACTTCACAAGTTTGCTAATAAGCTTAGGCTTGTAATCCATGGCAATTTTACATATCATGTCCTAGTTCCACTTGGATTCCATTCTACTAAACCTTTTGCCCAGAGATACCTTTACTTGGAAGGTAACCTGGTGCCAAATTCTTGTCAGTGATGTAGCATGTTGGCCATATTTTTTGGAGCATCTAGCTTTCCACAACTCCCAACATACAATGATGGGAGTAATTTGTAAAAGCATCCTATGAACCTCGTTGTTAGGCTTGAGCTTCCACCATTTATTAAGAGTATTATGGATACTCACTGGTGTGATATCAATACCCAGGGAACTAGCAATTCTTCTCCATGTATTAGAAGCTATGTCACTCAGAATAAAAACATGGTTAGCAGTCTCCTCCTTGGCTTCTCTACAGCAAACATATCCAGCAGCTATGTTGAGTCCAAATCTATGTAAATGTTCCTCAATGGGAAGTTTCTTTTTTAGGATCCTCTACATCAAGAATGAGACTTTAAATGGTACTTCATTACTCCATAGCTTAGCAAGTTATGGCTTCTTGTTCTTTTTTTGTCTAAATGCTTTAAAGGCAGAGGAGCATGAGAAGTGGCCATTAGGATTCAAGCACCAAATAGCTGTATCTTCCTTGTTTCTAATGTCCACCTTTAAAACCTCTTCAGTGATGTGATCCGGGAGAGTTCTCCTGAGTGCATTTGTATTCCAGTTGTCAAAAATGAAATCTTTTAACTTTTGTGTTCCCAGGTTTCCCAGGTTGGATATTGTGTTGGACTAGGGGTCCTGATCTAAGCCAGTTATCCCACCAGAAAAGAACAATGTCCCTTTCCTAGTTTCCACGTGATATTGGAATCAATTATCTTCCTAGTGTCTAGTAAATTCCTTCAAATAATGGAGTCTTTGGAGTTTTTCTGTTTTGATAGTAAATTGGACCTAGGACAATATTTTGTCAGGAGAAATTTTGTCCATAGGTTCCTTTCCGTTCTGAGTCTCCACCATCTCTTAGCAGAGAATGAAGAGCCTATGTCTTGCAATTTCTTGAATCCAACCCCACCTTCCTCATATGGGTAGCACATCTTATTGCAGGAACTCCAGTGATATTTGTTCTTCCCTTCTTTCATACCCCAGAAGAAGTTAGAAAAATAAGATTCTATTTGGTTGAGGATAGTTTTTGGAGGAACCATGGCAGTTAGCAAGTGTAGAGTCTGAGATTGTAGAATGTGTTTGATAATAATAGCTCTCCCTCCTATAGATATTAATTTGCCCTGCCAAGCATTTGCTTTATTCAGGACCTTAGTAGCCATATTCGCAAAATATGCAATTTTCTTCCTCCCCGTGTATATTGGACAACCCAAATATGTGAAGGGGAATTGAGAATGCTTGTAAATAGTCCACCTCTCCAACCTTCTGATAGTTCTTCTGTTTTGAAGGCCATAGGTGTAGAAGTTAGTTTTCTGCTTGTTTATCTCCTGTCCTGATGCATTTTGATAGTCCTTAAGCACCCTCATGACCATCTTGATTGAGTTTTTATCACCAGTTATGAATAAAATCAAGTCATCAACATATCATAGATGGTTGATTTGAGGTCCCTTTTTGCACGTAGTGAATCCTTTGTAGTTGGTCATGTTGTTCAGTTGATTGAGAGATTTAGACAGTGCTTCAGCAGCTATGATATAAAGAGCCGGAGAAAGTGGATCTCCTTGTTTTACTCCTCTAGTTGACTTGAAGAAACCATATCTAGCTCCATTTACAATGAGTGAATACCAATTGTTAGAAAGAAGCTTGTAGATACAATCAATTACTCCTTCTGAGAATCCAAGCTTCCTCATAACTGATGTAAAAAATGTCCATGAGAGCCTGTCATAAGCTTTGGACATGTCAAGTTTAATGACTAGGTTTTCTCCTTCATTATGCTCCTTCATCCCATGAATAATCTCTTGAGTTAGTAACACATTTTCTGTAATGAGCCTTCCCCTGACAAAGCCAGCCTGATTTTCAGAGATTATAGTTGGTAAAATAGAGGCCATTCTAAAAGCTAGGATCTTGGAAATAATTTTGTTGGTTACATCGCACAAGCTGATAGGCCTCAATTGAGAGAAATCTGAAGGCGTGCTAACTTTAGGTATTAAAACTAGGCATGAATGTGTAAAATATTTACTCAGGCATGCCCCATTGAAGTAAGATAGCACAAAATTGCAAATATCCTTTTTAATGATATTCCATGTAACCTGATAGAAGTGGCCGTTATAACCATCCGGACCTGCAGCACTATTCGGGTTTATGGAAAAAACTACTGCCTTAATTTCTTACCTCGGCGTCTACCTCCGCTCCTGATGATTGGACTTTGTGATTAATATTAATTTTGACGTACCAAAGGTTCGAGGGTAATATATTGTCAGTTACAAGCAAATAATAATACATCAAATCACCATAAATAGTAGCACCAGCGGACCTATCTTCTAATGAAAAGGAAGGCAATGAAATAGAAGTTGATCAGGTTTCCCAAGAGTTCTCTCAAATCACTTCACTGAGTTATAATTCCCTTTATTAAGGTGTATGTACATTGCATTTTTACAAGAGCTTATTTTTCATAAGAAAATTTATTTATTGAATAGGTGAGGTATTTCTTCCGAATATTCTTTTCTTTTCAATTTTGATGACTTAGTTCTAAAGTTATGATACCATAACTTACCTATAATAGTATTTTGTTAATTGTTTGTCTCTACGCTTGCATTCTCAAAACTTTTCAAAGCAAATATTGACTGAATGTAGAGATAGATTTTGCCTCAATACACACATTCTATATCAAGTTTTGTTCTGTTAGTGATCCCTTCTTTTACTTCTCGGGTTACTACTTTCCTGTTACATCAAATCTTGCAAAATCATCGCCTCTATCTGAAATGGTAAAGGCGCAAAACTTACTGGCATGCATATAGTCAAGTAGAAGCATGGCTTAATTATGGGTATTCATGCAGTTAATGAGTTAAATGATTGGACTCTTCATCTCAACTGTTAGAACTTGATATACCCATGATGAGGTTATTCTTAACTTACTTCATTTATGAAAGTAAAGTTATAACTCCCTGCGCTAAAGGAAGAAGAGCTATGAAACTCTTGGATAAAGTGGGGTTAAGTCACATTAGGAGAGTAATGGTAGCTCTTGAATAAATTGGAGTTAAAAATCACATTGTTCAGCTATAAAAGGGGTGAGTTGAGACCATTCTCTACATCACAAATTGAGAATGTGAACCTTGAGGATAAAAAGTGTAGTTGCTTGTGATGGCCCAAAAGGTTGTCTTTTGTTTTAGAATCTGTTTCCTTGTTCTGAAGCCTTGAAAACCTCTTTTTATCTCTCCTCAATTTACGTGCGCAGTCCGGGCGCGATACCGGAAAGCTTTTGTATGAAAAATTTGAGAAATAATGATTTTTGGCTTAAAAAGATGATTTTAATTGACTTCAGTCAATATTTTGGGTAAACGGATCTGGACTCGTGTTCCGACGGTCTCGAGGGTCCATAGTAAAATATGGGACTTGGGTGTATGCCCGGAATTGAATTCCGAGGTCCCTAGCCCGAGAAATGAATTTTTGAAGAAAATTATTTAACTGAAAATGTAATGGTTTTTGGAAATCTAAATAGATTTGATCTTGTAGGTATCGGGCCCGTATTTTGGTTCCGGAGCCCGGTACAGGACCGTTATGGTATTTAGACCCTATCTGTGAAATTTGGTGGAAAACAAAAGTAATTTGACGTGATTTGGACCATTGATTGAGAAAATAAGAAGTTTAAAACTATATTGAAAATTTCATGAGTTTTGGGGCAAAATTCGTTGTTTGAGATGTACACGAGCAAGTCCGTATGATGTTTTTAGACTTGTGTGCATGTTTGGTTTAGAGCCCCGAGGGCTCGGGTGAGTTTAGGATATGCCACAGAGTGTTTTGAGACTTAAAGAATTAGCTTTTGTGTAGCAGATATGCGAAGTCTGGCTCGCAAATGCGAGCATCGTATTTGCGAAGTTTCACCGCATTTGTGATCTGAGGGCAGGGAGGGGGACCTTCGCATTTGCGAAGCTCGTCGTCGCAATTGCGACTCCAACACTCACCACATTTGCGAATAATAGTTCGCATTTGCGAAGGCAGCAGCTCAGGCCAAGCCTCGCATTTGCAATGCTTTGGTCGCATTTGAGAAACTGTTATCGCAAATGTGATATTTGCGACTGTGTAAATCATAACTTAGACTGGATTTTCACCCATTTTTCAAATCTCTCGAACCGTAAACCTCCATAGACGATTTTTCAAAGACCCAAACTTCTCAAAATTATAGGTAAGTGATTTCTAACTCAACTCTTTCAATCTATCTCATCTTTTTGCAAGGTTTCATCACAAAATTTAGAGATTTTCATGGGAAATTTGGTGGCTTTGGATGTAATTTGGGAATTTCGAAATTTGGGGAATTAGACCTCAAATTGAGGTTGGATTCCAAACCAATTGCATATCCGGGCTCGGGAGTGAATGGGTAATCGGATTTTGGTTCGAACTTTGAGTTTTGACCAAGCGGCCCCGGGGTCGATTTTTGACTTTTTGGGAAAAATGGTAGAAAACCTTTAATTATGCATTGGAGTTGAATTATTTAGCATTTATTGATATTATTGAGTTAATTATGACTAGATACGAGTGAATTGGTGGCGGAATCGAGAGGTAAAGCGGTGATTGAGTGTTGAACTACTCGTTGGGTGAGGTAAGTGTTTGGTCTAACCTTGACTTGAGGGAATAGGAATCCTCGACTTATTTGCTATGTGAAATTCCATGTGTGTGGCGTATAGGTATGGTGACGAGTACCTATGCACCACCAAATTACCATTTTTAGTTTATTCCCTTCCTCGTTTCCTATTATACTATTTCTGGTCTTAATTGCTACTTGCTTATAACTGTTTTCATGTCTTAATTGCTACTTGCTCATAAATGTTTCCATGCCTAATTGCTTCATATTAACTGTTGCTCTCCGTATTGGAGTATCTAATTATTTAATGGTTTCGCTTTATTACACCGTTGGCTTATATTGGCTCGTTGGCGCTTTATGGTACACCTCTGTTGGTCTCGCCGAGTAGTTTACACTGGTGAAGTTTCATAGTCGTAGTGATATTCCGTTGTGTGGGTTGAGGTATAAGTATATTGGAGGATTTGAATTAATCTGTAAAACACTTGTCTTTATTTTTGTGATTGGTGTTGATTTCTTCTTTCAGGCATTATATTCTCAGTTTGGCATAAAGTTGCACAATGTTGTGGATACACAGGCAAGCATTCTCACTTGAAATTGTCTCCGTGTACTTAATTTTACACCAAGCACCATCTAGTTTGACTAGTCTGAAAACCAGAATACTGAGACCTGAGTTTGATGGACTATTAGATGCCATTAGTTTAAGATGTGGTATTAATAGTTGAAATGTGTGAAACTGGAAACAGTTTCTCGAAAGAATGTCATATTAGAACTGGAGTTATAAATAATAAGTGGTTAAGATGTGTATAGATTGCCCTGTTTGTTGAAAGACAAAACTAGAGTTAATAATAGTGCTGGTTGTTAATGTAGTTTAAATATCGGATATAGACAAGAAGGTGGTCAAGCAATTGGGTGGACTAATCAACAGTAGGTCACATAATTTGGGATGGACGAATCTGTAAATTTGACAAACCAACTAATGATACCGGGTTTTGTGAGGGCCTTTTTAATTTGCATTACTGTCTTACTGCCAAGTATTGTGAAGTGTAAGAGTAAAACTCTTGGGTTTTCAGTCCATTCAACTATATTTAGTTTGTTCCTATTCTCCACATGGGTCCTTCATTTAGTTTTCTTTCCTCAACTCTTCTGACTGTGGATGATCATGCTTTAGATTGTTCAAGGTAGTTTCTTCTGATGTGATGTTAATAATTGTGATTGCACATTCCATTGATTGAATGGAAAGATTCGGAAAACATCACTGTCAATTAGATGACTCACATCTTCCATCATTTATTCTCTTTCTGTTTTTATTTTCCCAGAATATGCTTGTTTGCATGTCCGTTCTTTTTATAAGTTGACATTGATTAATATGTTACACTGACTTTAACTAGGGTTTATTTGCCTGGAAGTGAAAATAGAGAGTAGTATGGTTATGACCAGTTTGATGCACTTGGATTATAATGTTTATACTCTCTCCTCAAGCAGATTGCATATTCTTTGATCAGTGAACAAGAAGGACGTGCACGGATCCCAGATGACTACATATCATTTGTTGGTCTACGTGCTGACCCACGTATTGTGGTATTGATCTATTTTCTGTTTTTAAAATTTTTACTTGCTTATGTGTGCCTTGAATTCTGTCGATCCTGCTACTTAGATATGAGCTTGTAAGTAAGGATAATGAAGGGTTGCTATTGTCACACCTCCTTTTTGCGCGCCCGGCCCCGAAGGGTTAAATGCGCGAGGGGAGTTTGTCCAATTTAAGTGACAATATTCGAAATGGGATTATTTATTTAATTCAGAGTCGCCACTTGGGAAAGGTTTGATTTTTGGTGTCCCAAGTCACCGGTTTATCTTGAATCCCAAATCGAGGAAATTTTCGACTTTTCCAAATGAAGTCTGCGAACCAGAAATTCTAAGTAAGGAATTCTGTTGACCCGAGGGAAGGTGTTAGGCACCCTCGAATCCCGTGGTTCTAGCACGGTCGCTTAAATTGTTATAATGGCTAAATATCTGATTTAAATACATGTTGTGACTTATGTGCTTTTATTAAGTTTAAACCGCTTTTATTATTATCATTTATTTTTATAGAATTGCAACGTCGTGAAAATGCATCTCGAACCACGTCACAATCAATGCACCCGTAGTTGTTAACGCATTTCGACTCCGTTGAGATTTGGATTCGGGTCACATCAATGTGCACTCGAGTTTAAGAATGTAATTTAATTAAGCCGTGCCTAAAGAGTCTAACGCGTTATTATTTTGTAGAAGGCCATGAAATTCGCTAAATGGCTCATCCTGAATTCTAAATAATTATTGTGGTTATTTATTGAGGGCCCCGCAATTTTGCATTTTTATTTGGCGAGGCTCGCCTCTATTTTTGAAAAGGATATCCTAAAGTGGCTACATTTCTAATACATTTGTCTCTAAAAAAAAAAGAGAAAAATACTAAACTTACTTGTTTAAGCAACTAACATACTAAATCTCTACTATATATGACGAATCCAAATTTTTGCTTGATTGCCTAATTGGTTGTTTATGAGGTGAGAATTATCTCATGCCTCGTCTTTAAGGAGTGAATAAGTTTTGTTAATTTGCTAAGGGGATTGCAAGCAAACTAATAACGTACACTAAATTTGCATTAAAAACGACCTTCCAGTTCGAATTGCAAAACTAGCTCATTTGGGCTTGATAAATGAAATCAGTTGTTTATTAGGAAAACCACTGTTAATTGAACTCAAAAAAAGTAGTCGCATTATTTCGAAACGATGAATCTATATTGAAGCCCATATCGAAACTATGTAGAAACAAGTAGTCCAATAAAAGGGTCAGCATACATTATTACCCTGTTAACGTAACGCTGCATGAAAATTAGTTTGGGGTACACTTATCTTGAAGTCAAATAGAAACGAATGTAGCAGATTCGATGGTTCAGAGATCTAGGCAAAAATACATACATATGCTTGCTATGATTCTATGTTATGATATCATAACTGAAACAAAGCTAACGGTTGCATGCTTTAAAACACATCTGATCTATCAAGCCAATGCTATCTAATTGTTCATCTCAACTTAGAATATATGTTAATTTATACAGAATGTTTGCAGTTTGCAGTTAAACAAATACAGGCCAAACTAACATTCAACCTATTTTGAACACCAGTATTATAACATAAACAGATGTTCATTTCTTTATTTCTGCTTCAACTTCAAACTTTCAACAACACATGGTTTCAGAAGTTGTGTACCTGGAAATATTTGACAATTGAAGAAGGGGGAAATCAACAGAGTAACAATGGCAACAAGTGCAGCAGCAATAACAGCAGACAACAAAGAGGGCAGTGGAAATAGAAAACCCCAGATAGGCCAAACTTCAGGAAGTAACCCAATGCAAACTACAACCAGTGAGCTCAGTTTAAACTTGAAAGGAACAGAATAAGCAGAAGAACAAATGAAATCCAGATGACAATGTGAAGAAAACAGTTCCTGATTTTCCTATCCTTTCTCCCTTGTATCTGTCTGTGTGTGTTAATAAGTATGTATTCAGCTCTCTCTTCTCAAATCTATCCTCTCTCTTATGTTCTGAAAATCCCAACCCCCAGTCCAGTCTGAGTTCCCTATGTGTGTTCCCTAATATCAGATGTATTCCTCTCCTCCCTCTGTCTCCTATATGCTCTCTAATGTCAGGTGCCCCCCTATACTTTTCTTCACAATTCCCTCTGTCTCTCTGTATCTTATCAATGTCTGTCTGTGTGTGTGTGTGTGTATATCTCTCAATGTGTATCACCCTCCCTTTTCAAGAAAATTCCCTCTATCTTTTTCCTTAACAATCTCCTCCCTTCTATCCCTCTATGCTCTGTGTATTATCAGATGTCTTCCCCCCTCTTCTGTGTTCTCTCTCCGTCCTCTCTGTCCATATGTCTCCCTCTTTTATAAGCCTAAAGTCATCCCTTTAACAGCCTGTTTTGATCATCAGAATACCCTCCCATGTGCTGCCCCTTTTCAGTTTCTACTTAGCTAATTAAGTATAAACAAAACCCCATGATATTCCCTTGGCAGGCTTACCTTTAGTAATGTTTATTATTTCTGAAACTAAAGTAGGGTGTGGGCAGCAGGATGTAGTCTGACAGCACATGCTGTCAAACTATTTAATTCAAAAAGCCTTTAGGCAAGGCTCAGGCTGTTCACCAATGCACATGTTGTGCACAAGTGCACATGCCCTCCAATTTCAAAACTGTAACTAAACAAAACATTGATTTTACATTTCTGATCCAAATTAATAATTATAAGCACTAGACTCAGTTCTTAATTGATTCAGGCAAATGTTTAACTGCAACAGGTCAATTTGTTATTGTTCAGCTAGTTTAAAACTAATTGACGACACATGTCGACTCGACTATATTAATCACAACAGGTGCAATCGTAGCCAAAAATCAGACATCTAACAGTATCACACAAGGGGTTCATATTGCAATGTTAACACAGAAAGGCCCTAGGAGCTAAATGAACAAACCAATTCAATATTCACTTGATTGTACAGCTTACACATACCATTATCAGTGAACAAGTAGAAGAAAGAAAATAATCAAACACAAAGGCTCGGGCAAGGTGGACAGGACACAGTTAATAAAACTCAAAACAAAAGATTTCAACAAACATGAACAGCTTTTAGAACAATCACATGGACTAAAACAAATAAAGAAAAGAAAATAAAAAGCAAGACTCACCTCAAATCTCGAAAAATCAAAAGCCTTAACTCGGATTTGGACAAACCTTTCTTAAGGCTGAACGGGCTTTAATCGAAGTGTTTCTCAGATGAGAAACACTTCGATTAAGGTCCATTAGACCTTAATCCTTTGGTTTGAACAAAACACGGCCCATCGACGAGGAACCTTATGGTTCCAAGAATCAGATCTGGGATTCATGCTTCCCTGGTCAGATTCGGACCAAACCAAGCATGGTTTGGTCACGAGGGGGGTCTGGGGAGTGTCTGGTGTGAAGCTGGGGTTAAACGGTGTAGATCGAGTTTTGACTCGAATCTTCAAATGAAGATTCGAGAAGGTGGGATGGGATTCGAGTTAAGTAGTTAACAGATTCATGTTCAGGACGGCAAAGGGATTCTAGGGTGTTAAGGTGAAGGTCACCGGCGTCCGTGCCGCCGGTTTTCATGGTGAAGGGTACAGGGGCGGCTCTAAGGTTTGGGGTTCTGGTGAAGACGACGAAGGCTGGGGTTTGGATAGGGGGGCAGGGTAAGGTTACAAGCTTATATAGTTAGTGGGTAGGTGGATCCTGGCCGTTGGATGAGATGTGATGAAGGGCCAGGATCCTTCGACTAACAGGGAACGACGTCGTTTCAAGGGTAAAGGGTTTGGGTTGGTCAGGGTGGAAACGGGTCGGGTTCCTCAGTGGGTTATGGGGAATCGATCTTGACCGTTGATCAATTTGAGATCAACGGCCCAGATCAACCTGGATTAACACGACGTCGTTTGGGCGCTCTGGATGTTTAGCTGGTGTGGACCGGGCAGGCCTGGTTTTGGGCTGAGTTTGTTTGGGTCAATTTATTTAAAATTGGCCCAAGTCCGGAAGAAGAAGATTTTTTTTTATTATTTCTTTTTCTTCTTTATTTTAAAAACAAACCTAAGCAAAATCAAATTAAAATTAAATACACACTTAATACAATTATTTGCACACACATTAAAATATTTCAAAACAGGTAAAATCAAACAAAACAAAAATCACGGACGAGGATGCCTATTTATGATTTTCTATTTAACAACCGGATTACGGTTCGAATTATGCATGACACACACATTTTTTGTATTTTGTTTTAAATAAAAATAAAAATGGGCAAAAGTCACAAATAATTAACAAAGTACCGTACAGAAATCCAAAAATTGTACAGCAGGACCATTTGTTATTATTTTTTTTTATTCTTTTGGAGCGATTGTCGCGCAAAACAAAAATCACGTGCTCACAGCTGCCCCTCTTTGTTCGGAAACACGAAGAGTTTTCGTGCAAAGATAAAGTGAGCGTGTATGAGCACTTTTTGCCTATGGACTACTCCGTATGAAGCATGTTTTTTGAAAGATCTGACCGAATCTTGCTTCAAAGATTTCCTACATATCCTGGGCTAAACAGGAATCAGGTCAATGTAGTTCGAGAAGTTTTGGTAGCTGGGACTACCATGGGATTGCAATGCTTGCTGTTACTGCTGTTGCTGTTGTCACTGCTGCGTCACTAACCGCCTTATTACAACCAAAGGAAAAATTGGAAACTGAACTAACTACTTATATGCATGTCAACTGCTAGTTACAAGATTCCTATCTATGATTCTTTTGCGACTTGATCTTGGGTCTTAGCTGATTCTGCTTGTAGACTCCGATCTGAATCTTGATGCTTGCGAGTTGCGGCGACTTGTTTAATCTCTGGGATACTGAGTGAGACGCGATTGGCAGGGTTCAGGACCTTAATCAAATGTTGGAGTCAATCTTCCTTCCATTTACTCCGATATCTCGGGACATCTTCTCTCTTTTTTTTCTTTTCTTCTTTGATTCCGAGATGGGGCTCATCTCGTGGGTCATTTCGATCCATGTGGCTCGAGGTTAGACCTGCGGGAGAAAACAAACGAACGAAATTTTCTGCCCCAGTTTCACTAGGAAAATTTCATTAATTATTCGCCAGGAAGTTCATAAAATTGATGAAGGAAGATAAAAAAGGCTTAGTTCAGGATTGGAGCCCTAATACCGACTAGCTGGGGAGAAGTTCAGTTTTAGAGTTGAAACTCTAATACTGACCAACTGGGGAAAAGTTCAGCTTAGGGTTTAAAACCCTAATGCTGATTGAATGGAAAAAGTTCAGTTTAGGGTTTAAAATCCTAATGCTGACTAAAAGGAAAATTCAGTTTAGGGTTTTAAAACCCTAATGCTGATTGTATGGAAAAGCTCAGTTTAGGGTTTAAAACCCTAATGCTGGCTGAATGGAAAAAGTTCAGTTTAGGGTTTAAAACCCTAATGCTGACTAAAGGAAAAATTCAGTTTAGGGTTTAAAACCCTAATGCTGATTGCATAGAAAAGCTCAGTTTAGGGTTTTTAAAACCCTAATGCTGACTAAAAGGAAAATTCAGTTTAGGGTTTAAAACCCTAATGCTGATTGCATGGAAAAGCTCAGTTTAAGGTTTAAAACCCTAATGCTGGCTGAAATGGAAAAAGTTCAGTTTAGGGTTTAAAACCCTAATGCTGACTAAAAGGAAAATTCAGTTTAGGGTTTAAAACCCTAATACTGATTACATGTAAAAGCTCAGTTTAGGGTTTTAAAAACCCTAATGCTGGCTGAAATGGGAAGAGTTCAGTTTAGGGTTTAAAACCCTAATGCTGACTAAAAGGAAAATTCAGTTTAGGGTTTAAAACCCTAATGCTGATTGCATGGAAAAGCTCAGTTTAAGGTTTTAAAACCCTAATGCTGGCTGAAATGGAAAAAGTTCAGTTTAGGGTTTAAAACCCTAATGCTAACTAAAAGGAAAATTCAGTTTAGGGTTTAAAACCCTAATGCTGATTGCATGGAAAAGCTCAGTTTAGGGTTTTAAAAACCCTAATGCTGGCTGAAATGGGAAGAGTTCAGTTTAGGGTTTAAAACCCTAATGCCGACTAAAAGGAAAATTCAGTTTAGGGTTTTAAAACCCTAATGCTGATTGCATGGAAAAGCTCAGTTTAAGGTTTAAAACCCTAATGCTGGCTGAAATGGAAAAAGATCAGTTTAGGGTTTTAAAACCCTAATGCTGACTAAAAGGAAAATTCAGTTTAGGGTTTAAAACCCTAATGCTGATTGCATGGAAAAGCTCAGTTTAAGGTTTAAAACCCTAATGCTGGCTGAAATGGAAAAAGTTCAGTTTAGGGTTTAAAACCCTAATGCTGACTAAAAGGAAAATTCAGTTTAGGGTTTAAAACCCTAACGCTGATTGCATGGAAGAGCTCAGTTTAGGGTTTAAAACCCTAATGCTGGCTGAAATGGAAAAAGTTCAGTTTAGGGTTTAAAACCCTAATGCTGACTAAAAGGAAAATTCAGTTTAGGGTTTAAAACCCTAATGCTGATTGCATGGAAAAGCTCAGTTTAGGGTTTAAAACCCTAATGCTGGCTGAATGGAAAAAGTTTAGGGTTTAAAACCCTAATGCTGACTAAAAGGAAAATTCAATTTAGGGTTTTAAAACCCTAATGCTGATTGCATGGAAGAGCTCAGTTTAGGGTTTAAAACCCTAATGCTGATTGCTGGGGACAAAATTCGAGAACAACCACTGACTTCTTCTTTTTTTTGAATTTTCTTACTTTAGTAAAAGAATAAAAGGGAGTTTCGTGGAAACTTACCTTTCGAGTGAATTCCTTATTGCTAAAATGTTTCTTGTACCCATGTACCTTCTTCTTTGGGCGACATCTGCCTCTTGCACGGTTGTCTTGGATTAAGCCTGTTTGAACTTTTCAGACAAAGAACATTTGTTAGCTCGGAAAATGACGGTCGATTTGGTGACCTTGATCGTTCCCGATTGCCTTGTTGCGTCTTCATTTCTGTCGCGAAGTCCCGCTATTGATTTGATTCATATGTCGGAACCCTTTAAACTGCTCAAGCTTGCATTTCCATATTCTGTGATGATTTGCCTCGTAAGGCTCCTTTTCTTTTCTCTCTTTTTTTGTCCCGTTTTGATTAGAGGTTCTCAACGGGGATTTTATATGAGGTATTCTGTGGGAATTTGTACAAAAGGAAGCTCTGTGGGGGAATATTTACAAAGTGGATTCTTTGTGTGGATTTTGTACAATGGGGCATGCTGGATATTTGTTTCAAAACGAGTTTCCCAGGGTTTGTTGGGGTAAGCTTGTTGGGGAATATTTACAAAGGGACTCGCTGGGGATGTGCTGAGGAAATTCCAACGGGGAATTTTTTTTTTTTATGTATTAGGGAGATTCTGCGGGGGATTGTACAGGAGGAGACTCTGTGGGGATTTATCTGAAAGTGGACTTGCTAAGGGGGGGGAATTTCTCTTTTCCTCTTTACTTTAAACACCATCAAACATCATGATTCATCAGGCTTGGGCAATCGTAACAATGAAATGAGGTGTTTTCCTTCATGAAACGGGATTCCGTGCAAACAAACCTGCCACCTGCCCTTTCCGGTGTATCCTGAACTTGGGGTTAAAACATAAAAGAGATTCGAAAAGAAACAAAGAAAGGAGAAAACAAATTTCAGGAAGGGAGTGTCATTTTCGGGACGAGAAAGACTTATCTGAGGAAGATAACGCTGGCTTTAAAAGACATGAAATGCTCTTTGGACTGGACACCTGACCTTCCATGAACTTGCGTTTCCCTGAACCAGAACGGATCTGTGATTCCAAACCGGTGGAACTTTGCCGAGACCTCCTTGGGGTGGAGTCATTCTTTTCGGCCAACAGCGCCCTTTGCGGGTTTTCGCCGGCTGACCTCTCTCATTTCTCTTCCTGTCATCGCTTGATAGCACTCTTTGTGAGTTTTTACTAAACAAGCTCTCTCATTTTGGTTTCTCTACTCCCGTCGCCTCGTGGTGCCCGAAGGTTTTCACCGACGAGACTCTCTCATTTTTTCTTTCTCGATTCAGAGTGTGCCGGTCTTCCATTTGCGACGCTTATTGGTTTCCCACTATCTTTGGTAATTGATCTGAAAGCTTGTGCTTGGTAAAGAGAGGCAGATGATACTAACTTCCAAACTGCTCGACGTGCCCCGGTTTCAATTTCAGGGTGAATGGGATTTTATTGTTGGTGTGATTGAACCTCAGGGAGAGGCTGCCTACGTATCCTTTCGGAATCAAGTCAAACGTAGTTCAGGACTCAATCAATTTTTGTTTTGTTTTTTTTTTCTTTTTCTTTTTTTGTAAACGGCTCAAAGGTTTGTAGAGAGAATTGGACAGTGTTTGGGGAGTAGTGGGGAATAAAACCTTCATCATTTCCAATGTGTCAAGACTACTGGAGTATAATTCAGACGTAGTATCTCTTGACTGCATCCGCATTTACTGCTGTGTCGGGGTCATTTCCTTCGATATCGCCTAAATACAATGCTCCTCTCGGCAGTATCTTCCTTATGATGTATGGGCCTTTCCAATTTGGAGCGAACTTCTCTTTTGCTTCCTCATGATGCGGCAGAATACGCCTTAGTACCAATTGACCTACTTCGAAATTCCTGGGCCGGACTTTCTTGTTGTAAGCACGGGCCATTCTTCGTTGGTACAACTGTCCGTGACAAACTGCGGCCATTCGCTTTTCATCAATCAAAGTCAATTGCTCCAGCCGAGTCTTGACCCACTCGCTGTCTTCGATTTCTGCTTCGACAATGGTTCGAAGCGAAGGAATTTCTACTTCTGCCGGTATCACAGCCTCGGTCCCATAAACCAAAAGATAAGGAGTCGCCCCTACTGATGTGCGTACCGTAGTGCGGTACCCCAACAATGCAAATGGTAACTGCTCATGCCACTGTCGGGAACTTTGGATCGTTTTCCTCAAAATTTTCTTGATGTTTTTGTTCGCCGCTTCCACAGCACCATTGGCTTTCGGCCGATAAGGAGTAGAATTCCTATGCGTTATCTTGAATTGCTCGCATACATCTCCCATCAAATGACTGTTCAAGTTTGCTGCGTTATCTGTAATGATAGTCGCAGGAATACCGAAACGACAGATAAGATTTGAGTGTACAAAATCCACCACAACTTTCTTAGTGACCGACTTGAGAGTGACAACCTCTACCCATTTTGTGAAGTAGTCTATGACAACCAGTATAAACCTGTGTCCATTCGAGGCCTTTGGTTCAATTGGTCCAATGACGTCCATGCCCCAGGCGACAAATGGCCAAGGTGCGGACATGGGATGCAGTTCCGTGGGAGGTGCATGAATCAAATCAGCGTGCACCTGACACTGATGACACTTTCGAACGAAGCTAAAGCAATCCTTTTCCATGGTCATCCAGTAATAACCTGCTCGAAGGATTTTCTTCGCTAAGACATACCCGTTCATGTGAGGTCCGCACACACCTGCGTGTACTTCGTGCATGATCTTTCTCGCTTCCTCGATATCGACACATCTTAGGAGATTGAGGTCCGGGGTCCTCTTATATAACAATTCACCGCTCAGAAAGAAACCACTTGCATGTCGCCTAATGGTCCTCTTTTGATCTCCAGTAGCATGCTCGGGGTATTCTTGTGTCTTTAGGAACCTCTTGATGTCATGGTACCAAGGTTGCGTATTTGGTCCCGCCTCGATTACATTGCAGTAACCGTGCCTTTCCTTGATTTGGATTTCCAAAGGATCGACGTGGGCGTTGCCCGGGTATGGTAGCATTGAAGCCAAAGTAGCAAGTGCATCTGCCAGTTCATTGTGACACCTCGGAATATACCTGAACTCTATTGATGTAAAGCGCTTGCTGAGGTCCTCCACATGTTGTCGGTATGGGATAAGTTTGACATCCCGAGTTTCCCATTCACCTTGGACTTGTCGGATAATCAGGTCAGAATCTCCCATAATCAGTAAGTCTTCGACATCCTGATCGATTGCCATATGCATGCCCATGATGCAGGCTTCATACTCAGCTGTATTATTTGTGCAAAAGAAACGAAGTCTAGCTGTGGCGGGATAATGCTGATCAAAAGGCGAGATCAAAATTGCCCCAATCCCTACACCCTTGGCGTTCACGGCTCCATCAAAGAACATCTTCCAAACATGAGCTTCCTCCGGGACTGCTTCTACGGTGTTTACTTCTTCATCTGGAAAGTAGGTACTCAATGGCTGGTATTCCTCATCGACCGGATTTTCGGCCAAATGATCTGCTAACGCCTGGGCTTTCATTGCCGTGCGAGTGACATAGACTATGTCTAATTCCGTAAGCAAGATTTGCCATTTAGCCAGTCTCCCAGTAGGCATTGGTTTCTGAAATATATACTTCAAAGGATCCAACCTGCTTATGAGGAACGTAGTATGGGCTTTGAGATAATGTCTCAGCTTTTGAGCAACCCATGTGAGAGCGCAGCATGTCCTTTCCAGCAGAGTGTATTTGGCCTCGTAGCCGGTGAATTTCTTGTTCAAGTAGTAGATTGCTTGCTCCTTCTTTCCGGTTACGTCGTGTTGCCCGAGGACGCAACCGAAAGAGTTCTCCAAGACTGTCAGATACAAGAAAAGCGGCCTTCCCGGTTCTGGAGGGACCAAGACTGGGGGATTCGAAAGGTATTCTTTGACTTTATCAAAGGCTTCTTGACACTCAGTTGTCCATTTGATCGCTGCATCTTTCCTTAGCAGCTTGAATATGGGCTCACACGTGCTTGTCAGCTGGGCAATAAACCGACTGATGTAATTCAACCTGCCCAATAGACTCATCACGTCTTTCTTTGTTCTCGGGGGAGGTAGATCTCTGATGGATTTTATCTTAGTTGGATCTAGCTCGATTCCTCTCCTGCTTACAATGAAGCCCAAAAGTTTTCCCGACGGAACTCCGAAAGCGCACTTGGCTGGGTTTAGCTTCAAGTCATACTTCCTTAATCTCTCGAAGAATTTCCTCAAGTCTTGGATGTGATTATCCTGCGTCCTGGACTTGACTATCACATCGTCCACGTACACCTCTATTTCCTGATGCATCATGTCATGGAAAATGGCAGTCATGGCCCTCATGTAAGTAGCCCCCGCATTCTTCAAACCAAATGGCATGACCCGGTAGCAGTAGGTGCCCCAAGGCGTGGTGAAGGCAGTTTTCTCGGCGTCCCCTTCATCCATCAGTACCTGATGATATCCAGCGTAACAATCTACAAAAGACTGTATCTCGTGTTTGGCACAATTATCAACGAGGATGTGGATGTTGGGCAGCGGGAAATTATCCTTAGGACTTGCTCTGTTCAAATCTGGGTAATCTACACATACCCGAGTTTTCCCGTCCTTTTTTGGTACTGGAACCACATTCGCCAACCATGTTGTATATTGGACTACCCGAATCACTCCCGTTTTCAGTTGTTTGGTGATCTCTTCTTTAATCTTGTCACTGACCTCAGTTTTGAACTTTCGTTGCTTTTGTTGAACTGGAGGACAATCAGGATGAATCGGCAATTTATGAACCACTAGATCAACACCTAGCCCCGGCATGTCATCATATGACCAAGCAAACACGTCTTTAAATTCAAAAAGAAGTTGAATTATCGCCTCTCGCGTTTTCTTGTCCGTGTGAATGCTTATCTTGGTTTCCCGGATTTCTTCCGGGGTTCCTAAATTTACCGGTTCAGTGTCATTCAGATTGGGCTTAGGTTTATTCTCGAAATATTCCAACTCTCGGTTTATCTCTCTAAAAGCCTCTTCCGCATCATATTCTGATTCTGGGTTCGTTAATTCGCAGTTAAATAACTCATTGTGATCTGGGCGTGAAGTCCGCGAGCATGTCATATTTAAAGCCGCATTATTATGACTGAAAAAGAAAGATAAAAGGAAAAATAATAAAAATCAGAACAAAAGAAAGAATGGGAAAGCAATGATGATGATTTTTTTTTATTTTCTTTGGAAAGTTGGAAGACAACAATGTTTACAACTAGGAATTCAAAACAACAAAAAGAAGAAAACGTTCAAGTTATGTCCTGGAGATAACTTGTGACACAGGAAAGGTGGCAGGACAGGTCTACCCGGACTTCCGTCTAGTCGGGAATGGCGTAGCCTCCCAGTTTTGAAGTTTGGCGTTTGGCCCCATGTACATCATCTCAGCAATGCTTGCGCCTTCACCTGGTTGAACCATGTGGACCTCGTAGAGCATCTTTCTCATCGCCCCACATATCTCCTCGATTTCCTCAGATGTGAAGACCTCATCATCTTCTTCTTCAGCGTACCATGGCCTAATGAAAGTTGCATATAAATCTGGCAGTGGTCGAGGTAACTTCCAACCCTCATTTTTCCTTTTCTTTGCCCACTCTTCGTCGGCTGGAGTAGGTTTGAAACCTAGTCCAAAAGGTTTCTTGGTGACTGGCAAGGTAATGGGCTCTGTTATTCCCTGAAGGGTTCGTCCAAGCCCCTTCCCTGGCCTAAATCCGTGCCGGATCATCTCTTTGGCTACCATAACCGAGGAGTTAGACAAGAAAGGCTGGGGGCAGGGTATTCCCTCTTCGTGCTGCTCTGCCAGTACAATCTCAAAAGCTTGATAAACCGTATGTTCGCTCCCTTCTCTCGGTTCCAGATATGGGGTGGATGGGTCCCGATAAATAGCATGCTCATCTTCCCCATGGACCACGATCTCTCTGTCTTCGTACTCGAACTTCACCATCTGGTGAAGAGTGGAAGGCACGGCTCCTGCCGCATGGATCCAAGGTCTGCCAAGGAGAAAATTGTAGGATGTATCCATGTCGAGCACCTGGAAGGTTACTTGAAATTCGACTGGTCCTATGACCAACAACAGGTCTATTTCTCCCATGGTATCTCTCTTGATGCCGTCGAAAGCCCTTACGCAGACATTGTTGGGTCGGATTCTTCCGGTCCCAATTTCCATTCTTTGTAGCGTGGAGAGCGGGCAAATGTCAACGCCTGAGCCCCCATCCAACATTACCCGCTTGACATAGTAGTCCTCGCATTTAACTGTTAAATGCAAAGCCTTGTTATGTGCTGCTCTTTCCGGGGGTAAATCATTCTTGCTGAAAGAGATTTGGTTGACGGCGAAGAATCTTTCTGTCATCTGCTCTAGTTGTTCCACCGAGGTTTCAACTGGTACATATGCTTCATTCAGGGTTTTCAGTAGGATCTTTTGATGCTCGGTCGACCTCATCAATAATGACAGCATGGATACTTGATCAGGGTACTTGCGCAGCTGATCTATCACTTCGTAATCCGGCATTTTCATTTGTTGGAAGAACACTTCCGCTTCTTCAACACTCACGGGCTTCTTTGGCGGGAAGCGCCTTTGTGTCGCGTTGTTCAGTTCTTGGGTATTTGAATACCTTCCAATGAAAGTATTTTCTGGAAGTTCTCCCATGACCTCTTTACCTTTGTACATTACCAAATTCTTTTGATAATTCCACGGCACTGTGGACGGGTTGGTCATTGGCTTTTGTGGCACACGTCCGATAACCACTGGCTCACTCAGCCGAGGTGGTTGAATCGTCCCCCGGACCACATAGGCCCCTTTTGGCACGTACATAGGTTTTGTCTTTTTGATCCCGAAGTTCTGCGTCTTCTCAGCTCGACCTCGTGGTATGTAAAGAACTACATCTTTTACATGTATCACTTTCTTCTCTACCTTCTTTTCAGGCTTGCTCTTTATAGCCTTGGCCTCCTCCCCCTTTTCTGGTTTCTGGTCTATTTCAGGCCTCTTCCCCGTGTCGACAATGGCAATTATGGCTTTCAAAGCAGGGTCAAATTCTTTGTCTTCGCAAATCATTCCGATCAGCGGCCCATTATTGTGAGCAGGTAATGGATTGTTAGTTACATTCGGGATCTCCTCGTCCCTTAGCACTATTTTCCCTTGCTCTATCAAATTTTCGACCACTCTTTTCAACGACCAGCAGTCATTTGTATCATGTCCCTCGGCCCCTGAATGATAGGCGCATCTGACTCCGGCTTTGTAAGAAGGCGATGTTGGGTTTTGCCTTGTTTGAGGGATTAGTTGCAAGAAACCCAACTGGACCAGCTTTGGGAACAAAGTTGAGTATGGCTCACCGATGGGCGTGAAAGTCCGCCTTCTGGGTGGCTCCTGAGGGCGGAAGTTATTCTGCGGGGGTTGTGGGTTATAGTGGTTGCGGTAAGGAGGCTGATTTCTGGGAGGTGGAGCTGGGCCTCGGTTGGCTTGTTGTGGTGGATGGTTATAAGGTTGGGCATTCATGACCATATAAGGTTGATGAGCATATGCCAAATTTGAGTGGGGGTAGTAGTGTTGTGGGGCTCTTTCCGGAAAATGGGGCCTGGGATGACGATACTCCCTTGCTTCAGAGGCTGCCATAGTCGTTTCTTCCTTCTTCTTCCCCCTTGTCGTTCCTCCGGACCCGCTTTGGATGGCCTGGGAGGTCGCCTTTATGGCTGCTTGACTCAGAATCCTACCTGTTTTCAAACCGTTTTCCACCATCTCTCCAATCTTGATCGCTTCCGCGAATGGCTTACCCATGGCTGACATCATGTTTTGGAAATAGTCAGACTCTTGAGCCTGGAGAAAGGTAGTGACCATTTCCACTTCATCCATGGGAGGCTTCACTCTCGACACCTGTTCACGCCACTTAATAGCATATTCTCTGAAGCTTTCCGAAGGTTTCTTCTTCAAATTTGACAGAGAGTTTTGGTCTGGTGCAATGTCGATGTTATACTGGAATTGTTTTACAAAATCTCTGGCGAGATCATCCCATATATGCCATCGGGACATTTCCTGATCCATATACCATTCCGAAGCTATCCCAACTAGACTTTCCCCAAAATATGCCATTAGCAGTTCTTCTTTTCCGCCGGCTCCCTGCAATTGGTTGCAGTATTTCTTAAGATGTGCAATGGGGTCACCGTGCCCATCGTATTTCTCGAACTTTGGAGTCTTGAAACCCGCTGGCAGGTGCACGTGAGGGAACATGCATAGGTCGGCGTAAGAGACACTCTTTTGTCCGCTCAATCCTTGCATATTCTTCAAACTTTGTTCAAGGCTTCTCATTCTCTTGGCAATCTCATTTTGTTCCGCAATTCCGGGGTTCTGATCCTGCCCAGGTGCAAGCTCGCACTGAGGCGGTAGAGGATTAGTACTGGTAGCGAACCTAGTTGGTTCCATTGAGAACGATGGTGCTTAGAATGTAAAAGAGGATGAGTCAAAGCTTGGCTTGTACGTGGTAGGTTGTGCCGTAATCGGGCAAGGCGATGCAGTAAAGATGTTCATGCTTGCATCAGTGGATGACATTCGGGGATGAGGCTCAGAAGGCGATCCAGCAGAGAAGGCTGAGGTGGCTGGGTACCCGAATGGGGTAGCAGGATAATTTATGGGGACATAAGAAGTCCCACTTGACCTGGAGAATAATTCAGGGAATCCGGGGACGACACTTGGCGGCTCTTTCCCATTATTCCAATCGTCCAGCATTTCCAACATGCGGAGCCGTAGGATTCTATTTTCCTCCGCAGTTGCAGACTCAGGTGTGAGGACGGCTGAGATCGAGCTTTCCTCGGAAACAGGGATTGTTTGCAATGTGATTTCTAAAGACATTTCCACACTTCCTTTTGACCTGGTGAAGTAAGTGTGAGTACTGCTTCTGGTCCTAACAACAGGTAGTTGAACACTTCTCCTTGACCTCGTGAAGTATGAGTGCGAGGCCAGACTTTCACCAAACCAACCGTCTTTCCAAAAAACCCTGGAAATACTCAACGACAAACGCACGGTTAATTTGTAGCAAATAACAGATAGTTAATCTCACGTTGGGCATGATGCACCTATACAGTTAAGTGGATTACTATATGTTTGCTACGAGAGCAATGCGTCATTCCGGCATTTTTCCTCTTATTAGTTTTTCCCCTTCTTTTCTTTTCTTTTTTTTTCTTTTTTTTTTGTTTTTCTTTTATGTTTTTTTTTATTTTGCAGTAAAAGGAATGTGACCGGATCCGATGAGGATTGCCTACGTATCACGATGCCTACGTGAATCAGATCATTACGTAGTTCGAAAAACACAAATGATCGTAAAAGAAAGCAACCTCTTTATTGTTGAAATGGTCTATTACAAACTACATTTTGCAAAAGAAAAGCAAACTTTGAAAATAAACCCAGATTCAAAATAGACTAAAAATCACCCTGATGGGAAAAACTAGCAGAAGATGCTAAGATACAGATTTGACCTATGAATGCATTATGGTTTTGAAAATTGGTGTTCGCGGGGTATCGTTCGGCCTCACCGCGGTCCTAGGTGTGAGATCCCTCTCAAGTTGCTCCAGCTCATGCATAGTCTGCTTGACATAACCCATTACTGCCGAGAGGACGGTAACGCTGGACATGTTCTCACATCGTAGACATCGTCTGGTGATGGCATGGGCAATGGCCTTGATCCTATCTCTGGTTTGCTTTTTCTCTACGAGTAGGCGTTTTATCTGATCGCTACATATCTTGAATACTTGAGCATCCTGTATATGCTGATGCTTCAGTCGCCGTACTTCCAACTTTATCTGGGCTATTGAGTCGTACCAGTATCTGCTCTCAATTTGGAAATCCTTGGCCTGATTAGCTGCTTTGATCTCAAGTGCAGCCATCTCTCTCTTTATTTTAGCCATAGTCTTCTCGTGGTCGCCTTCCAATTGATTCAGGTATCGGCGATGCTCATTTGCTCTTGTATCCCACTATGCCCTGAGCTCTGCTATGACGTTTTCAGATTTCTCCAAACCATCTTGTCGTTCCCTGATTTCACTTTTTAGCCTTTTTATCAGGTGCTCGTCTGATCGTCGCCTTGGCTGTTTATCCGCATCCACCCTTATCTGTTTGATCTGGGCCCTGAGCATTTTGTTCTCCTAAACTAACCTGTTCCGTTCTCCCAAATTGGTAGCAGCTTGCACATTGTGCTCATATTTCAAGCCTTCTACTTGTTGCTTTAACCTGCTGATTTCGGCGCAATAGCCTCTTTCCTTTGCTAACCAATCCCACTGCCTTTGTGATGATTCGGTAAAATTCCGGATGTGGGGTCTCTTAGCCGGCCTTTCATGCTCGAATTCCCTTCTATACCATGCAAGGTAACCTGGCGCCGTCTCTCCTTTGGCTCGATCCCGCACGCAAGTATCTGATTTCAAATATTGACACTCACTCCAGATTTGGCGAATCTTTGCTTCTTTGAATTGTCCGTTAGGACTTATTTCAATTGCTTGAGTGCTAAGATCTTCCTCATGAGGTACTGTCTGGCATCTTCCGAACTGTCTCAAAACTCGGCAGGGTGTGTAAGGTTGAATGCTCTTAAGCCCCATTAGTAAGAAATGAGTTTTAGCTGCAGACATATATAGGATCTCATCAACAGGCAACCATCCCAACGTCGATTGTATTTGGCTGGCAGTAAGAGCTTGAAAGAACGAGGTCCATGCCAGGACTCCTTTGGGCAGACTGATCTCTTTGGTTCTCGCGTAAGATTCTTCTATGCAGGTCTTTTCCGGGGAACCATGGCTCAAAATCTCGGAATGATGGCAGAGGTGCTCGGTCATCCATATCTGTAGGAGCAAGTTACAACCTTCGAAGAAATTTCCCCCAGCTTTACAAGCCGTAAGAGCTCGAAAGATGTCAGATACCACCATAGGCACGAGAGTACTGTCACTTTGCGTGAGTAAAGTGCTGACGACCCCGGATATCTTCAAATCAATGTTTCCGTCTTTCCTTGGAAATAACAGAAGGCCCAGGAACATCGTCATGAACGCTACCCGTCTATGCTTGTCCCACTTCTGACGAACTCCTTTGCTGCACAGTTTGTTGATTGGATTATTGAATCCCCCCTCATGACCGTACCTATCATATATGAAGCATAGAGTACAAAATCCGGCTGCCAGATCCGGGTTGTGGACTGTTCTAGGTATCTTCAATGAATCTAGGAACCGATGTACCGTGACGACTCTTGGGGCGACCAAGTATTTTTCCCTCAAGGGAAGTTCAGTATTCCCGATGTATCCGGCCATTTCTTCCAAAGTCGGGGTGAGTTCAAAATCAGAGAAATGGAAAACATTGTGCACCGGGTCCCAATAGGTAACCAAAGCTCTTATGATATCTCCCCGAGGCTGGATTTCCAACAAACCCACAAGACCTTTCAGATATTTCTTGACCTCATTTTGTCCTTCAACGCCTAGATCATTCCACTATAGTCGTAACTTGACAGGGATTTTGGTCATTATTGAAAAATGTTCATTTTGCATCGTGCTCATCCTGCACATTTATTAAGGTGATTTTAACAAAAATGACTTGACTCAAAATATTTTACAGAGGGAATCAAGTTTTGAACACGGCCTTTAAACACTTCGGGGACGAAGATTTTAAGGCTGTGTGGGTCTACTGGACAAAATGCTAAACAAGACCCAAAGGCGGCTATTTATGCAAAGTCAGCCTTCCGGCATCCCTTTCGGGAACATTCGGCTATTTATGACAAAACAGCGTCACCTGATTTATTTACGACTCTTTTGAAACGTATTTTTTTTATTCATTGATTTTGGCTATTTTAGCAAAAATGGGGGTTGAACCCGACGAGGGTTGCCTACGTATCTCACATCCGGTGAGAATCAAACCGGCGTAGTTCGGGCTATCGTGAATAGAGAAAATCAAATAAACCTAGAAAACGAGAATATATATTTATCTATTTTTCTTTTGAAAAGAGATAAAGACTAAAGAAAATATTTATTATTTTTTTTTTAGGAAATATTTGGACTATTAGTCTGAATTTATAAAAGGGGTACTACGAAAGAAACAACATTTTTTTTTTGAATTATGGATTTTCCGTTTTTTTTAAAATAAATACCTTCTCTTTTTTTTTGATTTTGGAAGTGATAAAAAGAAAATTTTTATATTATATATTTTTTTTAATAACTCTCAATAAAAAGACAAATTTTGTTTTCATTTTTTTTTTCTAGAAAAATTCCGGCGAGGTTTTGACACTACTTGGACATTGGTTTTATTTTTCCAAAATAAGTAATTATCTCCCCTACGCTGCTATTTTTCCTTTTTTAGGAACCGATCGACATGCGGAACCGAAGCAAATAAATGCACAACACAGATAGGAATGCAGCATGATGGTCTTTTCATTTCAGGTTGCCTGTCCTAGACGGACCCAACCCCTGTGTTGAGTCCCCTAAGTCAAATGCAACATGATGCAAATAAGCGTTCCTACTAGGGATCCGGCATGAAGTCAAGTTATTCTAGGTTCGTAACCTGGGTATTTGTTCTAGACTGTGTACCCGAGCGGACAACTCGAGTCGAGGAGGGGGCTACGTACCGGGGACCCGCGAGATCGTCCGGCTTTGTAACTTGTCCGACCTCTTTCTTATTTCAGGTATTGACACTAACAGAATGGGGAGTCTCGACCAGCGAGCTTCTCCCCGGAGGTAAGAAGAGAAGGGTTTCGGCACAGTTTATATACAGTTCAGATAATATCAAAGCGGTAAAAGACAACATTTAGCACGTTATGCAAAAACATGTAATAAAGATCAGATAATAAAGCCAAATATAACAATTATTCTAAGCTCGAATTCTAGAACCCTGAACCAGTGGTTCTGGGAACTTGTCCCCAGCAGAGTCGCCAGAGCTGTCACACCTCCTTTTTGCGCGCCCGGCCCCGAAGGGTTAAATGCGCGAGGGTGGAGTTTTTCCAATTTAAGTGACAATATTCGAAATGGGATTATATATATAATTCAGAGTCGCCACTTGGGAAAGGTTTGGTTTTTGGTGTCCCAAGTCACCGGTTTATCTTGAATCCCAAATCGAGGAAATTTTCGACTTTTCCAAATGAAGTCTGCGAACCAGAAATTCTAAGTAAGGAATTCTGTTGACCCGAGGGAAGGTGTTAGGCACCCTCGAATCCCGTGGTTCTAGCACGGTCGCTTAAATTGTTATAATGGCTAAATATCTGATTTAAATACATGTTGTGACTTATGTGCTTTTATTAAGTTTAAACCGCTTTTATTATTATCATTTATTTTTATAGAATTGCAACGACGTGAAAATGCATCTCGAACCACGTCACAATCAATGCACCCGTAGTTGTTAACGCATTTCGACTCCGTTGAGATTTGGATTCGGGTCACATCAATGTGCACTCGAGTTTAAGAATGTAATTTAATTAAGCCGTGCCTAAAGAGTCTAACGCGTTATTATTTTGTAGAAGGCCATGAAATTCGCTAAATGGCTCATCCTGAATTCTAAATAATTATTGTGGTTATTTATTGAGGGCCCCGCAATTTTGCATTTTTATTTGGCGAGGCTCGCCTCTATTTTTGAAAAGGATATCCTAAAGTGGCTACATTTCTAATACATTTGTCTCTAAAAAAAAGAGAAAAATACTAAACTTACTTGTTTAAGCAACTAACATACTAAATCTCTACTATATATGACGAATCCAAATTTTTGCTTGATTGCCTAATTGGTTGTTTATGAGGTGAGAATTATCTCATGCCTCGTCTTTAAGGAGTGAATAAGTTTTGTTAATTTGCTAAAGGGATTGCAAGCAAACTAATAACGTACACTAAATTTGCATTAAAAACGACCTTCCAGTTCGAATTGCAAAACTAGCTCATTTGGGCTTGATAAATGAAATCAGTTGTTTATTAGGAAAACCACTGTTAATTGAACTCAAAAAAAGTAGTCGCATTATTTCGAAACGATGAATCTATATTGAAGCCCATATCGAAACTACGTAGAAACAAGTAGTCCAATAAAAGGGTCAGCATATATTATTACCCTGTTAACGTAACGCTGCATGAGAATTAGTTTGGGGTACACTTATCTTGAAGTCAAATAGAAACGAATGTAGCAGATTCGATGGTTCAGAGATCTAGGCAAAAATACATACATATGCTTGCTATGATTCTATGTTATGATATCATAACTGAAACAAAGCTAACGGTTGCATGCTTTAAAACACATGTGATCTATCAAGCCAATGCTATCTAATTGTTCATCTCAACTTAGAATATATGTTAATTTATACAGAATTTTTGCAGTTTGCAGTTAAACAAATACAGGCCAAACTAACATTCAACCTATTTTGAACACCAGTATTATAACATAAACAGATGTTCATTTCTTTATTTCTGCTTCAACTTCAAACTTTCAACAACACATGGTTTCAGAAGTTGTGTACCTGGAAATATTTGACAATTAAAGAAGGGGGAAATCAGCAGAGTAACAATGGCAACAAGTGCAGCAGCAATAACAGCAGGCAACAAACAGGGCAGTGGAAATAGAAAACCCCAGATAGGCCAAACTTCAGGAAGTAACCCAATGCAAACTATAACCAGTGAGCTCAGTTTAAACTTGAAAGGAACAGAATAAGCAGAAGAACAAATGAAATCCAGATGACAATGTGAAGAAAACAGTTCCTGATTTTCCTATCCTTTCTCCCTTGTATCTGTCTGTGTGTGTTAATAAGTATGTATTCAGCTCTCTCTTCTCAAATCTATCCTCTCTCTTATGTTCTGAAAATCCCAACCCCCAGTCCAGTCTGAGTTCCCTATGTGTGTTCCCTAATATCAGATGTATTCCTCTCCTCCCTCTGTCTCCTATATGCTCTCTAATGTCAGGTGCCCCCCTATACTTTTCTTCACAATTCCCTCTGTCTCTCTGTATCTTATCAATGTCTGTGTGTGTGTGTGTGTGTATATATCTCTCAATGTGTATCACCCTCCCTTTTCAAGAAAATTCCCTCTATCTTTTTCCTTAATAATCTCCTCCCTTCTATCCCTCTATGCTCTGTGTATTATCAGATGTCTTCCCCCCTCTTCTGTGTTCTCTCTCCGTCCTCTCTGTCCATATGTCTCCCTCTTTTATAAGCCTAAAGTCATCCCTTTAACAGCCTGTTTTGATCATCAGAATACCCTCCCGTGTGCTGCCCCTTTTCAGTTTCCACTTAGCTAATTAAGTATAAACAAAACCCCATGATATTCCCTTGGCAGGCTTACCTTTAGTAATGTTTATTATTTCTGAAACTAAAGTAGGGTGTGGGCAGCAGGATGTAGTCTGACAGCACATGCTGTCAAACTATTTAATTCAAAAAGCCTTTAGGCAAGGCTCAGGCTGTTCACCAATGCACATGTTGTGCACAAGTGCACATGCCCTCCAATTTCAAAACTGTAACTAAACAAAACATTGATTTTACATTTCTGATCCAAATTAATAATTATAAGCACTAGACTCAGTTCTTAATTGATTCAGGCAAATGTTTAACTGCAGCAGGTCAATTTGTTATTGTTCAGCTAGTTTAAAACTAATTGACGACACATGTCGACTCGACTATATTAATCACAACAGGTGCAATCGTAGCCAAAAATCAGACATCTAACAGTATCACACAAGGGGTTCATATTGCAATGTTAACACAGAAAGGCCCTAGGAGCTAAATGAACGAACCAATTCAATATTCATTTGATTGTACAGCTTACACATACCATTATCAATGAACAAGTAGAAGAAAGAAAATAATCAAACACAAAGGCTCGGGCAAGGTGGACAGGACACAGTTAATAAAACTCAAAACAAAAGATTTCAACAAACATGAACAGCTTTTAGAACAATCACATGGACTAAAACAAATAAAGAAAAGAAAAGAAAAAGCAAGACTCACCTCAAATCTCGAAAAATCAAAAGCCTTAACTCGGATTTGGACAGACCTTTCTTAAGGCTGAACGGGCTTTAATCGAAGTGTTTCTCAGATGAGAAACACTTCGATTAAGGTCCATTAGACCTTAATCCTTTGGTTTGAACAAAACACGGCCCATCGACGAGGAACCTTATGGTTCCAAGAATCAGATCTGGGATTCATGCTTCCCTGGTCAGATTCGGACCAAACCAAGCATGGTTTGGTCACGAGGGGGGTCTGGGGAGTGTCTGGTGTGAAGCTGGGGTTAAACGGTGTAGATCGAGTTTTGACTCGAATCTTCAAATGAAGATTCAAGAAGGTTGGATGGGCTTCGAGTTATGTAGTTAACAGATTCATGTTCAGGACGGCAAAGGGATTCTAGGGTGTTAAGGTGAAGGTCACCGGCGTCCGTGCCGCCGGTTTTCATGGTGAAGGGTACATGGGCGGCTCTAGGGTTTGGGGTTCTGGTGAAGACGATGAAGGCTGGGACGGATAGGGGGGGCAGGGTAAGGTTACAAGCTTATATAGTTAGTGGGTAGGTGGATCCTGGCCGTTGGATGAGATGTGATGAAGGGCCAGGATCCTTCGACTAACAGGGAACGACGTCGTTTCAAGGGTAAAGGGTTAGGGTTGGTCCGGGTGGAAACGGGTCGGGTTCCTCAGTGGATTATGGGGAATCGATCTTGACCGTTGATCAATTTGAGATCAACGACCCAGATCAACCTGGATTAACACGACGTCGTTTGGACGCTCTGGGTGTTTAGCTGGTGTGGACCGGGCAGGCCTGGTTTTGGGCTGAGTTTGTTTGGGCCAATTTATTTAAAATTGGCCCAAGTCCGGAAGAAGAAGATTTTTTTTTATTATTTCTTTTTCTTCTTTATTTTAAAAACAAACCTAAGCAAAATCAAATTAAAATTAAATACACACTTAATACAATTATTTGCACACACATTAAAATATTTCAAAACAGGTAAAATCAAACAAAATAAAAATCACGGACGAGGATGCCTATTTATGATTTTCTATTTAACAACCGGATTACGGTTCGAATTATGCATGACACACACATTTTTTGTATTTTGTTTTAAATAAAAATAAAAATGGGCAAAAGTCACAAATAATTAACAAAGTGCCGTACATAAATCCAAAAATTGTACAGCAGGACCAATTGTTATTATTATTTTTATTCTTTTGGAGCGATTGTCGCGCAAAACAAAAATCACGTGCTCACAGCTATCATCTAATGGAAGCTATCATATATTTTGAATGTATTTTTCTATAAGATTAGATAACAAGTGCCAAGGGGTAATAATAACATTATTAGCAAAACTAAAATTCTCACGATTACCTATCTCTTCTAAAAAATACAATTAGCTTGAAACTAATGAGTTCCATCAACGGGAGCTTGTACTCAAGTTGTTTGGCATCCCTTAATACTTTATTGTGTGGCATTATTGCTTATTACTTAATCTTTTTTGGTGGATTCAGTGATCTTTTGGACTCTTCCATTTCTTCTTTTTGCAGTTTTGAACATTTTACTTTCTCTGTTCCTCGTCAAATTGCTGGCACCTACGAGCTTTATGATCTTTACATTTTGGCCCTGATCTCTAGCATTTCAGCTCTGTGTTTGTTGAACCATCACTAATTTTGTCCACTTTCATTTGCATTAACCTGCTTACAAGAGTAGGCATATGTATTTTATTTGCGGTCATTTTCTGTGAATTTTCTAGAAAATTGTATCTTTTCCTTGCTATGTGTAAATGCCTAATTTTCGCCTTATATATATGTGTGTGTGTGTGTTCTTATTTGTGTATGTATAGGTTTTAAGAGTTGAGTAATGATTTGATAAATGGGGTGAGGTTTGGGCTAATGTAATTTAATTAAAATTATGCCAAAATTGGCCCAAAATTTGAGCCTAAAGAGCCCAAACCCGGTCCAAAAGGGGGCTGCCAAGAAGAGCTTAAAACGACGTAGTTTTGTGTTGAAACTACGTCGTTTTGGTTAAGTGACAAGATTCAATCTCATCCACCCATCTTGATTTAATCCAACGGTCCTAGTTTGATCTTCATCCTAGGTATTTAAAGCCTAAAATCCCCAAAAAATTTCCCCATTTCCCCCTTATTTCCTCTCTTTTCTTTCCCTCTCCTTCTTCTCTCTCTCTTCACTCTCTCTACGCCGCCCCAACTCCGCCCACCGCCGCCTACCGGAAATCGCCACCGGCGGCGGACCACCTCCAAACACCTCCAAATTCACACCACGTAATCTCCACAACTTCCTCTTTTCATATCTCCAAACCAAATCTTAAAAAAATCCCTCAAACTCCTTGAATCTTAGATCCAGGAAACTTTCCCGTCACTTTTTTTGCCCAACTTCTTGAAGCTTCAACCACTACCACCCCAAAATACTTACATCAATGAATAGAGCTCCTCAAGACCTAGCTATTGATGTCAATTCTACCCCAAAAATCCGGTGACCAAAATCCGGCCTAATTCCTGCAACCTCCCGGAATACCCTCTTTGGCATACCACCATTTTTTCGACCTTTTGATGTGTAAAATGGTAAAATACTATTCTTTTTCATGGCTGATTTTTTTTATTTTTATTTTTATTTTTCAGATTTTATTTTTGTCTATTATTAATTATTTTAGCATTAGTTTTTGAAGTTTGAAATGTTAAATTTTCTGTTTTTGCACTTGTTGAAGTAGTAAAATAGTTTTGTATTGATAAAAGTGAGGTAATGAAAAATACTTAAGAGTATATGGTACTTGTTTGGTTGTTTGTTTACTGCTTCAAGACTCTTTGAGTACAACACTCAAAAGTCAAATTGTTTGGTAAGAAAATGTACACATTTGGACATTATTTGAATAAATTGTATCTTTGAATAGTGGAGAGCAGATTTTGTTTGAAATACTTGACAAGATTTGAACTAGAAAGTCTTGCTTTTTGAATTTAAGAGCAGATTTTGTAGAAAAATCTGTCAAAAAGATTGATTTTTAATTTTTTGAAATAGCTGGTTGTTTTGATATATATAGGGGACTCCATCACACTTCCAGGGGTTATTTTTTTTTTTAATTGCTTTGTCACAAAAACAAAAAAATATTCAGCAGTTGAACACATGAAAAGTAAGCTGAAATGGTGAGCTTTGGGAGTGAATCTTAGAGTGCAAACTTTTAAAAAAGTATAAGTCCTCTTTAGAGTTCGATTCTGGGTTCCCTCTCTAAGTTTTCGGGTTGTTTTAACACGGATTTGTTGCTGGTTTTGCGGCTGGTTTTGCTGCTGTTTTTATGCTGCTTTAGTTGCTGAACTACTGTTTATTCTTTTGCTACCAGGTAATCCTTTAAGACTCGTAATGTACGTATTTTCAGCAATGGGAACAACTTGAACATGCTGCACCATTTAAATGTGTTTGATGTGATGAATAGTTTGACAACAAAAGAGCTTGTATGTTATTGTTATGTATCAAACATGTGATAATGTGAATATAGTCCTTCATAATACTTGAATATTGAGTTGTAAGTTTTTGAATGGGATATGTAAGTCGTTTATGAATTTTTTAAGCATGTTTTCAAGCTATTATATCCGAGTAACAATGCTAAGTATGTCATGAATGATTTTAGGTGTATAACACATAACATGAGTTCGTTTTAGTTGCTGAAATTTCACTGCCAACATATGTTTCTAGGAATGTTGTGATAATATCTTTGTGGATCTGGCCATTTTGTCGGATTTGCAAAAATGGCTATTTTTGTAAAGTGGGCATTTATACAATTGTGACTATGTAGTTAATGGTCATGAACTCAAACTAAGTAAAGAGCTAAGATTGTATCGACTTTGGGCCTTATTGAATCAAAGATAAAAGTTGGCCCATTTACCTTTAAATAACAAAATTACCCCTTTTCTTCTATATAGCATTGGGCCAATTGAAATTCATTTCTTGGCCCATTTTAATAATAAATTCCAGCAGCCCAACAGCTCCATACAAGCTGGCCCATTTTTTTTTTAACAAGAAGTTGGCTCATTTCTTTTGAAATAGATAAAGTTGGTCCAACATTTATTTGCATAATTTTTCCCAACTATAAAGCTCGAAAAAATAATAATAATATCAGATTTTTCTACTATTTTAATTAACTAGTTTCCATTTAATTAATTTAAACGTTAGGCAAATAGTAGGTGCGCTTTAACTTCACGGACTCACTTGTGTAGCGTGACGCTTAACTTTAATAAGTTAATTCATCAATTTCATGTCATATTCAATACTTTTAATTAATTTATAAATCTTTTGTCATAATCACGGATTCGTGCGTAGCGTGGTAATGACATTTAATAAATTTTCTAAAAAAAAGAGGGTTAATGTTTCCTCCAACACAATTGCAGCAATTTTTCAAAAGTAAATAACGTGCTAACAATCGTCTGTCATGACTGCGGATTCGCTTGCGTAGCGCCGTTATGACTAAATAATAAATTTCGTCGATCACGCATTCGCTTGCGTAGTGTGGTTATGACATCTTATTATTCAAAAATATTCTTTAATTTTTTCTAATAATCAAGAGATAAAAGAGGATAGGTAAAACATGAAAATAATATAAATCACAGTTTGTCCAAAATTAATTCAAGCCAAGTTTAAGTCAATAAAGCGACCGTGCTAGAACCACGGGACTCGGGGAATGCCTTATACCTTCTCCCCGGTCAACAGAATTCCTTACCCGAACTTTATTTTCGCGGACCGATTAAAATAGAGTCAAACCTTCCTTTGACTAGGGATCCAAATAAATGGTGACTTGGAACACCGAAAAAATCAATTCTAAGTGGCCACTCTGAACAATAAAATAATCCCTATTCAAATTTTGTTACTTTAATTGGAAAAACTCTTTGGCCCATACACATATTATTATTATTTTGAGGGGTAGAAAAGGGGTGTGATAGCTCTGGCGACTCTGCTGGGGATGCGTGAGAAAACGAGCTTGTACATGTTGACTTTTTATTTGGCTTTGTTAATTTTGTAAATATTGTGATTTATTTGTGCCTAATGTGCTACCTGTTCGCTTTTTATCATTTTGATATTGTTGAACTATACATATAAACTGTTTTCTCACGCACCCCCTCTGAGTCTTTTTGAAATTAAAAATTGGGCATTTGCTTGACATAGCCCGCTTTCTTTGAGATAGCCAAGGTGTTCATCACCCGGTGAAGGATTTTAGTCACACCTGTTTTAGGCGGGGAGCACCACCAGTTAAGCCGGAAAACAATGTTACCGGTACACTAACCCTCCTCGGCTCGAGTTGTCCGCTCGAGTAAGCCAGTCTAGATACCTTCTCCAATAGGATCTAAACCTAGAAGAACAAGCCTCATGTCGGATATCCCTAGTAGGTTCACTTTATTTGCATCACGTGCATTTGACTTAGCGAAACTCGGCACAAGGGTCGGGTCCGTATAAGACAGGTATCCTCTTTGAGACCATCATGTTCATGTATGTGCTACTTGATACATCATTTGGAAGGCTTACTTGCATTGTCGACCGGTTTTTGAAAAAAAAATTAGTGTAATTATTAAAAATGAAAAAAAAGAATAATTCTCCTAGTTTAGTGCAAATAAACCTTTTTTTTAAAATAAAAAAAAATATATATTGTAGTAGTCTGGTGTGAGTTGTCTGGTGTGAGTTGTAAAGATTAATTTTCATTAAAAAAAACAAAAGGGGAGAGTACCCTGTTTTACTAAACTACACGGGTTTGATTCTCACCGGATGTGAGATACGTAGACAACCTCCATCGGGTTCAGCCCACGTGTTTCCAAAAAAAAAAGAGCATAAAATTTTCAAAAAAAAGGGCCTATTTTGGTCACCTTTTACTGTCTGGCCCTCATGTTCCAGCTGTTTTGCCAAGACAGCCTTAAAATCTTCTTGGGAAGTGCGGAAGGGTCATTTTTGTAAAAATAGTTACTTTATCCATATTTATTCACCTTTTACCATTTTGCCCTTATGTCTGGCCATTTTTGTCGAAGCAACTTTAAACCTTTCCGGAAAGATTATTTTTGCAAAAAGTAGCTATTTTTATCTGGTTATACTCATATTGTAAAGGGTCATTTTCGTAAAAATAGTTTTTTTTTATTTAATATTTTGTCTATTTTTATTGTTTTGTTCCTGTGTTTGGCTGTTTTTGCCGAGACATCCTTTATGTCTTCTATGGAAGTATTAAACGACGGTTTTTGTAATAATAGCCATTTTTTCGCTTTTATCATCTCAACTTTTGTGTCCGGTAATTTCAAAATATATATTGTAATTAAAAAAAATAGATCGAGTCCTAAATTGACCAAAAAATAAAATAAAATAATGAATGATCATAATTTGCATATAGTTTAGGTAAGTCCTAACCCTTTTTTTATCTTATTCTAAGGATCACCATGAGTTCTCCACAAAGAAGCAGTCAGAAAAGGGTAAGGGACGAGACACCTCCTATGTTGTTGATCAGAGATAAGACCCCGAGTAGTCTCTGTAGTTGGTGGTCTAGTTTTGCTACATGGGAACGGAATCGAGTATTTAAGCACCTCAAGTTCCTCACCAACCTCATGGGAATTAAGCCTAACAGAGATTTAATCGAGGCTCTAGTAGGTTTTTGGGACCCCGCGAACAATGTCTTCAGGTTCAAAGATTGTGAAATGACACCCACATTGGAAGAATTAGGTGGGTTCACCGGATTGGGGAGAGACCTTCGTGGGAAAAGGCCTGCTGCTCCGAGAAAAGTTGGTGTGAACAACTTTTTAAAGAAGTTATGCCTTCGTCGAATTTCAATGGTTTGCTTAAACGAAGGTTGGGTTCCGTCGAAATATTTTTATGACAGATTTGGGGACAAGAAAGGGTTTGAGAACTTATCGGGCACAGAATTCGTCAACCAGTTGAGTTACGACGCTTGGAGGGAGTTGAGAATCTTCGCGTTCATGATATCATTTCTAGGGATCATGGTCTTTCCGGAGCGTGGTGGGCGCATCAGAATTCGATTGGTTGTGGTAGTCTCGTATTTGCAAAGTAGCGAGGATCATACCATTCTTCCCATGATTTTGGGAGATATATTTTGGGCTTTGACCCGTTGTCAAGAAGGTGAAGATTACTTTGAGGGATGCAACATTCTGCTGCAGATGTGGTTCATAAAGCACCTTTATCATCATCCAATAATAGTAAATTTCAATGATGATTGGCTGAATTACATTGGATGTCACCCAGACAGAGCTGCGAGTTGTAATCTTCCAGAGGGGGTGAGGGCTTGGTGGACATTACTTGGTTCATTGAGTGTTGATAGAATCACTTGGAACTATTACTGGTTCCCTTCATAGGGTCATGCATATGTCGACGTATCGCCCATTCTTCATACTCATGGGTTTTAGGGGTTTCCAACCCTACGCGCCTTTACGCGTCATGCGCCAGTTAGGGAGAGAGCAAAAGAGGCACCCGATTGAGGACATGCGCCCGTTTATGTGGGAATTCAAGGGAGAGGAACCTCCAAGGGAGTCATATGCACAGAAGATTTGGTTTGGTAGTCAATTTTCCGATTTAGACGAGATGGTAGCTGATCGTGAACGTGGGGAGGTAAGCCTCTCATACCTTGAGTGGTTTCATAACCAGGCTATCCCCGAGTAAAGGACAGAGAGATCCATATGGCACGCAATTGATTGGGAGAGAGAGATCGAGGTCAGAGTTAGAGAAACCAGAAGGGAAGTGGCGCAAGAGTTCCAATCTTGTATTGACACTTTACAAGAAGATAAGGGCATTCTGGAGACAGCCATTGACGTACAACAAGTTGATTTTGAGCGGGAAAAGGCTCAGTGGGCACGAGAGAAGCAAGCACTCAAAGCCCAAATTCGAAAGAAGAACATAGTCACAACCGCTCAGCAGCAAGAAGAGAAAGAAGCCCAGTTCAGGGTAGTCCGTGATCATGAATGTAGAGGTTTCACTCCATTAATCCAAGGTCTGAGGGATCAGATAGGGGGAGTTGAGTCAAGAAAAGAGATCCAGATCGCGGAGTTTGAAATAGAAAGACACCACTACCAAAAGGTGATCAATTAATTAGAAGCGGAGTCGCTAGAAGTTCGGCGCCAGAAAGATATGGCCTTGGACCGCGAGTGTGATGCACTGGATCTAGCTGAGACCCATGGTCGGCAGAATCAAGAGCTTCACCTGGCTCAAGAATACGTTAAGGGAAAGATCCTCGAGGTAGCCACATATACCTCAAGAGCATGCAGGAGTTTCCAGGGCATGACGCCCGAGCAGTTTGCAGAAGTATCATTGAACATTGCGAAATCAAAATTCATCATTTTTCACAGATTTTCACAAAATGGCTATCCGGCTAAGCGCCCAGACTGTGCACGTAAATCGAGGTGATGCCGAAAGAGGTCTTTAAGGCCTCGAGATGCAGAATTTATTTTAAAAACAAGTGATGACCTTTTTGGGTCATCACATTCTCCACCTCTAAAACAACTGTTCATCCTCGAACGGACATAAGAAGGAAGTAACTGAGTTGGGGAAAAGATGGGGATAACGGCTACGCATATGGAACTAGGACTCCCAGGTACATGCCTCAATAGGCTGACCTCTCCACTGAACACGAATAGAAGGAAAACTCGTCAATCTCAACTGACAAACCTGCTGGTCTAGAATAGCTACCGCTCCTCCTCATAAGACAAGTCCTTGTCCAACTGGACAGTGCTGAAATCTAACACGTGGGATGGATCACCGTGATATTTTTTGAAGCATGGACACATGAAACACTGGATGCACGGCTGATAAGCTCGGCGGCAATGCAAGTCTGTAAGCCACTTCCCCCACTCGATCAAGAATCTCAAACTGGCCAATGAACCTAGGGATAAGCTTGCCCTTCTTTCCAAATCTCATCACGCTCTTCATAGGTGACACTCGAAGCAATACCCGCTCACCGACCATGAAAGCAAAATCTCAAACCTTGCGGTCAGCATAACTCTTTTGCCTGCACTGAGCTGTATGAAGCATATCCTGAATAATCCTGACCTTGTCCAAGGCATCCTCAACCAGATCCGTACCCAACAACTAAGCCTCTCTCGGCTCAAACTATCCAACAGGAGACCGATACCGCCTACCATATAAAGCTTCATAAGGAGCCATCTGAATACTCGACTAGTAGCTGTTGTTGTAGACAAACTCTACTAAAGGCAAAAACTGATCCCACGAACCTCCAAAGTCGATGACACAAGCTCAGAGCATATCCTCCAAAATATGAATAGTCCGCTCGGACTGCCCGTCCGTCTGAGGATGAAACGTTGTGCTCAACTCAACCCGTGTGCCCAACTCTCACTAAACTGCTCTCCAGAAATGTGAGGTAAACTACGTACCTCGATCCGAATTGATAGACACGGGTACACCGTGAAGACGAACAATCTCCCGGATATAGATCTCAGCTAGCCTCTCAGAAGAATAGGAGACTGCCATAGGAATGAAATGTGCTGACTTGGTCAGCCTATCAATAATAACCCACACTGCACTGAACTTCCTCTAAGTCTGTGGGAGTCCAACAACAAAGTCCATAGTGATCTGCTCCCACTTCCACTCAGGAATCTCAATCTGCTAGAACAAACCACCAGGCCTCCGATGCTCATACTTAACCTGCTGACAATTCAAACACCGAGCCACATATGCAACGATATCCTTCTTCATTCTCTACCACCAATAATGCTACCGCAAATCCTGATACATCTTTGTGACGCCCGGATGAATGGAGTACCGGGAGCTATGTGCATCCTCTAAAATCAACTCTCGAAGTCCATCCACATTAGGCAAACAAACTCGACCCTGCAATCTCAAAACTCCATCATCAGCTAAGGTAACCTTCTTGGCACCTCCGTGTTGCACTGTGTCTCTAAGGACACACAAATGGGGATCATCATACTGTCGATCTCATATACGCTCCAATAAAGAAGAACGAGCGACCGTGCAAGCCAACACACGACTAGGCTCAGAAATATCCAACCTCACGAACTGATTGGCCAAAGCCTGAACATCCAAATCAAGCGGTCTTTCACCTACCGGAATGTAAGCACGACTGCATATACTGGCTGACTTCCTACTCAAAGCATCGGCCACAACATTGGCCTTTCCCGAATGATATAAGATGGTGATATCATAGTCCTTTAATATCTCCAACCACCTTTTCTGCCTCAAATTCAACTCCTTCTACTTGAACAAATACTGCAGACTCTTGTGATCCGTGAACACCTCACATGCCACGCCATGCAGATAATGCCTCCAAATCTTCAACGCGTGAACAATGGCTACCAACTCCAAATCATGAATTGGATAATTTTTCTCATGAATCTTCAACTGTCGCGAAGCATAAGCAATGACCTTGCTATCCTGCATCAACATCGCACCAAGTCCAATACGAGATGCATCACAATAAACTGTATATGGCCCTGAACCTGTGGGCAAAACCAACACCGATACCGTAGTCAAAGCTGTCTTGAGCTTCTGAAAGCTCGCCTTACACTCGTCCAACCACCTGAACTGGGCACCCTTCTGGTCAACCTAGTCATCAGGGTTGTAATAGACGAAAACCCCTCCACGAACCGATGATAGTAGCCTGCCAATCCCAAGAAACTCCGGATCTCTGTAGCTGATGCTGGTCTAGGCTAGTTCTTGACTGCCTCAACCTTCTTCGGATAAACCTGAATACCCTCTGCGGATACAACATGACCCAGGAGTGCAACTGAACTCAACCAGAACTCACACTTTGAAAACTTGGAATACAACTAACTATCCCTCAAAGTGTGAAGAACCACTCTACGATGCTGCTCATGCTCTTCCCGACTGCGAGAATAAATCCAAATATCATCAATGAAGACTATCAAGAATGAATCCAAGTAAGGCCTAAACACTCGGTTCATCAAATCCATAAAAGCTACTGGGGCATTTGTCAACCCGAATGACATCACCCAGAACTCATAATGCCCGTATCGAGTGCGGAAAGCTATCTTAGGGACATCGGATGCCCTAATCCTCAACTGATGGTAGCCAGATCTCAAGTCAATCTTCGAAAATACCTTGGCACCCTGAAGTTGATCAAGCAAATCATCAATCCTCGGCAACGGATACTTATTCTTGATTGTAACCTTGTTCAACTATCGGTAATCAATACACATTCTTATCGATCCATCCTTCTTTTGGACAAACAACACTGGCGCACCGCAAGGCAAAACACTGGGTCTAATGAAACCCTTCTCAAGCAAGTCTTGCAACTGCTTCTTCAACTCTTTCAACTCAAGCGGGGCCATACGATATTGCAGAATAGAAATAGGCTGAGTTCCTGGAGCCAAATCAATGCAGAAATCAATATCCCTATCGGGTGGCATACCCGACAGATCTGAAGGAAATATCTTAGAAAACTCACGAACAACAAGCACGGAATCAATAGAAGAAATCTCATTACTAGAATCATGAACATAGGCCAGATAGGCCAAACACCCCTTCTCGACCATACGCCGAGCCTTCACATAAGAGATAACACTACGGGTAGAATGATTAGGAGTCCTCCTCCACTCTGAACGAGGTAACCCGGCAAGGCTAAGGTCACAGTCTTGGAATGATAGTCCAAGATAGCGTGGTAGGTGATAACCAGTCCATCCCAAATATGACATCAAAATCAACCATGTCCAGAAGCAACAAATCTACCCAAGTCCCAAGACCCCCAATCACAACTATACAAGAGCGATGGACTCGATCTACCACAATGGAATCACCCACTGGTGTAGACACATATATAGGGGCACTCAAGGAACCACTAGGCATGACCAGATACGGTGCAAAATAAGATAACACATAGGAGTATATAGACCCTAGATCAAATAAAACTGAAGCATCTCTGCCACAAACCAGAACAGTACCTGTGATAACTGCATCTGAAGCCTCAGTCTCAGGCTTGGCTGGAAGAGCATAACATCAGGGCTGGGCCCCATCACCTTAACTACATCTCTGGGACAACCTACTGCTGGTTGGCCTCCACCTCTAGCAGTCTGAGCTCCACCTCTACCTCCACCTCTAGCACATCTACCCCCACCCCTAGCTGGCGGAGCGGGCGGTGGAACACCTGGTGCCTGAACCATAGCACGAGAACTCTGCTGTTGCGACTGAGTACCCACCAATCTTGGACAAGCCCTCCGGATATGACCATACTCACCACACTCAAAGCATTCACATGAGTGTTGCGGCTGAGGAAACTGAAACTAACCCTAGCGACCTGAATGACCACCCCAAAAACTCTGGAGCGGCGCTGCACCGATATGAGCTGGTGGTGTACTGTAGGGCTGCTGATCAGAATACTACATATGAGAACAACGACAACCTGAAGCGTCGTGAGAAACCTGAAGTGATAACTAAAAGGGCCTAGGAGAATGGCCTCTACCATACCAATCCCTGCCTCCAGACGAGGCACCACTGAATATGCCTGAATGACGAGGTCTCTTGTCCGACCCATGACCACCTCCCTATGACAGAACCATCTCCACTCTCCTGGCCACATTGGCCGCCTCCTAGAAGGAAATCTCACTCCCTGTCTCCCTAGCCATCTGAAGTCGAATCGGCTAAATAAGTCCCTCAATAAACCTCCTCACCTTTTCTCTCTCGGTGGGAAGTATGATAAGAGCATTGTAGACGTGTGATTTTTGACCCTCCCCAAGATTTTTTATATTTTAGCATGTAAATATTTAATTTAGCCTTAATATAGCCATTTCAACTATTTTTGACTTCTTTTACTTTATTTCATCACAAAATGAAAAATTACAAAAAAAAGATATATAATTTTTAGTTTATGTATTTCTCATAAATTTTAAAAATACAAAAATAGTACCTTACTTTTTTTAGCTTTATATAATTACGAAAATTACAAAAAAATAGTTTCATTAATGTTTTGTAGTCATTTTAATCTTGAAAAATACCCAAAAAATAGTTTTGTTTTAATTGTGAGTCTCATTTTAATAGTTATTTTGCTTACGTAGGATTAATTAAATAAGATCGTATTTTATTCTCGGTTGCGGGGAAAGAATAACATTTGGGTTCAAACGACCCATTTTTAGGCCCAAAATTCGGACCTAGCCCATAACAACCCAAGCCCAATACCCATACCCAAGCCCACTACCCTAAAATCCTAAACTAACCTAGACCTATAAATACACTACTTACTCCTTCACCTGCTTACTGCTGCTGCTGCTGCTTCACCTGTCCGTGAACGACCCTCTCTCACACTGCTGCTTCACCCCTCGTCCTAAACGACCACCAGCTTCTGCTCCTTCACGCAGCTGCGGCTTCATCTTCTTCAACCAGCCTACATCACACCAAAACTACCCTCTTGAGGTTTCTTCTTCTTCTTCGAACCAACAGCAACCAGACGGACACGAACCAGGTCCGTTTTCATGTCCCTTACGTCCTCCCTTTCTGCAACTCATTTTCAGGGTGGTCGTGAGACCCATTTCTACTGCTGAAGTTCCATTAGTTTGAGTCCATGTTGGAACTCGCTCGTGAAGATCGGCTCGGAGCCGGTTGTTGAAATCTCGAGGTCATTTCCGTCGAGGTTTCCATTTTGGTCCAGTGATTACTGTCGTTTTTGTGTGTGAAGATTCAATGTAAGACTCACTTTCTTTATTTTGGATTTGTTCTGCTTAGATGTTTCTGTCTATGTATTTTGCTTCTTCAGTAACTTGTGCGAAGATTAATATTTTCTTTGATTATTTGTTTTGATTTAAACACTAATCCATTAAGAGTGTGAATCCAGCTCATTTTCCGTTTCTCCTGTATAGCCCATTTTGAAGAAAGAGAAAGACCATCCACAATTATGGAAATAGGTATCATAATGTAGTAACTGTGTTTGGTTATATGTTGAAATTGATTTCGACTGATTTTCATACCCTTTTATTAAGTTTATTTCAAATGGATCTCTGTTCTATTTAATCACAGAAGAAACAAAAATGAGAAAAGTTTTACTGTTCGGTCATGGTTGTTGCGCCAGTTATATGCCCATGTGATTATTTTACTTGTTGTTCTCTTTTTAAAAGTGAATAAAGCCATGATATCCTTGTGGCCCATGTGATTATTTTGCTTGTTGTCTTCCTTTTAAAAGTGAATAAAGTTATGATATCCTTGTGGATTCCTTTACGTTAATGTTGTCTTCATAGTTAATATTTTTATAGTTTTTCTTGTTTTCCTTATAGTTAGCTATGGATATGAATATTGTTAAGTTTGTTTTAATTATGAACATTCGTGCTTTAAGTTGAATGTGATCTTTTGAAATAAACCGAGGCATGCCATTTAGCAAATTTCATGGCCCTTGCAAAGTGCAAACGCGGAGTTGCTTTAGGCGCATATTTAATAAAATTATTTTCCTATATTCGGGTGCGCATTTATGTGACCCAAATCAAATCTCAACGACGTTAAAATATGTTAAAAACTATGGGTACATTTATGTGCCGTGGTTCGAGACGTGCTTTAACAACGTTGTAATTCTCTTTTAAAATAATAATAATAAAAGCGGCTAAAAGTTAAAATTTGCACAAAGGTTCAAAATGTATTAAAATCAGATAAATAAGTCGAATATGACAGTTGAGCGACCGTGCTAGAACCACGGAACCAGGGAATGCCTAATACCTTCTCCCGGATTAACAGAATTCCTTACTCGGGTTCTGGTTCGCGGACTGTTAAACAGAGTCATTCTTTTCCTCGATTCAGGATTCTAAACCGGTGACTTGGGACACCATAAATCTCCCAAGTGGCAACTCTGAATCTTAATAATAAATCCCGTTTCGATTGTCCTTTAATTGGAAAAACTCCCTTTTACGCCCCTTTGCGGGCACAGCGGAAAAAGGAGGTATGACAGCTCTGGCGACTCTGCTGGGGACGGTAACCCAGAATCTCTGGTTCAGGATTCAAAATTCAAGCTTAGATAAATTGTTATATTTGGCTTTATCTGATTTTGTTACATGTTTGGGCCTAATGTGCTAAATGATGCTTTTACCGCTTTGATATTATCTGAACTGTATATAAACTGTGTCGAACCCTTCTCTTCTTGCCTCCGGGGATGTGCTTACTGGTTGAGACTCCCTATTCTGTTAGTATCATACCTTGAAATAAGAAAGAGGCCGGACAAGTTACTAAGCGGGATGGCCTTTTGGTTCCCAGTACGTAGCCCCCTCCTCGACTCGAGTTGTCCGCTCGGGTACACAGTCTAGAACAAATACCCAGGTTATAAACCTAGAATAACTCAGTTTCATGCCGGATCCCTAGTAGGAACGTTTGTTGCATCACGTGCATTTGACTTTGGAGGCTCAACACAGGGGTTGGGTCTGTCTAGGACAGGTGTACCAAAAAATGACAAAAGACCATCCTGATGCATCTTATTTGCTACTTGTGCATTTGTTTGCTTCAGACTTGCATGCTAACCGACTTTTGAATATTTTGAGGAAAGAAAGATAGAGGTACGAGGGTTAAAGAGAGTTAATCGCCTGTTTTGAAAAAAAAAACAATGTCTAAATAGTGTCGATACTCTGACGAATTTTTGAGAAAATGAAAAGAAAAGGAAAAAGAGAAAAATAGTTTTATTTGCCAATAAAAAGGAGTTTCGTCTTCAAAAGAAGTTAGTTTTATTGGCCCGAACTACGCCAGTTTGATTCTCACAGGGTGTGAGATACGTAGGCAATCTCCATCAGGTCCAACCTCCCCTTTTGCAAAAATAGCCAAAAACTGTCAAATTTTAATTGTCAACATAAATAAGTCGGGTGATGTCATTTTTTGCAAGAATAGCCGAATGTTCCCCAAAGGGACGCCGGAATGCTGACTTTGCATAAACGGCCACTTTTGATTATCCTTTAGAGTTTTGATCGGTTGAACCTCATAGCCTTAAAATCTTCATTCCCGAAGTGCTGAAAGGCCGTGTTCGGAACCGAATCTTTCTTTTAATCTGTGAAAAATTAAAAAAAATAGCCAATTGGTTGAGTCAAATAAATTTTATTTTTGCTTAATCACCTTAATAAATGTGCAGGATGAGCACGATGCAAAAGGAACCTTTTTTTTCAATAAGGATTTATGTCCACCAGATCGTGGAAGATTTGAAGAATCTGCAAAGGGGCCTTGCACCAAAGCCCGCGGCGAGGCCGAACGATGCCCCGCGAGCGCCAAAATTCAAAACTCTGAAACATTCGTAGTTTGAGTCTGTATTTTTCTTTTTCTTAGAGTCGGTTGTCTGTTAGAGTCTGTCTTTATTTCGCATCAGAGTATGTCAATAGTTATTGAGTTCTTACTTGGTTTGGTTTCGAGTCTGTTATTTTCCTTTCCAAAAAGCGTCTGGTTTGTAATAGAATGTTTATTAATGAAAAATCGAAAATTTCCAAAATTTATCTCTTTGTGCTTTTCGCACTTATGTGGCCGAACTACGCCCGGTCCGATTCATGCGGGGACATGATACGTAGGCAATACACATAAGATTCGACCGCCATCAAAAAGAAAAAAAAATATAAATATATATATATATAAGAGAAAAAAAAATGAGAAAACAAAGAAAAATAAAGGAAGGCGTTCAAAAGGAGCACAATTATAAGAAGCCGGAATGACGTACGTAACTGAAGCAAATGCATGATAGAAAGGGTTAACTGCCTAGTTGCATTGCATCCTCAATGTGTATTTTCCTATCTGTTAAAAACCCTAACGCTAACATGTTGTCTCATTTTGTTCTTTTTCAATCTTTAGAAAGGTGGTTGGTTGTGGTTCTAAAAGTAACGCTTCCCTGCAACACAAAGGCAAAAGACAATGGCAGAGAATAACAGAACTAAGTGGGTTGGTACTGATGACCGAAAACGGCTGGTTGAACAGGACTACGGGTTGGTAGAAGAGGTAAAAATATTGAGACAACACATGGTGGACATGTATCAGGCCTGGATGCCTGGAAAGGCACCACCCCCTCCACCACCTAGATTCCTAGATGCCGCCCTTACCCAAGCCCTGACCACAATGCCAGATGATCCTCCATACCCTCCAGATCTATCCTTTTATCTCCAAGCTCATGATGCCTAATATTACCCCTCAAAGGTTGCCCACAAAGTTCCCAACTCATGCAAACAGAGCCTTCGGGATAAGTTGCACGTTGAAAATGAAAGGTTCACAGGAAGATAAGGGAGAGATGGGATACCCAGGAAGCTGAAAGGCATAGAACAATCCTTGAAAAACAAACAAGGAAGGGAAGACCAAAGTAGCATGACTTACCAAGAACTGTCTGTGTCCCCTAACGTTCGCCTGCCTGTGGGGTTCAAGGTGCCAAAATTTAACTTGTATGATGGGTGTGGAGATCCGGTAGACCACCTGAAGGTCTATTGTAGTGAAATGAGAAGCGTTAGGGAGAAAGATGACCTGCTGATGGTATATTTTAGTAAGAGCCTGACTGGGGCAGCTTTGTACTGGTATATTCGTCAAGATGTTGGTAAGTGGCCTACATTGGGTGACATGGCTCAAAATTTTGTTCGATAGTTTCAGTACAGATCAGGCGTTACCCCAGATCGTTATCTAAAATGGAAAAGAAGCCGGAGGAAAGCTTTAGGGAGTTTGGGCTCAGATGGAGGGAGCAAGCTGCTCGAGTCAATACCCCTATTGGTGAAGAAGAAATAGTTGAGCTTTTCCTACAAGCACAGGGGCCCACCTACTTCAGTCATTTGATCCCAGCCTTGGGAAAACCCTTCAAAGATTTGTTAAAAATGGGGGAACTGGTAGAAGAGGGAATCAAGTCAGGCAAAATCATGAGTTGTTCGAAAGACATTCAGAACACCCCAGTAAGTTTGAGTGAAAGGAAGAGAAACAGAAAAGATGATCCGATGGGCTTTCCCGATCAACACTTCCAGCCTCGACATCGTCCCCGTGGATATCCATGTGCACCAGATGATCCTCCCCAATGCCACTTCTATCCACAGAACTCCCAAAATCTTGCATCACTTTTCCCAGTACCCAGCTCCACAAAATGCCTATCCACCCTCACGAGCCTTCCGAAAACCTTCTAGATCAGGTTTTCGGCCCAGTCAAGCATTCAAGAATGAGAGGTTGCTGAAAAAAGAAAAGGCTTTCACCCCTATGGGAGAATCATATGCCAGTTTGTTCCAAAAGTTGAAGCAATTGGACATGTTGAAGCCGATTCATATAAAAATGCCAAACCCTCTGTCAAAGAAGTTTGATTTTTCTCAGAGGTGCGCATATTGCTCAGATGCCCCGGGGCATGACATAGAGAAGTGTTGGAATCTCAAGAAAGCAATTCAGAAGCTTATTGATGCAGGTGACATTGTCGTGCAAAATCCAGATGCAACAGACACTAGCCAAAGTCCATCACCTATTCGTAATGAGATGCATACGGTGAGTATGACTTGTTTTGAAAGGGAATATGAGAATTCTTCTGAGATCCTCGAAGGTCCGCACGCTACAAAGTTTTCAGTGCTATCAGAGGTTGATCTTAAGAACGAGCCAGCAAAGGGAACCCAAAAGCAATTTGTTAAGAACAATGAGGTGGAAGTTTGTGAAGGTCCTAGTAATATTGATGCAGAATGCAGTGGCTAAGATGTCGAGCTTGGCAATTGGAAAGACGCTCCTTTCTTGGTTATTCAGGGAGGAGTTTTGGTGGTTTATTTTGTTGTCATTTCTGTTGTCCGAGTTATTTCAAGGGTGTAATCCAAATATTGTCTCGTGGATCAAACCCTTCTATCCTTTTATTTTTCCTAGTTTGTTTAGTCATAGTAACCCGTCTAATGTTGTCTAGGTTTGTTCTAGGTTTGTAACCCCAGTTTAGTTCGTTTTTTTTGTCGTCCAAACCCCTTCACCATCTATTTAATGCAATTTTCTGTTTCTCGTAATTTCCAGTCATTTTCGTTTAGTTCTCTTTTCTTTTATAGTTCTTTTCCTGATTGATTTTGGTGACATGACATGCACGCATAATCTTAGGCCTGGTCTTAGAAGTCGGTTTAGTCATGAAACAATGAAACAATTTTGGAAATAATAGAGGCATTGGAGGGAGGTAAGTAAAGGCATTTTGAGATCCCTTCAAGACCGAATTATGTGAAACTGGGGTAGACAAAACATAAAGAAACCCTATCGAAATGTATCATGTCGCATCGGTTTAAAGCTAAAGGCAAGTCTGCCCAAATTGGCAGGGGCCATTCGTGGTAATGAGAGTGAGGGTGTTGTCCTATGGTGCTCTGTAGTTGACAGATATATAATGTGCATGTGTGGACATGGTTATCAAGTCCGGTACAATCAAAAGATGTTACGAATGTTTTTCTTGATTTGTTTAATTGTGTTGTTTGTACTTGGCATGTTTTGAAGATTGGAATGACGAAGGCATTTTGTTCTGCTATCTAAACACTTTATCCTTCGTTACCCCTTTTGAGCCTTATTTATTTTTCTTTCATACCCCTCTTTTGGAATCAGTAGCAACGATCAGAAACGCGAGCGTGAAAGATAAGTAAAGGAAAAAGAGAAAAGAAGAAGAATGAAAAGGAGAAAAAAAAAGAAGAGAAGAAAAGGAAAAATTAAAAAAAAGAGAAGTGAAAACAACAAAACAACGAAAAGTGAAAAAGAAGAAGGAAAAGAAAAGAAAAAAAACACAACAACAAGGTAATTTCTATGGCATGAACTACGTTCGACCTGATTCCTTTTAAGGATACGTAGGTAGTCTCACGGTTCTGTCCTATTAAAATAAAAATCCAAAGTCCCCAAGCAAAGAAACTGGGGCAGAAGTTGCATTTGTGTTAGGAAATCTGATTCCAAAAGTTGTAATTTTGAACCCATGTGAATTGTTTTGAGCCTTTTGATTCCCTTTCTTTCTAAAACCATATTCAAAAGCCCACGTTACGGTCCAAAGAAAGACCTTCCGATCACTCTTCGAGAGATGCCAAGCCGAGCAAGTAGAGGTGAATCATATAAGGGGAAACACTCCGATCCAAACAAGGGAAAGGAAAAATGAGAGTCTTATTGGTGAAAACCCTCGCGAGCACCGTAAGGCGACGGTAAGTTGAGAGAAAGAACAAAATGAGAGAGGCTTGATGGTGAAAATCCTTCGAGCACTACAAGTCGAATAAGGATTGTGACTGGATAATCGGAGCATCGAAGCCCAGTTTCACGGTTTAAAGGTACAACAAGAGTCGAACATCAGGCTTACTTGACAGAATAGGCCACATGTGCATGTCATAGTCATTAGAGTTGGTATCCACGTTTGATAAGATTTTACTCTGTAGATTTCTTGTTAGGAATCATCTTTTTCCTTGTCCTTTACTCTGTTCCTTTTTGTCTTGTTTATTTCCTCTTCCTAAGTCTGTTTGGTCAAAATAAGTTTCAAAATTTTCCACCAACTTTCCAATTCTACAAAACGGGATCTGGCCAGCACATCAAAGTGGCATAAGTTAGGAAAGAACAACGAGCGCACTGAGTTGGTAATAATCAACATGCTTTGGGGTCCATAAGAAATGCAAAAGTTTGGTATATATCAATTTATGAAGAGAGCAACAGATAGAGGGAATTGGGTCTGAACTGAGAAAGGGTATTTTCTGAGATAAGGATGATAGAGAAAGTAGTTGGTCCATAAGCAAGCAAGGTCCTCGAGTGGAAATCAGTCATCATGGGAAGGGACGGAGCAATTGCCCTCAAAATCAAGGCCACAAACCAGCCATCACTTTCAAAACTGACAAAATTTTCTTTGCTTAAAACAGGAACGAAGCAGTGCAAGGAAAGTGATTCAAAAAGAAAAAAAAGAAGAAAAAAGAAAAAAAGAAGTGAAAAATATAACAACAAGGAGATTCAGGTGGGAACTACGTTTGACCTGATTCCTCAAAGAAGGATACGTAGGCGCCTCACGGCTCGGTCATAGTGTAACAAAAAAATAAAAATCCCCAAGCAAGAAAAACTGGGGCAGAAGTTTGTGTTTGTAATTTTGGAAAGAAAGTTTGATTCTAAGAGTTGTACTGTTTTACCCATCAAAATTATTTTGAACTCTTGATACCCCTTTTCTTTAGCCATACACAAAAACCCATATTGATGTCCAAAAAAGACCTCCCGATCAGTATCCGAGAAGTGCCAAGTCATGCAGACGGAAGTCGGGGATAACACCCCGATCCCCAGCAGAGAAGAGGATCATGAACTGGAAATGAATTGATAGCCGAAAAGAATCCCCAGCAGAGTGAGTCATATCGGCAACACTCCAATCCCCAGCTGAAAAATAAAATAAAATGAGAGAGTCTTATCAGTGAAAACCTTTACAGGCACCATAAGGTGACGAAAGATGAGAGAAATAAAACGAGAGAGTCTTATCGGTAAAAATCTTCACATGCACCATAAGACGACGGGAGTTGAGAGAAACGAGAGAGTCTTATTAGTGAAAATCCCTCGAAGGGCACTGTGAGGCGACAAGACAAGATTGGCGGAAAGGATCCGCATTTGGCAAAGAGTTGAGTGCTTGTTTATCCCCAGCAAGATGACGTCGTCCGAAAGATTGACTGATATAAATAGACTAGGTTGGTTAATCTGGAATGCAAGACATGATCGTTGGGTTCGGTTATATCATTCAGATAAGTTCTTTTCTTTCCTTTTCCCCAGCATTTGTTCAGAAAAATTTCTTCTTTTTATCTTTTGAAATCATCACTTTTTCATTTCTTGGTCTAAAGACTTTACCCCCCAGCAGGGAAAGGAAATGTTATTGACAGCGGAAAGACATGGCCACAAAGAAGATTATCAAACTGGGGCAGAAAATTTTCTCTCGTTGCGAAAATTTTCTTGAAATCAGATACTCACTTGGGGAAGATGGAAGATAACATAAGTTTTGAAGGAAGTGGAATCCCCCGCAGTTTACGGGAGAAAGAATACAAGTTTTAAAGAAAGCAATCTTGGAAGAAGCAAGATAACCCAAGTTTTAAGGGTAGTGGTCTTTGAATCAGTATCATCCCCACCATTGTTAAAGGGAGGAATGTAACTAGTCTTAAAGAAGGAAGATAATTCCCCAGCAGTGTTATCCCCGGCAGGTTTCAGAGAAATGAAAACACCAGCTTGAGGAAAGTAGTTCCAAGTGGAAGGAAGGCACCATCTTTAAAGGAAGTAGTCTTTGAAGTAGGAAAATGAAATATTTTTGAATAAAACACCGGTGTTATCCCCAGCAGTTTTCGGAGGAATAAGACACCAGTTTTGAGGGAAGCAGTTGAAAGAAGATGATTCACGGTAGAAGGAAAATGGTTCGGGAGGCAGGAAGGAACAACATCAATAAAACGCATTTTTAGAAGTAGTTGAAGTCAGGAGCCCGCCTGGAGAATGGAGGTGTTATATTTTAAGAAATAGTTGAAGTCAGGAGCCCGCCTGGAGAATGCAGGTGTTATATTTTTAAGAAGTAGTTGAAGTCAGGAGCCCGCTTGGAGAATGGAGGTGTTATATTTTTAAGAAGAAGTTGAAGTCAGGAGCCCGCCTGGAGAATGAAGGTGACGCATTATTTAAGAAGTAGTTGAAGTCAGGAGCCCGCCTGGAGAATAGAGGTGTTATATTTTTAAGAAGTAGTTGAAGTCAGGAGCCCGCCTAGAGAATGGAGGTGTTGTATTTTTAAGAAGTTATTGAAGTCGGGAGCCCGCCTGGAGAATGGAGGTGTTATATTTTAAGAAGTTGATGAAGCCAGGAGCCCGCTTGGAGAATGGAGGTGTTATATATTTAAGAAATAGTTGAAGTCAGGAGCCCGCCTGGAGAATGGAGGTGTTGTATTTTTAAGAAATGGTTGAAGTCAGGAGCCCGCCTGGAGAATGGAGGTGTTATATTTGTAAGAAGTAGTTGAAGTCAGGAGCCCGCCTGGAGAATGGATGTGTTATATTTTTAATAAATAGTTGAAGTCAGGAGCCCGCCTGGAGAATGGAGGTGTTATATTTTGAAAATTAGTAGAAGTCAGGAGACCGCCTGGAGAATGGAGGTTTTATAAAGAAGTAGTTGAAGTCAGGAGCCCGCCTGGAGAATGGAGGTGTTATATTTTTAAGAAGTTGTTGAGGTCAGGAGACCGCCTGGAGAATGGAGGTGTTATATTTTTAAGAAGTAGTTGAAGTCAGGAGCCCGCCTGGAGAATGGAGGTGTTGTATTTTTAAGAAGTTGTTGAGGTCAGGAGCCCGCCTGGAGAATGGAGGTGTTATATTTTTAAGAAGTAGTTGAAGTCAGGAGCCCGCCTGGAGAATGGAGGTGTTGTATTTTTAAGAAGTCGAGGTCAAGAAACCGCCTGGAGAATGAAGGTGTTACATTTTTAGAAGTTGTTGAGGTCAGGAGCCCGCCTGGAGAATGGAGGCTGAATTATTTTTAAGTTGTTGTTGGAGTCAGGAGCCCGCCTGGAGAATGGAGGCTGATTTATTTTTCAAAGTTGCTGATGAAGTCAGGAGCCCGCCTGGAGAATGGAGGTTGTTAAATTTTAAGTTGAAGGAGTCAAGAGCCCGCCTGTTAGAACGGAGATTGTTAAATTTTAAGTTAATTGAAGTCAGGAGCCCGCCTGGAGAATGGAGGTACGTTATTTTTAAGATGCAGACGAAGATGAAGTCGGGAGCCCGCCCGTAACTGAGGAATACATTTTAGGTCTTGAAGTCGGGAGCCCGCCTGTATAACAGAGGAATACATTTCAGTCTTTACATTTCAAGTCTTGAAGTCAGTAAAGCGGAGAGTTACAACAAAATATCCCCAGCATAAATTTAAGTTCAATAATCATAAGGAAGGCAAAAATGGTCAAAAAGCAATTCGAGTTTCATGGGAAAATAGTTCGAGTTTCAAAGGAAGTTAGTCCAAGTTTCAATAGAAGTTGGTCACAATAAAGAAAAAAAAGAAGAAGAGGAAGGCAAGAAGTCAATCCAAAATGCTGAAGTTGATGAAAGATGGGGTTGCCCAAGACAGGGTTGAGGTCACAAGAACTGCAAGCATGGTCCTGATCTAGAAAGTTGAGGAAGAACGAGCTGGCACCTGCAGCTACCAAGCGTCAAGGTTCAAATATAAAGTCTGCATGAAGAACCATTTAAGACTCAAGATCAAGCTTCAGAAGACTTATAGATAGGAATCCTTGTAACTAGTAGCTGATATGGTTTAGTTAGTCTTTTTCATATTTTGATTTTTGATGTAATAGTAGGACCACGGACCGGATCCTCGGCGGAACAGAACCTCGACTGGCTCTTCACTTCAGTATACTCAATCATCTCACTCACCTCTGAACTACACGTGGCCTGATTCCTTTATAGACAAGGATATGTAGGCAGCTCAGATACCAGGGCTTGGTCACATTCTCTTCCTTTCCTTTAGTTTCAATCTCTTCAAATAAGGGTCGGGTCAAAATACCTGTCTAGTCGTTCTTTGTCTGAAAGCTCTTCGTGTTTTCAGTCAAAGAGGGGCAGCTGTAGACGTGTGATTTTTGACCCTCCCCAAGATTTTTTATATTTTAGCATGTAAATATTTAATTTAGCCTTAATATAGCCATTTCAACTATTTTGACTTCTTTTACTTTATTTCGTCACAAAATGAAAAATTACAAAAAAAGATATATAATTTTTAGTTTACGTATTTCTCATAAATTTTAAAAATACAAAAATAGTACCTTACTTTTTTTAGCTTTATATAATTATGAAAATAACAAAAAAATAGTTTCATTAATGTTTTGTCGTCATTTTAATCTTGAAAAATACTCAAAAAATAGTTTTGTTTTAATTGTGAGTCTCATTTTAGTAGTTATTTTGCTTACGTAGGATTAATTAAATAAGATCGTATTTTATTCTCGGTTGCGGGGAAAGAATAACATTTGGGTTCAAACGACCCATTTTTAGGACCAAAATTCGGACCTAGCCCATAACAACCCAAGCCCAATACCCATACCCAAGCCCACTACCCTAAAACCCTAAACTAACCTAGACCTATAAATACACTACTTACTCCTTCAGCCGAGAGGAGAGGGGAGACCACATACACGTCTGTTCTCTTCTTCTTCATGAAGAAAGAACTTAACAAAATAAAAAACCCTAAACCAGTCGTACCCCCAACGCCTGAACCACCAGCAAACGACCCATAGTCAGCCCCCGTCCCCATCGTCCCTCACGTCCAGCAGCAACCAAGCGACGAACAGCAGACCCGGCGGCAAGCAGCGCTACTGCTGCTGCTGCTTCACCTGTCCGTGAACGACCCTCTCTCACGCTGCTGCTTCACCCCTTGTCCCAAACGACCACCAGCTTCTGCTCCTTAACGCAGCTGCGGCTTCATCTTCTTCGACCAGCCTACATAACACCAAAACGACCCTCCTGAGGTTTCTTCTTCTTCTTCGAACCAACAGCAACCAGACGGACACGAACCAGGTCCGTTTTCATGTCCCTTACGTCCTCCCTTTCTGCAACTCATTTTCTGGGTGGTCGTGAGACCCATTTCTGCTGCAAAAGTTCCATTAGTTTGAGTCCATGTTGGAACTCGCTCGTGAAGATCGGCTCGGAGCCGGTTGTTGAAGTCTCGAGGTCGTTTCCGTCGAGGTTTCCATTTTGGTCCAGTGATTACTGTCGTTTTTGTGTGTGAAGATTCAATGTAAGACCCACTTTCTTTATTTTGGATTTGTTCTGCTTACATGTTTTTGTCTATGTATTTTGCTTCTTCAGTAACTTGTGTGAAGATTAATATTTTCTTTGATTATTTGTTTTGATTTAGACACTAATCCATTAAGAGTGTGAATCCAGCTCATTTTCCGTTTCTCCTGTATAGCCCATTTTGAAGAAAGAGAAAGACCATCCAACAAAAATGGAAATAGGTATCATAATGTAGTAACTGTGTTTGATTATACGTTTAAATTGATTTCAACTGATTTTCATACCCTTTTATTAAGTTTATTTCAAATGGATCTCTGTTCTATTTAATCACAGAAGAAACGAAAATGAGAAAAGTTTTACTGTTCGGTCATGGTTGTTGCGCCAGTTATATGCCCATGTGATTATTTTACTTGTTGTTCTCTATTTAAAAGTGAATAAAGTCATGGTATCCCTGTAGCCCATGTGATTATTTTGCTTGTTGTCTTCTTTTTAAAAGTGAATAAAGTTATGATATCCTTGTGGATTCCTTTACGTTAATGTTGTCTTCATAGTTTATATTTTTTTAGTTTTTCTTGTTTTCCGTATAGTTAGCCTATGGATATGAATATCATTAAGTTTGTTTTAATTATGAACATTCGTGCTTTAAGTTGAATGTGATCTTTTGAAATAAACCGAGGCGTGCCATTTAGCAAATTTCATGACCCTCGCAAAGTGCAAAAGCGTAGTTGCTTTAGGCGCATATTTAATAAAATTACTTTCCTAAATTCGGGTGCGCATTTATGTGACCCAAATCAAATCTCAACGACGTTAAAATATGTTAAAAACTACGGGTGCATTTATGTGACGTGGTTCGAGATGTGCTTTAACGACGTTGTAATTCTCTTTTAAAATAATAATAATAATAAAAGCGACTAAAAGTTAAAATTTGCACAAAGGTTCAAAATGTATTAAAATCAGATAAATAAGTCGAATATGACAGTTGAGCGACCGTGCTAGAACCACGGAACCCGGGAATGCCTAATACCTTCTCCCGGGTTAACAGAATTCCTTACTGGGGTTCTGGTTCACGGACTGTTAAACAGAGTCATTATTTTCCTCGATTCGGGATTCTAAACTGGTGACTTGGGACACCATAAATCTCCCAAGTGGCGACTCTGAATCTTAATAATAAATTCCATTTTGACTGTCCTTTAATTGGAAAAACTCCCTTTTACGCCCCTTTGTGGGCGCAGCGGAAAAAGGAGGTATGACAAGCATGACGAGCCAAGTCGATGAATCTGGTCTCATACTGAGTAACAATCATAGAACCCTGCTGGAGACGCTCAAACTACCTCTGATAGGCCTCTCTCTGAGTGATGGGGAGAAACTTCTCCAGATATAGCTGAGTAAATTTCTCCCAAGTCAAAGCTGGTGATCCGGATAGTCTAGCCAAATAGTAATCTCTCTACCAAGTCTTGGCGGATCCCGATAAGCGAAAAGTAGCAAAATCGACCCCATTGGTCTCCACTATCCCCATGTTCCTAAGAACCTCATGACAACTGTCTAGATAATCCTGGGATCCTCAGAAGATGCACCGCTGAAAGTAGTAGTGAAGAGCTTGGTGAACCTGTCCAATCACCACAAAGCATCGGCAGACATAACTGCTCCATCACCGGTCTAGGCTACCACACTCGGCTGAACTACTCCAACTGGCTAAGCTGCTGGAGTCTAAAACTGGGGAGCCATCTTCTCCGGAGTGCGAGTAGCAGGAGTTTGGGCTCCTCCTCCAGCCTGAGAGAAGGCTGGTGCTACAGGAATCAAGTCTTCCCGGGTGACACTCTACATAAGGCCCACTAGACCGACCAGAGCATCCTGGAGTACTGGGTAGCAATAAACCCCACTGGGACCTGAGCTGCGCCCACCGAAACTATCTGGGCCGGAACCTCATCATCAAAGTCAAACTAAGGCTCTGTCGCTGGTGCTGTTGCTCTAGGCTGAGCTCTGCCCCTACCTCGGCCTCTAGCAAGGCCTCAGCCTCACCCTCTGCCCCTCGTGGGAGCTATTGCGGGGGCTCGGGATGCTGATCGGTGGATGAGGAAGGTGTGTTCTCGCCATCTGCGAAAGAACAGATTAAAAATTCAATTAGCATTGAGAAACCCTACTGTCCAAAAGCTACCGCACCGGGATATGCACATAGTGCAGAGTGTAGTATCAGCATAACCGACCCCATGTGCTGGTAAGTGCCTGGCCTAGCCCCGACAAAGTAGTGATGAGGCTAGGACTAGACTACCAAATAAACCTGTGCAGTTATATAATAAACAACGGAAAATAAAACAGGAATAAACAAGTAAAGATGTGAGGGGCTACATGATGCGGGGGAATATCAATACCAACAGTAAAATTAAGAGAAAGGCATATGGACAATTTAGAATTTACAGCAAAACAATAAGGAACTCGAAACCAATCTAAGAACACTTTATTCTTTATTGTTGCGGCGTGCAACCCTATCCAAAACACAATAACACTGTTGCGGCATGCAACCCGTTCCATATAATTTATCACTATTGCGGCGTGAAACCCGATCCAATAATATTATTGTTGCAGCGTGCAATCCGACCCAATTATATCATTGTTGCAGCGTGCAACCCGATCCAATTATATCATTGTTGCAGCATGCAACCCGATCCAATTATATCATTGTTGTAGAGTGCAACTCGATCCACATATACAGTTCAATACCAAATCATAGCTAGAGTCCCAGCAAGGGATCAACAAAGAAATGACACTATACCGGCAAGGGAATCGACAGTATAAGTAAATACATTCCAGCAAGGTAAAATCAGCTATAACCAAATTCGTTCCAACATCTAACTACCTCAACTAACACCAACGCTCAATCATAAGTAATTTCTACGAGAATAATCATAATCCTTGCTCAACACAGAGAATCAACAACTTAGGCATTCGTACTAATTATTAAGAACACACAAATTTCAATTTAAGACTCACGGTCATGCTTGACACCAATGTATAGATACTCGTCACCATGCCTATATGTCGTACTCAACAAGTAACATGTAGCAAATAGGAGACAACTCCTAATCCCTCAAGCTAAGGTTAGACCAAACACTTACCTCGAACTTTCACGGCCAACTCAAGCCTCAAACACCGCTTTTCCTTTTGAATTTGGCTCCAAATCAATTGTATCTAGATATAATTGATTTAATAACATCAATAAACGCTAAACAATCCAATTCCAATGCTTAATTATAGACTTCCTATCATTCTTCCCAAAAAGCCAAATATCGACCCCGAACCCGCTTGTCAAAGCACGAGGTTCGGACCAAAACCCGATCACCCATTCACCCATGAGCCCGAATATATAATTAGTTCCAAAATTCGACCCCAAAACGAGGTCTAAATTTCAATTATACATGAAACCCTAACTATACCCAAATCTCTAATTTCTACCCTTAGGAACATGATTTAAGCCTAGAAATCTAATGGGTGTTAATGGAAATTGAAGAAAATGAGTGAAAGATTATATATCTATAGATTTGTGGTGAAATTCTCTTTCAAAAATCGCCCAATTTGGAGTTTGGAAGAAGAAGCTATGAAATTTTGGTTAAGTCCCGTTTTGGCTTCTGTTTTAAAATCACTGGACAGGCCTTCATCGCGTTCGCGATAGGCCTGTCGCGTTCGCAATGGGTCAGGCTTAGGTGACCTACGCGTTCGCATTCATCGGCTCGCGCTCACGGAGCTTCAGCTCCTAGAGCCTTCGCATTCGCGGGCCAGTGGCCGCATTCGCGTAGCACAAGATTCCCTTTCCCCCTGCCCAGGCCATTAGCCTACGCGTTCGCGAGTGCCTGGACGCGTTCGCGAAGGTTACCCCCCCCCCCCCCCACAGCCTCGCGTTCGCGTCCCAAGCCCCTCGTTCGCGAAAAACAAATCGACACTTGAGGAATTTGCCTTACGCGTTCGCGAGTGGGACCACGCGAACGCGTAGCACAAAACCTCTGTGCACTGATAGCAACAAAAACCTGCAACTTTTATGAGTTCAAAAACTTTCCGAGACCCATCTAAAACTCACCCAAGACCTCAAAAATATTATATGAACTTATCGGCGCGATCAAATCGCCAAAATAACCTCTTAAACAACGAATTTAGCATAGAAATCTAAGAAAAATCTCAAAACTTTCAAAGTAGGAATTTTCACAACTACGGGTCCGAATCACCTCAAACGACTTCCATTTTTTACCAAATTTCACATACTCTTCTTATTTCACATATAAAACCTATAGCGGGATCCGGAACCAGAATACGGGCCCGATACCATCAAATTCTAATTTCATTCCATTTCCAAAACTAATAAAAATTTTCAGAAAATAATTTTCTTTAAAAATTTATTTCTCAGGCTTGGGACCTCGAAATTCAATTTCGGGCATACGCCCAAGTCCCATATTTTTCCACAGACCCTCTGGGAATATCGAATCATGGATCCGGGTCTGTTTACCCAAAATGTTGACCGAAGTCAACTTAAATTCATTTTAAAGTCAAAATTCATCATTTTCACAGATTTTCACAAAATGGCTATCCGGCTACGCGCTCGAACTGCGCACGCAAATCGAGGTGATGCCGAAAAAGGTCTTTAAGGCCTCGGAATGCAGAATTTATTTTAAAAAGGTCATCACAATCAGCCCCTGTTGAGAATTCTTTCTAGAAATTGCTGAATTTGAATTTGAATTTGTAATTTTTCTTACTGTTTGCTTAAAAAAGAATTTTTTCCCACCTTGCATCTTTTGCGCAAACACTAAGCATGTTAATATTTTGTCTGGTTTTCAACATGCATGAAAATCAAATATGGAAAAAGTTTGTACTATTAGTCGAGGCTCAAAATGTGAGTTGTAAACTTTTTTTACTTTAATTCACCCAAGATTGTTACAATCTGTAATGATAAATTTGAATATCACTCTCAAATCAGTTTCTAACAACGATCTTCTTAATACCCATTAAAAGAAGTTTCAAATTATATATAAATTTTGTGGTGTATTCGTTTGTAGTGAGTAGGGCCTCTTTCTCGTTGATCAGTTCGTCTTCGCTCTATTGAAAAGTCGGAATTCCTACGGTGATTTTGTCGACATGAAATGCATGATACATATATATATATATATATATATATATATATATATATATATATATATATATATATATATATATACTGGTTGGGGAGTACCCCACTTGTACTTCCCTGTAATTGTTCTTTTTAATTTGTCATTCATTTTGTTTAGTGGTAAAATTAGTAAGAATATGTTTGTTTCTGCCGGTTTATTAAATCCAACCATGAATTCCAAACACAATTTTTTTTCACACGTTTATATAGCTACAAACTGATTTAATGAAAACACTATAATAGATTTCAGCAAAGGCAAGATTACGAGAAACACGATAACACTAGAATTTGAAGATAATTAGGTAACTTATAAGATAAATTTCTCCTCTAGAAAGAGAGAGCTACAACAATTTTATCTTAAGAATATTTTTCACTGTACATACGGAATCTCACTCGATGTTTCTAGGGCCAAAACTTTTCTGTAGCTTTTCGTGCTGCAAAAGAAAAAAACAGATAAAGTTAATAATCTACGTAGCATTTTAAAATTGAAAATTGATGATATAAAAGCTGACCTTTGTTTTCAATTGGGCAATCTCCTTGAGCAGCTTCTCAACGAGTTTCTTTTGTTCGTCATTTTCGAGTTTGAGTGCTTCATTTTCTTTTTTCATTTTGCTAAAAGAATTGAAAGCACCATATAAATCTCTTGAAGACTGTAAAATAAATAATGAGAAAGAATAAAAAAAGAAGAATGAAATGGAAAAAGGACTCACTTGATAAGTTCTTGTTTAGAACTAGAACTCGGTTGCCCTGAATCCATTGGTAAGAAATTAGAGCAAATTATGAATAAAGAAGGTTTTCTTTTTCTTTTGTTTGATATATGGCCTGCCTCTTACAAAGAGGAGAAAGCCCTTTAAATAGATTGTTTTCATAATCTTCTTACCAAATCTAATATTTAAAGTTCATATTATCATAATAGGAAATTAGGGAATCTGAAAATTTAGCATATCTTGAGAAAATAGTAAGAAATTAATTTTATTGCTTAATTAAACGTAAACTAAGAAGGCATAGATCGGGACTCTAGATCATGAAATATTGTTACTTAAAAACAAATGTGAAATATGACGACTACTTTCCAAATGGAGACAACAAAATATTGTGACGGTCAAATGTGAATTTTCTTTATTGAAGTCATCACCTTCAGGCTATAGCCTTTGGTGTGGGGGTTAGGCAAGACCCCTACCATGTCTATATATAAATAAAAAGATACAAAATAGAGAGGGACATGGACCTTACATCTATAACTAATGAAAGAAAGGAAAGCCTAAATTCCTTTCATTAATACAAGCTATACAATCAGCTTACAAAAAAATTGCATTTATCTTGTCTTCTTCTCATGAAGGAAGTTGCCATCTATATAGTTGAAATAGTCCTTTGGACTCTCTTGGCAACTGTTTGAGAGAGTAATAGAAGGTGCTAGTTCCACTAGAAGATGCTAACTTAGCGAGAAAATCCGCCACTTGATTTGCTTCTCTGAAGCAATGAGAAATCTATACAGTAGCGTCTCTCATAGCATGAATATTATCCATGGTAATGTTATTTAACTTAAGGTTATTGGTTCCCCTGTTAAGAAGCATATTAGCAATCACCATGGAGTCCAGTTCAATATGAATCATGCCTAGCCCATGTTGAATGCACCATTTAGTGCCAAAGCTGGCCGCCATTGCTTCAGCCTGATTGTTGTTGCTGCTGCTGTACACAGGGAGAGAAAAAGCCATCAGGAAATCTCTTTCTCTGTCCCTGACAATACCTCCGATGCCAGCATTTCCATTTTCTCTGATGAAGCTTCCATCTGTGGTGAGTTTGATCATCCCCGCCATAGGTTTATTCCAAGTGACTTGCTTGATGTTCACTGTGTATTGAAGTCTTCAATCATATTGCAAATATTGGTCCATGTACCTGTTAAGTTATAACTAGGATAGGTGATTTGAAGGGCTGCATGAATGTGCCAGATGGTTTGAAATTCCATCTTGCTTTTGTAGAATTTTTTTGCTCGCCATATTTATATGTCGTCCAACTTTTCAAAAGTTCCCAAAAGATTACCACTGGAGCTATCTGTAATAGAAGCTTGTGTATAGAATTTTTTGGATTAATGTCCCACCGTTCCTTAATAACTCTGTTGGTTGGCTACTGGTGGTGAGTGATTACTAAAGGAGCACTAACGTATTTCCAAATGTGCCTAGTTGCTACTCCCTCCACAAAGGTGTGACGGATAGAGTCATTATTAGGCATATTGCAACAACAACATCTGGATGTTATTTGGTTGCCAAATCTAGCAAGTACTTCATCAAAGGGGATTTTACCTAAACACAATCTCCAAGTAAGAAATTAGAATTTAAAAGGAATAGAGTTATGCCAAAGCTTACTGAAGAACATATTTGTAGGTATTCGTTTGCGGATAATATGCCACACAGATTTATTTGAGTATTGGCCATCTTTAGTACTATTCCATACAGCATCATCTATAACAGTTGGTTGGCCAATGTTAATATTGCTAATGGCTTCCACCATTTGATTTGTGAGGGTGTTGCACAGCTTGTTCATGTCCCAGTCACCATTGCTAATAAATTCACTAACGTTGGTTTTATTACCAATGGAGGTAGTAATACTATTATTGCCATAAGGCAAAGGACCTGTCATTGTCCAATTGTCCTACCAAAAGTTGCAGTCACCAGAGTTAATAAGCCATATGATATTGCCTTCTGCTTTGTCTCTAGCCATAGAAAGCGTTTCCAAGCCTGTGAGTTGTCCGAGATCCATTTCTTTTTAACAGGATGACTCCTTGGGCAATATTTAGCTCTAAGAAAATCAGCCCATAATGAAAGATTTTGTTCTAAATCTCTACCATCTCTTGATAGTTAATGTGGCAGAGATATCTTCAAGACTTTTAATTCCAATGCCACCTTCCTCTTTAGGAAAGTATAAGTTTTTCCAGGAGCTCCAATGATAATTATTTTTTTCTTCAATAGTTCCCCAAAGGAACCTAGCCATATGTTTTTCAATAAGGTTCAAAGTGCCTTTGGGAGGGCTTAGAGCAGTAAGCGTGTAAGTGGGCAGAGACTATAAAACACTCTTGATAAGAACCACTCTGCTCCCATAGGTTAACATTCTACCTTGCCATCCATTAAGCCTCTTTACAATTTTGGTAACCATGTTATCAAAAAAACATATCTTTTTCCTTTCAACATATATTGGACAACCAAGATAAGTGAAAGGGAAGCTCCTATCCATAAAGCCTGTGCAATCTCTCAACCTGTTGATTCTATAAGTGCTAGCTTTAGCGCCTGTGAGAAAAAAGCTTTTTATCCTTATTGACAAGCTGACCCAATGCCTTTTCATATTTTTTGATCTCTTTCATCACCATCTTGATAGTTTTTGAATTACCACCATAGAAGATAACAATATCATCAACATAAGCTAGATGATTTATTTGAGGCCCTCTCTTATTCATAGAGAAGCTAGTGAAGTTCTCATAATGAATAAGGTTGTTCAAAGATCTAGTTAATATTTCTGCAGCAAGAATAAAGAGAGAGGAGGATAGAGGATCCCCTTGCTTGAGTCCATGAGAAGAGATAAAGAAGTCATGTCTAGTACCATTAATAATAATCGAGTACCAAATATTCGAGACCATCCTCCAAATCATATCAGACCATTCTTAACAAAACCCAAATTTATTGAGGACAGCAATAAGAAAGCCCCAAGAGAGCCCGTCATAGGCTTTATCCATATTAAGTTTCATAACAATATTTCCACCCTTGTTTGGTTTTGAGATATCATGAATGATCTCCTAAGCTAGCATCACATTTTCCGTGATTAGTCTCCCAGAGATAAAACCACTTTGGTTTTCAAAGATTATCTTGGATAGAAGAGGATTCAACCTTCTGGATAAAAGTTTAGAGATGATCTTACTAGTGTAATTACACAGACTAATAGGTCTAAGTTCTTCAAATCTTGACAGAGAACCACCTTGAGGATAAGAGCAATGCAGGCATAAGAGTAAAATTTAGTGAGATTCTTCCCTTTAAAGATATCCGTGACAAATTCAATGATGTCCTGCTTGATGATATCCTATGTAGCTTGAAAATATTTCTCATTAAAGCCATCAGGTCCAGTAGAGCTTTCAATACTCATATTGAAAACAGTGTCTTTGATTTCCTCTTTTGAAGGCATGATAATCAACCTCTCATTGTTTTCCTTTGTAATAAGGTTAGGAATGCAATTCAGGATATCATTGCTCACACTAGATTGCTGGTTGAGATTGAAGAAGCTCTTAAAGTGCTTGACATCAGCCTTAGCAATTTTATCCTCACCTTGTATCCACCTATCTCTGTCATTCTTCATTATGTGAAGTTGAAGCCTTCTTCTCTTATCTCTCAGAATACTATGAAAATAGCTAGTGTTGCAGTTACCATCCTTGAAACAATTAATCCTAGTTTTCTGTTTTATCAAGGATTCTTGCATTCCCAGCCATCTAGTATATTCAGCATAACTTCTATTTAGCTCTTCTCTTCCTTGCTCATTGTTATTTTGCATATCAATTTCTTCTAGGATTTTCACCTTATCTTCTTAGGAACTTACTTGTTCATGAATATCCCCAATGTTATCCCTTAACCATTGACTGAGATGCTTACTAAGAAGTTTCAGCTTACTTTGGAGCCTCCACATAGCATTACCTTCAATATTGGTGTTCCATATCTCCTGAACCATATCTAGAAAGCCAGGTTGAGTGATTCAGAATTTGAGGAATCTAAAGTATTTGATGTGATGTTGTTGGTCATTATGACATTTTACTATAAGGGGTTTATGATCAGAACCATTCCTTACCAAATATTTCATAGTGTAATTTTGGAAGTGTTGAGCCCATTGAACATCGATCATAATTCTTTCCAATCTCTTCCAAATTCTTTTTTTAGGTCTTCTACTATTGTACCAAGTGTATCTTGGACCAGTAAAACCAATGTCTATTAAGCCACAAGATTCCATAGTGCTAATAAAATCTAGATTTCTATATGTTCAATGAGGATTACCACCTAGTTTTTCAGCTGAATCCATGATAATGTTGAAGTCACCACCAATACACCTAGGGCCATCAATAGTGTTGTTCATGTAATGAATACTATCCCACGGATCTCTTCTTTCACTAGTAGTACATTTGGCATATATTATTGTAATGAAGGTTCCTGAATCTGCAACATTTTCTTTCATATTGAGAGTAATTTTTTGTTCAATATTTATCAACACCTCAGTGTGATCCAGGTAGTTCCAGAAGCACCAAATCTTACCATTGACATTAACCTGACAATGTTGAAATCCTAAGAATCTTTTGTATCCATTTATCTTACTCATATCAACAAAGGGTTCAAAGATTGCCACAAAAACTACCTTGTTGATGTTGATAAGAAGTTTAAGTCTGTGAATAGCCTTCTTGGATTTCACCCCTCATATATTCCAGAAGATTGTACTAATCATTGGATTGAGGGGAAGGTTTGTTGTTTGCTTCCTCTTCCTTTACCAGAAGGGGATGTGTTGTTTTTGATTTGTTTTCCTGCTTTTTTGTTTCTGTTTCTTTCTTTGGATAGAGATGATTCACTTTTGTCTATGAAATTTTCAGCAATCTCTGTGAGGTATTTTTGTTTACTTTTCTTCCTGTCAATCTTTCTGTTTTTGCTTCTTCCTCTAGAATAGGAAAATCCATCTTCATACTGATTTTGAGAAGTAACCTCATATCCATTAGTCATAGTTTTGGATTCCATAGTTGCTTCTTCTTCCACATGGTTGATTTGTCCTTGGTTGCAACATTCAGGCAGTTGGCTTTGATTTATCGTGTGATCCCAGTTAAGATCATACAAACATTTATGGCTTTTTGGTTTTTGATCTCCAAGGGTAAGCTAGTTGATTGGACATCCTCAATTGTAGCCTCTATGATTGCATTGTTCTCTTGATTGTCTCCCTTGTATTTGTTTTGGTCACTGCTTTTTTCCTCACTGCTCTTTACCTCTTTTCCTGTACTCTTTGCTCAGATTTCCCTAGTATCATGAAGTTTATTAGTAGTCATACTGGGTTCCCTCTCTGCTACACGATCTTGATTTAGGACATTCTCATGGTGATTACCTTCAGTCATTGAGGCTGCTATTTGTAGTGGAACTGATAGGATCTTGACATGATAGTGCTTCTTAGTGATCTTATCTCTGATAGCAGGTTTGAATTTGACATTGCTCTTATTTTTTGTCATTTTTTTGCTTTCTTATTCTTTTTCTTCTTCTTTTTTTGTTTCAGCATCAATGTTTTGTTGTAGTATAGGGCTGTCTGTTTTCTCTTTTACCTCTTCCTCCTCAATATTTTGAGTTTTTGTCTATAGAGTGTGTTCACCCTCTGCTGGTTTCTGATTCTTCGTAGTATGAGTCTCATTTTCTCTATCTTGTTGTTGTGGTCTTCTTTTTTACCAGTTGCTTTGTTCTTGGTTTGATGCTCCTTGCTTTTGTCTTGCACCTCCTCGGCATTAGTTGCAATCTTCTTCTCTAAAGCCCTGCATTCAATCACATTGTGTCCCAGTTTTCTACAATGTTTACAATACTTAGGTATGCCCTCGTATTCCAATTTCTGAGTGTAACCATCTGGTGGTGAATCATCATATTCTTGGCTTATGAATACACTTTCCGGCAGTGGCTTAAGGAGATTAACCTCCACCCTAATCTTGGACATACTTGGTCTAGTTCTTCCATAGGAAGCCGCATCTAGAACCAAAGGGGTTCCGACAGAGCTGAGAATTTGTTTAACATAGTTCCATGTGTGCATATGGAAAGGCAGTCCCGGCAGTAATACCCACGTTGGGGCAACAGGGAGATCTTCTTCAGGTTTAAAATTAGGGGACCATTTTTGTAGCCACATTTACCGACCATCAATTTCATTCACTCTTTTAAACCATACCATTTGACAATCTTCCTCATTGAATAGGTCGATGAAGACATTGTAATTGTCAAAAACACCAATTCTGGCGGATCCTTTCAAAGTTATCAACTCGTTAAACCTTGACCTAATTCTATCAATTTGGGGCAGGGTTTAAGAAATCGACAATTGTGTACTTACATTCTTCTGCCATTAGGCCATAGTAGTCTTTATCCTTAAACATCACTGCTGGATTCACTCGGTTGAGTGCCGGTCGCGTTACCCGAGTTTGGGGCGTAACACTTTTAATAGTTATACTTTTTAAGATAAATTCTTCTAGATGTTAGTTGACTTTACGAACAACTCACATTTAAAACATGTTTTTGAGCTTACCTACAATATTAAAAGTATCCATCTCTAAAAATAATACTCTCTCCAACGGCTAACTCAGCGACTATATTATCCAGCGCGTATCTCCACGCTCCACCAAATGTAGCCGTCGGGAGGCCTACTTCCGGCGAGTAAGGAGAAGCAAAACATCCCTCTTGAGGGAGCGAAACTACCCACTGAAGGAATTCAAAATAAAATCTCCTATGCGACATCGGTCACAGCTCCGTCCTCTTCCAATTCGAACCCAATTCGCCATGAAAGGGAACAAGTTATTGCAAAGCATACAACTCATGCCAGCATTATCAATGTACTCTTTGGTATCTTTTTGAGGCTACGTAGATATAGTGTGGGTTGTATATGGGTGCTTGGAATGTTAAACAAGTTGTGTTGTGATTGAATCACTTGTTCCACTTTGAACCATGAAAGTGTGTGTGTGTGTTTTGAGATTTATTAAATGAAGTAACTAATGGTAATGAATTTGGTATTGTCTACATGATCTCTTTATTGGTTAATTAACAAAGTTATGTATTCCATATAGATCATGGGTGAGTTTGGGTAGAAAGTGCGCTGGGAAGAGGGTGTACCACTATCGTTGATCAACGCCTCCTGCTATGGAATCACCTATATTCATTAAAGATGCAGCGCCCCCGGCCAAAGGGATATTAGTATGTATGAAATAATATTAGTATGTATAACTAAATGTCCTCTCAATAGAATGAGTAATAATGCAAGAAGAAACAATCATTATATCAATTAAAAACCTCAAGCCATATCAATTATCAAGTTGGGAACACGATGAGTCTTTTATGTAAACCTTTGTATTTAATATTTGAGGGATCTTAGCACTGGTATGTCACCATTCACAATACCGTCATGATTTTCGTACGGAGTCCGATCACGACCCAATCGGCTAGGCCATCTCATCCGAGATATCAACCACAATCACAATCACAAGTCTGATTTAAATTATAATTTCTAGCACAATCACCACCATGTATGCGGTATGGCGTCCGATCAAGACCCGATATGAAGTCAATGCATTTAAATATGCAACCCATACTTTAAACGCATTCTCATATAGTAGTAAAATATAACAAGAACATTTGAATTACATATTGAATACGGATGTCTTACGACACAAGCTTATTTGGAATAATCGATTCATAATGAGCAACTCGTGACTTACATGGATATTGTGGGTTTCAATTCTAAGAGAAGAGTTTAGACAACATACCTCACTTGAGTTTCCTTAAACTCTAAAATGTTCCAGAAATCTTAGCAACTTCAATCTATTTTAGAAATGTAACAAAGAACCAAAATTAGGAAGATGATCATGGTTCTAGCTCATTTGAGCATTTTATCAAACACTAGGTGGGCATTAGGGTTTCAATGTCCTTCTATGGAGGATTCCATCATCCTACAATCCATTCTTTACCATTGTTAGCTCAACAATCTTCCTACATCCCTTGATAACACATGCATGCAAAATAAACAACTCTCATACCCAAGAAGTTTCTTACTAATTACCCATTTCGAAATTAAGGGTTAGGGTGTAGAATCTTACCTCTAGGATGAAGACCTAGTGAGTTTTCTTTGTTAATCTTCAAAGATTTGAGCAAGAATTGAAGGACAATTTGTTGAGGTGGGCACCACTGACTGGGTATGCGGTCATTATGCAGCCCGCAAACCTATTCTGCGGTCTCATAATGCACCGTAGAATTGGTCTGCGGTCGCACAATACGCCGCAAACCTGGCGGCCATTATGTGGCCCGCAGAGTGATTCTGCAGCCACATAGTGGAAATGCCTTTTTCTGCCAAACATTTTCCTTTACTCTCCAGCGCACTGTTCAACCCAAAACGTTTGTACCGTGGCTCGGAAGCTCGGCATGAAGAATCTCTACAATCATAAACACGTAAGTTTACTTCGGCATCATGAAATCTCGGGTTTTAGGTGAAATTTTAGGGGCCTTACAAAAAGAATGGTTGTTGTCACCTTATTATTTTTATTTTAAGTTATTCATGTTGTTGTTTCATTGTCATTGTCAATATTACTTGGATTGCTACTATTAAATTAAATCGTTATTGATAATGTTATGAATATTATCGTTGTCATGATTAAAAGATCTTCTTTGAAATTTTCATATGTCCAGTAGATTTGTCGTGAGATAAATTAACCCTACTTTCACCTGAGTAATTTAATGATGATCATGACTATAAGGTTAATATCATCTACTTTTCTCTTGTCATGTAAGTAAAATGAAGTTATCAAACAACCCATTTGCTTTTAATATTGAGATTACGTTGTCGAAATTTGAATACTACTAATTTGATTATTTTAGTTGTTGTCTCGAAATACGAACCCTGAATAATTAATAGGCAATCCAAATGAATATAGTTTGTTTTCACATCATATAGTTTGTTTTCACATCATAATTAAGTAAAATTAATATAGTTTGTTTTCACATCATATGAATCTGTATAATAGAGATGGATGATTAAATATAAAAATGCGTATAATTATATAAAAATGAATTAGATAAAAAAAATTGACTTGTATATTGTAAAACTTTTATAAATATATTATATTATGGATGTTCATTTAGTACTCCGTTGTAAATAAGTTTCCTGAAAAAGCTTATCCATATGGGACTCCGCCGTAAATATGTTTATCTATTTAAGTACTCTATTGGAAATAAGCTTCCTGAAAAAGCTTATCACTTCGATACCCGGTTATGGATAAACATTACCCCCGGTAGAAGATTATCCATACCGGGTATAATAAGCTTATCCTTTCAGTACCCAGTTATGGATAAACATTACCCCCAGTAGAAGATTATCCATATCGGGTATAATAAGCTTATCCTTTCAGTACTCCGTTATGGATAAACATTGCTCTCAGTAGAAGATTATCCATATCTGGTATAGTAGCAGCTTACACAGCATCTTCCTTTCTTCTATAAATAGAAGAGATTTCAGTTCATTATGTACATCAGTTTGAATTCGAATAATATATCAGTTTCTCTCTATACTTGTCTTTACTTTATAGTCTTTATTTTATAACACGTTATCAGCACGAGACTCTGCCAACTCGAGCAAATATTTTGAGAGTATCTAAGGTAAGAACATTCTTTTCCTAAATAATGTCAAGTCTTTCTAAACTTGAATTTGTAGCCCTGGATATATCGGGCAAAAACTACATGTCTTAGGTGCTTGATGCTGAAATTCATCTTGATGCGATGAGTCTGGCAGACACCATCAAAGACAAAAATCAGGCATCAAACCAAGACCATGCCAAAGCAATGATATTCCTACGTCATCACCTTGATAAGGGCCTGAAAATGGAATATCTTACTGTTAAAGATCCAGTCATACTGTGGAATAATATGAAAGATAGATATGACCACCTGAAGATGGTCGTTCTTCCACAGGCACGATATGATTGGACTCATCTAAGGCTACAAGATTTTAAATCTATCAGTGAGTATAATTCTGCTATGTTCAGAATTATTTCCCAATTGAAGTTATGTGGTGATAATATTACTGATCATGATATGTTGGAGAAAACTTTCACCACTTTTCATGCCTCGAATATGCTCCTACAGCAGCAATATCGAGAGATGGGATTTAAAAAGTATTCTGAACTTATCTCACATCTTCTTGTAACCGAGCAATATAATGGGCTATTAATGAAAAATCATGAAAGTCGACCTACTGGTTCTTGTCCATTCCCTGAAGTGAATGAGACGAACTTCCACCAGGCTAAACGTGGAAAAGGTCGTGGCCCCAGTCGTGGTCATGGTCGTGGTCGGGAAAGAAACTCTAATCATGGTAATAATAATGCACCAAAGAACACTCCTCACCACCAGCAGTGGAAAAGGAAGGAACAAAAGCATGAAGCGGTGCAAGCACCAAATGCAGAAAATGCATGCTATAGATGTGGAGAAAAAGGGCACTGGTCACGTACCTGTCGTACGCCAAAGCACCTGGTTGAGCTTTATCAAGCCTCCCTAAAGAAGACAGAAAAATGCTGAAGCAAATTTTATTTTTGAAGATAATTAGACTTCATGCATTTGGATGTAACTGATTAGCTTGCACTCCCAGAAGGAGAAACAAGTCATGTAATCGGTGGTGAATCTGTAGAAATGTAAATATTTTAATTTTTGTTATTTGTAATAGATAGTATGGTTATGTAATTGTTGTACATAAAGAAAAATTATGATTTGATAATGATGTTTACTATAATATATCTTTTTTATGTCATTTTGAAGAATATGGATAACATTATTAGATCAACTTAAACTCTAGCAGAGTTTGCAAGAAATATACAACCACAAGAAGTGGTTATATTTCGTATATCTCATTGTAATTATATTTTGTTAACTACCAAAAGTGGTATATGCCTATGATCACCAGAAGTGATAATTTAGGCTTTCTATGGTTACAATTGAAGATAAGCTACATAAATATTCTCTATATTAAATGCACGCCTCGATTTGCTCCTGAAGTAGTAAATATTTTAAAAGAAGTTGAGGCATCACAATTTGATGTGATTAATGCGCATTCAGATAATTATGTTCGATTTCCTGAAGGATGAGAACTTTTGATAATATTAATCTATTCCCTGAAGTGAATGTGACAATACTAATAAGTCGGGTAAATATGAATGCGCTCTTGATGTGAATACATTACAATTCACCTCCAGAAGAGTTAATATAATTGAGAGAATATATACTCAATATTTCGTATTTTAAATTTGCTCCTGAAGAAGTAACACAATTGAAATTGCCTCCTGAAGTGGAAAAATATTATGAAGAGGAGTTTTTGTGTGCTTAAACAATTGTTTTACATTGTTTATTTGATTGTGATTTTCTCTCATGACACCAGCAATGTCTGAGCAATATTTGATAGTACAAAATGTATCAACAACTCTTGAAGAGCTAAATGTTTGACTAAAGAATACATGACACCAGTAGTTCCAGATAAATATTAGATTGTGGATAATAAATGAAGGCTCTCGAAGAGCTTATATACAAATATGTCATTCATATTATATGATTATGGTCAAACATATGTTGTAGTAAACCTGAAGTTTACTAATACAAATGGCTATCATATTGAGACTACAAATAATTGGAAGATTGATAATCTTCATGTTTCCACAATCATAGGGGGTAAAATAATATGTATGTGAGAAGTTACCCACCTTATTCTTTAATTTGTACTATATCATGTATCACAGTAAATCAGAAGTTTACTAAAGCAAAAATTTATGCCATAGTAAACCAGAAGTTTACTAAGAGATAGCACATGACATGATAAACTTGAAGTTTTCATTTGCCATTTTTAAATGAGCTATTTGAGAATTCAGATAAGCATATACTAAAGAACTAGAAGGCTCTTCAGGAATTCTCATGTGTTGCTTGTTCTCATAATGAATTGATTATACCAGCTAAAGTTGGGACTAAGACCCCTGATTCCGAAATATATAAAAGGTGAATATTGGCTCGTTCACCTATCATGTGAACCACTTATAGGTGCATATATGAGATGGTTACATGTGTAATTATTGTCAACCTGCAGTTTGGCATTTGGAATTGCTTTTCTCGATTAAGAGCATATTTTTTAGATTATGAAATCAAGACAGTTCATCTTGATAATGCTGGTTTATATCCAAGTTGGTTTAGCATTGAATACCTCCTATCAATGGCTAAACCATTGCTTATGAGAACAAAGCTTCATGTGTTGGTCTAAGATTTTCTAAATTGCATATAGCAGCACTAGTATGCATCAGATCAACAATATATGATAAGTCCTCCCTTCACAATTGGTTTAGGATCAGAAACCAAATATTTTTACTATCTTTTGTTACGTGGTATATGATTAATTTCTCTACCATAATACACAAAGATATGTTTCCCAAAGATGATTGGGGATATATGTTAGTTTTTCTAACATTTGGGGGATGGAATAAATAGTTGAAAAATATGCTATATGAATCGAATTATCATGATCCTCACTTAGAAGATAATTCAAGTCGAATGCCAGAAGCATTTGCTGATCCAAAATTAAATATCATATTTCAGCTGCAAATGCTCCTATTAAAATTAAAGTCCCTGAAGGATAGAGTTTACTGTACGCATGAAGCGTGGTAGACCAATCGGTTCCAAAGGTAACAATCCTTGAAAAATAGTAGGAGCTAATGATCAAAATGATCATAATGAGGAGGAAATAAGCTCTAGAAGAGCCCACGACATAACATTTCATGAAACTCCCGAAAAAGTTCAGGTACCTGAAGATAAAGAAAGTGATGAGATCTCCACAAGTTATGTCGCTTCGGAACTGACACAAAATGATCGTCGATGATATATTTAATACAATATAGTGCACAATATTGTAAAAGATTGTGAGGATCGGACTAGCAGTCCAGACACTTGAAGATGTCATACCATTTAGATACAAGTCTTAACCTATATATGACTTATTTGGCTAAATCTATATGAAGATCCTTGAAGGATTGAAAATGCCCGAAGCATATAATTCAAAGTCTTGAGAAATGTACTCGATCAAATTATAAAGATCTTTGTACAGTTTAAAGCAATCTGTGCGCGTGTGGTATAATCGCCTCAGTAAATATTTGCTGAAAGAAAGTTACATAAATTATGTTATTTGTCCATGTATTTTTATAAAGAAAATGTCATCAAAATTTGTTACACTTGCTGTTTATGTTGGTGACATAAATCTTATTGGAACTCCGGAAGAGCTCCAAGAGGATATTAAAAATACTTTTACATGGACAAAGTGTACCCATTAAGTACACCAATGAATATTCAATCACTTGAAGTGAATAAGAATCCGTTCCAACCTCTAGAAGAGGATGAGGAGCTCTTTGGTCCTGAAATATTCTATCTCGGTGTAGATGGTGCACTTATTTATCTTGCTAATGCTAACAAAAGTGGTGCAGATCGTATTGGTAATGCAGATGCAGGTTATTTATCTGATACCCATAAAGCTCGATTTCAAACCGGCAAGCAGGGAGTGCATATGATTGAGATTAGTGATTCATTCGAGAAACATGTGAGTTGGAATGTGATAAAAGACCCACAATATTATACGGAGACAATGTTTCATGCATAGCACTATTAAAGGGAGGATTTATAAAAGGAGATAGAACAAAGAACATTTCACCAGAATTATTCTACATACTTGATCTTCAGGAAAATTGTGACATTGATGTGCATCAAATTAGTTCAAGTGACAATCCAACAGATTGTCTTTACCAACATCAATTTTTGAGAATATGGTATACAAGATTGGAATGCGGAGACTCAAATATTTGAAATAAGATTTTCTTTAGGGGGAGTAAAATGCGCGTTGTACTCTTTTTCCCTTACTAAGGTTTTTCCCACAGGGTTTTCCTTATAAGGTTTTTAATGAGGCAGCCAGTAATGCGTATTACTAAATATGTGTACTCTTTTTCCTTCACTGGGATTTTTTCTCACGTGGTTTTTCCTAGTAAAGTCTTAATGAGGCACATTATTTTTTAATGAACATCCAAGGGAGAGTGTTATAAATATATTATATTATGGATGTTCATTTAGTACTCCATTGTCAATAAGCTTCCTGAAGAAGCTTATCCATATGGGACTCCGCCATAAATATGTTTATCTATTGAAGTACCCTATTGGAAATAAGCTTCCTGAAGAAGCTTATCACTTCGATACCCGGTTATGGATAAACATTACCCCCGGTAGAAGATTATCCATACCGGGTATAATAAGCTTATCCTTTCAGTACCCAGTTATGGATAAACATTACCCCCGGTAGAAGATTATCCATACCGGGTATAATAAGCTTATCCTTTCAATACCCAGTTATGGATAAACATTACCCCCGGTAGAAGATTATCCATACCGGGTATAATAAGCTTATCCTTTCAGTACCCAGTTATGGATAAACATTACCCCCGGTAGAAGATTATCCATATCGGGTATAATAAGCTTATCCTTTCAGTACTCCGTTATGGATAAACATTGCTCTTAGTAGAAGATTATCCATATCTAGTATAGTAGCAGCTTACACAACAGCTTCCTTTCTTCTATAAATAGAAGAGATTTCAGTTCATTATGTACATCAGTTTGAATTCGAATAATATATCAGTTTCTCTCTATACTTATCTTTACTTTATAGTCTTTATTTTATAACAAAAACCTATTTATTTAATAGTTTTGGTGTGGTACGGTTATATTCGACTAGAATTATACTTATTTAGCATGATTTCGCCTCCTATCTTGTACTTGAGTATTATGGATTGCATGGTTAACAATGTATTATGCGCTTATTATGTGTTTTGCATGTGTAGGATGTGAGTTTGATGAAAGCGGACTAAAACAGGGTGATTCGGAGCAAGTTTAATTTGGGCAAAAGACAGAGAGAACTGAAGAGCTCGGGGATGTCTGCATTGCTGACGTCGCTAGCTAGCACTGCAGGCTTGGCCTCCCATAGGTCTGAGCAGTCGAACACGGCAGTAAGTCCACGATCGCGACGACCATCGCGTGGCTGAAGAGAAAAACAACAGAAGTTGCTCGTCTACCTTTCCTGGCGACGAGAGGACCTGTTGGTTGAGACCGCTCCATGTAAATTCTAACTGATATAGATACATTCTAGAATGACTTTATAAGGGTTATATATACACTGGTTTTGGAGGCAAGAACATACAACGAGTGAACATGAACGAATTTGGCAACGAGTTTCTATCTTTTTCCTATTAATTCTGATTCTAGTATTTTATTTTTACATACTATAAGAGTAGCTAAACTTCTACTCTATGGTTTAATGGAACTGATTGTTGGATGAATCCTTGACTATATTTTATTATAATTGAGTCGTTTTACTCTCTATTTGTTCAACTATGTGCTTATTGTTGCTAATTGAATGGCCCTCAATTAATTGTGCCTTATTATCACCGTGTTGTTTGAGAAAGAATACTTGATTACGTTGTTCTTGAACAATATCACCCGTAGATATTTGAGAGACTAATTGGTTGGATTTAAAAGTGGGGTTAGACATAACATGAAAACTTTAACATGATCGTAATGAGTCGTTCTAGATAGAGTGCTTAATGAAGAAGTCATGATCGGTAGAGAGTAGTTCGACCATATTATAACAAACAAGTTAAGAAGTTATTCCGATAACTGAAAAAATCACAGTCCTAGGCTCCTTAAATCTTGATTACAACTCCATTTTCATAGCTATTAGTTGTTACTGCTTTTAGTATTAGAAGTTAATTCGTTTAATCAAAATAACATGATATTAAAAAGATATAAATAAAGTTAGTTCTCTATGGGGATTTCGCTCCGAACTCTAAAACCGAATTATATTTGTGGTGACGACTTAGTCCTTTTTATAGGCATAATTGGTCATACTGGATGATGATTGTTATTGGTATTGACGCACGTCGGAGGTTGATGGTGAACCCGGCCTTAGTTTTGCTACTACATATATGATTTTATAGTATAAGTTGAATGCATTAACTACGTAAAAGATATCTACATAATCATGCAATTATAAGGTAATTACATATAAATTTTTATAATAAATATTAACTGGTAACCTAATAAAAATCAGTAGCTAACATGCTACTGTGGAAATTATGCATATATATAACTTAAATCTACTGTGGAAATTAAGATATACTTCCCTCACATCGAGTTTTGGAGGGGTTAAAGTTGTTGATATTGAGGTTATGGAGACCTTTTTCTTCCCCTACATCCTACTTTCACTCTCTTTTAATTTAGGTATTATTCCTCGTTGATTATAATATCATGTACTTTCTGGCAAGCTCTAATATGATTGGATTTACAAGTAAGTATCTATCGTAAAATACGAGTAACCCCAAACCTTATAAAATGCTAAGGAAAATGATCGTCTCCACTTCTAATATTATTCCAAACCAAACATAACTGAATAAAAAGTCCAAAAAATTTGACTTTGTGATGAACATTTTGTTATTAATAACACAAGAAGGTGCGAATGGAAAATGGTGGGAAAAGAAATGGAGGAAAGTGAAATTTTGAATTAATTCACTTTGTCCCTCATTGGAAGACGGAAAGAAAATTTTTGTGTATATATATAGAAGCTCATCTTCTTGCTCTTAGAAGAGTTAAGAAGAAGTGGTGCCTCGCACCAGCGTCGTCGCTCGCTCGGCTCGGATTCGGTCAAAGATTGATTGATTAATCTTTTTGGACAAAATTCTTTTCAATTAATTAACGAAAATTCAATCCGGGTAACCCATTATTTTAAATCTGTTAGTTGTTTCCCGTGATTTTTCCATTTGTTCCAACAGCTATGGCTGTTTTGAAAGGTTGCAAACCTTTTCAGAAACAGTGCCAAATTTGACTATAAATAGAGGGTCTTAGCCTCATTTTCCACCACCGAAAAATCTGAAATCACTCCCCTCAAACTTCTACATTCTACATTGTTTTCAAAACCAAAAACGTAAGCATTTTGTGTGATTTGCTCTGCCATTTGAGTTCGACGAATTCCTGTGACTTGAAGTGCCGCTATCATAGAATAGTTATTTCGTTCTATCCTAGGAGGAATTAATCCGCAACCTTGGGCATTGTGAGGGGATTAAATTCTTTAAGGAAACACAAGAAACTTGTGGGCTCGGAATTTTTTGCTTTTGGTTTTAAACTAACGTTTGTTCATTTACTGATTTTTGAATACAGTGTTCTAACAAGCTTAAAAAATTTAACGTTTTATTTCTGTATTCAATCTTACTTTTTGCTTTGGGAGATTAAAATCTTATTGATTTTCTACTCCCGTTTTGGAAATTAAAATCTTCGGATTTTCTACTCCAGTTTGAGATTAAAGTCTTTGTGACTTTCTACTCAATCCGAGATATAAAAACTCGGTTGTTTGTATTTGGTTTGAAGATATAAAAACTTCACCGAGATACTAATTCTGTTTGTCAATTTCTTTTACATAAAGATGACAACGAGTGCGGAACAACAGAATGGTTCTGTTGGGACTACTGCTGCAACAACAAATGCGTCTTCATGTCGCACAAATCCTGCACCGGCGATGACACACGCAGAAAAAGTCTGGAAAGTTTTCCGGTGTGGACTTTAAGCGTTGGCAGCAGAAAATGTTCTTATACCTGACCACACTTAGTTTACAGCACTTTATCAGCGAAGATGTTCCAGTTCTGGGAGAAGAAACTCCTGAAAATGAACGATTTGTGGCCACTGAGGCATGAAAGCATTCTGACTTTTTATGCAAAAACTATATTTTAAGTTGCTTGGAAGACGGCTTGTAAAATGTTTATAGCATCATGAAAACATCAAGAGAATTATGGAATACTCTTGAAAAGAAGTACAAGACTAAAGATACTGGACTAAAGAAGTTTGTGCCGCCAAATTTCTGAATTTCAAAATGGTTGATGGTAAATCTATCTTAATGCAAGTCCAAGAATTGCAAGTTATTATTCAGGACCTCCTTGCTGAAGGTATAAAACGAGTCAATATTTTTATTCAAGATATTGATTATTATACTAATTATAAATTTACAATTGAAGGTATGGTCATAAATGAAGCGTTTCAAGTTGCGGCATTTATTGAAAAGCTACCCCGTTGTGGAAGGACTTTAAGAATTACTTAAAACATAAGCGCAACGAGATGACGCTTGAAGACCTTATTGTTCGTCTACGAATTGAAGAGGACAACAAGGCTGCTGAGAAGAAATATCGTGGAAATTCAACAATAATGGGTGCAAATATTGTTGAGGAAGCTTCAACGAGTAAAAAGAGAAAGAAGCCGTTTGGACCAAAGAATTATCCAAGCAAGAAGAGGTTCAAAGGTAATTGCCACAACTGTGGAAAGGTTGGACACAAGGCTACTGAATTTCGTGCACCAAAGAAGGACAAGAAGAAAAGTCAAGCAAACATGATTAAGAAGAATGATGAAATAGACGACTTATATGACATGCTTTCACAATGCAACCTAGTCGGAAATCCTAGAGAATGGTGGATTGATTCGGGAGCAACTCGACATGTTTGTGCTAACAAGGAGTTGTTTACTTTTTATGCTCCCGCTGGACCCAACGAGAGTGTTTATGGCAAACTCTACTACTGCAAAAATTGAAGAAACGGGCAAGATAGCTTTGAAGATGGCTTCTAAAAAGATTGTGACTCTAAAAGATGTTCTTCATGTTCCTGAAATGCGGAAGAATTTAGTCTCGACATCACTTCTAGTCAAGAATGGCTTTAATGTGTTTTGGTTTCCGACAAGGTTGTAGTTAGTAAGAATGAAATGTATGTAGGAAAAGGTTACCTGACTGAGGGCCTTTTTAAACTCAATGTAATTGCCATTGATATAATAAAATTTCAGCTTCTTCTTACTTGCTTGAGTCAAATAATTTATGGCATGAATGTTTAGGCCAACTTCAAAACTTTGCGAAAAAATGATTAATTTGGAAGTATTGCCTAAGTTTGAATGCAATAACTCGAAATGTCAAATATGTGTGGAATCAAAGTATGTTAAGCATCCTTATAAGTCAGTTGAAAGGAATTCAAATTCTTTAGACTTAATTCACACGGATATTTGCAACATGAAGTCAATACCATCTCGCGGTGGGAAAAAGTATTTCGTAACTTTCATTGATGACAGTACTAGATATTGCTATATGTACTTACCCAATAGTAAAGATGAAGCAATAGTTGCATTCAAGCAATATAAAAATGAAGTTGAAACGCAATTAAATAAAAAGATCAAAATGATAAGAAGTGATAGAGGCGGCGAATATGAATCTCCTTTTGAAGAAATATGTTTGGAAAATAGCATTATTCACCAAACAACTACCTCTTACTCACCGCAATCTAATGGAATTGTGGAAAGAAAGAATAGAATGTTAAAGGATATGATGAACGCCTTGTTAATAAGTTCTGGTTTACCTCAGAACTTGTGGGGGAAGCTATTCTTACACCTAATCGAATACTGAATCGAGTTCCCCATAGCAAAACGCAATCCATTCCATATGAAAAATGGAAAGGAAGGAAACTCAACTTAAAATATTTTAAAGTATAGGGGTGTTTGGCTAAAGTGCAAGTTCTTAAACCCAAAAGGGTAAAAATTGGACCAAAAACCGTTGATTGCGTTTTCGTAGGATATGCAACAAATAGTAAGGCATATTGTTTTCTGGTTTATAAATCAAAAAATCCTGACATTCATATTAATACGGTAATTGAATCAGATAATGCTGAATTCTTTGAGAATATTTATCCGTATAAAATGGAATGTGAGTTGTCTAATAAAAAATCTAAGCGACCTAGGAAGAAGCAAAGGAAAGTACGCTTGATGAGGAAAATCCAAGACGTAGTAAACGTCAAAGGACAGATACTTCCTTTGGACCAGATTTTCTGGAATTCTTATTGTAAAATGAGCCTCAAACGTTCAAAGAAGCAATGTCTTCCTCGGAAGCACAATATTGGAAAGAGACAGTCAATAGTGAGATAGAATCCATATTAAGTAATCATACTTGGGAACTGGTTGATCTTCCTCCGGGAAATAAACCTTTGGGTTCTAAATGAATTTTAAAAGGAAAATGAAAGTTGATGGTACTATTGACAAATATAAGGCAAGATTAGTTGTTAAAGAGTTTAGATAACGAGAAGGTCTTGATTACTTTGACACATACTCGACGGTAACAAAGATTACATATATCCGGGTGTTAATAGCATTAGCCGCCGTGTATGGCCTTCAAATCCATCAGATGGATGTAAAGACAGCCTTCTTAAATAGAGATTTACAGGAAGAAATCTACACGGAACAACCTAAAGGGTTTGTAGTTCCCGAAAAAGAAAAGAAGGTGTGTCGACTTGTTAAGTCATTTTACGGACTAAAACAAGCACCAAAACAATGGCATGCGAAATTTGACCAGACAATGTTGTCAAATGGTTTCAAGATCAATGAGTGTGATAAATGTGTTTACATTAAGAATACTCCAAATCAAATAGTCATTGTTTGTTTTTATGTGGATAATATATTGATAATGAGTAACGATATTGCTAACATAAATGCTACTAAGCGCATGCTTACTAGTAAATTTGATATGAATGATTTAAGAGTTGCAGATTCAATTTTGAGAATTAAGATCCTAAAGACTCCTCAAGGTCTAGCTTTGTCTCAATCTCAATATATTAAAATGGTTCTTGAAAAGTTCAAATATTTGGACTTTAAAGAAGAAAAAATGCCAATTGATTTAAACCATACTCTTGTAAAGAATAAAGGTCAAAGCAAATCTCAAGTGGAATATGCTCGAGTGTTGGGAAGTTTGATGTACGTTATGAATTGTACACGGCCTGAAGTCGCGCCCCCTTTTTCTCGCGAAATCGGGTTCATGATATTTGGGAGGACAACTCGTTCCCTTTCGGGAATTGGGTTTGAATAGAAGAGTCGCCACCTAATGATTTAAGTGCATTAGGACACTAAGAAAGGTTTGATTTGAACAATCAGAGATTGGGTAAAGGCTTGAAATTATCCCGAGGGGAAGGTCTTAGGCACCCCTCAGGATTCACTAATGTGGTTCCCGCCAGGCAATTATTGTGACTTTAGTGCAAATAACACATAGGCAAATAAAGGCTTCAAATAAAAGGGGGGTTTCACGTAATGGATACAAATAACAAAAGTAAGAAATAGGAACTAAAAGGAGTTGATTTTCTTAAAAGAAATGTTTTAAAAAGATTTAAAAGAAACAAAGAAAACAAATGAAAGGGGGGTCCTAGGTTTATTAATAATATGGATCACCCCACATAGCATCCGGTAATCACTCCTCAGTGAGGGGCTACACGTGATGTTATTACGTGGTCACCATATCTATATCTACCCTTTCTCACCTTGTTAAGGTATTAAAGCGCGGAATGGTCTCGTTTACTTATTGCATGCTATTACCCGCCCCAATCCTATCATCCCCGGAGGCACTTGGGACTACTAATCTTAGAGGGAGGAGGTATTGGGCTTATTTGTGGTTTCAAAAGGTAAAATACTAAGGCGACAAACAAAACACATACAACAAGTTTGGGAAGCATATAAACAAATAAAAGGGCTCAAACAGACCTCATTTAAACCAAAGAAAGCACATAATGTAGCATGACTTGCATGTACTATTTAAGGTATGATTAAGACTTAAAGGGTCGAGGCAGACTGATTTATTATATAGTTCAGATAAGAAGCCCGAATCAGGCCTGCCTGCTGGTTATAGCATATAAAATCTGATTCAGTTTATAAACTTTCATCCTATGGCTTGCTTAAGTGCTGGACGAAGACCTATAGGCATGATATATACTGGTTCCAGAAACAATGAAGTAAACATGAATACATACTGATTTAAGAAAAATCGTCTATTATTAAAGAAAGGCGAGTTTTAGCAAAAGAGCATGTCTCACTGTTGCTGGTTTTTGACTTATAAGTGAGTGAAATGATTCAGACTTGATTAATAGCTCCTATAGCCATTCTTTCTATGCGTTGTTGATTTTAAACCCTTTTTAACAGACATGGTAAAATGCAGAAACCCTATAAACATGATTGTCTAATGAAGAATGTATATGCAAGATTCAGAAAGACCTATAGGCATATCTTCTATATGCATATGCATGATTTAGATTTCCAGGTAATTATAGACATGGTATCTATATGAGAAATACATAATTCAAGAAGTAACATATAGGCAGGATATCTATATGAGAGTGCAGAAATTCAGAAATAACCTATAGGCAGGATATCTATATGAGAGTGCAGAAATTCAGAAATAACTTATAGACATGATATCTACCCTTCACATAGTTATCTCTCCCTTTTCACTAGCCATCCCCAAGAGTTTATTATAAAATTATTACAGCCCAGAATGAAGATAAAAGAAAAAAATACATCAAAAAATTAAAAGGTACAACCAAGGAGAGCCTGATTCAGACTTCCTGTCTGAAATATGAAGTAAACCAACTCTAAGAGATCATGATCCAGAGCCTTTCTCCCATTTGGATGTGTCAAAGTTCCCTAAGAGCCTCAAAAAGGACTCTGCGCAATGCTCACACCAAAATGTAATGTTAGATTAGGACAAGTGCAGTGTAGAAGAGCCAGCCCTCAAGTGTCCAAGTTCAAATGGAACTCAAGGTCCCAAGGCAAGGCTCACAAGAGGGTAGAGTGCTGAAAGGGGGAAAGGGAAACAATTACAAATAAATACACATAGGGGTATAGGGGAGGTGGTAAAGAGGCAAAGACAGGCTGGTGGGCATATCCAGCAATGGGAAATGCTGGCACACCCATAAGCCTATTAGAACACACTGTTTAGAGATTAGGATCCCAAAGGATCAAGTTTAATTCATGGACAATAACTTACATATTGCCATGTCTTAAACCAGATGCTCAAACACATAAGGGGGTAGGGAATAGGGATTCATAGAAGAAACAAACAGAAAGAAATCAGCATGCTAATTGAAATATTAAGCTCTACAGAAATAGTAAGTAGCCATAGATACACAAACTATCAATAAACATATTGTTGTGATGCTAAAGCTTAAATAAGGACATACCAGTTTCAAAGAAACAAGAAAAGAAAATAGTAGGTCTTGTAAACAGGCCACAGTGCAGACAAGAAGAGAGAATATTATTGTGTGTGAGTCAGTTCAGAGGGATTGTGAATTGTCCCCCTATTTGTGAAGAGGGTCGTGCCTTTTATAATGCAAAATAAGGCAGAAATAAGGTAAGAAAATAGTTGAGGAACTGATTGTCAATTAAGAATCAATTACACAAGACTTCCCTTAATCAAGGAATTCAGATTCAAACGGGTAAGAACTATTTAAGGAAGGAAATTAGCTAAGCACTTTGTGCAAAGTAGGCAATTAGGGGTAAATACATAAGAGAGTTATTTAAGGACAGAATTTGAAATACACGGTTGTACAAATAAGGTTAGAAAATTAATTAGTGGCCAGTAAATCAAAGAGCCTGAGATTTTGCAATTATTGGTCCATGAATGAACCGAGTCAGAAAATATGAGAAAAGGTTTTTTAACTTAAGTCGAGTCATGAGGAAAATCAGCAAATAAGGAAGGAAAATCAATTAGTCCTATTCAAAAGGAAGTCTGAACTAATCATAAATTTGAAAACCCCTTTAGAGGGAGGTTCATCACATATAAAGAGCATACAAACATGCTGAGTTGAAAGAAGATGTTGTGCCACTGCAAAATCAGTAGGAAAATCCAGTGTAGAAGAGTTTAGTAATAAGTCAGAATTGTATGAAAACAAAGATGTCCAAACTCAGTTCAGAGACTCGAAATTGGTCTGAATGAGTTGGGGGTTTTGAAATAAGCAAACCACAAAGCAGAGATGAGTAGGCAAGCAATGAATTGAAACATGTTTAGATGTTTCAGAAAATAACTAAAACTTCCAACATGCCTCTTTCAGCAACAGAACTCCTGAGTAACATGCAAACACAGTAGAAGGGTTCAAGGCAAACAGAGTGAAGAAACTAATTCGAAGCATGATGAGAAGAGACTGATAAGAACAGTAGAAAAAGCATGCTTAAGAAGATCTTTTAGAAGTAACTAAAATAGAGCTCAGTAGAAAGAACTTAATAAGGAGACTTAAGAACTAAAAAAATACTGTAGAAGAAACACAAGAACACAGGAGAAAAGAAATACAGTAGAAAAGCATGCGAGAACATAGTATAGGAAAACACAGTAGGAGAAGTATATAAGAACATGGTAAAAGAAAAATACAATATCATAGTAGAGTCAAATACACACAAAGGAAAAAAAGAAAGAAAGTCAGAGAAACATTTAAATATTTTTAGAAAGCCCTAGATCGGAGAAGAAATGGTTTTGAAAGTAATTTTTGAAAGAAAAGCCAGAGAAATCGTTTGAAAACTCAGGGAAAGCATGGATACACAACAGATCTAAAGGAATCGGAGAAAACCTCGAAGGGTTAGGGTTTCAGAGGAACCCTAGAAATGAGAAAGGCTTTAAAAAGTCATCGATCTAAGTCGGAGAGGTTAGAATTAAGCTCAAATAATCATGGTACGCCGCAGCAAAGCCGGAGATGACCATGAAACATCTAATCGACAGAGGTCTGGATACGACCCTTCATGGCCAGGCCTTGAATCTTCAGAAATCAGGCGCGTAGGAGCCGTAGGAGGCCGGTGTAGAGTTTCCAAAGCCTTGGAAGCCATGGATCCCGGTGGTTTTCAGGGTGGAAGTGGTGGGAGGTGGCTAGGGTTCGAGAAGTTTCGAGAGGGTTTGAGAGAATGGGGATGGTTCAGAGACGACTTGGTAGTTGAAAAATGATATAGGTTTAGGGGGGTTGGGTAATTAAAAATGGTAAGGAAGAAATGTGGCCGTTAATCATTTCGATCAACGACCTATATTAAAAGGGGGGTTGGGCGGGTCATTTAAACGGGATGTGGGTCGGGTAATTTTAGGAATTGGGCTGGGTGATTTGAAAATTAAATTGGATTGGATTAGGGGTGCAAATTAGGCTGAAATTGAAATAAAATCTGGCTAGATTTTAAATAGCCACTTTTCCCCATTTATTTTATAAAAAATAGCAAATAAAAATCTGGAAATAAATTTCAAGTACTAAAATGATTTATAACATATAATTATCAATTTAAAAATACTGGACTTAATTTTTATAAATATAAATGCAATCAAATCGTAAATGAGGCTATTATTGCAATTACATGCAGTTGAGCTTTAAAAAATGCTAAATAAATTGGTAAAAACATGCAAAAATTATATGGGTTGTAGTTTAGCATAAATATGAGAACTCAACAAGTGAATCACCAAAAATGATAATTTAGACACTTATTGGATTTTTCTTGACAAAATAAGGCAATAAAATTGATTTTAAAAGCCTTTAAAATTAAGGAAAAATAATAAAAATATTTGTAAATACTTAAATATACATACATATGCTATTTTGAAAGTATTTTGCAAGTAGAAATATACAGGGAAAAATTGGGTATCAACAGTTGTCCCTCTTTACCCGGAAAGGATGAAAGAGTTGTCGGGTAAAGATATGATGACCAATTTTGGCCGAACAAAATGGTTTGAAGAGGTTGACCGTGATCTAGTTCCTGAGCTGCTTACATATCCATGGTCTTACAGGAATTAGGCCATATGTAGCTCGGGATCCGTCGGCGGAATATGTGGATGGAGATTTTTCAAGACGGACGCGATATTCGGGTTGGGATGGATGGTTAAAGTCTAACAGGGCTGCGGGAACTGGAGCGAGTTGCTCCTGTTGAGACAGTCGTTGCTCATCGGTTTGCCTGCAAATAAGCAATACAAGTGTATATTGTGCAGAAATTTAAACGTGATACAAGTTCCCGTTGGACCATGAATATTGTCTTTGGACGGTTAGGATGACGTCCTCAGACCATGACGTCATGGGCCATGAAGCATATGATAAGGGATTCGCAGGCCATGAAATGATGCTCTCGGGCTATGAGAATGATGCCTCCGAACTATGACGCCTTTGAATAATGATATGCAAAAGATAAAAGGGGTCCTTAGGCCATGTCATGGCGTTCTCGGGCTATGAAAATGGTGCCTCCGAACAATGATGCCTTTGGACAGATTGGCGATCTTTCAGCCCATGAGATGCAGTGTTTGGCGGTCTTTCAGCCTATGCAATGCATAAAGTGAAGTGGAGATCTTTCAGCCAATGCAAGATGTAAATAAAGTGGCGATCTTTCAGCCATGCAAGATGTAAATAAAGTGGAGATATTTCAGCCATGATGATGGAGGTAGAGCTTAACCTCGGAAGGCAGAATGGTAGCCTTATGCAATGCAGGAAATGCATATGGAGGTAGAGCTTAACCTAGGAAGGCAGAATGGTAGCCTTATGTAATGCAAGAATGCAGATGGAGACAGAGCTTAGTCTTAGAAGGCAGAATGGTAGCCTTATGCAATGCAAGAATTCAGATGGAGACAGAGCTTAGTCTCGGAAGGCAGAATGGTAGCCTTATGCAATGCAGAGAATGCATATGGAGGTAGAGCTTAACCTCGGAAGGCAGAATGGTAGCCTTATGCAATGTAGGGAATGCAGATGGAGACAAAGCTTAGTCTCGGAAGGCAGAATGGTAGCCTTATGCAATGCAAGAATGCAGATGGAGACAGAGCTTAGTATCAGAAGGTAGAACGGCATCCTTATGAAGGAAGTAAAAGGGAAAACGGTAGTAGAGTTTTCTTAGTTGATAGCGGGTTGCGGTATCGTGATTGTTGGGGATGTTGTGCCTGCTGGGGACACTATTGTGTACGGACAATAGTTGCGAGCAAGTGTAATGGTTCGGAGAGTTGTACTCCTAAAATTTGTGAGTGAGCGTATAGTATATTTGATGATTTTGCAACTCAAGTGTCTGCATCTAAAGAAAAATCGTGAGTTTATAAAAGGGGGAGGTTAGTTCGTATCCCTGCTGGCTTTGCTTGACCTGCTCGATTTTGATCTAGGGATGTTGCCCATATCATCGGGGTAGCATTTCTAAACAGAGCAATTTCAGAAATAAACATGCATGATTTTAGTAAAGAAAATGTAACATAAATACATAATTAAGAATAATTTTCTTTAGATGAACCGACGACTGCGACGTGGTTCAAGACATTGCAACTTCTCTTGCTCCGAAATTTTGAGGGTCTTCCTCAAAATTCTACCCTAGTTTACTGGGTTACTGTTATTGACGACTCCTTGCAGCGAATGGCTGAAATCACTTCGGAATTTTGAGGGTCCTCAAAATTCTGCCCCAGTTTCCAATTGCAGGGGGAAATGAAAATTTTATTGAACCGAACCCATAGGGCTACCTACATACCTCCTCTTAAACGGGAATCAGGTCATGCGTAGTTCAAATTACATCATGAAAGAAAACCTAAAGGTTACACATAGTATCGCTTGACTGCATCTGAATTGATCGGCTTTGGCAAACTTCCTCGTCCATTTCTGCAAGTATGAGGGCTCCTCCTGTTAGAATCCGGTGAACCATATACGGACCCTGCCAGTTGGGAGAGAATTTCCCTTTGGCTTCATCTTGATGCGGGAAAATCTTCTTTAATACCAGCTGCCCTAGTGTGAATTGTCTTGGTTTGACTCTTTTGTTGAAAGCTCTGGACATTCTATTCTGATAAAGCTGACCATGGGAAACTGCATTCATTCTCTTGCCATCTATAAGAGCCAGCTGCTCGTAACGACTCTTCACCCACTCTGCCTCGTCGAGTTCTGCTTCCTGTATGATCCTCAAGGAAGGGATTTCTACTTCGGCGGGAATGACCACTTCTGTACCATATACCAGCATGTAGGGGGTTGCCCCGGTTGATGTACAGACTGTAGTGTGGTACCCCCAATAAAGCAAATGATAGTTTCTCATGCCACTGTTTATATTTCTCTATCATTTTCCTCAATATCTTCTTGATATTCTTGTTGGTGGCTTCTACGGCTCCATTCATCTGAGCTCTGTAGGCTATAGAATTCTTGTGTCTTATCTTGAAGGTTTCACATATGGCTTACATCAGGTCATTGTTGAGGTTGGAACCATTATCAGTGACAATTGACTCCGGGATCCCGAACCGGCAAACGATAAGGTCGCGGACGAAATCTGCCACGACTTTCTTATCACTGCTCTATAAGATGTTGTTTCAACCCATTTGGTGAAATAATCAATTGCTACTAGGATAAACCTATGCCCATTTGATGCGTCGGGTTATATTAGTCCAATAATATACATTCCCCATGCGGCAAACGGCCACGGCGAGCTTGTCGCATTAAGCTCGTTTGGAGGCACCTTTATCATGTCTGCGTGTATCTGGCAGCGGTGACACTTTCGGACATATTGGATGCAGTCTGTTTCCATAGTCATCCAAAAGTAACTAGCTTGGAGTATTTTTTTTACTAAGACAAAACCATTCATATGTGGACCGCAGGTCCCTGCATGAATTTCCTCTAATAGCCCGGATGCTTCCTTTGCGTCGACGCACCTTAGTAATCCCAAATCTGGAGTTCTCCTATACAGGATTCATCCGCTGTGAAAGAAATTGTTGGATAACCTCCGAAGCGTGCACTTCTGAGTAGCGTTTGAGAGTTCTGGGTATTCTCCTTTTGCCAAGTATTCCTTGATATCATGAAACCAAGGCTTTCTGTTTGCTTCTTCTTCGACATGAGCACAGTAAGCTGGTTGATCATGGATCTTTACCAGAATAGGATCAATGAAATTCTTGTCCGGATGTTGTATCATGGATGATAGGGTAGCCAGTGCATCGGCGAGTTCATTCTAGACTCTAGGAACATGCTGGAACTCTGTCTTTGTGAACCTCTTTCTCAACTCCTGTATGTGATGCAGATAAGGGAGTATTTTGGAGTTCTTGGTTGCCCATTCTTCTCGGACCTGATGTATAAGCAAATCTGAATCCCCAATCACTAGCAACTCTTGAATGTTCATGTCAATAGCCATCTTGAGCTCTAAGATGCAGGCTTCGTATTCGACCATGTTGTTGGTACACGGGAATCTGAGTATGGCAGAGACCGGAGAATGCTGACCAGTTTCTGATACCAAGACCACTCCTATTCCAAGTCCTTTGAAATTTTCTGCTCTATCGAAATACATCATCCAACTATCATAGGACTCTGCAATGTCTTCTCCTATGAATAATACCTCTTCCTCGGGAAAATACATTTTCAAGGGTTCGTATTCTCCGTCCACAGGATTTTCAGCGAGGTGATCTGCTAGTGCCTGCCTCTTGATCGCCTCTGAGTTACGTAGACAATGTAAAATTCACTCAACAGGATTTCCCACTTGGCTAGCTTGCCAGTGGGAATGGGCTTCTAAAAGATGTACTTCAAAGGATCCATCCTCGATATAAGATATGTAGTATAGGCACAGAAATAGTGCCTCAGCTTCTGCGTCACCCAAGTCAAAGCACAACAGGTGCGCTCTAACAGTGAATATCGGGCCTCATACGGGGTGAACTTCTTACTGAAGTAATAGATGGCCTACTCTTTCCTCCTCATTTCATCATGCTGACCCAGAACGCAACCGAACGCTCCATCCAATACTGCAAGGTAGAGTAATAGAGGTCTACTTGGCTTGGGCAGGACCAAAACCGGTGGTGTTGACAGGTACTCTTGATTCGGTCGAAGGCCTTTTGGCAGTCATCGGTCCATTTGGTAGCGTCATCCTTCTTCAACATCTTAAAGATTGGCTCATAGATAATTGTAGATTGTGCTATGAACTGGCTGATATAGTTAAGTCTCCCCAAGAGACTCATTACGTCCTTCTTGTTCTTTGGCAGTGGCAATTCTTGAACAGCTTTAGCCTTTGATGGATCCAGTTCTATTCCTCGGCGACTTACAATGAACCCAAGTAGTTTTCCGGCAGGAACCCCAAATGCACATTTTGCAGGATTCAGTTTTAGGTTGTACCTTCTCAGTCTCTTGAAGAACTTCCTCAAATCTTCCATGTGATCAGTGCCTTTCTTGGATTTGATGATACCATCGTCTACATATACTTTGATCTCCTTGTGTATCATATCATGGAAAATGGTGGTCATGGCCCTCATGTAGGTGTCCCCTGCATTTTTAACCCAAATGGCATCATCTTGTAGCAGTACATCCCCCACGGCGTAATGAAAGCCGTTTTCTTAGCATCTTCTTCATCCATCCAGATCTGATGATATCCAGCGAAACAATCTACAAATGATTGCAACTCATGCTTAGTGCAATTATCGATCAGGATGTGTATGTTCATTAAGGGGAAGTCGTCCTTTGGATTGGCCCGATTGAGATCCCGGTAGTCGACACAGACTCTGACCTTCCCATACTTCTTCGGCACCGGCACAATATTGGCTAACCATGTCGGATATTCTACTACCCTGAGAGCCTTAGCTTTGACCTGCTTAGTGACTTCTTCTTTGATCTTCAGAATTATATCAAGCTTGAACTTTCTGAGATTTTGCTTTACCAGTGGACATGTCGGATCAGTTGGCAGTTTGTGGGCCACAATAGATGTGCTCAGACCAGTCATGTCATCATATGACCAGGCGAATATGTCCTTGTATTCTCTTAGAATTTTTGTGTACCCTTCCTTTTCTAACGGTGATAAGTGAACGCTAATTCGTGTTTCCTTGACATTTTTTGCATCTCCCAGGTTAACGATCTCAGTTTCGTCCAAGTTGGACTTCGGCATGTTCTCAAAATTCTCAACCTCTTTAACAATCTCTTCCGGTATATCGTCTTCCTCAGAATCTATGTCTGTTTGTTGCGTTGTCTCGTTGCATGTCACAGTCATTAGTTCATCAAGATAGGTAATAGTAATGATGTATAAATAAAGTAATGAGAGTAAGAATTTGTAAGGAAACCAAAATGCTTTGATAAATTTCATAACTGTTTTGAACGTTGGAAGATCTTATTGCGAAAATTCAAAATCCGAAAGGAAAATTAACTAGTGAAAATAAAAGATAGTGCATGATGCTTTGTTCAGTCTTGCTACCCCGAGCCTTTCCGGGCTCTAGGGGTTCTGATGGTCCAGTTATTGAGGCATGCTCCTCTGCTTATTGCCCGTATGGAAGGGCCTTGTGAAGTAAAATGATGATGCGAGAGTGCACGAACTAACCTTTGGGGAGGGGAATAATAAAAACAAAAACAAAGAATAAAACAAAAGGTAACCAAGTTAGTGAGGATCATAAAAAGTATTACAGTATTTAAACACATAGTGCAGGAATTTAAATCGTGTCCTAATTTGGGGACCTCTTTGTGCCCGAGGTAGGCCTAGCGACAAATTATTTTGGAGAACTTAGAATGCTAAATGCCTCATTTTATTGATAGAAAATAAGACGAATCCTAAATCGACACTAAATAAACAAGAAATGAAAATCATTAATGGCCATTGGCCTTATTACATTTTGTAAAGCGAAAAGATAAACTCCTATCTACTTGGTCCCTGAAGGACCTTCCTCAGGTTGAATGCTCTAGTTGATCAGATCCTCTAGTTCGTGTAGGTTCACCAGTGAAAATGCATTTGCTAGGTATTCTCCTTCGTTTCCCTCGACGCTCTGGCAGTCGGTGACTCTCTTCCTCACTTTCCCTTCCAATTCCAGCAGACTGTACTCCAGATATTCCAACTTTTTGCTAGCTTTGGTGGCCCTCTCTTTCCACTCGTTGATTTGGTCATTTGATGGAAGACTCCTCCACTAGTCTAGCAAGAGTGGGGGCATGTAATCATACCAAAACTGGGGACCTCGTGCCTCATTTATTGCAAAACAAAAGGGTTAGGCCCTTACCCCCACCAGACTCGACTATTTAATATCAACAATTAGCATAAGCGCATCTAGTTCTCCAAATAAATGCACAGAATGTGGTGATGTCCATTTGGGTTTTAGGGAAACCCAGTGGACTTTGGACAAGACTATCTTAAAGGATCATTATGTGGACAATATAACTGACCCGGCTAGGTTTGACCATGATGCATGCCCAGTTAAACAGAGTAAGGTTTCTATGGGGTTTTAGACTGGTACCCTTGAGCGGACAACTCAAGGGGGAAAGGCATGGAACCGTCAACTACACCATTGATCGACTGGTTTTACCGCAAATACACCTTTTTCGGATTTAGGGGTGATATTATCGGAAGAGCGCAACCACTCATTATAAGCGTTGTTATGCTATTTTGTTTGGCACGAGTGGAATATGATGTTGAGTATGATTATGCAACAATTAAAGCAGATTGTCAAGTATTTGCACGTTAGGAAAGCAGTAAATACAATAGTTTTCATAACTTAAAGCGGTAGCAAAGGAAAGCAGTAAAGGAAAGTAACAAAGGGAAGAAACAAAGAGACAAGTCAGTTCTGCAATCGAAAAGGAAATTAAATGCTTAAAAGAAACAAACAAATAATTGTGCATGAAGAAGTATAAATTCACAATAATAGTCTAAATGGTAAAAGCCTAAAATTCCCCAACGGAGTTGCCACGCTGTCGCTCCCACTTTTTCTCGCGAAATCGGGTTCATGACATTTGGGAGGACAACTCGTTCCCTTTTGGGAATTGGGTTTGAATAGAAGAGTCGCCACCTAATGATTTAAGTGCATTAGGACACTAAGAAAGATTTGAAACCAGAGATTGGGTAAGGGCTTGAAATTATCCCGAGGGGAAGGTGTTAGGCTCCCTTTAGGATCCACTAGTGTGATTCCCGGCTAGACAATTATTGTGACTTTAATGCAAATAACACATAGGCAAATAAAGGCTTCAAATAAGAGAGGGTTTTCACGTAATGGTTACAAATAACAAAAGTAAGAAATAGGAACTAAAAGGAGTTGATTTTCTTAAAAGAAATGTTTTAAAAATATTTAAAAGAAACAAAGAAAACAAAGGAAAGGGGGTCTTAGGTTTATTAATAATATGGATCACCGCACACAACATCCGGTAATCACTCCTCAGTGAGGGGATACACGTGATGTTATTGCATGGTCATCATATTCATATTTACCCCTTCTCACCCCGTTAAGGTATTAAAGCACGGAATGTCTCGTTTACTTATTGCATGCTATTACCCGCCCCAATCCTATCAGCCCCATAGGCACTTGGGACTACTAATCTTAGAGGGAGGAGGTATTGGGCTTATTTGTGGTTTCAAAAGGTAAAATACTAAGGCGACAAACAAAACACATATAACAAGTTTGGGGAAGCATATAAACAAATAAAAGGTTCAAACAAACCTCCTTTAAACCAAAGAAAGCACATAATGTAGCATGACTTGCATGTACTGTTTAAGGCCTGATTAAGACTTAAAGGGTTGAGGCAGACTGATTTATTATATAGTTCAGATAAGAAGCCCGAATCAGGCCTTCCTGCTGGTTGTAGCATATAAAATCTGATTCAGTTTATAAACTTTCACCCTATGGCTTGCCTAAGTGCTGGACGAAGACCTATAGGCATGATATCTACTGGTTCCAGAAACAATGAAGTAACCATGAATACATACTGATTTAAGAAAAATTGTTTGTTATTAAAGAAAGGAGAGTTTTAGCAAAAGAGTATGTGTCACTATTACTGGTTTTAGACTTATAAGTGAGTGAAGTGATTCAAACTTGATTAATAGCTCCTATAGGCATGCTTTCTACGCGTTATTGATTTTAAACCCTTTTTAACAGACATGGTAAAATGCGAAAACCCTATAAACATGATTGCCTAATGAAGAATGTATATGCAAGATTCAGAAAGACCTATAGACATATCTTCTATATTATATGCAGGATTCAGATTTTCAGGTAATTATAGACATGGTATCTATATGAGAAATGCAGAATTCAAGAAGTAACCTATAGGCAGGATATCTATATATGAGAGTGCAGAAATTCAGAAATAACCTATAGATAGGATATCTACCCTTCACATAGTTATCCCTCCTTTTACACTAGGCATCTCCAAGAGTTTATTACAAAATTATTACAGCCTAGAATGAAGATAAAAGAAGAAAATACATCAAAAATTAAACGGTATAGCCAAGGAGAGCCTGATTCAGACTTACTATCTGAAATATGAAGTAAACCAACTCCAAGAGATCATGATCCAAAGCCTTTCTCCCATTTGGATGTGTCAAAGTTCCCTAAGAGGCTCGAAAAGGACTCTGGGTAATGCTCACACCAAAATGCAATATCAGATTAGGACAAGTGCAGTGTGGAAGGGCCAGCACTCAAATGTCCAAATTCAGAGGGAACTCAAGGTCCCAAGGCAAGGCTCACAAGAGGGGAGGTAGAACTTAGGGACTAAGAGAGAGTGCAAGTGCAGAAAAAGAATGTTGAAAGGGGGGAAGGGAAAGGGAAAAAATTACAAATAAATACACATAGGGGTATAGGGGAGGTGGTAAATAGGCAAAGACAGGCTAGTGGGCATACCCAACAATGGGAAATGCTGGCACACCCATAAGCCTGTTAGAACACACTGTTTAGAGATTAGGATCCCAAAGGATCAAGTTTATTTCATGGACAATAACTTACATATTGTCATGTCTTAAACCAGATGCTCAAACACATAAGGGGTAGGGAATAGGGATTCATAGCAGAAACAAACAGAAAGAAATTAGCATGTTAATTGAAATATTGAGCTCTACAGAAATAGTAAGTAGCCATAGATACACAAACTATAAATAAACACATTGTTGTGATGCTGAATCTTAAATCAGGACATACCAGTTTCAAAGAAACAAGTAAAGAAAACAGTAGGTCTTGTAAACAGGCCACAGTGCAGACAAGAAGAGAGAATATTATTGTGTGTGAGTATGAGTTCAGAGGGATTGTGAAATTGTCCCCCTATTTGTGAAGAGGGTCGTGCCTTTTATAGTGCAAAATCAGGTAGAAATAAGGTAAGAAAATAGTTAAGGAACTGATTGTCAATTAAGAATCAATTATACAAGACTTCCTTTAATCAAAGAATTCAGATTCAAACGGGTAAGTACTATTTAAGGAAGGAAATTAGCTAAGCACTTTGTGCAAAGTAGGCAATTAGGGGTAAATATATAAGAGAGTTATTTAAGGACAGAATTTGAAACACACGGTTGTACAAATAAGGTAAGAAAATCAATTAGTGGCCAGTAAATCAAAGAGTCTGAGATTTTGCAATTATTGGTCCATGAATGAACCGAGTCAGAAAAGATGAGAAAATGTTTTTTAACTTAAGTCGAGTCATGAGGAAAATTAGCAAACAAGGAAGGAAAATCAATTAGTCCTATTCAAATGGAAGTCTGAACTAATCATAAATTTGAAAACCCCTTTAGAGGGAGGTTCATCACATATAAAGAGCATACAAACATTCTGAGTTGAAAGAAGATGTTGTGCCATTGCAAAATCAGTAGGAAAATCCAGTGGAGAAGACTTTAGTAAAAAGCCAGTATTGTATGAAAACAAATATGTCCAAACTCAGTTCAGAGACTCGAAATTGGTCTAAAAGAGTTGGGAGTTTTGAAATAAGCAAACCACAAAGCAGAGATGAGAGGGCAAGCATTTGAATCGAAACATGTTTAGAGGTTTCAAAAAGAACTGAAACTTCCAACATGCCTCTTTCAGCAACAGAACTCCTGAGTAACATGCAAACACAGTAGAAGGGTTCAAGGCAAACAGAGTGAAGAAACTAATTCGAAGCATGATGAGAAAAGACTTATAAGAACAGTAGAAGAAGCATGCTTAAGAAGATATTTTAGAAGAAACTTAAACAGAGCTCAGTAGAAAGAACTTAATAAGGAGACTTAAGAACTAAAAAAATACCGTAGAAGAAACACAAGAACACAGGAGAAAAGAAATACAGTAGAAAAGCGTGCAAGAACATAGTATAGGAAAACACAGTATGAGAAGCATACAAGAACATGGTAAAAGGAAAATACAATATCACAGTAGAGGCAAATACACATAAAGAAAAAAAAAGAAAGAAAGCCAGAAAACATTTAAGTATTTTCAGAAAGCCCTAGATCGGAGAAGAAATGGTTTTAAAAGTAATTTTTGAAAGAAAAGCCAGAGAAATCGTTTGAAAACTCGGGGAAAGCATGGATACACAACAGAAAGGCTTTAAGAAGTCACCGATCTGAGTCGGAGAGGTCAGAATCAGGTTCAAACAATCATGGTACGGCGGAGCAAAGCCGGAGATGACCATGAAACTTCGAATCGACAGAGGTCTAGATACGACCCTTCATGGCCAGGCCTTGAATCTTCAGAAATCAGGCGCATAGGAGCCGTAGGAGGCCAGTGTAGGGTTTCCATAGCCTTGGAAGCCATGGATCCCGGTGATTTTCAGGGTGGAAGTGGTGGGAGGTGGCTAGGGTTCGAGAAGTTTCGAGAGGGTTTGAGAGAATGGGGAGGGTTCAGAGGTGGCTTGGTAAGTGAAAATAATTTAGATTTAGGGGGTTGGGTAATTAAAAATTGTAAGGAAGAAATGTGGCCGTTAATCATTTCGATCAACGACCTGGATTAAAATGGGGGCCGGGGGGTCATTTAAATTTTCTATGGGTCGGGTAATTTTAGGAATTGGGCTGGGTGATTTGAAATTGAAATTGGGTTGGATTAGGGGTGCAAATTAGGCTGAAATTGAAATAAAATATGGCTAGATTTTAAATAGCCACTTTTCCCCATTTATTTTATAAAAAATAGCAAATTAAAATCTGGAAATAAATTGCAATTATTAAAATAATTTATAACATATAATTATCAATTTCAAAATACTGGACTTAATTTTTATAAATATAAATGCAATCAAATCGTAAATGAGGCTAATATTGCAATTACATGCAGTTGAGCTTTAAAAAATGCTAAATAAATTTGTAAAAAGATGCAAAAATTATCTAGGTTGTAGTTTAACATAAATATGAGAATTCAACAAGTGAATCACCAAAAATGATAATTTTGGACACTTATTGGATTTTTCTTGATAAAATAAGGCAATAAAATTGATTTTAAAAGCCTTTAAAATTAAGGAAAAATAATAAAAATATTTGTAAATACTTATATATGCATACATATGCTATTTTGAAAGTATTTTGCATCTAGAAATATGCAGGGAAAATTGGGTATCAACACCTGATATAGCTTGTGCAATAAGCAAGCTTAGTTGATACACAAGTAATCCTAACCGAGCTCATTGGATAGCAATGAAACGAGTTTTGGGATATTTGAAATATACTCAAGACTATGCATTGCATTACAATAATTATCCCACAGTTATTGAGGGATATAGTGAAGCAAATTGGATCACCGGATCAACGGAAACAAAATCCACATGTGGATACATTTTTATCATTGGTGAAGGAGCAGTGTCTTGGAAGTCGTCCAAACAGACATGCATCACTCGCTCTACAATAGAGTCTGAGTTTATAGCATTAGACAAGGCCGGTGAAGAAGCTGAATGGCTCCGGAATTTCTTAAAAGACATTCATTTTTTACCCAAACCTTTGGCACCTGTATGCATACATTGCGACAGTCAAGCAGCAATAGGAAGGGCTGGAAGCGTTATGTATAACGGAAAATCTCGTCACATTCGACGAAGGTATAATACCGTTAGACAGCTACGCTCTAGTGGAATTATCACAATTGACTATGTAAAGTCAAAAAATAATGTATCGGATCCTCTTACAAAAGGCCTACCTAGAGAGGCGGTTGAGAAGTCATCAAAGGGAATAGGACTATGGCCGAGGACAAGTCACTATGGTGGTAACTCTACCTAGAAAACTGGAGATCCCAAGATCTAGGTTAAAGGAGATCAAACAAAGTCATTAGTGATAGTTCAACATTGTCAAATAAAATTTTGGTCCATTCTCATGATGCAAACAATGTTCAGTACCAAGGATAAAGCGTTAGGACTTTTTAATGGTTTCTAAGTTTGATATGGGGTATATCAAATAGTGTATCTACGGGATAACACGTTTAGGAATCACCTATATAAGTGTAAAGTGTAAGCCGCTTCAAGGAGAACTTTGTAAGACCAGTTCTCTACGAACTTATGAAACCAGGCGGTGTTCATGGCTGAAACGAACACAACAATGAGAACCAAAGACGGTTAATGGTTGATTGTGTGACATATGGTTGTATAGGTACACACCAAAGTTCGACGGATCAAAGATATCAAATCTACTAATTGATCGAGTATATCCGACATATGTTCACTACGGAAAGTTTAAAGGGAAACCTACTTATCCATATGCGGTTAATCCTTACTTGTGAATCACACACAGTTTTTCATGCATATTTGTTTCGAATAGCCATTCCCCATTCATGTGGAGGATTGTTGGGTTTTTTTATTAATAACAAAAGAAGGTGTGAATGGAAAATTGTAGGAAAAGAAATGGAGGAAAGTGAAATTTTGAATTAGTTCACTTTGTCCCTCATTGGAAGAAGGAAAGAAAATTTGTGTGTGTGTGTGTGTGTATGTCTATATATATATAATCTCATCTTCTAGCTCTTAAAAGTGTTAAGAAGAAGTGGTGCCAAACGCCGTCGCCGCCGTCGCTCGCTCGGCTCGACTTCGACTTCGGATTTGGATTTGGATTCGGATTCGGTCAAAGATCGATTGATTAATTAATCTTTTTGGACAAAATTATTTTCAATTAATTAATTAAATTAATTAACAAAAATTCAATATGGGTAACCCATGACCCGCGATCCGGTCCGGTTCATTTTCTTTTCCGGATTATTTTAAATTCGTTAGTTGTTTTCCGCAATTTTTTCCATCTGTTCCAACAGCTATGGTTGTTTTGAATGGTTGCAAACCTTTTCAGAAACAGTTTCAAATTTAGTTATAAATAGAGGGTCTTAGCCTCATTTTCCACCACCGAAAAATCTGAAATCACTCCCCTCAAACTTCTGCATTCTGCATTGTTTTCAAAACCAAAAACTTAAGCATTTTGTGTGATTTGCTCCTCCATTTAAGTTCGACGAAATTCTGTGATTTGAAGTGCCGCTATCACAGAATAGTTATTTCGTTCTATCCTGGGAGGAATTAATCCGCAATCTTGGACATTGTAAGGGGATTAAATTCTTTAAGGAAACACAAGAAACTTGTGGGCTCGGAATTTTCTGCTTTTGATTTTAAACCAACGTTTGTTCATTTACCGATTTTTGAATACCGAGTTCTAACACATTTTATGTACAACCATTAGTTGGAGCAATATATATACACTTGATTTTTTGAGCTTCTCAATAAATTTTGTTAAACTATTTAAATATCAAGATAATAAATATTTATGATTGATGTCAGGTGGCTACCAGAGTTCCCCAAACACTTCAGTAGGCATTATTGAAATCCCAATGAAGTGATTCAGGAGAACTCTAGGGGAAACCAAACTTTTTTAATTAATCTTCCATTCCTAGTTTGATAGGAAATGATATGTTGCTCTATGGATTGGAAAAATTATCTATTTAAGAGAAGCCAAAGAATATAATTCATGTGGCTAACATGGGTAGTTTTAACATATAATAATGTTCAGAGGCGGACCTACACTTATGGTAAGAAAAATATATGTATATATGTGTATATACCTTAAATAATAAGTACATATATTTTTATTGTCATCCTAAGATTTAAAGCTTAAATAGTTACATTGGTCGGTTTGGGAGGAAGGGGAGGGGAACAACTTGACTTTTATTTTATAGTGGTACCCTGCCACCTTCAAATTCTGGGCCCGCCTCTGATAATATTTCTGATTCCAAGAAAACAAAGAAAATACATTTTGGACAAACTGAATGTGGTTACAATTGTGGGTTGAATACTTGAATGCAAGAAATGGAATCATATTTTTGTAACAAGTGACCACAAATCTTGCTACATCGTTGTACAAGGTTCTTCTTTGGACCAAGTGTATAGAGTACAGTAGTATGCAGAAAGTTCTTGCAAAATATAACGTAGGTTACAGTCTTTCTTTTGGGGGTTTCAATGAATTAATGAAGTTAAAATTCTAAATTTATTCCAAGGACTCTGCTCTTATATTTGGTAATCTCTCATTTTACAATTTACGAAGCTCAGGTCTCGTTGCTTCATCTTTTTAACCTTTCTGATTTTGAGTGTGTTTCTTTTTCTTTTGTTTTTTGTGAATTAAGAAATTTAAACTTGTTAGGCATTGGGGGATTCTTTAATCTTCTCTGATTTGCTGCATATATTGGTCTTATCTGAGATTTTGCCAAAGAATTATAACCCTTAGCAGCTAGACACACGCCGACATTAGCAGCTGGGTTTTGGGTTCCTCTTTTAGCTGTACTGACAAAGGTTTTATTAACATAGATCTAGGAAGTTAGCTCTCTAGAACATTCGCCATTGCCGAAATATTCGAAGCTCTCAACGGCCGGCAACTACTTTAGTGTCTGCAAGTATACACACACATACACTTCTTGCATTTTACTTTTCTCAGATTTGAATTTGAACTGACTTACGTTGACTAAGAGGAGAAGGTTAACATTAGCTAACATGTCTTATAGTAGCTAAACCCAAGTTCTTTTTCCCCTGAAAATCGCTCTTGTTCTGTGATTCTTAGGCTTCCATTTCTTGTTTCTGTTCAAGATTTTTCTGGGTTTTGCTTATCATTACAGTTAGCTTCTGTAAAAGGGATCTGGTTTTCTGGAACCCATAACAGCCACCCGCCGCTATACGTTTTGAAAAGAGCAATCTTTGTTCTCTGTTTCCGTTGAAATTGAAAGAGAGCAACCTTTCTGCAGTGGTGCATCTGTTTCAATTGAAAAAGAGCAATTGTTTTGCTCTGCTTCTTTGCTTACCAGTGGTAGCGGTGATAGCTCCTTCTGGTTTTTGGGTCGTGGTATTTTCTGTGTTTTTAGGAATTCTCGGAGTATTGGAGACAAGGTGGGCGCACGAGCACTGGCAAAGGAGAGCAACCTGGGCGAGTGTCAGCAAGGGTGGTAGGAAGTGGGCGGGAGCGTACAACTACATCGAGCACAGCAAATCAGCCACAGGTTTTGTTATCGGGAGTTGGTACCTCATGTTTTACTGTTTCCCTTTTGGTGTTAGCTAAATTACTATTACTTTACTTCGCAATAGTTAAACCTTTCAACTAGGATACTAGTTACCACGTGTTTTCCTTCTAGTTTGATTTGTGTACGTTGTGCACTAGCGAGTCTTCTCTAGGTTGTTGTAGGTGTAGTGGCTGCAGTCTGGGATGATAGAATAAGGGCATGTCCTCGGGTGGGGCAGAGTGTGGGGCGGGGTTCGGGGGGTGGGTCGGGTAGCAGGGGAGGTAGAGGGGGCAAGGGAGCCTATAGGTTGAGAATCGGGTCATGGAACATAGGTTCACTAACGAGTAAATCCATAGAGCTGGCGAAAATCCTGTAGAAGAGGAAGATTAATATAGCGTGTGTCCAGGAGACTAGGTGGGTCGGATCGAGGGCGAAAAACGTGGATGGGTATAAGTTGTGGTACTCTGGTATCCTGAGGGGTAAGAATGGAGTGGGTATCCTGGTAGATAGCCATCTTAGGGAGTCCGTGGTAGAGGTCAGGCGGGTGAATGATAGGCTAATGACTATTAAGTTGGTGGTGGGTGAGGGTACTTTAAATGTCGTTAGCGTGTACGCACCACAAGCAGGCTTGGATGAGGATATTAAAAGGCAATTTTGGGAGGGGTTGTATGAGATTATTCGTAGTATACCGCCTTCCGAGAGGTTATTCATAGGAGGAGATTTCAATGGTCATATTGGGTTATCTGCAGGTGGGTACACTGAGGTGCATGGCGGATGTGGTTTCGGAGAGCGGAACGGAGGGGGCATTGCGTTGTTGGACTTTGCCAAGGCTTTAGATCTAGTCATTGCAAACTCGAGTTTTACGAAGCGGGATGAACATTTGGTTACTTACCAAAATTCGGTGGCGAAGACACAAATTGACTATCTCCTCCTCAGGAGATGCGACAGAAGGTTGTGCGAGGACTGCAAGGTTATCCCAGGTGAGACCCTCTCAACGCAGCATAGGCTTTTGGTGATGGACATTTGTATTAGGATAAGGAGGAAGAAGAGGTCAGTACAAGGACGCCCCAGGATTAGGTGGGGCGCCTTAACTAAGGATAAAGCTAAAGAGTTGGAAGGAAGGTTATCGGCAATGGGTGCTTGGAGAAGTAGTGGGGACGCAAACACAATGTGGTCGACGACGGCGGACTGTATAAGAAAGGCGGCGAGAAAGGTGTTAGGGATATCTACGGGCCACTATGGTGGACACAAAGGAGATTGGTGGTGGAATGCAGTTGTCCAAGGTAAAGTGGAAGCAAAGAAGGCGGCTTACCTAAGGTTAGTAGGGAGCACTGACGAGGAGGAGAAGAGAGAGAATAGTCAAAGGTATAAGGTAGCTAGGAAGGAGGCGAAGATGGCAGTGACGGAGGCTAAGACGACAGCTTTTGCTCGTCTGTATGAGGAACTAAGGAACAAAGGTGGGGAGAAGAAGTTATTCCGACTCGCTAAGGCGAGAGAGAGGACAACTCGGGATCTGGACCAAGTGAGGTGCATAAAAGATGATGACGGCAAAGTTTTGATGGGAGATGACCAGATTAAGAGGAGGTGGCAGACCTACTTTCATAAACTTCTAAGTGAAGAAGGGGATCAGGATATTATACTTGGGGAATCGAGGAATGCCGACAGTCACCATGAATTAAGTAATTGTAGGGACATTGAGATCGATGAAGTCATGGAGGCAATGCGTAAGATGAGAAGGGGCAGAGCTACCGGGCCAGACGAAATTCCGGTTGAACTGTGGAGGTGTGTGGATAGAGCAGGCTTGGAATGGCTTACTGCATTGTTTAGTGTTATATTCAAGACTAATAGAATGCCTGAAGAGTGGAGGTGGAGTACAATGGTCCCATTGTATAAGAACAAAGGTGATGTCCAGAGCTGTAACAACTATAGGGGCATCAAATTACTAAGTCATACCATGAAAGTTTGGGAGAGAGTGGTAGAAATGAGAGTGCGAAGGACGGTGTCTATTTCAGACAACCAGTTCGGGTTCATGCCGGGACGATCTACCACAGAAGCTATCCACCTTATTAGGAGGACGGTGGAACAGTACAGAGATAAGAAGAAGGATCTCCACATGGTGTTTATTGATCTGGAGAAAGCGTACGATAAGGTTCCTAGGAAGGTCTTATGGAGCTGCTTAGAGGATAAAGGGGTCCCGAGTAACTATATTAGGGTGATTAAAGACATGTATGATGGAGCTAAGACGCGGGTTAGGCCAGTAGGAGGCGACTCTGAACACTTTCCAGTTATTATGGGGTTGCACCAAGGGTCTGCGCTCAGCCCATTCCTATTTGCCCTGGCGATGGATGCACTGACCCATCATATTCAAGGGGAGGTTCCATGGTGCATGCTATTTGCTGATGACATTATTCTAATTGACGAGACAAGAGGCGGCGTCAACGAGAGGCTAGAGATTTTGAGACATGCTCTTGAGTCTAAAGGTTTCAAGTTGAGTAGGTCGAAGACGGAATACCTCGAGTGCAAATTTGGAGTTGAGCCGATGGAAGCAGGAGTTGAAGTGAGGCTTGACTCTCAAGTCATTCCCAAGAGAGGTAGTTTCAAGTACCTTGGATCGGTTATTCAGGGGATCGGGGAGATTGACGAGGATGTCACACACCGTATAGGGGTGGGGTGGATGAAGTGGAGGTTAGCGTCGGGAGTCTTGTGTGACAAGAAAGTGTCACCGTTACTAAAAGGTAAGTTTTATAGAGCAGTGGTTAGGCCTGCCATGTTGTATGGAACTGAATGTTGGCCGGTAAAGAACTCACACATCCAGAAGATGAAAGTAGCAGAGATGAGGATGTTGAGGTGGATGTGCAGGCATACAAGGATGGATAAGATTAGGAATGAAGATATTCGAGAGAAGGTGGGTGTGGCCCTCATGGAGGACAAGATGCGGGAAGTAAGACTCAGATGGTTCGGGCACATTCAGAGGAGGAGCACTGATGCACCGGTGAGGAGGTGTGAGCGACTGGCTGTAGTGGGCACGCGGAGAGGTAGAGGAAGACCTAAGAAGTATTGGGGAGAGGTGATCAGACAGGACATGGCGCGACTTAGGATTACTGAGGACATGGCCCTTGATAGGGAATTATGGAGGTCGAGCATTAAGGTTGTAGGTTAGGGGAGAGTGTGAATATTTCTACAACACAATAGAGTGAGACTATCCAGTTAGGAGTTAGACTAGGAATGTCATTGGTCGTCTATTGATGCAGGGCTTTACCTTCTAGTTGTACTATACCAGCCATCTATTTCGTATTTCGTATTTCATATTCCGTATTTCATATTTCATATCTCTTATATATTGTTGTTATTTTTATTACGCATTTTTATGGTACTAATATATCATCTCCTATTGCTTTTTTGAGTCGAGGGTCTCCTGGAAACAGCCTCTCTACCCTTCGGGGTAGGGGTAAGGTCTGCGTACATATTACCCTCCCCAGACCCCACTTGTGGGATTATACTGGGTCGTTGTTGTTGTTGTTGTTGTTGTTGTTGTTTTACTTTTTGTTCCCTTTTATTGTAACCTGACCTTAGTTTTGCGAATACATTCAGTTTTATGGTAATAAAGGCGAGAGACGCGAGAGAATCCAAAGTTCGAGGGGCACATAAGGTCAGTTACAACTTACAAGCAAATAACTAGATTACATAGTTGAAACCAATGTTTTAAAAGGTGTGGGGGTAAGGCGAGGTATTTTACATATACTTCAGCAAGACGTAAGTTCCGAGGCACGGGGCGTAAGCCCCATAGATATTTAATTTTTAATATTTTATAAAATAATATAATTACAGTAAATATTTATAAACATGTAAAATTGCATAAAAATTAAAGAAAATTATATATATATATATATATATATATATATATATATATATATATATATATATATATATATATATGTGTGTGTGTGTGTGTGTGTGTGTGTGTGTGTGTGTGTGTGTGTGTGTGCGCTCCATCGCCACAAAAACTTGTCAAAACAATCTATTATATGCTACTTACAAGCACTAGTAACTTGAGTGAAAAAGAATAAAGTTTTTTACATGAAGGAATAAAAAGGATGATTAACCTGCAATTTGAACTTTGAACTTGCTGCTATGAAGGAGAATGGAGTTCTCTTTGTATTTGTAAAAATATTGAATATTCGGTTATTTTTGGGAGATATTAGCAGACTAGCGGAAGAGACAAAGAATTGGGAAAGACCATAAATTAGGGCTTCAATCAATAAGAAAGGTCTTACATTTTAAATTTAATACATTTCAGTTCCTTTTTAAAACTTTTAAGTAGAGCTCTCAAAACGGGCCAACCCAGCCCAAGCCTCACGGGCTTTTCAATTTGGTGGTCTAGGGCGGGCGGGCCCCTCATCTAAATGGGCCTTAAAATGACCAGCCCAACCCAACCCTAAGAAGGCCGCGGGTTAGGGCGGGCTGGCCCTTCAATTTCTTTTTAGAATTTTTTTTTGTTGATATCTTTAGATATTTCTTCGTGACATAGTTTCTTAATCATATAAATGACTTCTGTTTGTTTAGAGCATACAAGAATCTTGATATTTGACAAGGAATCTCATAATTGAAATGCAAATTGTATATCTCTAACTCTTCTTTTTTAACGTTACATGAATACTTTTTAAATATTTTTCTTTCACTTTTCTCATGTTCAGGGATTATTTCAATAAGTTTATATGTTGAGGTTTTTTAATTTAGGTTTAACATCATTTGCTAATTTTATAATTATAGTCCATAAAAATTTTAAAATTCATGAAATTTGTTAGTATTATTAATTTTCTTTGGGTATTAAAAATTGATCTTTTTTTAAACTGAAGAGCAGTTTAATTATTAATAATATATTAAAGTAACCAAATTAATCATTGGTCACTTAAAGTAATATTTTCTTTTGAAGAAAATTATTATTGGTCACTTAAAATGTTCCTATTTCGTTGTTAATTAAGCAAAAAAAAAACTAATCTTGTCATACTACAGGCATATCAAAAATCTTAATTCTAGTTGATATGGACGTGTAAATGAGCAATTTAAGGTTAATCATTGAAGATTATAGTTAATAATTTTTTTAGTTTTTATTTTTTAAAATATTAAATATTTAAATTTGAATTTAATTAATTTTTGGCCCACGAGCCGGCCCAGGACCAGCCTCGGTCAAGCCTCGAGGGCCAGCGGACTGACTTGGGCCGGGCTTATAAGCCTCAATTTTAAATGGGCTAAAAAAATTCCAACCCAACCCTATCCAAGTAGCGAGCTGGGTTGGGCTGACCCACGGGCCAAACCCATTTTGATGGCTCTACTTTTAAGTAACTACAAACTGACTTTTGAGAATTATGGTATTATATGAAGGACATATTCAACAAATTTTATTATAATTTTAAAAAGTCTTTGGGGATTACGCCTAACTACCAAAACGTGCCTCAAACGCTCGGGCGTACGCCCCGAATTATTGGGTGTCCGCATCTTGAGATTTTCACCCCACACCATCGCCTCAGGGCATTTTTGGTGTGCCTCGCCTCAGGACTCGCTCAGAAAATACCTTTTAAAATATTGGTTGAAACAAAAAAATTGACAATTATGTCCAATAAGGAAGACCACTATAAATAATAGCACCAGTGGACCTTAACCTAGTAAAACGAAGGCAATGAAATAGCAAGTGCTTGGGGGAACTCCCGAGGTTACTAGGTTCTGTCATACCATTTCATGCCTTAAAAACTATCATTCGTTACTCAAACATAATAAATTAGTATAGTTTGATGTAAACATCGGGTGACTAAGTTTTTACCATACTAATAATGCATCACCATATAGAGGTTTCACCAAAAGTATGTCTGAAAAAACATCATTGACAGTCCACTAAACTTCGGAATGCAAAGGACACAGTCGTACCTGGCAGACCTTGTATTTCTATAAGAGATTGTTTCCATAAGAAATTTATTTTCTAAATAGCAAATCTTTAATAACCGGGGTCTGCATAACTGTAAGACGTTTCTTCCAAATCTTTTTCTTTTCAATTTGGATGCCTTGGTTCTAAAATTATGAACTATACCTTCTTTATAATAGTGTTTTGCAAATTACTTTTCTCCAAGGCATTCTCAAACATTTCAAAGCAAACATTGACTGACACACACAGATTGATTTTGCCTCAAAACAACACATCCTATATCAAAGCCAACCTGCCTAAGCCTTAACAAGACAAACCTATCTAAAGTATAGCGAGTACAAACTCACAAGAAACTCTTGCAATAACAACAAAAGCCACACAATCTATATCTTATAACTTGATCCGTTTTCTAACATTAACAGTAGGAATATGGACAAAATGAAGTTTTGTTCTGTCAGTGATCACCTTCTTACTTCTTAGGAGGGTACTACTTCCCTGTCACATCGGATCTTGCTGAATTACCGCTTCCATTCTGCTCGAGTCATCTTATCTGAAATGGTAAAGGCAAAAGTTAATCGCATAACGTCAAGTAGAAGCATTGCATATGGGTATGCACTAAATCATTAGACTCTACCTCTTAACTGAAACTCCAAAATTAAGCACACATTGGTTTGAGGATACTCAGAATTTACTAAATGAAAAAGAAGCTAAGATAAACTTGAATCCAAATTCATGGGGTTGCTATTCCGTTGGATCAACGATATTGCTCCAGGATTAGTCAAGAAACTAGAAATCTCCCTATTAACCATAAAGAGCTGATCTACTTCAATGGTTTCTTTTTATCAGGAGCTGATCTACTTCAATATTAAGCAAAAAAAGATTAATAAAGAGGTTCGCGATACATGCATTAGTCTGTTAATAAAACCGTAGGGCAGTTTTCTATTGTTAAAGCTTAAAGTTTACTCGCTCCGGTTCACAATAAGCGACCATTTTATCTTTGGCACACCCATTAAGGAAATACGAACTCCTAGAGAAAAAAAGATATATTCACTAAATTAACCTTAATTAATTGTTATCTTGACACATTGGAATATGTAAATAAGGGAAATTTTGGAAAATAAAATTAATTCCTTCTTGATTATGTAAATGGACACTTATTTTGGACCAGAATAAAAAGGTAAAATGGTCACTTATTGTGGACTGAAGGGAGTATTCATTTCAGTCAATAATGCACAAGTTGTATTCTGTTTAAAGGATCTTGTTTGTTTGTTTTAATAGCCATACTCCATAAAGTGAACTAATCATTTGAGAATTCAACCTTTATCAAAAAGCACCACTTGGCACTTAGAAATACTCACCAGTACCATCCCTTGAAGATGATAAAGATCTATCAATCTTGATTCCTTCTTTTGCACTAGCTAGGACCAGCCTCTGCACCCGCGGCGATGAACTCAGCTTGCCATTCATTGGGGATGGCAAAGAATGACGTCTACTTAGGGCATTCTTCTCGGACACATCTTGCCCAAACCTTGGTGAGGCTTGCTCTTTCAACTTAGCCTTAGCTGACTTGGTTGGAGCCATATAGCTGGGCACCTTTCTTGCCGTTGGCGTACCTGCATCTACATCATGGCTTGCAGGTAAAGAAACTCTTCTGTTAGTCATGTTACTCTCATTTCCTTCATTATCATGGTTAGTGCAAGAATTGTCATTTGCAACAGGACTATCCTCTCTGTTAGCAGTGATCAATTTTTGATGCATATCAGATGGAGAAAAACTATCAGCAGCGTCAGAAATTGATTTGTGATGCGTATCAGAAACAGAAAGGCTATCCAAATGAGTGATAGTATCATCCATCACTAGTGTTTCTGAAGGTGTCTCCACATTAGTAGAATTTTCTGTTGTCCCTTCTAAACTTTTCAACGGTTCGCCAGATGTCATGCTCCCCTCAGGAACGAGAGCACTTGATGTTGTGTCATGATTTTGCCTTTTCCTCTCAGTGTCCGCCTCAGACTGAACAGGTTTTTCCAAAATAGGGCTGGACACTTTCTTTAAATTATGCTTTACTTTCTTAATCTCACTTCCTGGATTCTGAAGAACAGAGTTTACTAAAGGAATTGATTTCTTCTTTTCTGACCCCGAACTGGAATGATTTGAACCATTCTGCGTCTTTCTAGAAAGCACTTTCCGTCCATTGTGCTTTGACACAGCCATGTCTGCTTCAACTTTTTTATGCTTTGTATTTGAAAGCGTTTTTGGTTTGGACCGTGGTCGCCAAATATGTGATAAAGTCCAACGGACTAACCATTCCTGACTAGAATTTGGTTCCTCTGGACTGTATTGGAGGTGTAGAGGCATAACAGTAGGTGATGAACCAAGTAGCTGAAATACACCACATGACGAGCATTGATTAATTAGTGTATCAGTAAACTTGATAACAACCAAGTAAAGACGAGATAAGTGGGTTCTTTCATTCAGTGCTTGAAATTTCTTGATTTTAGCAATAAGAGGAGTTTGCATGTCTGATTAATATATGCAAAAGGTCAATATCTGGGTAACTGCTTTCTGGTTATTTACATTTTACGGATAACCACTTTTCATATTGGCATTAAGTCCAGCGAACCGAACACAGTAACAGTATGAAAAACCCTTGGTGCGAAAAAATAGCAAGAAGTAGGATGCTTACCTTTGTAGCGAACTCATTCTTGGATAGCTCTTGTGCTAGTTTGGATGCATTATTTCGTTGATACTCGAATTGTTTGGAATCCTAATGATGAAAGGTACCATTAAAAACTATAAACCATAAAATAAGTTATAGCAAAACAGTTAAAATGGTACATTGAACACCCTAGCAGCATAAATTGTGCGAAACTTGGATTCGTGGATGCTGTAATTTCAAATCAAAATAAGCGTTGATAATTAAAGATGTCAAAAGATTATAGATCTTAGCAACATTAAGTCAAGTTGGCAGTTTACCTGTTGTCCAAGTCCTCGTTTGGTTATCACTTCACAGCCAATACTGGAACCCCTAACAATCTGGCCACGTGCATGTGCTTGAAGCTTGACAATGCCATGTATACAGTATAATGTGGCAACAGCCTGCCTTCTGACCAGATGGCCGCGTATGGCAGCTTGTAGCCTTATGACGCCCTTGAGCCTAAAAAATGCTCGACGAGCCTTCAGAGAGACCATATTGCCATTCGTACAGGTTAAATGTTCAAGTTAAATGAGAAATGAGCAAAATTCCATAGAATAAGTTCTTAAACATCAATGGTAGCAAGATCAAGTCAAAGTGAAATAGTCAAGTCCTTTAACACCCAATCATTTGCAAACTTAGGAAGCACATGCAAAGAGAAAAAGATAAACTATCAGTCAGTCGAACTTATCTATACATAATTCATAGGTGGGACCGGTATAGTAATTCAAGTCTAAAAGGCAGCTCAGGCAAAAAACTTATTTGAAACCAAGTCATTGAACATAATGAAGACAATCAATAAAACCTTCAAGGTGTATATATAAACACTACTAGCCAAACATCGTAATGTCTTTGTTTCATTTGAACTATGCACGTGCGACGACTTTCTAGTCTCTTAACGTCAAACAATATTTTCTGTCTCTAACAATTCTAACAGAAAATCAAGACCTATTCATACATGTTGCTGGATGAACAATACAAATGCATTAAAGAAGAAACAGATTGAACAGCTCGCACATTCGTTAACCACAAGAAAACAAGCATAGTACAGTAAAAACTATGAAAGTAACTCGCTACCACAATATTAAAGTGCAAGCGGAAAAATACCAAAAGGTAGAAGACAAAGCTTGCGGAAGAAAATAAACATAATTCAGTATCGTAATTGTGATAAAGAACAAAGAGAAAACCAAATATATTTTATGACAGCAGGTAAATCTTTATGGTTAGAGTAATTACCAGATAACCCCTAAAAATAGCTTGTGTCTTCGTAGTAGCTTCCTCAAGCCTCATTTTCTCAGTATCCTCGGGTAAGGTAAGACATGTATTTTGTTCATCTTCATCTTGCTTCATAGAAGGGAGACTCACCTCATCAGTGACCCCTCCTTTATCAAGGTTTGAGTCCTCTTTTGTTCCACCAGCACTACCAGCAACTAGCTCAGATATCAAAGGCGGATGGACAGACAAACCAGATAATGCCGCGTTGGTGGAAATTACTAATGCTTTCTCATTCGAAGATTTCTTTAATGAAAGAAATATAGAGAATAATAACTTATTAGAAATTACATGAATAAAATAAACCCCAAATAAAAAAGAGGGGTAAGCTGCATGAACATGTAATACTTGTGGAAAATCCTTCTCAAAAAAAAATATTCTTCCAAGTGGCTCAATTCAAGTTTATTGCATTATGATGATAATACTGCTTTCCTGGTTGCAGCATGTCACCAGTGACCATAGGCATTAAGGCAGAAGATAAGGTTTATTTTAAATGGTATTCACAACAGTAATTAGACAGCTTGCCTTATGGCTTGCCTCAAAAGAATGTCCACTTTCCTAAAAAAAAGTACTACCATGGTTTACGCCATACAAAGGTTTTAACATTAAGGGCAACAATTTTACATTTTTCAATATAAACCTTTTCCACTTAATTCTAAAAGGATCAAAAAGGAGCTAGCAAGTTTTGAATACACTAAGGGGTCGTTTGGTAGGGTGTATAAGAATAGTGCGTAATAAGGTGTATTAGTAATGCATGGATTAGTAATGTATGTGTTAGTAATGCAAGCATTAGTTATGCAGATATTATTTCTTATCTATTGTTTGGTGTGGTGTAATAAAATTATAATGCATTACATAATTTTTAAGAAAAATAGTTGTTTACAAAAATGCCCTCCATATTCTCTAGCTTTAAGAGACTTTAAGGACAATTTTGTCTTTAACCATACTAATGCATGCATTAATAGCCTTGGTATTACTAATGCCATGGTTTTCTATGCATTACTTATACATAGGATAATACCAAGTATGATGTATAACTAGTACAAGTATTAGTTATACATAGGTTGAAAAAATGTACCAAACAAGGTATTAGTAATGCATAGAGCTAATGCTTGCATTATTTTTTCTAATACCTCCTACCAAACGACCCCTAAATATTAAAAACGTACTACCACATTTACACAGGCATATACAAACAAAAGGCATAACCAAAGAGAACTTCAATTCGAAACAAAATTGAATCATCTATCTTACTTTTGATGTGCTAGATTTGGAAGACTTTCTCCCTGCCAGCAAAGACCTGAACCATTTTCCAGGAGATTTTCCCATAGTAATAAGTTTGACGCCTACAATGTAAGAACTTTGTGATAGAAAGCCTGGAAGTTTCAAAAGAATGCTATATCAGGTAAGCAAATGCAATCTTGCAGCAATAAGTAGGCATAAAAGTAATATAATCCCTTAATGTGGTTTAAAATGTTCATTTATGGTTTCATTTTCCTGGAACCAGAGCACAATAGTGCTTCTGCATATATAAATGTGAAGTAGCATAATGCAACAACAACAACAACAACAACCCAGTATAATCCCACTTAGTGGGGTCTGGGGAGGGTAGTGTGTACGCAGACCTTACCCCTACCCTGAGGTAGAGAGGCTGTTTCCAAATAGACCCCCGGCATCCTTCCTTCCAAGAACTTCCCACCTTGCTCTTGGGGAGACTCGAACTCACAACCTCTTGGTTGGAAGTGGAGGAGCATAATGAAAGTTTAGATTTCCGACACAAAGCCTACCATCAGTGATCAATTTAGTTACTTAAAAGAGGATTCATTGTCAATATATCCTATTTTTGAAGGACCTAGAGCCTAATGGGGTTATTGTCATGCCTACAAATGAAAGAAGAAAAGCAAAATCACAACAATAAGAAGTTTCTGAAAAACACGTGAAAAGGCCATGTTATATATTCACGAATTCAGCACCTATCCAATGGAATCCTCCAAACACAATCTCTTCCAGAAGAGAAGAAAATCAGATGCTTCGCAAACTCGATGAGTGTAATAGAGAAACTTCCTTCCTATAAGGTTGTGTTCCCTTCCTCTTTTGAGGTTTTTGAGAGCGGGGAAGGAAAATGTTTACATACTCTAAGCCTCGTAGTCACCTATAACACATTGAACAATAAGTTCTTTGACATTATCTTACTTGCCTCATAAGTGAGAAACTACATATGCAGATCACTTTTAGTGATTAATGTTTGACTTGCAAATAAAAAGGATAAAACTAAACTATAATAAGAACTCTTATGGGCCTTGGAGCATATTTAATTAAAGCTGCCCGAGCTTCCATCAGAAACAGTTGGATCAGGATATCAGATTTTGTGCTCAAATGAGTACCACTTTATATAATAATTATCCAGGGAACTATATATTTTACACTCTGAAACTCCTTAATCACAGTTGATCAGGCAGGATTTCAGATATCCAATTCACTGATGAGAGGCAGAGACAAATTTCCATTGCAACAGTTTCATTGTCTCAGTATTGGACTACATAGTGTTGTCGAAACACGCTTAAGCCCTGAAGCGAGGCACAAAACATGTTGAGCACTTCGCCTCGCTTAGCGGGCGCTTAAAGCATACTTTTCCTTGCGAATGAGCATAATCTTGAAGAGGCGCACACTAAACAATTGATATTTTACATTATCGTAATTCTTTTTAATTTCTTTGTCCATATATTTGTTATTCATGCTTATAATCATTAGTCTTGGACTACACATACATATTTGTACTTTTTCTCTATTTGCGCCTTTCTTCTTAAAGCCCATGCTTTCTTTGCGCTTGTGCCGTTGATACCACTACTATAGATAGAAAGGTTCATAGTTCATTTCAATGGGGGACTGGGATATCAAAGACCCTCATCAACTAAACCTAGTGCTTTGTGCCAAATTCAAACTAAGAAGCGCCATTCTCCAACCCAGTCCTTAGAATGTTAGAATGTTATTTCCCCAAAAGAAGGTTATGAGCTGCCAATCAAATAAGAGATGATTCTACCAGAAGCATCTGTCAATTCCCCGAGGCTTTCATCTCACTCCAACCAGAATATACTAAGAGACACACCATGTCTAAGCTTTATCGGCTCTTAATTCTCAAGATCCTTCTAGTTGAACAATTATCATTCAACTAAAAAAAACTATTCCCAGCATGCTCAAAATAGACACGGCCATTAACCCTTGGTTACATCATTAATATATCTCTCCAGCTCAGCCTATTATTTAGAAGTCAAACAATGATTATTCTGTAGTCTACTCAAAAATAAAATAGAAAAGGATAAACAAGAAGCTGACAGGCTGATAGAAAGAAACCACCTAGTCTTGTTTGCCTCCGTTGGGATTTGAATTTTTTTTATTTTCCTATTTATTTCTAAAATTTAGCAAGTGTAACCATATTTTAAAATTTGAAGGAAAAAAAAAAGGTAATGCCCTTTTGCAAAAAACCCTATCACCAAATCACTCCAGGCATATCTTTGAGGATACCCAATTTCCAATTAAATCAGAACCCAAAATGCAACAATGTGGAAACAGTTAAAGTGTACACAGATTAACCCTAGCTCATATAAGTAACAAATATTACTAGTAATATCTAACAATGACAATATCACAACAATGTAGTTCAGGTTTAATCATTAGCTTCGACGTAAGCACAAGAAGCCAACATTTTAAATTACTATTTAATGTTCATTGGATCTAGAACTTACCTCAACAGAAAAAATACTGTAACTTCAACAAAAACCCTTCTTTAGCTGCAAAAAATAAAAATGGGTTCTACATAAGAACTGCAAAAAATTAAAAGGGTCAAGAGAAAAAGTGCAAAAAAAAAAAAAAATGAAAAAGACTTTAAGCAGCTAAAGAATTTAACTATATTTTACTGAAAGATCTGAAAAAGAGTTTTCAAGAAAGAGAGAGGTTTTAGTTTTTATCATTTTTTCATGATGAAAGAGGAATAGAGAGAGCCAAACGGCACTTAGCAGGGTAAAGTTTTTTTAAAAGCACCTGGAAAATTGGTACACTACAGCACTACTCTGCCTCTGTATTTGTTTTTGCCTGTTTCAGTTTTCAAGATTTTGGAAATTACCCAAAATGTTAAAAACTGAATGTTGTCTTCCAAAGAGGTTGCATTGGGCTTAGTTGGGGGGCTTTGTTGGGAGAAATTCAAAAATAGCGAGATTTACAACTGGTTGTTCAAAAATTACTCAGTTTCAAAAGTAATTGAAATTTAGCCACATTTCATGTAAAGATAAATCAGAGCGAAAACATTATTCAAAACCCGGAAAATACGTCAGTATATTATGCTGGAGTTACAACATAAGTATACTTAAATTCCAGTATATTATGCTAGAGTTACAACATAAGTATACTTATGATGGAATTCCAGCATAATATAATGAAGTTCCAGCAAGCATATCTGTCCAGCATAATATACTGGAGTTTGGAGCACCGGTGCTCCAGTCTCCAGTATATTATACTGGAGCCAGCATAATATGTTGGAGCTAATACACAGGTGCACCGAACTCCAGTATATTATACTGGACCGGTCTCTGTTGCAGCAAAATAGTGGCTATTTTTCATTCACTTAGTAAACGCTGGCTATTTTTGAATGACCGGTCCGAAAATTTGCTATACCGTGCTATTTTTACGGTTTTGTTGGATCATTACTCTCTATAGCTTTGGCTCAAATGATTGAGGTCTCAGATTTGAGCTTGTTTCACTTTTGGCCCGTATCAGAAATTATTTATATTTAATAGCCAAAAAGTGTATATAATTTGTATATTTTTTGTATATAACATACAGTATATATACAAAATATATATATATATATTGACTATTATTTTTTAGAGCAGCTATATAGTGTCATTTCCCCCTCAAATTTTGGCCCAATATTGATCACCAATCACCATTTTCTTTTTCAAAATTATTTTGAATTATTTTCAGTATGTCGGAAATAGTCTATCTGCCTTTATGAGGTTTGGATAAGTTATGTCTATAGACTATCATCCCCAGATCTCACTCGTGAAATTACACTGAGTATATTGTTGTTAATTACTTGATCACCAATTCAAGATTTCTTGAAAGCCTCAATTTAGAAAGCGATCTTTACACAAACAACCGGTTGGAAATACTGTTTACTCTTTTTGGTCGGTACACATAGATTATATATTGATTACAGTGGTGGACCCAGGATTTTGTGCAAGCGGGTTCAATCTTAGAAGTATATAACTTTAGTCGTAAAATAGTAGTTATCAAGTGGGTTCAAATAAATATTTATACAAAATTTACACAGCTTTAATCCTAATTTATACATATACACAATATTATTTTTTGGTGAAGCGGGTTTAGTTGAACCCGCTAGCCACTACTTGGGTCCGCCACTGACTGATTATACATAGTTGTACACATATTATATGTGAATTGTATATAATTATATATTCGCCATCTATTTTTAATTTAAACGCTTAGGTACACAACTATTTAGGTTAATTCTTCATTTACTGATATATATTCATCCGTATGTAATGTGAAAGTGACATACAAAATATTCTCTATCACTTAAATCATATAAATTGAACATGTAGAAGACTATACGGAATAAATTAAAATTGATCTCTCTATAATTCGAGAGTTCTCAATAGAAATGTCCAGACTCTCGAGGATTACATAACCAATTTATGTTGCATTTCCTTGCTGCGACTTCAAATCTTCAATATTACAATTTCAAATCGAAGTTTCATGCTACGAGTTTGAATTTAGTAATTTTCAAACAAGATTATCAGCTAAAGCTTTTATATACATGTTAAGGTTTTGCTTGAACATAATTGTGAAAGAGTTTTAACACTTTTCGTATGAAAATAGATCAAAAAGTGTAGAAAAAGGTATCATTTTTTAAAGAATTGAAATTTGTTTTAACATAAAAGCTAATCGCACAACACATTTCTTGAAATATTGATTTGTCTATGAAATAAATGGGACACATCCGTGGACAACCAAAGTTATAAAAGTGAGACAGTTTGAAACAAATAAAGTAGATAAAATAAGCTAACTAAGAAATCAATGATTTTATATTTTCTCCTTCTTTTGTCAACATTGGGCAAAATAAGCTTCAACTAAATGTTGACTCTCGTAAAGATTTCCAGTTCGTGGATAGAGCTTGGATAACTTTAAGGAAATAGATGGGAAAAAATTGCTTTATTCTAAAAGAAAGGAATTTAAATCTTTTTTGGATCGTTATTCGATTTATATTTGGCTTTTTTGACTTCTTTGTTCTGAAAAACAGCTAATGCTGTTTTATTCCTTCTTGGATCAATCTGACTAAGATATATGAAAGAAATAAATTATTCTTCAATATCACAACTAATAATAGATTCTCAAGAATTATTCAAATATATATCATACATTTAAGTGATTCTTTATGAAATGCAAATTATTCAAAATGATTCAGTCCATTATTTACTTCGCTATAGCTCAGGGTCTCATTACAAAAAATGGAGGCATTCCCCCAGTCAAGTGCTGATAAATTGCAAGGAATGAGAAAACCTCAAGAATAGCGTTAAATATTTTATTTTCCTAGTTGAATCTGATGGACGAAAACAGCTAATATTGTGCACCTACAGCCATGGTCGCTCTCTCCCATTTGATAGAACTAATGGAGTTGATCAGTCAGTTGGATCAATCATTTTCTCAGGAACTACAAGTTGATCAAACTCTTCAGATTTGAGGACTCCTAGATTGAGAGCAGCATCTTTCAAACTGGTTCCCTCCTTGTGGGCTTTCTTGGCAACTGCAGCAGCATTATCGTAACCAATTTTTGGGTTCAAACATGTGACGAGCATGAGTGACTCGTGCAATAATTTAGCAATCCTCTCTCTGTTAGCTTGAATACCCCTCACACAATTCTTTTCAAAAGAAGCAGATACATCCCCTAGCAATCTTACTGAATGTAGGAGGGCATTAGCAATCATAGGCTTGAAAACATTCAGCTCAAAATGGCCATTTGATCCACCAATTGTGACAGCCACATGATTCCCCATAACCTGAGCACAGACCATCGTGAGAGCCTCACACTGAGTAGGATTCACCTTGCCCGGCATTATACTGCTTCCAGGTTCATTTTCAGGAAGAATGAGCTCCCCGAGACCACAGCGAGGACCACTTCCTAAGAAGCGTATATCATTCCCAACCTTCATGAGGGAAGCCGCTACCGTATTTACAGCTCCACTGGTTTCAACAAATGCATCATGAGCAGCCAGTGCTTCAAACTTGTTTTCAGCTGTTACAAATGGCAAGTTAGTTTCCTCTGCCACTGCTGCAGCAATTTTGATGTCAAACCCTTTCTTTGTATTCAGTCCTGTCCCCACTGCTGTGCCTCCTTGTGCGAGCTGATACATGTGTGGAAGGGTGCACAAGACTCGGTCAATTCCATATTTCACTTGAGTAGCATACCCGCTAAACTCTTGTCCAAGAGTCAAAGGGGTTGCATCTTGTGTGTGGGTTCGCCCGATCTTAATAATATCCTTGAATTCGACTGATTTTGAATGTAGTGAAGTATGCAACTGTTTCAGGTTTGGTAGTAATCTTTTATTTAGCTCCATTGCCACAGCAATATGCATCACCGTAGGAAAGGTATCATTTGAAGATTGCGATCTATTTACATGATCATTTGGATGCACATGCTTGTCACCGCGCTTATGGCCAAGTATTTCAGCTGCTCGGTTTGCAATAACCTCGTTAGCGTTCATGTTACTATGAGTGCCACTACCAGTTTGCCAAACCACCAAAGGGAAGTGGTCATTCAACTTTCCTTCTGCAACCTCTTCAGCAGCTTGCATTATTGCTTTTCCAATAGATCGGTCAAGGCCATATTCCATGTTCACCTTGGCAGCACACTTTTTGAGAATACCAAATGCACGTATGATTGGCTCAGGCATTCTTTCACGCTCACCCCCAATATCAAAATTCTGCAATGATCTTTGAGTTTGTGCCCCCCATAACTTGTCCGATGGAACGAGAATGGGACCAAATGTGTCTTTTTCCTCCCTGAAAGAGGTAGCCATGTCTCTAATTGCTGCTAAACAAACACTGAGCTAGAGATGAATTCACCAACATGGAATAACAAAATAAAGCTTAGAAGCAGAAGATGAAGCTCAGACAACAATCCCCAGCAACAATCGGCTGAGAAAAATCAGCAAGCTCCAAAAAAAAATACTTCTAACAGCTCAAAGACCCTTTAAATTTATAGAAATACTAGATGAAGGAGCAAGGCTTCGAAACAGCTTTCTTTTCCAATTTAAACTTTAAGTAAGTTTGATTTTTGTTTTTATCCAATTGAGAACTAGTATTTTGACTTATAAGAAACAACTCATACTAATTTTTGTTATGTCGAGGAAGAGGCAAACCCGAAAATAAAGAAGATAAATAACACCAAATTTTAACGTGGAAAATCCTTCAAATCAAAGGTAAAAATCACGGGATCACAAACGGGTAGATGTCGAGGAAGAGGCAAACCCGAAAATAAGAAGATAAAGAACACCAAATTTTAACGTGGAAAATCTTTCAAATCGAAGGTAAAAACCACAGGATCACAAAGATCCAAAAAAACTCCACTATAACAATAAGATGGTTACAAAAGTTCTCCAAATTAACTACACAACAAGTGTCAAACACGGAGCAACAATAGCAACAAGAGCAACAACTAATCAATTGAAGAAAGAGGAGAATCCACAAAAACAAAGTTGTTGTTCGAGACTCGAAATAAGATGCTCTATGCCTCCAAATCCGATCTCCACCGTTCAAATTCAAGAGCACGTTGTTACGAACACTCAGTAAAATTTCAGTCCGATCCAACCGTTAACGAATCGGTAAACATGATTTATAGTTGGCTAGTCGGAATAAAAATCTACAGCAAAACAAATATTTTTCTTCTCCCTTCTCTCTTGATGAAAGCTCTTTCAAAAATTACTCTTATGTGCTTAAGTCTTTCAAAGACTTGTATCAATGAGCATAGAATAATTCTCCAAGGTTGTCCTATTTATAGATCATGAGTGGTGCTTTCTCTTAAAGCCAAAACCAACTCTAAATAGGAACAAAAACCGAATCCAATTCTGAATAGGAATGGAAACCAAAAGAGAATTGGATTAGGCCATTAGGCCGTTGGCTGGACAACATGGTCATGTGCCTAACAAACTCCCCCTCCAGCCAAGGGGCCAAATATGTCTTCAAGTAGAGGAACTATTGACAGGCTTCATGCCTGCCAATTTTCTGCAAAACGCATGCTTATCTGCAAGCTTAACTACGAAGTCCTTAGGCCGCCCCATATAAATCTCCTCATTTAAATCACCATGAAGAAAAGCAATCTTGATATCCATCTGCTCAACTTCAAAATGTAGACTTGCGGCTAAGCCTAGTACCACACGAATAGAAAACATCTTCACAACAAGGGAGAAGATTTCATCAAGGTCAACTCCCTTCTTCTGGCCAAAACCTTTAACAACTAACCTCGCCTTATATCTAGACACAGAGGTATGGTTATCTTGCTTTATTCTGAATATCTATTTGTTAGATAAAGCTCTCTTACCTTTCGGCAATTTCACTAACTCATATGTGCCATTCCTATGGAGTGACTTCATCTCATCTTCCATCACTTCGATCCACTGATATTTGTGAGTATCTTGCATGGCTTCATCATAATTCTCAGGTTCTCCCATGTCAGTCAAAAGTACATACTCATCAGGAGGATAACGCATGGATTTTTGCTTCTCCCTTGTAGATCTTCTAAGAGAGGTTTCAGGACCATTCAAAATAGTTACCTATGCAGGAATTAGTTGTTGATCAACCACAACTTCATCAACTGGAGCATCCATAACATCTATACCATGATGATAATTTTGATCTTGATCACTATCTCCATCATTGTCTTGGGTTCCTTCATGTGCAATAGGTGCCTTAGCAATTGAAACTGGATCAATATCAACTAAGCTCTCATTACTCTGAGAATCTATCTTCTCAGCTTTGTCAATATCTTTAATAGTTTGGTCTTCAAGGAATATTGCATCACGACTTCTAATAATTTTATTGTCAACTGGATCATAAAAACGATACTCAAACTCATCTTGATCATAACCAATAAAGATGCACTACTTAGTTTGACATCCAGTTTCGATCTCTCATCTTTAGGAACATGCACACAAGCTTTACACACAAAAACTCTCAGGTGATCATATGAAACATCTTTGGCAAACCAAACTCTATCTGGGACATTACCATCCAAAGCAACTGCAGGAGACAAATTGATAACATAGGCAACAGTGTTAAGTGTTTCCGCCTAAAATGTATTTGGAAGTTTAGCCTCTGAAAGTAAGCATTTAACTCTCTCAACTAGAGTTCTATTCATCCTCTCTGCCAAACCATTCAATTGAGGTGTCTTGGGCGATGTTTTCTGATGACGAATTCCTTTTTCCTTGCAATAGTTATCAAAGGGATCACAATATTCACCACCATTGTCAGTGCGAATACATTTTAATTTCTTCCCCGTTTGTCTCTCAGCTAGGCCTGAAATTCCTTAAACACGCTAAGTGCTTGATCTTTAGATTTCAAAGGATACACCCAGAGCTTACGAGAATGGTCATCAATGAAGGTCACAAAGTAAAGTGCACCACCTTTTGAATTTACTTTAAAAGGACCACACAAATCAGAGTGTACTAGCTCCAATAAATCGGGCTTTCTTGAGGGAGGATGACTATAAAAGGATACCTTTTTCTGTTTGCCAGCTAAACAATGGATACACCTTTTCAGCTTTGCTTGTTTCACTCCAGAAAGCAAACTTTTTTGAGCCAAACACGCAATCCTCCTCTCGCTCATATGACTCGGTCATCGGTGCCACAATTCTGATAAAGTATCACTTTCCACCAGATTTATAGAGTCATGAAGAATAGAGCCTTGTGTCACATATAATTGACCAGACTTAACTCCTCGAGCCACTACTAACGAGCCATTGGTAAGCTTTCATTGGCCATTAAAGAGAGCATTATGGTAACCTTTTTCGTCTAATCTTCCTATGGAGATCAAATTGAAAGAAAAGTCTGGAGCATGCTTGACATCTTGAAAAACTAACGTTGAACCATTATTAGTTTTCAAACAAACTGCGCCAACACCAAACACCTTAACTTCATTGGCATTGCCCATTTTTAACACTCCAGAATCAACATTAGTATAAGATGAGAGAAAATATTTTCTTGGTGTGACATGTGAGGTAACTCCAGAATCTACTATCCAGCTCGTCTCATGGGATACCAAATTGATGACGTTTTCATCATAAGCAAAAAGAAGGTCATCTCGAACAATAGCAACAACATTGTTCTCATTATTTTCAGCTTTCTTTCCTTCTCTAGTGTCTTGATTCAACTTGCGGCAAAACCTTTTGATGTGTCCTTTCTTGCCACAGTGGTTGCATGTAATATTATAGTATTTGGACCTTGACTTACTTCTACTTTTACCTCTATTCCTTGAGCCTCTTGTTCTATCTCTCCCCCGATCTTCTGTAACCAAGATATCTGCTTGTGAGGACGAACCCTGAGATTTTCTCCTTACTTCCTCGTTCAACACTCCACTCTTGGCATATTCCATGGTCACCTTACCTCCAGGATCTGAATTTGTCAAAGAAATACGAAGAGTTTCCCAAGAGTATGACAGAGTATTAAGAAGCCAAAGTCTTTGTATCTCATCATCAAAATTAACTCCCATTCCAGATAGCTGATCAAGGACGCCCTGAAAATCATTTATGTGATCAAGGATAGGGTTGCCTTCCTTATATTTAAAGGTCATCAATTGCTTTAGCAGAAATAATTTGTTGTTCCCGGTTTTTCATGCATAAAGAGTCTCTAGCTTTTTCCACAATGATCTCGCATGTGTCTCATTCACAATATGATTGCGAACATTATCTTCAACCCATTGTCATATATTTTCACATACTTGTTGGTGCTCGAAATCCCAATTTTCATCAGATATACTCTCGGGTTTATAAGCTAAAAAATGGGTAGATGCATCTTCTTCACGAATAACAAATCTTTCATCTTGCTTCTCCAAACATTATAATTTCTCCCATTTAAACATACCATCTTGCTCATATTCGCCTCCATTCCGTAACAACCCGGATAGATAACCAAGGCTCTGATACCACTGTTATGTCGAGGAAGAGGCAAACCCGAAAATAAAGAAGATAAAGAACACCAAATTTTAACATGGAAAACCCTTCAAATCGAAGGTAAAAACCACGTGATCACAAAGATCCAAAAAAGATCCACTATAACAATAAGAGGGTTACAAAAGGTCTCCAAATTGGATACACAACAAGTGTCAAACACGGAGCAACAATAGCAACAAGAGCAACAAATAATCAATTGAAGAAAGAGGAGAATCCATAAAAACGAAGCTGTTGTTCGAGACTCGAAATAAGATGCTATGTGCTACCAAATTCGATCTGCACCGTTCAAATCCAAGAGCAAGATGTTATGAACACTCAGTAAAAATCTCAGCCCGATCCAACGGTTAACGGATTAGTAACGTGATTTGAAGTTGGCTGGTCGGAATAAAAATCTGCAGCAAAACAAATACTTTTCTTCTCTCTTCTCTCTTGATGAAAGTTCTCTCAAATCACTCTTATGTGCTTAATAGCCCGTTTGGCCAAGCTGCAAAAATCAGCTTATTTTGAGAAGTGTTTTTTTTAAAAGTGCTTTTCTCAAAAGTACTTTTGGTGAGAAACAGTTTGTGTTTGACTAATTAGTTTGAAAAGCACTTCTGAGCAGCAATTAGTGTTTGATCAAGCTTTAAAAAACTACTTCTAAGTGTATTTTTCTCAAAAGTGCTTCTCAAAAAAGTGCTTTTGGAGAGAAGCTACTTTTTTCTGCTTATCCGAAACTGCTTCTGTTTCTCCTCAAAAATACTTTTTTTCCTTTCAAAAGCTTGGCCAAACACCTCAAGTTTTGGCTAAAAGTGCTTTTGGTAAAAAAAAAATACTTTTGGCAAAAAAGAAGCTCGGCCAAACAGGCTATAAGTCTTTCAAAGACTTGTATCAATGAACATAGAATAATTCTCCAAAGTTATCCTATTTATAGATCATGAGTGATGCTTTCTCTTAAAGCCAAAACCAACTCTAAATAGAAACAAAAACCGAATCCAATTCCGAATAGGAATAAAAACCAAAAAAGAATAGGATTAGACCATTGGGTCTTTGGCTGGACAACAACCATGTGCCCAACAATTTTGTCCTTCTTGTGATCATTATGACAAAGATATAGAAACAAATAAACAATCCATTTTTCCAAACTAACCAAAGCTTCCCATGATTTATTCACAATATACTATACATCTGCAAGAGTGAGTTTAAGTGATTAATTAATGTAAATTAATATCTCTAATTGAAATCATATCAATTAGTGATTAGAAATAATCAGATTAGTTCCATTTTAATATTTATGCCTAGAAAACAAGATGTGAAAGAAAGTTTCAGCGTAACACTTCCTAATTTAAACTTGCTTTAATAATTTGTTTATGCAATACAACAACAACAACGATAAAAACCTTAGTGTAATTTTACAAGCGAGATCTGGAGAAGCCTACATTGCGAAGGCGGAAAAGTTGTTTCCGACATACCCTCGGCTCAAGCAAAGCACAGTCATAGCAGCGTTAAAAAAAATACGCTAGTGAAAAAGTCATAAAAGAGAATTCAATACCAACAAGAAGATAATATATTTGGTTATGCAATACTCTTTAAACAAAATTGACAAATTGCTCTGTAAGTCCAACTTCTCTAAAATTTGAAAAGTTTTCCATGTGACCAAATGGATGAAAATTTAGCATGAATAAGGAAACATATGAAAAGCTCTAAACTTATTAAATTACAAAAGCAGAAAGACAAATATATAGATGCATTAAAGAGTAGAAATACTACAGTAAGTACAGTACTTATTTTTTGTTTCTAGGAGATAATATTCCATCTTACTCAATAAAATTTTGTTATTTTGCTAAAATGCCAGAAACAAAATGAGAGGATTAGGTAAGAGTATAATATCACTTGGGTTGAGAATTTTTTTTGACGGGAAAAGATAATATATTATAAAACATTACATAGTACGGACAGGTACATCCCTAGTAAAAGGGCAAGCCTCGAGGACATTTACATTTCCCATTTCGACTAAAATAAAACAGGCGTTAATACTGAGTTTTTTGGTCAAATACACATAACCATTTCTATCCATTGCTAGGTTATTTAATACTAGAGGCAATGGATTGACAAAAACTTGGTTTTTCCTTGCATGCTTGAGTCCGTCCTTGGCCATTTTACGAGCCACCTTGTTCCCTTCCCGAAAATTATGGGTGATCTTCGGGTGCTTTAGCTGGTGCATTAACCACCTACAATCAGTGATAATAGACGTGTAAGACATAGCATCTGAGTAAAAAACTTTAATGAGCTCCGCTGCATCTGTTTCCACAATTAGTGGTGAGAAATCATAATTGAGCGCTATTGAAAGACCTAATTTTAATGCTTCTAGTTCTGATTGGAGAGGGGAAGACGATGGCTTGGAGTGTTGGAAACCCAATAGCCAGTCTCCTCTATCATTTCTAAAAACACCTCCCATCCCTCACTTGGGTTGAGAAATTGTGACATAGCCCCGCCGACACAAATTCCAAATCATGATATTTTATGCACTTGTTTTCTCTTTTTTTTTTTTAATAAAAAAATTGTCCTAGAGGCAGATTGGAAAATAGTTTTTTTTTATTACCAAAATCAGAATTCAAATTTCCGATATAACTCATATATTCTTAGAGATTAGTTTGAAATGAATTATTGGTATATGATGATGATAATGATTACAGTTAAAGATAAATATTGCTACTCATTTAACTTTAATTAGCCTCTTCATATCTAGTTGATCAATTATGTGGAATAGGTATATGAACTCTTTAATTACTGTTTACATAAGGCAAATTTTTATTATTCAGATAATTTATCTGAATAATTGATGGGGCACGGCGGAATTTGGACAAAATGAATGAAACGGGAAAAATCCAATTTTATGGTACCGTGGAGTAGGGCGGCTTATCGGGTGGTTATTTATTCTTAAATATTTGACTTATCGGTTATCGGTTTTTAAATGTATTAATCTGCTAGCCACCCGATAAAATATCGGGCGAATTTGGTATCGACTTAGCTCTTATCGGGCGGTTATCGAGCGGTTTATCAGCCTAATTTTTTACTCATCTTTGCCTCGTGCTTACGCAGTACATTTCATGCTTCTTGCAATTAATATTTCATCACAGAAAAAAGAATGCTAATAGTACTCAGCAGTTATTAATATTCATGTTTCCAGTCAAAATCTGAGATGAGTAAGAAAATTGATAGAATATTTTAAGTGTCAGTTATCCCGAAGAAAAATATTTGTTCTTGGCAAATTAATAAACATATGGAGTATTAGGTAGACTAAGGCCAGCTGCTAGCACGCCTCTTGCAGGATTTTTAGGGAATATAGTGTATGTAACACATTTTGCATAAGTCTGACAATTGTTGTGGTGCTAGATCTACATAGTTAATTTAATATCTTAAACCCAAAATCAATACTTTAAGATATTTCCAACTTAGACTTCTTTATCTCATGAAATATCCAACAACCAACTCCACAATTATTGAAGCTTTAACAGGCTAATTTATGTGTTAAAAATATCATCACATGACAACTACATCGAACTAGAAATCAAACAGGGCTCTCTTAAGTTCTATATATCATTTGGTTATACAAGCCTTTTCATTTTTTGGTATTCACAGTTAAAGCCTAAATTTTTCAAACCATGAGAAATGTTTAAACAGTCTGTTTAGATTTCTATCGTTTGCCAAAAACGGTCTGTGTATATATATATTCTTAACGGGTTAACGGATTATATGTTAAGAAAATTGAATAATTCGCCCCTAAACCGATAACCGTTAATGAAAAAAATTTCAATCCGTTCCTTGTCCGTAAAACCGTTAACCCGATACCAATAAGCCATTATGTAACACTCCTCAAATTATAAAAGTTTCGAAACACGCTAACAATAGAACTAAATATATATATAATTGGATATACAATTAGGAAAATATTAATAGTTTTAATATTATTAATTATTGAAAGTGGATACCATTAAATATTTGTTAAGTCCAAAAAAAAAAAAGATTGAATAAAAAAAAACAAAGTGACGTAAGAATTGGGCTTAAAGCCCATTGAGTGGATCTTCCTATTGTAGGAAAAATAAGAAGGCTTAAAGCCTTAAGCCTTGGGAAAGAGGGGTTACATGGAACTAGAGCAAAGGACTTCTGTGCACAGAACAAAAACAGAACACGTCCTAGCAGGTACTCACGCGGGCAAATAAAATTTTTTAAGGTTCTTACCAATCACTAATTCTTGAACTCAGGTACATAGAATTTTCTATTCTCAATTATCCTAAAGTAGTAGTAGGTAAGAATAGAATAGTTAAATTCCTTCTCCCTCTATATCAACAACAAATTTCACGTTTAGGTGTGAAACTTTAAAACTGATTAAAATGCATTGGTTGTTGTAGAATCAATTGTTTGATGGGTATAAATTGGAGTGGGCTCTACGTATTGGCTCAAGGAGTTTTGAGGTGAGTTGATATAACTCTTTACTAAAGTGGTTTAACTCACAAAAGCACGCACACAAGGTGTTTGATGAATTGCATAAAAGAGTTAATATATACTTAATTGGAGTAGTAAGTACCTATTAGCTTAGAATTATTTTCTAGCTAAAGTTTAGATGATTATTTGGATATATGTGCATAAATTTCAGATTTTTATGTTATTCTTATATGCCATTTTCATGTTGAAAATTCATGAAGGATCAAGAACCTTTATAAATACTTTTGAATGTTTATTTCATTCTTTTGTCATGCCTTACATTTAAGGATATCAGTATGAGTATGTATAAAAGATTTAGACTTGAAAAGTCACAAGAAGAAGTTTTAGAAAGAAAAGATTTTTGGGGAGTATCCTTTATTCTGAGAAGGGGTCATCGTCCAGGCCTAGGGTCCTGACCAAGCGTTGACTTCCTAAAACTACTTGTGCCAAAGTAGGGAGCACACGAGCCGAGGGTCTCGTTGCTGAGAACTTACTTAGCCATGCTAAGGTATGAGACATGAGCGCTGAGAACCATCAAGCGAGTGGCACCTCGTGGATTGGGCCTATTCGATCAGGTTGGTATCGAACCCGTGCTGATCACACGTGACTGAGACAGAATTAAGTCAGGATAGTTGGAACTCCCAAAGTATAAAGTAAAGTATTTTTTTATAAGAATGAAAAAGAAAAGAATTTCTTTTAAAATATTCATAAACTGCTATTATGCAATTATTTAGAATTATTCTTATAAGCTTTATGTTTTACATGCATTTAGAACATTTGCTCATAATGTATATGTTATTAAAATTTTGCCCCCGTTTTTGAGACTTACTGAGTACAATGGATAGTACTGACGTTCTCTTTTAGGAACATACGTTGGTCTGCGGTACAACGTAGGAACCGGATTTGCAGGCGAGCAAACTACGAGTTATGACTTCCTTCTCTTCTAGTGCTATTGGTGAGCTCTGCTTCTGTTCGTGGAGTATTCCTTAGAGTCATTTTTATTTAGTTATTTCTTTGTTACTTAGAGAACTGGCCAGGAAATCTCATGTCCGAGCAGTGCGTCAGTTATCAGTAGAGGCTTCATAGACATAGTCGTTGAGTTAAGATTCAGATATTTTTGATAATAACTTAGCAGCATTTTATTGGTTACTATGAATAAAGTTTTGAAGTGGGCTTATTTTAGATATTTAAATTATTTAAAAGTGTTTGGTTACAGTTGTGCCTTGTGGCATATAAAGTTTGAGGTTTGAGGTTATAATACATTTGATAAGCAGAGGTGGTCCGCTCGGTCATGTTTAGTGATCGAGTGCCGGTTCCGGCTTGTTCAGAAAATGGGTCGTGACAAATTTGGTATCAGAGCCTCAGGTTTATGGAGTCCTAGGGGTCTATGAAGCCGTGTTAGTAGAGTCTTGTTTATGTGTGTGAAGCGCGCCATACTTATAAACAAGAGGCTACAAGCATTTAGGAAAAGTCACTTTTTTTTCATACTTTAGATTGTGCAGTAGAGCCTACCTCTAAAGAATTATCTAATTTATTCGTTTCTCCAAAACTCGCAGAAATGACTCGTGCTCGCAACTCTGACAACGACACTCAGGATGCTGCTCAAGAAACTATCGCTACTATTGTGGCTCAAGGTAGAACTAAGAGGGCTTCGACTTTGAAAAGGAGGGGAAAATCCACAAAGGGAGTCCAAGTACCCCGGGTTGAACGAGAAGAAGGGGTGGAGCATGATGATCCAGTACCTCGGGATCCAGTACCACCCCCAACAGCAGCCCCGGCTCAGGCAACTATATCTCCCGATGTGGGTCAGATTTTTAATGTTGTCAACAGTGCTATGGAGATGTTTAAAGCCTTTATGGCCAACCAGAACGAGAGAAGAGATGAGATTCCACCTCAATCAAATAGACAAAACAATTCGGAGTCCTCAAGAGTGAATGAATTTTTAAAGTTGAGTCCTCCAGTGTTCCATGGTTCTATAGTTGATGAAGATCCAATGTTGTGGCTGGAGGGTGTCAAGAAAGCCCTCCGAGTGATGAAAGTATTTGATGATGAAGCTGTGGAGCTAGCTGCTTACCAACTTAGAGATGTGGCCGACGCTTGGTTTGAGATGTGGGAAAAGAAAAGAGATGAAGATGATGGTCCGCCTACTTGGGAAGAATTTGAAGAGGCCTTCATGGCTAACTTTATCCCAGAAGAGGATAGGGAAGCTAAGGCTATAGAGTTCGAACAGCTCAAGCAAGGGAATAAAGGTGTGCAAGAGTACTACATGGAATTCATAAGGTTAGCTAAGCATGCTCCTCACATGGTTAAGACTGAAAAAGCAAAAATTCGCAGGTTTTGTTGGCGGTTTAGCTTACCACATTAAGGATACGACATCAGCTACAACAGTAGGGATAGAAGCCTCCTCATATGTTGTGGGATTTGCCAAGCACTTAGAGAAAGACAGACAACTAAGGAGAGAAGAAAAAGAGCATAACAAGAAAGCTCGGACAACGGGCAGGTTTAATGGTACATCCAGCGGAGGTGGAAGGGATTCCTCTAATAAGGAGTCATTAGCACCAGCTCAGTTCAGTCATCAGTCAGATGGTGGGTTTTTCTTCAGACGTACTCAGAGTTATGGAAATCAGTCTCGCTAGAATCAGAATTTTAGGACATCATCCTCACATAGACCAGAGTCATGCTGAGCAACATTCACACCAGCAAAGTCTTTGTGGAATATGTAAGCGGCAATATTCAGGTCAGTGCAAGCTCGGGTTTCATGATTGCTACCATTTTGGAGACATTGGTCATATAAAGGCCAACTGCCCAAAGTTGCAATGTAATTTCAGTGGTGGATCAACTCGTCCTTCTAGTTCCTCAGCTACTGCAGTTGCACCCCCCAGGCTCGTGGTTCTCATAATCAGACCGGGCATGGAGCAGGTAGAGGTGCAGACCGAGTTACTCGGGGAGGGGGACAACCCCGTTTGTTTGCTACACTTGATCGCCAGAGTGCAAAAGCATTCACAGAAGTTATTACTGGTATACTTTTAGTCTGCTCACATAATGCTTATGTCATAATGGATCCAGGTTCAACGTTTTCATATGTGACTCCATACTTTGCAATTAACCTCGGACTAGAACCTGAACAACTTAGTGAGCCATTCCTAGTATCTACTCAAGTTGGCGAGTCAGTGAAGTCACCAGAGTCTATAGAGGTTGTATAGTTTCAGTCCAAGGTCGCAACACCAAAGCCAATCTCATAGAGTTAGAAATGGTGGATTTTGATGTGATCATGGGTATGGATTGGTTGTCTTCCTGCTATGCCATGTTAGATTGTCATGCCAAGATAGTCAGGTTCCAATTTCCAAATGAAGAAGTCTTAGAGTGGAAGGGTAGTTCAGCATCGCTTGTAGGTAAGTTTATTTCTTATCTTAAGGCACAACGAATGATCGATAAGGGGTGTCTCACCTATTTGGCTCACATTATTAATCTAGAATCAAAACCACCAGCTCTTCAGTCAGTGCCAATTGTTCGAGAATTTCCAGAAGTTTTCCCAGATGACTTTCCCGGACTTCCTCCCGAAAGAATCATAGACTTCGGCACTGATCTCATGCCAGGCACTCAGCCCATATCCATACCTCCTTATAGGATGGCTCCAGCAGAACTTAATGAGTTGAGAAAAAAATTGAAAGACCTTCTTAATAAAGGCTTCATCAGGCCGAGTGTTTCACCGTGGGGTGCCCGGTCCTGTTTGTCAAGAAGAAAGACGGGTCTCTCAGAATTTGTGTCGACTATCGGCAGTTGAATAAAGTTGCCATTAAGAACAAGTACCCACTGCCAAGAATTGATGATTTATTTGATAAACTTCAGGGTGCAAAGTACTTTTCAAAAATAGACTTGAGGTTGGGTTACCATCAGTTGAGAATCAGAGAAGAAGATATATCTAAAACAGCCTTTAGGACTCGCTACGGGCACTATGAATTTCTAGTAATATCCTTCGGGTTGACAAATGCTCCAGCTGCATTTATGGACCTCATGAATAGAGTTTTCAAGTCATTCCTAGATACCTTTATTATCGTGTTTATAGACGATATTTTAGTATACTCTAAGAGCAAGGAAGAACATGCAGAACACATTAGAATAGCCTTGCAGACCTTGAAGGAGAATAAGCTTTATGCCAAGTTTTCAAAATGTGATTTCTGGTTGCAGTCAGTAGCATTCTTAGGCCATGTGGTATCTAGTGAAGGAATAAAAGTAGACCCACAGATGACAAAAACAGTCAAGAACTGGCCTAGGCCCACAACGCCAACCGAAATTAGGAGTTTCTTGGGGTTAGCTGGCTACTATATAAGGTTTGTAGAGGGGTTTTCCTCACTTGCAACTCCATTAACTAAGTTGACTCAGAAAGCAGTTAAGTTCCAATGGTCAGACGCTTGTGAGCAGAGTTTTCAAGAGTTAAAGAAGAGGTTGACCACTGCACCTGTGCTAACCTTGCCGACAGGTTCGGGTGGTTCACAGTGTATTGTGATGCCTCCAGAGTGGGCCTTGGTTGTGTTCTTATGCAAAATGGAAAAGTTATTGCTTATGCTTCCAGGTAGTTAAAGAATCATGAAAAGAACTACCCCACACACGACTTGGAGCTTGCAGCAGTGGTGTTTGCATTAAAAATATGGCAACACTACCTTTATGGCGAGCATTCTGAAGTGTTTACGGATCACAAAAGCCTCCAGTACATTTTCAAGCAAAAAGAACTAAATTTGAGACAGAGAAGGTGGCTCGAGCTATTGAAAGATTATGACATCAATATCCTTTATCACCCGGGCAAAGCTAATGTGGTAGCAGATACACTTAGTAGGAAATCAATGGGTGTCTTGGCCCATCTTGCAGTACAAATGCGATCTTTGGGTCGAGAAATTCAAAAACTAGCAAATGATGGAATTAGATTGGATGAGACCGAAGAAGGAGATATAACTGCTTATGCCTTAGCGCAATCCTCCCTTGTTGTGCATGTTAAGGCTAAGCAAGACGAAGATCCGTACTTAGTGAAATTAAAAGAAGGAGTCAGAAGCAAAGAAATCATTGCTTTCGCTCTAGTAAATGACGAAGTTTTGAAGTTGAATGATCGGTTATGTGTGCCTGATGTAGATGGTCTTAGGAAGGCCATAATGGAGGAAGCTCACAGTTCGAGGTACTCTATCCACCCAGGTGCTACCAAAATGTATCTAGATTTGAAAGAGTTGTATTGGTGGAAAGTCATGAAGAACAAGTAGCAAATCATGTGGCTAAATGTTTAAATTGCCAGCAAGTCAAAGCCGAGCATCAGAGGCCTGGTGGCCTAGCTCAAGATATAGAGATACCATAGTGGAAGTGGGAGATAATTAATATGGATTTCGTAGTAGGTCTACCTCGCACATACCGTAAACATAATTCAATTTGGGTTATTGTAGACCGACTGACAAAGTCCGCGCATTTCCTACCAGAAAAGAAGACAGATTCCGCAGAGTAGTATGCGCAGTTGTACATCAAAGAAATAGTCCGATTTCATGGTACTCCAGTTTCAATCATATCTGACAGAGGCCCTCAGTTCATAGTGCATTTTTGGCAGGCATTTTAGAAAAGATTAGGTACCAAGGTCAATTTAAGCACCGTTTTTCATCCACAGACCGGTGGCCAGGCAGAAAGGACCATTCAGACTCTCGAAGATATGTTGCGTGCGTGTGTTATAGATTTTGGAGGTAATTAGGATGATCACTTGCCACTTATTGAATTTGCTTACAATAACAACTATCAGGCCAGCATTAGTATGGCTCCTTATGAAGGTTGTATAGGCGGAGATGTAGGTCTCCAGTGGGTTGGTTTGAACCAGCAGAGGTGCCATTGATTGGTCCAGAGTATGTTTGTGAGGCCTTGGAGAAAGTTCAACTAATTAGAGAAAGACTTAAAGCGGCTCAGAGTAGTCAAAAGTCTTATTCTGACAAGAGGCATCGTGAGTTAGAGTTCATAGTTGGTGATAAGGTGTTTTTGAAAGTTTCACCAATGAAAGGAGTTATGAGGTTTGGTAAGAAAGGGAAACATATCCCTAGATTTATCGGACCTTATGAAATTCTAGAAAAGAAAGGAAACGTGGATTATAAGCTAGTGCTACCCATTGAGTTGTCCTCTGTTCATCCTGTCTTTCATGTGTCTATGCTTAGAAAGTACATTCATGATGAGTCGCATATAATACCTGCCGATACCATAGAAATTAAAGAAGGTTTGACTTATGAAGAGGTACCTATAGAAATCTTCGATAGACAAGTAAGAAAGTTGAGAACAAAAGATATAGCATCGGTAAAAGTTTTGTGGAGTAATCATGATTCAAAAGAAGCTATGTGGGAGGTCGAGGAAGATACGAGGAAAAAGTATCCTTATTTATTTGAGTAACAAAGTAGGTGAACCTAAGTTTAGTTTTACATTTATATTTTAATTAATTAAATACAAGTTAGCAAGTATTTCTGTCCTTCCAAGATTATATTTAGTTGTTGTAGTAATTTAGTTTATGTCGTAGTATGTTTAATTCATTAAAGTGATTTACTTGTGCTAAAGTTGTTGTGCTTTAGATTCTTGTTAGTTATTGCGGTACCTCCTTGCCAGAGTATGAGTAATTAATTTATGAGCTGTGTATGGTGCCTATGAATGGCCTGTTATGGTATATTTGGTTGTTGTTGGTGTAGTTGTGGTATTTGTTAAATGGAAATTTTTTTGGATAGTCCAATTTACAAGGGAAATTCTGCCGAATTTTTTGAAAATTTAGGGAGTTGCCAAAATGTTGAGTCCCTTGGAAAAGTGAGAAGTGCTAAGAAAACTTAAGAGGATCAAGGACCTAAGGGATGATTGTTAGCTTAAGAATAAAGCCCTAGCAACATTCGAGGACGAATGTAAGGAGGGAAGATTGTAAGACTCCTCAAATTATAAAAGTTTCGAGACACGCTAACTATAGAACTAAATTATTACTATTTTTATTATTTTTATCTTGCCTATAGTAAAATATATATATATATATAATTGGATATACAATTAGAAAAATATTAATAGTTTTAATATTATTAATTATTGAAAGTGGGTACCATTAAATATTTGTTAAGTCCAAAAAAAAAAGATTGAATAAAAAAACAAAGTGACGTAAGAATTGGGCTTAAAACCCATTGAGTGGATCTGCCTATTGTAGGGAAAATAAGAAGGCTTAAAGCCTTAAGCCTTGGGAAAGAGGGGTTACAGGGAACTAGAGCAAAGGACTTCTGTGCACAAAACAAAAACAGAACACGTCCTAGCAGGTACTCACGCGGGCAAATAAAATTTTAAGGTTCTTACCAATCATTAATTCTTGAACTCAGGTACATAGAATTTCCTATTCTCAATTATCCTAAAGTAGTAGTAGGTAAGAATAGAATAGTTAATTTCCTTCTCTCTCTATATCAACAACAAATTTCACGTTTAGGTGTGAAACTTTAAAACTGATTAAAATGCATTGGTTGATGTAGAATCGATTGTTTGACTGGTGTCAATTAGACTGGGGTCTACGTATTGGCTCGAGAAGTTTTGAGGTGAGTTGATATAACTCTCTACTAAAGTGGTTTAACTCACAAAAGCACGCACACAAGGTGTTTGATGAATTGCATAAAAGAGTTAATATATACTTAATGGGAGTAGTAAGTACATATTAGCTTAGAATTATTTTCTAGCTAAAGTTTAGATGATTATTTGGATATATGTGCATAAATTTCAGATTTTTAAGTTATTCTTATATGCCATTTCCATGTTGAAAATTCATGAAGGATCAAGAACCTTTATAAATACTTTTGAATGTTTATTTCATTCTTTTGTCATGCCTTATATTTAAGGATACCAGTATGAGTATGTATAAAAGATTTTGACATGAAAAGTCACAAGAAGAAGTTTTAGAAAGAAAAGATTTTTGGGGAGTATCCTTTATTCTGAGAAGGGGTCATCGTCCAGGCCTAGGGTCCTAACCAAGGCGTTGACTTCCTGAAACTACTTGTGCCAAAGTAGGGAGCACACGAGCCGAGGGTCTCGTTGCTGAGAACTTACTTAGCCATGCTAGGTATGAGACATGAGCGCTGAGAACCATGAAGCGAGTGACACCTCGTGGATTGGGTCTATTCGATCAGGTTGGGATCAAACCCGTGCCGATCACACGGTGACTGAGACAGAATTAAGTCAAGATAGTTGAAACTCACAAAGTATAAAGTGAAGTATTTTTTTTATAAGAAGGAAAAAGAAAAGAATTTCTTTTAGAATATTCATAAACTGCTATTATGCAATTATTTAGAATTATTCTTATAAGCTTTATGTTTTACATGCATTTAGAACATTTGCTCATAATGTATATGTTATTAAAGTTTCGCCCCCGTTGTTGAGACTCACTGAGTACAATGGATAGTACTGACGTTCTCTTTTGGGAACCTACGTTGGTCTGCGGTACAACGTAGGAACCGGATTTGCAGGCGAGCATGCTACGAGTTAGGACTTCCTTCTCTTCCAGTGCTATTGGTGAGGTCCGCTTCTGTTCGTGGAGTATTCCTTAGAGTCATCTTTATTTAGTTATTTCTTTGTTACTTAGAGAACTGGCCAGGAAATCTCATGTCCTGAGCAGTGCGTCTGTTATCAGTAGAGGCTTCATAGACATAGTCGTTGGGTTAAGATTCAGATATTTTTGATAATAACTTCGTAACATTTTATTAGTTACTACGAATAAAGTTTTGAAGTTGGCTTATTTTAGATATTTAAATTATTTAAAAGTGTTTGGTTACAGTAGTGCCTTGTGGTATATAAAGTTTGAGGTTATAATAGATTTGATAAGCAGAAATGGTCCGCTCGGTCATGTTTAGTGATCGAGTGCATGTTCTGGCTTGTTCAGAAAATAGGCTGTGACACATTAAGCTTCGGTTTCGGTTCGGTTTTCGATTTCGGTTCGATTTAAAACACCCCTAGTGGAGTCAATAATATTTAATTCCTTTTCCATTCAACTGTGCTTCATAGTAAATAGCTTGATAGAAGATATGATTTTTGGAATTGAAATTTAATATCAAATGATTTTTTTTGTCATTTGTCGTATGGTCCTAATTACTATATAATTAAAAAGAATATATTTCTGGTGTCATAAAAACTCTTTTGGTCATGGCCCGACCCCAACCTAAGGGCCCGCTGCCCTTGTCTAAATAATTAATGTTCTAACAATTGTTTTTTTCTGTCTCTCAAGAAATTAATTGTTCAGTATCAAGAATTGATTTGTACGACATCCTCGGGACATTTGAGTAAAAACCCATAAAGTTCATGAAATTTATAATTTTTATGTCCTATCTATCTAGTTTGTCAATATTGAAGTTCATTTTAAGTTGGGAGTTTTGCAGTTTGCTTTAGCTTCAGCTTGAGGTTATAATTTCGTGAATTCCAATTCTTCGAGGAAAAAAATTGCAAATATGTACATCGCCAAAATATAGCCAACTTCACATTCCTTGTTGGTTAAAGAACCACACTAAGTGCACATCACTGTTGATACTTTCATCCATTTTTATTTTATTTTGTGTGTATTTTTGTTTACCCTTAAAATGAATAATAATTGAATTTATATGCGATTTTAAGGATATATGGATTAATCTGATACAAATGATTAATAATGTTAGATAAGCAAATGAAAGATAAAATAAATAACCAAACCAGCAGTAGTATTGAATCCGGGCTCGGTTGTGGGCTTAACAATTTAGCTACCTTCGATTCGTAGCCAAAATATATATGAAAAGTTATGAACAAGAATAAAAACCTCTGAATAGCTTAGAAACAGAGAAAACAAGTTTATATTGTCTTGATATGCGTGTTACAGTGTGTTTATTGAATAATAAACTTCCCCTTTATATAGTAGACGAGTTTTCCCCTAAGTACAATTCTAAGAAGGTAAAAGTCTTCCTTTCTCTAATCACTAATCCGTTGCCGATACGGGCCGAGATTCACGTCGTGATATCTGGATGGGCACGGATATCACGACCCTTTGTTAATCGTGCGCGGACGTTTGATAATGCTTTCCAAGGCCTTGGAACTCGAACCGGATCTGGGGGGCGTGGTCTTGATGGCTCCAAGGGCATGTGTTTTGTTCGGGCCTGATACGAGAGGCTCCTAGCTTCAATTTCGATTCCTTGTAGTTACGTCCTTGCTTCATTTGCCTCACTGGGAAATTGAAGTACTCATTAGCCTCGGTTTTACCCGTACACATATAGTCCCCTCGTTTCTCAGAGAGTAGGTTTGTCGAACGATGGGAAACGATAGATGTTCTTTGGTTCCTTCCTCCGTACGTTACAATAAAACTACAAAGAAATCGAAACGTCCCATTAGTTGCGTCGCATTGACTTCGGACACGTGTCAACCATCGATTGATTACCTCCAAATGCGAAGCGCCGCGCGCTTCCCCTATAAAAGCTTCTATCCACTATATTTTTCACTTTCCGATCAAGCTTCTACCTTCGAAATCTCTAGCTATCACCAACTTCCTTCCTTCATATCTTCATCCTTGATCTTCAAATTCTCATAGTTGTTCTTAGGTTCTTCCCCAAGTTTTTTGGGAATGTTCATACTCTGTTCTTCAGCCTTCAAACTTGTTCCTTCAAACCTCCTTACTTTTTCTTTAAATCTTCAAACTTTCTCATATAGTAATGTCCAAAACTTCCAAGTCAGTGTCAGTCCCTCAACAGGCTGCCTCTTCATCTTCCCAACTGGCCGCCGGTACTGAGGCGGTCGCTCCCGAAATAGTTATTCTCGAGATGGTTTCTCCCGAAGTGGCTGCCACCTAGTCGATTGCTACCGAACCGGCTCTCGAGCCCCCTTGAAAATGTTTATTCCCAGGGGTTGTTCAATTGCGGATGACTTCAAGGTCGAGAAACCCTCATCCAAACAGGATCATGGTGAAGGAGCATCGATGTATATATACTCCATTACCGAAGACGACCTTCCCGCGGTCCGAGAGGACTGTAAATGGGAAGGCAAGACGTAGTAGTCCCTGGGATTGAGGATGCTATTACTACCCACGTGGAGGGATATCTATGTATTTACACTTACCCCTTCACACGGGGCCCAGTAGACCTAGTTATTTTAGATTTGTGCAAGAGATTTGAGATGTGCCTTGGGCAAATCCACCCGTCTTTATGGAGGATCGTGATCCTCCTCAGTTACTTTGTGAATAACACCGAGTCTCATCGGTTCACTATGGACCACCTACCCCGTCTATACAGTCCTCGAATTTTACGAGGGGGACTAATCAAGCTTACTCATCAGGCCAGCAAGGCCCCCTTTTCGAGTATTGACGAAGACCGACACCGAGGCTGGCAATGGTACTTTGTTACGGTAAAGACCAAAGATCTGATCCCTCCCAAGTTTTTGCCATTCCCCGAGAATTGGAATGTATCTCGAAAGTGCAGCCCTTCCAAATGCGGTCCCCCGGCTTAAGGAGTGGATCAAAGGCATCTGCAAACAGATGTCATACTTCGAGCGCTCATGGCATAAGCTTTCCAAGGGCCGATGGTAGGCCCGTTCTCATGGTAAGATTCTCCTTCGAATAGCTATTACCGTGTTCTCAACTCACATCATACTGACCTTTTTTCATTCTTATATAGGTTTGCCTAAGACCACCAAGTTTTGGCCTTTGGAAGGGGATGAGAACATATCCTTATCCGTTGATCCCTCCGTTACGGGACAACTCGAGGCTACTATGGGGGGAAAGAAGAAGAGGAAAAGAAAACCTTCGGGCTCCCCGGGTCCCGAGGTGAAACCAAACAAGAGGGTGGCACGCAAGCCCAAGAAGAGTACCAGCTCCCGAGTGCCAGATTCCAACTCACTTCTCCGGCTCAGGGACGAGTCGGAAGAAGACGACATTTTTATTGCCCTTGGATCGACCCTTATCGGGGAGCAGGCGGCAGTCGAAGGGGAGATTCATGAAGCTAACCTCCCTCAGGATCGGGAAGCCGATATGGAGATGGGGGTGAGATCCCCCAAGATGCAGGCTCCACTCCGAAGGAAGCGCCCGATGTAATAGAAATTATGGGGACACCCTCCTACATCGAGTCCATGCTTGAGGAGGCCCAAGCAGGAAAAGAGAAGTCCAATGAAGGGGTTCATGGCGCGGACGATCCCCTTCATTCTTTCTTCGATGGTGTGCACTCGTCCACTTTGGAAGATTTTTCTGGGCTGGGCGACCTGGAAGTCCCAAAGAAGGATACATCTTCGGATGCTGGTGGGCCAAGTTCGAGCCCAAAATTGATTAATTAGTTTCCCGCTCTGTGTGTGGACCCCGGTCGCAAAAGATCGATTATTCTTACTGTCCCGGAGGATGCTCGGGTTCTATCTACTCCCGTGGGCGTAGCCAGCTACCTCTGATGCCTGGTGACCGAGGAGGAATAGACAAATATGAACGAAGTGGACATGATGTGTCTTTTCAATGAGGCGCAACATGCATTGAATCGGGTAAGGCATAATTACATCTTCTTGTATTTTACTTAAGTTTTGATATTTCTCACGACCTTTGTTGTTTTGTAGGCTTCGGTACTTCAGGATGAGAGCTTCCTCAGTTACCGTGTCAAGTTCAATCAGCTCGATCTCGAGATCAAGGATCAAGATCGAATGGAGGATATGTACAAGCTCCTTAGCGAGCAACAAGACAAGACCGTCAAGGACCTTTAGGCCGAGCTGGATAGGTCTCAGAAGGAAGCATCGGCCCTGAGGTGGGAACATGCCGACTTGGTCGAAAAGGTAAAGGTCTTTGAAATTAGAAACAAGGAACTAGTCGAAGTGGCTAATGACAAAACCTCGTAGGTACAACAGAAGATCAACCATGTTGACCAACTCCGAAAGGAGATGAACGAGATCCAAGCCATGACCGATGGGTGGAAGAACAAGATAGATCTACTAGCTTAGAAAAAGGAAATGACCCAGGCAAAACTGACATTGGTAGAGGTTCAAATTTGGGTGGTGAAGGAGAAAGCTAACAAGCGGGCTCAACTGAATGAAGATCTTCGAGAACAGTTGAGCTCGGCTGTTGCAGAACGGGACGCCCTCGGTAGAGAGCACGAGGCGATAAAGTCCAAGCTGGAGATAACTTTGCTGATGCGGAGGAGATGGTAGCCCAATATAAGGCCGATGTTGAAGTAGCCGAGGCCCACTTGAAGATCAATGCCGAATATGTGAGGCGACTGTCTCGAAGAAATTCACACCCGAGGCTTCAACCTATCGACCGAGATTGGGGAAGCAATAAATCTTGAGAACTAGGTGAAGAAACTTTCCGAGCCTGAAGGTGCCGAAGGCTCCGAGGGTTCTGAGGGGTCCGAATGCTCTGACGGTTCTGGCGATGAGTCGGGCCCCGGTGAAGATAATGCATGAATACGTTAGAACTTTTTTAGTTTATGTTTTGTGCATATTTTTTATTTATTTTGAGGCCATTTTTTTTGGGCCTTTGTAAATACATTCTGAAATATATAAAATTTCCCTTTCTGGCAATTTAAAGTCTCCACTTTTTTAGCAACTTTTCATAATCTCTATTCTTGCAAATATTTCTGATGCCTTAGCATAGAATCAAATGTAGTAATAAGTCGTTCGTTTTTATATGTCCGAATAGAGCCCAACTTCGATGTAACTTTATTTGTTGGGGGCCTTGAAAACTCGGTGTTACCAGTAGTTTTCTCAAGATGCTTAAGTTATTAGATTATGCTTTTGCCTAGGGTAACCTTTTAGCAAGTTTTGAATTTTTATAAAGGTCTTATGTTCTGATTACGAGCTTTGGACGTCTCCCAACCATTTTTAGGGTGGCCGTAGACTTTCATGTTTAGGCACTACCTAATAAGTTTTGTGACTCCCGAATTTGGTAGCCCGAGTTGCCCGAACTTATTTAGGACAATAGTCCCCGGGTAGGGGTAGCCCTTGGGCTCGATATTCCTTGAATAAGGATAGCTCTTAGGCTCGATAGTTCCCGAATAAGGATAGGACTTAGGCTCAATAGTCCCCGAGTAGGGATTGCCCTTAGGCTCGATAGTCCCCAAATAGGGATAGCCCTTAGGCTCTATGTTTGAAAAGGCAAAAATGCGTAATAGCAAGGTGAAAACTTTCTTTCATTTCGGTGTGTAAAGTATATGATTGAAAGCGCGTAAAAGCTTATATTATGACTAAGGTGGCCTACACGGGCACAATTCACTTGGCCGTTTCGCCCTTACAATAAATCATAACCACCGAACCTAAGCTGTTCAAGTAAAAAGTTTCTTTCCTTGCTACGAACCTTAACTCGAGGGTGATGGACCCCAGTATTCAAGGTTGATCTTGAGAGGGCTCGGATGCTATTGATGCACTCATTGAATCCGATTTATAACCGATCTTTGAATCTAAGTTAGTACAATTTACTATTGCCTCGTCAAAAACCTTGCCGAAAAACCCATTTGGAACAAAACCGATTCAAGGGAAAAATAGTGCAATGCATGCTTTCAGACCTAATAGTCACATTTTCATTTGGTTGTTTCTTACAAGTGTTAGCCCGGTTCATAATATTATAAAAAAGTAAATGACATCGTACATTAGTAGTAGTACTACTTTAAGTGCGTCACGTTCCAGTTGTTCGGTAGCTGTGCAATGTCTCCCGCTTTGAGTTTGTATGAGCCCTTGCCAGTAATTCCGACGAATCAATATAGTCCTTTCCAATTTGGTCCCAAATTTCCCTCATTCAGGTTTCGGGTATGCACTATAAATTTTCTTAATACCAAGTCCTCAATCCTGAAGTGTCGGAGGTTTGCTCTTCGGTTATAATATCTTTCTATCAGCTATTTCTAGGTGGCCAACCGGACTAGGGCGGCCTCTTGTCTTACATCCAATAGTTCTAGGCTCATACTCAAGGCCTCACCGTTTGATTCTTCGGTCGTATATCAGAACCTGAGGCTCGGTTCTCTCACTTTGACCAGTATTAATGCTTCGGCACCATAGACCAATAAAAACGGAGTGGCCCTTGTACTATATTTCGAAGTTTTACGGTACGCCCACAAGACTTCGGGCAGAATTTCCTTCCATTTACCTTTGGCATCAATCAACCTCTTTTTCAAGTTTTGGAGTATGGTATTGTTTGATTCTGCTTGTCTGTTCCCACTAAGGTGATAGGGTGTGGATAGTATCATTTTAATCTTGTGGTCTTCGAAAAATTTGTTTATCTTGTTGCCGATAAATTTCTACCCATTATCACAAACGATCTCGGCCAGTATCCTGAATAGGCATATTATGTGGTCCTAAATGAAGTCAATGACTTCTTTTTCCCTGATTTCTCGAACGCTTGAGTTTCAACCCATTTAGAAAAGTAATCGGTCATGAACAATATGAATTTTGCCTTACTATGTGACCACGGCAGGGACCGACAATGTCCATTCCCCATTTCATAAACAACCATGGGGGCAAGACAGAATGGAGTAGCTCTCTGTGTTGATGGATCATTGGTGCATGTCTTTGACAACCGTCGTATCTTCGTACAATTTCTTTGCATCCTTCTCCATGTAGATCCAGTAATAGCTCGCCCTGATTATCTTCTGAACCAAAGATTCCACCTTGAGTGGTTTCCGCAGGTGCCTTCGTAAATTTCTCTCAAGATATATTCAGGATCTCCTAGCCCCAAGCATATGGAGAGCAGTCCATCGAATGTTGTTCTAAATAAAGTCCTTTCGGATAGGCTGAACCTGGCCGCCTTCGTGCATAGAGCTCTCAATTCTTTAGGATTCGAGGGCAACTTCCCAGTATTCAAATAGTCTATGTATTTGTTTCTCCAATCCCAAGTTAGACTTGTTGAGTTTATTTCGGCATGGCCTTTTTCCATTACTGATTTCAAGAGTTGTACGACTATTCCTGAACTGAATTTATCGTCATCAACTGATGTCCCCAAGTTATCCAGAGCATTAACATTGCTATTTGAATCTCGAGGCACGTGTTGTCAGGTCCATTCCTTGAATTGATGCAGTGCTACCTGCAATTTGTCTAAATACCTTTGCATTCGTTCTTCTTTTACTTCGAACGTCCCATTGACTTGATTTACCATAAGGAAGGAATTGCCCTAAGCTTTGGGCACCTCGGCCCCAAGGATTTTAGCTAATTAGAGACCTGCAATCATGGCCTCATACTCAGCCTCATTGTTGGTCAATTTCACAGCTCTAATAGACTGCCTAACTACGTTACTCGTTGGCGGCTTTAACACGATGCCGAGTCTGGACCCCTTTGCGTTCGAGGTATCATCTGTAAAGAGGGTCCAGATTCCTAGGAAAGTCCTTGAGGTTAACAACAATTCATTTTCGACTTTGGATATTAAGTCCTACATAAAGTAAGCCACGAAGTCTGCCAAAATTTGTGATTTGATGGCGATTCGGGGACGATATTCAATATCGTAGCCGCTAATTTCTATGACCCATTTGGCCAACCAGCCCGAGAGCTCGTGTTTGTGCATAATGTTCCTTATTGGGTAAGTGGTTACAACACATACGGGCTGGCATTGAAAATACGGTTTTAACTTTCTGGAGGCACTTAACAAAGTGAGCTCCAATTTTTCCAAGTGAAGACACCTTGTTTCGGCCTCACCCAGAGTTCTACTAATATAGTAATTAGGAAATTGTGTACCTTCCTCTTCCCGGACTAGGACTCCACTTACCTCTACCTTGGATACCTCCAAGTAAACATACATTTGCTCATCCACCTTCGAAATATGGAGCAAGAGTGGACTCGAAAGGTACCGTTTGAGTTCTTCCAAAGCTTGTTGATACTCCGGGCTCCAAGAAAAGTTATTCTTCTTCAATAATGAGAAGAAATAATGGATTTTTTCTGAGGACCTCGATATGAACCAGATCAGGGCGACTATACACCCGGTTAGCCTCTGAACGACCTTAACATTGTCCACTATGGCGATGTCTTCTATAACTTTTATTTTCTCTGGATTCATCTCAATCCCTCGGTTGGACACTATGAATCCAAGGAATTTTCCGGATCCGACCCCGAATGTCCATTTTTTTGGGTTTAGCTTCATATTGTATCTCTTCAATATGTCAAAGGTTTCCTGCAAATGTTTCAAATGGTCCTCTACTGGCAAGGACTTAACTAACATGCCGTCAATATAAACTTCCATTGATTTTCCTAGCTGTTTTTCGAACATTAACCCCTTAACTAGGCATTGATAAGTGGAACCATCCTTCTTTACTACAAAAGGCATTACGTTATAACAATATGTGCCAAATTTAGTGATAAAGGAAGTCTTTTCTTGATCGCGCAGGTCCATCCGGATTTGGTTATATCTAGAATCATCGAGAAAGCTGAGTATCTCGTGCCCGGCTGTCGCATCGATCATGCAATCGATGTTAGGCAAAGGAAAAGAATCCTTAGGGCATGCCTTGTTCAAGTCTTTGTAATCTACGCACATTCTCAATTTATTTCCCTTTTTAGGAACTACCACTACGTTAGCTAACCAATCTGTGTACTTAACTTCCCAAATGGAACCTATTTTAAGGAGTTTTGATACCTCGTCTTTGATGAATGCAGGCTTGACTTCGGACTGAGGCCTCCTCTTCTGTTTAACCAGGTGGAACTTCGGATCCAAGCTTAGCTTATAAGTGGTTATTTCTGGCGGGATCCCTGTCATATCAAGATGGGATCAAGCGAAATAATCTATGTTAGCTATAAGGAATTCAATAAGTTTTTTCCTGAGCTCGAGAGTCAATCCAATGCCCAAGTATACCTTTCGAGCGGGAAAGTGTTCAATCAATATGACTTTCTCCAGCTCCTCAACCGTTGACTTGGTGGCACCGGAATCATCAGGGGCGATGAATGATCTAGGGACTCTTTAATCATCATCCTCGCCTGCTCCTTGCTTCTCCGGTTCGGTCAGGGCCGGTATCGATGATTGCTACTTAGTTTCTCCCTTCCTAATCGGCTCCGAGTTCTTTGATGTCGAGATTACGGACATTGGGATCACCTCATCGACCACGAACATTTCTTTTGTGGTCGGCTGCTCTCCATAAACCGTCTTGATTCCTCCTGGTGTGGGGAACTTTAGTGCCTGGTGTAGTGTCGAGGATACTACCCTCATGTTCTGAACCCAAGGCCTTCCAAATAAGGCATTATACCTCATGTCCCCCTCGATCACGTAGAATTTGGTATCCTGAATTGTCCCGGTGGTATTTACTAGCAAGTTTATTTCTTCTTTCATAGTTTTGCATGCCATATTGAATCCGTTTAAAACCCGGACTGCTGGCACTATTTGGTCTTGTAGGCCCAACTGATCTACGACCCTCGATTTGATGATGTTGGCCGAGCTACCTGGATTAATTAACACACGCTTAACTCTAAATTTATTTATAAGTATAGATATTACTAGTGCATCATTATGCGGTTGTACGATGCCTTTGGCATCCTCATCATTGAACGAAATAGTTCCCTTCGGGATATAATCTGGAGTTCGTTTTTCCCTTGTGATAGACACCTTAGTGCGCTTTATCATTGGTCCCTAAGGGACATCGACTCCTCCAATGATCATGTCGATAGCATGTTGAGGTTCTTCTCATTCGTTCTGTTTGTTAGATTCCTTGTTCCTCGAGTGATTTTTGGCTCGATCACTTAGAAATTCATGGATATGCTCGTTATTGAATAAATGAGTCGCTTCTTCTCTTAATTGTTGGCAATCCTCGGTCCTATTTCCATGAGTGCTATGGTACTTACACATCAGGTTAGCGCCTCTCTAGGTAGGGTCAGATTGTAACCGCCGAGGCCACTTATTATCCTTGATGCACCCGATAGCAGATACGATGCTGCATGCATCGACATTGAAGTTATATTCTGATAACCTTGGTGCCTCCCTAGCCTCGATTGGTCTATCGAAACCGTTTTTGCTCATGATTCCCCGGCTACTGTGGCCTCGATTGCTCCTCTTCTCATTTTTTTAGGGTTACGCCCAAATCTATTACTCCTTCAATCTCCACTATACGATTGATACTAGTCTCCGTTCGGTCTTGGTTCATGAACGAAAACTCTCATAGATGTTTCAATAGTTCTTATGGGATAAACGGACTTGAAAGGGCCCTAGAGCTGATCGTCCTCGACTTTGATTTTTGACTGGTGCCTATTTTGGACGTCGGCCCAAGTCACCGCCGGGTACTCTATCAAACTTTGTTTCATCTGCTACGAAGCCAAGGAGGGGGGGGGGGTAAGTCTTTGTATGAATTCCTAAATGGCCCAATCATCCACAACCGAAGGCAAGTCCATCCGTTCCATTTGAAACCTCTATACGAACTCCCTAAGCATCTATTTGTCTCTTTGTTTTACCTTGAAAAGATATGATTTTCTGGTCTCGACCTTGACGGCCTCGGCGTGCGTTTTCATAAACGAATCAATAGAATTTGGGTGTAAGTTGTGATTCCATATCATTGCTCCTTTTGATAGGGTTTCTCCGAAGTTTTTCAGCAAAACCGACTCGATTTCGTCATCTTTTAAGTCGTTTCCCTTGATGGCACATGTGTAGGAGGTCATGTGCTCATTCAGATCCGTGGTTATATTATACTTCATAATATCGTGCATACAGAGCTTCTTCAGGATTGGCTTCGATGCCACGCTCGGAGGGAAAGGCTTTTGGAAAAATTTCTTGGAGTCTAGGCCTTTCAATATCGGGGGCGCTCTTGGGACTTGATCGACTCTGGAGTTATAGGTATCTACTTTTTTGTCATTGGCCTCAATTTTCTTCTGCCCCTATTCCACCCTCTTTGTCAGTTCCTCAAGCATTTTCATTATTTCGGGGTTGGTCCCGGGGTCAGCTTCACCCGACCTTTCTGTGGCTTGCTCATTTCTTTGGGTGTTTTCTCGGGATGGTTCGGTCTCAATTCTACTGGGGGCGCGACTTTGATTTTGCAGATGTGCTATCGTCGCCTGTAACATTTCGAAGATCACTCGCAGATTGATCCTGTCGCCTTCACCTTCGGGCGTATCCTGAGTTGTTGTACGTGCTCCTCCACGAACGTTGTTCTCAGGATCGGTCGGTTGGCATCGATGGCCATATGTGAGTTAGCGTCAATTAGGTCTGTATCTGGGACTCTGTTGGGATCAACAAGGGGCACCTTGTTGCTAAGCATAATATTGTTGTTTTCGCCGTGATGGTCAAATTCAGCATCAACGTTCAGGTGAGAAGACTAAGAGTTTGACATTTTTAGGTTAATCTGAAATTAAAATCTCAAAGAACAAGCATAAAACAGAGTATGTTATGGAAATTTGTATCAAATTACCACTATTATCCTTAGCCCCACGGTGGGCGCCAAACTGTTTACCTTTAAAATGGATAACAATTGAATTTATATGTGATTTTAAGAATATGTGAATTAATCCGATACAAGTGATTAATAATGTTAGATAAGCAAATGAAAGATAAAATATATAGCCAAATCAGCAGTAGTATTGAATCCGGGCTCAATTGTGGGCTTAACAATTTACCTGACTTCGATTCGTTGCCAAAATATATGTGAAAAGTTATGAACAAGAATAAGAACCTTTCTTAAGGAGAATAAGAGAGTTTTATCCTAAGTACAATTCTAAGAAAGGTAAAAATCTTTCTTTTTGCTAATCATAGATCTGCTGCCGATACAGGCCGAGATTTACATTATGATATCCAATTGAGCACATATATCACGACCCTTTGTTAATCGTGTACGGACGTTTGGTAATGCTTTTCGAGGTTTTGTAGCTCGAACCGGATCTGGGGAGCGTGGTCTCGATGGCTTCGAGGGCAGGTGTTTTGTTCGGGCCTTGATACGAGAGGCTCCTAGCTTCGATTTCGATTCCTTGTAGTTACGTCCCTACTTCGTTTGCCCTACAGGAAAATCGGAATGCTCATTAGCCTCGTTTTACCCGTATACAATCTTAACTTTAATTTTGCATAAATATGCTTATTCTAGTGTCAAATTTAAAATTATTCTGAATTTCAATATCAATCAACTATGAGGGTGTTGGGCTAAGCTTATAAGCTGGTCAAACTGGCTTATAAACACTTTTTTGGCTTATCTACGCGTTTGGCAAATACTAAAAGTACTTATAAGCTAAAATCAACTATAAGTCATAAGTCACCCCAACTAATGACTTTTTAGCTTATAAGCACTTTTAGTTTGGCCAAGGCTTTACTAATTTATCCTTAATAATATTTTCTAATTCACAAAATATTTTTCCCAAAATAAGTTTTCTAACTTTATTTTCATTCTATATTCGTTGTTCATCTTTTTCTTTACAAAGAAACTTTTTAATTTATAATTTTTTGTAAGGTTTTTAAGGATAAAATTTAAATTTAAATTAAATCTATATATATATATATATATTAAAGCAAGAAAGTTACCATATATAATTGACATTATGGTTAAGCCAAGTGGCAAGCTAATAAATGTCAATAGTATATGATAACTTTATTCTATATTTGACTATTTTAGTTAAATACAAATATAATATAATATATATACACACACACACATGGAATTTGAATTATAGTTAAATACAAATATAATATAGAGAGAGAATTTGAATTAAAAGATAATTTTAAATTTATAGATAAAATTCTAAAATTTGAATTTAAATTAAAAATAACATTTATACTTTTTTTATCATGTTATCATACTTAATTCGGTTAAAGATCATATGCAATCTTGTTAGAAACTTTTGTTATTTTTTATAATTATTTAAATACTACTTCGCCTCTAGCAAAAACAAAAACTGCTCTATATAACTATAAAACTCTTTCACATTTAAAATCCTATAAATATAGTTCTTTGAAACACTGTAGCTAGATTTGAATAAAATGAAATTCTTTTAAAATAAATGTAATATATAGGGTATATGTCTATGTTTATCTAAATAACAAAAAAAGAGTTTACAAAACCAAATAAAAGTTTACTTACTTATATAATAAAGTAAACATACATGCTGGTGTGACGACCCGGCCAGTCATCTCATGAGTTACCGCTTCGTTTCCCCCATTTATGCTTCTTTATGCTTCGTTATTCGTGTTTTGGGGTATCGGGTTGGTCGGATTGAGTCCGGAGTGGTTTTGATAAGGTTTGAGACACTTAGTCTCTTTCAAGAAGGTTTAAGTTGGAAACGTTAACCGGATGTTGACTTATGCATTAGAGGGTTCGGATATGAGTTCCTATGGTTTGGTTAGCTTCGGGAGCTGAATTATGACTTAGGAGTGTGATCGGAATGGGTTTTGGAGGTCCGGAGTAGAATTATGCTTGAATTGGCGAAGTTGATATTTTGGCGATTTCCGGTTGATAGGCAAGATTTTGATATAAGGGTTTGAATGGAATTCCGAGAGTTGCAGTAGCTTCGTTGTGTCATTTGGGATGTGTGTGTAAAATTTCAGGTTATTCGGATGTGGTTTGGTTGGGTTTTTGATCAAAATCGTATTTCGGAAGATTTTAGAAACTTAGGCTTGAATCCGATGTGTTTTGGGTGATTTGATGTTGTTTGAGGTGTTTTGATGATTGGAACAAGTTTGAATGAGGTTTTAGGATGTGTTGGTGCCTTTGGTTGAGGTCCTGGGGGCCTCGGGTGGTCAATCGGATCATTTGAAGTTGGAAAAGATTGCAGAAAATGTTGTTTAACTGTTGCAGGGATTGTATCCTTCGTGTTCGCGAGTGGAGCCTCGCGTTCATGAAAAGGCAGTTGAGGAAGGCAATAATTAAGCCTTCGCGTTCGCGAGAAGGGCTTCGCATTAGCGGTGGACTGGCAAGTGGTGCATCGCGTTCGCGAGAAGGTCTTCACGATCGCGTAGAGGAAATTGGGTCAGGGGTCCAGTGTTTATCGCGTTCGCGGATGAGTGAGCGCGTTCGCGAAGGTTAAGGTGGATGAAGCATCGCGTTCACGATGGTCATTACGCATTCGCATAGAGGAAAAGTTGGTCAATACGAGTTTGTGCTTCGCGAACGCGTGGGTTTGACCGCGTTCGCGAAGAAGGAAATATAGGCATGGGCAAAATGTTTTTAAGTCGTCTTGTTCGCAATTTTGGGGCTTATTTTACCCATAACTGCTCGTGTTTGGAGGTTTTTTAAGGAAATTGAAGAGGGATTCAAGGGGAATTGTTGGGAGGTAAGATTCTTGGACTAAAAACGCGATTATTATGTGAATTCCATCTAGAAAATCATGAAAGCTAAGCCTAAAATTGAAGAACTAGGGCTTGAGAAATTGGACTTTTGATTGGGAATTTGGAGGACCATTTGGGGTCGGATTTGAGAACTTTTGATATGTATGAACTCGTGGGGAGACAAGGAATCTATTGATGTAAAAATTTCTGATTTTCGAGACGTGGGTTCGGGGGTCGGGTTTTGGTAATTTTGGGATTTGTGCCCTTTATTGATTGTTTTCGCTTGGCTTTGTTCCCTTAGCATATTTTTACGTCCTCATTCTGATTTTGGATAGATTCGATGCCCGTGGAGGCCGATTCGAGGGGCAAAGGCATCGCGAGCTAGAGATTTAGCTGGTTCGAGGTGAGTAATGGTTGTAAAAGATGTTCTAAGGGTTTGAAACCCTGGATTGCACATCGTAGTGCTATGTTGAGGTGAGACACACGCTTAATGATGAGCGTGGGGTTGTGTACTATTGGTGATTGTGACTTGGTCCGTCCCGGTTGATGATTTTACCGCGTATTTGACTAAAAACTATTTGCTATCATCATTTATTTGGGATGAATGCCATATTTGGGATTCGTGCCAACTATTTGAACCCTTCGGGGATTTTCATTGCTATTTCCTCACTGTTTTGACTTTATACTTGAACTCAATCATGTTATTTTCCACTGTTTTCAAAACTGAGCCATGTTTACTCTGTTTTAACACTTGAAATGATATTTTAAATCATATTTTGGGCCGAGCATCATGTTTTACTGTTGCCTGAGTGGCTTATATGATTTTTGGCTGAGTAAGGCCGATGGCCTGTGTTGTGAGAATATTTTTGGGTTACCACGAGGTACCTGTTGACGTCCGTAGCCCCGTGTCTCTACTACTCTATCACTTTAACTCCTTTTCAAACATTTGTACTAGTTTATGACTTTAGCAGACTTGTATTATGGCTCATAGATGCTCGTGACTTGTGACACCCCGGTTAGGGCTGTGTCGGGTTGTATTTCCGCTACTTATTATCATTAAATCATGTTTTAGACTGCTTTTATATTGTTTAACTGCTTTAACAAGTGAATTGGGTTTAGTTGGCTGACCTTGTCTTCATGAGAGGCGCCATCACGACCGGGTTCGGGGTTAGGGTTGTGACAAGTTGGTATTAGAGTCTAGGTTACATAGGTCACATGAGTCATGAGCAGGTTTAGTAGAGTCTCACGGATCGGTACGGAGACGTCTATATTTATCCTCGAGAAGCTGCAAAACCTTTAGGAAAAATTTCACATTCTTGAATTCTTATCGTGCGTCCTTGATTCTGCTTGAAAATTAACTCTTTGAATCCCTTCCACGCGTTCGTATGCGCGCATGAGCGCTCGGTATCGGATATGCATCGATGGTTTATGATTCCCTGATCGAGGGGCGAGATGTGATCTTTGTGCGTTGATGTTGGGCCAGTCTGGAGGACTCGAGGCCGGATTTTTGCCTATAGTTTGAGCCCTGAGCTATTGATTTCGTGAGTGCATGTTTCTGGATTCATATGTTTTATTGTGTCCCTATTAAGAGAGGTGATGATTGGATAGTTACGTGATGAGTGTGATATGAATGCTAGATGTATTCATGTGATTTGGAAGCAACGAGAAGGGTCTGCTGGAGGATAGGAGGTTTTTCATCTTGATTTGAGGTATAGCCCCAAGTTATGGGTGTGTGAAGAATCTTCCCATGTTTCCTAGATGGGAGTGGAGTAAATTTCATGTTGCGGTCTGAGTTCAAACTCAGGAAGTTTAAGTGACTGCGTAATGGTTATGACGGTGGAAGGTATACAGAAATATTAGTTTAAGGCAAAGCATCTGGGGTTATCTCCTGCGGATTGTTCTGAAGTTTGCATAATCCCTTGTGTCATTTATTGGAAGATCTCTATTACCAGGGAAATATATGTTTTACAATTTGAATTTGGTTTGCTCAAGAGAGTAGGCTTGACTACTATGAGAGTGAATGCGAGATTTGCGGAAGATATAAAGTACCCGATGGTCTGCGTTTCACGAGCTTATGACAGATTGAGTTTATTCTCACTTTGGTATTATGGCAGCAATAAAGTATATGTGTTATGAGTTACGGTGTATGTTTTGGTCTATGGCTTCGAGCCAAGTGGGGGAGTCCACTATTAATTAGTCGATTGCACAGTTATGTGCTATGTTGGTTCCAGTTTGAGGCATGCGGGTGAATCAGTCATCGGCTCCAACGCCAATTAATTCACCACCACCCGCCCAGTCAGCTAGGGGTCACCCTAGAGGGAAGGGTCAATCAGGTGGTGGTCAGGCCCATTTCTATGCACTTCCGGGCAGACCCGATGCTATTGCTTCAGATGCTATTATTACAGGTATTGTTTTAGTCTACCACATAGATGCCTCTATATTATTTGATCTCGGTTCCACCTTTTCTTATGTGTCATCATACTTTGTTCATTATTTGGGTACGTCCCATGAGTTTCTTACTTTACCTGTTGATGTATCTACCCCGGTGGGCAATACTGTTGTTGTAGACCGTATGTACCGGTCATGTGTGGTGACTATTGGGGGTCTAGAGACCCGAGTGGATCTATTACTAGTGAGCATGGTGGATTTTGATGTCATTTTGGGCATGGATTGGTTATCTCTATGTCGTGCTATTCTGGACTATCATGCTAAGACAGTCACATTGGCTATGCCGGGTGTGCCATGGATCAAGTAGCAAGGTGTGACTGATTATGTTCATAGTAAAGTAATCTCTTTCTTGAAGGCCCAGCGTATGGTTGGGAAGGGTTGTATTTCATATCTAACGTTTATGAGGGATGTCGGGGCTGAGGCTTCCAGTATTGATTCTGTTCCAATTGTGAGGGATTTTCCCGATGTGTTTCCTGCAGACCTGCCAGGGATGCCACATGACAGGGATATTGATTTTGGTATTGACCTGGTGTCGGGCACTCAACCTATTTCTATTCTTCCGTATTGTATGGCACCAACGAAGTTGAAAGAATTAAAAGAACAACTTCAGGAACTCCTTGATAAAGGGTTCATTCGGCCTAGTGTGTCACCTTGGGGTACGTCGGTTCTGTTTGTGAAGAAAAAGGATGGCATAATGAGAATGTGCATTGATTATAGGCAATTGAACAAGGTAACAATTAAGAACAAGTATCCTTTGCCTTGTATTGATGATTTATTTGACCAGCTTCAGGGAGCGAGAGTGTTCTCCAAGATTGATCTCCATTCGGGTTATCACTAGTTGAAGATCAGGGATTCAGATATTCTTAAAACAGCTTCCAGGACCCGATATGGTCACTATGAGTTCTTGGTGATGTCTTGTGGGTTGACCAATGCCCCAGCAACATTCATGCATTTAATGAATATCATGTTCCGGCCTTATCTCGATTCATTTGTCATAGTCTTCATTGATGATATTCTGGTGTATTCGCATAGTTAGGAGGAGCACGCAGAGTATTTGAGAGTTATGTTGCAGATATTGAGGGAGGAGAAGCTTTATGCAAAATTTTCCAAGTGTGAGTTTTGGCTTAGTTCAGTGGCTTTCTTGGGGCACGTGGTGTCTAATGAGGGTATTCAGGTTGATCCGAAGAAGATAGAGGCAGTTCAGAGTTGGCCCAGACCGTCCTCAGCCATAAAGATTCACATCTTTCTTGGTTTGGCAGGTTATTGTCGCCGGTTTGTTTAGGGATTCTCGTCTATCGCATCGCCCTTGACCAAGTTGACTAAGAAGGGTGCTCCATTTGTATGGTCGGACGAGTGTGAGGAGAGGTTTCTGAAGCTCAAGACAGCTTTGACCACAACTTTAGTGTTGGTTTTGCCATCAGCTTCAGGTTCATATACCGTGTATTGTGATGCTTCGAGAGTTGGGATTGGATATGTATTGATGTAGGAGGGTAGAGTTATTTCTTATGCTTCTCGTTAGTTGAAGCCCCATGAGAAGAACTACCCCGTTCATGATTTGGAGTTGGCTACCATAGTTCATGCATTGAAGATTTGGAGGCATTACTTGTATGGTGTGTCTTGTGAGGTGTTCACTGATCCTCGCAGTCTTTAGCATTTGTTCAAGAAAAAGGATCTTAATTTGAGACAACGGAGTTGGTTGGAGTTGCTTAAGGATTATGATATCACTATATTGTACCATCCGGGAAAGGCCAATGTGGTGGCCGATGCTTTGAGCCGAAAGGTAGTGCGTATGGGGAGTTTGGAATATATTTCAGTTGGGGAGATACCTCTTGTGGTTGATGTTCAGGCCTTGGCCAATCGGTTCGTGAGGTTAGATATTTCGGAGCGTAGTCGGGTAGGCTTGTGTGGTTTCTCGGTCTTCCTTATATGATTGCATCAGAGAGCGCCAGTATGATGATCCGCATTTGCTTGTCCTTAAGGACAGATTCAGCATGATGATGCTAGAGATGTGACCATTGGTGATGATGGGGTATTGAGGATGCAGGGCCGGATTTGTGTGCCAAATGTGGATGGGCTTCGAGATTTGATTCTGGAGGAGGCCCATAGCTTGTGGTATTCCATTCATCCGGGTGCCGCGAAGATGTATCAGGATTTGAGGCAGCATTACTAGTGGAGGATAATGAAGAAAGATATTGTGGGATTTGTAGCTCGGTGTCTCAGTTGTCAACAGGTGAAATACGAGCATCAGAGACCGGGTGGCTTACTTCAGCAGATGGTTATTCCTGAGTGGAAGTGGGAGAGGATAACTATGGACTTTGTTGTTGGACTTCCACGGACTTTGAGAAAGTTCGATGCTATTTGGGTGATTGTGGATCGGCTGACCAAGTCCGCACACTTCATTCCTGTGTGTACTACTTATTCTCAGAGCGGTTAGTAAAGATCTATATTCGAGAGATTGTTCGTTTGCATGGTGTTCCAGTTTTCATAATTTCAGATAGAGGCACTTAGTTTGCATCGCAGTTTTGGAGGTCTGTGCAGCGAGAGTTGGGTACTCAAGTTGAGTTGAGCATAACTTTTCACCCTCAGACGGACGGATAGTCCGAGCGCACTATTCAGATATTGGATGACATATTGCGTGCTTGTGTTATTGATTTCGGAGGGTCATGGGATCAGTTTCTACAACTGACAGAGTTTGCTTATAACAACAGCTACCAGTCGAGTATTCAGATGGATCCATATGAGGCTTTGTATGGGATGCGGTGTAGATCTCCAGTTGGTTGGTTCGAGCCCGGTGAGGCTAGGCTATTGGGGATAGATTTGATGTAGGATGTTTTGGAGAAGGTGAAAGTGATTCAGGAGAGGCTTCGTACAGCGCAATCGAGGCAAAAGAGTTATGCCGATAGGAAGGTTCGAGATGTGTCTTACATGGTGAGAGAGAAGGTTCTACTGAAGGTTTCACCCATGAAGGGTGTTATGAGATTTGGGAAGAAAGGGAAATTGAGTTCGCGGTTCATTGGACCTTTTGAGGTGCTTCGGAGGATTGGGGAGGTGGCTTATGAGCTTGCTTTGCTGCCCAGCTTGTCGAGTGTGCATCCAGTATTTCATATTTCTATGCTTCGGAAGTATATTGGGGATCCGTCTCATATTTTGGATTTCAGCACGGTTCAGTTGGATGATGATTTGACCTATGATGTGGAGCCAGTAGCTATTTTGGGTCGTCAGGTTCGAAAGTTGAGATCAAAGGATATAGCTTCAGTGAAAGTGCAATGGAGAGGTCAGCCCATGGATGAGGCTACCTGGGAGACCGAGCGGGAGATGCGGAGTAGATATCCTCACCTGTTTGAGGCTTTAGGTATGTTTCTTGACTCGTTCGAGGACGGACGTTTGTTTAAGTTGAGGAGGATGTGACGACCCGGCCAGTCGTCTCATGAGTTACCGCTCTTTTTCCCCTATTTCTTCTTCTTTATGCTTCATTATCCGTGTTTTGCGGTATCGGGTTGGTCGGATCGAGTCCAGAGTGGTTTTGATAAGGTTTGAGACACTTAGTCTCTTTTAAGAAGGTTTAAGTTGGAAAAGTCAACCGAATGTTGACTTATGTATTAGAGGGCTCGAATGTGAGTTCCGATGGTTTGGTTAGCTTCAGGAGGTGAATTATGACTTAGGAGTGTGATCAGAATGGGGTTTGGAGCGGAGTAGAATTAGGCTTGAATTGGCGAAGTTGATATTTTGGCGATTTTCGGTTGATAGGCGAGATTTTGATATAGGGGTCGGAATGGAATTCCGAGAGTTGTAGTAGCTTCATTGTGTTATTTGGGATATGTGTGTAAATGTTTAGGTCATTCAGACGTGGTTTGGTTGGATTTTTGATCAAAAGCGTATTTCAGAAGATTTTAGAAACTTATGCTTAAATCCGATGTGTTTTGGGTGATTTGATGTTGTTTGAGGTGTTTTGATGATTGGAACAAGTTTGAATGAGGTTTTATGATGTGTTGGTGCCTTTGGTTGAGGTCCTGGGGGCCTCGGGTGGTCAATCAGATCATTTCAATTAAGCCTTCGTGTTGGCGAGAAGGGCTTCACATTCACGGAGGGCTGGCAAGTGGTGCATCGCATTCGCGAGAAGGTCTTCGCAATCGCGTAGAGGAAATTGGGTCAGATAGGTTCGAGGTCCAGTGTTCATCGCGTTCGCGGATAAGTGAGCGCGTTCGCAAAGGTTAAGGTGGACGAAGCATCGCGTTCGCAATGGTCATTACGCGTTCGCATAGAGGAAAAGTTGGTCAACGCGAGTTTTTGCTTCGCGAACGCGTGGGTTTGACTGCGTTCGCGAAGAAGGAAATATAGGCCTGGGCAGAATGTTTTTAAGTCGTCTTGTTCGCAATTTTGGGGCTTATTTCACCCATAGCTGTTCATATTTGGATGTTTTTGAAGGAAATTGAAGAGGGATTCAAGGGGAATCGTTGGGAGGTAAGATTCTTGGACTAAAAACTCGATTATTATGTGAATTCCACCTAGACAATCATGAAAGCTAAGCCTAAAATTGAAGAACTAGGGCTTGAGAAATTGGACTTTTGATTGGGGATTTGGAGGACCATTTGGGGTCGGATTTGAAAACTTTTGATATATATGAACTCGTGGGGAGACAAGGAATCTGTTGATGTGAAAATTTCTGATTTCCGAGACGTGGGCCCGGGGGTCGGGTTTTGGTAATTTCGGGATTTGTGTCCTTTATTGATTGTTTTCGCTTGGGCTTCGTTCCCTTAGCATATTTTGACGTCCTCGTTGTGATTTTGGATAGATTCGACATGCGCGGAGGCCGATTCGAGGGGCAAAGGCGTCGCGAGCTAGAGATTTAGCCGGTTTGAGGTGAGTAATGATTGTAAATGGTGTTCTGAGGGTTTGAAACCCCGGATTGCACATTGTAGTGCTATGTTGAGGTGAGACACAAGCTTGATGATGAGCGTGGGGTCATGTACTATTGGGGATTGTGACTTGGTCCATCCCGGTTGTTGATTTTACCGCGTATTTGACTGAAAACTATTTGCTATTATAATTTATTTGGGCTGAATGCCATATTTGGGCTTCGTGCCAACTATTTGAATCCTTCGGGGATTTTCATTGCTATTTCCTCCCTGTTTTGACTTTATACTTGAACTCAGTCATGTTATTTTTCACTGTTTTCAAAACTCAGCCATGTTTACTCTGTTTTAACACTTGAAATGATATTTTAAATCATATTTTGGGCCGAGCATCGTGTTTTACTGTTGCCCAAGTGGCTTATGTGATTTTTGACTGAGTAAGGCCGAGGGCCTGTGTTGTGAGGATACTTTTGGGTCGAGCTGCACGCCGCTGCGGTGATACACTGATTTGATTATGAGGCCGAGGGCCTGAGATATGTACGCCACGAGGTGGCTTGTTGATATTGATATGAGGCCGAGAGCCTGTTTATGATGCCACGAGGTAACTTGATATTGCGCTTGGGCCGTAAGGGGCCCCTCCCAAAGTCTGCACACCCCCAGTGAGCGCGGGTACCCATTGTGATGTGAGATTGAGCCCGAGGGGCTGTTATTGTTATGAGATGTTGCTCGAGGGGCGGATGTGGTGATACTGTGCCCGAGGGGCGAACCTTTATGTGTTTATTGTTTTTCATAATTGACTGTCAATTACTTGCTTACTTGTTGAAAGAGAATTTTACTCGACTTTTCACCGTGGTAATGCTTTTAAATGGTTTTACTACTTCATTATAGAATGCCTTGTGCCGTATGCGTTTTTCTTATTTTCAGCCATTATTTACCTTCGTTACTCACTGAGTTGGAGTACTCACTTACTCCATGCACCCCTGTGTGCAGATTCAAGCGTTGCTGGTTTCGCTCCAGAGTACTTATTTTCCTCCAGTTCCAAGCGGGCCTTTCGGAGATTACGAGGTAGCTGTTGACGTCCGCAGCCCCGTGTCTCTACTCCTCTAGCACTTTTGTTCCTTTTCAAACATTTGTAGTATTTTATAACTTTAGCAGACTTGTATTATGGCTCATAGATGCTCGTGACTTGTGACACCCCGATTAGGGCTACGTCGAGTTGTATTTCCGCTACTTATTATCATTAAATCATGTTTTAGACTACTTTTATATTGTTTAACTGCTTTAACAAGTGAATTGGGTTTAGTTGGCTGGCCTTGTCTTTACGAGAGGCGTCATCACGACCGGATTCGGGGTTAGGGTCGTGACAGTTGGAGAAAGAAACATCACAAAATTGATGAATATCAAAAAAATTTATTTCTTTTTTCTTCTTGAAGAATATTTGTTTGAAGAGTCAATTTGCATAAATGGACATCAAACTGTAATGACCCGACTGGTCGTTTTGCCTTTTAGAACCCCATTCCCCTAAATAAAACTTCCCGCACTTGCTTTAACTAATTTATGACTTGCGGGGATGGTTGATTCGGGATTTGGAAGAATTTGGGTTGAAATATGCTCATTTGATTCCTTAAGATTTTCTTAAAAAGCTAAGTTTGGCTTTGGTCAACATTTTTAGCAAACGGACCCGAATTCGTGTTTAGGGTCCGTAGGAAAATATGGGACCTGGGCGTATGCCCAGAATCGAATTCCGAAGTCCCTAGCCCTAGTAATGAATTTTTATTAGAAATTGTTAAACTGAAATTCTAAGGATTTAAAGAAACTAAATAATGATTGATCACATTGGTATCAGGCTCGTATGTTGGTTCCGGATCCTAGTACAGGTCCAATATAACATTTAAGACTTGCCCGCAAAATTTGGTGTCAATCCGAGTAGTATAAGTATGTTTCGGCACATTAGAAGTGAATTTAAGAACTTGAAGTTCATAAGTTTGATTCAATTCGTTTTACGAGGTGATTCTTAGATTTAGCATTGTTTCAGGCGTTCCGAAGGTTTGAGAGGGTCCGTTTCATGATTTTAGACTTGTCGGTATGTTCTGGCGGGGCCCTGGAGCCCCGAGCGTCAATCAGACGAGGCTCGAGTGAAGTTGGAAATTTTGGGAAGGAGCTGAAGCTCCAATTATCTGTCATAACTGCACCTGCGGTTGGTCAGCCGTAGATGCGAGACCACAGAAGCGGTCGTCCTCTCGCATATGTGGCCAAGACAGGCCAGGCCAAAAACCGTAGAAGCGGCTGTGCAGAAGCGGCTTCATGACCGTAGAAGTGGTCCCAGCCTGCTTGGCCAATTTCGCTGATGCGTCCACTTCCTTACAGAAGCGGGACCGCAGAAGCGAGACTGCTTATGCGGTCCCATAACCGTAGATGCGGAAATCTGTGAAGCAGTGAGCTTCATTTATTACGGGCTCTAAGTCATTTTAGCCATTTTCACTTACCCATTAGGCGATTTTGGAGCTCTTGAGAGAGGACCTTCACGGAGATTAAGGTAAAATCATGGGGTAAGAGCAAAACCTAGGGTTTTGACAAAAGTTAGATTTGGCCACGAAATTTGTTATGAAATGAATTAGAAATCATATATTATTGATCCTTGGGTTATAAAAAACAACTTTCTTTGAAAAGTTTCGGAATCCGGGCACGTGGGCCCGGGGTCAGATTTTAGGAAACTTGTGTTTAAGGTTGTGAAATTGCTTAAATAGTAAGAATGCGATCTTGTGAGCTTGTACAGACTAGTTCCTACCTCGTTTATCTAGTTTTGGATCGTTTGGCTCCAAATTGAGAGTTTGAGCTCGTTCTTGGTATTGGAAGTACGCTTTGGAACGAGGTGAGTCTCCTATCTAACATTGTAAGAGGGAATTGTCCCCATAGGTGATATAATCAAGTAATTTTCCATTAAATGCGGGGGCTACATACGCACTAGGCGATGAGAGTCCGTGTGTAACTACTATTATGCTAAGTCCGGGTAGTCTAGGACCCAAAAGCATGCTTTATGTGCTATTCTTGCAACCTTATGTTAATTTGTACTGTTTAAATCATGGTGATTATGGTATATGAAACTAGTAAAGGAACACTATCTTTCTTGGTCTTTTTAAAGAGAAGTTGATATTTCTGCGAGTAATTGCTCCCCATTTATATATTCCTATCTGCTTGTTGTGTTAATTACATTTGACCGCGTCACATGTTTGATTCACGAGCGGGGCAATAAATGCATCTATGGTTCGCGCCGTTCGACCCTCGGCAGTGCACAATTTACTTTTGTGTTGGATCGGGCCGTATGACCTCGGCACTACTTGCGCATGTTTTACTCAGTGCTTTTCTATGAATTGAGCTTTATTATTTGTCCTAGAATGAAAGTTGCCAACTGTGATATTATCTAAGCGAGGACCTGTTACTTCTTGCTATAAACTGCTAATTATTCGTTATATCCATGCTCAGTATAATTCATTTCTCATATTATTTAACCCTAGTAAATGTCAAGTCGACCTCTCGTCTCTACTTCGAGATTAGACAGGATACTTACTGGGTACATATTGTTTATGTACTCATACTACACTTCTGTACTTAATTGTATAAGATCTGAGGTAGGTACATCTGGCTATCAGTCTGGTGCGCATCCCTGAGCATATTCCGAGACTTCCACAGTGAGCTGCTCCTTTCCTGTGTCGTTCAGTAGCTTGATGGAGTCTCTGTTTATTTATTTTTGCTGTCTATTCTATTTCGGACAGCAGGATAGATTTATTCTTTTGTATATTCTACTAGTTGCCCCCAACTTGTGACACCAGGTCTTGGCACACATATTAGTAGACTATTCTTTTGGGAATTGTGTAATTATTTTTGGTACCTTACTTGCTATCACCTATTTTAACTTTAACTTAAGGAATTACTGCAATTATTTCGGTAAAAGTAAAATGAGAACTTATTTATATTTCCGCATTGGCTTGCCCGACAATGGTGTTGGGCGCCATCATGACCTATAATGGAAATGGGTCGTGACAACATGGTATCATAGCACTAGGTTCACGTAGGTCTCACAAGTCATGGGCAAACCTAATAGAGTCTTGCGGATCGGTACAAAGACTGTAATGACCCGACTGGTCGTTTTGAGCTTTTGCACTTTGCTCGCCAGTTCTCGGGCATTACTAGTTGTGTCATCACTTGTTTTAAGAACAAATTTCATGTTCAAAGGCCATAAAAACCTCTTTCTGCCTCACCTCGATTTGCATGTGTAGTACGGGCGCGTAGCCGGAAAGCCATTATGTGAAAATTTGTGAAAAATGATAAATTTTTACTTTAAAATGAATTTAAGTTGGCTTCGGTTAACATTTTGGGTAAATGGACCCGAACCCGTGATGCGACGGTCCCGGAGGGTCCGTAGGAAAATATGGGACTTGGGCGTATGCCCGAAATTGAATTCCAAAGTCCCAAGCCCGAGAAATGAATTTTGAAAGAAAATTATTTTCTGGAATATTTATGAGTTTTTGAAAGTGAAATGTGCTTAAACCTTGATGGTATCGGGCCCGTATTTTGGTTTCGGAGCCCGGTACATGTCTTATATGTGATTTAAGATGAGTCTGTGAAATTGTAAGAAACGGACTTGAAATGACGTGAATCAGATCGTATTTGAGAAAATTGGAAAATTTAAAGTTCTTAAGAAATTGCATGATTTTGATGCTAAATTCATAGTTGTTGATGTTATTTTAGTGATTTGAATGCACGAGCGAGTCCGTATGATGTTTTTAGGTTGGTGTGCATGTTTGGTTTGGAGCCCCCGAGGGCTCGGGTGAGTTTTAGATAGGCCACGGGATGGATTTTAGACTTGAAAAATTGCAGGCTTCAGCTGTTTCATTGCAGGCCTGCAGGCTTCGCATTTGCGTAGCATGGCTCGCAAATGCGAGTTTGCAAATGCGAGGGCTGAGTTGCAAATGCAAAATAGCCCAGGCCAGCCCTTCCTCGCAGACGCGAGATTTCCCTTCGCAAATGTAATGCTCCCCATTTGGGCCTGTTACTGCAAACGCGACTGTATTTTCGCAATTTCGACTTTGCAAATGCGAAAGTTGCCTAGCAAATGCGAGCTTAGCGGAGCCTGGGTTTGCAATTGCAATACCTGCAACCTTTAGGTTCATAACTTAGATGCATTTTTAACCATTTTTCACATCTTCTCAAAACATAAACTCTCTAGGGCGATTTGTCAAAGGTAACTTCTCTTCCTAATCGATTGTAAGTGATTTCTAACTAGTTTTCTTCAATCTTTAACATCTTTTCACATTATTTCAACTCAAAAATCAATGATTTTCATGGGGGAAATTGGGTGTTTTGGGTAGAACCTAGGTTTTTCAAAAATTGGGGATTTGGACCTCAATTTGAGTTCCGATTTCAAAACAAATTATATATTTGGGTTTGTGAGGAAATGGGTAATCGGGTTTTGGTTTGAACCTCGGGTTTTGACCATGTGGGCCCGGGGACGACTTTTGACTTTTGGGTAAAACTTTGGAAAACTTATTTTTATGCATTAGAATTGATTCATTTAGCGTTTATTGTTGTAATTAAGTAACTTATGGCTAGATATGAGCGAATTGGTGGTGAAATCAAGAGGTAAAGCGATAGTTGAGACTTGAATTGTGTTCATGGCATCGAGGTAAGTGTTTGGTCTAACCTTAGCTTGAGGGATTAGTAGTCGAGTCCTATTTGATATGTGGTATTTGTTAAGTACGACGTATAGGCATGGTGATGAGTATCTATACGTTGGTGTCAAGCATGCCTGTGAGTCTTATATTGTGATTATTATGACTTCGTTGTACTATTCATGCTTTGATGATGATTTCTATCGTTGGGAAAAGTTTGTGGAAGTAATTATGACATTTGAACATTGAGAAGCGTTGGTTCAAGTTGTATAATGAAATGTGAAAGTATAAGTGGTAATTGAATCTTTTAGAGCATTGGCTCAAGTTGTGAAGTGAGTTGTGAAGTAAAAGTGAGAAAAAGAAGAGAATCACTACGTGGCATCCCTTGCCGGGATATTGTTGCTTTTTATGTTATCTCCCTTGCCGGGATGTTGATGTTTCTTTTGATGTTGTTCCCTTGTCGGGACTCGATTGTTGAACCATTGTTCCCTTGCCGGGATTCTTATTGTAATTTCATTTATTTCCCTACCCTATTGTTTGTGATTGTTGTTTGGGTGAGAAGAGCGTTAAAGCACGAAGGGTGATGCTGTGTATTGTTTTGGTGAGAGAGTGATAAATCACGAAGGGTGATGCCGTATATAATTTTGTGAGGAAGAGTGTAAAGCACGAAGGGTGATGCCGTGCCGCACGATATGCCATTCCGTGCCGATTATACTGATTTTATAGTGAGGACGAGAGTAAAAGTATGAAGGGTGATGTCGTACAATTTATATTGATTCTTTTGGTGAGGATGAGAGTAAAAGCACGAAGGGTGATGCCGTGCACTTGTTTGTTTCCTGATTTTTTTTGCTGATAGATGAGATATGGTGTTTCTTGTATTTACTCTTTGTCTTTCTATTCTTAATTGATGTTTCCCCGCAACATGTTTCCCATTCCCATTCTTGACTGTATATTACGGTTCTTCTTTTTTGCTGTATATGATTTAACTGTACAGGTTTATTTGGTAGTCTGGTCCTAGCCTCGTCACTACTTTGCCGAGGTTAGGCTAGAACTTACTAGCACATAGGGTCGGTTGTGCTGATACTACACTCTGCACTGTGTGCAGATCCCAGAGCAGCAACTTTTGAACCGTAGCTTGGGTGGCTACCTTCAGTCCACACGAAGATCCAAGGTAGTCCTGCAGGCATCCGCAGGCCCTGGGTATCTTATTTCAGAAATAGTGTATCTTTTATCTTTCAGACTTTGTATGTAGTATTTTTAGACCGTCTGTGAAACTGTGACACCAGTTTTGGGTAGTCGATGCTCAAGCAGTTGTATTGGTTACATATTCAGATAGTTCATTGCTTTTCTTCCGCTTATTGTAAATTTCGTTGTCTACATGTCATTGCTTAATAATTGTTAAAGAATATAAAATGGTTAAAAAGGTAATTTGTTCAAACAGTCGGCTTGCCTAGCTCACATTAGTATGTGCCATCAAGACTCCTGAGGGCGGGAAATCCGGGTCGTGACAAGTTGGTATCAGAGCCCTAGGTTACATGGGTCTCACAGTTCACAAAAAAGCTTAGTAGAGTCTAAGGGATCAGTACAGAGACGTCTATATTTATCCCCCAGAGGCTACAAAGTTAGGGAAAACTTCACATTTATTCCTTCATGTCGTGCGGTTTGGTTTCTCAATGCTAATTGAATTTCTACTCTATTCTTTCATAGATGGCGAGAACACGCACTTCCTCATCCATCGATCAGCAGCTCGAGCCCCCAGCAGCAGCTCCTATGAGGGGCAGAAGGCAAGGCCGAGGCTGTGCTACAGGCCGAGGTAGGGGCAGAGCTCAGTCCAGAGCAGCAACACCAGCGGCGGAGCCTCATGTTGACTTTGTTGATGAAATTCCAGCCTAGACAGTTCCGGTGGGCCCAGCTCAGGTCTCGGAGGGGTTTATTGCTACCCAGTACTCCAGGATGCTCTGGTCCATTTAGTGGGCCTTATGGAGAGTGTCACCCGGGCAAGGTTGCTTCCTGTAGCACCATCCGTCTCTTAGGCTGGAGGAGGAGCCCAAACTCTTGCTACTCACACTCTAGAGTAGATGACTCCCCAGTTTCAGACTCCATCCACTCAGCCAGTTGAAGCAGTTCAGTCGGCTGTGGTAGCTCAGACCGGTGATGGAGTAGTTATGTCTGCCGATAATTTGTGGAGGTTGGACAGGTTCACTAAGCTCTTCACTACTACTTTCAGTAATGCATCTTCTGAGGATCCCCAGGATTATCTAGACAGCTGTCATGAGGTTCTTAGGAACATGGGGATAGTGGAGACCAATGGGGTCGATTTTGCTACTTTTAGCTTGTCTGGTTCCGCCAAGACTTGGTGGGGAGATTATTGTTTGGCTAGACCAGCCGGATCACCAGCTTTGACTTGGGAGCAGTTTACTCTGCTATTTTTGGAGAAGTTTCTCCCCATCACTCAAAGAGAGATCTATCAGAGGCAGTTTGAGCGTCTTCAGCAGGGTTCTATGACTGTTACTCAGTACAAGACCAGATTCATCGACTTGGATCGTCATTCTCTTATCATACTCCCCACCGAGAGAGAGAGGGTGATGAGGTTTATTGAGGGACTTATTCAGCCGATTCGATTTCAGATGGCTAAGGAGACAAGGAGTGAGATTTCTTTTCAGGAGGCAGCCAATGTGGCCAGGAGAGTAGAGATGGTTCTGTCGTAGGGAGGTGGTCAGGGGTCTGACAATAGGCCTCGTCATTCAGGCCGATTCAGTGGTACCTCGTTTGGAGGTAAGGATTCATATGGTAAAGGCCATTCTCCTAGGCCTTTTCAGTCAGCACTTCAGGTTTCTCACGGTGCTTCAGGTGGTCGTGGTTCTCATATGCAGTATTCTGATCAGCTGTCCTATAGCGTACCACTAGCTCCTATCAGTGCACCGCCGCTCCAAAGTTTTCGAGGTGATCATTCAGGTCGTCAGGGTCAGCAATATCAACAACTGAGGGCTTGTTATACTTGTAGTGATATGGGTCACATTGTTAGGTTTTGCCCTCGAGCATCGAGCAGCTCTTAGCATCAGGGTTCCCCTGTCATGGTTCAGGCACCGAGTATTCCATAACCCACCCAGCCATCTAGAGGTGGGGGTAGAGGTGCTAGAGGTGGAGGTGGAGCTCAGGCCGCTAGGGGTAGAAGCCAGCCAGCAGCAGGCCGTCCCAGAGATGTAATCCAGGGTAGTGGGCCCCAGCCCCGATGTTATGCTCTTCCAGCCAGGCCTGAGGCTGTCTTCCGATGCAGTAATCACAGATATGGTTCTGGTTTGTAGTAGGGATGCTTCAGTTCTATTTGATCCAGGGTCTACATACTCTTATGTGTCATCTTATTTGCGCCGTATCTGGTCATGCCTAGCAATTTTTTTGAGTGCTCCTGTTTATGTGTCTATACCAGTGGGTGATTCTATTGTAGTATATTGAGTCCATCATTCATGTATAGTTATGATTGGGGGTCTTGAGACTCATGTAGATTTGCTTCTTCTGGACATGGTTGATTTTGATATCCTATTAGGGATGAACTGGTTATCACCTTACCACGCTATCTTGGACTGTCATGCCAAGACTGTGACCTTAGCTTTGTCGGTTTTACCTCATTTAGAGTGGAGAGGGACTCATGGTCATTCTACTCGTAGTGTTGTCTCATATATGAAGGCTCGGCGTATGGTCGAGAAGGGGTGTTTGGCCTATTTGGCCTATGTTCGTAATTCTAGTGCTGAGGTTCCTTCTATTGATTCTGTGCCTATTGTTCGTGAGTTTCCTGAGGTATTTCCTTTCGACCTGCCGGGTATGCCACCCGACAGGGATATTGACTTTTGCATTGATTTTGCTCCGGGCACTCAACCCATTTCTATCCTGCCGTATCGTATGGTGTTTCCTGATTTGAAAGAGTTGAAAGAGTAGTTGCAAGACTTGCTTGAAAAAGGTTTCATTAGACCTAGTGTTTCATCTTGGGGTGCGCCGATGATTTTTGTTAAGAAGAAGGATGGATCGATGAGAATGTGTATTGATTACCGACAGTTAAACAAGGTTACAATCAAGAATAAGTATCCATTGCTGAGGATTGATGATTTGTTTGATCAGCTTCAGGGTGCCAAGGTATTTTCGAAGATTGACTTGAGATCTAGCTACCATCAGTTGAGGATTAGGGTATCCGATGTCCCTAAGACAGCTTTCTGCACTCGATACGAGCATTATGAGTTCCTAGTGATGTCATTTGGGTTGACAAATGCCCCAGTAGCTTTTATGGATTTGATGAACCGAGTTTTCAGGCCTTACTTGGATTAGTTCGTGATAGTCTTCATTGATGATATTTTGATCTATTCCCGTAGCCAGGAGGAGCGTAAGCAGCATCTGAGAGTGGTTCTTCAGTCTTTGAGGGATAGTCAGTTGTATGCCAAGTTTTCAAAGTGCGAGTTCTGGTTGAGTTCAGTTGCATTCCTGGGTCATGTTGTATTAGCAGAGGGTATTCAGGTTCATCCGAAGAAGATCGAGGCAGTCAAGAACTGGCCTAGACCAGCATCAGCTATAGAGATCCGGAGTTTCTTGGGTTTGGCAAGATACTATCGTCGGTTTGTGGATGGGTTTTTATTTATTGCAGCCTCGATGACCAGGTTATCCCAGAAGGGTGCCCAGTTCAGGTGGTCGGACTAGTGTGCAACGAGCTTTCAAAAGCTCAAGATAGCTTTGACTACGACACCGGTGTTGGTTTTGCCCACAGGTTCAGGACCTTATACAGTTTATTGTGATGCATCTCGTATTGGACTTGGTGCGGTGTTGATGCAGGATGGTAAGGTTATTGCCTATGCTTCGCGGCAGTTGAAGATTCATGAGAATAACTATCCGGTTCATTATTTGGAGTTGGCAGCCATTGTTCACACATTAAAGATTTGGAGGCATTATCTGTATGGCGTGGCATGTGAGGTGTTCACGGATCACAAGAGTTTGCAGTATTTGTTCAAGTAGAAGGTGTTAAATTTGAGGTAGAGAAGGTGGTTGGAGCTATTAAAGGACTATGATATCACCATCTTATATCATCCGGGAAAGGCCAATGTGGTGGCCGATGCTTTGAGTAGGAAGTCAGCCAGTATGGCAATCTTGCTTATATTCCAGTTGGTTAGATATCGCTTGCTTTGGATGTTCAGGCTTTGGCCAATCAGTTCGTGAGGTTGGATGTTTCTGAGCCTAGCCGTGTGTTAGCTTGCACAGTCACTCGTTCTTCTTTACTGGAGTGTATCCGAGATCGGTAGTATGATGATCCTCATTTGTGTGTCCTTAGAGACACGGTGCAGTACGGAGGTGCCAAGCAGGTTACCTTAGGAGATGATGGAGTTTTGAGATTGCAGGGTCGAGTTTGTGTGCCTAATGTGGATGGACTCCGAGAGTTGATTTTAGAGGAGGCCCAAGGTTCTTGGTACTCTATTCATCTGGGCGCCACGAATATGTACCAATATTTGCGACAACATTATTGGTAGAGGAGGATGAAGAAGGATATTGTTGCCTATGTGGCTCGGTGTTTGAATAGTCACCAGGTTAAGTATGAGCATCAAAGACCTAGTGGGATGTTTCAGAAGATTGAGCTTCCCGAGTGGAAGTGGGAGTGGATCACTATGGATTTCGTTGTTGGACTCCCACAGACTCGGAGGAAGTTCGACACAATGTGGGTTTGTTGATAGGCTGACCAAGTCAGCGTATTTCATTCCTGTGGTAGTCTCCTATTCATCCGAGAGGTTAGTTGACATCTATATCCAGGAGATTAATTGTATTCATGGTGTGCCCGTGTCTATCATTTCGGACCAAGGTACACATTATACCTCACATTTCTAGAGGGCAGTTTAGTGATAGTTGGGCACAAAGGTTGAGTTGAGCACATCGTTTCATCCTCAGAAAGACGGGCTGTCCGAGCGGACTATTTAAATTTTGGAGGATATGCTCCGAGCTTGTGTCATTGACTTTGGAGGCTCGTGGGATCAGTTTTTGCCTTTAGCAGAGTTTGCCTACAACAACAACTACTAGTCGAGTATCCAGATGGCTCCTTATGAGGCTTTGTATGGTAGGCGGTCTCGGTCGTCGGTTGGATGGTTTGAGCCGGGGGAAGCTCGGTTGTTGGGTGCAGATCTAGTATAGGATGCCTTGGACAAAGTCAGGATCATTCAGGATAGGCTTCGTACAGCTCAATCCAGGCAAAAGAGTTATGCCGACCGCAAGGTTCGTGTTTTGGCATTCATGGTCGGTGAGCGGGTATTGCTTTGAGTGTCGCCTATGAAGGGCGTGATGAGATTTGGGAAGAAGGGCAAGCTTAACCCTAGGTTCATTGGCCTGTTTGAGATTCTTGATCGAGTGGGAGAGGTGGCTTACAGACTTGCGTGGCCGCCGAGCTTATTAGCCGTGCATCCAGTGTTTCATGTGTCCATGCTTCAGAAGTATAACGGCGATCCATCCCACGTGTTAGATTTTAGCACTATCTAGTTGGACAAGGACTTGTCTTATGAGGATGAGCCGGTAGCTATTCTAGACCGACAGATTCGTCAGTTGAGATCAAAGAGTTTTCCTTCTGTTCGTGTTCAGTGGAGAGGTTAGCCTTCTGAGGCATCAACCCGGGAGTCCGAGTACGATATGCGGGGCCGTTATCCCTATCTTTTTCCTGACTCAGGTACTTCCTTCTTATGTCCGTTCGAGGACGAATGATTGTTTTAGAGGTGGAGAATGTGATAACCCAAAAGGTCATCACTTGTTTTAAGAACAAATTCCATGTTCTGAGGCCTTAAAAACCTCTTTATATCTTACCTCAATTTGCATGCGCAGTCCGGGCACGTAGCCGAAAAGCCATTATGTGAAAATCTGTGAAAAATGATGAATTTTGACTTTAAAATGAATTTAAGTTGACTTCGGTCAACATTTTGGGTAAACGGACCTGGACCCGTGATGTGACAGTCCCAGAAGGTCCGTTGGAAAATATGGAACTTGGGCGTATGCCCAGAATCGAATTCGGATGTCCCAAGCCCGAGAACTGAATTTTTAAAGAAAATTATTTTTAGAAATATTTATGAGTTTTTGAAAGTGAAATGTGTTTAAACCTTGATGGTATTGGGCCAGTATTTTGGTTACGGAGCCTGGTATAGGTCTTATATGTGATTTAAGATGAGTATGTAAAATTTGGTAAGAAACGAAGTTGAAATGACGTGAATCAGATCGTATTTGAGAAAATGGAAAATTTGAAGTTCTTAAGAAATTGCATGATTTTGATGCTAAATTCAGAGTTATTGATGTTATTTTAGTGATTTGAATGCACGAACGAGTCCGTATGATGTTTTTAGGTTGGTGTGCATCTTTGGTTTGGAGCCCCGAGGGCTCGAGAGAGTTTTGGATAGGCCACGAGGTGGATTTTAGACTTGAAAAATTGCAGACTTCAGCTGTTTAATTGCAGGCCTGCAGGCTTCGTATTTGCGAAGCCTGGCTCGCAAATGCGAGGGCTGAGTCGCAAATGCAAAACAACCCAGGCCAGCCCTTCCTCGCAAATGCGAGATTTCCCTTCGCAAATGCGATGCTCCCCATTTGGGCCTGTTATCGCAAATGCGACTGTATTTTCGCAATTCCGACTTCGCAAATGTGAGCTTAGCAGAGCCTGGGTTTGCAATTGTGAACCCTGATCACAATTGCGATAACTGCAACCTGTAAGTTCATAACTTAGACGCATTTTCAACTATTTTTCACATCTTCTCAAAACATAAACTCTCTAGGGCGATTTTTCAGAGGCAACTTCTCTTCCTAATCGATTGTAAGTGATTTCTAACTATTTTTCTTCAATCTTTAACATCATTTCACATGATTTCAACTCAAAAATAAATGATTTTCATGGGGAAATTGGGTGTTTTGGGTAGAACCTAGGCTTTTCAAAAATTGGGGATTTGGACCTCAATTTGAGGTTCGATTTCAAAACAAATTATATATTTGGGTTCGTGAGGGAATGGGTAATCGGGTTTTGGTTCGAACCTCGGGTTTTGACCATGTGGGACCGGGGGTGACTTTTGACTTTTAGGTAAAACTTTGGAAAACTTATTTTCATGCATTAGAATTGATTTATTTAGCATTTATTGATGTAAATAAGTAACTTGTTGCTAGATACGAGCGAATTGGTGGTGGAATCAAGAGGTAAAGCGATAGTAGAGACTTGAATTGTGTTCGTGGCATCGAGGTAAGTGTTTGGTCTAACCTTAGCTTGAGGGATTAGGAGTCAAATCCCATTTGCTATGTGGTATATGTTGAGTATAACGTACAAGTATGGTGACGAGTATCTATACGTTGGTGTCAAGCATGCCCGTGAGTCTTATATTGTGATTATTATGACTTCGTTGTACAATTCATGCTTTGATGATAATTTCTATCGTTGAGAAAAGTTTGTGGACGTAATTGTGACATTTGAACATTGATGAGCGTTGGTTCAAGTTGTATAATGAAATGTGAAATTATAATTGGTAATTGAATCTTTTAGGGAATTGGCTCAAGTTGTGAAGTGAGTTGTGAAGTAAAAGTGAGAAAAAGAAGAGAATCATTACGTGGCCTCCCTTGCCGGGATATTGTTGCTTTTAATGTTATCTCCCTTGCCGGGATGTTGATGTTTCTTTTGATGTTATTCCCTTGCCGGGACTCGATTGTTGAACCATTGTTCCTTTGCTGGGATTCTTATTGTAATTTCATTTATTTCCCTACCCTATTGTTTGTGATTATTGTTTGGGTGAGGAAGAGCGTTAAAGCACGAAGGGTGATGTCGTGTATTGTTTTGGTGAGAGAGTGATGAAGCATGAAGGGTGATGCTGTGTATGATTTTGTGAGGAAGAGCGTAAAGCACGAAGGGTCCGCACGATGTACAATTCTGTGCCGATTATACTGATTTTATAGTGAGGACGAGAGTAAAAGCACGAAGGGTGATGCCGTGCAATTTATATTGATTCTTTTGGTGAGGACAAGAGTAAAAGCACGAAGGGTGATGTCGTGCACTTGTTTGATTCCTGATTTTTTTTGCTGATAGTTGAGATATGGTATTTATTGTATTTACTCTATGTCTTTCTATTCTTAATTGATGTTTCCCCGCAGCATGTTTCCCCTTCCCATTCTTGACTGTATATTACAGTTCATCTTTTTCGCTGTATATGATTTAACTGCACAGGTTTATTTGGTAGTCTGGTCCTAGCCTCGTCACTAATTCGCTGAGGTTAGGCTAGGCACTTACCAGCACATGGGGTCGGTTGTGCTGATACTACACTCTGCACTGTGTGCAGATCCCGAAGCAGCAGCTTTTGGACTGTAGCTTGGGTGGCTACCTTCAGTCCACACGTAGATCCAAGGTAGTCCTGCAGGCATCCGTAGGCCCTGTCGTCTCCCTCTATTCCTTTATCTTGTTTCCTTTACTTATTTCAGAAATAGTGTATCTTTTATCTTTCAGACTTTGTATGTAGTATTTTTAGACAGTCTGTGAAACTGTAACACCAGTTCTGGGTAGTCGATGCTCAAGCAGTTATATTGGTTACATATTCAGATAGTTCATTGCTTTTCTTCCGCTTATTGTAAATTTCGTTGTCTACACGTCATTGCTTCATAATTGTTAAAGAATATAAAATGGGTAAATAGGTAATTTGTTCAAACAGTCGGCTTGCCTAGCTCACATTAGTAGGCGCCATCACGACTCCTGAGGGTGGGAAATCCAAATCGTGACACTAGCCTCACGTGATGTAGTATGACTTATGTAAATCGTTGGTTTTGGTTTTCAGGGTAATCAGAATGAATTTGGGAGAACAGTTCTCAATTTGAAACTTAAAATTTGAAAGGTTTGACCAAGTTTTGACTAGTTAGTAGATGACCTCGGATTGGAATGTTTAGGATTTGGTTAGCTCCGTTAGGTGATTTGGGACTTAGGTGCGTGATCAGAATTCATTTTGGAAGTCCGTGGAAGGTTTAGGCTTGAAGTGGCAAAATTGAGATTTTGGCGTTTTCCGGTTGATAGGTGGGATTTTTATATAGGGGTCGGAATGGAATTAAGGAAGTTGCAGTAGCTCCATTGTATCATTTTTGATGTGTGTGCAAAATTTTAGGTCATTCGGACGTGGTTTGGTTGGGTTTTTGATCAAACGCGTAATTTGGAAGTTCTTGAAATTCTTAAGCTTGAATCCGATGTGATTTTGGTGTTTTTATGTTGTTTTAAGCATTTCAAAGGTTGGAACAAGTTTAAATGAGGTTATGGGTTGTGTTGGCATGTTTGGTTGAGATCTCGAGGGCCTCGGCTGAGTTTCAGATGGTTAAACGGATCAATTTTGGACTTTGGACTTTGCAGTTTTTGCTGGTTTTGTGCTGCAGACAATTTGTTCTTCGTGTTCGCGGTCAGGTACTCCCGTTCGCGAAGGGTGTTTTTGTGTGATGATATTTTTGTTCTTCGCATTCGCGAGGATGAGAACGCGAACGCGAAGGTGGAGGATTCATGTGCATCGCGGACGCGAGACTGGAGTTGCGTTCACATAGAGGAGTAAGGTCGTTGGGCACCCCAGGCCCATGTGCTATGCGTTCGCGAAAGCCTGGTATGGAGAAGCATCGCGCTCGCGTGGAGTTCTCCGTGTTCACGAAGGGAAAAGTGGAGGTAGTGAATTTGGTCTACGCGAATGCGAGAGGCCGATCGCGTTCACGAAGAAGGTAATTTTACCTGGGGCAGAATGTTTAAACAATGAGTTTCGCGATTTTTGGTCTATTTTCTCTATTGTTGAGCAATTTTTGGAGCTCTTGAGAAGGATTGAAGAGGGAATCTAAGGGAAACAATTGGAGGTAAGATTTTTGAACTCTATACTCGATCCTGTGCTGATTCTTACTTGTTTAATCATGAAATATGTGAAAATTAAAGCCAAAAATTGGGGAATTAGGGCTTGAATTTGGAGAGTGTAAATTGAGAATTTGAGGGGGCAATTGAGGTCTGATTTTGATGTTCTTGGTATGTATAGACTCGTGATAGGATGAGGATTCCATTGATGTTAATTTTGTTGGATTTCGAGATGTGGGCCCTGGGGCCGAGTTTGAGCAATTTCGGGAATTTTAATGTAAATTGAATATTTTCGAGTGGGCTTCGTTCCCTTAGAATATTCTAATGGTTATGTACTGATTGTGGCTAGACTTGGAGCATCCGGAGGTCTATTCGTGGGGACAAAGGCATCGCGGGTTAGAGTTTGGACCGGAACGAGGTAAGTAATGATTTTAAATACTGTCCTGAGAGTTTGAAACTCCGGATTTCACATCGTTGTGCTATTTTGAGGTGACGCTCACGCTATATGACGAGCGTAGAGTTTTGCACCATTGGGGATTGTGACTTGGTCCATCCCGTACGACTGTTAAGTTGCGTATTTGATTTGAAATCTTACGATATTTCACATTTTAGAGATTGATAATATATTTTGGGTTGTATGCCATGTTTGGGGCCTTGTGCCGACCTGTTGAGACCCTTAGGGGCATTTTCACTATTTTTCCTCACTCTATTTGTTTTGAAAGCCTATCATCACTCATGTTTTACCTGTTATCGTTTAAATCTGGTTTTATCACTTTACTTCTTAAAATGTGAAAACTATTTGGGCTGAGTTCCCTGATTTTCTGATGGCCTGAGTGATTGTGAGGTTGATGACTGAGATAGACCGAGAGTCTGATTGTGGGTTTAATTACTAAGAGAGGCCGAGGGCCTGGTTGTGAGGATTATATATTTATGGATCGGGCTGCACGTCGCAACCGTAGCAATGTATATATATTCATGTATATGGATCGGGCTGCACGCCGGAACGATGTGTTAGATCGGGCTGCACGCCGCAGCGATATAGCTCTTGGGTTGTAGGAGCCCCTCCGGAGTCTACACACCCCCAGTGAGCATCGTCGACGAGATAAATGGATCGTCCTATACGTCGCAGCAACATCTAGATTGGGCTACGCGCTACAGTGGTTACTATACGGTACTTATTGAGTGTGAGTGCTGAGTGATGGGAGTTGAGTCTCGAGTGACTGAGAGGCTTGCCCGAAGGGCTATATACATATATGAGTGATGCTTTGCCCGAGGGGCTTGTTTTTATGAAATTGCTATTTCCACCCCTCTTTATACTAAGCCTCTATTGAAAATGTAGAACAAATGCTTTTAAACAACCTTCATTTAAGCTGGAGTTTTTTTATGAGATGTTCAGAATTTAATCGCTGATTTGGCTTTGTTATTTCCACTGAGATTTTTATGTTATAAGGTGTTTATGATTCCTGTTTTTCCCGAGGGGTGGTATACGAACTATGTTTTGCCCGAGGAGCCGACTATGATTTTCATCTTTTTAATTATAAATTGTATTGAACCTCTATTGAAACTGTTGGAAAGCATCTTCAAATGATTTTTACCAAAGCTGGATTTAAATGAGACGATTGACTCGTATTTTTATTTGAAAGCTTGTGGTGCTTACTGAGTTTATCATAATGTGGATTCATCGTTTCCTACTGCTCAGTCTTTATTTACTCTTATTACTTACTGGGTTGGAGTACTCACATTACTCCCTGCACCTCGTGTGCAGATTCAGGTATTTTGGAATTCGGTAGTGGGTGTTGATTGCTCAGACACGGAGTCATCAGAGTTAGCAAGGTGGCTGCACGACGTTCACAGCACTGCTTCCTTCCTCTCTTTTTTTATTACTGTATTTAGTACATTTTTAGACCCTTGTTGTACTCAGACCTTGGTAGATGCTCATGACTTGTGACAACCCGATGTCGGGCTTGTGTAATTATTCCGCATTTTTCTTCAAAATTTCATTATGAGAATTATTGTTTATAAATGGTATAAAAACAACTTATTTGTCACACGAGTTCACGATAGGCGTCATCATGACCGGGTTGGTTTTGGGTCATGACAAGTTGGTATCAGAGCCTAGGTTACATAGGTCACATGAGTCATGAGAAGGTTTAGTAGAGTCTCGCGGATCGGTACGGAGACGTTTGTATTTATCCTCGATAGGCTGCAGAACCTTTAGGAAAAACTTCACATTGTTTAATTCTTATCGTGCGCCCTTGATTCAGCTTAAAATGTAACTCTTTGAGTTCCTTCTATGCGTTCGTATGCGCGTATCGCTCGGTATCAGATATGCATCGATGGCTTGTGATTCCCTGAGCGAGGGGCGAGATGTGATTGTTGATACCCAATTTTTCCCTATATATTTTTAATATGCAAAATACTTTCAAAATAGTATGTATATGCATATATAAGTATGTCCAAAGGTTTTCTTATTTCTCTTTAATTTTTAAAGATTTTTAAATCAATTTATTACCCTATTTTATCAAGAAAAACCCAATATATATTTCCAAAATTATCATTTTTGGTGATTCATTTATTAGATTCTCATATTTATATTAAAATATATCTAGCATAATTTTTGCATATTTTTTACAAATTTATTTAGTATTTTTAAAGCTACATTGCGCATAATTGCAATATTAGCCTATTTTAAGATTTAATTATTTTCATAATTATAAAATTGACTCCAATATTTTTAATTTGATAATTATGTATTATTAGTCATTTTAGTACCTTTAATTTATTTCCAGAAACTATTTTACTATTTTTTATAAAATAAATAAGGGAAAAATGGCTATTTAAATGTCAGCCCATTTACATTTCAATTTTAGCCAGATTTGGCATCCAATTAAACCCAATTTCAAGTTCAATTACCCAGCCCAATTCCTAAAACTACACAACCCACGACCCTTTTTAATAACCCGCCCAGATCCCCCTTTTAATCCCAGCCATTGATCATTTAGATCAACAACTCTCATTCGTCCCTTCCTTTTTTAACCCGAAATAACCCCTAAACCTAATCATTTCTCACTTGTAGCTTCCTTCAAAGTCCCTCCTCACTCAGTTCTCTCTCAACTCCCCTCTCAAACCCTAGCCGAAAATCGCTTGAATCCATGGCTTTCAAAGCCATTAAAGGCTTATACCTACCTCCTACAACTCCTATATGCTCGATTATCATGGCTTCAAGGCCAGACCTTGTATAAATTTGGTCCAGACCTCGACCTTGCTCCGGATGGCTATGGCTATTCAAGCTTGATCTCAACCTCTCCTGCTTAGATCGATGATTTCCAAGCCTTTCTCACCATTTGAGTTTCTTATGAAACCCTAACCTTCGAGGTTCTTCTGATTCTTTTAGATCCGTTGTAGATCTGTGTTCTCTCTAAGTTTTTAAACAATTTCTCAAAGTCTCTTACAGAACTTCACCTTCAAAACCTTTATCTTTTCCGATTTAGGGTTTTGTTAAGTTAGTTCAAAGCCTTCTCTGATTTTTAGCGTGTTCTACTGCGTTTCTTATGTTGTTCTTCTATTATGTTTCTTATGAGTTTCTTCTACTGTGTCTCTTTATGTGTTCTTCTACTGTTCTTTTACTATGTTTCTATGAGTTTCTTCTATTGGAAAATGCATGATAAGAGTCTTAGTTCCCTTTTTGGGATTTTTGAACTTATCTCTTTAGTATTTCTGCCTAATTTACTTGCTTTCATCTCTATACTCGATAAATGGTAAAAACCTTAGAATTTGGGGGTTCAACTTAGTTTTAAGGCTATTTTCTACATGATTTGTTGGTTCCTCATCTCTGGACTTGTTTGGTTTCAGAACCCTAATCTCTTTGGACCTGTTGGGGTTTCTGAAGTTGCTTCATCTGTTGTTCGGCTAAGTTTCGAAATCTCTGCTTCAACTTCTATGCTTTATGTGATTTCGATTTCCTGTCCTCATTGGAACTGGATTACAGTTTTCACAAAACTTTCTACTTGACCCTTTTGCATGCTTCTAATACTCTCCCCTTTTCTATTACTTAGTTGGTGAAAATGGCTTATGTGACTGTCGTGTGATTATTCTCTTTGACATGAGTTCAGCGTTGTATGCCTAATGTTATGCGCTCCTTTATATGCTAAATTTCCCTCTCAAAATAATCTTTGATTGTGGACTGATTTCAAATCTCTTTGTGTAATTCTGATTTCACTCTTGTAATTGATTCTTTCTGATTTCCCTGCTTCTTGGATTTATTTGAACACTTTCCTTCAAACCTTCGACCCCTACCTTTTCTACTTAAGTCGATTTGATCCCCTTACCTTGATTACATTGGTATGGGATTCTTACAGGCCTTTCCTTGATTAGAGTCTGATGAATCTAGCCTCTGTGTTTACTTGTACTATGCTGGAAATACTTCCTTATTAGTCATATTCAGCCCTATGTGATTTCTTTCCTTATTTAGCACTTGCATGCTACCGTTTGATTTAATTCCTTAATTGAAGGAAGTCTTTGATACTAATTTGATTTTAATTAACACATAGTTCCTTAATTATTTCTGAACTATAATCCTTACCTTATTTTCTGCATGTTTTCACACTATAAATACCCGACTCTTTCATTGACACACACACCAACACTCGTAGCTTTTTCTGAACTCACACTTACAATCAAAAGTATTCTCTCTTGCTACTTGTACTGTGGCCTGTTTGCAAGCCCTGCTGCCTTTTGTTTTCTCTATTTGCTTATTTAAACTGATATGTTCTTATTAAGATTTCCAGCAATCACAACAATGTGTTTATTTTCTACCTTTACTTGCATGTCTACCTGTTGTTTCCGTATAGTTCAACACTTACTCTAGCATGCTGAAATTTCATTTTGCCTGTTCTATTATGAATCCAAACCCCTACCCCTATGTGTTCATGCTTTGGTTTGAAGCATGGCAATACTGCAAATTATTTCCCCTGAATCAAACTTGATCCCCTAGGATCCTAGCCTCTAATAGTGTGTGTTCTGACAGTCTTATAGGTATGCTAGCATCCTGCATTACTGGGCATGCCTAAAGTCTTCCCTTGCCTAAGCAATATGCTCTTTACAACCTCCCTATTCCCTCTAAACCCCTTTTTGTGTACTTATTTGTAGCTGCTTCCCTCTCCTTTACCCCTTTTAGAATTCTGTTCTTCACTTGCACACTTTCTTAATCATTAAGTTCTGCCCCTTCTTGTAAGCCTTGCCTTGGGACCCCTTGAGCTCCCTTTGAACTTGGACACTTGAGGGCTGACACTTCCACACTGCACTTGTCCCTAATCTGATAATACATTTGGGTGTGAGCATTGCCCGGAGTCCCATTGAGGCTCTTAGGGAACTTTGACACACTCAAATGGGAGAAAGGCTTTGGATCAATGGTCTCTTGAGTTGGTCTATCTCATAACTCAGAAATGAAGTCAAGAATCAAGCTTTCTCTGGTTGTATTTTTGTTTCTGATGTATTTTTATTTATTCTGGGTTGTAATAATTTGTAATAAACACTTGGGGATGGTTAGTAGAAAAGGCTAGGTAACTATGTATGCAAAGGGTAGAAATCATGACTATAGGACTACCATATCCCTGCATATCCAACTTTCATATAGAAACCATGTCTATAGGTATTCTGAATTCTGCATATTCAAATGCATATAGAAATCATGCCTATAGGTCTATTTTGAATTCTGCATATTCAACTTCATATAAAAATCATGACTATAGGACTGTTTAATTCTGCATATTCAATTGCATCTAGATTCCATGCTTATAGGTTTAAAACAGGTCTTCTACATTTAGATATTGTGTCTATAAGGTTTCTGCATTTTTACACCATGTCTACAAAGATTAAAATCAGCAACGCATAAAAAGCATGCCTATAGGAATTCCTAATTGAATCTGATCCGCGTCACTCAAGTATAGATCTAAAAAACCAGTAATAATGGTTACTATCAGTTGCAGAACTTATGATCAATTCATTGAATCTTTCCTCTCTTTTAATAATCTGAGTCCGTCACTTAGCAAGTTTAACAAGTATGCGTCACACCTCCTTTTTTACACTACCCGAAGGTAGTACAAAGAAGTTTTTTCCAATTTAAGTGACATTATTCGAAATGGAATTATTTATTCAATTCAGAGTCGCCACTTGGGATAGTTTATTTGGTGTCCCAAGTTACCGGTTTATTTTTTAAATCCCAAATCGAGGAAGATTCGACTTTCCTTTTGAAGTCTGCGAACCTGAAATTCTGAATAAGAAATTCTGTTCACCCGAGGGAAGGTGTTAGGCACCGCGTTTTCTGTGGTTCTAGCACGGTCGCTTAAACTATCATAATTGGCCTATTATCTGATTTTAATACTTGTTTTAGCTTATGGTACATTTAAACTTATTTAAACCGCTTTTAATTAATTTTAAGAAAATTCAACGTTATCTAAAACACGTCTTTGAACCACGCCACATGAAATGCACCCACGGTCCACGACATATTTTATTTAACGTTGTTGAGATTTGGATTTGGGTCACATGAAATGCACACCCGAGTTTAAAGAAATTAATTTAAATTACGCGCCTAAAGAAAACATTAACATCATTTGGTCAAGTAACTAAATGTTTTCAAGAAAGAAATATCTAATCAAAACCAATTACCAATTATGAACACATAGCCAAGGATCAACCGCTTTTGTCAAGTTAACATCTGTAGGCTTCAAATGGCTACTAAATTCCCATTTGCAATATTAAAAATGGGCCAGTATCAACTATTTTAATTGAACTATAGCTTAAGTACATATATGTTAATGTGCTTTCTTTGAACTGATGACCTCATGGCGGAATACATAATTAGAAACTAGCTTAGCACTTATGCCAGATATTTTTATAAATTGGGCCGAAATATCCCAACATCCAAACATTGGCTATTTAAATAAATCGCACTTATTAGCACAGGGAAGAGGTATATATGCAATCAAACTTTCACTTTTCTCCTTTTGAGAAATTATGATACACATATAAAAATAAAATCTCGCATAACTTATGAAATCAATCAATTAGAATTTTCACGGTACATGGCATCTAAGAATATCACTTAGCAAATAAAGCAGCCAACCCTTTATATCAAGCAGTCAAATGCAGTTGCCATATCAACAAGAAACACGTGAATAGGCGTGTGTGTAGGAGAAGAAATCTACTGATGAATAAGAGAAGTGCAATGAATAGATCTCCTAAATTGCAAAACAAGGACATTAATTCTTTCTTTAGGCAGGAACTATAGTTGGGTTACTTTCCGAATCTGAATATTAAATGAAAGTCACCAAGTAATCAAATTTAACATATAAAGTATTCCATACCTAAATATGCAACAAGCCACCTCCCAAAGCACTACAGGGCAAAGGATTTGTAGCAATCACGTAGTATCCCGATGTCAACACTAATCGCTTTATAAGAGCTCTAACATCACAGCTACTACAACAACAATAGACCCACGATCGGAATCCCAACATAAAACTCAAACCCGACCTCGACTTGAGTGGAAGATTTTGAATTTTAAACTCCTACCCAAATGAACACTACCTTGAAAAGATGATGTTTGGACAGATTTTCAAACCTATTTAAATAGAATTTTTGGCTAGGAGTTTTGCTGGCCTTTGATGAAAGATCTAAACTTATTTTGGAGTTGTTTTCTTTTGGAGATTTCAGCCAAGTTTGAAACTATTTTTAGCTCATTTTAGGAGTGGATTTTTCGTTGAAGAAGGGAGACGAGATGGAGCGTCGTTCCTGCTCTTTTAAAAATGGAGAGCTCTTGTGCTCAAGAAGAAGCATGCCGTTTTTCACAGGGGCAAGGGCTCTGTTCTTCCAACAGCGGATTGCTCTTTCCAGATGGGAAATCCATTAGGTCTTAGGGATCTCTTATTTTATGTGAGGCATTAGGGTATTTTAAGAGGGGAAAGGGTTAATGGGTCAATGGTCTGGGCCTTTAAAATGGGCTAGGGATTTAAATCAAATGGGTTGTTCCAAGCTGGCCCAGTCCGATTTTGAGCTTCAAAATGACCCTTCTGCCTTTCTTTGTTTTCCTTTTCTTTTTCATCGATTTTAAAATTCGATTAATTAAAATCCTAAATCAATCTATTTTGTAAAAATTAAAATTCTTTATTTATTTTTAACATTAAAACAACTAATTAACTTAAAACTAAAGAAACATGCTAATTTTAAAGGCTAAAATCTAAATATGTAAAAATGATCATTTTTTGATTTTTTTAAATAAAATTAATTCCTACATGCAAATTGAACCTAAAATGGCATGAAATTAAAACTTGATTTTTTATGATTTTAAAAATATTAAAAGTGCATGAAATGCAACTAAATAAAGAAAAACTTCTAAAATTCCTTAAAAAAATTTATTTTGGTCTATTTTTTAGGAGTTATTTTCATGTAGGGCAAAAATCACGTGCTCACAGCTGCCCCTCTTTGCTGGGAACACGAAGGATTTTCGGGCAAAGATAAAATGAACAATTATGAGCAATTTTTGCCCGTTTGGGAAACTCCATGAGAAGCATTTTTTTGGAAAAATCTGACCGAACCTTGCTTTGGAGGTTGCCTACATATCCTTGGCTATAAAGGAATCAGGTCAGTGCAGTTTTGAAAGTTTTGGTAGCTGGGAGTACCGAGAAGTTGTGATTTCGCTGCTGTTGCTGCTGCTTCTGCTTGCTGAGCTCCTTATTACACCAAAAATAGAAAATAAAAAGCTAAACTAGCTAAGCCTATCAACTACGAGTTACAACATTCCTATCTATAAATCTCTTGAAAGTTGATCTTGAGTCTTAGCTGGTTCTTGTTGTGTACTCCGATATGAATCTTGATGCTCGTTAGCTGTAGGTGCTGGTTCTTTCTTCAGCTTTGGGTCAAAGGGGGGGCATGCGAAGCTTGTGACTCCAATCATATCTTGAGCAATCCGCATCTTTGTCTGCTTCAGCATTTGAATTCACTTCTTTTTGTTCTTTTTCTTTTTTTCTTTATTTTGGATTGAGCCTAATTCTTTTGGTCATCTCGAACCCTGTGTCTCGAGGTAAAACCTGCTCAGACACCAAAACAAACAAACAAACGAAATTTTCTGCCCCAGTTTTCACTAGGAAACTTTTGTGAGTTATTTGCAACAAAGTCTAAACTATTCCTCCTTTTTTTTGAAAGTAAATAAAATAAGGATTGCATCTATCTAGAAGGGAAAAGCTCAGGGGATGGAGCCCTATATCTAAAATGTCAACTCAGGGATTGGAGCCTTGATGTTGGTGAAAAGGCGACTAGAGAATGGAGGCCCTATGTCTAAAAAGGCTCAACTCAGGGATTTGAGCCCTAATGTTGGCAAAAGGTGGCTAGGGAATGGATACCCTATGTCTAAAAGGATCAACTCAGGGATTGTAGCCCTAATGTTAGCAAAAAAGGTGACTAGAGAATGGAGACCCTATGTCTAAAAGGCTCAACTCAGGGATTGGAGCCCTAATGTTGGCAAAAGGAGACTAGGGAATGGAGACCCTATGTCTAAAAAGCTCAACTCAGGGATTGGAGCCCTAATGTTGGTAAAAAGGCGACTAGGGTATGGAGGCCCTATGTCTAAAAGGCTAAACTCAGGGATTGGAGCCCTAATGTTGGCGAAAGGCGACTAGGCAATAGAGACCCTATGTCTAAAAAGGCTCAACTCAGGGATTGGAGCCCTAATGTTGGCAAAAGAGGCGACTAGGGAATAGAGAACCTATGTCTAAAAAGGCTCAACTCAGAGATTAGAGCCCTAATGTTGGCAAAAAATGCGACTAGGGAATGGAGGCCCTATGTCTAAAAGGCTTAACTCAGGGATTGGAGCCCTAATGTTGGCAAAACGGCGACTAGGGAATGGAGGCCCTATGTCTAAAAAGGCTCAAATCAGGGGTTGGAGCCCTAATGTTGGCAAAAAAGGCGACTAGGGAATGGAGGCCCTATGTCTAAAAGGCTCTACTCAGGGATTGGAGCCCTAATGATGGCAAAAAGGAGACTAGGGAATGGAGGCCCTATGTCTAAAAAGGCTCAACTCAGGGATTGGAGCCCTAATGTTGGCAAAAAGGCGACTACGGAATGGAGGCCCTATGTCTGAAAGATTCAACTCAGGGATTGGAGCCCTAATGTTGGTAAAAAGGCGACTAGGGAATGAAGGCCCTATGTCTAAAATGGCTTAACTCAGGGATTGGAGCCCTAATGTTGGCAAAAAGGCAACTAGGGAATGGAGGCTCTTTGTCTAAAAAGGCTCAACTCAGATATTGGAGCCCTAATGTTGGCAAAAAGTGACTAGGGAATGGAGGCCCTATGTCTAAAAAATCTCAACTCAGGGATTAGAGCCATAATGTTGGCAAAAAGCGACTAGGGAATGGAGGCCCTATGTCTAAAAAGGCTCAACTCAGGGATTGGAACCCTAATGTTGGCAAAATAGGCGACTAGGGAATGGAGGCTCTATGTCTAAAAAGGCTCAACTCAGGGATTGAAGCCCTAATGTTGGCAAAAAGCGACTATGGAATGGAGGCCCTATGTCTACAAAGGCTCAACTCAGGGATTAGAGCCCTCATGTTGGCAAAAAGGCGACTACGGAACGGAGGCCCTATGTCTAAAAAAGCTCAACTCAGGGATTGGAGCCATAATATTGGCAAAAAGCGACTAGGGAATGGAGGCTCTCTGTCTAAAAGGCTCAACTCATGGATTGGAGCCCTAATGCTTGGCAAAAACCGACTATGGAATGGATGCACTATGTCTACAAAGGCTCAACTCAGGGATTAGAGCCCTAATGTTGGCAAAAAGGCGACTACGGAATGGAGGCCCTATGTCTACAAAGGCTCAACTCAGGGATTAGAGCCCTAATGTTGGCAAAAAGGCGACTACGGAATGGAGGCCCTATGTCTAAAAAGGCTCAACTCAGGGATTGGAGCCCTAATGTTGGCAAAAGAGGCGACTAGGGAATGGAGGCCCTATGTCTAAAAAGGCTCAACTTAGGGCTTGGAGCCCTAATGTTGGCAAAAAAGGAGACCCGGGAATGGAGGCCATATTTCTAAAAGGCTCAACTCAGGGATTGGAGCCCTAATGGTGGCAAAAAGGCAACTAGGTAATGAAGGCCCTATGTCTAAAAAGGCTCAACTCAGGGGTTGGAGCACTAATGTTGGCAAAAAAGGCGACTAGGGAATGGAGGCCCTATGTCTAAAACGCTAAACTCAGGGATTGGAGCCCTAATGTTGGCGAAAGGCGACTAGGGAATAAAGGCCCTATGTCTAAAAAGGCTCAACTCAGGGATTAGAGCCCTAATGTTGGCAAAAGAGGCGTCTAGGGAATGGAGAACCTATGCCTAAAAAGGCTTAACTCAGGGTGGAGCCCCTATGTCTAAAAGGCTTAACTCAGTGATTGGAGCCCTAATGTTGGCAAAAAGGCGACTAGGGAATGGAGGCCCTATATCTATAAAGGCTCAACTCAGGGGTTGGAGCCCTAATGTTGGCAAAAAGGCGACTAGGGAATGGAGGTCCTATGTCTAAAAGGCTCTACTCAGGGATTGGAGCCCTAATAATGGCAAAAAGGAGACTAGGGAATGGAGGCCCTATGTCTAAAAAGGCTTAACTCAGGGATTGGCCCTAATATTGGCAAAAAGGCGAATACGGAATGGAGGCCCTATGTCTAAAAGGCTCAACTCAGGGATTGGTGCCCTAATGTTAGCAAAAATGCGACTAGGGAATGAAGGCCCTATGTCTAAAATGGCTCAACTCAGGGATTGGAGCCCTAATATTGGCAAAATGGCGACTAGGGAATGGAGGCTCTTTGTCTAAAAAGGCTCAACTCAGATATTGGAGCCCTAATGTTGGCAAAAAGTGACTAGGGAATGGAGGCCCTATGTCTAAAAAAGCTCAACTCAGGGATTGGAGCCATAATGTTGGCAAAAAGCGACTAGGGAATGGAGGCCCTATGTCTAAAAAGGCTCAACTCAGGGATTGGAACCCTAATGTTGGCAAAATAAGCGACTAGGGAATGGAGACTCTATGTCTAAAAAGGCTCAACTCAGGGATTGAAGCCCTAATGTTGGCAAAAAGCGACTATGGAATGGAGGCCCTATGTCTACAAAGGCTCAACTCAGGGATTATAGCCCTCATGTTGGCAAAAAGGCGACTACGGAACGGAGGCCCTATATCTAAAAAAGCTCAACTCAGGGATTGGAGCCATAATATTGGCAAAAAGCGACTAGGGAAAGGAGGCTCTCTGTCTAAAAGGCTCAACTCATGGATTGGAGCCCTAATGTTGGCAAAAACCGACTATGGAATGGAGGCACTATGTCTACAAAGGCTCAACTCAGGGATTAGAGCCCTAATGTTAGCAAAAAGGCGACTATGGAATGGAGGCCCTATGTCTACAAAGGCTCAACTCAGGGATTAGAGCCGTAATGTTGGCAAAAAGGCGACTACGGAATGGAGGCCCTCTGTCTAAAAAGGCTCAACTCAGGGATTGGTGCCCTAATGTTAGCAAAAATGCGACTAGGGAATGAAGGCCCTATGTCTAAAATGGCTCAACTCAGGGATTGGAGCCCTAATATTGGCAAAATGGCGACTAGGGAATGGAGGCTATTTGTCTAAAAAGGCTCAACTCAGATATTGGAGCCCTAATGTTGGCAAAAAGTGACTAGGGAATGGAGGCCCTATGTCTAAAAAAGCTCAACTCAGGGATTGGAGCCATAATGTTGGCAAAAAGCGACTAGGGAATGGAGGCCCTATGTCTAAAAAGGCTCAACTCAGGGATTGGAACCCTAATGTTGGCAAAATAAGCGACTAGGGAATGGAGACTCTATGTCTAAAAAGGCTCAACTCAGGGATTGAAGCCCTAATGTTGGCAAAAAGCGACTATGGAATGGAGGCCCTATGTCTACAAAGGATCAACTCAGGGATTAGAGCCCTCATGTTGGAAAAAAGGCGACTACGGAATGGAGGCCCTATGTCTAAAAAAGCTCAACTCAAGGATTGGAGCCATAATGTTGGCAAAAAGCGACTAGGGAATGGAGGCTTTATGTCTAAAAGGCTCAACTCATGGATTGAAGCCCTAATGTTGGCAAAAAGCGACTATGGAATGGATGCCCTATGTCTACAAAGGCTCAACTCAGGGATTAGAGCCCTAATGTTGGCAAAAAGGCGACTACGGAATGGAGGCCCTATGTCTACAAAGGCTCAACTCAGGGATTAGAGCCGTAATGTTTGCAAAAAGGCGACTACGGAATGGAGGCCCTCTGTCTAAAAAGGCTCAACTCAGGGATTGGAGCCCTAATGTTGGCTAAAGAGGCGACTAGGGAATGGAGGCCCTATGTCTAAAAAGGCTCAACTCAGGTCTTGGAGCCCTAATATTGGCAAAAAAAGAGACCCGGTAATGGAGGCCATATGTCTAAAAGGCTTCAACTCAGGGATTGGAGCCCTAATGTTGGCAAAAAGGCGACTAGGTAATGAAGGCCCTATGTCTAAAAAGGCTCAACTCAGGGGTTGGAGCACAAATGTTGGCAAAAAAGGCGACTAGGGAATGGAGGCCCTATGTCTAAAAGGCTAAACTCAGTGATTGGAGCCCTAATGTTGGCGAAAGGCGACTAGGGAATGAAGGCCCTATGTCTAAAAAGGCTTAACTCAGGGATTGGAGCCCTAATGTTGGCAAAAGAGGCGTCTAGGGAATGGAGAACCTATGCCTAAAAAGGCTCAACTCAGGGTAGAGTCCCTATGTCTAAAAGGCTCTACTCAGGGATTGGAGCCCTAATAATGGCCAAAAGGAGACTAAGGAATGGAGTCCCTATGTCAAAAAATGCTCAACTCAAGGATTGGCCCTAATATTGGCAAAAAGGCGACTACGGAATGGAGGCCCTATGTCTAAAAGGCTCAACTCAGGGATTGGAGCCATAATGTTAGCAAAAAGGCGACTAGGGAATGAAGGCCCTATGTCTAAAATGGCTCAACTCAGGGATTGGAGCCCTAATGTTGGCAAAAAGGCGACTAGGGAATGGAGGCTCTTTGTCTAAAAAGGCTCAACTCAGGGATTGGAGCCCTAATGTTGGCAAAACGCGACTAGGGAATGGAGGCCCTATGTCTATAAAAGGCTCAACTCAGGGATTGGAGCCCTAATGTTGGCAAAAAAGGCGACTAAGGAATGGAGGCCCTATGTCTAAAAGGCTCAACTCAGGGATTGGAGCCCTAATGATGGCAAAAAGGCGACTAGGAATGGAGGCCCTATGTCTAAAAAGGCTCAACTCAGGGATTGGAGCCCTAATGTTGGCAAAAAGGCGACTACGGAATGGAGGCCCTATGTCTGAAAGATTCAACTCAGGGATTGGAGCCCTAATGTTGGTAAAAAGGCGACTAGGGAATGAAGGCCCTATGTCTAAAATGGCTTAACTCAGGGATTGGAGCCCTAATGTTGGCAAAAAGGCAACTAGGGAATGGAGGCTCTTTGTCTAAAAAGGCTCAACTCAGATATTGGAGCCCTAATGTTGGCAAAAAGTGACTAGGGAATGGAGGCCCTATGTCTAAAAAATCTCAACTCAGGGATTAGAGCCATAATGTTGGCAAAAAGCGACTAGGGAATGGAGGCCCTATGTCTAAAAAGGCTCAACTCAGGGATTGGAACCCTAATGTTGGCAAAATAGGCGACTAGGGAATGGAGGCTCTATGTCTAAAAAGGCTCAACTCAGGGATTGAAGCCCTAATGTTGGCAAAAAGCGACTATGGAATGGAGGCCCTATGTCTACAAAGGCTCAACTCAGGGATTAGAGCCCTCATGTTGGCAAAAAGGCGACTACGGAACGGAGGCCCTATGTCTAAAAAAGCTCAACTCAGGGATTGGAGCCATAATATTGGCAAAAAGCGACTAGGGAATGGAGGCTCTCTGTCTAAAAGGCTCAACTCATGGATTGGAGCCCTAATGCTGGCAAAAACCGACTATGGAATGGATGCACTATGTCTACAAAGGCTCAACTCAGGGATTAGAGCCCTAATGTTGGCAAAAAGGCGACTACGGAATGGAGGCCCTATGTCTACAAAGGCTCAACTCAGGGATTAGAGCCCTAATGTTGGCAAAAAGGCGACTACGGAATGGAGGCCCTATGTCTAAAAAGGCTCAACTCAGGGATTGGAGCCCTAATGTTGGCAAAAGAGGCGACTAGGGAATGGAGGCCCTATGTCTAAAAAGGCTCAACTTAGGGCTTGGAGCCCTAATGTTGGCAAAAAAGGAGACCCGGGAATGGAGGCCATATTTCTAAAAGGCTCAACTCAGGGATTGGAGCCCTAATGGTGGCAAAAAGGCAACTAGGTAATGAAGGCCCTATGTCTAAAAAGGCTCAACTCAGGGGTTGGAGCACTAATGTTGGCAAAAAAGGCGACTAGGGAATGGAGGCCCTATGTCTAAAACGCTAAACTCAGGGATTGGAGCCCTAATGTTGGCGAAAGGCGACTAGGGAATAAAGGCCCTATGTCTAAAAAGGCTCAACTCAGGGATTAGAGCCCTAATGTTGGCAAAAGAGGCGTCTAGGGAATGGAGAACCTATGCCTAAAAAGGCTTAACTCAGGGTGGAGCCCCTATGTCTAAAAGGCTTAACTCAGTGATTGGAGCCCTAATGTTGGCAAAAAGGCGACTAGGGAATGGAGGCCCTATATCTATAAAGGCTCAACTCAGGGGTTGGAGCCCTAATGTTGGCAAAAAAGGCGACTAGGGAATGGAGGTCCTATGTCTAAAAGGCTCTACTCAGGGATTGGAGCCCTAATAATGGCAAAAAGGAGACTAGGGAATGGAGGCCCTATGTCTAAAAAGGCTTAACTCAGGGATTGGCCCTAATATTGGCAAAAAGGCGAATACGGAATGGAGGCCCTATGTCTAAAAGGCTCAACTCAGGGATTGGTGCCCTAATGTTAGTAAAAATGCGACTAGGGAATGAAGGCCCTATGTCTAAAATGGCTCAACTCAGGGATTGGAGCCCTAATATTGGCAAAATGGCGACTAGGGAATGGAGGCTCTTTGTCTAAAAAGGCTCAACTCAGATATTGGAGCCCTAATGTTGGCAAAAAGTGACTAGGGAATGGAGGCCCTATGTCTAAAAAAGCTCAACTCAGGGATTGGAGCCATAATGTTGGCAAAAAGCGACTAGGGAATGGAGGCCCTATGTCTAAAAAGGCTCAACTCAGGGATTGGAACCCTAATGTTGGCAAAATAAGCGACTAGGGAATGGAGACTCTATGTCTAAAAAGGCTCAACTCAGGGATTGAAGCCCTAATGTTGGCAAAAAGCGACTATGGAATGGAGGCCCTATGTCTACAAAGGCTCAACTCAGGGATTATAGCCCTCATGTTGGCAAAAAGGCGACTACGGAACGGAGGCCCTATGTCTAAAAAAGCTCAACTCAGGGATTGGAGCCATAATATTGGCAAAAAGCGACTAGGGAAAGGAGGCTCTCTGTCTAAAAGGCTCAACTCATGGATTGGAGCCCTAATGTTGGCAAAAACCGACTATGGAATGGAGGCACTATGTCTACAAAGGCTCAACTCAGGGATTAGAGCCCTAATGTTAGCAAAAAGGCGACTATGGAATGGAGGCCCTATGTCTACAAAGGCTCAACTCAGGGATTAGAGCCGTAATGTTGGCAAAAAGGCGACTACGGAATGGAGGCCCTCTGTCTAAAAAGGCTCAACTCAGGGATTGGTGCCCTAATGTTAGCAAAAATGCGACTAGGGAATGAAGGCCCTATGTCTAAAATGGCTCAACTCAGGGATTGGAGCCCTAATATTGGCAAAATGGCGACTAGGGAATGGAGGCTATTTGTCTAAAAAGGCTCAACTCAGATATTGGAGCCCTAATGTTGGCAAAAAGTGACTAGGGAATGGAGGCCCTATGTCTAAAAAAGCTCAACTCAGGGATTGGAGCCATAATGTTGGCAAAAAGCGACTAGGGAATGGAGGCCCTATGTCTAAAAAGGCTCAACTCAGGGATTGGAACCCTAATGTTGGCAAAATAAGCGACTAGGGAATGGAGACTCTATGTCTAAAAAGGCTCAACTCAGGGATTGAAGCCCTAATGTTGGCAAAAAGCGACTATGGAATGGAGGCCCTATGTCTACAAAGGATCAACTCAGGGATTAGAGCCCTCATGTTGGAAAAAAGGCGACTACGGAATGGAGGCCCTATGTCTAAAAAAGCTCAACTCAAGGATTGGAGCCATAATGTTGGCAAAAAGCGACTAGGGAATGGAGGCTTTATGTCTAAAAGGCTCAACTCATGGATTGAAGCCCTAATGTTGGCAAAAAGCGACTATGGAATGGATGCCCTATGTCTACAAAGGCTCAACTCAGGGATTAGAGCCCTAATGTTGGCAAAAAGGCGACTACGGAATGGAGGCCCTATGTCTACAAAGGCTCAACTCAGGGATTAGAGCCGTAATGTTTGCAAAAAGGCGACTACGGAATGGAGGCCCTCTGTCTAAAAAGGCTCAACTCAGGGATTGGAGCCCTAATGTTGGCTAAAGAGGCGACTAGGGAATGGAGGCCCTATGTCTAAAAAGGCTCAACTCAGGTCTTGGAGCCCTAATATTGGCAAAAAAAGAGACCCGGTAATGGAGGCCATATGTCTAAAAGGCTTCAACTCAGGGATTGGAGCCCTAATGTTGGCAAAAAGGCGACTAGGTAATGAAGGCCCTATGTCTAAAAAGGCTCAACTCAGGGGTTGGAGCACAAATGTTGGCAAAAAAGGCGACTAGGGAATGGAGGCCCTATGTCTAAAAGGCTAAACTCAGTGATTGGAGCCCTAATGTTGGCGAAAGGCGACTAGGGAATGAAGGCCCTATGTCTAAAAAGGCTTAACTCAGGGATTGGAGCCCTAATGTTGGCAAAAGAGGCGTCTAGGGAATGGAGAACCTATGCCTAAAAAGGCTCAACTCAGGGTAGAGTCCCTATGTCTAAAAGGCTCTACTCAGGGATTGGAGCCCTAATAATGGCCAAAAGGAGACTAAGGAATGGAGTCCCTATGTCAAAAAATGCTCAACTCAAGGATTGGCCCTAATATTGGCAAAAAGGCGACTACGGAATGGAGGCCCTATGTCTAAAAGGCTCAACTCAGGGATTGGAGCCATAATGTTAGCAAAAAGGCGACTAGGGAATGAAGGCCCTATGTCTAAAATGGCTCAACTCAGGGATTGGAGCCCTAATGTTGGCAAAAAGGCGACTAGGGAATGGAGGCTCTTTGTCTAAAAAGGCTCAACTCAGGGATTGGAGCCCTAATGTTGGCAAAACGCGACTAGGGAATGGAGGCCCTATGTCTATAAAAGGCTCAACTCAGGGATTGGAGCCCTAATGTTGGCAAAAAAGGCGACTAAGGAATGGAGGCCCTATGTCTAAAAGGCTCAACTCAGGGATTGGAGCCCTAATGATGGCAAAAAGGCGACTAGGAATGGAGGCCCTATGTCTAAAAAGTCTCAACTCAGGGATTGAAGCCCTAATGTTGGCAAAAAAGGCGACTAGGGATGGAGGCGCTATGTCTAAAAGGCTCAACTCAGGGATTGGAGCCCTAATGTTTGCAAAAAGTGACTAGGGAATGGAGGCCCTACATCTAAAAGGCTCAACTCAGGGATTAGAGCCCTAATGTTGGCAAAAGGCTACTAGGGAATGGAGGCCCTATGTCTAAAAAGGCTCTACTCAGGAATTGGAACCCTAATGTTGGAAAAAGAGGCGACTAGAGACTGGATGCCCTATGTCTAAAAAGGCTTAACTCAAGGATTTGAGCCCTAATATTGGCAAAACAGGCGACTAGGGAAAGGAGACCCTATGTCTAAAAGGCTCAACTCAAGGGTTGGAGCCCGAATATTGGCAAAAAAGGCGACTAGGGAATGGAGGCCCTATGTCTTAAAGGCTCAACTCAGGGATTGGAGGCCTAATGATGGCAAAAAGGCGACTAGGAATGGAGGCCCTACGTCTAAAATGTCTCAACTCAGTGATTAAAGCCCTAATGTTGGCAAAAAAGGCGACTAGGGAATGGAGGCCCTTTGTCTAAAAGGCTCAACTCAGGGATTGGAGCCCTAATGTTGGCAAAAAGGCGACTAGGGAATGAAGGTCCTATGTCTAAAAAGGCTCAACTCAGAGGTTGGAGCACTAATGGTTGCAAAAAAGGCGACTAGGGAATGGAGGCCCTATATCTAAAAGGCTCAACTCAAGGATTGGAACCCTAATGTTGGCAAAAAGGCGACTAGGGAATGAAGGCCCTATGTCTAAAAGGCTCAACACAGGGTTTAGAGCCCTATTGTTGGCAAAAAAGGCGACTAGGGAATGGAGGCCCTATGTCTAAAAGGCTCAACTCAGGGATCAGAGCCCTAATATTGGCAAGAAGGCGTCTAGGGAATAGAGGCCCTATGTCTAAAAAGCTCACGTCAAGGATTGGAGCCCTAATGTTGGCAAAAAGTCGACTAGGGAATGGAGGTCCTATGTATAAAAGGCTCAACTCAAGGATTGAAGCCCTAATGTTGGTGAAAGGCGACTAGGGAATGGAGGCCCTATGTCAAAAAAGGCTCAACTCAGGGATTGGAGCCCTAATGTAGGCAAAAGAGGCGACTAGGGAATGGAGGCCCTATGTCTAAAAGGCTCAACTCAGGGATTGGAGCCCTAAGGTTGGCAAAAAGGCGACTTGGGAATGGAGGCCCTACATCTAAAAGGCTCAACTCAGGGATTAGAGCCCTAATGTTGGCAAAAGGCTACTAGGGAATGGAGGCCCTATGTCTAAAAAGGCTCTACTCAGGAATTGGAACCCTAATGTTGGAAAAAGAGGCGACTAGAGACTGGATGCCCTATGTCTAAAAAGGCTTAACTCAAGGATTTGAGCCCTAATATTGGCAAAAAAGGCGACTAGGGAAAGGAGACCCTATGTCTAAAAGGCTCAACTCAAGGGTTGGAGCCCGAATATTGGCAAAAAAGGCGACTAGGGATTGGAGGCCCTATGTCTTAAAGGCTCAACTCAGGGATTGGAGGCCTAATGATGGCAAAAAGGCGACTAGGAATGGAGGCCCTACGTCTAAAATGTCTCAACTCAGTGATTAAAGCCCTAATGTTGGCAAAAAAGGCGACTAGGGAATGGAGGCCCTTTGTCTAAAAGGCTCAACTCAGGGATTGGAGCCCTAATGTTGGCAAAAAGGTGACTAGGGAATGAAGGTCCTATGTCTAAAAAGGCTCAACTCAGAGGTTGGAGCACTAATGGTTGCAAAAAAGGCGACTAGGGAATGGAGGCCCTATATCTAAAAGGCTCAACTCAAGGATTGGAACCCTAATGTTGGCAAAAAGGCGACTAGGGAATGAAGGCCCTATGTCTAAAAGGCTCAACACAGGGTTTAGAGCCCTATTGTTGGCAAAAAAGGCGACTAGGGAATGGAGGCCCTATGTCTAAAAGGCTCAACTCAGGGATCAGAGCCCTAATATTGGCAAGAAGGCGTCTAGGGAATAGAGGCCCTATGTCTAAAAAACTCACGTCAAGGATTGGAGCCCTAATGTTGGCAAAAAGGCGACTAGGGAATGGAGGTCCTATGTATAAAAGGCTCAACTCAAGGATTGAAGCCCTAATGTTGGTGAAAGGCGACTAGGGAATGGAGGCCCTATGTCAAAAAGGCTCAACTCAGGGATTGGAGCCCTAATGTAGGCAAAAGAGGCGACTAGGGAATGGAGGCCCTATGTCTAAAAAGGCTCAACTCAGGGATTGGAGCCCTAATGTTGGCAAAAAAGGCAACTAGAGAATGGAGGCCCTATGTCTAAAAGGCTTAACTCAGGGATTGGAGCCCTAATGTTGGCAAAAAGGCGACTAGGGAATGGAGGTCCTATGTCTAAAAAGGCTCAACTCAGGGGTTGGAGCACTAATGTTGGCAAAAAGAGCGACTAGGGAATAAAGGCCCTATGTCTAAAAGGCTCTACTCAGGGATTGAAGCCCTAATGTTGGCAAAAAGGTGACTAGGGAATGAACGTTCGATGTCTAAAAGGCACAACTCAGGGATTGAAGCCCTAATGTTGGCAAAAAGGGCGACTAGGGAATGGAGGCCCTATGTCTAAAAGGCTCAACCCAGGGATTGGAGCCCTAAGGTTGGCAAAAAGGCGACTAGGGAATGAAGGCCCTATGTCTAAAAGGCTCAACTCAGGGATTTGAGCCCTATTGTTGGCAAAAAAGGCGATTAGGGAATGGAGGCCCTATGTCTAAAAAACTCAACTTAGGGATCGGAGACCTAATGTTGGCAAAAAGGTGACTAGGGAATGGAGGCCCTATGTCTAAAAAGCTCAACTCAGGGTTTGGAGTCCTAATGTTGGCAAAAAGGCGATTAGGGAATGGAGGCCCTATGTCTAAAAAGCTCAACTCAAGGTATGGAGCCCTAATGTTGGCAAAATTTCGATTAGGGAATGGAGGCCCTATGTCTAAAAGGCTCAACTCAGGGATTGGAGCCCTAATGTTGGTGAAAGGCGACTAAGGAATGGATGCCCTATGTCTAAAAAGGCTCAACTCAGGGATTGGAGCCCTAATATTGGCAAAAAAGGCGACTAGAGAATGGATGCCCTATGTCTAAAAGGCTCAACTTAGGGATTAGAGCCCTAATGTTGGCAAAAAGGCGTCTAGGGAATGGAGGCCCTATGTCTAAAAAGGCTCAACTCAGAGGTTGGAGCACTAATGTTGGCAAAAAGGGTGACTAGGGAAAAAAGACCCTATGTCTAAAAGGCTCAACTCAGGGATTGGAGCCCTAATGTTGGCAAAAAGGTGACTAGGGAAGGAACGTCCGATGTCTAAAAGGCTAAACTCAAGGATTGATGCCCCAATGTTGGCAAAAAAAGGGCGACTAGGGAATGGAGGCCCTATGTCTGAAAGGCTCAACTCAGGTATTGGAGCCCTAATGTTGGCAAAAAGGCGACTAGGGAATGAAGGCCCTATGTCAAAAAAGCTCAACTCAGGGATCGGGGACCTAATGTTGGCAAAAACGCGACTAGGGAATGGAGGCCCTATGTCTAAAAAGCTCAACTCAAGGTTTGGAGCCCTAATGTTGGAAAAAAGGCGATTAGGGAATGGAGGCCCTATGACTAAAAGGCTCAACTCAGGGATTGGAGCCCTAATGTTGGTGAAAGGCGACTAGGGAATGGATGCCCTATGTTTAAAAAGACTCAACTCAGGCATTGGAGCCCTAATGTTGGCAAAAGAGGCGATTAGGGAATGGAGGCCCTATGTCTAAAACGGTCACCTCAGGGATTGGAGCCCTAATGTTGGCAAAAAAGGCGACCCGGGAATGGAGGCCATATGTATAAAAGGCTCAACTCAGGGATTGAAGCCCTAATGTTGGCAAAAAGCGCGATTAGGGAATGAAGGCCCTATGTCTAAAAGGCTCAACTAAGGGATTGGAGCCCTAATGTTGGCAAAAAGGCGACTAGGGAATGAAAGCCCTATGTCTAAAAGGCTCAACTCAGGGATTGGAGCCCTAATGTTGGCAAAAAGGCGACTAGGGAATGAAGGCCCTGAGTCTAAAAGGCTCAACTCAGGGATTGGAGCCCTATTGTTGGCAAAAAAGGCGACTAGGGAATAGAGGCCCTATGTCTAAAAGGCTCAACTCAGGTATCGGAGACCTAATGTTGGCAAAAATGCGACTAGGGAATGGAGGCCCTATGTCTAAAAAGGCTCAACTCAGGGGTTCAAACACTAATGTTGGCAAAAAGGTGACTAGGGAATGAACGTTCTATGTCTAAAAGGCTCAACTCAGGGATTGGAGCCCTAATGTTAGCAAAAAGGCGACTAGGGAATGAAGGCCCTATGTCTAAAAGGCTCAACTCAGGGATTTGAGCCCTATTGTTGGCAAAAAAGGTGATTAGGGAATGGAGGCCCTATGTCTAAAAAACTCAACTCAGGGATCGGAGACCTAATGTTGGCAAAAAGGTGACTAGGGAATGGAGGCCCTATGTCTAAAAAGCTCAACTCAGGGTTTGGAGTCCTAATGTTGGCAAAAAGGCGATTAGGGAATGGAGGCCCTATGTCTAAAAAGCTCAACTCAAGGTTTGGAGCCCTAATGTTGGCAAAATTTCGATTAGGGAATGGAGGCCCTATGTCTAAAAGGCTCAACTCAGGGATTGGAGCCCTAATGTTGGTGAAAGGCGACTAGGGAATGGATGCCCTATGTCTAAAAAGGCTCAACTTAGGGATTGGAGCCCTAATGTTGGCAAAAGAGGCGACTAGAGAATGGAGGCCTTATGTCTAAAAGGCTCAACTCAGGGATTGGAGCGCTAATGTTGGCAAAAAGGTGACTAGGGATTGGAGGCCCTATGTCTAAAAAGGCTCAACTCATAGGTTGGAGCACTAATGTTGGCAAAAAGGGCGACTAGGGAATAAAGGCCCTATGTCTAAAAGGCTCAACTCAGGGATTGGAGCCCTAATGTTGGCAAAAAGGTGACTAGGGAATGAACGTCCGATGTCTAAAAGGCTCAACTCAGGGATTGAAGCCCTAATGTTGGCAAAAAGGGCGACTAGGGAATGGAGGCCCTATGTCTGAAAGGCTCAACTCAGGGATTGGAGCCCTAATGTTGGCAAAAAGGCGACTAGGGAATGAAGGCCCTATGTCAAAAAGGCTCAACTCAGGGATTGGAGCCCTAATGTTGGCAAAAAGGTGACTAAGGAATGGAAGCCCTATGTCTAAAAAGGCTCAGCTCAGGGGTGGAGCACTAATGTTGGCAAAAGGGCGACTAGGGAATAAAGGCCCTATGTCTAAAACGCTCAACTAAGGGATTTGAGCCCTCATGTTGGCAAAAAGGTGACTAGGGAATGAACGTCCTATGTCTAAAAGGCTCAACTTAGAGATTGAAGCCCTAATATTGGCTAAAGGGGCAACTAGGGAATGAAGGCCCTATGTCTAAAAGGCTCAACACAGGGATTGGAGCCCTAATGTTGGCAAAAAGGCGACTAGGGAATGAAGGCCCTATGTCTAAAAGGCTCAATTCAGGGATTGGAGCCCTAATGTTGGCAAAAAGGCGACTAGGGAATGGAGGCTCTTTATCTAAAAAGGCTCAACGCAGGGATTGGAGCCCTAATGTTGGCAAAACGCGACTAGGGAATGGAGGCCCTATGTCTAAAAGGCTCAACTCAGGTATCGGAGACCTAATGTTGGCAAAAACGCGACTAGGGAATGGAGGCCCTATGACTAAAAAGGCTCAACTCAGGGATTGGAGCCCTAATGTTGGCAAAAAAGGCGACTAGAGAATGGAGGCCCTATGTCTAAAAGGCTCAACTCAGGGATTGGAACCCTAATGTTGGCAAAAAGGTGACTAAGGAATGGAAGCCCTATGTCTAAAAAGGCTCAACACAGGGGTGGAGCACTAATGTTGGCAAAAAGGGCGACTAGGGAATAAAGGCCCTATGTCTAAAAGGCTCAACTCAGGGATTTGAGCCCTAATGTTGGCAAAAAGGTGACTAGGGAATGAACGTCCTATGTCTAAAAGTCTCAACTCAGAGATTGAAGCCCTAGTGTTGGCAAAAGGGGCGACTAGGGAATGAAGGCCCTATGTCTAAAAGGCTCAACTCAGGGATTGGAGCCCTAATGTTGGCAAAAAGGCGACTAGGGAATGAAGGCCCTATGTCTAAAAGGCTCAACTCAGGGATTGGAGCCCTATTGTTGGCAAAAAAGGCGACTAAGGAATGGATGCCCTATGTCTAAAAAGGCTCAACTCAGGGATTGGAGCCCTAATATTGGCAAAAAAGGCGACTAGAGAATGGATGCCCTATGTCTAAAAGGCTCAACTTAGGGATTAGAGCCCTAATGTTGGCAAAAAGGCGTCTAGGGAATGGAGGCCCTATGTCTAAAAAGGCTCAACTCAGAGGTTGGAGCACTAATGTTGGCAAAAAGGGCGACTAGGGAAAAAAGACCCTATGTCTAAAAGGCTCAACTCAGGGATTGGAGCCCTAATATTGGCAAAAAGGTGACTAGGGAAGGAACGTCCGATGTCTAAAAGGCTAAACTCAAGGATTGATGCCCCAATGTTGGCAAAAAAAGGGCGACTAGGGAATGGAGGCCCTATGTCTGAAAGGCTCAACTCAGGTATTGGAGCCCTAATGTTGGCAAAAAGGCGACTAGGGAATGAAGGCCCTATGTCAAAAAAGCTCAACTCAGGGATCGGGGACCTAATGTTGGCAAAAACGCGACTAGGGAATGGAGGCCCTATGTCTAAAAAGCTCAACTCAAGGTTTGGAGCCCTAATGTTGGAAAAAAGGCGATTAGGGAATGAAGGCCCTATGTCTAAAAGGCTCAACTCAGGGATTGGAGCCCTAATGTTGGTGAAAGGCGACTAGGGAATGGATGCCCTATGTTTAAAAAGACTCAACTCAGGCATTGGAGCCCTAATGTTGGCAAAAGAGGCGATTAGGGAATGGAGGCCCTATGTCTAAAACGGTCACCTCAGGGATTGGAGCCCTAATGTTGGCAAAAAAGGCGACCCGGGAATGGAGGCCATATGTATAAAAGGCTCAACTCAGGGATTGAAGCCCTAATGTTGGCAAAAAGCGCGATTAGGGAATGAAGGCCCTATGTCTAAAAGGCTCAACTAAGGGATTGGAGCCCTAATGTTGGCAAAAAGGCGACTAGGGAATGAAAGCCCTATGTCTAAAAGGCTCAACTCAGGGATTGGAGCCCTAATGTTGGCAAAAAGGCGACTAGGGAATGAAGGCCCTGAGTCTAAAAGGCTCAACTCAGGGATTGGAGCCCTATTGTTGGCAAAAAAGGCGACTAGGGAATAGAGGCCCTATGTCTAAAAGGCTCAACTCAGGTATCGGAGACCTAATGTTGGCAAAAACGCGACTAGGGAATGGAGGCCCTATGTCTAAAAAGGCTCAACTCAGGGGTTCAAACACTAATGTTGGCAAAAAGGTGACTAGGGAATGAACGTTCTATGTCTAAAAGGCTCAACTCAGGGATTGGAGCCCTAATGTTAGCAAAAAGGCGACTAGGGAATGAAGGCCCTATGTCTAAAAGGCTCAACTCAGGGATTTGAGCCCTATTGTTGGCAAAAAAGGTGATTAGGGAATGGAGGCCCTATGTCTAAAAAACTCAACTCAGGGATCGGAGACCTAATGTTGGCAAAAAGGTGACTAGGGAATGGAGGCCCTATGTCTAAAAAGCTCAACTCAGGGTTTGGAGTCCTAATGTTGGCAAAAAGGCGATTAGGGAATGGAGGCCCTATGTCTAAAAAGCTCAACTCAAGGTTTGGAGCCCTAATGTTGGCAAAATTTCGATTAGGGAATGGAGGCCCTATGTCTAAAAGGCTCAACTCAGGGATTGGAGCCCTAATGTTGGTGAAAGGCGACTAGGGAATGGATGCCCTATGTCTAAAAAGGCTCAACTTAGGGATTGGAGCCCTAATGTTGGCAAAAGAGGCGACTAGAGAATGGAGGCCTTATGTCTAAAAGGCTCAACTCAGGGATTGGAGCGCTAATGTTGGCAAAAAGGTGACTAGGGATTGGAGGCCCTATGTCTAAAAAGGCTCAACTCATAGGTTGGAGCACTAATGTTGGCAAAAAGGGCGACTAGGGAATAAAGGCCCTATGTCTAAAAGGCTCAACTCAGGGATTGGAGCCCTAATGTTGGCAAAAAGGTGACTAGGGAATGAACGTCCGATGTCTAAAAGGCTCAACTCAGGGATTGAAGCCCTAATGTTGGCAAAAAGGGCGACTAGGGAATGGAGGCCCTATGTCTGAAAGGCTCAACTCAGGGATTGGAGCCCTAATGTTGGCAAAAAGGCGACTAGGGAATGAAGGCCCTATGTCAAAAAGGCTCAACTCAGGGATTGGAGCCCTAATGTTGGCAAAAAGGTGACTAAGGAATGGAAGCCCTATGTCTAAAAAGGCTCAGCTCAGGGGTGGAGCACTAATGTTGGCAAAAGGGCGACTAGGGAATAAAGGCCCTATGTCTAAAACGCTCAACTAAGGGATTTGAGCCCTCATGTTGGCAAAAAGGTGACTAGGGAATGAACGTCCTATGTCTAAAAGGCTCAACTTAGAGATTGAAGCCCTAGTGTTGGCAAAAGGGGCGACTAGGGAATGAAGGCCCTATGTCTAAAAGGCTCAACTCAGGGATTGGAGCCCTAATGTTGGCAAAAAGGCGACTAGGGAATGAAGGCCCTATGTCTAAAAGGCTCAATTCAGGGATTGGAGCCCTAATGTTGGCAAAAAGGCGACTAGGGAATGGAGGCTCTTTATCTAAAAAGGCTCAACGCAGGGATTGGAGCCCTAATGTTGGCAAAACGCGACTAGGGAATGGAGGCCCTATGTCTAAAAGGCTCAACTCAGGTATCGGAGACCTAATGTTGGCAAAAACGCGACTAGGGAATGGAGGCCCTATGACTAAAAAGGCTCAACTCAGGGATTGGAGCCCTAATGTTGGCAAAAAAGGCGACTAGAGAATGGAGGCCCTATGTCTAAAAGGCTCAACTCAGGGATTGGAACCCTAATGTTGGCAAAAAGGTGACTAAGGAATGGAAGCCCTATGTCTAAAAAGGCTCAACACAGGGGTGGAGCACTAATGTTGGCAAAAAGGGCGACTAGGGAATAAAGGCCCTATGTCTAAAAGGCTCAACTCAGGGATTTGAGCCCTAATGTTGGCAAAAAGGTGACTAGGGAATGAACGTCCTATGTCTAAAAGTCTCAACTCAGAGATTGAAGCCCTAGTGTTGGCAAAAAGGGGCGACTAGGGAATGAAGGCCCTATGTCTAAAAGGCTCAACTCAGGGATTGGAGCCCTAATGTTGGCAAAAAGGCGACTAGGGAATGAAGGCCCTATGTCTAAAAGGCTCAACTCAGGGATTGGAGCCCTATTGTTGGCAAAAAAGGCGACTAGGGAATGGAGGCCCTATGTTTAAAAGGCTCAACTCAGGGATTGGAGACCTAATGTTGGCAAAAAGGCGACGAGGGAATGGAGACCCTATGACTAAAAAGGCTAAACTCAGGGATTGGAGCCCTAATGTTGGCAAAAAAGGAGACTAGAGAATCGAGGCCCTATGTCTAAAAGGCTCAACTCAGGTATTGGAGCCCTAATGTTGGCAAAAAGGCGACTAGGGAATGTAGGCCCTATGTCTAAAAAGGCTCAACTCAGGGGTTGGAGCACTAATGTTGGCAAAAAGAGCGACTAGAGAATGGATGCCCTATGTCTGAAAGGCTCAACTCAGGGATTGGAGCCCTAATGTTGGCAAAAAGGCGACTAGGGAATGAAGGCCCTATGTCAAAAAGGCTCAACTCAGGGATCGGAGACCTAATGTTGGCAAAAACGCGACTAGGGAATGGAGGCCCTATGTCTAAAAAGCTCAACTCAGGGTTTTGAGCCCTAATGTTGGAAAAAAGGCGATTAGGGAATGGAGGCCCTATGTCTAAAAGGCTCAACTCAGGGATTGGAGCCCTAATGTTGGTGAAAGGCGACTAGGGAATGGATGCCCTATGTCTAAAAAGGCTCAACTCAGGGATTGGAGCCCTATGTTGGCAAAAGAGGCGACTAGGGAATGGAGGCCCTATGTCTAAAAAGGCTCAACTCAGGGATTGGAGCCCTAATGTTGGCAAAACGCGACTAGGGAATGGAGGCCCTATGTCTAAAAGGCTCAACTCAGGTATCGGAGACCTAATGTTGGCAAAAACGCGACTAGGGAATGGAGGCCCTATGACTAAAAAGGCTCAACTCAGGGATTGGAGCCCTAATGTTGGCAAAAAGGTGACTAAGGAATGGAAGCCCTATGTCTAAAAAGGCTCAGCTCAGGGGTGGAGCACTAATGTTGGCAAAAGGGCGACTAGGGAATAAAGGCCCTATGTCTAAAACGCTCAACTAAGGGATTTGAGCCCTCATGTTGGGAAAAAGGTGACTAGGGAATGAACGTCCTATGTCTAAAAGGCTCAACTCAGAGATTGAAGCCCTAATATTGGCTAAAGGGGCAACTAGGGAATGAAGGCCCTATGTCTAAAAGGCTCAATTCAGGGATTGGAGCCCTAATGTTGGCAAAAAGGCGACTAGGGAATGAAGGCCCTATGTCTAAAAGGCTCAATTCAGGGATTGGAGCCCTAATGTTGGCAAAAAGGCGATTAGGGAATGGAGGCTCTTTGTCTAAAAAGGCTCAACTCAGGGATTGGAGCCCTAATGTTGGCAAAACGCGACTAGGGAATGGAGGCCCTATGTCTAAAAGGCTCAACTCTGGTATCGGAGACCTAATGTTGGCAAAAACGCGACTAGGGAATGGAGGCCCTATGACTAAAAAGGCTCAACTCAGGGATTGGAGCCCTAATATTGGCAAAAAAGGCGACTAGAGAATGGAGGCCCTATGTCTAAAAGGCTCAACTCAGGGATTGGAACCCTAATGTTGGCAAAAAGGTGACTAAGGAATGGAAGCCCTATGTCTAAAAAGGCTCAACACAGGGGTGGAGCACTAATGTTGGCAAAAAGGGCGACTAGGGAATAAAGGCCCTATGTCTAAAAGGCTCAACTCAGGGATTTGAGCCCTAATGTTGGCAAAAAGGTGACTAGGGAATGAACGTCCTATGTCTAAAAGTCTCAACTCAGAGATTGAAGCCCTAGTGTTGGCAAAAGGGGCGACTAGGGAATGAAGGCCCTATGTCTAAAAGGCTCAACTCAGGGATTGGAGCCCTAATGTTGGCAAAAAGGCGACTAGGGAATGAAGGCCCTATGTCTAAAAGGCTCAACTCAGGGATTGGAGCCCTATTGTTGGCAAAAAAGGCGACTAGGGAATGGAGGCCCTATGTTTAAAAGGCTCAACTCAGGGATTGGAGACCTAATGTTGGCAAAAAGGCGACGAGGGAATGGAGACCCTATGACTAAAAAGGCTAAACTCAGGGATTGGAGCCCTAATGTTGGCAAAAAAGGAGACTAGAGAATCGAGGCCCTATGTCTAAAAGGCTCAACTCAGGTATTGGAGCCCTAATGTTGGCAAAAAGGCGACTAGGGAATGTAGGCCCTATGTCTAAAAAGGCTCAACTCAGGGGTTGGAGCACTAATGTTGGCAAAAAGAGCGACTAGAGAATGGATGCCCTATGTCTGAAAGGCTCAACTCAGGGATTGGAGCCCTAATGTTGGCAAAAAGGCGACTAGGGAATGAAGGCCCTATGTCAAAAAGGCTCAACTCAGGGATCGGAGACCTAATGTTGGCAAAAACGCGACTAGGGAATGGAGGCCCTATGTCTAAAAAGCTCAACTCAGGGTTTTGAGCCCTAATGTTGGAAAAAAGGCGATTAGGGAATGGAGGCCCTATGTCTAAAAGGCTCAACTCAGGGATTGGAGCCCTAATGTTGGTGAAAGGCGACTAGGGAATGGATGCCCTATGTCTAAAAAGGCTCAACTCAGGGATTGGAGCCCTATGTTGGCAAAAGAGGCGACTAGGGAATGGAGGCCCTATGTCTAAAAAGGCTCAACTCAGGGATTGGAGCCCTAATGTTGGCAAAAAGCGACTAGGGAATGGAGGCCCTATGTCTAAAAGGCTCAACTCAGGTATCGGAGACCTAATGTTGGCAAAAACGCGACTAGGGAATGGAGGCCCTATGACTAAAAAGGCTCAACTCAGGGATTGGAGCCCTAATGTTGGCAAAAAAGGCGACTAGAGAATGGAGGCCCTATGTCTAAAAGGCTCAACTCAGGGATTGGAACCCTAATGTTGGCAAAAAGGTGACTAAGGAATGGAAGCCCTATGTCTAAAAAGGCTCAACACAGGGGTGGAGCACTAATGTTGGCAAAAAGGGCGACTAGGGAATAAAGGCCCTATGTCTAAAAGGCTCAACTCAGGGATTTGAGCCCTAATGTTGGCAAAAAGGTGACTAGGGAATGAACGTCCTATGTCTAAAAGTCTCAACTCAGAGATTGAAGCCCTAGTGTTGGCAAAAGGGGCGACTAGGGAATGAAGGCCCTATGTCTAAAAGGCTCAACTCAGGGATTGGAGCCCTAATGTTGGCAAAAAGGCGACTAGGGAATGAAGGCCCTATGTCTAAAAGGCTCAACTCAGGGATTGGAGCCCTATTGTTGGCAAAAAAGGCGACTAGGGAATGGAGGCCCTATGTTTAAAAGGCTCAACTCAGGGATTGGAGACCTAATGTTGGCAAAAAGGCGACGAGGGAATGGAGACCCTATGACTAAAAAGGCTAAACTCAGGGATTGGAGCCCTAATGTTGGCAAAAAAGGAGACTAGAGAATCGAGGCCCTATGTCTAAAAGGCTCAACTCAGGTATTGGAGCCCTAATGTTGGCAAAAAGGCGACTAGGGAATGTAGGCCCTATGTCTAAAAAGGCTCAACTCAGGGGTTGGAGCACTAATGTTGGCAAAAAGAGCGACTAGAGAATGGATGCCCTATGTCTGAAAGGCTCAACTCAGGGATTGGAGCCCTAATGTTGGCAAAAAGGCGACTAGGGAATGAAGGCCCTATGTCAAAAAGGCTCAATTCAGGGATCGGAGACCTAATGTTGGCAAAAACGCGACTAGGGAATGGAGGCCCTATGTATAAAAAGCTCAACTCAGGGTTTGGAGCCCTAATGTTGGTGAAAGGCGACTAGGGAATGGATGCCCTATGTCTAAAAAGGCTCAACTCAGGGATTGGAGCCCTATGTTGGCAAAAGAGGCGACTAGGGAATGGAGGCCCTATGTCTAAAAAGGCTCAACTCAGGGATTGGAGCCCTAATGTTGGCAAAAAAGGCGACCCGGGAATGGAGGCCATATATCTAATAGGCTCAACTCAGGGATTGGAGCCCTAATGTTGGCAAAAAGGCGACTAGGTAATGAAGGCCCTATGTCTAAAAAGGCTCAACTCAGGGGTTGAAGAACTAATGTTGGCAAAAAGGGCGACTAGGGAATAAAGGCCCTATGTCTAAAAGGCTCAACTCAGGGATTAAAGCCCTAATGTTGGCAAAAAGCGCGATTAGGGAATGAAGGCCCTATGTCTAAAAGGCTCAACTAAGGGATTGGAGCCCTAATGTTGGCAAAAAGGCGACTAGGGAATGAAAGTCCTATGTCTAAAAGGCTCAACTCAGGGATTGGAGCCCTATTGTTGGCAAAAAAGGCGACTAGGGAATGGAGACTTTATGTCTAAAAAGCTCAAGTCAGGGATCGGAGACCTAATGTTGGCAAAAAGGCGACTAGGGGATGGAGGACCTATGTCTAAAAGGCTCAACACAGGGATTGGAGCCCTATTGTTGGCAAAAAAGGCGACTATGGAATGGAGGCCCTATGTCTAAAAGGCTCAACTCAGGGATCAGAGCCCTAATGTTGGCAAAAAGGCGACTAGCGAATGGAGGCCCTATGTCTAAAAAGCTCAACTCAAGGTTTGGAGCCCTAATGTTGGCAAAAAGGCGACTAGGGAATGGAGGCCCTATGTCTAAAAGGCTCAACTCAGGGATTGGAGCACTAATGTTGGTGAAAGGCGACTACAAAATGGATGCTCTATGTCTAAAAAGGCTCAACTCAGGGATTGGAGCCCTAATGTTGGCAAAAGAGGCGACTAGGGAATGGAGGCCCTATGTCTAAAAAGGCTCAACTCAAGGATTGGAGCCCTAATGTTGGCAACAAAGGCGACTAGAGAATGGAGGCCCTATGTCTAAAAGGCTCAACTCAGGGATTGGAACCCTAATGTTGGCAAAAAGGTGACTAAGGAATGGAAGCCCTATGTCTAAAATGGCTCAACTCAGGGTGGAGCACTAATGTTGGCAAAAAGGGCGACTAGGGAATAAAGGCCCTATGTCTAAAAGGCTCAACTCAGGGATTTGAGCCCTAATGTTGGCAAAAAGATGACTAGGGAATGAACGTCCTATGTCTAAAAGGCTCAACTCAGAGATTGAAGCCCTAATGTTGGCAAAAAGGGCGACTAGGGAATGGAGGCCCTATGTCTGAAAGGCTCAACTCAGGGAATGTAGCCCTAATGTTGGCAAAAAGGCGACTAGGGAATGAAGGCCCTATGTCTAAAAGGCTCAACTCAGGGATTGGAGCCCTATTGTTGGCAAAAAAGGCGACTAGGGAATGGAGGCCCTATGTCTAAAAGGCTCAACTCAGGGATCAGAGCCCTAATGTTGGCAAAAAGGCGACTAGGGAATGGAGGCCCTATGTCTAAAAAGCTCACCTCAAGGATTGGAGCCCTAATGTTGGTAAAAAGGTGACTAGGGGATGGAGGTCCTATGTATAAAATGCTCAACTCAAGGATTGGAGAACTAATGCTGGCGAAAGGCGACTAGGGAATGGATGCTCTATGTCTAAAAAGGCTCAACTCAGGGATTAGAGCCCTAATGTTGGCAAAAGAGGCGACTAGGGAATGGAGGCCCTATGTCTAAAAAGGCTCAACTCAAGGATTGGAGCCCTAATGTTGGCAACAAAGGCGACTAGAGAATGGAGGCCCTATGTCTAAAAGGCCCAACTCAGGGATTGGAACCCTAATGTTGGCAAAAAGGTGACTAAGGAATGGAAGCCCTATGTCTAAAATGGCTTAACTCAGGGGTGGAGCACTAATGTTGGCAAAAAGGGCGACTAGGGTATAAAGGCCCTATGTCTAAAAGGCTCAACTCAGGGATTTGAGCCCTAATGTTGGCAAAAAGGTGACTAGGGAATGAACGTCCTATGTCTAAAAGGTTCAACTCAGAGATTGGAGCCCTAATGTTGGCAAAAGGGGCGACTAGGGAATGAAGGCCCTATGTCTAAAAGGCTCAACTCAGGGATTGGAGCCCTAATGTTGGCAAAAAGGCGATTAGGGAATGAAGGCCCTATGTCTAAAAGGCTCAACTCAGGGATTTGAGCCCTATTGTTGGCAAAAAAGACGATTAGGGAATGGAGGCCCTATGTCTAAAAAACTCAACTCAGGGATCGGAGACCTAATGTTGGCAAAAAGGTGACTAGGGAATGGAGGCCCTATGTCTAAAAAGCTCAACTCAGGGTTTGGAGTCCTAATGTTGGCAAAAAGGCGATTAGGGAATGGAGGCCCTATGTCTAAAAAGCTCAACTCAAGGTTTGGAGCCCTAATGTTGGCAAAATTTCGATTAGGGAATGGAGGCCCTATGTCTAAAAGGCTCAACTCAGGGATTGGAGCCCTAATGTTGGTGAAAGGCGACTAGGAACGGATGCCCTATGTCTAAAAAGGCTCAACTCAGGGATTGGAGCCCTAATGTTGGCAAAAGAGGCGAATAAGGAATGGAAGCCCTATGTCTAAAAAGGCTCAACTCAGGGATTGGAGCCCTAATATTGGCAAAAAAGGCAACTAGAGAATGGATGCCCTATGTCTAAAAGGCTCAACTCAGGGATTGGAGCCCTAATGTTGGCAAAAGGCGACTAGGGATTGGAGGCCCTATGTCTAAAAAGGCTCAACTCAGAGGTTGGAGCACTAATGTTGGCAAAAAGGGCGACTAGGGAATAAAGGCCCTATGTCTAAAAGGCTCAACTCAGGGATTGGAGCCCTAATGTTGGCAAAAAGGTGACTAGGGAATGAACGTCCGATGTCTAAAAGGCTCAACTCAGGGATTGAAGCCCTAATGTTGGCAAAAAGGGCGACTAGGGAATGGAGGACCTATGTATGAAAGGCTCAACTCAGGGATTGGAGCCCTAATGTTGGGAAAAAGGCGACTTGGGAATGAAGGCCCTATGTCAAAAAGGCTCAACTCAGGGATTAGAGCCCTATTGTTGGCAAAAAGGCGACTAGGGAATGGAGGCCCTATGTCTAAAAAGCTCAACTCAGGGATTGGAGACCTAATGTTGGCAAAAACGCGACTAGGGAATGGAGGCCCTATGTCTAAAAAGCTCAACTAAGGGTTTGGAGCCCTAATGTTGGCAAAAAGGCGATTAGGGAATGGAGGACCTATGTCTAAAAGGCTCAACTCAGGGATTGGAGCCCTAATGTTGGTGAAAGGCGACTAGGGAATGTATGCTCTATGTCTAAAAAGGCTCAACTCAGGGATTGGATCCCTAATGTTGGCAAAAATGCGACTAGGTAATGAAGGCCATATGTCTAAAAAGGCTCAACTCAGGAGTTGAAGCACTAATGTTGGCAAAAAGGGCGACTAGGGAATAAAGGCCCAATGTCTAAAAGGCTCAAATCCGGGATTAGAGCCCTACTGTTGGCAAAAAGGTGACTAGGGAATGAACGTCCGATGTCTAAAAGGCTCAAATCAGGGATTGAAGCCCTAATGTTGGCAAAAAAAGGGCGACTAGGGAATGGAGGCCCTATGTCTAAAAGGCTCAACTCAGGGATTGGAGCCCTAATGTTGGCAAAAAGGCGACTAGGGAATGAAGGCCCTATGTCAAAAAGGCTCAACTCAGGGATCAGAGACCTAATGTTGGCAAAAACGCGACTAGGGAATGGAGGCCCTATGTCTAAAAAGCTCAACTCTGGGTTTGGAGCCCTAATGTTGGAAAAAAGGCGATTAGGGAATGGAGGCCCTATGTCTAAAAGGCTCAACTCAGGGATTGGAGCCCTAATGATGGTGAAAGGCGACTAGGGAATGGATGCCCTATGTCTAAAAAGGCTCAACTCAGGGATTGGAGCCCTATGTTGGCAAAAGAGGCGACTAGGGAATGGAGGCCCTATGTCTAAAAAGGCTCAACTCAGGGATTGGAGCCCTAATGTTGGCAAAAAAGGCAACCCGGGAATGGAGGCCATATATCTAAAAGGCTCAACTCAGGGATTGGAGCCCTAATGTTGGCAAAAAGGCCACTAGGTAATGAAGGCCCTATGTCTAAAAAGGCTCAACTCAGGGGTTGAAGCACTAATGTTGGCAAAAAGGGCGACTAGTGAATAAAGGCCCTATGTCTAAAAGGCTCAACTCAGGGATTGAAGCCCTAATGTTAGCAAAAAGCGCGATTAGGTAATGAAGGCCCTATGTCTAAAAGGCTCAACTAAGGGATTGGAGCCCTAATGTTGGCAAAAAGGCGACTAGAGAATGAAGGTCCTATGTCTAAAAGGCTCAACTCAGGGATTGGAGCCCTATTGTTGGCAAAAAAGGCGACTAGGGAATGGAGGCCCTATGTCTAAAAAGCTCAAGTCAGGGATCGGAGACCTAATGTTGGCAAAAAGGCGACTAGGGAATGGAGGCCCTATATCTAAAAGGCTCAACACAGGGATTGGAGCCCTATTGTTGGCAAAAAAGGCGACTAGGGAATGGAGGCCCTATGTCTAAAAGGCTCAACTCAGGGATCAGAGCCCTAATGTTGGCAAAAAGGCGACTAGGGAATGGAGGCCCTATGTCTAAAAAGCTCACCTCAAGGATTGGAGCCCTAATGTTGGCAAAAAGGCGACTAGGGGATGGAGGTCCTATGTATAAAATGCTCAACTCAAGGATTGGAGCCCTAATGCTGGCGAAAGGCGACTAGGGAATGGATGCCCTATGTCTAAAAAGGCTCAACTCAGGGATTGGAGCCCTAATGTTGGCAAAAGAGGCGACTAGGGAATGGAGGCCCTATGTCTAAAAAGCTCAACTCAAGGATTGAAGCCCTAATGTTGGCAACAAAGGCGACTAGAGAATGGAGGCCCTATGTCTAAAAGGCTCAACTCAGGGATTGGAACCCTAATGTTGGCAAAAAGGTGACTAAGGAATGGAAGCCCTATGTCTAAAATGGCTCAACTCAGGGGTGGAGCACTAATGTTGGCAAAAAGGGCGACTAGGGAATAAAGGCCCTATGTCTAAAAGGCTCAACTCAGGGATCAGAGCCCTAATGTTGGCAAAAAGGCGACTAGGGAATGGAGGCCCTATGTCTAAAAAGCTCACCTCAAGGATTGGAGCCCTAATGTTGGCAAAAAGGCGACTAGGGGATGGAGGTCCTATGTATAAAAAGGCTCAACTCAGGGGTTGAAGCACTAATGTTGGCAAAAAGGGCGACTAGTGAATAAAGGCCCTATGTCTAAAAGGCTCAACTCAGGGATTGAAGCCCTAATGTTAGCAAAAAGCGCGATTAGGTAATGAAGGCCCTATGTCTAAAAGGCTCAACTAAGGGATTGGAGCCCTAATGTTGGCAAAAAGGCGACTAGAGAATGAAGGTCCTATGTCTAAAAGGCTCAACTCAGGGATTGGAGCCCTATTGTTGGCAAAAAAGGCGACTAGGGAATGGAGGCCCTATGTCTAAAAAGCTCAAGTCAGGGATCGGAGACCTAATGTTGGCAAAAAGGCGACTAGGGAATGGAGGCCCTATATCTAAAAGGCTCAACACAGGGATTGGAGCCCTATTGTTGGCAAAAAAGGCGACTAGGGAATGGAGGCCCTATGTCTAAAAGGCTCAACTCAGGGATCAGAGCCCTAATGTTGGCAAAAAGGCGACTAGGGAATGGAGGCCCTATGTCTAAAAAGCTCACCTCAAGGATTGGAGCCCTAATGTTGGCAAAAAGGCGACTAGGGGATGGAGGTCCTATGTATAAAATGCTCAACTCAAGGATTGGAGCCCTAATGCTGGCGAAAGGCGACTAGGGAATGGATGCCCTATGTCTAAAAAGGCTCAACTCAGGGATTGGAGCCCTAATGTTGGCAAAAGAGGCGACTAGGGAATGGAGGCCCTATGTCTAAAAGGCTCAACTCAAGGATTGAAGCCCTAATGTTGGCAACAAAGGCGACTAGAGAATGGAGGCCCTATGTCTAAAAGGCTCAACTCAGGGATTGGAACCCTAATGTTGGCAAAAAGGTGACTAAGGAATGGAAGCCCTATGTCTAAAAAGGCTCAACTCAAGGGTGGAGCACTAATGTTGGCAAAAAGGGCGACTAGGGAATAAATGCCCTATGTCTAAAAGGCTCAACTCAGGGATTTGAGCCCAAATGTTGGCAAAAAGGTGACTAGGGAATGAACGTCCTATGTCTAAAAGGCTCAACTCAGAGATTGAAGCCCTAATATTGGCAAAAAGGGTGACTAGGGAATGGAGGCCCTATGTATGAAAGGCTCAACTCAGGGATTGGAGCCCTAATGTTGGCAAAACTGCGACTAGGGAATGAAGGCCTTATGTCTAAAAGGCTCAACTCAGGGATTTGAGCCCTATTGTTGGCAAAAAAGGCGACTAGGGAATGAAGGTCCTATGTCTAAAAGGCTCAACTCAGGGATCAGAGCCCTAATGTTGGCAAAAAGGCGATAAGGGAATGGAGGCCCTATGTCTAAAAATCTCACCTCAAGGATTGGAGCCCTAATGTTGGCAAAAAGGCGACTAGGGGATGGAGGTCCTATGTATAAAATGCTCAACTCAAGGATTGGATCCCTAATGCTGGCGAAAGGCGACTAGGGAATGGATGCCCTATGTCTAAAAAGGCTCAACTCAGGGATTGGAGCCCTAATTTTGGCAAAAGAGGCGATTAGGGAATGGAGGCCCTATGTCTAAAAAGGCTCAACTCAAGGATTGGAGCCCTAATGTTGGCAACAAAGGCGACTAGAGAATGGAGGCCCTATGTCTAAAAGGCTCAACTCAGGGATTGGAACCCTAATGTTGGCAAAAAGGTGACTAAGGAATGGAAGCCCTATGTCTAAAATGGCTCAACTCAGGGGTGGAGCACTAATGTTGGCAAAAAGGGCGACTAGGGAATAAAGGCCCTATGTCTAAAAGGCTCAACTCAGGGATTTGAGCCCTAATGTTGGCAAAAAGGTGACTAGGGAATGAACGTCCTATGTCTAAAAGTCTCAACTCAGAGATTGAAGCCCTAATGTTGGCAAAAGGGGCGACTAGGGAATGAAGGCCCTATGTCAAAAAGGCTCAACTCAGGGATTGGAGCCCTAATGTTGGCAAAAAGGCGACTAGGGAATGAAGGCCCTATGTCTAAAAGGCTCAACTCAGGGATTTGAGCCCTATTGTTGGCAAAAAAGACGATTAGGGAATGGAGGCCCTATGTCTAAAAAACTCAACTCAGGGATCGGAGACCTAATGTTGGCAAAAAGGTGAATAGGGAATGGAGGCCCTATGTCTAAAAAGCTCAACTCAGGGTTTGGAGTCCTAATGTTGGCAAAAAGGCGATTAGGGAATGGAGGCCCTATGTCTAAAAAGCTCAACTCAAGGTTTGGAGCCCTAATGTTGGCAAAATTTCGATTAGGGAATGGAGGCCCTATGTCTAAAAGGCTCAACTCAGGGATTGGAGCCCTAATGCTGGCGAAAGGCGACTAGGGAATGGATGCCCTATGTCTAAAAAGTCTCAACTTAGGGATTGGAGCCCTAATGTTGGCAAAAGAGGCGAATAAGGAATGGAGGCCCTATGTCTAAAAAGGCTCAACTCAGGGATTGGAGCCCTAATGTTGGCAAAAAAGGCGACTAGAGAATGGATGCCCTATGTCTAAAAGGCTCAACTCAGGGATTAGAGCCCTAATGTTGGCAAAATGGCGTCTAGGGAATGGAGGCCCTATGTCTAAAAAGGCTCAACTCAGAGGTTGGAGCACTAATGTTGGCAAAAAGGGCGACTAGGGAATAAAGGCCCTATGTCTAAAAGGCTCAACTCAGGGATTGGAGCCCTAATGTTGGCAAAAAGGTGACTAGGGAATGAACGTCCGAGGTCTAAAAGGCTCAACTCAGGGATTGAAGCCCTAATGTTGGCAAAAAGGGCGACTAGGGAATGGAGGCCCTATGTCTGAAAGGCTCAACTCAGGGATTGGAGCCCTAAGGTTGGCAAAAAGGCGACTAGGGAATGAAGGCCCTATGTCAAAAAGGCTCAACTCAGGGATTGGAGCCCTATTGTTGGCAAAAAAGGCGACTAGGGAATGGAGGCCCTATGTCTAAAAAGCTCAACTCAGGGATCGGAGACCTAATGTTGGCAAAAACGCGACTAGGGAATGGAGGCCCTATGTCTAAAAAGCTCAACTCAGGGTTTGGAGCCCTAATATTGGCAAAAAGGCGATTAGGGAATGGAGGACCTATGTCTAAAAGGATCAACTCAGGGATTGGAGCCCTAATGTTGGTGAAAGGCGACTAGGGAATGTATGCTCTATGTCTAAAAAGGCTCAACTCAGGGATTGGATCCCTAATGTTGGCAAAAAGGCGACTAGGTAATGAAGGCCATATGTCTAAAAAGGCTCAACTCAGGGGTTGAAGCACTAATATTGGCAAAAAGGGAGACTAGGGAATAAAGGCCCTATGTCTAATAGGCTCAACTCAGGGATTAGAGCCCTAATGTTGGCAAAAAGGTGACTAGGGAATGAACGTCCGATGTCTAAAAGGCTCAACTCAGGGATTAAAGCCCTAATGTTGGCAAAAAGCGCGACTAGGGAATGAAGGCCCTATGTCTAAAAGGCTCAACTCAAGGATTGGAACCCTAATGTTGGCCAAAAGGCGACTAGGGAATGAAGGCCCTATGTCTAAAAGGCTCAACTCAGAGATCAGAGCCATAATGTTGGCAAAAAGGCGACTAGGGAATGGAGGCCCTATGTCTTAAAAGCTCACCTCAAGGATTGGAGCCCTAATGTTGGCAAAAGAGGCGACTAGGGAATGGAGGCCCTATGTCTAAAAAGTCTCAACTCAGGGATCAGAGCCCTAATGTTGGCAAAAAGGTGACAAGGGAATGGAGGCCCTATGTCTAAAAAGCTCACCTCAAGGATTGGAGCCCTAATGTTGGCAAAAAGGCGACTAGGGGATGGAGGTCCTATGTATAAAATGCTCAACTCAAGGATTGGAGCCCTAATGCTGGCGAAAGGCGACTAGGGAATGGATGCCCTATGTCTAAAAAGGCTCAACTCAAGGATTGTAACCCTAATGTTGGCCAAAAGGCGACTAGGGAATGAAGGCCCTATGTCTAAAAGGCTCAACTCAGAGATCAGAGCCATAATGTTGGCAAAAAGGCGACTAGGGAATGGAGGCCCTATGTCTTAAAAGCTCACCTCAAGGATTGGAGCCCTATTGTTGGCAAAAAAGGCGACTAGGGAATGGAGGTCCTATGTATAAAATGCTCAACTCAAGGATTGGAGCCCTAATGCTGGCGAAAGGCGACTAGGGAATGGATGCCCTATGTCTAAAAAGGCTCAACTCAGGGATTGGAGCCCTAATGTTGGCAAAAGAGGCGACTAGGGAATGGAGGCCCTATGTCTAAAAAGGCTCAACTCAGGGATTGGAGCCCTAATGTTGGCAACAAAGGCGACTAGAGAATGGAGGCCCTATGTCTAAAAGGCTCAACTCAGGGATTGAAACCCTAATGTTGGCAAAAGGGCGACTAAGGAATGGAAGCCCTATGTCTAAAAAGGCTCAACTCAGGGATTGGAGTCCTAATGTTGGCAAAAAGGCGATTAGGGAATGGAGGCCCTATGTCTAAAAAGCTCAACTCAAGGTTTGGAGCCCTAATGTTGGCAAAATTTCGATTAGGGAATGGAGGCCCTATGTCTAAAAGGCTCAACTCAGGGATTGGAGCCCTAATGTTGGTGAAAGGCGATTAAGGAATGGATGCCCTATGTCTAAAAAGGCTCAACTCAGGGATTGGAGCCCTAATGTTGGCAAAAAAGGCGACTAGAGAATGGATGCCCTATGTCTAAACGGCTCAACTCAGGGATTAGAGCCCTAATGTTGGCAAAATGGCGTCTAGGGAATGGAGGCCCTATGTCTAAAAAGGCTCAACTCAGAGGTTGGAGCACTAATGTTGGCAAAAAGGGCGACTAGGGAATAAAGGCCCTATGTCTAAAAGGCTCAACTCAGGGATTGGAGCCCTAATGTTGGCAAAAAGGTGACTAGGGAATGAATGTCCGATGTCTAAAAGGCTCAACTCAGGGATTGAAGCCCTAATGTTGGCAAAAAAGGGCGACTAGGGAATGGATGCCCTATGTCTAAAAGGCTCAACTCAGGGATTGGAGCCCTAATGTTGGCAAAAAGGCGACTAGGGAATGAAGGCCCTATGTCAAAAAGGCTCAACTCAGGGATCGGAGACCTAATGTTGGCAAAAACGCGACTAGGGAATGGAGGCCCAATGTCTAAAAAGCTCAACTCAGGGTATGGAGCCCTAATGTTGGAAAAAGGCGATTAGGGAATGGAGGCCCTATGTCTAAAAGGCTCAACTCAGGGATTGGAGCCCTAATGTTGGTGAAAGGTGATTAGGGAATGGATGCCCTATGTCTAAAAAGGCTCAACTCAGGGATTGGAGCCCTACTGTTGGCAAAAGAGGCGACGAGGGAATGGAGGCCCTATGTCTAAAAAGGCTTAACTCAGGGATTGGAGCACTAATGTTGGCAAAAAAGGCGACCCGGGAATGGAGCCCTATGTCTAAAAGGCTCAACTCAGGGATTGGAGCCCTAATGTTGGCAAAAAGGCGACTAGGGAATGGAGGCCCTATGTCTAAAAAGCTCAACTCAGGGATTGGAGTCCTAATATTGGCAAAAGGCGACTAGGGAATGGAGGCCCTATGTCTAAAAGGCTAAACTCAGGGATTAGAGCCCTAATGTTGGCAAAAAAGGCGACTAGGGAATGGAGGCACTATGTCTAAAAAGGCTCAACTCAGGGATTGGAGCCCTAATGTCGGCAAAAAGCGACTAGGGAATGGAGGCCCTATGTCTAAAATGCTCAACTCAAGGATTGAAGCCCTAATGCTGGCGAAAGGCGACTAGGGAATGAATGCCCTATGTCTAAAAAGTCTCAACTCAGGGATTGGAGCCCTAATGTTGGCAAAAGAGGCGACCAGGGAATGGAGGCCCTATGTCTAAAAAGGCTCAACTCAAGGATTGGAGCCCTAATGTTGGCAACAAAGGCGACTAGAGAATGTATGCCCTATGTCTAAAAGGCTCAACTCAGGGATTGGAACCCTAATGTTGGCAAAAAGGTGACTAAGGAATGGAAGCCCTATGTCTAAAAAGGCTCAACTCAAGGGTGGAGCACTAATGTTGGCAAAAAGGGCGACTAGGGAATAAATGCCCTATGTCTAAAAGGCTCAACTCAGGGATTTGAGCCCTAATATTGGCAAAAAGGTGACTAGGGAATGAACGTCCTATGTCTAATAGGCTCAACTCAGAGATTGAAGCCCTAATGTTGGAAAAAGGGGCGACTAGGGAATGAAGACCCTATGTCTAAAAGGCTCAACTCAGGGATTGGAGCCCTAATGTTGGCAAAAAGGCGACTAGGGAATGTAGGCCCGATGTCTAAAAGGCTCAACTCAGGGATTGGAGCCCTATTGTTGGCAAAAAAGGCGACTAGGGAATAGAGGCCCTATGTCTAAAAGGCTCAACTCAGGTATCGGAGACCTAATGTTGGCAAAAATGCGACTAGGGAATGGAGGCCCTATGTCTAAAAAGACTCAACTCAGGGATTGGAGCCCTAATGTTGGCAAAAAAGGCGACTAGAGAATGGAGGCCCTATGTCTAAAAGGCTCAACTCAGGGATTGGACCCCTAAAGTTGGCAAAAAGGCGACTAGGGAATTGAGGCCCTATGTCTAAAAAGGCTCAACTCAGGGGTTGGAGCACTAATGTTGGCAAAAAGGGCGACTAGGGAATAAAGGCCCTATGTCTAAAAGGCTCAACTCAGGGATTGAAGCCATAATGTTGGCAAAAATGTGACTAGGGAATGAACGTTCGATGTCTAAAAGGCTCAACTCATGGATTGAAGCCTTAATGTTGGCAAAAAGGGCGACTAGGGAATGGAGGCCCTATGTTTAAAAGGCTCAACTCAGGGATTGGAGCCCTAATGTTGGCAAAAAGGCGACTAGGGAATGAAGGCCCTATGTCTAAAAGGCTCAACTCAGGGATTTGAGCCCTATTGTTGGCAAAAAAGGCGATTAGGGAATGGAGGCCCTATGTCTAAAAAACTCAACTCAGGGATCGGAGACCTAATGTTGGCAAAAAGGTGACTAGGGAATAGAGGCCCTATGTATAAAATGCTCAACTCAAGGATTGGAGCCCTAATGCTGGCGAAAGGCGACTAGGGAATGGATGCCCTATGTCTAAAAAGTCTCAACTTAGGGATTGGAGCCCTAATGTTGGCAAAAGAGGCGAATAAGGAATGGAGGCCCTATGTCTAAAAAGGCTCAACTCAGGGATTGGAGCCCTAATGTTGGCAAAAAAGGCGACTAGAGAATGGATTCCCTATGTCTAAAAGGCTCAACTCAGGAATTGGAGCACTAATGTTGGCAAAAAGGCGACTAGGGAATGAAGGCCCTATGTCAAAAAGGCTCAACTCAGGGATTGGAGCCCTATTGTTGGCAAAAAAGGCGACTAGGGAATGGAGGCCCTATGTCTAAAAAGCTCAACTCAGGGATCGGAGACCTAATGTTGGCAAAAACGCGACTAGGGAATGGAGGCCCTATGTCTAAAAAGCTCAAGTCAGGGTTTGGAGCCCTAATGTTGGCAAAAAGGCGATTAGGGAATGGAGGACCTATGTCTAAAAGGCTCAACTCAGGGATTAGAGCCCTAATGTTGGTGAAAGGCGACTAGGGAATGGAGGCCCTATGTCTAAAAAGCTCAACTCAGGGATTGGAGCCCTAATGTTGGCAAAAAGGCGACTAGGGAATGGAGGCCCTATGTCTAAAAAACTCAACTCAGGGATCGGAGACCTAATGTTGGCAAAAAGGTGACTAGGGAATAGAGGCCCTATGTATAAAATGCTCAACTCAAGGATTGGAGCCCTAATGCTGGCGAAAGGCGACTAGGGAATGGATGCCCTATGTCTAAAAAGTCTCAACTTAGGGATTGGAGCCCTAATGTTGGCAAAAGAGGCGAATAAGGAATGGAGGCCCTATGTCTAAAAAGGCTCAACTCAGGGATTGGAGCCCTAATGTTGGCAAAAAAGGCGACTAGAGAATGGATGCCCTATGTCTAAAAGGCTCAACTCAGGAATTGGAGCACTAATGTTGGCAAAAAGGCGACTGGGGATTGGAGGCCCTATGTCTAAAAAGGTTCAACTCAGAGGTTGGATCACTAATGTTAGCAAAAAGGGCGACTAGGGAATAAAGGAACTATGTCTAAAGGGCTCAACTCAGGGATTAGAGCCTTAATGTTGGCAAAAAGGTGACTAGGGAATGAACGTCCGATGTCTAAAAGGCTCAACTCAGGGATTGAAGCCCTAATGTTGGCAAAGAGCGCGACTAGGGAATGAAGGCCCTATGTCTAAAAGGCTCAACTCAAGGATTGGATCCCTAATGTTGGCAAAAGGCGACTAGGGAATGAAGGTCCTATGTCTAAAAGGCTCAACTCAGGGATTGGAGCCCTATTATTGGCCAAAAAAAGCGACTAGGGAATGGAGGTTCTATGTCTAATAAGCTCAAGTCAGGGATCGGAGACCTAATGTTGGAAAAAAGGCGACTAGGGAATGGAGGCCCTATGTCTAAAAGGCTAAACACAGGGATTGGAGCCCTATTGTTGGCAAAAAAGGCGACTAGGGAATGGAGGCCCTATGTCTAAAAGGCTCAACTCAGAGATCAGAGCCATAATGTTGGCAAAAAGGCGACTAGGGAATGGAGGCCCTATGTCTTAAAAGCTTACCTCAAGGATTGGAGCCCTAATGTTGGCAAAAAGGCGACTAGGGAATGGAGGTCCTATGTATAAAATGCTCAACTCAAGGATTGGAGCCCTAATGCTGGCGAAAGGCGACTAGGGAATGGATGCCCTATGTCTAAAAAGGCTCAACTCAGGGATTGGAGCCCTAATGTTGGCAAAAGAGGCGACTAGGGAATGGAGGCCCTATGTCTAAAAAGGCTCAACTCAGGGATTGGAGCCATAATGTTGGCAACAAAGTCGACTAGAGAATGGAGACCCTATGTCTAAAAGGCTCAACTCAGGGATCAGAGACCTAATGTTGGTAAAAAGGCAACTAGGGAATAAAGGAACTATGTCTAAAGGGCTCAACTCAGGGATTTGAGCCCTAATGTTGGCAAAAAGGGCGACTAGGGAATAAAGGAACTATGTCTAAAAGGCTCAACTCAGGGATTTGAGCCCTAATGTTGGCAAAAAGGTGACTAGGGAATGAACGTCCTATGTCTAAAAGGCTCAACTCAGAGATTGAAGCCCTAATGTTGGCAAAAGGGGCAACTAGGGAATGGAGGCCCTATGTCTAAAAGGCTCAACTCAGGGATTGGAGCCCTAATGTTGGCAAAAAGGCGACTAGGGAATGAAGGCCCTATGTCTAAAAGGCTCAACTCAGGGATTGGAGCCCTATTGTTGGCAAAAAAGGCGACTAGGGAATGGAGGCCCTATGTCTAAAAGGCTCAACTCAGGGATTGGAGCCCTAATGTTGGCAAAAAGGCGACTAGGGAATGGAGGCCCTATGTCTAAAAAGCTCAACTCAGGGTTTGGAGCCCTAATGTTGGCAAAAAGGCGATTAGGGAATGGAGGCCCTATGTCTAAAAGGCTCAACTCAGGGATTGGAGCCCTAATGTTGGTGAAAGGCGACTAGGGAATGGATGCTCTATGTCTAAAAAGGCTTAACTCAGGGATTGGATCCCTAATGTTGGCAAAAGAGGCGACTAGGGAATGAAGGCCCTATATCTAAAAAGGCTCAACTCAGGGATTGGAGACCTAATGTTGGCAAAAAAGGCGACCCGGGAATGGCGGCCATATGTCTAAAAGGCTCAACTCAGGGATTGGAGCCCTAATGTTGGCAAAAAAGCGATTAGGTAATGAAGGCCCTATGTCTAAATAGGCTCAACTCAGGGGTTGGAGCACTAATGTTGGCAAAAAAAGCGAGTAGGGAATGGAGACCCTATGTCTAAAAGGCTCAACTCAGGGATTGGAGCCCTAATGTTGGCAAAAAGGCGACTAGGGAATGGAGGCCCTATGTCTAAAAAGGCTCAACTCAGGGGTTGGAACACTAATGTTGGCAAAAAGGTGTCTAGGGAATGAACGTTCTATGTCTAAAAGGCTCAACTCAGGGATTGGAGCCCTAATGTTGGCAAAAAGGGCGACTAGGGAATGGAGGCCCTATGTCTAAAAGGTTCAACTCAGGGATTGGAGCCCTAATGTTGGCAAAAAGGCCAACTAGGGAATGAAGGCCCTATGTATAAAAGGCTCAACTCAGGGATTTAAGCCCTAATGTTGGCAAAAAAGGCGACTAGGGAATGAAGGCCCTATGTCTAAAAGGCTCAACTCAGGGATTGAAGCCCTAATGTTGGAAAAAAGGCGACTAGGGAATGAAGGCCCTATGTCTAAAAGGCTCAACACAGGGATTGGAGCCCTATTGTTGGGGAAAAAAGCGACTAAGGAATGGAGGCCCTATGTCTAAAACGCTCAACTCAGGAATCAGAGCCCTAATGTTGGCAAAAAGGCGACTAGGGAATGCAGACCCTATGTCTAAAAAGCTCACCTCAAGGATTGGAGCCCTAATGTTGGCAAAAAGGCGACTAGAGAATGGAGGTCCTATGTCTAAAAGGCTCAACTCAGGGATTGGAGCCCTAATGTTGGCGAAAGGCGACTAGGGAATGGAGGCCCTATGTCTAAAAAGGCTCAATTCAGGGATTGGAGCCCTAATGTTGGCAAAAAAGGCGACCAGGGAATGGAGGCCCTATGTCTAAAAGGCTCTACACAGGGATTGGAGCCCTATTGTTGGCAAAAAAGGCGACTAGGGAATGGAGGCCCTATGTCTAAAAGGCTCAACTCAGGGATCAGAGCCCTAATGTTGGCAAAAAGGCGACTAGGGAATGGAGGCGTTATGTCTAAAAAGTTCACCTCAAGGATTGGAGCCCTAATGTTGGAAAAATGGCGACTAGGGAATGGAGGTCCTATGTATAAAAGGCTCAACTCAAGGATTGGAGCCCTAATGTTGGCAAAAGGCGACTAGGGAATGGAGGCCCTATGTCTAAAAGGGATCAACTCAGGGATTGGAGCCCTAATATTGGCAAAAGAGGCGACAAGGGAATGGAGGCCCTATGTCTAAAAAGTCTCAACTCAGGGATTGGAGCCCTAATGTTGGAAAAAAAAGGCCACCAGGGAATGGAGGCCCTATATCTAAAAGGCTCAACTCAGGGATTGGAGCCCTAATGTTGGCAAAAAGGCGACTAGAGAATGGAGGCCCTATGTCTAAAAAGGCTCAACTCAGGGGTTCAAACACTAATGTTGGCAAAAAGGTGACTAGGGAATGAACGTTCTATGTCTAAAAGGCTCAACTCAGGGATTGGAGCCCTAATGTTAGCAAAAAGGCGACTAGGGAATGGAAGCCCTATGTCTAAAAAGGCTCAACTCAGGGGTGGAGCACTAATGTTGGCAAAAAGGGCGACTAGGAAATAAAGGCCCTATGTCTAAAAGGCTCAACTCAGGGATTTGAGCCCTAATGTTGGCAAAAAGGTGACTAGGGAATGAACGTCCTATGTCTAAAAGGCTCAACTCAGAGATTGAAGCCCTAATGTTGGCAAAAGGGGTGACTAGGGAATGAAGGCCCTATGTCTAAAAGGCTCAACTCAGGGATTGGAGCCCTAATGTTGGCAAAAAGGCGACTAGGGAATGAAGGCCCTATGTCTAAAAGGCTCAACTCAGGGATTGGAGCCCTATTGTTGGCAAAAAAGGCGACTAGGGAATAGAGGCCCTATGTCTAAAACGCTCAACTCAGGGATCGGATACCTAATGTTGGCAAAAACGCGACTAGGGAATGGAGGCCCTATGTCTAAAAAGGCTCAACTCAGGGATTGGAGCCCTAATGTTGGCAAAAAAGGCGACTAGAGAATGGAGGCCCTATGTCTAAAAGGCTCAACTCAGGGATTGGAGCCCTAATGTTGGCAAAAGAGGCGAATAAGGAATGGAGGCCCTATGTCTAAAAAGGCTCAACTCAGGGATTGGAGCCCTAATGTTGGCAAAAATATGACTAAAGAATGAACGTTCGATGTCTAAAAGGCTCAACTCAGGGATTGAAGCACTAATGTTGGCAAAAAGGGCGACTAGGGAATGGAGGCCCTATGTCTGAAAGGCTCAACTCAGGGATTGGATCCCTAATGTTGGCAAAAAGGCGACTAGGGAATGAAGGCCCTATGTCTAAAAGGTTCAACTCTGGGATTGGAGCCCTATTGTTGGCAAAAAGGCGACTAGGGAATGGAGGCCCTATGTCTAAAAAGGCTCAACTCAGGGGTTGGAGCCCTAATGTTGGCAAAAAAGGCGACTAGGGAATGGAGGCCCTATGTCTAAAAGTCTTAACTCTGGGATTGGAGCCCTAATGTTGGCAACAAAGGCGACTAGAGAATGGAGGCCCTATGTCTAAAAGGCTCAACTAAGGGATTGGAACCCTAATGTTGGCAAAAAGGCGACTAGGGAATGGAGACCCTATGTCTAAAAAGGCTCAACTCAGGGTTGGAGCACTAATGTTGGCAAAAAGGGAGACTAGGGAATAAAGGCCCTATGTCTAAAAGGCTCTACTCAGGGATTGGAGCCCTAATGAAGGCAAAAAGGCGATTAGGGAATGGAAACCCTATGTCTAAAAAGGCTCAACTCAGGGATTGGAACCCTAATGTTGGCAAAATAGGCGACTAAGGAATGGAGGCCCTAGGTATAAAAGACTTAACTCAGGGATTGGAGCCCTAATGTTGGCAAAATGGCGACTAGAGAATAGAGGCCCTATGTCTAAAAAGGCTCAACTCAGGGGTTGGAGCCCTAATATTGGCAAAAAAGGCGACCAGGGAATGGAGGCCCTATGTCTAAAAGGCTCTACTCAGGGATTAGAACTCTAATGATGGCAAAAAGGCGACTAGGGAATGGAGGCCCTATGTCTAAAAAGCTCAACTCAGGGTTTGGAGCCCTAATGTTGGCAAAAAGGCGATTAGGAAATGGAGGCCTTATGTCTAAAAGGCTAAACTCAGGGATTGGACCCTAATGTTGGCAAAAGAGGCGACTAGGGAATGAAGGCTCTATGTCTAAAAAGGCTCAACTCAGGGATTGGAGCCCTAATGTTGGCAAAAAAGGCGACCCAGGAATGGAGGACATATGTCTAAAAGGCTCAACTCAGGGATTGAAGCCCTAATGATGGCAAAAAGGCGACTAGGTAATGAAGGACCTATGTCTAAAGAGGCTCAACTCAGGGGTTGGAGCACTAATGTTGGCAAAAAAGGCGACTAGAGAATGGAGGCCCTATGTCTAAAAAGGCTCAACTCAAGGGTTGGAGCTTTAATGTTGGCAAAAAAGGCGACTAGGGAAAGGAGGCCCTATGTCTAAATGGCTCTACTCAGGGATAGGAGCCCTAATGATGGCAAAAAGGCGACTAGGGAATGGAGGACCTATGTCTAAAATGGCTCAACTCAGGGATTGGAACCCTAATGTTGGCAAAATAGGCGACTAAGAAATGGAGGCCCTATGTCTAAAAGGCTTAACTCAGGGATTGGAGCCCTAATGTTGGCAAAAAGGCGACTAGAGAATGGAGGCCCTATGTCTAAAAAGGCTCTACTCAGGGGTTGGAGCCCTAATGTTGGCAAAAAAGGCGACCAGGGAATGGAGGCCCTATGTCTAAAAGGCTCAACTCAGGGACTGAAGCCCTAATGATGGCAATAAGGTGACTAGGTAAAGAAGGACCTATGTCTAAATAGGCTCAACTCAGGGGTTGGAGCACTAATGTTGGCAAAAAAGGCGACTAGGAAATGGAGGCCCTATGTCTAAAAAGGCTCAACTCAGGGGTTGGAACTTTAATGTTGGCAAAAAAGGCGACTAGGGAAAGGAGGCCCTATGTCTAAAAGGCTCTACTCAGGGATTGGAGCCCTAATGTTGGCAAAAAAGGCGACCCAGGAATGGAGGCCCTATGTCTAAAAGGCTCAACTCAGGGATTGAAGCCCTAATGATGGCAAAAAGGCGACTAGGTAATGAAGGACCTATGTCTAAATAGGCTCAACTCAGGGGTTGGAGCACTAATGTTGGCAAAAAAGGCGACTAGGAAATGGAGGCCCTATGTCTAAAAAGGCTCAACTCAGGGGTTGGAGCTTTAATGTTGGCAAAAAAGGCGACTAGGGAAAGGAGGCCCTATGTCTAAAAGGCTCTACTCAGGGATTGGAGCCCAAATGATGGCAAAAAGGCGACTAGGGAATGGAGGCCCTATGTCTAAAAAGGCACAACTCAGGGATTGGAGCCCTAATGTTGGCAAAAAAGCGATTAGGGAATGGAGGCCCAATGTCAAAAAGGCTCAACTCAGGGATTGGACCCTAATGTTGGCAAAAGAGGCGACTAGGGAATGGAGGCCCTATGTCTAAAAAGGCTCAACTCAGGGATTGGAGCCCTAATGTTGGCAAAAAATGCGACCCAGGAATGGAGGCCATATGTCTAAAAGGCTCAACTCAGGGATTGAAGCCCTAATGTTGGCAAAAAGCGACTAGGTAATGAAGGACCTATGTCTAAATAGGCTCAACTCAGGGGTTGGAGCACTAATGTTGGCAAAAAAGGCGACTAGGGAATGGAGGCCCTATGTCTAAAAAGGCTCAACTCAGGGGTTGGAGCCCTAATATTGGCAAAAAAGGCGACTAGGGAATGAAGTCCCTATGTCTAAAAAGGCTCAACTCAGGGATTGGAACCCTAATGTTGGAAAAAAAGGCGACTACGGAATGGATGCTCTATGTCTAAAAAGGCTCAACTCAGGGATTGGAACCCTAATGTTGGCAAAATAGGCGACTAAGGAATGGAGGCCCTATGTCTAAAAGGCTTAACTCAGGGATTGGAGCCCTAATGTTGGCAAAAAGGCGACTAGAGAATGGAGGCCCTATGTCTAAAAAGGCTCTACTCAGTGGTTGGAGCCCTAATGTTGGCAAAAAAGGCGACCAGGGAATGGAGGCCATATGTCTAAAAGGCTCAACTCAGGGGTTGGAGCCCTAATGATGGCAAAAAGGTGACTAGGGAATGGAGGCCCTATGTCTAAAAAGGCTCAACTCAGGGATTGGAACCCTAATGTTGGCAAAATAGGCGACTAAGGAATGTAGGACCTATGTCTAAAAGGCTTAACTCAGGGATTGGAGCCCTAATGTTGGCAAAAAGGCGACTAGAGAATGGAGGCCCTATGTCTAAAAAGGCTCTACTCAGGGGTTGGAGCCCTAATGTTGGCATAAAAGGCGACCAGGGAATGGAGGCCCTATGTCTAAAAGGCTCAACTCAGGGATTGAAGCCCTAATGATGGCAAAAAGGCGACTAGGTAATGAAGGACCTATGTCTAAATAGGCTCAACTCAGGGGTTGGAGCACTAATGTTGGCAAAAAGGGCGACTAGGGAATGGAGGCCCTATGTCTAAAAAGGCTCAACTCAGGGATTGGAACCCTAATGTTGGCAAAATAGGCGACTAAGGAATGGAGGCCCTAGGTCTAAAAGACTTAACTCAGGGATTGGAGCCCTAATGTTGGCAAAAAGGCGACTAGAGAATAGAGGCCCTATGTCTAAAAAGGCTCAACTCAGGGGTTGGAGCCCTAATGTTGGCAAAAAAGGCGACCAGGGAATGGAGGCCCTATGTCTAAATGGCTCTACTCAGGGGTTGGAGCACTAATGTTGGCAAAAAGGGCGACTAGGGAATAAAGGCCGTATGTCTAAAAGGCTCAACTTAGGGATTGGAGCCCAATTGTTGGCAAAAGAGGCGACTAGGGAATGAAGGCCCTATGTCTAAAAAGGCTCAACTCAGGGATTGAAGCCCTAATGATGGCAAAAAGGCGACTAGGTAATGAAGGACCTATGTCTAAATAGGCTCAACTCAGGGGTTGGAGCACTAATGTTTGAAAAAAGGGCGACTAGGGAATGGAGGCCTTATGTCTAAAAAGGCTCAACTCAGGGTTTGGAGCTTTAATATTGGCAAAAAAGGCGACTAGGGAAAGGAGGCCCTATGTCTAAAAGGCTCTACTCAGGGATTGGAGCCCTAATGATGGAAAAAGGCGACTAGGGAATGGAGGCTCTATGTCTAAAAAGGCTCAACTCAGGGATTGGAACCCTAATGTTGGAAAAAAAGGCGACTACGGAATGGATGCTCTATGTCTAAAAAGGCTCAACTCAGGGATTGGAACCCAAATGTTGTCAAAATAGGCGACTAAGGAATGGAGGCCCTATGTCTAAAAGGCTTAACTCAGGGATTGGAGCCCTAATGTTGGCAAAAAGGCGACTAGAGAATGGAGGCCCTATGTCTAAAAAGGCTCTACTCAGTGGTTGGAGCCCTTATGTTGGCAAAAAAGGCGACCAGGGAATGGAGGCCCTATGTCTAAAAGGCTCTACTCAGGGATTAGAACCCTAATGATGGCAAAAAGGCGACTAGGGAATGGAGGCCCTATGTCTAAAAAGGCTCAACTCAGGGATTGTCGCCTTGTTGGCAAAAGAGGCGACTAGGGAATGGAGGCCCTAGTTCTAAAAATGCTCAACTCAGGGATTAGAACCCTAATGTTGGCAAAATAGGCGACTAAGGAATGGAGGCCCTATGTCTAAAATGCTTAACTCAGGGGTTGGAGCCCTAATGTTGGCATAAAAGGCGACCAGGAAATGGAGGCCCTATGTCTAAAAGGCTCTACTCAGGGATTAGAACCCTAATGATGGCAAAAAGGCGACTAGGGAATGGAGGCCCTATGTCTAAAAAGCTCAACTCAGGGTTTTGAGCCCTAATGTTGGCAAAAAGGCGATTAGGGAATGGAGGCCCTATGTCAAAAAGGCTCAACTCAGGGATTGGACCCTAATGTTGGCAAAAGAGGCGACTAGGGAATGGAGGCCCTATGTCTAAAAAGGCTCAACTCAGGGATTGTCGCCTTGTTGGCAAAAGAGGCGACTAGGGAATGGAGGCCCTAGTTCTAAAAATGCTCAACTCAGGGATTAGAACCCTAATGTTGGCAAAATAGGCGACTAAGGAATGGAGGCCCTATGTCTAAAAGGCTTAACTCAGGGGTTGGAGCCCTAATGTTGGCATAAAAGGCGACCAGGAAATGGAGGCCCTATGTCTAAAAGGCTCTACTCAGGGATTAGAACCCTAATGATGGCAAAAAGGCGACTAGGGAATGGAGGCCCTATGTCTAAAAAGCTCAACTCAGGGTTTTGAGCCCTAATGTTGGCAAAAAGGCGATTAGGGAATGAAGGCCCTATGTCAAAAAGGCTCAACTCAGTGATTGGACCCTAATGTTGGCAAAAGAGGCGACTAGGGAATGGAGGCCCTATGTCTAAAAAGGCTCAACTCAGGGATTGGAGCCCTAATGTTGGCAAAAAATGCGACCCAGGAATGGAGGCCCTATGTCTAAAAGGCTCAACTCAGGGATTGAAGCCCTAATGATGGCAAAAAGGCGACTAGGTAATGAAGGACCTATGTCTAAATAGGCTCAACTCAGGGGTTGGAGCACTAATGTTGGCAAAAAGGGCGACTAGGGAATGGAGGCCTTATGTCTAAAAAGGCTCAACTCAGGGGTTGGAGCTTTAATGTTGGCAAAAAAGGCGACTAGGGAAAGGAGGCCCTATGTCTAAAAGGCTCTACTCAGGGATTGGAGCCCTAATGATGGAAAAAAGGCGACTAGGGAATGGAGGCTCTATGTCTAAAAAGGCTCAACTCAGGGATTGGAACCCTAATGTTGGAAAAAAAGGCGACTACGGAATGGATGCTCTATGTCTAAAAAGGCTCAACTCAGGGATTGGAACCCAAATGTTGTCAAAATAGGCGACTAAGGAATGGAGGCCCTATGTCTAAAAGGCTTAACTCAGGGATTGGAGCCCTAATGTTGGCAAAAAGGCGACTAGAGAATGGAGGCCCTATGTCTAAAAAGGCTCTACTCAGTGGTTGGAGCCCTTATGTTGGCAAAAAAGGCGACCAGGGAATGGAGGCCCTATGTCTAAAAGGCTCTACTCAGGGATTAGAACCCTAATGATGGCAAAAAGGCGACTAGGGAATGGAGGCCCTATGTCTAAAAAGGCTCAACTCAGGGATTGTCGCCTTGTTGGCAAAAGAGGCGACTAGGGAATGGAGGCCCTAGTTCTAAAAATGCTCAACTCAGGGATTAGAACCCTAATGTTGGCAAAATAGGCGACTAAGGAATGGAGGCCCTATGTCTAAAATGCTTAACTCAGGGGTTGGAGCCCTAATGTTGGCATAAAAGGCGACCAGGAAATGGAGGCCCTATGTCTAAAAGGCTCTACTCAGGGATTAGAACCCTAATGATGGCAAAAAGGCGACTAGGGAATGGAGGCCCTATGTCTAAAAAGCTCAACTCAGGGTTTTGAGCCCTAATGTTGGCAAAAAGGCGATTAGGGAATGGAGGCCCTATGTCAAAAAGGCTCAACTCAGGGATTGGACCCTAATGTTGGCAAAAGAGGCGACTAGGGAATGGAGGCCCTATGTCTAAAAAGGCTCAACTCAGGGATTGTCGCCTTGTTGGCAAAAGAGGCGACTAGGGAATGGAGGCCCTAGTTCTAAAAATGCTCAACTCAGGGATTAGAACCCTAATGTTGGCAAAATAGGCGACTAAGGAATGGAGGCCCTATGTCTAAAAGGCTTAACTCAGGGGTTGGAGCCCTAATGTTGGCATAAAAGGCGACCAGGAAATGGAGGCCCTATGTCTAAAAGGCTCTACTCAGGGATTAGAACCCTAATGATGGCAAAAAGGCGACTAGGGAATGGAGGCCCTATGTCTAAAAAGCTCAACTCAGGGTTTTGAGCCCTAATGTTGGCAAAAAGGCGATTAGGGAATGAAGGCCCTATGTCAAAAAGGCTCAACTCAGTGATTGGACCCTAATGTTGGCAAAAGAGGCGACTAGGGAATGGAGGCCCTATGTCTAAAAAGGCTCAACTCAGGGATTGGAGCCCTAATGTTGGCAAAAAATGCGACCCAGGAATGGAGGCCCTATGTCTAAAAGGCTCAACTCAGGGATTGAAGCCCTAATGATGGCAAAAAGGCGACTAGGTAATGAAGGACCTATGTCTAAATAGGCTCAACTCAGGGGTTGGAGCACTAATGTTGGCAAAAAGGGCGACTAGGGAATGGAGGCCTTATGTCTAAAAAGGCTCAACTCAGGGGTTGGAGCTTTAATGTTGGCAAAAAAGGCGACTAGGGAAAGGAGGCCCTATGTCTAAAAGGCTCTACTCCGGGATTGGAGCCCTAATGATGGAAAAAAGGCGACTAGGGAATGGAGGCAATATGTCTAAAAAGGCTCAACTCAGGGATTGGAACCCTAATGTTGGAAAAAAAGGCGACTACGGAATGGATGCTCTATGTCTAAAAAGGCTTAACTCAGGGATTGGAACCCTAATGTTGGGAAAATAGGCGACGAAGGAATGGAGGCCCTATGTCTAAAAGGCTTAACTCAGGGATTGGAGCCATAATGTTGGCAAAAAGGCGACTAAAGAATGGAGGCCCTATGTCTAAAAAGGCTCTACTCAGTGGTTGGAGCCCTAATGTTGGCAAAAAAGGCGACCAGGGAATGGAGGCCCTATGTCTAAAAGGCTCTACTCAGGGATTAGAACCCTAATGATGGCAAAAAGGCGACTAGGGAATGGAGGCCCTATGTCTAAAAAGGCTCAACTCAGGGATTGTCGCCTTGTTGGCAAAAGAGGCGACTAGGGAATGGAGGCCCTAGTTCTAAAAATGCTCAACTCAGGGATTAGAACCCTAATGTTGGCAAAATAGGCGACTAAGGAATGGAGGCCCTATGTCTAAAAGGCTTAACTCAGGGGTTGGAGCCCTAATGTTGGCATAAAAGGCGACCAGGAAATGGAGGCCCTATGTCTAAAAGGCTCTACTCAGGTATTAGAACCCTAATGATGGCAAAAAGGCGACTAGGGAATGGAGGCCCTATGTCTAAAAAGCTCAACTCAGGGTTTTGAGCCCTAATGTTGGCAAAAAGGCGATTAGGGAATGGAGGCCCTATGTCAAAAAGGCTCAACTCAGGGATTGGACCCTAATGTTGGCAAAAGAGGCGACTAGGGAATGGAGGCCCTATGTCTAAAAAGGCTCAACTCAGGGATTGTCGCCTTGTTGGCAAAAGAGGCGACTAGGGAATGGAGGCCCTAGTTCTAAAAATGCTCAACTCAGGGATTAGAACCCTAATGTTGGCAAAATAGGCGACTAAGGAATGGAGGCCCTATGTCTAAAAGGCTTAACTCAGGGGTTGGAGCCCTAATGTTGGCATAAAAGGCGACCAGGAAATGGAGGCCCTATGTCTAAAAGGCTCTACTCAGGGATTAGAACCCTAATGATGGCAAAAAGGCGACTAGGGAATGGAGGCCCTATGTCTAAAAAGCTCAACTCAGGGTTTTGAGCCCTAATGTTGGCAAAAAGGCGATTAGGGAATGGAGGCCCTATGTCAAAAAGGCTCAACTCAGGGATTGGACCCTAATGTTGGCAAAAGAGGCGACTAGGGAATGGAGGCCCTATGTCTAATAGGCTTAACTCAGGGGTTGGAGCCCTAATGTTGGCATAAAAGGCGACCAGGAAATGGAGGCCCTATGTCTAAAAGGCTCTACTCAGGGATTAGAACCCTAATGATGGCAAAAAGGCGACTAGGGAATGGAGGCCCTATGTCTAAAAAGCTCAACTCAGGGTTTTGAGCCCTAATGTTGGCAAAAAGGCGATTAGGGAATGAAGGCCCTATGTCAAAAAGGCTCAACTCAGTGATTGGACCCTAATGTTGGCAAAAGAGGCGACTAGGGAATGGAGGCCCTATGTCTAAAAAGGCTCAACTCAGGGATTGGAGCCCTAATGTTGGCAAAAAATGCGACCCAGGAATGGAGGCCCTATGTCTAAAAGGCTCAACTCAGGGATTGAAGCCCTAATGATGGCAAAAAGGCGACTAGGTAATGAAGGACCTATGTCTAAATAGGCTCAACTCAGGGGTTGGAGCACTAATGTTGGCAAAAAGGGCGAGTAGGGAATGGAGGCCCTATGTCTAAAAAGGCTCAACTCAGGGGTTAGAGCTTTAATGTTGGCAAAAAAGGCGACTAGGGAAAGGAGGCCCTATGTCTAAAAGGCTCTACTCAGGGATTGGAGCCCTAATGATGGAAAAAAGGCGACTAGGGAATGGAGGCTCTATGTCTAAAAAGGCTCAACTCAGGGATTGGAACCCTAATGTTGGAAAAAAAGGCGACTACGGAATGGATGCTCTATGTCTAAAAAGGCTCAACTCAGGGATTGGAACCCTAATGTTGGCAAAATAGGCGACTAAGGAATGGAGGCCCTATGTCTAAAAGGCTTAACTCAGGGATTGGAGCCCTAATGTTGGCAAAAAGGCGACTAGAGAATGGAGGCCCTATGTCTAAAAAGGCTCTACTCAGTGGTTGGAGCCCTAATGTTGGCAAAAAAGGCGACCAGGGAATGGAGGCCCTATGTCTAAAAGGCTCTACTCAGGGATTAGAACCCGAATGATGGCAAAAAGGCGACTAGGGAATGGAGGCCCTATGTCTAAAAAGGCTCAACTCAGGGATTGTCGCCTTGTTGGCAAAAGAGGCGACTAGGGAATGGAGGCCCTAGTTCTAAAAATGCTCAACTCAGGGATTAGAACCCTAATGTTGGCAAAATAGGCGACTAAGGAATGGAGGCCCTATGTCTAAAAGGCTTAACTCAGGGGTTGGAGCCCTAATGTTGGCATAAAAGGCGACCAGGAAATGGAGGCCCTATGTCTAAAAGGCTCTACTCAGGAATTAGAACCCTAATGATGGCAAAAAGGCGACTAGGGAATGGAGGCCCTATGTCTAAAAAGCTCAACTCAGGGTTTTGAGCCCTAATGTTGGCAAAAAGGCGATTAGGGAATGGAGGCACTATGTCAAAAAGGCTCAATTCAGGGATTGGACCCTAATGTTGGCAAAAGAGGCGACTAGGGAATGGAGGCCCTATGTCTAAAAAGGCTCAACTCAGGGATTGTCGCCTTGTTGGCAAAAGAGGCGACTAGGGAATGGATGCCCTAGTTCTAAAAATGCTCAACTCAGGGATTAGAACCCTAATGTTGGCAAAATAGGCGACTAAGGAATGGAGGCCCTATGTCTAAAAGGCTTAACTCAGGAGTTGGAGCCCTAATGTTGGCATAAAAATCGACCAGGAAATGGAGGCCCTATGTCTAAAAGGCTCTACTCAGGGATTAGAACCCTAATGATGGCAAAAAGGCGACTAGGGAATGGAGGCCCTATGTCTAAAAGCTCAACTCAGGGTTTTGAGCCCTAATGTTGGCAAAAAGGCGATTAGGGAATGGAGGCCCTATGTCAAAAAGGCTCAACTCAGGGATTGGACCCTAATGTTGGCAAAAGAGGCGACTAGGGAATGGAGGCACTATGTCTAAAAAGGCTCAACTCAGGGATTGTCGCCTTGTTGGCAGAAGAGGCGACTAGGGAATGGAGGCCCTAGTTCTAAAAATGCTCAACTCAGGGATTAGAACCCTAATGTTGGCAAAATAGGCGACTAAGGAATGGAGGCCCTATGTCTAAAAGGCTTAACTCAGGGGTTGGAGCCCTAATGTTGGCATAAAAGGCGACCAGGAAATGGAGGCCCTATGTCTAAAAGGCTCTACTCAGGGATTAGAACCCTAATGATGGCAAAAAGGCGACTAGGGAATGGAGGCCCTATGTCTAAAAAGCTCAACTCAGGGTTTTGAGCCCTAATGTTGGCAAAAAGGCGATTAGGGAATGGAGGCCCTATGTCAAAAAGGCTCAACTCAGGGATTGGACCCTAATGTTGGCAAAAGAGGCGACTAGGGAATGGAGGCCCTATGTCTAAAAAGGCTCAACTCAGGGATTGGATCCCTAATGTTGGCAAAAAATGCGACCCAGGAATGGAGGCCCTATGTCTAAAAGGCTCAACTCAGGGATTGAAGCCCTAATGATGGCAAAAAGGCGACTAGGTAATGAAGGACCTATGTCTAACTAGGCTCAACTCAGGGGTTGGAGCACTAATGTTGGCAAAAAGGGCGACTAGGGAATGGAGGCCTTATGTCTAAAAAGGCTCAACTCAGGGGATGGAGCTTTAATGTTGGCAAAAAAGGCAACTAGGGAAAGGAGGCCATGTGTCTAAAAGGCTCTACTCAGGGATTGGAGCCCTAATGATGGAAAAAAGGCGACTAGGGAATGGAGGCTCTATGTCTAAAAAGGCTCAACTCAGGGATTGGAACCCTAATGTTGGAAAAAAAGGCGACTACGGAATGGATGCTCTATGTCTAAAAAGGCTCAACTCAGGGATTGGAACCCTAATGTTGGCAAAATAGGCGACTAAGGAATGGAGGCCCTATGTCTAAAAGGCTTAACTCAGGGATTGGAGCCCTAATGTTGGCAAAAAGGCGACTAGAGAATGGAGGCCCTATGTCTAAAAAGGCTCTACTCAGTGGTTGGAGCCCTAATGTTGGCAAAAAAGGCGACCAGGGAATGGAGGCCCTATGTCTAAAAGGCTCTACTCAGGGATTAGAACCCTAATGATGGCAAAAAGGCGACTAGGGAATGGAGGCCCTATGTCTAAAAAGGCTCAACTCAGGGATTGTCGCCTTGTTGGCAAAAGAGGCGACTAGGGAATGGAGGCCCTAGTTCTAAAAATGCTCAACTCAGGGATTAGAACCCTAATGTTGGCAAAATAGGCGACTAAGGAATGGAGGCCCTATGTCTAAAAGGCTTAACTCAGGGGTTGGAGCCCTAATGTTGGCATAAAAGGCGACCAGGAAATGGAGGCCCTATGTCTAAAAGGCTCTACTCAGGGATTAGAACCCTAATGATGGCAAAAAGGCGACTAGGGAATGGAGGCCCTATGTCTAAAAAGCTCAACTCAGGGTTTTGAGCCCTAATGTTGGCAAAAAGGCGATTAGGGAATGGAGGCCCTATGTCAAAAAGGCTCAACTCAGGGATTGGACCCTAATGTTGGCAAAAGAGGCGACTAGGGAATGGAGGCCCTATGTCTAAAAAGGCTCAACTCAGGGATTGTCGCCTTGTTGGCAAAAGAGGCGACTAGGGAATGGAGGCCCTAGTTCTAAAAATGCTCAACTCAGGGATTAGAACCCTAATGTTGGCAAAATAGGCGACTAAGGAATGGAGGCCCTATGTCGAAAAGGCTTAACTCAGGGGTTGGAGCCCTAATGTTGGCATAAAAGGCGACCAGGAAATGGAGGCCCTATGTCTAAAAGGCTTTACTCAGGGATTAGAACCCTAATGATGGCAAAAAGGCGACTAGGGAATGGAGGCCCTATGTCTAAAAAGCTCAACTCAGGGTTTTGAGCCCTAATGTTGGCAAAAAGGCGATTAGGGAATGGAGGCCCTATGTCAAAAAGGCTCAACTCAGGGATTGGACCCTAATGTTGGCAAAAGAGGCGACTAGGGAATGGAGGCCCTATGTCTAAAAAGGCTCAACTCAGGGATTGGAGCCCTAATGTTGGCAAAAAATGCGACCCAGGAATGGAGGCCCTATGTCTAAAAGGCTCAACTCAGGGATTGAAGCCCTAATGATGGCAAAAAGGCGACTAGGTAATGAAGGACCTATGTCTAACTAGGCTCAACTCAGGGATTGGAGCCCTAATGTTGGCAAAAAGGCGACTAGAGAATGGAGGCCCTATGTCTAAAAAGGCTCTACTCAGTGGTTGGAGCCCTAATGTTGGCAAAAAAGGCGACCAGGGAATGGAGGCCCTATGTCTAAAAGGCTCTACTCAGGGATTAGAACCCCAATGATGGCAAAAAGGCGACTAGGGAATGGAGGCCCTATGTCTAAAAAGGCTCAACTCAGGGATTGTCGCCTTGTTGGCAAAAGAGGCGACTAGGGAATGGAGGCCCTAGTTCTAAAAATGCTCAACTCAGGGATTAGAACCCTAATGTTGGCAAAATAGGCGACTAAGGAATGGAGGCCCTATGTCTAAAAGGCTTAACTCAGGGGTTGGAGCCCTAATGTTGGCATAAAAGACGACCAGGAAATGGAGGCCCTATGTCTAAAAGGCTCTACTCAGGGATTAGAACCCTAATGATGGCAAAAAGGCGACTAGGGAATGGAGGCCCTATGTCTAAAAAGCTCAACTCAGGGTTTTGAGCCCTAATGTTGGCAAAAAGGCGATTAGGGAATGGAGGCCCTATGTCAAAAAGGCTCAACTCAGGGATTGGACCCTAATGTTGGCAAAAGAGGCGACTAGGGAATGGAGGCCCTATGTCTAAAAAGGCTCAACTCAGGGATTGTCGCCTTGTTGGCAAAAGAGGCGACTAGGGAATGGAGGCCCTAGTTCTAAAAATGCTCAACTCAGGGAATAGAACCCTAATGTTGGCAAAATACGCGACTAAGGAATGAAGGCCCTATGTCTAAAAGGCTTAACTCAGGGGTTGGAGCCCTAATGTTGGCATAAAAGGCGACCAGGAAATGGAGGCCCTATGTCTAAAAGGCTTTACTCAGGGATTAGAACCCTAATGATGGCAAAAAGGCGACTAGGGAATGGAGGCCCTATGTCTAAAAAGCTCAACTCAGGGTTTTGAGCCCTAATGTTGGCAAAAAAGCGATTAGGGAATGGAGGCCCAATGTCAAAAAGGCTCAACTCAGGGATTGGACCCTAATGTTGGCAAAAGAGGCGACTAGGGAATGGAGGCCCTATGTCTAAAAAGGCTCAACTCAGGGATTGGAGCCCTAATGTTGGCAAAAAATGCGACCCAGGAATGGAGGCCCTATGTCTAAAAGGCTCAACTCAGGGATTGAAGCCCTAATGATGGCAAAAAGGCGACTAGGTAATGAAGGACCTATGTCTAACTAGGCTCAACTCAGGGGTTGGAGCACTAATGTTGGCAAAAAGGGCGACTAGGGAATGGAGGCCTTATGTCTAAAAAGGCTCAACTCAGGGGATGGAGCTTTAATGTTGGCAAAAAAGGCAACTAGGGAAAGGAGGCCATGTGTCTAAAAGGCTCTACTCAGGGATTGGAGCCCTAATGATGGAAAAAAGGCGACTAGGGAATGGAGGCTCTATGTCTAAAAAGGCTCAACTCAGGGATTGGAACCCTAATGTTGGAAAAAAAGGCGACTACGGAATGGATGCTCTATGTCTAAAAAGGCTCAACTCAGGGATTGGAACCCTAATGTTGGCAAAATAGGCGACTAAGGAATGGAGGCCCTATGTCTAAAAGGCTTAACTCAGGGATTGGAGCCCTAATGTTGGCAAAAAGGCGACTAGAGAATGGAGGCCCTATGTCTAAAAAGGCTCTACTCAGTGGTTGGAGCCCTAATGTTGGCAAAAAAGGCGACCAGGGAATGGAGGCCCTATGTCTAAAAGGCTCTACTCAGGGATTAGAACCCGAATGATGGCAAAAAGGCGACTAGGGAATGGAGGCCCTATGTCTAAAAAGGCTCAACTCAGGGATTGTCGCCTTGTTGGCAAAAGAGGCGACTAGGGAATGGAGGCCCTAGTTCTAAAAATGCTCAACTCAGGGATTAGAACCCTAATGTTGGCAAAATAGGCGACTAAGGAATGGAGGCCCTATGTCTAAAAGGCTTAACTCAGGGGTTGGAGCCCTAATGTTGGCATAAAAGGCGACCAGGAAATGGAGGCCCTATGTCTAAAAGGCTCTACTCAGGAATTAGAACCCTAATGATGGCAAAAAGGCGACTAGGGAATGGAGGCCCTATGTCTAAAAAGCTCAACTCAGGGTTTTGAGCCCTAATGTTGGCAAAAAGGCGATTAGGGAATGGAGGCACTATGTCAAAAAGGCTCAATTCAGGGATTGGACCCTAATGTTGGCAAAAGAGGCGACTAGGGAATGGAGGCCCTATGTCTAAAAAGGCTCAACTCAGGGATTGTCGCCTTGTTGGCAAAAGAGGCGACTAGGGAATGGATGCCCTAGTTCTAAAAATGCTCAACTCAGGGATTAGAACCCTAATGTTGGCAAAATAGGCGACTAAGGAATGGAGGCCCTATGTCTAAAAGGCTTAACTCAGGAGTTGGAGCCCTAATGTTGGCATAAAAATCGACCAGGAAATGGAGGCCCTATGTCTAAAAGGCTCTACTCAGGGATTAGAACCCTAATGATGGCAAAAAGGCGACTAGGGAATGGAGGCCCTATGTCTAAAAGCTCAACTCAGGGTTTTGAGCCCTAATGTTGGCAAAAAGGCGATTAGGGAATGGAGGCCCTATGTCAAAAAGGCTCAACTCAGGGATTGGACCCTAATGTTGGCAAAAGAGGCGACTAGGGAATGGAGGCACTATGTCTAAAAAGGCTCAACTCAGGGATTGTCGCCTTGTTGGCAGAAGAGGCGACTAGGGAATGGAGGCCCTAGTTCTAAAAATGCTCAACTCAGGGATTAGAACCCTAATGTTGGCAAAATAGGCGACTAAGGAATGGAGGCCCTATGTCTAAAAGGCTTAACTCAGGGGTTGGAGCCCTAATGTTGGCATAAAAGGCGACCAGGAAATGGAGGCCCTATGTCTAAAAGGCTCTACTTAGGGATTAGAACCCTAATGATGGCAAAAAGGCGACTAGGGAATGGAGGACCTATGTCTAAAAAGCTCAACTCAGGGTTTTGAGCCCTAATGTTGGCAAAAAGGCGATTAGGGAATGGAGGCCCTATGTCAAAAAGGCTCAACTCAGGGATTGGACCCTAATGTTGGCAAAAGAGGCGACTAGGGAATGGAGGCCCTATGTCTAAAAAGGCTCAACTCAGGGATTGGATCCCTAATGTTGGCAAAAAATGCGACCCAGGAATGGAGGCCCTATGTCTAAAAGGCTCAACTCAGGGATTGAAGCCCTAATGATGGCAAAAAGGCGACTAGGTAATGAAGGACCTATGTCTAACTAGGCTCAACTCAGGGGTTGGAGCACTAATGTTGGCAAAAAGGGCGACTAGGGAATGGAGGCCTTATGTCTAAAAAGGCTCAACTCAGGGGATGGAGCTTTAATGTTGGCAAAAAAGGCAACTAGGGAAAGGAGGCCCTATGTCTAAAAGGCTCTACTCAGGGATTGGAGCCCTAATGATGAAAAAAAGGCGACTAGGGAATGGAGGCTCTATGTCTAAAAAGGCTCAACTCAGGGATTGGAACCCTAATGTTGGAAAAAAAGGCGACTACGGAATGGATGCTCTATGTCTAAAAAGGCTCAACTCAGGGATTGGAACCCTAATGTTGGCAAAATAGGCGACTAAGGAATGGAGGCCCTATGTCTAAAAGGCTTAACTCAGGGATTGGAGCCCTAATGTTGGCAAAAAGGCGACTAGAGAATGGAGGCCCTATGTCTAAAAAGGCTCTACTCAGTGGTTGGAGCCCTAATGTTGGCAAAAAAGGCGACCAGGGAATGGAGGCCCTATGTCTAAAAGGCTCTACTCAGGGATTAGAACCCTAATGATGGCAAAAAGGCGACTAGGGAATGGAGGCCCTATGTCTAAAAAGGCTCAACTCAGGGATTGTCGCCTTGTTGGCAAAAGAGGCGACTAGGGAATGGAGGCCCTAGTTCTAAAAATGCTCAACTCAGGGATTAGAACCCTAATGTTGGCAAAATAGGCGACTAAGGAATGGAGGCCCTATGTCTAAAAGGCTTAACTCAGGGGTTGGAGCCCTAATGTTGGCATAAAAGGCAACCAGGAAATGGAGGCCCTATGTCTAAAAGGCTCTACTCAGGGATTAGAACCCTAATGATGGCAAAAAGGCGACTAGGGAATGGAGGCCCTATGTCTAAAAAGCTCAACTCAGGGTTTTGAGCCCTAATGTTGGCAAAAAGGCGATTAGGGAATGGAGGCCCTATGTCAAAAAGGCTCAACTCAGGGATTGGACCCTAATGTTGGCAAAAGAGGCGACTAGGGAATGGAGGCCCTATGTCTAAAAAGGCTCAACTCAGGGATTGGAGCCCTAATGTTGGCAAAAAATGCGACCCAGGAATGGAGGCCCTATGTCTAAAAGGCTCAACTCAGGGATTGAAGCCCTAATGATGGCAAAAAGGCGACTAGGTAATGAAGGACCTATATCTAAATAGGCTCAACTCAGGGGTTGGAGCACTAATGTTGGCAAAAAAGGCGACTAGGAAATGGAGGCCCTATGTCTAAAAAGGCTCAACTCAGGGGTTGGAGCTTTAATGTTGGCAAAAAAGGCGACTAGGGAAAGGAGGCCCTATGTCTAAAAGGCTCTACTCAGGGATTGGAGCCCAAATGATGGCAAAAAGGTGACTAGGGAATGGAAGCCCTATGTCTAAAAAGGCTCAACTCAGGGATTGGAACCCTAATGTTGGCAAAATAGGCGACTAAGGAATGGAGGCCCTATGTCTAAAAGGCTTAACTCAGGGATTGGAGCCCTAATGTTGGCAAAAAGGCGACTAGAGAATGGAGGCCCTATGTCTAAAAAGGCTCTACTCAGGGGTTGGAGCCCTAATGTTGGCAAAAAGGCGACCAGGGAATGGAGGCCCTATGTCTAAAAAGGCTCTACTCAGTGGTTGGAGCCCTAATTTTGGGAAAAGAGGCGACCAGGGAATGGAGGCCCTATGTCTAAAAGGCTCTACTCAGGGATTAGAACCCTAATGATGGCAAAAAGGCGACTAGGGAATGGAGGCCCTATGTCTAAAAAGGCTCAACTCAGGGATTGTCGCCTTGTTGGCAAAAGAGGCGACTAGGGAATGGAGGCCCTAGTTCTAAAAATGCTCAACTCAGGGATTAGAACCCTAATGTTGGAAAAATAGGCGACTAAGGAATGGAGGCCCTATGTCTAAAAGGCTTAACTCAGGGGTTGGAGCCCTAATGTTGGCATAAAAGGCGACCAGGAAATGGAGGCCCTATGTCTAAAAAGCTCAACTCAGGGATTAGAACCCTAATGATGGCTAAAAGGCGACTAGGGAATGGAGGCCCTATGTCTAAAAAGGCTCAACTCAGGGATTGTCGCCTTGTTGGCAAAAGAGGCGACTAGGGAATGGAGGCCCAATGTCTAAAAAGGCTCAATTCAGGGATTGTCGCCTTGTTGGCAAAAGAGGCGACTAGGGAATGGAGGCCCTCTATCTAAAAGGATCAAGTCAGGGATTGGAGCCCTAATGTTGGCAAAAAGGCGACTAAGGAATGAAGGCCCTATGTCTAAAATGGCTCAACTCAGGGATTGGAGCACTAACGTTGGCAAAAAGGGCGACTAGGGAATAAAGGCCCTATGTCTAAAAGGCTCAACTCAGGGATTGGAGCCCTAATGTTGGAAAAAAGGCGACTAGGTAATTGAGGCCCTATGTCTAAAAAGGCTCAACTCAGGGTTTGGAGCCCTAATGTTGGCAAAAAAGGCGACTAAGGAATGGAGGCCCTATGTCTAAAAGGCCCAACTCAGGGATTGGAGCCCTAATGATGGCAAAAAGGTGACTAGGAATGGAGGCCCTATGTCTAAAAATTCTCAACTCATGGATTGGAGCCCTAATGTTGGCAAAAAAGGTGACTGGGGAATGGAGGCACTATGTCTAAAAGGCTCAACTCAGGGATTGGAGCCCTAATGTTGGCAAAAACGGCGACTGGGGAATGGAGGCGCTATGTCTAAAAGGCTCAACTAAGGGATTGGAGCCCTAATGTTGGCAAAAAGGCGACTAGGAAATGGAGGCCCTATGTCTAAAAAGGCTCAACTTAGGGGTTGGAGCACTAATGTTGGCAAAAAAGGCGACTAGGGAATGCAGACCCTATGTCTAAAAAGCTCACCTCAAGGATTGGAGCCCTAATGTTGGCAAAAAGGCGACTAGAGAATGGAGGTCCTATGTCTAAAAGGCTCAACTCAGGGATTGGAGCCCTAATGTTGGCGAAAGGCGACTAGGGAATGGAGGCCCTATGTCTAAAAAGGCTCAATTCAGGGATTGGAGCCCTAATGTTGGCAAAAGAGGCGACTAGGGAATGGAGGCCTTATGTCTAAAAAGTCTCAACTCAGGGATTGAAGCCCTAGTGTTGTCAAAAAGGCGACCAGGGAATGGAGGCCCTATGTCTAAAAGGCTCAACTCAGGGATTGGAGCCCTAATGTTGGCAAAAAGGCGACTAGGGAATGGAGGCCCTATGTCTATAAAGGCTCAACTCAAAGGTTGGAACACTAATGTTGGCAAAAAGGTGACTAGGGAATGAACGTTCTATGTCTAAAAGGCTCAACTCAGGGATTGGAGCACTAATGTTGGCAAAAAGGGCGACTAGGGAATGGAGGCCCTATGTCTAAAAGGCTCAACTCAGGGATTGGAGCCCTAATGTTGGCAAAAAGGCGACTAGGGAATGAAGGCCCTATGTCTAAAAGGTTCAACTCAGGGATTTGAGCCCTATTGTTGGCAAAAAAGGCGACTAGGAAATGTAGGCCCTATATCTAAAAGGTTCAACTCAGCGATTGGAGCCCTAATGTTGGCAAAAAGGCGACTAGGGAATGAAGGCCCTATGTCTAAAAGGCTCAACACAGGGATTGGAGCCCAATTGTTGGCAAAAAAGGCAACTAGGGAATGGAGGCCCTATGTCTAAAAGGCTCAACTCAGGGATCAGAGCCCTAATATTGGCAAAAGGGCGACTAGGGAATGGAGGCCCTATGTCTAAAAAGCTCACCTCAAGGATTGGAGCCCTAATGTTGGCAAAAAGGCGACTAGGGAATGGAGGTCCTATGTATAAAAGGCTCAACTCAAGGATTGGAGCCCTAATGTTGGCGAAAGACGACTAGGGAATGTAGGCCCTATGTCTAAAAAGGATCAACTCAGGGATTGGAGCCCTAATGTTGGCAAAAGAGGCGACTAGGGAATGGAGGCCCTATGTCTAAAAAGGCTCAACTCAGGGATTGGAGCCCTAATGTTGGCAACAAAGGCGACTAGAGAATGGAGGCCCTAGGTCTAAAAGGCTCAACTTAGGGATTAGAACCCTAATGTTGGCAAAAAGGCGACTAGAGAATGGAGGCCCTATGTGTAAAAAGGCTCAACTCAGGGGTTGGAGCACTAATGTTGGCAAAAAGGGCGACTAGGGAATAAAGGCCCTATGTCTAAAAGGCTCAACTTAGGGATTGGAGCCCTAATGTTGGCAAAAAGGTGACTAGGGAATGAACGTCCTATGTCTAAAAGGCTCAACTCAGGGATTGGAGCACTATTGTTGGCAAAAAAGGCGACTAGGGAATGGAGGCCCTATGTCTAAAAGGCTCAACTCAGGGATCGGAGACCTAATGTTGGCAAAAAGGCGACTAGGGAATGGAGGCCCTATGTCTAAAAAGCTCAACTCAGGGTTTGGAGCCCTAATGTTGGCAAAAAGGCGATTAGGAAATGGAGGCCTTATGTCTAAAAGGCTTAACTCAGGGATTGGAGCACTAATGTTGGTGAAAGGCGACTACGGAGTGGATGCTCTATGTCTAAAAAGGGTCAACTCAGGGATTTGAGCCCTAATGTTGGCAAAAGAGGCGACTAGGGAATGGAGGCCCTATGTCTAAAAAGGCTCAACTCAGGGATTGGAGCCCTAATGTTGGCAAAAAAGGCGACCCAGGAATGGAGGCCATATGTCTAAAAGGCTCAACTCAGGGATTGAAGTACTAATGTTGGCAAAAAGGCGACTAGGTAATGAAGGCCCTATGTCTAAATAGGCTCAACTCAGGGGTTGGAGCACTAATGTTGGCAAAAAAGGCGACTAGGGAATGGAGACCCTATGTCTAAAAGGCTCAACTCAGGGATTGGAGCCCAAATGTTGGCAAAAAAGGCGACTAGGAAATGTAGGCCCTATATCTAAAAGGCTCAACTCAGGGATTGGAGCCCTAATGTTGGCAAACATGCGACTAGGGAATGAAGGCCCTATGTCTAAAAGGCTCAACACAGGGATTGGAGCCCAATTGTTGGCGAAAAAGGCGATTAGGGAATGGGGGCCCTATGTCTAAAAGGCTCAACTCAGGGATCAGAGCCCTAATGTTGGCAAAAAGGCGACTAGGGAATGGAGGCCCTATGTCTAAAAAGCTCACCTCAAGGATTGGTGCCCTAATGTTGGCAAAAAGGAGACTAGGGAATGGAGGTCCTATGTATAAAAGGCTCAACTCAAGGATTGGAGCCCTAATGTTGGTGAAAGGCGACTAGGGAATGGAGGCCCTATGTCTAAAAAGGATCAACTCAGGGATTGGAGCCCTAATGTTGGCAAAAGAGGCGACTAGGGAATGGAGGCCCTATGTCTAAAAAGGCTCAACTCAGGGATTGGAGCCCTAATGTTGGCAACAAAGGCGACTAGAGAATGGAGGCCCTATGTCTAAAAGGCTCAACTTAGGGATTGGAACCCTAATGTTGGCAAAAAGGCGACTAGGGAATGGAGGCCCTATGTGTAAAAAGGCTCAACTCAGGGGTTGGAGCACTAATGTTGGCAAAAAGGGCAACTAGGGAATAAAGGCCCTATGTCAAAAAGGCTCAACTTAGGGATTGGAGCCCTAATGATGGCAAAAAGGTGACTAGAGAATGAACGTCCTATGTCTAAAAAGGCTCAACTCAGGGGTTGGAACACTAATGTTGGCAAAAATGTGACTAGGGAATGAACGTTCTATGTCTAAAAGGCTCAACTTAGGGATTGGAGCCCTAATGTTGGCAAAAAGGGCGACTAGGGAATGGAGGCCCTATGTCTAAAAGGCTCAACTCAGGGATTGGAGCCCTAATGTTGGAAAAAGAGGCGACTAGGGAATGAAGGCCCTATGTCTAAAAGGCTCAACTCAGGGATTGGAGCCCTATTGTTGGCAAAAAGGCGACTAGGAAATGTAGGCCCTATATCTAAAAGGCTCAACTCAGGGATTGGAGCCCTATTGTTGGCAAAAAAGGCGACTAGGGAATGGAGGCCCTATGTCAAAAAGGCTCAACTCAGGGATCGGAGACCTAATGTTGGCAAAAAGGCGACTAGGGAATGGAGGCCCTATGTCTAAAAAGCTCAACTCAGGGTTTGGAGCCCTAATGTTGGCAAAAAGGCGATTAGAGAATGGAGGCCCTATGTCTAAAAGGCTCAACTCAGGGATTGGAGCACTAATGTTGGTGAAAGGCGACTACAAAATGGATGCTCTATGTCTAAAAAGGCTCAACTCAGGGATTGGAACCCTAATGTTGGCAAAAGAGGCGACTAGGGAATGGAGGCCCTATGTCTAAAAAGGCTCAACTCAGGGATTTGAGCCCTAATGTTGGCAAAAAAGGCGACCCAGGAATGGAGGCCATATGTCTAAAAGGCTCAACTCAGGGATTGAAGCCCTAATGTTGGCAAAAAGGCGACTAGGTAATGAAGGCCCTATGTCTAAATAGGCTCAACTCAGGGGTTGGAGCACTAATGTTAGCAAAAAAGGCGACTAAAGAATGGAGACCCTATGTCTAAAAGGCTCAACTCAGGGATTGGAGCCCAAATGTTGGAGAAATGGTGACTAGGGAATGAAGGCCCTATGTCTAAAAGGCTCAACTCAGGGATTGGAACCCTAATGTTGGCAAAATGGCGACTAGGGAATGGAGGCCCTATGTCTAAAAAGGCTCAACTCAAGGATTGGAGCCCTAATGTTGGCAAAAAAGGCGACCCAGGAATGGAGGCCCTATGTCTAAAAGGCTCAACTCAGGGATTGAAGCCCTAATGATGGCAAAAAGGCGACTAGGTATTGAAGGACCTATGTCTAAATAGGCTCAACTCAGGGGTTGGAGCACTAATGTTGGCAAAAAGGGCGAGTAGGGAATGGAGGCCCTATGTCTAAAAAGGCTCAACTCAGGGGTTAGAGCTTTAATGTTGGCAAAAAAGGCGACTAGGGAAAGGAGGCCCTATGTCTAAAAGGCTCTACTCAGGGATTGGAGCCCTAATGATGGAAAAAAGGCGACTAGGGAATGGAGGCTCTATGTCTAAAAAGGCTCAACTCAGGGATTGGAACCCTAATGTTGGAAAAAAAGGCGACTACGGAATGGATGCTCTATGTCTAAAAAGGCTCAACTCAGGAATTGGAACCCTAATGTTGGCAAAATAGGCGACTAAGTAATGGAGTCCCTATGTCTAAAAGGCTTAAATCAGGGATTGGAGCCCTAATGTTGGCAAAAAGGCGACTAGAGAATGGAAGCCCTATGTCTAAAAAGGCTCTACTCAGTGGTTGGAGCCCTAATGTTGGCAAAAAAGGCGACCAGGGAATGGAGGCCCTATGTCTAAAAGGCTCTACTCAGGGATTAGAACCCTAATGATGACAAAAAGGCGACTAGGGAATGGAGGCCCTATGTCTAAAAAGGCTCAACTCAGGGATTGTCGCCTTGTTGGCAAAAGAGGCAACTAGGGAATGGAGGCCCTAGTTCTAAAAAGGCTCAACTCAGGGATTAGAACCCTAATGTTGGCAAAATAGGCGACTAAGGAATGGAGGCCCTATGTCTTAAAGGCTTAACTCAGGGGTTGGAGCCCTAATGTTGGCATAAAAGGCGACCCGGGAATGGAGGCCCTATGTCTTAAAGGCTCTACTCAGGGATTAGAACCCTAATGATGGCTAAAAGGCGACTAGGGAATTGAGGCCCTATGTCTAAAAAGGCTCAACTCTGGGATTGTCGCCTTGTTGGCAAAAGAGACGACTAGGGAATGGAGGCCCTATGTCTAAAAAGGCTCAATTCAGGGATTGTCGCCTTGTTGGCAAAAGAGGCGACTAGGGAATGGAGGCCCTCTATCTAAAAGGATCAAGTCAGGGATTGGAGCCCTAATGTTGGCAAAACGGCGACTAAGGAATGAAGGCCCTATGTCTAAAATGGCTCAACTCAGGGATTGGAGCACTAACGTTGGCAAAAAGGGCGACTAGGGAATAAAGGCCCTATGTCTAAAAGGCTCAACTCAGGGATTGGAGCCCTAATGTTGGAAAAAAGGCGACTAGGTAATTGAGGCCCTATGTCTAAAAAGGCTCAACTCAGGGTTTGGAGCCCTAATGTTGGCAAAAAAGGCGACTAATGAATGGAGGCCCTATGTCTAAAAGGCCCAACTCAGGGATTGGAGCCCTAATAATGGCAAAAAGGTGACTAGGAATGGAGGCCCTATGTCTAAAAATTCTCAACTCATGGATTGGAGCCCTAATGTTGGCAAAAAGGGTGACTGGGGAATGGAGGCACTATGTCTAAAAGGCTTAACTCAGGGATTGGAGCCCTAATGTTGGCAAAAAAGGCGACTGGGGAATGGAGGCGCTATGTCTAAAAGGCTCAACTAAGGGATTGGAGCCCTAATGTTGGCAAAAAGGCGACTAGGAAATGGAGGCCCTATGTCTAAAAAGGCTCAACTTAGGGGTTGGAGCACTAATGTTGGCAAAAAAGGCGACTAGGGAATGCAGACCCTATGTCTAAAAAGCTCACCTCAAGGATTGGAAGCCCTAATGTTGGCAAAAAGGCGACTAGAGAATGGAGGTCCTATGTCTAAAAGGCTCAACTCAGGGATTGGAGCCCTAATGTTGGCAAAAAAGGCGACCCAGGAATGGAGGCCCTATGTCTAAAAGGCTCAACTCAGGGATTGAAGCCCTAATGTTGGCAAAAGAGGCGACTAGGGAATGGAGGCCCTATGTCTAAAAAGTCTCCATTCAAGGATTGGAGCCCTAATGTTGGCAAAAAAAGCGACCAGGGAATGGAGGCCCTATGTCTAAAAGGCTCAACTCAGGGATTGGAGCCCTAATGTTGGCAAAAAGGCGAATAGGGAATGGAGGCCCTATGTCTATAAAGGCTCAACTCAAAGGTTGGAACACTAATGTTGGCAAAAAGGTGACTAGGGAATGAACGTTCTATGTCTAAAAGGCTCAACTCAGGGATTGGAGCACTAATGTTGGCAAAAAGGGCGACTAGGGAATGGAGGCCCTATGTCTAAAAGGCTCAACTCAGGGATTGGAGCCCTAATGTTGGCAAAAAGGCGACTAGGGAATGAAGGCCCTATGTCTAAAAGGTTCAACTCAGGGATTTGAGCCCTATTGTTGGCAAAAAAGGCGACTAGGAAATGTAGGCCCTATATCTAAAAGGTTCAACTCAGCGATTGGAGCCCTAATGTTGGCAAAAAGGCGACTAGGGAATGAAGGCCCTATGTCTAAAAGGCTCAACACAGGGATTGGAGCCCAATTGTTGGCAAAAAAGGCAACTAGGGAATGGAGGGCCTATGTCTAAAAGGCTCAACTCAGGGATCAGAGCCCTAATGTTGGCAAAAGGGCGACTAGGGAATGGAGGCCCTATGTCTAAAAAGCTCACCTCAAGGATTGGAGCCCTAATGTTGGCAAAAAGGCGACTAGGGAATGGAGGTCCTATGTATGAAAGGCTCAACTCAAGGATTGGAGCCCTAATGTTGGCGAAAGGCGACTAGGGAATGTAGGCCCTATGTCTAAAAAGGATCAACTCAGGGATTGGAGCCCTAATGTTGGCAAAAGAGGCGACTAGGGAATGGAGGCCTTATGTCTAAAAAGGCTCAACTCAGGGATTTGAGGCCTAATGTTGGCAACAAATGCGACTAGAGAATGGAGGCCCTATGTCTAAAAGGCTCAACATAGGGATTGGAACCCTAATGTTGGCAAAAAAGCGACTAGAGAATGGAGGCCCTATGTGTAAAAAGGCTCAACTCAGGGGTTGGAGCACTAATGTTGGCAAAAAGGGCGACTAGGGAATAAAGGCCCTATGTCTAAAAGGCTCAACTTAGGGATTGGAGCCCTAATGTTGGCAAAAAGGTGACTAGGGAATGAACGTCCTATGTCTAAAAGGCTTAACTCAGGGATTGTAGCCCTAATGTTGGCAAAAAGGCGACTAGGGAATGGAGGCCCTATGTCTAAAAGGCTCAACTCAGGGATCGGAGACCTAATGTTGGCAAAAAGGCGACTAGGGAATGGAGGCCCTATGTCTAAAATCTCAACTAAGGGTTTGGAGCCCTAATGTTGGCAAAAAGGTGATTAGGGAATGGAGGCCCTATGTCTAAAAGGCTCAACTCAGGGATTGGAGCACTAATGTTGGTGAAATGCGACTACGGAATGGATGCTCTATGTCTAAAAAGGGTCAACCCAGGGATTGGAGCCCTAATGTTGGCATAAGAGGCGACTAGGGAATGGAGGCCCTATGTCTAAAAAGGCTCAACTCAGGGATTGGAGCCCTAATGTTGGCAAAAAGGCGACCCAGGAATGGAGGCCCTATGTCTAAAAAGGCTCAACTCAGGGATTAGAACCCTAATGTTGGCAAAATAGGCGACTAAGGAATGGAGGCCCTATGTCTTAAAGGCTTAACTCAGGGGTTGGAGCCCTAATGTTGGCATAAAAGGCGACCCGGGAATGGAGGCCCTATGTCTTAAAGGCTCTACTCAGGGATTAGAACCCTAATGATGGCTAAAAGGCGACTAGGGAATTGAGGCCCTATGTCTAAAAAGGCTCAACTCTGGGATTGTCGCCTTGTTGGCAAAAGAGACGACTAGGGAATGGAGGCCCTATGTCTAAAAAGGCTCAATTCAGGGATTGTCGCCTTGTTGGCAAAAGAGGCGACTAGGGAATGGAGGCCCTCTATCTAAAAGGATCAAGTCAGGGATTGGAGCCCTAATGTTGGCAAAACGGCGACTAAGGAATGAAGGCCCTATGTCTAAAATGGCTCAACTCAGGGATTGGAGCACTAACGTTGGCAAAAAGGGCGACTAGGGAATAAAGGCCCTATGTCTAAAAGGCTCAACTCAGGGATTGGAGCCCTAATGTTGGAAAAAAGGCGACTAGGTAATTGAGGCCCTATGTCTAAAAAGGCTCAACTCAGGGTTTGGAGCCCTAATGTTGGCAAAAAAGGCGACTAATGAATGGAGGCTCTATGTCTAAAAAGGCTCAACTCAGGGATTGGAGCCCTAATGTTGGCAAAAGAGGCGACTAGGGAATGGAGGCCCTATGTCTAAAAAGGCTCAACTCAGGATTTTAGCCCTAATGTTGGCAAAAAAGGCGACCCAGGAATGGAGGCCATATGTCTAAAAGGCTCAACTCAGGAATTGAAGCCCTAATGTTGGCAAAAAGGCGACTAGGTAATGAAGGCCCTATGTCTAAATAGGCTCAACTCAGGGGTTGGAGCACTAATGTTGGCAAAAAAGGCGACTAGAGAATGGAGACCCTATGTCTAAAAGGCTCAACTCAGGGATTGGAGCCCAAATGTTGGCAAAATGGTGACTAGGGAATGAAGACCCTATGTCTAAAAGGCTCAACTCAGGGATTGGAACCCTAATGTTGGCAAAATGGCGACTAGGGAATGGAGGCCCTATGTCTAAAAAGGCTCAACTCAGGGGTTGGAGCCCTAATATTGGGAAAAAAGGCGACTAAGGAAAGGAGGCCCTATGTCTAAAAGGACTCTACTCAGGGATCAGAGCCCTAATGATGGCAAAAAGGCGACTAGGGAATGGAGGCCCTATGTCTAAAAAGGCTCAACTCAGAGATTGGAACCCTAATGTTGGCAAAATAGGCGACTAAGGAATGGAGGCCCTATGTCTAAAAGGCTTAACTCAGGGATTGGAGTCCTAATGTTGGCAAAAAGGCGACTAGAGAATAGAGGCCCTATGTCTAAAAAGGCTCAACTCAGGGGTTGGAGCCCTAATGTTGGCAAAAAGGGCGACTAGGGAATGGAGGCTCTATGTCTAAAAGGCTCTACTCAGGGATTAGAACCCTAATGATGGCAAAAAGGCGACTAGGGAATGGAGGCCCTATGTCTAAAAAGGCTCAACTCAGGGATTGGAGCCCTAATGTTGGCAACAAAGGCGACTAGAGAATGGAGGACCTATGTCTAAAAGGCTCAACTCAGGGATTGGAACCCTAATGTTGGCAAAAAGGCGACTAGGGAATGGAGGCCCTATGTCTAAAAAGGCTCAACTCAGGGGTTGGAGCACTAATGTTGGCAAAAATGGCGACTAGGGAATAAAGGCCCTATGTCTAAAAGGCTCAACTTAGGGATTGGAGCCATAATGTTTGCAAAAAGGTGACTAGGGAATGACCGCCCTATGTCTAAAAGGCACAATTCAGGGATTGAAGCCCTAATGATGGCAAAAGGGGCGACTAGGGAATGGAGGCCCTATTTCGAAAAGGCTCATCTCAGGGATCAGAGCCCTAATGTTGGCAAAAAGGCGACTAGGGAATGCAGAACCTATGTCTAAAAAGCTCACCTCAAGGATTGGAGCCCTAATGTGGGCAAAAAGGCGACTAGAGAATGGAGGTCATATGTCTAAAAGGCTCTATTCAGGGATTGGAGCCCTATTGTTGGCGAAAGACGACTAGGGAATGGAGGCCCTATGTCTAAAAAGGCCCAGCTCAGGGATTAGAGCCCTAATGTTGGCAAAAGAGGCGACTAGGGAATGAAGGCCCTATGTCTAAAAAGTCTCAACTCAGGGATTGGAGACCTAATGTTGGCAAAAAAGGCGACCAGGGAATGGAGGCCCTATGTCTAAAAGGCTCAACTCAGGGATTGGAGCCCTAATGTTGGCAAAAATGCGACTAGGGAATGGAGGCTCTATGTCTAAAAAGGCTCAACTCAGGGGTTGGAACACTAATGTTGGCAAAAAGGTGACTAGGGAATGAACGTTCTATGTCTAAAAGGCTCAACTCAGGGATTGGAGCCCTAATGTTGGCAAAAAGGGCGACTAAGGAATGGAGGCCCTATGTTTAAAAGGCTCAACTCAAGGATTGGAGCCCTAATGTTGGCAAAAGGCGACTAGGGAATGAAGACTCTATGTCTAAAAGGCTAAACTCAGGGATATGAGCCCTATTGTTGGCAAAAAAGGCGACTAGGAAATGTAGGCCCTATATCTAAAAGGCTCAACTCAGGGTTTGGAGCCCTAATGTTGGCAAAAAGGCATCTAGGGAATGAAGGCCCTATATCTAAAAGGCTCAACACAGGGATTGGAGCCCAATTGTTGGCAAAAAAGGTGACTAGGGAATGGAGGCCCTATGTCTAAAAGGCTCAACTCAGGGATTAGAGCCCTAATATTGGCAAAAAGGCGACTAGGGAATGGAGGCCCTATGTCTAAAAAGCTCATCTCAAGGATTGGAGCCCTAATGTTGGCAAAAAGGAGACTAGGGAATGGAGGTTCTATGTCTAAAAGGCTCTATTCAGGGATTGGAGCCCTAATGTTGGCGAAAGACGACTAGGGAATGGAGGCCCTATGTCTAAAAAGGCTCAGCTCAGGGATTGGAGCCCTAATGTTGGCAAAAGAGGTGACTAGGGAATGAAGGCCCTATGTCTAAAAAGTCTCAACTCAGGGATTGGAGACCTAATGTTGGCAAAAAAGGCGACCAGGGAATGGAGGCCCTATGTCTAAAAGGCTCAACTCAGGGATTGGAGCCCTAATGTTGGCAAAAATGCGACTAGGGAATGGAGGCTCTATGTCTAAAAAGGCTCAACTCAGGGGTTGGAACACTAATGTTGGCAAAAAGGTGACTAGGGAATGAACGTTCTATGTCTAAAAGGCTCAACTCAGGGATTGGAGCCCTAATGTTGGCAAAAAGGGCGACTAAGGAATGGAGGCCCTATGTATAAAAGGCTCAACTCAAGGATTGGAGCCCTAATGTTGGCGAAAGGCGACTAGGGAATGGAGGCCCTATGTCTAAAAAGGATCAACTCAGGGATTGGAGCCCTAATGTTGGCAAAAGAGGCGACTAGGGAATGGAGGCCCTATGTCTAAAAAGGCTCAACTCAGGGATTGGAGCCTTAATGTTGGCAACAAAGGCGACTAGAGAATGGAGGCCCTATGTCTAAAAGGCTCAACTTAGGGATTGGAACCCTAATGTTGGCAAAAAGGCGACTAGGGAATGGAGGCCCTATGTGTAAAAAAGCTCAACTCAGGGGTTGGAGCACTAATGTTGGCAAAAAGGGCGACTAGGGAATAAAGGCCCTATGTCTAAAAGGCTCAACTTAGGGATTGGAACACTAATGTTGGCAAAAATGTGACTAGGGAATGAACGTTCTATGTCTAAAAGGCTCAACTCAGGGATTGGAGCCCTAATGTTGGCAAAAAGGGCGACTAGGGAATGGAGGCCCTATGTCTAAAAGGCTCAACTCAGGGATTGGAGCCCTAATATTGGGAAAAAGGCGACCGGGGAATGAATGCCCTATGTCTAAAAGGCTCAGCTCAGGGATTGGAGCCCTATTGTTGGCAAAAAGGCGACTAGGAAATGTAGGCCCTATATCTAAAAGGCTCAACTCAGGGATTGGAGCACTATTGTTGGCAAAAAAGGCGACTAGGGAATGGAGGCCCTATGTCTAAAAGGCTCAACTCAGGGATCGGAGACCTAATGTTGGCAAAAAGGCGACTAGGTAATGGAGGCCCTATGTCTAAAAAGCTCAACTCAGGGTTTGGAGCCCTAATGTTGGCAAAAAGGCGATTAGAGAATGGAGGCCCTATGTCTAAAAGGCTCAACTCAGGGATTGGAGCACTAATGTTGGTGAAAGGAGACTACAAAATGGATGCTCTATGTCTAAAAAGGCTCAACTCAGGGATTGGAGCCCTAATGTTGGCAAAAGAGGCGACTATGGAATGGAGGCCCTATGTCTAAAAAGGCTCAACTCAGGATTTTAGCCCTAATGTTGGCAAAAAAGGCGACCCAGGAATGGAGGCCATATGTCTAAAAGGCTCAACTCAGGTATTGAAGCCCTAATGTTGGCAAAAAGGCGACTAGGTAATGAAGGCCCTATGTCTAAATAGGCTCAACTCAGGGGTTGGAGCACTAATGTTGGCAAAAAAGGCGACTAGAGAATGGAGACCCTATGTCTAAAAGGCTCAACTCAGGGATTGGAGCCCAAATGTTGGCAAAATGGTGACTAGGGAATGAAGACCCTATGTCTAAAAGGCTCAACTCAGGGATTGGAACCCTAATGTTGGCAAAATGGCGACTAGGGAATGGAGGCCCTATGTCTAAAAAGGCTCAACTCAGGGGTTGGAGCCCTAATATTGGGAAAAAAGGCGACTAAGGAAAGGAGGCCCTATGTCTAAAAGACTCTACTCAGGGATCAGAGCCCTAATGATGGCAAAAAGGCGACTAGGGAATGGAGGCCCTATGTCTAAAAAGGCTCAACTCAGAGATTGGAACCCTAATGTTGGCAAAATAGGCGACTAAGGAATGGAGGCCCTATGTCTAAAAGGCTTAACTCAGGGATTGGAGTCCTAATGTTGGCAAAAAGGCGACTAGAGAATAGAGGCCCTATGTCTAAAAAGGCTCAACTCAGGGGTTGGAGCCCTAATGTTGGCAAAAAAGGCGACTAGGGAATGGAGGCTCTATGTCTAAAAGGCTCTACTCAGGGATTAGAACCCTAATGATGGCAAAAAGGCGACTAGGGAATGGAGGCCCTATGTCTAAAAAGGCTCAACTCAGGGATTGGAGCCCTAATGTTGGCAACAAAGGCGACTAGAGAATGGAGGACCTATGTCTAAAAGGCTCAACTCAGGGATTGGAACCCTAATGTTGGCAAAAAGGCGACTAGGGAATGGAGGCCCTATGTCTAAAAAGGCTCAACTCAGGGGTTGGAGCACTAATGTTGGCAAAAATGGCGACTAGGGAATAAAGGCCCTATGTCTAAAAGGCTCAACTTAGGGATTGGAGCCATAATGTTTGCAAAAAGGTGACTAGGGAATGAACGTCCTATGTCTAAAAGGCTCAATTCAGGGATTGAAGCCCTAATGTTGGCAAAAGGGGCGACTAGGGAATGGAGGCCCTATTTCGAAAAGGCTCAACTAAGGGATCAGAGCCCTAATGTTGGCAAAAAGGCGACTAGGGAATGCAGACCCTATGTCTAAAAAGCTCACCTCAAGGATTGGAGCCCTAATGTAGGCAAAAAGGCGACTAGAGAATGGAGGTCATATGTCTAAAAGGCTCTATTCAGGGATTGGAGCCCTAATGTTGGCGAAAGACGACTAGGGAATGGAGGCCCTATGTCTAAAAAGGCTCAGCTCAGGGATTGGAGCCCTAATGTTGGCAAAAGAGGCGACTAGGGAATGGAGGCCCTATGTCTAAAAAGTCTCAACTCAGGGATTGGAGCCCTAATGTTGGCAAAAAAGGCGACCAGGGAATGGAGGCCCTATGTCTAAAAGGCTCAACTCAGGGATTGGAGCCCTAATGTTGGCAAAAATGCGACTAGGGAATGGAGGCTCTATGTCTAAAAAGGCTCAACTCAGGGGTTGGAACACTAATGTTGGCAAAAAGGTGACTAGGCAATGAACGTTCTATGTCTAAAAGGCTCAACTCAGGGATTGGAGCCCTAATGTTGGCAAAAAGGGCGACTAAGGAATGGAGGCCCTATGTTTAAAAGGCTCAACTCAAGGATTGGAGCCCTAATGTTGGCAAAAGGCGACTAGGGAATGAAGACTCTATGTCTAAAAGGCTAAACTCAGGGATTTGAGCCCTATTGTTGGCAAAAAAGGCGACTAGGAAATGTAGGCCCTATATCTAAAAGGCACAACTCAGGGATTGGAGCCCTAATGTTGGCAAAAAGGCGTCTAGGGAATGAAGGCCCTATGTCTAAAAGGCTCAACACAGGGATTGGAGCCCAATTGTTGGCAAAAAAGGTGACTAGGGAATGGAGGCCCTATGTCTAAAAGGCTCAACTCAGGGATCAGAGCCCTAATATTGGCAAAAAGGCGACTAGGGAATGGAGGCCCTATGTCTAAAAAGCTTATCTCAAGGATTGGAGCCCTAATATTGGCAAAAAGGCGACTAGGGAATGGAGGTCCTATGTATAAAAGGCTCAACTCAAGGATTGGAGCCCTAATGTTGGCGAAAGGCGACTAGGGAATGGAGGCCCTATGTCTAAAAAGGATCAACTCAGGGATTGGAGCCCTAATGTTGGCAAAAGAGGCGACTAGGGAATGGAGGCCCTATGTCTAAAAAGGCTCAACTCATGGATTGGAGCCCTAATGTTGGCAACAAAGGCGACTAGAGAATGGAGGCCCTATGTCTAAAAGGCTGAACTTAGGGATTGGAACCCTAATGTTGGCAAAAAGGCGACTAGGGAATGGAGGCCCTATGTGTAAAAAGGCTCAACTCAGGGGTTGGAGCACTAATGTTGGCAAAAAGGGCGACTAGGGAATAAAGGCCGTATGTCTAAAAGGCTCAACTTAGGGATTGGAGCCCAATTGTTGGCAAAAGAGGCGACTAGGGAATGAAGGCCCTATGTCTAAAAAGGCTCAACTCAGGGATTGAAGCCCTAATGTTGGCAAAAAAGGCGACCCAAGAATGGAGGCCATATGTCTAAAAGGCTCAAATCAGGGATTGAAGCCCTAATGTTGGCAAAAAGGCGACTAGGGAATGAAGGCTCTATGTCTAAAAATGCTCAACTCAGGGATTGGAGCCCTAATGTTGGTGAAAGGCGACTAGGGAATGGATGCTCTATGTCTAAAAAGGCTCAACTCAGGGATTGGATCCCTAATGTTGGCAAAAGAGGCGACTAGGGAATGAAGGCCCTATATCTAAAAAGGCTCAACTCAGGGATTGGAGCCCTAATGTTGGCAAAAAAGGCGACCCGGGAATGGCGGCCATATGTCTAAAAGGCTCAACTCAGGGATTGAAGGCCTAATGTTGGCAAAAAAGCGACTAGGTAATAAAGGCCCTATGTCTAAATAGGCTCAACTCAGGGGTTGGAGCACTAATGTTGGCAAAAAAGGCGACTAGGGAATGGAGACCCTATGTCTAAAAGGCTCAACTCAGGGATTGGAGCCCAAATGTTGGCAAAATGGTGACTAGGGAATGAAGGCCCTATGTCTAAAAGGCTCAACTCAGGGATTGGAGCCCAATTGTTGGCAAAAAAGGCGACTAGGGAATGGAGGCCCTATGTCTAAAAAGGCTCAACTCAGGGGTTGGAGCACTAATGTTGGCAAAAAGGGAGACTAGGGAATGGAGGCCCTATGTTTAAAAGGCTCAACTCAAGGATTGGAGCCCTAATGTTGGCAAAAGGCGACTAGGGAATGAAGACTCTATGTCTAAAAGGCTAAACTCAGGGATTTGAGCCCTATTGTTGGCAAAAAAGGCGACTAGGAAATGTAGGCCCTATATCTAAAAGGCTCAACTCAGGGATTGGAGCCCTAATGTTGGCAAAAAGGCGTCTAGGGAATGAAGGCCCTATGTCTAAAAGGCTCAACACAGGGATTGGAGCCCAATTGTTGGCAAAAAGGGCGACTAAGGAATGGAGGCCCTATGTTTAAAAGGCTCAACTCAAGGATTAGAGCCCTAATGTTGGCAAAAGGCGACTAGGGAATGAAGACTCTATGTCTAAAAGGCTAAACTCAGGGATTTGAGCCCTATTGTTGGCAAAAAAGGCGACTAGGAAATGTAGGCCCTATATCTAAAAGGCTCAACTCAGGGATTGGAGCCCTAATGTTGGCAAAAAGGCGTCTAGGGAATGAAGGCCCTATGTCTAAAAGGCTCAACACAGGGATTGGAGCCCAATTGTTGGCAAAAAAGGTGACTAGGGAATGGAGGCCCTATGTCTAAAAGGCTCAACTCAGGGATCAGAGCCCTAATATTGGCAAAAGGACAACTATGGAATGGAGACCTTATGTCTAAAAAGCTCACCTCAAGGATTGGAGCCCTAATGTTGGCAAAAAGGCGACTAGGGAATGGAGGTCCTATGTATAAAAGGCTCAACTCAAGGATTGGAGCCCTAATGTTGGCGAAAGGCGACTAGGGAATGGAGGCCCTATGTCTAAAAAGGCTCAACTCAGGGATTGAAGCCCTAATGTTGGCAAAAGAGGCGACTAGGGAATGGAGGCCCTATGTCTAAAAAGGCTCAACTTAGGGATTGGAGCCCTAATGTTGGCAAAAAAGGCAACCAGAGAATGGAGGCCCTATGTCTAAAAGGCTGAACTTAGGGATTGGAACCCTAATGTTGGCAAAAAGGCGACTAGGGAATGGAGGCCCTATGTGTAAAAAGGCTCAACTCAGGGGTTGGAGCACTAATGTTGGCAAAAAGGGCGACTAGGGAATAAAGGCCGTATGTCTAAAAGGCTCAACTTAGGGATTGGAGCCCAATTGTTGGCAAAAGAGGCGACTAGGGAATGAAGGCCCTATGTCTAAAAAGGCTCAACTCAGGGATTGGAGCCCTAATGTTGGCAAAAAAGGCGACCCAAGAATGGAGGCCATATGTCTAAAAGGCTCAAATCAGGGATTGAAGCCCTAATGTTGGCAAAAAGGCGACTAGGGAATGGAGGCTCTATGTCTAAAAAGGCTCAACTCAGGGATTGGAGCCCTAATGTTGGTGAAAGGCGACTAGGGAATGGATGCTCTATGTCTAAAAAGGCTCAACTCAGGGATTGGATCCCTAATGTTGGCAAAAGAGGCGACTAGGGAATGAAGGCCCTATATCTAAAAAGGCTCAACTCAGGGATTGGAGCCCTAATGTTGGCAAAAAAGGCGACCCGGGAATGGCGGCCATATGTCTAAAAGGCTCAACTCAGGGATTGAAGGCCTAATGTTGGCAAAAAAGCGACTAGGTAATAAAGGCCCTATGTCTAAATAGGCTCAACTCAGGGGTTGGAGCACTAATGTTGGCAAAAAAGGCGACTAGGGAATGGAGACCCTATGTCTAAAAGGCTCAACTCAGGGATTGGAGCCCAAATGTTGGCAAAATGGTGACTAGGGAATGAAGGCCCTATGTCTAAAAGGCTCAACTCAGGGATTGGAGCCCAATTGTTGGCAAAAAAGGCGACTAGGGAATGGAGGCCCTATGTCTAAAAAGGCTCAACTCAGGGGTTGGAGCACTAATGTTGGCAAAAAGGGAGACTAGGGAATAAAGACCCTATGTCTAAAAGGCTCAACTTAGGGATTGGAGCCCTAATGTTGGCAAAAAGGTGACTAGGGAATGAACGTCCTATGTCTAAAAGGCTTAACTCAGGGATTGAAGCCCTAATGTTGGCAAAAGGGGCGACTAGGGAATGGAGGCCCTATGTCGAAAAGGCTCAACTCAGGGATCAGAGCCCTAATGTTAGCAAAAAGGCGACTAGGGAATGCAGACCCTATGTCTAAAAAGCTCACATCAAGGATTGGAGCCCTAATGTTGGCAAAAAGGCGACTAGAGAATGGAGGTCCTATGTCTAAAAGGCTCAACTCAGGGATTGGAGCCCTAATGTTGGCGAAAGGCGACTAGGGAATGGAAGCCCTATGTCTAAAAAGGCCCAGCTCAGGGATTGGAGCCCTAATGTTGGCAAAAGAGGCGAATAGGGAATGGAGGCCCTATGTCTAAAAAGTCTCAACTCAGGGATTGGAGCCCTAATGTTGGCAAAAAAAGCGACCAGGGAATGGAGGCCCTATGTCTAAAAGGCTCAACTCAGGGATTGGAGCTCTAATGTTGGCAAAAAGGCGACTAGGGAATGGAGGCTCTATATCTAAAAAGGCTCAACTCAGGGGTTGGAACACTAATGTTGGCAAAAAGGTGACTAGGGAATGAACGTTCTATGTCTAAAAGGCTCAACTCAGGGATTGGAGCCCTAATGTTGGCAAAAAGGGCGACTAAGGAATGGAGGCCCTATGTTTAAAAGGCTCAACTCAAGGATTGGAGCCCTAATGTTGGCAAAAAGGCGACTAGGGAATGAAGACCCTATGTCTAAAAGGCTCAACTCAAGGATTTGAGCCCTATTGTTGGCAAAAAAGGCGACTAGGAAATGTAGGCCCTATATCTAAAAGGCTCAACTCAAGGATTGGAGCCCTAATATTGGCAAAAAGGCGACTAGGGAATGAAGGCCCTATGTCTAAAAGGCTCAACACAGGGATTGGAGCCCAATTGTTGGCAAAAAAGGCGACTAGGGAATGGAGGCCCTATGTCTAAAAGGCTCAACTCAGGGATCAGAGCCCTAATGTTGGCAAAAAGGCGACTAGGGAATGGAGGCCCTATGTCTAAAAACCTCACCTCAAGGATTGGAGCCCTAATGTTGGCAAAAAGGCTACTAGGGAATGGAGGTCCTATGTATAAAAGGCTCAACTCAAGGATTGGAGCCCTAATGTTGGCGAATGGCGACTAGGGAATGGAGGCCCTATGTCTAAAAAGGATCAACTCAGGGATTGGAGCCCTAATGTTGGCAAAAGAGGCGACTAGGGAATGGAGGCCCTATGTCTAAAAAGGCTCAACTCAGGGATTGGAGCCCTAATGTTGGCAACAACGGCGACTAGAGAATGGAGGCCCTATGTCTAAAAGGCTCAACTTAGGGATTGGAACCCTAATGTTGGCAAAAAGGCAACTAGGGAATGGAGGCCCTATGTGTAAAAAGGCTAAACTCAAGGGTTGGAGCACTAATGTTGGCAAAAGGGCGACTAGGGAATAAAGACCCTATGTCTAAAAAGCTCAACTCAGGGATTGAAGCCCTAATGTTGGCAAAAAGGCGACTAGGTAATGAAGGCCCTATGTCTAAATAGGCTCAACTCAGGGGTTGGAGCATTAATGTTGGCAAAAAAGGCGACTAGGGAATGGAGACCCTATGTCTAAAAGGCTCAACTCAGGGATTGGAGCCCAAATGTTGGAAAAATTGTGACTAGGGAATGAAGGCCCTATGTCTAAAAGGCTCAACTCAGGGATTGGAGCCCAATTGTTGGCAAAAAAGGCGACTAGGGAATGGAGGCCCTATATCTAAAAGGCTCAACTCAGGGATCAGAGCCCTAATGTTGGCAAAAAGGCGACTAGGGAATGGAGGCCCTATGTCTAAAAAGCTCACCTCAAGGATTAGAGCCCTAATGTTGGCAAAAAGGCGACTAGGGAATGTAGGTCCTATGTATAAAAGGCACAACTCAAGGATTGGAGCCCTAATGTTGGCAAAAGGCAACTAGGGAATGGAGGCCCTATGTCTAAAAAGGATCAACTCAGGGATTGGAGCCCTAATGTTGTCAAAATAGGCGACTAGGGAATGGAGGCCCTATGTCTAAAAAGGCTCAACTCAGGGATTGGAGCCCTAATGTTTGCAACAAAGGCGACTAGAGAATGGAGGCCCTATGTCTAAAAGGCTCAACTTAGGGATTGGAACCCTAATGTTGGAAAAAAGGCGACTAGGGAATGGAGGCCCTATGTGTAAAAAGGTTCAACTCCGGGGTTGGAGCACTAATGTTGGCAAAAAGGGTGACTAGGGAATAAAGGACCTATGTCTAAAAGGCTCAACTTAGGGATTGGAGCCCTATTGTTGGCAAAAAAGGCGACCCAGGAATGGAGGCCATATGTCTAAAAGGCTCAACTCAGGGATTGAAGGCCTAATGTTGGCAAAAAAACGACTAGGTAATGAAGGCCCTATGTCTAAATAGGCTCAACTCAGGGGTTGGAGCACTAATGTTGGCAAAAAAGGCGACTAGGGAATGGAGACCCTATGTCTAAAAGGCTCAACTCAGGGATTGGAGCCCAAATGTTGGCAAAATGGTGACTAGGGAATGAAGGCCCTATGTCTAAAAGGCTCAACTCAGGGATTGGAGCCCTAATGTTGGCAAAACAGCGACTAGGGAATGGAGGCCCTATGTCTAAAAGGGCTCAACTCAGGGGTTGGAGCCCTAATATTGGCAAAAAAGCGACTAGGGAAAGGAGGCCCTATGTCTAAAAGGCTCTACTCAAGGATTGGAGACCTAATGATGGCAAAAAGGCGACTAGGGAATGGAGGCCCTATGTCTAAAAAGGCTCAACTCAGGGGTTGGAGCCCTAATATTGGCAAAAAAGGCGACTAAGGAATGGAGGCCCTATGTCTAAAAGGCTCTACTCAGGGATTGGAGCCCTAATGATGGCAAAAAGGCGACTAGGGAATGGAGGCCCTATGTCTAAAAAGGCTCAACTCAGGGATTGGAACCCTAATGTTGGAAAAATAGGCGACTAAGGAATGGAGAACCTATGTCTAAAAGACTTAACTCAGGGATTGGAGCTCTAATGTTGGCAAAAAGGCGACTAGAGAATAGAGGCCCTATGTCTAAAAAGGCTCAACTCAGGGGTTGGAGCCCTAATGTTGGCAAAAAGGCGACCAGAAAATGGAGGCCCTATGTCTAAAAGACTCTACTCAGGGATTAGAACTCTAATGATGACAAAAAGGCGACTAGGGAATGGATGCCCTATGTCTAAAAAGCTCAACTCAGGGTTTGGAGCCCTAATGTTGGCAAAAAGGCGATTAGGAAATAGAGGCCCTATGTCTAAAAGGCTGAACTCAGGGATTGGACCCTAATGTTTGCAAAAGAGGCGACTAGAGAATGGAGGCCCTATGTCTAAAAGGTTCAACTCAGGGATTGGAACCCTAATGTTGGCAAAAAGGCGACTAGGGAATGGAGGCCCTATGTCTAAAAAGGCTCAACTCAGGGATTGGAACCCTAATGTTGGAAAAATAGGCGACCCAGGAATGGAGGCCCTATGTCTAAAAGACTTAACTCAGGGATTGGAGCTCTAATGTTGGCAAAAAGGCGACTAGAGAATAGAGGCCCTATGTCTAAAAAGACTTAACTCAGGGATTGAAGCCCTAATGTTGGCAAAAAGGCAACTAGGGAATGAAGGCCCTATGTCTAAAAGGCTCAACTCAGGGATTGGAGCCCTATTGTTGGCAAAAAAGGCGACTAGGGAATGGAGGCCCTATGTCTAAAAGGCTCAACTCAGGGATCGGAGACCTAGTGTTGTCAAAAAAGAGACTAGGGAATGGAGGCCCTATGTCTAAAAAGCTCAACTCAGGGTTTGGAGCCCTAATGTTGGCAAAAAGGCGATTAGGGAATGGAGGCCCTATGTCTAAAAGGCTCAACTCAGGGATTGGAACCCTAATGTTGGCAAAATAGGCGACTAAGGAATGGAGGCCCTATGTCTAAAAGGCTTAACTCAGGGATTGGAGTCCTAATGTTGGCAAAAAGGCGACTAGAGAATAGAGGCCCTATGTCTAAAAAGGCTCAACTCAGGGGTTGGAGCCCTAATGTTGGCAAAAAAGGCGACCAAGGAATGGAGGCCATATGTCTAAAAGGCTCAACTCAGGGATTGAAGGCCTAATGTTGGCAAAAAAGCGACTAGGTAATAAAGGCCCTATGTCTAAATAGGCTCAACTCAGGGGTTGGAGCACTAATGTTGGCAAAAAAGGCGACTAGGGAATGGAGACCCTATGTCTAAAAGGCTCAACTCAGGGATTGGAGCCCAAATGTTGGCAAAATGGTGACTAGGGAATGAAGGCCCTATGTCTAAAAGGCTCAACTCAGGGATTGGAGCCCTAATGTTGGCAAAACGGCGACTAGGGAATGGAGGCCCTATGTCTAAAAAGGCCTCAACTCAGGGGTTGGAGCCCTAATATTGGCAAAAAAGCGACTAGGGAAAGGAGGCCCTATGTCTAAAAGGCTCTACTCAAGGATTGGAGACCTAATGATGGCAAAAAGGCGACTAGGGAATGGAGGCCCTATGTCTAAAAAGGCTCAACTCAGGGGTTGGAGCCCTAATATTGGCAAAAAAGGCAACTAAGGAAAGGTGGCCCTATGTCTAAAAGGCTCTACTCAGGGATTGGAGCCCTAATGATGGCAAAAAGGGGACTAGGGAATGGAGGCCCTATGTCTAAAAAGGCTCAACTCAGTGATTGGAACCCTAATGTTGGAAAAATAGGCGACTAAGGAATTGAGAACCTATGTCTAAAAGACTTAACTCAGGGATTGGAGCTCTAATGTTGGCAAAAAGGCGACTAGAGAATGGAGGCCCTATGTCTAAAGGCTTAACTCAGGGATTGGAGCCCCAATGTTGGCAAAAAAGGCGACCAGGGAATGGAGGCCCTATGTCTAAAAGGCTCTACTCAGGGATTAGAACCCTAATGATGGCAAAAAGGCGACTAGGGAATGGAGGCCCTATGTCTAAAAAGGCTCAACTCAGGGATTGGAGCCCTAATGTTGGCAAAAGAGGCGACTAGGGAATGGAGGCCCTATGTCTAAAAAGGCTCAACTCAGGGATTGGAGCCCTAATGTTGGCAACAAAGGCGACTAGAGAATGGAGGCCCTATGTCTAAAAGGCTCAACTCAGGGATTGGAACCCTAATGTTGGCAAAAAGGCGACTAGGGAATGGAGGCCCTATGTCTAAAAAGGCTCAACTCAGGGGTTGGAGCACTAATGTTGGCAAAAAGGGCGACTAGGGAATAAAGGCCCTATGTCTAAAAGGCTCAACTTAGGAATTGGAGCCCTAATGTTGGCAAAAAGGTGACTAGGGAATGAACGTCCTATGTCTAAAAGGCTCAATCTCAGGGATTGAAGCCCTAATGTTGGCAAAAGGGGCGACTAGGGAATGGAGGCCCTATGTCTAAAAAGACTTAACTCAGGGATTGAAGCCCTAATGTTGGCAAAAAGGCAACTAGGGAATGAAGGCCCTATGTCTAAAAGGCTCAACTCAGGGATTGGAGCCCTATTGTTGGCAAAAAAGGCGACTAGGGAATGGAGGCCCTATGTCTAAAAGGCTCAACTCAGGGATCGGAGACCTAGTGTTGGCAAAAAAGAGACTAGGGAATGGAGTCCCTATGTCTAAAAAGCTCAACTCAGGGTTTGGAGCCCTAATGTTGGCAAAAAGGCGATTAGGGAATGGAGGCCCTATGTCTAAAAGGCTCAACTCAGGGATTTGAGCCCTAATGTTGGTGAAAGACGACTACAAAATGGATGCTCTATGTCTAAAAAGGCTCAACTCAGGGATTGGAGCCCTAATGTTGGCAAAAGAGGCGACTAGGGAATGGAGGCCCTATGTCTAAAAAGGCTCAACTCAGGGATTGGAGCCCTAATGTTGGGAAAAAAGGCGACCCAGGAATGGAGGCCATATGTCTAAAAGGCTCAACTCAGGGATTGAAGGCCTAATGTTTGCAAAAAAGCGACTAGGTAATAAAGGCCCTATGTCTAAATAGGCTCAACTCAGGGGTTGGAGCACTAATGTTGGCAAAAAAGGCGACTAGGGAATGGAGACCCTATGTCTAAAAGGCTCAACTCAGAGATTGGAGCCCAAATGTTGGCAAAATGGTGACTGGGGAATGAAGGCCCTATGTCTAAAAGGCTCAACTCAGGGATTGGAGCCGTAATGTTGGCAAAACGGCGGCTAGGGAATGGAGGCCCTATGTCTAAAAGGGCTCAACTCAGGGGTTGGAGCCCTAATATTGGCAAAAAAGCAACTAGGGAAAGGAGGCCCTATGTCTAAAAGGCTCTACTCAAGGATTGGAGACCTAATGATGGCAAAAAGGCGACTAGGGAATGGAGGCCCTATGTCTAAAAAGGCTCAACTCAGGGGTTGGAGCCCTAATATTGGCAAAAAAGGCGACTAAGGAAAGGTGGCCCTATGTCTAAAAGGCTCTACTCAGGGATTGGAGCCCTAATGATGGCAAAAAGGGGACTAGGGAATGGAGGCCCTATGTCTAAAAAGGCTCAACTCAGGGATTGGAACCCTAATGTTGGAAAAATAGGCGACTAAGGAATGGAGAACCTATGTCTAAAAGACTTAACTCAGGGATTGGAGCTCTAATGTTGGCAAAAAGGCGACTAGAGAATAGAGGCCCTATGTCTAAAAAGGCTCAACTGAGGGGTTGGAGCCCTAATGTTGGCAAAAAAGGCGACCAGGGAATGGAGGCCCTATATCTAGAAGGCTCTACTCAGGGATTAGAACCCTAATGATGGCAAAAAGGCGACTAGGGAATGGAGGACCTATGTCTAAAAAGGCTCAACTCAGGGATTGGAGCCCTAATGTTGGCAAAAGAGGCGACTAGGGAATGGAGGCCCTATGTCTAAAAAGGCTCAACTCAGGGATTGGAGCCCTAATGTTGGCAACAAAGGCGACTAGAGAATGGAGGCCCTATGTCTAAAAGGCTCAACTCAGGGATTGGAACCCTAATGTTGGCAAAAAGGCGACTAGGGAATGGAGGCCCTATGTCTAAAAAGGCTCAACTCAGGGGTTGGAGCACTAATGTTGGCAAAAATGGCGACTAGGGAATAAAGGCCCTATGTCTAAAAGGTTCAACTTAGGAATTGGAGCCCTAATATTGGCAAAAAGGTGACTAGGGAATGAACGTCCTATGTCTAAAAGGCTAAATCTCAGGGATTGAAGCCCTAATGTTGGCAAAAGGGGCGACTAGGGAATGGAGGCCCTATGTCGAAAAGGCTCAACTCAGGGATTGGAGCCCTAATGTTGGCAAAAAGGCAACTAGGGAATGAAGGCCCTATGTCTAAAAGGCTCAACTCAGGGATTGGAGCCCTATTGTTGGCAAAAAAGGCGACTAGGGAATGGAGGCCCTATGTCTAAAAGGCTCAACTCAGGGATCGGAGACCTAATGTTGGCAAAAAGGCGACTAGGGTATGGAGGCCCTATGTCTAAAAAGCTCAACTCAGGGTTTGGAGCCCTAATGTTGGCAAAAAGGCGATTAGGGAATGGAGGCCCTATGTCTAAAAGGCTCAACTCAGGGATTTGAGCCCTAATGTTGGTGAAAGACGACTACAAAATGGATGCTCTATGTCTAAAAAGGCTCAACTCAGGGATTGGAGCCCTAATGTTGGCAAAAGAGGCGACTAGGGAATGGAGGCCCTATGTCTAAAAAGGCTCAACTCAGGGATTGGAGCCCTAATGTTGGCAAAAGAGGCGAATAGGGAATGGAGGCCCTATATCTAAAAAGGCTCAACTCAGGGATTGGAGCCCTAAGTTGGCAACAAAGGAGACTAGAGAATGGAGGCCCTACGTCTAAATAGGCTCAACTCAGGGGTTGGAGCACTAATGTTGGCAAAAAAGGCGACTAGGGAATGGAGACCCTATGTCTAAAAGGCTCAACTCAAGGATTGGAGCCCAAATGTTGGCAAAATGGTGACTAGGGAATGAAGACCCTATGTCTAAAAGGCTCAACTCAGGGATTGGAGCCCTAATGTTGGCAAAACGGCGACTAGGGAATGGAGGCCCTATGTCTAAAAGGGCTCAACTCAGGGGTTGAAGCCCTAATATTGGCAAAAAAGCGACTAGGGAATGGAGGCCCTATGTCTAAAAGGCTCTACTCAAGGATTGGAGACCTAATGATGGCAAAAAGGCGACTAGGGAATGGAGGCCCTATGTCTAAAAAGCCTCAACTCAGGGGTTGGAGCCCTAATATTGGCAAAAAAGGCGACTAAGGAAAGGAGGCCCTATGTCTAAAAGGCTCTACTCAGGGATTGGACCCCTAATGATGGCAAAAAGGGGACTAGGGAATGGAGGCCCTATGTCTAAAAAGGCTCAACTCAGGGATTGGAACCCTAATGTTGGAAAAATAGGCGACTAAGGAATGGAGAACCTTTGTCTAAAAGACTTAACTCAGGGATTGGAGCTCTAATGTTGGCAAAAAGGCGACTAGGAATGGAGGCCCTATGTCTAAAGGCTTAACTCAGGGATTGGAGCCCCAATGTTGGCAAAAAAGGCGACCAGGGAATGGAGGCCCTATGTCTAAAAGGCTCTACTCAGGGATTAGAACCCTAATGATGGCAAAAAGGCGACTAGGGAATGGAGGCCCTATGTCTAAAAAGGCTCAACTCAGGGGTTGGAGCCCCAATGTTGGCAAAAAAGGCGACCAGGGAATGGAGGCCCTATGTCTAAAAGGCTCTACTCAGGGATTAGAACCCTAATGATGGCAAAAAGGCGACTAGGGAATGGAGGCCCTATGTCTAAAAAGGCTCAACTCAGGGATTGGAGCCCTAATGTTGGCAAAAGAGGCGACTAGGGAATGGAGGCCCTATGTCTAAAAAGGCTCAACTCAGGGATTGGAGCCGTAATGTTGACAACAAAGGCGACTAGAGAATGGAGGCCCTATGTCTAAAAGGCTCAACTCAGGGATTGGAACCCTAATGTTGGCAAAAAGGCGACTAGGGAATGGAGGCCCTATGTCTAAAAAGGCTCAACTCAGGGGTTGGAGCACTAATGTTGGCAAAAAGGGCGACTAGGGAATAAAGGCCCTATGTCTAAAAGGCTCAACTTAGGAATTGGAGCCCTAATGTTGGCAAAAAGGTGACTAGGGAATGAACGTCCTATGTCTAAAAGGCTCAATCTCAGGGATTGAAGCCCTAATGTTGGCAAAAGGGGCGACTAGGGAATGGAGGCCCTATGTCGAAAAGGCTCAACTCAGGGATTGGAGCCCTAATGTTGGCAAAAAGGCAACTAGGGAATGAAGGCCCTATGTCTAAAAGGCTCAACTCAGGGATTGGAGCCCTATTGTTGGCAAAAAAGGCGACTAGGGAATGGAGGCCCTATGTCTAAAAGGCTCAACTCAGGGATCGGAGACCTAGTGTTGTCAAAAAAGACTAGGGAATGGAGGCCCTATGTCTAAAAAGCTCAACTCAGGGTTTGGAGCCCTAATGTTGGCAAAAAGGCGATTAGGGAATGGAGGCCCTATGTCTAAAAGGCTCAACTCAGGGATTTGAGCCCTAATGTTGGTGAAAGACGACTACGGAATGGATGCTCTATGTCTAAAAAGGCTCAACTCAGGGATTGGAGCCCTAATGTTGGCAAAAGAAGAGACTAGGGAATGGAGGCCCTATGTCTAAAAAGGCTCAACTCAGGGATTGGAGCCCTAATGTTGGCAAAAAAGGCGACCCAGGAATGGAGGCCATATGTCTAAAAGGCTCAACTCAGGGATTGAAGGCCTAATGTTGGCAAAAAAGCGACTAGGTAATAAAGGCCCTATGTCTAAATAGGTTCAACTCAGGGGTTGGAGCACTAATGTTGGCAAAAAAGGCGACTAGGGAATGGAGACCCTATGTCTAAAAGGCTCAACTCAGGGATTGGAGCCCAAATGTTGGCAAAATGGTGACTAGGGAATGAAGGCCCTATGTCTAAAAGGCTCAACTCAGGGATTGGAGCCCTAATGTTGGCAAAATGGCGACTAGGGAATGGAGGCCCTATGTCTAAAAAGGCTCAACTCAGGGGTTGGAGCCCTAATATTGGCAAAAAAGCGACTAGGGAAAGGAGGCCCTATGTCTAAAAGGCTCTACTCAAGGATTGGAGACCTAATGATGGCAAAAAGGCGACTAGGGAATGGAGGCCCTATGTCTAAAAAGGATCAACTCAGGGATTGGAACCCTAATGTTGGCAAAATAGGCGACTAAGGAATGGAGGCCCTATGTCTAAAAGGCTTAACTCAGGGATTGGAGCCATAATGTTGGCAAAAAGGCGACTAGAGAATGGAGGCCCTATGTCTAAAAAGGCTCAACTCAGGGGTTGGAGACCTAATATTTGCAAAAAAGGCAACCAGAGAATGGAGGCCCTATGTCTAAAAGGCTCTACTCAGGGATTAGAACCCTAATGATGGCAAAAAGGCGACTAGGGAATAGAGGCCCTATGTCTAAAAAGGCTCAACTCAGGGATTGTCGCCTTGTTGGCAAAAGAGGCGACTAGGGAATGGAGGCCCTATGTATAAAAGGCTCAAGTCAGGGATTGGAGCCCTAATGTTGGCAAAAAGGCGACTAGGGAATGAAGGCCCTATGTCTAAAACGGCTCAACTCAGGAATTGGAGCACTAATGTTGGCAAAAAGGGCGACTAGGGAATAAAAGCCCTATGTCTGAAAGGCTCAACTCAGGGATTGGAGCCCTAATGTTGGAAAAAAGGCGACTAGGTAATGGAGGCCCTATGTCTAAAAAGGCTCAACTCAGGGTTTGGAGCCCTAATGTTGGCAAAAAAGGCGACTAAGGAATGGAGGCCCTATGTCTAAAAGGCTCAACTCAGGGATTCGAACCCTAATGATGGCAAAAAGGCGACTAGGAATGGAGGCCCTATGTCTAAAAAGTCTCAACTCAGGGATTGGAGCCCTAATGTTGGAAAAAAAGACGACTAGGGAATGGAGGCGCTATGTCTAAAAGGCTCAACTCAGGGATTGTAGCCCTAAGTTGGCAAAAAAAGCGACTAGGGAATGGAGGCGCTATTTCTAAAAGGCTCAACTCAGGGATTGAAGCCCTAATGTTGGCAAAAAGGCGACTAGGGAATGGAGGCCCTATTTCTAAAAAGGCTCAACTTAGGGGTTGGAGCACTAATGTTGGCAAAAAAGGCGACTAGGGAATGGAGGCCCTATGTCTAGAAGGCTCAACTCAGGGATTGGAGCCCTAATGTTGGATAAAAGGCGATTAGGGAATGAAGGCCCTATGTCTAAAAGGCTTAACACAGGGATTGGAGCCCTATTCTTGGCAAAAAGGGCGACTAGGGAATGGAGGCCCTATGTCTAAAAGGCTCAACTCAGTGATCAGAGCCCTAATGTTGACAAAATGGCGACTAGGGAATGCAGACCCTATGTCTAGAAAGCTCATCTCAAGGATTGGAGCCCTAATGTTGGCAAAAAGGCGACTAGAGAATGGAGGCCCTATGTCTAAAAGGCTCAACTCAGGGATTGAAGCCCTAATGTTGGCGAAAGGCGACTAGGGAATGGAGGCCCTATGTCTAAAAAGGCTCAACTTAGGGATTGGAGCCCTAATGTTGGCAAAAGAGGCGACTAGGGAATGGAGGCCTTATGTCTAAAAAGTCTCAACTCAGGGATTGAAGCCCTAATGTTGTCAAAAAGGCGACCAGGGAATGGAGGCCCTATGTCTAAAAGCCTCGAATCAGGGATTGGAGCCCTAATGTTGGCAAAAAGGCGACTAGGAAATGGAGGCCCTATGTCTAAAAAGGCTCAACTCAGGGGTTGGAACACTAATGTTGGCAAAAAGGTGACTAGGGAATGAACGTTCTATGTCTAAAAGGCTCAATTCAGGGATTGGAGCACTAATGTTGGCAAAAAGAGCGACTAGGGAAAGGAGGCCCTATGTCTAAAAGGCTCTACTCAAGGATTGGAGACCTAATGATGGCAAAAAGGCGACTAGGGAATGGAGGCCCTATGTCTAAAAAGGATCAACTCAGGGATTGGAACACTAATGTTGGCAAAATAGGCGACTAAGGAATGGAGGCCCTATGTCTAAAAGGCTTAACTCAGGGATTGGAGCCCTAATGTTGGCAAAAAGGCGACTAGAGAATGGAGGCCCTATGTCTAAAAAGGCTCAACTCAGGGGTTGGAGACCTAATATTGGCAAAAAAGGCAACCAGAGAATGGAGGCCCTATGTCTAAAAGGCTCTACTCAGGGATTAGAACCCTAATGATGGCAAAAAGGCGACTAGGGAATAGAGGCCCTATGTCTAAAAAGGCTCAACTCAGGGATTGTCGCCTTGTTGGCAAAAGAGGCGACTAGGGAATGGAGGCCCTATGTATAAAAGGCTCAAGTCAGGGATTGGAGCCCTAATGTTGGCAAAAAGGCGACTAGGGAATGAAGGCCCTATGTCTAAAACGGCTCAACTCAGGAATTGGAGCACTAATGTTGGCAAAAAGGGCGACTAGGGAATAAAGGCCCTATGTCTGAAAGGCTCAACTCAGGGATTGGAGCCCTAATGTTGGAAAAAAGGCGACTAGGTAATGGAGGCCCTATGTCTAAAAAGCTCAACTCAGGGTTTGGAGCCCTAATGTTGGCAAAAAGGCGATTAGGGAATGGAGGCCCTATGTCTAAAAGGCTCAACTCAGGGATTTGAGCCCTAATGTTGGTGAAAGACGACTACGGAATGGATGCTCTATGTCTAAAAAGGCTCAACTCAGGGATTGGAGCCCTAATGTTGGCAAAAGAAGAGACTAGGGAATGGAGGCCCTATGTCTAAAAAGGCTCAACTCAGGGATTGGAGCCCTAATGTTGGCAAAAAAGGCGACCCAGGAATGGAGGCCATATGTCTAAAAGGCTCAACTCAGGGATTGAAGGCCTAATGTTGGCAAAAAAGCGACTAGGTAATAAAGGCCCTATGTCTAAATAGGTTCAACTCAGGGGTTGGAGCACTAATGTTGGCAAAAAAGGCGACTAGGGAATGGAGACCCTATGTCTAAAAGGCTCAACTCAGGGATTGGAGCCCAAATGTTGGCAAAATGGTGACTAGGGAATGAAGGCCCTATGTCTAAAAGGCTCAACTCAGGGATTGGAGCCCTAATGTTGGCAAAATGGCGACTAGGGAATGGAGGCCCTATGTCTAAAAAGGCTCAACTCAGGGGTTGGAGCCCTAATATTGGCAAAAAAGCGACTAGGGAAAGGAGGCCCTATGTCTAAAAGGCTCTACTCAAGGATTGGAGACCTAATGATGGCAAAAAGGCGACTAGGGAATGGAGGCCCTATGTCTAAAAAGGATCAACTCAGGGATTGGAACCCTAATGTTGGCAAAATAGGCGACTAAGGAATGGAGGCCCTATGTCTAAAAGGCTTAACTCAGGGATTGGAGCCATAATGTTGGCAAAAAGGCGACTAGAGAATGGAGGCCCTATGTCTAAAAAGGCTCAACTCAGGGGTTGGAGACCTAATATTGGCAAAAAAGGCAACCAGAGAATGGAGGCCCTATGTCTAAAAGGCTCTACTCAGGGATTAGAACCCTAATGATGGCAAAAAGGCGACTAGGGAATAGAGGCCCTATGTCTAAAAAGGCTCAACTCAGGGATTGTCGCCTTGTTGGCAAAAGAGGCGACTAGGGAATGGAGGCCCTATGTATAAAAGGCTCAAGTCAGGGATTGGAGCCCTAATGTTGGCAAAAAGGCGACTAGGGAATGAAGGCCCTATGTCTAAAACGGCTCAACTCAGGAATTGGAGCACTAATGTTGGCAAAAAGGGCGACTAGGGAATAAAAGCCCTATGTCTGAAAGGCTCAACTCAGGGATTGGAGCCCTAATGTTGGAAAAAAGGCGACTAGGTAATGGAGGCCCTATGTCTAAAAAGGCTCAACTCAGGGTTTAGAGCCCTAATGTTGGCAAAAAAGGCGACTAAGGAATGGAGGCCCTATGTCTAAAAGGCCCAACTCAGGGATTCGAACCCTAATGATGGCAAAAAGGCGACTAGGAATGGAGGCCCTATGTCTAAAAAGTCTCAACTCAGGGATTGGAGCCCTAATGTTGGAAAAAAAGGCGACTAGGGAATGGAGGCGCTATGTCTAAAAGGCTCAACTCAGGGATTGTAGCCCTAAGTTGGCAAAAAAAGCGACTAGGGAATGGAGGCGCTATTTCTAAAAGGCTCAACTCAGGGATTGAAGCCCTAATGTTGGCAAAAAGGCGACTAGGGAATGGAGGCCCTATTTCTAAAAAGGCTCAACTTAGGGGTTGGAGCACTAATGTTGGCAAAAAAGGCGACTAGGGAATGAAGGCCCTATGTCTAGAAGGCTCAACTAAGGGATTGGAGCCCTAATGTTGGATAAAAGGCGATGAGGGAATGAAGGCCCTATGTCTAAAAGGCTCAACACAGGGATTGGAGCCCTATTCTTGGCAAAAAGGGCGACTAGGGAATGGAGGCCCTATGTCTAAAAGGCTCAACTCAGTGATCAGAGCCCTAATGTTGACAAAATGGCGACTAGGGAATGCAGACCCTATGTCTAGAAAGCTCATCTCAAGGATTGGAGCCCTAATGTTGGCAAAAAGGCGACTAGAGAATGGAGGCCCTATGTCTAAAAGGCTCAACTCAGGGATTGAAGCCCTAATGTTGGCGAAAGGCGACTAGGGAATGGAGGCCCTATGTCTAAAAAGGCTCAACTTAGGGATTGGAGCCCTAATGTTGGCAAAAGAGGCGACTAGGGAATGGAGGCCTTATGTCTAAAAAGTCTCAACTCAGGGATTGAAGCCCTAATGTTGTCAAAAAGGCGACCAGGGAATGGAGGCCCTATGTCTAAAAGCCTCAAATGAGGGATTGGAGCCCTAATGTTGGCAAAAAGGCGACTAGGAAATGGAGGCTCTATGTCTAAAAAGGCTCAACTCAGGGGTTGGAACACTAATGTTGGCAAAAAGGTGACTAGGGAATGAACGTTCTATGTCTAAAAGGCTCAATTCAGGGATTGGAGCACTAATGTTGGCAAAAAGAGCGACTAGGGAAAGGAGGCCCTATGTCTAAAAGGCTCTACTCAAGGATTGGAGACCTAATGATGGCAAAAAGGCGACTAGGGAATGGAGGCCCTATGTCTAAAAAGGATCAACTCAGGGATTGGAACACTAATGTTGGCAAAATAGGCGACTAAGGAATGGAGGCCCTATGTCTAAAAGGCTTAACTCAGGGATTGGAGCCCTAATGTTGACAAAAAGGCGACTAGAGAATGGAGGCCCTATGTCTAAAAAGGCTCAACTCAGGGGTTGGAGACCTAATATTGGCAAAAAAGGCAACCAGAGAATGGAGGCCCTATGTCTAAAAGGCTCTACTCAGGGATTAGAACCCTAATGATGGCAAAAAGGCGACTAGGGAATAGAGGCCCTATGTCTAAAAAGGCTCAACTCAGGGATTGTCGCCTTGTTGGCAAAAGAGGCGACTAGGGAATGGAGGCCCTATGTATAAAAGGCTCAAGTCAGGGATTGGAGCCCTAATGTTGGCAAAAAGGCGACTAGGGAATGAAGGCCCTATGTCTAAAACGGCTCAACTCAGGAATTGGAGCACTAATGTTGGCAAAAAGGGCGACTAGGGAATAAAGGCCCTATGTCTGAAAGGCTCAACTCAGGGATTGGAGCCCTAATGTTGGAAAAAAGGCGACTAGGTAATGGAGGCCCTATGTCTAAAAAGGCTCAACTCAGGGTTTGGAGCCCTAATGTTGGCAAAAAAGGCGACTAAGGAATGGAGGCCCTATGTCTAAAAGGCCCAACTCAGGGATTGGAACCCTAATGATGGCAAAAAGGCGACTAGGAATGGAGGCCCTATGTCTAAAAAGTCTCAACTCAGGGATTGGAGCCCTAATGTTGGAAAAAAAGGCGACTAGGGAATGGAGGCGCTATGTCTAAAAGGCTCAACTCAGGGATTGTAGCCCTAAGTTGGCAAAAAAAGCGACTAGGGAATGGAGGCGCTATGTCTAAAAGGCTCAACTCAGGGATTGAAGCCCTAATGTTGGCAAAAAGGCGACTAGGGAATGGAGGCCCTATTTCTAAAAAGGCACAACTTAGGGGTTGGAGCACTAATGTTGGCAAAAAAGGCGACTAGGGAATGGAGGCCCTATGTCTAGAAGGCTCAACTCAGAGATTGGAGCCCTAATGTTGGATAAAAGGCGATTAGGGAATGAAGGCCCTATGTCTAAAAGGCTCAACACAGGGATTGAAGCCCTATTCTTGGCAAAAAGGGCGACTAGGAAATGGAGGCCCTATGTCTAAAAGGCTCAACTCAGTGATCAGAGCCCTAATGTTGACAAAATGGCGACTAGGCAATGCAGACCCTATGTCTAGAAAGCTCATCTCAAGGATTGGAGCCCTAATGTTGGCAAAAAGGCGACTAGAGAATGGAGGCCCTATGTCTAAAAGGCTCAACTCAGGGATTGAAGCCCTAATGTTGGCGAAAGGCGACTAGGGAATGGAGGCCCTATGTCTAAAAAGGCTCAACTTAGGGATTGGAGCCCTAATGTTGGCAAAAGAGGCGACTAGGGAATGGAGGCCTTATGTCTAAAAAGTCTCAACTCAGGGATTGAAGCCCTAATGTTGTCAAAAAGGCGACCAGGGAATGGAGGCCCTATGTCTAAAAGCCTCGAATCAGGGATTGGAGCCCTAATGTTGGCAAAAAGGCGACTAGGAAATGGAGGCCCTATGTCTAAAAAGGCTCAACTCAGGGGTTGGAACACTAATGTTGGCAAAAAGGTGACTAGGGAATGAACGTTCTATGTCTAAAAGGCTCAACTCAGGGATTGGAGCACTAATGTTGGCAAAAAGGGCGACTAGGGAATGGAGGCCCTATGTCTAAAAGGCTCAACTCAGGGATTGGAGCCCTAATGTTGGCAAAAAGGTGACTTGGGAATGAAGGCCCTATGTCTAAAAGGCTCAACTCAGGGATTTGAGCCCTATTGTTGGCAAAAAAGGCGACTAGGAAATGTAGGCCCTATATCTAAAAGGCTCAACTCAGGGATTGAAGCCCTAATGTTGGCAAATGAGGCGACTAGGGAATGGAGGCCCTATGTCTAAAAAGGTTCAACTCAGGGATTGGAGCCCTAATGTTGGCAAAAAAGGTGACCCAGGAATGGAGGCCATATGTCTAAAAGGCTCAACTCAGGGATTGAAGGCCTAATGTTGGCAAAAAAAGCGACTAGGTAATAAAGGCCCTATGTCTAAATAGGCTCAACTCAGGGGTTGGAGCACTAATGTTGGCAAAAAAGGCGACTAGGGAATGGAGACCCTATGTCTAAAAGGCTCAACTCAGGGATTGGAGCCCAAATATTGGCAAAATGGAGACTAGGGAATGAAGGCCCTATGTCTAAAAGGCTCAACTGAGGGATTGAAGCCCTAATGTTGGCAAAACGGCGACTGGGGAATGGAGGCCCTATGTCTAAAAGGGCTCAACTCAGGGGTTGGAGCCCTAATATTGGCAAAAAAGCGACTAGGGAAAGGAGGCCCTATGTCTAAAATGCTCTACTCAAGGATTGGAGACCTAATGATGGCAAAAAGGCGACTAGATAATGGAGGCCCTATGTCTAAAAAGGATCAACTCAGGGATTGGAACCCTAATGTTGGAAAAATAGGCGACTAAGGAATGGAGGCCCTATGTCTAAAAGGGTTAACTCAGGGATTGGAGCCCTAATGTTGGCAAAAAGGCGACTAGAGAATGGAGGCCCTATGTCTAAAAAGGCTCAACTCAGGGGTTGGAGACCTAATATTGGCAAAAAAGGAAACCAGAGAATGGAGGCCCTATGTCTAAAAGGCTCTACTCAGGAATTAGAACCCTAATGATGGCAAAAAGGTGACTAGGGAATAGAGGCCCTATGTCTAAAAAGGCTCAACTCAGGCATTGTCGCCTTGTTGGCAAAAGAGGCGACTAGGGAATGGAGGCCCTATGTATAAAAGGCTCAAGTCAGGGATTGGAGCCCTAATGTTGGCAAAAAGGTGACTAGGGAATGAAGGCCCTATATCTAAAACGGCTCAACTCAGGGATTGGAGCACTAATGTTGGCAAAAAGGGCGACTAGGGAATAAAGGCCCTATGTCTGAAAGGCTCAACTCAGGGATTGGAGCCCTAATGTTGGAAAAAAGGCGACTAGGTAATGGAGGCCCTATGTCTAAAAAGGCTCAACTCAGGGTTTGGAGCCCTAATGTTGGCAAAAAAGGCGACTAAGGAATGGAGGCCCTTATGTCTAAAAGGCCCAACTCAGGGATTGGAACCCTAATGATGGCAAAAAGGCGACTAGGAATGGAGGCCCTATGTCTAAAAAGTCTCAACTCAGGGATTGGAGCCCTAATGTTGGAAAAAAAGGCGACTAGGGAATGGAGGCGCTATGTCTAAAAGGCTCAACTCAGGGATTGGAGCCCTAATGTTGGAAAAAAAGGCGACTAGGGAATGGAGGCGCTATGTCTAAAAGGCTCAACTCAGGGATTGGAGCCCTAATGTTGGCAAAAAAGGCGACTAGGAAATGGAGGCGCTATGTCTAAAAGGCTCAACTCAGGGATTGGAGCCCTAATGTTGGCAAAAAGGCGACTAGGGAATGGAGGCCCTATTTCTAAAAAGGCTCAACTTAGGGGTTGGAGCACTAATGTTGGCAAAAAAGGCGACTAGGGAATGGAGGCCCTATGTCTAAAAGGCTCAACTCAGGGATTGGAGCCCTAATGTTGGATAAAAGGCGACTAGGGAATGAAGGCCCTATGTCTAAAAGGGTCAACACAGGGATTGGAGCCCTATTCTTGGCAAAAAGAGCGACTAGGGAATGGAGGCCCTATGTCTAAAAGGCTCAACTCAGTGATCAGAGCCCTAATGTTGGCAAAAGGCGACTAGGGAATGCAGACCCTATGTCTAGAAAGCTCATCTCAAGGATTGGAGCCCTAATGTTGGCAAAAAGGCGACTAGAGAATGGAGGCCCTATGTCTAAAAGGCTCAACTCAGGGATTGAAGCCCTAATGTTGGCGAAAGGCGACTAGGGAATGGAGGCCCTATGTCTAAAAAGGCTCAACTTAGGGATTGGAGCCCTAATGTTGGCAAAAGAGGCGACTAGGGAATGGAGGCCTTATGTCTAAAAAGTCTCAACTCAGGGATTGAAGCCCTAATATTGTCAAAATGGCGACCAGGGAATGGAGGCCCTATGTCTAAAAGGCTCAACTCAGGGATTGGAGCCCTAATGTTGGCAAAAAGGCGACTAGGAAATGGAGGCCCTATGTCTAAAAAGACTCAACTCAGGGGTTGGAATACTAATGTTGGCAAAAAGGTGACTAGGGAATGAACGTTCTATGTCTAAAAGGCTCAACTCAGGGATTGGAGCACTAATGTTGGCAAAAAGGGCGACTAGGGAATGGAGGCCCTATGTCTAAAAGGCTCAACTCAGGGATTGGAGCCCTAATGTTGGCAAAAAGGCGACTTGGGAATGAAGGCCCTATGTCTAAAAGGCTCAACTCAGGGATTTGAGCCCTATTGTTGGCAAAAAAGGCGACTAGGAAATGTAGGCCCTATATCTAAAAGGCTCAACTCAAGGATTGGAGCCCTAATATTGGCAAAAGGGCGACTAGGGAATGAGGGCCCTATGTCTAAAAGGCTCAACATAGGGATTGGAGCCCTATTGTTGGCAAAAAAGGCGACTAGGGAATGGAGGCACTATGTCTAAAAGGCTCAACTCAGGGATCAGAGCCCTAATGTTGGCAAAAGGGCGACTATGGAATGTAGGCCCTATGTCTAAAAAGCTCACCTCAAGGATTGGAGCCCTAATGTTGGCAAAAAGGCGACTAGGGAATGGAGGTCCTATGTATAAAAGGCTCAACTCAAGGATTGGAGCCCTAATGTTGGCGAAAGACGACTAGGGAATGGAGGCCCTATGTCTAAAAAGGCTCAACTCAGGGATTGGAGCCCTAATGTTGGCAAAAGAGGCGAATAGGGAATGGAGGCCCTATATCTAAAAAGGCTCAACTCAGGGATTGGAGACCTAAAGTTGGCAACAAAGGCGACTAGAGAATGGAGGCCCTATGTCTAAAAGGCACAACTCAGGGATTGGAACCCTAATGTTGGCAAAAAGGCGACTAGGGAATGGACGCCCTATGTCTAAAAAGGCTCAACTCAGGGGTTGGAGCACTAATGTTGGCAAAAATGGCGACTAGGGAATAAAGGCCCTATGTCTAAAAGGCTCAACTTAGGGATTGAAGCCCTAATGTTGGCAAAAAGGTGACTAGGGAATGAACGTCCTATGTCTAAAAGGGTCATCTCAGGGATTTAAGCTCTAATGTTGGCAAAAAGGGCAACTAGGGAATGGAGGCCCTATGTCTAAAAGGCTCAACTCAGGGATTGGAGCCCTAATGTTGGCAAAAAGGCGACTAGGGAATGAAGGCCCTATGTCTAAAAGGCTCAACTCAGGGATTGGAGCCCTATTGTTGGCAAAAAAGTCGACTAGGGAATGGAGGCCCTATGTCTAAAAGGCTCAACTCAAGGATCGGAGACCTAATGTTGGCAAAAAGGCGACTAGGGAATGGAGGCCCTATGTCTAAAATGCTAAATTCAGGGTTTGGAGCCCTAATGTTGGCAAAAAGGCGATGAGGGAATGGAGGCCCTACGTCTAAAAGGCTCAACTCAGGGATTGGAGCCCTAATGTTGGTGAAAGGAGACTACGGAATGGAGGCCCTATTTCTAAAAAGGCTCAACTTAGGGGTTGGAGCACTAATGTTGGCAAAAGAGGCGACTAGGGAATGGAGGCCCTATATCTAAAAAGGCTCAACTCAGGGATTGGAGCCCTAATGTTGGCAAAAAAGGCGACCCAGGAATGGAGGCCATATGTCTAAAAGGCTCAACTCAAGGATTGGAGCCCTATTCTTGGCAAAAAGGCGACAAGGTAATTGAGGCCCTACATCTAAATAGGCTCATCTCAGGGGTTGGAGCCCTAATATTGGCAAAAGAGGCGACTAGGGAATGGAGGCCTTATGTCTAAAAAGTCTCAACTCAGGGATTGAAGCCCTAATGTTGTCAAAAAGGCGACCAGGGAATGGAGGCCCTATGTCTAAAAGGCTCAACTCAGGGATTGGAGCCCTAATGTTGGCAAAAAGGCGATTAGGAAATAGAGGCCCTATGTCTAAAAAGGCTCAACTCAGGGGTTGGAACACTAATGTTGGCAAAAAGGTGACTAGGGAGTGAACGTTCTATGTCTAAAAGGCTCAACTCAGGGATTGGAGCCCTAATATTGGCAAAAGAGGCGACTAGGGAATGGAGGCCTTATGTCTAAAAAGTCTCAACTCAGGGATTGAAGCCCTAATGTTGTCAAAAAGGCGACCAGGGAATGGAGGCCCTATGTCTAAAAGGCTCAACTCAGGGATTGGAGCCCTAATGTTGGCAAAAAGGCGATTAGGAAATAGAGGCCCTATGTCTAAAAAGGCTCAACTCAGGGGTTGGAACACTAATGTTGGCAAAAAGGTGACTAGGGAATGAACGTTCTATGTCTAAAAGGCTCAACTCAGGGATTGGAGCACTAATGTTGGCAAAAAGGGCGACTAGGGAATGGAGGCCCTATGTCTAAAAGGCTCAACTCAGGGATTGGAGCCCTAATGTTGGCAAAAAGGCGACTTGGGAATGAAGGCCCTATGTCTAAAAGGCTCAACTCAGGGATTTGAGCCCTATTGTTGGCAAAAAAGGCGACTAGGAAATGTAGGCCCTATATCTAAAAGGCTCAACTCAGGGATTGAAGCCCTAATATTGGCAAAAAGGCGACTAGGGAATGAGGGCCCTATGTCTAAAAGGCTCAACATAGGGATTGGAGCCCTATTGTTGGCAAAAAAAGCGACTAGGGAATGGAGGCACTATTTCTAAAAGGCTCAACTCAGGGATCAGAGCCCTAATGTTGGCAAAAGGGCGACTATGGAATGTAGGCCCTATGTCTGAAAAGCTCACCTCAAGGATTGGAGCCCTAATGTTGGCAAAAAGGCGACTAGGGAATGGAGGTCCTATGTATAAAAGGCTCAACTCAAGGATTGAAGCCCTAATGTTGGCGAAAGGTGACTAGGGAATGGAGGCCCTATGTCTAAAAAGGCTCAACTCAGGGATTGGAGCCCTAAGGTTGGCAAAAGAGGCGAATAGGAAATGGAGGCCCTATGTCTAAAAAGGCTCAACTCAGGGATTGGAGCCGTAATGTTGACAACAAAGGCGACTAGAGAATGGAGGCCCTATGTCTAAAAGGCTCAACTCAGGGATTGGAACCCTAATGTTGGCAAAAAGGCGACTAGGGAATGGAGGCCCTATGTCTAAAAAGGCTCAACTCAGGGGTTGGAGCACTAATGTTGGCAAAAATGGCGACTAGGGAATAAAGGCCCTATGTCTAAAAGGCTCAACTTAGGGATTGAAGCCCTAATGTTGGCAAAAAGGTGACTAGGGAATGAACGTCCTATGTCTAAAAGGGTCATCTCAGGGATTTAAGCTCTAATGTTGGCGAAAGGCGACTAGGGAATGGATACCCTATGTCTAAAAGGCTCAACACAGGGATTGGAGCACTAATGTTGGCAAAAAGGCGACTAGGGAATGAAGGCCCTATGTCTAAAAGGCTCAACTCAGGGATTGGAGCCCTATTGTTAGCAAAAAAGTCGACTAGGGAATGGAGGCCCTATGTCTAAAAGGCTCAACTCAAGGATCGGAGACCTAATGTTGGCAAAAAGGCGACTAGGGAATGTAGGCCCTATGTCTAAAAAGCTAAACTCAGGGTTTGGAGCCCTAATGTTTGCAAAAAGGCGATTAGGGAATGGAGGCCCTACGTCTAAAAGGCTCAACTCAGGGATTGGAGCCCTAATGTTGGTGAAAGGCGACTACGGAATGGAGGCCCTATTTCTAAAAAGGCTCAACTTAGGGGTTGGAGCACTAATGTTGGCAAAAGAGGCGACTAGGGAATGGAGGCCCTATATCTAAAAAGGCTCAACTCAGGGATTGGAGCCCTAATGTTGGCAAAAAAGGCGACCCAGGAATGGAGGCCATATGTCTAAAAGGCTCAACTCAAGGATTGGAGCCCTATTCTTGGCAAAAAGGCGACAAGGTAATGGAGGCCCTACATCTAAATAGGCTCATCTCAGGTGATGGATCCCTAATGTTGGCAAAAGAGGCGACTAGGGAATGGAGGCCTTATGTCTAAAAAGTCTCAACTCAGAGATTGAAGCCCTAATGTTGTCAAAAAGGCGACCAGGGAATGGAGGCCCTATGTCTAAAAGGCTCAACTCAGGGATTGGAGCCCTAATGTTGGCAAAAAGGCGATTAGGAAATAGAGGCCTCTATGTCTAAAAAGGCTCAACTCAGGGGTTGGAACACTAATGTTGGCAAAAAGGTGACTAGGGAATGAACGTTCTATGTCTAAAAGGCTCAACTCAGGGATTGGAGCCCTAATGTTGGCAAAAAGGGCGACTAAGGAATGGAGGCCCTATGTTTAAAAGGCTCAACTCAAGGGATTGAAGCCCTAATGTTGTCAAAAAGGCGACCAGGGAATGGAGGCCCTATGTCTAAAAGGCTCAACTCAGGGATTGGAGCCCTAATGTTGGCAAAAAGGCGATTAGGAAATAGAGGCCCTATGTCTAAAAAGGCTCAACTCAGGGGTTGGAACACTAATGTTGGCAAAAAGGTGACTAGGGAATGAACGTTCTATGTCTAAAAGGCTCAACTCAGGGATTGGAGCACTAATGTTGGCAAAAAGGGCGACTAGGGAATGGAGGCCCTATATCTAAAAGGCTCAACTCAGGGATCAGAGCCCTAATGTTGGCAAAAGGGCGACTATGGAATGGAGGCCCTATGTCTAAAAAGCTCACCTCAAGGATTGGAGCCCTAATGTTGGCAAAAAGGCGACTAGAGAATGGAGGTCCTATGTATAAAAGGCTCAACTAAAGGATTGGAGCCCTAATGTTGGCGAAAGGCGACTAGGGAATGGAGGCCCTATGTCTAAAAAGGCTCAACTCAGGGATTGGAGCCCTAATGTTGGCAAAAGAGGCGAATAGGGAATGGAGGCCCTATGTCTAAAAAGGCTCAACTCAGGGATTGGAGCCCTAAGTTGGCAACAAAGGCGACTAGAGAATGGAGGCCCTAAGTCTAAAAGGCTCAACTCAGGGTTTGGAACCCTAATGTTGGCAAAAAGGCAACTAGGGAATGGAGGCACTATGTCTAAAAGGCTCAACTCAGGGATCAGAGCCCTAATGTTGGCAAAAGGGCGACTATGGAATGTAGGCCCTATGTCTGAAAAGCTCACCTCAAGAATTGGAGCCCTAATGTTGGCAAAAAGGCGACTAGGGAATGGAGGTCCTATGTATAAAAGGCTCAACTCAAGGATTGAAGCCCTAATGTTGGCAAAAGGGGCGACTAGGGAATGAAGACCCTATGTCTAAAAGGCTCAACTCATGGATTGGAGCTCTAATGTTGGCAAAAAGGCGACTAGGGAATGAAGGCCCTATGTCTAAAAGGCTCAACTCAGGGATTGGAGCCCTATTGTTGGCAAAAAAGGCGACTAGGGAATAGAGGCCCTATGTCTAAAAGGCTCAACTCAGGTATCAGAGACCTAATGTTGGCAAAAACGCAACTAGGGAATGGAGGCCCTATGTCTAAAAAGCTAAACTCAGGGTTTGGAGCCCTAATGTTGGCAAAAAGGCGATTAGGGAATGGAGGCCCTATGTCTAAAAGGCTCAACTCAGGGATTGGAGCCCTAATATTGGTGAAAGGCGACTACGGAATGGATGCTCTATGTCTAAAAAGGCTCAACTCAGGGATTGGTGCCCTAATGTTGGCAAAAGAGGCGACTAGGGAATGGAGGCCCTATATCTAAAAAGGCTCAACTCAGGGATTCGAGCCCTAATGTTGGCAAAAAAAGGCGACCCAGGAATGGAGGCCATATGTCTAAAAGGCTCAACTCAGGGATTGAAGTCCTAATGTTGGCAAAAGGCGACAAGGTAATGAAGGCTCTATGTCTAAATAGGCTCATCTCAGGGGTAGGAGCACTAATGTTGGCAAAAAAAGCGACTAGGGAATGGAGACTCTATGTCTAAAAGGCTCAACTCAGGGATTGGTGCCCTAATGTTGGCAAAAGAGGCGACTAGGGAATGGAGGCCCTATATCTAAAAAGGCTCAACTCAGGGATTAGAGCCCTAATATTGGCAAAAAGGTGACTAGGGAATGAGGGCCCTATGTCTAAAAGGCTCAACATAGGGATTGGAGCCCTATTACTGGCAAAAAAGGCGAGTAGGGAATGGAGGCACTATGTCTAAAAGGCTCAACTCAGAGATCAGAGCCCTAATGTTGGCAAAAGGGCGACTATGGAATGTAGGCCCTATGTCTAAAAAGCTCACCTCAAGGATTGGAGCCCTAATGTTGGCAAAAAGGCGACTAGGGAATGGAGGTCCTATGTATAAAAGGCTCAACTCAAGGATTGGAGCCCTAATGTTGGCGAAAGGCGACTAGGGAATGGAGGCCCTATGTCTAAAAAGGCTCAACTCAGGGATTGGAGCCCTAATGTTGGCAAAAGAGGCGAATAGGGAATGGAGGCCCTATGTATAAAAGGCTCAACTAAAGGATTGGAGCCCTAATGTTGGCGAAAGGCGACTAGGGAATGGAGGCCCTATGTCTAAAAAGGCTCAACTCAGGGATTGGAGCCCTAATGTTGGCAAAAGAGGCGAATAGGGAATGGAGGCCCTATGTCTAAAAAGGCTCAACTCAGGGATTGGAGCCCTAAGTTGGCAACAAAGGCGACTAGAGAATGGAGGCCCTAAGTCTAAAAGGCTCAACTCAGGGTTTGGAACCCTAATGTTGGCAAAAAGGCAACTAGGGAATGGAGGCACTATGTCTAAAAGGCTCAACTCAGGGATCAGAGCCCTAATGTTGGCAAAAGGGCGACTATGGAATGTAGGCCCTATGTCTGAAAAGCTCACCTCAAGAATTGGAACCCTAATGTTGGCAAAAAGGCGACTAGGGAATGGAGGTCCTATGTATAAAAGGCTTAACTCAAGGATTGAAGCCCTAATGTTGGCAAAAGGGGCGACTAGGGAATGAAGACCCTATGTCTAAAAGGCTCAACTCATGGATTGGAGCTCTAATGTTGGCAAAAAGGCGACTAGGGAATGAAGGCCCTATGTCTAAAAGGCTCAACTCAGGGATTGGAGCCCTATTGTTGGCAAAAAAGGCGACTAGGGAATAGAGGCCCTATGTCTAAAAGGCTCAACTCAGGTATCGGAGACCTAATGTTGGCAAAAACGCAACTAGGGAATGGAGGCCCTATGTCTAAAAAGCTAAACTCAGGGTTTGGAGCCCTAATGTTGGCAAAAAGGCGATTAGGGAATGGAGGCCCTATGTCTAAAAGGCTCAACTCAGGGATTGGAGCCCTAATATTGGGCAAAAAGGCGACTAGGGAATGGAGGCCCTATGTCTAAAAAGGCTCAACTCAGGGGTTGGAGCACTAATGTTGGCAAAAATGGCGACTAGGGAATAAAGGCCCTATGTCTAAAAGGCTCAACTTAGGGATTGAAGCCCTAATGTTGGCAAAAAGGTGACTAGGGAATGAACGTCCTATGTCTAAAAGGGTCATCTCAGGGATTGAAGCCGTAATGTTGGTAAAAAGGGCGACTAGGGAATGAAGGCCCTATGTCTAAAAGGCTCAACTTAGGGATTGGAGCCCTAATGTTGGCAAAAAGGAGACTAGGGAATGAAGGCCCTATGTCTAAAAGGCTCAACTCAGGGATTGGAGCCCTATTGTTGGCAAAAAAGTCGACTAGGGAATGGAGGCCCTATGTCTAAAAGGCTCAACTCAAGGATCGGAGACCTAATGTTGGCAAAAAGGCGACTAGGGAATGTAGGCCCTATGTCTAAAAAGCTAAACTCAGGGTTTGGAGCCCTAATGTTGGCAAAAAGGCGATTAGGGAATGGAGGCCCTATGTCTAAAAGGCTCAACTCAGGGATTGGAGCCCTAATGTTGGTGAAAGGCGACTACGGAATGGAGGCCCTATTTCTAAAAAGGCTCAACTTAGGGGTTGGAGCACTAATGTTGGCAAAAGAGGCGACTAGGGAATGGAGGCCCTATATCTAAAAAGGCTCAACTCAGGGATTGGAGCCCTAATGTTGGCAAAAAGGCGACCTAGGAATGGACGCCATATGTCTAAAAGGCTCAACTCAGGGATTGGAGCCCTATTCTTGGCAAAAAGGCGACAAGGTAATGGAGGCCCTATGTCTAAATAGACTCATCTCAGGGGTTGGAGCCCTAATGTTGGCAAAAAAGGCGACTAGGGAATGGAGACTCTATGTCTAAAAGGCTCAACTCAGGGATTGGAGCCCAAATGTTGGCAAAATGGCGACTAGGGAATGGAGGCCCTATGTCTAAAAGGCTCAACTCAGGGATTGGAGCCCTAATGTTGGCAAAACGGCGACTAGGGAATGGAGGCCCTATGTCTAAAAAGTCTCAACTCAGGGGTTGGAGCCCTAATGTTGTCAAAAAGACGACCAGGGAATGGAGGCCCTATGTCTAAAAGGCTCAACTCAGGGATTGGAGCCCTAATGTTGGCAAAAAGGCGACTAGGAAATAGAGGCCCTATGTCTAAAAAGGCTCAACTCAGGGGTTGGAACACTAATGTTGGCAAAAAGGTGACTAGGGAATGAACGTTCTATGTCTAAAAGGCTCAACTCAGGGATTGGAGCACTAATGTTGGCAAAAAGGGCGACTAGGGAATGTAGGTCGTATGTCTAAAAGGCTCAACTCAGGGATTGTAGCCCTAATGTTGGCAAAAAGGCGACTTGGGAATGAAGGCCCTATGTCTAAAAGGCTCAACTCAGGGATTTGAGCCCTATTGTTGGCAAAAAAGGCGACTAGGAAATGTAGGCCCTATATCTAATAGGCTCAACTCAGGGATTGGAGCCCTAATATTGGCAAAAAGGCGACTAGGGAATGAGGGCCCTATGTCTAAAAGGCTCAACATAGGGATTGGAGACCTATTGTTGGCAAAAAAGGCGACTAGGGAATGGAGGCACTATGTCTAAAAGGCTCAACTCAGGGATCAGAGCCCTAATGTTGGCAAAAGGGCGACTATGGAATGGAGGCCCTATGTCTAAAAAGCTCACCTCAAGGATTGGAGCCCTAATGTTGGCAAAAAGGCGACTAGAGAATGGAGGCCCCATGTCAAAAAAGGCTCAACTCAAAGATTGGAGCCCTAATGTTGGCAAAAGGCGACTAGGGAATGGAGGCCCTATGTCTAAAAGGCTCAACTCAGGTATTGGAGCCCTAATGTTGGCAGAAAAGGCGACTAGGGAATAGAGGCCCCATGTCTAAAAAGCTCAACCCAGAGATTGGAGCCCTAATGTTGGCAAAAAGGCGACTAGGGAATGGAGGCCCTATGTCTAAAAGGCTCAACTCAGGGATTGGAGCACTAATGTTGGCAAAAAGGCGACTAGGGAATGGAGGCCCTATGTCTAAAAAGGCTCAACTCAGGGGTTGGAGCACTAATGTTGGCAAAAATGGCGACTAGGGAATAAAGGCCCTATGTCTAAAAGGCTCAACTTAGGGATTGAAGCCCTAATATTGGCAAAAAGGTGACTAGGGAATAAATGTCCTATGTCTAAAAGGGTCATCTCAGGGATTTAAGCTCTAATGTTGGCAAAAGGGGAGACTAGGGAATGGAGACCCTATGTCTAAAAGGCTCAAATAAGGGATTGGAGCCTTAATGTTGGCAAAAAGGCGACTAGGGAATGAAGGCCCTATGTCTAAAAGGCTCAACTCAGGGATTGGAGCCCTATTGTTGGCAAAAAAGTCGACTCAGGAATGGAGGCCCTATGTCTAAAAGGCTCAACTCAAGGATCGGAGACCTAATGTTGGAAAAAAGGCGACTAGGGAATGTAGGCCCTATGTCTAAAAAGCTAAACTCAGGGTTTGGAGCCCTAATGTTGGCAAAAAGGAGATTAGGGAATGGAGGCCCTATGTCTAAAAGGCTCAACTCAGGGATTGGAGCCCTAATGTTGGTGAAAGGCGACTACGGAATGGATGCTCTATGTCTAAAAAGGCTCAACTCAGGGATTGGTGCCCTAATGTTGGCAAAAGAGGCGACTAGGGAATGGAGGCCCTATATCTAAAAAGGCTCAACTCAGGGATTGGAGCCCTAATGTTAGCAAAAAAGGCGACCCAGGAATGGAGGCCATATGTCTAAAAGGCTCAACTCAGGGATTGAAGTCCTAATGTTGGCAAAAGGAGATTAGGGAATGGAGGCCCTATGTCTAAAAGGCTCAACTCAGGGATTGGAGCCCTAATGTTGGTGAAAGGCGACTACGGAATGGATGCTCTATGTCTAAAAAGGCTCAACTCAGGGATTGGTGCCCTAATGTTGGCAAAAAAGCGACTAGGGAATGGAGGCCCTATGTCTAAAAGGCTCAACTCAGGGATTGGAGCCCTAATGTTGGCAAAAAGGCGACTAGGGAATGAAGGCCCTTTGTCTAAAAGGCTCAACTCAGGGATTGGAGCCCTATTGTTGGCAAAAAAGTCGACTAGGGAATGGAGGCCCTATGTCTAAAAGGCTCAACTCAAGGATCGGAGACCTAATGTTGGCAAAAAGGCGACTAGGGAATGGAGGCCCTATGTCTAAAATGCTAAATTCAGGGTTTGGAGCCCTAATGTTGGCAAAAAGGCGATGAGGGAATGGAGGCCCTATGTCTAAAAAGGCTCAACTCAGGGATTGGAGCCCTAATGTTGGTGAAAGGCGACTACGGAATGGAGGCCCTATTTCTAAAAAGGCTCAACTTAGGGGTTGGAGCACTAATGTTGGCAAAAGAGGCGACTAGGGAATGGAGGCCCTATATCTAAAAAGGCTCAACTCAGGGATTGGAGCCCTAATGTTGGCAAAAAAGGCGACCCAGGAATGGAGGCCATATGTCTAAAAGGCTCAACTCAGGGATTGGAGCCCTATTCTTGGCAAAAAGGCGACAAGGTAATGGAGGCCCTATGTCTAAATAGGCTCATCTCAGGGGTTGGAGCCTTAATATTGGCAAAAAAGGCGACTAGGGAATGGAGACTCTATGTCTAAAAGGCTCAACTCAGGGATTGGAGCCCAAATGTTGGCAAAATGGCGACTAGGGAATGGAGGCCCTATGTCTAAAAGGCTCAACTCAGGGATTGGAGCCCAAATGTTGGCAAAATGGCGACTAGGGAATGGAGGCCCTATGTCTAAAAGGCTCAACTCAGGGATTGGAGCCCTAATGTTGGCAAAACGGCGACTAGGGAATGGAGGCCCTATGTTTAAAAAGTCTCAACTCAGGGGTTGGAGCCCTAATATTGGCAAAAGAGGCGACTAGGGAATGGAGACCTTATGTCTAAAAAGTCTCAACTCAGGGATTGAAGCCCTAATGTTGTCAAAAAGACGACCAGGGAATGGAGGCCCTATGTCTAAAAGGCTCAACTCAGGGATTGGAGCCCTAATGTTGGCAAAAAGGCGACTAGGAAATAGAGGCCCTATGTCTAAAAAGGCTCAACTCAGGGGTTGGAACACTAATGTTGGCAAAAAGGTGACTAGGGAATGAACGTTCTATGTCTAAAAGGCTCAACTCAGGGATTGGAGCACTAATGTTGGCAAAAAGGGCGACTAGGGAATGGAGGCCCTATGTCTAAAAGGCTCAACTCAGGGATTGGAGCCCTAATGTTGGCAAAAAGGCGACTTGGGAATGAAGGCCCTATGTCTAAAAGGCTCAACTCAGGGATTTGAGCCCTATTGTTGGCAAAAAAGGCGACTAGGAAATGTAGGCCCTATATCTAAAAGGCTCAACTCAGGGATTGGAGCCCTAATATTGGCAAAAAGACGACTAGGGAATGAGGGCCCTATGTCTAAAAGGCTCAACATAAGGATTGGAGCCATATTGTTGGCAAAAAAGGCGACTAGGGAATGGAGGCACTATGTCTAAAAGGCTCAACTCAGGGATCAGAGCCCGAATGTTGGCAAAAGGGCGACTATGGAATGGAGGCCCTATGTCTAAAAAGCTCACCTCAAGGATTGGAGCCCTAATGTTGGCAAAACGGCGACTAGGGAATGGATGTCCTATGTATAAAAGGCTCAACTCAAGGATTGGAGCCCTAATGTTGGCGAAAGGCGACTAGGGAATGGAGGCCCTATGTCTAAAAAGGCTCAACTCAGGGATTGGAGCCCTAATGTTGGCAAAAGAGGCGAATAGGGAATGGAGGCCCTATATCTAAAAAGGCTCAACTCAGGGATTGGAGCCCTAAGTTGGCAACAAAGGAGACTAGAGAATGGAGGCCCTATGTCTAAAAGGCTCAACTCAGGGATTGGAACCCTAATGTTGGCAAAAAGGCGACTAGGGAATGGAGGCCCTATGTCTAAAAAGGCTCAACTCAGGGGTTGGAGCACTAATGTTGGCAAAAATGGCGACTAGGGAATAAAGGCCCTATGTCTAAAAGGCTCAACTTAGGGATTGAAGCCCTAATGTTGGCAAAAAGGTGACTAGGGAATGAACGTCCTATGTCTAAAAGGGTCATCTCAGGGATTTAAGCTCTAATGTTGGCAAAAGGGGCGACTAGGGAATGAAGACCCTATGTCTAAAAGGCTCAACTAAGGGATTGGAGCCCTAATGTTGGCAAAAAGGCGACTAGGGAATGAAGGCCCTATGTCTAAAAGGCTCAACTCAGAGATTGGAGCCCTATTGTTGGCAAAAACGTCGACTAGGGAATGGAGGCCCTATGTCTAAAAGGCTCAACTCAAGGATCGGAGACCTAATGTTGGCAAAAAGGCGACTAGGGAATGTAGGCCCTATGTCTAAAAAGCTAAACTCAGGGTTTGGAGCCCTAATGTTGGCAAAAAGGCGATTAGGGAATGGAGGCCCTATGTCTAAAAGGCTCAACTCAGGGATTGGAGCCCTAATGTTGGTGAAAGGCGACTACGGAATGGATGCTCTATGTCTAAAAAGGCTCAACTCAGGGATTGGTGCCCTAATGTTGGCAAAAGAGGCGACTAGGGAATGGAGGCCCTATATCTAAAAAGGCTCAACTCAGGGATTGGAGCCCTAATGTTGGCAAAAAAGGCGACCCAGGAATGGAGGCCATATGTCTAAAAGGCTCAACTCAGGGATTGAAGTCCTAATGTTGGCAAAAGGCGACAAGGTAATGAAGGCCCTATGTCTAAATAGGCTCATCTCAGGGGTTGGAGCACTAATGTTGGCAAAAAAGGCGACTAGGGAATGGAGACTCTATGTCTAAAAGGCTCAACTCAGGGATTGGAGCCCAAATGTTGGCAAAAAGGCGACTAGAGAATGGAGGCCCTATGTCTAAAAGGCTCAACTCAGGGATTGGAGCCCTAATGTTGGCAAAACGGCGACTAGGGAATGGAGGCCCTATGTCTAAAAAGTCTCAACTCAGGGGTTGGAGCCCTAATATTGGCAAAAAAGCGACTAGGGAAAGGAGGCCCTATGTCTAAAAGGCTCTACTCAGGGATTGGAGACCTAATGATGGCAAAAAGGCGACTAGGGAATGGAGGCCCTATGTTTAAAAAGGCTCAACTCATGGATTGGAACCCTAATGTTGGCAAAATAGGCGACTAAGGAATGGAGGCCCTATGTCTAAAAGGCTTAACTCAGGGATTGGAGCCCTAATGTTGGCAAAAAGGCGACTAGAGAATGGAGGCCCTATGTCTAAAAAGGCTCAACTCAGGGGTTGGAGCCCTAATGTTGGCAAAAAAGGCAACTAGAGAATGGAGGCCCTATGTCTAAAAGGCTCTACTTAGGGATTAGAACCCTAATGATGGCAAAAAGGCGACTAGGGAATAGAGGCCCTATGTCTAAAAAGGCTCAACTCAGGGATTGTCGCCTTGTTGGCAAAAGAGGCGACTAGGGAATGGAGGCCCTATGTATAAAAGGCTCAAGTCAGGGATTGGAGCCCTAATGTTGGCAAAAAGGAGACTAGGGAATGAAGGCCCTATGTCTAAAACGGCTCAACTCAGGGATTGGAGCACTAATGTTGGCAAAAAGGCGACTTGGGAATGAAGGCCCTATGTCTAAAAGGCTCAACTCAGGGATTTGAGCCCTATTGTTGGCAAAAAAGGCGACTAGGAAATGTAGGCCCTATATCTAAAAGGCTCAACTCAGGGATTGGAGCCCTAATATTGGCAAAAAGACGACTAGGGAATGAGGGCCCTATGTCTAAAAGGCTCAACATAAGGATTGGAGCCATATTGTTGGCAAAAAAGGCGACTAGGGAATGGAGGCACTATGTCTAAAAGGCTCAACTCAGGGATCAGAGCCCGAATGTTGGCAAAAGGGCGACTATGGAATGGAGGCCCTATGTCTAAAAAGCTCACCTCAAGGATTGGAGCCCTAATGTTGGCAAAACGGCGACTAGGGAATGGATGTCCTATGTATAAAAGGCTCAACTCAAGGATTGGAGCCCTAATGTTGGCGAAAGGCGACTAGGGAATGGAGGCCCTATGTCTAAAAAGGCTCAACTCAGGGATTGGAGCCCTAATGTTGGCAAAAGAGGCGAATAGGGAATGGAGGCCCTATATCTAGAAAGGCTCAACTCAGGGATTGGAGCCCTAAGTTGGCAACAAAGGAGACTAGAGAATGGAGGCCCTATGTCTAAAAGGCTCAACTCAGGGATTGGAACCCTAATGTTGGCAAAAAGGCGACTAGGGAATGGAGGCCCTATGTCTAAAAAGGCTCAACTCAGGGGTTGGAGCACTAATGTTGGCAAAAATGGCGACTAGGGAATAAAGGCCCTATGTCTAAAAGGCTCAACTTAGGGATTGAAGCCCTAATGTTGGCAAAAAGGTGACTAGGGAATGAACGTCCTATGTCTAAAAGGGTCATCTCAGGGATTTAAGCTCTAATGTTGGCGAAAGGCGACTAGGGAATGGAGGCCCTATGTCTAAAAAGGCTCAACTAAGGGATTGGAGCCCTAATTTTGGCAAAAGAGGCGACTAGGGAATGGAGGCCTTATGTCTAAAAAGTCTCAACTCAGGGATTGAAGCCCTAGTGTTGTCAAAAAGGCGACCAGGGAATGGAGGCCCTATGTCTAAAAGGCTCAACTCAGGGATTGGAGCCCTAATGTTGGCAAAAAGGCGACTAGGGAATGGAGGCCCTATGTCTAAAAAGGCTCAACTCAGGGGTTGGAACACTAATGTTGGCAAAAAGGTGACTAGGGAATGAACGTTCTATGTCTAAAAGGCTCAACTCAGGGATTAGAGCACTAATGTTGGCAAAAACGGCGACTAGGGAATGGAGGCCATATGTCTAAAAGGCTTAACTCAGGGATTGGAGCCCTATTGTTGGCAAAAACGTCGACTAGGGAATGAAGGCCCTATGTCTAAAAGGCTCAACTCAAGGATCGGAGACCTAATGTTGGCAAAAAGGCGACTAGGGAATGTAGGCCCTATGTTTAAAAAGCTAAACTCAGGGTTTGGAGCCCTAATGTTGGAAAAAAGGCGATTAGGGAATGGAGGCCCTATGTCTAAAAGGCTCAACTCATGGATTGGAGCCCTAATGTTGGTGAAAGGCGACTACGGAATAGATGCTCTATGTCTAAAAAGGCTCAACTTAGGGGTTGGAGCACTAATGTTGGCAAAAGAGGCGACTAGGGAATGGAGGCCCTATATCTAAAAAGGCTCAACTCAGGGATTGGAGCCCTAATGTTGGCAAAAAAGGCGACCCAGGAATGGAGGCCATATGTCTAAAAGGCTCAACTCAGGGATTGAAGTCCTAATGTTGGCAAAAGGCGACAAGGTAATGAAGGCCCTATGTCTAAATAGGCTCATCTCAGGGGTTGGAGCACTAATGTTGGCAAAAAAAGCGACTAGGGAATGGAGACTCTATGTCTAAAAGGCTCAACTCAGGGATTGGAGCCCAAATGTTGGCAAAAAGGCGACTAGAGAATGGAGGCCCTATGTCTAAAAGGCTCAACTCAGGGATTGGAGCCCTAATGTTGGCAAAACGGCGACTAGGGAATGGAGGCCCTATGTCTAAAAAGTCTCAACTCAGGGGTTGGAGCCCTAATATTGGCAAAAAAGCGACTAGGGAAAGGAGGCCCTATGTCTAAAAGGCTCTACTCAGGGATTGGAGACCTAATGATGGCAAAAAGGCGACTAGGGAATGGAGGCCCTATGTTTAAAAAGGCTCAACTCAGGGATTGGAACCCTAATGTTGGCAAAATATGCGACTAAGGAATGGAGGCCCTATGTCTAAAAGGCTTAACTCAGGGATTGGAGCCCTAATGTTGCAAAAAGGCGACTAGAGAATGGAGGCCCTATGTCTAAAAAGGCTCAACTCAGGGGTTGGAGCCCTAATGTTGGCAAAAAAGGCAACTAGAGAATGGAGGCCCTATGTCTAAAAGGCTCTACTTAGGGATTAGAACCCTAATGATGGCAAAAAGGCGACTAGGGAATAGAGGCCCTATGTCTAAAAAGGCTCAACTCAGGGATTGTCGCCTTGTTGGCAAAAGAGGCGACTAGGGAATGGAGGCCCTATGTATAAAAGGCTCAAGTCAGGGATTGGAGCCCTAATGTTGGCAAAAAGGCGACTAGGGAATGAAGGCCCTATGTCTAAAACGGCTCAACTCAGGGATTGGAGCACTAATGTTGGCAAAAAGGGCGACTAGGGAATAAAGGCCCTATGTCTGAAAGGCTCTACTCAGGGATTGGAGCCCTAATGTTGGAAAAAAGGCGACTAGGTAATGAAGGCCCTATGTCTAAAAAGGCTAAACTCAGGGTTTGGAGCCCTAATGTTGGCAAAAAAGGCGACTAAGGAATGGAGGCCCTATGTCTAAAAGGCCCAACTCAGGGATTGGAACCCTAATGATGGCAAAAAGGCGACTAGGAATGGAGGCCCTATGTCTAAAAAGTCTCAACTCAGGGATTGGAGCCCTAATGTTGGAAAAAAAGGCGACTAGGGAATGGAGGCGCTATGTCTAAAAGGCTCAACTAAGGGATTGGAGCCCTAATGTTGGCAAAAAAGGCGACTAGGGAATGGAGGCGCTATGTCTAAAAGGCTCTACTCAGGGATTGGAGCCCTAATGTTGGCAAAAAGGCGACTAGGGAATGGAGGGCCTATGTCTAAAAAGGCTCAACTTAGGGGTTGGAGCACTAATGTTGGCAAAAAAGGCGATTAGGGAATGGAGGCCCTATGTCTAAAAGGCTCAACTCAGGGATTGGAGCCCTAATGTTGGATAAAAGGCGACTAGGGAATGAAGGCCCTATGTCTAAAAGGCTCAACACAGGGATTGGAGCCCTATTCTTGGCAAAAAGGGCAACTAGGGAATGGAGGCCCTATGTCTAAACGGCTCAACTCAGTGATCAGAGCCCTAATGTTGGCAAAAAGGCGACTAGGGAATGCAGACCCTATGTCTAGAAAGCTCATCTCAAGGATTGGAGCCCTAATGTTGGCAAAAAGGCGACTAGAGAATGGAGGTCCTATGTCTAAAGGCTCAACTCAGGGATTGAAGCCCTAATGTTGGCGAAAGGCGACTAGGGAATGGAGGCCCTATGTCTAAAAAGGCTTAACATAGGGATTGGAGCCCTAATTTTGGCAAAAGAGGCGACTAGGGAATGGAGGCCTTATGTCTAAAAAGTCTCAACTCAGGGATTGAAGCCCTAGTGTTGTCAAAAAGGCGACCAGGGAATGGAGGCCCTATGTCTAAAAGGCTCAACTCAGGGATTGGAGCCCTAATGTTGGCAAAAAGGCGACTAGGGAATGGAGGCCCTATGTCTAAAAAGGCTCAACTCAGGGGTTGGAACACTAATGTTGGCAAAAAGGTGACTAGGGAATGAACGTTCTATGTCTAAAAGGCTCAACTCAGGGATTAGAGCACTAATGTTGGCAAAAAGGGCGACTAGGGAATGGAGGCCATATGTCTAAAAGGCTTAACTCAGGGATTGGATCCCTAATGTTGGCAAAAAGGCGACTTGGGAATGAAGGACCTATGTCTAAAAGGCTCAACTCAGGGATTTGAGCCCTATTGTTGGCAAAAAAGGCAACTAGGAAATGTAGGCCCTATATCTAAAAGGATTAACTCAGGGATTGGAGCCCTAATATTGGCAAAAAGGCGACTAGGGAATGAGGGCCCTATGTCTAAAAGGCTCAACACAGGGATTGGAGCCCTATTGTTGGCAAAAAAGGCGACTAGGGAATGGAGGCACTATGTCTAAAAGGCTCAACTCAGGGATCAGAGCCCTAATGTTGGCAAAAGGGCGCCTATGGAATGGAGGCCCTATGTCTAAAAAGCTCACCTCAAGGATTGGAGCACTAATGTTGGCAAAAAGGCGACTAGGAAATGGAGGTCCTATGTATAAAAGGCTCAACTCAAGGATTGGAGCCCTAATGTTGGCGAAAGGCGACTAGGGAATGGAGGCCCTATGTCTAAAAAGGCTCAACTCAGGGATTGGAGCCCTAATGTTGGCAAAAGAGGCGAATAGGGAATGAAGGCCCTATATCTAAAAAGGCTCAACTCAGGGATTGGAGCCCTACTGTTGGCAACAAAGGCAACTAGAGAATGGAGGCCCTATGTCTAAAAGGCTCAAATCATAGATTGGAACCCTAATGTTGGCAAAAAGGCGACTAGGGAATGGAGACCCTATGTCTAAAAAGACTCAACTCAGGGGTTGGAGCACTAATGTTGGCAAAAATGGCGACTAAGGAATGAAGGCCCTATGTCTAAAAGGCTAAACTTAGGGATTGGAGCCTTAATGTTGGCAAAAAGGTGACTAGGGAATGAACGTCCTTTGTCTAAAAGGGTCATCTCATGGATTGAAGCCCTAATGTTGGCAAAAGGGGCGACTAGGGAATGAAGGCCCTATGTCTAAAAGGCTCAACTCAGGGACTGGAGCCCTATTGTTGGCAAAAAAGTTGACTAGGGAATGGAGGCCCTATGTCTAAAAGGCTCAACTCAAGGATCGGAGACTTAATGTTGGCAAAAAGGCGACTAGGGAATGTAGGCCCTATGTCTAAAAAGCTAAACTCAGGATTTGGAGCCCGAATGTTGGCAAAAAGGCGATTAGGGAATAGAGGCCTTATGTCTAAAAGGCTCAACTCAGGGATTGGAGCCCTAATGTTGGTGAAAGGCGACTACGGAATGGATGCTCTATGTCTAAAAAGGCTCAACTAAGGGATTGGAGCCCTAATGTTGGCAAAAGAGGCGACTAGTGAATGGAGGCCCTATATCTAAAAAGGCTCAACTCAGGGATTGGAGCCCTAATATTGGCAAAAAAGGCGACCCAGGAATGGAGGCCATATGTCTAAAAGGCTCAACTCAGGGATTGAAGTCCTAATGTTGGCAAAAAGGCGACTAGGTAATGAAGGCCCTATGTCTAAATAGGCTCATCTCAGGGGTTGGAGCACTAATGTTGGCAAAAAAGGCGACTAGGGAATGGAGACCCTATGTCAAAAAGGCTCAACTCAGGGATTGGAGCCTAAATATTGGCAAAATGGTGACTAGGGAATGAAGGCCCTATGTCTAAAAGGCTCAACTCAGGGATTGGAGCCCTAATGTTGGCAAAACGGCGACTAGGGAATGGAGGCCCTATGTCTAAAAAGGCTTAATTCAGGGGTTGGAGCCCTAATATTGGCAAAAAAAGCGACTAGGGAAAGGAGGCCCTATGTCTAAAAGGTTCTACTCAGGGATTGGAGCCCTAATGATGGAAAAAAGGCGACTAGGGAATGGAGGCCCTATGTCTAAAAAGGCTCAACTCAGGGATTGGAACCCTAATGTTGGCAAAATAGGCGACTAAGGAATGGAGGCCCTATGTCTAAAAGGCTTAACTCAGGGATTGGAGCCCTAGTGTTGGCAAAAAGGCGACGAGAGAATAGAGTCCCTATGTCTAAAAAGGCTTAATTCAGGGGTTGGAGACCTAATGTTGGCAAAAAAGGCGACCAGGGAATGGAGACCCTATGTTTAAAAGGCTCTACTCAGGGATTGGAGCCCTAATGTTGGAAAAAAAGGCGACTAGGGAATGGAGGCGCTGTGTCTAAAAGGCTCAACTAAGGGATTGGAGCCCTAATGTTGGCAAAAAGGCGACTAGGGAATGGAGGCGCTATGTCTAAAAGGCTCTACTCAGGGATTGGAGCCCTAATGTTGGCAAAAAGGCGACTAGGGAATGGAGGGCCTATGTCTAAAAAGGCTCAACTTAGGGGTTGGAGCACTAATGTTGGCAAAAAAGGCGATTAGGGAATGGAGGCCCTATGTCTAAAAGGCTCAACTCAGGGATTGGAGCCCTAATGTTGGATAAAAGGCGACTAGGGAATGAAGGCCCTATGTCTAAAAGGCTCAACACAGGGATTGGAGCCCTATTCTTGGCAAAAAGGGCAACTAGGGAATGGAGGCCCTATGTCTAAAAGGCTCAACTCAGTGATCAGAGCCCTAATGTTGGCAAAAAGGCGACTAGGGAATGCAAACCCTATGTCTAGAAAGCTCATCTCAAGGATTGGAGCCCTAATGTTGGCAAAAAGGCGACTAGAGAATGGTGGTCCTATGTCTAAAGGCTCAACTCAAGGATTGAAGCCCTAATGTTGGCGAAAGGCGACTAGGGAATGGAGGCCCTATGTCTAAAAAGGCTTAACATAGGGATTGGAGCCCTAATTTTGGCAAAAGAGGCGACTAGGGAATGGAGGCCTTATGTCTAAAAAGTCTCAACTCAGGGATTGAAGCCCTAGTGTTGTCAAAAAGGCGACCAGGGAATGGAGGCCCTATGTCTAAAAGGCTCAACTCAGGGATTGGAGCCCTAATGTTGGCAAAAAGGCGACTAGGGAATGGAGGCCCTATGTCTAAAAAGGCTCAACTCAGGGGTTGGAACACTAATGTTGGCAAAAAGGTGACTAGGGAATGAACGTTCTATGTCTAAAAGGCTCAACTCAGGGATTAGAGCACTAATGTTGGCAAAAAGGGCGACTAGGGAATGGAGGCCATATGTCTAAAAGGCTTAACTCAGGGATTGGATCCCTAATGTTGGCAAAAAGGCGACTTGGGAATGAAGGACCTATGTCTAAAAGGCTCAACTCAGGGATTTGAGCCCTATTGTTGGCAAAAAAGGCAACTAGGAAATGTAGGCCCTATATCTAAAAGGATTAACTCAGGGATTGGAGCCCTAATATTGGCAAAAAGGCGACTAGGGAATGAGGGCCCTATGTCTAAAAGGCTCAACACAGGGATTGGAGCCCTATTGTTGGCAAAAAAGGCGACTAGGGAATGGAGGCACTATGTCTAAAAGGCTCAACTCACGGATCAGAGCCCTAATGTTGGCAAAAGGGCGCCTATGGAATGGAGGCCCTATGTCTAAAAAGCTCACCTCAAGGATTGGAGCCCTAATGTTGGCAAAAAGGCGACTAGGAAATGGAGGTCCTATGTATAAAAGGCTCAACTCAAGGATTGGAGCCCTAATGTTGGCGAAAGGCGACTAGGGAATGGAGGCCCTATGTCTAAAAAGGCTCAACTCAGGGATTGGAGCCCTAATGTTGGCAAAAGAGGCGAATAGGGAATGAAGGCCCTATATCTAAAAAGGCTCAACTCAGGGATTGGAGCCCTACTGTTGGCAACAAAGGCAACTAGATAATGGAGGCCCTATGTCTAAAAGGCTCAAATCATAGATTGGAACCCTAATGTTGGCAAAAAGGCGACTAGGGAATGGAGACCCTATGTCTAAAAAGGCTCAACTCAGGGGTTGGAGCACTAATGTTGGCAAAAATGGCGACTAGGGAATGAAGGCCCTATGTCTAAAAGGCTAAACTTAGGGATTGGAGCCCTAATGTTGGCAAAAAGGTGACTAGGGAATGAACGTCCTATGTCTAAAAGGGTCATCTAATGGATTGAAGCCCTAATGTTGGCAAAAGGGGCGACTAGGGAATGAAGGCCCTATGTCTAAAAGGCTCAACTCAGGGACTGGAGCCCTATTGTTGGCAAAAAGTTGACGAGGGAATGGAGGCCCTATGTCTAAAAGGCTCAACTCAAGGATCGGAGACTTAATGTTGGCAAAAAGGTGACTAGGGAATGTAGGCCCTATGTCTAAAAAGCTAAACTCAGGATTTGGAGCCCGAATGTTGGCAAAAAGGCGATTAGGGAATAGAGGCCTTATGTCTAAAAGGCTCAACTCAGGGATTGGAGCCCTAATGTTGGTGAAAGGCGACTACGGAATGGATGCTCTATGTCTAAAAAGGCTCAACTAAGGGATTGGAGCCCTAATGTTGGCAAAAGAGGCGACTAGTGAATGGAGGCCCTATATCTAAAAAGGCTCAACTCAGGGATTGGAGCCCTAATATTGGCAAAAAAGGCGACCCAGGAATGGAGGCCATATGTCTAAAAGGCTCAACTCAGGGATTGAAGTCCTAATGTTGGCAAAAAGGCGACTAGGTAATGAAGGCCCTATGTCTAAATAGGCTCATCTCAGGGGTTGGAGCACTAATGTTGGCAAAAAAGGCGACTAGGGAATGGAGACCCTATGTCAAAAAGGCTCAACTCAGGGATTGGAGCCTAAATATTGGCAAAATGGTGACTAGGGAATGAAGGCCCTATGTCTAAAAAGCTCAACTCAGGGATTGGAGCCCTAATGTTGGCAAAACGGCGACTAGGGAATGGAGGCCCTATGTCTAAAAAGGCTTAATTCAGGGGTTGGAGCCCTAATATTGGCAAAAAAAGCGACTAGGGAAAGGAGGCCCTATGTCTAAAAGGTTCTACTCAGGGATTGGAGCCCTAATGATAGCAAAAAGGCGACTAGGGAATGGAGGCCCTATGTCTAAAAAGGCTCAACTCAGGGATTGGAACCCTAATGTTGGCAAAATAGGCGACTAAGGAATGGAGGCCCTATGTCTAAAAGGCTTAACTCAGGGATTGGAGCCCTAGTGTTGGCAAAAAGGCGACGAGAGAATAGAGTCCCTATGTCTAAAAAGGCTTAATTCAGGGGTTGGAGACCTAATGTTGGCAAAAAAGGCGACCAGGGAATGGAGACCCTATGTTTAAAAGGCTCTACTCAGGGATTGGAGCCCTAATGTTGGCAAAAAGGGCGACTAGGGAATAAAGGCCCTATGTCTAAAAGGCTCAACTTAGGGATTGGAGCCCTAATGTTGGCAAAAAGGTGACTAGGGAATGAACGTCCTATGTTTAAAAGGCCCAACTCAGGGATTGAAGCCCTAATGTTGGCAAAAGGGGCGACTAGGGAATGGAGGCCCTATGTCGAAAAGGCTCAACTCAGGGATTGGAGCCCTAATGTTGGCAAAAAGGCGACTAGGGAATGAAGGCCCTATATCTAAAAGGCTCAACTCAGGGATTGGAGCCCTATTGTTGGCAAAAAAGGCGACTAGGGAATGGAGGCCCTATGTCTAAAAGGCTCAACTCAGGGATCATAGACCTAATGTTTGCAAAAAGGAGACTAGGGAATGGAGACCCTATGTCTAAAAAGCTCAACATTAGGGTTTGGAGCCCTAATGTTGGCAAAAAGGCGATTAGGGAATGGAGGCCCTATGTCTAAAAGTCTCAACTCAGGGATTGGAGCCCTAATGTTGGTGAAATGCGACTATGGAATGGATGCTCTGTGTCTAAAAAGGCTCAACTCAGGGATTGGAGCCCTAATGTTTGCAATAGAGGCGACTAGGGAATGGATGCCCTATGTCTAAAAAGGCTCAACTCAGGGATTGGAGCCCTAATGTTGGCAAAAAAGGTGACCCAGGAATGGAGGCCATATGTCTAAAAGGCTCAACTCAGGGATTGAAGCCCTAATGTTGGCAAAAAGCGACTAGGTAATGAAGGACCTATGTCTAAATAGGCTCAACTCAGGGGTTGGAGCACTAATGTTGGCAAAAAAGGCGACTAGGGAATGGAGGCCCTATGTCTAAAAAGGCTCAACTCAGGGGTTGGAGCCCTAATATTGGCAAAAAAGGCGACTAGGGAATGAAGTCCCTATGTCTAAAAGGCTCAACTCAGGGATTGAAGACCTAATGATGGCAAAAAGGCGACTAGGGAATGGAGGCCCTATGTCTAAAATGGCTCAACTCAGGGATTGGAGCCCTAATGTTGGCAACAAAGACGACTAGAGAATGGAGGCCCTATATCTAAAAGGCTCAACTCAGGGATTGGAACCCTAATGTTGGCAAAAAGGCGACTAGGGAATGGAGGCCCTATGTCTAAAAAGGCTCAACTCAGGGGTTGGAGCACTAATGTTGGCTAAAAGGGCGACTAGGGAATGGAGGCCCTATGTCTAAAAAGGCTCAACTCAGGGATTGGAGCCCTAATGTTGGCAAAAGAGGCGACTAGGGAATGGAGGCCTTATGTCTAAAAAGTCTCAACTCAGGGATTGAAGCCCTAATGTTGTCAAAAAAGGCGACCAGGGAATGGAGGCCCTATGTCTAAAAGGCTCAACTCAGGGATTGGAGCCCTAATGTTGGCAAAACAGCGACTAGGGAATGGAGGCCCTATGACTAAAAAGGCTCAACTCACGGGTTGGAACACTAATGTTGACAAAAAGGTGACTAGGGAATGAACGTTCTATGTCTAAAAGGCACAACTCAAGGATTGGAGCCCTAATGTTGGCAAAAGGCGACTAGGGAATGGAGGCCCTATGTCTAAAAAGGCTCAACTCAGGGATTGAAGCCCTAATGTTGGCAAAAGAGGCGAATAGGAAATGGAGGCCCTATGTCTAAAAAGGCTCAACTCAGGGATTGGAGCCGTAATGTTGACAACAAAGGCGACTAGAGAATGGAGGCCCTATGTCTAAAAGGCTCAACTCAGGGATTGGAACCCTAATGTTGGCAAAAAGGCGACTAGGGAATGGAGGCCCTATGTCTAAAAAGGCTCAACTCAGGGGTTGGAGCACTAATGTTGGCAAAAATGGCGACTAGGGAATAAAGGCCCTATGTCTAAAAGGATCAACTTAGGGATTGGAGCCCTAATGTTGGCAAAAAGGTGACTAGGGAATGAACGTCCTATGTCTAAAAGGCTCAACTCAGGGATTGGAGCCCTATTGTTGGCAAAAAAGGCGAATATGGAATGGAGGCCCTATGTCTAAAAGGCTCAACTCAGGGATCGGAGACCTAATGTTGGCAAAAAGGCGACTAGGGAATGGAGGCCCTATGTCTAAAAATCTCAACTCAGGGTTTGGAGCCCTAATGTTGGCAAAAAGGCGATTAGGGAATGGAGGCCCTATGTCTAAAAGGCTCAACTCAGGGATTGGAGCACTAATGTTGGTGAAAGGCGACTACGGAATGGATGCTCTATGTCTAAAAAGGCTCAACTCAGGGATTGGAGCACTAATGTTGGCAAAAGAGGCGACTAGGGAATGAAGGCCCTATGTCTAGAAAGGCTCAACTCAGGGATTGAAGCCCTAATGTTGGCAAAAAAGGCGACCCAGGAATGGAGGCCATATGTCTAAAAGGCTCAACTCAGGGATTGAAGTACTAATGTTGGCAAAAAGGCGACTAGGTAATGAAGGCCCTATGTCTAAATAGGCTCAACTCAGGGGTTGGAGCACTAATGTTGGCAAAAAAGGCGACTAGGGAATGGAGACCCTATGTCTAAAAGGCTCAACTCTGGGATTGGAGCCCAAATGTTGGCAAAATGGTGACTAGGGAATGAACGTCCTATGTCTAAAAGGCTCAACTTAGGGATTGAAGCCGTAATGTTGGTAAAAAGGGCGACTAGGGAATGAAGGCCCTATGTCTAAAAGGCTCAACTTAGGGATTGGAGCCCTAATGTTGGCAAAAAGGAGACTAGGGAATGAAGGCCCTATGTCTAAAAGGCTCAACTCAGGGATTGGAGCCCTATTGTTGGCAAAAAAGTCGACTAGGGAATGGAGGCCCTATGTCGAAAAGTCTCAACTCAGGGATTGGAGCCCTAATGTTGGTGAAATGCGACTATGGAATGGATGCTCTGTGTCTAAAAAGGCTCAACTCAGGGATTGGAGCCCTAATGTTTGCAATAGAGGCGACTAGGGAATGGATGCCCTATGTCTAAAAAGGCTCAACTCAGGGATTGGAGCCCTAATGTTGGCAAAAAGGTGACCCAGGAATGGAGGCCATATGTCTAAAAGGCTCAACTCAGGGATTGAAGCCCTAATGTTGGCAAAAAGCGACTAGGTAATGAAGGACCTATGTCTAAATAGGCTCAACTCAGGGGTTGGAGCACTAATGTTGGCAAAAAAGGCGACTAGGGAATGGAGGCCCTATGTCTAAAAAGGCTCAACTCAGGGGTTGGAGCCCTAATATTGGCAAAAAAGGCGACTAGGGAATGAAGTCCCTATGTCTAAAAGGCTCAACTCAGGGATTGGAGCCCTATTGTTGGCAAAAAAGTCGACTAGGGAATGGAGGCCCTATGTCTAAAATGGCTCAACTCAGGGATTGGAGCCCTAATGTTGGCAACAAAGACGACTAGAGAATGGAGGCCCTATATCTAAAAGGCTCAACTCAGGGATTGGAACCCTAATGTTGGCAAAAAGGCGACTAGGGAATGGAGGCCCTATGTCTAAAAAGGCTCAACTCAGGGGTTGGAGCACTAATGTTGGCTAAAAGGGCGACTAGGGAATGGAGGCCCTATGTCTAAAAAGGCTCAACTCAGGGATTGGAGCCCTAATGTTGGCAAAAGAGGCGACTAGGGAATGGAGGCCTTATGTCTAAAAAGTCTCAACTCAGGGATTGAAGCCCTAATGTTGTCAAAAAAGGCGACCAGGGAATGGAGGCCCTATGTCTAAAAGGCTCAACTCAGGGATTGGAGCCCTAATGTTGGCAAAACAGCGACTAGGGAATGGAGGCCCTATGACTAAAAAGGCTCAACTCACGGGTTGGAACACTAATGTTGACAAAAAGGTGACTAGGGAATGAACGTTCTATGTCTAAAAAGCACAACTCAAGGATTGGAGCCCTAATGTTGGCGAAAGGCGACTAGGGAATGGAGGCCCTATGTCTAAAAAGGCTCAACTCAGGGATTGAAGCCCTAATGTTGGCAAAAGAGGCGAATAGGAAATGGAGGCCCTATGTCTAAAAAGGCTCAACTCAGGGATTGGAGCCGTAATGTTGACAACAAAGGCGACTAGAGAATGGAGGCCCTATGTCTAAAAGGCTCAACTCAGGGATTGGAACCCTAATGTTGGCAAAAAGGCGACTAGGGAATGGAGGCCCTATGTCTAAAAAGGCTCAACTCAGGGGTTGGAGCACTAATGTTGGCAAAAATGGCGACTAGGGAATAAAGGCCCTATGTCTAAAAGGATCAACTTAGGGATTGGAGCCCTAATGTTGGCAAAAAGGTGACTAGGGAATGAACGTCCTATGTCTAAAAGGCTCAACTCAGGGATTGGAGCCCTATTGTTGGCAAAAAAGGCGAATATGGAATGGAGGCCCTATGTCTAAAAGGCTCAACTCAGGGATCGGAGACCTAATGTTGGCAAAAAGGCGACTAGGGAATGGAGGCCCTATGTCTAAAAATCTCAACTCAGGGTTTGGAGCCCTAATGTTGGCAAAAAGGCGATTAGGGAATGGAGGCCCTATGTCTAAAAGGCTCAACTCAGGGATTGGAGCACTAATGTTGGTGAAAGGCGACTACGGAATGGATGCTCTATGTCTAAAAAGGCTCAACTCAGGGATTGGAGCACTAATGTTGGCAAAAGAGGCGACTAGGGAATGAAGGCCCTATGTCTAGAAAGGCTCAACTCAGGGATTGAAGCCCTAATGTTGGCAAAAAAGGCGACCCAGGAATGGAGGCCATATGTCTAAAAGGCTCAACTCAGGGATTGAAGTACTAATGTTGGCAAAAAGGCGACTAGGTAATGAAGGCCCTATGTCTAAATAGGCTCAACTCAGGGGTTGGAGCACTAATGTTGGCAAAAAAGGCGACTAGGGAATGGAGACCCTATGTCTAAAAGGCTCAACTCTGGGATTGGAGCCCAAATGTTGGCAAAATGGTGACTAGGGAATGAACGTCCTATGTCTAAAAGGCTCAACTTAGGGATTGAAGCCGTAATGTTGGTAAAAAGGGCGACTAGGGAATGAAGGCCCTATGTCTAAAAGGCTCAACTTAGGGATTGGAGCCCTAATGTTGGCAAAAAGGAGACTAGGGAATGAAGGCCCTATGTCTAAAAGGCTCAACTCAGGGATTGGAGCCCTATTGTTGGCAAAAAAGTCGACTAGGGAATGGAGGCCCTATGTCGAAAAGTCTCAACTCAGGGATTGGAGCCCTAATGTTGGTGAAATGCGACTATGGAATGGATGCTCTGTGTCTAAAAAGGCTCAACTCAGGGATTGGAGCCCTAATGTTTGCAATAGAGGCGACTAGGGAATGGATGCCCTATGTCTAAAAAGGCTCAACTCAGGGATTGGAGCCCTAATGTTGGCAAAAAGGTGACCCAGGAATGGAGGCCATATGTCTAAAAGGCTCAACTCAGGGATTGAAGCCCTAATGTTGGCAAAAAGCGACTAGGTAATGAAGGACCTATGTCTAAATAGGCTCAACTCAGGGGTTGGAGCACTAATGTTGGCAAAAAAGGCGACTAGGGAATGGAGGCCCTATGTCTAAAAAGGCTCAACTCAGGGGTTGGAGCCCTAATATTGGCAAAAAAGGCGACTAGGGAATGAAGTCCCTATGTCTAAAAGGCTCAACTCAGGGATTGGAGCCCTATTGTTGGCAAAAAAGTCGACTAGGGAATGGAGGCCCTATGTCTAAAATGGCTCAACTCAGGGATTGGAGCCCTAATGTTGGCAACAAAGACGACTAGAGAATGGAGGCCCTATATCTAAAAGGCTCAACTCAGGGATTGGAACCCTAATGTTGGCAAAAAGGCGACTAGGGAATGGAGGCCCTATGTCTAAAAAGGCTCAACTCAGGGGTTGGAGCACTAATGTTGGCTAAAAGGGCGACTAGGGAATGGAGGCCCTATGTCTAAAAAGGCTCAACTCAGGGATTGGAGCCCTAATGTTGGCAAAAGAGGCGACTAGGGAATGGAGGCCTTATGTCTAAAAAGTCTCAACTCAGGGATTGAAGCCCTAATGTTGTCAAAAAAGGCGACCAGGGAATGGAGGCCCTATGTCTAAAAGGCTCAACTCAGGGATTGGAGCCCTAATGTTGGCAAAACAGCGACTAGGGAATGGAGGCCCTATGACTAAAAAGGCTCAACTCACGGGTTGGAACACTAATGTTGACAAAAAGGTGACTAGGGAATGAACGTTCTATGTCTAAAAAGCACAACTCAAGGATTGGAGCCCTAATGTTGGCGAAAGGCGACTAGGGAATGGAGGCCCTATGTCTAAAAAGGCTCAACTCAGGGATTGAAGCCCTAATGTTGGCAAAAGAGGCGAATAGGAAATGGAGGCCCTATGTCTAAAAAGGCTCAACTCAGGGATTGGAGCCGTAATGTTGACAACAAAGGCGACTAGAGAATGGAGGCCCTATGTCTAAAAGGCTCAACTCAGGGATTGGAACCCTAATGTTGGCAAAAAGGCGACTAGGGAATGGAGGCCCTATGTCTAAAAAGGCTCAACTCAGGGGTTGGAGCACTAATGTTGGCAAAAATGGCGACTAGGGAATAAAGGCCCTATGTCTAAAAGGATCAACTTAGGGATTGGAGCCCTAATGTTGGCAAAAAGGTGACTAGGGAATGAACGTCCTATGTCTAAAAGGCTCAACTCAGGGATTGGAGCCCTATTGTTGGCAAAAAAGGCGAATATGGAATGGAGGCCCTATGTCTAAAAGGCTCAACTCAGGGATCGGAGACCTAATGTTGGCAAAAAGGCGACTAGGGAATGGAGGCCCTATGTCTAAAAATCTCAACTCAGGGTTTGGAGCCCTAATGTTGGCAAAAAGGCGATTAGGGAATGGAGGCCCTATGTCTAAAAGGCTCAACTCAGGGATTGGAGCACTAATGTTGGTGAAAGGCGACTACGGAATGGATGCTCTATGTCTAAAAAGGCTCAACTCAGGGATTGGAGCACTAATGTTGGCAAAAGAGGCGACTAGGGAATGAAGGCCCTATGTCTAGAAAGGCTCAACTCAGGGATTGGAGCCCTAATGTTGGCAAAAAAGGCGACCCAGGAATGGAGGCCATATGTCTAAAAGGCTCAACTCAGGGATTGAAGTACTAATGTTGGCAAAAAGGCGACTAGGTAATGAAGGCCCTATGTCTAAATAGGCTCAACTCAGGGGTTGGAGCACTAATGTTGGCAAAAAAGGCGACTAGGGAATGGAGACCCTATGTCTAAAAGGCTCAACTCTGGGATTGGAGCCCAAATGTTGGCAAAATGGTGACTAGGGAATGAACGTCCTATGTCTAAAAGGCTCAACTTAGGGATTGAAGCCGTAATGTTGGTAAAAAGGGCGACTAGGGAATGAAGGCCCTATGTCTAAAAGGCTCAACTTAGGGATTGGAGCCCTAATGTTGGCAAAAAGGAGACTAGGGAATGAAGGCCCTATGTCTAAAAGGCTCAACTCAGGGATTGGAGCCCTATTGTTGGCAAAAAAGTCGACTAGGGAATGGAGGCCCTATGTCGAAAAGTCTCAACTCAGGGATTGGAGCCCTAATGTTGGTGAAATGCGACTATGGAATGGATGCTCTGTGTCTAAAAAGGCTCAACTCAGGGATTGGAGCCCTAATGTTTGCAATAGAGGCGACTAGGGAATGGATGCCCTATGTCTAAAAAGGCTCAACTCAGGGATTGGAGCCCTAATGTTGGCAAAAAGGTGACCCAGGAATGGAGGCCATATGTCTAAAAGGCTCAACTCAGGGATTGAAGCCCTAATGTTGGCAAAAAGCGACTAGGTAATGAAGGACCTATGTCTAAATAGGCTCAACTCAGGGGTTGGAGCACTAATGTTGGCAAAAAAGGCGACTAGGGAATGGAGGCCCTATGTCTAAAAAGGCTCAACTCAGGGGTTGGAGCCCTAATATTGGCAAAAAAGGCGACTAGGGAATGAAGTCCCTATGTCTAAAAGGCTCAACTCAGGGATTGGAGCCCTATTGTTGGCAAAAAAGTCGACTAGGGAATGGAGGCCCTATGTCTAAAATGGCTCAACTCAGGGATTGGAGCCCTAATGTTGGCAACAAAGACGACTAGAGAATGGAGGCCCTATATCTAAAAGGCTCAACTCAGGGATTGGAACCCTAATGTTGGCAAAAAGGCGACTAGGGAATGGAGGCCCTATGTCTAAAAAGGCTCAACTCAGGGGTTGGAGCACTAATGTTGGCTAAAAGGGCGACTAGGGAATGGAGGCCCTATGTCTAAAAAGGCTCAACTCAGGGATTGGAGCCCTAATGTTGGCAAAAGAGGCGACTAGGGAATGGAGGCCTTATGTCTAAAAAGTCTCAACTCAGGGATTGAAGCCCTAATGTTGTCAAAAAAGGCGACCAGGGAATGGAGGCCCTATGTCTAAAAGGCTCAACTCAGGGATTGGAGCCCTAATGTTGGCAAAACAGCGACTAGGGAATGGAGGCCCTATGACTAAAAAGGCTCAACTCACGGGTTGGAACACTAATGTTGACAAAAAGGTGACTAGGGAATGAACGTTCTATGTCTAAAAAGCACAACTCAAGGATTGGAGCCCTAATGTTGGCGAAAGGCGACTAGGGAATGGAGGCCCTATGTCTAAAAAGGCTCAACTCAGGGATTGAAGCCCTAATGTTGGCAAAAGAGGCGAATAGGAAATGGAGGCCCTATGTCTAAAAAGGCTCAACTCAGGGATTGGAGCCGTAATGTTGACAACAAAGGCGACTAGAGAATGGAGGCCCTATGTCTAAAAGGCTCAACTCAGGGATTGGAACCCTAATGTTGGCAAAAAGGCGACTAGGGAATGGAGGCCCTATGTCTAAAAAGGCTCAACTCAGGGGTTGGAGCACTAATGTTGGCAAAAATGGCGACTAGGGAATAAAGGCCCTATGTCTAAAAGGATCAACTTAGGGATTGGAGCCCTAATGTTGGCAAAAAGGTGACTAGGGAATGAACGTCCTATGTCTAAAAGGCTCAACTCAGGGATTGGAGCCCTATTGTTGGCAAAAAAGGCGAATATGGAATGGAGGCCCTATGTCTAAAAGGCTCAACTCAGGGATCGGAGACCTAATGTTGGCAAAAAGGCGACTAGGGAATGGAGGCCCTATGTCTAAAAATCTCAACTCAGGGTTTGGAGCCCTAATGTTGGCAAAAAGGCGATTAGGGAATGGAGGCCCTATGTCTAAAAGGCTCAACTCAGGGATTGGAGCACTAATGTTGGTGAAAGGCGACTACGGAATGGATGCTCTATGTCTAAAAAGGCTCAACTCAGGGATTGGAGCACTAATGTTGGCAAAAGAGGCGACTAGGGAATGAAGGCCCTATGTCTAGAAAGGCTCAACTCAGGGATTGGAGCCCTAATGTTGGCAAAAAAGGCGACCCAGGAATGGAGGCCATATGTCTAAAAGGCTCAACTCAGGGATTGAAGTACTAATGTTGGCAAAAAGGCGACTAGGTAATGAAGGCCCTATGTCTAAATAGGCTCAACTCAGGGGTTGGAGCACTAATGTTGGCAAAAAAGGCGACTAGGGAATGGAGACCCTATGTCTAAAAGGCTCAACTCTGGGATTGGAGCCCAAATGTTGGCAAAATGGTGACTAGGGAATGAACGTCCTATGTCTAAAAGGCTCAACTTAGGGATTGAAGCCGTAATGTTGGTAAAAAGGGCGACTAGGGAATGAAGGCCCTATGTCTAAAAGGCTCAACTTAGGGATTGGAGCCCTAATGTTGGCAAAAAGGAGACTAGGGAATGAAGGCCCTATGTCTAAAAGGCTCAACTCAGGGATTGGAGCCCTATTGTTGGCAAAAAAGTCGACTAGGGAATGGAGGCCCTATGTCGAAAAGTCTCAACTCAGGGATTGGAGCCCTAATGTTGGTGAAATGCGACTATGGAATGGATGCTCTGTGTCTAAAAAGGCTCAACTCAGGGATTGGAGCCCTAATGTTTGCAATAGAGGCGACTAGGGAATGGATGCCCTATGTCTAAAAAGGCTCAACTCAGGGATTGGAGCCCTAATGTTGGCAAAAAGGTGACCCAGGAATGGAGGCCATATGTCTAAAAGGCTTTACTCAGGGATTGAAGCCCTAATGTTGGCAAAAAGCGACTAGGTAATGAAGGACCTATGTCTAAATAGGCTCAACTCAGGGGTTGGAGCACTAATGTTGGCAAAAAAGGCGACTAGGGAATGGAGGCCCTATGTCTAAAAAGGCTCAACTCAGGGGTTGGAGCCCTAATATTGGCAAAAAAGGCGACTAGGGAATGAAGTCCCTATGTCTAAAAGGCTCAACTCAGGGATTGGAGCCCTATTGTTGGCAAAAAAGTCGACTAGGGAATGGAGGCCCTATGTCTAAAATGGCTCAACTCAGGGATTGGAGCCCTAATGTTGGCAACAAAGACGACTAGAGAATGGAGGCCCTATATCTAAAAGGCTCAACTCAGGGATTGGAACCCTAATGTTGGCAAAAAGGCGACTAGGGAATGGAGGCCCTATGTCTAAAAAGGCTCAACTCAGGGGTTGGAGCACTAATGTTGGCTAAAAGGGCGACTAGGGAATGGAGGCCCTATGTCTAAAAAGGCTCAACTCAGGGATTGGAGCCCTAATGTTGGCAAAAGAGGCGACTAGGGAATGGAGGCCTTATGTCTAAAAAGTCTCAACTCAGGGATTGAAGCCCTAATGTTGTCAAAAAAGGCGACCAGGGAATGGAGGCCCTATGTCTAAAAGGCTCAACTCAGGGATTGGAGCCCTAATGTTGGCAAAACAGCGACTAGGGAATGGAGGCCCTATGACTAAAAAGGCTCAACTCACGGGTTGGAACACTAATGTTGACAAAAAGGTGACTAGGGAATGAACGTTCTATGTCTAAAAAGCACAACTCAAGGATTGGAGCCCTAATGTTGGCGAAAGGCGACTAGGGAATGGAGGCCCTATGTCTAAAAAGGCTCAACTCAGGGATTGAAGCCCTAATGTTGGCAAAAGAGGCGAATAGGAAATGGAGGCCCTATGTCTAAAAAGGCTCAACTCAGGGATTGGAGCCGTAATGTTGACAACAAAGGCGACTAGAGAATGGAGGCCCTATGTCTAAAAGGCTCAACTCAGGGATTGGAACCCTAATGTTGGCAAAAAGGCGACTAGGGAATGGAGGCCCTATGTCTAAAAAGGCTCAACTCAGGGGTTGGAGCACTAATGTTGGCAAAAATGGCGACTAGGGAATAAAGGCCCTATGTCTAAAAGGATCAACTTAGGGATTGGAGCCCTAATGTTGGCAAAAAGGTGACTAGGGAATGAACGTCCTATGTCTAAAAGGCTCAACTCAGGGATTGGAGCCCTATTGTTGGCAAAAAAGGCGAATATGGAATGGAGGCCCTATGTCTAAAAGGCTCAACTCAGGGATCGGAGACCTAATGTTGGCAAAAAGGCGACTAGGGAATGGAGGCCCTATGTCTAAAAATCTCAACTCAGGGTTTGGAGCCCTAATGTTGGCAAAAAGGCGATTAGGGAATGGAGGCCCTATGTCTAAAAGGCTCAACTCAGGGATTGGAGCACTAATGTTGGTGAAAGGCGACTACGGAATGGATGCTCTATGTCTAAAAAGGCTCAACTCAGGGATTGGAGCACTAATGTTGGCAAAAGAGGCGACTAGGGAATGAAGGCCCTATGTCTAGAAAGGCTCAACTCAGGGATTGGAGCCCTAATGTTGGCAAAAAAGGCGACCCAGGAATGGAGGCCATATGTCTAAAAGGCTCAACTCAGGGATTGAAGTACTAATGTTGGCAAAAAGGCGACTAGGTAATGAAGGCCCTATGTCTAAATAGGCTCAACTCAGGGGTTGGAGCACTAATGTTGGCAAAAAAGGCGACTAGGGAATGGAGACCCTATGTCTAAAAGGCTCAACTCTGGGATTGGAGCCCAAATGTTGGCAAAATGGTGACTAGGGAATGAACGTCCTATGTCTAAAAGGCTCAACTTAGGGATTGAAGCCGTAATGTTGGTAAAAAGGGCGACTAGGGAATGAAGGCCCTATGTCTAAAAGGCTCAACTTAGGGATTGGAGCCCTAATGTTGGCAAAAAGGAGACTAGGGAATGAAGGCCCTATGTCTAAAAGGCTCAACTCAGGGATTGGAGCCCTATTGTTGGCAAAAAAGTCGACTAGGGAATGGAGGCCCTATGTCTAAAAGGCTCAACTCAGGGATCGGAGACCTAATGTTGGCAAAAAGGCGACTAGGGAATGGAGGCCCTATGTCTAAAATGCTAAATTCAGGGTTTGGAGCCCTAATTTTGGCAAAAAGGCGATGAGGGAATGGAGGCCCTATGTCTAAAAGGCTCAACTAAGGGATTGGAGCCCTAATATTGGTGAAAGGCGACTACGGAATGGATGCTCTATGTCTAAAAAGGCTCAACTCAGGGATTGAAGCCCTAATGTTGGCAAAAGAGGCGACTAGGGAATGGAGGCCCTATGTCTAAAAAGGCTCAACTTAGGGATTGGAGCCCTAATGTTGGCAAAAAAGGCAACCTAAGAATAGAGGTCATATGTCTAAAAGGCTCAACTCAGGGATTGAAGTCCTAATGTTGGCAAAAAAGCGACTAGGTAATGAAGGCCCTATGTCTAAATAGGCTCATCTCAGGGGTTGGAGCACTAATGTTGGCAAAAAAGGCGACTAGGGAATGGAGACGCTATGTCTAAAAGGCTCAACTCAGGGATTGGAGCCCAAATGTTGGCAAAATGGTGACTAGGGAATGAAGGCCCTATGTCTAAAGGCTCAACTCAGGGATTGGAGCTCTAATGTTGGCAAAATGGCGACTAGGGAATGGAGGCCCTATGTCTAAAAAGGCTCAACTCATGGGTTGGAGCCCTAATATTGGCAAAAAGGCGACTAGGGAAAGGAGGCCCTATGTCTAAAAGGCTCTACTCAGGGATTGGAGCCCTAATGATGGCAAAAAGGCAACTAGGGAATGGAGGCCCTATGTCTAGAAAGGCTCAAATCAGGGATCAGAGACCTAATGTTGGCAAAAAGGCGACTAGGGAATGGAGGCCCTATGTCTAAAATGCTAAATTCAGGATTTGGAGCCCTAATGTTGGCAAAAAGGCTATGAGGGAATGGAGGCCCTATGTCTAAAAGGCTCAACTAAGGGATTGGAGCCCTAATATTGGTGAAAGGCGACTACAGAATGGATGCTCTATGTCTAAAAAGGCTCAACTCAGGGATTGAAGCCCTAATGTTGGCAAAAGAGGCGACTAGGGAATGGAGGCCCTATGTCTAAAAAGGCTCAACTTAGGGATTGGAGCCCTAATGTTGGCAAAAGAGGCGACTAGGGAATGGAGGCCCTATGTCTAAAAAGGCTCAACTCAGGGATTGGAGCCTTAATGTTGGCAACAAAGGCGACTAGAGAATGGAGGCCCTATGTCTAAAAGGCTCAACTTAGGGATTGGAGCCCTAATGTTGGCAAAAAAGGCGACCTAAGAATAGAGGCCATATGTCTAAAAGGCTCAACTCAGGGATTGAAGTCCTAATGTTGGCAAAAAAGCGACTAGGTAATGAAGGCCCTATGTCTAAATAGGCTCATCTCAGGGGTTGGAGCACTAATGTTGGCAAAAAAGGCGACTAGGGAATGGAGACACGATGTCTAAAAGGCTCAACTCAGGGATTGGAGCCCAAATGTTGGCAAAATGGTGACTAGGGAATGAAGGCCCTATGTCTAATCAACTCAGGGATTGGAGCCCTAATGTTGGCAAAATGGCGACTAGGGAATGGAGGCCCTATGTCTAAAAAGGCTCAACTCAGGGGTTAGAGCCCTAATATTGGCAAAAATGGCGACTAGGGAAAGGAGGCCCTATGTCTAAAAGGCTCAACTCAGGGATTGGAGCCCTATTGTTGGCAAAAAAGTCGACTAGGGAATGGAGGCCCTATGTCTAAAAGGCTCAACTCAAGGATCGGAGACCTAATGTTGGCAAAAAGGCGACTAGGGAATGGAGGCCCTATGTCTAAAATGCTAAATTCAGGGTTTGGAGCCCTAATGTTGGCAAAAAGGCGATGAGGGAATGGAGGCCCTATGTCTAAAAGGCTCAACTAAGGGATTGGAGCCCTAATATTGGTGAAAGGCGACTACGGAATGGATGCTCTATGTCTAAAAAGGCTCAACTCAGGGATTGAAGTCCTAATGTTGACAAAAGAGGCGACTAGGGAATGGAGGCCCTATGTCTAAAAAGGCTCAACTTAGGGATTGGAGCCCTAATGTTGGCAAAAAAGGCGACCTAAGAATAGAGGCCATATGTCTAAAAGGCTCAACTCAGGGATTGAAGTCCTAATGTTGGCAAAAATGCGACTAGGTAATGAAGGCCCTATGTCTAAATAGGCTCATCTCAGGGGTTGGAGCACTAATGTTGGCAAAAAAGGCGACTAGGGAATGGAGACGCTATGTCTAAAAGGCTCAACTCAGGGATTGGAGCCCAAATGTTGGCAAAATGGTGACTAGGGAATGAAGGCCCTATGTCTAAAAGGCTCAACTCAGGGATTGGAGCCCTAATGTTGGCAAAATGGCGACTAGGGAATGGAGGCCCTATGTCTAAAAAGGCTCAACTCAGGGGTTGGAGCCCTAATATTGGCAAAAAAGGCGACTAGGGAAAGGAGGCCCTATGTCTAAAAGGCTCTACTCAGGGATTGGAGCCCTAATGATGGCAAAAAGGCAACTAGGGAATGGAGGCCCTATGTCTAAAAAGACTCAAATCAGGGATTGGAACCCTAATGTTGGCAAAATAGGCTACTAAGGAATGGAGGCCCTATGTCTAAAAGGCTTAACTCAGGGATTGGAGCCCTAATGTTTGCAAAAAGGCGACTAGAGAATAGAGGCCCTATGTCTAAAAAGGCTCAACTCAGGGGTTGGAGCCCTAATGTTGGCAAAAAAGGCGACCAAGGAATGGAGGCCCTATGTCTAAAAGAATCAACTCAGGGATTAGAACCCTAATGATGGCAAAAAGGCGACTAGGGAATGGAGGCCATATGTCTAAAAAGGCTCAACTCAGGGATTGGAGCCCTAATGTTGGCAAAAGAGGCGACTAGGGAATGGAGGCCCTATGTCTAAAAAGGCTCAACTCAGGGATTGGAGCCTTAATATTGGCAACAAAGGCGACTAGAGAATGGAGGCCCTATGTCTAAAAGGCTCAACTCAGGGTTTGGAGCCCTAATGTTGGCAAAAATGCGACTACGGAATGGATGCTCTATGTCTAAAAAGGCTTAACTCAGGGATTGGAGCCCTAATGTTGGCAAAAGAGGCGATTAGGGAATGGAGGCCCTATGTCTAAAAAGGCTCAACTCAGGGATTGGAGCCCTAATGTTGGCAAAAAAGGCGACCCAGGAATGGAGGCCATATGTCTAAAAGGCTCAACTCAGGGATTGAAGCCCTAATGTTGGCAAATAAGCGACTAGGTAATGAAGGCCCTATGTCTAAATAGGCTCAACTCAGGGATTGGAGCCCTAATGTTGGCAAAATGGCGACTAGGGAATGGAGGCCCTATGTCTAAAAAGGCTCAACTCAGGGGTTGGAGCCCTAATATTGGCAAAAAAGGCGACTAGGGAAAGGAGGCCCTATGTCTAAAAGGCTCTACTCAGGGATTGGAGCCCTAATGATGGCAAAAAGGCAACTAGGGAATGGAGGCCCTATGTCTAAAAAGGCTCAAATCAGGGATTGGAACCCTAATGTTGGCAAAATAGGCTACTAAGGAATGGAGGCCCTATGTCTAAAAGGCTTAACTCAGGGATTGGAGCCCTAATGTTGGCAAAAAGGCGACTAGAGAATAGAGGCCCTATGTCTAAAAAGGCTCAACTCAGGGGTTGGAGCCCTAATGTTGGCAAAAAAGGCGACCAAGGAATGGAGGCCCTATGTCTAAAAGAATCAACTCAGGGATTAGAACCCTAATGATGGCAAAAAGGCGACTAGGGAATGGAGGCCATATGTCTAAAAAGGCTCAACTCAGGGATTGGAGCCCTAATGTTGGCAAAAGAGGCGACTAGGGAATGGAGGCCCTATGTCTAAAAAGGCTCAACTCAGGTATTGGAGCCTTAATGTTGGCAACAAAGGCGACTAGAGAATGGAGGCCCTATGTCTAAAAGGCTCAACTCAGGGATTGGAACCCTAATGTTGGAAAAAAGGCAACTAGGGAATGGAGGCCCTATGTCTAAAAAGGCTCAACTTAGGGGTTGGAGCACTAATGTTGGCAAAAAGGGCGACTAGGGAATAAAGGTCCTAAGTCTAAAAGGCTCAACTTAGGGGTTGAAGCCCTAATGTTGGCAAAAAGTTGACTAGGGATGAACGTCCTATGTCTAAAAGGCTCAACTCAGGGATTGAAGCCCTAATGTTGGCAAAAGGGGCGACTAGGGAATGGAGGCCATATGTCGAAAAGGCTCAACTCAGGGATTGGAGCCCTAATGTTGGCGAAAAGGCGACTAGAGAATGAAGGCCCTTTAACTAAAAGGCCCAACTCAGGGATTGGAGCCCTATTGTTGGCAAAAAAGGCGACTAGGGAATGAAGGCCCTATATCTAAAAGGCTCAACTCAGGGATTGGAGCCCTATTGTTGGCAAAAAAGGCGACTAGGGAATGGAGACCCTATGTCTTAAAGGCTCAACTCAGGGATCATAGACCTAATGTTGGCAAAAAGGCGACTAGGGAATGGAGACACGATGTCTAAAAGGCTCAACTCAGGGATTGGAGCCCAAATGTTGGCAAAATGGTGACTAGGGAATGAAGGCCCTATGTCTAATCAACTCAGGGATTGGAGCCCTAATGTTGGCAAAATGGCGACTAGGGAATGGAGGCCCTATGTCTAAAAAGGCTCAACTCAGGGGTTAGAGCCCTAATATTGGCAAAAATGGCGACTAGGGAAAGGAGGCCCTATGTCTAAAAGGCTCAACTCAGGGATTGGAGCCCTATTGTTGGCAAAAAAGTCGACTAGGGAATGGAGGCCCTATGTCTAAAAGGCTCAACTCAAGGATCGGAGACCTAATGTTGGCAAAAAGGCGACTAGGGAATGGAGGCCCTATGTCTAAAATGCTAAATTCAGGGTTTGGAGCCCTAATGTTGGCAAAAAGGCGATGAGGGAATGGAGGCCCTATGTCTAAAAGGCTCAACTAAGGGATTGGAGCCCTAATATTGGTGAAAGGCGACTACGGAATGGATGCTCTATGTCTAAAAAGGCTCAACTCAGGGATTGAAGCCCTAATGTTGACAAAAGAGGCGACTAGGGAATGGAGGCCCTATGTCTAAAAAGGCTCAACTTAGGGATTGGAGCCCTAATGTTGGCAAAAAAGGCGACCTAAGAATAGAGGCCATATGTCTAAAAGGCTCAACTCAGGGATTGGAGCCCTATTGTTGGCAAAAAAGGCGACTAGGGAATGGAGACCCTATGTCTTAAAGGCTCAACTCAGGGATCATAGACCTAATGTTGGCAAAAAGGCGACTAGGGAATGGAGACACGATGTCTAAAAGGCTCAACTCAGGGATTGGAGCCCTATTGTTGGCAAAAAAGGCGACTAGGGAATGGAGACCCTATGTCTTAAAGGCTCAACTCAGGGATCATAGACCTAATGTTGGCAAAAAGGCGACTAGGGAATGGAGACACGATGTCTAAAAGGCTCAACTCAGGGATTGGAGCCCAAATGTTGGCAAAATGGTGACTAGGGAATGAAGGCCCTATGTCTAATCAACTCAGGGATTGGAGCCCTAATGTTGGCAAAATGGCGACTAGGGAATGGAGGCCCTATGTCTAAAAAGGCTCAACTCAGGGGTTAGAGCCCTAATATTGGCAAAAATGGCGACTAGGGAAAGGAGGCCCTATGTCTAAAAGGCTCAACTCAGGGATTGGAGCCCTATTGTTGGCAAAAAAGTCGACTAGGGAATGGAGGCCCTATGTCTAAAAGGCTCAACTCAAGGATCGGAGACCTAATGTTGGCAAAAAGGCGACTAGGGAATGGAGGCCCTATGTCTAAAATGCTAAATTCAGGGTTTGGAGCCCTAATGTTGGCAAAAAGGCGATGAGGGAATGGAGGCCCTATGTCTAAAAGGCTCAACTAAGGGATTGGAGCCCTAATATTGGTGAAAGGCGACTACGGAATGGATGCTCTATGTCTAAAAAGGCTCAACTCAGGGATTGAAGTCCTAATGTTGACAAAAGAGGCGACTAGGGAATGGAGGCCCTATGTCTAAAAAGGCTCAACTTAGGGATTGGAGCCCTAATGTTGGCAAAAAAGGCGACCTAAGAATAGAGGCCATATGTCTAAAAGGCTCAACTCAGGGATTGAAGTCCTAATGTTGGCAAAAATGCGACTAGGTAATGAAGGCCCTATGTCTAAATAGGCTCATCTCAGGGGTTGGAGCACTAATGTTGGCAAAAAAGGCGACTAGGGAATGGAGACGCTATGTCTAAAAGGCTCAACTCAGGGATTGGAGCCCAAATGTTGGCAAAATGGTGACTAGGGAATGAAGGCCCTATGTCTAAAAGGCTCAACTCAGGGATTGGAGCCCTAATGTTGGCAAAATGGCGACTAGGGAATGGAGGCCCTATGTCTAAAAAGGCTCAACTCAGGGGTTGGAGCCCTAATATTGGCAAAAAAGGCGACTAGGGAAAGGAGGCCCTATGTCTAAAAGGCTCTACTCAGGGATTGGAGCCCTAATGATGGCAAAAAGGCAACTAGGGAATGGAGGCCCTATGTCTAAAAAGACTCAAATCAGGGATTGGAACCCTAATGTTGGCAAAATAGGCTACTAAGGAATGGAGGCCCTATGTCTAAAAGGCTTAACTCAGGGATTGGAGCCCTAATGTTTGCAAAAAGGCGACTAGAGAATAGAGGCCCTATGTCTAAAAAGGCTCAACTCAGGGGTTGGAGCCCTAATGTTGGCAAAAAAGGCGACCAAGGAATGGAGGCCCTATGTCTAAAAGAATCAACTCAGGGATTAGAACCCTAATGATGGCAAAAAGGCGACTAGGGAATGGAGGCCATATGTCTAAAAAGGCTCAACTCAGGGATTGGAGCCCTAATGTTGGCAAAAGAGGCGACTAGGGAATGGAGGCCCTATGTCTAAAAAGGCTCAACTCAGGGATTGGAGCCTTAATATTGGCAACAAAGGCGACTAGAGAATGGAGGCCCTATGTCTAAAAGGCTCAACTCAGGGTTTGGAGCCCTAATGTTGGCAAAAATGCGACTACGGAATGGATGCTCTATGTCTAAAAAGGCTTAACTCAGGGATTGGAGCCCTAATGTTGGCAAAAGAGGCGATTAGGGAATGGAGGCCCTATGTCTAAAAAGGCTCAACTCAGGGATTGGAGCCCTAATGTTGGCAAAAAAGGCGACCCAGGAATGGAGGCCATATGTCTAAAAGGCTCAACTCAGGGATTGAAGCCCTAATGTTGGCAAATAAGCGACTAGGTAATGAAGGCCCTATGTCTAAATAGGCTCAACTCAGGGATTGGAGCCCTAATGTTGGCAAAATGGCGACTAGGGAATGGAGGCCCTATGTCTAAAAAGGCTCAACTCAGGGGTTGGAGCCCTAATATTGGCAAAAAAGGCGACTAGGGAAAGGAGGCCCTATGTCTAAAAGGCTCTACTCAGGGATTGGAGCCCTAATGATGGCAAAAAGGCAACTAGGGAATGGAGGCCCTATGTCTAAAAAGGCTCAAATCAGGGATTGGAACCCTAATGTTGGCAAAATAGGCTACTAAGGAATGGAGGCCCTATGTCTAAAAGGCTTAACTCAGGGATTGGAGCCCTAATGTTGGCAAAAAGGCGACTAGAGAATAGAGGCCCTATGTCTAAAAAGGCTCAACTCAGGGGTTGGAGCCCTAATGTTGGCAAAAAAGGCGACCAAGGAATGGAGGCCCTATGTCTAAAAGAATCAACTCAGGGATTAGAACCCTAATGATGGCAAAAAGGCGACTAGGGAATGGAGGCCATATGTCTAAAAAGGCTCAACTCAGGGATTGGAGCCCTAATGTTGGCAAAAGAGGCGACTAGGGAATGGAGGCCCTATGTCTAAAAAGGCTCAACTCAGGTATTGGAGCCTTAATGTTGGCAACAAAGGCGACTAGAGAATGGAGGCCCTATGTCTAAAAGGCTCAACTCAGGGATTGGAACCCTAATGTTGGCAAAAAGGCAACTAGGGAATGGAGGCCCTATGTCTAAAAAGGCTCAACTTAGGGGTTGGAGCACTAATGTTGGCAAAAAGGGCGACTAGGGAATAAAGGTCCTAAGTCTAAAAGGCTCAACTTAGGGGTTGAAGCCCTAATGTTGGCAAAAAGTTGACTAGGGATGAACGTCCTATGTCTAAAAGGCTCAACTCAGGGATTGAAGCCCTAATGTTGGCAAAAGGGGCGACTAGGGAATGGAGGCCATATGTCGAAAAGGCTCAACTCAGGGATTGGAGCCCTAATGTTGGCGAAAAGGCGACTAGAGAATGAAGGCCCTTTAACTAAAAGGCCCAACTCAGGGATTGGAGCCCTATTGTTGGCAAAAAAGGCGACTAGGGAATGAAGGCCCTATATCTAAAAGGCTCAACTCAGGGATTGGAGCCCTATTGTTGGCAAAAAAGGCGACTAGGGAATGGAGACCCTATGTCTTAAAGGCTCAACTCAGGGATCATAGACCTAATGTTGGCAAAAAGGCGACTAGGGAATGGAGACACGATGTCTAAAAGGCTCAACTCAGGGATTGGAGCCCAAATGTTGGCAAAATGGTGACTAGGGAATGAAGGCCCTATGTCTAATCAACTCAGGGATTGGAGCCCTAATGTTGGCAAAATGGCGACTAGGGAATGGAGGCCCTATGTCTAAAAAGGCTCAACTCAGGGGTTAGAGCCCTAATATTGGCAAAAATGGCGACTAGGGAAAGGAGGCCCTATGTCTAAAAGGCTCAACTCAGGGATTGGAGCCCTATTGTTGGCAAAAAAGTCGACTAGGGAATGGAGGCCCTATGTCTAAAAGGCTCAACTCAAGGATCGGAGACCTAATGTTGGCAAAAAGGCGACTAGGGAATGGAGGCCCTATGTCTAAAATGCTAAATTCAGGGTTTGGAGCCCTAATGTTGGCAAAAAGGCGATGAGGGAATGGAGGCCCTATGTCTAAAAGGCTCAACTAAGGGATTGGAGCCCTAATATTGGTGAAAGGCGACTACGGAATGGATGCTCTATGTCTAAAAAGGCTCAACTCAGGGATTGAAGCCCTAATGTTGACAAAAGAGGCGACTAGGGAATGGAGGCCCTATGTCTAAAAAGGCTCAACTTAGGGATTGGAGCCCTAATGTTGGCAAAAAAGGCGACCTAAGAATAGAGGCCATATGTCTAAAAGGCTCAACTCAGGGATTGGAGCCCTATTGTTGGCAAAAAAGGCGACTAGGGAATGGAGACCCTATGTCTTAAAGGCTCAACTCAGGGATCATAGACCTAATGTTGGCAAAAAGGCGACTAGGGAATGGAGACACGATGTCTAAAAGGCTCAACTCAGGGATTGGAGCCCAAATGTTGGCAAAATGGTGACTAGGGAATGAAGGCCCTATGTCTAATCAACTCAGGGATTGGAGCCCTAATGTTGGCAAAATGGCGACTAGGGAATGGAGGCCCTATGTCTAAAAAGGCTCAACTCAGGGGTTAGAGCCCTAATATTGGCAAAAATGGCGACTAGGGAAAGGAGGCCCTATGTCTAAAAGGCTCAACTCAGGGATTGGAGCCCTATTGTTGGCAAAAAAGTCGACTAGGGAATGGAGGCCCTATGTCTAAAAGGCTCAACTCAAGGATCGGAGACCTAATGTTGGCAAAAAGGCGACTAGGGAATGGAGGCCCTATGTCTAAAATGCTAAATTCAGGGTTTGGAGCCCTAATGTTGGCAAAAAGGCGATGAGGGAATGGAGGCCCTATGTCTAAAAGGCTCAACTAAGGGATTGGAGCCCTAATATTGGTGAAAGGCGACTACGGAATGGATGCTCTATGTCTAAAAAGGCTCAACTCAGGGATTGAAGCCCTAATGTTGGCAAAAAAGGCGACTAGGGAATGGAGACGCTATGTCTAAAAGGCTCAACTCAGGGATTGGAGCCCAAATGTTGGCAAAATGGTGACTAGGGAATGAAGGCCCTATGTCTAAAAGGCTCAACTCAGGGATTGGAGCCCTAATGTTGGCAAAATGGCGACTAGGGAATGGAGGCCCTATGTCTAAAAAGGCTCAACTCAGGGGTTGGAGCCCTAATATTGGCAAAAAAGGCGACTAGGGAAAGGAGGCCCTATGTCTAAAAGGCTCTACTCAGGGATTGGAGCCCTAATGATGGCAAAAAGGCAACTAGGGAATGGAGGCCCTATGTCTAAAAAGGCTCAAATCAGGGATTGGAACCCTAATGTTGGCAAAATAGGCTACTAAGGAATGGAGGCCCTATGTCTAAAAGGCTTAACTCAGGGATTGGAGCCCTAATGTTTGCAAAAAGGCGACTAGAGAATAGAGGCCCTATGTCTAAAAAGGCTCAATTCAGGGGTTGGAGCCCTAATGTTGGCAAAAAAGGCGACCAAGGAATGGAGACCCTATGTCTAAAAGAATCAACTCAGGGATTAGAACCCTAATGATGGCAAAAAGGCGACTAGGGAATGGAGGCCATATGTCTAAAAAGGCTCAACTCAGGGATTGGAGCCCTAATGTTGGCAAAAGAGGCGACTAGGGAATGGAGGCCCTATGTCTAAAAAGGCTCAACTCAGGGATTGGAGCCTTAATATTGGCAACAAAGGCGACTAGAGAATGGAGGCCCTATGTCTAAAAGGCTCAACTCAGGGTTTGGAGCCCTAATGTTGGCAAAAATGCGACTACGGAATGGATGCTCTATGTCTAAAAAGGCTTAACTCAGGGATTGGAGCCCTAATGTTGGCAAAAGAGGCGATTAGGGAATGGAGGCCCTATGTCTAAAAAGGCTCAACTCAGGGATTGGAGCCCTAATGTTGGCAAAAAAGGCGACCCAGGAATGGAGGCCATATGTCTAAAAGGCTCAACTCAGGGATTGAAGCCCTAATGTTGGCAAATAAGCGACTAGGTAATGAAGGCCCTATGTCTAAATAGGCTCAACTCAGGGATTGGAGCCCTAATGTTGGCAAAATGGCGACTACGGAATGGATGCTCTATGTCTAAAAAGGCTTAACTCAGGGATTGGAGCCCTAATGTTGGCAAAAGAGGCGATTAGGGAATGGAGGCCCTATGTCTAAAAAGGCTCAACTCAGGGATTGGAGCCCTAATGTTGGCAAAAAAGGCGACCCAGGAATGGAGGCCATATGTCTAAAAGGCTCAACTCAGGGATTGAAGCCCTAATGTTGGCAAATAAGCGACTAGGTAATGAAGGCCCTATGTCTAAATAGGCTCAACTCAGGGATTGGAGCCCTAATGTTGGCAAAATGGCGACTAGGGAATGGAGGCCCTATGTCTAAAAAGGCTCAACTCAGGGGTTGGAGCCCTAATATTGGCAAAAAAGGCGACTAGGGAAAGGAGGCCCTATGTCTAAAAGGCTCTACTCAGGGATTGGAGCCCTAATGATGGCAAAAAGGCAACTAGGGAATGGAGGCCCTATGTCTAAAAAGGCTCAAATCAGGGATTGGAACCCTAATGTTGGCAAAATAGGCTACTAAGGAATGGAGGCCCTATGTCTAAAAGGCTTAACTCAGGGATTGGAGCCCTAATGTTGGCAAAAAGGCGACTAGAGAATAGAGGCCCTATGTCTAAAAAGGCTCAACTCAGGGGTTGGAGCCCTAATGTTGGCAAAAAAGGCGACCAAGGAATGGAGGCCCTATGTCTAAAAGAATCAACTCAGGGATTAGAACCCTAATGATGGCAAAAAGGCGACTAGGGAATGGAGGCCATATGTCTAAAAAGGCTCAACTCAGGGATTGGAGCCCTAATGTTGGCAAAAGAGGCGACTAGGGAATGGAGGCCCTATGTCTAAAAAGGCTCAACTCAGGTATTGGAGCCTTAATGTTGGCAACAAAGGCGACTAGAGAATGGAGGCCCTATGTCTAAAAGGCTCAACTCAGGGATTGGAACCCTAATGTTGGAAAAAAGGCAACTAGGGAATGGAGGCCCTATGTCTAAAAAGGCTCAACTTAGGGGTTGGAGCACTAATGTTGGCAAAAAGGGCGACTAGGGAATAAAGGTCCTAAGTCTAAAAGGCTCAACTTAGGGGTTGAAGCCCTAATGTTGGCAAAAAGTTGACTAGGGATGAACGTCCTATGTCTAAAAGGCTCAACTCAGGGATTGAAGCCCTAATGTTGGCAAAAGGGGCGACTAGGGAATGGAGGCCATATGTCGAAAAGGCTCAACTCAGGGATTGGAGCCCTAATGTTGGCGAAAAGGCGACTAGAGAATGAAGGCCCTTTAACTAAAAGGCCCAACTCAGGGATTGGAGCCCTATTGTTGGCAAAAAGGCGACTAGGGAATGAAGGCCCTATATCTAAAAGGCTCAACTCAGGGATTGGAGCCCTATTGTTGGCAAAAAAGGCGACTAGGGAATGGAGACCCTATGTCTTAAAGGCTCAACTCAGGGATCATAGACCTAATGTTGGCAAAAAGGCGACTAGGGAATGGAGACACGATGTCTAAAAGGCTCAACTCAGGGATTGGAGCCCAAATGTTGGCAAAATGGTGACTAGGGAATGAAGGCCCTATGTCTAATCAACTCAGGGATTGGAGCCCTAATGTTGGCAAAATGGCGACTAGGGAATGGAGGCCCTATGTCTAAAAAGGCTCAACTCAGGGGTTAGAGCCCTAATATTGGCAAAAATGGCGACTAGGGAAAGGAGGCCCTATGTCTAAAAGGCTCAACTCAGGGATTGGAGCCCTATTGTTGGCAAAAAAGTCGACTAGGGAATGGAGGCCCTATGTCTAAAAGGCTCAACTCAAGGATCGGAGACCTAATGTTGGCAAAAAGGCGACTAGGGAATGGAGGCCCTATGTCTAAAATGCTAAATTCAGGGTTTGGAGCCCTAATGTTGGCAAAAAGGCGATGAGGGAATGGAGGCCCTATGTCTAAAAGGCTCAACTAAGGGATTGGAGCCCTAATATTGGTGAAAGGCGACTACGGAATGGATGCTCTATGTCTAAAAAGGCTCAACTCAGGGATTGAAGCCCTAATGTTGACAAAAGAGGCGACTAGGGAATGGAGGCCCTATGTCTAAAAAGGCTCAACTTAGGGATTGGAGCCCTAATGTTGGCAAAAAAGGCGACCTAAGAATAGAGGCCATATGTCTAAAAGGCTCAACTCAGGGATTGGAGCCCTATTGTTGGCAAAAAAGGCGACTAGGGAATGGAGACCCTATGTCTTAAAGGCTCAACTCAGGGATCATAGACCTAATGTTGGCAAAAAGGCGACTAGGGAATGGAGACACGATGTCTAAAAGGCTCAACTCAGGGATTGGAGCCCAAATGTTGGCAAAATGGTGACTAGGGAATGAAGGCCCTATGTCTAATCAACTCAGGGATTGGAGCCCTAATGTTGGCAAAATGGCGACTAGGGAATGGAGGCCCTATGTCTAAAAAGGCTCAACTCAGGGGTTAGAGCCCTAATATTGGCAAAAATGGCGACTAGGGAAAGGAGGCCCTATGTCTAAAAGGCTCAACTCAGGGATTGGAGCCCTATTGTTGGCAAAAAAGTCGACTAGGGAATGGAGGCCCTATGTCTAAAAGGCTCAACTCAAGGATCGGAGACCTAATGTTGGCAAAAAGGCGACTAGGGAATGGAGGCCCTATGTCTAAAATGCTAAATTCAGGGTTTGGAGCCCTAATGTTGGCAAAAAGGCGATGAGGGAATGGAGGCCCTATGTCTAAAAGGCTCAACTAAGGGATTGGAGCCCTAATATTGGTGAAAGGCGACTACGGAATGGATGCTCTATGTCTAAAAAGGCTCAACTCAGGGATTGAAGCCCTAATGTTGGCAAAAAAGGCGACTAGGGAATGGAGACGCTATGTCTAAAAGGCTCAACTCAGGGATTGGAGCCCAAATGTTGGCAAAATGGTGACTAGGGAATGAAGGCCCTATGTCTAAAAGGCTCAACTCAGGGATTGGAGCCCTAATGTTGGCAAAATGGCGACTAGGGAATGGAGGCCCTATGTCTAAAAAGGCTCAACTCAGGGGTTGGAGCCCTAATATTGGCAAAAAAGGCGACTAGGGAAAGGAGGCCCTATGTCTAAAAGGCTCTACTCAGGGATTGGAGCCCTAATGATGGCAAAAAGGCAACTAGGGAATGGAGGCCCTATGTCTAAAAAGGCTCAAATCAGGGATTGGAACCCTAATGTTGGCAAAATAGGCTACTAAGGAATGGAGGCCCTATGTCTAAAAGGCTTAACTCAGGGATTGGAGCCCTAATGTTTGCAAAAAGGCGACTAGAGAATAGAGGCCCTATGTCTAAAAAGGCTCAATTCAGGGGTTGGAGCCCTAATGTTGGCAAAAAAGGCGACCAAGGAATGGAGACCCTATGTCTAAAAGAATCAACTCAGGGATTAGAACCCTAATGATGGCAAAAAGGCGACTAGGGAATGGAGGCCATATGTCTAAAAAGGCTCAACTCAGGGATTGGAGCCCTAATGTTGGCAAAAGAGGCGACTAGGGAATGGAGGCCCTATGTCTAAAAAGGCTCAACTCAGGGATTGGAGCCTTAATATTGGCAACAAAGGCGACTAGAGAATGGAGGCCCTATGTCTAAAAGGCTCAACTCAGGGTTTGGAGCCCTAATGTTGGCAAAAATGCGACTACGGAATGGATGCTCTATGTCTAAAAAGGCTTAACTCAGGGATTGGAGCCCTAATGTTGGCAAAAGAGGCGATTAGGGAATGGAGGCCCTATGTCTAAAAAGGCTCAACTCAGGGATTGGAGCCCTAATGTTGGCAAAAAAGGCGACCCAGGAATGGAGGCCATATGTCTAAAAGGCTCAACTCAGGGATTGAAGCCCTAATGTTGGCAAATAAGCGACTAGGTAATGAAGGCCCTATGTCTAAATAGGCTCAACTCAGGGATTGGAGCCCTAATGTTGGCAAAATGGCGACTAGGGAATGGAGGCCCTATGTCTAAAAAGGCTCAACTCAGGGGTTGGAGCCCTAATATTGGCAAAAAAGGCGACTAGGGAAAGGAGGCCCTATGTCTAAAAGGCTCTACTCAGGGATTGGAGCCCTAATGATGGCAAAAAGGCAACTAGGGAATGGAGGCCCTATGTCTAAAAAGGCTCAAATCAGGGATTGGAACCCTAATGTTGGCAAAATAGGCTACTAAGGAATGGAGGCCCTATGTCTAAAAGGCTTAACTCAGGGATTGGAGCCCTAATGTTGGCAAAAAGGCGACTAGAGAATAGAGGCCCTATGTCTAAAAAGGCTCAACTCAGGGGTTGGAGCCCTAATGTTGGCAAAAAAGGCGACCAAGGAATGGAGGCCCTATGTCTAAAAGAATCAACTCAGGGATTAGAACCCTAATGATGGCAAAAAGGCGACTAGGGAATGGAGGCCATATGTCTAAAAAGGCTCAACTAAGGGATTGGAGCCCTAATGTTGGCAAAAGAGGCGACTAGGGAATGGAGGCCCTATGTCTAAAAAGGCTCAACTCAGGTATTGGAGCCTTAATGTTGGCAACAAAGGCGACTAGAGAATGGAGGCCCTATGTCTAAAAGGCTCAACTCAGGGATTGGAACCCTAATGTTGGAAAAAAGGCAACTAGGGAATGGAGGCCCTATGTCTAAAAAGGCTCAACTTAGGGGTTGGAGCACTAATGTTGGCAAAAAGGGCGACTAGGGAATAAAGGTCGTAAGTCTAAAAGGCTCAACTTAGGGGTTGAAGCCCTAATGTTGGCAAAAAGTTGACTAGGGATGAACGTCCTATGTCTAAAAGGCTCAACTCAGGGATTGAAGCCCTAATGTTGGCAAAAGGGGCGACTAGGGAATGGAGGCCATATGTCGAAAAGGCTCAACTCAGGGATTGGAGCCCTAATGTTGGCGAAAAGGCGACTAGAGAATGAAGGCCCTTTGACTAAAAGGCCCAACTCAGGGATTGGAGCCCTATTGTTGGCAAAAAAGGCGACTAGGGAATGGAGGCCCTATGTCTAAAAGGCTCAACTCAGGGATCAGAGACCTAATGTTGGCAAAAAGGAGACTAGGGAATGGAGACCCTATGTCTAAAAAGCTCAACTCAGGGTTTGGAGCCCTAATGTTGGCAAAAATGCGACTACGGAATGGATGCTCTATGTCTAAAAAGTCTTAACTCAGGGATTGGAGCCCTAATGTTGGCAAAAGAGGCGACTAGGGAATGGAGGCCCTATGTCTAAAAAGGCTCAACTCAGGGATTGGAGCCCTAATGTTGGCAAAAAAGGCGACCCAGGAATGGAGGCCATATGTCTAAAAGGCTCAACTCAGGGATTGAAGCCCTAATGTTGGCAAATAAGCGACTAGGGAATGAACGTCCTATGTTTAAAAGGCCCAACTCAGGGATTGAAGCCCTAATGTTGGCAAAAGGGGCGACTAGGGAATGGAGGCCCTATGTCGAAAAGGCTCAACTCAGGGATTGGAGCCCTAATGTTGGCAAAAAGGCGACTAGGGAATGAAGGCCCTATATCTAAAAGGCTCAACTCAGGGATTGGAGCCCTATTGTTGGCAAAAAAGGCGACTAGGGAATGGAGACCCTATGTCTTAAAGGCTCAACTCAGGGATCATAGACCTAATGTTGGCAAAAAGGCGACTAGGGAATGGAGACACGATGTCTAAAAGGCTCAACTCAGGGATTGGAGCCCAAATGTTGGCAAAATGGTGACTAGGGAATGGAGGCCCTATGTCTAAAAGTCTCAACTCAGGGATTGGAGCCCTAATGTTGGTGAAATGCGACTATGGAATGGATGCTCTGTGTCTAAAAAGGCTCAACTCAGGGATTGGAGCCCTAATGTTTGCAATAGAGGCGACTAGGGAATGGATGCCCTATGTCTAAAAAGGCTCAACTCAGGGATTGGAGCCCTAATGTTGGCAAAAAGGTGACCCAGGAATGGAGGCCATATGTCTAAAAGGCTCAACTCAGGGATTGAAGCCCTAATGTTGGCAAAAAGCGACTAGGTAATGAAGGCCCTATGTCTAAATAGGCTCAACTCAGGGGTTGGAGCACTAATGTTGGCAAAAAAGGCGACTAGGGAATGGAGGCCCTATGTTTAAAAAGGCTCAACTCAGGGGTTGGAGCCCTAATATTGGCAAAAAAGGCGACTAGGGAAAGGAGGCCCTATGTCTAAAAGGCTCTACTCAGGGATTGAAGACCTAATGATGGCAAAAAGGCGACTAAGGAATGGAGGCCCTATGTCTAAAATGGCTCAACTCAGGGATTTGAGCCCTAATGTTGGCAACAAAGACGACTAGAGAATGGAGGCCCTATATCTAAAAGGCTCAACTCAGGGATTGGAACCCTAATGTTGGCAAAATGGTGACTAGGGAATGAACGTCCTATGTCTAAAAAAGCTCAACTTAGGGATTGAAGCCGTAATGTTGGTAAAAAGGGCGACTAGGGAATGAAGGCCCTATGTCTAAAAGGCTCAACTTAGGGATTGGAGCCCTAATGTTGGCAAAAAGGAGACTAGGGAATGAAGGCCCTATGTCTAAAAGGCTCAACTCAGGGATTGGAGCCCTATTGTTGGCAAAAAAGTCGACTAGGGAATGGAGGCCCTATGTCTAAAAGGCTCAACTCAGGGATCGGAGACCTAATGTTGGCAAAAAGTCGACTAGGGAATGGAGGCCCTATGTCTAAAATGCTAAACTCAGGGTTTGGAGCCCTAATGTTGGCAAAAAGGCGATGAGGGAATAGAGGCCCTATGTCTAAAAGGCTCAACTAAGGGATTGGAACCCTAATATTGGTGAAAGGTGACTACGGAATGGATGCTCTATGTCTAAAAAGGCTCAACTCAGGGATTGGAGCCTTAATGTTGGCAAAAGAGGCGACTAGGGAATGGAGGCCCTATGTCTAAAAAGGCTCAACTTAGGGATTGGAGCCCTAATGTTGGCAAAAAAGGCGACCTAAGAATGGAGGCCATATGTCTAAAAGGCTCAACTCAGGGATTGAAGTCCTAATGTTGGCAAAAAAGCGACTAGGTAATGAAGGCCCTATGTCTAAATAGGCTCATCTCAGGGGTTGGAGCACTAATGTTGGCAAAAAAGGCGACTAGGGAATGGAGACCCTATGTCTAAAAGGCTCAACTCAGGGATTGGAGCCCAAATGTTGGCAAAATGGTGACTAGGGAATGAAGGCCCTATGTCTAAAAGGCTCAACTCAGGGATTGGAGCCCTAATGTTGGCAAAATGGCGACTAGGGAATGGAGGCCCTATGTCTAAAAAGGCTCAACTCAGGGGTTGGAGCCCTAATATTGGCAAAAAAGGCGACTAGGGAAAGGAGGCCCTATGTCTAAAAGGCTCTACTCAGGGATTGGAGCCCTAATGATGGCAAAAAGGCAACTAGGGAATGGAGGCCCTATGTCTAAAAAGGCTCAAATCAGGGATTGGAACCCTAATGTTGGCAAAATAGGCTACTAAGGAATGGAGGCCCTATGTCTAAAAGGCTTAACTCAGGGATTGGAGCCCTAATGTTGGCAAAAAGGCGACTAGAGAATAGAGGCCCTATGTCTAAAAAGGCTCAACTCAGGGGTTGGAGCCCTAATGTTGGCAAAAAAGGCGACCAAGGAATGGAGGCCCTATGTCTAAAAGAATCAACTCAGGGATTAGAACCCTAATGATGGCAAAAATGCGACTACGGAATGGATGCTCTATGTCTAAAAAGGCTTAACTCAGGGATTGGAGCCCTAATGTTGGCAAAAGAGGCGATTAGGGAATGGAGGCCCTATGTCTAAAAAGGCTCAACTCAGGAATTGAAGCCCTAATGTTGGCAAATAAGCGACTAGGTAATGAAGGCCCTGTGTCTAAATAGGCTCAACTCAGGGATTGGAGCCCTAATGTTGGCAAAATGGCGACTAGGGAATGGAGGCCCTATGTCTAAAAAGGCTCAACTCAGGGGTTGGAGCCCTAATATTGGCAAAAAAGGCGACTAGGGAAAGGAGGCCCTATGTCTAAAAGGCTCTACTCAGGGATTGGAGCCCTAATGATGGCAAAAAGGCAACTAGGGAATGGAGGCCCTATGTCTAAAAAGGCTCAAATCAGGGATTGGAACCCTAATGTTGGCAAAATAGGCTACTAAGGAATGGAGGCCCTATGTCTAAAAGGCTTAACTCAGGGATTGGAGCCCTAATGTTGGCAAAAAGGCGACTAGAGAATAGAGGCCCTATGTCTAAAAAGGCTCAACTCAGGGGTTGGAGCCCTAATGTTGGCAAAAAAGGCGACCAAGGAATGGAGGCCCTATGTCTAAAAGAATCAACTCAGGGATTAGAACCCTAATGATGGCAAAAATGCGACTACGGAATGGATGCTCTATGTCTAAAAAGGCTTAACTCAGGGATTGGAGCCCTAATGTTGGCAAAAGAGGCGATTAGGGAATGGAGGCCCTATGTCTAAAAAGGCTCAACTCAGGAATTGAAGCCCTAATGTTGGCAAATAAGCGACTAGGTAATGAAGGCCCTGTGTCTAAATAGGCTCAACTCAGGGATTGGAGCCCTAATGTTGGCAAAAAAGTCGACTAGGGAATGGAGGCCCTATGTCTAAAAGGCTCAACTTAGGGGTTGGAGCACTAATGTTGGCAAAAAGGGCGACTAGGGAATAAAGGTCCTAAGTCTAAAAGGCTCAACTTAGGGGTTGAAGCCCTAATGTTGGCAAAAAGTTGACTAGGGATGAACGTCCTATGTCTAAAAGGCTCAACTCAGGGATTGAAGCCCTAATGTTGGCAAAAGGGGCGACTAGGGAATGGAGGCCATATGTCGAAAAGGCTCAACTCAGGGTTTGGAGCCCTAATGTTGGCGAAAAGGCGACTAGAGAATGAAGGCCCTATGACTAAAAGGCCCAACTCAGGGATTGGAGCCCTATTGTTGGCAAAAAAGGCGACTAGGGAATGGAGGCCCTATGTCTAAAAGGCTCAACTCAGGGATCAGAGACCTAATGTTGGCAAAAAGGAGACTAGGGAATGGAGACCCTATGTCTAAAAAGCTCAACTCAGGGTTTGGAGCCCTAATGTTGGCAAAAATGCGACTACGGAATGGATGCTCTATGTCTAAAAAGTCTTAACTCAGGGATTGGAGCCCTAATGTTGGCAAAAGAGGCGACTAGGGAATGGAGGCCCTATGTCTAAAAAGGCTCAACTCAGGGATTGGAGCCCTAATGTTGGCAAAAAAGGCGACCCAGGAATGGAGGCCATATGTCTAAAAGGCTCAACTCAGGGATTGAAGCCCTAATGTTGGCAAATAAGCGACTAGGTAATGAAGGCCCTATGTCTAAATAGGCTCAACTCAGGGGTAGGAGCACTAATGTTGGCAAAAAAGGCGACTAGGGAATGGAGACCCTATGTCTAAAAAGCTCAACTCAGGGTTTGAAGCCCTAATGTTGGCAAAAATGCGACTACGGAATGGAGGCCCTATGTCTAAAAAGGCTCAACTCAGGGATTGGAGCCCTAATGTTGGCAAAAAAGGGGACCCAGGAATGGAGGCCATATGTCTAAAAGGCTCAACTCAGGGATTGAAGCCCTAATGTTGGCAAAAAAGCGACTAGGTAATGAAGGCCCTATGTCTAAAAGCCTCAACTCAGGGATTGGAGCCCAAATATTGGCAAAATGGTGACTAGGGAATGAAGGCCCTATGTCTAAAAGGCTCAACTCAGGGATTGGAGCCCTAATGTTGGCAAAACGGCGACTAGGGAATGGAGACCCTATGTCTAAAAAGGCTCAACTCAGGGGTTGGAGCCCGAATATTGGCAAAAAAGGCGACTAGGGAAAGGAGTCCCTATGTCTAAAAGGCTCAACTCAGGGATTGGAGCCCTAATGTTGGCAAAACGGCGACTAGGGAATGGAGGCCCTATGTCTAAAAAGGCTCAACTCAGGGGTTGGAGCCCTAATATTGGCAAAAAAGGCGACTAGGGAAAGGAGGCCCTATGTCTAAAAGGCTCTACTCAGGGATTGAAGCCCTAATGATGGCAAAAAGGCGACTACGGAATGGATGCTCTATGTCTAAAAAGGCTCAACTCAGGGATTGGAACCCTAATGTTGGCAAAATAGGCGACTAAGGAATGGAGGCCCTATGTCTAAAAGGCTTAACTCAGGGATTGGAGCCCTAATGTTGGCAAAAAGGCGACTAGAGAATAGAGGCCCTATGTCTAAAAAGGCTCAACTCAGGGGTTGGAGCCCTAATGTTGGCAAAAAAGGCGACCAAGGAATGGAGGCCCTATGTCTAAAAGAATCAACTCAGGGATTAGAACCCTAATGATGGCAAAAAGGCGACTACGGAATGGATGCTCTATGTCTAAAAAGGCTCAACTCAGGGATTGAAGCCCTAATGTTGACAAAAGAGGCGACTAGGGAATGGAGGCCCTATGTCTAAAAAGGCTCAACTTAGGGATTGGAGCCCTAATGTTGGCAAAAAAGGCGACCTAAGAATAGAGGCCATATGTCTAAAAGGCTCAACTCAGGGATTGGAGCCCAAATGTTGGCAAAAAGGCGACTAGGGAATGGAGGCCCTATGTCTAAAAAGGCTCAACTCAGGGGTTGGAGCATTAATGTTGGCAAAAAGGGCGATTAGGGAATAAAGGCCCTATGTCTAAAAGGCTCAACTTAGGGATTGGAGCCCTAATGTTGGCAAAAAGGTGATTAGGGAATGAACGTCCTATGTCTAAAAGACTCAACTCAGGGATTGAAGCCCTAATGTTGGCAAAAGGGGCGACTAGGGAATGGAGGCCCTATGTCGAAAAGGCTCAACTCAGGTATTGGAGCCCTAATGTTGGCAAAAAGGCGACAAGGGAATGAAGGCCCTATGTCTAAAAGGCTCAACTCAGGGATTGGAGCCCTATTGTTGGCAAAAAAGGCGACTAGGGAATGGGGGCCCTATGTCTAAAAGGCTCAACTCAGGGATCGGAGACCTAATGTTGGTAAAAAGGAGACTAGGGAATGGAGGCCCTATGTCTAAAAAGCTCAACTCAGGGTTTGGAGCCCTAATGTTGGCAAAAAGGCGACTACGGAATGGATGCTCTATGTCTAAAAAGGCTCAACTCAGGGATTGGAGCCCTAAAGTTGGCAAAAGAGGCGACTAGGGAATGGAGGCCCTATGTCTAAAAACGCTCAACTCAGGGATTGAAGCCCTAATGTTGTCAAAAAAGGCGACCAGGGAATGGAGGCCCTATGTCTAAAAGGCTCAACTCAGGGATTGGAGCCCTAATGTTGGCAAAACAGCGACTAGGGAATGGAGGCCCTATGTCTAAAAAGGTTCAACTCAGGGGTTGGAGCCCTAATATTGGCAAAAAAGGCGACTAAGGAAAGGAGGTCGTATGTCTAAAAGGCTCTACTCAGGGATTGGAGACCTAATGATGGCAAAAAGGCGACTAGGGAATGGAGGCCCTATGTCTAAAATACCTTAACTCAGGGATTGGAACCCTAATGTTGGAAAAATAGGCGACTAAGGAATGGAGGCCCTATGTCTAAAAGGCTTAACTCAGGGATTGGAGCACTAATGTTGGCAAAAAGGCGACTAGAGAATGGAGGCCCTATGTCTAAAAAGGCTCAACTCAGGGGTTGGAGCCCTAATGTTGGAAAAAAAGGAGACCAGAGCATGGAGGCCCTATGTCTAAAAGGCTCTACTCAGGGATTAGAACCCTAATGATGGCAAAAAGGCGACTAGGGAATAGAGGCGCTATGTCTAAAAAGGCTCAACTCAGGGATTGGAGCCCTAATGTTGGAAAAAAGGCGACTAGGGAATGAAGGCCCTATGTCTAAAACGGCTCAACTCAGGGATTGGAGCACTAATGTTGGCAAAAATGGCGACTAGGGAATAAAGGCCCTATGTCTAAAAGGCTCAACTCAGGGATTTGAGCCCTAATATTGGAAAAAGGCGACTAGGTAATGGAGGCCCTATGTCTAAAAAGGCTCAACTCAGGGTTTAAAGCCCTAATGTTGGCAAAAAAGGTGACTAAGGAATGGAGGTCCTATGTCTAAAAGGTCCAACTCAGGGATTGGAACCCTAATGATGGCAAAAAGGCGACTAGGAATGGAGGCCCTATGTCTAAAAAGTCTCAACTCAGGGGTTGGAGCACTAATGTTGGCAAAAAAGGCGATTAGGGAATGGAGGCCCTATGTCGAAAAGGCTCAACTCAGGGATTGGAGCCCTAATGGTGGCAAAAAGGCGACTAGGGAATGAAGGCCCTATGTCTAAAAGGCTCAACACAGGGATTGGAGCCCTATTGTTGGCAAAAAAGGCGACTAGGGAATGGAGGCCCTATGTCTAAAAGGCTCAACTCAGGGATCAGAGCCCTAATGTTGGCAAAAAGGCGACTAGGGAATGCAGACCCTATGTCTAAAAAGCTCATCTCAAGGATTGGAGCCCTAAAGTTGGCAAAAAAGCGACTAGAGAATGGAAGTCCTATGTCTAAAAGGCTCAACTCATTGATTGAAGCCCTAATGTTGGCGAAAGGCGACTAGGGAATGGAGGCCCTATGTCTAAAAAGGCTCAACTCAGGGGTTGGAGCACTAATGTTGGCAAAAAAGGCGACTACAGAATGGAGGCCCTATGTCTAAATAGGCTCAACTCAGGGGTTGGAGCACTAATGTTGGCAAAAAAGGCGACTAGGGAATGGAGACCCTATGTCTAAAAGGCTCAACTCAGGGATTGGAGCCCAAATGTTGGCAAAATGGTGACTAGGGAATGAAGGCCCTATGTCTAAAAGGCTCAACTCAGGGATTGGAGCCCTAATGTTGGCAAAACGGCGACTAGGGAATGGAGGCCCTATGTCTAAAAAGGCTCAACTCAGGGGTTGGAGCCCTAATATTGGCAAAAAAGGCGACTAAGGAAGGAGGCCGTATGTCTAAAAGGCTAAACTCAGGGATTTGAGACCTAATGATGGCAAAAAGGCGACTAGGGAATGGAGGCCCTATGTCTAAAAAGGCTCAATTTAGGGGTTGGAGCACTAATGTTGGCAAAAAGGCGACTAGGGAATGGAGGCCCTATGTCGAAAAGGCTAAACTTAGGGATTGGAGCCCTAATGTTGGCAAAAAGGCGACTAGGGAATGAAGGCCCTATGTCTAAAAGGCTTAACACAGGGATTGGAGCCCTATTGTTGGCAAAAAAGGAGACTATGGAATGGAGGCCCTATGTCTAAAAGGCTCAACTCAGGGATTAGAGCCCTAATGTTGGCAAAAAGGCGACTAGGGAATGCAGACCCTATGTCTAAAAAGCTCATCTCAAGGATTGGAGCCCTAAAGTTGGCAAAAAGGCGACTAGAGGATGGAAGTCCTATGTCTAAAAGGCTCAACTCATTGATTGAAGCCCTAATGTTGGCGAAAGGCGACTAGGGAATGGAGGCCCTATGTCTAAAAAGGCTCATCTCAGGGATTGGAGCCCGAATGTTGGCAAAAGATGCGACTAGGGAATGGAGGCCTTATGTCTAAAAAGTCTCAACTCAGGGATTGGAGCCCTAATATTGTCAAAAAAGGCGACCAGGGAATAGAGGCCCTATGTCTAAAAGGCTCAACTCAGGGATTGGAGCCCTAATGTTGGCAAAAAGGCGACTAGAGAATAAAGGCCCTATGTCTAAAAAGGCTCAACTCAGGGGTTGGAACACTAATGTTGGCAAAAAGGTGACTAGGGAATGAACTTTCTATGTCTAAAAGGCTCAACTCAGGGATTGGAGCCCTAATCTTTGCAAAAAGGGCGACTAGGGAATGGAGGCCCTATGTCTAAAAGGCTCAACTCAGGGATTGGAGCCCTAATGTTGGCAAAAAGGAGACTAAGGAATGAAGGCCCTATGTCTAAAAGGCTCAACTCAGGGATTTGAGCCCTATTGTTGGCAAAAAAGGCGACTAGGAAATGTAGGCCCTATGTCTAAAAAGCTCAACTCAGGGATTGGAGCCCTAATATTGGCAAAAAGGCGACTAGGGAATGAAGGCCCTATGTCTAAAAGGCTCAACACAGGGATTGAAGCCCTATTGTTGGCAAAAAAGGCGACTAGGGAATGGAGGCACTATGTCTAAAAGGCTCAACTCAGGGATCAAAGCCCTAATGTTGGCAAAAGGACAACTATGGAATGGAGACCCTATGTCTAAAAAGCTCACCTCAAGGATTGGAGCCCTAATGTTGGCAAAAAGGCGACTAGGGAATGGAGGTCCTATGTATAAAAGGCTCAACTCAAGGATTGGAGCCCTAATGTTGGCGAAAGGCGACTAGGGAATGGAGGCCCTATGTCTAAAAAGGCTCAACTCAGGGATTGAAACCCTAATGTTGGCAAAAGAGGCGAATAGGGAATGGAGGCCCTATGTCTAAAAGGCTCAACTCAGGGATTGGAACTCTAATGTTGGCAAAAAGGCTACTAGGGAATGGAGGCCCTATGTCTAAAAAGGCTCAACTCAGGGGTTGGAGCACTAATGTTGGAAAAAATGGCGACTAGGGAATAAAGACCCTATGTCTAAAAGGCTCAACTTAGGGATTTAAGCCCTAATGTTGGCAAAAAGGTGACTAGGGAATGAACGCCCTATGTCTAAAAGGCTCAACTCAGGGATTGAAGCCCTAATGTTGGCAAAAGGGGCGACTAGGGAATGGAGACCCTATGTCTAAAAGGCTCAACACAGGGATTGAAGCCCTATTGTTGGCAAAAAAGGCGACTAGGGAATGGAGGCACTATGTCTAAAAGGCTCAACTCAGGGATCAAAGCCCTAATGTTGGCAAAAGGACAACTATGGAATGGAGACCCTATGTCTAAAAAGCTCACCTCAAGGATTGGAGCCCTACTGTTGGCAAAAAGGCGACTAGGGAATGGAGGTCCTATGTATAAAAGGCTCAACTCAAGGATTGGAGCCGTAATGTTGGCGAAAGGCGACTAGGGAATGGAGGCCCTATGTCTAAAAAGGCTCAACTCAGGGATTGAAGCCCTGATGTTGGCAAAAGAGGCGACTAGGGAATGGAGGCCCTATGTCTAAAAAGGCTCAACTCAGGGATTGGAGCCCTAATGTTGGCAAAAAAGGCGACTAGAGAATGGAGGCCCTATGTCTAAAAGGCTCAACTCAGGGATTGGAACCCTAATGTTGGCAAAAAGGCGACTAGGGAATGGAGGCCCTATGTCTAAAAAGGCTCAACTCAGGGGTTGGAGCACTAATGTTGGCAAAAATGGCGACTAGGGAATAAAGGCCCTATGTCTAAAAGGCTCAACTTAGGGATTTAAGCCCTAATGTTGGCAAAAAGGTGACTAGGGAATGAACGCCCTATGTCTAAAAGGCTCAACTCAGGGATTGAAGCCCTAATGTTGGCAAAAGGGGCGACTAGGGAATGGAGACCCTATGTCTAAAAGGCTCAACTCAGGGATTGGAGCCCTAATGTTGGCAAAAAGGCGACTAGGGAATGAAGGCCCTATGTCTAAAAGGCTCAACTCAGGGATTGGAGCCCTATTGTTGGCAAAAAAGGCGACTAGGGAATGGAGGCCCTATGTCTAAAAGGCTCAACTCAGGGATCGGAGACTAATGTTGGCAAAAAGGCGACTAGGGAATGGAGGCCCTATGTCTAAAAAGCTCAACAAAGGGTTTGGAGCCCTAATGTTGGCAAAAAGGCGATTAGGGAATGGAGGCCCTATGTCTAAAAGGCACAACTCAGGGATTGGAGCCCTAATGTTGGTGAAAGGCGACTACGGAATTGATGCTCTATGTCTAAAAAGGCTCAACTCAGGGATTGTCTCCTTGTTGGCAAAAGAGGCGACTAGGGAATGGATGCCCTATGTATAAAAAGGCTCAACTCAGGGGTTGAAGCACTAATGTTGGCAAAAAAGGCGACTAGGGAATAAAGGCCCTATGTCTAAAAGGCTCAACTTAGGGATTTGATCCATAATGTTGGCAAAAAGGTGACTAGGGAATGAACGTCCTATGTCTAAAAGGCTCAACTCAGGGATTGAAGCCCTAATGTTGGAAAAAGGGGCGACTAGGGAATGGAGGCCCTATGTCGAAAAGGCTCAACTCAGGGATTGGAGCCCTAATGTTGGCAAAAAGGCGACTAGGGAATGAAGGCCCTATGTCTTAAAGGCTCAACTCAGGGATTGGAGCCCTATTGTTGGCAAAAAAGGCGACTAGGGAATGGGGGCCCTATGTCTAAAAGGCTCAACTCAGGGATCGGAGACCTAATGTTGGTAAAAAGGAGACTAGGGAATGGAGGCCCTATGTCTAAAAAGCTCAACTCAGGGTTTGGAGCCCTAATGTTGGCAAAAAGGCGACTACGGAATGGATGCTCTATGTCTAAAAAGGCTCAACTCAGGGATTGGAGCCATAAAGTTGGCAAAAGAGGCGACTAGGGAATGGAGGCCCTATGTCTAAAAGCGCTCAACTCAGGGATTGGAGCCCTAATGTTGGCAAAAAAGGCGACCCAGGAATGGAGGCCATATGTCTAAAAGGCTCAACTCAGGGATTGAAGCCCTAATGTTGGCAAAAAAGCGACTAGGTAATGAAGGCCTTATGTCAAAATAGGCTCAACTCAGGGGTTGGAGCACTAATGTTGGCAAAAAAGGCGACTAGGGAATGGAGACCCTTTGTCTAAAAGGCTCAACTCAGGGATTGGAGCCCAAATGTTAGCAAAATGGTGACTAGGGAATGAAGGCCCTATGTCTAAAAGGCTCAACTCAAGGATTGGAGCCCTAATGTTGGCAAAACGACGACTAGGGAATGAAGGCCCTATGTCTAAAAAGTCTCAACTCAGGGATTGGTGCCCTAATATTGGCAAAAAAGGAGATTAGAGAATGGAGGCCCTATGTCTACAAGGCTCAACTCAGGGATTAGAGCCTTAATGTTGGAAAAAAGGCGACTAGGTAATGGAGGCCCTATGTCTAAAAAGGCTCAACTCAGGGGTTGGAGCCCTAATGTTGGAAAAAAAGGCGACCATAGAATGGAGGCCCTATGTCTAAAAGGCCCTACTCAGGGATTAGAACCCTAATGATGGAAAAAAGGCGACTAGGGAATAGAGGCGCTATGTCTAAAAAGGCTCAACTCAGGGATTGTCGCCCTAATGTTGGTGAAAGGCGACTAGGGAATGGAGGCCCTCTGTCTAAAAAGGCTCAACTCAGGGATTGAAGCCCTAATGTTGGCAAAAGAGGCGAATAGGGAATGAAGGCCCTATGTCTAAAAAGGCTCAACTCAAGGATTAGAGCCCTAATTTTGGCAAAAAAGGCGACTAGAGAATGGAGGCCCTATGTCTAAAAGGCTCAACTCAGGGATTGGAGCCCTATTGTTGGCAAAAACGGCGACTAGGGAATGGAGGCCCTATGTCTAAAAGGCTCAACTCAGGGATCGGAGACCTAATGTTGGCAAAAAGGCGACTAGGGAATGGAGGCCCTATGTCTAAAAAGCTCAACTCAGGGTTTGGAGCCCTAATGTTGGCAAAAAGGCGATTAGGGAATGGAGGCCCTATGTCTAAAAGGCTCAACTCAGGGATTGGAGCCCTAATGTTGGTGAAAGGTGACTACGGAATTGATGCTCTATGTCTAAAAAGGCTCAACTCAGGGATTGTCGCCTTGTTGGCAAAAGAGGCGACTAGGGAATGGATGCCCTATGTATAAAAAGGCTCAACTCAGGGGTTGGAGCACTAATGTTGGCAAAAAGGGCGACTAGGGAATAAAGGCCCTATGTCTAAAAGGCTCAACTTAGGGATTTGATCCCTAATGTTGGCAAAAAGGTGACTAGGGAATGATCGTCCTATGTCTAAAAGGCTCAACTCAGGGATTGAAGCCCTAATGTTGGCAAAAGGGGCGACTAGGGAATGGAGGCCCAATGTCGAAAAGGCTCAACTCAGGGATTGGACCCCTAATGTTGGCAAAAAGGCTACTAGGGAATGAAGGCCCTATGTCTAAAAGGCTCAACTCAGGGATTGGAGCCCTATTGTTGGCAAAAAGGCGACTAGGGAATGGGGGCCCTATGTCTAAAAGACTCAACTCAGGGATCGGAGACCTAATGTTGGTAAAAAGGAGACTAGGGAATGGAGGCCCTATGTCTAAAAAGCTCAACTCAGGGTTTGGAGCCCTAATGTTGGCAAAAAGGCGACTACGGAATGGATGCTCTATGTCTAAAAAGGCTCAACTCAGGGATTGGAGCCCTAAAGTTGGCAAAAGAGGCGACTAGGGAATGGAGGCCCTATGTCTAAAAACGCTCAACTCAGGGATTGGAGCCCTAATGTTGGCAAAAAGGTGACCCAGGAATGGAGGCCATATGTCTAAAAGGCTCAACTCAGGGATTGAAGCCCTAATGTTGGCAAAAAGCGACTAGGTAATGAAGGCCCTATGTCTAAATAGGCTCAACTCAGGGGTTGGAGCACTAATGTTGGCAAAAAAGGCGACTAGGGAATGGAGACCCTATGTCTAAAAGGCTCAACTCAGGGATTGGAGCCCAAATGTTGGCAAAATGGTGACTAGGGAATGAAGGCCCTATGTCTAAAAGGCTCAACTCAGGGATTGGAGCCCTAATGTTGGCAAAACGGCGACTAGGGAATGGAGGCCCTATGTCTAAAAAGGCTCAACTCAGGGGTTGGAGCCCTAATATTGGCAAAAAAGGCGACTAAGGAAGGAGGCCGTATGTCTAAAAGGCTCTACTCAGGGATTTGAGACCTAATGATGGCAAAAAGCCGACTAGGGAATGGAGGCCCTATGTCTAAAATGGCTTAACTCAGGGGTTGGAGCCCTAATGTTGGAAAAAAGGCGACCATAGAATGGAGGCCCTATGTCTAAAAGGCCCTACTCAGGGATTAGAACCCTAATGATGGCAAAAAGACGACTAGGGAATAGAGGCGTTATGTCTAAAAAGGCTCAACTCAGGGATTGTCGCCTTGTTGGCAAAAGAAGCGACTAGGGAATGGAGGCCCTTTGTATAAAAGGCTCAAGTCAGGAATTGGAGCCCTAATGTTGGCAAAAAGGCGACTAGGGAATGAAGGCCCTATGTCTAAAACGGCTTAACTCAGGGATTAGAGCACTAATGTTGGCAAAAAGGGCGACTAGGGAATAAAGGCCCTATGTCTAAAAGGCTCAACTCAGGGATTGGAGCCCTAATGTTGGAAAAAAGGCGACTAGGTAATGGAGGCCCTATGTCAAAAAAGGCTCAACTCAGGGTTTGGAGCCCTAATGTTGGCAAAAAAGGCGACTAAGGAATGGAGGCCCTATGTTTAAAAGGCCCAACTCAGGGATTGGAACCCTAATGATGGCAAAAAGGCGACTAGGAATGGAGGCCCTATGTCTAAAAAGTCTCAACTCAGGGATTGGAGCCCTAATGTTGGAAAAAAAGGCGACTAGGGAATGGAGGCGCTATGTCTAAAAGGCTCAACTCAGGGATTGGAGCCCTAATGTTGGCAAAAAAGGCGACTAGGGAATGGAGGCGCTATGTCTAAAAGGCTCAACTCAGGGATTCGAGCCCTAATGTTGGCAAAAAGGCGACTAGGGAATGGAGGCCCTATGTCTAAAAAGGCTCAATTTAGGGGTTGGAGCACTAATGTTGGCAAAAAGGCGACTAGGGAATGGAGGCCCTATGTCGAAAAGGCTAAACTCAGGGATTGGAGCCCTAATGTTGGCAAAAAGGCGACTAGGGAATGAAGGCCCTATGTCTAAAAGGCTTAACACAGGGATTGGAGCCCTATTGTTGGCAAAAAGGAGACTAGGGAATGGAGGCCCTATGTCTAAAAGGCTCAACTCAGGGATCAGAGCCCTAATGTTGGCAAAAAGGCGACTAGGGAATGCAGACCCTATGTCTAAAAAGCTCATCTCAAGGATTGGAGCCCTAAAGTTGGCAAAAAGGCGACTAGAGGATGGAAGTCCTATGTCTAAAAGGCTCAACTCATTGATTGAAGCCCTAATGTTGGCGAAAGGCGACTAGGGAATGGAGGCCCTATGTCTAAAAAGGCTCAACTCAGGGATTGAAGCCCTAATGTTGGCAAAAAAGCGACTAGGTAATGAAGGCCCTATGTCTAAATAGGCTCAACTCAGGGGTTGGAGCACTAATGTTGGCAAAAAAGGCGACTAGGGAATGGAGACCCTATGTCTAAAAGGCTCAACTCAGGGATTGGAGCCCAAATGTTGGCAAAATGGTGACTAAGGAATGAAGGCCCTATATCTAAAAGGCTCAACTCAGGGATTGGAGCCCTAATGTTGGCAAAACGGCGACTAGGGAATGGAGGCCCTATGTCTAAAAAGGCTCAACTCAGGGGTTGGAGCCCTAATATTGGCAAAAAAGGCGACTAAGGAAGGATGCCGTATGTCTAAAAGGCTCTACTTAGGGATTTGAGACCTAATGATGGCAAAAAGCCGACTAGGGAATGGAGGCCCTATGTCTAAAATGGCTTAACTCAGGGATTGGAACCCTAATGTTGGAAAAATAGGCGACTAAGGAATGGAGGCCCTATGTCTAAAAGGCTTAACTCAGGGATCGGAGCCCTAATGTTGGCAAAAAGGCGACTAGAGAATGGAGGCCCTATGTCTAAAAAGGCTCAACTCAGGGGTTGGAGCCCTAATGTTGGAAAAAAAGGCGACCATAGAATGGAGGCCCTATGTCTAAAAGGCCCTACTCAGGGATTAGAACCCTAATGATGGCAAAAAGGCGACTAGGGAATAGAGGCGCTATGTCTAAAAAGGCTCAACTCAGGGATTGTCGCCTTGTTGGCAAAAGAGGCGACTAGGGAATGGAGGCCCTATGTATAAAAGGCTCAAGTCGGGAATTGGAGCCCTAATGTTGGCAAAAAGGCGACTAGGGAATGAAGGCCCTATGTCTAAAACGGCTTAACTCAGGGATTAGAGCACTAATGTTGGCAAAAAGGGCGACTAGGGAATAAAGGCCCTATGTCTAAAAGGCTCAACTCAGGGATTGGAGCCCTAATGTTGGAAAAAAGGCGACTAGGTAATGGAGGCCCTATGTCAAAAAAGGCTCAACTCAGGGTTTGGAGCCCTAATGTTGGCAAAAAAGGCGACTAAGGAATGGAGGCCCTATGTTTAAAAGGCCCAACTCAGGGATTGGAACCCTAATGATGGCAAAAAGGCGACTAGGAATGGAGGCCCTATGTCTAAAAAGTCTCAACTCAGGGATTGGATCCCTAATGTTGGAAAAAAAAGGCGACTAGGGAATGGAGGCGCTATGTCTAAAAGGCTCAACTCAGAGATTGGAGCCCTAATGTTGGCAAAAAAGGCGACTAGGGAATGGAGGCCCTATGTCGAAAAGGCTCAACTCAGGGATTGGAGCCCTAATGTTGGAAAAAAGGCGACTAGGGAATGAAGGCCCTATGTCTAAAAGGCTTAACACAGGGATTGGAGCCCTATTGTTGGCAAAAAAGGAGACTAGGGAATGTAGGCCCTATGTCTAAAAGGCTGAACTCAGGGATCAGAGCCCTAATGTTGGCAAAAAGGCGACTAGGGAATGCAGACCCTATGTCTAAAAAGCTCATCTCAAGGATTGGAGCCCTAAAGTTGGCAAAAAAGCGACTAGAGAATGGAAGTCCTATGTCTAAAAGGCTCAACTTATTGATTGAAGCCCTAATGTTGGCGAAAGGCGACTAGGGAATGGAGGCCCTATGTCTAAAAAGTCTCAACTCAGGGATTGGAGCCCTAATGTTGTCAAAAAAGGCGACCAGGGAATAGAGGCCCTATGTCTAAAAGGCTCAACTCAGGGATTGGAGCCCTAATGTTGGCAAAAAGGCGACTAGGGAATAAAGGCCCTATGTCTAAAAAGGCTCAACTCAGGGGTTGGAACACTAATGTTGGCAAAAAGGTGACTAGGGAATGAACTTTCTATGTCTAAAAGGCTCAACTCAGGGATTGGAGCCCTAATCTTTGCAAAAAGGGCGACTAGGGAATGGAGGCCCTATGTCTAAAAGGCTCAACTCAGGGATTGGAGCCCTAATGTTGGCAAAAAGGAGACTAAGGAATGAAGGCCCTATGTCTAAAAGGCTCAACTCAGGGATTTGAGCCCTATTGTTGGCAAAAAAGGCGACTAGGAAATGTAGGCCCTATATCTAAAAGGCTCAACTCAGGGATTGGAGCCCTAATATTGGAAAAAAGGCGACTAGGGAATGAAGGCCCTATGTCTAAAAGGCTCAACACAGGGATTGAAGCCCTATTGTTGGCAAATAAGGCGACTAGGGAATGGAGGCACTATGTCTAAAAGGCTCAACTCAGGGATCAAAGCCCTAATGTTGGCAAAAGGACAACTATGGAATGGAGACCTTATGTCTAAAATGGCTTAACTCAGGGATTGGAACCCTAATGTTGGAAAAATAGGCGACTAAGGAATGGAGGCCCTATGTCTAAAAGGCTTAACTCAGGGATCGGAGCCCTAATGTTGGCAAAAAGGCGACTAGAGAATGGAGGCCCTATGTCTAAAAAGGCTCAACTCAGGGGTTGGAGCCCTAATGTTGGAAAAAAAGGCGACCATAGAATGGAGGCCCTATGTCTAAAAGGCCCTACTCAGGGATTAGAACCCTAATGATGGCAAAAAGGCGACTAGGGAATAGAGGCGCTATGTCTAAAAAGGCTCAACTCAGGGATTGTCGCCTTGTTGGCAAAAGAGGCGACTAGGGAATGGAGGCCCTATGTATAAAAGGCTCAAGTCGGGAATTGGAGCCCTAATGTTGGCAAAAAGGCGACTAGGGAATGAAGGCCCTATGTCTAAAACGGCTTAACTCAGGGATTAGAGCACTAATGTTGGCAAAAAGGGCGACTAGGGAATAAAGGCCCTATGTCTAAAAGGCTCAACTCAGGGATTGGAGCCCTAATGTTGGAAAAAAGGCGACTAGGTAATGGAGGCCCTATGTCAAAAAAGGCTCAACTCAGGGTTTGGAGCCCTAATGTTGGCAAAAAAGGCGACTAAGGAATGGAGGCCCTATGTTTAAAAGGCCCAACTCAGGGATTGGAACCCTAATGATGGCAAAAAGGCGACTAGGAATGGAGGCCCTATGTCTAAAAAGTCTCAACTCAGGGATTGGATCCCTAATGTTGGAAAAAAAAGGCGACTAGGGAATGGAGGCGCTATGTCTAAAAGGCTCAACTCAGAGATTGGAGCCCTAATGTTGGCAAAAAAGGCGACTAGGGAATGGAGGCCCTATGTCGAAAAGGCTCAACTCAGGGATTGGAGCCCTAATGTTGGAAAAAAGGCGACTAGGGAATGAAGGCCCTATGTCTAAAAGGCTTAACACAGGGATTGGAGCCCTATTGTTGGCAAAAAAAGAGACTAGGGAATGTAGGCCCTATGTCTAAAAGGCTGAACTCAGGGATCAGAGCCCTAATGTTGGCAAAAAGGCGACTAGGGAATGCAGACCCTATGTCTAAAAAGCTCATCTCAAGGATTGGAGCCCTAAAGTTGGCAAAAAAGCGACTAGAGAATGGAAGTCCTATGTCTAAAAGGCTCAACTCATTGATTGAAGCCCTAATGTTGGCGAAAGGCGACTAGGGATTGGAGGCCCTATGTCTAAAAAGTCTCAACTCAGGGATTGGAGCCCTAATGTTGTCAAAAAAGGCGACCAGGGAATAGAGGCCCTATGTCTAAAAGGCTCAACTCAGGGATTGGAGCCCTAATGTTGGCAAAAAGGCGACTAGGGAATAAAGGCCCTATGTCTAAAAAGGCTCAACTCAGGGGTTGGAACACTAATGTTGGCAAAAAGGTGACTAGGGAATGAACTTTCTATGTCTAAAAGGCTCAACTCAGGGATTGGAGCCCTAATCTTTGCAAAAAGGGCGACTAGGGAATGGAGGCCCTATGTCTAAAAGGCTCAACTCAGGGATTGGAGCCCTAATGTTGGCAAAAAGGAGACTAAGGAATGAAGGCCCTATGTCTAAAAGGCTCAACTCAGGGATTTGAGCCCTATTGTTGGCAAAAAAGGCGACTAGGAAATGTAGGCCCTATATCTAAAAGGCTCAACTCAGGGATTGGAGCCCTAATATTGGAAAAAAGGCGACTAGGGAATGAAGGCCCTATGTCTAAAAGGCTCAACACAGGGATTGAAGCCCTATTGTTGGCAAATAAGGCGACTAGGGAATGGAGGCACTATGTCTAAAAGGCTCAACTCAGGGATCAAAGCCCTAATGTTGGCAAAAGGACAACTATGGAATGGAGACCTTATGTCTAAAAAGCTCACCTCAAGGATTGGAGCCCTAATGTTGGCAAAAAGGCGACTAGGGAATGGAGGTCCTATGTATAAAAGGCTCAACTCAAGGATTGGAGCCCTAATGTTGGCGAAAGGCGACTAGGGAATGGAGGCCCTATGTCTAAAAAGGCTCAACTCAGGGATTGCAGCCCTAATGTTGGCAAAAGAGGCGAATAGGGAATGGAGGCCCTATGTCTAAAAAGGCTCAACTCAGGGATTGGAGCCCTAATGTTGGCAAAAAGGGCGACTAGAGAATGGAGGCCCTATGTCTAAAAGGCTCAACTCAGGGATTGTAACTCTAATGTTGGCAAAAAGGCGACTAGGGAATGGAGGCCCTATGTCTAAAAAGGCTCAACTCAGGGGTTGGAGCACTAATGTTGGCAAAAATGGCGACTAGGGAATAAAGGCCCTATGTCTAAAAGGCTCAACTTAGGGATTGGAGCCCTAATGTTGGCAAAAAGGTGACTAGGGAATGAACGTCCTATGTCTAAAAGGCTCAACTCAGGGATTGAAGCCCTAATGTTGGCAAAAGGGGCGACTAGGGAATGGAGACCCTATGTCTAAAAGGCTCAACTCAGGGATTGGAGCCCTAATGGTTGCAAAAAGTCGACTAGGGAATGAAAGCCCTATGTCTAAAAGGCTCAACTCAGGGATTGGAGCCCTATTGTTGGCAAAAAAGGCGACTAGGGAATGGAGGCCCTATGTCTAAAAGGCTCAACTCAGGGATCGAAGACCTAATGTTGGCAAAAAGGCGACTAGGGAATGGAGGCCCTATGTCTAAAAAGCTAAACTCAGGGTTTGGAGCCCTAATGTTGGCAAAAAGGCGATTAGGGAATGGAGGCCCTATGTCTAAAAGGCTCAACTCAGGGATTGGAGCCCTAATGTTGGTGAAAGGCGACTACGGAATTGATCCTCTATGTCTAAAAAGGCTCAACTCAGGGATTGGAGCCATAATGTTGGAAAAATAGGCGACTAGGGAATGGAGGCCCTATGTCTAAAAAGGCTCAACTCAGGGAATGGAGCCCTAATGTTGGCAAAAAAGGCGACCCAGGAATGGAGGCCATATGTCTAAAAGGCTCAACTCAGGGATTGAAGTCCTAATGTTGGCTAAAAGGCGACTAGGTAATGAAGGCCCTATGTCTAAATAGGCTCAACTCAGGGGTTGGAGAACTAATGTTGGCAAAAAAGGCGACAAGGGAATGGAGACCGTATGTCTAAAAGGCTCAACTCAGGGATTGGAGCCCAAATGTTGGCAAAATGGTGATTAGGGAATGAAGGCCCTATGTCTAAGAGGCTCAACTCAGGGATTGGAGCCCTAATGTTGGCAAAAAAGGCGACTAGGGAAAGGAGGCCCTATGTCTAAAAGGCTCTACTCAGGGATTGGAGCCCTAATGATGGCAAAAAGGCGACTACGGAATGGAGGCCCTATGTTTAAAAAGGCTCAACTCTGGGATTGGAACCCTAATGTTGGCAAAATATGCGACTAAGGAATGGAGGCCCTATGTCTATAAAGCTTAACTCATGGATTGGAGCCCTAATGTTGACAAAAATACGACTAGAGAATGGAGCCCCTATGTCTAAAAAGGCTCAACTCAGGGGTTGGAGCCCTAATGTTGGCAAAAAAGGCGACCAGGGAATGGAGGCCCTATTCTAAAAGGCTCACCTCAAGGATTGGAGCCCTAATGTTGGCAAAAAGGCGACTAGGGAATGGAGGTCCTATGTATAAAAGGCTCAACTCAAGGATTGGAGCCCTAATGTTGGCGAAAGGCGACTAGGGAATGGAGGCCCTATGTCTAAAAAGGCTCAACTCAGGGATTGAAGCCCTAATGTTGGCAAAAGAGGCGAATAGGGAATGGAGGCCCTATGTCTAAAAAGGCTCAACTCAGGGATTGGAGCCCTAATGTTGGCAACAAAGGCGACTAGAGAATGGAGGCCCTATGTCTAAAAGGCTCAACTCAGGGATTGGAACTCTAATGTTGGCAAAAAGGCGACTAGGGAACGGAGGCCCTATGTCTAAGAGGCTCAACTCAGGGATTGGAGCCCTAATGTTGGCAAAACGGCGACTAGGGAATGGAGGCCCTATGTCTAAAAAGGCTCAACTCAGGGGTTGGAGCACTAATGTTGGCAAAAAAAGGCGACTAGGGAATAGAGACCCTATGTCTAAAAGGCTTAACTCATGGATTGGAGCCCTAATGTTGACAAAAATGCGACTAGAGAATGGAGCCCCTATGTCTAAAAAGGCTCAACTCAGGGGTTGGAGCCCTAATGTTGGCAAAAAAGGCGACCAGGGAATGGGGGCCCTATGTCTAAAAGGCTCTACTCAAGGATTAGAACCCTAATGTTGGCAAAAAGGCGACTAGAGAATGGAGGTCCTATGTATAAAAGGCTCAACCCAAGGATTGGAGCCCTAATGTTTTCGAAAGGCGACTAGGGAATGGAGGCCCTATGTCTAAAAAGGCTCAACTCAGGGATTGAAGCCCTAATGTTGGCAAAAGAGGCGAATAGGGAATGGAGGCCCTATGTCTAAAAAGGCTCAACTCAGGGATTGGAGCCCTAATGTTGGCAACAAAGGCGACTAGAGAATGGAGGCCCTATGTCTAAAAGGCTCAACTCAGGGATTGGAACTCTAATGTTGGCAAAAAGGCGACTAGGGAACGGAGGCCCTATGTCTAAAAGGCTCAACTCAGGGGTTGGAGAACTAATGTTGGCAAAAATGGCGACTAGGGAATAAAGGCCCTATGTCTAAAAGGCTCAACTTAGGGATTGGAGCCCTAATGTTGGCAAAAAGGTGACTAGGGAATGAACGTCCTATGTCTAAAAGGCTCAACTCAGGGATTGAAGCCCTAATGTTGGCAAAAGGGGCGACTAGGGAATGGAGACCCTATGTCTAAAAGGCTCAACTCAGGGATTGGAGCCCTAATGTTGGCAAAAAAGCGACTAGGGAATGAAGGCCCTATGTCTAAAAGGCTCAACTCAGGGATTGGAGCCCTATTGTTGGCAAAAAAGGCGACTATGGAATAGAGGCCCTATGTCTAAAAGGCTCAACTCAGGGATTGTCGCCTTGTTGGCAAAAGAGGCGACTAGGGAATAGAGGCCCTATGTCTAAAAGGCTCAAGTCAGGGATTGGAGCCCTAATGTTGGCAAAAAGGCGACTATGGAATGAAGGCCCTATGTCTAAAACGGCTAAACTCAGGGATTGGAGCACTAATGTTGGCAAAAAGGGCGACTAGGGAATAAAGGCCCTATATCTAAAAGGCTCAACTCAGGGATTGGAGCCCTAATGTTGGAAAAAAGGCAACTAGGTAATGGAGGCCCTATGTCTAAAAAGGCTCAACTCAGGGTTTGGACCCCTAATGTTGGCAAAAAAGGCGACTAGGGAATGGAGACTCTATGTCTAAAAGGCTCAACTCAAGGATCGGAGACCTAATGTTGGCAAAAAGGCGACTAGGGTATGGAGGCCCTATGTCTAAAAAGCTCAACTCAGGGTTTGGAGCCCTAATGTTGGCAAAAAGGCGATTAGGGAATTGGAGGCCCTATGTCTAAAAAGGCTCAACTCAGGGGTTGGAGCCATAATGTTGGCAAAAAAGGCGACTAGGGAATGGAGGCGCTATGTCTAAAAGGCTTAACTCAGAGATTGGAGCCCTAATGTTGGCAAAAAAGGCGACTAGGGAATGGAGGCGCTATGTCTAAAAGGCTCAACTCAGGGAATCGAACCCTAATGATGGAAAAAAGGCGACTAGGGAATGGAGGCCCTATGTCTAAAAAGGCTCAACTCAGGGATTGTCGCCTTGTTGGCAAAAGAGGCGACTAGGGAATGGAGGCCCTATGTCTAAAAGGCGCAAGTCAGGGATTGGAGCCCTAATGTTGGCAAAAAGGCGACTAGGTAATGAAGGCCCTATGTCTAAAACGGCTAAACTCAGGGATTGGAGCACTAATATTGGCAAAAAGGGCGACTAGGGAATAAAGGCCCTATACCTAAAAGGCTCAACTCAGGGATTGGAGCCCTAATGTTGGAAAAAAGGCAACTAGGTAATGGAGGCCCTATGTCTAAAAAGGCTCAACTCAGGGTTTGGACCCCTAATGTTGGCAAAAAAGGCGACTAGGGAATGGAGACTCTATGTCTAAAAGGCTCAACTCAAGGATCGGAGACCTAATGTTGGCAAAAAGGCGACTAGGGTATGGAGGCCCTATGTCTAAAAAGCTCAACTCAGGGTTTGGAGCCCTAATGTTGGCAAAAAGGCGATTAGGGAATGGAGGCCCTATGTCTAAAAGGCTCAACTCAGGGATTGGAGCCTTAATGTTGGTAAAAGGCGACTACGGAATTGATGCTCTATGTCTAAAAAGGCTCAACTCAGGGATTGGAGCCCTAATGTTGGCAAAAGAGGAGACTAGGAAATGGAGGCCCTATGTCTAAAAAGGCTGAACTCAGGGATTGGAGCCCTAATGTTGGCAAAAAAGACGACCCAGGAATGGAGGCCATATGTCTAAAAGGCTCAACTCAGGGATTGAAGTCCTAATGTTGGCAAAAAGGCGACTAGGTAATGAAGGCCCTATGTCTAAATAGGCTCAACTTAGGGGTTGGAGCACTAATGTTGGCAAAAAAGGCGACTAGGGAATGGAGACCCTATGTCTAAAAGGCTCAACTCAGGGATTGGAGCCCAAATGTTGGCAAAATGGTGACTAGGGAATGAAGGCCCTATGTCTAAGAGGCTCAACTCAGGGATTGGAGCCCTAATGTTGGCAAAACGGCGACTAGGGAATGGAGGCCCTATGTCTAAAAAGGCTCAACTCAGGGGTTGGAGCACTAATGTTGGCAAAAAAAGGCGACTAGGCAATAGAAACCCTATGTCTAAAAGGCGCAACTCAGGGATTGGAGCCCAAATGTTGGCAAAATGGTGACTAGGGAATGAAGTCCCTATGTCTAAGAGGTTCAACTCAGGGATTGGAGCCCTAATGTTGGCAAAACGGCGACTAGGGAATGGAAGCCCTATGTCTAAAAAGGCTCAACTCAGGGGTTGGAGCCCTAATATTGGCAAAAAAGGCGACTAGGAAAAGGAGGCCCTATGTCTAAAAGGCTCTACTCAGGAATTGGAGCCCTAATGATGGCAAAAATGCGACTACGGAATGGAGGCCCTATGTCTAAAAAGGCTCAACTCACGGATTGGAACCCTAATGTTGGCAAAATAGGCGACTAAGGAATGGAGGCCCTATGTCTAAAAGGCTTAACTCAGGGACTGGAGCCCTAATGTTGGCAAAAATGCGACTATAGAATGGAGGCCCTATGTCTAAAAAGGCTCAACTCAGGGGTTGGAGCCCTAATGTTGGCAAAAAAGGCGACCAGGGAATGGAGGCCCTATGTCTAAAAGGCTCTACTCAGGGATTAGAACCCTAATGATGGAAAAAAGGCGACTAGGGAATGGAGGCCCTATGTCTAAAAAGGCTCAACTCAGGGATTGTCGCCTTGTTGGAAAAAGAGGCGACTAGGGAATGGAGGCCCTATGTCTAAAAGGCTCAAGTCAGGGATTGGAGCCCTAATGTTGGCAAAAAGGCGACTAGGGAATGAAGGCCCTATGTCTAAAACGGCTAAACTCAGGGATTGGAGCACTAATGTTGGCAAAAAGGGTGACTAGGGAATAAAGGCCCTATGTCTAAAAAGGCTCAACTCAGGGATTGGAGCCCTAATGTTGGAAAAAAGGCAACTAGGTAATGGAGGCCCTATGTCTAAAAAGGCTCAACTCAGGGTTTGGACCCCTAATGTTGGCAAAAAAGGCGACTAAGGAATGGAGACCCTATGTCTAAAAGGCCCAACTCAGGGATTGGAACCGTAATGATGGCAAAAAGGCGACTAGGAATGGAGGCCCTATGTCTAAAAAGTCTCAACTCAGGGATTGAAGCCCTAATGTTGGCCAAAAAGGCGACTAGGGATAGATGCGCTATGTCTAAAAGGTTCAACACAGGGATTGGAGCCCTAATGTTGGCAAAAAAAGGCGACTAGGGAATGGAGGCGCTATGTCTTAAAGGCTCAACTCATGGATTGGATCCCTAATGTTGGCAAAAAGGCGACTAGGGAATGGAGGCCCTATGTCTAAAAAGGCTCAACTTAGGGGTTGGAGCACTAATGTTGGCAAAAAAGGCGACTAGGGAATGGATGCCCTATGTCTAAAAGGCTCAACTCAGGGATTGGAGCCCTAATGTTGGCAAAAAGGCAACTAGGGAATGAAGGAAATGGAGTTCCTATGTCTAAAAGGCTCAACTCAGGGATTGGAGCCCTAATGTTGGCAAAAAGGCGACTAGGAAATGGAGTTCCTAATTCTAAAAAGTCTCAACTCAAGGATTGGAGCCCTAATGTTGGCAAAAAATGCGACCAGGGAATGGAGACCCTATGTCTAAAAGGCTCAACTCAGGGATTGGAGCCCTAATGTTGGCAAAAAGGCGACTAGGGAATGGAGGCTCTATGTCTAAAAAGGCTAAACTCAGGGGTTGGAACACTAATGTTGGCAAAAAGGTGACTAGGGAATGAACGTTCTATGTCTAAAAGGCTCAACTCAGGGATTGGTGCCCTAATGTTGGCAAAATGACGACTAGGGAATGGAGGCTCTATGTCTTAAAAGGCTCAACTCAAGGGTTGGAGCCCTAATGTTGGCAAAAAAGGCGACTATGGTATGGAGGCCCTATGTCTAAAAAGGCTCAACTCAGGTATTGCAACCCCAATGTTGGCAATGGAGGCCCTATGTCTAAAAGGCTTAACTCAGGGATTGGAGCCCTAATGTTGGCAAAAAGGCGACTAGAGAATGGAGGCCCTATGTATAAAAAGGCTCAACTCAGGGGTTGGAGCTTTAATTTTAGCAAAAAAGGCGACCAGGGAATGAAGGCCCTATGTCTAAAAGGCTCGACTCAGGGATTAGAACCCTAATGATGGCAAAAAGGCGACTAGGGAATGGAGGCCCTATATCTAAAAAGGCTCAACTCATAGATTGGAGCCCTAATATTGGCATAAAGGTGAGTAAGGAATGGAGGCCTTATGTCTAAAAGGCTCAAGTCAGGGATTGGAGCCCTAATGTTGGCAAAAAGGCGACTAGGGAAGGAAGGCCCAATGTCTAACACGGCTCAACTCAGGGATTGGAGCCCTAATGTTGGCAAAAAGGCGACTAGGGAATGGAGGCTCTATGTCTAAAAAGGCTCAACTCAGGGATTGAAGCCTTAATGTTGGCAAAAAGCGACTAGGGAATGGAGGCCCTATATCTAAAAAGGCTCAACTCAGGGATTGGAGCCCTAATATTGGCAAAAAGCGACTAGGGAATGGAGGCTCTATGTCTAAAAAGGCTCAACTCAGGGATTGAAGCCCTAATGTTGGAAAAAAGCGACAGGTGAATGGAGGCCCTATGTCTAAAAAGTCTCAACTCAGGGATTGGAGCCCTAATATTGGCAAAAATGCTACTACGGAATAGAGGCCCTATATATAAAAGGCTTAACAAAGGGATTGTTGCCCTAATGTTGGCAAAATGACGACTAGGGAATGAAGACCCTATGTCTAAAAAGGCTCAACTCATGGATTGGAGTCCTCTTGTTGGCAAAATGACGACTAGGGAATGAAGGCCCTATGTCTAAAAAGGCTCAACTCAGGGATTGGAGCCCTAATGTTGGCAAAAAGGCGACTACGGAATGGAGGCCCTATGTCTAAAAGGCTCAACTCAGGGATTGGAGCCCTAATGTTGGCAAAACGACGACTAGGGAATGAAGGCCCTATGTCTAAAAAGGCTCAACTCAGGGATTGGAGCCCTATTGTTGGCAAAAAAGGCGACCAGGGAATGGAGGACCTATGTCTAAAAGGCTCAACTCAGGGATCAGAGTCCTAATGTTGGAAAAAAGGCGACTAGGGAATGGAGGCCCTATGTCTAAAAAGCTCACCTCAAGGATTGGAGCCCTAATATTGGCAAAAAGGCGACTAGAGAATGGAGGTCCTATGTCTAAAAGGCTCAACTCAGGGATTGGAGCCCTAATGTTGGCGAAAGTCGACTAGGGAATGGAGGCCCTATTTCTAAAAAGGCTCAACTCAGAGATTGGAGCCCTAATGTTGGAAAAAGAGGCGACTAGGGAATGGAGGCCTTATGTCTAAAAAGTCTCAACTAAGGGATTGGAGCCCTAATGTTGGCAAAACAGGCGACTAGGGAATGGTAGTCATATGTATACAAGGCTCAACTCAGGGATTGGAGCCCTAATGTTGGAAAAAAGGCGACTAGGTAATGGAGGCCCTATGTCTAAAAAGGCTCAACTCAGGGTTTGGAGCCCTAATGTTGGCAAAAAAGGCGACTAAGGAATGGAGGCCCTATGTCTAAAAGGTCCAACTCAGGGATTGGAGCCCTAATGATGACAAAAAGGCGACTAGGAATGGAGGCCCTATGTCTAAAAAGTTTCAACTCAGGGATTGGAGTCCTAATGTTGGCAAAAGAGGCGACTAGGGAATGGAGGCGCTATGTCTAAAAGGCTCAATTCAGGGATTGGAGCCCTAATGTTGGCAAAAAAGTGACTAGGGAATGGAGGCCCTATATCTAAAAAGGCTCAACTTAGGGGTTGGAGCACTAATGTTGGCAAAAAAGCGACCAGGGAATTGAGGCCCTATGTCTAAAAGGCTCAACTCAGGGATTGGAGCCCTAATATTGGCAAAAAGCGACTAGGGAATGGAGGCTCTATGTCTAAAAAGGCTCAACTCAGGGATTGAAGCCCTAATGTTGGAAAAAAACGACTAGTGAATGGAGGCCCTATGTCTAAAAAGGCTCAACTCATAGATTGGAGCCCTAATGTTGGCAAAAAGCGACTAGGGAATGGAGACCCTATGTCTAAAAAGTCTCAACTCAGGGATTGGAGCCCTAATGTTAGCAAAAAGGCGACTACGGAATGGATGTCCTATGTCTAAAAGGCTCAACTCAGGGATTGGTGCCCTAATGTTGGCAAAACGACGACTGGGGAATGAAGGCCCTATGTCTAAAAAGGCTCAACTCAGGGATTGGAGCCCTATTGTTGGCAAAAAAGGCGACCAGGGAATGGAGACCCTATGTCTAAAAGGCTCAACTCAGGGATCAGAGCCCTAATGTTGGCAAAAAGGCGTCTAGGGAATGGAGCCCCTATGTCTAAAAATCTCATCTCAAGGATTGAAGCCCTAATGTTGGCAAAAAGGCGACTAGAGAATGGAGGTCCTATGTCCAAAAAGCTCAACTCAGGAATTGGAGCCCAAATGTTGGCGAAAGGCGACTTGGGAATGGAGGCCCTATGTCTAAAAAGGTTCAACTCAGAGATTGGAGCCCTAATGTTGGAAAAAGAGGCGACTAGGGAATGGAGGCCTTATGTCTAAAAAGTCTAAACTAAGGGATTGGAGCCTTAATGTTGGCAAAAAGGCGACTAGGGAATGGAGGCCATATGTCTACAAGGCTCAACTCAGGGATTGGAGCCCTAATGTTGGAAAAAAGGCGACTAGGTAATGGAGGCCCTTTGTCTAAAAAGGCTCAACTAAGGGTTTGGAGCCCTAATGTTGGCAAAAAAGGAGACTAAGGAATGGAGGCCCTATGTCTAAAAGGTCCAACTCAGGGATTGGAGCCCTAATGCTGGCAAAAAGGCGACTAGGAATGGAGGCCCTATGTCTAAAAAGTCTCAACTTAGGGATTGGAGTCCTAATGTTGGAAAAAGAGGCGACTAGGGAATGGAGGCGCTATGTCTAAAAGATCTCAACTCAGGGATTGGAGCCCTAATGTTGGTAAAAAGGCGACTAGGGAATGGAGGCCCTATATCTAAAAAGGCTCAACTTAGGGGTTGGAGCACTAATGTTGGCAAAAAAGGCGACTAGCAAATGGAGGCCCTATGTCTAAAAAGCTCAACTCAGGGATTGGAGCCCTAATGTTGGCAAAAAGGAGACTAGGGAATGAAGGCCCTATGTCTAAAAGGCTCAACTGAGGGATTGGAGCCCCATTGTTGGCAAAAAAGGCGACTAGGGAATGGAGGCCCTATGTCTAAAAGGCTCAACTCAGGGATTAGAGCCCTAATGTTGGCAAAAAGGCGACTAGGGAATGGAGGCCCTATGTCTAAAAAGCTCACCTCAAGGATCGGAGCCCTAATGTTGGAAAATGCGACTAGAGAATGGAGGTCATATGTCTAAAAGGCTCAACTCAGGGATTGGAGCCCTAATGTTGGCGAAAGGCGACTAGGGAATGGAGGCCTTATGTCTAAAAAGTCTCAACTAAGGGATTGGAGCCCTAATGTTGGCAAAAAAGGCGACTAGGGAATGGAGGCCATATGTCTACAAGGCTCAACTCAGGGATTGGAGCCCTAATGTTGGAAAAAAAGGCGACTAGGTAATAGAGGCCCTATGCTTAAAAAGGCTCAACTCAGGGTTTGGAGCCATAATGTTTGCAAAAAAGGCGACTAAGGAATGGAGGCCCTATGTCTAAAAGGCCCAACTTAGGGATTGGAGCCCTAATGATGGCAAAAAGGCGACTAGGAATGGAGGCCCTATGTCTGAAAAGTCTCAACTCAGGCATTGGAGTCCTAATGTTGGCAAAAAAGACAACTAGAGAATGGAGGCGCTATGTCTAAAAGGCTCAACTCAGGGATTGGAGCCCTAATGTTTGCAAAAAGGCGACTAGGGAATGGAGGCCCTATATCTAAAAATGCTCAACTTAGGGGTTGGAGCACTAATGTTGGCAAAAAAGATGACTAGGGAATGGAGTCCCTATGTCTAAAAGGCTCAACTCAGGGATTGGAGCCCTAATGTTGGCAAAAAGGCGACTAGGGAATGAAGGCCCTATGTCTAAAAGGCTCAACACAGGGATTGGAGACCTATTGTTGGCAAATAAGGCGACTAGGGAATGGGGGCCCTATGTCTAAAAGGCTCAATTCAGGGATCAGAGCCCTAATGTTGGCAAAAAGGCCACTAGGGAATGCAGACTCTATGTCTAAAAAGCTCACTTCAAGGATTAGATCCCTAATGTTGGTAAAAAGGTGACTAGAGAATGGAGGTCCTATGTCTAAAAGGCTCAACTTAGGGATCGGAGCCCTAATGTTGGCGAAAGGCGACTAGGGAATGGAGGCCCTATGTCTAAAAAGGCTCAACTCAGGGATTGGAGCCCTAATGTTGGCAAAAGAGGCGACTAGGGAATGGAGGCCCTATGTCTAAAAAGTATCAACTCAGGGATTGGAACCCTAATGTTAGCAAAAAGGCGACCAGGGAATGGAGACCCAATATCTAAAAGGCTCAAAAAAGGCGACTAGGGCATGGAGGCCTTATGTCTAAAAGGCTCAACTCAGGGATTTGAGCTTTAATGTTGGCAAAAAAGGCGACTAGGGAATGGAGGCCCTATGTCTAAAAGGCTCAACTCAGGGATTGGAGCCCTAATGTTGGCAAAAAGGTGACTAGGGAATGAACGTCCTATGTCTAAAAGGCTCAACTTAGGGATTGGAGCCCTAATGTTGGCAAAAAGGGCGACTAGGGAATGGAGGCCCTATGTCTAAAAGGCTCAACTCAGGGATTGGAGCCCTAATGTTGGAAAAAGAGGCGACTAGGGAATGGAGGCCTTATGTCTAAAAAGTCTAAACTAAGGGATTGGAGCCTTAATGTTGGCAAAAAGGCGACTAGGGAATGGAGGCCATATGTCTACAAGGCTCAACTCAGGGATTGGAGCCCTAATGTTGGAAAAAAGGCGACTAGGTAATGGAGGCCCTTTGTCTAAAAAGGCTCAACTAAGGGTTTGGAGCCCTAATGTTGGCAAAAAAGGAGACTAAGGAATGGAGGCCCTATGTCTAAAAGGTCCAACTCAGGGATTGGAGCCCTAATGCTGGCAAAAAGGCGACTAGGAATGGAGGCCCTATGTCTAAAAAGTTTCAACTCAGGGATTGGAGTCCTAATGTTGGAAAAAGAGGCGACTAGGGAATGGAGGCGCTAAGTCTAAAAGGTTCAACTCAGGGATTGGAGCCCTAATGTTGGCAAAAAGGCGACTAGGGAATGGAGGCCCTATATCTAAAAAGGCTCAACTTAGGGGTTAGAGCACTAATGTTGGCAAAAAAGGCGACTAGCAAATGGAGGCCCTATGTCTAAAAAGCTCAACTCAGGGATTGGAGCCCTAATGTTGGCAAAAAGGAGACTAGGGAATGAAGGCCCTATGTCTAAAAGGCTCAACAGAGGGATTGGAGCCCCATTGTTGGCAAAAAAGGCGACTAGGGAATGGAGGCCCTATGTCTAAAAGGCTCAACTCAGGGATTAGAGCCCTAATGTTGGCAAAAAGGCGACTAGGGAATGGAGGCCCTATGTCTAACAAGCTCACCTCAAGGATCGGAGCCCTAATGTTGGAAAATGCGACTAGAGAATGGAGGTCGTATGTCTAAAAGGCTCAACTCAGGGATTGAAGCCCTAATGTTGGCGAAAGGTGACTAGGGAATGGAGGCCTTATGTCTAAAAAGTCTCAACTAAGGGATTGGAGCCCTAATGTTGGCAAAAAAGGCGACTAGGGAATGGAGGCCATATGTCTACAAGGCTCAACTCAGGCATTGGAGCCCTAATGTTGTAAAAAAAGGCGACTAGGTAATAGAGGCCCTATGCTTAAAAAGGCTCAACTCAGGGTTTGGAGCCATAATGTTTGCAAAAAAGGCGACTAAGGAATGGAGGCCCTATGTCTAAAAGGCCCAACTTAGGGATTGGAGCCCTATTGATGGCAAAAAGGCGACTAGGAATGGAGGCCCTATGTCTGAAAAGTCTCAACTCAGGCATTGGAGTCCTAATGTTGGCAAAAAAGACAACTAGGGAATGGAGGCGCTATGTCTAAAAGGCTCAACTCAGGGATTGGAGCCCTAATGTTGGCAAAAAGGCGACTAGGGAATGGAGGCCCTATATCTAAAAATGCTCAACCTAGGGGTTGGAGCACTAATGTTGGCAAAAAAGATGACTAGGGAATGGAGTCCCTATGTCTAAAAGGCTCAACTCAGGGATTGGAGCCCTAATGTTGGCAAAAAGGCGACTAGGGAATGAAGGCCCTATGTCTAAAAGGCTCAACACAGGGATTGGAGACCTATTGTTGGCAAAAAAGGCGACTAGGGAATGGGGGCCCTATGTCTAAAAGGCTCAATTCAGGGATCAGAGCCCTAATGTTGGCAAAAAGGCGACTAGGGAATGCAGACCCTATGTCTAAAAATCTCACTTCAAGGATTAGATCCCTAATGTTGGTAAAAAGGCGACTAGAGAATGGAGGTCCTATGTCTAAAAGGCTCAACTCAGGGATTGGAGCCCTAATGTTGGCGAAAGGCGACTAGGGAATGCAGGCCCTATGTCTAAAAAGGCTCAACTCAGGGATTGGAGCCCTAATGTTGGCAAAAGAGGCAACTAGGGAATGGAGGCCCTATGTCTAAAAAGTATCAACTCAGGGATTGGAACCCTAATGTTAGCAAAAAGGCGACTAGGGAATGGAGGCCCTATGTCTACAAGGCTCAACTCAGGGATTGGAGCCCTAATGCTGGCAAAAAGGCGACTAGGGAATGGAGGCCCTATGTCTAAAAATGCTCAACTCAGGGTTTGGAGCCCTAATGTTGGCAAAAATGGCGACTAAGGAATGGGGGCCCTATGTCTAAAATGCTCAACTCAAGGATTGGAGCCCTAATGTTGGCGAAAGTCAACTTGGGAATGGAGGCCCTATGTCTAAAAAGGGTCAACTCAGAGATTGGAGCCCTAATGTTGGCAAAAGAGGCGACTAGGGAATGGAGGCCCTATGTCTAAGAATGCTCAACTCAGGGATTGGATCTCTAATGTTGGCAGAAAAGGCGACTAGAGAATGGAGGCCCTATGTCTAAAACGCTCAACTCAGGATTTGGATCCCTAATGTTGGCAAAAAGGCGACTATGGAAAGGAGGCTCTATGTCTAAAGAGGCTCAACTCAGGGGTTAGAACACTAATGTTGGCAAAAAGGGCGACTAGGGAATAAAGGCCCTATGTATAAATGGCTCAACTAAGGGATTGGAGCCCTAATGTTGGCAAAAAGGTGACTAGGGAATGAACGTCCTATGTCTAAAAGGCTCAACTCAGGCATTGAAGCCCTAATGTTGGCAAAAGGGGCGACTAGGGAATGAAGGCCCTATGTCTAAAAGGCTCAACTCAGGGATTGAAGCCCTATTGTTGGCAAAAAAGGAAACTAGGGAACTGAGGCCCTAAGTCTAAAAGGCTCAACTCAGGGATCGGAGCCCTAATGTTGACAAAAAGGCGACTAGGAATGGAGGCCCTATGTCTAAAAAGGCTCAACTCAAGGATTGGAGCCCTAATGTTGGCAAAAAAGGCGAATAGGGAATGGAGGCCCTATGTCTAAAAGGCTCAACTCAGCGATTGGAAGCCTAATGATGGCAAAAAGGCGACTAGGGAATGAAGGTCCTATGTCTAAAAAGGCTCAACTCAAGGGTTGGAGCACTAATGGTTGCAAAAAAGGCGACTAGGGAATGGAGGCCCTATATCTAAAAGGCTCAACTCAGGGATTGGAGCCCTAATGTTGGAAAAAAGGCGACTAGGGAATGGAGGCCCTATGTCTAAAAAGCTCACCTCAAGGATTGAAGCCCTAATGTTGGCAAAAAGGCGACTAGGGAATGGGGGTCCTATGTATAAAAGGCTCAACTTAAGGATTGGAGCCCTAATGTTGGTGAAAGACGACTTGGGAATGGAGGCCCTATGTCTAAAAAGGGTCAACTCAGGGATTGGAGCCCTAATGTTGGCAAAATAGGCGACTAGGGAATGGAGGTCCTATGTCTAAAAAAGCTCAACTCAGGGATTGGAGCCCTAATGTTGGCAAAAAAGGCGACTAGAGAATGGAGGCCCTATGTCTAAAAGGCTCAACTCAGGATTTTGAGCCCTAATGTTGGCAAAAAGGCGACTAGAGAATGGAGGCCCTATGTCTAAAAAGGCTTAACTCAAGGGTTGGAGCACTAATGTTGGCAAAAAGGGCGACTAGGGAATAAAGGCCCTATGTCTAAAAGGCTCAACTCAAGGATTGGAACCCTAATGTTGGCGAAAGGCGACTTGGGAATGGAGGCCCTATGTCTAAAAAGGGTAAACTCAGGGATCAGAGACCAATGCTGGAAAAAAGGCGACTAGGGAATGGAGGCTTTATGTCTAAAAAGGATCAACTCAAGGATTGGAGACCTATGTTGGCAAAAATGGCGACTAAGGAATGGAGGCCCTATGTCTACAAGGCTCAACTCAAGGATTGGAGCCCTAATGATGGCAAAAAGGCGACTAGGAATGGAGGCCCTATGTCTAAAAAGGCTCAACTCAGGGATTGGAGCCCTAATGTTGGCAAAAAAGGCGACTAGGGAATGGAGGCTCTATGTCTAAAAGGTTCAACTCAGGGATTGGAGCCCTAATGTTGGCAAAAAGGCGACTAGGGAATGGAGGCGCTATGTCTAAAAAGGCTCAACGCAGGGGTTGGAGAACTAATGTTGGCAAAAAAGGCGACTAGGGAATGGAGGCCCTATGTCTAAAAGGCTCAACTCAGGGATTTGAGCCCTAATGTTGGCAAAAAGGCGACTAAGGAATGAAGGACCTATGTCTAAAAGGCTCAACACAGGGATTGGAGCTCTATTGTTGGCAAAAAAAAGGCGACTAGGGAATGAAGGCCCTATGTCTAAAAGGATCAACTCAGGGATCAAAGCCCTAATGTTGGAAAAAAGGCGACTAGGGAATGGAGGCCCTATGTTTAAAAAGGTCACCTCAAGGATTGGAGCCCTAATGTTGGCAAAAAGGCGACTAGGGAATGGAGGTCCTATGTATAAAAGGCTCAACTCAAGGATTGGAGCCCTAATATTGGCGAAAATCGACTAGGGAATGGAGGCCCTATGTCTAAAAAGGCTCAACTCAGGGATTGGAGCCCTAATGTTGGCAAAAGAGGCGACTAGGGAATGGAGGCCCTATGTCTAAAAAGGCTCAACTCAGGGATTGGAGCCCTAATGTTGGCAAAAAAGGCGACTAGAGAATGGAGGCCCTATGTCTAAAAGGCTCAACTCAGGGATTGGAGCATTAATGTTGGCAAAAGGGCGACTAGGGAATGGAGGCCCTATGTCTAAAAAGGCTCAACTCAGGGGTTGGAGCACTAATGTTGGCAAAAAGGGCGACTAGGGAATAAAGGCCCTATGTTTAAAAGGCTCAACTCAAGGATTGAAGCCCTAATGTTGGCAAAAAGGTGACTAGGGAATGAACGTCCTATGTCTAAAAGGTTCAACTCAGGGATTGAAGCCCTAATGTTGGCAAAAGGGGCGACTATGGAATGGAGGCCCTATGTCTAAAATGCTCAACTCAGGGATTGGAGCCCTAATGTTGGCAAAAAAGCGACTAGGGAATGAAGGCCCTATGTCTAAAAGGCTCAACTCAGGGATTGGAGCCCTATTGTTGGCAAAAAAGGCGACTATGGAATGGAGGCCCTATGTCTAAAAGGCTCAACTCAGGGATCGGAGACCTTATGTTGGCAAAAAGGCGACTAGGGAATGGAGGCCCTATGTCTAAAAAGCTCAACTCAGGGTTTGGAGCCCTAATGTTTGCAAAAAGGCGATTAGGGAAATGGAGACCCTATGTCTAAAAAGCTCAAATTAGGGATCAAAGCCCTAATGTTGGAAAAAAGGCGACTAGGGAATGGAGGCCCTATGTTTAAAAAGGTCACCTCAAGGATTGGAGCCCTAATGTTGGCAAAAAGGCGACTAGGGAATGGAGGTCCTATGTATAAAAGGCTCAACTCAAGGATTGGAGCCCTAATATTGGCGAAAAGCGACTAGGGAATGGAGGCCCTATGTCTAAAAAGGCCCAACTCAGGGATTGGAGCCCTAATGTTGGCAAAAGAGGCGACTAGGGAATGGAGGCCCTATGTCTAAAAAGGCTCAACTCAGGGATTGGAGCCCTAATGTTGGCAAAAAAGGCGACTAGAGAATGGAGGCCCTATGTCTAAAAGGCTCAACTCAGGGATTGGAGCCCTAATATTGGCAAAAAGGCGACTAGGGAATGGAGGCCCTATGTCTAAAAAGGCTCAACTCAGGGGTTGGAGCACTAATGTTGGCAAAAAGGGCGACTAGGGAATAAAGGCCCTATGTTTAAAAGGCTCAACTCAGGGATTGAAGCCCTAATGTTAGCAAAAAGATGACTAGGGAATGAACGTCCTATGTCTAAAAGGCTCAACTCAGGGATTGAAGCCCTAATGTTGGCAAAAGGGGCGACTAAGGAATGGAGGCCCTATGTCTAAAATGCTCAACTCAGGGATTAGAGCCCTAATGTTGGCAAAAAAGCGACTAGGGAATGAAGGCCCTATGTCTAAAAGGCTCAACTCAGGGATTGGAGCCCTATTGTTTGCAAAAAAGGCGACTATGGAATGGAGGCCCTATGTCTAAAAGGCTCAACTCAGGGATCGGAGACCTTATGTTGGCAAAAAGGCGACTAGGGAATGGAGGCCCTATGTCTAAAAAGCTCAACTCAGGGTTTGGAGCCCTAATGTTTGCAAAAAGGCGATTAGGGAATGGAGACCCTATGTCTAAAAGGCTCAACTCAGGGATTGGATCCCTAATGTTGGTGAAAGGCGACTAGGGAATGGATGCCCTATGTCTAAAAAGCCTTAACTCAGGGATTGGAGCCCTAATGTTGGCAAAAGCGGCGACTAGGGAATGGAGGCCCTATGTCTAAAAAGGCTCAACTCAGGGATTGAAGTACTAATGTCGGCAAAAAAGGCGACCCGGGAATGGAGGCCATATGTCTAAAAGGCTCAACTCAGGGATTGGAGCCCTAATGTTGGCAAAAACGCGACTAGGTAATGAAGGCCCTATGTCTAAAAAGGCTCAACTCAGGGGTTGGAGCACTAGTGTTGGCAAAAAAGGCGACTAGGGAATGGAGGCCCTATGTCTAAAAGGCTCAACTCAGCGATTGGAGGACTAATGATGGCAAAAAGGCGACTAGGAATGGAGGCCCTATGTCTAATAAGTCTCAACTCAGGGATTGGAGCCCTAATGTTGGTAAAAAAGGCGATTAGGGAATGAAGGCCCTTTGTCTAAAAGGCTCAACTCAAGGATTGGAGCCCTAATATTGGCAAAAAGGCGACTAGGGAATGAAGGCCCTATGTCTAAAAAGGCTAAACTCAGGGGTTGGAGCACTAATGGTTGCAAAAAAGGCGACTAAGGAATGGACGCCCTATATCTAAAAGGCTCAACTCAGGGATTGGAGCCCTAATGTTGGCAAAAAGGCTACTAGGGAATGAAGGCCCTAAGTCTATAAGGCTCAACACAGGGATTGGAGTCCTATTGTTGGCAAAAAAGGCGACTAGGGAATGGAGGCCCTATCTAAAAGGCTCAGCTCAGGGATCAGAGCCCTAATGTTGGCAAAAGGGCGACTATGGAATGTAGGCCCTATGTCTAAAAATCTCACCTCAAGGATTGGTGCCCTAATGTTGGCAAAAAGGCGACTAGGGAATGGAGGTCCTATGTATAAAAGGCTCAACTCAAGGATTGGAGCCCTAATGTTGGCGAGAGGCGACTAGGGAATGAAGGCCCTATGTCTAAAAAGGGTCAACTCAGGGATTGGAGCCCTAATGTTGGCAAAAGAGGCGACTAGGGAATGGAGGCCCTATGTCTAAAAAGGCTCAACTCAGGGATTGGAGCCCTAATGTTGGCAAAAAAGGCGACTAGAGAATGGAGGCCCTATGTCTAAAAGGCTCAACTCAGGATTTGGAGCCCTAATGTTGGCAAAAAGGCGACTAGGGAATGGAGGACCTATGCCTAAAAAGGCTCAACTCAGGGGTTGGAGCACTAATATTGGAAAAAAGGGCGACTAGGGAATAAAGGCCCTATGTCTAAATGGCTCAACTCAGGGATTGGAGCCCTAATGTTGGCAAAAAGGTGACTAGGGAATGAACGTCCTATGTATAAAAGACTCAACTCAGGGATTGAAGCCCTAATGTTGGCAAAAGGGGCGACTAGGGTGTCACACCTCCTTTTTCACCACCTATACCCCCGCAAGGGCGTAAAGGAGTTTTTTCCATTTAAAGGACAATCGGAACGGGATTCAATTATTAATTATTCAGAGTCGCCACTTGGGATATTAATGGTGTCCCAAGTCACCGGTTGAATCCCGAGCCGAGGAAAGTTATGACTCCGTTATAAATACGCGAACCAGAAATCCGAGTAAGGAATTCTGTTAACCCGGGAGAAGGTGATAGGCTTTCCCGGGCTCCGTGGTTCTAGCACTGCGCTTAACTGTTGTATTTGATTTCATCTGATTTTAATACATGCTAGCTTATGTGCCTTTTATTCGTAAATCGCTTTTTATCATTATTTATTTTATAAGAATTACGATGTTGTGAAAACGCGTTTCGAACCCCGTCGCAATCAATGCGTCCGTGGTTGTTGACACATTTCGACTTCATCGAGATTTGGATTTGGGTCGCATCAATGCGCACCCGAATTTAAGAAAGTAATTTAATTAAATCGTGCCTAAAGATGCTAACATATTATTATTTTGGGGAAAAACCATGTAGTTCGCTAAACGGCCATCCCAAATTCTAATTATTTCGATAATTATTTACTGAGGGCCCCACATTTTTTTTTGTGCGGTGAGGCTCGTCTCAATTTGTGAACCTCTTTTCTATCATCATTTATTTTATAAGAATTACGACGTCGTGAAAACGCGTTTCGAACCACGTCACAATCAATGCACCCGTGATTGTCAACACATTTTGACTTTGTCGGGATTTGGATTTGGGTCGCATCAATGCGCACCCGAGTTTAAGAAGGTAATTTAATTAAAACTGCGCCTAAAGATTCTGGCGTAATATTATTTTGGGGAAGGCCGTGAAGTTCGCTAAATGGCCCTCCCAAATTCTAATCATTTTTAATAATCAATTGTTGACAGCCCGCATATGTGATTTTATTCGGGCGAGGCTAGTAGCAATCCCGAAGTAACTATGATTTACTACTTATTTATGTGTCTTTAAAAGACTAACGAATTCTGAATTTGAATTACATTGAAGTAAACTAAAAAAAACAAATTTAAATAAAATGGGCCTGCCTCACGACGTTGATACAGCCCAATTAGCCCAATGAATATGGGTACAATTCCAATGTCACATTTGATATAAAATCAACGAACCACTACAATGACAATGCATACCCTCATTGAGCTGATAGCCGTGAATTCCAAAATCACTAAATCGATTTGTCCTACTAATCACCTATCAAGACCTGCTGCTCTAATGAACCAAACCAATTATGAATGAATCTTGTTTCATGAATTTTAACTGGTTTCAATACCAATCACCCAACAATAACTATGTTTTGCATACCCAACGATTTCATAAAACTTTAATCAAAAGCAGACCTTCTACCACACTATCACGACCAATGACAAAATTACTAGTAAACATGCAGAATGTCACCAGACTTACTCCTAAATTCACATATCATTTACATAGATCCAATTGCTACTGATTGATATTGAATTCACACAAATTTTCAAAATAGACCACATATGCTCAATGCTATTTCAAATGTCCAATTCAACAGTTCAACATTACGCAACTTTTAACATGTAATCAACCTTGCTGAACAAGTTTAATTGCACTTAACTGCCAGTTATATAACAGGAAACTACACTATTAATATCAGTCAAGATACAAACTGCTCTCAGTTGAATAACAGGCCCCTTGAACATTTCATTTCAACTTCAACAATCATACATCAGTGAGGTTCAGGGGAATGTACCTGGAAATTGGAATGTAAATAGAGAAAAGGAGAGGAGTCAGCTACTTTGAACAACAACAGCAACAAACTCAGCAATATTACACCACAGAAATATAGGCAGATTGCTTTGAAAACCAGAAATATAGGCAGACTCCACAGATCAGTTCAACATACTTCAAATGCACTCTTAGCCATTCCAGCTGAACCTAAGCACCTCTATAATAATGCTAAACCCAAAACCCAAACTGAAACCCAAAACTAGTAATGAAACTGTGAAGTTGTTTCAGATTTCTCCATTTTTGATGTTTTTGTTTTCGGAATAAACTTGGAATTAAGATGCCGACTGAAATCAAAAGCAGGAATGAAAGCTCAAATTGAAACTCAGAGCTCAAGGCAGAAGAAGAAGAAAGAACCCCCTTTCCCATGACATTTCATGCTCTTTTATAGGCAACCCCAAAGAGAATAGATCAGATTCTGATTTTCCAATCAATCCCTCCTTATTTTCAGTTTGGTCCCTCTATTCTTAACTTGCTAAACAAGTAAATGCCTTACAATTATTAAAATCTACACTTGTACCCCATTCTTGAAGGCCCTAGGGTATTCCTCTACCCATACAATACCTATGTTGCCCTTCCATATACCTTGATATTACTATTCCTATCAGAACTACCCTTTTCCATACCCAGATTACCCATGAAAGCCCTTCAAAGTTACTGAACCTACCTTCATCCTTAATAGCTATAACCAATACCCTAACCCAATCTAAAACTAACTGAGAATGATTAACTAGCACTCAGAAAACAATTAATCAACTGACCAAACCCAATTGTTCAATTATATTAATTCAATTAAACTAAATGATATCAAACTAAACTTAAACTAACATGAACAACATTAAATGAACTGAAGCTAATTCTTAATCCGTAAACTCGTAATCATTCAAACAAATATCAATTCAGAACTAATCAACAATTGGCAGAACTTAAACTAATACGAATAAATCATAAAATTAACAGAAAAATTAACGAAACAACAACTGTAAATAAAACTTCAAACATGCGAGTAAAAGGTCAACAGTAAAAACTCACAGAGGCACAAAGAACTCCGGCCAGTCAGAAACGTCTGAATCCTTTCAGATTTTTGACGCGTAACATCCCTAACCATGTGTTCTTTACAAGAGAACACATGGTTAAGGATACTACGGTTCGAAATCACAAAGATTTGGTTTTAGGGTTTGGCCAGAAATTCCCAGATCTAAGATTCGGGCCGTTTCACAGAGATTTGAAAGAAAAAAACCATGGATTAGGGTTGAGGGAAGAACGGGGATTATGTGGTGTGATTTTGGGCTGATTTGGATGAACTTGTCACTTGGTCGGAAAACTTCAAACTATGATTCGACGAGTTCCGGCCTTATTCGAGGGGAGCCAGTGGGTGCAATGGAAAGAGGGGAGTGAGGGGGATCTGTGGTGTTAATCTGGAGGTGAACGGTGTAGGTGGCATTCACCGCCGGCAAGGGGTTTGATGGCGGCGCGGATTAGGGTTTATCGAGGAGGGGTAGGGTGAGTACGATGAGGCAAATGGGGGTAGGGGGGAAGTTTCGGACCATTTTTAAATTAGGAACCTCGTTAGTTTCGGACCGTTGGATTGATGAGATCCAGCGGTCCTGATTCGGAGGCCACGAAACGACGTCGTTTCGATTAGAAGAAGGAACGGACCGGGTTGGGGACTTGGGCTGGGGCTGATTTGCAACGGCTTAAGGTGTTTGGGCCTTAAAAATTCTCTGATTTGGCCCAAACTTGGGTCTTTTATTAAGACCCAATTTCTATTCTTATTTCTCTTTTTTTCTTTTCTTTTCTCACTTTGTAAATTTTTTATAATTTTTTCTAATTTTTATGGAAATGTAAAACTGACGTGAAATCCTAGTTATTTCAAAACAAAGACTAATTAATTACTAAAACTGTTCAAAAGCTATTTCATGACAAATTCACAATAAAAATCATTAAAATGCAGAAGTGAACTATTTTTTGTGATTTTCATGTTTTTTTAAAAAAAAACAATTAACCCTTAATTGATACTAAAACCTGAACGCAAACATGCATATTTTTGTACTTTATAGAATTAACATGCGCAAATAGAATGCAACAATTATCAGAAAATGACACCAAAATGCACGAAGATCGTAAAAAATAAAGGAAAATCATTTTGTTTTGGATTTTGGGAATAATCATATTTAGGGCAAAAATCACGTGCTCACAGCTGCCCCTCTTTGCTCGGAAACATGAAGGGATATCGGGCAAAGATAAGTAAGCAAATACGAGCGATTTTTGCCCGTTTGAAAATTCCATGTGAAACATTTTTGAAGAGTTTGACCGCATCCTGCTTCGGAGGTTGCCTACATATCCTGGGCTAAACAGGAATCAGGTCAGAGTAGTTCGGGAATGTCTGGTAACTGGGACTACCAGGAACTGTGATTGTACTGCGCTTGCTGCTGTTACTGCTGCTGTTACTGCTTGCTGACCTCCCTTATTACACTACGTCCAAGATAAAAGAAACTAAACTAACTATGCTTTATGAATTCCAAAAATCCTATCTAAATTCTTCAAACTTGCTCTTGTACTTCCTTGCTGCCTTGTTGTCTTGTGTCTCCTTGTTGCCTCATTGTCTTGTTCATTCTCAATAAAATTCCCTGTTGCTATTGCCCTAGGCGAACTCCCAACTTCTGAAACTTGAACTGTATGTATTCCTCTGTTATCCAGGTGGGCTCCTGCCTTCACAACACAAATACAACAACGAAAACTTTCTGCCACAGTTTGAAGACTGAGCACATGTTACTGGTGGAGATTTTAAAATCTAAAACTTGAATTATAATACCTCTATTCTCTAGTCGGATTCCTGACCTCCGAAACTTGAACTTCATGCCTCTATTCTTCAGGCGGGCTCCTGACTTCAAAATAGACAAAGAGATTAATTGAAAACTAAAATTGAATTATATCACCTCTGTTCTCCAAGCGGGCTCCTGGGTGTTGAACATTAGAATTGAAACTACTCCTCTATTATCCAGGCGGGCTCATGATTGCTAAAATTAAATTGTATGTCTCTATTCTCCAAGCGGACTCCTGATTACTAAAATTAAATTGTATGTCTCTATTCTCCAGGCGGACTCCTGACTTCTGAATTTGAAATTGAATGTATTCCTCTGTTATCCAGGCGGGCTCCTGATTGCTCCAAACAATTATGAACCTAAGGTGTTACTTCTCACTGTACCAAGGTATATTACCCGGGTATATGAACTACGTCCTATTATCCAGGAAGGTCCTGACAACTTGCACGTATTCTAATCGTGCCAACTTTGCAATCAAATTCCATTCCCCTTATGCATTTCAAAATTATATTTTATTTAATCAAACCGCACTTTGCGATCAAACCTGATTACTGCTTGTTTGTCCTTCTCGGAGAATTCCTTCTCAACGGCTGACTTTCTGCCCCTGTTACAATCAAAGAAAATTTCGTCAGTTTAAAATGGTGGTTAGTTGATGGCCTTCTTGCTGAAATATCCTTCTACTGCCTTGCTTTGTGTTGACTGCCTTCCACGCACTGTCCCTGAACCGCTTGACTTTCTTACCAACTCTTATATTTCCCAACATCCGGCAACCTAAATGTTTTACACCCATGCTGTTATTTCATTTTCTAACCTTTTGTTTAAGCTTTTGACTTTCCCACGACATTCCCCAATCATTTCACCGATGAAACTTCCGTTAATTCCCCGTGTTCCATTTGATATCAAGTTGTTTTTGACATGCTCTGACCACATTGTGCTTTACAATTCTAGAAATCGATAGTAAGCTTTGAAATCCTTTCTGCTTGCGTTGACCAAGACTCAGTGCTATCTCAACTAGATAAAACCCTCAAAAGAAAATGAAATGCGATGATTTTTGAGTCAAGGATAAGAAGAATCCAAAACCAGATGGTTGTTTCAAAAGGGGAAGGAAAAGAAACTTATCTGAATGAGACAGCTGGTACCAATGGTTATGACATGCATTTTGAATTGATCGACCCAATCTGTCCAAATAACCGGCTTTAAATCGCCATACTTTGTTGCCCAGAACTTCATCACTTGTTTGAATTACCCAGACCATAACTTTGCTTTTCTGCGGTACCTCAAAACATTTTTCTGCCCACAGACCTTTAGCCATTAAAACGTTTTCCAGCTCACTTTTGCCTCGAGGTGCCCGCGAGAGTTTTCACCAATAAGACTCTCTCATTTATTTTCTCTCGCCTCCCGTCGCCTTACGGTGCCCGTGAAGGTTTTCACCAATAGGACTCTCTCATTTTTACTTTCGCTCTTTCTTGCTTGGACCAGAGTGTCGCCACTGATATGAATTACCGCTACCTGCTTGACCTGGCATTTCATAGAAATTGATCAAAAGGTCTTTCTTTGGACCGTAATGTAGACTTTTGGATTGGGTTAGAAAGAAAGGTATAAAAGGCTCAAAACCATTCGAATGGGTTTAAATTACAACTTTCGGAATCCAATTTTCACAAAAACCTACTTCTGCCCCAGTTTCTTGTTTGGGAATTTTTGGATTTCTGTCTTGATATGACTGAACCTCGGAGTAAGGCTGCCTACGTACCCCTTCGGGATCAAGTCAAACGTAGTTCATTGTATTTAACTTTTGTTGTTGTGTTTTTCTTTCTTCCCTTTTCTTTCTCTTTCTTTTTTTCTTTTCCTTTTCTTTCTTTTCCTTTTCCTTTGTTTTTCTCTTCTTTCTTTCTTTTGCTTTTCTTTCTTTCCTTTTCTTCTTTGCTTTTCTTTTCTTTCTTTTTCCTTTCCTTTATTTTTCTTTTCCTTTATTTTTGTTTATGTATTTCTCTTCTTTCTTTTCCTTTTTGTTTTTCTCTTCTTTCTTTTATGTTCGACACCTGTGTTCCTTGATAGTGCCGTTGATTCTGAAAGAGGGGCATGAAAAATAAGTAAGGCTCAAAGGGGATAACAAGGGATAATAGTGTTTGGATAGCAGGACAAAATGTCTTCATCATTTCGATCTTTAAGATATGCCAAATACAAACAGATACAATAAAAAAATTAGGAAATCATACATAATATCTCTTGACCGCATCGGAATTGATGGCCATTTCTATACATTTTCCTTCCACATCTGTCAAATACAATGCTCCGTTAGACAACACTCTGGTTATTACGAATGGTCCCTGCCAGTTTGGGGCAAACTTTCCTTTTGCTTCAGCCCAATGAGGCAAAATCCGCCTCAGTACTAATTGCCCGACTTCGAATTTCCTTGGACGTACTTTCTTGTTGTATGCTCTTGCCATTCTTCGTTGGTACAGTTGGCCATGACACACTGATGCCAATCTCTTCTCGTCAATCAAACTCAACTGCTCAAGACGGATTTTCACCCATTCATCATCATCGATCTCAGCCTCTGCAATGAGTTGCCCCCACCGAGGTACGGACGGTGGTGCGATATCCTAACAAAGCAAAAGGTAATTTCTCATGCCATTGTCTAGATCCTTCAACCATCTTCCGGAGTATTTTCTTTATATTCTTATTGGCTGCTTCAACCGCACCATTCGCCTTGGGACGGTATGGAGTAGAATGCCGATGGGTAATCTTAAACTGCTCACACGTCTCCTTCATCAAATGACTATTAAGATTATCCCCATTATCTGTGATGATTACCCTTGGGATCCCAAACCGACAGATGATATTTGAATGCACGAAGTCGACTACAGCTTTCTTAGTCACAGACTTGAACGTCTTAGCTTCCACCCATTTGGTAAAATAATCTATAGCTACCAGAATAAACCTGTGCCCATTTGATGCTGCTGGATCAATTGGCCCCATAACATCCATGCCCCACGCAACAAAAGGCCATGGTGCGGACATCGTATGTAATTCTGATGGTGGAGAATGAATCAAATCTCCATGTACTTGGCATTGATGACACTTACTCACAAAACTGATACAATCCCGCTCCATCCTGAGCCAATAATAACCCGCTTGAAGAATCTTTTTTGCTAGCACATACCCACTCATATGCGGTCCACAAACTCTGGAATGTACCTCAGCTCATTCATGATAGTTGTGGCCTGCTTTGCATCTATACATCTTAACAACCCGAGATCTGGGGTTCTTTTGTACAGCACTCCTCCACTAAGGAAAAACCCGCTTGCCAATCACCGAATAGTTCTTTTCTGATCACCAGTGGCCTGTATCGGATATACTCCCGTTCTAATGTACTCTTTGATATTATGGAACCACGGCTCTCCATCAATTTCCTCTTCTATCACATTACAGTAAGCATGCTGATCACGGACCTGAATCTGCAATGGATCAACATAAGCTTTATCTGGATGGTGCAACATTGACGCCAAAGTAGCCAAAGCGTCAGCAACCTCATTATGAATCCTTGGAATGTGCCTGAATTCTATGGCCTGAAAACACTGGCAAAGCTCATGCAGACACTGCCGATACGGTATAAGCTTCAAATCCCGTATTTCCCATTCTCCTTGAATCTGGTGTACCAGTATGTCCGAGTCACCCATGACCAAGACTTCAAGTACACCCATATCCACAACTAATCTCAATCCCAATATACACGCTTCATATTCTGCCATGTTGTTTGTATAGTAGAAACGAAGCCGAGCTGTAACAGGGTAATGCTGACCTGTTTCCGAAATAAGTACCGCTCCTATTCCCACGCTTTTCATATTTGCAGCCCCATCAAAGAAAAGTTTCCATCCCAACTTCTCAGCTTGTTCCAATTCATCAATGTGCATCACCTCTTCATCAGGGAAATAGGTTTTCAAAGGCTTATAATCTTCATCGATGGGGTTCTCAGCCAAATGATCGGCTAATGCCTGTGGCGGTCTGTGTCACATAGATAATGTCGAACTCGGTAAGCAAGATATGCCACTTTGCAAGCCTTCCTGTGGGCATGGGTTTCTGAAAAATATACTCCATTGGGTCCAAGCGAGATATAAGGTAAGTAGTGTAAGATGAAAAATAATGTTTCAACTTCTGTGCCACCCAAGTTAGGGTGCAACATGTCCTTTCCAGATAAGTATACTTAACCTCGCAGGATGTGAACTTCTTGCTGAGATAGTAGATAGCCTGCTCCTTTTTGCCCGTAACATCATGCTGCCCCAGTACACAGCCGAAGGAACTGTCCACAACTGTCAGATATAAAATCAAAGGCCTCCATGGTTCTGGCGGAACCAACACGGGTGGGTTTGACAAATACCCCTTTATCTTATCAAAAGCCTCCTGACATTCGTCGGTCCATTTGACCGCGACATCGTTCTTTAACAACTTGAAAATTGGTTCACACGTTGCCGTGAGCTGAGCAATGAACCTGCTGATATAATTCAGTCTTCCCAATAAACTCATCAGCTCGGTTTTGTTTCTTAGAGGTGGCAATTCCTGAATGGCTTTGATCTTCGACGGGTCTAATTCAATACCCCTCCGGCTGACTATAAACCCCAACAACTTCCTAGATGGCACCCCGAAAGCATATTTTGCAGGATTGAGCTTAAGATTGTACCTGCAAAGCCTTTGAAAGAACTTTCTCAAATCTCTGACATGGTCGGATTGCTGTCTAGACTTCACGATCACATCATCCACGTACACCTCGATTTCCCGATGTATCATATCATGGAATATGGTTGTCATGGCCCTCATATAAGTTGCCCCGGCATTTTTCAAACCAAACGGCATGACCCGATAACAATATGTTCCCCACGGCGTGATGAATGCCGTCTTTTCTGCATCTTCCTTGTCCATTAGAATCTGATGATAACCCGCATAACAATCCACAAAAGAGCCAATATCATGTTTGGCACAATTGTCGATCAGTATATGGATGTTGGGCAATGGGAAATTATCTTTTGGACTTGCCTTGTTAAGGTCTCGATAATCGACGCACACCCTGGTCTTGCCATCTTTATTCGGCACAGGTACGACATTAGCTAACCAAGTGGGGTACCGTGTAACCTGAATGACCTTTGCCTCAAACTGCTTGGTAATATCTTCTTTGATCTTCACACTTATGTCCGTTTTGAACTTTCTCAACTTCTGCTTGACAGGGGGAAGTGCCGGATCAGTGGGTAATTTGTGAACCACCAAATCGATGCTCAAACCTGGCATGTCATCATATGACCATGCAAAGACATCTTTGTACTCATGCAATACTTTAATTATCTCCTCCTTGAGTTGTGGCCCCAGATGAACACTTATTTTAGTTTCCCGCACATTGTCTTGGTCCCCTAGATTAACTGCTTCTGTGTCATTTAGGTTAGGTTTGGGTTTTTCTTCAAAATGACTTAATTCTTTACTAATTTCCTCATAAGCTTCATCATTGTTACAATCCACCCCATCATCACACTCGATTTCTTGTATTATTACTTCCGAGCTAAATTGGCTTTTAAAACTAGGCCGAAGATTCCTCATGCATGTCATATCATTGATATCAGCATAAAAGAACTGTACAAAAAGAAAAGAAAATGGAAAGAGAATTAGGGACGAAGAAAATTGCATTTCTTTAAAGGTAAAGATAACAAGGTTTTAACTCATCCAAACGGACGGAACATAGCAACTGGATTACAAAACCCTAGAATAATCCAGGTGACAAAAGGAAAACAAAACCCACTACCATGACACCCTCCGAATTGGAAGAGGAGTAGCTTCCCAATTGTTGATGTTAGCATGTGGTCCGATGTGTTGTATGTCTGCTCCGCTTGACCCTTCCCCGGCCTCAAGCATGTTTACTTCAGCAAATACTCTCTCGAACACCTTATCCAAATTCCCCTCTGCCCCAATCAACGAACCTGACATCTTCGCCAATGACTGTTTCCTACTACCCGGCCTGAAGAAGGACCTGGACAAACGTGGAATAGGTTTAGGAAGAACCCAAGCTTTCTTTTTCAATTTACGGGCCCTTCTAACATCTGCCGCTGTTGGCTTGAAACCTAATCCGAAGGTGTCCAAATTTTTGGGAAGCGACACAGGTTGAATAATGCCCTGAAGTTCAGCCCCCAGACCTTTCCCTGGCACGAACCCGTTATTCAGCATTTCTGATACTACCATGACGGTCGCAGCTGCCACCCTGGGACATGGCATGCTTTTAGCTTCGGGCACTCTAATCACCGGGACCGTGTCGAAAACCTGATAAACCCATGGTTACTTATCATCTTCAGTTTCTATAAAGGGCACAATGGCATCATTCATGGCACATGTGGGATCTTCTCCATGTAACACAATTTCTTGTCTGTCCCACTCGAACTTGACCATCTGGTGCAGCGTGGAAGGCACGGCTTTGGCCGCGTGAATCCATGGTCGACCCAACAAAAGATTGTAGGACACTGTAACATCCAACACCTGGAATTCCATAGTGAACTCGACTGGGCCAATAGTCAATTCGAGTACAATATCCCGTACTGTGTTTGTTCCCCCTCCGTCGAACCCTCGAACACAAATGCTATTTTTGTGGATTCTATCCTCATCGATTTTCAACTTGTTCAACGTGGACAACGTGCAAATGTTAGCGCTCGACCCGTTATCGATCAGTTCCCGAGTAACCATTGAACCTTTACACTTGACCGTCAAATAGAGAGCTTTGTTGTGTTCTGTGCCTTCCATAGGCAATTTATCATCAGAAAATGCTACCCTGTTCACTTCAAAGATTTTGTTGGCAATTGTCTCTAAATGGTTCACTGAGATTTTGTCAGGCACATGAGCCTCATTCAATATCTTCATCAAAGCTCGGCAATGCTCGTCAGAGTGAATCAATAATGACAACAACGAGATTTGGGCCGGTGTTTTTCTCAGTTGTTCAACAATGGAATAATCTTGTACTTTCATCTTTTTCAAAAACTCTTCTGCCTCTTCTTCTGTCACAGCTTTTTTGACTGGCACTGGATTGTCTTTATTGCCCTTAACCTTTCTCAACTCTTCGGGAGCGAAACAACGTCTCGACCGGGTTAGTCCTTGTGTTTTACAACTTTCTTCTTCAACTTCCTTTCCTTTGTATGTCACCATTACCTTGTCATATCTCCACGGTACGAATTTTCTATCAACCACGGGTAACTGGACTACCAGTTTTATGACAACCGGTTCCACGTAAGATCCTTTCACAACCACCACGGGTGCAGATGATGACCCTGGTACCATTAACTTGACTGGCTCTGGCTTTTTTGCAGCCACAAATGGTCCCTTTCCCATTACCAACGTTGGCTTGTCTTTTATTGCTTTTAACTGAACCACTGGCCTTGCACTCATTGTCTTTTCTTGGGCTTCCGTAGAACGAATCACCATAACCACCTGTGAAGGTTTTTTAGGCTCTGCCCCTTTGTGTATCAGTTCGATCATGTTGGCCTCATAATGCGTTGGCAAAGGATTTTGATTGATGTTCGGGGCTTCTGGAGCCTGTACTTCAATACGGCGATTATCAATGAGCTCTTGTATCGCATTTTTCAACTTCCAACATTTTTCAGTATCGTGCCTTGGCATTCCTGAGCAATACTCACAGCTAACAGAATGGTCCAGGTTTCTGGGAAGGGGGTTTGGTTCTTTGGATTCAATCGGGGTCAACATTCCCAATTGTTTCAATCTATGGAAGAGAGCAGTGTAAGACTCTCCCAGCGGAGTAAATGTTTTTCTGTTCGGGGCTTTCTCACTTCTAAAAGCTTGGTTTGGGCGGAAGTTGGTTCCTGGTCTATTTGCCCTGGGAGGGGGATAAGTGTTTTGCGGGGGTGGATGTGTGTTTTGGGGATTCGGTCTACGCCATTGCGAGTGCACCGGGGGTTGAGTGTAGGTCTAGGAGTGGTGGATAGAAAAATTTGGTTTTGGTGGTGGGTAATAGTGTTGCGGTGGGCCATATGGGGTATATTGGTAGTTTGGGTGGTGGGGTCTGGGTTGGTTGTAGTAGAGTGGAGGGTTATTGGGCCTGGACCAAGCACTAGCTTCAACTGTAGCAACTTCTTCTTTCTTCTTCTTCCCAAGCACACCACCAGTACCGCTTTGGATAGCCTGGGTGATTTCTTTCAACGCCGAGTAACTCAAGATCTTGTTAGATTTCAATCCTTCTTCAATCATGGCTCCCATCTTTACCACTTCATTAAACGACTTTCCGACAGATGTCACTAGATGACCAAAATAGGTAGGTTCCAATGTTTGCAAGAAGTAATCTACCATCTCACTCTCCCTCATGGGAGGATCAACCCTTGCAGCTTGTTCCCTCCAGCGGAAACCAAACTCTCTAAAACTTTCCCCAGGTTTCTTTTCCAGTTTCAACAATGACAGACGATCGGGGACTATCTCGAGGTTATATTGAAAATGGCCAATGAATGCCTGTGCCAAATCATCCCATGTATACCATCGGCCGGGGTCTTGCCTCGTGTACCATTCTAGCGCTGACTTGCTCAGGCTTTGACCGAAATATTCTATCAACAATTCATCCTTTCCCCCAACACCTCTCATTTTGCTATAAAAGCCACGCAGATGGGCTACTGGGTCACCGTGCCCCTCATATAAGTCAAACTTTGGCATTTTAAACCTCGCAGGCAACTGGACATCAGGAAAAGGGCACAGATCTTTGTATGTGACGCTGACTTGGTTACCTAAACCATGCATGTTCCTGAAGGATTGCTCCAGGCTTTTGACTTTACGAATCACTTCCTCCTGTTCTGTATTCTTAACCGGTTTCTCAACTTCTCCCGGGATTTCAAAATGGGGATAATAGGTATATGGCTCAGGCGCTTTGAAAGTGGGTTCGGGAGGGTAATATTGGGTGTCGTGAGATTGGAATAGCGGCTCACTGGACGATCTATGTAGTGGAGCTGGGGGAGGTGCCACAAAGACGGGAACCATGGGTGGTGGAGGGTTCTGTTTAGGGGGTGGAGCTGGGGGAGCGTATGAAGTGGTACCATAACCCTGGGCCTGATATGGGAAAGCTGAAGATGCGTGGGGAGTGGTAGTCTCCTGAGCTTGAGCCAGGGGTGGGATGTAAGATGGGTTAGCAGGATATAGTGGTGCCGGATGTCCCTGAGACCATGCCCGATGCATTTCAGCCATTTGTGCTTTTAATTTCCTCATCTCTTCTTTCATAGCACCCACATCTGTTACTTCAACCTCATTTGAAGGGTCTACGATGCTGATTTCTGAATCCTGCCCTGTCATTTTTACTTGATCTTTTGACCGGGTGTTGTACGAGTGAGTTTCCAGAATTGCCAATCAACTAACCACCTGCCTGGACTCACACATTTAGACAACCACTTTGTTAGAGATTAGGTCTTAACAAATTTAACAACCGCACGTTGGCATGAATGCACTTATATAGTTATTCATTTTTATTATGCGTTTGCTCGATTGCATGCGTCATCCCGGCATTTCGTTCCTTGTTTCTTTTTACCTTTCTTTTGAATTTCTTCACCTTATCCCTCTCTTGTGCTTCTTCTTTCTCTTTCTGTTTTTCAGCTCTTTTCTTTCTTTCTCTCTTTCTCGGTTTTCCTTCTATTTTCCTTTTTCTTCTTTCTACTTTTCTTACGATTATGGTCGAGTCCTATGTATATTGCCTACGTATCGTGACCCCGCACGAATCAGACCAAGTGTAGTTCGTGAAGATAAATGCAAAAATAAGGGTGGAAAAAAAATTTACAACTTTCATTAATAAAACAAACTCTTACAATCTCAACATCTTTTGTTTTGGAAAGAAACTAACAGACGCAACCTAAAAGAAAACCAAAGACTCTAAGCCTGCAAACATACTCAATCCGGAAAGATAACGGACATACAAAAGATAACTCGAAATGGTAGAAAATTACAGACACGGACTATGCATATTCTAGTGCTTCAAACTTAGGTGTCCGCGGGTCGTCGTTCGGCCTCGCCGCGAGTCTAGGATCCAAATCCCTTTCAAGCTGCTCTAACTCATTCATGGTTCACTTCACATAGATCATCACTGCTGAGACAAAAGTAGTACGGGTCATGTCTTCACAAACCCGACATCTCCTGAAAATAGCATGAGCAATGGCTCTAATCCTGTCTTTTGTTTGCTTCTTTTCTGTGTGCAAGCGTCTTATCTGATCGCTGCACATCTTTAAAGCTCGAGAGTCTTGCAGGTGTTAGTCTTGCAACTGCTGCACTTCTAACTCCATTTGGTCCAACAAGTTGTAACAATGTCCACTTTCAATTTCAAAATCTCTAGCCTGCCTAACCGTTTTACCCTCAAGGGCAACCACTTTTCTCTTTAAATTGGCAACAACTTTCTCATGGTCCCTTTTCAACTGATTCAAGTATTGGCGACGCTCCTCTGTTCTTGTCGCCCACTGTGCTTTAAGTTCTGCCATGACATTTTCAGATTTTTCTAATTCATCCCGCCATTCCCTGACTTCATTTTCCAATCTTTTTACCAACTGTTCATCGGATCGGCTCCTCGGTTGCTTATCGATGGTTATCTTCAACTGTCGGATTTGGGCCCTAAGTGCTTCATTTTCTCGAGCCAGTCTATTCTTTTCACCTTGATCCGCGGCAACCTGTACACTGTTTTCGAATTTCAAACTCTCAACTTGCTGCTTTAGTTTACCAATCTCAACTCGATAGCCTTCTTCCTTTGCTAACCAGTCCCACTGTTCTTGGGACGACTTGGCGAAGTCTTCGAGATGAGGTCTTTTAGCCGGTCTCCCACATGCCACATCACCTCTGAACCAATCATGATACCCTGGGGCAACTTCCCCTTTAACCCTATCTGACACACAAGTGTTTGCCATCAGATGTTGACACTCACTCCAGATTTGGTGAACCTCTTCCTCAGGGAACCGACCGTCAGGACTAATTTCGACCACCTGGGTACTCAAATCTTCATCTCTCGTCACTACTTGATACCTCTAGAGTTGCCGCAGAACCCGATATGGTGCATAGGGCTGGATGCTTTTGAGTCCCATCAGCAAAAAATGCGGCCGGGCTGCTGGCATATATATGATTTCTTCGACAGGCAACCATCCAAGCACCCTTTGTATCCGGCTGGCATTGAGGTTCCAAAATAATAATGCCCAAGCCGTGACTCATTCCCGCAGACTAGTCCCTTTGATTCTTGTGTAAAATTCACCTATACAAGTTTTCTCAACCGGACCATAACTTAATAACTGAGAGCGATGGCACAAATGCTCAGTCATCCACATTTGTAACAACAGGTTACATCCGTCAAAAAATTTGCCCCCAGCTTTGCACGCAGTGAGAGCTCGGAAGATATCAGCCACGATCATAGGTGCTAAAGTTCTTTTCCCAATGGTTTGCAAGGTACTGACGACCCCCGCTACATTCAAATCAGTATTACCATATTTCCTTGGGAATATTACGAGGCCCAAAAAAGCTATCATAAATGCCACTCGTCTGTATTCCTCCTATTTTTGTCGGCTATTTCTGCTGCATAGCTTAAAGTCTGGATTATTGAACCCACACACATGGCCATATCTATCATACATGAAGCGAAAACTGCAGAAACCCTTTGCAAAATCTGGATGATGAACTGTTCGGGGTATTTTCAAGGAATCCAAGAATCGGTGTATGGTAATGGCCCTAGGAGCAATCAAGTATTTGAATCTCAATGGAGCTTGATCACTTCCAATGTACCCCGCTATTTCTTCCAATGTTGGGGTGAGTTCAAAGTCTGAAAAATGAAATACATTATGTGCCGAATCCCAATGGCCGACCAATGCCCTGATAATATCCCCCCGAGGCTGAATGTTTAATAAATCCGGAAGGTCTTTCAAATATTTTCTCACTTCGTCTTGCCCCTCTTTGCCTAAATCATTCCACCATAATTGCAGTTCAAAAGGGATTTTGGTCATTATTGAAAAGGGCTCATTCACCATCGTGCTCATCCTGCACATTTATTAAAGCGTTTTAAGCAAAAGAAAACTCTTGTTTGACACAAAAAATAAGCTGTCTATATTTGCGACTCAAAATTACCTATTTATTGTCAAGCGAAGAACTTGACTTTCAAACATGGCCTTTCAGTGCTTTGGGAAAAGATTTTAAGGCTATTTATGACTAGACGGCTCTACTTAGCTTCTTTTTTTTTCATTTCAAGATAAAATAAAAAACGAAAACACATGACCAAAGGTGGCTGTTTATGCAAAGTCAGCCTTCCGGCTCCCCGTTTGGGAACATTTGACTATTTTTGACAAAAACGGCATCACCTGGTTTATTTATGACAAAAATTAAATTTTTGGTTATTTTTTGGTTATTTTTGCAAAGTGGAGGTTGGACCCGATGAGGGTTGCCTACGTATCTCACGCCCTATGAGAATCAAACCATGCGTAGTTCGGGCAAATTAACCGAACTATTTTAAAACATGACTCTTTTCCATTTTTATTTCTGGCATTTCATAAGCGAATAAAAACTATTTTTAGAAACAAGATTCTCTTTCTCTTTTTCTTTTCAACAAATATAACAACCTATTTTCCAAAAAATAACAGACTCTTTTTTTCATTTTCCACAGATAATAAAACAACCTATTTTCCAAACTAAAATAAAAGACTTTTTTTTCTTTCCTTTTTCAACAAATAATGAAACAACTTATGTTTTTCAAACTAAAACAAAAACTTTCCTTTTCCTTTTCTTTACCAACAACCAACTTTCCAAAAATAAAAGACTCTTTTTCTATTTTCTTTGCTTTTCTTTTTGGTAAAACAAAATAAAACTTTTTCCTTTTTTTTTTCCAAAATTTCGGCAGAGTTTCGCCAGTAATTGGTCATTGATTTTTCATTTCTAAGATAATCAATTAACTCCTTAACTGATATTTCTTTTTTTTCACCTTTTTCTTTTTTTTTCTCAATTTTCCAACATTCCCGAGATTCAGAAACCGGTCAACATGCAGGTTCGCAACAAATATATGTACAGAGCAAGTAGGATGCATCAGGATGGTCTTTTCATTTTAAGTTGCTAGTCCTAGACGGACCCAACCCCTGTATTGAGTCCCCTAAGTCAAATGCAACGTGATGCAAATAAGCGCTCCTACTAGGGATCCGGCATGAAGTCACATTATTCTATGTTCAAAACCTGGGTCGGTGTTCTAGACTGTGTACCCGAGCGGACAACTCGAGTCGAGGAGAGGGCAACTTACCGAGAACCAAAAGGCGATCCGGCTTCGTAACTTGTCCGACCTCTTTCTTATTTCAAGGTATGACACTAACAGAATAGGGAGTCTCAACCAGTAAGCACATCCCCGTAGGTGAAGAAAGAAGGGTGTTGGCACAGTTTATATACAGTTCAGATAATATCAAAGCGGTAATATTTAGCACATTCAGCACAAAACATGTAGGAAAATCAGATATAATTAAATACAACAATTTATCTAAGCTCGAATTCTGAACCCTGAACCAGAGATTCTGGGTTCGATCCCCAGCAGAGTTGTCAGAGCTGTCACACCTCCTTTTTCACCACCTACACCCCCGTAAGGGCGTAAAGGAGTTTTTCCATTTAAAGGACAATCGGAACGGGATTTAATTATTAATTATTCAGAGTCGCCACTTGGGATATTAATGATGTCCCAAGTCACCGGTTGAATCCCGAACCGAGGAAAGTTATGACTCTGTTAACAGTCCGCGAACTATAAATCCGAGTAAGGAATTCTGTTAACCCGGGAGAAGGTGTTAGGCATTCCCGGGCTCCGTGGTTCTAGCACGATCTCTTAACTGTTGTATTTGATTTCATCTGATTTTAATAAATGCTAGCTTATGTGTCTTTTATTCGTAAACCGCTTTTTATCATTATTTATTTTATAAGAATTACGATGTCGTGAAAACGCGTTTCGAACCTCGTCGCAATCAATGCGCCCGTGGTTGTTGACACATTTCGACTTCATCGAGATTTGGATTTGGGTCGCATCTATGCGCACCCGAATTTAAAAAAGTAATTTAATTAAATCATGCTTAAAGATGCTAACATATTATTATTTTGGGGAAAAACCATGAAGTTCGCTAAACGACCATCCCAAATTCTAATTATTTCAATAATTATTTACTGAGGGCCCCACATTTATTTATATTTTGTGCGGTGAGGCTCGTCTCAATTTGTGAACCTCTTTTCAATCATCATTTATTTTATAAGAATTACGACGTCGTGAAAACGCGTTTCGAACCACGTCACAATCAATGCACCCGTGATTGTCAACACATTTTGACTTTGTCGAGATTTGGATTTGGGTCGCATCAATGCGCACCCGAGTTTAAGAAGGTAATTTAATTAAAACTGCGCCTAAAGATTCTGGCGTAATATTATTTTGGGGAAGGCCGTGAAGTTCGCTAAATGGCCCTCCCAAATTCTAATCATTTTTAATAATCAATTGTTGACAGCCCGCGTATGTGATTTTATTCGGGCGAGGCTAGTAGCAATCCCGAGGTAACTATGATTTACTACTTATTTATGTGTCTTTAATAGACTAACGAATTCGGAATTTGAATTACATTGAAGTAAACTAAAAAAACCAAATTTAAATAAAATGGGCCTGCCTCACGATGTTGATACAACCCAATTAGCCCAATGAATATGGGTACAATTCCAATGTCACATTTGATATAACATCAACGAACCACTACAATGACAATGCATACCCTCATTGAGCTGATAGCCGTGAATTCCAAAATCACTAAATCGATTTGTCCTACTAATCACCTATCAAGACCTGCTGCTCTAATGAACCAAACTAATTATGAATGAATCTTGTTTCATGAATTTTAACTGGTTTCGATACCAATCACCCAACAATAACTATGTTTTGCCTACCCAACGATTTCAGAAAACTTTAATCAAAAGCAGACCTTCTACCACACTATCACGACCAATGACAAAATTACTAGTAAACAGGCAGAATGTCACCAGACTTACTCCTGAATTCACATATCATTTATATAGATCCAATTGCTACTGATTGATATTAAATTCACACAAATTTTCAAAATAGACCACATATGCTCAATGCTATTTCAAATGTCCAATTCAACAGTTCAACATTACACAACTTTTAACATGTAATCAACCTTGCTGAACAAGTTTAATTGCACATAACTGCCAGTTATATAACAGGAAACTACACTATTAATATCAATCAAGATACAAACTGCTCTCAGTTGAATAACAGGCCCCTTGAACATTTCATTTCAACTTCAACAATCATACATCAGTAAGGTTCAGGGGAATGTACCTGGAAATTGGAATGTAAATAGAGAAAAGGAGAGGAGTCAGCTACTTTGAACAGCAACAACAAAAAACTCAGCAATATTACACCACAGAAATATAGGCAGATTGCTTTGAAAACCAGAAATATAGGCAGACTCCACATATCAGTTCAACATACTTCAAATGCACTCTTAGCCCTTCCAGCTGAACCTAAGCACCTCTATAATAATGCTAAACCCAAAACCCAAACTGAAACCCAAAACTAGTAATGAAACTGTGAAGTTGTTTCGGATTTCTCCATTTTTGATGTTTTTGTTTTCTGAATAAACTTGGAATTAAGATGCCGACTGAAATCAAAAGCAGGAATGAAAGCTCAAATTGAAACTCAGAGCTCAAGGCAGAAGAAGAAGAAAGAACCCCCTTTCCCAAGGCATTTCATACCCTTTTATAGGCAACCCCAAAGAGAATAGATCAGATTCTGATTTTCCAATCAGTCCCTCCCTATTTTCAGTTTGGTCCCTCTATTCTTAACTTGCTAAACAAGTAAATGCCTTACAATTATTAAAATCTACACTTGTACCCCATTCTAGAAGGCCCTAGGATATTCCTCTACCCATACAATACCCATACTGCCCTTCCATATACCTTGATATTACTATTCCTATCAGAACTACCATTTTCCATACCCAGATTACCCCTGAAAGCCCTTCAAAGTTACTGAACCTACCTTCATCCTTAATAGCTATAACCAATACCCTAACCCAATCTAAAACTAACTGAGAATGATTAACTAGCACTCAGAAAACAATTAATCAACTGACCAAACCCAATTGTTCAATTATATTAATTCAATTAAACTAAATGATATCAAACTAAACTTAAACTAACATGAACAACATTAAATGAACTGAAGCTAATTCTTAATCCGTAAACTCATAATCATTCAAAAAAATATCAATTCAGAACTAATCAACAATTGGCAGAACTTAACCTAATACGAATAAATCATAAAATTAACAGAAAAATTAACGAAACAACAACTGTAAATAAAACTTCAAACATGCGAGTAAAAGGAAACAGTAAAAACTCACAGAGGCACAAAGAACTCCGGCCAGTCAGAAACGTCTGAATCCTTTCAGATTTTTGACGCGTAACATCCCTAACCATGTGTTCTTTACAAGAGAACACATAGTTAAGTATACTACGGTTCGAAATCATAAAGATTTGGTTTTATGGTTTGGCCAGAAAATCCCAGATATAAGATTCGGGCCGTTTCACAGAGATTTCAAAGAAAATAACCATGGATTAGGGTTGAGGGAAGAACGGGGATTATGTGATGTGATTTTGGGCTGATGTGGATGAACTTGTCACTTGGCCGGAAAACTTCAAACTAAGATTCGACGAGTTCCGGCCTTATTCGAGGGGAGCCAGTGGGTGCAATGGAAAGAGGGGAGTGAGGGAGATCTGTGGTGTTAATCTGGAGGTGAACGGCGTAGGTGGCATTCACCACCCGCAAGGGGTTTGATAGCGGCGCGGATTAGGGTTCGTCGAGGAGGGGTAGGGTGAGGACGATGAGGCAAATGGGGGTAGGGGGAAGTTTCGGACCCTTTTAAATTCTGAACCTCGTTAGTTCCGGACCGTTGGATTGATGAGATCCAGCGGTCCTGATTCAGAGACCACGAAACGACGTCGTTTCGATTAGAAGAAGGAACGGACCGGGTTGGGGACTTGGGCTGGGGCTGATTTGCAACGGCTTAAGGTGTTTGGGCCTGAAAAATTCTCTGATTTGGCCCAAACTTGGGTCGTTTATTAAGACCCAATTTCTATTCTTATTTCTCTTTTATTCTTTTCTTTTCTCACTTTGTAAAATTTTTATAATTTTTTCTAATTTTTATGGAAATGTAAAACTAACATGAAATCCTAGTTATTTCAAAACAAAGACTAATTAATTACTAAAACTGTTCAAAAGCTATTTCATGACAAATTCACAATAAAAATCATTAAAATGAAGAAGTGAACTAATTTTTGTGATTTTCATGTTTTGTTTTTTTTTAAAAAACAATTAACCCTTAATTGATACTAAAACCTGAACGCAAACATGCATATTTTTGTACTTTATAGAATTAACATGCGCAAATAGAATGCAACAACTATCAGAAAATGACACCAAAATGCACGAAGATCGTAAAAAATAAAGGAAAATCATTTTGTTTGGAATTTTGGGAATAATCATATTTAGGGCAAAAATCACGTGCTCACATAGGGAATGGAGGCCCTATGTCTAAAAGGCTCAACTCAGGGATTGGAGCCCTAATGTTGGCAAAAAGGCGACTAGGGAATGAAGGCCCTATGTGTAAAAGGCTCAACTTAGGGATTGAAGCCCTATTGTTGGCAAAAAAGCGACTAGGGAATGGAGACCCTATGTCTAAAAGGCTCAACTCAGGGATCGGAGACCTAATGTTGGCAAAAAGGCGACTAGGGAATGGAGGCTCAATGTCTAAAAAGCTCAACTCATGGTTTGAAGCCCTAATGTTGGCAAAAATGCGATTAGGGAATGGAGGCCCTATGTCTAAAAAGCTCAACTCAGGGATTGGAGCCCTAATGTTGGTGAAAGGAGACTAGGGAATGGATGCCCTATGTCTAAAAAGGCTCTACTCAGGGATTGAAGCCCTAATATTGGCAAAAGAGGCGACTAGGGAATGGAGGCCCTATGTCTAAAAAGGCTCAACTCAGGGATTGGAGCCCTAATTTTGGCAAAAAGGCGACTAGGGAATGAAGGCCCTATGTCTAAAAGGCTCAACACAGGTATTGGAGACCTATTGTTGGCAAAAAAGGCAACTAGGGAATGGAGGCCCTATGTCTAAAAGGCTCAACTCAGGGATCAGAGCCCTAATGTTGGCAAAAAGGCGACTAGGGAATGGAGGCCCTATGTCTAAAAGGCTCACCTCAAGGATTGGAGACCTAATGTTGGCAAAAAGGCGACTAGAGAATGGAGGTCCTATGTCTAAAAGGCTCATCTCAGGGATCGGAGACCTAATGTTGGCAAAAAGGCGACTAGGGAATGGAGGCCCTATGTCTAAAAAGCTCAACTCAGGGTTTGGAGCCCTAATGTTGGCAAAAATGCGATTAGGGAATGGAGGCCCTATGTCTAAAAGGCTTAACTCAGGGATTGGAGCCCTAATGTTGGTGAAAGGAGACTAGGGAATGGATGCCCTATGTCTAAAAAGGCTCAACTCAGGGATTGGAGCCCTAATGTTGGCAAAAGAGGCGACTAGGGAATGGAGGCCCTATGTCTAAAAAGGCTCAACTCAGGGGTTGGAGCACTAATGTTGGCAAAAAGGGCGACCAGGGAATGGAGGCCCTATATCTAAAAGGCTCAACTCAGGGATTGGAGCCCTAATGTTGGCAAAAAGGCGACTAGGAAATGGAGGCCCTATGTCTAAAAAGGCTCAACTCAGAGGTTGGAACACTAATGTTGGCAAAAAGGGCGACTAGGGAATGGAGGCCCTATGTCTAAAAGGCTCAACTCAGGGATTGAATCCCAAATGTTGGCAAAATGGTGACTAGGGAATAAAGGCCCTACGTCTAAAAGGCTCAACTCAAGGGTAAGAGCCCTAATGTTGGCAAAAAGGCGACTAGGGAATGGAGGCCCTATGTCTAAAAAGGCTCAACTCAGGGGTTGGAGCCCTAATGTTGGCAAAAAGGCGAGTAGGGAAAGGAGGCCCTATATCTAAAAGGCTCTACTCAGGGATTGGAGCCCTAATGATGGCAAAAAGGCGACTAGGGAATGGAGGCCCTATGTCTAAAAAGGCTCAACTCAGGGATTGGAAACCTAATGTTGGCAAAATAGGCGACTAAGGAATGGAGGCCCTATGTCTAAAGGCTTAACTCAGGGATTGGAGCCCTAATGTTGGCAAAAAAGGCGACCAGGGAATGGAGGCCCTATGTCTAAAAGGCTCTACTCAGGGATTAGAACCCTAATGATGTCAAAAAGGCGACTAGGGAATGGAGGCCCTTTGTCTAAAAAGTATCAACTCAGAGATTGGAGCCCTAATATTGGCAAAAAGACGACTAAGGAATGGAGGCCCTATGACTAAAAGGCTCAAGTCAGGGATTGGAGCCCTAATGTTGGCAAAATGGCGACTAGGGAATGAAGGCCTTATGTCTAAAACGGCTCAACTCAGGGATTGGAGCCCTAATGTTGGCAAAAAGGCGACTAAGGAATGGAGCCTCTATGTCTAAAAAGGCTCAACTCAGGGATTAGAGCCCTAATATTCGCAAAAAGCGACTAGGGAATGGAGGCCCTATGTCTAAAAATGCTCAACTCAGGGATTGGAGCCCTAATGTTGGCAAAAAGAGACTAAGGAATGGAGACTCTATGTCTAAAAAGGCTCAACTCAGGGATTGAAGCCCGAATGTTGGAAAAAAGCGACTAGTGAACGGAGGCCCTATGTCTAAAAAGGCTCAACTCAGGGATTGGAGCCCTAATGTTGGCAAAAAGCGACTACGGAATTGAGGCCCTATGTCTAAAAGGCTCAACACAGGTATTGGAGACCTATTGTTGGCAAAAAAGGCAACTAGGGAATGGAGGCCCTATGTCTAAAAGGCTCAACTCAGGGATCAGAGCCCTAATGTTGGCAAAAAGGCGACTAGGGAATGGAGGCCCTATGTCTAAAAGGCTCACCTCAAGGATTGGAGACCTAATGTTGGCAAAAAGGCGACTAGAGAATGGAGGTCCTATGTCTAAAAGGCTCATCTCAGGGATCGGAGACCTAATGTTGGCAAAAAGGCGACTAGGGAATGGAGGCCCTATGTCTAAAAAGCTCAACTCAGGGTTTGGAGCCCTAATGTTGGCAAAAATGCGATTAGGGAATGGAGGCCCTATGTCTAAAAGGCTTAACTCAGGGATTGGAGCCCTAATGTTGGTGAAAGGAGACTAGGGAATGGATGCCCTATGTCTAAAAAGGCTCAACTCAGGGATTGGAGCCCTAATGTTGGCAAAAGAGGCGACTAGGGAATGGAGGCCCTATGTCTAAAAAGGCTCAACTCAGGGGTTGGAGCACTAATGTTGGCAAAAAGGGCGACCAGGGAATGGAGGCCCTATATCTAAAAGGCTCAACTCAGGGATTGGAGCCCTAATGTTGGCAAAAAGGCGACTAGGGAATGGAGGCCCTATGTCTAAAAAGGCTCAACTCAGAGGTTGGAACACTAATGTTGGCAAAAAGGGCGACTAGGGAATGGAGGCCCTATGTCTAAAAGGCTCAACTCAGGGATTGAATCCCAAATGTTGGCAAAATGGTGACTAGGGAATAAAGGCCCTACGTCTAAAAGGCTCAACTCAAGGGTAAGAGCCCTAATGTTGGCAAAAAGGCGACTAGGGAATGGAGGCCCTATGTCTAAAAAGGCTCAACTCAGGGGTTGGAGCCCTAATGTTGGCAAAAAAGGCGAGTAGGGAAAGGAGGCCCTATATCTAAAAGGCTCTACTCAGGGATTGGAGCCCTAATGATGGCAAAAAGGCGACTAGGGAATGGAGGCCCTATGTCTAAAAAGGCTCAACTCAGGGATTGGAAACCTAATGTTGGCAAAATAGGCGACTAAGGAATGGAGGCCCTATGTCTAAAGGCTTAACTCAGGGATTGGAGCCCTAATGTTGGCAAAAAAGGCGACCAGGGAATGGAGGCCCTATGTCTAAAAGGCTCTACTCAGGGATTAGAACCCTAATGATGTCAAAAAGGCGACTAGGGAATGGAGGCCCTTTGTCTAAAAAGTATCAACTCAGAGATTGGAGCCCTAATATTGGCAAAAAGACGACTAAGGAATGGAGGCCCTATGACTAAAAGGCTCAAGTCAGGGATTGGAGCCCTAATGTTGGCAAAATGGCGACTAGGGAATGAAGGCCTTATGTCTAAAACGGCTCAACTCAGGGATTGGAGCCCTAATGTTGGCAAAAAGGCGACTAAGGAATGGAGCCTCTATGTCTAAAAAGGCTCAACTCAGGGATTAGAGCCCTAATATTCGCAAAAAGCGACTAGGGAATGGAGGCCCTATGTCTAAAAATGCTCAACTCAGGGATTGGAGCCCTAATGTTGGCAAAAAGAGACTAAGGAATGGAGACTCTATGTCTAAAAAGGCTCAACTCAGGGATTGAAGCCCGAATGTTGGAAAAAAGCGACTAGTGAACGGAGGCCCTATGTCTAAAAAGGCTCAACTCAGGGATTGGAGCCCTAATGTTGGCAAAAAGCGACTACGGAATTGAGGCCCTATGTCTAAAAAGGCTCAACTCAGGGATTGGAGCCATAATGTTGGCAAAAAGGCGACTACGGAATGGAGGCCCTATGTCTAAAAGGCTCAACTCAGGGATTGGAGCCCTAATGTTGGCAAAAGGCAACTACTAGGTAATGAAGGCCCTATGTCTAAAAAGGCTCAACTCAGGGATTGGAGCCCTATTCTTGGCAAAAAAGGCGACTAGGGAATGGAGGCCCTATTTCTAAAAGGCTCAACTCAGGGATCAGAGCCCTAATGTTGGCAAAAGGCGACTAGGGAATGGAGGCCCTATGTCTTAAAAGCTCACCTCAAGGATTGGTGCCCTAATGTTGGCTTAAAGGAGACTGGAGAATGGAGGTCCTATATCTAAAAGGCTCAACTCAAGGATTAGAGCCCTAATGTTGGCGAAAGGCGACTAGGGAATGGAGGCCCTATGTCTAAAAAGGCTCAACTCAAGGATTGGAGCCCTAATGTTGGCAAAAGAGGCGACTAGGGAATGGAGGCCCTGTGTCTTAAAAGTCTCAACTCAGGGATTGGAGCCCTAATATTGGCAAAAAAGGCGATTAGGGAATAGCAGCCCTATGTCTACAAGGCTCAACTCCGGGATTAGAGCCCTAATGTTTGAAAAAGGGCGACTAGGTAATGAAGGCCCTATGTCTAAAAAGGCTCAACTCAGGGTTTGGAGCCCTAAATGTTGGCAAAAAAGGCGACTAAGGAATAGAGGGCCTATGTCTAAAAGGCCCAACTCAGGGATTGGAGCCCTAATGATGGCAAACAGGCGACTAGGAATGGAGGCCCTATGTCTAAAAAGTTTCAACTCAGGGATTGGAGCCCTAATGTTGGCAAAAAAGGCGACTAGGGAATGGAGGCGCTATGTCTAAAAGGCTCAACTCAGGGATTGGAGCCCTAATGTTGGCAAAAAGGCGACTAGGGAATGGAGGCCCTATGTCTAAAAAGGCTCAACTTAGGGGTTGGAGCACTAATGTTGGCAAAAAAGGTGACTAGGGAATGGAGGCCCTATGTCTAAAAGGCTCAACTCAGAGATCAGAGCCCTAATGTTGGCAAAAAGGTGACTAGGGAATGCAGACCCTATGTCTAAAAAGCTCACCTCAAGGATTGGAGCCCTAATATTGGCAAAAAGGCGACTAGAGAATGGAGGTCCTATGTCTAAAAGGCTCAACTCAGGGATTGGAGCCCTAATGTTGGCGAAAAACGACTAGGGAATGGAGGCCCTATGTCTAAAAAGGCTCAACTCAGGGATTGGAGCCCTAATGTTGGCAAAAGAGGCGACTAGGGAATGGAGGCCCTATGTCTAAAAAGTTCAACTCAGGGCTTGGAGCCCTAATGTTGGCAAAAAAGGCGACCAGGGAATGGAGGCCCTATGTCTAAAAGGCTCAACTCAGGGATTGGAGCCCTAATGTTGGCAAAAAGGTGACTAGGGAATGAACGTCCTATGTTTAAAAGGCTCAACTCAGGGATTGGAGCCCAAATGTTGGCAAAAAGGGCAACTAGGGAATGGAGGCCCTATGTCTAAAAGGCTCAACTCAGGGATTGGAGCCCTAATGTTGGCAAAAAGGCGACTAGGGAATGAAGGCCCTATGTCTAAAAGGCTCAACTCAGGGATTGGAGCCCTATTGTTGGCAAAAAAGGCGACTAGGGAATGGAGGCCCTATGTTTAAAAGGCTCAACTCAGGGATTGGAGACCTAATGTTGGCAAAAAGGCGACGAGGGAATGGAGACCCTATGTCTAAAAAACTCAACTCAGGGATTGGAGCCCTAATGTTGGCAAAAAGGCGATTAGGGAATAGAGGCTTTATGTCTAAAAGGCTCAACTCAGGGATTGGAGGCCTAATGTTGGTGAAAGGCGACTAGGGAATGGAGGCCCTATGTCTAAAAAGGCTCAACTCAGGGATTGGAGCCCTAATGTGGGCAAAAGAGGCGACTAGGGAATGGAGGTCCTATGTCTAAAAGGCTAAACTCAGGGATTAGAGCTATAATGTTGGAAAAAAGGAGACTAGGGAATGGAGGCCCTATGTCTAAAAAGGTTCAACTGAGGGGTTGGAACACTAATGTTGGCAAAAAGGGCGACTAGGGAATGGAAACCCTATATCTAAAAGGCTCAACTCAGGGATTGGAGTCCTAATATTGGCAAAAAGGGCGACTAGGGAATGGAAACCCTATGTCTAAAAGGCTCAAATCAGGGATTGGAGCCCGAATGTTTGCAAAAAGGTGACTAGGGAATGAACGTCCTATGTTTAAAAGGCTCAACTCAGGGATTGGAGCCCAAATGTTGGCAAAAAGGGCAACTAGGGAATGGAGGCCCTATGTCTAAAAGGCTCAACTCAGGGATTGGAGCCCTAATGTTGGCAAAAAGGCGACTAGGGAATGAAGGCCCTATGTCTAAAAGGCTCAACTCAGGGATTGGAGCCCTATTGTTGGCAAAAAAGGCGACTAGGGAATGGAGGCCCTATGTTTAAAAGGCTCAACTCAGGGATTGGAGACCTAATGTTGGCAAAAAGGCGACGAGGGAATGGAGACCCTATGTCTAAAAAACTCAACTCAGGGATTGGAGCCCTAATGTTGGCAAAAAGGCGATTAGGGAATGGAGGCTTTATGTCTAAAAGGCTCAACTCTGGGATTGGAGGCCTAATGTTGGTGAAAGGCGACTAGGGAATGGAGGCCCTATGTCTAAAAAGGCTCAACACAGGGATTGGAGCCCTAATGTGGACAAAAGAGACGACTAGGGAATGGAGGCCCTAAGTCTAAAAGGCTAAACTCAGGGATTAGAGCTCTAATGTTGGCAAAAAAGAGACTAGGGAATGGAGACCCTATGTCTAAAGAGGCTCAACTCAAGGGTTGGAGCACTAATGTTGGCAAAAAAGGCGACTATGGAATGGAGGCCCTATGTCTAAAAGGCTCAACTCAGGGATTGAAGCCCAAATTTTGGCAAAATGGTGACTAGGGAATGAAGGCCCTATGTCTAAAAGGCTCAACTCAGGGATTGGATCCCTAATGTTGGCAAAAAGGCGACTAGGGAATGGAGACCCTATGTCAAAAAGGTTCAACTCAGGAGTTGGAACACTAATGTTGGCAAAAAGGGCGACTAGGGAATGGAGGCCCTATATCTAAAAAGTCTCAACTCAGGGGTTGGAGCTCAAATGTTGGCAAAAAAGCGATTAGGGAATGGAGGCCCTATGTCTAAAAGGCTCTACTCAGGGATTGGAGCTCTAATGTGGGCAAAAGAGGCGACTAGGGAATGGAGGTCCTATGTCTAAAAGGCTAAACTCAGGGATTAGAGCTCTAATGTTGGCAAAAAGGAGACTAGGGAATGGAGGCCCTATGTCTAAAAAGGTTCAACTCAGGGGTTGGAACACTAATGTTGGCAAAAAGGGCGACTAGGGAATGGAAACCCTATATCTAAAAGGCTCAACTCAGGGATTGGAGTCCTAATATTGGCAAAAAGGGCGACTAGGGAATGGAAACCCTATGTCTAAAAGGCTCAAATCAGGGATTGGAGCCCGAATGTTTGCAAAAAGGTGACTAGGGAATGAAACGTCCTATGTTTAAAAGGCTCAACTCAGGGATTGGAGCCCAAATGTTGGCAAAAAGGGCAACTAGGGAATGGAGGCCCTATGTCTAAAAGGCTCAACTCAGGGATTGGAGCCCTAATGTTGGCAAAAAGGCGACTAGGGAATGAAGGCCCTATGTCTAAAAGGCTCAACTCAGGGATTGGAGCCCTATTGTTGGCAAAAAAGGCGACTAGGGAATGGAGGCCCTATGTTTAAAAGGCTCAACTCAGGGATTGGAGACCTAATGTTGGCAAAAAGGCGACGAGGGAATGGAGACCCTATGTCTAAAAAACTCAACTCAGGGATTGGAGCCCTAATGTTGGCAAAAAGGCGATTAGGGAATAGAGGCTTTATGTCTAAAAGGCTCAACTCAGGGATTGGAGGCCTAATGTTGGTGAAAGGCGACTAGGGAATGGAGGCCCTATGTCTAAAAAGGCTCAACTCAGGGATTGGAGCCCTAATATGGGCAAAAGAGGAGACTAGGGAATGGAGGCCCTATGTCTAAAAGGCTAAACTCAGGGATTAGAGCTCTAATGTTGGCAAAAAAGAGACTAGGGAATGGAGACCCTATGTCTAAAGAGGCTCAACTCAAGGGTTGGAGCACTAATGTTGGCAAAAAAGGCGACTATGGAATGGAGGCCCTATGTCTAAAAGGCTCAACTCAGGGATTGAAGCCCAAATTTTGGCAAAATGGTGACTAGGGAATGAAGGCCCTATGTCTAAAAGGCTCAACTCAGGGATTGGAGCCCTAATGTTGGCAAAAAGGCGACTAGGGAATGGAGACCCTATGTCAAAAAGGTTCAACTCAGGGGTTGGAACACTAATGTTGGCAAAAAGGGCGACTAGGGAATGGAGGCCCTATATCTAAAAAGTCTCAACTCAGGGGTTGGAGCTCAAATGTTGGCAAAAAAGCGATTAGGGAATGGAGGCCCTATGTCTAAAAAGGCTCACCTCAGGGATTGGAACCCTAATGTTGGCAATATAGGCGACTAAGGAATGGAGGCCCTATGTCTAAAGGCTTAACTCAGGGATTGGAGCCCCAATGTTGGCAAAAAGGTTGACCAGGGAATGGAGGCCCTATGTCTAAAAGGCTTTACTCAGGGATTAGAACCCTAATGATGGCAAAAAGGCGACTAGGGAATGGAGGCTCTATGTCTAAAAAGGCTCTACTCAGGGATTGGAGCCTTAATGATGGCAAAAAGGCGACTAGGGAATGGAGGCCCTATGTCTAAAAAGGCTCAACTCAGGGATTGGAACTCTAATGTTGGCAATATAGGCGACTAAGGAATGGAGGCCCTATGTCTAAAGGCTTAACTCAGGGATTGGAGCCCCAATGTTGGCAAAAAAGGTGACCAGGGAATGGAGGCCCTATGTCTAAAAGGCTTTACTCAGGGATTAGAACCCTAATGATGGCAAAAAGGCGACTAGGGAATGGAGGCTCTATGTCTAAAAAGGCTCAACTCAGAGATTGGAGCCCTAATGTTGGCAAAAAGACGACTAAGGAATGGAGGCCCTATGACTAAAAGGCTCAAGTCAGGGATTGGAGCCCTAATATTGGCAAAATGGCGACTAGGGAATGAAGGCCCTATGTCTAAAACGGCTCAACTCAGGGATTGGAGCCCTAATGTTGGCAAAAAGGTGAATAGGGAATGGAGGCTCTATGTCTAAAAAGGCTTAACTCAGGGATTGGAGCCCTAATGTTCGCAAAAAGGCGACTAGGGAATGGAAGCCCTATGTCTAAAAAGGCTCAACTCAGGGATTGGAGCCCTAATGTTGGCAAAAAGAGACTAGGGAATGGAGACTCTATGTCTAAAAAGGCTCAACTCAGGGATTGAAGCCCTGATGTTGGAAAAAAGTGACTAGTGAATGGAGGCCCTATGTCTAAAAAGGCTCAACTCAGGGATTGGAGCCCTAATGTTGACAAAAAATGACTACGGAATGGAGGCCCTATGTCTAAAAAGGCTCAACTCAGGGATTGGAGCCCTAATGTTGGCAAAAACGGCGACCAGGGAATGGAGGCCCTATGTCTAAAAAGGTTCAACTCAGGGGTTGGAACACTAATGTTGGCAAAAAGACGACTAGGGAATAGAGGCTTTATGTCTAAAAGGCTCAACTCAGGGATTGGAGGCCTAATGTTGGTGAAAGGCGACTAGGGAATGGAGGCCCTATGTCTAAAAAGGCTCAACTCAGGGATTGGAGCCCTAATGTGGGCAAAAGAGGCGACTAGGGAATGGAGGCCCTATGTCTAAAAGGCTAAACTCAGGGATTAGAGCTCTAATGTTGGCAAAAAGGAGACTAGGGAATGGAGGCTCTATGTCTAAAAAGGTTCAACTCAAGGGTTGGAACACTAATGTTGGCAAAAAGGGCGACTAGGGAATGGAAACCCTATGTCTAAAAGGCTCAACTCAGGGATTGGAGTCCTAATATTGGCAAAAAGGCAACTCCTATGTCTAAAAAGGCTCAACTCAAGGGTTGGAGCACTAATGTTGGCAAAAAAGGCGACTATGGAATGGAGGCCCTATGTCTAAAAGGCTCAACTCAAGGATTGAAGCCCAAATGTTGGCAAAATGGTGACTAGGGAATGAAGGCCCTATATCTAAAAGGCTTAACTCAGGGATTGGAGCCCTAATGTTGGCAAAAAGGCGACTAGGGAATGGAGGCCCTATGTCTAAAAAGGCTCAACTCAGGGGTTGGAGCCCAAATGTTGGCAAAAAAGCGACTAGGGAATGGAGGCCCTATGTCTAAAAGGCTCTACTCAGGGATTGGAGCCTTAATGATGGCAAAAAGGCGACTAGGGAATGGAGACCCTATGTCTAAAAAGGCTCAACTCAGGGATTGGAACCCTAATGTTGGCAAAATAGGCGACAAAGGAATGGAGGCCCTATGTCTAAAGGCTTAACTCAGGGATTGGAGCCCCAATGTTGGCAAAAAAGGCGACCAGGGAATGGAGGCCCTATGTCTAAAAGGCTCTACTCAGGGATTAGAACCCTAATGATGGCAAAAAGGCGACTAGGGAATGGAGGCCCTATGTCTAAAAAGGCTCAACTCAGAGATTGGAGCCCTAATGTTGGCAAAATGACGACTAAGGAATGGAGGCCCTATGACTAAAAGGCTCAAGTCAGGGATTGGAGCCCTAATATTGGCAAAATGGCGACTAGGGAATGAAGGCCCTATGTCTAAAACGGCTCAACTCAGGGATTGGAGCCCTAATGTTGGCAAAAAGGTGAATAGGGAATGGAGGCTCTATGTCTAAAAAGGCTTAACTCAGGGATTGGAGCCCTAATATTGGCAAAAAGCGACTAGGGAATGGAGGACCTATGTCTAAAAAAACTCAACTCAGGGATTGGAGCCCTAATGTTGGCAAAAAGAGACTAGGGAATGGAGACTCTATGTCTAAAAAGGCTCAACTCAGGGATTGAAGACCTGATGTTGGTAAAAAGCGACTAGTGAATGGAGGCCCTATGTCTAAAAAGGCTCAACTCAGGGATTGGAGCCCTAATGTTGGCAAAAAGCGACTACGGAATGGAGGCCCTATGTCTAAAAAGGCTCAACTCAGGGATTGGAGCCCTAATGATGGCAAAAAGGCGACTAGGTAATGAAGGCCCTATGTCTAAAAAGACTCAACTCAGGGATTAGAGCCCTATTCTTGGCAAAAAAGGCGACTAGGGAATGGAGACGATATGTCTAAAAGGCTCAACTCAGGGATTGAAGCCCTAATGTTGGCAAAAAGGGGACAATGGAATGGAGGCCCTATGTCTAAAAAGGCTCAACTTAGGGGTTGGAGCACTAATGTTGGAGAAAAAGGTGACTAGGGAATGGAGGCCCTATGTCTAAAAGGCTCAACTCAGAGATCAGAGCCCTAATGTTGGCAAAAAGGCGACTAGGGAATGCAGACCCTATGTCTAAAAAGCTCACCTCAAGGATTGAAGCCCTAATGTTGGCAAAAAGACGACTAGAAAATGGGGTTCCTATGTCTAAAAGGCTCAACTCAGGGATTGGAGCCCTAATGTTGGTGAAATGCGACTAGGGAATGGAGGCCCTATGTCTAAAAAGGCTCAACTTAGGGGTTGGAGCACTAATGTTGGCGAAAAAGGTGACTAGGGAATGGAGGCCCTATGTCTAAAAGGCTCAACTCAGAGATTAGAGCCCTAATGTTGGCAAAAAGGCGACTAGGGAATGCAGACCCTATGTCTAAAAAGCTCACCTCAAGGATTGAAGCCCTAATGTTTGGCAAAAAGACGACTAGAAAATAGAGGTCCTATGTCTAAAAGGCTCAACTCAGGGATTGGAGCCCTAATGTTGGCGAAAAGCGACTAGGGAATGGAGGCCCTATGTCTAAAAAGGCTCAACTCAGGGATTGGAGCCCTAATGTTGGCAAAAGAGGCGACTAGGGAATGAAGGCCCTATGTCTAAAAAGTCTTAACTCAGGGATTGGAGCCCTAATGTTGTCAAAAAAGGCGACCAGGGAATGGAGGCCCTATGTCTAAACAGGCTCAACTTAGGGATTGGAGCCCTAATGTTGGCAAAAGAGGCGACTAGGGAATGGAGGCCCTATGTCTAAAAAGTCTCAACTCAGGGATTGGTGCCCTAATATTGGCAAAAAAGGAGATTAGGGAATGGAGGCCCTATGTCTACAAGGCTCAACTCAGGGATTAGAGCCCTAATGTTGGAAAAAAGGCGACTAGGTAATGGAGGCCCTATGTCTAAAAAGGCTCAACTCAGGGTTTGGAGCCCTAATGTTGGCAAAAATGGCGACTAAGGAATGGAGGCCCTATGTCTAAAAGGCCCAACTCAGGGATTGGAGCTCTAATTATGGCAAAAAGGCGACTAGGAATGGAGGCCCTATGTCTAAAGAGTTTCAACTCAGGGATTGGAGCCCTAATGTTGGCAAAAAAGGCGACTATGGAATGGACGCGCTATGTTTAAAAGGCTCAACTCAGGGATTGGAGCCCTAATGTTGGCAAAAAGGAGATTAGGGAATGGAGGCCCTATGTCTACATGGCTCAACTTAGGGGTTGGAGAACTAATGTTGGCAAAAAGGTGACTAGGGAATGGAGGCCCTATGTCTAAAAGGCTCAACTCAGAGATCAGAGCCCTAATGTTGGCAAAAAGGCGACTAGGGAATGCAGACCCTATGTCTAAAAAGCTCACCTCAAGGATTGAAGCCCTAATGTCGGCAAAAAGGCAACTAGAAATGGAGGCCCTATGTCTAAAAAGTTTCAACTCAGGGATTGGAGCCCTAATGTTGGCAAAAAAAGCGACTAGGGAATGGAGACGCTATGTCTAAAAGGCTCAACTCAAGGATTGGAGCCCTAATGTTCGCAAAAAGGCGACTAGGGAATGGAAGCCCTATGTCTAAAAAGGCTCAACTCAGGGATTGGAGCCCTAATGTTGGCAAAAAGAGACTAGGGAATGGAGACTCTATGTCTAAAAAGGCTCAACTCAGGGATTGAAGCCCTGATGTTGGAAAAAAGTGACTAGTGAATGGAGGCCCTATGTCTAAAAAGGCTCAACTCAGGGATTGGAGCCCTAATGTTGACAAAAAATGACTACGGAATGGAGGCCCTATGTCTAAAAAGGCTCAACTCAGGGATTGGAGCCCTAATGTTGGCAAAAACGGCGACCAGGGAATGGAGGCCCTATGTCTAAAAGGCTCAACTCAGGGATTGGAGCCCTAATATTGGCAAAAAGACGACTAGGGAATAGAGGCTTTATGTCTAAAAGGCTCAACTCAGGGATTGGAGGCCTAATGTTGGTGAAAGGAGACTAGGGAATGGAGGCCCTATGTCTAAAAAGGCTAAACTCAGGGATTGGAGCCCTAATGTGGGCAAAAGAGGCGACTAGGGAATGGAGGCCCTATGTCTAAAAGGCTAAACTCAGGGATTAGAGCTCTAATGTTGGCAAAAAGGAGACTAGGGAATGGAGGCCCTATGTCTAAAAAGGTTCAACTCAGGGGTTGGAACACTAATGTTGGCAAAAAGACGACTAGGGAATAGAGGCTTTATGTCTAAAAGGCTCAACTCAGGGATTGGAGGCCTAATGTTGGTGAAAGGCGACTAGGGAATGGAGGCCCTATGTCTAAAAAGGCTCAACTCAGGGATTGGAACCCTAATGTGGGCAAAAAGGCGACTAGGGAATGGAGGCCCTATTTCTAAAAGGCTAAACTCAGGGATTAGAGCTCTAATGTTGGCAAAAAGGAGACTAGGGAATGGAGGCTCTATGTCCAAAAAGGTTCAACTCAGGGGTTAGAACACTAATGTTGGCAAAAAGGGCGACTAGGGAATGGAAACCCTATGTCTAAAAGGCTCAACTCAGGGATTGGAGTCCTAATATTGGCAAAAAGGCAACTCCTATGTCTAAAAAGGCTCAACTCAAGGGTTGGAGCACTAATGTTGGCAAAAAAGGCGACTATGGAATGGAGGCCCTATGTCTAAAAGGCTCAACTCAGGGATTGAAGCCCAAATGTTGGCAAAATGGTGACTAGGGAATGAAGGCCCTATATCTAAAAGGCTTAACTCAGGGATTGGAGCCCTAATGTTGGCAAAAAGGCGACTAGGGAATGGAGGCCCTATGTCTAAAAAGGCTCAACTCAGGGGTTGGAGCCCAAATGTTGGCAAAAAAGCGACTAGGGAATGGAGGCCCTATGTCTAAAAGGCTCTACTCAGGGATTGGAGCCTTAATGATGGCAAAAAGGCGACTAGGGAATGGAGACCCTATGTCTAAAAAGGCTCAACTCAGGGATTGGAACCCTAATGTTGGCAAAATAGGCGACAAAGGAATGGAGGCCCTATGTCTAAAGGCTTAACTCAGGGATTGGAGCCCCAATGTTGGCAAAAAAGGCGACCAGGGAATGGAGGCCCTATGTCTAAAAGGCTCTACTCAGGGATTAGAACCCTAATGATGGCAAAAAGGCGACTAGGGAATGGAGGCCCTATGTCTAAAAAGGCTCAACTCAGAGATTGGAGCCCTAATGTTGGCAAAAAGACGACTAAGGAATGGAGGCCCTATGACTAAAAGGCTCAAGTCAGGGATTGGAGCCCTAATATTGGCAAAATGGCGACTAGGGAATGAAGGCCCTATGTCTAAAACGGCTCAACTCAGGGATTGGAGCCCTAATGTTGGCAAAAAGGTGAATAGGGAATGGAGGCTCTATGTCTAAAAAGGCTTAACTCAGGGATTGGAGCCCTAATATTGGCAAAAAGCGACTAGGGAATGGAGGACCTATGTCTAAAAAAACTCAACTCAGGGATTGGAGCCCTAATGTTGGCAAAACGAGACTAGGGAATGGAGACTCTATGTCTAAAAAGGCTCAACTCAGGGATTAAAGACCTGATGTTGGTAAAAAGCGACTAGTGAATGGAGGCTCTATGTCTAAAAAGGCTCAACTCAGGGATTGAAGCCCTAATGTTGGCAAAAAGCGACTACGGAATGGAGGCCCTATGTCTAAAAAGGCTCAACTCAGGGATTGGAGCCCTAATGATGGCAAAAAGGCGACTAGGTAATGAAGGCCCTATGTCTAAAAAGACTCAACTCAGGGATTGGAGCCCTATTCTTGGCAAAAAAGGCGACTAGGGAATGGAGACGCTATGTCTAAAAGGCTCAACTCAGGGATTGGAGCCCTAATGTTGGCAAAAAAGGGACAATGGAATGGAGGCCCTATGTCTAAAAAGGCTCAACTTAGGGGTTGAAGCACTAATGTTGGAGAAAAAGGTTACTAGGGAATGGAGGCCCTATGTCTAAAAGGCTCAACTCAGAGATCAGAGCCCTAATGTTGGCAAAAAGGCGACTAGGGAATGCAGACCCTATGTCTAAAAAGCTCACCTCAAGGATTGAAGCCCTAATGTTGGCAAAAAGATGACTAGAAAATGGGGTTCCTATGTCTAAAAGGCTCAACTCAGGGATTGGAGCCCTAATGTTGGCGAAAAGCGACTAGGGAATGGAGGCCCTATGTCTAAAAAGGCTCAACTTAGGGGTTAGAGCACTAATGTTGGCGAAAAAGGTGACTAGGGAATGGAGGCCCTATGTCTAAAAGGCTCAACTCAGAGATTAGAGCCCTAATGTTGGCAAAAAGGCGACTAGGGAATGCAGACCCTATGTCTAAAAAGCTCACCTCAAGGATTGAAGCCCTAATGTTGGCAAAAAGACGACTAGAAAATAGAGGTCCTATGTCTAAAAGGCTCAACTCAGGGATTGAAGCTCTAATGTTGGCGAAAAGCGACTAGGGAATGGAGGCCCTATGTCTAAAAAGGATCAACTCAGGGATTGGAGCCCTAATGTTGGCAAAAGAGGCGACTAGGGAATGAAGGACCTATGTCTAAAAAGTCTTAACTCAGGGATTGGAGCCCTAATGTTGTCAAAAAAGGTGACCAGGGAATGGAGGCCCTATGTCTAAACAGGCTCAACTTAGGGATTTGAGCCCTAATGTTGGCAAAAGAGGCGACTAGGGAATGGAGGCCCTATGTCTAAAAAGTCTCAACTCAGGGATTGGTGCCCTAATATTGGTAAAAAAGGAGATTAGGGAATGGAGCCCTATGTCTACAAGGCTCAACTCAGGGATTAGAGCCCTAATGTTGGAAAAAAGGCGACTAGGTAATGGAGGCCCTATGTCTAAAAAGGCTCAACTCAGGGTTTGGAGCCCTAATGTTGGCAAAAAAAGCGACTACGGAATGGAGGCCCTATGTCTAAAAAGGCTCAACTCAGGGATTGGAGCCCTAATGATGGCAAAAAGGCGACTAGGTAATGAAGGCCCTATGTCTAAAAAGACTCAACTCAAGAATTGGAGCCCTATTCTTGGCAAAAAAGGCGACTAGGGAATGGAGGCGCTATGTCTAAAAGGCTCAACTCAGGGATTGGAGCCCTAATGTTGGCAAAAAGGGGACAATGGAATGGAGGCCCTATGTCTAAAAAGGCTCAACTTAGGGGTTGGAGCACTAATGTTGGCGAAAAAGGTGACTAGGGAATGGAGGCCCTATGTCTAAAAGGCTCAACTCAGAGATCAGAGCCCTAATGTTGGCAAAAAGGCGACTAGGGAATGCAGACCCTATGTCTAAAAAGCTCACCTCAAGGATTGAAGCCCTAATGTCGGCAAAAAGGCAACTAGAAATGGAGGCCCTATGTCTAAAAAGTTTCAACTCAGGGATTGGAGCCCTAATGTTGGCAAAAAAAGCGACTAGGGAATGGAGACGCTATGTCTAAAAGGCTCAACTCAGGGATTGGAGCCCTAATGTTCGCAAAAAGGCGACTAGGGAATGGAAGCCCTATGTCTAAAAAGGCTCAACTCAGGGATTGGAGCCCTAATGTTGGCAAAAAGAGACTAGGGAATGGAGACTCTATGTCTAAAAAGGCTCAACTCAGGGATTGAAGCCCTGATGTTGGCAAAAAGGCAACTCCTATGTCTAAAAAGGCTCAACTCAAGGGTTGGAGCACTAATGTTGGCAAAAAAGGCGACTATGGAATGGAGGCCCTATGTCTAAAAGGCTCAACTCAGGGATTGAAGCCCAAATGTTGGCAAAATGGTGACTAGGGAATGAAGGCCCTATATCTAAAAGGCTTAACTCAGGGATTGGAGCCCTAATGTTGGCAAAAAGGCGACTAGGGAATGGAGGCCCTATGTCTAAAAAGGCTCAACTCAGGGGTTGGAGCCCAAATGTTGGCAAAAAAGCGACTAGGGAATGGAGGCCCTATGTCTAAAAGGCTCTACTCAGGGATTGGAGCCTTAATGATGGCAAAAAGGCGACTAGGGAATGGAGACCCTATGTCTAAAAAGGCTCAACTCAGGGATTGGAACCCTAATGTTGGCAAAATAGGCGACAAAGGAATGGAGGCCCTATGTCTAAAGGCTTAACTCAGGGATTGGAGCCCCAATGTTGGCAAAAAAGGCGACCAGGGAATGGAGGCCCTATGTCTAAAAGGCTCTACTCAGGGATTAGAAGCCTAATGTTGGCAAAAAGGCGACTAAGGAAAGGAGGCCCTATGTCTAAAAAGGCTCAACTCAGAGATTGGAGCCCTAATGTTGGCAAAATGACGACTAAGGAATGGAGGCCCTATGACTAAAAGGCTCAAGTCAGGGATTGGAGCCCTAATATTGGCAAAATGGGGACTAGGGAATGAAGGCCCTATGTCTAAAACGGCTAAACTCAGGGATTGGAGCCCTAATGTTGGCAAAAAGGTGAATAGGGAATGGAGGCTCTATGTCTAAAAAGGCTTAACTCAGGGATTGGAGCCTTAATATTGGCAAAAAGCGACTAGGGAATGGAGGACCTATGTCTAAAAAAACTCAACTCAGGGATTGGAGCCCTAATGTTGGCAAAAAGAGACTAGGGAATGGAGACTCTATGTCTAAAAAGGCTCAACTCAGGGATTGAAGACCTGATGTTGGTAAAAAGCGACTAGTGAATGGAGGCCCTATGTCTAAAAAGGCTCAACTCAGGGATTGGAGCCCTAATGTTGGCAAAAAGCGACTACGGAATGGAGGCCCTATGTCTAAAAAGGCTCAACTCAGGGATTGGAGCCCTAATGATGGCAAAAAGGCGACTAGGTAATGAAGGCCCTATGTCTAAAAAGACTCAACTTAGGGATTAGAGCCCTATTCTTGGCAAAAAAGGCGACTAGGGAATGGAGACGCTATGTCTAAAAGGCTCAACTCAAGGATTGGAGCCCTAATGTTGGCAAAAAGGGGACAATGGAATGGAGGCCCTATGTCTAAAAAGGCTCAACTTAGGGGTTGGAACACTAATGTTGGAGAAAAAGGTGACTAGGGAATGGAGGCCCTATGTCTAAAAGGCTCAACTCAGAGATCAAAGCCCTAATGTTGGCAAAAAGGCGACTAGGGAATGCAGACCCTATGTCTAAAAAGCTCACCTCAAGGATTGAAGCCCTAATGTTGGCAAAAAACGACTAGAAAATGGGGTTCCTATGTCTAAAAGGCTCAACTCAGGGATTGGAGCCCTAATGTTGGCGAAATGCGACTAGGGAATGGAGGCCCTATGTCTAAAAAGGCTCAACTTAGGGGTTGGAGCACTAATGTTGGCGAAAACGGTGACTAGGGAATGAAGGCTCTATGTCTAAAAGACTCAACTCAGAGATTAGAGCCCTAATGTTGGCAAAAAGGCGACTAGGGAATGCAGACCCTATGTCTAAAAAGCTCACCTCAAGGATTGAAGCCCTAATGTTGGCAAAAAGACGACTAGAAAATAGAGGTCCTATGTCTAAAAGGCTCAACTCAGGGATTGGAGCCCTAATGTTGGCGAAAAGCGACTAGGGAATGGAGGCCCTATGTCTAAAAAGGCTCAACTCAGGGATTGGAGCCCTAATGTTGGCAAAAGAGGCGACTAGGGAATGAAGGCCCTATGTCTAAAAAGTCTTAACTCAGGGATTGGAGCCCTAATGTTGTCAAAAAAGGCGACCAGGGAATGGAGGCCCTATGTCTAAACAGGCTCAACTTAGGGATTGGAGCCCTAATGTTGGCAAAAGAGGCGACTAGGGAATGGAGGCCCTATGTCTAAAAAGTCTCAACTCAGGGATTGGTGCCCTAATATTGGCAAAAAAGGAGATTAGGGAATGGAGGCCCTATGTCTACAAGGCTCAACTCAGGGATTAGAGCCCTAATGTTGGAAAAAAGGCGACTAGGTAATGGAGGCCCTATGTCTAAAAAGGCTCAACTCAGGGATTGGAGCCCTAATGTTGGCAAAAAGAGACTAGGGAATGGAGACTCTATGTCTAAAAAGGCTCAACTCAGGGATTGAAGCCCTGATGTTGGCAAAAAGGCAACTCCTATGTCTAAAAAGGCTCAACTCAAGGGTTGGAGCACTAATGTTGGCAAAAAAGGCGACTATGGAATGGAGGCCCTATGTCTAAAAGGCTCAACTCAGGGATTGAAGCCCAAATGTTGGCAAAATGGTGACTAGGGAATGAAGGCCCTATATCTAAAAGGCTTAACTCAGGGATTGGAGCCCTAATGTTGGCAAAAAGGCGACTAGGGAATGGAGGCCCTATGTCTAAAAAGGCTCAACTCAGGGGTTGGAGCCCAAATGTTGTCAAAAAAGCGACTAGGGAATGGACGCCCTATGTATAAAAGGCTCTACTCAGGGATTGGAGCCTTAATGATGGCAAAAAGGCGACTAGGGAATGGAGACCCTATGTCTAAAAAGGCTCAACTCAGGGATTGGAACCCTAATGTTGGCAAAATAGGCGACAAAGGAATGGAGGCCCTATGTCTAAAGGCTTAACTCAGGGATTGGAGCCCCAATGTTGGCAAAAAAGGCGACCAGGGAATGGAGGCCCTATGTCTAAAAGGCTCTACTCAGGGATTAGAACCCTAATGATGGCAAAAAGGCGACTAGGGAATGGAGGCCCTATGTCTAAAAAGGCTCAACTCAGAGATTGGAGCCCTAATGTTGGCAAAATGATGACTAAGGAATGGAGGCCCTATGACTAAAAGGCTCAAGTCAGGGATTGGAGCCCTAATATTGGCAAAATGGCGACTAGGGAATGAAGGCCCTATGTCTAAAACGGCTCAACTCAGGGATTGGAGCCCTAATGTTGGCAAAAAGGTGAATAGGGAATGGAGGCTCTATGTCTAAAAAGGCTTAACTCAGGGATTGGAGCCCTAATATTGGCAAAAAGTGACTAGGGAATGGAGGACCTATGTCTAAAAAAACTCAACTCAGGGATTGGAGCCCTAATGTTGGCAAAAAGAGACTAGGGAATGGAGACTCTATGTCTAAAAAGGCTCAACTCAGGGATTGAAGACCTGATGTTGGTAAAAAGCGACTAGTGAAAGGAGGCCCTATGTCTAAAAAGGCTCAACTCAGGGATTGGAGCCCTAATGTTGGCAAAAAGCGACTACGGAATGGAGGCCCTATGTCTAAAAAGGCTCAACTCAGGGATTGGAGCCCTAATGATGGCAAAAAGGCGACTAGGTAATGAAGGCCCTATGTCTAAAAAGACTCAACTCAGGGATTAGAGCCCTATTCTTGGCAAAAAAGGCGACTAGGGAATGGAGACGCTATGTCTAAAAGGCTCAACTCAGGGATTGGAGCCCTAATGTTGGCAAAAAGGGGACAATGGAATGGAGGCCCTATGTCTAAAAAGGCTCAACTTAGGGGTTGGAGCACTAATGTTGGAGAAAAAGGTGACTAGGGAATGGAGGCCCTATGTCTAAAAGGTTCCACTCAGAGATCAGAGCCCTAATGTTGGCAAAAAGGCGACTAGGGAATGCAGACCCTATGTCTAAAAAGCTCACCCCAAGGATTGAAGCCCTAATGTTGGCAAAAAGACGACTAGAAAATGGGGTTCCTATGTCTAAAAGGCTCAACTCAGGGATTGGAGCCCTAATGTTGGCGAAATGCGACTAGGGAATGGAGGCCCTATGTCTAAAAAGGCTCAACTTAGGGGTTGGAGCCCTAATGTTGGCGAAAAAGGTGACTAGGGAATGAAGGCTCTATGTCTAAAAGGCTCAACTCAGAGATTAGAGCCCTAATGTTGGCAAAAAGGCGACTAGGGAATGTAGACCCTATGTCTAAAAAGCTCACCTCAAGGATTGAAGCCCTAATGTTGGCAAAAAGACGACTAGAAAATAGAGGTCCTATGTCTAAAAGGCTCAACTCAGGGATTGGAGCCCTAATGTTGGCGAAAAGCGACTAGGGAATGGAGGCCCTATGTCTAAAAAGGCTCAACTCAGGGATTGGAGCCCTAATGTTGGCAAAAGAGGCGACTAGGGAATGAAGGCCCTATGTCTAAAAAGTCTTAACTCAGGGATTGGAGCCCTAATGTTGTCAAAAAAGGCGACCAGGGAATGGAGCCCCTATGTCTAAACAGGCTCAACTTAGGGATTGGAGCCCTAATGTTGGCAAAAGAGGCGACTAGGGAATGGAGGCCCTATGTCTAAAAAGTCTCAACTCAGGGATTGGTGCCCTAATATTGGCAAAAAAGGAGATTAGGGAATGGAGGCCCTATGTCTACAAGGCTCAACTCAGGGATTAGAGCCCTAATGTTGGAAAAAAGGCGACTAGGTAATGGAGGCCCTATGTCTAAAAAGGCTCAACTCAGGGTTTGGAGCCCTAATGTTGGCAAAAAGCGACTAGGGAATGGAGGCCCTATGTCTAAAAGGCTCTACTCAGGGATTGGAGCCTTAATGATGGCAAAAAGGCGACTAGGGAATGGAGACCCTATGTCTAAAAAGGCTCAACTCAGGGATTGGAACCCTAATGTTGGCAAAATAGGCGACAAAGGAATGGAGGCCCTATGTCTAAAGGCTTAACTCAGGGATTGGAGCCCCAATGTTGGCAAAAAAGGCGACCAGGGAATGGAGGCCCTATGTCTAAAAAGGCTCAACTCAGGGGTTGGAGCCCAAATGTTGGCAAAAAAGCGACTAGGGAATGGAGGCCCTATGTCTAAAAGGCTCTACTCAGGGATTGGAGCCTTAATGATGGCAAAAAGGCGACTAGGGAATGGAGACCCTATGTCTAAAAAGGCTCAACTCAGGGATTGGAACCCTAATGTTGGCAAAATAGGCGACAAAGGAATGGAGGCCCTATGTCTAAAGGCTTAACTCAGGGATTGGAGCCCCAATGTTGGCAAAAATAGGCGACTAAGGAATGGAGGCCCTATGTCTAAAAGGCCCAACTCAGGGATTGGAGCTCTAATTATGGCAAAAAGGCGACTAGGAATGGAGGCCCTATGTCTAAAAAGTTTCAACTCAGGGATTGGAGCCCTAATGTTGGCAAAAAAGGCGACTATGGAATGGAGGAGCTATGTTTAAAAGGCTCAACTCAGGGATTGGTGCCCTAATATTGGCAAAAAAGAAGATTAGGGAATGGAGGCCCTATGTCTACATGGCTCAACTTAGGGGTTGGAGAACTAATGTTGGCAAAAAGGTGACTAGGGAATGGAGGCCCTATGTCTAAAAGGCTCAACTCAGAGATCAGAGCCCTAATGTTGGCAAAAAGGCGACTAGGGAATGCAGACCCTATGTCTAAAAAGCTCACCTCAAGGATTGAAGCCCTAATGTCGGCAAAAAGGCAACTAGAAATGGAGGCCCTATGTCTAAAAAGTTTCAACTCAGGGATTGGAGCCCTAATGTTGGCAAAAAAAGCGACTAGGGAATGGAGACGCTATGTCTAAAAGGCTCAACTCAAGGATTGGAGCCCTAATGTTCGCAAAAAGGCGACTAGGGAATGGAAGCCCTATGTCTAAAAAGGCTCAACTCCAGGGATTGGAGCCCTAATGTTGGCAAAAAGAGACTAGGGAATGGAGACTCTATGTCTAAAAAGGCTCAACTCAGGGATTGAAGCCCTGATGTTGGAAAAAAGTGACTAGTGAATGGAGGCCCTATGTCTAAAAAGGCTCAACTCAGGGATTGGAGCCCTAATGTTGACAAAAAATGACTACGGAATGGAGGCCCTATGTCTAAAAAGGCTCAACTCAGGGATTGGAGCCCTAATGTTGGCAAAAACGGCGACCAGGGAATGGAGGCCCTATGTCTAAAAGGCTCAACTCAGGGATTGGAGCCCTAATATTGGCAAAAAGACGACTAGGGAATAGAGGCTTTATGTCTAAAAGGCTCAACTCAGGGATTGGAGGCCTAATGTTGGTGAAAGGAGACTAGGGAATGGAGGCCCTATGTCTAAAAAGGCTAAACTCAGGGATTGGAGCCCTAATGTGGGCAAAAGAGGCGACTAGGGAATGGAGGCCCTATGTCTAAAAGGCTAAACTCAGGGATTAGAGCTCTAATGTTGGCAAAAAGGAGACTAGGGAATGGAGGCCCTATGTCTAAAAAGGTTCAACTCAGGGGTTGGAACACTAATGTTGGCAAAAAGACGACTAGGGAATAGAGGCTTTATGTCTAAAAGGCTCAACTCAGGGATTGGAGGCCTAATGTTGGTGAAAGGCGACTAGGGAATGGAGGCCCTATGTCTAAAAAGGCTCAACTCAGGGATTGGAACCCTAATGTGGGCAAAAGAGGCGACTAGGGAATGGAGGCCCTATGTCTAAAAGGCTAAACTCAGGGATTAGAGCTCTAATGTTGGCAAAAAGGAGACTAGGGAATGGAGGCTCTATGTCCAAAAAGGTTCAACTCAGGGGTTGGAACACTAATGTTGGCAAAAAGGGCGACTAGGGAATGGAAACCCTATGTCTAAAAGGCTCAACTCAGGGATTGGAGTCCTAATATTGGCAAAAAGGCAACACCTATGTCTAAAAAGGCGCAACTCAAGGGTTGGAGCACTAATGTTGGCAAAAAAGGCGACTATGGAATGGAGGCCCTATGTCTAAAAGGCTCAACTCAGGGATTGAATCCCAAATGTTGGCAAAATGGTGACTAGGGAATGAAGGCCCTATATCTAAAAGGCTTAACTCAGGGATTGGAGCCCTAATGATGGCAAAAAGGCGACTAGGTAATGAAGGCCCTATGTCTAAAAAGACTCAACTCAGGGATTAGAGCCCTATTCTTGGCAAAAAAGGCGACTAGGGAATGGAGACGCTATGTCTAAAAGGCTCAACTCAGGGATTGGAGCCCTAATGTTGGCAAAAAGGGGACAATGGAATGGAGGCCCTATGTCTAAAAAGGCTCAACTTAGGGGTTGGAGCACTAATGTTGGAGAAAAAGGTGACTAGGGAATGGAGGCCCTATGTCTAAAAGGCTCAACTCAGAGATCAGAGCCCTAATGTTGGCAAAAAGGCGACTAGGGAATGAAGACCCTATGTCTAAAAAGCTCACCTCAAGGATTGAAGCCCTAATGTTGGCAAAAAGACGACTAGAAAATGGGGTTCCTATGTCTAAAAGGCTCAACTCAGGGATTGGAGCCCTAATGTTGGCGAAATGCGACTAGGGAATGGAGGCCCTATGTCTAAAAAGGCTCAACTTAGGGGTTGGAGCACTAATGTTGGCGAAAAAGGTGACTAGGGAATGAAGGCTCTATGTCTAAAAGGCTCAACTCAAAGATTAGAGCCCTAATGTTGGCAAAAAGGCGACTAGGGAATGCAGACCCTATGTCTAAAAAGCTCACCTCAAGGATTGAAGCCCTAATGTTGGCAAAAAGACGACTAGAAAATAGAGGTCCTATGTCTAAAAGGCTCAACTCAGGGATTGGAGCCCTAATGTTGGCGAAAAGCGACTAGGGAATGGAGGCCCTATGTCTAAAAAGGCTCAACTCAGGGATTGGAGCCCTAAATGTTGGCAAAAGAGGCGACTAGGGAATGAAGGCCCTATGTCTAAAAAGTCTTAACTCAGGGATTGGAGCCCTAATGTTGTCAAAAAAGGCGACCAGGGAATGGAGGCCCTATGTCTAAACAGGCTCAACTTAGGGATTGGAGCCCTAATGTTGGCAAAAGAGGCGACTAGGGAATGGAGGCCCTATGTCTAAAAAGTCTCAACTCAGGGATTGGTGCCCTAATATTGGCAAAAAAGGAGATTAGGGAATGGAGGCCCTATGTCTACAAGGCTCAACTCAGGGATTAGAGCCCTAATGTTGGAAAAAAGGCGACTAGGTAATGGAGGCCCTATGTCTAAAAAGGCTCAACTCAGGGTTTGGAGCCCTAATATTGGCAAAAAGACGACTAGGGAATAGAGGCTTTATGTCTAAAAGGCTCAACTCAGGGATTGGAGGCCTAATGTTGGTGAAAGGAGACTAGGGAATGGAGGCCCTATGTCTAAAAAGGCTAAACTCAGGGATTGGAGCCCTAATGTGGGCAAAAGAGGCGACTAGGGAATGGAGGCCCTATGTCTAAAAGGCTAAACTCAAGGATTAGAGCTCTAATGTTGGCAAAAAGGAGACTAGGGAATGGAGGCCCTATGTCTAAAAAGGTTCAACTCAGGGGTTGGAACACTAATGTTGGCAAAAAGACGACTAGGGAATAGAGGCTTTATGTCTAAAAGGCTCAACTCAGGGATTGGAGGCCTAATGTTGGTGAAAGGCGACTAGGGAATGGAGGCCCTATGTCTAAAAAGGCTCAACTCAGGGATTGGAACCCTAATGTGGGCAAAAGAGGCGACTAGGGAATGGAGGCCCTATGTCTAAAAGGCTAAACTCAGGGATTAGAGCTCTAATGTTGGCAAAAAGGAGACTAGGGAATGGAGGCTCTATGTCCAAAAAGGTTCAACTCAGGGGTTGGAACACTAATGTTGGCAAAAAGGGCGACTAGGGAATGGAAACCCTATGTCTAAAAGGCTCAACTCAGGGATTGGAGTCCTAATATTGGCAAAAAGGCAACTCCTATGTCTAAAAAGGCTCAACTCAAGGGTTGGAGCACTAATGTTGGCAAAAAAGGCGACTATGGAATGGAGGCCCTATGTCTAAAAGGCTCAACTCAGGGATTGAAGCCCAAATGTTGGCAAAATGGTGACTAGGGAATGAAGGCCCTATATCTAAAAGGCTTAACTCAGGGATTGGAGCCCTAATGTTGGCAAAAAGGCGACTAGGGAATGGAGGCCCTATGTCTAAAAAGGCTCAACTCAGGGGTTGGAGCCCAAATGTTGGCAAAAAAGCGACTAGGGAATGGAGGCCCTATGTCTAAAAGGCTCTACTCAGGGATTGGAGCCTTAATGATGGCAAAAAGGCGACTAGGGAATGGAGACCCTATGTCTAAAAAGGCTCAACTCAGGGATTGGAACCCTAATGTTGGCAAAATAGGCGACAAAGGAATGGAGGCCCTATGTCTAAAGGCTTAACTCAGGGATTGGAGCCCCAATGTTGGCAAAAAAGGCGACCAGGGAATGGAGGCCCTATGTCTAAAAGGCTCTACTCAGGGATTAGAACCCTAATGATGGCAAAAAGGCGACTAGGGAATGGAGGCCCTATGTCTAAAAAGGCTCAACTCAGAGATTGGAGCCCTAATGTTGGCAAAATGATGACTAAGGAATGGAGGCCCTATGACTAAAAGGCTCAAGTCAGGGATTGGAGCCCTAATATTGGCAAAATGGCGACTAGGGAATGAAGGCCCTATGTCTAAAACGGCTCAACTCAGGGATTGGAGCCCTAATGTTGGCAAAAAGGTGAATAGGGAATGGAGGCTCTATGTCTAAAAAGGCTTAACTCAGGGATTGGAGCCCTAATATTGGCAAAAAGCGACTAGGGAATGGAGGACTTATGTCTAAAAAAACTCAACTCAGGGATTGGAGCCCTAATGTTGGCAAAACGAGACTAGGGAATGGAGACTCTATGTCTAAAAAGGCTCAACTCAGGAATTGAAGACCTGATGTTGGTAAAAAGCGACTAGTGAATGGAGGCTCTATGTCTAAAAAGGCTCAACTCAGGGATTGAAGCCCTAATGTTGGCAAAACGCGACCACGGAATGGAGGCCCTATGTCTAAAAAGGCTCAACTCAGGGATTGGAGCCCTAATGATGGCAAAAAGGCGACTAGGTAATGAAGGCCCTATGTCTAAAAAGACTCAACTCAGGGATTGGAGCCCTATTCTTGGCAAAAAAGGCGACTAGGGAATGGAGACGCTATGTCTAAAAGGCTCAACTCAGGGATTGGAGCCCTAATGTTGGCAAAAAAGGGACAATGGAATGGAGGCCCTATGTCTAAAAAGACTCAACTTAGGGGTTGGAGCACTAATGTTGGAGAAAAAGGTGACTAGGGAATGGAGGCCCTATGTCTAAAAGGCTCAACTCAGAGATCAGAGCCCTAATGTTGGCAAAAAGGCGACTAGGGAATGCAGACCCTATGTCTAAAAAGCTCACCTCAAGGATTGAAGCCCTAATGTTGGCAAAAAGACGACTAGAAAATGGGGTTCCTATGTCTAAAAGGCTCAACTCAGGGATTGGAGCCCTAATGTTGGCGAAAAGCGACTAGGGAATGGAGGCCCTATGTCTAAAAAGGCTCAACTTAGGGGTTGGAGCACTAATATTGGCGAAAAAGGTGACTAGGGAATGGAGGCCCTATGTCTAAAAGGCTCAACTCAGAGATTAGAGCCCTAATGTTGGCAACAAGGCGACTAGGGAATGCAGACCCTATGTCTAAAAAGCTCACCTCAAGGATTGAAGCCCTAATGTTGGCAAAAAGACGACTAGAAAATAGAGGTCCTATGTCTAAAAGGCTCAACTCAGGGATTGAAGCCCTAATGTTGGCGAAAAGCGACTAGGGAATGGAGGCCCTATGTCTAAAAAGGATCAACTCAGAGATTGGAGCCCTAATGTTGGCAAAAGAGGTGACTAGGGAATGAAGGCCCTATGTCTAAAAAGTCTTAACTCAGGGATTGGAGCCCTAATGTTGTCAAAAAAGGCGACCAGGGAATGGAGGCCCTATGTCTAAACAGGCTCAACTTAGGGATTGGAGCCCTAATGTTGGCAAAAGAGGCGACTAGGGAATGGAGGCCCTATGTCTAAAAAGTCTCAACTCAGGGATTGGTGCCCTAATATTGGCAAAAAAGGAGATTAGGGAATGGAGGCTCTATGTCTACAAGGCTCAACTCAGGGATTAGAGCCCTAATGTTGGAAAAAAGGCGACTAGGTAATGGAGGCCCTATGTCTAAAAAGGCTCAACTCAGGGTTTGGAGCCCTAATGTTGGCAAAAAAGGCGACTAAGGAATGGAGGCCCTATGTCTAAAAAGGCTCAACTCAGGGATTGGAGCCCTAATGATGGCAAAAAGGCGACTAGGTAATGAAGGCCCTATGTCTAAAAAGACTCAACTCAGGGATTGGAGCCCTATTCTTGGCAAAAAAGGCGACTAGGGAATGGAGGCGCTATGTCTAAAAGGCTCAACTCAGGGATTGGAGCCCTAATGTTGGCAAAAAGGGGACAATGGAATGGAGGCCCTATGTCTAAAAAGGCTCAACTTAGGGGTTGGAGCACTAATGTTGGCGAAAAAGGTGACTAGGGAATGGAGGCCCTATGTCTAAAAGGCTCAACTCAGAGATCAGAGCCCTAATGTTGGCAAAAAGGCGACTAGGGAATGCAGACCCTATGTTTAAAAAGCTCACCTCAAGGATTGAAGCCCTAATGTCGGCAAAAAGGCAACTAGAAATGGAGGCCCTATGTCTAAAAAGTTTCAACTCAGGGATTGGAGCCCTAATGTTGGCAAAAAAAGCGACTAGGGAATGGAGACGCTATGTCTTAAAGGCTCAACTCAGGGATTGGAGCCCTAATGTTCGCAAAAAGGCGACTAGGGAATGGAAGCCCTATGTCAAAAAGGCTCAACTCAGGGATTGGAGCCCTAATGTTGGCAAAAAGAGACTAGGGAATGGAGACTCTATGTCTAAAAAGGCTCAAGTCAGGGATTGAAGCCATGATGTTGGAAAAAAGTGACTAGTGAATGGAGGCCCTATGTCTAAAAAGGCTCAACTCAGGGATTGGAGCCCTAATGTTGGCAAAAAGCGACTACGGAATGGAGGCCCTATGTCTAAAAAGGCTCAACTCAGGGATTGGAGCCCTAATGTTGGACAAAAAGGCAACCAGGGAATGGAGGCCCTATGTCTAAAAGGCACAACTCAGGGATTGGAGCCCTAATATTGGCAAAAGGACGACTAGGGAATAGAGGCTTTATGTCTAAAAGGCTCAACTCAGGGATTGGAGGCCTAATGTTGGTGAAAGGAGACTAGGGAATGGAGGCCCTATGTCTAAAAAGGCTCAACTCAGGGATTGGAGCCCTAATGTGGGCAAAAGAGGCGACTAGGGAATGGAGGCCCTAAGTCTAAAAGGCTAAACTCAGGGATTAGAGCTCTAATGTTGGCAAAAAGGAGACTAGGGAATGGAGGCCCTATGTCTAAAAAGGTTCAACTCAGGGGTTGGAACACTAATGTTGGCAAAAGGACGACTAGGGAATAGAGGCTTTATGTCTAAAAGGCTCAACTCAGGGATTGGAGGCCTAATGTTGGTGAAAGGCGACTAGGGAATGGAGGCCCTATGTCTAAAAAGGCTCAACTCAGGGATTGGAGCCCTAATGTGGGCAAAAGAGGCCACTAGGGAATGGAGGCCCTATGTCTAAAAGGCTAAACTCAGGGATTAGAGCTCTAATGTTGGAAAAAAGGAGACTAGGGAATGGAGGCTCTATGTCTAAAAAGGTTCAACTCTGGGGTTGGAACACTAATGTTGGCAAAAAGGGCGACTAGGGAATGGAAACCCTATGTCTAAAAGGCTCAACTCAGGGATTGGAGTCCTAATATTGGCAAAAAGGCAACTCCTATGTCTAAAAAGGCTCAACTCAAGGGTTGGAGCACTAATGTTGGCAAAAAAGGCGACTATGGAATGGAGGCCCTATGTCTAAAAGGCTCAACTCAGGGATTGAAGCCCAAATGTTGGCAAAATGGTGACTAGGGAATGAAGGCCCTATATCTAAAAGGCTTAACTCAGGGATTGGAGCCCTAATGTTGGCAAAAAGGCGACTAGGGAATGGAGGCCCTATGTCTAAAAAGGCTCAACTCAGGGGTTGGAGCCCAAATGTTGGCAAAAAAGCGACTAGGGAATGGAGGCCCTATGTCTAAAAGGCTCTACTCAGGGATTGGAGCCTTAATGATGGCAAAAAGGCGACTAGGGAATGGAGACCCTATGTCTAAAAAGGCTCAACTCAGGGATTGGAACCCTAATGTTGGCAAAATAGGCGACAAAGGAATGGAGGCCCTATGTCTAAAGGCTTAACTCAGGGATTGGAGCCCCAATGTTGGCAAAAAAGGCGACCAGGGAATGGAGGCCCTATGTCTAAAAGGCTCTACTCAGGGATTAGAACCCTAATGATGGCAAAAAGGCGACTAGGGAATGGAGGCCCTATGTCTAAAAAGGCTCAACTCAGAGATTGGAGCCCTAATGTTGGCAAAAAGACGACTAAGGAATGGAGGCCCTATGACTAAAAGGCTCAAGTCAGGGATTGGAGCCCTAATATTGGCAAAATGGCGACTAGGGAATGAAGGCCCTATGTCTAAAACGGCTCAACTCAGGGATTGGAGCCCTAATGTTGGCAAAAAGGTGAATAGGGAATGGAGGCTCTATGTCTAAAAAGGCTTAACTCAGGGATTGGAGCCCTAATATTGGCAAAAAGCGACTAGGGAATGGAGGACCTATGTCTAAAAAAACTCAACTCAGGGATTGGAGCCCTAATGTTGGCAAAAAGAGACTAGGGAATGGAGACTCTATGTCTAAAAAGGCTCAACTCAGGGATTGAAGACCTGATGTTGGTAAAAAGCGACTAGTGAATGGAGGCCCTATGTCTAAAAAGGCTCAATTCAGGGATTGAAGCCCTAATGTTGGCAAAAAGCGACTACGGAATGGAGGCCCTATGTCTAAAAAGGCTCAACTCAGGGATTGGAGCCCTAATGATTTCAAAAAGGCGACTAGGTAATGAAGGCCCTATGTCTAAAAAGACTCAACTCAGGGATTGGAGCCCTATTCTTGGCAAAAAAGGCGACTAGGTAATGGAGACGCTATGTCTAAAAGGCTCAACTCAGGGATTGGAGCCCTAATGTTGGCAAAAAGGGGACAATGGAATGGAGGCCCTATGTCTAAAAAGGCTCAACTTAGGGGTTGGAGCACTAATGTTGGAGAAAAAGGTGACTAGGGAATGGAGGCCCTATGTCTAAAAGGCTCAACTCAGAGATCAGAGCCCTAATGTTGGCAAAAAGGCGACTAGGGAATGCAGACCCTATGTCTAAAAAGCTCATCTCAAGGATTGAAGCCCTAATGTTGGCAAAAAGATACTAGAAAATGGGGTTCCTATGTCTAAAAGGCTCAACTCAGGGATTGGATCCCTAATGTTGGCGAAAAGCGACTAGGGAATGGAGGACCTATGTCTAAAAAGGCTCAACTTAGGGGTTGGAGCACTAATGTTGGCGAAAAAGGTGACTAGGGAATGGAGACTCTATGTCTAAAAAGGCTCAACTCAGGGATTGAAGCCCTGATGTTGGCAAAAAGGCAACTCCTATGTCTAAAAAGGCTCAACTCAAGGGTTGGAGCACTAATGTTGGCAAAAAAGGCGACTATGGAATGGAGGCCCTATGTCTAAAAGGCTCAACTCAGGGATTGAAGCCCAAATGTTGGCAAAATGGTGACTAGGGAATGAAGGCCCTATATCTAAAAGGCTCAACTCAGGGATTGGAGCCCTAATGTTGGCAAAAAGGCGACTAGGGAATGGAGGCCCTATGTCTAAAAAGGCTCAACTCAGGGGTTGGAGCCCAAATGTTGGCAAAAAAGCGACTAGGGAATGGAGGCCCTATGTCTAAAAGGCTCTACTCAGGGATTGGAGCCTTAATGATGGCAAAAAGGCGACTAGGGAATGGAGACCCTATGTCTAAAAAGGCTCAACTCAGGGATTGGAACCCTAATGTTGGCAAAATAGGCGACAAAGGAATGGAGGCCCTATGTCTAAAGGCTTAACTCAGGGATTGGAGCCCCAATGTTGGCAAAAAAGGCGACCAGGGAATGGAGGCCCTATGTCTAAAAGGCTCTACTCAGGGATTAGAACACTAAAGATGGCAAAAAGGCGACTAGGGAATGGAGGCCCTATGTCCAAAAAGGCTCAACTCAGAGATTGGAGCCCTAATGTTGGCAAAAAGACGACTAAGGAATGGAGGCCCTATGACTAAAAGGCTCAAGTCAGGGATTGGAGCCCTAATATTGGCAAAATGGCGACTAGGGAATGAAGGTCCTATGTCTAAAATGGCTCAACTCAGGGATTGGAGCCCTAATGTTGGCAAAAAGGTGAATAGGGAATGGAGGCTCTATATCTAAAAAGGCTTAACTCAGGGATTGGAGCCCTAATATTGGCAAAAAGCGACTAGGGAATGGAGGACCTATGTCTAAAAAAACTCAACTCAGGGATTGGAGCCCTAATATTGGCAAAAAGAGACTAGGGAATGGAGACTCTATGTCTAAAAAGGCTCAACTCAGGGATTGAAGACCTGATGTTGGTAAAAAGCGACTAGTGAATGGAGGCCCTATGTCTAAAAAGGCTCAACTCAGGGATTGGAGCCCTAATGTTGGCAAAAAGCGACTACGGAATGGAGGCCCTATGTCTAAAAAGGCTCAACTCAGGGATTGGAGCCCTAATGATGGCAAAAAGGCGACTAGGTAATGAAGGCCCTATGTCTAAAAAGACTCAACTCAGGGATTGGAGCCCTATTCTTGGCAAAAAAGGCGACTAGGGAATGGAGACGCTATGTCTAAAAGGCTCAACTCAGGGATTGGAGCCCTAATGTTGGCAAAAAGGGGACAATGGAATGGAGGCCCTATGTCTAAAAAGGCTCAACTTAGGGGTTGGAGCACTAATGTTGGCGAAAAAGGTGACTAGGGAATGGAGGCCCTATGTCTAAAAGGCTCAACTCAGAGATCAGAGCCCTAATGTTGGCAAAAAGGCGACTAGGGAATGCAGACCCTATGTCTAAAAAGCTCACCTCAAGGATTGAAGCCCTAATGTTGGCAAAAAGACGACTAGAAAATGGGGTTCCTATGTCTAAAAGGCTCAACTCAGGGATTGGAGCCCTAATGTTGGCGAAAAGCGACTAGGGAATGGAGGCCCTATGTCTAAAAAGGCTCAACTTAGGGGTTGGAGCACTAATGTTGGCGAAAAAGGTGACTAGGGAATGGAGGCCCTATGTCTAAAAGGCTCAACTCAGAGATCAGAGCCCTAATGTTGGCAAAAATGCGACTAGGGAATGCAGACCCTATGTCTAAAAAGCTCACCTCAAGGATTGAAGCCCTAATGTTGGCAAAAAGACGACTAGAAAATAGAGGTCCTATGTCTAAAAGGCTCAACTCAGGGATTGGAGCCCTAATGTTGGCGAAAAGCGACTAGGGAATGGAGGCCCTATGTCTAAAAAGGCTCAACTCAGGGATTGGAGCCCTAATGTTGGCAAAAGAGGCGACTAGGGAATGAAGGCCCTATGTCTAAAAAGTCTTAACTCAGGGATTGGAGCCCTAATGTTGTCAAAAAAGGCGACCAGGGAATGGAGGCCCTATGTATAAACAGGCTCAACTTAGGGATTGGAGCCCTAATGTTGGCAAAAGAGGCGACTAGGGAATGGAGGCCCTATGTCTAAAAAGTCTCAACTCAGGGATTGGTGCCCTAATATTGGCAAAAAAGAAGATTAGGGAATGGAGGCCCTATGTCTACATGGCTCAACTTAGGGGTTGGAGAACTAATGTTGGCAAAAAGGTGACTAGGGAATGGAGGCCCTATGTCTAAAAGGCTCAACTCAGAGATCAGAGCCCTAATGTTGGCAAAAAGGCGACTAGGGAATGCAGACCCTATGTCTAAAAAGCTCACCTCAAGGATTGAAGCCCTAATGTCGGCAAAAAGACAACTAGAAATGGAGGCCCTATGTCTAAAAAGTTTCAACTCAGGGATTGGAGCCCTAATGTTGGCAAAAAAAGCGACTAGGGAATGGAGACGCTATGTCTAAAAGGCTCAACTCAGGGATTGGAGCCCTAATGTTCGCAAAAAGGCGACTAGGGAATGGAAGCCCTATGTCTAAAAAGGCTCAACTCAGGGATTGGAGCCCTAATGTTGGCAAAAAGAGACTAGGGAATGGAGACTCTATGTCTAAAAAGGCTCAACTCAGGGATTGAAGCCCTGATGTTGGAAAAAAGTGACTAGTGAATGGAGGCCCTATGTCTAAAAAGGCTCAACTCATGGATTGGAGCCCTAATGTTGGCAAAAAGCGACTACGGAATGGAGGCCCTATGTCTAAAAAGGCTCAACTGAGGGATTGGAGCCCTAATGTTGGCAAAAAGGCGACCAGGGAATGGAGGCCCTATGTCTAAAAGGCTCAACTCAGGGATTGGAGCCCTAATATTGGCAAAAAGACGACTAGGGAATAGAGGCTTTATGTCTAAAAGGCTCAACTCAGGGATTGGAGGACTAATGTTGGTGAAAGGAGACTAGGGAATGGAGGCCCTATGTCTAAAAAGGCTCAACTCAGGGATTGGAGCCCTAATGTGGGCAAAAGAGGCGACTAGGGAATGGAGGCCCTATGTCTAAAAGGCTAAACTCAGGTATTAGAGCTCTAATGTTGGTAAAAAGGAGACTAGGGAATGGAGGCCCTATGTCTAAAAATGTTCAACTCAGGGGTTGGAACACTAATGTTGGCAAAAAGGGCGACTAGGGAATGGAAATCCTATGTCTAAAAGGCTCAACTCAGGGATTGGAGTCCTAATATTGGCAAAAAGGCAACTAGGTAAGGCAACTCCTATGTCTAAAAAGGCTCAACTCAAGGGTTGGAGCACTAATGTTGGCAAAAAAGGCGACTATGGAATGGAGGCCCTATGTCTAAAAGGCTCAACTCAGGGATTGAAGCCCAAATGTTGGCAAAATGGTGACTAGGGAATGAAGGCCCTATATCTAAAAGGCTCAACTCAGGGATTGGAGCCCTAATGTTGGCAAAAAGGCGACTAGGGAATGGAGGCCCTATGTCTAAAAAGGCTCAACTCAGGGGTTGGAGCCCAAATGTTGGCAAAAAAGCGACTAGGGAATGGAGGCCCTATGTCTAAAAGGCTCTACTCAGGGATTGGAGCCTTAATGATGGCAAAAAGGCGACTAGGGAATGGAGACCCTATGTCTAAAAAGGCTCAACTCAGGGATTGGAACCCTAATGTTGGCAAAATAGGCGACAAAGGAATGGAGGCCCTATGTCTAAAGGCTTAACTTAGGGATTGGAGCCCCAATAATGGCAAAAAAGGCGACCAGGGAATGGAGGTCCTATTTCTAAAAGGCTCAACTCAGGGATTAGAACCCTAATGATGGCAAAAAGGCGACTAGGGAATGGAGACCCTTTGTCTAAAAAGGCTCAACTCAGAGATTGGAGCCCTAATGTTGGCAAAAAGACGACTAAGGAATGGAGGCCCTATGACTAAAAGGCTCAACTCAGGGATTGGAGCCCTAATGTTGGCAAAAAGGCGAATATGGAATGGAAGCTCTATGTCTAAAAAGGCTTAACTCAGGGATTGGAGCCCTAATATTGGCAAAAAGCAACTAGGGAATGGAGGACCTATGTCTAAAAATACTCAACTCAGGGATTGGAGCCCTAATGTTGGCAAAAAGAGACTAGGGAATGGAGACTCTATGTCTAAAAAGGCTCAACTCAGGGATTGAAGCCCTGATGTTGGAAAAAAGCAACTAGTGAATGGAGGCCCTATGTCTAAAAAGACTCAACTCAGGGATTGGAGCCCTATTCTTGGCAAAAAAGGCGACTAGGGAATGGAGGCGCTATGTCTAAAAGGCTCAACTCAGGGATTGGAGCCCTAATGTTGGCAAAAAGGGGACAATGGAATGGAGGCCCTATGTCTAAAAAGGCTCAACTTAGGGGTTGGAGCACTAATGTTGGCGAAAAAGGTGACTAGGGAATGGAGGCCCTATGTCTAAAAGGCTCAACTCAGAGATCAGAGCCCTAATGTTGGCAAAAAGGCGACTAGGGAATGCAGACCCTATGTCTAAAAAGCTCACCTCAAGGATTGAAGCCCTAATGTTGGCAAAAAGACAACTAGAAAATGCAGGTCCTATGTCTAAAAGGCTCAACTCAGGGATTGGAGCCCTAATGTTGGCGAAAAACGACTAGGGAATGGAGGCCCTATGTCTAAAAAGGCTCAACTCAGAGATCAGAGCCCTAATGTTGGCAAAAAGGCGACTAGGGAATGCAGACCCTATGTCTAAAAAGCTCACCTCAAGGATTGAAGCCCTAATGTTGGCAAAAAGACGACTAGAAAATGGGGTTCCTATGTCTAAAAGGCTCAACTCAGGGATTGGAGCCCTAATGTTGGCGAAAAGCGACTAGGGAATGGAGGCCCTATGTCTAAAAAGGCTCAACTTAGGGGTTGGAGCACTAATGTTGGCGAAAAAGGTGACTAGGGAATGGAGGCCCTATGTCTAAAAGGCTCAACTCAGAGATCAGAGCCCTAATGTTGGCAAAAATGCGACTAGGGAATGCAGACCCTATGTCTAAAAAGCTCACCTCAAGGATTGAAGCCCTAATGTTGGCAAAAAGACGACTAGAAAATAGAGGTCCTATGTCTAAAAGGCTCAACTCAGGGATTGGAGCCCTAATGTTGGCGAAAAGCGACTAGGGAATGGAGGCCCTATGTCTAAAAAGGCTCAACTCAGGGATTGGAGCCCTAATGTTGGCAAAAGAGGCGACTAGGGAATGAAGGCCCTATGTCTAAAAAGTCTTAACTCAGGGATTGGAGCCCTAATGTTGTCAAAAAAGGCGACCAGGGAATGGAGGCCCTATGTCTAAACAGGCTCAACTTAGGGATTGGAGCCCTAATGTTGGCAAAAGAGGCGACTAGGGAATGGAGGCCCTATGTCTAAAAAGTCTCAACTCAGGGATTGGTGCCCTAATATTGGCAAAAAAGAAGATTAGGGAATGGAGGCCCTATGTCTAAAAGGCTCAACTCAGAGATCAGAGCCCTAATGTTGGCAAAAAGGCGACTAGGGAATGCAGACCCTATGTCTAAAAAGCTCACCTCAAGGATTGAAGCCCTAATGTTGGCAAAAAGACGACTAGAAAATGGGGTTCCTATGTCTAAAAGGCTCAACTCAGGGATTGGAGCCCTAATGTTGGCGAAAAGCGACTAGGGAATGGAGGCCCTATGTCTAAAAAGGCTCAACTTAGGGGTTGGAGCACTAATGTTGGCGAAAAAGGTGACTAGGGAATGGAGGCCCTATGTCTAAAAGGCTCAACTCAGAGATCAGAGCCCTAATGTTGGCAAAAATGCGACTAGGGAATGCAGACCCTATGTCTAAAAAGCTCACCTCAAGGATTGAAGCCCTAATGTTGGCAAAAAGACGACTAGAAAATAGAGGTCCTATGTCTAAAAGGCTCAACTCAGGGATTGGAGCCCTAATGTTGGCGAAAAGCGACTAGGGAATGGAGGCCCTATGTCTAAAAAGGCTCAACTCAGGGATTGGAGCCCTAATGTTGGCAAAAGAGGCGACTAGGGAATGAAGGCCCTATGTCTAAAAAGTCTTAACTCAGGGATTGGAGCCCTAATGTTGTCAAAAAAGGCGACCAGGGAATGGAGGCCCTATGTCTAAACAGGCTCAACTTAGGGATTGGAGCCCTAATGTTGGCAAAAGAGGCGACTAGGGAATGGAGGCCCTATGTCTAAAAAGTCTCAACTCAGGGATTGGTGCCCTAATATTGGCAAAAAAGAAGATTAGGGAATGGAGGCCCTATGTCTACATGGCTCAACTTAGGGGTTGGAGAACTAATGTTGGCAAAAAGGTGACTAGGGAATGGAGGCCCTATGTCTAAAAGGCTCAACTCAGAGATCAGAGCCCTAATGTTGGCAAAAAGGCGACTAGGGAATGCAGACCCTATGTCTAAAAAGCTCACCTCAAGGATTGAAGCCCTAATGTCGGCAAAAAGACAACTAGAAATGGAGGCCCTATGTCTAAAAAGTTTCAACTCAGGGATTGGAGCCCTAATGTTGGCAAAAAAAGCGACTAGGGAATGGAGACGCTATGTCTAAAAGGCTCAACTCAGGGATTGGAGCCCTAATGTTCGCAAAAAGGCGACTAGGGAATGGAAGCCCTATGTCTAAAAAGGCTCAACTCAGGGATTGGAGCCCTAATGTTGGCAAAAAGAGACTAGGGAATGGAGACTCTATGTCTAAAAAGGCTCAACTCAGGGATTGAAGCCCTGATGTTGGAAAAAAGTGACTAGTGAATGGAGGCCCTATGTCTAAAAAGGCTCAACTCATGGATTGGAGCCCTAATGTTGGCAAAAAGCGACTACGGAATGGAGGCCCTATGTCTAAAAAGGCTCAACTGAGGGATTGGAGCCCTAATGTTGGCAAAAAAGGCGACCAGGGAATGGAGGCCCTATGTCTAAAAGGCTCAACTCAGGGATTGGAGCCCTAATATTGGCAAAAAGACGACTAGGGAATAGAGGCTTTATGTCTAAAAGGCTCAACTCAGGGATTGGAGGACTAATGTTGGTGAAAGGAGACTAGGGAATGGAGGCCCTATGTCTAAAAAGGCTCAACTCAGGGATTGGAGCCCTAATGTGGGCAAAAGAGGCGACTAGGGAATGGAGGCCCTATGTCTAAAAGGCTAAACTCAGGTATTAGAGCTCTAATGTTGGTAAAAAGGAGACTAGGGAATGGAGGCCCTATGTCTAAAAATGTTCAACTCAGGGGTTGGAACACTAATGTTGGCAAAAAGGGCGACTAGGGAATGGAAATCCTATGTCTAAAAGGCTCAACTCAGGGATTGGAGTCCTAATATTGGCAAAAAGGCAACTAGGTAATGAAGGCCCTATGTCTAAAAAGGCACAACTCAAGGGTTGGAGCACTAATGTTGGCAAAAAAGGCGACTATGGAATGGAGGCCCTATGTCTAAAAGGCTCAACTCAGGGATTGAAGCCCAAATGTTGGCAAAATGGTGACTAGGGAATGAAGGCCCTATATCTAAAAGGCTCAACTCAGGGATTGGAGCCCTAATGTTGGCAAAAAGGCGACTAGGGAATGGAGGCCCTATGTCTAAAAAGGCTCAACTCAGGGGTTGGAGCCCAAATGTTGGCAAAAAAGCGACTAGGGAATGGAGGCCCTATGTCTAAAAGGCTCTACTCAGGGATTGGAGCCTTAATGATGGCAAAAAGGCGACTAGGGAATGGAGACCCTATGTCTAAAAAGGCTCAACTCAGGGATTGGAACCCTAATGTTGGCAAAATAGGCGACAAAGGAATGGAGGCCCTATGTCTAAAGGCTTAACTTAGGGATTGGAGCCCCAATAATGGCAAAAAAGGCGACCAGGGAATGGAGGTCCTATTTCTAAAAGGCTCAACTCAGGGATTAGAACCCTAATGATGGCAAAAAGGCGACTAGGGAATGGAGACCCTTTGTCTAAAAAGGCTCAACTCAGAGATTGGAGCCCTAATGTTGGCAAAAAGACGACTAAGGAATGGAGGCCCTATGACTAAAAGGCTCAACTCAGGGATTGGAGCCCTAATGTTGGCAAAAAGGCGAATATGGAATGGAAGCTCTATGTCTAAAAAGGCTTAACTCAGGGATTGGAGCCCTAATATTGGCAAAAAGCAACTAGGGAATGGAGGACCTATGTCTAAAAATACTCAACTCAGGGATTGGAGCCCTAATGTTGGCAAAAAGAGACTAGGGAATGGAGACTCTATGTCTAAAAAGGCTCAACTCAGGGATTGAAGCCCTGATGTTGGTAAAAAGCAACTAGTGAATGGAGGCCCTATGTCTAAAAAGACTCAACTCAGGGATTGGAGCCCTATTCTTGGCAAAAAAGGCGACTAGGGAATGGAGGCGCTATGTCTAAAAGGCTCAACTCAGGGATTGGAGCCCTAATGTTGGCAAAAAGGGGACAATGGAATGGAGGCCCTATGTCTAAAAAGGCTCAACTTAGGGGTTGGAGCACTAATGTTGGCGAAAAAGGTGACTAGGGAATGGAGGCCCTATGTCTAAAAGGCTCAACTCAGAGATCAGAGCCCTAATGTTGGCAAAAAGGCGACTAGGGAATGCAGACCCTATGTCTAAAAAGCTCACCTCAAGGATTGAAGCCCTAATGTTGGCAAAAAGACAACTAGAAAATGCAGGTCCTATGTCTAAAAGGCTCAACTCAGGGATTGGAGCCCTAATGTTGGCGAAAAACGACTAGGGAATGGAGGCCCTATGTCTAAAAAGGCTCAACTCAGGGATTGGAGCCCTAATGTTTGCAAAAGAGGCGACTAGGGAATGAAGGCCCTATGTCTAAAAAGTCTTAACTCAGGGATTGGAGCCCTAATGTTGTCAAAAAAGGCGACCAGGGAATGGAGGCCCTATGTCTAAACAGGCTCAACTTAGGGATTGGAGCCCTAATGTTGGCAAAAGAGGCGACTAGGGAATGGAGGCCCTATGTCTAAAAAGTCTCAACTCAGGGATTGGTGCCCTAATGTTGGCAAAAAAGGAGATTAGGGAATGGAGGCCCTATGTCTACAAGGCTCAACTCAGGGATTAGAGCCCTAATGTTGGAAAAAAGGCGACTAGGTAATGGAGGCCCTATGTCTAAAAAGGCTCAACTCAGGGTTTGGAGCCCTAATGTTGGCAAAAAAGGCGACTAAGGAAAGGAGGCCCTATGTCTAAAAGGCCCAACTCAGGGATTGGAGCTCTAATTATGGCAAAGAGGCGACTAGGAATGGAGGCCCTATGTCTAAAAAGTTTCAACTCAGGGATTGGAGCCCTAATGTTGGCAAAAAAGGCGACTATGGAATGGAGGCGCTATGTCTAAAAGGCTCAACTCAGGGATTGAAGCCCTAATGTTTGCAAAAAGGCGACTAGGGAATGGAGGCCCTATGTCTAAAAAGGCTCAACTTAGGGTTTGGAGAACTAATGTTGGCAAAAAGGTGACTAGGGAATGGAGGCCCTATGTCTAAAAGGCTCAACTCAGAGATCAGAGCCCTAATATTGGCAAAAAGGCGACTAGGGAATACAGACCCTATGTCTAAAAAGCTCACCTCAAAGATTGAAGCCCTAATGTTGTCAAAAAGGCGACTAGAAATGGAGGCCCTATGTCTAAAAAGTTTCAACTCAGGGATTGGAGCCCTAATGTTGGCAAAAAAAGCGACTAGGGAATGGAGACGCTATGTCTAAAAGGCTCAACTCAGGGATTGGAGCCCTAATGTTGGCAAAAAGGCGACTAGGGAATGGAGGCCCTATGTCTAAAAAGGCTCAACTTAGGGGTTGGAGCACTAATGTTGGCAAAAAAGGTGACTAGGGAATGGAGGCCCTATATCTAAAAGGCTCAACTCAGAGATCAGAGCCCTAATGTTGGCAAAAAGGCGACTAGGGAATGCAGACCCTATGTCTAAAAAGCTCACCTCAAGGATTGGAGCCCTAATGTTGGCAAAAAGGCGACTAGAGAATGGAGGTCCTATGTCTAAAAGGCTCAACTCAGGGATTGGAGCCCTAATGTTGGCGAAAAGCGAATAGGGAATGGAGGCCCTATGTCTAAAAAGGCTCAACTCAGGGATTGGAGCCCTAATGTTGGCAAAATAGGCGACTAGGGAATGGAGGCCCTATGTCTAAAATGTCTCAACTCAGGGATTGGAGCCCTAATGTTGGCAAAAAAGGCGACCAGGGAATGGAGGCCCTATGTCTAAAAGGCTCAACTCAGGGATTGGAGCCCTAATGTTGGCAAAAAGGCGACTAGGGAATGGAGGCCCTATGTCAAAAAGGTTCAACTCAGGGGTTGGAACACTAATGTTGGCAAAAAGGGTGACTAGGGAATGGAAACCCTATGTCTAAAAGGCTCAACCCAGGGTGTGGAGCCCTAATGTTGGCAAAAAGGTGACTAGGAATTGGAGGCCCTATGTCTAAAAAGGCTCAACTTAGGGGTTGGAGCACTAATGTTGGCAAAAAAGGTGACTAGGGAATGGAGGCCCTATGTCTAAAAGGCTCAACTCAGAGATCAGAGCCATAATGTTGGCAAAAGGCGACTAGGGAATGCAGACCCTATGTCTAAAAAGCTCACCTCAGAGATTGGAGCCCTAATGTTGGCAAAAAGGCGATTAAAGAATGGAGGTCCTATGTCTAAAATGCTCAACTCTGGGATTGGAGCCCTAATGTTGGCGAAAAGCGAATAGGGAATGGAGGCCCTATGTCTAAAAAGGCTTAACTCAGGGATTGGAGCCCTAATGTTGGCAAAAGAGGCGACTAGGGAATGGAGGCCCTATGTCTAAAAAGTCTCAACTCAGGGATTGGAGCCCTAATGTTGGCAAAAAAGGCGACCAGGGAATGGAGGCCCTATGTCTAAAAGGCTCAACTCAGGGATTGAAGCCCTAATGTTGGCAAAAAGGCGAATAGGGAATGGAGGCCCTATATCAAAAATGATTAACTCGGGGATTGGAACACTAATGTTGGCAAAAAGGGCGACTAGGGAATGGAAACCCTATCTCTAAATGGCTCAACTCAGGGATTGGAGCCCCAATGTTGGCAAAAAGGTGACTAGGGAATGAACGTCCTGTGTCTAAAAGGTTGAACTCAAGGATTGGAGCCCAAATGTTGGCAAAAAGGGCAACTAGGGAATGGAGGCCCTATTTCTAAAAGGCTCAATTCAGGGATTGGAGCCCTAATGTTGGCAAAAAGGCGACTAGGGAATGAAGGCCCTATGTCTAAAAGGCTCAACTCAGGGATTGGAGCCCTATTGTTGGCAAAAAAGGCGACTAGGGAATGGAGGCCCTATGTCTAAAAGGTTCAACTCAGGGATCGGAAACCTAATGTTGGCAAAAAGGCGACTAGGGAATGGAGACCCTGTGTCTAAAAAACTCAACTCATGGATTGGAGCCCTAATGTTGGCAAAAGGCGATTAGGGAATAGAGGCTTTATGTCTAAAAGGCTCAACTCAGGGATTGGAGGCCTAATGTTGGTGAAAGCCGACTAGGGAATGGAGGCCCTATGTCTAAAAAGGCTCAACTCAGGGATTGGAGCCCTAATGTTGGCAAAAGGGGCGACTAGGGAATGGAGGCGCTATGTCTAAAAGGCTCAACTCAGGGATTGGAGCCCTAATGTTGGCAAAAAGGGGACAATGGAATGGAGGCCCTATGTCTAAAAAGGCTCAACTTAGGGGTTGGAGCACTAATGTTGGCGAAAAAGGTGACTTGGGAATGGAGGCCCTATGTCTAAAAGGCTCAACTCAGAGATCAGAGCCCTAATGTTGGCAAAAAGGCGACTAGGGAATGCAGACCCTATGTCTAAAAAGCTCACCTCAAGGATTGAAGCCCTAATGTTGGCAAAAAGACAACTAGAAAATGCAGGTCCTATGTCTAAAAGGCTCAACTCAGGGATTGGAGCCCTAATGTTGGCGAAAAGCGACTAGGGAATGGAGGCCCTATGTCTAAAAAGGCTCAACTCAGGGATTGGAGCCCTAATGTTTGCAAAAGAGGCGACTAGGGAATGAAGGCCCTATGTCTAAAAAGTCTTAACTCAGGGATTGGAGCCCTAATGTTGTCAAAAAAGGCGGCCAGGGAATGGAGGCCCTATGTCTAAACAGGCTCAACTTAGGGATTGGAGCCCTAATGTTGGCAAAAGAGGCGACTAGGGAATGAAGGCCCTATGTCTAAAAAGTCTCAACTCAGGGATTGGTGCCCTAATGTTGGCAAAAAAGGAGATTAGGGAATGGAGGCCCTATGTCTACAAGGCTCAACTCAGGGATTAGAGCCCTAATGTTGTAAAAAAGGCGACTAGGTAATGGAGGCCCTATGTCTAAAAAGGCTCAACTCAGGGTTTGGAGCCCTAATGTTGGCAAAAAAGGCGACTAAGGAATGGAGGCCCTATGTCTAAAAGGCCCAACTCAGGGATTGGAGCTCTAATTATGGCAAAAAGGCGACTAGGAATGGAGGCCCTATGTCTAAAAAGTTTCAACTCAGGGATTGGAGCCCTAATGTTGGCAAAAAAGGCGACTATGGAATGGAGGCGTTATGTTTAAAAGGCTCAACTCAGGGATTGAAGCCCTAATGTTGGCAAAAAGGCGACTAGGGAATGGAGGCCCTATGTCTAAAAAGGCTCAACTTAGGGTTTGGAGAACTAATGTTGGCAAAAAGGTGACTAGGGAATGGAGGCCCTATGTCTAAAAGGCTCAACTCAGAGATCAGAGCCCTAATGTTGGCAAAAAGGCGACTAGGGAATGCAGACCCTATGTCTAAAAAGCTCACCTCAAGGATTGAAGCCCTAATGTTGGCAAAAAGACAACTAGAAATGGAGGCCCTATGTCTAAAAAGTTTCAACTCAGGGATTGGAGCCCTAATGTTGGCAAAAAAAGCGACTAGGGAATGGAGACGCTATGTCTAAAAGGCTCAACTCAGGGATTGGAGCCCTAATGTTGGCAAAAAGGCGACTAGGGAATGGAGGCCCTATGTCTAAAAAGGCTCAACTTAGGGGTTGGAGCACTAATGTTGGCAAAAAAGGTGACTAGGGAATGGAGGCCCTATATCTAAAAGGCTCAACTCAGAGATCAGAGCCCTAATGTTGGCAAAAAGGCGACTAGAGAATGCAGACCCTATGTCTAAAAAGCTCACCTCAAGGATTGGAGCCCTAATGTTGGCAAAAAGGCGACTAGAGAATGGAGGTCCTATGTCTAAAAGGCGCAACTCAGGGATTGGAGCCCTAATGTTGGCGAAAAGCGAATAGGGAATGGAGGCCCTATGTCTAAAAAGGCTCAACTCAGGGATTGGAGTCCTAATGTTGGCAAAAGAGGCGACTAGGGAATGGAGGCCCTATGTCTAAAATGTCTCAACTCAGGGATTGGAGCCCTAATGTTGGCAAAAAAGGCGACCAGGGAATGGAGGCCCTATGTCTAAAAGGCTCAACTCAGGGATTGGAGCCCTAATGTTGGCAAAAAGGTGACTAGGGAATGGAGGCCGTATGTCAAAAAGGTTCAACTCAGGGGTTGGAACACTAATGTTGGCAAAAAGGGCGACTAGGGAATCGAAACCCTATGTCTAAAAGGCTCAACTCAGGGTGTGGAGCCCTAATGTTGGCAAAAAGGTGACTAGGGAATGGAGGCACTATGTCTAAAAAGGCTCAACTTAAGGGTTGGAGCACGTATGTTGGCAAAAAAGGTGACTAGGGAATGGAGGCCCTATGTCTAAAAGGCTCAACTCAGAGATCAGAGCCATAATGTTGGCAAAAGGTGACTAGGGAATGCAGACCCTATGTCTAAAAAGCTCACCTCAGGGATTGGAGCCCTAATGTTGGCAAAAAGGCGACTAGAGAATGGAGGTCCTATGTCTAAAATGCTCAACTCAGGGATTGGAGCCCTAATGTTGGCGAAAAGCGAATAGGGAATGGAGGCCCTATGTCTAAAAAGGCTTAACTCAGGGATTGGAGCCCTAATGTTGGCAAAAGAGGCGACTAGGGAATGGAGGCCCTATGTCTAAATAGTCTCAACTCAGGGATTGGAGCCCTAATGTTGGCAAAAAAGGCGACCAGGGAATGGAGGCCCTATGTCTAAAAGGCTCAACTCAGGGATTGGAGCCCTAATGTTGGCAAAAAGGCGACTAGGGAATGGAGGCCCTATGTCAAAAATGTTTAACTCAGGGGTTGGAACACTAATGTTGGCAAAAAGGGCGACTAGGGAATGGAAACCCTATGTCTAAATGGCTCAACTCAGGGATTGGAGCCCTAATGTTGGCAAAAAAGGTGACTAGGGAATGAACGTCCTATGTCTAAAAGGTTGAACTCAGGGATTGGAGCCCAAATGTTGGCAAAAAGGGCAACTAGGGAATGGAGGCCCTATGTCTAAAAGGCTCAACTCAGGGATTGGAGCCCTAATGTTGGCAAAAAGGCGACTAGGGAATGAAGGCCCTATGTCTAAAAGGCTCAACTCAGGGATTGGAGCCCTATTGTTGGCAAAAAAGGCGACTAGGGAATGGAGGCCCTATGTCTAAAAGGTTCAACTCCGGGATCAGAGACCTAATGTTGGCAAAAAGGCGACTAGGGAATGGAGACCCTGTGTCTAAAAAACTCAACTCATGGATTGGAGCCCTAATGTTGGCAAAAGGCGATTAGGGAATAGAGGCTTTATGTCTAAAAGGCTCAACTCAGGGATTGGAGGCCTAATGTTGGTGAAAGGCGACTAGGGAATGGAGGCCCTATGTCTAAAAAGGCTCAACTCAGGGATTGGAGCCCTAATGTTGGCAAAAGAGGCGACTAGGGAATGGAGGCCCTATGTCTAAAAGGCTAAACTCAAGGATTGGAGCCCTAATTTTGGCAAAAAGGAGACTAGGGAATGGAGGCCCTATGTCTAAAAAGGTTCAACTCAGGGGTTGGAACACTAATGTTGGCAAAAAGGGCGACTAGGGAATGGAAACCTTATGTCTAAAAGGATCAACTCAGGGATTAGAGCCCTAATATTGGCAAAAGGGCAACTAGGTAATGAAGGTCCTATGTCTAAAAAGGCTCAATTCAAGGGTTGGAACACTAATGTAGGCAAAAACGGCGACTAGGGAATAGATGCCCTATGTCTAAAAGGCTCAACTCAGGGATTGAATCCCAAATGTTGGCAAAATAGTGACTAGGGAATGAAGGCCCTATGTCTAAGAGGCTCAACTCAGGGATTGTAGCCCTAATGTTGGCAAAACGGCGACTAGGGAATGGAGGCCCTATGTCTAAAAAGGCTCAACTCAGGGGTTGGAGCCCAAATGTTGGCAAAAAAACGACTAGGGAATGGAGGCCCTATGTCTAAAAGGCTCTACTCAGGGATTGGAGCCCTAATGATGGCAAAAAGGCGACTAGGGAATGGAGGCCCTATGTCTAAAAAGGCTCAACTCAGGGGTTAGAGCACTAATGTTGGCAAAAAAGGCGACTAGGGAATGGAGGCCCTATGTCTAAAAGGCTAAACTCAGGGATTGGAGCCCTAATGTTGGCAAAAAGGAGACTAGGGAATGGAGGCCCTATGTCTAAAAAGGTTCAACTCAGGGGTTGGAACACTAATGTTGGCAAAAAGGGCGACTAGGGAATGAAAACCCTATCTCTAAAAGGCTCAACTCAGGGATTGAGCCCTAATGTTGGCAAAAAGGCGACTAGGGAATGGAAACCCTCCTATGTCTAAAAGGCTCAACTCAGGGATTGGAGCCCTAATGTTGGCAAAAAGGGCAATTAGGGAATGGAAGCCCTATGTCTAAAAGGCTCAACTCAGGGATTGGAGTCCTAATGTTGGAAAAAAGGCGATTAGGGAATGGAGGACCTATGTCTAAAAAGGCTCAACTCAGGGGTTGGAGCCCAAATGTTGGCAAAAGAATGACTAGGGAATGGAGGCCCTATGTATAAAAGGCTCTACTCAAGGATTGGAGCCCTAATGATGGCAAAAAGGCGACTAGGGAATGGAGGCCCTATGTCTAAAAAGGCTCAACTCAGGGATTGGAGCCCTAATGTTGGCAAAAAGGAGACTAGGGAATGGAGGCCCTATGTCTAAAAAGGTTCAACTCAGGGGTTGGAACACTAATGTTGGCAAAAAGGGCGACTAGGGAATGGAAACCCTATGTCTAAAAGGCTCAACTCAGTGATTGGAGCCCTAATATTGGCAAAAAGGCAACTAGGTAATGAAGTCCCTATGTCTAAAAAGGCTCAACTCAAGGGTTGGAGCACTAATTTTGGCAAAAAGGCGACTAGGGAATGGAGGCCCTATGTCTAAAAGGCTCAACTCAGGGATTGAAGCCCAAATGTTGGCAAAATGGTGACTAGGGAATGAAGGCCCTATGTCTAAAAGGCTCAACTCAGGGATTGTAGCCCTAATGTTGGCAAAAAGGCGACTAGGGAATGGAGGCCCTATGTCTAAAAAGGCTCAACTCAGGGGTTGGAACCCAAATGTTGGCAAAAAAGCGACTAGGGAATGGAGGCCCTATGTATAAAAGGCTCTACTCAGGGATTGGAGCCCTAATGATGGCAAAAAGGCGACTAGGGAATGGAGGCCCTATGTCTAAAAAGGCTCAATTCAGGGGTTAGAGCACTAATGTTGGCAAAAAAGGCGACTAGGGAATGGAGACCCTATTTCTAAAAGGCTAAACTCAGGGATTGGAGCCCTAATGTTGGCAAAAAGGAGACTAGGGAATGGAGGCCCTATGTCTAAAAAGGTTCAACTCAGGGGTTGGAACACTAATGTTGGCAAAAAGGGCGACTAGGGAATGAAAACCCTATCTCTAAAAGGCTCAACTCATGGATTGAGCCCTAATATTGGCAAAAAGGCGACTAGGGAATGGAAACCCTATGTCTAAAAGGCTCAACTCAGGGATTGGAGCACTAATATTGGAAAAAAGGTGACTAGGGAATGAATGTCCTATGTCTAAAAGGTTGAACTCAGGGGTTAGAGCCCAAATGTTGGCAAAAAGGGCAACTAGGGAATGGAGGCCCTATATCTAAAAGGCTCAACTTAGGGATTGGAGCCCTAATGTTGGCAAAAAGGCGACTAGGGAATGAAGGCCCTATGTCTAAAAGGCTCAACTCAGGGATTGGAGCCCAATTGTTGGAAAAAAAGGCGACTAGGGAATGGAGGTCCTATGTCTAAAAGGCTCAACTTAGGGATCGGAGACCTAATGTTGGCAAAAAGGCGACTAGGGAATGGAGACCCTGTGTCTAAAAAACTCAACTCATGGATTGGAGCCATAATGTTGGCAAAAAGGCGATTAGGGAATAGAGGCTTTATGTCTAAAAGGCTCAACTCAGGGATTGGAGGCCTAATGTTGGTGAAAGCCGACTAGGGAATGGAGGCCCTATGTCTAAAAAGGCTCTACTCAGGGATTGGAGCCCTAATGTTGGCAAAAGAGGCGACTAGGGAATGGAGGCCCTATGTCTAAAAGGCTAAACTCAGGGATTGGAGCCCTATTGTTGGCAAAAAAGGCGACTAGGGAATGGAGGCCCTATGTCTAAAAGGCTCAACTCAGGGATCAGAGACATAATGTTGGCAAAAAGGCGACTAGGCAATGGAGACCCTGTGTCTAAAAACTCAACTCATGGATTGGAGCCCTAATGTTGGCAAAAAGGCGATTAGGGAATAGAGGCTTTATGTCTAAAAGGCTCAACTCAGGGATTGGAGGCCTAATGTTGGTGAAAGCCGACTAGGGAATGGAGGCCCTATGTCTAAAAAGGCTCAACTCAGGGATTGGAGCCCTAATGTTGGCAAAAGAGGCGACTAGGGAATGGAGGCCCTATGTCTAAAAGGTTAAACTCAGGGATTGGAGCCCTAATGTTGGAAAAAAGGAGACTAGGGAATGGAGGCCCTATGTCTAAAAAGGTTCAACTCAGGGGTTGGAACACTAATGTTGGCAAAAAGGGCGACTAGGGAATAGAAACCCTATGTCTAAAAGGATCAACTCATGGATTAGAGCCCTAATATTGGCAAAAAGGCAACTAGGTAATGAAGGCCCTATGTCTGAAAAGGCTCAACTCAAGGGTTGGAGCACTAATGTTGGCAAAAAAGGCGACTAGGGAATGGAGGCCCTATGTCTAAAAGGCTCAACTCAGGGATTGAAGCCCAAATGTTGTCAAAATAGTGACTAGGGAATGAAGGCCCTATTTCTAAAAGGCTCAACTCAGGGACTGTAGCCCTAATGTTGGCAAAAAGGTGACTAGGTAATGGAGGCCCTATGTCTAAAAAGGCTCAACTCAGGGATTAGAGCCCAAATAATGGCCAAAAAAAGGACTAGGTAGTGGAGGCCCTATGTCTAAAAAGGCTCAACTCAGGGGTTAGAGCACTAATGTTGGCAAAAAAGGCGACTAGGGAATGGAGGCCCTATGTCTAAAAGGCTAAACTCAGGATTGGAGCCCTAATGTTGGCAAAAAGGGCAACTAGGGAATGGAGGCCCTATGTCTAAAAGGCTCAACTCAGGGATTGGATCCCTAATGTTGGCAAAAAGGCGACTAGGGAATGAAGGCCCTATGTCTAAAAGGCTCAACTCAGGGATTGGAGCCCTATTGTTGGCAAAAAAGGTTACTAGGGAATGGAGGCCCTATGTCTAAAAGGCTCAACTCAGGGATCGGAGACCTAATGTTGGCAAAAAGGCGACTAGGGAATGGAGACCCTGTGTCTAAAAAACTCAACTCATGGATTGGAGCCCTAATGTTGGCAAAAAGGCGATTAGGGAATAGAGGCTTTATGTCTAAAAGGCTCAACTCAGGGATTGGAGGCCTAATGTTGGTGAAAGCCGACTAGGGAATGGAGGCCCTATGTCTAAAAGGCTAAACTCAGGGATTGGAGCCCTAATGTTGGAAAAAAGGAGACTAGGGAATGGAGGCCCTATGTCTAAAAAGGTTCAACTCAGGGGTTGGAACACTAATGTTGGCAAAAAGGGCGACTAGGGAATGGAAACCCTATGTCTAAAAGGATCAACTCATGGATTAGAGCCCTAATATTGGCAAAAAGTCAACTAGGTAATGAAGGCCCTATGTCTAAAAAGGCTCAACTCAAGGGTTGGAGCACTAATGTTAGCAAAAAAGGCGACTAGGGAATGGAGGCCCTATGTCTAAAAGGCTCAACTCAGGGATTGGAGCCCAATTGTTGGAAAAAAAGGCGACTAGGGAATGGAGGTCCTATGTCTAAAAGGCTCAACTCAGGGATCAGAGACCTAATGTTGGCAAAAAGGCGACTAGGGAATGGAGACCCTGTGTCTAAAAAACTCAACTCATGGATTGGAGCCCTAATGTTGGCAAAAAGGCGATTAGGGAATAGAGGCTTTATGTCTAAAAGGCTCAACTCAGGGATTGGAGGCCTAATGTTGGTGAAAGCCGACTAGGGAATGGAGGCCCTATGTCTAAAAAGGCTCAACTCAGGGATTGGAGCCCTAATGTTGGCAAAAGAGGCGACTAGGGAATGGAGGCCCTATGTCTAAAAGGCTAAACTCAGGGATTGGAGCCCTAATGTTGGAAAAAAGGAGACTAGGGAATGGAGGCCCTATGTCTAAAAAGGTTCAACTCAGGGGTTGGAACACTAATGTTGGCAAAAAGGGCGACTAGGGAATGGAAACCCTATGTCTAAAAGGATCAACTCATGGATTAGAGCCCTAATATTGGCAAAAAGTCAACTAGGTAATGAAGGCCCTATGTCTAAAAAGGCTCAACTCAGGGATTGGAGCCCTAATGTTGGCAAAAAGGCGACTAGGGAATGAAGGCCCTATGTCTAAAAGGCTCAACTCAGGGATTGGAGCCCAATTGTTGGAAAAAAAGGCGACTAGGGAATGGAGGTCCTATGTCTAAAAGGCTCAACTCAGGGATCGGAGACCTAATGTTGGCAAAAAGGCGACTAGGGAATGGAGACCCTGTGTCTAAAAAACTCAACTCATGGATTGGAGCCCTAATGTTGGCAAAAAGGCGATTAGGGAATAGAGGCTTTATGTCTAAAAGGCTCAACTCAGGGATTGGAGGCCTAATGTTGGTGAAAGCCGACTAGGGAATGGAGGCCCTATGTCTAAAAAGGCTCTACTCAGGGATTGGAGCCCTAATGTTGGCAAAAGAGGCGACTAGGGAATGGAGGCCCTATGTCTAAAAGGCTCAACTCAGGGATTGGAGCCCTATTGTTGGCAAAAAAGGCGACTAGGGAATGGAGGCCCTATGTCTAAAAGGCTCAACTCAGGGATCGGAGACCTAATGTTGGCAAAAAGGCGACTAGGGAATGGAGACCCTGTGTCTAAAAAACTCAACTCATGGATTGGAGCCCTAATGTTGGCAAAAAGGCGATTAGGGAATAGAGGCTTTATGTCTAAAAGGCTCAACTCAGGGATTGGAGGCCTAATGTTGGTGAAAGCCGACTAGGGAATGGAGGCCCTATGTCTAAAAAGGCTCAACTCAGGGATTGGAGCCCTAATGTTGGCAAAAGAGGCGACTAGGGAATGGAGGCCCTATGTCTAAAAGGTTAAACTCAGGGATTGGAGCCCTAATGTTGGAAAAAAGGAGACTAGGGAATGGAGGCCCTATGTCTAAAAAGGTTCAACTCAGGGGTTGGAACACTAATGTTGGCAAAAAGGGCGACTAGGGAATAGAAACCCTATGTCTAAAAGGATCAACTCATGGATTAGAGCCCTAATATTGGCAAAAAGGCAACTAGGTAATGAAGGCCCTATGTCTGAAAAGGCTCAACTCAAGGGTTGGAGCACTAATGTTGGCAAAAAAGGCGACTAGGGAATGGAGGCCCTATGTCTAAAAGGCTCAACTCAGGGATTGAAGCCCAAATGTTGTCAAAATAGTGACTAGGGAATGAAGGCCCTATTTCTAAAAGGCTCAACTCAGGGACTGTAGCCCTAATGTTGGCAAAAAGGTGACTAGGTAATGGAGCCCCTATGTCTAAAAAGGCTCAACTCAGGGATTGGAGCCCAAATAATGGCCAAAAAAAGGACTAGGGAGTGGAGGCCCTATGTCTAAAAAGGCTCAACTCAGGGGTTAGAGCACTAATGTTTGCAAAAAAGGCGACTAGGGAATGGAGGCCCTATGTCTAAAAGGCTAAACTCAGGATTGGAGCCCTAATGTTGGCAAAAAGGGCAACTAGGGAATGGAGGCCCTATGTCTAAAAGGCTCAACTCAGGGATTGGATCCCTAATGTTGGCAAAAAGGCGACTAGGGAATGAAGGCCCTATGTCTAAAAGGCTCAAATCAGGGATTGGAGCCCTATTGTTGGCAAAAAAGGTTACTAGGGAATGGAGGCCCTATGTCTAAAAGGCTCAACTCAGGGATCGGAGACCTAATGTTGGCAAAAAGGCGACTAGGGAATGGAGACCCTGTGTCTAAAAAACTCAACTCATGGATTGGAGCCCTAATGTTGGCAAAAAGGCGATTAGGGAATAGAGGCTTTATGTCTAAAAGGCTCAACTCAGGGATTGGAGGCCTAATGTTGGTGAAAGCCGACTAGGGAATGGAGGCCCTATGTCTAAAAAGGCTCAACTCAGGGATTGGAGCCCTAATGTTGGCAAAAGAGGCGACTAGGGAATGGAGGCCCTATGTCTAAAAGGCTAAACTCAGGGATTGGAGCCCTAATGTTGGAAAAAAGGAGACTAGGGAATGGAGGCCCTATGTCTAAAAAGGTTCAACTCAGGGGTTGGAACACTAATGTTGGCAAAAAGGGCGACTAGGGAATGGAAACCCTATGTCTAAAAGGATCAACTCATGGATTAGAGCCCTAATATTGGCAAAAAGTCAACTAGGTAATGAAGGCCCTATGTCTAAAAAGGCTCAACTCAAGGGTTGGAGCACTAATGTTAGCAAAAAGGCGACTAGGGAATGGAGGCCCTATGTCTAAAAGGCTCAACTCAGGGACTGAAGCCCAAATGTTGGCAAAATAGTGACTAGGGAATGAAGGCCCTATGTCTAAAAGGCTCAACTCAGGGATTGTAGCCCTAATGTTGGCAAAAAGGCGACTAGGTAATGGAGGCCCCATGTCTAAAAAGGCTCAACTCAGGGATTGGAGCCCAAATGTTGGCCAAAAAAAGGACTAGGGAGTGGAGGCCCTATGTCTAAAAAGGCTCAACTCAGGGGTTAGAGCACTAATGTTGGCAAAAAAGGCGACTAGGGAATGGAGGCCCTATGTCTAAAAGGCTAAACTCAGGGATTGGAGCCCTAGTGTTGGCAAAAAGGGCAACTAGGGAATGGAGGCCCTATGTCTAAAAGGCTCAACTCAGGGATTGGATCCCTAATTTTGGCAAAAAGGCGACTAGGGAATGAAGTCCCTATTTCTAAAAGGCTCAACTCAGGGATTGGAGCCCTATTGTTGGCAAAAAAGGTGACTAGGGAATGGAGGCCCTATGTCTAAAAGGCTCAACTTAGGGATCAGAGACCTAATGTTGGCAAAAAGGCGACTAGGAATGGAAACCCTGTGTCTAAAAAACTCAACTCATGGATTGGAGCCCTAATGTTGGCAAAAAGGCGATTATGGAATAGAGGCTTTATGTCTACAAGGCTCAACTCAGGGATTGGAGTCCTAATGTTGGTGAAAGCCGACTAGGGAATGGAGGCCCTATGTCTAAAAAGGCTCAACACAGGGATTGGAGCCCTAATGTTGGCAAAATAGGCGACTAGGGAATGGAGGCCCTATGTCTAAAAGGCTAAACTCAGGGATTGGAGCCCTAATGTTGGCAAAAAGGAGACTAGGGAATGGAGGCCCTATGTCTAAAAAGGTTCAACTCAGGGGTTGGAACACTAATGTTGGTAAAAAGGGCGACTAGGGAATGGAAACCCTATGTCTAAAAGGCTCAACTCAGGGATTAGAGCCCTAATATTGGCAAAAAGGCAACTAGGTAATGAAGGCCCTATGTCTAAAAAGGCTCAACTTAAGGGTTGGAGCACTAATGTTGGCAAAAAAGGCGACTAGGGAATGGAGGCCCTATGTCTAAAAGGCTCAACTCAGGGATTGAAGCCCAAATGTTGGCAAAATAGTGACTAGGGAATGAAGGCCCTATGTCTAAAAGGCTCAACTCAGGGATTGTAGCCCTAATGTTGGCAAAAAGGCGACTAGGGAATGGAGGCCCTATGTCTAAAAGGCTCTACTCAGGGATTGGAGGCCTAATGTTGGTGAAAGCCGACTAGGGAATGGAGGCCCTATGTCTAAAACGGCTCAACTCAGGGATTGGAGCCCTAATGTTGGCAAAAGAGGCGACTAGGGAATGGAGGCCCTATGTCTAAAAGGCTAAACTCAGGGATTGGAGCCCTAATGTTGGAAAAAAGGAGACTAGGGAATGGAGGCCCTATGTCTAAAAAGGTTCAACTCAGGGGTTGGAACACTAATGTTGGCAAAAAGGGCGACTAGGGAATGGAAACCCTATGTCTAAAAGGATCAACTCATGGATTAGAGCCCTAATATTGGCAAAAAGTCAACTAGGTAATGAAGGCCCTATGTCTAAAAAGGCTCAACTCAAGGGTTGGAGCACTAATGTTGGCAAAAAAGGCGACTAGGGAATGGAGGCCCTATGTCTAAAAGGCTCAACTCAGGGACTGAAGCCCAAATGTTGGCAAAATAGTGACTAGGGAATGAAGGCCCTATGTCTAAAAGGCTCAACTCAGGGATTGTAGCCCTAATGTTGGCAAAAAGGCGACTAGGTAATGGAGGCCCTATGTCTAAAAAGGCTCAACTCAGGGATTGGAGCCCAAATGTTGGCCAAAAAAAGGACTAGTGAGTGGAGGCCCTATGTCTAAAAAGGCTCAACTCAGGGGTTAGAGCACTAATGTTGGCAAAATAGGCGACTAGGGAATGGAGGCCCTATGTCTAAAAGGCTAAACTCAGGGATTGGAGCCCTAGTGTTGGCAAAAAGGGCAACTAGGGAATGGAGGCCCTATGTCTTAAAGGCTCAACTCAGGGATTGGATCCCTAATGTTGGCAAAAAGGCGACTAGGGAATGAAGGCCCTATTTCTAAAAGGCTCAACTCAGGGATTGGAGCCCTATTGTTGGCAAAAAAGGTGACTAGGGAATGGAGGCCCTATGTCTAAAAGGCTCAACTTAGGGATCAGAGACCTAATGTTGGCAAAAAGGCGACTAGGAATGGAGACCCTGTGTCTAAAAAACTCAACTCATGGATTGGAGCCCTAATGTTGGCAAAAAGGCGATTAGGGAATAGAGGCTTTATGTCTAAAAGGCTCAACTCAGGGATTGGAGGCCTAATGTTGGTGAAAGCCGACTAGGGAATGGAGGCCCTATGTCTAAAAAGGCTCAACTCAGGGATTGGAGCCCTAATGTTGGCAAAATAGGCCACTAGGGAATGGAGGCCCTATGTCTAAAAGGCTAAATTCAGGGATTGGAGCCCTAATGTTGGCAAAAAGGAGACTAGGGAATGGAGGCCCTATGTCTAAAAAGGTTCAACTCAGGGGTTGGAACACTAATGTTGGCAAAAAGGGCGACTAGGGAATGGAAACCCTATGTCTAAAAGGCTCAACTCAGGGATTAGAGCCCTAATATTGGCAAAAAGGCAACTAGGTAATGAAGGTCCTATGTCTAAAAAGGCTCAACTCAAGGGTTGGAGCACTAATGTTGGCAAAAAAGGCGACTAGGGAATGGAGGCCCTTTGTCTAAAAGGCTCAACTCAGGGATTGAAACCCAAATGTTGGCAAAATAGTGACTAGGGAATGAAGGCCCTATGTCTAAAAGGCTCAACTCAGGGATTGTAGCCCTAATGTTGGCAAAAAGGCGACTAGGGAATGGAGGCCCTATGTCTAAAAGGCTCTACTCAGGGATTGGAGGCCTAATGTTGGTGAAAGCCGCGACTAGGGAATGAAGGCCCTATGTCTAAAAAGGCTCAACTCAGAGGTTAGAGCACTAATGTTGGCAAAAAAGGCGAATAGGGAATGGAGGCCCTTTGTCTAAAAGGCTAAACTCAGGGATTGGAGCCCTAATGTTGGCAAAAAGGAGACTAGGGAATGGAGGCCCTATGTCTAAAAAGGTTCAACTCAGGGGTTGGAACACTAATGTTGGCAAAAAGGGCGACTAGGGAATGAAAACCCTATCTCTAAAAGGCTCAACTCAGGGATTGAGCCCTAATGTTGGCAAAAAGGCGACTAGGGAATGGAAACCCTATGTCTAAAAGGCTCAACTCAGGGATTGGAGCACTAATGTTGGCAAAAAGGTGACTACGGAATGAATGTCCTATGTCTAAATGGTTGAACTCAGGGATTGGAGCCCAAATGTTGGCAAAAAGGGCAACTAGGGAATGGAGGCCCTATGTCTAAAAGGCTCAACTCAGGGATTGGAGCCCTAATGTTGGCAAAAAGGCGACTAGGGAATGAAGGCCCTATGTCTAAAAGGCTCAACTCAGGGATTGGAGCCCTTTTGTTGGCAAAAAAGGCGACTAGGGAATAGAGGCCCTATGTCTAAAAGGCTCAACTCAGGGATTGAAGCCCAAATGTTGGCAAAATGGTGACTAGGGAATGAAGGCCCTATGTCTAAAAGGCTCAACTCAGGGATTGTAGCCCTAATGTTGGCAAAAAGGCGACTAGGGAATGGAGGCCCTATGTCTAAAAAGGCTCAACTCAGGGGTTGGAGCCCAAATGTTGGCAAAAAAGCGACTAGGGAATGGAGGCCCTATGTCTAAAAGGCTCTACTCAGGGATTGGAGCCCTAATGATGGCAAAAAGGTGACTAGGGAATGGAGGCCCTATGTCTAAAAAGGCTCAACTCAGGGATTGGAGCCCTAATGATGGCAAAAAGGTGACTAGGGAATGGAGGCCCTATGTCTAAAAAGGCTCAACTCAGGGGTTAGAGCACTAATGTTGGCAAAAAAGGCGACTAGGGAATGGAGGCCCTATGTCTAAAAGGCTAAACTCAGGGATTGGAGCCCTAATGTTGGCAAAAAGGAGACTAGGGAATGGAGGCCCTATGTCTAAAAAGGTTCAACTCAGGGTTTGGAACACTAATGTTGGCAAAAAGGGCGACTAGGGAATGAAAACCCTATCTCTAAAAGGCTCAACTCATGGATTGAGCCCTAATGTTGGCAAAAAGGCGACTAGGGAATGGAAACCCTATGTCTAAAAGGCTCAACTCAGGGATTGGAGCACTAATATTGGCAAAAAGGTGACTAGGGAATGAACGTCCTATGTCTAAAAGGTTGAACTCAGGGATTAGAGCCCAAATGTTGGCAAAAAGGGCGACTAGGAAATGGAGGCTCTATATCTAAAAGGCTCAACTCAGGGATTGGAGCCCTAATGTTGGCAAAAAGGCGACTAGGGAATGAAGGCCCTATGTCTAAAAAGCCTCAACTCAGGGGTTAGAGCACTAATGTTGGCAAAAAAGGCGACTAGGGAATGGAGGCCCTATGTCTAAAAGGCTAAACTAAGGGATCGGAGCCCTAATGTTGGCAAAAAGGGCAACTAGGGAATGAAGGCCCTATGTCTAAGAGGCTCAACTCATAGATTGGATCCCTAATGTTGGCAAAAAGGCGACTAGGGAATGAAGGCCCTATGTCTAAAAGACTCAACTCAAGGATTGGAGCCCTAATGTTGGCAAAAAAGAGACTAGGGAATGGAGGCCCTATGTCTAAAAAGGTTCAACTCAGGGATTGGAACACAAATGTTGGCAAAAATGGTGACTAGGGAATGAAGGCCCTATATCTAAAAGGCTTAACTCAGGGATTGGAGCCCTAATGTTGGCAAAAAGGCGACTAGGGAATGGAGGCCCTATGTCTAAAAAGGCTCAACTCAGGGGTTGGAGCCCAAATGTTGGCAAAAAAGCGACTAGGGAATGGAGGCCCTATGTCTAAAAGGCTCTACTCAGGGATTGGAGCCCTAATGATGGCAAAAAGGCGACTAGGGAATGGAGGCCCTATGTCTAAAAAGGCTCAACTCAGGGGTTGGAGCCCAAATGTTGGCAAAAAAGCGACTAGGGAATGGAGGCCCTATGTCTAAAAGGCTCTACTCAGGGATTGGAGCCCTAATGATGGCAAAAAGGCGACTAGGGAATGGAGTCCCTATGTCTAAAAAGGCTCAACTCAGGGGTTAGAGCACTAATGTTGGCAAAAAAGGCGACTAGGGAATGGAGGCCCTATGTCTAAAAGGCTAAACTCAGGGATTGGAGCCCTAATGTTGGCAAAAAGGAGACTAGGGAATGGAGGCCCTATGTCTAAAAAGGTTCAACTCAGGGGTTGGAACACTAATGTTGGCAAAAAGGGCGACTAGGGAATGAAAACCCTATCTCTAAAAGGCTCAACTCAGGGATTGAGCCCTAATGTTGGCAAAAAGGCGACTAGGGAATGGAAACCCTATGTCTAAAAGGCTCAACTCAGGGATTGGAGCACTAATGTTGGCAAAAAGGTGACTACGGAATGAATGTCCTATGTCTAAATGGTTGAACTCAGGGATTGGAGCCCAAATGTTGGCAAAAAGGGCAACTAGGGAATGGAGGCCCTATGTCTAAAAGGCTCAACTCAGGGATTGGAGCCCTAATGTTGGCAAAAAGGCGACTAGGGAATGAAGGCCCTATGTCTAAAAGGCTCAACTCAGGGATTGGAGCCCTATTGTTGGCAAAAAAGGCGACTAGGGAATGGAGGCCCTATGTCTAAAAGGCTCAACTCAGGGATTGAAGCCCAAATGTTGGCAAAATGGTGACTAGGGAATGAAGGCCCTATGTCTAAAAGGCTCAACTCAGGGATTGTAGCCCTAATGTTGGCAAAAAGGCGACTAGGGAATGGAGGCCCTATGTCTAAAAAGGCTCAACTCAGGGGTTGGAGCCCAAATGTTGGCAAAAAAGCGACTAGGGAATGGAGGCCCTATGTCTAAAAGGCTCTACTCAGGGATTGGAGCCCTAATGATGGCAAAAAGGTGACTAGGGAATGGAGGCCCTATGTCTAAAAAGGCTCAACTCAGGGATTGGAGCCCTAATGATGGCAAAAAGGTGACTAGGGAATGGAGGCCCTATGTCTAAAAAGGCTCAACTCAGGGGTTAGAGCACTAATGTTGGCAAAAAAGGCGACTAGGGAATGGAGGCCCTATGTCTAAAAGGCTAAACTCAGGGATTGGAGCCCTAATGTTGGCAAAAAGGAGACTAGGGAATGGAGGCCCTATGTCTAAAAAGGTTCAACTCAGGGTTTGGAACACTAATGTTGGCAAAAAGGGCGACTAGGGAATGAAAACCCTATCTCTAAAAGGCTCAACTCATGGATTGAGCCCTAATGTTGGCAAAAAGGCGACTAGGGAATGGAAACCCTATGTCTAAAAGGCTCAACTCAGGGATTGGAGCACTAATATTGGCAAAAAGGTGACTAGGGAATGAACGTCCTATGTCTAAAAGGTTGAACTCAGGGATTAGAGCCCAAATGTTGGCAAAAAGGGCGACTAGGAAATGGAGGCTCTATATCTAAAAGGCTCAACTCAGGGATTGGAGCCCTAATGTTGGCAAAAAGGCGACTAGGGAATGAAGGCCCTATGTCTAAAAAGCCTCAACTCAGGGGTTAGAGCACTAATGTTGGCAAAAAGGCGACTAGGGAATGGAGGCCCTATGTCTAAAAGGCTAAACTAAGGGATTGGAGCCCTAATGTTGGCAAAAAGGGCAACTAGGGAATGAAGGCCCTATGTCTAAGAGGCTCAACTCATAGATTGGATCCCTAATGTTGGCAAAAAGGCGACTAGGGAATGAAGGCCCTATGTCTAAAAGACTCAACTCAAGGATTGGAGCCCTAATGTTGGCAAAAAAGCGACTAGGGAATGGAGGCCCTATGTCTAAAAGGCTCTACTCAGGGATTGGAGCCCTAATGATGGCAAAAAGGCGACTAGGGAATGGAGTCCCTATGTCTAAAAAGGCTCAACTCAGGGGTTAGAGCACTAATGTTGGCAAAAAAGGCGACTAGGGAATGGAGGCCCTATGTCTAAAAGGCTAAACTCAGGGATTGGAGCCCTAATGTTGGCAAAAAGGAGACTAGGGAATGGAGGCCCTATGTCTAAAAAGGTTCAACTCAGGGTTTGGAACACTAATGTTGGCAAAAAGGGCGACTAGGGAATGAAAACCCTATCTCTAAAAGGCTCAACTCATGGATTGAGCCCTAATGTTGGCAAAAAGGCGATTAGGGAATGGAAACCCTATGTCTAAAAGGCTCTACTCAGGGATTGGAGCCCTAATGATGGCAAAAAGGCGACTAGGGAATGGAGTCCCTATGTCTAAAAAGGCTCAACTCAGGGGTTAGAGCACTAATGTTGGCAAAAAAGGCGACTAGGGAATGGAGGCCCTATGTCTAAAAGGCTAAACTCAGGGATTGGAGCCCTAATGTTGGCAAAAAGGAGACTAGGGAATGGAGGCCCTATGTCTAAAAAGGTTCAACTCAGGGTTTGGAACACTAATGTTGGCAAAAAGGGCGACTAGGGAATGAAAACCCTATCTCTAAAAGGCTCAACTCATGGATTGAGCCCTAATGTTGGCAAAAAGGCGATTAGGGAATGGAAACCCTATGTCTAAAAGGCTCAACTCAGGGATTGGAGCACTAATATTGGCAAAAAGGTGACTAGGTAATGAACGTCCTATGTCTAAAAGTTTGAACTCAGGGATTAGAGCCCAAATGTTGGCAAAAAGGGCAACTAGGGAATGGAGGCCCTATATCTAAAAGGCTCAACTCAGGGATTGGAGCCCTAATGTTGGCAAAAAGGCGACTAGGGAATGAAGGCCATGAACGAAGATAAACCAAGCATATCAGGAATAAAAAATCCAAAACAATTAAACCCAACCTATTACAGAGTAAGTTATGATGCATATGACAGAAACAAAACATTATGGGATAAAAGGTTAAATAAGAAATGGGCACCAAGACAGATAACTGAACAATATAATTTTTTAGATCTAGATTGCTATTCTATATATAGTTTCTTCCTAATTTTCTGCGATTTCTTAGTTTTTTCACTTTTTTGCCGGTTTGTACTATTAATTTCAGTGTTATTTTTCATGATTTGCTTCTTAATATAAATGTTTATTTTTCATAGCTCTGATACCAATTTGGGGGGGGGGGGTTGTTTGAGTTCATCTTATTTTTCATAGGATCTTTTTTATGTAGTTGTGGAATTAAATGCTTTTTCATGATTATCTGTAGCTAGCGAAATTAACCTTGAAATTTCTTTTATATTTTCAAGTGTGTATTCTAAGTATTTAATATCTTTAGTTTTTTGATATTCTTCTATATTTTTATCTAATATTATTTTTGACATATTTATATGTTTTAGAATTTCTAACCAGTACTTAAAATATTTGTAACTATCAATTTTTGATTTGTTCATATTAATACTGAGATGTATACCTGTTGATACATATATCCATGGATTCTATATTTCTCAGTGTTATTTCTTTTCTGTGTTGATAACTTTCAAGTTTATCTTCATAAAATTCAATTTCATTTTCTATAGTTAGTAAAGCTTTATTACGTAATTTATTATATCTAATAATATCTTTGCAGGTTTTAATATTGTATTTAACACAATCTATTTTTCTATTTATGTTACTGAGGTTTTTAAGAAGTTTCCATTTCTGGGTATTATAGAATCTTATATAATGAAAAGTGTTATGTTTCATTTATAAAAAGATTTTATTAACTTGATATGTGATCATTAGTCTGAATATAAATCTAGTTCATATAGATCTAATATATCTATTTCATGTGATACAATTAGTTCCGTAAATGCTTGTTCCATTACATATATTATTTCAAAAATAACTAAAATATCGTAAATTTTTCTTTTAACATCGTTATTAAGTCTCTTAAAGATATATAACATAAGTATTTTGTAGTCAATATTTTCTTCTAATAAATACGTGTGGTTGTTCATTCAGATTTCTATTTATCCTTATCATGTGTTTACTAAACATATTCCCTCTAACCTCTTTGTTTATCATAGAGTTTATCATATTTTAATAAGTTATACTGAACAATCTTTTCTGGTCACTACCATGCTTTTCATGCTTCAATCATTTACCCTAACAGCGCCTCAACTCTGTGTACTCCCCTAAACGGCTTCCTTGCCTACTGGTTTCCACTTTAGGATGGCATAGTCTGGGCTTAACTACTCTCAACATTATTAGACAGGCAAACTTTCTCAAGATGTTCTTTATAACAGTACTATAATATGATAATCAATTATGATATTCAAGAGATTATAAGGAATATAAGAGTTTAGTTAAACATGATTATGAATAAACTTACCTGGTTTTGTAACTCGTTTGAAGGCTCCATAGCTGTATTAGATACTTGTAAATAACTCAGATATTTCTTAAGAGAGAAGAGAGAATATTAGAGAGAGAAGGTAAGGGTGAGGATGTCTGAGGATGTCCTCCTTCCTCGGATTTACATTCTATATAAAGAAAATTAAAACGACTCTTACTGTTTACAAATGACTCCTACTATTCATGAACGACCTTTATTGTTCATGATTATGACATATACTATTTACTTTATGACTCTTACTATTCATGAACGACCTTTACTGTTCATGATTATGACATATACTATTTACTTTATGACTCTTACTATTCATGAACGACCTTTACTGTTCATGAATGCGACTAGTACTATTTACTTTACATTATATGTTTCCAGTAGTTGTCTTCTTCTTTTGTCTTCTTGTTGATACCTTCATTCTAGTTGGACTTCTGGTACATAGTTATCATCTCCGTTGCACTTTGAACATATGTGGTCTGGATATTTGTGTCCTACTAGTTTGCAGTATCTTGTTAATAACTCATTTGAAATAAATTCTTTTTTCAATGCTCTGGTAGTTGGTTGTATTTCTGGCTTTAATAATGATAAAATCCATTTCTGGACTTCATCCATATCTCCTTGTCGTAGTTCCTTCGAGTTGGCATATATCATCAATTGGTCTCTGGAATAGTAGCTCCAGATAGCATTTCCTTGTAGATAATTGTTAGCTAGTTCTTGAATAATAGTTGCTATACCAATTATTCTTTTATTAGCATAGAAACTTGGTATCTCCATTTTCTGTATCTCCGGTTGTTTCTCTATCTCTTCCGGTATTATCATATCTCGTGTTAGTCCTATTTTTATCACCTGTATTATGGGTTTTATTTCATCATATAGTATTTCCGCTGGTGCTGTATAGAATTTGATGAAGAATAGGTTGCCTTTTGTAATTCTCTTGAAGGTGACAAATGCTTTGTATAGCTCTGGTATTCCAATTATTTCTTCTCCGTCATGGGTATATACTGTGCTAAGTAGTCCGTAGTTGTAACATGTTTTTACTAGGTTTGCTTTTGTTTTTGGCTGGGCTATAAGCCTATTATATCCCTGTAGTTTTTGGGTTACATAATCTTGTGTTGGATCTGTAGTAGTTGTTGATCTAGGGTTTAGGTTCAGAAATGTCTGGATTTTATATATATTCTCAATATATGTTTGAGTAATATGGTTATATACCTTTTTGTTGTGGTGTAGGCTATTAGCATAGGTTGAAGTTTGTGGGGCTATAACTATTGCTTCTCTTGGCTTTTTTGATGTAAATGGCTTATCAAATACGGTATTTAGGTTTACATTGATATGTGGCTTTTTGCTAACTTGTTTGCTTGTACCTGCAGTTGTATATAAACCAACTGTGTTATGGGGTTTTTGGAGTTTCCCAACGTCTCCTTCTACCTCTGGAAGTTTAGAGTCTTCCGATTGACTTAGCTCCGCATTTTTATAGTCATGCTGCTGACTTTCTAGCTGTTGTAATCTTTTTCCCATACTCTCCATCTGTAAGGATAGAGTAGTAAGGATTGTAAATATGTCTTTTGATTCTTGGCTTTCATCTGTTTGGGTACCTTTGTCTTGATAGGTAGTCTGCAATAACATTCTTGTCAGTCCGTATTACTTCAATTGTAAATGTAAAATTTTGTATATTTAATACAAGTCTCCTTATTTCCTTTGTAGTTACTGAATCCTGTACTTTCCGAGTTATCCACCATTTTACTTGTGTATTATCTGTTCTTACTATAAATTTGTTATAAACAATATATGGCTCAAATGCTAACAAACATTTATATAATCCAAATAGTTCTTTCCTATTTATTTCCCATTTTAATTGTGGTTCCGTGTATGATCCGGAATAATATCTACAATGGTGTTCAATTTTTTCATTATCATATTTATATTTTAGAACTCCTCCGTAGCTGTGATCACTAGAATCAGTTTCTACAATATATGTAAATTGTTTCTTTTCATCTGGAAAATATAGTTTTGGTAATTTTTTACACATATTTTTTATCTTCTGTATATGTATTTTATCTTTTTCGTCAAAATGATATTCTATGTCCTTTTTTAATTTTTTCTGTAATGGTTTTAAGTTTTCTGCTAATTTAGGAATATATTCTCTTACTTGGTTAACCAATCCTAAAAATGATTGTAACTTCTTTTTTGTATCAAGTGTTTCATTCAAGTTAATTATCTTTTGTACTACATGGGTTTGCATTTTTATTCCGTTTTTATCTATTTGTATACCTAAAAATTCTATTTGATTTTTCATTACTTCTGCTTTCTTTTTACTTAAACTTATTCCTGATATTTCTACAATGTGTATGAATTTTTCTAGTAGTTTTATATGTTCGTTCTCTGTTCTAGAATATAGCAATATATCATCTATATATATTTTACAATTTTCTAATTGGTTGAAGTAATTATCCATAAAATGTTGATACCTACCTGGTGCATTTTTATATCCAAAAGGTAATACGTTCCATTCGTAAAATCCTTGTGGTACTGTGAATGCTGTTAACTTTTTAGATTCATCTTCTAGTTTTAAATGGTAAAATCCTGATTTACAGTCAAATTTACTAAAATAGTTATATCCTTGTATTTGTCTAATTTTCAGTATTATATTTGGTATCGGATAATTATATGTTTTTGTTTTTGCATTTAAGTTTCTATAATCTATAACCATACGGCTTTTTCCTCTTTTTTGTTCACTATGCTTATTTACTATAAATGCTGGGCTAGTATGTTTACTATTACTTTCTTGTATGTAGTTATTATCTAATAATTCTTTTATATGCATTTTAAATTCTGTTAAATCATTAAAATTGTATTTTAAAGGTTTTTGTGTTATTATGCTATTTTCATCTATTAGTTCAATCTTTATTTTTGTTTGATGTTTTTCCCATCCTTGGAGTGGATTATCATTATATAGTAATTCTAGTTTATCTTGTAGTGGTTTTATCTTATTTATTGAGAAAATGATTATCTCTATATTATGGTTACTTTGTATTACATTTTCTAATTTTTGGGTAATCTTTTCACTTCCTTTAATCCAGGGTGTTGTTTTTCTTACTTTATTATTTACTCTTTTTGCTCCTAATTTTTGTTTACACGGGGTAGTAAACCACCAATGTGTTTTTGTTATAATATGTGGGTATAATTTATCTAAAAATGGCATTCCTAATAATATATCTTTATTTGTGAATTCGTAACTATATATTTCTTCTATGGTTAATATTTTATCCCATATTTGTATTTTTATATTTCTTGCTTTATATGTTATCATACTTCCTTCATTATTAAATCCTGTTACTACTATGGGGGTTTTTAGCTTTTCCCATTTACTTTCTGGTAAACAATTATGTCTACACATATTAGCTTCTGCTCCTGTATCCACCATAGGTGTATAATATCTATTATAATATCCTTCTACTATTATTTTGGAAAGTATGTATATCTTTGGCATTATATCAAAGTTCTTTTTATTATTATTTTCTTATTTTCATAACTTATTGTTAATTGCCTATCTTCTAATTTATATGGTTTGACTTTTTCTAACCATTTTATCCCTAGTGTAATATTTTTATCTCCTTGATATATTTTAAAATTTATTAATATTGGTATTCCTCCAATAATTAATTCCTTTTCAGTTGTTTCTTCGTTTTTTCTTAACGCTTTTGGTAGTTCTGAATTTTGTTGTTCTATTGTTATTATCTCTTGTTCTGGTATTAGTTCTCTTATAACATAATTCTCTTCCTGCCCTGTATTTATTAGTATTAAATATTTTCTTTGGTCCATTATATCCTGTTATATAATAATGATGTGGGTTTATTTCTTCTATTTTTTGTTCTATTAATTTTTGTGGAGTGGTATAATTTATTCTTTTTGATGTACTTCTTGATGTACTTCTTGATGATGTTTCTGGCATTTCATTATTTATTCGTTTTGATGTGCTTTATCTTTCTTTTACTATTTCTAAATCTTCATCCATGTCTATTTCTGTATAACTGTAATCATTGTTGTCTATAACTGATACTATTCTTTCGAATGGATTTTCTATTTTTATTTTATTTATTTTATTTTTAGCTGTTATCTTATGTTTCGTTGTTAAGACATATAGATTTTTACATCTTGCTGTGAATATTTTACTTCCTGGTGCTAATTCTATTCCAGACATTTTCCAGTATAATACTAATGATTTATCTATATTTTTATCATCTACTGCTACTGAATAGTTAGCACTTACTATAAATTTAAATTTTTGGTATATTAAGTTACCTCTTACAGCACTTATTATACTCTTTTCTATAGGTTGTACAATCCTATCATCTGCCAAGTATATTTCTATAGGGGTATCTATTCCTTCCCTAAAACATGCTTTTATTAGGATCTCCGTTCCTCCTAAGTGTACATATTTTATTGGATATTTTGCTTTTATATCTTGTATTTCTTTATTTAGTAGTCTTTTATTTAAAATTGGTATTTGTGCTTTACCTTTGATGTATTTACAATCTATTATATGTTCTCTTTGGCTTACTACATAGTATTCTTCTTTTTGTCTTTTAAACCAATTCTTTATTGCCCTATTGTTGGCAAAAAAGGCGAATAGGGAATGGAGGCCCTTTGTCTAAAAGGCTCAACTCAAGGATCAGAGCCCTAATGTTGGCAAAAAGGCAACTAGGGAATGGAGGCCCTATGTCTAAAAAGCTCACCTCAAGGATTGGAGCCCTAATGTTGGCAAAAAGGCGACTAGAGAATGGAGGTCCTATGTCTAAAAGGCTCAACTCAGGGATTGGAGCCCTAATGTTGGCGAAAGGCGACTAGGGAATAGAGGCCCTATGTCTAAAAAGGCTCAACTCAGGGATTAGAGCCCTAATATTGGCAAAAGAGGCGACTAGGGAATGTAGGACCTATGTCTAAAAAGTCTCAACTCAGGGATTGGAGCTCTAATGTTGGCAAAAAGGCGACCATGGAATGGAGGCCCTATGTCTAAAAGGCTCTACTCAGGGATTGGAGCCCTAATGATGGCAAAAAAGAGACTAGGGAATGGAGGCCCTATGTCTAAAAGGCTCAACTCAGGGATTGGAGCCCTAATGTTGGCGAAATATGACTAGAGAATGGAGGCCCTATGTCTAAAAAGGCTAAACTCAGGAATTGGAGCCTTAATGTTGGCAAAAGAGGCGACTAGGGAATGGAGGCCCTATGTCTAAAAAGTCTAAACTCAGGGATTGAAGCCAAAATGTTGGCAAAAAAGGCGACTAGGGAATGGAGGCCCTATGTCTACAAGGCTCAACTCAGGGATTTGAGATCTAATGTTGGCAAAAAAGGCGACTAGGAAATGGAGGCCCTATGTCTACAAGGCTCAACTCAGTGATTGGAGCCCTAATGCTGGCAAAAAGGCGACTAGGAAATGGAGGCCCTATGTCTAAAAAGGCTCAACTCAGGGTTTGGAGCCCTAATGTTGGCAAAAAAGGCGACTAAGGAATGGAGGCCCAATGTCTAAAAGGCTCAACTCAGGGATTGAAGCCCTAATGATGGCAAAAAGGTGACTAGGAATGGAGGCCCTATGTCTAAAAAGTCTCAACTCAGGGATTGAAGCCCTAATGTTGGCAAAAAAGGCGACTAGGGATGGAGGCACTATGTCTAAAAGGCTCTACTCAAGGATTGGAGCCCTAATGATGGCAAAAACGAGACTAGGGAATGGAGGCCCTATATCTAAAAGGCTCAACTCAGGGATTGGAGCCCTAATGTTGGCGAAATACGACTAGGGAATGGAGGCCCAAAGTCTAAAAAGGCTCAACTCAGAGATTGCAGCCCTAATGTTGGCAAAAGAGGCGACTAGGGAATGGAGTCCATATGTCTAAAAAGTCTCAACTCAGGGATTGGAGCCCTAATGTTGGCAAAAAGGCAACTAGGGAATGTAGGCCCTATGTCTAAAAAGTCTTAACTCAGGGATTGGAGCCCTAATGTTGGCAAAAAAGGCAACCAGGGAATGGAGGCCCTATGTCTAAAAGGCTCTACTCAGGGATTGGAGCCCTAATGATGGCAAAAAAGAGACTAGGGAATGGAGGCCCTATGTCTAAAAGGCTCAACTCAGGGATTGGAGCCCTAATGTTGGCGAAATATGACTAGAGAATGGAGGCCCTATGTCTAAAAAGGCTAAACTCAGGAATTGGAGCCTTAATGTTGGCAAAAGAGGCGACTAGGGAATGGAGGCCCTATGTCTAAAAAGTCTAAACTCAGGGATTGAAGCCAAAATGTTGGCAAAAAAGGCGACTAGGGAATGGAGGCCCTATGTCTACAAGGCTCAACTCAGGGATTTGAGCCCTAATGTTGGCAAAAAGGCGACTAGGGAATGGAGGCCCTATGTCTAAAAAGTCTCAACTCAGGGATTGGAGCCCTAATGTTGGCAAAAAAGGCGACTAGGGAATGGAGGCCCTATGTCTACAAGGCTTAACTCAGAGATTGGAGCCCTAATACTGGCAAAAAGGCGACTAGGAAATGGAGGCCCTATGTCTAAAAAGGCACAACTCAGGGTTTGGAGCCCTAATGTTGGCAAAAAAGGCGACTAAGGAATGGAGGCCCAATGTCTAAAAGGCTCAACTCAAGGATTGAATCCCTAATGATGGCAAAAAGGTGACTAGGGAATGTAGGCCCTATGTCTAAAAAGTCTCAACTCAGGGATTGGAGCCCTAATGTTGGCAAAAAAGGCGACCAGGGAATGGAGGCACTATGTCTACAAAGGCTCTACTCAGGGATTGGAGCCCTAATGATGGCAAAAACGAGACTAGGGAATTGAGGCCCTATATCTAAAAGGCTCAACTCAGGGATTGGAGCCCTAATGTTGGCGAAATACGACTAGGGAATGGAGGCCCAATGTCTAAAAAGGCTCAACTCAGAGATTGCAGCCCTAATGTTGGCAAAAGAGGCGACTAGGGAATGGAGGCCATATGTCTAAAAAGTCTCAACTCAGGGATTGGAGCCCTAATGTTGGCAAAAAGGCAACTAGGGAATGTAGGCCCTATGTCTAAAAAGTCTTAACTCAGGGATTGGAGCTCTAATGTTGGCAAAAAGGCGACCAGGGAATGGAGGTCGTATGTCTAAAAGGCTCTACTCAGGGATTGGAGCCCTAATGATGGCAAAAAAGAGACTAGGGAATGGAGGCCCTATGTATAAAAGGCTCAACTCAGGGTTTGGAGCCCTAATGTTGGCGAAATACGACTAGAGAATGGAGGCCCTATGTCTAAAAAGGCTCAACTTAGGAATTGGAGCCTTAATGTTGGCAAAAGAGGCGACTAGGGAATGGAGGCCATATGTCTAAAAAGTCTCAACTCAAGGATTAGAGACAAAATGTTGGCAAAAAAGGCGACTAGGGAATGTAGGCCCTATGTCTACAAGGCTCAACTCAGGGATTGGAGCCCTAATGTTGGCAAAAAGGCGACTAGGGGATGGAGGCCCTATGTCTAAAAAGTCTCAACTCAGGGATTGGAGCAATAATATTTGCAAAAACGTCGACTAGGGAATGGAGGCCCTATGTCTACAAGGCTCAACTCAGGGATTGGAGCCCTAATGCTGGCAAAAAGGCGACTAGGAAATGGAGGCCCTATGTCTAAAAAGGCTCAACTCAGGGTTTGGAGCCCTAATGTTGGCAAAAAAGGCGACTAAGGAATGGAGGCCCAATGTCTAAAAGGCTCAACTCAGGGATTGAAGCCCTAATGATGGCAAAAAGGTGACTAGGAATGGAGGCCCTATGTCTAAAAAGTCTCAACTCAGGGATTGAAGCCCTAATGTTGGCAAAAAAGGCGACTAGGGATGGACGCGCTCTGTCTAAAAGGCTCAACTCAGGGATTGGAGCCCTAATATTGGCAAAAAGGCGACTATGGAATGGAGGCCCTATGTCTAAAAAGGCTCAACTCAGGGGTTGGAGCACTAATGTTGGCAAAAAAGGTGACTAGGGAATGGAGGTCCTATATCTAAAAGGCTCAACTCAGGGATTTGAGCCCTAATGTTGGCAAAAAGGCGACTAGGGAAAGGAGGCCCTATGTCTAAAAAGTCTCAACTCAGGGATTGGAGCCCTAATATTTGCAAAAACGTCGACTAGGGAATGGAGGCCCTATGTCTACAAGGCTCAACTCAGGGATTGGAGCCCTAATGCTGGCAAAAAGGCGACTAGGAAATGGAGGCCCTATGTCTAAAAGGATCAACTCAGGGATTGGAGCCCTAATGTTGGCGAAAGGCGACTAGGGAATGGAGGCCCTATGTCTAAAAAGGCTTAACTCAGGGATTGAAGCCCTAAGGTTGGCAAAAGAGGCAATTAGGGAATGTAGGCCCTATGTCTAAAAAGTCTCAACTCAGGGATTGGAGACCTAATGTTGGCAAAAAAGGCTTCTAGGGAATGGAGGCGCTATGTCTAAAAGGCTCAACTCAATGATCGGAGCCTAATGTTGGCAAAAAGGCGACTAGGGAATGGTGGCCCTATGTCTAAAAAGGCTCAACTCAGAGTTGGAGTACTAATATTGGAAAAAAAGGCAACTAGGGAATGGAGGCCCTATATCTAAAAGGCTCAACTCAGGGATTTGAGCCCTAATGTTGGCAAAAAGGCGACTAGGGAATGAAGGCCCTATGTCTAAAAGACTCAACACAGGGATTGAAGCCCTATTGTTTGCAAAAAAGGCAACTAGGGAATGGAGGCCCTATGTCTAAAAGGCTCAACTCAGAGATCAGAGCCCTAATGTTGGCAAAAAGGCAATTAGGGAATGGAGGCCCTATGTCTAAAAAGCTCACCTTAAGGATTGGAGCCCTAATGTTGTCAAAAAGGCGACTAGAGAATGGAGGTTCTATGTCTAAAAGGCTCAACTCAGGGATTGGAGCCCTAATGTTGGCGAAAGGCAACTAGGGAATGGAGGCCATATGTCTAAAAAGGCTCAACTCAGGGATTAGAGCCCTAATATTTGAAAAAGAGGCGACTAGGGATTGTAGGCCCTTTGTCGAAAAAGTCTCAACTCAGGGATTGGAGCCCTAATGTTGGCAAAAAAGGCGACTAGAGAAATGGGGGCCCTATGTCTAAAATGCTCTACTCAGGGATTGGAGCCCTAATGATGGCAAAAAGGAGACTAGGGAATGGAGACCCTATGTCTAAAAGGCTCAACTCAGGGATTGGTGCCCTAATGTTGGTGAAATACGACTAGGGAATGGAGGCCCTATGTCTAAAAAGGCTTAACTCAGGGATTGGAGCCCTAATGTTGGCAAAAGAGGCGACTAGGGAATGGAGGCCCTATGTCTAAAAAGTCTCAACTCAGGGATTGGAGCCCTAATGTTGGCAAAAAAGGCGACTAGGGAATGGAGGCCCTATGTCTACATGGCTCAACTCAGGGATTGGAGACCTAATGTTGACAAAAAGGCGACTAGGGAATGGAGGCCCTATGTCTAAAAAGGCTCAACTCAGGGTTTGGAGCCCTAATGTTGGCAAAAAAGGCGACTAAGGAATGGAGGCCCTATGTCTAAAAGGCTCAACTCAGGGATTGGAGCCCTAATGATGGCAAAAAGGCGACTAGGAATGGAGGCCCTATGTCTAAAAAGTCTCAACTCAGGGATTGAAGCCCTAATGTTGGCAAAAAAGGCGACTAGGGAATGGAGGCCCTATGTCTACAAGGCTCAACTCAAGGATTGGAGCCCTAATGCTGGCAAAAAGACGACTAGTAAATGGAGGCCCTATGTCTAAAAAGGCTCAACTCAGTGTTTGGAGCCCTAATGTTGGCAAAAAGGGCAACTAAGGAATGGAGGCCCAATGTCAAAAAGGCTCAACTCAGGGATTGGAGCCCTAATGATGGCAAAAAGGCAACTAGGAATGGAGGCCCTATGTCTAAAAAGTCTCAACTCAGGGATTGAAGCCCTAATATTGGCAAAAAAGGCGACTAGGGATGGAGGCGCTATGTCTAAAAGGCTCAACACAGGGATTGGAGCCCTAATGTTGGCAAAAAGGCGACTTGGGAATGGAGGCCCTATGTCTAAAAAGGCTCAACTCACGGGTTGGAGCACTAATGTTGGCAAAAACGGCGACTAGGGAATGGAGGCCCTATGTCTAAAAGGCTCAACTCAGGGATTTGAGCTCTAATGTTGGCAAAAAGGCGACTAGGGAATGAAGGCCCTATGATACAAGGCTCAACTCAGGGATTGGAGAACTAATACTGGCAAAAAGGCGACTAAGAAAAGGATGCCCTATGTCTAAAAAGGCTCAACTCAAGGTTTGGAGTCCTAATGTTGGCAAAAAAGGCGACTAAGGAATGGAGGCCCTATGTCTAAAAGGCTCAACTCAGGGATTGGAGCCCTAATGATGGCAAAAAGGCGACTAGGAATGGAGGCCCTATTTCTAAAAAGTCTCAACTTAGGGATTGGAGCCCTAATGTTGGCAAAAAAGGCGACTAGGGATGGTGGCGCTATGTCTAAAAGGCTCAACTCAGGGATTGGAGCCCTAATGTTGGCAAAAAGGCGACTAGGGAATGGATGCCCTATGTCTAAAAAGGCTCAACTCAGGGGTTGGAGCACTAGTGTTGTCAAAATTGGCGACTAGGGAATGGAGGCCATATGTCTAAAAGGCTCAACTCAGTGATTGGAGCCCTAATGTTAGCAAAAAGGCGACTAGGGAATAAAGGCCCTATGTCTAAAAGGCTCAACACAAGGATTGGAGCCCTATTGTTGGCAAAAAAGGCGAATAGGGAATGGAGACCATTTGTCTAAAAGGCTCAACTCAAGGATCAGAGCCCTAATGTTGGCAAAAAGGCAACTAGGGAATGGAGGCCCTATGTCTAAAAAGCTCACCTCAAGGATTGAAGCCCTAATGTTGGCAAAAAGGCGACTAGAGAATGGAGGTTCTATGTCTAAAAGGCTCAACCCAGGGATTGGAGCCCTAATGATGGCGAAAGGCGACTAGGAAATGGAGGCCCTATGTCTAAAAAGGCTCAACTCAGGGATTAGAGCCCTAATGTTGGCAAAAAGGCGACTAGGGAATGGAGGCCCTATGTCTAAAAAGTATCAACTCAGGGATTGGAGCCCTAATGTTGGCAAAAACGGCGACTAGGGAATGGAGGCCCTATGTCTACAAGGCTCAACTCAGGGATTGGAGCCCTAATGCTGGCAAAAAGGCGACTAGGAAATGGAGACACTATGTCTAAAAAGGCTCAACTCAGGGTTTGGAGCCCTAATGTTGGCAAAAAAGGCGACTAGGGAATGGAGGTCGTATGTCTAAAAGGCTCAACTCAGGGATTTGAGCTCTAATGTTGGCAAAAAAGGCGACTAGGGAATGGAGGCCCTATGTCTACAAGGCTCAACTTAGGGATTGGAGCCCTAATGCTGGCAAAAAGGCGACTAGGAAATGGAGGCCCTATGTCTAAAAGGCTCAACTAAGGGATTGGAACCCTAATGATGGCAAAAAGCCGACTAGGAATGGAGGCCCTATGTCTAAAAAGCCTCAACTCAGGGATTGGAGCCCTAATGTTGGCAAAAAAGGCGACTAGGGATGGCGGCGCTATGTCTAAAAGGCTCAACTCAGGGATTGGAGCCCTAATGTTGGCAAAAAAGGCGACTAGGGAATGGAGGCCCTATGTCTACAAGGCTCAACTCAGGGATTGGAGCCCTAATGTTGGCAAAAAGGTGACTAGGGAATGGAGACTCTATGTCTAAAAAGTCTCAACTCAGGGGTTGGAGCACTAGTGTTGGCAAAATTGGCGACTAGGGAATGGAGGCCATATGTCTAAAAGGCTCAACTCAGTGATTGGAGCCCTAATGTTAGCAAAAATGCGACTAGGGAATAAAGGCCCTATGTCTAAAAGGCTCAACACAAGGATTGGAGCCCTATTGTTGGCAAAAAAGGCGAATAGGGAATGGAGACCCTTTGTCTAAAAGGCTCAACTCAAGGATCAGAGCCCTAATGTTGGAAAAAAGGCAACTAGGGAATGGAGGCCCTATGTCTAAAAACCTCACCTCAAGGATTGGAGCCCTAATGTTGGCAAAAAGGCGACTAGAGAATGGAGGTTCTATGTCTAAAAGGCTCAACCCAGGGATTGGAGCCCTAATGATGGCGAAAGGCGACTAGGAAATGGAGGCCCTATGTCTAAAAAGGCTCAACTCAGGGATTAAAGCCCTAATGTTGGCAAAAGAGGCGACTAGGGAATGTAGGCCCTATGTCTAAAAAGTCTCAACTCAGGGATTGGAGCCCTAATGTTGCAAAAAAGGCGACTAGGGAATGGAGGCCCTATGTCTACAAGGCTCAACTCAGGGATTGTAGCCCTAATGCTGGCAAAAAGGCGACTAGGAAATGGAGACACTATGTCTAAAAAGGCTCAACTCAGGGTTTGGAGCCCTAATGTTGGCAAAAAAAGCGACTAGGGAATGGAAGTCGTATGTCTAAAAGGCTCAACTCAGGGATTTGAGCTCTAATGTTGGCAAAAAAGGCGACTAGGGAATGGAGGCCCTATGTCTACAAGGCTCAACTCAGGGATTGGAGCCCTAATGCTGGCAAAAAGGCGACTAGGAAATGGAGGCCCTATGTCTAAAAGGCTCAACTAAGGGATTGGAACCCTAATGATGGCAAAAAGCCGACTAGGAATGGAGGCCCTATGTCTAAAAAGTCTCAACTCAGGGATTGGAGCCCCAATGTTGGCAAAAAAGGCGACTAGGGATGGCGGCGCTATGTCTAAAAGGCTCAACTCAGGGATTGGAGCCCTAATGTTGGCAAAAAAGGCGACTAGGGAATGGAGGCCCTATGTCTACAAGGCTTAACTCAGGGATTGGAGCCCTAATGTTGGCAAAAAGGCGACTAGGGAATGGAGGCTCTATGTCTAAAAAGTCTCAACTCAGGGATTGGAGCCCTAATGTTGGCAAAAAAGGCGACTAGGGATGGCGGCGCTATGTCTAAAATTCTCAACTCAGGGATTGGAGCCCTAATGTTGGCAAAAAGAAGACTAGGGAATGGAGGCCCTATGTCTAAAAAGGCTCAACTCAGGGGTTGGAGCACTAGTGTTTGCAAAATTGGCGGCTAGGGAATGGAGGCCATATGTTTAAAAGGCTCAACACAGGGATTGGAGCACTAATGTTGGCAAAAAGGCGACTAGGGAATGGAGGCCCTATGTCTAAAAATTCTCAACTCAGGGATTGGAGCTCTAATGTTGGCCAAAAAGGCGACTAGGGAATGGAGGCCCTATGTCTACAAGGCTCAACTCAGGGATTGGAGCCCTAATGTTGGCAAAAAGGCGACTAGGGAATGGAGGCCCTATGTCTAAAAAGTCTCAACTCAGGGATTGGAGCCCTAATGTTGGCAAAAAAGGCGACTAGGGATGGCGGCGCTATGTCTAGAAGGCTCAACCCTAAGATTGGAGCCCTAATGTTGGCGAAAGGCGACTAGGAAATGGAGGCCCTATGTCTAAAAAGGCTCAACTCAGGGGTTGGAGCACTAGTGTTGGCAAAATTGGCGACTAGGGAATGGAGGCCATATGTCTAAACGGCTCAACTCAGTGATTGGAGCCCTAATGTTGGCAAAAAGGCGACTAGGGAATGAAGGCCCTATGTCTAAAAGGCTCAACACAAGGATTGAAGCCCTATTGTTGGCAAAACAGGCGAATAGGGAATGGAGGCCCTTTGTCTAAAAGGCTCAACTCAAGGATCAGAGCCCTAATGTTGGGAAAAAGGCAACTAGGGAATGGAGGCCCTATGTCTAAAAAGCTCACCTCAAGGATTGAAGCCCTAATGTTGGCAAAAAGGCGACTAGAGAATGGAGGTTCTATGTCTAAAAGGCTCAACCCAGGGATTGGAGCCCTAATGTTGGCGAAAGACAACTAGGAAATGGAGGTCCTATATGTCTAAAAAGGCTCAACTCAGGGATTAGAGCCCTAATGTTGGCAAAAGAGGCGACTAGGGAATGTAGGCCCTATGTCTAAAAAGTCTCAACTCAGGGATTGGAGCCCTAATGTTGGCAAAAAAAGCGGCCAGGGAATGGAGGCCCTATGTCTACAAGGCTCAACTCAGGGATTGGAGCCCTAATGTTGGCAAAAAGGCGACTAGGGAATGGAGGCCCTATGTCTAAAAAGTATCAACTCAGGGATTGGAGCCCTAATGTTGGCAAAAACGGCGACTAGGGAATGGAGGCCCTATGTCTACAAGGCTCAACTCAGGGATTGGAGCCCTAATGCTGGCAAAAAGGCGACTAGGAAATGGAGACACTATGTCTAAAAAGGCTCAACTCAGGGTTTGGAGCCCTAATGTTGGCAAAAAAGGCGACTAGGGAATGGAGGCCATATGTCTAAAAGGCTCAACTCAGTGATTGGAGCCCTAATGTTGGCAAAAAGGCGACTAGGGAATGAAGGCCCTATGTCTAAAAGGCTCAACACAAGGATTGGAGCCCTATTGTTGGCAAAAAAGGCGAATAGGGAATGGAGGCCCTTTGTCTAAAAGGCTCAACTCAAGGATCAGAGCCCTAATGTTGGCAAAAAGGCAACTAGGGAATGGAGGCCCTATGTCTAAAAAGCTCACCTCAAGGATTGAAGCCCTAATGTTGGCAAAAAGGCGACTAGAGAATGGAGGTTCTATGTCTAAAAGGCTCAACCCAGGGATTGGAGCCCTAATGTTGGCGAAAGACAACTAGGAAATGGAGGTCCTATGTCTAAAAAGGCTCAACTCAGGGATTAGAGCCCTAATGTTGGCAAAAGAGGCGACTAGGGAATGTAGGCCCTATGTCTAAAAAGTCTCAACTCAGGGATTGGAGCCCTAATGTTGGCAAAAAAAGCGGCCAGGGAATGGAGGCCCTATGTCTACAAGGCTCAACTCAGGGATTGGAGCCCTAATGTTGGCAAAAAGGCGACTAGGGAATGGAGGCCCTATGTCTAAAAAGTATCAACTCAGGGATTGGAGCCCTAATGTTGGCAAAAACGGCGACTAGGGAATGGAGGCCCTATGTCTACAAGGCTCAACTCAGGGATTGGAGCCCTAATGCTGGCAAAAAGGCGACTAGGAAATGGAGACACTATGTCTAAAAAGGCTCAACTCAGGGTTTGGAGCCCTAATGTTGGCAAAAAAGGCGACTAGGGAATGGAGGCCGTATGTCTAAAAGGCTCAACTAAGGGATTTGAGCTCTAATGTTGGCAAAAAAGGCGACTAGGGAATGGAGGCCCTATGTCTACAAGGCTCAACTCAGGGATTGGAGCTCTAATGCTGGCAAAAAGGCGACTAGGAAATGGAGGCCCTATGTCTAAAAGGCTCAACTCAGGGATTGGAGCCCTAATGATGGCAAAAAGCCGACTAGGGAATGGAGGCCCTATGTCTAAAAAGGCTCAACTCAGGGATTAGAGCCCTAATGTTGGCAAAAGAGGCAACTAGGGAATGTAGGCCCTATGTCTAAAAAGTCTCAACTCAGGGATTGGAGACCTAATGTTGGCAAAAAAGGCTTCTAGGGAATGGAGGCGCTATGTCCAAAAGGCTCAACTCAGTGATCGGAGCCCTAATGTTGGCAAAAGGGCGACTAAGAAATGGAGGCCCTATGTCTAAAAAGGCTCAACTCAGGTGTTGGAGCACTAATGTTGGAAAAAAAGGCGACTAGGGAATGGAGGTCCTATATCTAATAGGCTCAACTCAGGGATTTGAGCCCTAATGTTGGCAAAAAGGCGACTAGAGAATGAAGGCCCTATGTCTAAAAGACTCAACACAGGGATTGAAGCCCTATTGTTTGCAAAAAAGGCAACTAGGGAATGGAGGCCCTATGTCTAAAAGACTCAACTCAGTGATTGGAGCCCTAATGTCGGCAAAAGGCGACTAGGGAATGAAGGCCCTATGTCTAAAAGGCTCAACACAAGGATTGGAGCCCTATTGTTGGCAAAAAAGGCGAATAGGGAATGGAGGCCCTTTGTCTAAAAGGCTCAACTCAAGGATCAGAGCCCTAATGTTGGCAAAAAGGCAACTAGGGAATGGAGGCCCTATGTCTAAAAAGCTCACCTCAAGGATTGAAGCCCTAATGTTGGCAAAAAGGCGACTAGAGAATGGAGGTTCTATGTCTAAAAGGCTCAACCCAGGGATTGGAGCCCTAATGTTGGCGAAAGACAACTAGGAAATGGAGGTCCTATGTCTAAAAAGGCTCAACTCAGGGATTAGAGCCCTAATGTTGGCAAAAGAGGCGACTAGGGAATGTAGGCCCTATGTCTAAAAAGTCTCAACTCAGGGATTGGAGCCCTAATGTTGGCAAAAAAAGCGGCCAGGGAATGGAGGCCCTATGTCTACAAGGCTCAACTCAGGGATTGGAGCCCTAATGTTGGCAAAAAGGCGACTAGGGAATGGAGGCCCTATGTCTTAAAAGTATCAACTCAGGGATTGGAGCCCTAATGTTGGCAAAAACGGCGACTAGGGAATGGAGGCCCTATGTCTACAAGGCTCAACTCAGGGATTGGAGCCCTAATGCTGGCAAAAAGGCGACTAGGAAATGGAGACACTATGTCTAAAAAGGCTCAACTCAGGGTTTGGAGCCCTAATGTTGGCAAAAAAGGCGACTAGGGAATGGAGGCCGTATGTCTAAAAGGCTCAACTAAGGGATTTGAGCTCTAATGTTGGCAAAAAAGGCGACTAGGGAATGGAGGCCCTATGTCTACAAGGCTCAACTCAGGGATTGGAGCTCTAATGCTGGCAAAAAGGCGACTAGGAAATGGAGGCCCTATGTCTAAAAGGCTCAACTCAGGGATTGGAGCCCTAATGATGGCAAAAAGCCGACTAGGGAATGGAGGCCCTATGTCTAAAAAGGCTCAACTCAGGGATTAGAGCCCTAATGTTGGCAAAAGAGGCAACTAGGGAATGTAGGCCCTATGTCTAAAAAGTCTCAACTCAGGGATTGGAGACCTAATGTTGGCAAAAAAGGCTTCTAGGGAATGGAGGCGCTATGTCCAAAAGGCTCAACTCAGTGATCGGAGCCCTAATGTTGGCAAAAAGGCGACTAGGGAATGGAGGCCCTATGTCTAAAAAGGCTCAACTCAGGGGTTGGAGCACTAATGTTGGAAAAAAAGGCGACGAGGGAATGGAGGCCCTATATCTAAAAGGCTCAACTCAGGGATTTGAGCCCTAATGTTGGCAAAAAGGCGACTAGTGAATTAAGGCCCTATGTCTAAAAGACTCAACACAGGGATTGAAGCCCTATTGTTTGCAAAAAAGGCAACTAGGGAATGGAGGCCCTATGTCTAAAAGACTCAACTCAGAGATTAGAGCCCTAATGTTGGCAAAAAGGCAACTAGGGAATGGAGGCCCTATGTCTAAAAAGCTCACCTCAAGGATTGGAGCCCTAATATTGTTAAAAAGGCGACTAGAGAATGGAGGTCCTATGTCTAAAAGGCTCAACTCAGGGATTGGAGCCCTAAAGTTGGCGAAAGGCAACTAGGGAATGGAGGCCATATGTCTAAAAAGGCTCAACTCAGGGATTAGAGCCCTAATATTGGAAAAAGAGGTGACTAGGGATTGTAGGCCCTTTGTCTAAAAAGTTTCAACTCAGGGATTGGAGCCCTAATGTTGGCAAAAAAGGCGACCAGGGAATGGGGGCCCTATGTCTAAAATGCTCTACTCAGTGATTGGAGCCCTAATGATGGCAAAAAGGAGACTAGGGAATGGAGACCCTATGTCTAAAATGCTCAACTCAGGGATTGGTGCCCTAATGTTGGTGAAATACGACTAGGGAATGGAGGCCCTATGTCTAAAAAGGCTTAACTCAGGGATTGGAGCCCTAATGTTGGCAAAAGAGGCGACTAGGGAATGGAGGCCCTATGTCTAAAAAGTCTCAACTCAGGGATTGGAGCCCTAATGTTGGCAAAAATGGCGACTAGGGAACAGAGGCCCTATGTCTACAAGGCTCAACTCAGGGATTGGAGACCTAATGTTGACAAAAAGGCGACTAGGGAATGGAGGCCCTATGTCTAAAAAGGCTCAACTCAGGGTTTGGAGCCCTAATGTTGGCAAAAAAGGCGACTAAGGAATGGAGGCCCTATGTCTAAAAGGCTCAACTCAGGGATTGGAGCCCTAATGATGGCAAAAAGGCGACTAGGAATGGAGGCCCTATGTCTAAAAAGTCTCAACTCAGGGATTGAAGCCCTAATGTTGGCAAAAAAGGCGACTAGGGAATGGAGGCCCTATGTCTACAAGGCTCAACTCAGGGATTGGAGCCCTAATGTTGGCAAAAAGGCGACTAGGGAATGGAGGCCCTATGTCTAAAAGGCTCAACTCAGGGATTTGAGCTCTAATGTTGGCAAAAAGGCGACTAGGGAATGAAGGCCCTATGTCTACAAGGCTCAACTCAGGGATTGGAGCCCTAATACTGGCAAAAAGGCGACTAAGAAAAGGATGCCCTATGTCTAAAAAGGCTCAACTCAAGGTTTGGAGCCCTAATGTTGGCAAAAAAGGCGACTAAGGAATGGAGGCCCTATGTCTAAAAGGCTTAACTCAGGGATTGGAGCCCTAATGATGGCAAAAAGGCGACTAGGAATGGAGGCCCTATGTCTAAAAAGTCTCAACTTAGGGATTGGAGCCCTAATGTTGGCAAAAAAGGCGACTAGGGATGGCGGCGCTATGTCTAAAAGGCTCAACTCAGGGTTTGGAGCCCTAATGTTGGCAAAAAGGCAACTAGGGAATGGAGGCCCTATGTCTAAAAAGGCTCAACTCAGGGGTTGGAGAACTAGTGTTGGCAAAATTGGCGACTAGGCAATGGAGGCCATATGTCTAAAAGGCTCAACTCAGTGATTGGAGCCCTAATGTCGGCAAAAGGCGACTAGGGAATGAAGGCCCTATGTCTAAAAGGCTCAACACAAGGATTGGAGCCCTATTGTTGGCAAAAAAGGCGAATAGGGAATGGAGGCCCTTTGTCTAAAAGGCTCAACTCAAGGATCAGAGCCCTAATGTTGGCAAAAAGGCAACTAGGGAATGGATGCCCTATGTCTAAAAAGCTCACCTAAAGGATTGGAGCCCTAATGTTGGAAAAAAGGCGACTAGAGAATGGAGGTTCTATGTCTAAAAGGCTCAACCCAGGGATTAGCGCCTTAATGTTGGCGAAAGGCGACTAGGAAATGGAGGCTCTATGTCTAAAAAGGCTCAACTCAGGGATTAGAGCCCTAATGTTGGCAAAAGAGGCGACTAGGGAATGGAGGCCCTATGTCTACAAGGCTCAACTCAGGGATTGGAGCCCTAATGCTGGCAAAAAGGCGACTAGGGAATGGAGGCCCTATGTCTACAAGGCTCAACTCAGGGATTGGAGCCCTAATGCTGGCAAAAAGGCGACTAGGAAATGGAGACACTATGTCTAAAAAGGCTCAACTCATGGTTTGGAGCCCGAATGTTGGCAAAAAAGGCGACTAGGGAATGGAGGCCGTATGTCTAAAAGGCTCAACTCAGGGATTTGAGCTCTAATGTTGGCAAAAAAGGCGACTAGGGAATGGAGGCCCTATGTCTACAAGGCTCAACTCAGGGATTGGAGCCCTAATGCTGGCAAAAAGGCGACTAGGAAATGGAGGCCCTATGTCTAAAAGGCTCAACTCAGGGATTGGAGCCCTAATGATGGCAAAAAGCCGACTAGGGAATGGAGGCCCTATGTCTAAAAAGGCTCAACTCAGGGATTAGAGCCCTAATGTTGGCAAAAGAGGCAACTAGGGAATGTAGGCCCTATGTCTAAAAAGTCTCAACTCAGGGATTGGAGACCTAATGTTGGCAAAAAAGGCTTCTAGGGAATGGAGGCGCTATGTCCAAAAGGCTCAACTCAGTGATCGGAGCCCTAATGTTGGCAAAAAGGCGACTAGGGAATGGAGGCCCTATGTCTAAAAAGGCTCAACTCAGGGGTTGGAGCACTAATGTTGGAAAAAAAGGCGACTAGGAAATGGAGGCCCTATATCTAAAAGGCTCAACTCGGGGATTTGAGCCCTAATGTTGGCAAAAAGGCGACTAGGGAATGAAGGCCCTATGTCTAAAAGACTCAACACAGGGATTGAAGCCCTATTGTTTGCAAAAAAGGCAACTAGGGAATGGAGGCCCTATGTCTAAAAGACTCAACTCAGAGATCAGAGCCCTAATGTTGGCAAAAAGGCAACTAGGGAATGGAGGCCCTATGTCTAAAAAGCTCACCTCAAGTATTGGAGCCCTAATGTTGGCAAAAAGGCGACTAGAGAATGGAGGTCCTATGTCTAAAAGGCTCAACTCAGGGATTGGAGCCCTAAAGTTGGCGAAAGGCAACTAGGGAATGGAGGTCATATGTCTAAAAAGGCTCAACTCAGGGATTAGAGCCCTAATATTGGAAAAAGAGGCGACTAGGGATTGTAGGCCCTTTGTCTAAAAAGTCTCAACTCAGGGATTGGAGCCCTAATGTTGGCAAAAAAGGCGACCAGGGAATGGAGGCCCTATGTCTAAAATGCTCTACTCAGGGATTGGAGCCCTAATGATGGCAAAAAGGAGACTAGGGAATGGAGACCCTATGTCTAAAAGGCTCAACTCAGGGATTGGTGCCCTAATGTTGGTGAAATACGACTAGGGAATGGAGGCCCTATGTCTAAAAAGGCTTAACTCAGGGATTGGAGCCCTAATGTTGGCAAAAGAGGCGACTAGGGAATGGAGGCCCTATGTCTAAAAAGTCTCAACTCAGGGATTGGAGCCCTAATGTTGGCAAAAAAGGCGACTAGGGAATGGAGGCCCTATGTCTACATGGCTCAACTCAGGGATTGGAGGCCTAATGCTGGCAAAAAGGCGATTATGGAATGGAGGCCCTATGTCTAAAAAGGCTCAACTCAGGGTTTTGAGCCCTAATGTTGGCAAAAAAGGCGACTAAGGAATGGAGGCCCTATGTCTAAAAGGCTCAACTCAGGGATTGGAGCCCTAATGATGGCAAAAAGGTGATTAGGAATGGAGGCCCTATGTCTAAAAATTCTCAACTCAGGGATTGGAGCTCTAATGTTGGCAAAAAAGGCGACTAGGGAATGGAGGCCCTATGTCTACAAGGCTCAACTCAGGGATTGGAGCCCTAATGTTGGCAAAAAGGCGACTAGGGAATGGAGGCCCTATGTCTAAAAAGTCTCAACTCAGGGATTGGAGCCCTAATGTTGGCAAAAAAGGCGACTAGGAATGGAGGCCCTATGTCTAAAAAGTCTCAACTCAGGGATTGGAGCCCTAATGTTGGCAAAAAAGGCGACTAGGGATGGCGGCGCTATGTCTAAAAGGCTCAACTCAGGGATTGGAGCCCTAATGTTTGCAAAAAAGGCGACTAGGGAATGGAGGCCCTATGTCTACAAGGCTCAACTCAGGGATTGGAGCCCTAATGATGGCAAAAAGGCGACTAGGAATGGAGGCCCTATGTCTAAAAAGTCTCAACATAGGGATTGGAGCCCTAATGTTGGCAAAAAAGGCGACTAGGGATGGCGGCGCTATGTCTAAAAGGCTCAACTAAGGGTTTGGAGCCCTAATGTTGGCAAAAAGGCGACTAGGGAATGGAGGCCTTATGTCTAAAAAGGCTCAACTCAGGGGTTGGAGAAATAGTGTTGGCAAAATTGGCGACTAGGCAATGGAGGCCATATGTCTAAAAGGCTCAACTCAGTGATTGGAGCCCTAATGTTGGCAAAAAGGCGACTAGGGAATGAAGGCCCTATGTCTAAAAGGCTCAACATAAGGATTGGAGCCCTATTGTTGGCAAAAAAGGCGAATAGGGAATGGAGGCCCTTTGTCTAAAAGGCTCAACTCAAGGATCAGAGCCCTAATGTTGGCAAAAAGGCAACTAGGGAATGGAGGCCCTATGTCTAAAAAGCTCACCTCAAGGATTGGAGCCCTAATATTGGCAAAAAGGCGACTAGAGAATGGAGGTTCTATGTCTAAAAGGCTCAACCCAGGGATTAGAGCCTTAATGTTGGCGAAAGGCGACTAGGAAATGGAGGCTCTATGTCTAAAAAGGCTCAACTCAGGGATTGGAGCCCTAATGTTGGCAAAAAAGGCGACCAGGGAATGGAGGCCCTATGTCTACAAGGCTCAACTCAGGGATTGGAGCCCTAATGTTGGCAAAAAGGCGACTAGGGAATGGAGGCCCTATTTCTAAAAAGTCTCAACTCAGGGATTGTAGCCCTAATGTTGGCAAAAAAGGCGACTAGGGAATGGAGGCCCTATGTCTACAAGGCTCAACTCAGGGATTGGAGCCCTAATGCTGGCAAAAAGGCGACTAGGAAATGCAGACACTATGTCTAAAAAGGCTCAACTCATGGTTTGGAGCCCTAATGTTGGCAAAAAAGGCGACTACGGAATGGAGGCCGTATGTCTAAAAGGCTCAACTCAGGGATTTGAGCTCTAATGTTGGCAAAAAAGGCGACTAGGGAATGGAGGCCCTATGTCTACAAGGCTCAACTCAGGGATTGGAGCCCTAATGTTGGCAAAAAGGCGACTAGGGAATGGAGGCCCTATGTCTAAAAGGCTCAACTCAGGGATTTGAGCTCTAATGTTGGCAAAAAGGCGACTAGGGAATGAAGGCCCTATGTCTACAAGGCTCAACTCAGGGATTGGAGCCCTAATACTGGCAAAAAGGCGACTAAGAAAAGGATGCCCTATGTCTAAAAAGGCTCAATTCAAGGTTTGGAGCCCTAATGTTGGCAAAAAAGGCGACTAAGGAATGGAGGCCCTATGTCTAAAAGGCTTAACTCAGGGATTGGAGCCCTAATGATGGCAAAAAGGCGACTAGGAATGGAGGCCCTATGTCTAAAAAGTCTCAACTTAGGGATTGGAGCCCTATTGTTGGCAAAAAAGGCGAATAGGGAATGGAGGCCCTTTGTCTAAAAGGCTCAACTCAAGGATCAGAGCCCTAATGTTGGCAAAAAAGGCGACTAGGGAATGGAGGCCCTATGTCTACAAGGCTCAACTCAGGGATTGGAGCCCTAATGCTGGCAAAAAGGCGACTAGGAAATGCAGACACTATGTCTAAAAAGGCTCAACTCATCGTTTGGAGCCCTAATGTTGGCAAAAAAGGCGACTACGGAATGGAGGCCCTATGTCTAAAAATTCTCAACTCAGGGATTGGAGCTCTAATGTTGGCCAAAAAGGCGACTAGGGAATGGAGGCCCTATGTCTACAAGGCTCAACTCAGGGATTGGAGCCCTAATGTTGGCAAAAAGGCGACTAGGGAATGGAGGCCCTATGTCTAAAAGGCTCAACTCAGGGATTTGAGCTCTAATGTTGGCAAAAAGGCGACTAGGGAATGAAGGCCCTATGTCTACAAGGCTCAACTCAGGGATTGGAGCCCTAATACTGGCAAAAAGGCGACTAAGAAAAGGATGCCCTATGTCTAAAAAGGCTCAACTCAAGGTTTGGAGCCCTAATGTTGGCAAAAAAGGCGACTAAGGAATGGAGGCCCTATGTCTAAAAGGCTTAACTCAGGGATTGGAGCCCTAATGATGGCAAAAAGGCGACTAGGAATGGAGGCCCTATGTCTAAAAAGTCTCAACTTAGGGATTGGAGCCCTAATGTTGGCAAAAAAGGCGACTAGGGATGGCGGCGCTATGTCTAAAAGGCTCAACTCAGGGTTTGGAGCCCTAATGTTGGCAAAAAGGCAACTAGGGAATGGAGGCCCTATGTCTAAAAAGGCTCAACTCAGGGGTTGGAGAACTAGTGTTGGCAAAATTGGCGACTAGGCAATGGAGGCCATATTTCTAAAAGGCTCAACTCAGTGATTGGAGCCCTAATGTCGGCAAAAGGCGACTAGGGAATGAAGGCCCTATGTCTAAAAGGCTCAACACAAGGATTGGAGCCCTATTGTTGGCAAAAAAGGCGAATAGGGAATGGAGGCCCTTTGTCTAAAAGGCTCAACTCAAGGATCAGAGCCCTAATGTTGGCAAAAAGGCAACTAGGGAATGGATGCCCTATGTCTAAAAAGCTCACCTAAAGGATTGGAGCCCTAATGTTGGAAAAAAGGCGACTAGAGAATGGAGGTTCTATGTCTCAAAGGCTCAACCCAGGGATTAGAGCCTTAATGTTGGCGAAAGGCGACTAGGAAATGGAGGCTCTATGTCTAAAAAGGCTCAACTCAGGGATTAGAGCCCTAATGTTGGCAAAAGAGGCGACTAGGGAATGGAGGCCCTATGTCTACAAGGCTCAACTCAGGGATTGGAGCCCTAATGCTGGCAAAAAAGGCGACTACGGAATGGAGGCCCTATGTCTACAAGGCTCAACTCAGGGATTGGAGCCCTAATGCTGGCAAAAAGGCGACTAGGAAATGGAGACACTATGTCTAAAAAGGCTCAACTCATGGTTTGGAGCCCGAATGTTGGCAAAAAAGGCGACTAGGGAATGGAGGCCGTATGTCTAAAAGGCTCAACTCAGGGATTTGAGCTCTAATGTTGGCAAAAAAGGCGACTAGGGAATGGAGGCCCTATGTCTACAAGGCTCAACTCAGGGATTGGAGCCCTAATGCTGGCAAAAAGGTGACTAGGAAATGGAGGCCCTATGTCTAAAAGGCTCAACTCAGGGATTGGAGCCCTAATGATGGCAAAAAGCCGACTAGGGAATGGAGGTCCTATGTCTAAAAAGGCTCAACTCAGGGATTAGAGCCCTAATGTTGGCAAAAGAGGCAACTAGGGAATGTAGGCCCTATGTCTAAAAAGTCTCAACTCAGGGATTGGAGACCTAATGTTGGCAAAAAAGGCTTCTAGGGAATGGAGGCGCTATGTCCAAAAGGCTCAACTCAGTGATCGGAGCCCTAATGTTGGCAAAAAGGCGACTAGGGAATGGAGGCCCTATGTCTAAAAAGGCTCAACTCAGGGGTTGGAGCACTAATGTTGGAAAAAAAGGCGACTAGGAAATGGAGGCCCTATATCTAAAAGGCTCAACTCGGGGATTTGAGCCCTAATGTTGGCAAAAAGGCGACTAGGGAATGAAGGCCCTATGTCTAAAAGACTCAACACAGGGATTGAAGCCCTATTGTTTGCAAAAAAGGCAACTAGGGAATGGAGGCCCTATGTCTAAAAGACTCAACTCAGAGATCAGAGCCCTAATGTTGGCAAAAAGGCAACTAGGGAATGGAGGCCCTATGTCTAAAAAGCTCACCTCAAGTATTGGAGCCCTAATGTTGGCAAAAAGGCGACTAGAGAATGGAGGTCCTATGTCTAAAAGGCTCAACTCAGGGATTGGAGCCCTAAAGTTGGCGAAAGGCAACTAGGGAATGGAGGTCATATGTCTAAAAAGGCTCAACTCAGGGATTAGAGCCCTAATATTGGAAAAAGAGGCGACTAGGGATTGTAGGCCCTTTGTCTAAAAAGTCGCAACTCAGGGATTGGAGCCCTAATGTTGGCAAAAAAGGCGACCAGGGAATGGGGGCCCTATGTCTAAAATGCTCTACTCAGGGATTGGAGCCCTAATGATGGCAAAAAGGAGACTAGGGAATGGAGACCCTATGTCTAAAAGGCTCAACTCAGGGATTGGTGCCCTAATGTTGGTGAAATACGACTAGGGAATGGAGGCCCTATGTCTAAAAAGGCTTAACTCAGGGATTGGAGCCCTAATGTTGGCAAAAGAGGCGACTAGGGAATGGAGGCCCTATGTCTAAAAAGTCTCAACTCAGGGATTGGAGCCCTAATGTTGGCAAAAAAGGCGACTAGGGAATGGAGGCCCTATGTCTACATGGCTCAACTCAGGGATTGGAGGCCTAATGCTGGCAAAAAGGCGATTATGGAATGGAGGCCCTATGTCTAAAAAGGCTCAACTCAGGGTTTTGAGCCCTAATGTTGGCACATAAAGGCGACTAAGGAATGGAGGCCCTATGTCTAAAAGGCTCAACTCAGGGATTGGAGCCCTAATGATGGCAAAAAGGTGATTAGGAATGAAGAGCCCTATGTCTAAAAAGTCTCAACTCAGGGATTGGAGCCCTAATGTTGGCAAAAAAGGCGACTAGGGAATGGAGGCCCTATGTCTACAAGGCTCAACTCAGGGATTGGAGCCCTAATGTTGGCAAAAAGGCGACTAGGGAATGGAGGCCCTATGTCTAAAAGGCTCAACTCAGGGATTTGAGCTCTAATGTTGGCAAAAAGGCGACTAGGGAATGAAGGCCCTATGTCTACAAGGCTCAACTCAGGGATTGGAGCCCTAATACTGGCAAAAAGGCGACTAAGAAAAGGATGCCCTATGTCTAAAAAGGCTCAATTCAAGGTTTGGAGCCCTAATGTTTGCAAAAAAGGCGACTAAGGAATGGAGGCCCTATGTCTAAAAGGCTTAACTCAGGGATTGGAGCCCTAATGATGGCAAAAAGGCGACTAGGAATGGAGGCCCTATGTCTAAAAAGTCTCAACATAGGGATTGGAGCCCTAATGTTGGCAAAAAAGGCGACTAGGGATGGCGGCGCTATGTCTAAAAGGCTCAACTCAGGGTTTGGAGCCCTAATGTTGGCAAAAAGGCGACTAGGGAATGGAGGCCCTATGTCTAAAAAGGCTCAACTCAGGGGTTGGAGAACTAGTGTTGGCAAAATTGGCGACTAGGCAATGGAGGCCATATGTCTAAAAGGCTCAACTCAGTGATTGGAGCCCTAATGTTGGCAAAAAGGCGACTAGGGAATGAAGGCCCTATGTCTAAAAGGCTCAACATAAGGATTGGAGCCCTATTGTTGGCAAAAAAGGCGAATAGGGAATGGAGGCCCTTTGTCTAAAAGGCTCAACTCAAGGATCAGAGCCCTAATGTTGGCAAAAAGGCAACTAGGGAATGGAGGCCCTATGTCTAAAAAGCTCACCTCAAGGATTGGAGCCCTAATATTGGCAAAAAGGCGACTAGAGAATGGAGGTTCTATGTCTAAAAGGCTCAACCCAGGGATTAGAGCCTTAATGTTGGCGAAAGGCGACTAGGAAATGGAGGCTCTATGTCTAAAAAGGCTCAACTCAGGGATTGGAGCCCTAATGTTGGCAAAAAAGGCGACCAGGGAATGGAGGCCCTATGTCTACAAGGCTCAACTCAGGGATTGGAGCCCTAATGTTGGCAAAAAGGCGACTAGGGAATGGAGGCCCTATTTCTAAAAAGTCTCAACTCAGGGATTGTAGCCCTAATGTTGGCAAAAAAGGCGACTAGGGAATGGAGGCCCTATGTCTACAAGGCTCAACTCAGTGATTGGAGCCCTAATGCTGGCAAAAAGGCGACTAGGAAATGCAGACACTATGTCTAAAAAGGCTCAACTCATGGTTTGGAGCCCTAATGTTGGCAAAAAAGGCGACTACGGAATGGAGGCCGTATGTCTAAAAGGCTCAACTCAGGGATTTGAGCTCTAATGTTGGCAAAAAAGGCGACTAGGGAATGGAGGCCCTATGTCTACAAGGCTCAACTCAGGGATTGGAGCCCTAATGCTGGCAAAAAGGCGACTAGGAAATGGAGGCCCTATGTCTAAAAGGCTCAACTCAGGGATTGGAGCCCTAATAATGGCAAAAAGCCGACTAGGAATGGAGGTCCTATGTCTAAAAAGTCTGAACTCAGGGATTGGAGCCCTAATGTTGGCAAAAGAGGCGACTAGGGAATGTAGGCCCTATGTCTAAAAAGTCTCAACTCAGGGATTGGAGCCCTAATGTTGGCAAAAAAGGCGACCAGGGAATGGAGGCCCTATGTCTACAAGGCTCAACTCAGGGATTGGAGCCCTAATGTTGGCAAAAAGGCGACTAGGGAATGGAGGCCCTATGTCTAAAAAGTCTCAACTCAGGGATTGTAGCCCTAATGTTGGCAAAAAAGGCGACTAGGGAATGGAGGCCCTATGTCTACAAGGCTCAACTCAGGGATTGGAGCCCTAATGCTGGCAAAAAGGCGACTAGGAAATGGAGACACTATGTCTAAAAAGGCTCAACTCATGGTTTGGAGCCCTAATGTTGGCAAAAAAGGCGACTACGGAATGGAGGCCGTATGTCTAAAAGGCTCAACTCAGGGATTTGAGCTCTAATGTTAGGCAAAAGAGGCGACTAGGGAATGGAGGCCCTATGTCTAAAAAGTCTAAACTAAGGGATTGGAGCCCTAATGTTGGCAAAAAAGGCGACTAGGAAATGGAGGCCCTATGTCTAAAAGGCTCAACTCAGGGATTGGAGCCCTAATAATGGCAAAAAGCCGACTAGGAATGGAGGTCCTATGTCTAAAAAGTCTGAACTCAGGGATTGGAGCCCTAATGTTTGCAAAAGAGGCGACTAGGGAATGTAGGCCCTATGTCTAAAAAGTCTCAACTCAGGGATTGGAGCCCTAATGTTGGCAAAAAAGGCGACCAGGGAATGGAGGCCCTATGTCTACAAGGCTCAACTCAGGGATTGGAGCCCTAATGTTGGCAAAAAGGCGACTAGGGAATGGAGGCCCTATGTCTAAAAAGTCTCAACTCAGGGATTGTAGCCCTAATGTTGGCAAAAAAGGCGACTAGGGAATGGAGGCCCTATGTCTACAAGGCTCAACTCAGGGATTGGAGCCCTAATGCTGGCAAAAAGGCGACTAGGAAATGGAGACACTATGTCTAAAAAGGCTCAACTCATGGTTTGGAGCCCTAATGTTGGCAAAAAAGGCGACTACGGAATGGAGGCCGTATGTCTAAAAGGCTCAACTCAGGGATTTGAGCTCTAATGTTAGCAAAAGAGGCGACTAGGGAATGGAGGCCCTATGTCTAAAAAGTCTAAACTAAGGGATTGGAGCCCTAATGTTGGCAAAAAAGGCGACTAGGAAATGGAGGCCCTATGTCTAAAAGGCTCAACTCAGGGATTGGAGCCCTAATAATGGCAAAAAGCCGACTAGGAATGGAGGTCCTATGTCTAAAAAGTCTGAACTCAGGGATTGGAGCCCTAATGTTTGCAAAAAAGGCGACTAGGGATGGAGGCGCTATGTCTAAAAGGCTCAACTCAGGGATTGGAGCCCTAATGTTGGCAAAAAGGCGACTAGGGAATGGAGGCCCTATGTCTAAAAAGTCTCAACTCAGGGATTGGAGCCCTAATGTTGGCAAAAAAGGCGACTAGGGATGGCGGCGCTATGTCTAAAAGGCTCAACTCAGGGATTGGAGCCCTAATGTTGGCAAAAAGGCGACTAGGGAATGGAGGCCCTATGTCTAAAAAGGCTCAACTCAGGGGTTGGAGCACTAGTGTTGGCAAAATTGGCGACTAGGGAATGGAGGCCGTATGTCTAAAAGGCTCAACTCAGTGATTGGAGCCCTAATGTTGGCAAAAAGGCGACTAGGGAATGAAGGCCCTATGTCTAAAAGGCTCAACAAAAGGATTGGAGCCCTATTGTTGGCAAAAAAGGCGAATAGGGAATGGAGGCCCTTTGTCTAAAAGGCTCAACTCAAGGATCAGAGCCCTAATGTTGGCAAAAAGGCAACTAGGGAATGGAGGCCCTATGTCTAAAAAGCTCACCTCAAGGATTGGAGCCCTAATGTTGGCAAAAAGGCGACTAGAGAATGGAAGTTCTATGTCTAAAAAGCTCAACCCAGGGATTGGAGCCCTAATGTTGGCGAAAGGCGACTAGGAAATGGAGGCCTATGTCTAAAAAGGCTCAACTCAGGGATTAGAGCCCTAATGTTGGCAAAAGAGGCGACTAGGGAATGTAGGCCCTATGTCTAAAAAGTCTCAACTCAGGGATTGGAGCCCTAATGTTAACAAAAAAGGCGAACAGGGAATGGAGGCCCTATGTCTACAAGGCTCAACTCAGGGATTGGAGCCCTAATGTTGGCAAAAAGGCGACTAGGGAATGGAGGCCCTATGTCTAAAAAGTCTCAACTCAGGGATTGGAGCCCTAATGTTGGCAAAAAAGGCGACTAGGAATGGAGGCCCTATGTCTAAAAAGTCTCAACTCAGGGATTGGAGCCCTAATGTTGGCAAAAAAGGCGACTAGGGATGGCGGCGCTATGTCTAAAAGGCTCAACTCAGGGATTGGAGCCCTAATGTTGGCAAAAAGGCGACTAGGGAATGGAGGCCCTATGTCTAAAAAGGCTCAACTCAGGGGTTGGAGCCCAAATGTTGGCAAAAAGGCGACTAGGGAATAGAGGCCCTATGTCTAAAAAGTCTCAACTCAGGGATTGGAGCCCTAATGTTGGCAAAAAAGGCGACTAGGGAATGGAGGCCCTATGTCTACAAGGCTCAACTCAGGGATTGGAGCCCTAATGCTGGCAAAAAGGTGACTAGGAAATGGAGGCCCTATGTCTAAAAAGGCTCAACTCAGGGTTTGGATCCCTAATGTTGGCAAAAAAGGCAACTAGGGAATGGAAGCCCTATGTCTAAAAGGCTCAACTTAGGGATTTGAGCTCTAATGTTGGCAAAAAAGGCGACTAGGGAATGGAGACCCTATGTCTACAAGGCTCAACTCAGGGATTGGAGCCTTAATGCTGGCAAAAAGGCGACTAGAAAATGGAGGCCCTATGTCTAAAAAGGCTCAACTCAGGGTTTGGAGCCCTAATGTTTGCAAAAAAGGCGACTAGGGAATGGAGGCCCTATGTCTAAAAGGCTCAACTCAGGGATTGGAGCCCTAATGATGGCAAAAAGGCGACTAGGGAATGGAGGCCCTATGTCTAAAAAGTCTCAACTCAGGGATTGGAGCCCTAATGTTGGCAAAAAGGAAACTAGGGAATGGAGGCCCTATGTCTAAAAAGCTCACCTCAAGGATTGGAGCCCTAATGTTGGCAAAAAAGCAACTAGGGAATGGAGGCCCTATGTCTAAAACGGCTTAACTCAGGGGTTGGAGCACTAATGTTGGCAAAAAAGGCGACTAGGGAATGGAAGCCCTATGTCTACAAGGCTCAACTCAGGGATTGGAGCCCTAATGTTGGCAAAAAGGCGACTAGGGAATGGAGGCCCTATGTCTAAAAATTCTCAACTCAGGGATTGGAGCTCTAATGTTGGCCAAAAAGGCGACTAGGGAATGGAGGCCCTATGTCTACAAGGCTCAACTCAGGGATTGGAGCCCTAATGTTGGCAAAAAGTCGACTAGGGAATGGAGGCCCTATGTCTAAAAAGGCTCAACTCAGGGGTTGGAGCACTAGTGTTGGCAAAATTGGCGACTAGGGAATGGAAACCCTATGTCTAAAAGGCTCAACTCAGGGATTGGAGCCCTAATGTTGGCAAAAAGGCGACTAGGGAATGGAGGCCCTATGTCTAAAAAGGCTCAACTCAGGGATTAGAGCCCTAATATTGGCAACAGAGGCAACTAGGGAATGTAGGCCCTATGTCTAAAAAGTCTCAACTCAGAGATTGAAGCCCTAATATTGGAAAAAAGGCGACAAGGGAATGGAGGCGCTATGTCTAAAAGGCTCAACCCAGTGATCAGAGCCCTAATGTTGGCAAAAAGGCGACTAGGGAATGGAGGCCCTATGTCTAAAAAGGCTCAACTCAGGGTTTGGAGCACTAATGTTGGAAAAAAAGGCGACTAGGGAATGGAGGCCCTATATCTAAAAGGCTCAACTCAGGGATTGGAGCCCTAATGTTGGCAAAAAGGCGACTAGGGAATGGAGGCCCTATGTCTAAAAAGTCTCAACTCAGGGATTGGAGCCCTAATGTTGGCAAAAAAGGCGACTAGGAATGGAGGCCCTATGTCTAAAAAGTCTCAACTCAGGGATTGGAGCCCTAATGTTGGCAAAAAAGGCGACTAGGGATGGCGGCGCTATGTCTAAAAGGCTCAACTCAGGGATTAGAGCCCTAATGTTGGTAAAAAAGGCGACTAGGGAATGAAGGCCCTATGTCTACAAGGCTCAACTCAGGGATTTGAGCCCTAATGCTGGCAAAAAGGCGACTAGGAAATGGAGGCCCTATGGCTAAAACGGCTCAACTCAGGGTTTGGAGCCCTAATGTTGGCAAATAAGGCGACTAGGGAATGGAGGCCCTATATCTAAAAAGGCTCAACTCAGGGATTGGAGCCCTAATGTTGGCAAAAGAGGCGACTAGGGAATGGAGACCCTATGTCTAAAAAGTCTAAACTAAGGGATTGGAGCCCTAATGTTGGCAAAAAAGGCTACTAGGGAATGGAGGTCCTATGTCTACAAGGCTCAACACAGGGATTGGAGCCCTAATGTTGGCAAAAAAAGCGACAAGGGATGTAGGCTCTATGTCTAAAAGGCTCAACTCAGGGATTGAACCACTAATGTTGGCAAAAAGGCGAATAGGGAATGGAGGCCCTATGTCTAAAAAGGCTCAACTCAGGGGTTGGAGCACTAATGTTGGCAAAAAAGGCAACTAGGGAACGGAGGCCCTATGTCTAAAAGGCTCAACTCAGGGATTTGGGCCCTAATGTTGGCAAAAAGGCGACTAGGGAATGAAGGCCCTATGTCTAAAAGGCACAAAACAGGGATTTGAGCCCTATTGTTGGCAAAAAAGGCAACTAGGGAATGGAGGCCCTATGTCTAAAAAGGCTCACCTCAAGAATTTGAGCCCTAATATTGGAAAAAGAGGCGACTAGGGAATGTAGGTCCTTTGTCTAAAAAGTCTCAACTCAGGGATTGGAGACCTAATGTTGGCAAAAGAGGTGACTAAGGAATGGAGGCCCTATGTCTAAAAAGTCTCAACTCAGGGATTGGAGCCCTAATGTTGGCAAAAAAGGCGACTAGGAAATGGAGGCCCTATGTCTACATGGCTCAACTCAGGGATTGGAGCCCTAATGCTGGCAAAAAGGCGACTAGGGAATGGAGGCCCTATGTCTAAAAAGGCTCAACTCAGGGTTTGGATCCCTAATGTTGGCAAAAAAGGTGACTTAGGAATGGAGGTCCTATGTCTAAAAGGCTCAACTCAGGGATTGGGGCCCTAATGATGGCAAAAAGGCGACTACGAATGGAGGCCCTATGTCTAAAAAGTGTCAACTCAGGGATTGGAGCCCTAATGTTGGCAAAAAGGCGATTAGGGAATGGAGGCCCTATGTCTATAAGGCTCAACTCAGGGATTGGAGCCCTAATACTGACAAAAAGGTGACTAGGAAATCGAGGCCCTATGTCTAAAAAGGCTCAACTCAGGGTTTGGATCCCTAATGTTGGCAAAAAAGGCGACTAGGGAATGGAGGCCCTATGTCTAAAAGGCCCAACTCAGGAATTTGAGCTCTAATGTCGGCAAAAAAGGCGACTAGGGAATGGAGGCCCTATGTCTACAAGGCTCAACTCAGGGATTGGAGCCCTAATGTTGGCAAAAAGGCGACTAGGGAATGGAGGCCCTATGTCTAAAAATTCTCAACTCAGGGATTGGAGCTCTAATGTTGGCAAAAAAGGCGACTAGGGAATGGAGGCCCTATGTCTACAAGGCTCAACTCAGGGATTGGAGCCCTAATGTTGGCAAAAAGGCGACTAGGGAATGGAGGCCCTATGTCTAAAAAGTCTCAACTCAGGGATTGGAGCCCTAATGTTGGCAAAAAAGGCGACTAGGAATGGAGGCCCTATGTCTAAAAAGTCTCAACTCAGGGATTGGAGCCCTAATGTTGGCAAAAAAGGCGACTAGGGATGGCGGCGCTATGTCTAAAAGGCTCAACTCAGGGATTGGAGCCCTAACGTTGGTAAAAAAGGCGACTAGGGAATGAAGGCCCTATGTCTACAAGGCTCAACTCAGGGATTTGAGCCCTAATGCTGGCAAAAAGGCGACTAGGAAATGGAGGCCCTATGGCTAAAACGGCTCAACTCAGGGTTTGGAGCCCTAATGTTGGCAAAAAAGGCGACTAGGGAATGGAGGCCCTATGTCTAAAAAGGCTCAACTCAGGGATTGGAGCCCTAATGTTGGCAAAAGAGGCGACTAGGGAATGGAGACCCTATGTCTAAAAAGTCTAAACTAAGGGATTGGAGCCCTAATGTTGGCAAAAAAGGCTACTAGGGAATGGAGGTCCTATGTCTACAAGGCTCAACACAGGGATTGGAGCCCTAATGTTGGCAAAAAAAGCGACTAGGGATGGAGGCGCTATGTCTAAAAGGCTCAACTCAGGGATTGAAGCACTAATGTTGGCAAAAAGGCGAATAGGGAATGGAGGCCCTATGTCTAAAAAGGCTCAACTCAGGGGTTGGAGCACTAATGTTGGCAAAAAAGGCAACTAGGGAATGGAGGCCCTATGTCTAAAAGGCTCAACTCATGGATTTGGGCTCTAATGTTGGCAAAAAGGCGACTAGGGAATGAAGACCCTATGTCTAAAAGGCACAAAACAGGGATTGGAGCCCTATTTTTGGGGAAAAAGGCAACTAGGGAATGGAGGCCCTATGTCTAAAAAGGCTCACCTCAAGAATTTGAGCCCTAATATTGGAAAAAGAGGCGACTAGGGAATGTAGGTCCTTTGTCTAAAAAGTCTCAACTCAGGGATTGGAGCCCTAATGTTGGCAAAAAAGGCTACCAGGGAATGGATGCCCTATGTCTAAAATGCTATACTCAGGGATTGGAGCCCTAATGATGGCAAAAAGGAGACTTGGGAATGGAGGCCCTATGTCTAAAAGGCTCAACTCAGGGATTGGAGCCCTAATGTTGGCGAAATACGACTAGGGAATGGTGGCCCTATGTCTAAAAAAGCTCAACTCAGGGATTGGAGCCCTAATGTTGGTAAAAGAGGTGACTAAGGAATGGAGGCCCTATGTCTAAAAAGTCTCAACTCAGGGATTGGAGCCCTAATGTTGGCAAAAAAGGCGACTAGGAAATAGAGGCCCTATGTCTACATGGCTCAACTCAGGGATTGGAGCCCTAATGCTGGCAAAAAGGCGACTAGGGAATGGAGGCCCTATGTCTAAAAAGGCTCAACTCAGGGTTTGGAGCCCTAATGATGGCAAAAAAGGTGACTAAGGAATGGAGGTCCTATGTCTAAAAGGCTCAACTCAGGAATTGGGGCCCTAATGATGGCAAAAAGGCGACTACGAATGGAGGCCCTATGTCTAAAAAGTCTCAACTCAGGATTGGAGCCCTAATGTTGGCAAAAAAGACGATTAGGGAATAGAGGCCCTATGTCTACAAGGCTCAACTCAGGGATTGGAGCCCTAATACTGACAAAAAGGCGACTAGGAAATCGAGGCCCTATGTCTAAAAAGGCTCAACTCAGGGTTTGGATCCCTAATATTGGCAAAAAAGGCGACTAGGGAATGGAGGCCCTATGTCTAAAAGGCCCAACTCAGGGATTTGAGCTCTAATGTTGGCAAAAAGGCGACTAGGGAATGGAGGCCCTATGTCTAAAAAGTCTCAACTCAGGGATTGGAGCCCCAATGTTGGCAAAAAGGCGACTAGGGAATGGAGGCCCTATGTCTAAAAATTCTCAACTCAGGGATTGGAGCTCTAATGTTGGCAAAAAGGCGACTAGGGAATGGAGGCCCTATGTCTACAAGGCTCAACTCAGGGATTGGAGCCCTAATGTTGGCAAAAAGGCGACTAGGGAATGGAGGCCCTATGTCTAAAAAGTCTCAACTCAGGGATTGGAGCCCTAATGTTGGCAAAAAAGGCGACTAGGAATGGAGGCCCTATGTCTAAAAAGTCTCAACTCAGGGATTAGAGCCCTAATGTTGGCAAAAAAGGCGACTAGGGATGGCGGCGCTATGTCAAAAAGGCTCAACTCAGAGATTGGAGCCCTAATGTTTGCAAAAAAGGCGACTAGGGAATGGAGGCCCTATGTCTACAAGGCTCAACTCAGGAATTGGAGCCCTAATGTTGGCAAAAAGGCGACTAGGGAATGGAGGCCCTATGTCTAAAAAGTCTCAACTCAGGGATTGGAGCCCTAATGTTGGCAAAAAAGGCGACTAGGGATGGCGGCGCTATGTCTAAAAGGCTCAACTCAGGGATTGGAGCCCTAATGTTTGCAAAAAAGGCGACTAGGGAATGGAGGCCCTATGTCTACAAGGCTCAACTCAGGGATTGGAGCCCTAATGTTGGCAAAAAGGCGACTAGGGAATGGAGGCCCTATGTCTAAAAAGTCTCAACTCAGGGATTGGAGCCCTAATGTTGGCAAAAAAGGCGACTAGGGAATGGAGGCCCTATGTCTACAAGGCTCAACTCAGGGATTGGAGCCCTAATGTTGGCAAAAAGGCGACTAGGGAATGGAGGCCCTATGTCTAAAAAGTCTCAACTCAGGGATTGGAGCCCTAATGTTGGCAAAAAAGGCGACTAGGAATGGAGGCCCTATGTCTAAAAAGTCTCAACTCAGGGATTGGAGCCCTAATGTTGGCAAAAAAGGCGACTAGGGATGGCGGCGCTATGTCTAAAAGGCTCAACTCAGGGATTGGAGCCCTAATGTTTGCAAAAAAGGCGACTAGGGAATGGAGGCCCTATGTCTACAAGGCTCAACTCAGGGATTGGAGCCCTAATGTTGGCAAAAAGGCGAATAGGGAATGGAGGCCCTATGTCTAAAAAGTCTCAACTCAGGGATTGGAGCCCTAATGTTGGCAAAAAAGGCGACTAGGGAATGGAGGCCTTATGTCTACAAGGCTCAACTCAGGGATTGGAGCCCTAATGTTGGCAAAAAGGCGACTAGGGAATGGAGGCCCTATGTCTACAAGGCTCAACTCAGGGATTTGAGCCCTAATGTTGGCAAAAAGGCGACTAGGGAATGGAGGCCCTATGTCTAAAAAGTCTCAACTTAGGGATTGGAGCCCTAATGTTGGCAAAAAGGCGACTAGGGAATGGAGGCCCTATGTCTAAAAATCTCAACTCAGGGATTGGAGCCCTAATGTTGGCCAAAAAGGCGACTAGGGAATGGAGGCCCTATGTCTACAAGGCTCAACTCAGGGATTGGAGCCCTAATGTTGGCAAAAAGGCGACTAGGGAATGGAGGCCCTATGTCTAAAAAAGTCTCAACTCAGGGATTGGAGCCCTAACGTTGGCAAAAAAGGCGACTAGGGAATGGAGGCCCTATGTCTACAAGGCTCAACTCAGGGATTGGAGCCCTAATGTTGGCAAAAAGGCGACTAGGGAATGGAGGCCCTATGTCTAAAAAGTCTCAACTCAGGGATTGGAGCCCTAATGTTGGCAAAAAAGGCGACTAGGAATGGAGGCCCTATGTCTACAAGGCTCAACTCAGGGATTGGAGCCCTAATGTTGGCAAAAAGGCGACTAGGGAATGGAGACCCTATGTCTAAAAAAGTCTCAACTCAGGGATTGGAGCCCTAACGTTGGTAAAAAAGGCGACTAGGGAATGGAGGCCCTATGTCTAAAAAGTCTCAACTCAGGGATTGGAGCCCTAATGTTGGCAAAAAAGGCGACTAGGGAATGGAGGCCCTATGTCTACTAGGCTCAACTCAGGTATTGGAGCCCTAATGTTGGCAAAAAAGGCGACTAGGGAATGGAGGCCCTATGTCTACAAGGCTCAACTCAGGGATTGGAGCCCTAATGTTGGCAAAAAGGCGACTAGGGAATGGAGGCCCTATGTCTAAAAAGTCTCAACTCAGGGATTGGAGCCCTAATGTTGGCAAAAAAGGCGACTAGGAATGGAGGCCCTATGTCTAAAAAGTCTCAACTCAGGGATTGGAGCCCTAATGTTGGCAAAAAAGGCGACTAGGGATGGCGGCGCTATGTCTAAAAGGCTCAACTCAGGGATTGGAGCCCTAATGTTTGCAAAAAAGGCGACTAGGGAATGGAGGCCCTATGTCTAAAAAGTCTCAACTCAGGGATTGGAGCCCTAATGTTGGCAAAAAGGCGACTAGGGAATGGAGGCCCTATGTCTAAAAATTCTCAACTCAGGGATTGGAGCTCTAATGTTGGCAAAAAAGGCGACTAGGGAATGGAGGCCCTATGTCTACAAGGCTCAACTCAGGGATTGGAGCCCTAATGTTGGCAAAAAGGCGACTAGGGAATGGAGGCCCTATGTCTAAAAAGTCTCAACTCAGGGATTGGAGCCCTAATGTTGGCAAAAAAGGCGACTAGGAATGGAGGCCCTATGTCTAAAAAGTCTCAACTCAGGGATTAGAGCCCTAATGTTGGCAAAAAAGGCGACTAGGGATGGCGGCGCTATGTCAAAAAGGCTCAACTCAGGGATTGGAGCCCTAATGTTTGCAAAAAAGGCGACTAGGGAATGGAGGCCCTATGTCTACAAGGCTCAACTCAGGAATTGGAGCCCTAATGTTGGAAAAAAGGCGACTAGGGAATGGAGGCCCTATGTCTAAAAAGTCTCAACTCAGGGATTGGAGCCCTAATGTTGGCAAAAAAGGCGACTAGGGATGGCGGCGCTATGTCTAAAAGGCTCAACTCAGGGATTGGAGCCCTAATGTTGGCAAAAAGGCGACTAGGGAATGGAGGCCCTATGTCTAAAAAGGCTCAACTCAGGGATTTGAGCCCTAATTCTGGCAAAAAGGCGACTAAGGAATGGAGGCCCTATGTCTAAAAAGTCTCAACTCAGGGATTGGAGCCCTAATGTTGGCAAAAAAGGCGACTAGGAAATGGAGGCCCTATGTCTACATGGCTCAACTCAGGGATTGGAGCCCTAATGCTGGCAAAAAGGCGACTAGGGAATGGAGGCCCTATGTCTAAAAAGGCTCAACTCAGGGTTTGGAGCCCTAATGTTGGTAAAAAAGGCGACTAGGGAATGAAGGCCCTATGTATACAAGGCTCAACTCAGGGATTTGAGCCCTAATTCTGGCAAAAAGGCGACTAAGAAATGGAGGCCCTATGGCTAAAAAGGCTCAACTCAGGGTTTGGAGCCCTAATGTTGGCAAAAAAGGCGACTAGGGAATGGAGGCCCTATGTCTAAAAAGGCTCAACTCAGGGATTGGAGCCCTAATGTTGGCAAAAGAGGCGACTAGGGAATGGAGGCCCTATGTCTAAAAAGTCTCAACTCAGGGATTGGAGCCCTAATGTTGGCAAAAAAGGCGACTAGGAATGGAGGCCCTATGTCTAAAAAGTCTCAACTCAGGGATTGGAGCCCTAATGTTGGCAAAAAAGGCGACTAGGGATGGCGGCGCTATGTCTAAAAGGCTCAACTCAGGGATTGGAGCCCTAATGTTTGCAAAAAAGGCGACTAGGGAATGGAGGCCCTATGTCTACAAGGCTCAACTCAGGGATTGGAGCCCTAATGTTGGAAAAAAGGCGACTAGGGAATGGAGGCCCTATGTCTAAAAAGTCTCAACTCAGGGATTGGAGCCCTAATGTTGGCAAAAAGGAAACTAGGGAATGGAGGCCCTATGTCTAAAAAGCTCACCTCAAGGATTGGAGCCCTAATGTTGGCAAAAAGGCAACTAGGGAATGGAGGCCGTATGTCTAAAAAGGCTCAACTCAGGGGTTGGAGCACTAATGTTGGCAAAAAAGGCGACTAGGGAATGGAGGCCCTATGTCTAAAAGGCTCAACTCAGGGATTTGAGATCTAATGTTGGCAAAAAGGCGAATAGGGAATGGAGGCCCTATGTCTAAAAAGTCTCAACTCAGGGATTGGAGCCCTAATGTTGGCAAAAAAGGCGACTAGGGAATGGAGGCCTTATGTCTACAAGGCTCAACTCAGGGATTGGAGCCCTAATGTTGGCAAAAAGCGACTAGGGATGTAGGCGCTATGTCTAAAAGGCTCAACTCAGGGATTGAAGCACTAATGTTGGCAAAAAGGCGAATAGGGAATGGAGGCCCTATGTCTAAAAAGGCTCAACTCAGGGGTTGGAGCACTAATGTTGGCAAAAAAGGCAACTAGGGAATAGAGGCCCTATGTCTAAAAGGCTCAACTCATGGATTTGGGCTCTAATGTTGGCAAAAAGGCGACTAGGGAATGAAGACCCTATGTCTAAAAGGCACAAAACAGGGATTGGAGCCCTATTTTTGGGAAAAAAGGCAACTAGGGAATGGAGGCCCTATGTCTAAAAAGGCTCACCTCAAGAATTTGAGCCCTAATATTGGAAAAAGAGGCGACTAGGGAATGTAGGTCCTTTGTCTAAAAAGTCTCAACTCAGGGATTGGAGCCCTAATGTTGGCAAAAAAGGCTACCAGGGAATGGATGCCCTATGTCTAAAATGCTATACTCAGGGATTGGAGCCCTAATGATGGCAAAAAGGAGACTTGGGAATGGAGGCCCTATGTCTAAAAGGCTCAACTCAGGGATTGGAGCCCTAATGTTGGCGAAATACGACTAGGGAATGGTGGCCCTATGTCTAAAAAAGCTCAACTCAGGGATTGGAGCCCTAATGTTGGTAAAAGAGGTGACTAAGGAATGGAGGCCCTATGTCTAAAAAGTCTCAACTCAGGGATTGGAGCCCTAATGTTGGCAAAAAAGGCGACTAGGAAATAGAGGCCCTATGTCTACATGGCTCAACTCAGGGATTGGAGCCCTAATGCTGGCAAAAAGGCGACTAGGGAATGGAGGCCCTATGTCTAAAAAGGCTCAACTCAGGGTTTGGAGCCCTAATGTTGGCAAAAAAGGTGACTAAGGAATGGAGGTCCTATGTCTAAAAGGCTCAACTCAGGAATTGGGGCCCTAATGATGGCAAAAAGGCGACTACGAATGGAGGCCCTATGTCTAAAAAGTCTCAACTCAGGGATTGGAGCCCTAATGTTGGCAAAAAAGGCGATTAGGGAATAGAGGCCCTATGTCTACAAGGCTCAACTCAGGGATTGGAGCCCTAATACTGACAAAAAGGCGACTAGGAAATCGAGGCCCTATGTCTAAAAAGGCTCAACTCAGGGTTTGGATCCCTAATATTGGCAAAAAAGGCGACTAGGGAATGGAGGCCCTATGTCTAAAAGGCTCAACTCAGGGATTGGAGCCCTAATGTTGGCAAAAAAGGCGACTAGGAAATGGAGGCCCTATGTCTACATGGCTCAACTCAGGGATTGTAGCCCTAATGCTGGCAAAAAGGCGACTAGGGAATGGAGGCCCTATGTCTAAAAAGGCTCAACTCAGGGTTTGGAGCCCTAATGTTGGTAAAAAAGGCGACTAGGGAATGAAGGCCCTATGTCTACAAGGCTCAACTCAGGGATTTGAGCCCTAATTCTGGCAAAAAGGCGACTAAGAAATGGAGGCCCTATGGCTAAAAAGGCTCAACTCAGGGTTTGGAGCCCTAATGTTGGCAAAAAGGCGACTAGGGAATGGAGGCCCTATGTCTAAAAAGGCTCAACTCAGGGATTGGAGCCCTAATGTTGGCAAAAGAGGCGACTAGGGAATGGAGGCCCTATGTCTAAAAAGGCTCAACTCAGGGATTGGAGCCCTAATGTTGGCAAAAGAGGCGAATAGGGAATGGAGGCCCTATGTCTAAAAAGTCTCAACTCAGGGATTGGAGCCCTAATGTTGGCAAAAAAGGCGACTAGGGATGGCGGCGCTATGTCTAAAAGGCTCAACTCAGGGATTGGAGCCCTAATGTTTGCAAAAAAGGCGACTAGGGAATGGAGGCCCTATGTCTACAAGGCTCAACTCAGGGATTGGAGCCCTAATGTTGGAAAAAAGGCGACTAGGGAATGGAGGCCCTATGTCTAAAAAGTCTCAACTCAGGGATTGGAGCCCTAATGTTGGCAAAAAGGAAACTAGGGAATGGAGGCCCTATGTCTAAAAAGCTCACCTCAAGGATTGGAGCCCTAATGTTGGCAAAAAGGCAACTAGGGAATGGAGGCCGTATGTCTAAAAAGGCTCAACTCAGGGGTTGGAGCACTAATGTTGGCAAAAAAGGCGACTAGGGAATGGAGGCCCTATGTCTAAAAGGCTCAACTCAGGGATTTGAGATCTAATGTTGGCAAAAAAGGCGACTAGGGATGGCGGCGCTATGTCTAAAAGGCTCAACTCAGGGATTGGAGCCCTAATGTTTGCAAAAAAGGCGACTAGGGAATGGAGGCCCTATGTCTACAAGGCTCAACTCAGGGATTGGAGCCCTAATGTTGGCAAAAAGGCGAATAGGGAATGGAGGCCCTATGTCTAAAAGGCTCAACTCAGGGATTGGAGCCCTAATGTTGGCAAAAAGGCGACTAGGGAATGGAGGCCCTATGTCTAAAAAGTCTCAACTCAGGGATTGGAGCCCTAATGTTGGCAAAAAAGGCGACTAGGGAATGGAGGCCCTATGTCTACAAGGCTCAACTCAGGGATTTGAGCCCTAATGTTGGCAAAAAGGCGACTAGGGAATGGAGGCCCTATGTCTAAAAAGTCTCAACTTAGGGATTGGAGCCCTAATGTTGGCAAAAAAGGCGACTAGGGAATGGAGGCCCTATGTCTAAAAGGCCCAACTCAGGGATTTGAGCTCTAATGTCGGCAAAAAAGGCGACTAGGGAATGGAGGCCCTATGTCTACAAGGCTCAACTCAGGGATTGGAGCCCTAATGTTGGCAAAAAGGCGACTAGGGAATGGAGGCCCTATGTCTAAAAATTCTCAACTCAGGGATTGGAGCTCTAATGTTGGCCAAAAAGGCGACTAGGGAATGGAGGCCCTATGTCTACAAGGCTCAACTCAGGGATTGGAGCCCTAATGTTGGCAAAAAGGCGACTAGGGAATGGAGGCCCTATGTCTAAAAAAGTCTCAACTCAGGGATTGGAGCCCTAACGTTGGTAAAAAAGGCGACTAGGGAATGGAGGCCCTATGTCTACAAGGCTCAACTCAGGGATTGGAGCCCTAATGTTGGCAAAAAGGCGACTAGGGAATGGAGACCCTATGTCTAAAAAAGTCTCAACTCAGGGATTGGAGCCCTAACGTTGGTAAAAAAGGCGACTAGGGAATGGAGGCCCTATGTCTAAAAAGTCTCAACTCAGGGATTGGAGCCCTAATGTTGGCAAAAAAGGCGACTAGGGAATGGAGGCCCTATGTCTACTAGGCTCAACTCAGGTATTGGAGCCCTAATGTTGGCAAAAAGGCGACTAGGGAATGGAGGCCCTATGTCTACAAGGCTCAACTCAGGGATTGGAGCCCTAATGTTGGCAAAAAGGCGACTAGGGAATGGAGGCCCTATGTCTAAAAAGTCTCAACTCAGGGATTGGAGCCCTAATGTTGGCAAAAAAGGCGACTAGGAATGGAGGCCCTATGTCTAAAAAGTCTCAACTCAGGGATTGGAGCCCTAATGTTGGCAAAAAAGGCGACTAGGGATGGCGGCGCTATGTCTAAAAGGCTCAACTCAGGGATTGGAGCCCTAATGTTTGCAAAAAAGGCGACTAGGGAATGGAGGCCCTATGTCTAAAAAGTCTCAACTCAGGGATTGGAGCCCTAATGTTGGCAAAAAGGCGACTAGGGAATGGAGGCCCTATGTCTAAAAATTCTCAACTCAGGGATTGGAGCTCTAATGTTGGCAAAAAAGGCGACTAGGGAATGGAGGCCCTATGTCTACAAGGCTCAACTCAGGGATTGGAGCCCTAATGTTGGCAAAAAGGCGACTAGGGAATGGAGGCCCTATGTCTAAAAAGTCTCAACTCAGGGATTGGAGCCCTAATGTTGGCAAAAAAGGCGACTAGGAATGGAGGCCCTATGTCTAAAAAGTCTCAACTCAGGGATTAGAGCCCTAATGTTGGCAAAAAAGGCGACTAGGGATGGCGGCGCTATGTCAAAAAGGCTCAACTCAGGGATTGGAGCCATAATGTTTGCAAAAAAGGCGACTAGGGAATGGAGGCCCTATGTCTACAAGGCTCAACTCAGGAATTGGAGCCCTAATGTTGGCAAAAAGGCGACTAGGGAATGGAGGCCCTATGTCTAAAAAGTCTCAACTCAGGGATTGGAGCCCTAATGTTGGCAAAAAGGCGACTAGGGAATGGAGGCCCTATGTCTAAAAAGTCTCAACTCAGGGATTGGAGCCCTAATGTTGGCAAAAAAGGCGACTAGGGAATTGAGGCCCTATGTCTACAAGGCTCAACTCAGGGATTGGAGCCCTAATGTTGGCAAAAAGGCGACTAGGGAATGGAGACCCTATGTCTAAAAAGTCTCAACTCAGGGATTGGAGCCCTAATGTTGGCAAAAAAGGCGACTAGGAATGGAGGCCCTATGTCTAAAAAGTCTCAACTCAGGGATTGGAGCCCTAATGTTGGCAAAAAAGGCGACTAGGGATGGCGGCGCTATGTCTAAAAGGCTCAACTCAGGGATTGGAGCCCTAATGTTTGCAAAAAAGGCGACTAGGGAATGGAGGCCCTATGTCTAAAAATTCTCAACTCAGGGATTGGAGCTCTAATGTTGGCAAAAAAGGCGACTAGGGAATGGAGGCCCTATGTCTACAAGGCTCAACTCAGGGATTGGAGCCCTAATGTTGGCAAAAAGGCGACTAGGGAATGGAGGCCCTATGTCTAAAAAGTCTCAACTCAGGGATTGGAGCCCTAATGTTGGCAAAAAAGGCGACTAGGAATGGAGGCCCTATGTCTAAAAAGTCTCAACTCAGGGATTAGAGCCCTAATGTTGGCAAAAAAGGCGACTAGGGATGGCGGCGCTATGTCAAAAAGGCTCAACTCAGGGATTGGAGCCCTAATGTTTGCAAAAAAGGCGACTAGGGAATGGAGGCCCTATGTCTACAAGGCTCAACTCAGGAATTGGAGCCCTAATGTTTGCAAAAAAGGCGACTAGGGAATGGAGGCCCTATGTCTACAAGGCTCAACTCAGGAATTGGAGCCCTAATGTTGGCAAAAAGGCGACTAGGGAATGGAGGCCCTATGTCTAAAAAGTCTCAACTCAGGGATTGGAGCCCTAATGTTGGCAAAAAAGGCGACTAGGGAATTGAGGCCCTATGTCTACAAGGCTCAACTCAGGGATTGGAGCCCTAATGTTGGCAAAAAGGCGACTAGGGAATGGAGACCCTATGTCTAAAAAGTCTCAACTCAGGGATTGGAGCCCTAATGTTGGCAAAAAAGGCGACTAGGAATGGAGGCCCTATGTCTAAAAAGTCTCAACTCAGGGATTGGAGCCCTAATGTTGGCAAAAAAGGCGACTAGGGATGGCGGCGCTATGTCTAAAAGGCTCAACTCAGGGATTGGAGCCCTAATGTTTGCAAAAAAGGCGACTAGGGAATGGAGGCCCTATGTCTACAAGGCTCAACTCAGGGATTGGAGCCCTAATGTTGGAAAAAAGGCGACTAGGGAATGGAGGCCCTATGTCTAAAAAGTCTCAACTCAGGGATTGGAGCCCTAATGTTGGCAAAAAGGAAACTAGGGAATGGAGGCCCTATGTCTAAAAAGCTCACCTCAAGGATTGGAGCCCTAATGTTGGCAAAAAGGCAACTAGGGAATGGAGGCCGTATGTCTAAAAAGGCTCAACTCAGGGGTTGGAGCACTAATGTTGGCAAAAAAGGCGACTAGGGAATGGAGGCCCTATGTCTAAAAGGCTCAACTCAGGGATTTGAGATCTAATGTTGGCAAAAAGGCGACTAGGGAATGGAGGCCCTATGTCTACAAGGCTCAACTCAGTGATTGGAGCCCTAATGCTGGCAAAAAGGCGACTAGGAAATGGAGGCCCTATGTCTAAAAAGGATCAACTCAGGGTTTGGAGCCCTAATGTTGGCAAAAAAAGCGACTAAGGAATGGAGGCCCTATGTCTAAAAGGCTCAACTCAGGGATTGGATCACTAATGATGGCAAAAAAGTGACTAGGAATGGAGGCCCTATGTCTAAAAAGTCTCAACTCAGGGATTGGAGCCCTAATGTTGGCAAAAAAGGCGACTAGGGATGGCGGCGCTATGTCTAAAAGGCTCAACTCAGGGATTGGAGCCCTAATGTTGGCAAAAAGGCGACTAGGGTATGGAGGCCCTATGTCTAAAAAGGCTCAACTCAGGGGTTGGAGCACAAGTGTTGGCAAAATTGGCGACTAGGGAATGGAGGTCATATGTTTAAAAGGCTCAACTCAGGGATTGGAGTCCTAATGTTGGCAAAAAGGCGACTAGGGAATGAAGGCCCTATGTCTAAAAGGCTCAACACAGGGATTGGACCCCAATTGTTGGCAAAAAACGCGAATATGGAATGGAGGCCCTATGTATAAAAGGCTAAACTCAAGGATCAGAGCCGTAATGTTGGAAAAAAGGCAACTAGGGAATGGAGGTCCTATGTCTAAAAAGCTCACCTCAAGGATTGGAGCCCTAATGTTGGCAAAAAGGCGACTAGGGAATGGAGGCCCTATGTCTAAAAAGGCTCAACTCAGGGTTTGGAGCCCTAATGTTGGCAAAAAAGGTGACTAAGGAATGGAGGTCCTATGTCTAAAAGGCTCAACTCAGGAATTGGGGCCCTAATGATGGCAAAAAGGCGATTAGGGAATAGAGGCCCTATGTCTACAAGGCTCAACTCAGGGATTGGAGCCCTAATACTGACAAAAAGGCGACTAGGAAATCGAGGCCCTATGTCTAAAAAGGCTCAACTCAGGGTTTGGATCCCTAATATTGGCAAAAAAGGCGACTAGGGAATGGAGGCCCTATGTCAAAAAGGCTCAACTCAGGGATTGGAGCCCTAATGTTTGCAAAAAAGGCGATTAGGGAATAGAGGCCCTATGTCTACAAGGCTCAACTCAGGGATTGGAGCCCTAATACTGACAAAAAGGCGACTAGGAAATCGAGGCCCTATGTCTAAAAAGGCTCAACTCAGGGTTTGGATCCCTAATATTGGCAAAAAAGGCGACTAGGGAATGGAGGCCCTATGTCTAAAAGGCCCAACTCAGGGATTTGATCCCTAATGTTGGCAAAAAGGCGACTAGGGAATGGAGGCCCTATGTCTAAAAAGTCTCAACTCAGGGATTGGAGCCCTAATGTTGGCAAAAAGGCGACTAGGGAATGGAGGCCCTATGTCTAAAAATTCTCAACTCAGGGATTGGAGCTCTAATGTTGGCAAAAAAGGCGACTAGGGAATGGAGGCCCTATGTCTACAAGGCTCAACTCAGGGATTGGAGCCCTAATGTTGGCAAAAAGGCGACTAGGGAATGGAGGCCCTATGTCTAAAAAGTCTCAACTCAGGGATTGGAGCCCTAATGTTGGCAAAAAAGGCGACTAGGAATGGAGGCCCTATGTCTAAAAAGTCTCAACTCAGGGATTAGAGCCCTAATGTTGGCAAAAAAGGCGACTAGGGATGGCGGCGCTATGTCAAAAAGGCTCAACTCAGAGATTGGAGCCCTAATGTTTGCAAAAAAGGCGACTAGGGAATGGAGGCCCTATGTCTACAAGGCTCAACTCAGGAATTGGAGCCCTAATGTTGGCAAAAAGGCGACTAGGGAATGGAGGCCCTATGTCTAAAAAGTCTCAACTCAGGGATTGGAGCCCTAATGTTGGCAAAAAAGGCGACTAGGGATGGCGGCGCTATGTCTAAAAGACTCAATTCAGGGATTGGAGCCCTAATGTTTGCAAAAAAGGCGACTAGGGAATGGAGGCCCTATGTCTACAAGGCTCAACTCAGGGATTAGAGCCCTAATGTTGGCAAAAAGGCGACTAGGGAATGGAGGCCCTATGTCTAAAAAGTCTCAACTCAGGGATTGGAGCCCTAATGTTGGCAAAAAGGCGACTAGGGAATGGAGGCCCTATGTCTACAAGGCTCAACTCAGGGATTGGAGCCCTAATGTTGGCAAAAAAGGCGACTAGGGAATGGAGGCCCTATGTCTACAAGGCTCAACTCATGGATTTGGAGCCCTAATGTTGGCAAAAAGGCGACTAGGGAATGGAGGCCCTATGTCTAAAAAGTCTCAACTCAGGGATTGGAGCCCTAATGTTGGCAAAAAAGGCGACTAGGAATGGAGGCCCTATGTCTAAAAAGTCTCAACTCAGGGATTGGAGCCCTAATGTTGGCAAAAAAGGAGACTAGGGATGGCGGCGCTATGTCTAAAAGGCTCAACTCAGGGATTGGAGCCCTAATGTTTGCAAAAAAGGCGACTAGGGAATGGAGGCCCTATGCCTACAAGGCTCAACTCAGGGATTGAAGCCCTAATGTTGTCAAAAAGGCGACTAGGGAATGGAGGCCCTATGTCTAAAAAGTCTCAACTCAGGGATTGGAGCCCTAATGTTGGCAAAAAAGGCGACTAGGGAATTGAGGCCCTATGTCTACAAGGCTCAACTCAGGGATTGGAGCCCTAATGTTGGCAAAAAGGCGACTAGGGAATGGAGACCCTATGTCTAAAAAGTCTCAACTCAGGGATTGGAGCCCTAATGTTGGCAAAAAAGGCGACTAGGAATGGAGGCCCTATGTCTAAAAAGTCTCAACTCAGGGATTGGAGCCCTAATGTTGGCAAAAAAGGCGACTAGGGATGGCGGCGCTATGTCTAAAAGGCTCAACTCAGGGATTGGAGCCCTAATGTTTGCAAAAAAGGCGACTAGGGAATGGAGGCCCTATGTCTACAAGGCTCAACTCAGGGATTGGAGCCCTAATGTTGGAAAAAAGGCGACTAGGGAATGGAGGCCCTATGTCTAAAAAGTCTCAACTCAGGGATTGGAGCCCTAATGTTGGCAAAAAGGAAACTAGGGAATGGAGGCCCTATGTCTAAAAAGCTCACCTCAAGGATTGGAGCCCTAATGTTGGCAAAAAGGCGACTAGGGAATGGAGACCCTATGTCTAAAAAGTCTCAACTCAGGGATTGGAGCCCTAATGTTGGCAAAAAGGCGACTAGGAATGGAGGCCCTATGTCTAAAAAGTCTCAACTCAGGGATTGGAGCCCTAATGTTGGCAAAAAAGGCGACTAGGGAATGGAGGCCTTATGTCTACAAGGCTCAACTCAGGGATTGGAGCACTAATGTTGGCAAAAAAGGCGACTAGGGAATGGAGGCCCTATGTCTACAAGGCTCAACTCAGGGATTTGAGCCCTAATGTTGGCAAAAAGGCGACTAGGGAATGGAGGCCCTATGTCTAAAAAGTCTCAACTTAGGGATTAGAGCCCTAATGTTGGCAAAAAAGGCGACTAGGAATGGAGGCCCTATGTCTAAAAAGTCTCAACTCAGGGATTGGAGCCCTAATGTTGGCAAAAAAGGCGACTAGGGATGGCGGCGCTATGTCTAAAAGGCTCAACTCAGGGATTGGAGCCCTAATGTTTGCAAAAAAGGCGACTAGAGAATGGAGGCCCTATGTCTACAAGGCTCAACTCAGGGATTGAAGCCCTAATGTTGTCAAAAAGGCGACTAGGGAATGGAGGCCCTATGTCTAAAAAGTCTCAACTCAGGGATTGGAGCCCTAATGTTGGCAAAAAAGGCGACTAGGGAATTGAGGCCCTATGTCTACAAGGCTCAACTCAGGGATTGGAGCCCTAATGTTGGCAAAAAGGCGACTAGGGAATGGAGACCCTATGTCTAAAAAGTCTCAACTCAGGGATTGGAGCCCTAATGTTGGCAAAAAAGGCCACTAGGAATGGAGGCCCTATGTCTAAAAAGTCTCAACTCAGGGATTGGAGCCCTAATGTTGGCAAAAAAGGAGACTAGGGATGGCGGCGCTATGTCTAAAAGGCTCAACTCAGGGATTGGAGCCCTAATGTTTGCAAAAAAGGCGACTAGGGAATGGAGGCCCTATGCCTACAAGGCTCAACTCAGGGATTGAAGCCCTAATGTTGTCAAAAAGGCGACTAGGGAATGGAGGCCCTATGTCTAAAAAGTCTCAACTCAGGGATTGGAGCCCTAATGTTGGCAAAAAAGGCGACTAGGGAATTGAGGCCCTATGTCTACAAGGCTCAACTCAGGGATTGGAGCCCTAATGTTGGCAAAAAGGCGACTAGGGAATGGAGACCCTATGTCTAAAAAGTCTCAACTCAGGGATTGGAGCCCTAATGTTGGCAAAAAAGGCGACTAGGAATGGAGGCCCTATGTCTAAAAAGTCTCAACTCAGGGATTGGAGCCCTAATGTTGGCAAAAAAGGCGACTAGGGATGGCGGCGCTATGTCTAAAAGGCTCAACTCAGGGATTGGAGCCCTAATGTTTGCAAAAAAGGCGACTAGGGAATGGAGGCCCTATGTCTACAAGGCTCAACTCAGGGATTGGAGCCCTAATGTTGGAAAAAAGGCGACTAGGGAATGGAGGCCCTATGTCTAAAAAGTCTCAACTCAGGGATTGGAGCCCTAATGTTGGCAAAAAGGAAACTAGGGAATGGAGGCCCTATGTCTAAAAAGCTCACCTCAAGGATTGGAGCCCTAATGTTGGCAAAAAGGCGACTAGGGAATGGAGACCCTATGTCTAAAAAGTCTCAACTCAGGGATTGGAGCCCTAATGTTGGCAAAAAAGGCGACTAGGAATGGAGGCCCTATGTCTAAAAAGTCTCAACTCAGGGATTGGAGCCCTAATGTTGGCAAAAAAGGCGACTAGGGAATGGAGGCCTTATGTCTACAAGGCTCAACTCAGGGATTGGAGCACTAATGTTGGCAAAAAAGGCGACTAGGGAATGGAGGCCCTATGTCTACAAGGCTCAACTCAGGGATTTGAGCCCTAATGTTGGCAAAAAGGCGACTAGGGAATGGAGGCCCTATGTCTAAAAAGTCTCAACTTAGGGATTGGAGCCCTAATGTTGGCAAAAAAGGCGACTAGGAATGGAGGCCCTATGTCTAAAAAGTCTCAACTCAGGGATTGGAGCCCTAATGTTGGCAAAAAAGGCGACTAGGGATGGCGGCGCTATGTCTAAAAGGCTCAACTCAGGGATTGGAGCCCTAATGTTTGCAAAAAAGGCGACTAGAGAATGGAGGCCCTATGTCTACAAGGCTCAACTCAGGGATTGAAGCCCTAATGTTGTCAAAAAGGCGACTAGGGAATGGAGTCCCTATGTCTAAAAAGTCTCAACTCAGGGATTGGAGCCCTAATGTTGGCAAAAAAGGCGACTAGGGAATTGAGGCCCTATGTCTACAAGGCTCAACTCAGGGATTGGAGCCCTAATGTTGGCAAAAAGGCGACTAGGGAATGGAGACCCTATGTCTAAAAAGTCTCAACTCAGGGATTGGAGCCCTAATGTTGGCAAAAAAGGCCACTAGGAATGGAGGCCCTATGTCTAAAAAGTCTCAACTCAGGGATTGGAGCCCTAATGTTGGCAAAAAAGGCGACTAGGGATGGCGGCGCTATGTCTAAAAGGCTCAACTCAGGGATTGGAGCCCTAATGTTTGCAAAAAAGGCGACTAGGGAATGGAGGCCCTATGTCTACAAGGCTCAACTCAGGGATTGGAGCCCTAATGTTGGAAAAAAGGCGACTAGGGAATGGAGGCCCTATGTCTAAAAAGTCTCAACTCAGGGATTGGAGCCCTAATGTTGGCAAAAAGGAAACTAGGGAATGGAGGCCCTATGTCTAAAAAGCTCACCTCAAGGATTGGAGCCCTAATGTTGGCAAAAAGGCAACTAGGGAATGGAGGCCGTATGTCTAAAAAGGCTCAACTCAGGGGTTGTAGCACTAATGTTGGCAAAAAAGGCGACTAGGGAATGGAGGCCCTATGTCTAAAAGGCTCAACTCAGGGATTTGAGATCTAATGTTGGCAAAAAAGGCGACTAGGAAATGGAGGCCCTATGTCTACAAGGCTCAACTCAGTGATTGGAGCCCTAATGCTGGCAAAAAGGCGACTAGGAAATGGAGGCCCTATGTCTAAAAAGGCTCAACTCAGGGTTTGGAGCCCTAATGTTGGCAAAAAAGGCGACTAAGGAATGGAGGCCCTATGTCTAAAAGGCTCAACTCAGGGATTGGATCACTAATGATGGCAAAAAAGTGACTAGGAATGGAGGCCCTATGTCTAAAAAAGTCTCAACTCAGGGATTGGAGCCCTAATGTTTGCAAAAAAGGCGACTAGGGAATGGAGGCCCTATGTCTACAAGGCTCAACTCAGGATTTGGAGCCCTAATGTTGGCAAAAAGGCGAATAGGGAATGGAGGCCCTATGTCTAAAAAGTCTCAACTCAGGGATTGGAGCCCTAATGTTGGCAAAAAAGGCGACTAGGGAATGGAGGCCTTATGTCTACAAGGCTCAACTCAGGGATTGGAGCACTAATGTTGGCAAAAAAGGCGACTAGGGAATGGAGGCCCTATGTCTACAAGGCTCAACTCAGGGATTTGAGCCCTAATGTTGGCAAAAAGGCGACTAGGGAATGGAGGCCCTATGTATAAAAAGTCTCAACTTAGGGATTGGAGCCCTAATGTTGGCAAAAAAGGCGACTAGGAATGGAGGCCCTATGTCTAAAAAGTCTCAACTCAGGGATTGGAGCCCTAATGTTGGCAAAAAAGGAGACTAGGGATGGCGGCGCTATGTCTAAAAGGCTCAACTCAGGGATTGGAGCCCTAATGTTTGCAAAAAAGGCGACTAGGGAATGGAGGCCCTATGTCTACAAGGCTCAACTCAGGGATTGGAGCCCTAATGTTGGCAAAAGGGCGACTAGGGAATGGAGACCCTATGTCTAAAAAGTCTCAACTCAGGGATTGGAGCTCTAATGTTGGCAAATAAGGCGACTAGGGAATGGAGGCCCTATGTCTACAAGGCTCAACTTAGGGATTGGAGCCCTAATGTTGGCAAAAAAGGCGACTAGGAATGGAGGCCCTATGTCTAAAAAGTCTCAACTCAGGGATTGGAGCCCTAATGTTGGCAAAAAAGGCGACTAGGGATGGCGGCGCTATGTCTAAAAGGCTCAACTCAGGGATTGGAGCCCTAATGTTTGCAAAAAAGGCGACTAGAGAATGGAGGCCCTATGTCTACAAGGCTCAACTCAGGGATTGAAGCCCTAATGTTGTCAAAAAGGCGACTAGGGAATGGAGGCCCTATGTCTAAAAAGTCTCAACTTAGGGATTGGAGCCCTAATGTTGGCAAAAAAGGCGACTAGGAATGGAGGCCCTATGTCTAAAAAGTCTCAACTCAGGGATTGGAGCCCTAATGTTGGCAAAAAAGGCGACTAGGGATGGCGGCGCTATGTCTAAAAGGCTCAACTCAGGGATTGGAGCCCTAATGTTTGCAAAAAAGGCGACTAGGGAATGGAGGCCCTATGTCTACAAGGCTCAACTCAGGGATTGGAGCCCTAATGTTGGAAAAAAGGCGACTAGGGAATGGAGGCCCTATGTCTAAAAAGTCTCAACTCAGGGATTGGAGCCCTAATGTTGGCAAAAAGGAAACTAGGGAATGGAGGCCCTATGTCTAAAAAGCTCACCTCAAGGATTGGAGCCCTAATGTTGGCAAAAAGGCGACTAGGGAATGGAGACCCTATGTCTAAAAAGTCTCAACTCAGGGATTGGAGCCCTAATGTTGGCAAAAAAGGCGACTAGGAATGGAGGCCCTATGTCTAAAAAGTCTCAACTCAGGGATTGGAGCCCTAATGTTGGCAAAAAAGGCGACTAGGGAATGGAGGCCTTATGTCTACAAGGCTCAACTCAGGGATTGGAGCACTAATGTTGGCAAAAAAGGCGACTAGGGAATGGAGGCCCTATGTCTACAAGGCTCAACTCAGGGATTTGAGCCCTAATGTTGGCAAAAAGGCGACTAGGGAATGGAGGCCCTATGTCTAAAAAGTCTCAACTTAGGGATTGGAGCCCTAATGTTGGCAAAAAAGGCGACTAGGAATGGAGGCCCTATGTCTAAAAAGTCTCAACTCAGGGATTGGAGCCCTAATGTTGGCAAAAAAGGCGACTAGGGAATTGAGGCCCTATGTCTACAAGGCTCAACTCAGGGATTGGAGCCCTAATGTTGGCAAAAAGGCGACTAGGGAATGGAGACCCTATGTCTAAAAAGTCTCAACTCAGGGATTGGAGCCCTAATGTTGGCAAAAAAGGCGACTAGGAATGGAGGCCCTATGTCTAAAAAGTCTCAACTCAGGGATTGGAGCCCTAATGTTGGCAAAAAAGGCGACTAGGGATGGCGGCGCTATGTCTAAAAGGCTCAACTCAGGGATTGGAGCCCTAATGTTTGCAAAAAAGGCGACTAGGGAATGGAGGCCCTATGTCTACAAGGCTCAACTCAGGGATTGGAGCCCTAATGTTGGAAAAAAGGCGACTAGGGAATGGAGGCCCTATGTCTAAAAAGTCTCAACTCAGGGATTGGAGCCCTAATGTTGGCAAAAAGGAAACTAGGGAATGGAGGCCCTATGTCTAAAAAGCTCACCTCAAGGATTGGAGCCCTAATGTTGGCAAAAAGGCAACTAGGGAATGGAGGCCGTATGTCTAAAAAGGCTCAACTCAGGGGTTGTAGCACTAATGTTGGCAAAAAAGGCGACTAGGGAATGGAGGCCCTATGTCTAAAAGGCTCAACTCAGGGATTTGAGATCTAATGTTGGCAAAAAAGGCGACTAGGAAATGGAGGCCCTATGTCTACAAGGCTCAACTCAGTGATTGGAGCCCTAATGCTGGCAAAAAGGCGACTAGGGAATGGAGGCCCTATGTCTAAAAGGCTCAACTCAGGGATTTGAGATCTAATGTTGGCAAAAAAGGCGACTAGGAAATGGAGGCCCTATGTCTACAAGGCTCAACTCAGTGATTGGAGCCCTAATGCTGGCAAAAAGGCGACTAGGAAATGGAGGCCCTATGTCTAAAAAGGCTCAACTCAGGGTTTGGAGCCCTAATGTTGGCAAAAAAGGCGACTAAGGAATGGAGGCCCTATGTCTAAAAGGCTCAACTCAGGGATTGGATCACTAATGATGGCAAAAAAGTGACTAGGAATGGAGGCCCTATGTCTAAAAAAGTCTCAACTCAGGGATTGGAGCCCTAATGTTTGCAAAAAGGCGACTAGGGAATGGAGGCCCTATGTCTACAAGGCTCAACTCAGGAATTGGAGCCCTAATGTTGGCAAAAAGGCGAATAGGGAATGGAGGCCCTATGTCTAAAAAGTCTCAACTCAGGGATTGGAGCCCTAATGTTGGCAAAAAAGGCGACTAGGGAATGGAGGCCTTATGTCTACAAGGCTCAACTCAGGGATTGGAGCACTAATGTTGGCAAAAAAGGCGACTAGGGAATGGAGGCCCTATGTCTACAAGGCTCAACTCAGGGATTTGAGCCCTAATGTTGGCAAAAAGGCGACTAGGGAATGGAGGCCCTATGTCTAAAAAGTCTCAACTTAGGGATTGGAGCCCTAATGTTGGCAAAAAAGGCGACTAGGAATGGAGGCCCTATGTCTAAAAAGTCTCAACTCAGGGATTGGAGCCCTAATGTTGGCAAAAAAGGAGACTAGGGATGGCGGCGCTATGTCTAAAAGGCTCAACTCAGGGATTGGAGCCCTAATGTTTGCAAAAAGGCGACTAGGGAATGGAGGCCCTATGTCTACAAGGCTCAACTCAGGGATTGGAGCCCTAATGTTGGCAAAAAGGCGACTAGGGAATGGAGGCCCTATGTCTAAAAAGTCTCAACTCAGGGATTGGAGCCCTAATGTTGGCAAAAAAGGCGACTAGGAATGGAGGCCCTATGTCTAAAAAGTCTCAACTCAGGGATTGGAGCCCTAATGTTGGCAAAAAAGGCGACTAGGGATGGCGGCGCTATGTCTAAAAGGCTCAACTCAGGGATTGGAGCCCTAATGTTTGCAAAAAAGGCGACTAGAGAATGGAGGCCCTATGTCTACAAGGCTCAACTCAGGGATTGAAGCCCTAATGTTGTCAAAAAGGCGACTAGGGAATGGAGGCCCTATGTCTAAAAAGTCTCAACTTAGGGATTGGAGCCCTAATGTTGGCAAAAAAGGCGACTAGGAATGGAGGCCCTATGTCTAAAAAGTCTCAACTCAGGGATTGGAGCCCTAATGTTGGCAAAAAAGGCGACTAGGGATGGCGGCGCTATGTCTAAAAGGCTCAACTCAGGGATTGGAGCCCTAATGTTTGCAAAAAAGGCGACTAGGGAATGGAGGCCCTATGTCTACAAGGCTCAACTCAGGGATTGGAGCCCTAATGTTGGAAAAAAGGCGACTAGGGAATGGAGGCCCTATGTCTAAAAAGTCTCAACTCAGGGATTGGAGCCCTAATGTTGGCAAAAAGGAAACTAGGGAATGGAGGCCCTATGTCTAAAAAGCTCACCTCAAGGATTGGAGCCCTAATGTTGGCAAAAAGGCGACTAGGGAATGGAGACCCTATGTCTAAAAAGTCTCAACTCAGGGATTGGAGCCCTAATGTTGGCAAAAAAGGCGACTAGGAATGGAGGCCCTATGTCTAAAAAGTCTCAACTCAGGGATTGGAGCCCTAATGTTGGCAAAAAAGGCGACTAGGGAATGGAGGCCTTATGTCTACAAGGCTCAACTCAGGGATTGGAGCACTAATGTTGGCAAAAAAGGCGACTAGGGAATGGAGGCCCTATGTCTACAAGGCTCAACTCAGGGATTTGAGCCCTAATGTTGGCAAAAAGGCGACTAGGGAATGGAGGCCCTATGTCTAAAAAGTCTCAACTTAGGGATTGGAGCCCTAATGTTGGCAAAAAAGGCGACTAGGAATGGAGGCCCTATGTCTAAAAAGTCTCAACTCAGGGATTGGAGCCCTAATGTTGGCAAAAAAGGCGACTAGGGATGGCGGCGCTATGTCTAAAAGGCTCAACTCAGGGATTGGAGCCCTAATGTTTGCAAAAAAGGCGACTAGAGAATGGAGGCCCTATGTCTACAAGGCTCAACTCAGGGATTGAAGCCCTAATTTTGACAAAAAGGCGACTAGGGAATGGAGGCCCTATGTCTAAAAAGTCTCAACTCAGGGATTGGAGCCCTAATGTTGGCAAAAAAGGCGACTAGGGAATTGAGGCCCTATGTCTACAAGGCTAAACTCAGGGATTGGAGCCCTAATGTTGGCAAAAAGGCGACTATGGAATGGAGACCCTATGTCTAAAAAGTCTCAACTCAGGGATTGGAGCCCTAATGTTGGCAAAAAAGGCGACTAGGAATGGAGGCCCTATGTCTAAAAAGTCTCAACTCAGGGATTGGAGCCCTAATGTTGGCAAAAAAGGCGACTAGGGAATGGAGGCCTTATGTCTACAAGGCTCAACTCAGGGATTGGAGCACTAATGTTGGCAAAAAAGGCGACTAGGGAATGGAGGCCCTATGTCTACAAGGCTCAACTCAGGGATTTGAGCCCTAATGTTGTCAAAAAGGCGACTAGGGAATGGAGGCCCTATGTCTAAAAAGTCTCAACTTAGGGATTGGAGCCCTAATGTTGGCAAAAAAGGCGACTAGGAATGGAGGCCCTATGTCTAAAAAGTCTCAACTCAGGGATTGGAGCCCTAATGTTGGCAAAAAAGGCGACTAGGGATGGCGGCGCTATGTCTAAAAGGCTCAACTCAGGGATTGGAGCCCTAATGTTTGCAAAAAAGGCGACTAGAGAATGGAGGCCCTATGTCTACAAGGCTCAACTCAGGGATTGAAGCCCTAATGTTGTCAAAAAGGCGACTAGGGAATGGAGGCCCTATGTCTAAAAAGTCTCAACTCAGGGATTGGAGCCCTAATGTTGGCAAAAAAGGCGACTAGGGAATTGAGGCCCTATGTCTACAAGGCTCAACTCAGGGATTGGAGCCCTAATGTTGGCAAAAAGGCGACTAGGGAATGGAGACCCTATGTCTAAAAAGTCTCAACTCAGGGATTGGAGCCCTAATGTTGGCAAAAAAGGCGACTAGGAATGGAGGCCCTATGTCTAAAAAGTCTCAACTCAGGGATTGGAGCCCTAATGTTGGCAAAAAAGGCGACTAGGGATGGCGGCGCTATGTCTAAAAGGCTCAACTCAGGGATTGGAGCCCTAATGTTTGCAAAAAAGGCGACTAGGGAATGGAGGCCCTATGTCTACAAGGCTCAACTCAGGGATTGGAGCCCTAATGTTGGAAAAAAGGCGACTAGGGAATGGAGGCCCTATGTCTAAAAAGTCTCAACTCAGGGATTGGAGCCCTAATGTTGGCAAAAAGGAAACTAGGGAATGGAGGCCCTATGTCTAAAAAGCTCACCTCAAGGATTGGAGCCCTAATGTTGGCAAAAAGGCAACTAGGGAATGGAGGCCGTATGTCTAAAAAGGCTCAACTCAGGGGTTGGAGCACTAATGTTGGCAAAAAAGGCGACTAGGGAATGGAGGCCCTATGTCTAAAAGGCTCAACTCAGGGATTTGAGATCTAATGTTGGCAAAAAAGGCGACTAGGAAATGGAGGCCCTATGTCTACAAGGCTCAACTCAGTGATTGGAGCCCTAATGCTGGCAAAAAGGCGACTAGGAAATGGAGGCCCTATGTCTAAAAAGGCTCAACTCAGGGTTTGGAGCCCTAATGTTGGCAAAAAAGGCGACTAAGGAATGGAGGCCCTATGTCTAAAAGGCTCAACTCAGGGATTGGATCACTAATGATGGCAAAAAAGTGACTAGGAATGGAGGCCCTATGTCTAAAAAGTCTCAACTCAGGGATTGGAGCCCTAATGTTGGCAAAAAAGGCGACTAGGGATGGCGGCGCTATGTCTAAAAGGCTCAACTCAGGGATTGGAGCCCTAATGTTGGCAAAAAGGCGACTAGGGAATGGAGGCCCTATGTCTAAAAAGGCTCAACTCAGGGGTTGGAGCACAAATGTTGGCAAAATTGTTGACTAGGGAATGGAGGTCATATGTTTAAAAGGCTCAACTCAGGGATTGGAGCCCTAATGTTGGCAAAAAGGCGACTAGGGAATGAAGGCCCTATGTCTAAAAGGCTCAACATAGGGATTGGACCCCAATTGTTGGCAAAAAACGCGAATATGGAATGGAGGCCCTATGTATATAAGGCTAAACTCAAGGATCAGAGCCGTAATGTTGGCAAAAAGGCAACTAGGGAATGGAGGTCCTATGTCTAAAAAGCTCACCTCAAGGATTGGAGCCCTATTGTTGGCAAAAAGGCGACTAGAGAATGGAGGTCCTATGTCTAAAAGGCTCAACTCAGGGATTGGAGCTCTAATATTGGCGAAAGGAGATTAGGGAATAGAGGCCCTATGTCTAAAAAGACTCAACTCAGAGATTAGAGCCCTAATGTTGGCAAAAGAGACGACTAGGGAATGTAGGCCCTATGTCTAAAAAGTCTCAACTCAGGGATTGGAGACCTAATGATGGCAAAAAAGAGACGAGGGAATGGAGGCCCTATGTCTAAAAGGCTCAACTCAGGGATTGGAGCCCTAATGTTGGCGAAATACGACTAGGGAATGGAGGCCCTATGTCTAAAAAGGCTCAATTCAGGGATTGGAGCCCTAATGTTGGCAAAAGAGGCGACTAGGGAATGGAGGCCCTATGTCTAAAAAGTCTCAACTGAGGGATTGGAGCCCTAATGTTGGAAAAAAAGGCGACTAGGGAATGGAGGCCATATGTCTACAAGGCTCAACTCAGGGATTGGAGCCCTAATGTTGGCAAAAAGGGGACTAGGGAATGGAGGACCTATGTCTAAAAAGTCTCAACTCGGGGATTGGAGCCCTGATGTAGGTAAAAAAGGCGACTAGGGAAAGGAGGCCCTATGTCTACTGGGCTCAACTCAGGGATTGGAGCCCTAATGCTGGCAAAAAGGCGACTAGGAAATGGAGGCCCTATGTCTAAAAAGGCTCAACTCAAGGTTTGGAGCCCTAATGTTGGCAAAAAAGGCGACTAAGGAATGGAGGCCTAACGTCTAAAAGGCTCAACTCAGTGATTGGAGCCCTAATGATGGCAAAAAGGTGAATAGGAATGGAGGCCCTATGTCTAAAAAGTCTCAACTCAAGGATTGAAGCCCTAATGTTGGAAAAAAAGGCGACTAGGGATGGAGGCGCTATGTCTAAAAGGCTCAACTCAGGGATTGGAGCCCTAATGTTTGCAAAAAAGGCGACTAGGGAATGGAGGCCCTATGTCTACAAGGCTCAACTCAGGGATTGGAGCCCTAATGTTGGAAAAAAGGCGACTAGGGAATGGAGGCCCTATGTCTAAAAAGTCTCAACTCAGGGATTGGAGCCCTAATGTTGGCAAAAAGGAAACTAGGGAATGGAGGCCCTATGTCTAAAAAGCTCACCTCAAGGATTGGAGCACTAATATTGGCAAAAAAGGCGACTAGGGAATGGAGGCCCTATGTCTAAAAGGCTCAACTCAGGGATTTGAGATCTAATGTTGGCAAAAAAGGCGACTAGGAAATGGAGGCCCTATGTCTACAAGGCTCAACTCAGTGATTGGAGCCCTAATGCTGGCAAAAAGGCGACTAGGAAATGGAGGCCCTATGTCTAAAAAGGCTCAACTCAGGGTTTGGAGCCCTAATGTTGGCAAAAAAGGCGACTAAGGAATGGAGGCCCTATGTCTAAAAGGCTCAACTCAGGGATTGGATCACTAATGATGGCAAAAAAGTGACTAGGAATGGAGGCCCTATGTCTAAAAAGTCTCAACTCAGGGATTGGAGCCCTAATGTTGGCAAAAAAGGCGACTAGGGATGGCGGCGCTATGTCTAAAAGGCTCAACTCAGGGATTGGAGCCCTAATGTTGGCAAAAAGGCGACTAGGGAATGGAGGCCCTATGTCTAAAAAGGCTCAACTCAGGGGTTGGAGCACAAATGTTGGCAAAATTGGTGACTAGGGAATGGAGGTCATATGTTTAAAAGGCTCAACTCAGGGATTGGAGCCCTAATGTTGGCAAAAAGGCGACTAGGGAATGAAGGCCCTATGTCTAAAAGGCTCAACACAGGGATTGGACCCCAATTGTTGGCAAAAAACGCGAATATGGAATGGAGGCCCTATGTATATAAGGCTAAACTCAAGGATCAGAGCCGTAATGTTGGCAAAAAGGCAACTAGGGAATGGAGGTCCTATGTCTAAAAAGCTCACCTCAAGGATTGGAGCCCTATTGTTGGCAAAAAGGCGACTAGAGAATGGAGGTCCTATGTCTAAAAGGCTCAACTCAGGGATTGGAGCTCTAATATTGGCGAAAGGAGATTAGGGAATAGAGGCCCTATGTCTAAAAAGACTCAACTCAGAGATTAGAGCCCTAATGTTGGCAAAAGAGACGACTAGGGAATGTAGGCCCTATGTCTAAAAAGTCTCAACTCAGGGATTGGAGACCTAATGATGGCAAAAAAGAGACGAGGGAATGGAGGCCCTATGTCTAAAAGGCTCAACTCAGGGATTGGAGCCCTAATGTTGGCGAAATACGACTAGGGAATGGAGGCCCTATGTCTAAAAAGGCTCAATTCAGGGATTGGAGCCCTAATGTTGGCAAAAGAGGCGACTAGGGAATGGAGGCCCTATGTCTAAAAAGTCTCAACTGAGGGATTGGAGCCCTAATGTTGGAAAAAAAGGCGACTAGGGAATGGAGGCCATATGTCTACAAGGCTCAACTCAGGGATTGGAGCCCTAATGTTGGCAAAAAGGGGACTAGGGAATGGAGGCCCTATGTCTAAAAAGTCTCAACTCGGGGATTGGAGCCCTGATGTAGGTAAAAAAGGCGACTAGGGAAAGGAGGCCCTATGTCTACTGGGCTCAACTCAGGGATTGGAGCCCTAATGCTGGCAAAAAGGCGACTAGGAAATGGAGGCCCTATGTCTAAAAAGGCTCAACTCAAGGTTTGGAGCCCTAATGTTGGCAAAAAAGGCGACTAAGGAATGGAGGCCTAACGTCTAAAAGGCTCAACTCAGTGATTGGAGCCCTAATGATGGCAAAAAGGTGAATAGGAATGGAGGCCCTATGTCTAAAAAGTCTCAACTCAAGGATTGAAGCCCTAATGTTGGAAAAAAAGGCGACTAGGGATGGAGGCGCTATGTCTAAAAGGCTCAACTCAGGGATTGGAGCCCTAATGTTGGCAAAAAGCGACTAGGGAATGGAGGCCCTATGTCTAAAAATGCTCAAGTCAGGGGTTGGAGCACTAATGTTGGCAAAAAAGGCGACTAGGGAATGGAGGCCCTATGTCTAAAAGGCTCAACTCAAGGATTTGAGCTCCAATGTTGGCAAAAAGGCGACTAGGGAATGAAGGCCCTATGTCTAAAAGGCTCAACACAGGGATTGGAGCCCTATTGTTGGCAAAAAAGGCAACTAGGGAATGGAGGCCCTATGTCTAAAAGGCTCAACTCAGGGATCAGAGCCCTAATGTTGTCAAAAAGGTAACTAGGGAATTGAGACCCTATGTCTAAAATGCTCACCTCGAGGATTGGAGCCCTAATATTGTCAAAAAGGCGACAAGAGAATGGATGTCCTATATCTAAAAGGCACAACTCAGGGATTGGAGCTCTAATCTTGGCGAAAGGCGACTAGGGAATAGAGGCCCTATGTCTAAAAAGGCTCAACTCAGGGATTAGAGCCCTAATGTTGGCAAAAGAGGCGACTAGGGAATGTAGGCCCTATGTCTAAAAAGTCTCAACTCAGGGATTAGAGCCCTAATGTTGGCAAAAATGATGACCAGGGAATGGAGGCCCTATGTCTAAAAGGCTCTACTCAGTGATTGGAGACCTAATGATGGCAAAAAAGAGACGAGGGAATGGAGGCCCTAAGTCTAAAAGGCTCAACTCAGGGATTGGAGCCCTAATGTTGGCGAAATACGACTAGGGAATGGAGGCCCTATGTCTAAAAAGGCTCAACTCAGGGATTGGAGCCCTAATGTTGGCAAAAGAGGCGACTAGGGAATGGAGGCCCTATGTCTAAAAAGTCTCAACTCAGGGATTGGAGCCCTAATGTTGGCAAAAAAGGCGACTAGGGAATGGAGGCCCTATATCTACAAGGCTCAACTCAGGGATTGGAGCCCTAATGTTGGCAAAAAGGCGACTAGGGAATGGAGGCCCTATGTCTAAAAAGTCTCAACTCAGGGATTAGAGCCCTAATGTTGGTAAAAATGCGACTAGGGAAAGGAGACCCTATGTCTACAGGGCTCAACTCAGGGATTGGAGCCCTAATGCTGGCAAAAAGACGACTAGGAAATGGAGGCCCTATGTCTAAAAAGGCTCAACTCAGGGTTTGGAGCCTTAATGTTGGCAAAAAAGGTGACTAAGGAATGGAGGCCCAATGTCTAAAAGGCTCAACTCAGGGATTAGAGCCCTAATGATGGCAAAAAGGCGAATAGGAATGGAGGCCCTATGTCTAAAAAGTCTCAACTCAGGGATTGAAGCCCTAATGTTGGAAAAAAAGGGGACTAGGGATGGAGGCGCTATGTCTAAAAGGCTCAACTCAGGGATTGGAGCCCTAATGTTGGCAAAATGGCGACTAGGGAATGGAGGCCTTATGTCTAAAAAGTCTCAACTCAGGGATTGGAGCCCTAATGTTGGCAAAAAAGGCGACTAGGGAATGGAGGCCCTATGTCTACTAGGCTCAACTCAGGGATTGGAGCCCTAATGTTGGCAAAAAGGCGACTAGGGAATGGAGACCCTATGTCTAAAAAAGTCTCAACTCAGGGATTGGAGCCCTAACGTTGGTAAAAAAGGCGACTAGGGAATGGAGGCCCTATGTCTACAAGGCTCAACTCAGGGATTGGAGCCCTAATGCTGGCAAAAAGGCGACTAGGAATGGAGGCCCTATGTCTAAAAAGTCTCAACTCAGGGATTGAAGCCCTAATGTTGGCAAAAAAGGCGACTAGGGATAGATGCGCTATGTCTAAAAGGCTAAACTCAGGGATTGGAGCCCTAATGATGGCAAAAAGGCGACTAGGAATGGAGGCCCTATGTCTAAAAAGTCTCAACTCAGGGATTGAAGCCCTAATGTTGGCAAAAAAGGCGACTAGGGATGGAGGCGCTATGTCTAAAAGGCTCAACTCAGGGATTGGAGCCCTAATGTTTGCAAAAAGTCGAATAGGGAATGAAGGCCCTATGTCTAAAAATGCTCAAGTCAGGGGTTGGAGCACTAATGTTGGCAAAAAAGGAGACTAGGGAATGGAGGCCCTATGTCTAAAAGGCTCAGCTCAAGGATTTGAGCTCTAATGTTGGCAAAACGGCGACTAGGGAATGAAGGCCCTATGTCTAAAAGGCTCAACACATGGATTGGAGCCCTAATGATGGCAAAAAGGCGACTAGGAATGGAGGCCCTAGGTCTAAAAAGTCTCAACTCGGGGTTGGAGCCCTAATGTTGGCAAAAAATGCGACTAAGGAATGGAGGCCCTATGTCTAAAAGGCTCAACTCAGGGATTGGAGCCCTAATGATGGCAAAAAGGCGACTAGGAATGGAGGCCCTATGTCTAAAAATGCTCAAGTCAGGGGTTGGAGCACTAATGTTGGCAAAAAAGGCGACTAGGGAATGGAGGCCCTATGTCTAAAAGGCTCAGCTCAAGGATTTGAGCTCTAATGTTGGCAAAACGGCGACTAGGGAATGAAGGCCCTATGTCTAAAAGGCTCAACACAGGGATTGGAGCCCTAATGATGGCAAAAAGGCGACTAGGAATGGAGGCCCTATGTCTAAAAAGTCTCAACTCAGGGATTGAAGCCCTAATGTTGGCAAAAAAGGCGACTAGGGATAGAGGCGCTATGTCTAAACGGCTCAACTCAGGGATTTGAGCCCTAATGTTGGCAAAAGAGGCGGCCAGGGAATGTAGGCCCTATATCTAAAAAGTCTCAACTCAGGGATTAGAGCCCTAATGTTGGCAAAAAAGACGACCAGGGAATGGAGGCCCTATGTCTAAAAGGCTCTACTCAGGGATTGGAGAAATAATGATGGCAAAAAAGAGACGAGGGAATGGAGGCCCTACGTCTAAAAGGCTCAACTCAGGGATTGGAGCCCTAATGTTGGCGAAATACGACTAGGGAATGGAGGCCCTATGTCTAAAAAGGCTCAACTCAGGGATTGGAGCCCGAATGTTGGCAAAAGAGGCGACTAGGGAATGGAGGCCCTATGTCTAAAAAGTCTCAACTCAGGGATTGGAGCCCTAATGTTGGCAAAAAAGGCGACTAGGGAATGGAGGCCCTATGTCTACTAGGCTCAACTCAGGGATTGGAGCCCTAATGTTGGCAAAAAGGCGACTAGGGAATGGAGACCCTATGTCTAAAAAAGTCTCAACTCAGGGATTGGAGCCCTAACGTTGGTAAAAAAGGCGACTAGGGAATGGAGGCCCTATGTCTACAAGGCTCAACTCAGGGATTGGAGCCCTAATGCTGGCAAAAAGGCGACTAGGAATGGAGGCCCTATGTCTAAAAAGTCTCAACTCAGGGATTGAAGCCCTAATGTTGGCAAAAAAGGCGACTAGGGATAGATGCGCTATGTCTAAAAGGCTCAACTCAGGGATTGGAGCCCTAATGTTGGCAAAAAGGCGACTAGGGAATGGAGACCCTATGTCTAAAAAAGTCTCAACTCAGGGATTGGAGCCCTAACGTTGGTAAAAAAGGCGACTAGGGAATGGAGGCCCTATGTCTACAAGGCTCAACTCAGGGATTGGAGCCCTAATGCTGGCAAAAAGGCGACTAGGAATGGAGGCCCTATGTCTAAAAAGTCTCAACTCAGGGATTGAAGCCCTAATGTTGGCAAAAAAGGCGACTAGGGATAGATGCGCTATGTCTAAAAGGCTAAACTCAGGGATTGGAGCCCTAATGATGGCAAAAAGGCGACTAGGAATGGAGGCCATATGTCTAAAAAGTCTCAACTCAGGGATTGAAGCCCTAATGTTAGCAAAAAAGGCGACTAGGGATGGAGGCGCTATGTCTAAAAGGCTCAACTCAGGGATTGGAGCCCTAATGTTTGCAAAAAGGCGACTAGGGAATGGAGGCCCTATATCTAAAAATGCTCAACTTAGGGGTTGGAGCACTAATGTTGGCAAAAAAGGCGACTAGGGAATGGAGGCCCTATATCTAAAAGGCTCAAATCAGGGATTTGAGCTCTAATGTTGGCAAAAAGGCGACTAGGGAATGAAGGCCCTATGTCTAAAAGGCTCAACACAGGGATTGGAGCCCTATTGTTGGTAAAAAAGGCAACTAGGGGATGGAGGCCCTATGTCTAAAAGGCTCAACTCAGGGATCAGAGCCCTAATGTTGGCAAAAAGGCGACTAGGAAATGGAGACCCTATGTCTAAAATGCTCACCTCAAGGATTGGAGCCCTAATATTGTAAAAAGGCGACAAGAGAATGGATGTCCTATGTCTAAAAGGCTCAACTCAGGGATTGGAGCTCTAATGTTGGTGAAAGGCGACTAGGGAATGGAGGACCTATGTCTAAAAAGGCTCAACTCAGGGATTAGAGCCCTAATGTTGGCAAAAGAGGCAACTAGGGAATGTAGGCCCTATGTCTAAAAAGTCTCAACTCAGAGATTGAAGCCCTAATGTTGGCAAAAAAGGCGACTAGGGATGGAGGTGCTATGTCTAAAAGGCTCAACTCAGTGATTGGAGCCCTAATGTTGGCAAAAAGGCGACTAGGGATGGAGGCCCTATGTCTAAAAAGGCTCAACTCAGGGTTTGGAGCTTTAATGTTGGCAAAAAAGGTGACTAAGGAATGGAGGTGCTATGTCTAAAAGGCTCAACTCAGTGATTGGAGGCCTAATGTTGGCAAAAAGGCGACTAGGGATGGAGGCCCTATGTCTAAAAAGGCCCAACTCAGGGATTGGAGCCCTAATGCTGGCAAAAAGACGACTAGGAAATGGAGGCCCTATGTCTAAAAAGGCTCAACTCAGGGTTTGGAGCCTTAATGTTGGCAAAAATGGTGACTAAGGAATGGAGGCCCAATGTCTAAAAGGCTCAACTCAGGGATTAGAACCCTAATGATGGCAAAAAGGCGAATAGGAATGGAGGCCCTATGTCTAAAAAGTCTCAACTCAGGGATTGGAGCCCTAATGTTGGGAAAAAAGGCGACTAGGGAATGGAGGCCCTATGTCTACAAGGCTCAACTCAAGGATTGGAGCCCTAATGTTGGCAAAAAGGCGACTAGGGAATGGAGGCCCTATGTCTAAAAAGTCTCAACTCAGGGATTATAGCCCTAATGTTGGTAAAAAATGCGACTAGGGAAAGGAGACCCTATGTCTACAGGGCTCAACTCAGGGATTGGAGCCCTAATGCTGGCAAAAAGACGACTAGGAAATGGAGGCCCTATGTCTAAAAAGGCTCAACTCAGGGTTTGGAGCCTTAATGTTGGCAAAAAAGGTGACTAAGGAATGGAGGCCCAATGTCTAAAAGGCTCAACTCAGGGATTAGAGCCCTAATGATGGCAAAAAGGCGAATAGGAATGGAGGCCCTATGTCTAAAAAGTCTCAACTCAGGGATTGAAGCCCTAATGTTGGAAAAAAAGGGGACTAGGGATGGAGGCGCTATGTCTAAAAGGCTCAACTCAGGGATTGGAGCCCTAATGTTGGCAAAATGGCGACTAGGGAATGGAGGCCTTATGTCTAAAAAGTCTCAACTCAGGGATTGGAGCCCTAATGTTGGCAAAAAAGGCGACTAGGGAATGGAGGCCCTATGTCTACTAGGCTCAACTCAGGGATTGGAGCCCTAATGTTGGCAAAAAGGCGACTAGGGAATGGAGACCCTATGTCTAAAAAAGTCTCAACTCAGGGATTGGAGCCCTAACGTTGGTAAAAAAGGCGACTAGGGAATGGAGGCCCTATGTCTACAAGGCTCAACTCAGGGATTGGAGCCCTAATGCTGGCAAAAAGGCGACTAGGAATGGAGGCCCTATGTCTAAAAAGTCTCAACTCAGGGATTGAAGCCCTAATGTTGGCAAAAAAGGCGACTAGGGATAGATGCGCTATGTCTAAAAGGCTAAACTCAGGGATTGGAGCCCTAATGATGGCAAAAAGGCGACTAGGAATGGAGGCCCTATGTCTAAAAAGTCTCAACTCAGGGATTGAAGCCCTAATGTTGGCAAAAAAGGCGACTAGGGATGGAGGCGCTATGTCTAAAAGGCTCAACTCAGGGATTGGAGCCCTAATGTTTGCAAAAAGTCGAATAGGGAATGAAGGCCCTATGTCTAAAAATGCTCAAGTCAGGGGTTGGAGCACTAATGTTGGCAAAAAAGGCGACTAGGGAATGGAGGCCCTATGTCTAAAAGGCTCAGCTCAAGGATTTGAGCTCTAATGTTGGCAAAACGGCGACTAGGGAATGAAGGCCCTATGTCTAAAAGGCTCAACACAGGGATTGGAGCCCTAATGATGGCAAAAAGGCGACTAGGAATGGAGGCCCTATGTCTAAAAAGTCTCAACTCGGGGTTGGAGCCCTAATGTTGGCAAAAAAGGCGACTAAGGAATGGAGGCCCTATGTCTAAAAGGCTCAACTCAGGGATTGGAGCCCTAATGATGGCAAAAAGGCGACTAGGAATGGAGGCCCTATGTCTAAAAAGTCTCAACTCAGGGATTGAAGCCCTAATGTTGGCAAAAAAGGCGACTAGGGATAGAGGCGCTATGTCTAAACGGCTCAACTCAGGGATTTGAGCCCTAATGTTGGCAAAAGAGGCGGCCAGGGAATGTAGGCCCTATATCTAAAGAGTCTCAACTCAGGGATTAGAGCCCTAATGTTGGCAAAAAAGACGACCAGGGAATGGAGGCCCTATGTCTAAAAGGCTCTGCTCAGGGATTGGAGAAATAATGATGGCAAAAAAGAGACGAGGGAATGGAGGCCCTACGTCTAAAAGGCTCAACTCAGGGATTGGAGCCCTAATGTTGGCGAAATACGACTAGGGAATGGAGGCCCTATGTCTAAAAAGGCTCAACTCAGGGATTGGAGCCCTAATGTTGGCAAAAAGGCGACTAGGGAATGGAGGCCCTATGTCTAAAAAGTCTCAACTCAGGGATTAGAGCCCTAATGTTGGTAAAAAATGCGACTAGGGAAAGGAGACCCTATGTCTACAGGGCTCAACTCAGGGATTGGAGCCCTAATGCTGGCAAAAAGACGACTAGGAAATGGAGGCCCTATGTCTAAAAAGGCTCAACTCAGGGTTTGGAGCCTTAATGTTGGCAAAAAAGGTGACTAAGGAATGGAGGCCCAATGTCTAAAAGGCTCAACTCAGGGATTAGAGCCCTAATGATGGCAAAAAGGCGAATAGGAATGGAGGCCCTATGTCTAAAAAGTCTCAACTCAGGGATTGAAGCCCTAATGTTGGAAAAAAAGGGGACTAGGGATGGAGGCGCTATGTCTAAAAGGCTCAACTCAGGGATTGGAGCCCTAATGTTGGCAAAATGGCGACTAGGGAATGGAGGCCTTATGTCTAAAAAGTCTCAACTCAGGGATTGGAGCCCTAATGTTGGCAAAAAGGCGACTAGGGAATGGAGGCCCTATGTCTACTAGGCTCAACTCAGGGATTGGAGCCCTAATGTTGGCAAAAAGGCGACTAGGGAATGGAGACCCTATGTCTAAAAAAGTCTCAACTCAGGGATTGGAGCCCTAACGTTGGTAAAAAAGGCGACTAGGGAATGGAGGCCCTATGTCTACAAGGCTCAACTCAGGGATTGGAGCCCTAATGCTGGCAAAAAGGCGACTAGGAATGGAGGCCCTATGTCTAAAAAGTCTCAACTCAGGGATTGAAGCCCTAATGTTGGCAAAAAAGGCGACTAGGGATAGATGCGCTATGTCTAAAAGGCTAAACTCAGGGATTGGAGCCCTAATGATGGCAAAAAGGCGACTAGGAATGGTGGCCCTATGTCTAAAAAGACTCAACTCAGGGATTGAAGCCCTAATTTTGGCAAAAAAGGCGACTAGGGATGGAGGCGCTATGTCTAAAAGGCTCAACTCAGGGATTGGAGCCCTAATGTTTGCAAAAAGTCGAATAGGGAATGAAGGCCCTATGTCTAAAAATGCTCAAGTCAGGGGTTGGAGCACTAATGTTGGCAAAAAAGGCGACTAGGGAATGGAGGCCCTATGTCTAAAAGGCTCAGCTCAAGGATTTGAGCTCTAATGTTGGCAAAACGGCGACTAGGGAATGAAGGCCCTATGTCTAAAAGGCTCAACACAGGGATTGGAGCCCTAATGATGGCAAAAAGGCGACTAGGAATGGAGGCCCTATGTCTAAAAAGTCTCAACTCGGGGTTGGAGCCCTAATGTTGGCAAAAAAGGCGACTAAGGAATGGAGGCCCTATGTCTAAAAGGCTCAACTCAGGGATTGGAGCCCTAATGATGGCAAAAAGGCGACTAGGAATGGAGGCCCTATGTCTAAAAAGTCTCAACTCAGGGATTGAAGCCCTAATGTTGGCAAAAAAGGCGACTAGGGATAGAGGCGCTATGTCTAAACGGCTCAACTCAGGGATTTGAGCCCTAATGTTGGCAAAAGAGGCGGCCAGGGAATGTAGGCCCTATATCTAAAGAGTCTCAACTCAGGGATTAGAGCCCTAATGTTGGCAAAAAAGACGACCAGGGAATGGAGGCCCTATGTCTAAAAGGCTCTGCTCAGGGATTGGAGAAATAATGATGGCAAAAAAGAGACGAGGGAATGGAGGCCCTACGTCTAAAAGGCTCAACTCAAGGATTGGAGCCCTAATGTTGGCGAAATACGACTAGGGAATGGAGGCCCTATGTCTAAAAAGGCTCAACTCAGGGATTGGAGCCCTAATGTTGGCAAAAGAGGCGACTAGGGAATGGAGGCCCTATGTCTAAAAAGTCTCAACTCAGGGATTGGAGCCCTAATGTTGGCAAAAAAGGCGACCAGGGAATGGAGGCCCTATGTCTAAAAGGCTCTACTCAGGGATTGGAGCCCTAATGAAGGCAAAAAAGAGACGAGGGAATGGAGGCCTTATGTCTAAAAGGCTCAACTCAGGGATTGGAGCCCTATTGTTGGCGAAATACGACTAGGGAATGGAGGCCCTATGTCTAAAAAGGCTCAATTCAGGGGTTGGAGCACTAATGTTAGCAAAAAGGCGACTAGGGAATGGAGGCCCTATGTCTAAAAAGTCTCAACTCAGGGATTGGAGCCCTAATGTTGGCAAAAAAGGCGACTAGGGAATGGAGGCCCTATGTCTACTAGGCTCAACTCAGGGATTGGAGCCCTAATGTTGGCAAAAAGGCGACTAGGGAATGGAGACCCTATGTCTAAAAAAGTCTCAACTCAGGGATTGGAGCCCTAACGTTGGTAAAAAAGGCGACTAGGGAATGGAGGCCCTATGTCTACAAGGCTCAACTCAGGGATTGGAGCCCTAATGCTGGCAAAAAGGCGACTAGGAATGGAGGCCCTATGTCTAAAAAGTCTCAACTCAGGGATTGGAGCCCTAATGTTGGCAAAAAAGGCGACTAGGGAATGGAGGCCCTATGTCTACTAGGCTCAACTCAGGGATTGGAGCCCTAATGTTGGCAAAAAGGCGACTAGGGAATGGAGACCCTATGTCTAAAAAAGTCTCAACTCAGGGATTGGAGCCCTAACGTTGGTAAAAAAGGCGACTAGGGAATGGAGGCCCTATGTCTACAAGGCTCAACTTAGGGATTGGAGCCCTAATGCTGGCAAAAAGGCGACTAGGAATGGAGGCCCTATGTCTAAAAAGTCTCAACTCAGGGATTGAAGCCCTAATGTTGGCAAAAAAGGCGACTAGGGATAGATGCGCTATGTCTAAAAGGCTAAACTCAGGGATTGGAGCCCTAATGATGGAAAAAAGGCGACTAGGAATGGAGGCCCTATGTCTAAAAAGTCTCAACTCAGGGATTGAATCCCTAATGTTGGCAAAAAAGGCGACTAGGGATGGAGGCGCTATGTCTAAAAGGCTCAACTCAGGGATTGGAGCCCTAATGTTTGCAAAAAGTCGAATAGGGAATGAAGGCCCTATGTCTAAAAATGCTCAACTCAGGGGTTGGAGCACTAATGTTGGCAAAAAAGGCGACTAGGGAATGGAGGCCCTATATCTAAAAGGCTCAAATCAGGGATTTGAGCTCTAATGTTGGCAAAAAGGCGACTAGGGAATGAAGGCCCTATGTCTAAAAGGCTCAACACAGGGATTGGAGCCCTATTGTTGGTAAAAAAGGCAACTAGGGAATGGAGGCCCTATGTCTAAAAGGCTCAACTCAGGGATCAGAGCCCTAATGTTGGCAAAAAGGCGACTAGGAAATGGAGACCCTATGTCTAAAATGCTCACCTCAAGGATTGGAGCCCTAATATTGTAAAAAGGCGACAAGAGAATGGATGTCCTATGTCTAAAAGGCTCAACTCAGGGATTGGAAGCTCTAATGTTGGTGAAAGGCGACTAGGGAATGGAGGACCTATGTCTAAAAAGGCTCAACTCAGGGATTAGAGCCCTAATGTTGGCAAAAGAGGCAACTAGGGAATGTAGGCCCTATGTCTAAAAAGTCTCAACTCAGAGATTGAAGCCCTAATGTTGGCAAAAAAGGCGACTAGGGATGGAGGTGCTATGTCTAAAAGGCTCAACTCAGTGATTGGAGCCCTAATGTTGGCAAAAAGGCGACTAGGGATGGAGGCCCTATGTCTAAAAAGGCTCAACTCAGGGTTTGGAGCTTTAATGTTGGCAAAAAAGGTGACTAAGGAATGGAGGTGCTATGTCTAAAAGGCTCAACTCAGTGATTGGAGCCCTAATGTTGGCAAAAAGGCGACTAGGGATGGAGGCCCTATGTCTTACAGGGCTCAACTCAGGGATTGGAGCCCTAATGCTGGCAAAAAGACGACTAGGAAATGGAGGCCCTATGTCTAAAAAGGCTCAACTCAGGGTTTGGAGCCTTAATGTTGGCAAAAAAGGTGACTAAGGAATGGAGGCCCAATGTCTAAAAGGCTCAACTCAGGGATTAGAACCCTAATGATGGCAAAAAGGCGAATAGGAATGGAGGCCCTATGTCTAAAAAGTCTCAACTCAGGGATTGAAGCCCTAATGTTGGATAAAAAGGGGACTAGGGATGCAGGCGCTATGTCTAAAAGGCTCAACTCAGGGATTGTAGCCCTAATGTTGGCAAAAAGGCGACTAGGGAATGGAGGCCTTATGTCTAAAAATGCTCAAGTCAGGGGTTGGAGCACTAATGTTGGCAAAAAAGGCGACTAGGGAATGGAGGCCCTATGTCTAAAAGGCTCAGCTCAAGGATTTGAGCTCTAATGTTGGCAAAACGGCGACTAGGGAATGAAGGCCCTATGTCTAAAAGGCTCAACACAGGGATTGGATCCCTATTGTTGGCAAAAAAGGCAACTAGGGAATGGAGGCCCTATGTTTAAAAGGATCAACTCAGGGATTAGAACCCTAATGTTGGCAAAAAGGCGACTAGGGAATGGACACCCTATGTCTAAAATGCTCATCTCAATGATTGGAGCCCTAATATTGTCAAAAAGGCGACAAGAGAATGGATGTCCTATGTCTAAAAGGCTCAACTCAGGGATTGTAGCCCTAATAATGGCGAAAGGCGACTAGGGAATAGAGGACCTATGTCTAAAAAGGCTCAACTCAGGGATTGGAGCCCTAATGTTGGCAAAAAAGGCGACTAGGAATGGAGGCCCTATGTCTAAAAAGTCTCAACTCAGGGATTGGAGCCCTATTGTTGGTAAAAAAGGCGACTAGGGAATGGAGGCCCTATGTCTAAAAGGCTCAACTCAGGGATCAGAGCCCTAATGTTGGCAAAAAGGCGACTAGGAAATGGAGACCCTATGTCTAAAATGCTCACCTCAAGGATTGGAGCCCTAATATTGTAAAAAGGCGACAAGAGAATGGATGTCCTATGTCTAAAAGGCTCAACTCAGGGATTGGAGCTCTAATGTTGGTGAAAGGCGACTAGGGAATGGAGGACCTATGTCTAAAAAGGCTCAACTCAGGGATTAGAGCCCTAATGTTGGCAAAAGAGGCAACTAGGGAATGTAGGCCCTATGTCTAAAAAGTCTCAACTCAGAGATTGAAGCCCTAATGTTGGCAAAAAAGGCGACTAGGGATGGAGGTGCTATGTCTAAAAGGCTCAACTCAGTGATTGGAGCCCTAATGTTGGCAAAAAGGCGACTAGGGATGGAGGCCCTATGTCTAAAAAGGCTCAACTCAGGGTTTGGAGCTTTAATGTTGGCAAAAAAGGTGACTAAGGAATGGAGGTGCTATGTCTAAAAGGCTCAACTCAGTGATTGGAGCCCTAATGTTGGCAAAAAGGCGACTAGGGATGGAGGCCCTATGTCTTACAGGGCTCAACTCAGGGATTGGAGCCCTAATGCTGGCAAAAAGACGACTAGGAAATGGAGGCCCTATGTCTAAAAAGGCTCAACTCAGGGTTTGGAGCCTTAATGTTGGCAAAAAAGGTGACTAAGGAATGGAGGCCCAATGTCTAAAAGGCTCAACTCAGGGATTAGAACCCTAATGATGGCAAAAAGGCGAATAGGAATGGAGGCCCTATGTCTAAAAAGTCTCAACTCAGGGATTGAAGCCCTAATGTTGGAAAAAAAGGGGACTAGGGATGCAGGCGCTATGTCTAAAAGGCTCAACTCAGGGATTGTAGCCCTAATGTTGGCAAAAAGGCGACTAGGGAATGGAGGCCTTATGTCTAAAAATGCTCAAGTCAGGGGTTGGAGCACTAATGTTGGCAAAAAAGGCGACTAGGGAATGGAGGCCCTATGTCTAAAAGGCTCAGCTCAAGGATTTAAGCTCTAATGTTGGCAAAACGGCGACTAGGGAATGAAGGCCCTATGTCTAAAAGGCTCAACACAGGGATTGGATCCCTATTGTTGGCAAAAAAGGCAACTAGGGAATGGAGGCCCTATGTCTAAAAGGATCAACTCAGGGATTAGAGCCCTAATGTTGGCAAAAAGGCGACTAGGGAATGGACACCCTATGTCTAAAATGCTCATCTCAATGATTGGAGCCCTAATATTGTCAAAAAGGCGACAAGAGAATGGATGTCCTAATAATGGCGAAAGGCGACTAGGGAATAGAGGACCTATGTCTAAAAAGGCTCAACTCAGGGATTGGAGCCCTAATGTTGGCAAAAAAGGCGACTAGGAATGGAGGCCCTATGTCTAAAAAGTCTCAACTCAGGGATTGGAGCCCTATTGTTGGTAAAAAAGGCGACTAGGGAATGGAGGCCCTATGTCTAAAAGGCTCTACTCAGGGATTGGAGCCCTAATGATGGCAAAAAAGAGACGAGGGAATGGAGGCCCTATGTCTAAAAGGCTCAACTCAGGGATTGGAGCCCTAATGTTGGCGAAATACGACTAGGGAATGGAGGCCCTATGTCTAAAAAGGCTCAACTCAGGGGTTGGAGCACTAATGTTGGCAAAAAAGGCAACTAGGGAATGGAGGCCCTATGTCTAAAAAGTCTCAACTCAGGGATTGGAGCCCTAATGTTGGCAAAAAGGCGACTAGGGAATGGAGGCCCTATGTCTAAAAAGTCTCAACTCAGGGATTGGAGCCCTAATGTTGGAAAAAAGGCGACTAGGGAATGGAGACCCTATGTCTAAAAAGTCTCAACTCAGGGATTGGAGCCCTAACGTTGGTAAAAAAGGCGACTAGGGAATGGAGGCCCTATGTCTAAAAGCTCAACACAGGGATTGGAGCCCTATTGTTGGCAAAAAAGGCAACTAGGGAATGGAGGCCCTATGTCTAAAAAGTCTCAACTCAGGGATTGGAGCCCTAATGTTGGCAAAAAGGCGACTAGGGAATGGAGGCCCTATGTCTAATAAATATCAACTCAGGGATTGGAGCCCTAATGTTGGCAAAAAGGCGACTAGGGAATGGAGACCCTATGTCTAAAAAGTCTCAACTCAGGGATTGGAGCCCTAACGTTGGTAAAAAAGGCGACTAGGGAATGGAGGCCCTATGTCTAAAAGCTCAACACAGGGATTGGAGCCCTATTGTTGGCAAAAAAGGCAACTAGGGAATGGAGGCCCTATGTCTAAAAGGCTCAACTCAGGGATCAGAGCCCTAATATTGGCAAAAAGGCGACTAGGAAATGGAGACCCTATGTCTAAAATGCTCACCTCAAGGATTGGAGCCCTAATGTTGTCAAAAAGGCGACAAGAGAATGGATGTCCTATGTCTAAAAGACTCAACTCAGGGATTGGAGCCCTAATGTTGGTGAAAGGCGACTAGGGAATGGAGGCCCTATGTCTAAAAAGGCTCAACTCAGGGATTAGAGCCCTAATGTTGGCAAAAGAGGCAACTAGAGAATGTAGGCCCTATGTCTAAAAAGTCTCAACTCAGAGATTGAAGCCCTAATGTTGGCAAAAAAGGCGACTAGGGATGGAGGTGCTATGTCTAAAAGGCTCAACTCAGTGATTGGAGCCCTAATGTTGGCAAAAAGGCGACTAGGGAATGGAAACCCTATGTCTAAAATGCTCACCTCAAGGATTGGAGCCCTAATGTTGTCAAAAAGGTGACAAGAGAATGGATGTCCTATGTCTAAAAGGCTCAACTCAGGGATTGAAGCCCTAATGTTTGTGAAAGGCGACTAGGGAATGGAGGCCCTATGTCTAAAAAGGCTCAACTCAGGGATTAGAGCCCTAATGTTGGCAAAAGAGACAACTAGGGAATGTAGGCCCTATGTCTAAAAAGTCTGAACTCAGAGATTGAAGCCCTAATGTTGGCAAAAAAGGCGATTAGGGATGGAGGTGCTATGTCTAAAAGGCTCAACTCAGTGATTGGAGCCCTAATGATGGCAAAAAGGAGACTAGGGAATGGAGACCCTATGTCTAAAAGGCTCAACTCAGGGATTGGAGCCCTAATGTTGGCGAAATACGACTAGGGAATGGAGGCCCTATGTCTAAAAAGGCTGAACTCAGGGATTGAAGCCCTAATGTTGGCAAAAGAGGCGACTAGGGAATGGAGACCCTATGTATAAAAAGTCTCAACTAAGGGATTGGAGCCCTAATGTTGGCAAAAAAGGCAACTAGGGAATGGAGGTCCTATGTCTACAAGGCTCAACTCAGGGATTGGAGCCCTAATGTTGGCAAAAACAGCGACTAGGGATGGAGGCGCTATGTCTAAAAGGCTCAACTCAGGGATTGAAGCACTAATGTTGGCAAAAAGGCGAATAGGGAATGAAGGCCCTATGTCTAAAAAGGCTCAACTCAGGGGTTGGAGCACAAATGTTGGCAAAAAAGGCGACTAAGGAATGGAGGCCCTATGTCTAAAAGGCTCAACTCAGGGATTTGAGCTCTAATGTTGGCAAAAAGGCGACAAGGGAATGGAGGCCCTATGTCTAAAAAGTCTCAACTCAGGGATTGGAGCCCTAATGTTGGCAAAAAAAGGCGACTAGGGTATGGAGGCCCTATGTCTACAAGGCTCAACTCAGGGATTGGAGCCTTAATGCTGGCAAATAGGCAACTAGTAAATGGAGGCCCTATGTCTAAAAAGGCTCAACTCAGGGGTTGGAGCACTAATGTTGGCAAAAAAGGCGACTAGGGAATGGAGGCCCTATGTCTAAAAGGCTCAACTCAGGGATTTGAGCTCTAATGTTGGCAAAAAGGCGACTAGGGAATGAAGGCCTTATGTCTAAAAGGCTCAACACAGGGATTGGAGCCGTAATGATGGCAAAAAGGCGACTAGGAATGGAGGCCCTATGTCTAAAAAGTCTCAACTCGGGGTTGGAGCCCTAATGTTGGCAAAAAAGGCGACTAAGGAATGGAGGCCCTATGTCTAAAAGGCTCAACTCAGGGATTGGAGCCCTAATGATGGCAAAAAGGCGACTAGGAATGGAGGCCCTATGTCTAAAAAGTCTCAACTCAGGGATTGAAGCCCTAATGTTGGCAAAAAAGGCGACTAGGGATAGAGGCGCTATGTCTAAACGGCTCAACTCAGGGATTTGAGCCCTAATGTTGGCAAAAAGGCGACTAAGGAATGGAGGCCCTATGTCTAAAAGGCTCAACTCAGGGATTGGAACCCTAATGATGGCAAAAAGGCGACTAGGGAATTTAGGCCCTATGTCTAAAAAGTCTCAACTCAGGGATTGGAGCCCTAATGTTGGCAAAAAAGGCGACTAAGGAATGGAGGCCCTATGTCTAAAAGGCTCAACTTAGGGATTGGAGCCCTAATGATGGCAAAAAGGCGACTAGGGAATGTAGGCCCTATGTCTAAAAAGTCTCAACTCAGGGATTGGAGCCCTAATGTTGGCAGAAAAGGCGACCAGGGAATGGAGGCCCTATGTCTAAAAGGCTCTACTCATTGATTGGAGCCCTAATGATGGCAAAAAAGAGACGAGGGAATGGAGGCCCTATGTCTAAAAGGCTCAACTCAGGGATTGGAGCCCTAATGTTGGCAAAAAAGGCTACTAGGAATGGAGGCCCTATGTCTAAAAAGTCTCAACTCAGGGATTGGATCCCTAATGTTGGCAAAAAAGGCGACTAGGGAATGGAGGCCCTATGTCTACTAGGCTCAACTCAGGGATTGGAGCCCTAATGTTGGCAAAAAGGCGACTAGGGAATGGAGACCCTATGTCTAAAAAAGTCTCAACTCAGGGATTGGAGCCCTAACGTTGGTAAAAAAGGCGACTAGGGAATGGAGGCCCTATGTCTACAAGGCTCAACTCAGGGATTGGAGCCCTAATGCTGGCAAAAAGGCTACTAGGAAATGGAGGCCCTATGTCTAAAAAGGCTCAACTCAGGGTTTGGAGCTCTAATGTTGGCAAAAAAGACGACTAAGGAATGGAGGCCCAATGTCTAAAAGGCTCAACTTAGGGATTGGAGCCCTAATGATGGCAAAAAGGCGACTAGGAATGGAGGCCCTATGTCTAAAAAGTCTCAACTCAGGGATTGAAGCCCTAATGTTGGCAAAAAAGGCGACTAGGGATTGAAGCGCTATGTCTAAATGGCTCAACTCAGGGATTGGAGCCCTAATGTTGGCAAAAAGGCGACTAAGGAATGGAGGCCCTATGTCTAAAAGGCTCAACTCAAGGATTGGAGCCCTAATGATGGCAAAAGGGCGACTAGGGAATTTAGGCCCTATGTCTAAAAGGCTCAACTCAGGGATTGGAGCCCTAATGTTGGCAAAAAGGCGACTAGGGAATGGAGGCCCTATGTCTAAAAATGCTCAACTCAGGGGTTGGAGCACTAATGTTGGCAAAAAAGGCGACTAGGGAATGGAGGCCCTATATCTAAAAGGCTCAAATCAGGGATTTGAGCTCTAATGTTGGCAAAAAGGCGACTAGGGAATGAAGGCCCTATGTCTAAAAGGCTCAACACAGGGATTGGAGCCCTATTGTTGGCAAAAAATGCAACTAGGGAATGGAGGCCCTATGTCTAAAAGGCTCAACTTAGGGATCAGAGCCCTAATGTTGGCAAAAAGGCGACTAGGAAATGGAGACCCTATGTCTAAAATGCTCACCTCAAGGATTGGAGCCCTAATGTTGTCAAAAAGGTGACAAGAGAATGGATGTCCTATGTCTAAAAAGGCTCAACTCAGGGTTTGGAGCTCTAATGTTGGCAAAAAAGGCGACTAAGGAATGGAGGCCCAATGTCTAAAAGGCTCAACTCAGGGATTGAAGCCCTAATGATGGCAAAAAGGCGACTAGGAATGGAGGCCCTATGTCTAAAAAGTCTTAACTCAGGGATTGAAGCCCTAATGTTGGAAAAAAAGGCGTCTAGGGATGAAGGCGCTATGTCTAAAAGGCTCAACTCAGGGATTGGAGCCCTAATGTTGGCAAAAAGGCGACTAGGGAATGGAGGCCCTATGTCTAAAAATGTTCAACTCAGGGGTTGGAGCACTAATGTTGGCAAAAAATGCAACTAGGGAATGGAGGCCCTATGTCTAAAAGGCTCAACTTAGGGATCAGAGCCCTAATGTTGGCAAAAAGGCGACTAGGAAATGGAGACCCTATGTCTAAAATGCTCACCTCAAGGATTGGAGCCCTAATGTTGTCAAAAAGGTGACAAGAGAATGGATGTCCTATGTCTAAAAAGGCTCAACTCAGGGTTTGGAGCTCTAATGTTGGCAAAAAAGGCGACTAAGGAATGGAGGCCCAATGTCTAAAAGGCTCAACTCAGGGATTGAAGCCCTAATGATGGCAAAAAGGCGACTAGGAATGGAGGCCCTATGTCTAAAAAGTCTTAACTCAGGGATTGAAGCCCTAATGTTGGAAAAAAAGGCGTCTAGGGATGAAGGCGCTATGTCTAAAAGGCTCAACTCAGGGATTGGAGCCCTATTGTTGGCAAAAAAGGCAACTAGGGAATGGAGGCTCTATGTCTAAAAGGCTCAACTCAGGGATCAGAGCCCTAATGTTGGCAAAAAGGCAACTAGGAAATGGAGACCCTATGTCTAAAATGCTCACCTCAAGGATTGGAGCCCTAATGTTGTCAAAAATGCGACAAGAGAATGGATGTCCTATGTCTAAAAGACTCAACTCAGGGATTGGAGCCCTAATGTTGGTGAAAGGCGACTAGGGAATGGAGGCCCTATGTCTAAAAAGGCTCAACTCAGGGATTAGAGCCCTAATGTTGGCAAAAGAGGCAACTAGGGAATGTAGGCCCTATGTCTAAAAAGTCTCAACTCAGAGATTGAAGCCCTAATGTTGGAAAAAAAGGCGACTAGGGATGGAGGTGCTATGTCTAAAAGGCTCAACTCAGTGATTGGAGCCCTAATGTTGGCAAAAAGGCGACTAGGGAATGGAAACCCTATGTCTAAAATGCTCACCTCAAGGATTGGAGCCCTAATGTTGTCAAAAAGGTGACAAGAGAATGGATGTCCTATGTCTAAAAGGCTCAACTCAGGGATTGGAGCCCTAATGTTGGTGAAAGGCGACTAGGGAATGGAGGCCCTATGTCTAAAAAGGCTCAACTCAGGGATTAGAGCCCTAATGTTGGCAAAAGAGGCAACTAGGGAATGTAGGCCCTATGTCTAAAAAGTCTCAACTCAGAGATTGAAGCCCTAATGTTGGCAAAAAAAGGCGACTAGGGATGGAGGTGCTATGTCTAAAAGGCTCAACTCAGTGATTGGAGCCCTAATGATGGCAAAAAGGAGACTAGGGAATGGAGACCCTATGTCTAAAAGGCTCAACTCAGGGATTGGAGCCCTAATGTTGGCGAAATACGATTAGGGAATGGAGGCCCTATGTCTAAAAAGGCTGAACTCAGGGATTGAAGCCCTAATGTTGGCAAAAGAGGCGACTAGGGAATGGAGACCCTATGTCTAAAATGTCTCAACTAAGGGATTGGAGCCCTAATGTTGGCAAAAAAGGCAACTAGGGAATGGAGGTCCTATGTCTACAAGGCTCAACTCAGGGATTGGAGCCCTAATGTTGGCAAAAACAGCGACTAGGGATGGAGGCGCTATGTCTAAAAGGCTCAACTCAGGGATTGAAGCACTAATGTTGGCAAAAAGGCGAATAGGGAATGGAGGCCCTATGTCTAAAAAGGCTCAACTCAGGGGTTGGAGCACTAATGTTGGCAAAAAAGGCGACTAGGGAATGGAGGCCCTATGTCTAAAAGGCTCAACTCAGGGATTTGAGCTCTAATGTTGGCAAAAAGGCGACTAGGGAATGAAGGCCCTATGTCTAAAAGGCTCAACACAGGGATTTGGAGCCCTAATGTTGGCAAAAAGGCGACTAAGAATGGAGGCCCTATGTCTAAAAAGTCTCAACTCAGGGATTGGAGCCCTAATGTTGGCAAAAAGGCGACTAGGGTATGGAGGCCCTATGTCTACAAGGCTCAACTCAGGGATTGGAGCCCTAATGCTGGCAAAAAGGCGACTAGGAAATGGAGGCCCAATGTCTAAAAAGGCTCAACTCAGGTGTTGGAGCACTAATGTTGGCAAAAAAGGCGACTAGGGAATGGAGACCCTATGTCTAAAAGGCTCAACTCAGGGATTTGAGCTCTAATGTTGGCAAAAAGGCGACTAGGGAATGAAGGCCCTATGTCTAAAAGGCTCAACACAGGGATTGGAGCCCTATTGTTGGCAAAAAAGGCGACTAGGGAATGGAGGCCCTATGTCTAAAAGGCTCAACTCAGGGATCAGAGCCCTAATGTTGGCAAAAAGGCGACTAGGGAATGGAGGCCCTATGTCTACAAGGCTTAACTCAGGGATTGGAGCCCTAATGCTGTCAAAAAGGCGACTAGGAAATGGAGGCCCTATGTCTAAAAAGGCTCAACTCGGGGTTTGGAGCCCTAATGTTGGCAAAAAAGGCGACTAAGGAATGGAGGCCCTATGTCTAAAAGGCTCAACTCAGAGATTGGAGCCCTAATGATGGCAAAAAGGCGACTAGGAATGGAGGCCCTATGTCTAAAAAGTCTCAACTCAGGGATTGAAGCCCTAATGTTGGCAAAAAAGGCGACTAGGGATAGAGGCGCTATGTCTAAACGGCTCAACTCAGGGATTTGAGCCCTAATGTTGGCAAAAAGGCGACTAAGGAATGGAGGCCCTATGTCTAAAAGGCTCAACTCAGGGATTGGAACCCTAATGATGGCAAAAAGGCGACTAGGGAATTTAGGCCCTATGTCTAAAAAGTCTCAACTCAGGGATTGGAGCCCTAATGTTGGCAAAAAGGCGACTAAGGAATGGAGGCCCTATGTCTAAAAGGCTCAACTCAGGGATTGGAGCCCTAATGATGGCAAAAAGGCGACTAGGAATGGAGGCCCTATGTCTAAAAAGTCTCAACTCAGGGATTGAAGCCCTAATGTTGGCAAAAAAGGCGACCAGGGAATGGAGGCCCTATGTCTAAAAGGCTCTACTCAGGGATTGGAGCCCTAATGATGGCAAAAAAGAGACGAGGGAATGGAGGCCCTATGTCTAAATGGCTCAACTCAGGGATTGGAGCCCTAATGTTGGCGAAATACGACTAGGGAATGGAGGCCCTATGTCTAAAAAGGCTCAACTCAGGGATTGGAGCCCTAATGTTGGCAAAAGAGGCGACTAGGGAATGGAGGCCCTATGTCTAAAAAGTCTCAACTCAGGGATTGGAGCCCTAATGTTGGCAAAAAAGGCGACTAGGGAATGGAGGCCCTATGTCTACAAGGCTCAACTCAGGGATTGGAGCCCTAATGTTGGCAAAAAGGCGACTAGGGAATGGAGGCCCTATGTCTAAAAAGTCTCAACTCAGGGATTGGAGCCCTAATGTTGGCAAAAAAGGCGACTAGGGATGGCGGCGCTATGTCTAGAAGGCTCAACCCAGGGATTGGAGCCCTAATGTTGGCAAAAAGGCGACTAGGAAATGGAGGCCCTATGTCTAAAAAGGCTCAACTCAGGGTTTGGAGCTCTAATGTTGGCAAAAAAGGCGACTAAGGAATGGAGGCCCAATGTCTAAAAGGCTCAACTCAGGGATTGGAGCCCTAATGATGGCAAAAAGGCGACTAGGAATGGAGGCCCTATTTCTAAAAAGTCTCAACTCAGGGATTGAAGCCCTAATGTTGGCAAAAAAGGCGACTAGGGATGGAGGCGCTATGTCTAAAAGGCTCAACTCAGGGATTGGAGCCCTAATGTTGGCAAAAAGGCGACTAGGGAATGGAGGCCCTATGTCTAAAAATGCTCAACTCAGGGGTTGGAGCACTAATGTTGGCAAAAAAGGCGACTAGGGAATGGAGGCCCTATATCTAAAAGGCTCAAATCAAGGATTTGAGCTCTAATGTTGGCAAAAAAGCGACTAGGGAATGAAGGCCCTATGTCTAAAAGGCTCAACATAGGGATTGGAGCCCTATTGTTGGCAAAAAAGGCAACTAGGGAATGGAGGCCCTATGTCTAAAAGGCTCAACTTAGGGATCAGAGCCCTAATGTTGGCAAAAAGGCGACTAGGAAATGGAGACCCTATGTCTAAAATGCTCACCTCAAGGATTGGAGCCCTAATGTTGTCAAAAAGGCGACAAGAGAATGGATGTCCTATGTCTAAAAGGCTCAACTCAGGTATTGGAGCCCTAATGTTGGTGAAAGGCGACTAGGGAATGGAGGCCCTATGTCTAAAAAGGCTCAACTCAGGGATTAGAGCCCTAATGTTGGCAAAAGAGGCAACTAGGGAATGTAGGCCCTATGTCTACTAGGCTCAACTCAGGGATTGGAGCCCTAATGTTGGCAAAAAGGCGACTAGGGAATAGAGGCCCTATGTCTAAAAAGTCTCAACTCATGGATTGGAGCCCTAATGTTGGTAGAAAAGGCGACTAGGGAATGGAGGCCCTATGTCTACAAGGCTCAACTCAGGGATTGGAGCCCTAATGCTGGCAAAAAGGCGACTAGGAAATGGAGGCCCTATGTCTAAAAAGGCTCAACTCAGGGTTTGGAGCTCTAATGTTGGCAAAAAAGGCGACTAAGGAATGGAGGCCCAATGTCTAAAAGGCTCAACTCAGGGATTGGAGCCCTAATGATGGCAAAAAGGCGACTAGGAATGGAGGCCCTATTTCTAAAAAGTCTCAACTCAGGGATTGAAGCCCTAATGTTGGCAAAAAAGGCGACTAGGGATGGAGGCGCTATGTCTAAAAGGCTCAACTCAGGGATTGGAGCCCTAATGTTGGCAAAAAGGCGACTAGGGAATGGAGGCCCTATGTCTAAAAATGCTCAACTCAGGGGTTGGAGCACTAATGTTGGCAAAAAAGGCGACTAGGGAATGGAGGCCCTATATCTAAAAGGCTCAAATCAAGGATTTGAGCTCTAATGTTGGCAAAAAAGCGACTAGGGAATGAAGGCCCTATGTCTAAAAGGCTCAACATAGGGATTGGAGCCCTATTGTTGGCAAAAAAGGCAACTAGGGAATGGAGGCCCTATGTCTAAAAGGCTCAACTTAGGGATCAGAGCCCTAATGTTGGCAAAAAGGCGACTAGGAAATGGAGACCCTATGTCTAAAATGCTCACCTCAAGGATTGAAGCCCTAATGTTGTCAAAAAGGCGACAAGAGAATGGATGTCCTATGTCTAAAAGGCTCAACTCAGGGATTGAAGCCCTAATGTTGGTGAAAGGCGACTAGGGAATGGAGGCCCTATGTCTAAAAAGGCTCAACTCAGGGATTAGAGCCCTAATGTTGGCAAAAGAGGCAACTAGGGAATGTAGGCCCTATGTCTAAAAAGTCTCAACTCAGAGATTGAAGCCCTAATGTTTGCAAAAAAGGCGACTAGGGATGGAGGTGATATGTCTAAAAGGCTCAACTCAGTGATTGGAGCCCTAATGTTGGCAAAAAGGCGACTAGGGAATGGAGGCCCTATGTCTAAAAATGCTCAACTCAGGGGTTGGAGCACTAATGTTGGCAAAAAAGGCGACTAGGGAATGGAGGCCCTATATCTAAAAGGCTCAACTCAGTGATTGGAGCCCTAATGTCGGCAAAAGGCGACTAGGGAATGAAGGCCCTATGTCTAAAAGGCTCAACACAAGGATTGGAGCCCTATTGTTGGCAAAAAAGGCGAATAGGGAATGGAGGCCCTTTGTCTAAAAGGCTCAACTCAAGGATCAGAGCCCTAATGTTGGCAAAAAGGCGACTAGGAAATGGAGACCCTATGTCTAAAATGCTCACCTCAATGATTGGAGCTCTAATGTTGTCAAAAAGGTGACAAGAGAATGGATGTCCTATGTCTAAAAGGCTCAACTCAAGGATTGGAGCCCTAATGTTGGTGAAAGGCGACTAGGGAATGGAGGCCATATGTCTAAAAAGGCTCAACTCAGGGATTAGAGCCCTAATATTGGAAAAAGAGGCGACTAGGGAATGTAGGCCCTTTGTCTTAAAAGTCTCAACTCAGGGATTGGAGCCCTAATGTTGGCAAAAAAGGCGACCAGGGAATGGAGGCCCTATGTCTAAAATGCTATACTCAGGGATTGGAGCACTAATGATGGCAAAAAGGAGACTAGGGAATGGAGACCCTATGTCTAAAAGGCTCAACTCAGGGATTGGAGCCCTAATGTTGGCGAAATACGACTAGGGAATGGAGGCCCTATGTCTAAAAAGGCTGAACTCAGGGATTGAAGCCCTAATGTTGGCAAAAGAGGCGACTAGGGAATGGAGACCCTATGTCTAAAAAGTCTCAACTAAGGGATTGGAGCCCTAATGTTGGCAAAAAAGGCGACTAGGGAATGGAGGTCCTATGTCTACAAGGCTCAACTCAGGGATTGGAGCCCTAATGTTGGCAAAAACAGCGACTAGGGATGGAGGCGCTATGTCTAAAAGGCTCAACTCAGGGATTGAAGCACTAATGTTGGCAAAAAGGCGAATAGGGAATGGAGGCCCTATGTCTAAAAAGGCTCAACTCAGGGGTTGGAGCACTAATGTTGGCAAAAAAGGCGACTAGGGAATAGAGGCCTTATGTTTAAAAGGCTCAACTCAGGGATTTGAGCTCTAATGTTGGCAAAAAAGGCGACTAGGGAATGGAGGCCCTATGTCTAAAAGGCTCAACACAGGGATTGGAGCCCTAATGTTGGCAAAAAAGGCGACCAGGGAATGGAAACCCTATGTCTAAAATGCTCACCTCAAGGATTGGAGCCCTAATGTTGTCAAAAAGGTGACAAGAGAATGGATGTCCTATGTCTAAAAGGCTCAACTCAGGGATTGGAGCCCTAATGTTGGCGAAATACGACTAGGGAATGGAGGCCCTATGTCTAAAAAGGCTCAACTCAGGGATTGGAGCCCTAATGTTGGCAAAAGAGGCGACTAGGAAATAGAGGCCCTATGTCTAAAAAGTCTCAACTCAGGGATTGGAGCCCTAATATTGGCAAAAAAAGCTACTAGGGAATGGAGGCCCTATGTCTACTAGGCTCAACTCAGGGATTGGAGCCCTAATGTTGGCAAAAAGGCGACTAGGGAATGGAGGCCCTATGTCTAAAAAGTCTCAACTCATGGATTGGAGCCCTAATGTTGGTAAAAAAGGCGACTAGGGAATGGAGGCCCTATGTCTACAAGGCTCAACTCAGGGATTGGAGCCCTAATGCTGGCAAAAAGGCGACTAGGAAATGGAGGCCCTATGTCTAAAAAGGCTCAACTCAGGGTTTGGAGCTCTAATGTTGGCAAAAAAGGCGACTAAGGAATGGAGGCCCAATGTCTAAAAGGCTCAACTCAGGGATTGGAGCCCTAATGATGGCAAAAAGGCGACTAGGAATGGAGGCCCTATTTCTAAAAAGTCTCAACTCAGGGATTGAAGCCCTAATGTTGGCAAAAAAGGCGACTAGGGATGGAGGCGCTATGTCTAAAAGGCTCAACTCAGGGATTGGAGCCCTAATGTTGGCAAAAAGGCGACTAGGGAATGGAGGCCCTATGTCTAAAAATGCTCAACTCAGGGGTTGGAGCACTAATGTTGGCAAAAAAGGCGACTAGGGAATGGAGGCCCTATATCTAAAAGGCTCAAATCAGGGATTTGAGCTCTAATGTTGGCAAAAAAGCGACTAGGGAATGAAGGCCCTATGTCTAAAAGGCTCAACATAGGGATTGGAGCCCTATTGTTGGCAAAAAAGGCAACTAGGGAATGGAGGCCCTATGTCTAAAAGGCTCAACTTAGGGATCAGAGCCCTAATGTTGGCAAAAAGGCGACTAGGAAATGGAGACCCTATGTCTAAAATGCTCACCTCAAGGATTGGAGCCCTAATGTTGTCAAAAAGGCGACAAGAGAATGGATGTCCTATGTCTAAAAGGCTCAACTCAGGGATTGGAGCCCTAATGTTGGTGAAAGGCGACTAGGGAATGGAGGCCCTATGTCTAAAAAGGCTCAACTCAGGGATTGGAGCCCTAATGTTGGTGAAAGGCGACTAGGGAATGGAGGCCCTATGTCTAAAAAGGCTCAACTCAGGGATTAGAGCCCTAATGTTGGCAAAAGAGGCAACTAGGGAATGTAGGCCCTATGTCTAAAAAGTCTCAACTCAGAGATTGAAGCCCTAATGTTGGCAAAAAAGGCGACTAGGGATGGAGGTGCTATGTCTAAAAGGCTCAACTCAGTTATTGGAGCCCTAATGTTGGCAAAAAGGCGACTAGGGAATGGAGGCCCTATGTCTAAAAATGCTCAACTCAGGGGTTGGAGCCCTAATGATGGCAAAAAGGCGACTAGGAATGGAGGCCCTATGTCTAAAAAGTATCAAATCAGGTATTGGAGCCCTAATGTTGGCAAAAAATGCGACTAGGGATGGAGGCGCTATGTCTAAAAGGCTCAACACAAGGATTGGAGCCCTATTGTTCGCAAAAAAGGCAACTAGGGAATGGAGGCCCTATGGCTAAAAGGCTCAACTCAGGGATCAGAGACCTAATGTTGGCAAAAAGGCGACTATGAAATGGAAACCCTATGTCTAAAATGCTCACCTCAAGGATTGGAGCTCTAATGTTGTCAAAAAGGTGACAAGAGAATGGATGTCCTATGTCTAAAAGGCTCAACTCAGGGATTGGAGCCCTAATGTTGGTGAAAGGCGACTAGGGAATGGAGGCCATATGTCTAAAAAGGCTCAACTCAGGGATTAGAGCCCTAATATTGGAAAAAGAGGCGACTAGGGAATGTAGGCCCTTTGTCTTAAAAGTCTCAACTCAGGGATTGGAGCCCTAATGTTGGCAAAAAAGGCGACCAGGGAATGGAGGCCCTATGTCTAAAATGCTATACTCAGGGATTGGAGCACTAATGATGGCAAAAAGGAGACTAGGGAATGGAGACCCTATGTCTAAAAGGCTCAACTCAGGGATTGGAGCCCTAATGTTGGCGAAATACGACTAGGGAATGGAGGCCCTATGTCTAAAAAGGCTGAACTCAGGGATTGAAGCCCTAATGTTGGCAAAAGAGGCGACTAGGCAATGGAGACCCTATGTCTAAAAAGTCTCAACTAAGGGATTGGAGCCTTAATGTTGGCAAAAAAGGCGACTAGGGAATGGAGGTCCTATGTCTACAAGGCTCAACTCAGGGATTGGAGCCCTAATGTTGGCAAAAACAGCGACTAGGGATGGAGGCGCTATGTCTAAAAGGCTCAACTCAGGGATTGAAGCACTAATGTTGGCAAAAAGGCGAATAGGGAATGGAGGCCCTATGTCTAAAAAGGCTCAACTCAGGGGTTGGAGCACTAATGTTGGCAAAAAAAGGCGACTAGGGAATGGAGGCCTTATGTCTAAAAGGCTCAACTCAGGGATTTGAGCTTTAATGTTGGCAAAAAAGGCGACTAGGGAATGGAGGCCCTATGTCTAAAAGGCTCAACTCAGGGATTGGAGCCCTAATGTTGGCAAAAAGGCGACCAGGGAATGGAAACCCTATGTCTAAAATGCTCACCTCAAGGATTGGAGCCCTAATGTTGTCAAAAAGGTGACAAGAGAATGGATGTCCTATGTCTAAAAGGCTCAACTCAGGGATTGGATCCCTAATGTTGGTGAAAGGCGACTAGGGAATGGAGGCCATATGTCTAAAAAGGCTCAACTCAGGGATTAGAGCCCTAATGTTGGCGAAATGCGACTAGGGAATAGAGGCCCCATGTCTAAAAAGGCTCAACTCAGGGATTAGAGCCCTAATGTTGGCAAAAGAGGCGACTAGGGAATGTAGGCCCTATGTCTAAAAAGTCTCAACTCAGGGATTGGAGACCTAATGTTGGCAAAAAAGGCGACCAGGGAATGGAGGCCCTATGTCTAAAAGGCTTTACTCAGGGATTGGAGCCCTAATGATGGCAAAAAGGAGACTAGGGGATGAAGGCCCTATGTCTAAAAGGCTCAACAGAGGGATTGGAGCCCTATTGTTAGCAAAAAAGGCGAATATGGAATGGAGGCCCTATGTCTAAAAGGCTCAACTCAAGGATCAAAGCCCTAATGTTGACAAAAAGGCAACTAGGGAATGGAGGTCCTATGTCTAAAAAGCTAACCTCAAGGATTGGAGCCCTAATGTTGGCAAAAAGGCGACTAGAGAATGGAGGTCCTATGTCTAAAAGACTCAACTCAGGGATTGGAGCCCTAATGTTGGCGAAAGGCGACTAGGGAATAGAGGCCCTATGTCTAAAAAGGCTCAACTCAGGGATTAGAGCCCTAATGTTGGCAAAAGAGGCGACTAGGGAATGTAGGCCCTATGTCTAGAAAGGCTCAACTCAGGGATTGGAGCCCTAATGTTGGAAAAAGAGGCGACTAGGGAATGGAGACCCTATGTCTAAAAAGTCTCAACTAAGGGATTGGAGCCCTAATGTTGGCAAAAAAGGCAACTAGGGAATGGAGGTCCTATGTCTACAAGGCTCAACTCAGGGATTGGAGCCCTAATGTTGGCAAAAAAAGCGACTAGGGATGGAGGCGCTATGTCTAAAAGGCTCAACTCAGGGATTGAAGCACTAATGTTGGCAAAAAGGCGAATAGGGAATGGAGGCTCTATGTCTAAAAAGGCTCAACTCAGGGGTTGGAGCACTAATGTTGGCAAAAAAGGCGACTAGGGGATGAAGGCCCTATGTCTAAAAGGCTCAACACAGGGATTGGAGCCCTATTTTTGGCAAAAAGGCGAATATGGAATGGAGGCCCTATGTCTAAAAGGCTCAACTCAAGGATCAAAGCCCTAATGTTGGCAAAAAGGCAACTAGGGAATGGAGGTCCTATGTCTAAAAAGCTCACCTCAAGGATTGGAGCCCTAATGTTGGCAAAAAGGCGACTAGAGAATGGAGGTCCTATATCTAAAAGACTCAACTTAGGGATTGGAGCCCTAATGTTGGCGAAAGGCGACTAGGGAATAGAGGCCCTATGTCTAAAAAGGCTCAACTCAGGGATTAGAGCCCTAATGTTGGCAAAAGAGGCGACTAGGGAATGTAGGCCCTATGTCTAAAAAGTCTCAACTCAGGGATTGGATCCCTAATGTTGGCAAAGGCGACTAGGGAATGGAGGCCCTATGTCTAAAAAGGCTTTACTAAGGGATTGGAGCCCTAATGTTGGCAAAATGCGACTAGGTAATGAAGGCCCTATGTCTAAAAAGGCTCAACACAGGGATTGAAGCCCTAATGTTGGAAAAAGAGGTGACTAGGGAATGGAGACCCTATGTCTAAAAAGTCTCAACTAAGGGATTGGAGCCCTAATGTTGGCAAAAAAGGCGACTAGGTAATGGAGGTCCTATGTCTACAAGGCTCAACCCAGGGATTGGAGCCCTAATGTTGGCAAAAAAAGCGACTAGGGATGGAGGCGCTATGTCTAAAAGGCTCAACTCAGGGATTGAAGCACTAATGTTGGCAAAAAGGCGAATAGGGAATGGAGGCCCTATGTCTAAAAAGGCTCAACTCAGGGGTTGGAGCACTAATGTTGGCAAAAAAGGCGACTAGGGAATAGAGGCCTTATGTTTAAAAGGCTCAACTCAGGGATTTGAGCTCTAATGTTGGCAAAAAGGCGACTAGGGAATGAAGGCCCTATGTCTAAAAGGCTCAACACAGGGATTGGAGCCCTATTGTTAGCAAAAAAGTCAACTAGGGAATGGAGGCCCTATGTCTCAAAAGGCTCACCTCAAGGATTTGAGCCCTAATATTGGAAAAAGAGGTGACTAGGGAATGTAGGTCCGTTGTCTAAAAAGTCTCAACTCAGGGATTGGAGCCCTAATGTTGTCAAAAAAGGTGACCAGGGAATGGAGGCCCTATGTCTAAAATGCTATACTCAGGGATTGGAGCCCTAATGATGGCAAAAAGGAGACTAGGGAATGGAGGCCCTATGTCTCAATTCAGGGATTGGAGCCCTAATGTTGGCGAAATACGACTAGGGAATGGAGGCCCTATGTCTAAAAAGGCTCAACTCAGGGATTGGAGCCCTAATGTTGGCAAAAAGGCAACTAGGGAATGGAGACCCTGTGTCTAAAATGCTCACCTCAAAGATTGGAGCCCTAATATTGTCAAAAATGCGACAAGAGAATGGATGTCCTATGTCTAATAGGCTCAACTCAGGGATTGGAGCCCTAATGTTGGCGAAATGCGACTAGGGAATAGAGGCCCTATGTCTAAAAAGGCTCAACTCAGGGATTAGAGCCCTAATGTTGGCAAAAGAGGCGACTAGGGAATGTAGGCCCTATGTCTAAAAAGTCTCAACTCAGGGATTGGAGCCCTAATGTTGGCAAAAAAGGCAACCAGGGAATGGAGGCCCTATGTCTAAAAGGCTCTACTCAGGGATTGGAGCCCTAATGATGGCAAAAAGACGACTAGGGGATGAAGGCCCTATGTCTAAAAGGCTCAACACAGGGATTGGAGCCCTATTGTTGACAAAAAGGCGGCTAGGGAATGGAGACCCTGTGTCTAAAATGCTCACCTCAAGGATTGGAGCCCTAATATTGTCAAAAAGGATTGGATCCCTAATGTTGGCAAAGGCGACTAGGGAATGGAGGCCCTATGTCTAAAAAGGCTCAACTCAGGGATTGGAGCCCTAATGTTGGCAAAAGAGGCAACTAGGGAATGGAGACCCTATGTCTAAAAAGTCTCAACTAAGGGATTGGAGCCCTAATGTTGGCAAAAAAGGCGACTAGGGAATGGAGGTCCTATGTCTACAAGGCTCAATTCAGGGATTGGAGCCCTAATGTTGGCAAAAAGCGACTAGGGATGGAGGCGCTATGTCTAAAAGGCTCAACTCAGGGATTGAAGCACTAATGTTGGCAAAAAGGCGAAAAGAGAATGGAGGCCCTATGTCTTAAAAGACTCAATTCAGGGATTGGAGACCTAATGTTGGCAAAAAAAGCGACCAGGGAATGGAGGCCCTATGTCTAAAAGGCTCTACTTAGGGATTGGAGCCCTAATGATGGCAAAAAGGCGACTAGGGGATGAAGGCCCTATGTCTAAAAGGCTCAACACAGGGATTGGAGCCCTATTGTTGGCAAAAAAGGCGAATATGGAATGGAGGCCCTATGTCTAAAAGGCTCAACTCAAGGATCAGAGCCCTAATGTTGGCAAAAAGGCAACTAGGGAGTGGAGGTCCTATGTCTAAAAAGCTCACCTCAAGGATTGAAGCCCTAATGTTGGCAAAAAGGCGACTAGAGAATGGAGGTCCTATGTCTATAAGACTCAACTCAGGGATTGGAGCCCTAATGTTGGCGAAAGGCGACTAGGGAATAGAGGCCCTATGTCTAAAAAGGCTCAACTCAGGGATTAGAGCCCTAATGTTGGCAAAAGAGGCGACTAGGGAATGTAGGCCCTATGTCGAAAAAGTCTCAACTCAGGGATTGGATCCCTAATGTTGGCAAAGGCGACTAGGGAATGGAGGCCCTATGTCTAAAAAGGCTTTACTAAGGGATTGGAGCCCTAATGTTGGCAAAATGCGACTAGGGAATGGAGGCCCTATGTCTAAAAAGGCTCAACTCAGGGATTGGAGCCCTAATGTTGGCAAAAGAGGCAACTAGGGAATGGAGGCCCTATGTCTAAAAGGCTCAACTCAGGGATCAGAGCCCTAATGTTGACAAAAAGGCGACTAGGGAATGGAGACACTGTGTCTAAAATGCCCTAATGTTGACATTAGGGCCCTAGTGTTGGCAAAAAAGGCAACTAGGGAATGGAGGCCCTATGTCTAAAAGGCTCAACTCAAGGATCAAAGCCCTATTGTTGGCAAAAAAAGGCGAATAAGGAATGGAGGCCCTATGTCTAAAAGACTCAACTCAAGGATCAGAGCCCTAATGTTGGCAAAAAGGCAACTAGGGAGTGGAGGTCCTATGTCTAAAAAGCTCACCTCAAGGATTGGAGCCCTAATGTTGGCAAAAAGGCGACTAGAGAATGGAGCTCCTATGTCTAAAAGACTCAACTCAGGGATTGGAGCCCTAATGTTGGCAAAAAAGGCGACTAGGGATGGAGGTGCTATGTCTAAAAGGCTCAACTCAGTTATTGGAGCCCTAATGTTGGCAAAAAGGCGACTAGGGAATGGAGGCCCTATGTCTAAAAATGCTCAACTCAGGGGTTGGAGCCCTAATGATGGCAAAAAGGCGACTAGGAATGGAGGCCCTATGTCTAAAAAGTATCAAATCAGGTATTGGAGCCCTAATGTTGGCAAAAAATGCGACTAGGGATGGAGGCGCTATGTCTAAAAGGCTCAACACAAGGATTGGAGCCCTATTGTTCGCAAAAAAGGCAACTAGGGAATGGAGGCCCTATGGCTAAAAGGCTCAACTCAGGGATCAGAGACCTAATGTTGGCAAAAAGGCGACTATGAAATGGAAACCCTATGTCTAAAATGCTCACCTCAAGGATTGGAGCTCTAATGTTGTCAAAAAGGTGACAAGAGAATGGATGTCCTATGTCTAAAAGGCTCAACTCAGGGATTGGAGCCCTAATGTTGGTGAAAGGCGACTAGGGAATGGAGGCCATATGTCTAAAAAGGCTCAACTCAGGGATTAGAGCCCTAATATTGGAAAAAGAGGCGACTAGGGAATGTAGGCCCTTTGTCTTAAAAGTCTCAACTCAGGGATTGGAGCCCTAATGTTGGCAAAAAAGGCGACCAGGGAATGGAGGCCCTATGTCTAAAATGCTATACTCAGGGATTGGAGCACTAATGATGGCAAAAAGGAGACTAGGGAATGGAGACCCTATGTCTAAAAGGCTCAACTCAGGGATTGGAGCCCTAATGTTGGCGAAATACGACTAGGGAATGGAGGCCCTATGTCTAAAAAGGCTGAACTCAGGGATTGAAGCCCTAATGTTGGCAAAAGAGGCGACTAGGCAATGGAGACCCTATGTCTAAAAAGTCTCAACTAAGGGATTGGAGCCTTAATGTTGGCAAAAAAGGCGACTAGGGAATGGAGGTCCTATGTCTACAAGGCTCAACTCAGGGATTGGAGCCCTAATGTTGGCAAAAACAGCGACTAGGGATGGAGGCGCTATGTCTAAAAGGCTCAACTCAGGGATTGAAGCACTAATGTTGGCAAAAAGGCGAATAGGGAATGGAGGCCCTATGTCTAAAAAGGCTCAACTCAGGGGTTGGAGCACTAATGTTGGCAAAAAAAGGCGACTAGGGAATGGAGGCCTTATGTCTAAAAGGCTCAACTCAGGGATTTGAGCTTTAATGTTGGCAAAAAAGGCGACTAGGGAATGGAGGCCCTATGTCTAAAAGGCTCAACACAGGGATTGGAGCCCTAATGTTGGCAAAAAAGGCGACCAGGGAATGGAAACCCTATGTCTAAAATGCTCACCTCAAGGATTGGAGCCCTAATGTTGTCAAAAAGGTGACAAGAGAATGGATGTCCTATGTCTAAAAGGCTCAACTCAGGGATTGGATCCCTAATGTTGGTGAAAGGCGACTAGGGAATGGAGGCCATATGTCTAAAAAGGCTCAACTCAGGGATTAGAGCCCTAATGTTGGCGAAATGCGACTAGGGAATAGAGGCCCCATGTCTAAAAAGGCTCAACTCAGGGATTAGAGCCCTAATGTTGGCAAAAGAGGCGACTAGGGAATGTAGGCCCTATGTCTAAAAAGTCTCAACTCAGGGATTGGAGACCTAATGTTGGCAAAAAAGGCGACCAGGGAATGGAGGCCCTATGTCTAAAAGGCTTTACTCAGGGATTGGAGCCCTAATGATGGCAAAAAGGAGACTAGGGGATGAAGGCCCTATGTCTAAAAGGCTCAACAGAGGGATTGGAGCCCTATTGTTAGCAAAAAAGGCGAATATGGAATGGAGGCCCTATGTCTAAAAGGCTCAACTCAAGGATCAAAGCCCTAATGTTGACAAAAAGGCAACTAGGGAATGGAGGTCCTATGTCTAAAAAGCTAACCTCAAGGATTGGAGCCCTAATGTTGGCAAAAAGGCGACTAGAGAATGGAGGTCCTATGTCTAAAAGACTCAACTCAGGGATTGGAGCCCTAATGTTGGCGAAAGGCGACTAGGGAATAGAGGCCCTATGTCTAAAAAGGCTCAACTCAGGGATTAGAGCCCTAATGTTGGCAAAAGAGGCGACTAGGGAATGTAGGCCCTATGTCTAGAAAGGCTCAACTCAGGGATTGGAGCCCTAATGTTGGAAAAAGAGGCGACTAGGGAATGGAGACCCTATGTCTAAAAAGTCTCAACTAAGGGATTGGAGCCCTAATGTTGGCAAAAAAGGCAACTAGGGAATGGAGGTCCTATGTCTACAAGGCTCAACTCAGGGATTGGAGCCCTAATGTTGGCAAAAAAAGCGACTAGGGATGGAGGCGCTATGTCTAAAAGGCTCAACTCAGGGATTGAAGCACTAATGTTGGCAAAAAGGCGAATAGGGAATGGAGGCTCTATGTCTAAAAAGGCTCAACTCAGGGGTTGGAGCACTAATGTTGGCAAAAAAGGCGACTAGGGGATGAAGGCCCTATGTCTAAAAGGCTCAACACAGGGATTGGAGCCCTATTTTTGGCAAAAAGGCGAATATGGAATGGAGGCCCTATGTCTAAAAGGCTCAACTCAAGGATCAAAGCCCTAATGTTGGCAAAAAGGCAACTAGGGAATGGAGGTCCTATGTCTAAAAAGCTCACCTCAAGGATTGGAGCCCTAATGTTGGCAAAAAGGCGACTAGAGAATGGAGGTCCTATATCTAAAAGACTCAACTTAGGGATTGGAGCCCTAATGTTGGCGAAAGGCGACTAGGGAATAGAGGCCCTATGTCTAAAAAGGCTCAACTCAGGGATTAGAGCCCTAATGTTGGCAAAAGAGGCGACTAGGGAATGTAGGCCCTATGTCTAAAAAGTCTCAACTCAGGGATTGGATCCCTAATGTTGGCAAAGGCGACTAGGGAATGGAGGCCCTATGTCTAAAAAGGCTTTACTAAGGGATTGGAGCCCTAATGTTGGCAAAATGCGACTAGGTAATGAAGGCCCTATGTCTAAAAAGGCTCAACACAGGGATTGAAGCCCTAATGTTGGAAAAAGAGGTGACTAGGGAATGGAGACCCTATGTCTAAAAAGTCTCAACTAAGGGATTGGAGCCCTAATGTTGGCAAAAAAGGCGACTAGGTAATGGAGGTCCTATGTCTACAAGGCTCAACCCAGGGATTGGAGCCCTAATGTTGGCAAAAAAAGCGACTAGGGATGGAGGCGCTATGTCTAAAAGGCTCAACTCAGGGATTGAAGCACTAATGTTGGCAAAAAGGCGAATAGGGAATGGAGGCCCTATGTCTAAAAAGGCTCAACTCAGGGGTTGGAGCACTAATGTTGGCAAAAAAGGCGACTAGGGAATAGAGGCCTTATGTTTAAAAGGCTCAACTCAGGGATTTGAGCTCTAATGTTGGCAAAAAGGCGACTAGGGAATGAAGGCCCTATGTCTAAAAGGCTCAACACAGGGATTGGAGCCCTATTGTTAGCAAAAAAGTCAACTAGGGAATGGAGGCCCTATGTCTCAAAAGGCTCACCTCAAGGATTTGAGCCCTAATATTGGAAAAAGAGGTGACTAGGGAATGTAGGTCCGTTGTCTAAAAAGTCTCAACTCAGGGATTGGAGCCCTAATGTTGTCAAAAAAGGTGACCAGGGAATGGAGGCCCTATGTCTAAAATGCTATACTCAGGGATTGGAGCCCTAATGATGGCAAAAAGGAGACTAGGGAATGGAGGCCCTATGTCTCAATTCAGGGATTGGAGCCCTAATGTTGGCGAAATACGACTAGGGAATGGAGGCCCTATGTCTAAAAAGGCTCAACTCAGGGATTGGAGCCCTAATGTTGGCAAAAAGGCAACTAGGGAATGGAGACCCTGTGTCTAAAATGCTCACCTCAAAGATTGGAGCCCTAATATTGTCAAAAATGCGACAAGAGAATGGATGTCCTATGTCTAATAGGCTCAACTCAGGGATTGGAGCCCTAATGTTGGCGAAATGCGACTAGGGAATAGAGGCCCTATGTCTAAAAAGGCTCAACTCAGGGATTAGAGCCCTAATGTTGGCAAAAGAGGCGACTAGGGAATGTAGGCCCTATGTCTAAAAAGTCTCAACTCAGGGATTGGAGCCCTAATGTTGGCAAAAAAGGCAACCAGGGAATGGAGGCCCTATGTCTAAAAGGCTCTACTCAGGGATTGGAGCCCTAATGATGGCAAAAAGACGACTAGGGGATGAAGGCCCTATGTCTAAAAGGCTCAACACAGGGATTGGAGCCCTATTGTTGACAAAAAGGCGGCTAGGGAATGGAGACCCTGTGTCTAAAATGCTCACCTCAAGGATTGGAGCCCTAATATTGTCAAAAAGGATTGGATCCCTAATGTTGGCAAAGGCGACTAGGGAATGGAGGCCCTATGTCTAAAAAGGCTCAACTCAGGGATTGGAGCCCTAATGTTGGCAAAAGAGGCAACTAGGGAATGGAGACCCTATGTCTAAAAAGTCTCAACTAAGGGATTGGAGCCCTAATGTTGGCAAAAAAGGCGACTAGGGAATGGAGGTCCTATGTCTACAAGGCTCAATTCAGGGATTGGAGCCCTAATGTTGGCAAAAAGCGACTAGGGATGGAGGCGCTATGTCTAAAAGGCTCAACTCAGGGATTGAAGCACTAATGTTGGCAAAAAGGCGAATAGAGAATGGAGGCCCTATGTCTTAAAAGTCTCAATTCAGGGATTGGAGACCTAATGTTGGCAAAAAAAGCGACCAGGGAATGGAGGCCCTATGTCTAAAAGGCTCTACTTAGGGATTGGAGCCCTAATGATGGCAAAAAGGCGACTAGGGGATGAAGGCCCTATGTCTAAAAGGCTCAACACAGGGATTGGAGCCCTATTGTTGGCAAAAAAGGCGAATATGGAATGGAGGCCCTATGTCTAAAAGGCTCAACTCAAGGATCAGAGCCCTAATGTTGGCAAAAAGGCAACTAGGGAGTGGAGGTCCTATGTCTAAAAAGCTCACCTCAAGGATTGAAGCCCTAATGTTGGCAAAAAGGCGACTAGAGAATGGAGGTCCTATGTCTATAAGACTCAACTCAGGGATTGGAGCCCTAATGTTGGCGAAAGGCGACTAGGGAATAGAGGCCCTATGTCTAAAAAGGCTCAACTCAGGGATTAGAGCCCTAATGTTGGCAAAAGAGGCGACTAGGGAATGTAGGCCCTATGTCGAAAAAGTCTCAACTCAGGGATTGGATCCCTAATGTTGGCAAAGGCGACTAGGGAATGGAGGCCCTATGTCTAAAAAGGCTTTACTAAGGGATTGGAGCCCTAATGTTGGCAAAATGCGACTAGGGAATGGAGGACCTATGTCTAAAAAGGCTCAACTCAGGGATTGGAGCCCTAATGTTGGCATAAGAGGCAACTAGGGAATGGAGGCCCTATGTCTAAAAGGCTCAACTCAGGGATCAGAGCCCTAATGTTGACAAAAAGGCGACTAGGGAATGGAGACACTGTGTCTAAAATGCCCTAATGTTGACATTAGGGCCCTAGTGTTGGCAAAAAAGGCAACTAGGGAATGGAGGCCCTATGTCTAAAAGGCTCAACTCAAGGATCAAAGCCCTATTGTTGGCAAAAAAAGGCGAATAAGGAATGGAGGCCCTATGTCTAAAAGACTCAACTCAAGGATCAGAGCCCTAATGTTGGCAAAAAGGCAACTAGGGAGTGGAGGTCCTATGTCTAAAAAGCTCACCTCAAGGATTGGAGCCCTAATGTTGGCAAAAAGGCGACTAGAGAATGGAGCTCCTATGTCTAAAAGACTCAACTCAGGGATTGGAGCCCTAATGTTGGCGAAAGGCGACTAGGGAATAGAGGCCCTATGTCTAAAAAGGCTCAACTCAGGGATTAGAGCCCTAATGTTGGCAAAAGAGGTGACTAGGGAATGGAGACCGTATGTCTAAAAAGTCTCAACTAAGGGATTGGAGCCCTAATGTTGGCAAAAAAGGCGACTAGGGAATGGAGGTCCTATGTCTACAAGGCTCAACTCAGGGATTGGAGCCCTAATATTGGCAAAAAAAGCGACTAGGGATGGAGGCGCTACGTCTAAAAGGCTCAACTCAGGGATTGAAGCACTAATGTTGGCAAAAAGGCGAATAGGGAATGGAGGCCCTATGTCTAAAAAGGCTCAACTCAGGGGTTGGAGCACTAATGTTGGCAAAAAAGGCGACTAGGGAATGGAGGCCTTATGTCTAAAAGGCTCAACTCAGGGATTTGAGCTCTAATGTTGGCAAAAAGGCGACTAGGGAATGGAGGCCCTATGTCTAAAAGGCTCAACACAGGGATTGGAGCCCTATTGTTGGCAAAAAAGGCAACTAGGGAATGAAGGCCCTATGTCTAAAAGGCTCAACTAAGGGATCAGAGCCCTAATGTTGACAAAAAGGCGACTAGGGAATGGAGACCCTGTGTCTAAAATGCTCACCTCAAGGATTGGAGCCCTAATATTGTCAAAAAGGCGACAAGAGAATGGATGTCCTATGTCTAAAAGGCTCAACTCCGGGATTGGAGCCCTAATGTTGGCGAAATGCGACTAGGGAATAGAGGCCTTATGTCTAAAAAGGCTCAATTCAGGGATTAGAGCCCTAATGTTGGCAAAAGAGGCGACTAGGGAATGTAGGCCCTATGTCTAAAAAGTATCAACTCAGGGATTGGAGCCCTAATGTTGGCAAAAAGGCGACTAGGGAATGGAGGCCCTATGTCTAAAAAGCTCACCTCAAGTATTGGAGCCCTAATGTTGGCAAAAAGGCGACTAGGGGATGAAGGCCCTATGTCTAAAAGGCTCAACACAGGGATTGGAGCCCTATTGTTAGCAAAAAAGGCGAATATGGAATGGAGACCCTATGTCTAAAAGGCTCAACTCAAGGATCAAAGCCCTAATGTTGACAAAAAGGCAACTAGGGAATGGAGGTCCTATGTCTAAAAAGCTCACCTCAAGGATTGGAGCCCTAATCTTGGCAAAAGGCGACTAGAGAATGGAGGTCCTATGTTTAAAAGACTCAACTCAGGGATTGGAGCCCTAATGTTGGCGAAATGCGACTAGGGAATAGAGGCCCTATGTCTAAAAAGGCTCAACTCAGGGATTAGAGCCCTAATGTTGGCAAAAGAGGCGACTAGGGAATGTAGGCCCTATGTCTAAAAAGTCTCAACTGAGGGATTGGATCCCTAATGTTGGCAAAGGCAACTAGGGAATGGAGGCCCTATGTCTAAAAAGGCTTTACTAAGGGATTGGAGCCCTAATGTTGGCAAAATGCGACTAGGGAATAGAGGCCCTATGTCTAGAAAGGCTCAACTCCGGGATTGGAGCCCTAATGTTGGAAAAAGAGGCGACTAGGGAATGGAGACCCTATGTCTAAAAAGTCTCAACTAAGGGATTGGAGTCCTAATGTTGGCAAAAAAGGCAACTAGGGAATGGAGGTCCTATGTCTACAAGGCTCAACTCAGGGATTGGAGCCCTAATATTGGCAAAAAAAGCGACTAGGGATGGAGGCGCTATGTCTAAAAGGCTCAACTCAGGGATTGAAGCACTAATGTTGGCAAAAAGGCGAATAGGGAATGGAGGCCCTATGTCTAAAAAGGCTCAACTCAGGGGTTGGAGCACTAATGTTGGCAAAAAAGGCGACTAGGGGATGAAGGCCCTATGTCTAAAATGCTCAACACAGGGATTGGAGCCCTATTGTTGGCAAAAAAGGCGAATATGGAATGGAGGCCCTATGTCTAAAAGGCTCAACTCAAGGATCAAAGCCCTAATGTTGGCAAAAAAAACAACTAGGGAATGGAGGTCCTATGTCTAAAATGCTCACCTCAAGGATTGGAGCCCTAATGTTGGCAAAAAGGCGACTAGAGAATGGAGGTCCTATGTCTAAAAGACTCAACTCAGGGATTGGAGCCCTAATGTTGGCGAAAGGCGACTAGGTAATAGAGGCCCTATGTCTAAAAAGGCTCAACTCAGGGATTAGAGCCCTAATGTTGGCAAAAGAGGCGACTAAGGAATGTAGGCCCTATGTCTAAAAAGTATCAACTCAGGGATTGGAGCCCTAATGTTGGCAAAAAGGCGACTAGGGAATGGAGGCCCTATGTCTAAAAAGCTCACCTCAAGTATTGGAGCCCTAATGTTGGCAAAAAGGCGACTAGGGGATGAAGGCCCTATGTCTAAAAGGCTCAACACAGGGATTGGAGCCCTATTGTTAGCAAAAAAGGCGAATATGGAATGGAGACCCTATGTCTAAAAGGCTCAACTCAAGGATCAAAGCCCTAATGTTGACAAAAAGGCAACTAGGGAATGGAGGTCCTATGTCTAAAAAGCTCACCTCAAGGATTGGAGCCCTAATCTTGGCAAAAGGCGACTAGAGAATGGAGGTCCTATGTTTAAAAGACTCAACTCAGGGATTGGAGCCCTAATGTTGGCGAAATGCGACTAGGGAATAGAGGCCCTATGTCTAAAAAGGCTCAACTCAGGGATTAGAGCCCTAATGTTGGCAAAAGAGGCGACTAGGGAATGTAGGCCCTATGTCTAAAAAGTCTCAACTGAGGGATTGGATCCCTAATGTTGGCAAAGGCAACTAGGGAATGGAGGCCCTATGTCTAAAAAGGCTTTACTAAGGGATTGGAGCCCTAATGTTGGCAAAATGCGACTAGGGAATAGAGGCCCTATGTCTAGAAAGGCTCAACTCCGGGATTGGAGCCCTAATGTTGGAAACAGAGGCGACTAGGGAATGGAGAACCTATGTCTAAAAAGTCTCAACTAAGGGATTGGAGCCCTAATGTTGGCAAAAAAGGCAACTAGGGAATGGAGGTCCTATGTCTACAAGGCTCAACTCAGGGATTGGAGCCCTAATATTGGCAAAAAAAGCGACTAGGGATGGAGGCGCTATGTCTAAAAGGCTCAACTCAGGGATTGAAGCACTAATGTTGGCAAAAAGGCGAATAGGGAATGGAGGCCCTATGTCTAAAAAGGCTCAACTCAGGGGTTGGAGCACTAATGTTGGCAAAAAAGGCGACTAGGGGATGAAGGCCCTATGTCTAAAATGCTCAACACAGGGATTGGAGCCCTATTGTTGGCAAAAAAGGCGAATATGGAATGGAGGCCCTATGTCTAAAAGGCTCAACTCAAGGATCAAAGCCCTAATGTTGGCAAAAAAACAACTAGGGAATGGAGGTCCTATGTCTAAAAAGCTCACCTCAAGGATTGGAGCCTTAATGTTGGCAAAAAGGCGACTAGAGAATGGAGGTCCTATGTCTAAAAGACTCAACTCAGGGATTGGAGCCCTAATGTTGGCGAAAGGCGACTAGGTAATAGAGGCCCTATGTCTAAAAAGGCTCAACTCAGGGATTAGAGCCCTAATATTGGCAAAAGAGGCGACTAGGGAATGTAGGCCCTATGTCTAAAAAGTCTCAACTCAGGGATTGGATCCCTAATGTTGGCAAAGGCGACTAGGGAATGGAGGCCCTATGTCTAAAAAGGCTTTACTAAGGGATTGGAGCCCTAATGTTGGCAAAATGCGACTAGGGAATGGAGGCCCTATGTCTAAAAAGGCTCAACTCAGGGATTGGAGCCCTAATGTTGGAAAAAGAGGCGACTAGGGAATGGAGACCCTATGTCTAAAAATTGTCAACTAAGGGATTGGAGCCCTAATGTTGGCAAAAAAGGCGACTAGGGAATGGAGGTCCTATGTCTACAAGGCTCAACTCAGGGATTGGAGCCCTAATGTTGGCAAAAAAGGCGACTAGGTATAGAGGCGCTATGTCTAAACGGCTCAACTCAGGGATTGGAGACCTAATGTTTGCAAAAAGGCGACTAAGGAATGGAGGCCCTATGTCTAAAAGGCTCAACTCAGGGATTGGAGCCCTAATGATGGCAAAAAGGTGACTAGGGAATGTAGGCCCTATGTCTAAAAAGTCTCAACTCAGGGATTGGAGCCCTAGTTGGCAAAAAAGGCGACTAAGGAGTGGAGACCCTATGTCTAAAAGGCTCAACTCAGGGATTGGAGCCCTAATGATGGCAAAAAGGCGACTAGGGAATGTAGACACTATGTCTAAAAAGTCTCAACTCAGGGATTGGAGCCCTAATGTTGGCAAAAAAGGCGACCAGGGAATAGAGGCCCTATGTCTAAAAGGCTCTACTCAGGGATTGGAGCCCTAATGATGGCAAAAAAGAGACGAGGGAATGGAGGCCCTATGTCTAAAAGGCTCAACTCAGGGATTGGAGCCCTAATGTTGGCGAAATACGACTAGGGAATGGAGGCCCTATGTCTAAAAAGGCTCAACTCAGGGATTGGAGCCCTAATGTTGGCAAAAGAGGCGACTAGGGAATGGAGGCCCTATGTCTAAAAAGGCTCAACTCAGGGATTGGAGCCCTAATGTTGGCAACAAAGGCGACTAGAGAATGGAGGCCCTATGTCTAAAAAGTCTCAACTCAGGGATTGGAGCCCTAATGTTGGCAAAAAGGCGACCAGGGAATGGAGGCCCTATGTCTAAAAGGCTCTACTCAGGGATTGGAGCCCTAATGATGGCAAAAAAGAGACGAGGGAATGGAGGCCCTATGTCTAAAAGGCTCAACTCAGGGATTGGAGCCCTAATGTTGGCGAAATACGACTAGGGAATGGAGGCCCTATGTCTAAAAAGGCTCAACTCAGGGATTGGAGCCCTAATGTTGGCAAAAGAGGCGACTAGGGAATGGAGGCCCTATGTCTAAAAAGTCTCAACTCAGGGATTGGAGCCCTAATGTTGGCAAAAAAGGCGACTAGGGAATGGAGGCCCTATGTCTACTAGGCTCAACTCAGGGATTGGAGCCCTAATGTTGGCAAAAAGGCGACTAGGGAATGGAGACCCTATGTCTAAAAAAGTCTCAACTCAGGGATTGGAGCCCTAACGTTGGTAAAAAAGGCGACTAGGGAATGGAGGCCCTATGTCTACAAGGCTCAACTCAGGGATTGGAGCCCTAATGCTGGCAAAAAGGCGACTAGGAAATGGAGACCCTATGTCTAAAATGCTCATCTCAAGGATTGGAGCCCTAATGTTGTCAAAAAGGCGACAAGAGAATGGATGTCCTATGTCTAAAAGGCTCAACTCAGGGATTGGAGCCCTAATGTTGGTGAAAGGCGACTAGGGAATGGAGGCCCTATGTCTAAAAAGGCTCAACTCAGGGATTAGAGCCCTAATGTTGGCAAAAGAGGCAACTAGGGAATGTAGGCCCTATGTCTAAAAAGTCTCAACTCAGAGATTGAAGCCCTAATGTTGGCAAAAAAGGCGACTAGGGATGGAGGTGCTATGTCTAAAAGGCTCAACTCAGTGATTGGAGCCCTAATGTTGGCAAAAAGGCGACTAGGGATGGAGGCCCTATGTCTAAAAATGCTCAACTCAGGGGTTGGAGCACTAATGTTGGCAAAAAAGGCGACTAGGGAATGGAGGCCCTATGTCTAAAAGGTTCAAATCAGGGATTTGAGCTCTAATGTTGGCAAAAAGGCGACTAGGAAATGAAGGCCCTATGTCTAAAAGGCTCAACACAGGTATTGGAGCCCTATTGTTGGCAAAAAAGGCAACTAGGGAATGGAGGCCCTATGTCTAAAAGGCTCAACTAAGGGATCAGAGCCCTAATGTTGGCAAAAAGGCGACTAGGGAATGGAGGCCCTATGTCTAAAAAGGCTCAACTTAGGGGTTGGAGTACTAATGTTGGAAAACAAGGCGACTAGGGAATGGAGGCCCTATATCTAAAAGGCTCAACTCTGGGATTAGAGCCCTAATGTTGGCAAAAGAGGCAACTAGGGAATGTAGGCCCTATGTCTAAAAAGTCTCAACTCAGGGATTGGAGACCTAATGTTGGCAAAAAACGACTAGGGAATGGAGGCCCTATGTCTAAAAAGGCTGAACTCAGGGATTGGAGCCCTAATGTTGGCAAAAGAGGCGACTAGGGAATGGAGACCCTATGTCTAAAAAGTCTCAACTAAGGGATTGGAGCCCTAATGTTCGCAAAAAAGGCGACTAGGGAATGGAGGCCCTATGTCTAAAAAGGCTCAACTTAGGGGTTGGAGCACTAATGTTGGAAAACAAGGCGACTAGGGAATGGAGGCCCTATATCTAAAAGGCTCAACTCTGGGATTTCAGCCCTAATGTTGGCAAAAAGGCGACTAGGGAATGAAGGCCCTATGTCTAAAAGATTCAACTCAGAGATCAGAGCCCTAATGTTGGCAAAACGGCAACTAGTGAATGGAGGCCCTATGTCTAAAAAGCTCACATCAAGGATTGGACACCTAATGTTGGCAAAAAGGCGACTAGAGAATGGAGGTCCTATGTCTAAAAGGCTCAACTCAGGGATTGGAGCCCTAATGTTGGCGAAAGGCGACTAGGGAATGGAGGCCATATGTCTAAAAAGGCTCAACTCAGGGATTAGAGCCCTAATATTGGAAAAAGAGGCGACTAGGGAATGTAGGCCCTTTGTCTAAAAAGTCTCAACTCAGGGATTGGAGCCCTAATGTTGGCAAAAAAGGCGACCAGGGAATGGAGGCCCTATGTCTAAAATGCTCTACTCAGGGATTGGAGCCCTAATGATGGCAAAAAGGAGACTAGGGAATGGAGACCCTATGTCTAAAAGGCTCAACTCAGGGATTGGAGCCCTAATGTTGGCGAAATACGACTAGGGAATGGAGGCCCTATGTCTAAAAAGGCTGAACTCAGGGATTGAAGCCCTAATGTTGGCAAAAGAGGCGACTAGGCAATGGAGACCCTATGTCTAAAAAGTCTCAACTAAGGGATTGGAGCCCTAATGTTGGCAAAAAAGGCGACTAGGGAATGGAGGTCCTATGTCTACAAGGCTCAACTCAGGGATTGGAGCCCTAATGTTGGCAAAAACAGCGACTAGGGATGGAGGCGCTATGTCTAAAAGGCTCAACTCAGGGATTGAAGCACTAATGTTGGCAAAAAGGCGAATAGGGAATGGAGGCCCTATGTCTAAAAAGGCTCAACTCAGGGGTTGGAGCACTAATGTTGGCAAAAAAGGCGACTAGGGAATAGAGGCCCTATGTCTAAAAGGCTCAAATCAGGGATTTGAGCTCTAATGTTGGCAAAAAGGCGACTAGGGAATGAAGGCCCTATGTCTAAAAGGCTCAACACAGGGATTGGAGCCCTATTGTTGGCAAAAAATGCAACTAGGGAATGGAGGCCCTATGTCTAAAAAGCTCACCTCAAGGATTTGAGCCCTAATATTGGAAAAAGAGGCGACTAGGGAATGTAGGTCCTTTGTCTAAAAAGTCTCAACTCAGGGATTGGAGCCCTAATGTTGGCAAAAAAGGCGACCAGGGAATGGAGGCCCTATGTCTAAAATGCTCTACTCAGGGATTGGAGCCCTAATGATGGCAAAAAGGAGACTAGGGAATGGAGGCCCTATGTCTAAAACGCTCAACTCAGGGATTGGAGCCCTAATGTTGGCGAAATACGACTAGGGAATGGAGGCCCTATGTCTAAAAAGGCTGAACTCAGGGATTGGAGCCCTAATGTTGGCAAAAGAGGCGACTAGGGAATGGAGACCCTATGTCTAAAAAGTCTCAACTAAGGGATTGGAGCCCTAATGTTCGCAAAAAAGGCGACTAGGGAATGGAGGTCCTATGTCTACAAGGCTCCACTCAGGGATTGGAGCCCTAATGTTGGCAAAAACAGCGACTAGGGATGGAGGCGCTATGTCTAAAAGGCTCAACTCAGGGATTGAAGCACTAATGTTGGCAAAAAGGCGAATAGGGAATGGAGGCTCTATGTCTAAAAAGGCTCAACTCAGGCGTTGGAGCACTAATGTTGGCAAAAAAGGCGACTAGGGAATGGAGACCCTATGTCTAAAAGGCTCAACTCATGGATTTGAGCTATAATGTTGGCAAAAAGGCGTCTAGGGAATGAAGGCCCTATGTCTAAAAGACTCAACTCAGAGATCAGAGCCCTAATGTTGGCAAAAAGGAAACTAGGGAATGGAGGCCCTATGTCTAAAAAGCTCACCTCAAGGATTGGAGCCCTAATGTTGGCAAAAAGGCGACTAGAGAATGGAGGTCCTATGTCTAAAAGGCTCAACTCAGGGATTGGAGCCCTAATGTTGGCGAAAGGCGACTAGGGAATGGAGGTCATATGTCTAAAAAGGCTCAACTCAGGGATTAGAGCCCTAATATTGGAAAAAGAGGCGACTAGGGAATGTAGGCCCTTTGTCTAAAAAGTCTCAACTCAGGGATTGGAGCCCTAATGTTGGCAAAAAAGGCGACCAGGGAATGGAGGCCCTATGTCTAAAATGCTCTACTCAGGGATTGGAGCCCTAATGATGGCAAAAAGGAGACTAGGGAATGGAGACCCTATGTCTAAAAGGCTTAACTCAGGGATTGGAGCCCTAATGTTGGCGAAATACGACTAAGGAATGGAGGCCCTATGTCTAAAAAGGTTGAACTCAGGGATTGGAGCCCTAATGTTGGCAAAAGAGGCGACTAGGGAATGGAGACCCTATGTCTATAAAGTCTCAACTAAGGGATTGGAGCCCTAATGTTCGCAAAAAAGGCGACTAGGGAATGGAGGTCCTATGTTTACAAGGCTCCAGTCAGGGATTGGAGCCCTAATGTTGGCAAAAACAGCGACTAGGGATGGAGGCGCTATGTCTAAAAGGCTCAACTCAGGGATTGAAGCACTAATGTTGGCAAAAAGGCGAATAGGGAATGGAGGCCCTATGTCTAAAAAGGCTCAACTCAGGCGTTGGAGCACTAATGTTGGCAAAAAAGGCGACTACGAAATGGAGGCCCTATGTCTAAAAGGCTCAACTCAGGGATTTGAGCTCTAATATTGGCAAAAAGGCGACTAGGGAATGAAGGCCCTATATCTAAAAGGCTCAACACAGGGATTGGAGCCCTATTATTGGCAAAAAAGGCAACTAGGGAATGGAGGCCCTATGCCTAAAAAGGCTCACCTCAAGGATTTGAGCCCCAATATTGGAAAAAGATGCGACTAGGGAATGTAGGTCCTTTGTCTAAAAAGTCTCAACTCAGGGAATGTAGCCCTAATGTTGGCCAAAAAGGCGACCAGGGAATGGAGGCCCTATGTCTAAAATGCTATACTCAGGGATTGGAGCCCTAATGATGGCAAAATGGAGACTAGGGAATGGAGGCCCTATGTCTAAAAGGCTCAACTCAGGGATTGGAGCCCTAATGTTGGCGAAATACGACTAGGGAATAGAGGCCCTATGTCTAAAAAGCTCACCTCAAGGATTGGAGCCCTAATGTTGGCAAAAAGGCGACTAGAGAATGGAGGTCCTATGTCTAAAAGGCTCAACTCAGGAATTGGAGCCCTAATGTTGGCGAAAGGCGACTAGGGAATGGAAGCCATATGTCTAAAAAGGCTCAACTCAGGGATTAGAGCCCTAATATTGGAAAAAGAAGCGACTAGGGAATGTAGGCCCTTTGTCTAAGAAGTCTCAACTCAGGGATTGGAGCCCTAATGTTGGCAAAAAAGGCGACCAGGGAATGGAGGCCCTATGTCTAAAATGCTCTACTAAGGTATTGGAGCCCTAATGATGGCAAAAAGGAGACTAGGGAATGGAGACCCTATGTCTAAAAGGCTCAACTCAGGGATTGGAGCCCTAATGTTGGCGAAATACGACTAGGGAATGGAGGCCCTATGTCTAAAAAGGCTGAGCTCAGGGATTGAAGCCCTAATGTTGGCGAAAGAGGCGACTAGGGAATGGAAACCCTATGTCTAAAAAGTCTCAACTAAGGGATTGGAGCCTTAATGTTGGCAAAAAAGGCGACTAGGGAATGGAGGTCCTATGTCTACAAGGCTCAACTCAGGGATTGGAGCCCTAATGTTGGCAAAAACAGCGACTAGGGATGGAGGCGCTATGTCTAAAAGGCTCAACTCAGGGATTGAAGCACTAATGTTGACAAAAAGGCGAATAAGGAATGGAGGCCCTATGTCTAAAAAGGCTCAACTCAGGCATTGGAGCACTAATGTTGGCAAAAAAGGCGACTAGGGAATGGAGGCCCTATATCTAAAAGGCTCAACTCAGGGATTTGAGCCCTAATGTTGGCAAAAAGGCGACTAGGGAATGAAGGCCCTATGTCTAAAAGACTCAACTCAGAGATCAGAGCCCTAATGTTGGCAAAAAGGCAACTAGGGAATGGAGGCCCTATGTCTAAAAAGCTCATCTCAAGGATTGGAGCCCTAATGTTGGCAAAAAGGCGACTAGAGAATGGAGGTCCTATGTCTAAAAGGCTCAACTCAGGGATTGAAGCACTAATGTTGGCAAAAAGGCGAATAGGGAATGGAGGCCCTATGTCAAAAAAGGCTCAACTCAGGCGTTGGAGCACTAATGTTGGCAAAAAAGGCGACTAGGGAATGGAGGCCCTATGTCTAAAAGGCTCAACTCAGGGATTTGAGCTCTAATGTTGGCAAAAAGGCGACTAGGGAATGAAGGCCCTATGTCTAAAAGACTCAACTCAGAGATCAGAGCCCTAATGTTGGCAAAAAGGCAACTAGGGAATGGAGGCCCTATGTCTAAAAAGCTCACCTCAAGGATTGGAGCCCTAATGTTGGCAAAAAGGCGACTAGAGAATGGAGGTCCTATGTCTAAAAGGCTCAACTCAGGGATTGGAGCCCTAATGTTGGCGAAAGGCGACTAGGGAATGGAGGTCATATGTCTAAAAAGGCTCAACTCAGGGATTAGAGCCCTAATATTGGAAAAAGAGGCGACTAGGGAATGTAGGCCCTTTGTCTAAAAAGTCTCAACTCAGGGATTGGAGCCCTAATGTTGGCAAAAAAGGCGACCAGGGAATGGAGGCCCTATATCTAAAAGGCTCAACTCAGGGATTTGAGCCCTAATGTTGGCAAAAAGGCGACTAGGGAATGAAGGCCCTATGTCTAAAAGACTCAACTCAGAGATCAGAGCCCTAATGTTGGGCAAAAAGGCAACTAGGGAATGGAGGCCCTATGTCTAAAAAGCTCACCTCAAGGATTGGAGCCCTAATGTTGGCAAAAAGGCGACTAGAGAATGGAGGCCCTATGTCTAAAAGGCTCAACTCAGGGATTGAAGCACTAATGTTGGCAAAAAGGCGAATAGGGAATGGAGGCCCTATGTCTAAAAAGGCTCAACTCAGGCGTTGGAGCACTAAATGTTGGCAAAAAAGGCGACTAGGGAATGGAGGCCCTATGTCTAAAAGGCTCAACTCAGGGATTTGAGCTCTAATGTTGGCAAAAAGGCGACTAGGGAATGAAGGCCCTATGTCTAAAAGACTCAACTCAGAGATCAGAGCCCTAATGTTGGCAAAAAGGCAACTAGGGAATGGAGGCCCTATGTCTAAAAAGCTCACCTCAAGGATTGGAGCCCTAATGTTGGCAAAAAGGCGACTAGAGAATGGAGGTCCTATGTCTAAAAGGCTCAACTCAGGGATTGGAGCCCTAATGTTGGCGAAAGGCGACTAGGGAATGGAGGCCATATGTCTAAAAAGGCTCAACTCAGGGATTAGAGCCCTAATATTGGAAAAAGAGGCGACTAGGGAATGTAGGCCCTTTGTCTAAAAAGTCTCAACTCAGGGATTGGAGCCCTAATGTTGGCAAAAAAGGCGACCAGGGAATGGAGGCCCTATGTCTAAAATGCTCTACTCAGGGATTGGAGCCCTAATGATGGCAAAAAGGAGACTAGGGAATGGAGACCCTATGTCTAAAAGGCTCAACTCAGGGATTGGAGCCCTAATGTTGGCGAAATACGACTAGGGAATGGAGGCCCTATGTCTAAAAAGGTTGAACTCAGGGATTGGAGCCCTAATGTTGGCAAAAGAGGCGACTAGGGAATGGAGACCCTATGTCTATAAAGTCTCAACTAAGGGATTGGAGCCCTAATGTTCGCAAAAAAGGCGACTAGGGAATGGAGGCCCTATATCTAAAAGGCTCAACTCAGGGATTTGAGCTCTAATGTTGGCAAAAAGGCGACTAGGGAATGAAGGCCCTATGTCTAAAAGACTCAACTCAGAGATCAGAGCCCTAATGTTGGCAAAAAGGCAACTAGGGAATGGAGGCCCTATGTCTAAAAAGCTCACCTCAAGGATTGGAGCCCTAATGTTGGCAAAAAGGCGACTAGAGAATGGAGGTCCGCTATGTCTAAAAGGCTCAACTCAGGGATTGAAGCACTAATGTTGGCAAAAAGGCGAATAGGGAATGGAGGCCCTATGTCTAAAAAGGCTCAACTCAGGCGTTGGAGCACTAATGTTGGCAAAAAAGGCGACTAGGGAATGGAGGCCCTATGTCTAAAAGGCTCAACTCAGGGATTTGAGCTCTAATGTTGGCAAAAAGGCGACTAGGGAATGAAGGCCCTATGTCTAAAAGACTCAACTCAGAGATCAGAGCCCTAATGTTGGCAAAAAGGCAACTAGGGAATGGAGGCCCTATGTCTAAAAAGCTCACCTCAAGGATTGGAGCCCTAATGTTGGCAAAAAGGCGACTAGAGAATGGAGGTCCTATGTCTAAAAGGCTCAACTCAAGGATTGGAGCCCTAATGTTGGCGAAAGGCGACTAGGGAATGGAGGTCATATGTCTAAAAAGGCTCAACTCAGGGATTAGAGCCCTAATATTGGAAAAAGAGGCGACTAGGGAATGTAGGCCCTTTGTCTAAAAAGTCTCAACTCAGGGATTGGAGCCCTAATGTTGGCAAAAAAGGCGACCAGGGAATGGAGGCCCTATGTCTAAAATGCTCTACTCAGGGATTGGAGCCCTAATGATGGCAAAAAGGAGACTAGGGAATGGAGACCCTATGTCTAAAAGGCTCAACTCAGGGATTGGAGCCCTAATGTTGGCGAAATACGACTAGGGAATGGAGGCCCTATGTCTAAAAAGGTTGAACTCAGGGATTGGAGCCCTAATGTTGGCAAAAGAGGCGACTAGGGAATGGAGACCCTATGTCTATAAAGTCTCAACTAAGGGATTGAAGCCCTAATGTTCGCAAAAAAGGCGACTAGGGAATGGAAGTCCTATGTTTACAAGGCTCCAGTCAGGGATTGGAGCCCTAATGTTGGCAAAAACAGCGACTAGGGATGGAGGCGCTATGTCTAAAAGGCTCAACTCAGGGATTGAAGCACTAATGTTGGCAAAAAGGCGAATAGGGAATGGAGGCCCTATGTCTAAAAAGGCTCAACTCAGGCGTTGGAGCACTAATGTTGGCAAAAAAGGCGACTAGGGAATGGAGGCCCTATGTCTAAAAGGCTCAACTCAGGGATTTGAGCTCTAATGTTGGCAAAAAGGCGACTAGGGAATGAAGGCCCTATATCTAAAAGGCTCAACACAGGGATTGGAGCCTTATTGTTGGCAAAAAAGGCAACTAGGGAATGGAGGCCCTATGCCTAAAAAGCCTCACCTCAAGGATTTGAGCCCTAATATTGGAAAAAGATGCGACTAGGGAATGTAGGTCCTTTGTCTAAAATGCTATACTCAGGGATTGGAGCCCTAATGTTGGCGAAATACGACTAGGGAATAGAGGCCCTATGTCTAAAAAGCTCACCTCAAGGATTGGAGCCCTAATGTTGGCAAAAAGGCGAGTAGAGAATGGAGGTCCTATGTCTAAAAGGCTCAACACAGGAATTGGAGCCCTAATGTTGGCGAAAGGCGTCTAGGGAATGGAAGCCATATGTCTAAAAAGGCTCAACTCAGGTATTAGAGCCCTAATATTGGAAAAAGAAGCGACTAGGGAATGTAGGCCCTTTGTCTAAAAAGTCTCAACTCAGGGATTGGAGCCCTAATGTTGGCAAAAAGGCGACCAGGGAATGGAGGCCCTATGTCTAAAATGCTCTACTAAGGTATTGGAGCCCTAATGATGGCAAAAAGGAGACTAGGGAATGGAGACCCTATGTCTAAAAGGCTCAACTCAGGGATTGGAGCCCTAATGTTGGCGAAATACGACTAGGGAATGGAGGCCCTATGTCTAAAAAGGCTGAACTCAGGGATTGAAGCCCTAATGTTGGCAAAAGAGGCGACTAGGCAATGGAGACCCTATGTCTAAAAAGTCTCAACTAAGGGATTGGAGCCCTAATGTTGGCAAAAAAGGCGACTATGGAATGGAGGTCCTATGTCTACAAGGCTCAACTCAGGGATTGGAGCCCTAATGTTGGCAAAAACAGCGACTAGGGATGGAGGCGCTATGTCTAAAAGGCTCAACTCAGGGATTGAAGCACTAATGTTGGCAAAAAGGCGAATAGGGAATGGAGGCCCTATGTCTAAAAAGGCTCAACTCAGGCATTGGAGCACTAATGTTGGCAAAAAAGGCGACTAGGTAATGGAGGCCCTATGTCTAAAAGGCTTAAATCAGGGATTTGAGCTCTAATGTTGGCAAAAAGGCGACTAGGGAATAAAGGCCCTATGTCTAAAAGACTCAACTCAGAGATCAGAGCCCTAATGTTGGCAAAAAGGCAACTACGGAATGGAGGCCCTATGTCTAAAAAGCTCACCTCAAGGATTGGAGCCCTAATGTTGGCAAAAAGGCGACTAGAGAATGGAGGTCCTATGTCTAAAAGGCTCAACTCAGGGATTGAAGCACTAATGTTGGCAAAAAGGCGAATAGAGAATGGAGGCCCTATGTCAAAAAAGGCTCAACTCAGGCGTTGGAGCACTAATGTTGGCAAAAAAGGCGACTAGGGAATGGAGGCCCTATGTCTAAAAGGCTCAACTCAGGGATTTGAGCTCTAATGTTGGCAAAAAGGCGACTAGGGAATGAAGGCCCTATATCTAAAAGGCTCAACACAGGAATTGGAGCCTTATTGTTGGCAAAAAAGGCAACTAGGGAATGGAGGCCCTATGTCTAAAAAGGCTCACCTCAAAGATTTGAGCCCTAATATTGGAAAAAGAGACGACTAGGGAATGTAGGTCCTTTGTCTAAAAAGTCTCAACTCAGGGATTGGAGCCATAATGTTGGCAAAAAAGGCGACCAGAGAATGGAGGCCCTATGTCTAAAATGCTATACTCAGGGATTGGAGCCCTAATGATGGCAAAAAGGAGACTAGGGAATGGAGGCCCTATGTCTAAAAGGCTCAACTTAGGGATTGGAGCCCTAATGTTAGCGAAATACGACTAGGGAATGGAGGCCCTATGTCTAAAAAGGCTCAACTCAGGGATTGGAGCCCTAATGTTGGCAAAAGAGGCGACTAGGGAATGGAGGCCCTATGTCTAAAAAGTCTCAACTCAGGGATTGGAGCCCTAATGTTGGCAAAAAAGGCGACTAGGGAATGGAGGCCCTATGTCTACATGGCTCAACTCAGGGATTGGAGGCCTAATGCTGGCAAAAAGGCGATTATGGAATGGAGGCCCTATGTCTAAAAAGGCTCAACTCAGGGTTTTGAGCCCAAATGTTGGCACATAAGGCGACTAAGGAATGGAGGTCCTATGTCTAAAAGGCTCAACTCAGGGATTGGAGCCCTAATGATGGCAAAAAGGCGACTAGGAATGGAGGCCCTATGTCTAAAAAGTCTCAACTCAGAGATTGGAGCCCTAATGTTGGCAAAAAAGGCAACTAGGGAATGGAGGCCCTATGTCTAAAAAGGCTCAACTCAGGGATTGCATCCCTAATGTTGGCAAAAGAGGCGACTAGGGAATGAAGGCCCTATGTCTAAAATGTCTCAACTCAGGGATTGGAGCCCTAATGTTGGCAAAAAGGCGACTAAGAATGGAGGCCCTATGTCTAAAAAGTCTCAACTCAGGGATTGGAGCCCTAATGTTGGCAAAAAAGGCGACTAGGGTATGGAGGCCCTATGTCTAAAAGGCTCAACTCAGGGATTGGAGCCCTAATGCTGGCAAATAGGCAACTAGTAAATGGAGGCCCTATGTCTAAAAAGGCTCAACTCAGGGGTTGGAGCACTAATGTTGGCAAAAAAGGCGACTAGGGAATGGAGGCCCTATGTCTAAAAGGCTCAACTCAGGGATTTGAACTCTAATGTTGGCAAAAAGGCGACTAGGGAATGAAGGCCCTATGTCTAAAAGGCTTAACACAGGGATTGGAGACCTAATGATGGCAAAAAGGCGACTAGGAATGGAGGCCCTATGTCTAAAAAGTCTCAACTCAGGGATTGGAGCCCTAATGTTGGAAAAAGGGCGACTAGGGAATGGAGGCCCTATGTCTACAAGGCTCAACTCAGGGATTGGAGCCCTAATGCTGTCAAAAAAGCGACTAGGAAATGGAGGCCCTATGTCTAAAAAGGCTCAACTCAGGGATTGGAGCCCTAATGTTGGCAAAAAAGGCGACCAGAGAATGGAGGCCCTAAGTCTAAAATGCTATACTCAGGGATTGGAGCCCTAATGATGGCAAAAAGGAGACTAGGGAATGGAGGCCCTATGTCTAAAAGGCTCAACTCAGGGATTGGAGCCCTAATGTTGGCGAAATACGACTAGGGAATGGAGGCCCTATGTCTAAAAAGGCTCAACTCAGGGATTGGAGCCCTAATGTTGGCAAAAGAGGCGACTAGGGAATGGAGGCCCTATGTCTAAAAAGTCTCAACTCAGGGATTGGAGCCCTAATGTTGGCAAAAAAGGCGACTAGGGAATGGAGGCCCTATGTCTACATGGCTCAACTCAGGGATTGGAGGCCTAATGCTGGCAAAAAGGCGATTATGGAATGGAGGCCCTATGTCTAAAAAGGCTCAACTCAGGGTTTTGAGCCCTAATGTTGGCACATAAGGCGACTAAGGAATGGAGGTCCTATGTCTAAAAGGCTCAACTCAGGGATTGGAGCCCTAATGATGGCAAAAAGGCGACTAGGAATGGAGGCCCTATGTCTAAAAAGTCTCAACTCAGGGATTGGAGGCCTAATGTTGGCAAAAAAGGCAATTAGGGAATGGAAGCCCTATGTCTACAAGGCTCAACTCAGGGATTGGAGCCCTAAGGCTGCCAAAAAGGCGACTAGGAAATGGAGTCCCTATGTCTAAAAAGGCTCAACTCAGGGTTTGAAGCCCTAATGTTGGCAAAAAAGGCGACTAAGGAATGGAGGCCCTATGTCTAAAAGGCTCAACTCAGGGATTGGAGCCCTAATGATGGCAAAAAGGCGACTAGGAATGGAGGCCCTATGTCTAAAAAGTATCAACTCAGGTATTGGAGCCCTAATGTTGGCAAAAAATGCGACTAGGGATGGAGGCGCTATGTCTAAAAGGCTCAACTCAGGGATTGGAGCCCTAATGTTGGCAAAAAGGCGACTAGGGAATGGAGGCCCTATGTCTAAAAGGCTCAACTCAGGGATTGGAGCCCTAATGTTGGCGAAATATGACTAGGGAATGGAGGCCCTATGTCTAAAAAGGCTCAACTCAGGGATTGCATCCCTAATGTTGGCAAAAGAGGCGACTAGGGAATGAAGGCCCTATGTCTAAAAAGTCTCAACTCAGGGATTGGAGCCCTAATGTTGGCAAAAAGGCGACTAAGAATGGAGGCCCTATGTCTAAAAAGTCTCAACTCAGGGATTGGAGCCCTAATGTTGGCAAAAAGGCGACTAGGGTATGGAGGCCCTATGTCTAAAAGGCTCAACTCAGTGATTGGAGCCCTAATGCTGGCAAATAGGCAACTAGTAAATGGAGGCCCTATATCTAAAAAGGCTCAACTCAGGGGTTGGAGCACTAATGTTGGCAAAAAGGCGACTAGGGAATGGAGGCCCTATGTCTAAAAGGCTCAACTCAGGGATTTGAACTCTAATGTTGGCAAAAAGGCGACTAGGGAATGAAGGCCCTATGTCTAAAAGGCTTAACACAGGGATTGGAGACCTAATGATGGCAAAAAGGCGACTAGGAATGGAGGCCCTATGTCTAAAAAGTCTCAACTCAGGGATTGAAGCCCTAATGTTGGCAAAAAGGGAGACTAGGGAATGGAGGCCCTATGTCTACAAGGCTCAACTCAGGGATTGGAGCCCTAATGCTGTCAAAAAAGCGACTAGGAAATGGAGGCCCTATGTCTAAAAAGGCTAAACTCAGGGATTGGAGCCCTAATGTTGACAAAAAAGGCGACCAGGGAATGGAGGCCCTATGTCTAAAATGCTATACTCAGGGATTGGAGCCCTAATGATGGCAAAAAGGAGACTAGGGAATAGAGGCCCTATGTCTAAAAGGCTCAACTCAGGGATTGGAGCCCTAATGTTGGCGAAATACGAATAGGGAATAGAGGCCTTATGTCTAAAAAGCTCACCTCAAGGATTGGAGCCCTAATGTTGGCAAAAAGGCGACTAGAGAATGGAGGTCCTATGTCTAAAAGACTCAACTCAGGGATTGGAGCCCTAATGTTGGCGAAAGTCGACTAGGGAATGGAGGCCATATGTCTAAAAAGGCTCAACTCAAGGATTAGAGCCCTAATATTGGAAAAAGAGGCGACTAGGGAATGTATACCCTTTGTCTAAAAAGTCTCAACTCAGGGATTGGAGCCCTAATGTTGGCAAAAAAGGCGACCAGGTAATGGAGGCCCTATGTCTAAAATGCTCTACTCAGGGATTGGAGCCCTAATGATGGCAAAAAGGAGACTAGGGAATGGAGACCTTATGTCTAAAACGCTCAACTTAGGGATTGGAGCCCTAATGTTGGCGAAATACGACTAGGGAATGGAGGCCCTATGTCTAAAAAGGCTGAACTCAGGGATTGGAGCCCTAATGTTGGCAAAAGAGGCGACTAGGGAATGGAGACCCTATGTCTAAAAAGTCTCAACTAAGGGATTGGAGCCCTAATGTTGGCAAAAAAGGCGACTAGGGAATGGAGGTCCTATGTCTACAAGGCTCAACTCAGGGATTGGAGCCCTAATGTTGGCAAAAACAGCGACTAGGGATGGGGGCGCTATGTCTAAAAGGCTCAACTCAGAGATTGAAGCACTAATGTTGGCAAAAAGGCGAATAGGGAATGGAGGCCCTATGTCTAAAAAGGCTCAACTCAGGCATTGGAGCACTAATGTTGGCAAAAAAGGCGACTAGGTAATGGAGGCCCTATGTCTAAAAGGCTTAAATCAGGGATTTGAGCTCTAATGTTGGCAAAAAGTCGACTAGGGAATGAAGGCCCTATATCTAAAAGGCTCAACACAAGGATTGGAGCCCTATTGTTGGCAAAAAAGGCAACTAGGGAATGGAGGCCCTATGTCTAAAAAGGCTCACCTCAAGGATTTGAGCCCTAATATTGGAAAAAGAGGCGACTAGGGAATGTAGGTCCTTTGTCTAAAAAGTCTCAACTCAGGGATTGAAGCCCTAATGTTGGCAAAAAAAGTGACCAGAGAATGGAGGCCGTATGTTTAAAATGCTATACTCAGGGATTGGAGCCCTAATAATGGCAAAAAGGAGACTAGGGAATGGAGGCCCTATGTCTAAAAGGCTCAACTCAGGGATTGGAGCCCTAATGTTTGCGAAATACGACTAGGGAATGGAGGCCCTATGTCTAAAAAGGCTCAACTCAGGGATTGGAGCCCTAATGTTGGCAAAAGAGGCGACTAGGGAATGGAGGCCCTATGTCTAAAAAGTCTCAACTCAGGGATTGGAGCCCTAATGTTGGCAAAAAAGGCGACCAGGGAATGGAGCCCCTATGTCTAAAAGGCTCAACTCAGGGATTGGAGCCCTAATGTTGGCAACAAGGCGACTAGGGAATGGAGGCCCTATATCTAAAAAGGCTCAACTTAGGGATTGGAGCCCTAATGTTGGCGAAATACGACTAGGGAATGGAGGCCCTATGTCTAAAAAGGCTGAACTCAGGGATTGGAGCCCTAATGTTGGCAAAAGAGGCGACTAGGGAATGGAGACCCTTATGTCTAAAAAGTCTCAACTAAGGGATTGGAGCCCTAATGTTGGCAAAAAAGGCGACTATGGAATGGAGGTCCTATGTCTACAAGGCTCAACTCAGGGATTGGAGCCCTAATGTTGGCAAAAACAGCGACTAGGGATGGAGGCGCTATGTCTAAAAGGCTCAACTCAGGGATTGAAGCACTAATGTTGGCAAAAAGGCGAATAGGGAATGGAGGCCCTATGTCTAAAAAGGCTCAACTCAGGGGTTGGAGCACTAATGTTGGCAAAAAAGGCGACTAGGGAATAGAGGCCTTATGTTTAAAAGGCTCAACTCAGGGATTTGAGCCCTAATGTTGGCAAAAAGGCGACTAGGGAATGAAGGCCCTATGTCTAAAAGACTCAACTCAGAGATCAGAGCCCTAATGTTGGCAAAAAGGCAACTACGGAATGGAGGCCCTATGTCTAAAAAGCTCACCTCAAGGATTGGAGCCCTAATGTTGGCAAAAAGGCGACTAGAGAATGGAGGTCCTATGTCTAAAAGGCTCAACTCAGGGATTGAAGCACTAATGTTGGCAAAAAGGCGAATAGAGAATGGAGGCCCTATGTCAAAAAAGGCTCAACTCAGGCGTTGGAGCACTAATGTTGGCAAAAAAGGCGACTAGGGAATGGAGGCCCTATGTCTAAAAGGCTCAACTCAGGGATTTGAGCTCTAATGTTGGCAAAAAGGCGACTAGGGAATGAAGGCCCTATATCTAAAAGGCTCAACACAGGGATTGGAGCCTTATTGTTGGCAAAAAAGGCAACTAGGGAATGGAGGCCCTATGTCTAAAAAGGCTCACCTCAAGGATTTGATCCCTAATATTGGAAAAAGAGACGACTAGGGAATGTAGGTCCTTTGTCTAAAAAGTCTCAACTCAGGGATTGGAGCCCTAATGTTGGCAAAAAAGGCGACCAGAGAATGGAGGCCCTAAGTCTAAAATGCTATACTCAGGGATTGGAGCCCTAATGATGGCAAAAAGGAGACTAGGGAATGGAGGCCCTATGTCTAAAAGGCTCAACTCAGGGATTGGAGCCCTAATGTTGGCGAAATACGACTAGGGAATGGAGGCCCTATGTCTAAAAAGGCTCAACTCAGGGATTGGAGCCCTAATGTTGGCAAAAGAGGCGACTAGGGAATGGAGGCCCTATGTCTAAAAAGTCTCAACTCAGGGATTGGAGCCCTAATGTTGGCAAAAAAGGCGACTAGGGAATGGAGGCCCTATGTCTACATGGCTCAACTCAGGGATTGGAGGCCTAATGCTGGCAAAAAGGCGATTATGGAATGGAGGCCCTATGTCTAAAAAGGCTCAACTCAGGGTTTTGAGCCCTAATGTTGGCACATAAGGCGACTAAGGAATGGAGGTCCTATGTCTAAAAGGCTCAACTCAGGAATTGGAGCCCTAATGATGGCAAAAAGGCGACTAGGAATGGAGGCCCTATGTCTAAAAAGTACCAACTCAGGGATTGGAGCCCTAATGTTGGCAAAAAAGGCAATTAGGGAATGGAAGCCCTATGTCTACAAGGCTCAACTCAGGGATTGGAGCCCTAAGGCTGCCAAAAAGGCGACTAGGAAATGGAGGCCCTATGTCTAAAAAGGCTCAACTCAGGGTTTGAAGCCCTAATGTTGGCAAAAAAGGCGACTAAGGAATGGAGGCCCTATGTCTAAAAGGCTCAACTCAGGGATTGGAGCCCTAATGATGGCAAAAAGGCGACTAGGAATGGAGGCCCTATGTCTAAAAAGTATCAACTCAGGTATTGGAGCCCTAATGTTGGCAAAAAATGCGACTAGGGATGGAGGCGCTATGTCTAAAAGGCTCAACTCAGGGATTGGAGCCCTAATGTTGGCAAAAAGGCGACTAGGGAATGGAGGCCCTATGTCTAAAAGGCTCAACTCAGGGATTGGAGCCCTAATGTTGGCGAAATATGACTAGGGAATGGAGGCCCTATGTCTAAAAAGGCTCAACTCAGGGATTGCATCCCTAATGTTGGCAAAAGAGGCGACTAGGGAATGAAGGCCCTATGTCTAAAAAGTCTCAACTCAGGGATTGGAGCCCTAATGTTGGCAAAAAGGCGACTAAGAATGGAGGCCCTATGTCTAAAAAGTCTCAACTCAGGGATTGGAGCCCTAATGTTGGCAAAAAAGGCGACTAGGGTATGGAGGCCCTATGTCTAAAAGGCTCAACTCAGGGATTGGAGCCCTAATGCTGGCAAATAGGCAACTAGTAAATGGAGGCCCTATGTCTAAAAAGGCTCAACTCAGGGGTTGGAGCACTAATGTTGGCAAAAAAGGCGACTAGGGAATGGAGGCCCTATGTCTAAAAGGCTCAACTCAGGGATTTGAACTCTAATGTTGGCAAAAAGGCGACTAGGGAATGAAGGCCCTATGTCTAAAAGGCTTAACACAGGGATTGGAGACCTAATGATGGCAAAAAGGCGACTAGGAATGGAGGCCCTATGTCTAAAAAGTCTCAACTCAGGGATTGGAGCCCTAATGTTGGCAAAAAGGGCGACTAGGGAATGGAGGCCCTATGTCTACAAGGCTCAACTCAGGGATTGGAGCCCTAATGCTGTCAAAAAAGCGACTAGGAAATGGAGGCCCTATGTCTAAAAAGGCTAAACTCAGGGATTGGAGCCCTAATGTTGACAAAAAAGGCGACCAGGGAATGGAGGCCCTATGTCTAAAATGCTATACTCAGGGATTGGAGCCCTAATGATGGCAAAAAGGAGACTAGGGAATAGAGGCCCTATGTCTAAAAGGCTCAACTCAGGGATTGGAGCCCTAATGTTGGCGAAATACGAATAGGGAATAGAGGCCTTATGTCTAAAAAGCTCACCTCAAGGATTGGAGCCCTAATGTTGGCAAAAAGGCGACTAGAGAATGGAGGTCCTATGTCTAAAAGACTCAACTCAGGGATTGGAGCCCTAATGTTGGCGAAAGTCGACTAGGGAATGGAGGCCATATGTCTAAAAAGGCTCAACTCAAGGATTAGAGCCCTAATATTGGAAAAAGAGGCGACTAGGGAATGTATACCCTTTGTCTAAAAAGTCTCAACTCAGGGATTGGAGCCCTAATGTTGGCAAAAAAGGCGACCAGGTAATGGAGGCCCTATGTCTAAAATGCTCTACTCAGGGATTGGAGCCCTAATGATGGCAAAAAGGAGACTAGGGAATGGAGACCTTATGTCTAAAACGCTCAACTTAGGGATTGGAACCCTAATGTTGGCGAAATACGACTAGGGAATGGAGGCCCTATGTCTAAAAAGGCTGAACTCAGGGATTGGAGCCCTAATGTTGGCAAAAGAGGCGACTAGGGAATGGAGACCCTATGTCTAAAAAGTCTCAACTAAGGGATTGGAGCCCTAATGTTGGCAAAAAAGGCGACTAGGGAATGGAGGTCCTATGTCTACAAGGCTCAACTCAGGGATTGGAGCCCTAATGTTGGCAAAAACAGCGACTAGGGATGGGGGCGCTATGTCTAAAAGGCTCAACTCAGAGATTGAAGCACTAATGTTGGCAAAAAGGCGAATAGGGAATGGAGGCCCTATGTCTAAAAAGGCTCAACTCAGGCATTGGAGCACTAATGTTGGCAAAAAAGGCGACTAGGTAATGGAGGCCCTATGTCTAAAAGGCTTAAATCAGGGATTTGAGCTCTAATGTTGGCAAAAAGTCGACTAGGGAATGAAGGCCCTATATCTAAAAGGCTCAACACAGGGATTGGAGCCCTATTGTTGGCAAAAAAGGCAACTAGGGAATGGAGGCCCTATGTCTAAAAAGGCTCACCTCAAGGATTTGAGCCCTAATATTGGAAAAAGAGGCGACTAGGGAATGTAGGTCCTTTGTCTAAAAAGTCTCAACTCAGGGATTGAAGCCCTAATGTTGGCAAAAAAAGTGACCAGAGAATGGAGGCCGTATGTTTAAAATGCTATACTCAGGGATTGTTGCCCTAATAATGGCAAAAAGGAGACTAGGGAATGGAGGCCCTATGTCTAAAAGGCTCAACTCAGGGATTGGAGCCCTAATGTTTGCGAAATACGACTAGGGAATGGAGGCCCTATGTCTAAAAAGGCTCAACTCAGGGATTGGAGCCCTAATGTTGGCAAAAGAGGCGACTAGGGAATGGAGGCCCTATGTCTAAAAAGTCTCAACTCAGGGATTGGAGCCCTAATGTTGGCAAAAAAGGCGACTAGGGAATGGAGGCCCTATGTCTACTAGGCTCAACTCAGGGATTGGAGCCCTAATGTTGGCAAAAAGAAGCGACTAGGGAATGTAGGCCCTTTGTCTAAAAAGTCTCAACTCAGGGATTGGAGCCCTAATGTTGGCAAAAAGGCGACCAGGGAATGGAGGCCCTATGTCTAAAATGCTCTACTAAGGTATTGGAGCCCTAATGATGGCAAAAAGGAGACTAGGGAATGGAGACCCTATGTCTAAAAGGCTCAACTCAGGGATTGGAGCCCTAATGTTGGCGAAATACGACTAGGGAATGGAGGCCCTATGTCTAAAAAGGCTGAACTCAGGGATTGAAGCCCTAATGTTGACAAAAGAGGCGACTAGGGAATGGAGACCCTATGTCTAAAAAGTCTCAACTAAGGGATTGGAGCCCTAATGTTGGCAAAAAAGGTGACTAGGGAATGGAGGTCCTATGTCTACAAGGTTCAACTCAGGGATTGGAGCCCTAATGTTGGCAAAAACAGCGACTAGGGATGGAGGCGCTATGTCTAAAAGGCTCAACTCAGGGATTGAAGCACTAATGTTGGCAAAAAGGCGAAAAGGGAATGGAGGCCCTATGTCAAAAAAGGCTCAACTCAGGCGTTGGAGCCCTAATGTTGGCAAAAAGGCGACTAGGGAATGGAGGCCCTATGTCTAAAAGGCTCAACTCAGGGATTTGAGCTCTAATGTTGGCAAAAAGGCGACTAGGGAATGAAGGCCCTATGTCTAAAAGGCTCAACACAGGGATTGGAGCCTTATTGTTGGCAAAAAAGGCAACTAGGGAATGGAGGCCCTATGTCTAAAAAGGCTCACCTCAAGGATTTGAGCCCTAATATTGGAAAAAGAGACGACTAGGGAATGTAGGTCCTTTGTCTAAAAAGTCTCAACTCAGGGATTGGAGCCCTAATGTTGGCAAAAAAGGCGACCAGAGAATGGAGGCCCTATGTCTAAAATGCTATACTCAGGGATTGGAGCCCTAATGATGGCAAAAAGGAGACTAGGGAATGGAGGCCCTATGTCTAAAAGGCTCAACTCAGGGATTGGAGCCCTAATGTTGGCGAAATACGACTAGGGAATGGAGGCCCTATGTCTAAAAAGGCTCAACTCAGGGATTGGAGCCCTAATGTTGGCAAAAGAGGCGACTAGGGAATGGAGGCCCTATGTCTAAAAAGTCTCAACTCAGGGATTGGAGCCCTAATGTTGGCAAAAAAGGCGACTAGGGAATGGAGGCCCTATGTCTACATGGCTCAACTCAGGGATTGGAGGCCTAATGCTGGCAAAAAGGCGATTATGGAATGGAGGCCCTATGTCTAAAAAGGCTCAACTCAGGGTTTTGAGCCCTAATGTTGGCACATAAGGCGACTAAGGAATGGAGGTCCTATGTCTAAAAGCCTCAACTCAGGGATTGGAGCCTTATTGTTGGCAAAAAAGGCAACTAGGGAATGGAGGCCCTATGTCTAAAAAGGCTCACCTCAAGGATTTGAGCCCTAATATTGGAAAAAGAGACGACTAGGGAATGCAGGTCCTTTGTCTAAAAAGTCTCAACTCAGGGATTGGAGCCCTAATGTTGGCAAAAAAGGCGACCAGGTAATGGAGGCCCTATGTCTAAAATGCTCTACTCAGGGATTGGAGCCCTAATAATGGCAAAAAGGAGACTAGGGAATGGAGACCTTATGTCTAAAAGGCTCAACTTAGGGATTGGAGCCCTAATGTTGGCGAAATACGACTAGGGAATGGAGGCCCTATGTCTAAAAAGGCTGAACTCAGGGATTGGAGCCCTAATGTTGGCAAAAGAGGCGACTAGGGAATGGAGACCCTATGTCTAAAAAGTCTCAACTAAGGGATTGGAGCCCTAATGTTGGCAAAAAAGGCGACTAGGGAATGGAGGTCCTATGTCTACAAGGCTCAACTCAGGGATTGGAGCCCTAATGTTGGCAAAAACAGCGACTAGGGATGGAGGCGCTATGTCTAAAAGGCTCAACTCAGGGATTGAAGCACTAATGTTGGCAAAAAGGCGAATAGGGAATGGAGGCCCTATGTCAAAAAAGGCTCAACTCAGGCGTTGGAGCACTAATGTTGGCAAAAAAGGCGACTAGGGAATGGAGGCCCTATGTCTAAAAGGCTCAACTCAGGGATTTGAGCTCTAATGTTGGCAAAAAGGCGACTAGGGAATGAAGGCCCTATATCTAAAAGGCTCAACACAGGGATTGGAGCCTTATTGTTGGCAAAAAAGGCAACTAGGGAATGGAGGCCCTATGTCTAAAAAGGCTCACCTCAAGGATTTGAGCCCTAATATTGGAAAAAGAGACGACTAGGGAATGTAGGTCCTTTGTCTAAAAAGTCTCAACTCAGGGATTGGAGCCCTAATGTTGGCAAAAAAGGCGACCAGAGAATGGAGGCCCTATGTCTAAAATGCTATACTCAGGGATTGGAGCCCTAATGATGGCAAAAAGGAGACTAGGGAATGGAGGCCCTATGTCTAAAAGGCTCAACTCAGGGATTGGAGCCCTAATGTTGGCGAAATACGACTAGGGAATGGAGGCCCTATGTCTAAAAAGGCTCAACTCAGGGATTGGAGCCCTAATGTTGGCAAAAGAGGCGACTAGGGAATGGAGGCCCTATGTCTAAAAAGTCTCAACTCAGGGATTGGAGCCCTAATGTTGGCAAAAAAGGCGACTAGGGAATGGAGGCCCTATGTCTACATGGCTCAACTCAGGGATTGGAGGCCTAATGCTGGCAAAAAGGCGATTATGGAATGGAGGCCCTATGTCTAAAAAGGCTCAACTCAGGGTTTTGAGCCCTAATGTTGGCACATAAGGCGACTAAGGAATGGAGGTCCTATGTCTAAAAGGCTCAACTCAGGGATTGGAGCCCTAATGATGGCAAAAAGGCGACTAGGAATGGAGGCCCTATGTCTAAAAAGTCTCAACTCAGGGATTGGAGGCCTAATGTTGGCAAAAAAGGCAATTAGGGAATGGAAGCCCTATGTCTACAAGGCTCAACTCAGGGATTGGAGCCCTAAGGCTGCCAAAAAGGCGACTAGGAAATGGAGGCCCTATGTCTAAAAAGGCTCAACTCAGGGTTTGAAGCCCTAATGTTGGCAAAAAAGGCGACTAAGGAATGGAGGCCCTATGTCTAAAAGGCTCAACTCAGGGATTGGAGCCCTAATGATGGCAAAAAGGCGACTAGGAATGGAGGCCCTATGTCTAAAAAGTATCAACTCAGGTATTGGAGCCCTAATGTTGGCAAAAAATGCGACTAGGGATGGAGGCGCTATGTCTAAAAGGCTCAACTCAGGGATTGGAGCCCTAATGTTGGCAAAAAGGTGACTAGGGAATGGAGGCCCTATGTCTAAAAGGCTCAACTCAGGGATTGGAGCCCTAATGTTGGCGAAATACGACTAGGGAATGGAGGCCCTATGTCTAAAAAGGCTCAACTCAGGGATTGCATCCCTAATGTTGGCAAAAGAGGCGACTAGGGAATGAAGGCCCTATGTCTAAAAAGTCTCAACTCAGGGATTGGAGCCCTAATGTTGGCAAAAAGGCGACTAAGAATGGAGGCCCTATGTCTAAAAAGTCTCAACTCAGGGATTGGAGCCCTAATGTTGGCAAAAAAGGCGACTAGGGTATGGAGGCCCTATGTCTAAAAGGCTCAACTTAGGGATTGGAGCCCTAATGCTGGCAAATAGGCAACTAGTAAATGGAGGCCCTATGTCTAAAAAGGCTCAACTCAGGGGTTGGAGCACTAATGTTGGCAAAAAAGGCGACTAAGGAATGGAGGCCCTATGTCTAAAAGGCTCAACTCAGGGATTTGAGCTCTAATGTTGGCAAAAAGGCGACTAGGGAATGAAGGCCCTATGTCTAAAAGGCTTAACACAGGGATTGGAGCCCTAATGATGGCAAAAAGGCGACTAGGAATGGAGGCCCTATGTCTAAAAAGTCTCAACTCAGGGATTGGAGCCCTAATGTTGGCAAAAAGGGCGACTAGGGAATGGAGGCCCTATGTCTACAAGGCTCAACTCAGGGATTGGAGCCCTAATGCTGTCAAAAAAGCGACTAGGAAATGGAGGCCCTATGTCTAAAAAGGCTCAACTCAGGGATTGGAGCCCTAATGTTGGCAAAAAAGGCGACCAGGGAATGGAGGCCCTATGTCTAAAATGCTATACTCAGGGATTGGAGCCCTAATGATGGCAAAAAGGAGACTAGGGAATGTAGGCCCTATGTCTAAAAGGCTCAACTCAGGGATTGGAGCCCTAATGTTGGCGAAATACGAATAGGGAATAGAGGCCTTATGTCTAAAAAGCTCACCTCAAGGATTGGAGCCCTAATGTTGGCAAAAAGGCGACTAGAGAATGGAGGTCCTATGTCTAAAAGACTCAACTCAGGGATTGGAGCCCTAATGTTGGCGAAAGGCGACTAGGGAATGGAGGCCATATGTCTAAAAAGGCTCAACTCAAGGATTAGAGCCCTAATATTGGAAAAAGGGGCGACTAGGGAATGTAGACCCTTTGTCTAAAAAGTCTCAACTAAGGGATTGGAGCCCTAATGTTGGCAAAAAAGGCGACCAGGTAATGGAGGCCCTATGTCTAAAATGCTCTACTCAGGGATTGGAGCCCTAATGATGGCAAAAAGGAGACTAGGGAATGGAGACCTTATGTCTAAAAGGCTCAACTTAGGGATTGGAGCCCTAATGTTGGCGAAATACGACTAGGGAATGGAGGCCCTATGTCTAAAAAGGCTGAACTCAGGGATTGGAGCCCTAATGTTGGCAAAAGAGGCGACTAGGGAATGGAGACCCTATGTCTAAAAAGTCTCAACTAAGGGATTGGAGCCCTAATGTTGGCAAAAAAGGCGACTAGGGAATGGAGGTCCTATGTCTACAAGGCTCAACTCAGGGATTGGAGCCCTAATGTTGGCAAAAACAGCGACTAGGTATGGAGGCGCTATGTCTAAAAGGCTCAACTCAGGGATTGAAGCACTAATGTTGGCAAAAAGGCGAATAGGGAATGGAGGCCCTATGTCTAAAAAGGCTCAACTCAGGCATTGGAGCACTAATGTTGGCAAAAAAGGCGACTAGGTAATGGAGGCCCTATGTCTAAAAGGCTTAAATCAGGGGTTGGAGCACTAATGTTGGCAAAAAAGGCGACTAAGGAATGGAGGCCCTATGTCTAAAAGGCTCAACTCAGGGATTTGAGCTCTAATGTTGGCAAAAAGGCGACTAGGGAATGAAGGCCCTATGTCTAAAAGGCTTAACACAGGGATTGGAGCCCTAATGATGGCAAAAAGGCGACTAGGAATGGAGGCCCTATGTCTAAAAAGTCTCAACTCAGGGGTTGGAGCACTAATGTTGGCAAAAAAGGCGACTAAGGAATGGAGGCCCTATGTCTAAAAGGCTCAACTCAGGGATTTGAGCTCTAATGTTGGCAAAAAGGCGACTAGGGAATGAAGGCCCTATGTCTAAAAGGCTTAACACAGGGATTGGAGCCCTAATGATGGCAAAAAGGCGACTAGGAATGGAGGCCCTATGTCTAAAAAGTCTCAACTCAGGGATTGGAGCCCTAATGTTGGCAAAAAGGGCGACTAGGAAATGGAGGCCCTATGTCTACAAGGCTCAACTCAGGGATTGGAGCCCTAATGCTGTCAAAAAAGCGACTAGGAAATGGAGGCCCTATGTCTAAAAAGGCTCAACTCAGGGATTGGAGCCCTAATGTTGGCAAAAAAGGCGACCAGGGAATGGAGGCCCTATGTCTAAAATGCTATACTCAGGGATTGGAGCCCTAATGATGGCAAAAAGGAGACTAGGGAATGTAGGCCCTATGTCTAAAAGGCTCAACTCAGGGATTGGAGCCCTAATGTTGGCGAAATACGAATAGGGAATAGAGGCCTTATGTCTAAAAAGCTCACCTCAAGGATTGGAGCCCTAATGTTGGCAAAAAGGCGACGAGAGAATGGAGGTCCTATGTCTAAAAGACTCAACTCAGGGATTGGAGCCCTAATGTTGGCGAAAGGCGACTAGGGAATGGAGGCCATATGTCTAAAAAGGCTCAACTCAAGGATTAGAGCCCTAATATTGGAAAAAGGGGCGACTAGGGAATGTAGACCCTTTGTCTAAAAAGTCTCAACTAAGGGATTGGAGCCCTAATGTTGGCAAAAAAGGCGACCAGGTAATGGAGGCCCTATGTCTAAAATGCTCTACTCAGGGATTGGAGCCCTAATGATGGCAAAAAGGAGACTAGGGAATGGAGACCTTATGTCTAAAAGGCTCAACTTAGGGATTGGAGCCCTAATGTTGGCGAAATACGACTAGGGAATGGAGGCCCTATGTCTAAAAAGGCTGAACTCAGGGATTGAAGCCCTAATGTTGGCAAAAGAGGCGACTAGGCAATGGAGACCCTATGTCTAAAAAGTCTCAACTAAGGGATTGGAGCCCTAATGTTGGCAAAAAAGGCGACTAGGGAATGGAGGTCCTATGTCTACAAGGCTCAACTCAGGGATTGGAGCCCTAATGTTGGCAAAAACAGCGACTAGGTATGGAGGCGCTATGTCTAAAAGGCTCAACTCAGGGATTGAAGCACTAATGTTGGCAAAAAAGGCGACCAGGGAATGGAGGCCCTATGTCTAAAATGCTCTACTAAGGTATTGGAGCCCTAATGATGGCAAAAAGGAGACTAGGGAATGGAGACCCTATGTCTAAAAGGCTCAACTCAGGGATTGGAGCCCTAAGGTTGGCGAAATACGACTAGGGAATGGAGGCCCTATGTCTAAAAAGGCTGAACTCAGGGATTGAAGCCCTAATGTTGGCAAAAGAGGCGACTAGGGAATGGAGACCCTATGTCTAAAAAGTCTCAACTAAGGGATTGGAGCCCTAATGTTGGCAAAAAAGGCGACTAGGGAATGGAGGTCCTATGTCTACAAGGCTCAACTCAGGGATTGGAGCCCTAATGTTGGCAAAAACAGCGACTAGGTATGGAGGCGCTATGTCTAAAAGGCTCAACTCAGGGATTGGAGCACTAATGTTGGCAAAAAAGGCGACTAAGGAATGGAGGCCCTATGTCTAAAAGGCTCAACTCAGGGATTTGAGCTCTAATGTTGGCAAAAAGGCGACTAGGGAATGAAGGCCCTATGTCTAAAAGGCTTAACACAGGGATTGGAGCCCTAATGATGGCAAAAAGGCGACTAGGAATGGAGGCCCTATGTCTAAAAAGGCTCAACTCAGGGGTTGGAGCACTAATGTTGGCAAAAAAGGCGACTAAGGAATGGAGGCCCTATGTCTAAAAGGCTCAACTCAGGGATTTGAGCTCTAATGTTGGCAAAAAGGCGACTAGGGAATGAAGGCCCTATGTCTAAAAGGCTTAACACAGGGATTGGAGCCCTAATGATGGCAAAAAGGCGACTAGGAATGGAGGCCCTATGTCTAAAAAGTCTCAACTCAGGGATTGGAGCCCTAATGTTGGCAAAAAGGGCGACTAGGGAATGGAGGCCCTATGTCTACAAGGCTCAACTCAGGGATTGGAGCCCTAATGCTGTCAAAAAAGCGACTAGGAAATGGAGGCCCTATGTCTAAAAAGGCTCAACTCAGGGATTGGAGCCCTAATGTTGGCAAAAAAGGCGACCAGGGAATGGAGGCCCTTTGTCTAAAATGCTATACTCAGGGATTGGAGCCCTAATGATGGCAAAAAGGAGACTAGGGAATGTAGGCCCTATGTCTAAAAGGCTCAACTCAGGGATTGGAGCCCTAATGTTGGCGAAATACGAATAGGGAATAGAGGCCTTATGTCTAAAAAGCTCACCTCAAGGATTGGAGCCCTAATGTTGGCAAAAAGGCGACGAGAGAATGGAGGTCCTATGTCTAAAAGACTCAACTCAGGGATTGGAGCCCTAATGTTGGCGAAAGGCGACTAGGGAATGGAGGCCATATGTCTAAAAAGGCTCAACTCAAGGATTAGAGCCCTAATATTGGAAAAAGGGGCGACTAGGGAATGTAGACCCTTTGTCTAAAAAGTCTCAACTAAGGGATTGGAGCCCTAATGTTGGCAAAAAAGGCGACCAGGTAATGGAGGCCCTATGTCTAAAATGCTCTACTCAGGGATTGGAGCCCTAATGATGGCAAAAAGGAGACTAGGGAATGGAGACCTTATGTCTAAAAGGCTCAACTTAGGGATTGGAGCCCTAATGTTGGCGAAATACGACTAGGGAATGGAGGCCCTATGTCTAAAAAGGCTGAACTCAGGGATTGGAGCCCTAATGTTGGCAAAAGAGGCGACTAGGGAATGGAGACCCTATGTCTAAAAAGTCTCAACTAAGGGATTGGAGCCCTAATGTTGGCAAAAAAGGCGACTAGGGAATGGAGGTCCTATGTCTACAAGGCTCAACTCAGGGATTGGAGCCCTAATGTTGGCAAAAACAGCGAATAGGTATGGAGGCTCTATGTCTAAAAGGCTCAACTCAGGGATTGAAGCACTAATGTTGGCAAAAAGGCGAATAGGGAATGGAGGCCCTATGTCTAAAAAGGCTCAACTCAGGCATTGGAGCACTAATGTTGGCAAAAAAGGCGACTAGGTAATGGAGGCCCTATGTCTAAAAGGCTTAAATCAGGGATTTGAGCTCTAATGTTGGCAAAAAGTCGACTAGGGAATGAAGGCCTTATATCTAAAAGGCTCAACACAGGGAATAGAGCCCTATTGTTGGCAAAAAAGGCAACTAGGGAATGGAGGCCATATGTCTAAAAAGGCTCACCTCAAGGATTTGAGCCCTAATATTGGAAAAAGAGGCGACTAGGGAATGTAGGTCCTTTGTCTAAAAAGTCTCAACTAAGGGATTGAAGCCCTAATGTTGGCAAAAAAGGCGACCAGAGAATGGAGGCCCTATGTTTAAAATGCTATACTCAGGGATTGGAGCCCTAATGATGGAAAAAAGGAGACTAGGGAATGGAGGCCCTATGTCTAAAAGGCTCAACTCAGGGATTGGAGCCCTAATGTTTGCGAAATACGACTAGGGAATGGAGGCCCTATGTCTAAAAAGGCTCAACTCAGGGATTGGAGCCCTAATGTTGGCAAAAGAGGCGACTAGGGAATGGAGGCCCTATGTCTAAAAAGTCTCAACTCAGGGATTGGAGCCCTAATGTTGGCAAAAAAGGCGACCAGGGAATAGAGTCCCTATGTCTAAAAGGCTCAACTCAGGGATTGGAGCCCTAATGTTGGCAACAAGGCGACTAGGGAATGGAGGCCCTATATCTAAAAAGGCTCAACTCTGGGATTGGAGCCCTAATGATGGCAAAAAAGAGACGAGGGAATGGAGGCCCTATGTCTAAAAGGCTCAACTCAGGGATGGGAGCCCTAATGTTGGCGAAATACGACTAGGGAATGGAGGCCCTATGTCTAAAAAGGCTCAACTCAGGGATTGCATCCCTAATGTTGGCAAAAGAGGCGACTAGGGAATGGAGGCCCTATGTCTAAAAAGTCTCAACTCATTGATTGGAGCCCTAATGTTGGCAAAAAAAGCGACTAGGGAATGGAGGCCCTATGTCTACAAGGCTCAACTCAGGGATTGGAGCCCTAATGTTGGCAAAAAGGCGAATAGGGAATGGAGGCCACTCAACTCTGGGTTTAGAGCCTTAATGTTGGCAAAAAAGGCGACTAAGGAATGGAGGCCCTATGTCTAAAAGGCTCAACACAGGGATTGGAGCCCTAATGATGGCAAAAAGGAGACTAGGAATGGAGGCCCTATGTCTAAAAATTCTCAACTCAGTGATTGGAGCCCTAATGTTGGCAAAAAAGGCAACTAGGGAATGGAGGCGCTATGTCTAAATTTCTCAACTCAGGGATTGGAGCCCTAATGTTGGCAAAAAGGCGACTAGGGAATGGAGGCCCTTTGTCTAAAAAGGCTCAACTCAGGGGTTGGAGCACTAGTGTTGGCAAAATTGGCGACTAGGGAATGGAGGCCATATGTCTAAAAGGCTCAACTCAGGGATTGGAGCCCTAGTGTTGGCAATAAGGCGACTAGGGAATGAAGGCTCTATGAATAAAAGGCTCAACACAGGGATTGGAGACCTATTGTTGGCAAAAAAGGCGAACTAGGGAATGGAGGCCCTATGTCTAAAAGGCTCAACTCAGGGATTGGAGCCCTAATGTTGGCAAAAAGGCGACTAGGGAATGGAGGCCCTATGTCTAAAAAGTCTCAACTCAGGGATTGGAGCCCTAATGTTGGCAAAAAAGGCGACCAGGGAATAGAGGCCCTATGTCTAAAAGGCTCAACTCAGGGATTGGAGCCCTAATGTTGGCAACAAGGCGACTAGGGAATGGAGGCCCTATGTCTAAAAGGCTCAAATCAGGGATTGGAGCCCTAATGTTGGCAAAAAGGTGACTAGGGAATGAATGTCCTATTTCTAAAAGGCTCAACTCAGGGATTGTAGCCTTAATATTGGCAAAAAGGACGACTAGGGAATGAAGACCCTATGTCTTAAAGGCTCAACTCAGGGATTGGAGCACTATTGTTGGCAAAAAAGGCGACTAGGGAATGGATGCCCTATTTCTAAAAGGCTCAACTCAGGGATCGGAGGCCTAATGTAGGCAAAAAGGCGACTAGGAAATGGTGACCCTATGTCTAAAAAGCTCAACTCAGGGATTGGAGCCCTAATGTTGGCAAAAAGGCGATTAGGGAATGGATGCCCTATGTCTAAAAGTCTCAACTCAGGGATTGGAAGCCTAATGTTGGTGAAAGGCGACTAGGGAATGGAGGCCCTATGTCTAAAAAGGTTCAACTTAGGGATTGGAGCCCTAATGTTGGCAAAAGAGGCGACTAGGGAATGGATGCCCTATGTCTAAAAAGGCTCAACTCAGGGATTGAAGCCCTAATGTTGGCAAAAAGGCGACTAGGGAATGGAGGCCCTATGTCTAAAAGGGCTCAACTCAGGGATTGGAGCCCTAATATTGGCAAAAAGGTGACTAGGGAATGGAGGCCCTATGTCTAAAAAGGCTCAACTCAGGGGTTGGAGCACAAATGTTGGCAAAAAAGGTGACTAGGGAATGGAGGCCCTATGTCTAAAAGGCTCAACTCAGGGATTTAAGCTCTAATGTTGGCAAAAAGGCGACTAGGGAATGAAGACCCTATGTCTAAAAGGCTCAACACAGGGATTGAAGCCCTATTGTTGACAAAAAAGGCAACTAGGGAATGGAGGCCCTATGTCTAAAAGGCTCAACTCAGGGATAAGAGCCCTAATGTTGGCAAAAAGGCGACTAGGGAATGGAGGCCCTATGTCTAAAATGCTCACCTCAAGGATTGGAGCCCTAATGTTGGCAAAAAGGAGACTAGAGAATGGAGGTCCTATGTATAAAAGTCTCAACTCAGGGATTGGAGCCCTAATGTTGGCGAAAGGCGACTAGGGAATGGAGGCCCTATGTCTAAAAAGTCTCAACTCATTGATTGGAGCCCTAATGTTGGCAAACAAAGCGACTAGGGAATGGAGGCCCTATGTCTACAAGGCTCAACTCAGGGATTGGAGCCCTAATGGTGGCAAAAAGGCGACTAGGGAATGGAGGCCCTATGTCTAAAAAGGCTCAACTCAGGGGTTGGAGCACTAATGTTGGCAAAAAGGGCGACTAGGGAATGGAGGCCCTATGTCTAAAAGGCTCAACTCAGGGATTTGAGCTCTAATGTTAGCAAAAAGGCGACTAGGGAATGAAGGCCCTATGTCTAAAAGGCTCAACACAGGGATTGGAGCCCTAATGATGGCAAAAAGGCGACTAGAAATAGAGGCCCTATGTCTAAAAAGTCTCAACTCAGGGATTGGAGCCCTAATGGTTGCAAAAATGGCGACTAGGGAATGGAGGCCTTATGTCTACAAGGCTCAACTCAGGGATTGGAGCCCTAATGCTGTCAAAAAGGCGACTAGGAAATGGAGGCCCTATGTCTAAAAAGGCTTAACTAAGGGTTTGGAGCCCTAATGTTGGCAAAAAAGGCGACTAAGGAATGGAGGCGCTATGTCTAAAAGGCTCAACTCAGGGATTGGAGCCCTAATGATGGCAAAAAGGCGACTAGGAATGGAGGCCCTATGTCTAAAAAGTCTCAACTCAGGGATTGAAGCCCTAATGTTGGCAAAAAAGGCGACTAGGGATGGAGGCGCTATGTCTAAAAGGCTCAACTCAGGGATTGGAGCCCTAATGTTGGCAAAAAGGCGACTAGGGAATGGAGGCCCTATGTCTAAAAATGCTCAACTCAGGGGTTGGAGCACTAATGTTGGCAAAAAAGGCGACTAGGGAATAGAGGCCTTATGTTTAAAAGGCTCAACTCAGGGATTTGAGCTCTAATGTTGGCAAAAAGGCGACTAGGGAATGAAGGCCCTATGTCTAAAAGGCTCAACACAGGGATTGGAGCCCTATTGTTGGCAAAAAAGGCAACTAGGGAATGGAGGCCCTATGTCTAAAAGGCTCAACTCAGGGATCAGAGCCCTAATGTTGGCAATAGGCGACTAGGGAATGGAGTCTCTATGTCTAAAATGCTCACCTCAAGGATTGGAGCCCTAATGTTGGCAAAAAGGCGACTAGAGAATGGAGGTCCTATGTATAAAAGTCTCAACTCAGGGATTGGAGCCCTAATGTTGGCGAAAGGCGACTAGGGAATGGAGGCCCTATGTCTAAAAAGGCTCAACTCAGGGATTAGAGCTCTAATGTTGGCAAAAGAGGCGACCAGGGAATGTAGGCCCTATGTCTAAAAAGTCTCAACTCAGGGATTGGAGCCCTAATATTGGCAAAAAAGGCGACCAGGGAATGGAGACCCTATGTTTAAAAGGCTCTACTCAGGGATTGGAGCCCTAATGATGGCAAAAAAGAGACGAGGGAATGGAGGCCCTATGTCTAAAAGGCTCAACTCAGGGATTGGAGCCCTAATGTTGTCGAAATACGACTAGGGAATGGAGGCCCTATGTCTAAAAAGGCTCAACTCAGGGATTGCAACCCTAATGTTGGCAAAAGAGGCGACTAGGGAATGGAGGCCATATGTCTAAAAAGTCTCAACTCAGGGATTGGAGCCCTAATGTTGGCAAAAAAAGTGACTAGGGAAGGGAGGCCCTATGTCTACAAGGCTCAACTCAGGGATTGGAGCCCTAATGTTGGCAAAAAGGCAACTAGGGAATGGAGGCCCTATGTCTAAAAAGGCTCAACTCTGGGTTTAGAGCCCTAATGTTGGCAAAAAAGGCGACTAAGGAATGGAGGCCCTATGTCTAAAAGGCTCAACTCAGGGATTGGAGCCCTAATGATGGCAAAAAGGAGACTAGGAATGGAGGCTCTATGTCTAAAAAGTCTCAACTCAGGGATTGGAGCCCTAATGTTGGCAAAAAAGGCGACTAGGGAATGGAGGCGCTATTTCTAAATTTCTCAACTCAGGGATTGGAGCCCTAATGTTGGCAAAAAGGCGACTAGGGAATGGAGGCCCTTTGTCTAAAATGCTCACCTCAAGGATTGGAGTCCTAATGTTGGCAAAAAGGCGACTAGAGAATGGAGGTCCTATGTATAAAAGTCTCAACTCAGGGATTGGAGCCCTAATGTTGGCGAAAGGCGACTAGGGAATGGAGGCCCTATGTCTAAAAAGGCTCAACTCAGGGATTAGAGCTCTAATGTTGGCAAAAGAGGCGACCAGGGAATGTAGGCCCTATGTCTAAAAAGTCTCAACTCAAGGATTGGAGCCCTAATGTTGGAAAAAAAGGCGACCAGGGAATGGAGGCCCTATGTCTAAAAGGCTCTACTCAGGGATTGGAGCCCTAATGATGGCAAAAAAGAGACGAGGGAATGGAGGCCCTATGTCTAAAAGGCTCAACTCAGGGATTGGAGCCCTAATGTTGTCGAAATACGACTAGGGAATGGAGGCCCTATGTCTAAAAAGGCTCAACTCAGGGATTGCAACCCTAATGTTGGCAAAAGAGGCGACTAGGGAATGGAGGCCATATGTCTAAAAAGTCTCAACTCAGGGATTGGAGCCCTAATGTTGGCAAAAAAAGTGACTAGGGAAGGGAGGCCCTATGTCTACAAGGCTCAACTCAGGGATTGGAGCCCTAATGTTGGCAAAAAGGCGACTAGGGAATGGAGGCCCTATGTCTAAAAAGGCTCAACTCTGGGTTTAGAGCCCTAATGTTGGCAAAAAAGGCGACTAAGGAATGGAGGCCCTATGTCTAAAAGGCTCAACTCAGGGATTGGAGCCCTAATGATGGCAAAAAGGAGACTAGGAATGGAGGCTCTATGTCTAAAAAGTCTCAACTCAGGGATTGGAGCCCTAATGTTGGCAAAAAGGCAACTAGGGAATGGAGGCGCTATGTCTAAATTTCTCAACTCAGGGATTGGAGCCCTAATGTTGGCAAAAAGGCGACTAGGGAATGGAGGCCCTTTGTCTAAAAAGGCTCAACTCAGGGGTTGGAGCACTAGTGTTGGCAAAATTGGCGACTAGGGAATGGAGGCCATATGTCTAAAAGGCTCAACTCAGGGATTGGAGCCCTAGTGTTGGCAAAAAGGCGACTAGGGAATGAAGGCCCTATGTCTAAAAGGCTCAACACAGGGATTGAAGCCCTATGTTGGCAAAAGAGGCGACTAGGGATTGGAGACCATATGTCTAAAAAGCTCAACTCAGGGATTGGAGCCCTAATGTTGGAAAAAAGGCGACTAGAGAATGGAGGTCCTATGTCTAAAAGGCTCAACTCAGGGATTGGAGCCCTAATGTTGGCGAAAGACGACTTGAGAATGGAGGCCCTATGTCTAAAAAGGCTCAACTCAGGGATTGGATCCCTAATGTTGGCAAAAGAGGCGACAAGGGAATAGAGGCCCTATGTCTAAAAGGCTCAACTCAGGGATTGGAGCCCTAATGTTGGCAACAAGGCGACTAGGGAATGGAGGCCCTATGTCTAAAAGGCTCAAATCAGGGATTGGAGCCCTAATGTTGGCAAAAAGGTGACTAGGGAATGAACTTCCAATGTCTAAAAGGCTCAAATCAGGGATTGTAGCCTTAATATTGGCAAAAAGGACGACTAGGGAAATGTGGCCCTATGTCTAAAAGGCTCAACTCAGGGATTGGAGCCCTAATGTTGGCAAAAAGTTGACTAGGGAAGGAAGACCCTATGTCTTAAAGGCTCAACTTAGGGATTGGAGCCCTATTGTTGGCAAAAAAGGCGACTAGGGAATGAATGCCCTATTTCTAAAAGGCTCAACTCAGGGATCGGAGGCCTAATGTTGGCAAAAAGGCGACTAGGAAATGGTGACCCTATGTCTAAAAAGCTCAACTCAGAGATTGGAGCCCTAATGTTGGCAAAAAGGCGATTAGGGAATGGAGGTCCTATGTCTAAAAGTCTGAACTCAGAGATTGGAGGCCTAATGTTGGTGAAAGGCGACTAGGGAATGGAGACCCTATGTCTAAAAAGGCTCAACTCAGGGATTGGAGCCCTAATGTTGGCAAAAGAGGCGACTAGGGAATGGAAGCCCTATGTCTAAAAAGGCTCAACTCAGGGATTGAAGCCCTAATGTTGGCAAAAAGGCGACTAGGGAATGGAGGCCCTGTGTCTAAAAGGGCTCAACTCAGGGATTGGAGCCCTAATGTTGGCAAAAAGGCGACTAGGGAATGGAGGCCCTATGTCTAAAAAGGCTCAACTCAGGGGTTGGAGCACTAATGTTGGCAAAAAAGTTGACTAGGGAATGGAGGCCCTATGTCTAAAAGGCTCAACTCAGGGATTTGAGCCCTAATGTTGGCAAAAAGGCGACTAGGGAATGAAGGCCCTATGTCTCAAAGGCTCAACACAGGGATTGGAGCCCTATTGTTGGCAAAAAAGGCGACTAGGGAATGGAGACCCTATGTCTACAAGGCTCAACTCAGGGATCAGAGCCCTAATGTTGGCAAAAAGGCGACTGGGGAATGGAGGCCCTATGTCTAAAAAGGCTCAACTCTAGGTTTATAGCCCTAATGTTGGCAAAAAAGGTGACTAAGGAATGGAGGCCCTATGTCTAAAAGGCTAAACTCAGGGATTGGAGCCCTAATGATGGCAAAAAGGCGACTAGGAATGGAGGCTCTATGTCTAAAAAGTCTCAACTCAGGGATTGGAGCCCTAATGTTGGCAAAAAAGGCTACTAGGGAATGGATGCGCTATGTCTAAATTTCTCAACTCAGGGATTGGAGCCCGAATGTTGGCAAAAAGGCGACTAGGGAATGGAGGCCCTTTGTCTAAAAAGGCTCAACTCAGGGGTTGGAGCACTAGTGTTGGCAAAATTGGCGACTAGGGAATGGAGGCCATATGTCTAAAAGGCTCAACTCAGGGATTGGAGCCCTAGTGTTGGCAAAAAGGCGACTAGGGAATGAAAGCCCTATGTCTAAAAGGCTCAACACAGGGATTGGAGCCCTATTGCTGGCAAAAGGCGAATAGGGAATGGAGGCCCTATGTCTAAAAGGCTCAACTCAAGGATTAGAGCCCTAATGTTGGCAAAAAGGAGACTAGATAATGGAGGTCCTATGTCTAAAAGGCTCAACTCAGGGATTGGAGCCCTAATGTTGGCGAAAGGCGACTTGAGAATGGAGGCCCTATGTCTAAAAAGGCTCAACTCAGGGATTGGAGCCCTAATGTTGGCAAAAGAGGCGACTAGGGAATGGAGGCCATATGTCTAAAAAGTCTCAACTCAGGGATTGGAGCCCTAATGTTGGCAAAAAAGGCGACTAGGAAATAGAGGCCCTATGTCTAAAAGGCTCAACTCAGGGATTGGAGCCCTAATGTTGGCAACAAGGCGACTAGGGAATGGAGGCCCTATGTCTAAAAGGCTCAAATCAGGGATTGGAGCCCTAATGTTGGCAAAAAGGTGACTAGGGAATGAACGTCCTATGTCTAAAAGGCTTAACTCAGGGATTGTAGCCCTAATGTTGGCAAAAAGGACGACTAGGGAATGGAGGCCCTATGTCTAAAAAGGCTCAACTCTGGATTTAGAGCCCTAATGTTGGCAAAAAAGGTGACTAAGGAATGGAGGCCCTATGTCTAAAAGGCTCAACTCAGGGATTGTAGCCCTAATGATGGCAAAAAGGCGACTAGGAATGGAGGCCCTATGTCTAAAAAGTCTCAACTCAGGGATTGGAGCCCTAATGTTGGCAAAAAAGGCGACTAGGGAATGGAGGTGCTATGTCTAAATTTCTCAACTCAGGGATTGGAGCCCGAATGTTGGAAAAAAGGCGACTAGGGAATGGAGGCCCTATGTTTAAAAAGGCTGAACTCAGGGGTTGGAGCACTAGTGTTGGCAAAATTGGCGACTAGGGAATGGAGGCCATATGTCTAAAAGGCTCAACTCAGGGATTGGAGACCTAGTGTTGGCAAAAAGGCGACTAGGGAATGAAGGCCCTATGTCTAAAAGGCTCAACACTAGGATTGGAGCCCTATTGCTGGAAAAAAAGGCGAATAGGGAATGGAGGCCCTATGTCTAAAAGGCTCAACTCAAGGATTAGAGCCCTAATGTTGGAAAAAAGGCGACTAGAGAATGGATGTCCTATGTCTAAAAGGCTCAACTCAGGGATTGGAGCCCTAATGTTGGTGAAAGGCGACTTGATAATGGAGGCCCTATGACTAAAAAGGCTCAACTCAGGGATTGGAGCCCTAATGTTGGCAAAAGAGGCGACTAGGGAATGGAGGCCCTATGTCTAAAAAGTCTCAACTCAGGGATTGGAGCCCTAATGTTGGCAAAAAAGGCGACCAGGGAATGGAGGCCCTATGTCTAAAAGGCTCAACTCAGGGATTGGAGCCCTAATGTTGGCAACAAGGCGACTAGGGAATGGAGGCCCTATGTGTAAAAGGCTCAAATCAGGGATTAGATCCCTAATGTTGGCAAAAAGGTGACTTGGGACTGAACGTCCTATGTCTAAAAGGCTCAACTCAGGGATTGTAGCCCTAATGTTGGCAAAAAGGACGACTAGGGAATGGAGGCCCTATGTGTAAAAGGCTCAACTCAGGGATTGGAGCCCTAATGTTGGCAAAAAGGCGACTAGGGAATGAAGACCCTATGTCTTAAAGGCTCAACTCAGGGATTGGAGCTCTATTGTTTGCAAAAAAGGCGACTAGGGAATGGATGCCCTATTTCTAAAAGGCTCAACTCAGGGATCGGAGGCCTAATGTTGGCAAAAAGGCGACTAGGAATGGTGACCCTATGTCTAAAAAGCTCAACTCAGGGATTGGAGACCTAATGTTGGCAAAAAAGCGATTAGGGAATAGAGGCCCTATGTCTAAAAGTTTCAACTTAGGGATTGGAGACCTAATGTTGGTGAAAGGCGACTAGGGAATGGAGGCCCTATGTCTAAAAAGGCTCAACTCAGGGATTGGAGCCCTAATGTTGGCAAAAAAGGCGACTAGGGAATGGATGCGCTATGTCTAAATTTCTCAACTCAGGGATTGGAGCCCGAATGTTGGCAAAAAGGCGACTAGAGAATGGAGACCCTATGTCTAAAAAGGCTCAACTCAGGGGTTGGAGCCCTAATGTTGGTGAAATACGACTTGAGAATGGAGGCCCTATGTCTAAAAAGGCTCAACTCAGGGATTGGAGCCCTAATGTTGGCAAAAGAGGCGACTAGGGAATGGAGGCCCTATGTCTAAAAAGTCTCAACTCAGGGATTGGAGCCCTAATGTTGGCAAAAAAGGCGACTAGGGAATGGAGGCCCTATGTCTAAAAGGCTCAACTCAGGGATTGGAGCCCTAATGTTGGCAACAAGGCGACTAGGGAATGGAGGCCCTATGTGTAAAAGGCTCAAATCAGGGATTAGATCCCTAATGTTGGCAAAAAGGTGACTTGGGACTGAACGTCCTATGTCTAAAAGGCTCAACTCAGGGATTGTAGCCCTAATGTTGGCAAAAAGGACGACTATGGAATGGAGGCCCTATGTGTAAAAGGCTCAATTCAGGGATTGGAGCCCTAATGTTGGCAAAAAGGCGACTAGGGAATGAAGACCCTATGTCTTAAAGGCTCAACTCAGGGATTGGAGCTCTATTGTTTGCAAAAAAGGCGACTAGGGAATGGATGCCCTATTTCTAAAAGGCTCAACTCAGGGATCGGAGGCCTAATGTTGGCAAAAAGGCGACTAGGAATGGTGACCCTATGTCTAAAAAGCTCAACTTAGGGATTGGAGCCCTAATGTTGGCAAAAAGCGACTAGGGAATAGAGGCCCTATGTCTAAAAGTTTCAACTTAGGGATTGGAGGCCTAATGTTGGTGAAAGGCGACTAGGGAATGGAGGCCCTATGTCTAAAAAGGCTCAACTCAAGGATTGGAGCCCTAATGTTGGCAAAAAAGGCGACTAGGGAATGGATGCGCTATGTCTAAATTTCTCAACTCAGGGATTGGAGCCCGAATGTTGGCAAAAAGGCGACTAGAGAATGAAGACCCTATGTCTAAAAAGGCTCAACTCAGGGGTTGGAGCACTAGTGTTGGCAAAATTGGCGACTAGGGAATGGAGGACATATGTCTAAAAGGCTCAACTCAGGGATTGGAGCCCTAGTGTTGGCAAAAAGGCGACTAGGGAATGAAAGCCCTATGTCTAAAAGGCTCAACACAGGGATTGGAGCCCTATTGCTGGCAAAAGGCGAATAGGGAATGGAGGCCCTATGTCTAAAAGGCTCAACTCAAGGATTAGAGCCCTAATGTTGGCAAAAAGGAGACTAGAGAATGGAGGTCCTATGTCTAAAAGGCTCAACTCAGGGATTGGAGCCCTAATGTTGGCGAATGGCGACTTGAGAATGGAGGCCCTATGTCTAAAAAGGCTCAACTCAGGGATTGGAGCCCTAATGTTGGCAAAAGAGGCGACTAGGGAATGGAGGCCCTATGTCTAAAAAGTTTCAACTCAGGGATTGGAGCCCTAATGTTGGCAAAATTGGCGACTAGGGAATGGAGGCTATATGTCTAAAAGGCTCAACTTAGGGATTGGAGCCCTAGTGTTGGCAAAAAGGCGACTAGGGAATGAAAGCCCTATGTCTAAAAGGCTCAACACAGGGATTGGAGCCCTATTGCTGGCAAAAGGCGAATAGGGAATGGAGGCCCTATGTCTAAAAGGCTCAACTCAAGGATTAGAGCCCTAATGTTGGCAAAAAGGAGACTAGAGAATGGAGGTCCTATGTCTAAAAGGCTCAACTCAGGGATTGGAGCCCTAATGTTGGCGAAAGGCGACTTGAGAATGGAGGCCCTATGTCTAAAAAGGCTCAACTCAGGGATTGGAGCCCTAATGTTGGCAAAAGAGGCGACTAGGGAATGGAGGCCCTATGTCTAAAAAGTTTCAACTCAGGGATTGGAGCCCTAATGTTGGCAAAATTGGCGACTAGGGAAATAGAGGCCCTATGTCTAAAAGGCTCAACTCAGGGATTGGAGCCCTAATGTTGGCAACAAGGCGACTAGGGAATGGAGGCCCTATGTCTAAAAGGCTCAAATCAGGGATTGGAGCCCTAATGTTGGCAAAAAGGTGACTAGGGAATGAACGTCCTATGTCTAAAAGGCTTAACTCAGGGATTGTAGCCCTAATGTTGGCAAAAAGGACGACTAGGGAATGGAGGCCCTATGTCTAAAAACTCAACTCTGGATTTAGAGCCCTAATGTTGGCAAAAAGGTGACTAAGGAATGGAGGCCCTATGTCTAAAAGGCTCAACTCAGGGATTATAGCCCTAATGATGGAAAAAAGGTGACTAGGAATGGAGGCCCTATGTCTAAAAAGTCTCAACTCAGGGATTGGAGCCCTAATGTTGGCAAAAAAGGCGACTAGGGAATGGAGGTGCTATGTCTAAATTTCTCAACTCAGGGATTGGAGCCCGAATGTTGGAAAAAAGGCGACTAGGGAATGGAGGCCCTATGTTTAAAAAGGCTGAACTCAGGGGTTGGAGCACTAGTGTTGGCAAAATTGGCGACTAGGGAATGGAGGCCATATGTCTAAAAGGCTCAACTCAGGGATTGGAGCCCTAGTGTTGGCAAAAAGGCGACTAGGGAATGAAGGCCCTATGTCTAAAAGGCTCAACACAGGGATTGAAGCCCTATTGCTGGCAAAAAAGGCGAATAGGGAATGGAGGCCCTATGTCTAAAAGGCTCAACTCAAGGATTAGAGCCCTAATGTTGGAAAAAAGGCGACTAAAGAATGGAGGTCCTATGTCTAAAAGGCTCAACTCAGGGATTGGAGCCCTAATGTTGGTGAAAGGCGACTTGAGAATGGAGGCCCTATGTTTAAAAAGGCTCAACTCAAGGATTGGAGCCCTAATGTTGGCAAAAGAGGCGACTAGGGAATGGAGGCCCTATGTCTAAAAAGTCTCAACTCAGGGATTGGAGCCCTAATGTTGGCAAAAAAGGCGACCTGGGAATGGAGGCCCTATGTCTAAAAGGCTCAACTCAGGGATTGAAGCCCTAATGTTGGCAACAAGGCGACTAGGGAATGGAGGCCCTATGTCTAAAAGGCTCAAATCAGGGATTAGATCCCTAATGTTGGCAAAAAGGTGACTTGGGACTGAACGTCCTATGTCTAAAAGGCTCAACTCAGGGATTGTAGCCCTAATGTTGGCAAAAAGGACGACTAGGGAATGGAGGCCCTATGTGTAAAAGGCTCAACTCAGGGATTGGAGCCCTAATGTTGGCAAAAAGGCGACTAGGGAATGAAGACCCTATGTCTTAAAGGCTCAACTCAGGGATTGGAGCCCTATTGTTTGCAAAAAAGGCGACTAGGGAATGGATGCCCTATTTCTAAAAGGCTCAACTCAGGGATCGGAGGCCTAATGTTGGCAAAAAGGCGACTAGGAATGGTGACCCTATGTCTAAAAAGCTCAACTCAGGGATTGGAGACCTAATGTTGGCAAAAAAGCGATTAGGGAATGGAGGCCCTATGTCTAAAAGTTTCAACTTAGGGATTGGAGGCCTAATGTTGGTGAAAGGCGACTAGGGAATGGAGGCCCTATGTCTAAAAAGGCTCAACTCAGGGATTGGAGCCCTAATGTTGGCAAAAGAGGCGACTAGGGAATGGAGGCCTTATGTCTAAAAAGGCTCAACTCAGGGATTGAAGCCCTAATGTTGGCAAAAAGGCGACTAGGGAATGGAGGCCATGTGTCTAAAAGGGCTCAACTCAGGGATTGGAGCCATAATGTTGGCAAAAAAGGCGATTAGGGAATGGAGGCTCTATGTCTAAAAGACTCAACTCAGGGATTGGAGCCCTAATGATGGGGAAAAGGCGACTAGGGAATGGAGACCCTATGTCTAAAAATGCTCAACTCAGAGATTGGAGCCCTAATAATGGCAAAAAGGCTACTAGGGAATGGAGGCCCTATGTCTAAAAAGGCTCAACTCCGGGATCGGAGCCCTAATGTTGGCAAAAAGGAGACTAGGGAATGGAGGCCCTATATCTAAAAATGCTAAACTCAGGGATTGGAGCCCTATTATTGGCAAAAAGCGACTAGGGAATGAAGGCCCTATGTCTAAAAGACTCAACTCAAGGATTGGAGCCCTAATATTGGCAAAAAGGCGACAAGGGAATGGAGGCCTTATGTCTAAAAAGCTCAACTCAGGGATTGGAGCCCTAATGTTGGCAAAAAGGCGACTAAAGAATGGAGGCCCAATGTCTAAAAGGCTCAACTCAGGGATTGGAGCCTTAATGTTGGCGAAATGCGACTAGGGATTAGAGGACCTATGTCTAAAAAGGCTCATCTCAGGGATTGGAGCCCTAATGTTGGCAAAAGAGGCGACTAGGGATTGGAGACCATATGTCTAAAAAGCTCAACTCAGGGATTGGAGCCCTAATGTTGGAAAAAAGGCGACTAGAGAATGGAGGTCCTATGTCTAAAAGGCTCAACTCAGGGATTGGAGCCCTAATGTTGGCGAAAGGCGACTTGAGAATGTAGGCCCTATGTCTAAAAAGGCTCAACTCAGGGATTGGAGCCCTACTGTTGGCAAAAGAGGCGACTAGGGAATGGAGGCCCTATGTCTAAAAAGTCTCAACTCAAGGATTGGAGCCCTAATGTTGGCAAAAAAGGCGACTAGGGAATGGAGGCCCTATGTCTAAAAGGCTCAACTCAGGGATTGGAGCCCTAATGTTGGCAACAAGGCGACTAGGGAATGGAGGCCCTATGTCTAAAAGGCTCAAATCAGGGATTAGATCCCTAATGTTGGCAAAAAGGTGACTTGGGACTGAACGTCCTATGTCTAAAAGGCTCAACTCAAGGATTGTAGCCCTAATGTTGGCAAAAAGGACGACTAGGGAATGGAGGCCCTATGTGTAAAAGGCTCAACTCAGGGATTGGAGCCCTAATGTTGGCAAAAAGGCGACTAGGGAATGAAGACCCTATGTCTTAAAGGCTCAACTCAGGGATTGGAGCCCTATTGTTTGCAAAAAAGGCGACTAGGGAATGGATGCCCTATTTCTAAAAGGCTCAACTCAGGGATCGGAGGCCTAATGTTGGCAAAAAGGCGACTAGGAATGGTGACCCTATGTCTAAAAAGCTCAACTCAGGGATTGGAGACCTAATGTTGGCAAAAAAGCGATTAGGGAATGGAGGCCCTATGTCTAAAAGTTTCAACTTAGGGATTGGAGGCCTAATGTTGGTGAAAGACGACTAGGGAATGGAGGCCCTATGTCTAAAAAGGCTCAACTCAGGGATTGGAGCCCTAATGTTGGCAAAAGAGGCGACTAGGGAATGGAGGCCCTATGTCTAAAAAGTCTCAACTCAGGGATTGGAGCCCTAATGTTGGCAAAAAAGGCGACTAGGGAATGGAGGCCCTATGTCTAAAAGGCTCAACTCAGGGATTGGAGCCCTAATGTTGGCAACAAGGCGACTAGGGAATGGAGGCCCTATGTCTAAAAGGCTCAAATCAGGGATTGGAGCCCTATTGTTGGAAAAAGGGTGACTAAGGAATGAATGTCCTATGTATAAAAGCCTCAACTCAGGGATTGTAGCCCTAATGTTGGCAAAAAGGACGACTAGGGAATGGAGGCCCTATGTCTAAAAAGCTCAACTCAGGGATTGGAGCCCTAATGTTGGCAAAAAGGCGACTAGGGAATGAAGACCCTATGTCTTAAAGGCTCAACTCAGGGATTGGAGCCCTATTGTTGGCAAAAAAGGCGACTAGGGAATGGATATCCTATTTCTAAAAGGCTCAACTCAGGGATCGGAGGCCTAATGTTGGCAAAAAGGCGACTAGGAAATGTTGACCCTATGTCTAAAAAGCTCAACTCAGGGATTGGAGCCCTAATGTTGGCAAAAAGGCGATTAGGGAATGGAGGCCCTATGTCTAAAAGGCTCAACTCAGGGATTGGAGGCCTAATGTTGGTGAAAGGCGACTAGGGAATGGAGGCCCTATGTCTAAAAAGGCTCAACTCAGGGATTGGAGCCCTAATGTTGGCAAAAGAGGCGACTAGGGAATGGAGGCCCTATGTCTAAAAAGGCTCAACTCAGGGATTGGAGCCCTAATGTTGGCAACAAAGGCGACTAGAGAATGGAGGCCCTATGTCTAAAAGGCTCAACTTAGGGATTGGAGCCCTAATGTTGGCAAAAAGGCGATTAGGGAATGGAGGCTCTATGTCTAAAAGACTCAACTCAGGGATTGGAGCCCTAATGATGGGGAAAAGGCGACTAGGGAATGGAGACCCTATGTCTAAAAATGCTCAACTCAGAGATTGGAGCCCTAATAATGGCAAAAAGGCTACTAGGGAATGGAGGCCCTATGTCTAAAAAGGCTCAACTCCGGGATCGGAGCCCTAATGTTGGCAAAAAGGCGACTAGGGAATGGAGGCCCTATATCTAAAAAAGGCTAAACTCAGGGATTGGATCCCTATTGTTGGCAAAAAGCGACTAGGGAATGAAGTCCCTATGTCTAAAAGACTCAACTCAAGGATTGGAGCCCTAATATTGGCAAAAAGGCGACTAGGGAATGGAGGCCCTATGTCTAAAAAGCTCAATTCAGGGATTGGAGCCCTAATGTTGGCAAAAAGGCGACTAGGGAATGGAGGCCCTATGTCTAAAAGGCTCAACTCAGGGATTGGAGCCTTAATGTTGGCGAAATGCGACTAGGGAATGGAGGACCTATGTCTAAAAAGGCTCATCTCAGGGATTGGAGCCCTAATGTTGGCAAAAGAGGTGACTAGGGAATGGAGACCATATGTCTAAAAAGCTCAACTCAGGAATTGGAGCCCTAATGTTGGTAAAAGCACAAAAGATTGAGGTTGGGGATCCTAAGCTACCATTTTTTGAATTTTCTTCTTATCTTTCTTTTTTTTGAAATGAGTAAATGCGGGAAAGAAAAATTGGAGGGGACTTTTCTTTTTATGGATTGTTGCTGCAAAGTTGTTTCTAGCAGTTGCGCACTTCTTTTTTTCCTTTTGGTTGCACCTCCTTCTTGCACGATTGCTTTGGATTGCACCTGTTTCAAATTTTTAAACAAAGAACAATTGTTAATTTGAAATGGTGGTTGGTTTTGTGGCCTTGATTGTTTCACTCACTTGATCTCGGCCCAGCTTCTTTGATGAAGATCTCAATTGCAACTGCTTGTTTCCTGGGGACCAATTTCATATCAGACCTTGAGAAACTCTGTTTTTTTTTTCAACCTTGACGGTTGGTCGGTGGAACTTAACCTTTTTGACTTTATTTTGCCTTCGTAGGTCTTTCCTTTCTGACTTCCTTTTCTTTTTTTTCTCTACTTTTTTCATCTTTTTTATTTTGAACATTGGGGAACTTTTGGCTCCTTAAACTTTGCTGCAACGGCTAGTCGTGTGGGACTTAACCTTTCCAACTTTATTTCGCTTTCGTAGGCCTTTCATTTTGGCTTCTTTCTTCCAACTTTAATTTCAGGTCATTTTGGTACATTGGCTTTTCAAACTTTTGCCGAGATGGTTGGCCACGTAGGACTCAACGTTTTCAACTCCATTTGCCTTTATAGGCACTTCGATTTGATTTTCTCCTTCCAAGAGTTTTCAATTTCGGATCATCGACCGCCATGGCCAGTCGAGGTCGACTTGATTCCCCTGACGAGGCTGGGTCCCTTTTGGACATTATCTTGTATCAAACAAAAGCCCTGTAAATCAGTCTTGTCATCCTTTCTTTGTCTTAGTTTCGGAACAGTGTTAGACCGAAATGGATTCAAAGAAAATCGACAAAGGAATTGATAAACGAATTTAAACAAGAGGTATCCCTTTCGGGGAAAGGAAAAAAGGACTTATCTGGAGTACATGCGGATTTCAATGAACATGACATGTATTTTGGACTGGATGCCTGATCTGTGTAAACCGTCCGATTCTCAAAAATTCTTCACAACTTTGCCTCAAAATTAGAGAAACCTTGCCAGGATTTTGTCGATGTCGATGGCTGTGAGGATCTTTTTTCGATCAGTGGGGCCCTTTGCAGGTTTTCACTAGCCGACCTCTCTCATTTCTCTTCTCACCAGCGCCTTATAGTGCCCGTGTGGGTTTTCACTAACAAGACTCTCTCATTTTGATTTTCTCTACTTACCATCGTCTTACGGTGCCCATATGGGTTTTCACCAATAAGACTCTCTCATTTATTCCTCTCATTTTGTTGTATCAGATCCAAATAACTCCATCCTCCCATTTTGAACCTCTTTGTCGATTGATCAGAAGGACTTGAATAAGGTTTGGGGTAAAAAGAATTTGGATTGAACTACAACTTTGGAACCTTTTGGGCGGGATCATTGCCGAACCATTATAACTTCTGCCCCAGTTTCACTTTTTGGAGGACTTTGAATTTTTATTTTGGTGTGACTGAACCCCAGAGAGAGGCTGCCTACGTATCCTTTCGGAATCAAGTCGAACGTAGTTCATGAAACTTTTGTTTTTTGGATTTTTTTGTGTTTTTTCTATTTGTTTTCTCTTTCTTTTTCCTTTCCTTTTTCATATTTTTTTCATTTCATTTTCTTTGTCTTTTCTTTCTTTTTTTTCTTTTCCTTCTATTTCATTTTTCATTTTTCCAATTTTTTCTTTTTTCTCTTCTTTTTTTTTCTTTTTTTTTCAATGACACTTTTAGGTTCCAATGAGGGTAATCAAAGAACTATAACCGGCTCAAAGGGTTTGCAAAGGGTTGATAGTATTTGGGTAGCGAGAATGAAAGCCTTCTTCATCCTAACCAGAGAATATTAATGCTATATGGAGGATCAAATATAGTACCTTTTGACTGTATTTGCATTGATAGTTGTTTTAGGGGCATTTCCTTTGACGTGACCCAAGTACATCGCACTCTTTTGGCAGTACTCTTGTTGCAATGTACGGACATTTCCAATCTAGAACCAACTTTCCTTTAGATGTTCCAACTCTTTATTTTATTTCCTTAAACATTATCTTCATTGCGATATAATCCTTGATTCATTATTTCGAGGTTTGACAGCTTTTAGGATCTGGGCATGAAGTCTGCAAGCATGTCATGTTTTTGAAATCTGCATTTAACAGAACTAAAATGAGAATAAGAAAGAAAAATGACAAGATTAAGAAAAGAAACATTCCTAGACAATGAAATATTAATTTCATTTGATTTTTAATTTTTTTAATTTTTGAAGATAGAAGGGCTTACATCAGAAAGTAAGACAATAAAGTAAAACGTCCGGTTCACACCCTGAGATAATCCGGATGCAGAAAAGATAGCAAGACTGGCTACCGAGACTCCCATCTAATGGGGAACTTTCATGCTTGGCGATCATTTTCTGGCTTTTCTCCTGCCTCGGCAATGGCTGCAATGGCCTTCAATGATAGATCAAATTCCTCAACTTCACAAATCATTCCGACTATTGGCCCGATGTTGTAGGCAGGCCACATATTGTTCATCACATTAGGAGCTTCTTCATCCCGAAAAATAATTCTTTCAACTTCAATCAAACCCTTAACTGCCCTTTTGAGGGTCCAACAGTCCTCTGTACTGTGTCCCACTGCTCCAGAGTGGTATTCACATATAGCATCAGCTCGGTGCGAGGGGGACTCGGGGTTCGGGCAGTTCGGGGCCACTTGCTGCAATAGATTTAGCCTGATTATCTTTTGGAACAAGCTTGAATATGATTCACCAATAGGGGTGAACTGATTCTTTTTGAAAGGCTCTCTTGGGCGAGGATTGTACTGGGGAAGATCTGGTTGGGGATTATATGGATCTTGGTAAGGATGGGAATTTATGGGAGTTGGAGCTCGATTTTGTGTATAATGTTGTGGCTGCATGTAAGATTGTGCACTCATCACCTCATAGGGAGGCGGTGCCACAGCATAAGCATTATCTTGAAGGGGATAATAATGAGGTGGGACGATAGGAGGCACATATTATTGGCTGAATGACCTGCGAGCCCCCCTCGAGCTTGACACCATCATGGCTCCCTCTTCAAACCCATTTCTGTTTATCAAACCCTCCAACTAACCATTCTGAGCAGCCTGTGATGTGGCCTTAAAGGCAGCATGACTCAAGATTCGGCCCGTTTTTAAACCGTTTTCAACCATTTCCCCAATTTTGATAGCCTCAGCGAACGGCCTACCCATAGCGACCATCATGTTTTGGAAGTAGTCAGCCTCTTGGGCCTGCAGAAAGATCGTGACCATTTCAACTTCGTCCATCGAAGGCTTTACCCTGGCAGCTTGCTCACGCCATTTGACAGCATATTCGCGGAAGCTTTCCGTGATATTCTTTTTCAAATAGGACAAAGTGTTTCTGTTGGGAGTGATGTCCACATTATACTGGAACTGGCGAACAAAATCTCGGGCCATATCGTCCCACACATGTCAATGAGTAGTTTCTGGATCTGTATACCACTCAGAAGCGATTCCGGTGATGCTTTCCCCGAAATAGGCCATTAGCAGCTCCTCTTTCCCACCAAACCTCTCAACTGGTTACAGTATCATTTCAAATGAGCGACCGGGTCTGCGTGCCCATCGTACTTTTCAAATTTTGGTATCTTGAAGCCAACTGGCTCATGGACATGGGGAAACATACAGAGGTCAGAGTATGACACACTCTTTTGGCCACTCAGACCTTGCATGTTTTTCAGGCTTTGTTTTAGGCTCTTCATCTTCCGAACCATTTCCTCTTGCTCGGGATTTTCAATAACCTTTTCTTGCTCCGACGAGAGGTCATATTGCGGAGGTTGAGTGAAAGAGTATGGGGTCACATATGTCATTTTTGGTTGAAGCTGCGGACCCTGAAAGATGAACATTGGAGGCGGTGCCTGGGGGCGAACCACAGAAGGCATGCCAGGATCATCGGAAGACATTGGAGGGTGCCCGCATGGGATGAGCGGGTTGGGCACAAGGGCATTGGTAACCTCACCTGACCTTGGGATCAATTCAGGGAACCCAGGGATTGCACTTGGCGGTTCCCTACCATTAGACCAGGCATCCCACATTTCCAATATGCGGAGACACAACATTTTGTTCTCTTCAGTAGCTGCTGATTCTAGCTGTAGAATAGCCGATGCTAGGCTATCCTCAGGACCGATGATTGGTAGATTGCCTGCGGAGGCCATATGTGCCTTTGTGAAGGAGGGGAGACTAGACTACCAACAAAACCAACCACCAAAACCTGGCTAAATGCTTGCACATCCAACAACTTTGTTAGTTTTGAAACATTTAAATATAGAAAATCCCACGTTGGGATGCAATGCACCTAATAGTTAAACGCTTCTACCGTGTGTTTGAACGGTTGCATGTTTCATCCCGGCCTTAACTAGCCCTTTTCACTTTGTACCTTGTTTCTTCATTTCAGCCTCTCTTTAATAACTCTTGTTTTTGCCGCTCCTTTATTTTTTTGCACTTTTTTTTTCTCTTTTTTTTTACTCTTTTATTTTTTGTCACTCTTTTTTTTCTTTTTTCTTTTCACTATTTTTCCTTTTTCTCTTTTTCACTCAATTTTCTTTCTCTTTTTTTCCAGTTTATTTTTTCACTCAATTTATTTTATAGCTATGATCGAATCCGATGGGGATTGCCTACGTATCATGACCCCGCAAATAGAGTAAATAAACTAACGTTTTGTTTTTTGGTTGGAATTTTGGAAAGAAATGCTTTAAAATAAAAAAGGAAATATTTTTGATTCTTTTGCTTTTGAAATTTGATTTTTGTTTTGTTTTTGAAAGAAAGACTTCTAAAAAATTCATTTGCTTTTGATTTGAACTTTGGGAATTTTAAAAGTAAAAAGAAAATATTTTAGGATTTTGGATGTTGCCTTTTAATTTTCGAAAGAGAGACTTTTAAGAAAATATTTTGGATTTCTGAGTTTTTTTTTATTTACGAAAGCACTTCTAAAGAAAGGCGAAAATATTTTTGGACTTAATATTTTTCAAAATTTTTTTATGGACATTTACAAAAGAAAGACATCTAAAGAGTATTTTTTGGATTTTTTTTTTTTGATTTTGATATTTTTTTTTTTAGTTTTTGGGAAAAATACTTAAAAATGAAGGAAACCCGTATTTTGGATTTTGATTTTTATTGATTTTCTTTTTGTTTCTTTTTCCGTATGAAAAAAAAACATCAGAAAGTAGGACACTACTGTTTTGATTATTTTTTTTAAAAACTTCATTTTTTTATTTGAATTTTCTAAGGAAAAATTTCTAAAGAAGGAACTAATGTAATATTTTTTGGATTTTTTGAAAATTGGGGTCGGAACCGATGAGGTTTGCCTACGTATCTCACATCCGTTGAGAATCAGACCAGCGTAGTTCGTTCAGATTTTACAAAATGAAAACCAACTAATTCTAAAGACAAAACTTTCTTTTTCTTTTCTCTTTTTTTTTTCAAAATTTTGGTAGAGTTTCGGTATATTTTGGACACTGATTTCTCAAAACAAGTAACTATCTCTCTGAGCCCTCACACTGCTATTTTCTTTTCCCGATTCCTTCTATTATCCACAAGCCAGTCAACATGCAAATCCGAAGCAAATAAATGCACAAGTAGCAAGTAGAATGCATCAGGATGGTCTTTCATTTCAGATACACCTGTCCTAGACAGACCCAACCCCTGTGTTGAGCCTCCTAAGTCAAATGCACGTGATACAAATAAACGTTCCTACTAGGGATCCGGCATAAGGCTTTGTTATACCAGGTTTAAAATCTGGGTTTATTGTTCTAGACCTGGCTTACCCGAGCGGACAACTCGAGCCGAGGGGGGCAGCGTACCGGGAACACAGAAGCTTCACCGGCTTTGCAACTTGTCCGAACCTCGTTCTAAAATAGGATAAGACTCTAGACAGAAGAGAAGTCACACGAAGTGCACCCTTCTCCATGATTTAGAGGACTCAGAGAGAGGAAGGGTTTCGTAGCAGTTTATATACAATTCACAAAATATCAAAGCGGTAAAAGCATTTAGCACATTAGGCTCAAACATGTAGGAAAATCAGATAACAGATAAAGCCAATCATAACAGCTATCATAAGCTCGAATTCTTAAACCCTGAACCGAAGTTCTGGGTTTGGCGTCCCCACCAGAATCGCCAGAGCTGTCACACCTCCTTTTTTACACTACCCGAAGGTAGTACAAGGGAGTTTTTTCTAATTTAAGTGACATTATTCGAAATGGAATTATTTATTAAATTCAGAGTCGCCACTTGGGATAGTTTATTTGGTGTCCCAAGTCACCGGTTTATTTTTTAAATCCCAAATTGAGGAAGATTCGACTTTCCTTTTGAAGTTTGCGAACCAAAAATTCTGAATAAGGAATTCTGTTAACCCGAGGGAAGGTGTTAGGCACCCCCGGATTCCGTGGTTCTGGCATGGTCGCTTAAACTATCATAATTGGCCTATTATCTGATTTTAATACATGTTTTAGCTTATGGTATATTTAAACTTATTTAAACCGCTTTTAATTAATTTTAAGAAAATTCAACTTTATCTAAAACACGTCTTTAAACCACTCCACATGAAATGCACCCGCGGTTCACGACATATTTTATTTAACGTTGTTGAGATTTGGATTTGGGTCACATGAAATGCACACCCGAGTTTAAAGAAATTAATTTAAATTACGCGCCTAAAGAAAACATTAACATCATTTGGTCAAGTAACTAAATGTTTTCAAGAAAGAAATATCTAATCAAAACCAATTACTAATTATGAACACATAGCCAAGGATCAACCGCTTTTGTCAATATAACATCTGTAGGCTTAAATGGCTACTAAAATCCCATTTGCAATATTAAAAATGGGCCAGTATCAACTATTTTAATTGAACTATAGCTTAAGTACATATATGTCAATGTGCTTTCTTTTAACTGATGACCTCATGGAGGAATACTTAATTAGAAACTAGCTTAGTACTTATGCCAGATATTTTTATAAATTGGGCCGAAATATCCCAACATCCAAACATTAGCTATTTAAAAAAATCGCACTTATTAGCACAGGGGAGAGGTATATATGCAATCAAACTTTCACTTTTCGCCTTTTGAGAAATTATAATGCACATACAAAAATAAAATCTTGCATAACTTATGAAATCAATCAATTAGAATTTTCACGGTACATGGCATCTAAGAATATCACTTAGCAAATAAAGCAGCCAACCCTTTATATCAAGCAGTCAAATGTAGTTTCCATATCAACAAGAAACACGTGAGTAGGCGTGTGTGCGTAGGAGAAAAAATCTACTGTTGAATAAGAGAAGTTCAATGAATAGATCTCCTAAATTTCAAAACAAGGACATACATTCTTTCTTTAGGCAGGAACTATAGTTGGGTTACTTTCCGAATCTGAATATTAAATGGAAGTCACCAGTAATCAAATTTAACATAGAAAGTATTCCATAGCTAAATATGCAATAAGCCATCTCCCAAAGCAGTACATGGTAAAGGATTTGTAGCAATCACGTAGTATCCCGATGTCAACACTAATCGCTTTATAAAGCTCTAACGGTACAGCTACTACAACAACAATAGACCCACGATCGGAATCCCAAAAGAAAATTCGAACCCGACCTCGACTTGAGTGGAAGATTTTGAATTTTAAACTCCTGCCCAAATGAACACTACCTTGAAAAGATGATGTTTGGATAGATTTTCAAACCTGTTTAAATGGAATTTTTGGAGTTTGGTGAAATATCTAAACTTATTTTGGAGTTGTTTTCTTTTTGAGATTTCAGCCAAGTTTGAAACTATTTTTAGCTCATTTTGGGAGTGGCTTTTTCGTTGAATAAGGGAGACGAGATGGAGCGTCGTTCCTACTCTTTTAAAAATGGAGAGCTCCTGTGCTCAAGAAGAAGCATGCCATTTTTCACAGGGGCAAGGGCTCTGTTCTTCCAGCAGCGGATTGCTCTTTCCAGATGGGGAATCCATTAGGTCTTAGGGATCTCTTCTTTTATGTGAGGCATTAGGGTATTTTAAGAGGGGAAAGGGTTAATGGGTCAATGGTCTGGGCCTTTAAAATGAGCTAGGGATTTAAATCAAATGGGTTGTTCCAAGCTGGCCCAATCCGATTTTGAGCTTCAAAATGGCCCTTTTGCCTTTCTTTGTTTTCCTTTTCTTTTTCTTCGATTTTAAAATTCAATCAATTAAAATCCTAAATCAATCTATTTTGTAGAAATTAAAATTCTTTATTTATTTTTAACATTAAATTAACTAATTAACTTAAAACTAAAGAAAAATGCTAATTTTAAAGGCTAAAATCTAAATATGCAAAAATGACCATTTTTGTGATTTCTTTAAAATAAAATTAATTCCTACATGCAAATTGAACCTAAAATAGCATGAAATTAAAACGTGACAATTTTTATAATTTTTCTATGATTTTAAAAATATTAAAAATGCATGAAATGCAACTAAATAAAGAAAAACTTCTAAAATTCCTTAAAACAATTATTTTGGTCTATTTTTTAGGAGTTATTTTCATGTAGGGCAAAAATCACATGCTCACAGTATGCATTCAAATAGTTTATTTCAGGCCTTACTATTTCATCGTTTTCTGAATCTAGTAGATACCATGCCTATAAGATCCTTGTCTAACACTTAAGCAAGCCTTAGGTTTATAATTATAAACTGAATTTGTTTCTCTTAATTATTACAACCAGCAGGCAGGCCTGATTCGGACTTCTTGTCTGAGTTATAAAATAAACCAGTCTACCTTAATGTTCAACTCCTTCATCTTTAATACTTATAAACAGACCTAAACAGTATGTGTAAGTCATGCTAATTACGTGCTTCTTCGTTTAGGGAGGTGTATCAGAGCCTCTGCTTGTTATGTGCTTTCCCCCAATTTGCAATACGTGTTTTGTATGTCGCTTTAGAGTTTTTACCTTTGGAATTACAATAAGCCTAATATCCTTCATTTTTGGGATTAGTAGTCCTAAATGCCTCTGGGACTGATAGGAATGAGACGGGTAATAGCATGCAATAAGTAATCGTGACCAATTCGTTCTTTAAATACCTTAACGGGGTGGGAAGGGTAGATATCGATATGATGACCACGCGATAATGTCACGTGTAGCCCCTCATTGAGGAGTGATTACCGGGCATTATGTGGGGTGATCCATATTAAATATAATCCTAGGACTCCTTTCCTTTTTATTTGCAAACTCATTTTCAAAACTCGGCCTTTAATTGTTCTTTCAAACTCTTATGTGTTTAAATTTAAATCCCCGATTATTTGAGCCTTATTTTCTTATATGCTAATTGTACTCAAATTTACAATAATTGTCTGGCCGGGAACCACACTAGTGGATTCTGAGGGGTGCCTAACACCTTCCCCTTAGAATAATTTCAAACCCTTACCCTATCTCTGGTTATTCAAATCAATCTCTCTTGGTGTCCTAATGCACCCTAATCATTAGGTGGCGACACTTCAAAACGAGTCCCAAAGGGAATGAGTTGTCTCTCCAAATATTATAAACCCTATTTTGCGAGAAAAAGGGGGGACTATTATGGCGACTCTGCTAGAGATTCTTAGGCTTTTACCATTTCAGACTATTATTGTGAATTTATGCTTCTTTATGCGCAATTATCTGTTATTTCTTTCAAGCATTCAATTTTCTTTTCGATTGCGAAACTGACTTGTCTTCTTGTTTATTTCCTTTACCGCTTTCCTTTACTACTGCTTTAAATTATGAAACTGTTGTATTTACTGCTTTCCTAACGTGCAAATACGTGACAACCTGCTTTAATTGTTGCATAATCATGCTCAACATCATATTCCACTCGTGCCAAACAAAATACCATAGCAACGCTTATAATGAGTGGTTGCGCTCTTCCGATATTATCATCCCCTAAATCCGGAAAAGGTGTATTTGTGGTAAAACCAGTCGATCAATGGTGTAGTCGACGGTTCCGTGCCTTTCCCCTTTGAGTTGTCCTCTCAAGGGTACCAGTCTAAAACCCCATAGAAACCTTACTCTGTTTAACTGTGCATGCATCATGGTCAAACTTAGCCGAGTCAGTTATGTTGTCAGCGTAATGACTCTTTAAGATAGCCTTGTCCAAAGTCCACTAGGTTTCCCTAAAATCCAAACGGACATTATCACGTTCTGTGCATTTATTTGGAGAACTAAATTCTTTTTATGCTAATTGTTGATATTAAATAGTCGAGTCCGGTGGGGGTATGGTCTTAACCCTTTTGTTTTGCAACAAAAATGAAGAATGAGGTTCCCAGCTTCGGTATGGTTAGCATACCCTCACTTTTGCTAGACTGGTGGAGGAATCTTCCATCAAATGACCAAATCAATAAGTGGAAAGAGAGGGCCGCCAAAGTTAGCGAAATGTTGGAATATCTAGAATACAGTCTGCTAGAATTGGAAGGAAAAGTGAGGAAGAGAGTCGCCGACTGCCAGAACACTGAGGGAAACAAAGGAGAACACCTGGCAAAGACATTTTTACTGGTGAACCTACGCAAACTGGAGGATTTGATCAACGAGAGCATTCAACCTGGGGAATGTCCTTCTGGGACCAAGTAGATGGGAGTTTTTCCTTTTTCGCTTTACAAAATGTAATAAGGCCAATGGCCACTAGTGACTTTTATTTCCTGTTATTTAGTGTGATTTGGGATTTTTCTATTTTTTATTAATTAAATGTGGTATTTAGCATTCTAAGTTCTCCAAATCAACTTGTCGCTAGGCCTACCTCGGGCACAAAGAGGTTCCCAAGTAGGACACGATTTACATTCTTGCATTATGTGTTTAAATATCGCAACATTTTCTTATAATCCTTACTAAATTGTTACCTTTTGTTTTTACTTTTGTTTTATTATTCCCCTCCCCAAAGGTTAGTTCGTGCACTCTGGCAACATCATCTTATTCCATGAGATCCAGGGGCCCTCCACCCACTCCTCCTCTTAGTTCAGTCAAAAACAAGAACAAAGGAAAAATGGAAGATTTGAACAATGCCAGAAAGGAGAACTCAACTAAACGGGTAGAGGTCACTCATGGTCGTGGTACTCTGGTTCCTAAGGAAAGTGCATCCCAACTTGAACAAAAGCTACTGAAATTTCAAGAAGAACTTGATCAGGTTCGGAATCTGGCGAATCTGTCATTTTCCCTTACCAATCCAGATGACAATTTCCCAAATGCTCAGAACCCTACACCGCCACAAAATATCCCAAAGCCACAAAACCATCCCGCTCCTCACCACCACTGCAATACCTGCCATGCTTCCAACAATACTCCACTGCTCATCTCGGAACCCCAAAACTCCACAAATGACCACTTTCACACCCATCATAACACCCCCATCTACGTGGAGACCAAGCCATACTCCATTCAACCCATCTCAAGCGCACCCGAGTCTGATGATAAAGAAATGGTCATTAGGAGTCTGGCTGAAGAACTCAAGAAATTGACTAGCCGGATTCAAGGCGTCGAAGGAAGCAAAGGAATTGAGGGGCTGAACTATGAAGATATTTGCCTACATCCCGATGTCGAACTGCCCGATGGGTACAAACCTCCTAAGTTCGAGATGTTTGATGGTATAGGGGATCCAAGAGTACATTTGAGAACATACTGTGACAAGCTGGTTGGAGTAGGGAAAGATGAGAGAATCTGCATGGAGCTGTTCATGAGGAGTCTGAAAGGAGATGCTCTATCTTGGTACATTAGCCAAGATCCGAAGAAGTGGTCAAGTTCGGTAGGCATGGCATCCGATTTTATGGATAGGTTCAGGTTCAACACAGAGAATGCACCAGATGTGTTCTACATTTAGAATCTAAAGAAGAAACCTATAGAAAAGTTTCACAAGTAAGCTACTCACTGGAGGTCCAAAGTTGCTAAGGTCAGGCTTGCCTTAGAAGAGGAACAAATCAACAAATTTTTCGTTCAGGCTCAGGACCCATAGTATTATGAAAGGTTGATGTTGATTGAGAGCCATAAATTTTCTGACATTATCAAGCTAGGTGAAAGGATTGAAGAGGGCATCAAAAGCGGTATGGTTACAAATTTTGAGGCTTTTCAAGCTACCAATAAGGCTTTACAGTCCGATGGTGCATCCAAGAAAAGGGACGTAGGGGCCATAATGGTTGCACAGAGAACCGAATCTCCTATCAAATACCAAACCTATCCAATGCCTCCACTCACATATCAGCCTACTCCAAACAACCAAGCACCCTCACCCTCTTACCAAACTCCACTACCCACATATCAGTCATCTCCACCTCCCGTATATCAACTTACTTCACCTAGATATTCCCAACCCGCACATGTTTACCAAGCGTACAATGCTCAACCATCCCACCATCAATCACCTACTACGCGCTAAAACTTCCTAGACCTCGACCAAGTTTTGACCGCAGACCTCTTAAACAATATACAACCATTGCTGAACCTATTGACCAGTTGTACGAGAGACTCAAAGCCACTGGTTATGTTACCCCTATCCCTGCTGCAACTCCTGAGAACCCTTCTCAGTGGGTTAACCCAAACAAATCCTATGCATACCATTCCGTCATGAAGGGTTACACCATCGACGAATGTCGTTCTTCGAAGGACAAGATCCAAGCATTGATTGACAACAAGATTATTGTGGCAAAGGAGCCCGCTCCGAATGTCTGCGATAATCCTCTGCCAGACCATAATGGTGGAGACGTTCACATGATTGAAATAGATGATTGGTATCCCGAGGGGTCTATCGGGTTGGTCACAGAAGGTGATGACCCAAAGAAGCCAATAGTTACTCTTAATCCAATCATAGTCCAAATTCAACCATTTGGGGACGCTGAGGTGAATATGTCCGTGCTACCTGAGACACCAGTGCCAATTGAGGTCGAATTCGTGTCTCTAACAAATGCACCTACACCATTCGAAGTTACAGTTTTACCACCTAAGGGACATGCTCCGTTCGGAGTGAATATAGCCATGTCGATCCCAGTGGCAATGTCGTCCATGACACCATTCCACTCAAAGGCCATACCATGGGACTATACAACTGAGGCAAGGAGGAAATGCGAGGTTAGGTTCGAGGAAACTATTGTCGTACAGGGTATGATGAGAACGGATAGAGTTTATACACCAAAACATCTAGCTGAGTCAAGCAAGCAGGCCTCCAATTGGCCGCCCATCATTGAGGCAGGTCCAGACGATTTTTGGAGAAAGATACAGGCCAAGAAATACTCGATCATCGACCAGTTGAACAAAACACCGACACAAATCTCCATACTTGCTTTGCTACAAAATTCTGAGGCACACAAGAATGCTCTGTTGAAGGTGCTGAGTGAAGCATTCATGCCAAACAACATCACTGGCGGGGAAATGGACAACATGGTAGGACAGGTGTTGGAGAGCCACAAGATCACTTTTCATGAGGATGAGCTGCCACCTGAAGGGTTGGGACACAACAAAACACTACACATTACAGTGCAATGTGAGGACTACTTCATCACCAGGATCCTAATCGATGGAGGTTCCAGTCTCAACATTTGTCCACTGGTAACACTCAAGAAGTTGGGTAAAGGACTACACGAGATAAAGGACGGAGCTATCAATGTAAAAGCTTTCGACGGTTCCCAAATTTCCACCATTGGGGAAATTAGTTTGTGCTTACAGATGGGGCCAACTTGGTTCGATGTTGATTTCCAAGTGATAGACGTGCCAGTGTCTTACAATATGCTATTGGGACGGCCATGGATCCATGCTGCTGGGGCCATAACATCAACACTACATCAGGCAGTGAAGTTTGAGTGGAATCACCAGGAAGTGATCATTCACGATGACGGTAGCAACCCCATATACAGTCGCCAGACCATTCTATTAATCGAGTGGAGAAGGAAGCTGGGAAGAGAGACTTATCATCACATCGAACGGGTGAATGCTGTTGACAAAGACAAAAGGTGGGAAAACAAGATCGAGAGTATACTGAATTGGTGTGGGTACAAACCTGGCAAAGGGCTCGGCAAGAATCTCCAAGGAATCACTAAGCCCATAAAACTCAAGAAGCATGGCACTACTTTCAGTCTGGGATATGAGTACACCTGGGAGGAATTCAACCACTGGTTGCCACCATGGCACGGTCCTTACTATTCGCTGGAGCAGCCAATACCACACTTGGAGCGGACTTTCCAACTGGCCGGTGTTATCAATGTGTCAGAAGAAGAAGAAGCACTTGCAACGGTAAGGAATTTGTTCCTAGAAGACAATGACATGGACTATTATGTTGTTCTCGAGGAGGAGGGGGAGGAAGACCCTTCCATACAGGCCGTAAGTAGAGGGGCACGCCTCAATAACTGGACCATCAGGACAACCAGAGCCCGACGAGCCTCGGGGTAGCAAGGCTAAAACAAGCATCATGCACTATTTTTACTTACTAAATGATTTTCCTTTCGCATTTTAATTCCCGCAATAAGATCTCCAATGTTCAAAATGATTATGCAATTTATCAAAGCATTTTTGACTTTTCTTATGAATCAACACTTATTACTATTATTTTCTCTCATCAGTTTACTTATAAAACATTACTATTACCTATCTTGATGAACTGATGACTGTGACGTGCAACGAGACAATGCAACAAACAGACACAGATTTAGAGAAAGATGAAATACCAGAAGAGGTTGTTAAGGAAGTTGAGAATTTTGAGAATAGGCCTAAGTCCAACCTGGACAAGACCAAGACTGTTATCCTGGGAGGTGCAGAGAGCATCAAAGAAATGAGAATCAGTGTCCACTTATCGCTATCAGAAAAGAAGGAATACTCAGAATTTCTAAGGGAATATGAAGACATATACGCTTGGTCGTATGATGACATGACTGGTCTGAGTACATCTATTGTGGCTCACAAATTGCCAACCAATCCAACATGTCCGCCAGTAAAGCAAAAGCTCAGAAAGTTTAAGCCTGACAAAAGTATGAAAATCAAAGAAGAAGTCACTAAGCAAGTCAAAGCCAAGGCTCTCAGGGTAGTAGAATACCCAACATGGTTAGCGAACATTGTGCCAGTACCGAAGAATGACGGAAAGGTTAGAGTCTGTGTTGACTACCGGGATCTCAACCGGGCCAGTCCGAAAGACGACTTCCTCTTTCCAGACATACACATCCTGATCAACAATTGCACCAAGCATGAATTGTAGTCATTTGTGGATTGTTTTGCTGGGTATCATCAGATCTGGATGGATGAAGAAGACACTGAGAAAACGGCTTTAATTACTCCGTGGGGAATGTACTGTTACAAGGTGATGCCATTTGGCTTGAAAAATGTATGGGCCACCTACATGAGGGCCATGACTTCCATCTTCCATGATATGATACACAAGGAGATAGAGGTGTGCGTAGATGATGTTATTATCAAGTCCAAGAAAGCCACTGACCACATGGAAGATTTGAGGAAGTTCTTCAACAGATTACGGAGGTACAACCTGAAACTGAATCCCGCGAAGTGTACATTTGGGGTTCCTGCCGGAAAACTACTTGGGTTTATTGTGAGTTGCCGAGGAATAGAACTGGATCCATCAAAGGTCAAAGCTATTCAAGAATTGCCACCGCCAAAGAATAAGAAGGACGTGATGAGTTTCTTGGGGAGACTTAACTACATTAGCCGATTCATAACACAATCTACAGTTATCTGTGAGCTAATCTTTAAGATGCTGAAAAAAGACACCGCTACCAAATGGACTGATAATTGCCAAAGAGCTTTCGATAGAATCAAGGAATACCTGTCAACACCACCAGTCTTAGTTTCACATGAGCCAGGTAGACCCTTATTACTCTACCTTGCAGTATTGGATGGATCATTCAGCTAATTTCTCGGGCAGCATGATGAAACAAGGAGGAAGGATCAGTCCATTTATTACCTCAACAAGAAGTTCACCCCGAATGAGGCCCGGTATTCTCTATTAGAGCGCACCTCTTGTGCTATGAATTGGGTAGCTCAGAAGCTAAGGCACTACTTATGTGCCTATACTACATACCTCATATCGAGGATGGATCCCTTAAAGTACATCTTTCAGAAGCCCATGCCAACTGGCAAGCTGGCCAAGTGGCAAATCCTGTTAAGTGAGTTTGACATTGTTCATGTAACTCAGAAAGCGATCAAGGGACAGGCATTGGCAGATCACCTTGCTGAAAATACCGTGGATGGAGAGTACGAACCCCTGAAAACATATTTTCCTGACGAAGAGGTATCGTTCATAGGAGAGGACACTGCAGAATCCTATGATGGTTAGAGAATGTTTTTCGATGGAGCAGCAAATTTCAAAGGAGTTGGCATAGGAGCAGCCCTAGAATCAGAAACTGGTCAGTATTATCTGGTGTCTGCCAAACTCAAGTTCTCGTTCACCAATAACATGGCTGAGTATGAAGCCTGTATCTTAGGGCTTAAGATGGCCATTGACATGAACATTCAAGAGTTGCTAGTGATCGGAGATTCGGACCTACTTATACATAAGGTTCGAGAAGAATGGGCAACGAAAAACTCCAAGATACTCCTGTATCTGCATCATGTACAGGAATTAAGAATGAGGTTCACAAAGATAGAATTCCAACATGTTTCCAGAATCCATAATGAGTTTGCTGATGCATTGGCTACCCTATCATCCATGATACAACATCCAAACAACAACTTCATTGACTTCCGGTAAAGATCCATGATCAACCAGCTTATTGTGCTCATGTTGAGGAAGAAGCAGACGGAAAACCTTGGTTTCATGATAACAAGGAATATTTGACTAAAGGAGGATACCTGGAGCTCGCAAATCCTACTCAAAAGTGCACACTTTGGAGGTTATCCAACAATTTCTTTCACAACAGAGGAATCCTATATAGGAGGACTCCTGAGTTGGGATTGCTAAGGTGTGTCGATGCAAAAGAAGCATCCAGGATACTCGAGGAAATTCATGTTGGGACCTGCAGTAAACATATGAACGGTTTTGTCTTAGCAAAGAAAATACTCCGTGTTGGTTACTTTAGGATGACTATGGAGACGGACTGCATCCAGTATGTCCGAAAATGCCACCGCTGTCAGATACATGCAGACATGATAAAGATACCTCCAAGCGAGCTTAATGCAACAAGCTCACCATAGCCGTTCGTCGCTTGGGGAATGGATGGTATTGGACCAATCGAGCCCGCCGCCTCCAACGAGCACAGGTTTATCTTAGTAGCAATCGACTATTTTACAAAATGGGTCAAAGTAGCATCTTACAGAGCAGTGACTAAGAAAGTCGTGGCAGACTTTGTTCGCGACAACATCGTTTGTCGATTTGGGATTCCAGAATCAATCATTACTGATAATGGATCCAACCTCAACAGTGACTTGATGAAAGCCATGTGTGAAACCTTCAAGATCAGACACAAGAATTCCACAGCCTATAGACCTCAGATGAACGGAGCAGTAGAAGCCACTAATAATAATATCAAGAAGATATTGAGGAAAATGATGGATGAGCATAAATAGTGGCACGAGAAGTTATCATTTGCTTTACTGGGATATCACACTACAGTCCGCACATCAACCGGGGCAACCCCCTATATGCTAGTTTATTGTACAGAGGCCGTCATTCCCACTGAGGTAGAAATTCCCTCCCTAAGGATCATACAGGAAGCTGAGCTCGATGATGTAGAGTGGGTAAAGAGTCGTTACGAGTAGCTGGCTCTTATCGATGGAAAAAGAATGAATATAGTTTGCCATGGTCAACTTTATCAGAATAGAATGTCCAGAGCCTTCAATAAAAGAGTCAAGCCGAGACAGCTCACACTTGGGCAGCTAGTGTTAAAGAAAATTTTTCCGCATCAAGATGAAGCCAAGGGGAAATTCTCTCCCAACTGGCAAGGTCCGCACATGGTTCACCAGGTTCTGACAGGAGGAGCCCTCATACTTGTAGAAATGGACAGAGAAGTCTTACCAAAGCCGATCTATTCAAATTCAGTCAAGCGTTACTATGTGTAATCTTTATGCTTTCCTATATGATGTAAATTGAACTATGTCTGACCTGATTCCCGTTTAAGATGGGAAACGTAGGTAGCCCATTGGATTCAGTCACAATTCAATAAAACTTTTATTTCCCACGCAATTGGAAACTAGGGCAGAATATTGAGGAGGACCCTCAAAATTCCAAAGTTAATTTCGGCCAATCATCGCTAGCAGTAGTCGAAAGCATAAATCCATTAAACGGGGGCAGAATTTTGAGGAGGACCCTCAAAATTTCGTAACAAGAAGGGTTGCAATGTCTTGAACCACGCCGCAGTCGTTGGTTCATCAAAAGAAAACTATTCTTAATTATGTATATGTGTATGCCTTTACTATATCATGCATGTTTTTTCCTTGTTTGGCAACGCTACCCCAACACCAGATCAAAGCCGAGCAGGTCAAGCAGAGCCAGCGGGAATACGAACTAACCTCCCCTCTTTACAAAATTCACGATTTTTCTTTGGATGTAGGCAGTTGAGTTGCAAAATCATCAAATATACTATACACTCACGAGACACATTTCTCGAAAATACAACTCTTAGAACTGTTACACTTACTCACAACTGCTATTCGCACGCAGTGCCCCCAGCAGACATAGTATCCCCAACAGTTTCAATATCGCAATCTGCTATTAGCTAAGAAAATTCTATTATCAGTTTGCCCTTTTACTTCTTGCATAAGGCTACCATTCTGCCTTCTGAGGTTAAGCTCTACCTCCATCTGCATTCTTGCATTGCATAAGGCTACTGTTCTTTCTTCCGAGGCTAATCTCTACCTCCATCTGCATAGCTGAAAGATCGCCAGCTTGTTTACATTTGTATGGCTGAAAGATCGCCACTTTATTTTTGTATCGGCTGAAAGATCGCCACCTTATTTGCATGGCTAAAAGATCGCCACCTTTACATTTGCATGGCTGAAAGATCGCTACCTTATTTGCATGGTTGAAAGACCGTCACCTTTACATTTGCATGGCTGAAAGATCGCCACCTTATTTGCATGGCTAAAAGATCGCCACCTTTACATTTGCATGGCTGAAAGATCACCGCCTTATTTACATTTGCATGGCTGAAAGATCACCACCTTTACATTTGCATCGCTGAAAGATCTCCACTTTATTTCTGCATCGGCTGAAAGATCTCCACCTTATTTGCATGGCTGAAAGATCGCCACCTTTACATTTGCATGGCTGAAAGATCGCCGATTTATTTACATTTGCATGGCTGAAAGATCGCCGCCTTATTTACATTTGCATGGCTGAAAGATCGTTGCCTTATTTACAGTTGCATTGGCTGAAAGATCACCACCTTTACATTTGCATGGATGAAAGATCGCCACCCATTGCATCTCATAGGCTGAAAGATCTCCAAATTAATCCGAAGGCGTCATTGTTCGGAGGCACCATTTTCATAGCCCGAGAACACCATATCATGCCCTGAGGACCCCTTTTAATTTTTTGCATATCATTTTTCAAAGGCATCATGGTCCGGAGGCATCATCATCATAGCCCGAGAGCATCATTTTTTAACATGTGAATCCTTTATTGTACGACTCATGGCCCAGGACATCATGGTCTAAGGACGTCATCCTAACCGTCCGAGGACAAACATTCATGGTCCGACGGGAATTTGCATCATGTTTAAATTTACGCACAATATATGCTTGTGTTGCTTATTTGCAGGTAGACTGGCGAGCAATGACCATATTAGCAGGAGCGATCCCACTCCAGTTCCTGCAGCCCTGTTAGACTTTGACCATTCACCTCGTCCTCAAAATCTCGTCCGTTTTTGAAAAGTCTCCATCGGCATACTCCGCCGACAGATCCTGAACTATATATGGCTTGATTCCTGTAAAACTAGGGATATGTAGGTAGCTTAGGAGCCAGAGCATGGCCAAACCTCTTCAAATCATTTCATTCGATCAAAATTGGCCATGTTGCGACCAAAACACTCACGCAAGTGTACTCAATCGACAAGTAATATAGTAGTAAGTAAAGTATCGTTCCCACGAGGAATTGTGATCAACTTATCGACTGATGTAGACTCAAACAATTATCAATTCAAGCTAAATTATCACAAAATATATAAAGAACCCATTTAAAATTTACTTAGTAATTAAACAATAATTCAATACAAAATTACTACACCAATTACACAATATTTTGATAACAATTTGGGTAAAGATATTCCAGGGTCATGGACTTGCTAGAGATCATGCTACTATTTTAGCTTAAGATTGATTTATTGAATTATCCGGGTTATTGATTATAGGATTAATAATATTCATAAGAATCTTTCGAGTTCTTATGCATCTATTCAAGTTAAACTAATACCTATATGTCTATGGTATTAATATTAGAAAGAATGCATTTACAACTCCTATTTTTCAACCAAACAAGGTAATTAAGTATATGTCTATCTTAATTGCAAATTCTTCACCTGATGCCCGAGATTCAAAACTTGTTCTATTTGATTCTATATGCAACCAAGAATTTTCTTTGTCAAGTTTAATTCAAGATTCGTAAATAATATTTCACTGTTAGCTACGCAGTAAAATAATTAAAAGTAGAATCAAATAAACAACCCATAACAATAGATTCAAGATCTTCAATCTAAGCTTCAAACAACAAGATCATCTAACACCCATGACCCAAGAATACTAGAGTTTTTAGCTACTCATAATCATACAAAAATCAACAATAAAAGTTTTAAACATAATATAAACAAACAAATAGAAGAAAGTTTAGAAGAACTCTTTGAATCCTTGCTCCAAGATGTTGTTCTTCTTCTCCTTTCTTAGCTCCAAGATGAAGCTCCTCCTTCTTCTATGGCGTTTTCTCCCTCAAAATCTGATCTTTTTTCTCAATAATGGAGCTTTACTTTGTGTAAGTTGAGTGGATCCTCTCAGATTTTCCATTTTGCCCCCAAATAATTGATTTCCCGGACTGGACTAGTGCGGGAGCGCATGACCAGCGCATGACACGCGCTAGTGGGGTTTCTTTCTGTCCAAATCACTGAACTAGCGCGGGAGCGCATGACCAGCGCTAGTGGGGTTTTCTCTTGTTAAGATGTTGCTGCTCAACTTTTCGTCATTTGACTCCATTTTTCACATGATTACCATCATATATCTTCATTTGTTTATTGAACTCCTGTGAGACATTAAAGTCATGATTAGAGCCAATTTTTGCATTATTTGAACATTTACAATAGTAAATCATCCTTAAGTTGAGCTAAAACATAGGCTATATTAAACAATTTAGCCTATTATCAGGCCATCATATATTTACCTGACAACTCTTTCATCCTTCCGGGGTAAAGAGGGGCAGTTGTTGATACCCAATTTTTTCCTGTATATTTTTAATATGCAAAATACTTTTAAAATAGCATGTATATGCATATCTAAGTATGTCCAAAGGTTTTCCTATTTCTTTTTAATTCTTCAAGATTTTTAAATCAATTTATTGCCCTATTTTATCAAGAAAAACCCAATAATTATTCTCAAAATTACCATTTTTGGATTCATTTATTGGATTCTCATATTTATATTAAAATATAGCTAGCATAATTTTTTCATTTTTTTACAAATTTATTTAGTATTTTTAAAGCTAAATTGCATATAATTGCAATATTAGCCTATTTTAAGATTTAATTGTTTTCATAATTGTAAAATTGACTCTAGTATTTTTAATTTGATAATTACGTATTATTAGTCATTATAGTACCTTTAATTTATTTCTAGAAACTATTTTACTTTTTTTTATAAAATAAATAAGAGAAAAATGGCTATTTAAATGTCAGCCCATTTACATTTCAATTTTAGCCAGATTTGGCATCCAATTAAGCTAATTTCAAGTTTAATTACCCAGCCCAATTCCTAAAACTACTCGACCCACGATCCTTTTTAATAACCCGCCCGAATCCCCCTTTTAATCACAGCCGTTGATCATTTAGATCAATGGCTCACATTCGTCCCTTCCCTTTTTAACCCGAAATAACCCCTAAACCTAATCATTTCTCACTCGTAGCCGCCTTCAAACTCCCTCCTCACTCAGTTCGCTCTCAAATCCCGTCTCAAACCCTAGTCGAAAATCGCTTGAATCCATGGTTTCAAAGTCATTAAAGGCCTATACCTACCTCCTACGACTCCTATATGCTCGATTATCATGGATTCAAGGCTAGTCCTTGTAGAAATTTGGTTCAGACCTCGAATGTTTTTAGTGCTATGGTTGTCTCCGGCCATCTTCGACCTTGCTCCGACCGGTTATGGCTATTCAAGCCTAATCTCGACCTCTCATGATTCGATCGATGATTTCCAAGCCTTTCTCACCATTTGGGTTTCTTCTGAAACCCTAACCTTAGAGATTCTTCTTATTCTTTTATATCCGTAGTAGATCTATGTTCTCTCTAAGTTTTTAAACGTTTTCTCGATGTCTCTTTCAAAACTTCACCTTCAAAACCTTTATCTTTTCCGATTTAGGGTTTTGTTAAGTTAGTTCAAAGCCTTCTCTGATTTTTAGCATGTTCTACTACGTTTCTTATGTTGTTCTTCTATTATGTTTCTTATGAGTTTCTTCTACTGTGTCTCTTTATGTGTTCATCTACTGTTCTTTTACTATATTTCTCATGAGTTTCTTCTACTGAAAAATGCATGCTAAGAGTCTTAGTTGCCTTTTTGGGATTTCTGAACTTATCTCGTTAGTATTGCTGCCTGATTTATTTGCTTTCATCTCTATACTTGATTAATGGTATAAACCCTAGAATTTGGGGGTTCAGCCGAGTTTTAAGGTTATTTGCTACTTGATTTGTTGGTTCCTCATCTCTGAACTTGTTTGGTTTCAGAACCCTAATCTCTTTGGACCTGTTGGGTTTTCTGAAGTTGCTTCATCTATTGTTCGACTAAGTTTCGAAATCTTTGCTTCAACTTCTGGGCTTTATGTGATTTCAATTTCCTGTCCTTATTGGAACTGGATTACAGTTTTCAGAAAAGCTTTCTACTTGACCCTTTTGCATGCTTCTGATACTCTCCCCTTTTCTATTACTAAGTTGGTGAAACTGGACTATGTGACTGTCGTGTGATTATTCTCTTTGACATGAGTTCAGCCTTGCATGCCTACTGTTATGCGCTCCTTTATATGCTAAATTTCCCTTCCAAAATAACCTTTGATTGTGGACTGATTTCAAATCTCTTTGTGTAATTCTGATTGCACTCTTGTAATTTATTCTTTCTGATTTCCCTGCTTCTTGGATTTATTTGAACACTTTCCTTCAAACCTTTGACCCCTACCTTTTCTACTTAAGTCGATTTTATCCCCTGACCTTGATTACAATGGTATGGGATTCTTATAGGCCTTTCCTTGATTAGAGTCTGATGAATCTAGCCTCTATTACCTACTGTGTACTTGTACTATGTTGGAAATACTTCCTTATTAGTCATATTCAGCACTATGTGATTTCTTTCCTTATTTAGCACTTGCATGCTACCGTTTGATTTAATTCCTTAATTAAAGGAAGTCTTCGATACTAATTTGATTTTAATTGACACATAGTTCCTTAATTATTTCTGAACTATAATCCTCGCCTTATTTTCTTCCTATTTTCACACTATAAATATCCGATTCTTTCATTGACACACACACCAACACTCGTAGCTTTTTCTGAACTCACACTTACACTCAAAAGTATTCTTTCTTGCTACTTGTACTGCGGCCTATTTGCAAGCCCTGTTGCTTTTTTTTCTCTACTTGCTTCTTTAAACTAGTATGTTCTAATTAATATTTCCATCAATCACAACAATGTGTTTATTTACTACCGTTACTTGCATGTCTGCCTGTTGTTTCCGTATAGTTCAACACTTACTCTAGCATGCTGAAATTTCTTTTTGCCTGTTCTATTATGAATCCCAAACCCCTACCCTTATGTGTTCATGCTATGGTTTGAAGCATGGCAATACTGCAAATTATTGCCCATGAATCAAACTTGATCCCCTGGGATCCGAGCCTCTAATAGTGTGTGTTCTGACAGGCTTATAGGTATGCTAGCATCCTCCATTGCTGGGAATGCCTAAAGCCTGCCCTTGCCTAAGCAATAAGCTCTTTACAACCTCCCTATTCCCTCTGAACCCCTTTTTGTGTACTTATTTGTAGGTGTTTCCCTCTCATTTCCCCCTTTTAGAATTCTGTTCTTCACTTGCACACTTTCTTAGTCCTTAAGTTATGCCCCCTCTTGTAAGCCTTGCCTTGGGACCCCTTGATCTCCCTCTGAACTTGGACACTTGAGAGCTGACACTTCCACACTGCATTTGTCCCCATTCTGATAATACATTTGGGTGTGAGCATTGCCCGGAGTCCCATTGAGGCTCTTAGGGAACTTTGACTCACTCAAATGGGAGAAAGGCTTTTGATCAATGGTCTCTTAAGTTGGTCTATCTCATAACTCAGAAAGGAAGTCAAGAATCAGGCTTCCTCTGGTTGTATTTTTGTTTTTGATGTATTTTTATTTATTATGGATTGTAATAATTTGTAATAAATACTTGGGGATGGTTAGTGAAAAAGCCTGGGTAACTACGTATGCAAAGAGTAGAAATCATGACTATAGGACCACCATATCCCTGCATATCCAACTTTCATATAGAAATCATGTCTATAGGTATCCTGAATTCTGCATATTCAAGTGCATATAGAATTCATGCCTATAGGTCCATTCTGAATTTTGCATATTCAACTTCATATAGAAATCATGACTATAGGACTGTTTAATTCTGCATATTCAATTGCTTCTAGATTCCATGATTATAGGTTTAAAACCGGTCTTCTACATTTAGATACTATGTCTATAAGGTTTCTGTATTTTTACACAATGTCTACAAAGTTTAAAAGCAGCAACACATAGAAAGCATGCCTTTAGTATTCCTAATTGAATCTGATCTGCCTCACTCAAGTATAGATCTAAAAAACCAATAATAATAGTTACTATCAGCTGCAAAACTTATGATCAATTCGTTGAATCTTTCCTCTCTTTTAATAATCTGAGTCCCTCACTTAGCAAGTTTAACAAGTATGCATTCAAACAGTTTATTTCAGGCCTTACTATTTCATCGCTTTCTGAATCCAGTAGATACCATGCCTAGAGGATCCTTATCTAACACTTAAGCAAGCCTTAGGTTAATAATTATAAACTGAATTTGTTTCTCTTAATTATTACAACCAGCAGACAACCTGATTCGGACTTCTTGTCTGAGTTATGAAATAAACTAGTCTGCCTCAATGTTCAACTCCTTCGTCTTTAATACTTATAATTAGACCTAAACAGTATATGTAAGTCATGCTAATTACGTGCTTCTTTGTTTAAGGAAGTGTATCTGAGCCTCTGCTTGTTATGCGCTTTCCCCCAATTTGCAATACGTGTTTTGTATGTCGCTTTAGAGTTTTTACCTTTGGAACTACAAATAAGCCTAATATCCCTCCCTTTTAGGATTAGTAGTCCTAAATGCCTCCGGGACTGATAGGAATAGGACGGGTAATAGCATGCAATAAGTAATCGTGACCAATACACACTTTAAATATCTTAACGGGGTGGGAAGGGTAGATACGGATATGATGACCACGCGATAATATCACGCGTAGCCCCTCATTGAGGAGTGATTACCGGGCATTATGTGGGGTGATCCATATTAAATATAAACCTAGGACCCCTTCCCCTTTTATTTGCAAACTTCTTTTCAAAACTCGTCCTTTAATTATTCTTTCAAACTCTTATGTGTTTAAATTTAAATCCCCTATTATTTGAGCCTTATTTGCTTATATGCTAATTGTACCCAAATTCACAATAATTGTCTGGCTGGGAACCGCACTAGTGGATTCTGAGGGGTGCCTAACAACTTCCCCTTAGAATAATTTCAAGCCCTTACCCTATCTCTGGTTATTCAAATCAATCTCTCTTGGTGTCTTAATGCACCCAAATCATTAGGTGGAGACTATTCAAACCTAGTTCCCAAAGGGAATGAGTTGTCCCTCCAAATGTTATAAACCCGATTTCGCGAGAAAAAGGGGCCGCGACAATGATCTTTATGTGTTGATGTTGGGCTAGTCTAGAGGACTCGAGGCCAGATTTTTGCCTATAGCTTGAGCACCGAGGTGTTGGTTGTGTGAGCACGGGTTTTTGAACTTATAAGTTTGGTAGTGTCCTTATTAGTAGAAGTGATGGATGGATGGCTATGCGATGAGTATGTTATGACTGCGAGATGTATTCATATGATTTGGAAGCGACCAGAAGGGTCTGCTGGAGGATGGAAGAAACTACTAGGTACTTGATGTTTATCTTGATTTGAGGTATAGCCCCGAGCTATGGGCATGTGAAGAATCTTTTCATGTTTCCTAGTTGGGAGTGAAGTAAATTTCACGTTGCGGTATGAGTTCAGACTCAGGAAGACTAAGTGAATGTGTAATGTTTATGACAATGGAAGGTATACATAAATGTTAGTTGGAGGAAAAACAGGTGGGTTATCTCCTACGGAGTGTTCTGAGGTTGTGTGATCCTTATGTTGTCTGTTAGGAGATCTCATTTACAAGTGTAATATATGTGTTGCAATTTAAATTTGGGTCACTTAAGAGAGTGGGTTCAACTGTTACGAGAGTGAATGCGATATTTGCATAAGATTTAAAGTACTAGATGGTCTGTGTTTCACGAACTTATGAAGGATCGAGTTTAATATCACTATTGCATTATGGCAGCAATAGAGTATATGTGTTATGAGTTATTGAGTGTGTTTTGATTTATGGCTTCAAGCTAAGTGGGGAGTCTGCTATTGATGAGTTTATTGCACGGTTTTGTGCTATGTTGGTTCCATTTTGAGGCGTACTGGTGAATCAGTTATGGCTTATGGAGATTTAGACCAAGGATGGCTTGAGTAGAGGAAAATCTTCACAAAGGTTATATTATACTTCATAGGTGTATGAGAATCACAGAATGTCTTGAGTTGTTATTGGTAAATGATGCTCAGTGCATAGAGTAGGAAGTTGCGTGGTTGTTCTAGGATGAGGTTACACTCTACGGTGTCGGAGTGCTATTGAGGCACATGTAGTTCTGTTCATTTGATCAGGCTAATTGCAGTTTGAGTAGAGTGAATGACTCTCTAGAATGGTTCTAATGCGTTCAAGATCTTACACGTAACAATTGGGTATTTTCAAGTTGTACTTTTGGCTAGAAATCGAAGTTTGCATTTGGATGGTGTCAAGATTTATGGTATTTCGATATCGATTAGGGAATTCTATATACATCAGCATTAGAAAGGTAACAGGAACAGATTTAGATTCGTAGGAAGTCTCTTCAGAGTAGAGTACTTTGAATGTGGTGATTTGGGGATATTTAAGAGGGTATTCAGCGGGTTATGAGCCTTAGATGGTGTGGTTTTATGCTTGGGTCTCGTGTGGTGATTCTGGGCTGAGGATTTGTGATGTTATATCAAGAAGGGTATCAAGTTGAAGGTAAATCAAAAGGAAACTTGGATAGATGGGATAGCTTGGTTGTAGGCCGAGTCGGTAGGGTAAGGATATGAGTAGTTCTTTGGATGCTTACGAGGTAATGAGTTTCTACAAGTGTTTCACGACAATTCTTTTGGGTTTTAGTGACTTGCACAGCTCGGTTGAGTTAGAAAGATTCAGTCTTGATGATTTAGATTTGTGCAAATAGAATTTGGAGAGTTCTAGATGGTTTCCACCATAATTAGAGAGGTATATTTTTCCTATTGGCGTGAGGAGCATGGGATGTATAGTGGTTCTCTTCTAGATGGGGTCAATGGAAAGTTCTTGGTTAGTTGGGCACATAGTTGCTTGTGGCTCGGAAGGGATATGAAGTTCTTATGTTATCCTAGGATGGTATGGTATATGCGGTATGTCGTGGAGGATTGAGAATTTGCGTATGTAAGTTTACAGTTAAGTTTTGAAAGGAAGGTCATCAAAATTCTTAGGCAGAACATGTAGTTTCAGATGATTAAGGAAATGGTATTACTGATTGGTGTGGCTTGATGAGGGTATACATTTCAGAAAGGGCGATGTGTTTGAGTTATGGATGTTTTATTGGTATTGCGACACTATCTCATCTGATTGACTGATGGTATTCGAGTGGGCTTGGTGGCACAGAAGGATTATAGGTGTGCCTCTCATGAGATGATTAAGTATTAGAGGTGTGTTGTATATTCGAGCGGCAAAATTGGGATCAGATATGGTAATTCGTATGCTTTATGGACTAGGAGACTGAAAGTTCTCATAAATAGGTTAGCTCGTGGTTGTGGACGGTAAAGATGTGGGTAAGTAGTCAGATGATAGCATGTGCTATGATCCAGTCATTGTGGACCTTCGAAGGGTTATTTATCTATTGTGTGTGACTAGAGTTGATGTATGGTTCATTAGTAGGCCTATATGGATGTGTGTTTTGCATCGAGATGGCTTTGTTGACTTCGAATTGCTATTGGTGAGGGATGTGTTGATTCAATTATTATTGAGCTATTATTAATTAGGGGGATCTATGAGTTATCTTTCCGGATTGCGAGACGTTAGGATTTGTTGGTTACAGGCACATATGGTGCGGTGTTATTGGAGCTTCCTAGTGGAATTCGAGCGGGATAAGTATTGGGTATTTCTCGGTAGATGGTGTATCGGTTATGTCCTTTCGAGTTGTATGGTGCTATGTAATTTCTTCACGGTGGTTATGATGATCGCTTTTGTTTTAGACATCATATTGTGTGCGGTTGTCGATTTTGAGCATAGTGACTTAAGGTGTTTCATGTGAACCAGTGTTTGGATGAGGTCACGTATTGGACCAAAGCTATATGGAGGTATGAACCTGCGGGTTAGATTCGTGTGTCCTATTTCTATGATATGTGACGGGGTTCTCAACATTGTGTGTTGTGGTACTGGTGAGCTTGCGGTACAACTCTCTCATTGGAGTCATTTTCATGATTTGAGTATGTTTGGATTGCTGCTTATTGGTTGGCAGATTGCACAGGTTGCGGCTTTAGCCTGTATTGATGTGTCATTTCATTAGAGTAATTGTGTTGGATTAGATGAGATCGTTGGGGTCTTTAATGAATACAAACGAATTCAATTTCAGTATTTTGGAAGGATAATATCGAGGTTCAGCTCAAGAATTGCTATGGTCTTTGCCAAAGGAGAAATGGCTTCATGAATGGTTGATCTGGGAAATGGTTATGGCTTACTGCATATATCATTTATCATTAGTAGCATATGAAAGTGTTGGGATGAGACTTTAGTTGATAAGAGGTTCTCTATCGATATTTGGTTGTTGTGTGCAACTACTGTGATTAGAAGTTATCGCTACGAGTGTTTGAGTTATGTGGTATGTCATGTAATTGCACCTGATGGTTGTAGGTATGGATTATTATATCTTTCTCGGGCCTATTCAGGGTATAAATGCGAGATTTTGATCTTGTAGATGATTTCAGAATTGGAAATGTGGTTCTAGGTTTTATGGGCTAGGTTGGATGGTGAAATTTCAGTTACATTGTGTTATCGGACCTATATGAGATAGGGTGACATGGGATCACCCCCGGGTATATTCATGGTAAGGTTATTCAACGATAGGTTGGCTTTTGGAACAACTTTGGGCACGTTCGAGGACGAACGTATATTTAAATGCGGGAGGATGTAACGACCCGACCAGTCGTATTGAGCTTTTGCACTTTGCTTGCCAGTTCTCGGGTATGACTAGCCCCGCCTGATGTATTATGACTTATGTAAATCGTTGTTTTTGGTTTTCAGGGAAATAGAAATGAATTTGGAAGAATAGTTCTCAATTTGAAACTTAAAATTTGAAAGGTTTGACTTGTTAGTAGATGGCCTCGAATTGGAATTTTTAGGATTTGGTTAGCTCCGTTAGGTGATTTGGGACTTAGGTGCGTGATCAGAATGCATTTTGGAAGTCCATGGAAGGTTTAGGCTTGAAGTGGCGAAATTGAAATTTTGGCATTTTCCGGTTGATAGGTGGGATTTTTATATAGGGGTCGGAATGGAATTCCGGAAGTTGCAGTAGCTCCATTCTGTCATTTGTGACGTGTGTGCAAACTTTCAGGTCATTCAGACGTGGTTTGGTTGGGTTTTTGATCAAAAGCGTAATTTGGAAGTTCTTGAAATTCTTAAGCTTGCATCCGATGTGATTTTGGTGTTTTTATGTTGTTTTGAGCTTTCTGAATTTTGGAACAAGTTTGAATGAAGTTATGTGATGTGTTGGCATGTTTGGTTGAGGTCCCGAGGGCCTCGGGTGAGTTTCAGATGGTTAAACGGATCAATTTTGGACTTTAGACTTTGCAGTTTTTGCTGGTTTTGTGTTGTAGACAATTTGTTCTTCGCGTTCGCAGTCAGGTACTCGCATTCGCCAAGGGTGTTTTTGTGTGATGATATTTTTGTGCTACGCATTCGCGAGGATGAGAACGCGAACACGAAGGTGGAGGATTCATGTGCATTGCGGACGCGAGACTGGGGTCGCATTCGCATAGAGGAGTAAGATCGTTGGGCACCCCAGACCCATGTGCTATGTGTTCGCGAGAGTTGCATCGCGTTCGCGAAAGCCTGGTATGGCAAAGCATCACGTTCGCGTGTAGTTATCTGCGTTCGCAGAGGGAAAAGTGGAGGCAGTGAATTTGGTCTACGCGAACGTGGGAGGCCGGTCGCGTTCGCGAAGAAGGTAATTTTACCTGGGGAAAAATGTTTAAAAAATGAGTTTCGCGATTTTTGGTCTATTTTCTCCATTGTTGAGCAATTTTTGGAGCTCTTGAGAAGGATTGAAGAGGGAATCGAAGGGAAACACTTGGAGGTAAGATTTTGAACTCTATACTCAATCTTATGCTGATTCTTACTAATTTAATCATGAAATATGTGGAAATTAAAGCCAAAAATAGGGGAAATTAGGGTTTGAATATGGAGAGTGTAAATTGGGAATTTGAGGGGGCAATTATGGTCCGATTTTGATGTTCTTGGTATGTATAGACTCGTAAGAGGATCAGGATTCCATTGATGTTAATTTTGTCGGATTCCGAGACATGAGCCCGGGGGTTGGGTTTGAGCAATTTCGGGAATTTTGATGTAAATTGAATATTTTCGAGTGGACTTTGTTCCTTTAGCATATTCTAATGGTTATGTACTGATTGTGGCTAGACTTGGAGCATCCAGAGGTCGATTCGTGGGGACAAAGGCATCGCGGGTTAGAGTTTGGACCGGATCGAGGTAAGTAATGATTGTAAATACTGTCCTGAGGGCTTGAAACCTCGGATTTCACATCGTTGTGCTATTTTGAGGTGACACACACGCTAGATGATGAGCGTGAAGTCGTGCACCATTGGGGATTGTGACTTCGTTCGTCCCGTACGACTGTTAAGTTGCGTATTTGATTTGAAATCTTACGATATTCCATATTTTAGATATTGATATTATATTTTGGGATGTATGCCATGTTTGGGGCCTTGTGCTGACTTGTTGAGACCTTTAGGGGCATTTTCACTATTTTTCCTCACTCTATTTGTTTTGAAAGCCTATCCTCAGTCATATTTTACATGTTATTGTTTAAATATGGTTTTATCACTTCACTTAATAAAATGTGAAAGTTGTTTGGGCTGAGTTCCCTAATTTACTGATGGCCCGAGTGATTGTGAGGTTGATGACTAAGATAGACCGAGAGTCTGATTATGAGGTTAATGACTGAGAGAGGCCAAGGGCCTGGTTGTGAGTGTTATATATTTATGGATCGGGTTGCACGCCGCAACAATATATATATATATATATATATATATATATATATATATATATATATATATATATATATATGGATCAGGCTGCATGCCGTTGAGTCACGGGTGACTGAGAGGCTTGCCCGAGGGGCTGTATACATATATGAGTGATGCTTTACCCAAGGGGCTTATTTTTATAAAATTGTTGTTTCCACCTCTCTTTATACTGAGCCTCTATTGAAAATGTTGAACAAATTCTTTTAAACAACCTTCATTTAAGCTGGAGTTTTTTTATGAGATGTTCGGAATTTAATCGCTGATTTGGCTTTGTTATTTCCACTGAGATTTTTATGTTATGAGGTGTTTATGATTCTTGTTTTGCCCGAGGGGCTGTATACGAACTATGTTTTGCCCGAGGGGCCGATTATAATTTTCATCTCTTTAATTATAAATTATATTGAACCTCTATTCAAACTGTTAGAAAACATCTTCAAATGATTTTTACCAAAAGCTAGATTTTAAATGAGACGATTGACTCGTATTCTGATTTGAAAGCTTGTGGTTCTTACTGAGTTTATCATAATGTGGATTCGTCGTTTCCTACTGCTCAATCTTTATTTACTGTTATTACTTACTGGGTTGGAGTACTCACAGTACTCCCTGCACCTCGTGTGCAGATTCAGGTATTTCGGAACCCGGTAGCTAGTGTTGATTGCTCAGACGCGGAGTCATCAAAGTTAGCAAGGTGGTTGCACGACGTTCGTAGCACTGCTTCCTTGCTCTAATTTTTATTACTGTATTTAGTACATTTTTAGACCGTTGTTGTACTCGGACCTTGGTAGATGCTCATGACTAGTGACACCCCGATGTCGGGTTTGTGTAATTATTCTGCGCTTTTCTTTAAAATTTCATTATGAGAATTATTGTTTATAAATGGAATAAAATAACTTTTATTGGAAAAATGGTTTATTCGGGAGTTGTGTCGGCTAGCCTAGTTTCACGATAGGCGCCATCACGACCGGGTTGGCTTTGGTTCGTGACAGAGAAGTCTGTATTTATATTTGAGAGGCTATAGGGTCTTAAGAAAACTACTCTTTATTCATTTCCTATCGTGTAGTGGTTGGTGTACTAAATTTCCCTCTTCAATTCTCTCAGAAATGGTAAGGATACACATGGCTGATGTTCTAGACCCGGGAGGAGATGCTCCCCCCGTTGCTAGAGGTCGAGGCAGAGGTCGGGGGAGGGCACCGACCCGAGGTAGTGGATGAGGGTGTCCCAGAGTTGTCCCAGTAGCACCACCAGCAGATCCTGCGGGAGACCCTATCATTGAGGAGTAGGGCGAGGTGCCCGCAGCCGAGCCTACCCCGGTGGACTTTATGACAACACCGGATTTCCAGGAGATCATGGGCCGTATGCTGCGGTTCATGGACACCATGACTTAGGGTGGTTTATTTCTAGCAGATCCAACTACATCACAGGTAGGAGGGGGAGCACAGACCCCTACTGCTTAGGCTCCTGGTCATACAGCTGTAGTGTATCAGACCCCAGGTACACTACCCGTAGATGGGGCTTATCCAGTTACTACAGTGGTGCCTGAGCCCAGACCAGTTGCGGATTGTGACCCGCAGAAGTTATTGGATAGATGGACTAGAATTCACCCTCCAGTCTTCGGGGCTGAGCGTCATGAGGATGCCCATGATTTCATTGATAGGTGCAGGGACAGACTGCACAACATGAGGATATTGGAGTCACATGGAGTTGACTTTACTACTTTTCAGCTGGAGGGCAGGGCCCGTAGATGGTGATAGTCCTATGTTCTTGGCAGGCCAGCAGGTTCTCCTCCCCTCACTTGGGGTCAATTCACATAGTTATTCTTGTATAGGTACATTCCACCCTCTGAGAGGGAAGAGCTACGGTATCAGTTTGAGCATCTCAAGCAGGGTCAGATGTCCGTGACAGACTGTGAGGCAAGATTTTCTGAGTTGTCTCGCCATGCACTCATGATACTTCCCATGGATGCAGTGAGAGTGCGGAGATTTGTTGCGGGGTTACATCTCGGTATTCGAGCTAGCATGGCCCGAGAGGTAGAGATGGGTACTGAGTATCAACTAGTGGTGGAGAATGCTCGTAGAATTGAGGGTTATCGCTAGAGGGGTGGACAGCAGTTTCAGCAGGACAAGAGGGCTTGGTTTTATAGAGAGTTTAGAGGTTCCCTAGCCAGGGGTAGGGTGCACACAGGGAGGGGCCCAGCAGGCCCCCGTATTCAGCACCACCACCACCTCCCCGAGGTGCTCTAGTGAGACCTTATTTCAGTGCGATGCCGGAGAGTTCTTACCGCCCACTAGCTATTCAAGGTTCCTCCGGCGGGTATTCTGGTCATCAGGGTTCTTCCAGTGCTTACTTCAGTGCCATGCCAGAGAGTTCATATCGCTCACCAGCCATTAAGGGCTCTTTTAGCATATATTCAGGTCAGCAGGCTTAGACTTCAGGGCAGTAGGCTATGGTGCCGAGGGGTTGCTACGAGTGTGGAGATCCGGGTCACATGAAGAGGTCCTACCACAGACTTCGGGGCAAAGCCGTATAGTAGGGTCAATAGCCTATGATTTCAGCATCGGTTGCTCAACCTCTCAGAGGCGGGGGACAAACCGATAGAGGTTGTCCTAGAGGTGGAGGCCAGGCAGGAAGAGGTCAGCCAGCTGCTGCTCAGTCAGGTGGAGGCCAGCCAGCCGGCGCTCTAGCCAAATTCTATGCCCTTCTGGCTAGGCTAGATGCATTAGCATCAGATGTCGTCATCACAGGTATTATTTCCATCTGCGGTAGAGATGCTTCGATATTGTTTGATCTAGGGTCCACCTATTCATATGTATCATCTTTGTTTGCTTGTTTCCTGGTTATTCCTCCTGCGCCTTTGGGCATTCTTGTTCATATGTCCACTCTTGTGGGCGATTCTGTGGTTGTGGATCGGATCTACCGGTCCTGTGTGGTCACATTATATGGTTTTGAGACTAGAGTGGATCTCCTATTGCTTGACATTATCGACTTTGAGATCATCCTGGGCATGGATTGGTTATCTCCATACCATGCCATCCTAGATTTCCATTCCAAGACTGTTACATTAGCGATGCTAGGGTCGCCAAGGTTGGAGTGGAAGGGGTCCACAATTGATACATCGAGTCGGGTTATCCCTTTCCTGAAGGCTCAGCATATGGTCGAGAAGGGGTGTTTGGCTTATTTGGCATATGTTCAGGATACCACCGCAGAGTCTCTGACGATTGATAAAGTTCCAGCAGTTCAGGAGTTCGCCGATGTGTTTTCCTCTGATCTTCCTGGCATGCCACCGAATCGTGATATTGATTTCTGTATAGATCTGGCTCCAGGCACCCAGCCTATATCTATCCCACCGTATCGTATGGCTCCGAAGGAGTTGAAGGAGTTAAAATATCAGCTTGAGGAGTTGTTAGCAAAGGGGTTTGTTAGACCCAGTGTATTGCATTGGGGTGCACCAGTGTTATTTGTGAAGAAGAAGGATGGGACTATGCGGATGTGCATTGATTACCACAAGTTGAACAAAGTCAGCATCAAGAACAAGTATCCATTGCCTCACATCGATGATTTGTTTTGACCAGTTGCAGGGTGTTAGGGTGTTCTCTAATATCGACTTGAGGTCAGGGTACCATCTATTGAAGATTCGGGACTCGAATGTTCCGAAGACTGCATTTCAGACTAGATATGGTCATTATGAGTTTCTGGTGATGTCCTTTGGCTTGACTAATGCCCCAACAACATTTATGGACTTGATGAACAAGGTGTTCAGACCTTATATTGATTACTTTGTCATCGTCTTCATTTACGACATCTGATATACTCGCGTAACCTGGGGGAGCATGAGTAGCATTTGGGAGTAATGCTTAAGACCTTGTGAGAGCAGAAGCTATATGCTAAGTTCTCCAAGTGCGAGTTTTGGCTAGATTCAGTGGCATTATTGGGGCATGTTGTGTTAGGAAGGGGTATAAAGCTGGATCCTAAGATGATTGAGGTAGTTTAGAGTTGGCCACATCCTACTTCAGTGACCGAGATCAGGAGTTTCCTAGGGTTAGCAGGTTATTACAGACGATTCGTGTAGGGCTTTTCATCTATTGCATCACTTCTGGCTAGATTGACCTAGAAGGGTTCTCCTTTCCGTTGGTCCGATGATTGTGAGGCGAGCTTTCAGAAGCTCAAGACAACTTTGACTACAACACCAGTTCTTGTGTTGCCTTCCGGTTCAGGGAGGTATACGGTATATTGCGATGCTTCACGCGTTGGATTGGGATGTGTATTGATACAAGAAGGGCGAGTTATTGTATATGCTTCGCGTCAGCTGAAGATCCATGAGAAGAATTATCATGTGCACTATTTATAGTTGGCCGCAATTGTTCATGCTCTTAAGATATGGAGGCATTATCCGTATGGGTATCATGTGAGGTTTATACTGATCATCGCAGCTTACAACACTTGTTCAAGCAGACGAATCTCAATTTGAGGCCGCGTAGATGGCTTGAGTTGCTAAAGGATTATGACATCACCATTCTTTATCATCCGGGCAAGGCAAATGTGGTTGCGGATGCCTTAAGTAGGAAATCAGAGAGTATGGGCAGCTTGGCATTCAATCCAGCAGAGGAGAGGCCACTAGCTTTGGACATTCAGTCCTTGGCTAATAGACTTGTGAGGTTGAATTTTTCAGAGCCCAGCCGAGTTTTTGCATGTGTTGTTGCTAAGTCTTCATTATTGGGACAGATCAAAGCCCGACAGTCGATGATCCACATTTGGCAATTCTCAAAGAGATAGTGCTTCAGGGTAGTTCCAAGGAGATTTCTATTGGCGAGAATGGTGTTTTGCGACTCCAGGGTCGCCTATGTGTTTCTAATGTTGATGGTCTGAGGGAGAGTATACTAGAGGAGGCAAAAAGTTCACGGTATTCCATTCATCTAGGTGCGACGAAGATGTATCGTGACTTGAGACAACATTATTGGTGGCGGAGAATGAAGAAAGACATAGTGAAGTATGTAGCTAAGTAATTGAATTACTAGCAGGTTAAGTATGAGCACCAGAGGTCGGGTGGCCTACTTCAGCAGATGCCTATACCATAGTTGAAGTGGGAGCACATTACTATGGACTTCGTAGTTGGATTGACCCGAACTTTGCGGAAGTTTGACGCAGTATGGGTCATTGTTGATAGGTTGACCAAGTTGGCGCACTTTATTCCGGTTGTGACTGCTTACACTTCAGAGAGATTGGCTCAGATATACATTCGGGAGATAGTCAGGTTGCACGGTGTTCCTATTTCCATCGTATCAGATAGAGGCCCTCAGTTCACTTTCCATTTTTGGAGAGCCATTCAGAGTGAGTTGGGGACCCGTGTAGAGCTTAGCACATCATTCCACCCATAGACCGATGGGCATTCAGAGTGGACAGTTCAGATTTTGGAGGACATGCTCAAAGCATGTGTGATTGACTTTGGAGGATAGTGGGATGAGTTTTTACCTTTGGTAGAGTTTGCTTACAACAACAACTATCAGTCCAGCATTGAGATGGCTCTATTTGAGGCTTTATATGGTTGGCGGTGTCGTTCTTCTATCGGATGGTTCGAGCCTAGTGAGGCTAAGTTATACAGTACAGATTTGGTGCAGGATGCCTTAGACATGGTAAAGTTGATTCAGGAGAGGCTTCACACAAGTCAATCCAGACAGAAGAGTTACGCGAATCAGAAGGCGCGTGATGTATCATTCATGGTTTGTGAGAAGGCACTCTTGAAAGTCTCGCCAATGAAGGATCTTATGAGGTTTGGGAAGAGGGGCAAGCTGAGACCAAGGTTTCCTAGACCATTTAAGGTGTTGAGGCGAGTTGGGAAGGTTGCTTACGAGCTTGCTTTACCCCCCAGTTTATCGAGAGTTCACCTAGTTTTTCATGTGTTTATGCTTCGGAGGTATCATGCCGACTTTTCCCACGTGTTAGACTTCAGTACTATTCAGCTGGATGAGAGTCCGAGTTATGAGGAGGAGCCAGTTGCCATTATTGATAGACAGGATTGCCAATTAAGAACCAATAGGATTTCATCGGTGAAAGTCTAATGAAGGGGCCAACCAGTCTAAGAGGCGACCTGGGAGTCCGAGGAGGACATGCGGAGCAGATACCCACATTTATTCATCACCCCAGGTACTTTTCTATGTCCGTTCGAGGACGAACGTTTGTTTAATAGGTGGAGAATGTAACGACCTGACTGGTCGTTTTGCTTTTTAGAATCCCATTCCCCTAAATAAAATCTCTCGCACTTGCTTTAACTAATTTACGACCTACGAGGATGGTTGGTTCAGGATTTGGAAGAATTTGGGTTGAAATATGCTCATTTGATTCCTTAAAAGTTTCTTAAAAGGCTAAGTTTGACTTTGGTCAATATTTTTTGCAAACTGGCTCGGATTCATATTTTGACGGTTCCGTAGGAAAATATGAGACATGGGCGTATTCCCGGAATCGAATTCCGAGGTCCCTAGCCCGAGTAATGAATTTTTATTAGAAATTGTTAAACTAAAATTCTAAGGATTTAAAGAAACTAAATAATGATTGATCACATTGGTATCGGGCTCGTATGTTAGTTTCGGAGCCCTGTATAGGTCCAATATAACATTTAAGACTTGCCCACCTAATTTGGTGTCAATCCGAGTAGTATAAGTACGTTTCGTCACGTTAGAAGTGAATTTAATAACTTGAAGTTCATAAGTTTGATTCAATTGGTTTTATGGTTTGATTCTTAGATTTAGAGTTGTTTCGGGCATTCCAAAGCTTCGAGCGGGTCCGTTTCATGATTTCAGACTTGTCGGTATGTTCGGGCGGGGCCTGGGAGCCTCGAGCGTCAATGGGACGAGGCTCGAGTGAAGTTGGAAATTTTGGGAAGGAGCTGAAGCTCCAGTTATCTATCATAACCGCACCTGCGGTTGGTCAGCCGCAACTGCTGGACCGCAGAAGTAGTCGTCCTCTCGCGGATGCGGCTAAGGCAGGCTAGGCCCAAAACCGTAGAAGTGGCTGTGCAGAAGCACCTTCAAGACCGCGGAAGTAGTCCCATCCCGCTTGGCCAATTCCGCAGATGCGGCTACTTCTTCGTAGAAGCAGGACCACAGATGTGGTCCCCTGACCACAGATGTGGAAATCACGGAAGCAGTGAGCTTCATTTATTACTGGCTCTAAGTCATTTTGGCCATTTTTCACTCACCCATTGGGCGATTTTGGAGCTCTTGAGAGAGGACCTTTACCTAACATCTTGAGATAAGTTTATCCTACATATTTCAACTTTAATACTTGAGTCTTGGGTAAAGATTAAGGTAAAATCATGGGGTTAGAGCAAAACCTAGGGTTTTGACAAAAGTTAGATTTGACCAAGAAATTGTTATGAAATGAATTAGAAATCATATATTATTGATTCTTGGGTTATAAAGAACAACTTTCTTCGAAAAATTTCGGAATCCGGGCACGTGATCCCGGGGTCGGATTTTAGAAACTTGTGTTTATGGTTGGGGAATTGCTTAAATAGTTAGAATGCAATCTTGTGAGCTTGTATTGACTAGTTCCTACCTCGTTTATCTAATTTTGGATCGTTCGGCTCCAAATTGAGAGTTTAAGCTTTTTCTTGGTATTGCAAGTACGCTTCGGAGCGAGGTGTGTCTCCTATCTAACCTTGTAAGAGGGAATTGTCCCCATAGGTGATATAATTAAGTAATTTTCCATTAAATTTGGGGGCTACGTACGCACTAGGTGACGAGAGTCCGTGCGTAGCTACTATTATGCTAAGTCCGGGTAGTCTAGGACCCAAAAGCATGCTTTATGTGCTATTCTTGCAACCTTATGTTAATTTGGACTGTTTAAATCATGGTGATTATGGTAACTGAAACTAGTAAAGGAACACTATCTTTCTTGGTCTTTTTAAAGAGAAGTTGATATTTCTGTGAGTAATTTCTCCCTAGTTATATATTCCTATCTACTTGTTGTTGTGTTAATTACATTTGACCGCGTCACATGTTTCATTCGTGAGCGGGATAATAGATGCATTTATGATTCGCACCGTTCGACCCTCGGCAATGCACAATTTACTTTTATGTTGGATCGGGCCGTCCGACCTCGACACTACTTGCACATGTTTTACTCAGTGCTTTTCTATGAATTGAGCTTTATTATTTGTCCTGGAATGAAAGTTTCCAACTGTGATATTATCTAGGAGAGGATCTGTTACTTCTTGCTGTAAACTGCTAATTATTTGTTATGTCCATGCTCAGTATAATTCATTTCTCATATTATTTGACCCTAGTATGTGTCAAGTCAACCTCTTGTCTCTACTTCTTCGAGATTAGACAGGATACTTATTGGGTACATATTGTTTATATACTCATACTACACTTCAGTACTTAATTGTACAGGATCTAAGGCAGGTACATCTGGCTATCAGTCTGGTGCGCATCCCTGAGCATATTCCGAGACTTTCACGGTGAGCTGCTCCCTTCCTGTGTCGTTCAACAGCTTGATGGAGTATCTCTTTATTTATTTTTGCTGTCTATTCTATTTCGGACAGTAGGATAGATTTATTCTTTTGTATATTCTACTAGTTGCCCACAACTTGTGACACCAGGTCTTGGCACACACATTAGTAGACTATTCTTTTGGGAATTGTGTAATTAATATTGGTACCTTACTGGTTATCACTTGTTTTAACTTTAACTTAAGGAATTACTGCAATTATTTCGGTAAAAGTAAAATGAGAACTTATTTAGGTTTCCGCGGTGGCTTGTCCGACAATGGTGTTGGGCGCCATCATGACCTATAATGGAAATGAGTCGTGACACAAACAAATAACAAAAATTTGGCTATATAACTGCTATCATTAATTTCAATTTAGCACATTCAAGAAATTGAAGGGTATAAGCTGAAACCCCTTCATTTAGCTGTAATCAAGCCAATGTTGCAAGGGTATAATAATTTTTTCGTTGAAAATCTTAGATTTGAATCATTAGATTATGTGAAAGTTTTTTTTTTCAAACTCAACAAGAGATAAAATGGTTTCTAATTGATGGTTTCTATAACGACTTTTAAGTGTAACAAAGAGCATATATAGAAAAAAAATTGGAATGACGTGTCTCTCTCTCTCTCTCTTTCTCTCTCTCTCTCTCTCTCTCTCTATATATATATATATATATATATATATATATATATTAAAGCAAGAAAGTTACCATATATAATTGATATTATGGTTAAGCCAAGTGACAATTTAATAAATGTCAATAGTATATGCTAACTTTATTTTATATTTGACTATTTTGGTTAAATACATACATACATACATACATACATACATATATACATACATACATATATGTATGTATGTATATATGTATGTATGTATGTATGTATGTATGTATGTATATACAAAATTTGAATTAAAAGATAATTTTGAATTTATAGATAAAGTTCTAAAATTCGAATTTAAATTAAAAATAAAATTTATCTTTTTTTAATCATATTATCATACTTAATTCGGTTAATGATCATATGCAATCATGTTAGGAACTTTTGTTATTTATTAAAATTATTTTAATACTACTTCACCTCTGGCAAAAAAAAAAAACTACTCCATATAACTATAAACTCTTTCACATTTAAAATCCTATAAGCAGAGTTCTTTGAAACACTGTAGCTAGATTTGAATAGAACGAAATTCATTAAAAATAAATGTAATATATAGGGTATACGTCTATGTTTTATCTAAATAACAAAAAAGAGTTTACAAAACCAAAAAAAAAAAGTTTACTTATAATAAAGTAAACATTCATGCTGGAGAAAGAAACATCACAAAATTAGTGAATATTAAAAAAATGTTTCTTTTTTCTTCTTGAAGAATATTTGTTTGAAGAGTCAATTTGTATAAATGGACATCAAACAAATAACAAAACTTTGGATATACAGTTGTTATCATTAATTTTAATTTAGCACATTCAAGGAATTGAAGGGTATAAGCTGAAACTCCTTCATTTAGCTGTAGTCAAACCAATATTGCAAGGGTATAATATTTTTTTCGTTGAAGAATATTAGATTTTAATCATTAGATTATGTGAAATTTTTTTTTTTCAAACTCAACAAGAGATAAATTGGCTTCTAATTGATAGTTTCTATAGCGACTTTTAAGTGTAACAAAGAGTATATATAAAGAAAAAATTGGTATGATGTAAAATCTAAAATTTAAATTTAAATTAAATCTATATATATATATATATATTAAAGCAAGAAAGTTACCATATATAATTGACATTATGGTTAAGCCAAGTGGCAAGCTAATAAATGTCAATAGTATATGGTAACTTTATTCTATATTTGACTATTTTAGTTAAATACAAATATTTTATATATATATATATATATATATTGAATTAAAAGATAATTTTAAATTTATAGATAAAGTTCTAAAATTCGAATTTAAATTTAAAATAAAATTTATCTTTCTTAATCATGTTATCATACTTAATTCGGTTAATGATAATATGCAATCATGTTAGGAACTTTTGTTATTTTTTATAATTATTTAAATACTACTTCGCTTCTAGCAAAAACAAAAAAAAAACTACTCCATATAACTATAAAACTCTTTCACATTTAAAATCCTATAAGTATAGTTCTTTGAAACACTGTAGCTAGATTTGAATAAAACGAAATTCTTTTAAAATAAATGTAATATATATGGTACACGTGTATATTTATCTAAATAAAAAAAAGAGTTTACAAAATCAAATAAAAGTTTACTAACATATATCACGACCCTAAACCCGTATCCGGTCGTGATGGTGTCTCTCGTGAAAACAAGGCCGTCCGACACTTCCCATTTCAATTTTTAACAGTTAACCCATAAGAAATAAGTCTAAAGAATAATAAATAGAATCTCAAAGTAGCAGATAATAACATAATTTGTGGAATACAACCCAACCCAACCCGATACCGGGGTGTCACTAGTCATGAGCATCTATCGATCCTATTATAAGTCTGAAAAGTCTATAAGCTATTACAAAATGTCTGATAAAGAGATAGAAATGATAAAGGGGGAGAAACACGGGACTGCGGACACCAAGGAACTACCTTGTAGGCTCCAAAGTTTATCGGGAGCTCTTAACTCGCACTGGTAGGATCAACAACGCCTGAATCTGCACACGGGGTGCAGGGAGTAAAGTGAGTGCTCCAACGCAGTGAGTAATAATCATAAATAAAGACTGAAAGAAGGAAATCACGTAGACATGCTATAACGAAGCAGTAAAACCAGTAAAAACAATAAATCAGTAAAGATATGTGAAAGTCATTTTAGTTCAACTTTACTTCATGAAAAGCCTTTTTCAACAAGTAAGCAGGTAAAAGACAGGCAATTAAGAAGAATAAACACATAAAGGTTCTGTCACGACCCTAAACCCGGACCCGATCGTGATGACGCCTCTCGTGAAGACAAGGCCAGCCAATTAAACCCAATTAACTTTTTAAATAGTTAAACAACATAAAATCAGTCTAAAACATGATTTAGCGATACTAAGTAGCGGATAATATCAATAAAGTGCGGAAGTACAACCCAACATAGCCCTAACCGGGGTGTCACTAGTCATGAGCATCTATAAGTCAAAATACAATCCACTAAGTCTATAAACTAGTTCAACTGTCTGAAAAGAAAGATAGAACTGATAAAGGAGCAGAGACACGGAGCTGCGGACACCAAGCAGCTACCTTGTGAGCTCCGAATGTCCGCCTGAAGCTTAAGGGATTAGTACTCGGGAGCGGAGCCAGCTACGTCTGAATCCGCACACAGGGTGCAGGGAGTAAAGTGAGTACTCCAACTCAGTGAGTAACAAATGTAAATAAAGACTGAAAGCAGGAAATCACGTAAGGCACAAAGCAATCTATAATGAAGCAATAAAACCATTTCAAAACAATAAAACAGTGAAAGATAGGTAAAATCCTTTAACTCAAAATTTAACTTCATGAAAAAGCCCTTTTTAATGATTAAGCAGGTAAGTGACAGTCAATTATGAAAAATAAACACATAAAGGCTCGCCCCTCGGGCACAATATCAACAAATTCGCCCCTTGGGCAACATCTGAGAACAGTACCAGCCCCTCGAGCAATCACATAGAACAATACCAGCCCCTTGGGCTCAATCTCACATCACAATGGGTACCCGCACTCACTAGGGGTGTGCAGACTCCTGGAGGGGCCCCTTACGGCCCAATCGCAATATCAAGCCATCTCGTGGTATCAAAACTAGGCCCTCGGCCTCATATCAATCAAGCCATCTCATGGCATATATATCTCAGGCCCTCAGCCTCAAATCAGTATAAGTGTTTCCTCACACCATAGGCCCTCGGTCTTACTGAGTCAAAAATCCTCACAAGTCCCTCAGGCAAAAGTAAAACAATGTTTCTCAGCCCAAACATTATTTAAAATACCACTTAAGTCTTAAAACTGAGTAAACATGGCTGAGTATGAAAAACAATGGAAAATAACATGACTGAGTTCAAGTGTAAAGTCAAAACAGTAAGGAAATATCAATAAAAAGCCCCGAAGGGTTCAAATAGTTGGCACAAGGCCCAAATATGGCATTCAACCCCAATAATAATGATAACAAATATATCTCAGTTAAATATGCGGTAAAATCATTAATCGGGACGGACCAAGTCACAATCCCCAAAAGTGCACGACCCCATGCTCGTCATCAAGTGTGTGCCTCCTCAATATAGCACTACGATGTGCAATCCGGGGTTTCAAACCCTCAGAACATCATTTACAATCATTACTCACCTCGAACCGGTCAAATCTCTATCTCGCGATGCCTTTGCTCCTCGAATCGTCCTCCACTCGCGTCGAATCTATCCAAAATCAGATCGAGGACGTCAAAATATGCTACGGGAACGAAGCCCAAGCGAAAACAATCAATAAAGGACACAAATCCCGAAATTACCAAAACCCGCCCCCCGGGCCTACTTCTCAGAATTCAATAATTTTTACATCAATAGATTCATTATCTCCCCACGAGTTCATACATATCAAAAGTTCTCAAATCCGACCACAAATGGTCCTTCAAATCCACAATAATTGGTCTAAGTTTCCAAGTCCTAGTTTCCCCAATTTCAACCTTTGATTTCCATAATTTTTAGCTCTAATCCATGAAATAATAGCATAGGAACGGGTTTTAGGTCTGAATTCCTTACCTCAATGAAGTTCTCTTGAAATCCCTCTCTCAAATCGCCCAAAAAGCTCCAAGGAAGAAGGAAAAAATGGTAAAATAGATCCATTTTGCGAAATGAAATAACTTATATGTTCTGTCCAGGCCTTTCCGCATCTGCGGTCCTTCAACCAGATATGCAATACCACATTTGCGGTCATTATTTCGCTTATGCGGAAATCACTTAACCGTCCACATCCGCATATGCGATCATTCTACTGCATCTGCGACTCCGCAAATGCGGTCCTCTTAGCCGCTTCTATGGTCCCTGACAAATCCCCATAATCCGCTTCTGCGGCCACTCTCTCACACATGCGGCTCCGCACCTGCGGTCCCCAAACTGCAGGTGCGAAAACACTAGAAGCAGTAATTTCAACAGTTGCAATAACATCTCAACTTCCCGTTAACCATCCGAAATCACCCCGAGGCCCCCAAGACCTCAACCAAAAGCACAAACATCTCCTAATACCTTATTCAAACTTGTTCCAATCATCAAATCACCTCAAACAACATCAAATCACCCAAAACACATCGGATTCAAGCCAAATTTTCTAAAATCTTTTGATTTCCGCTTTTGATCAAAAACCCAACCAAACCACGTCCGAATGACCTGAAATTTTGCACGCACATCCCAAATGACACAACGGAACTACTGCAACTCTCGGAATTCCATTCCGACGTCTATATCAAAATTTCGCCTACCAACCGGAAATCGCCAAAATATCAACTTCACCAATTCAAGCCTAAATCCACTACGGACCTCCAAAACTCACTCTGATCACGCTCCTAAGTCATAAATAACCTCCCAAAGCTAATCGAACCATCGGAACTCACATCCGAGCCCTCTAACACATAAGTCAACATATAGTTGACTTTTCCAACTCAAGCTTCCTCAAAAGAGACTAAGTGTCTCAAACCTTACCAAAATCATTTCGAATTTGATCCGGCCAACCCGATACCACATAACACGGGTAAACAAAGCATAAAGAAGCAAAAATGGGGAAAACGGAGCGGTAACTCATGAGACGACTGGCCGGGTCGTCACAGGTTCGCCCATCGGGCAATATCTCCGAACAATACCAGCCCCTCAGGCTACATCTCACATCACACTGAGTACTCGCGCTCACAGAGGGTGTGTAGACTCCTGGAGGGCTCCCTTACGGCCCAAGCGCAATATCAAGCCATCTTGTGGCATCATCACTAGGCTCTCGGTTTCATATCAACAAGTCACCTCGTGACCCACATATCTCAGGCCCTCGGCCTCAAATCATGATCAGTGTTTCCTCAAAACATAAGCCCTTGGCCTTACTGAGTCAAAAATCCTCACAAGCCACTCGGCAGTAGTAAAACATGATTCCCAGCCCAATTATCATTTAAAAGATCATTTCAGTGTTAAAAATACAGTAAACATGGCTGAGTATGAAAATAGTAGATTATAACATGACCGAGTTCAAGTATAAAGTCAAAATAGTGAGAAAATATCAATAAAAATCACTGAAGGGTTCAAATAGTTGGCACAAGGCCAAATATGGCATTCAACCCAAATCATGATGTTAGCAAATAGATTTCAATCAAATACGCGGTAAAATAATCATTCGGAACGGACTAAGTCAAAATCCCCTACAGTGCACGACCCCATGCTCTTCATCAAGCGTGTGTATCACCTCAATATAGCACAACGATGTGCAATTCTGGGGTTTCATACACTTAGAACAACATTTACAATCATTAATCACCTCAATCCAGTCAAATCTCTAGCCCGCGATGCCTGTGCCCCTCGAATCGGCCTCCATTCGCATCAAATTTATCCAAAATCATAATCACGGCGTCAAAATATGCTAAGGGAACGAAGCCCAAGCAAAACAAATCAATATACGACACAAATCCCGAAATTACCAAAACTCGACCCCGGGGCCCACATCTCGGATTCTGACAAAATTCACATCAATAGATTCCTTGTCACTCCCCGAGTTCATTCATACCAAAATCATCAAAATCCATCCACAAATGACCCCTCAAATCCCAAATTCTAGGTCTCCAATTCCAAGCCCTAGTTCTTCAATTTTAAGCTTAGATTCCATGATTAATTAGGTAGATTTCACATTAGAATCGAGTTTTACGTCCATGAATCTTACCTCCAAGTGATCCCCTTGAATCCATCTTCAATCCTTTTCAAAAAGCACCAAAAACGATCAAAAATGGTGGAAATAAACCCAAAAATTGCGGACAAGACGACTATTCAAACCTTCTGCCCGGGCCTGAAATCCTTCATCGCGATCGCGGGACTTCCTTCGCGATGGCGAAGCATAATCTACCAGGCCCTCAAATTTACTCTATGCAAAAGTAGAGAGGACCACGTGAACGCGATGCTCAGAACCTTAAACCTACGCGAACACAAATAGAGCCACGCGAACGTGATGCACCACTTGCCCAACTCACGCGATCACGACTCAAGCTATGGGATTGCGAATAACAACCTAACCTGCTCTCATCACAGCCCTACACGATCGCCAGACTCCCTACGCGATCGCGAAGGAGAAATCTCTGTAATAGCTGAAGCTCAAAATGTGCAACTCCAAACAACGTGGAATGGTCCAATTGACCACCCGAAACTCACCCGAGGCCCTTGGGACCTCAACCAAACATACCAACATATCTCATAACCTCATTCAAACTTTTCCAACCTTCAGAACGCTCAAAACAACATCAAAAGACCAAATTCACATCAGATTCAAGCCTAAGAATTCCAAAATCTTCTAAATTACGCTTTTGATCAAAAACCCAACCAAACCACGTCCGAATGACCTGAAATTTTCCCCACACATCCAAAATGACACAAAGGAACTACTACAACACTCGAAATTCCATTCCGAACCCTATATCAAATTCTCACATGTCAACCGGAAATCGCCAAAATACCAACTTCGCCAATTCAAGCCTAAATCTACTTCGAACCTCTAAAACTCATTCCGATCACGCTCCTAAGTCCCAAATAACCTCCCAAATCTATACGAACCATCAGAACTCACATCCGAGCCCTCTAACACATAAGTCAACATCTAGTTGACGTTTCCAACTTAAGCTTCCTCAAAAGAGACTAAGTATCTCAAATCTGACCAAATCCTTTCCGAACCCGACCTAACCATCTCGATCACATATAGAACCGATAGATAAATAAATAAGAAGCAAAAATGGGGCAAACAGAGCGGTAACTCATGAGACGACTGGCCGGGTCGTCACATCCTCCCCAACTTAAACAAACTTTCATCCTCGAACGAGTCAAGAAACATAGTTGAAGCCTCAAATAGGTGAAGGTATCTACTCAGCATCTCACGCTCGGTCTCCCAGGTAGCCTTCTCGATGGGCCGACCTCTCCACTACACTTTCGCTGAAGCTATATCTGTTGACCTCAACTTTCGAACCTGATGCTCCAAGATAGTTGCTGGCTCCACATCATAAGTCAAATCACCATCCAACTGAACCGTGCTGAAAACCAGAACATGAGACGGATCCCCAATATACTTTCGGAGTATAGGAACATGAAATACCGGGTGCACACTCGACAAGCTGGGTGGCAAAACAAGCTCATAAGCCACCTCCCAAATCCTCCAAAGCACCTCAAAAGGCCCAATGAACCGTGGACTCAATTTCCCTTGCGAAACCTTCAACAAAACCTTCTCGCCAACCATGTAGGACACATCTCGAACCTTCCTGTCAGCATAACTCTTTTTCCTCGACTGCGCTTTACAAAGCCTCTCCTGAATCACCTTCACCTTTTCTAAATCATCCTGCACCAAGTTTGTCCCCAATAGCCTAGCCTCACCTGGCTCAAACCAACCAACTGGAGATCTACACCGTCTCCTATACAAAGCCTAATATGGAGCTATCTGAATACTCGACTGGTAGCGTTGTTGTGAGCACGTGATTTTTGCCCTACTTGAATTACTCCCACAAATTCAAAACAAAATAATTTCTTTCATTATTTGCAATTTTGTGGATTTTGTGGCATTTTCTGTTATTATTTGCATATTGTCTATGCATATTAATTTTTTTTAATTAATGACAAATACAAAAAATACGTGGAATTTGCATTTAGGATTTAATTCTACATTTTAGGATGAATTAGCAAATTAGTTATTTTATAAAAATGGAAAAATCACAAAAATAGTTTATTTTACATTTTTTTTAATTTTTAATTTTGGGTAGTCTTTCTTTTAATTTAATTTTTAATGATCTATGATAATTAGTGTTTTGATAGGCTAATTTTATTTGGTGATTAAATTTAGGATTTTACTTCTTTAATTTAATTTTTGGGAAAAAAGAAAGATAGAATGAAGAAAAATGAAAAGAGATATAAAAAGAAGTGAGGGTCCAGTTTTTGGGCTGATCCCATTTGTTTCATTAAGGCCCCAAATCATTTCCCCTTCTAAAACCCGCCCAATTCCCCTCGACCCGGTCCGTGTCCCCCCATTAAACCAAAACGACCACGTTTAGCTGCTGAGCAATCCAGGCCGTCGCGGTTTCTCAATCTAATAGTTGAGAACATAGGGACCCTTGGTATTTAACTGTCTGAAGGAGCCCCCCCCCAGAAACCCCCCCTCATCTCTCATCTCTCTCACACATTCTCTCAGAGACGCCCCTGTAAACCCTAGAAGGCGCCACCATGTCCAACCACCTTAAGGTGGCGGCGCCAAATGCCAATCCCGACCAAATTAGCACCCCGTGATCCCATGACTCCCCTCTTCCTAAATCCTAACCCCATTTCCCTCAAACATGCCCTAAACTCGTCGAATCTAAGTTGAAAATAAGACCTAAAATTGTCGATGCCTAAAATTGGTGGATTCGTTGACGATTGAGACCACGATGGACCTTGACCATGTGTTTTCATCTGAAAACATATGGTTGAGACCCCTTTTGGTCAAAATCGAGAGGTTGAAGAAGAATTTCAAAACTTGACCAGCTGTGTAGGTATTTTTGTTTCATTTTTGGTTTTATCTCTTTTCTTGCATTATTTTTGGTCGTGCTTCTTCATCTCCTTTTCTATGTCTGTGTCGTCTTTGCATGAGTCTCTTTGATCCAGGCTTCGCCATCAATTAGAATTTTGTTTTAAGTCTGTTTTGGTTTAGTCTGTCTAGTATAGCTAATTTTATTTCAATCTTGGGCCACAGAGGGCAGTTGGTTCGAAAATTTGTTTAAGCCCAAATGGTTGCCTTGTTCTCTTACTTGTTTTGCTTTCTGAATTGAAATCGAATCCGAAAAGGGATTAGCACATATAGGGGATTTAATTTGGGTTTGTAGACCCATTAGCTTGGTCAGTTGACCCGGGTTGGTTTTTAGGGTAATAAGCAGGGTTGAGGGGGGTAATTTGGGTAGTTTGGGGTGGGAATCTATTTGTAACAGATTGAGAAGCTTTTAGGAAGCTGGGTGGGGGTTTAAATTGAACTTCAGAGAATTTTTAACGGAGGCTATCTAAGAAAAAACAAAAATTTGAAAAGGGCCTAAGAGGAAAAATTGATTCTCTGGTGCTGCCCTAGGTTCCTTGCCTATAAAGGCATCTTTTCCTTGCCTTTCAAGGTAGAACTTCAGAGATAAAAAATTCAGAAACTTAAAATGGCTGCTTCCCAAAAAGAATTTCAAAAAATAGCTGGTAATTCTGGAGGTTCTCAAGGCAACTACTGAAAATTTTGTTAGGATTTTGGTTATTCTGAATAGTTCAGTTAAAATCACTGAAGCTGAGATAGTTTTTTTTTCTGATTCTGGGTTGAAAATGAGTTGAGTTCTGGGTATTTTTTAAAGCTGGTTTGGACTTGTTGTTGAGAAATACTGTCTCATTGCTGATTTGAGCTGATTTCACTATTCCATTGGCTCTATTGGTGCTGATATCTGCTGTTATTACTGCTGATATCTCACTTTCTTTTGGTTTTGCTATTGAATATCAGGTACATGGCTTGAATCTTATTTAATGTAGAACTGGATTGGAAGAAAATGAAATGGAAATCAAGATTTAAAGTGTAGAAGTCGATTTTCTTGTGTTTCTACAACATTTCCTCGCTTTCATGTCTTTCATAATGTGATTCCTAGTATATTAGGTGATTTGGAATTTGAAATAGCTGTCTTTCATGCTTGTATTTGATTTGGAATCTTGGAGATGCTATGATAGAAGATTTGGTCTGGATTTCTGTATTTTAAATGCACTTTCTTTTGGCTATAGCAATGGTCATGCTATTGAAGATTGTAATCTAGATTGGTTGCAATGGCTATGTATAGGATAGGGATAAAATGATAACATTTTATATGTTGTTTGGAGGACAACAAGAAAAGTTATTTTGCTGTAAAATATTCTGCTCATGAACCTGTGCTGAAAGTGATCTTAATAGTTTGTTAATGTTGTTTGAAATTGACATGAGCCACCTTAGGGTTCTATGCTTTGATAAGTCTGTGGGTTTCTTCGCCGTAGCATATATTTAAAGAAGCAATTTAAGCTTAAGTGTTTACCAAACTCTTATTGAATCTGCTGAAGACTAATGTGCTAAATGGTCTAATGATTATATGGTATGGAAAGTCATGTTAGGTGCAACCTGCATTTCAAAGCTCGTATGTTGCTCGATTAAAGACTCGATCTCGATTTTATCGCTCAGCTCTCCCAGTTTTGGGCCTACCTTGGGCCTGGAACGGAAATCAGCTCATGCTTCTTCACATGAAAGACCAGTTGGTTGAGCCTAAGGCTCTTTTGGGCGCTGCTTTCTAATGTCCCCTCTTACGGTATTTTTTTTAATCTAAAACTAGGCCCAAACCTCTAAGAATGAAGTGTAGATAGTCTCTTAATTAATAATTTGGTTTGAGCATTAATTTAAAAGTAGCCATAGGTTCCTTAAGCTTATTTTAGTTAGTCTAATTAGCGGGGGTGAGCCATACTAGATAGCTTAAATAGATCATGGCCCTCTTAAAATAATTTGAGTTCTTTCCTTTAAATTATAATTAAGGTGCGCCGTGCCAAACAAAAATGACAATTGCACAACCCTCATCTAAATTAATTTTGTTTTGATCCTTAGAATTCGAGGCATGCCACTTAGTTGAAGTTCCATGGCCCTCGCAAAATTACAAACGTGTAGTTGCTTTAGGCGCGTTGTTTTAATAATTTTTCTTCCTAAACTTGGGTACACATTTATGTGACCCAAATCCAAATCTCAATGTTAGATAAAATGTGTTGCGGACTACGGTTGCATTTATGTGACGTGGTTTGAAACATATTTTAAATGATGTTACAATCTTCCTTTAATTTATTAAATATAAGCGATTAAAAAGTTAAAATTGCACATAGGTTCAAAATGTTTTAAAATTAGATAATTATGCCAATAATAACAGTTTAGAGACTGTGCTAGAACCACGGCACTCGGGAATGCCTAACACCTTCTCCCGAGTTAACAAAATTCCTTATTTGGATTTCTGGTTCGCGGACTGTAATACAGAGTCAATCTTTCTTCGGTTCAGGGTATTAAACTAGTGACTTGGGATACCATAAATCTCCCAAGTGGTGACTCTGAATCATTTATTAAATAATCACGTTTCTATTGTTCTTTAATTGGAAAAACTCCCTTATACCCCTTTACGGGGGTGTAGGTAAAAAGGAGGTGTGACAGCTCTGGCGACTCTGCTGGGGATCGAACCCAGAATCTCTGGTTCATGGTTCAGAATTCGAACTTAGATGAATTGTTGTATTTGGCTTTATCTGTTATCTGATTACATGCTTGTGCCCAATGTGTTAAATGATGTTTTTACCGCTTTGATATTATCTGAACTGTATATAAACTGCTACGAAACCCTTCTCTTCTCATCTTCGGGGATGTGCTCGCTGGTCGAGACTCCTTATTCTATTAGTGTCATACCTTGAAATAAGAAAGAGACTCAGACAAGTTACTAAGGCGGATGGCCTTTTGGTTCCCGGTACGTAGCCCTCTCCTCGGCTTGAGTTGTCCGCTCGGGTACACAAGTCTAGAACAAATACCCAGGTTTTGAACCTAGAATAACTCAGCCTCATGTCGGATCCCTAGTAGGAACGTTTGTTTTCATCATGTGCATTTGACTTTGGAGACTCAATATAGGGGTTGGGTCTGTCTAGGACAGGTGTACCCGTAATGAAAAGACCATCCTAATGCATATTACTTGCTACTTGTGCATTCATTTGCTTTGGATTTGCATGTTGACTGGCTTGTAGGAGAAAATTTAGAGAAAGTCAATGAGAAGGTTGAGAGAGATAATTGCCTATTAAACCGATGTCTCAAAATACACTGAAACTCTGCCGAAATTTTGAAAAAAAAAAGAGAACATTTTTTCTTTTAAAAAAAAGGAAAAAAAGGGAAAGGAATATTTTTGTGTTTTTAGAAAAAGGAAAAAAAAGAGTTGGTTTTTATTTTGTTAAAATTTCCCGAATTACGCCAGTTTGATTCTCACCGGATGTGGATACGTAGGCAACCCCCATCGGGTCTAACTTTCCTTTTGCAAAAACAAAAAAGAATAAAAAATTTCTTTTATTTTAGAAAAAGTAGGGTGATGCCATTTTTGTCTAAAATAGCCGAATGTCCCCAAAAGGAAGCCGGAATGTCGTTTTAGTAAGAACAGCCACCTTTGGACTCTTTTTCGAATTGTTGGCCGGTTAGCAAGCACAACCTTAAAATCTTCTCCCCGAAAGTGCTGAAAGGCCGTATTTGCAAAGCCAGTTTTTTTTTTTGAAATGACAATTTGAAAAATTAACTCTTCTTGAGGCAAATGAGTCATGACTTTGCTTAATCACCTCAATAAATGTGCAGAATGAGCACGAGTCAAAATTTGCCAATAACAGTCATGAACACAATCCCTTTGGAGCTGCATATGTGGTGGGATGATCTGGGTAAATCAGGGCAAGATAAGGTCAATCTATACTTGGGAGGTGTCACCGGGTTGTTGAAGATTAGGACTAGAGGAGACATCATAAAGGCGTTGGTTACATTCTGGGACCCGGCCCACAACGTGTTTCATTTCTCAGATTTTGAACTCACCTCAACTTTGGAAGAAATAGCCGAATATATTGGGAGCACCGAGGTTCCTCTAAGACACAAGTATCTGGTTGCTCCAAGAGTCGTCGTTGTGCACAAAGTTCTAGATTCCTTAAAGATAACAAGGGGGTCCACAACCCAGATTTGGCATCCAGATTTTCCACTCTGCAGTTTATATACCAGAGATACGGTCATATAGGGGGGTTTAACAATCCAGAAAACAAAATTTGTAGCAAAGGGAATCGCCTTAAATGGAAAGAACACAGGTGTTTTGCTTTTATGGTGGTCTTCACGGGACTTCTGGTGTTTCCTAGGAAAGATGGAAATATTGATATACGGATAGCTGGGGTCGTCAGCACTTTGCTTACTCAGGCCAAAAGCACCCTCGCACCCATGATAGTAGCTGAAATCTTCCGCGCTCTCACAACCTGCAAAGTCGAAGGAGACTTTTTTGAGTGGTAAAACTTGTTGCTGCAGATGTGGATGATTGAACATCTATGCCATCATCCTCAATTCATGAGTTATGGGTCGACAGAGAAAACCTGCATAGAGGAATTCTATACAAGGGTTGACAGGTTTAGCCTGCCAGAAGGGGTCACAGAATGGATAGCACATCTCCGTTCCATCATTGCAGACCAAATAGAATGGACGTTCGGGTGGCTTCCTATAGATGAAATCGTATACATGCCAGCTACCGGACCTCACTTCCTCCTGATGGGTCTCAAAAGTATCCAGCCTTATGCCTCATACCGGGTCTTGAGACAGTTGGGGAGATGTCAAATAGTTTCAAAAGATTAAGATCTTAGTACTCAGGTAGTCGAGATTGGTCCTGATGGTCAATTCCATGAAGTAGCAGTTTGCCAAATCTGGAGCGAGTGTCAATACTTGACCGTAAATAATTGTGTGCGTGATCTATCCAAAGGTGAAGTTTTACCCGGATACATTTCTTGGTATAAAAGGGAAGTTGAGTCTGGAAGGCCGGCCAAAAGACCCCGTCTTCAAGAATTCGTCAAGGCGTCACAAGCGCAATGGGATTGGTTGGCCAAAGAAAATGAGTATAGGGCTACCATAAGCAAGCTGGAAAAGAAAGTCAAGGACCTTCAATTCGAGAATGGTTTGCAAGCCGCTGCGGATAAGGGTGAAAAGAAAAAGTTGGCTAAAGAAAATGAGGCCCTTCGAGCCCTGATTCGGGAAATGAAAATAGCAGCTGAAATCCCGCCAGAAGCGCAAAAGATGAAAAACTTATAAAGAACCTTAGGCAGAAGGTGAGTCAGTATGGCTTCGATTTGAATAAGGCAGAGGGCGAATTTGCAAGAGCTCGAACAAAGCTGGCCAAAAATGCAGAGGAACGAGAACGCTTGGCTAAGAAATTAAAAGAGAAATATGACAATGAGGTTGTGGGGTTGAAGAAAAGGGTCACCATCTTTGAGAACAAGATGATCAAGCAAGCAAAAGACTTTAAGGCAGAAAGGGAATACTATTACGCTGGCACAATTAGAAAGAGATTTGCAACAACTTCAAGAACAGAATCATGTAGCCGAACAAACTTTGGAAGCCAGGGCCCAGCAGATTGAGCGTTTGTTGCAAGAAAAGAGTGTCATAAGAGAGAGAGTCAAAAGGATCGCTGACTACATCACGATGAAGTGTAGTATTTGTGAGGATATGACGAGATCCATGTTCTTTGCCACCGTGATGACCTTTTTTCACCAGATAATGGAAGATCTCTACCACCTTCAAGGGGATTTAGCGCGTAGACTCGTGGCGAAATCGGATAATGTCCCACGGGCCCCAGGAGCAGTTGAGGCATTGATGTATTCGTGATTTTCATTGAAGTCTGTTAGTCTGTTTTCGAGTCTGTATTTTCACCTTTCTGTTGGAGTCTGTTAGTTTTTTTTTTGAGTCTGTATTTTCATCTTTTCATCAATGATTGTTAGTGTCTTTTTGAGTCTGTTAGTTTTTGAGTCGTTGTAATCAAAACATTTTTTTTATGAAAATTCCAAAATATTTTATTTTTACACTTATCCCACAAAGAACTACGCTCGGTCTGATTCATGCGGGGTCATGATATGTAGGAAATCTCCATAGGATTCGACCATAACCAAAAGAAAGAAAAAAAAGAGAAAAAAAGAAAAGAAAAGGGAGAGAGGAAAAATAAGAGAGAAAAGAAAAGGAAAAGAGCGAAAAATTAAGAATCTGTGAGAAGGGAACAATGGCAAAACAAGAAAGAGACATGAGAGAATAAAAACAAAGAGAGACCAAGCAAGGAAAGGTAAGAATGAAAAAGAGAAAAAAAAGAGAAGTTGCAAAAGGAAATAAGGAAAAGTCGGGATGACGCAAGTAACCGATCAAATGCATAATAGAAACGGTAAACTGCTTAGGTGCATTCACTCCTCAAATGTGTGGTTGCCTATCTGTTAAAGCCCTAATCGCTAACAAGTTTGTTATTGATGAAATTCCAGTTCAGGCAGGTGGTTAGTTTGATTGGCATTCTGACAACTCACTCCTACAACACCCGGTCCAAAAACAAGCTGAACATGGCCAACCAGGAACTTGAGGCAAGTATTGCCGATCCGTCAAAAGAGGTGGAAGAATCGGAGGTCAATCTGAGAGATGAGTTGTATAAGCTGAAGCAGCAAATGGCTGAAATGTACCAAACATGGGCAAAAGGGCACCCACCACTAGTTTACCCCGCCAACCTTGCTTTTACCCCGCTATTGGCTCAGCCCCATGAACCTCACACTGTGAACTCATCTCCGGCCTTTCCCCTTTACCAACAATGCCATGGCACCACTTCCCGTACATTACAAGCTTCACCACCCAAACAAGTCCTGTACCCTCCTCCACTATTCACTTCTATTTTTGTGGCACCCCCACTTGCTGCATTACACCGATCCTCTACTGAGCCTCTATTCTAGACTCATGACAACCGGTATTACCCCCCGGAGCCCACTTTCAAGGTTCCCGAACCCTATTCCTACACTCCTCATTTTGACCTCCCTGCGGAAACCGAAAAACCATCTAAAAATCTCGAACATGAGGAGATGTTCAAGAAAGTTAAAAGCCTGGAACGGTCATTTAGAGACATTCGGGGGTTGGGAGGTCAAGTATGTGTGGCCTACAAAGCCCTATGTCTGTTTCTAGATGTGCAATTGCCGGCAGGGTTTAAGATGCCCAAGTTTGATTTGTATGATGGGTACGGTGATCCAGTGGCACATTTGAGAGGTTTTTGTAGCAAAATGAGGGGAGCTGGCGGGAAAGACGAGCTGCTAATAGCGTATTTCATTCAGAGTCTGAGTGGATCAGCGCTGGAATGGTATACTTTGCAGGATCACAGAAGATGGTACCCATGGGATGATCTAGCCAAGGCATTTGCTTGTCAGTTCCAGTACAATCTCGAAATTATTCTGGATCATCTGTCTTTTACGAAACTTGAGAAAAAACACAATGAAAGTTTCAGGGAGTATGGTTTTAGGTGGAGAGAGCAGGCAGCAAGGGTTGACCCTCTAATGAAAGAAAGTGAAATGGTGGATTATTTTCTACAGTCATCTGGTATCAGCTATAGGCAAGTCCTTCAATGAAGTGGTAAAAATGGGCGGTATGGTAGAAGAAGGGCTCAAGACAAAAAAAATCATGAGCTATTCGGCAATCAAGGCAACCACCCAGGCCATTCAAAGTGCAAGCCATTCAAAGTGGAACTGGATGAGTGATTGGAAAGAAGAAGAAAGAGGATGTAGCAACGATCGATTCAGGAGCTTGGTTCGGAACTAGGTGTTCACCTCACCACTATCATCAGCCTCGACCCTACCACCAAACCTACCATCATACCCCATATAGCCCACCACAACACTACTACCCACCACCAGACCCCTATTTTTCCGTCCACCATGCCCAAACATAGATTAAACCTCCTGCCCACGCGCAATGGCATGCGCCAACCCCACAGAATACCTATCCAGCTCCACAAAATGTCTATCCACCCCCAAGAGCCTATCGAAACCCTCTTGGATCAGGTTTCCGGACCAACCAAGAATTTATGAATGAGAGGTTGCAGAAGAAGAAAACCTTCACTCCATTGGGAAAATCCTATACCAGTTAATTCAACAGGTTGCGACAATTGGGTGTGCTATGTCCGATCGAGCCAAAACAGCCAAATCCTCCCCCAAGAAATCTTGATCACTCTATGAGTTGCGAATATTGTTCTGGTGGGCACGACACAGAGAAATGCTGGCAATTGAAAACAGCTATTCAAGAGCTCATTGATACTAATCGGATTGAGGTCCAAGATCTAGAGGACCCAATATCAACCTGAATTCGTTGCCGGCCCATCATGAGACAAATATGACCGAGATAGTGCATAGGGGAGGGGAGCCTAAGAAGCCTTTACAGACCATCATGATGATTCGGTCCAGTGAAGTTAGGCCGGCTGAAAAGCCAACAAGTGAGAAATCAGTGATCAGGTTGAGCGGGGCAAACAGTGAACCATCTGCAGTAGTCAAGAAGGGGACCCTAAGTGATGTGGCAGTAAAATAAGAAAGAGCAAAAGTGGTTGTGCCAGGAGTGGTGAACAAGCATGTTGTAATTGTGGAGGGTGCCTGCACAGATCCTGTCATTATCAAGCTGGTAACACAATTATCGATAGTCAACAGCAAGGCGGTCCCATGGAACTATGAACGAGTGACAGTGACTTACAAGGGGAAAGAGGTTAAAGAAGAAGTTTGTGAGACCCATGGTTTGACTCGATCAGCGAGATGCTTTGCCCCCGAAGAGTTGAGAAAAGCTAAGATCTCCAAAGATAACATAGTGCTGGTGAAGAAAGCTGTGACCGAGGAAGAAGCAGAGGAATTTTTGAGAAAGATGAAAGTGCAGGACTATTCCATTGTAGAGCAGTTGAGGAGGACACCCTCTTAGTTTTCACTATTGTCATTATTGATCCATTCAGACGAGCACCGTCGGGCTTTGATGAAAATCCTGAACGCAGCCCATGTTCCTGACAAAATCTCAGTAAACCACTTGGAAAAAATAGCCAACAAGATTTTTGAGGTGAATAGAGTCACTTTTTCTGATGATGAATTTCCTGTGGAGGGTATTGAGCACAATAGAGCCCTCTATCTTACGGTGAAATGCGAAGATTCCGTGGTTACTCGGGTACTGATCGATAATGGTTCTAGTGCGAACATTTTCCCTCTCTCCACTCTAAACAACCTAAAATTGGATGATGAAAGAATTCACAAGAACAATATCTGTGTTCGGGGATTCGACAGTGGAGGGAATGATTTAGTCGGTGACATAGTGCTTGAACTGACAATCGGACCAGTTGAATTTACCATGGAATTCCAGGTGCTAGATGTGTCTGTTTCTTACAATCTGCTGTTGGGTCGACCCTGGATTCATGCTGCCAAAGCAGTCCCGTCTACACTTGCATCAGATGGTAAAGTTTGAATAGGATAGATAGAAACTCATTGTGCACGACGAGGATAATTTGTGTGCTCCCGGTGATTCCATTGTTCCGTTCATTAAGGTTGAAAACAATAAGGGTCCTTGGGTCTACCAGATTTCTGACACGGTGTCGATAGAGAAAATTCCAGAAGGGGAATGCGTCCCAATTCCGAGGATAGCTGCTGCATCAGTCATGGTAGCTGTTGAAATGTTGAAAAATGGTTTTGTACCGAGCAAGGGTTTGGGTGCATCTCTGCAAGGTATCGTATAGCTAGTGTCTCTCCCCAAAAACTTGGATACAATTGGTTTGGGATTTAAGACCACAATTGCGGACATAAAAAGAGCCAGAATGTTGAAACAGAGGGTCTGGGTCCTCCCAAGCCCATCCCACATCTCTCCAGATCATTTGTCAAGCCTGACACTAAGAAATACCCAGTAACAATAGTTCCCAGTTCTGTGGTTGGTTCTGATAAAGAGTTGATTGAAAGGTTTGAGAAGTTATTCGATGATGTGAACATGGTGGAAGCTAGAGAGGGTTCTATCAAGGAGGATGTGCAATTTGTTGGGCCCAGTGCAAAGATTAACAATTGGGAAGCTACTCCTCTCCCCACCAGGAAGGAGTTTTTGTAGTTTGCTTTGATTTTCTTTCAGTTTATCTGGATTATTCCAGGGTTGTAATTAAGATTCTATGTTCCGTCCATTTGGATGTATAAACTTTGTTATCTTTAATTTCAGTGAAATGCAATTTCCCTTTTTCTTCCTCCCCGATAGTTTTATTTTTGTTTTTCTTTTCTTCCTTGTATAGTTCTTTTCATGCTAGTTTCAATGACATTACATGCATGAGGAATCTCCGGCCCAGTCTTAAAAGCCAATCTAATTCTGAAATAGTAATTCAAGAAATAGAGTTTGATGATGAATCGGAATATGATGAGGATAAGGCCTTTAAGAGATTAGTAAAGAATTAAGCTATTTTGAAGAAAAACCCAAGCCTAACCTGAGTGACACAGAAGCAATCAATTTATGGGACCCAGATAATATTAGAGAAACTGAGATAAGTATCCATCTTGAACCTCAACTCAGGGAGGAGATAATTAAAGTGTTATTTGAGTACAAAGACTTCTTTGCATGGTCATATGACGACATGCCGGGTTTAAACACTGACTTGGTGGTTCACAAATTGCCCACTGACCCGGTATTCCCTCCTGTCAAGCAGAAGCTGAGGAAATTTAAAACTGACATGAGTGTAAAGATTAAAGAAGTGGTCACAAAGCAGTTTGAGGCAAAGGTCATTCGGGTCACTCGGTACCCCACTTGGTTAGCCAATGTAGTACCTGTGCCAAAGAAGGATGGCAAGACCATGGTGTGTGTTGATTAACGTGATCCCAACAAGGCGAGTCCCAAGGACAACTTCCCACTGCCAAATATCCACATTCTGATTGACAATTGCGCCAAACATGAGATTGGGTCTTTTATGGATTGCTATACGGGCTATCATCAGATCCTAATGGATGAGGAAGATGTAGAGAAGATGACATTCATCACGCCATGGGGAACATACTGCTACAAGGTCATGCCTTTCGGTTTGAAAAATGCTGGGGCAACTTACATGAGTGCAATGACAACCATACTCCATGACATGATACACAAGGAGATCGAGGTCTATGTGGATGATGTAATCATAAAGTCTAGAAAGCAGGATGATCGTGTCAGAGATTTGAGAAAATTCTTCCAAAGGCTTTGTAGGTACAATCTTAAGCTCAATCCTGCAAAATGTGCATTTGGTGTGCCATCTGGAAAATTGTTGGGATTCATAGTCAGCCATTAAGGTATTGAATTGGACCCATCAAATATCAAAGCTATCCAAGAATTGCCACCCCAAGGAACAAAACTGAGGTGATGAGTTTATTAGGGAGGTTGAATTACATCAGCAGGTTTATTTCTCAGCTTACGACAACTTGTGAGCCTATCTTTAAACTGTTGAAGAAGGATGTTGCGGTCAAGTGGACAGACGAGTGTCAAGAAGCATTTGATAAGATAAAGGGGTATTTGTTGAACCCACCTGTGTTGGTGCCACCTGAACTAGGGAGACCTTTGATTCTGTATTTAACGGTTTCAGACAACTCGTTTGGTTGTGTGCTGGGTCAGCATGACATCACCGGCAGGAAGGAGCATGCCATCTATTATCTTAGCAAGAAGTTCACAACTTATGAGGTTGAGTACACTCACCTTGAGAGGACATGTTGCGCCCTAACCTGGGTAGCACAGAAGTTGAAGCACTATTTGTCATCTTACACTACTTACCTCATCTCTCGTTTGGATCCGCTAAAGTATATCTTTCAAAAGCCTATCCATACAGGGAGGCTTGCAAAGTGGCAGATCTTGCTCACAGAATTTGACATCGTTTATGTGACTAGGACTGCGATGAAAACCCAGGCATTGGCCGATCATTTGGCTGAAAACCCAGTGGATGAAGAATATGAGCCTTTGAAGACTTACTTCCCTGATGGAGAGGTAATGCATATTGATGAGTTTGAACCAGTTGGAGAGCCAGGTTGGAAAATTTTCTTTGATGGAGCTGCTAACATGAAAGGCGTCGGGATAAGGGCTGTACTTATCTCTGAAACAGGGCTATCCTACTACAGCTCAACTTCATTTCTAATGTACTAACAACATGGCTGAGTACGAGGCGTGTATTTTGGGTTTGAGGTTGGCTGCAGACATGGGTGTCCAGGAAGTCTTGGTCTTGTGAGACTCGGACCTTCTGGTACACCAGATCCAAGGGGAATGGGAAACATGGGATTTAAAACTCATACCATACCGACAATTTTTGCATGATCTTTGTCAACGGTTTTGATCAGTAGAGTTTAGGCATATTTTAAGGATCTATAATGAGGTTGCCGATGCTTTGGCTATATTAGTATTAATGTTACATCATCCAGATAAGGCTTGTGTAGACCCTTTGCATATTCAGGTCCATGATCGACATGCTTACTATAATGTGGTGGAAGAAAAACTTGATGGTGAGCCTTGGTTTCATGATATCAAGGAATATATCATGATGGGGGTGTATCCAGTACAAGCCACAGGTAATCAAAAGAGAACAATTCGGCGGTTGGTGTGAGCACGTGATTTTTGTTTTCGCGACAATCACTCCAAAAGAAACAAAAAATAGCAATTGGTCTTGCTGTACAGTTTTTTGATTTGTACGTAGCATTTTTGGTAGTTATTTGTGATTTTGTCCACTTTTTATTTTTTATCAAAAATAGAAAATATAAAAAATAAATGTCGTTGAACCGTAATCCGGTTATTAAAAGGAAAATCACAAAATATACATCTTTTGTCCTATTTGTTGCCCTGGTGTGATTTTACCTGCTTTAAATATTTTAATATATGTGTAATAATTACATTAAGTGTTAATTAATGGTGTTTAATTTTATTTAATTAGGTTTTGTGTTTAAAAATTAGAAAAATAAAAGAAAAAGGGTGCAAATGGGTTTAAACTCGGATTGGGCCCATTTTTCTTTTTAAACCTGAGGCCCAAAAGTAGCCAGTCCAAATAGCCCATCTCCAGGCCACCAAAACGACGTAGTTTGACACCAAAACTACGTCGTTTCAATGCCAATCCATCTCGACCATCAAACCAAATTGATCCAACGGTCCAGATCACTTACCCGTTATCTGACCCAACCCGATGAAACCGGTTTTGACCCATTCCCGACATAAGAACAAACGACACCGTTTCCCTTCAATAGAAAGATCACAGCCATTGATCATCAGCAATCCAACGGCCAACATCCAATCACCCACTCCGTATATAAACCTTCCCCCTTTACCCCGCGCCCTAAACCCAGGACCTCCTTCGTCCTCATCCCCTTCACAGACCTCAATCTCCCAAACCCTAGAGCTGCCCCCCTTTCCCCTCACCAAAAACCCGGTGGCATGAACGCCGATGACCCCCACTTTAACACCATAGATGCACCTCACAACCAGGAACCCAAATCCATCAACCGTTTATTTCGAATCAGCCCCCAGGTTCTCGAATCTTCATTTGAAGATTCGAGCAGAACTCCGATCTACACCGATCTACCCCAGGTTCATACCAGACACTCCCCTGACCTCCCTCGTGACCAAACCATGCTTGGTTTGGTCCGAATCTAACCAAGGAAACACAAATCCCAAATCTGCCCCTTAGGAACCCTAGAAACCCTGGGCCCGGTCTGTGTCCGTTTAAACCAAATGATTAGGGTCTAATGGACCTTAATCAAAGTTGTTATCAGTTGAGAACACTTCGATTAAAGTCCGTTCAACCCTAAGAAAGATCGATTCAAATCCGAGCCAGGGTTTGCTGATTTTTCAAGATTTCAGGTATTTTTTGCTTCCTTTTATCAGTCATGAGTTTTTGTTGTAGTTAAATGTTTGTTTATTGCCCCAAATGGATTGTTTAATTTATGTTTTTAATTTTTATCGACTGTGTTGTCCACCTTGCCCGGACCTTTGTATTTGGCCAAGTTTTCTCCATTTGCTGATCATGTGTACGTGTATAAGCTGTACAATCAATTGAACTTAAATTTGACTGATTAATTAATCCCCTAGTACAACTTTTGTTTAGTCAGTACAATTTGAATCGCATGTTGATACTGTTAGATTTCTGATCATTGGCTATTGGTTGTATATGTTATAACTAGTATAGTCGATTCGATACGTGTCGTCAATTGGTTTCAGCTGTTTGAACGATAACAATTTGATTTGTTTCCTGTTGAACTTTGTTTGAATCAAATTGAGAATCGAGTATAGCTACTTATAGTTTAATTTGAATCAGAAATTTAAGGATTTGGTTTGTTAGCTGCAGTCTGAATTGGTGGCATGTGCACTTGTGCACAACATGTACATAAAGGCCCTTTTTGAGATGAAAAATAACTTGACAGCATATGCTGTCAGGGCATATTCAGGCTGCCCACACCCTGATTTGGTTAAGAAATAATAAACTATATCTAAGTAAAGGCTGTCAGGGAATATCATGGGAGGGTTCTACTTTTAAAAGATGAGTGGAAAAATAGCAGAAAAGGGGGGGAGGGGGGTTCTGAGTTGTCCAACAGGCTGTGAATGGCCTAATGCTAAGCTATTAAATAGGAGAACTTACATTAGAAGGGGAACTGAATTTTAAAAAAAAAGAGAGATACCACAAAAACAGCCATATACACATACACAAGAGAAAGAAAACATACAGACAACAATCAGAAACTGTTTCTTCCTATTGTTGTTTGGATTTCACTTGTTTTCAACCTGTTCAATCAATTCTGTTTCTTCCATGTCTTAACTAAGTTTACTGGTTGTGGGTTGTATTGGTTTATTTCCTGGATTTGGTCTGTCTGGAGTTCTGTTTCTACTACACTGTTTGCTGCTGTTATTTTTGCTACTTTTTCCCTCGGCTATAGTTGCATCTTGCACTGGAATTTGTTCTGCTGCTACCTGTTGTTACTGCTGCTGTTTCGTTTGCCACGGTTACTCTACTGACTCTCCTGCTTCTTCATTGTAAGCATTTCCCAGGTACACATTTCGAGTCCCACATTGGTGTAACTGATGTACAATGAAAAGCATGAATTGAAAGATCTGAAGGAATTACAATCATCTGTTATTTTATTTACGGCTTTTATAAATGTTGTTAAGTTGTGTAAATTTTAGTTTGTAGTTCAATAGAGAATACATTAGTAATGTTACGCAACGCCTTCCTGATGATCTTTGGAAGGGCAACGTAAGGCTAAGCAACCGATGTCAGTGCGGTTGCTGTCCGCCAATGAGGTCCTCGCCGCACGCTAGACTAGATTGTCAGTGCCGTGCGAGAAAACCAATGTCGTAAGCAATTGCGGAAGCTGAGAGAGAATTGGGTTTTGAATGCTGATGATGATTTTATTGATGACTGAAAATGATGATTACAATGATGCGGTGTCGAGGGGGAGAGACACCAGAAAATGCTGATTGAAATGTTTGATTGTTTGGTCCCCCTTAATAATGCTTAAAAAAAATAAACCAACATGACAAGACTAGTCCTAATAAAGCTGTAGAAGCACACTGAAATGAAAATGATGAAAACTAGTCTATGATTACAATGAAAAGGACTTAGATTATTACAAGGAAAAACTAAGTCCGATGGCAGCATCTTTGTCTTGCGGGTCTGCGCGCGCGTTGCTGTGGGCGCGCGCGACACTTGATGTGCTGGCCTGAGGCTGGGCACTGGTGCTTGGCATCAGGGTCTGTGCGCGAGGCGCTGTTGGAATGGGCCTGCAGCTGGGCGCTGGCGAGGCATCAGGATCTGCGCGCGCGGCATTGTCAGGGCGCGCGGCGCTGTTGTCATTGGCCAGCCCTTGGGCGCTGGCGAGAGGCATCGGTGGGGCGACAGAGGCACATGCGCGCTTGTCACTTGGCGCAGCCAAGACCACGGGGCCGACCATGGCGCTAGGCATTGTGAGGCTTGCTAGGCCGCCATGGGGCGCGGCCAAGGGGTCATGGGGCATGTCTGGAAAGCAGCCCATGACATTCTCCCCCACCTGAGTTGGCGCCGTCCTCGGAGCCTTATGATGATGATGATGATGATGATGATGTTTCTGATGGTTGTTGGATGGGAGGTCTGCGCCCCTCTGTTGTTTGAGCTTGCTGTTGTAGCGAAGCAATGATTTCATGCGGCTGACATGGAAGACTGGATGGATCTTCCACCAGGATGGAGTTTTCACCTGGTATGTGGACTCCCCAATGCGTTTTTCAATGGACAGGGGCCCGATGTATTTTTGTTGCAGGCGAGGGTCATGGGTCCTTTCTGCAAACAAGTACTGCTTTGGGATGTGTAGCATTACTTTATCCCCTGGTTGATGTTGGGAAAAGCAACGCTTTTGTTCGGTGAACCTTTTTGCCCGCTCTTGGGCCCTGATGAGATAGCTCCGCACTATCTCCATGTTGCGCTCCCATTCGCTCGAGAAGTTGGCAGCTCGAGGAGATTTCGGCATGGTTGAGGCATTCACCGTCTGCGGGAGAAGCGGTTGCTGTCCGGTAACAATTTCAAAAGGGCTCTTGTTTGTATGATGGCTCTTTTGAGAATTGAAACACAGTTGAGCAGCATCCAGGAGCTTCACCCAATGCTTCTGGGATCCGGTTGCAAAGTTGCGGAGATATTCCTCCAGCATATCATCGAACCGGTCTGTCTGGCCATCCGATGGTGGATGGATGTCTGTGTTGTGACTCAATGTTGACCCAAAGCACCTGAAGAGATGGGTCCAAAAGTTGCTAGTGAAGCGTGAGTCGCGCCTACTAACAATGTTCTTGGGCAGGCCCCAATGTTTGACAATGTGCGAGAAGAAGAGTCGAGCTGTATCTTCTGCTGATGCATTTTGCGGGGCTGCTATGAAAGTTGCATAGTCTGAGAACTGATCTATGACAACCATGATGGATGCAAGATTGCCGACTTGGGGCAATCCCGTGATGAATCTGAGGGAAACACTTTCCCATGGTCTCTGAGGGACATGTAATGGCTGCGAGGGTCCCGGCTGTGATGAGTGATCCGACTTGTCCTTGTGGCATGGCTGACAAGTCTTCACACGATGATGAGCGTCACCAGTCTTTTGAGGCCGATGACATGATGGCTGATTGTTGCTGCGAAGGGTAGCCTGAACCTGAGGTTCGTGTCTGTTGACTACCTTCTCCAACTGCATGGCCGAGATGTTTTCAGCGGCCATCTTTATGGGAAAGCATGGTATGGTGCAGGGCTTGGCCCCGTTTTCTCCCATCATCAGGAGCATGTTGGCAAATGGTACTGGAATGGTGTTGGTTTGCCTCATGAACTCCAAACCCACTATGATGTCGAAGTCATCTATGATTGCGATGCGCAGGTCGATGCTTCCTTTGTATGGGCCAAGTTTCACTGGGACATTTGTAGCTGTTCCACCCAATGTCTGAGGTGGTGAGTTGATAGCCTTGATGCGGCCTTTGCTCTTTTGTACCACAAGACCTAGGCGCGCTACTTGCGTTGATGACAAGTAGTTGTGGGTGGCACCCGTGTCTATCAATGCGTGAAGGGGCTTGCCGTTCACTTTCAATTCGACGAACATGAGGGTCCTCGCTTGTTTAGGAGGTCCTTCGTCCATCTTTTCTTTCCCTTTCCTGGTGATCGGGACTGATGTTTTCTTAGGAGGACATGCACTGGTCCCCGCTAAGGCATGAGGGATAGAGCCAACAATTGCATGGAAGGCGCCTACCTGGTCGTCGTCTGATGAGTCTGATGTGTCTAACTCATCCTCGACCGTCTGATGAGCATTGACCTTGATGTTTGGGCATTCATTGTTCCAATGTGCCCCGCCGCAATGACGGCATTCTGAGGGAGGCTTTCTCCCCTGATTGTTGTTGATGGATGCAGCACTGTTGCTGTTGGAGGGAGGAGTCTTAGTTTTGGATGCACTCCGATCTCCCCACTTTTGCTTGGGCCACCATTGCTGGGATGGTGCCCGTTGAATCCCCCTCGGACAGACGGCTGGGGCCTGTCGTTCTGAGTTCCCAAATGATAATCGCCAAGGCATTCTGCAGCTTGAATGGCCTTGGGCAAGGTGTCTACCCGTTGTCGCTGTAGTTCCATACGGGCATGAGGTTTCAAACCTTCTATGAATGCGAAGAGTTTGTCTTTGTCCCCCATGTCGCGTATGTTTAGCATGAGTGCGGAGAATTCGCGCATGTACTCCCTCACTGATCTGGTGTGGCGGAGGTCCCGTAGCTTTCTCCTTGCATTGTATTCCACATTTTCGGGAAAGAACTGCAGGCGTATGGCTACCTTCAATTCGTCCCATGTCTGAAGAGTATCTTCACCGGCCTTGATGGCTTCGTGTTTGACCCGCCACCAAAGTTTGGCATCGCCCTGAAGATACATGGCAGCAGTCGCTACCTTTTTGGATTCCTTCAAATGGCCCACGGCATCGAAGTATTGTTCGATGTCGAAGATGAAGTTTTCCACTTCTTTAGCATCCCGGGATCCGTCGTATGGCTTTGGCTCCGGTATCTTAAGCTTTTGTGGAATGGGGGTGAGGTTTGCTGCACCCCTGATGTGATGGTCGCCTTCTCGAAGTAGGCTCTGTAAGGCAGCATTGACAACGTTGAGCTTGTCAGTCAAGTCGTTTATGGTTTGCTGCATGGCAGTTAGTCTGTCTGCCTCATGTTGCTGATGGGCTAAATCGTCGGCACGCTCCTGTTGGAGGTCCTCAAATTTGCCATGGATGTTGGCAGTTTCAATGGCTGCCGTTTGTCGGTCCTCGTCGGAGTCACGACTGATGTTTGCAATGTCATTTTCGGCCTGCCGCATTCGGCGGTCCAGGTCGTCCAACCTTTGCACTAGGTTGTTGCTTTGATCAGGCACCGTTTCTACGATGGGTCGTAATCGGTCAACCGTCTCTTCTAGGGATGCTAGACGCTCCCCATGATTCACCATGGTCAGAAATGGTGATGATGGCAAATGTTCCCTCGTCCGATGTCGAGCCTAGGCTCTGATACCAACTGTTACGCAACGCCTTCCTGATGATCTTTGGAAGGGCAACGTAAGGCTAAGCAACCGATGTCAGTGCGGTTGCTGTCCGCCAATGAGGTCCTCGCCGCACGCTAGACTAGATTGTCAGTGCCGTGCGAGAAAACCAATGTCGTAAGCAATTGCGGAAGCTGAGAGAGAATTGGGTTTTGAATGCTGATGATGATTTTATTGATGACTGAAAATGATGATTACAATGATGCGGTGTCGAGGGGGAGAGACACCAGAAAATGCTGATTGAAATGTTTGATTGTTTGGTCCCCCTTAATAATGCTTAAAAAAATAAACCAACATGACAAGACTAGTCCTAATAAAGCTGTAGAAGCACACTGAAATGAAAATGATGAAAACTAGTCTATGATTACAATGAAAAGGACTTAGATTATTACAAGGAAAAACTAAGTCCGATGGCAGCATCTTTGTCTTGCGGGTCTGCGCGCGCGTTGCTGTGGGCGCGCGCGACACTTGATGTGCTGGCCTGAGGCTGGGCACTGGTGCTTGGCATCAGGGTCTGTGCGCGAGGCGCTGTTGGAATGGGCCTGCAGCTGGGCGCTGGCGAGGCATCAGGATCTGCGCGCGCGGCATTGTCAGGGCGCGCGGCGCTGTTGTCATTGGCCAGCCCTTGGGCGCTGGCGAGAGGCATCGGTGGGGCGACAGAGGCACATGCGCGCTTGTCACTTGGCGCAGCCAAGACCACGGGGCCGACCATGGCGCTAGGCATTGTGAGGCTTGCTAGGCCGCCATGGGGCGCGGCCAAGGGGTCATGGGGCATGTCTGGAAAGCAGCCCATGACAGTAAGTTTGTACTTAATTGAAGCTTATGTCGATCTAAAACCGCGATATGTGATTCGTTTAGTAGTATACAGGATGTAACTATAATTCATGGAAAATGCAACCATTTAGTATGATTGTTAATTTAAACTCGTTCTTCAGCATTCTTTGAATATGTAGGGGAACGACTTTTAAATCTCGCCAAATACAATACAGTTTTAGATTCTCGAGCCTCAATTTCATTAGTCAGTTTATAGGACAAGTTTTGAATACCATTAGTAGCATCCTTTAATAAGGAATTCTATTAATCCCGTTTAAATGAGTTAATTTAAATTTAGCTTAAGGAGTGTTTGGAGTAAGCGTAGCATTTCATCAATCTCGTATGTAATTCCTTCTATCAAATTAAAAGCATGTTCCATGAGGTACAACATTCTACACCTTGTAAATAATAAATCGGATAACTAATAAGAGGCCGGGATTAGCTAAGCATGCAATTCACTTTAGGATATCCCTTCTAAAATAATGAGACGAGCCTCGTCAAATAAAAAATGCAAATTACGGGGCCCTCAATAATTGATCATAATAAATACTTAGAATTTGGGATGGACTGTTTAGTGAATTTCACTGCCTTCCCCAAAGATAATAACGCGTTAGACTCTTTAGGCGCGACTCAATTAAAATTACATTGTTAAATTCGGGTGCACATTGATGTGACCCAAAATCCAAATCTCAACGGAGTCGAAATATGTTAACAACTACGGGTGCATTGATTGTGACGTGGTTCGAGATGCATTTTCACGACGTTGCAATTCTATAAAAATAAATGATTATAATAAAAGCGGTTTAAAGTTGATAAAAGCACATAAATTATAATATGTATTAAAATCAGAAATTTAGCCATTACAACAATTTAAGCGACCGTGCTAGAACCACGGGATTCGGGGGTGCCTAACACCTTCCCTCGGGTCAACAGAATTCCTTACTTAGAATTTCTGGTTCGCAGACTTCATTTGGAAAAGTCAAAAATTTCCTCGATTTGGGATTCAAGATAAACCGGTGACTTGGGACACCAAAAACCAAACCTTTCCCAAATGGCGACTCTGAATTAAATAAATAATCCCATTTCAAATATTGTCACTTAAATTGGAAAAACTCCCTCGCGCATTTTTACCCTTCGAGGCGGGGCGCGCAAAAAGGAGGTGTGACAGCTCTGGCGACTCTGCTGGGGATTGTTCCCAGAACCACTGGTTCAGGGTTCAAGAATTCGAACTTAGAATAATTGTTATATTTGGCTTTATTATCTGATATTTATTACATGTTTTAACGTGCTAAATGTTGTCTTTTACCGCTTTGATATTATCTGAACTGTATATAAAATGTGCCGAGACACTTCTCTCTTCACCTCCGGGGATGTGCTTACTGGTTGAGACTCCCTATTCTGTTAGTGTAAATACCTGAAATAAGAAAGAGGTCGGACAAGTTACGAAGCCGGATGGTCTTTTGGTTTCCGTTAAGTTGCCCCCCCTCGACTCGAGTTGTTCGCTCGGGTACACAGTCTAGAACATATACCTAGGTTATAAACCTAGTATAACGAAACCTCATGTCGGATCCCTAGTAGGAACGTTTATTTGCATCATGTTGCATTCGACCTAGGGGACTCAACACAGGGGTTGGGTCCGTCTAGGGCAGGCAACCTGAAATGAAAAGACCATCATGCTGCATCCCGTTTTGTTTTGCGCATCTATTTGCTTCGGATCTGCATGCTGACCGGTTTCCAAAAGTAAAAAAAAAAAAGAATAGCAGCGTAGGGAGATAATTACTTATTTTTGGAAAAATAAAACCAATGTCCAAGTAATGTTGAAACCTCGCCGGAATTTCCTTAAAAAAAAAAAGAAAAATGAAAATAAAGTTTGTCTTTTAGTTTTGATTTATTCCTTTTAATCACTTTCAAAATCCAAAATATATATATAAATAAATAAATAAAGAGAAAAAAAAATTCAAAAAAAAAATGGTTTCATTTGTAGTATCTCTTTTAAAGATTTTCGAAATTTAAAAAAAAAATGAAAAAAGAAGTTTAAATGTATAAATATTTCCTCGGTCTCTTTTCAAAAAAATAAAATAAAAAAATATATATATAAAATTCCAGAAAAATAGTTATTCCTCTTTTCTTTTAAAAGATTTTATTTGTTTCCCCTATTTCTGATCCGACCGAACTACGCCGGTTTGATTCTCACCGGATGTGAGATACGTAGGCAACCCCCATCGGGTTCAACCCCACCTTTTGCTAAGATAGCCGAAACCAATAAAACAAAAAAAATGACAAAATGTCGCCACTTGTATAAAGAGTCGGGTGAGGCCGTTTTTTGTAAAAACAGCCGAATGTTTCCAAGCGGGACGCCGGAAGGCTGACATTGCATAAACGGCCATCTTCGGTCATCATTTTTGATCGGTTGGTCCTCGCAGCCTTAAAGTCTTTATTCTCGAAATACTAAAATGCCGCATTTTGGAATTCGAGTTCGTCATTTTGAAAATAATAATAATAAAAAAAAAACTTGAAAAAATCTAGATAGTTTTATTTTGAGTCTAATAAAAGTCTTTTCATTGGCATAATCACCCTAATAAATGTGCAGGATGAGCACGATACAAAACGAACCCTTTTCAATAATGACCAAGATCCCTTTTGAGTTGTGACTATGGTGGAACGACTTAGGCAAGAAGGGGCAAAACAAAGTAAGGAAATATCTGAAAGATCTCCCGGATTTACTAGACATTCAGCCTCGGGGTGATATTATCAGATCATTGGTCACTTGCTGGGATTTAGCGCACAATGTATTTCATTTCTCAGACTTTGAGCTCACCCCGACGTTGGAAGAAATAGTGGGATACATTGGATGTGATGAAGCTCCGTTAAGGTTCAAATACTTGATTTCACCTAGAGCCATCACGGTACACCGGTTTCTGGATTTCTTAAAAATACCCCGAACATTTCACCATCCAGATCTTGCCAAAGGTTTTTGCAGTCTCCACCTCATGTATGCTAGATACGGCCACGAGAGCGGGTTCAATAAGCCGGATTTCAAACTATGTAGTAGAGGCAACCGACAAAAGTGGGACGAACACAGGCTGTTAGCTTTTATGACGGCCTTTTTGGGTCTTATAGTGTTTCCAAGGAAAGACGGAAACATCGATCTAAAAGTAAATGGGGTCGTCAGTACTTTGCTCACCCAAGGTAAAAGTACTCTGGCACCTATGATTATGGCTGACATTTTCCGGGCTCTCACTGCTTGCCGAGCTAGGGACGACTTTTTCGAAGGATGTAACCTACTGTTGCAAATGTGGATGACCTATCATTTATGCCACCGCTCCCCGCTTTTGGGTTACGATTCGCCCGAAAAAACTTGTATTGGAGAATTCTACACAAGAATTGAAAGGTTCAGTCTACCTGAGGGAGTCACAGCATGGACCTCATTTCTCCAAACTCTCACTGCCAACCAAATCCAGTAGATGCTCGGATGGTTACCCGTTGAGGAAATCTTATACATGCCGGCAACCAGGCCCCACTTTCTGTTAATGGGACTTAAAAGCATCCAACCCTATGCACCCTATCGGGTTTTGAGGCAACTTGGGAGGTATAAAATAGTACCAAAAGATGAAGATCTGAGTACTCAAGTGATTGAAATCAGCCCGGACGGTCATTTCCCCGAAGAGGAAGTTCGCCAAATCTGGAGTGAGTGCCAACATCTCAAAGCAAACACTTGTGTGATGGATATAACAAAAGGGGAAGTTGCCCCAGGGTATCACGCTTGGTTCAGAGGTGACTTGTCTTGCGAGAGACCAGCTAAGAGACCTCATCTCAAAGATTTCGTTGAGTCATCCCAAGGGCAATGGAACTGGTTAGCAAAAGAAAAGGGGTATCGGGCAGAGATCGGTGATTTGAAGCTACAAATTGGCAGTCTGAAATTCAATAACAGCATACACATCGCTGCGGATCGAGGCAAAAGGAATAGATTGATCCAAGAGAATGAATAACTTAAGGCCCAAATCCAAGAATTGAGATTGGCTCTTGATGAACAGCCTAGAGGACGATCAGACAAGCAGTTGATAAAAGGTTTGAAAAGAGAAGTCAGGGAATGGCGAGATGGTTTAGAAGAATCTGAAAATGTCATGGCAGAACTCAAAGCATAGTGGAGTACAAGAACAGATAAGCATCGTCGATACTTGAACCAACTGAAACGTGACCACGAGAAAACTGTTGCTAAAATGAAGAAAGAGATTGCTACAGTTGAGGTTAAAGCAGCTAAACGGGCTGAGGATTTCCAATTTGAGAGAAGATACTGTTACGACCTGTTGGCCCAAATGAAGATAGAAGTGCGGCAACTGAAAAATTGGCATATACAAGATTCTCAGGTTTTAAAAACGTGCAGTGATCAGATGAAACGCCTGCTCATAGAAAAGAAACAAACCAGAGATAGGATCAGGACCATTGCCCACGCCATCATCAGACGATGTCTGCGTTGTGAGAACATGCCCAACGTTACCATTCTCTCGGCGGTGATGAGTTATGTCAAGCAGACCATGCATGAGTTGGAACAACTTGAAAGGGATGTCACACCTAGGACCGCGACGAGGCCGAACGATGCCTCGCGGGCACAAATTTTCGAAACCATAATGTATTCATAGGTCGAGTCTGTATCTTAACATCTTCTGTTTGCCTTTTTCACATCGGGGTGTTTTAGTCTGTTTGAGTCTATGTTTATTTTCAAGTTTTGTTTTTCCTTTTTTTCAAAATATTTCTTGTAATAGATCATTTCAGTAATAAAATGTGTGTTTCTTTTACATTCATCTATTTTTGAACTACGTAATGATCTGATTCGCGTGGCATCATGATACGTAGGCAATCCTCATCAGATCAGGTCGCATTTTAACCACAAAAATTGAAAACAGTAACAAAAGGAGAAATAAAGAAAGAAAGACATAATAAAAAAAATAATAAAAAAAAGGAAAAAGGGGAATCCTAAAAGGAAGTTGGAATGACGCATGCGTTCGTCGCAAACATATAGGAATCCACTTAACTGCATAGGTGCATCATGCCCTAACGTAAGATTGCCTATCTGTTATTTGTTTCAAATTAACCGTTCGTTTGTCGTTGAGTTCCCAAGTTTTTGGAAAAGGCGGTTGGTTTGGTGAAAGTCTGGCCTCACACTCATACTTCACGAGGTCTAAAGGGAGTGTTCAATTACCTGTTATTAAGTCAAGAGGCGGTGCTCACACTTATTTCACAAGGTCCAAAGGAAGCATAGAAATGTCTGCAGAAATTCCTTTACCAACGGTTCCTGTTTCCGAGGAGAGTTCGATCTCGGCTGTCCTCACGCCCGAGTCCGCAACTGTGGAGGAAACTAAAATCCTACGGCTCCGCATGTTGGAAATGCTGGACGACTGGAATAACAGAAAAGAGCCACCAAACGTCGTCCCTGGATTCCCTGAGTTATTCTCCAGGACAAGCGGGACTTCTAATGTTCCCATAAGCTATCCTGCCACCCCATTCGGGTACCCATCCATTCCAGCCTTCTCTGCTGGATCGCCCTCTGATTCTTATCCCCGAGTGTCAACAACGGATGTAAACACAAACATCTTTACTGCACCACCTTGCCCGATCACGACACAACCTGCTGCATACAAGTCGAATTTTGACTCGTCCTCATTTACATTCCAAGCACCATCTTTCTCAATGGAACCAACTAGGTTCGCCACCAGCACTCATCCTCCACGGCCTCAGTGCGAGCTTGCACCTGGGCAGGATCAGAACCCCAGAATTACTGAACAAAATGAGATGGCCAAAAGAATGAGAAGCCTTTAACAGAGTTTGAAGAACATGCAAGGTTTGAGCGGACAGAAAAGCGTCTCTTACACCGACCTATGCATGTTCCCTCACGTGCACCTACCAGTGGGTTTCAAGACCCCAAAGTTTGAGAAATACGACGGGCACGGTGACCCCATTGCTCATCTCAAGAAATATTGCAACCAATTGCGGGGAGCCGGCGGAAAAGAGGAATTGCTAATGGCATATTTCGGGGAAAGTCTGGTAGGAATAGCCTCGGAATAGTACATGGACCAGGACATATCCCGGTGGCATATATGGGATGATCTCACTAGAGATTTTGTTAGACAATTCCAGTATAACATCGACATTGCACCAGACTGAAATTCTCTGTCAAACATGAAGAAGAAACCTTTAGAAAGCTTTAGAGAATATGATATTAAGTGGCGCGAACAGGCATCAAGGGTGAAGCCTCCCATGGACGAAATAGAAATGGTCACTACTTTTCTCCAGGCTCAAGAGTCCGACTATTTCCAAAACATGATGTCAGCCATGGGAAAGCCGTTCGCAGAAGCGATTAAGATTGGAGAGATGGTGGAGAATGGGCTGAAAACGGGTAGGATTTTGAGTCAAGCAGCCATAAGGGCAACCTCCCAAGCCGTCCAAAGCGGGTCCGGAGGAATGGCAAGAGGGAAGAAAAAGGAAGAAACGGCCATGGCAGCATCAGAAGCAAGGGAATATCGTAATCCCAGGCCCCGTTTTCCAGAAAGGACCCCACAACACTACTACCCCCACCAAAACATGGCATATGCTCCTCAACCCTACATGGTCATGAACACCCAGCCTTATGTCCATCCGCCACAACAAGCCAACCGAGGCCAAGCTCCACCTCCCAGAAATCAGCCTCCATACCGCAACCACTATAACCCACAGCCTCCTCAAAATAATTTCCACCCTCAGGAACCACCTAGAAGGCGGACTTTCACGCCTATCGGTGAGCCATACTCTACTTTGTTCCCGAAGCTAGTCCAATTGGGTTTCCTGCAGCCGGTCCCTCAAACAAGGCACAATTCGGCATCACCTTCTTACAAAGCCGGTGTTAGATGCGCCTATCATTCAGGAGCAGAAGGGCACGATACAAATGACTGCTGGGCTTTGAGAAGGGTAGTCGAGAATTTAATAGAGCAAGGGAAAATAGTGCTAAGGGACGAGGAGGTCCCAAACGTGACTAACAATCCATTACCTGCTAACAATAATGGGCCGCTGAACGGAATGATTTGTGAAGACAAAGAATTTGACCCTACTTTGAAAGCTATAATCGCCATTGTCGACGCAGGGAAAAGGCCTGAAACAGCCCAGAAACCGGAAAAAGGGGAAAAGGCCAGTACTGTAAAGTGCGAGCCCGAAAAGAAGGTGGAGAAGAAGGCGGTGCCTGTGAAGAATGAAGTTCTTTACATCCCATGAGGTCGAGCAGAGAAGCCGCAGAGCTTCGAGGTCAAAAGGGCAAAACCTATGTACGTGCCAAAGGAGGCCTATGTGGTCCGGGGGACGATTCAACCACCTCGGCTGAATGAGCCAGTGGTTATCGGAAGCGTGCCACAAACCCGTCCATAGTACCGTGGAACTATCAGAGGACGTTGGTAACATACAAAGGTAAGGAAATCACGGGAGAACGTCCGGAAAATACTTTCATTGGAAGGTATTCGAACACCCAAGAGCTAAACAACGCCACACGGAGACGCTTCCCACCAAAGAAGCCTGTAAGCGTTGAAGAAGCAGAAGTTTTCTTCCAACAAATGAAAATGCCGGACTACGAAGTGGTAGATCAACTGCGCAAGTGCCCCGAGCAAGTGTCCATGCTATCATTGCTGATGAGGTCGGCCGAGCATCAAAAGATCTTACTGAAAACCCTGAACGAAGCATACGTGCTAGTTGAAACCTCAGTCGAACAACTGGAACGAATGACAGAAAGGTTCTTCGCCGTTAACCAGGTCTCTTTTAGCAAGAACGATTTACCCCCAGAGGGAGCAGCGCACAACAAAGCCTTGCATCTAACAGTTAAATGCGAAGACTACTATGTCAAGCGGGTAATGTTGGATGAGGGTTCAGGTGTTGACATTTGTCCGCTCTCCACGCTACAGAGAATGGAAATTGGGACCAGAAGAATCTGCCCCAATAATGTCTGCGTAAGGGCTTTTGATGACATCAAGAGAGACACCCTTGGGGAAATAGCTTTGGTGTTGACCATAGGGCCAGTGGAGTTTGAAGTAACTTTCCAAGTGCTCGACATTGATACGTCCTACAATTTCCTCCTCGACAGACCTTGGATTCATGCGGCAGGAGCTGTGCCTTCCACTCTTCACCAGATGGTGAAGTTGAGTACGAAGACCGAGAGATCATGGTCCATGGAGAAGACGAGCATGCTATTTATCGGGACCCATCCATCCCATATGTTGAACCAAGAGAAGGGAGCGAACACACGGTCTATCAAGCTTTTGAGATTGTGTTAGCAGAGCAGCATGAAGAGGGAAGACCTTGCCCCCAACCTTTCTTGTCTAACGCCTCGGTTATGGTGGCTAAAGAGATGATCCGGCACAGATTCAGGCCAGGGAAAGGGCTCGGACGAACATTGCAGGGAATAACGGAACCCATCACCCTGCCTTCCGCCAAAAAACTTTTTGGGATAGGTTTTCAAGCCACTCCAGAAGATGAAGAATGGGAAAAGAAAAGGAATAATGGGGGGTGGAAATTGCCTCGGCCACTGCCGGATTTATATAAAACCTTCGTCAGACCAAGATACACTGAAGAAGAAGAAGACGATGAGGTTTTCACGGCTGAGGAAATAGAGGAGATATGTGGGGCAATGAGAGAAATGCTCTACGAGGCTCACATGGTTCAACCAGGAGAAGGCACCAGCACCACCAAAATACTATATATGGGGCAAAACGCCAAACTCCGAAACTGGGAGACCACGCCATTCCCGACTAGGCGGAAGTCCGGGTAGACCTGTCTTGCCACCTTTCCTGCATCACAAGTTATCTCCAGGATATAACTTGGATGTTTTCTTCTTTTAATTGTTGTTTTGAATTCCTGAGTTTGTAAACATTGTTGTCTTCCAAATTTCAAGGAGAAAAAAAAATCATCATTGTTTTCCCATTTTTCCCTTTGTTCTGATTTTGTTATTTTTCCTTTATCTTTTCTTTCAGTTATAATAATGCGGCTTTAAATATGACATGCTTGCGGACTTCACACCCAGATCACAACGAGCTATTTAATTGTGAAATAATGAATCCAGAACCAGAATATGATGAAGAAAAGGCTTTTAGGGAAATAAACCGAGAATTGGAACATTTTGAGAATAAACCTAAGCCAAATCTGAATGACACTGAACCGGTTAATTTAGGAACTCCTAAAGAAATCCGGGAGACCAAAATAAGTATTCACACGGACAAGAAAAAGCGGGACGCGATAATTCAACTCCTTTTTCAGTTTAAAGATGTGTTTGCTTGGTCATACGATGACATGCCAGGACTAGGTGTTGATCTAGTAGTTCATAAATTGCCAATTCACCCTGATTGTCCTCCAGTTCAACAAAGGCAACGAAAGTTCAAAACTGAGGTCAGTGACAAGATTAAAGAGGAGATCACCAAGCAGCTGAAAACGGGAGTGATTCGGGTAGTCCAATATACAACATGGTTGGCAAATGTGGTTCCAGTGCCGAAAAAAGATGGGAAGACTGGGGTATGTGTGGACTATCGAGACCTGAATAGAGCGAGTCCCAAACATAATTTCCCATTAGCCAACATCCACATCCTTGTTGATAATTGCGCCAAACATGAGATCCAGTCTTTCGTAGATTGTTACGCTTGGTATCATCAGGTATTGATGGATGAAGGAGACGCCGAGAAGACTGCCTTCACCATGCCTTGGGGCACTTACTATTATCGGGTTATGACATTTGGTCTGAAGAATGCTGGGGCAACTTACATGAGAGCCATGACTGTCATGATGCATCAAGAAATAGAGGTGTACGTGGACGATGTGATAATCAAATCCAGGACGCAAGATAATCACATCCAAGACTTGAGGAAGTTCTTCGAGAGACTGAGGAAGTACGACTTGAAGCTGAACCCAGCCAAATGTGCTTTCGGAGTCCCATCGGGCAAGCTTTTGGGCTTCATAGTGAGCAGGAGAGGTATCGAATTAGATCCAACAAAGATAAAATCTATCAAGGATCTACCGCCCCCAAGAATGAAGAAAGACGTGATGAGTCTGTTGGGCAGGTTGACTATATCAGTCGATTCATTGCCCAGCTAACTAGCACGTGTTAGCCCATATTTAAGCTATTGAGGAAAGATGCGGCGATCAAATGGACGGCTGAGTGTCAAGAATCGTTTGACAAAATTAAAGAATATCTCTCAAATCCCCCAGTTTTGGTCCCACCAGAGCCAGAGAGACCACTGTTCTTGTATTTGATAGTCTTGGAAAATTCTTTCGGTTGCGTCCTTGGGCAACATGACATAACCGGAAAGAAAGAACAAGCAATCTACTACTTGAGCAAGAAATTCACCGGCTACGAGGCCAAGTACACCCTTCTGGAAAGAACATGTTGCGCTCTGACATGGGTTGCTCAAAAGCTGAGACATTATCTCCAAGCTCACACTACTTTCCTCATAAGCAGGCTGGATCCTTTGAAGTATATATTTCAGAAACCAATGCCTACTGGAAGACTGGCTAAGTGGCAGATCTTGCTTACTGAATTTGACATAATCTATGTCACCCGCACGGCAATGAAAGCCCAGGCGCTAGCAGATCATTTGGACAAAAATCCAGTCGGTGAGGAATACCAGCCATTGAGTACCTATTTCCTAGATGAGGAGATAAACACCGTAGAAGTGGTCTCGGAGAACGCTCATGTTTGGAAGATGTTCTTTGACGGAGCCGTAAACGCCAAAGGTGTAGGAATCAGGGCAATTTTGATTTCGCCTTCCAGTCAGCATTATCCCGCCACAGCTAGACTGCGTTTCTTTTGCACGAACAATACAGCTGAATATGAAGCCTGCATCATGGGCATGCATATGGCGATCGATCAGGATGTCGAAGACTTACTGATTATGGTAGATTCCGACCTGATTATCCGGCAAGCCCAAGGTGAATGGGAAATTCGGGATGTCAAGCTTATTCCTTACCGACAGAACGTGGAGGATCTCGGCAAGCGTTTTAAATCAATAGAGTTCAGGTATATCCCGCGATGTCATAATGAATTAGTTGATGCACTTGCTACCCTAGCTTCAATGCTACCCTACCCAGGCAACGCCCATGTCGATCCCTTGGAAATCCAAATCAGGGAGAGACACGGTTACTGTAACGTAATCGAGGCAGGATCGTGTACACAGCCGTGGTACCATGATATCAAGAGGTTTTTGAAAACGCAAGAATACCCCGAGCATGCTACCGGAGATCAAAAGAGAACCATCAGGCGACATGCAAGTGGTTTCTTTTTGAGCGGTGAGTTGTTGTATAAGAGGACCCCGGACCTCAATCTACTAAGATGTGTTGACGCCAAGGAGGCAAGAAAGATCATGCACGAAGTACACGCAGGAGTGTGCGGACCTCACATGAACGGGTATGTCTTGGCAAAGAAAATCCTTCGAGCAGGTTATTCCTGGATGACCATGGAAAAGGACTATTTTGGCTTCTTTCGGAAGTGTCATCAGTGTCAGGTGCACAGTGATTTGATTCATGCACCTCCCACGGAATTCCATCCCATGTCTGCACCTTGGCCATTTGTTGCATGGGTCATGGACATCATTGGACCAATCGAGCCAAAGGCTTCAAATGGACACAGATTTATACTGGTTGCCATCGACTACTTCACAAAATGGGTAGAGGCTGTCACTCTCAAGTCGGTCACTAAAAAAGCTGTAGTGGATTTTGTACACTCAAATCTTATCTGTCGTTTCGGTATTCCTGCGACTATCATTACAGATAACGCAGCAAACTTGAACAGTCACTTGATGGGAGATGTATGCGAGCAATTCAAAATAACGCACAGGAATTCTACTCCTTATCGGCCCAAGGCCAATGGCGTTGTGGAAGCAGCAAACAAGAACATCAAGAAGGTCTTGAGGAAGACGATCCAGAGTTCCCGACAATGGCATGAACAGCTACCTTTCGCATTGTTGGGATACCGCACTACGGTACGCACGTCAGTAGGGGCAACCCCTTATCTTTTGGTTTATGGGACCGAAGCTGTGATACCAGCGGAAGTAGAAATCCCTTCGCTTCGAACCATTGTCGAAGCAGAAATCGAGGACAGCGAATGGGTTAAGACTCGATTGGAGCAGTTGACTTTGATTGATGAGAAACGAATGACTGCGGTTTGTCACGGGCAGTTGTACCAACGAAGAATGGCCCGTGCTTACAACAAGAAAGTCCGACCCAGGAATTTCGAAGTGGGTCAACTGGTACTGAGGCTCATTCTGCCACATCACCAGGAAACAAAAAGGAAATTTGCTCCAAATTGGAAAGGCCCATACATCATAAGGAAGATATTGCCGAGAGGAGCATTGTATCTAGGTGATATCGAAGGAAATGACCCCGAAACAGCAGTAAATGCGTATGCAGTCAAGAGATACTATGTCTCAGTGACACCCCAGCGATCCTGATGCATTTGAAATGATGGAGGTTTTATTCCCACTACCCCAAACACTATCAACTCTCTCTACAAGTTTTCGATCCGGTCACAATTTTTTCGTTTACCAATCAAAAAAAAAACAAACAAAACAAACAAAACAAAACATTGATCGAGGCCTGAACTACGTCTGACTTGATTCCGAAAGGATACGTAGGCAGCCTCTCTCTGAGGTTCAGTCACACAAACAATAAAATCCTATTTACCCTGAAATTGAAGCCGGGGCACGCTAAACGGTTTAAAAATCGTAGTATCGTCTACTTCTCTTTGCCAAGCACAAGCTTTTCAGATCAATTACCAAAGGTAGCGGGAAGCCAAGAAGCGTCACGAATGGAGACCGATACACTGTAAATTGAGAGAAATAAAATGAGAGAGTCTCGTCGGTGAAAACCCTCGGGCACTGCGAGGCGACAGGAGTAGAGAAACCAAAATGAGAGAGCTTGTGTAGTAAAAACTCGCAAAGAGTGCTATCGAGCGACAGCAAGGAGGAAAATTAGAGAGGTCAGCCAGCGAAAACCCGCAAAGGGCGCTGTTGGCCGAAAGAACGACTCCACCCAAGGAGGTCTCGGCAAAGTTCCACCGGTTGGGAAACACAAATCCATTTTGGTTCGGGAGGAAATGCAAGTTCATTGAAGGTTGGGCGTCCAGTCCAAAGAGCATGTCATGTCCATTTAACGTCAGCATTGTCTTCCTCAGATAAGTCTTTCTTGTCCCGAAAGGGACACTTCTTTTCTGAAGTTTGCTTTCTCCTTTCTTTGTTTTTCTTCGAATCCCTTTCATTTTTTAACCCTAAGTTCCAGATATACCGGAAAGGACAGGTGGCAGGTATGGTTTCACGGAATTCCGTTTCATGAAGGAAAACACCCCGTTTCGTTGGTACGTTTGTCCAAACCTGATGAATCATGATGTTTGACTACGTTTAAAGTACTTCCCCTGCAAGTCCGCCTTGTACAAATCCCCACAGAACTTCCCTTTGTACAAATCCCCACAGAGCCTCCCTTTGTAAAAATTCCCCAGCGAGCTTGCCCCAACAAATCCTGGCAAGTCCGTTTTGCAACAAATCCCCAGCAAGTCCGCCTTGTACAAATCCCCACAGAGCTTCCCCTTGTACAAACCCCCACAGAGTATCCCCAATAAAATCCCCGTTGAAAAATCCCCAATCAAAACCGGATGGAAAAACCAAAGCCTGACAAAGCAAATCATCACAAAATCTGGAAACGCAGGCCTGAGCAGTCTAAAGGGTTTTACCATTTGAATCCAATCAATGACAGAGTTTCTCAACAGAAATAAGGACGCAGCAAAGAAACTGGAACAATCAAGGTCACCGAACCAACCGCCATTTCCGAGCTAACGATTGTTCTTTGTTTGAAAAGTTGAAACAGGTATGATCCAAGACAACCGTGCAAGAAGCAGGTGTCACCCAAAGAAGAAAAGAAACACATGAGTGCAAGAAGCAGTTCGGCAATAAGGAATCAACTCGAAAGGGAAGTTTTCACGAAATTCTCTTTTACATTTTTTACTAAAATAAGGAAAACTCAAAAAAAAAAAACGGTTCATTTGGTATCCCCAGAACTTTTCCAGTTAGTCAGCATTAGGGCTCCAACCCTAAACTGAACTTTCCCCAGTTAGTCAGCATTAGGGCTCCAACCCTAAACTGAACTTTTCCCTTTAGTCAGCATTAGGGCTCCAACCCTAAACTGAACTTTTCCATTCAGTCAGCATCAGGGCTCCAACCCTGAACTGAACTTTTTCATTTCCGCCAGCATTAGGGCTCCAACCCTGAACTGAGCATTGTTCTGTTAGTCAGCATTAGGGCTCCAACCCTAAACTGAACTTTTCCATTCAGTCAGCATCAGGGCTCCAACCCTGAACTGAACTTTTTCCATTCCGGTAGCATTAGGGCTCCAACCCTGAACTGAGCATTGTCTGTTAGTCAGCATTAGGCCTCCAACCCTAAACTGAACTTTTCCCTTTAGTCAGCATTAGGGCTCCAACCCTAAACTGAACTTTTCCATTCAGTCAGCATCAGGGCTCCAACCCTGAACTGAACTTTTTCATTTCCGCCAGCATTAGGGCTCCAACCCTGAACTGAGCATTGTTCTGTTAGTCAGCATTAGGGCTCCAACCCTAAACTGAACTTTTACATTCAGTCAGCATCAGGGCTTCAACCCTGAACTGAACTCTTTCCATTTAGCCAGCATTAGGGTTTCAACCCTGCACTGAGCATTGTTCTGTTAGTCAGCATTAGGGCTCCAACCCTAAACTGAACTTTTTCATTCAGTCAGCATCAGGGCTTCAACCCTAAACTGAACTCTTTCTATTCAGTCAGCACCAGGGCTTCAACCCTGAACTGAACTTTTTCCCTTTAGTCAGCATTAGGGCTCCAACCCTAAACTGAACTTTTCCCCAGCTAGTCACCATTAGGGATCCCACCCTAAACTGAACTTTTCCATTTAGTCAGCATCAGGGCTTCAACCCTGAACTGAACTCTTTCCATTTAGTCAGCATTAGGGCTCCAACCCTAAACTAAACTTTTTCCATTTAGCCAGCATAGGGCTCCAACCCTAAACTGAACTTCTTTCCATTTAGCCAGCATTAGGGCTTCAACCTTGAACTGAGCATTGTCTGTTAGTCAGCGTTGGGGTTCCAACCCTGAACTAAACTTTTCCATTCAGTCAGCATCAAGGCTTTAACCCTGAACTGAACTTTGTCCATTTAGCCAGCATTAGGGCTTCGACCCTGAACTAAGCATTGTCTGTTAGTCAGCATCAGGGCTTCCAACCCTAAACTGAACTTTTCTATTTAGTAAGGATCAGGGCTCCAACCCTGAACTGAACTCTTTTAGCCAGCATTAGGGCTCCAACCCTGAACTGAGCGCTTTACCGTTTAGCCAGCATCAGGGCTCCAACCCTAAACTGAGCATTCTTACCTTGTGGCAATATTAGTGATCCAATCCCGAAGTTGGCATTTTGTAGACTGAAATTTTCCAATTCCTTCATCAGTTCTATAAGCTTCCCCGAAATTAATTCACGAAATTTTCGTAGTGAAACTGGGGCAGAAAATTTCGTTCGTTTGTTTTTCCCCGCAGGTCTAACCTCGAGGCGCATGGATCGAGACGACCCACGAGATGAGTCTCAACCTAGGATAAAGAAAAGAAGAAAAAAAAAGAGAAGAAGATGTTCCAAGATATTGGGAAAAGCGAAGGGCGGGTCGCTCCAAGATTTAATCAAGGTCCCGAGTTCTACCAACCCCGTCTCACTCAGTGTCGCATAAATAAAAGGCGCCTACAACTGGCAAGCATCTTGATTCGGATCAAAGTCTACAAGCAAAATTAGCTAAGACCCAAGATCAAGTTGCAAAAGAATCATAGATAGGAATCTTGTAACTAGCAATTGACAAGCATAAGTAGTTAGTTCAGTTTTCAATTTTCCTTTGGTCGGTAAGCAGTAGTTGGCAATAGCAACAGCAGTAACAGCAAGCATTGCAATCCCATGGTAGTCCCAGCTACCAAAGTTTCCCGAACTACATTGACCTGATTCCTGTTTAGCCCAGGATATGTAGGAAATCTTTGAAGCGAAGATTCGGTCAAATCTTTCAAAAATATGCTTCACACGGAGTAGTCCAATAGGCAAAAGTCGCTCATATCCGCTCACTTTATCTTTGCACGAAAACTCTTCGTGTTTCCGAACAAAGAGGGGCAGCTGTGAGCACGTGATTTTTGTTTTCGCGACAATCACTCCAAAAGAAACAAAAAATAGCAATTGGTCTTGCTGTACAGTTTTTGGATTTGTACGTAGCATTTTTGGTAGTTATTTGTGATTTTGTCCACTTTTTATTTTTTATCAAAAACAGAAAATATAAAAAATAAATGTCGTTGAACCGTAATCCGGTTATTAAAAGGAAAATCACAAAATATACATCTTTTGTCCTATTTGTTGCCCTGGTGTGATTTTACCTGCTTTAAATATTTTAATATATGTGTAATAATTACATTAAGTGTTAATTAATGGTGTTTAATTTTATTTAATTAGGTTTTGTGTTTAAAAATTAGAAAAATAAAAGAAAAAGGGTGCAAATGGGTTTAAACTCGGATTGGGCCCATTTTTGACCCATTCCAAACATAAGAACAAATGACACCGTTTCCCTTCAGTAGAAAGATCACAGCCATTGATCATCAGCAATCCAACGGCCAACATCCAATCACCCACTCCGTATATAAACCTTCCCCCTTTACCCCGCACCCTAAACCCAGGACCTCCTTCGTCCTCATCTCCTTCACAGACCTCAATCTCCCAAACCCTAGAGCCGCCCCCCTTTCCCCTCACCAAAAACCCGGCGGCATGAACGCCGATGACCCCCACCTTAACACCATAGATGCACCTCACCACCAGGAACCCAAATCCATCAACCGTTTAATTCGAATCAGCCCCCAGGTTCTCGAATCTTCATTTGAAAATTCGAGCAGAACTCCGATCTACACCGATCTAACCCAGGTTCATACCAGACACTCCCCTGACCTCCCTCGTGACCAAACCATGCTTGGTTTGGTCCGAATCTAACCAAGGAAACACAAATCCCAAATCTGCCCCTTAGGAACCCTAGAAACCCTAGGCCCAGTCTGTGTCCGTTTGAACCAAATGATTAGGGTCTAATGGACCTTAATCGAAGTTGTTCTCAGTTGAGAACACTTCGATTAAAGTCTGTTCAACCCTAAGAAAGATCGATTCAAATCCGAGCCAGGGTTTGCTGATTTTTCAAGATTTCAGGTATTTTTTGCTTTCCTTTTATCAGTTCATGAGTTTTTGTTGTAGTTAAATGTTTGTTTATTGCCCCAAATGTTTTGTTTAATTTATGTTTTGAATTTTTATCGATTGTGATGTCCACCTTGCTCGGACCTTTGTATTTGGCCAAGTTTTCTCCATTTGCTGATCATGTGTATGTGTATAAGCTGTACAATCAATTGAACTTAAATTTGACTGATTAATTAATCCCCCAGTACAACTTTTGTTTAGTCAGTATAATTTGAATCGCATGTTGATACTGTTAGATTTCTGATCATTGGCTATTGGTTGTATATGTTATAACTAGTATAGTCGATTTGATACGTGTCGTCGATTGGTTTCAGTTGTTTGAACGATAACAATTTGATCTGTTTCCTGTTGAACTTTGTTTGAATCAAATTGAGAATCGAGTATAGCTACTTATAGTTGTTGTATTTGAATAAGAAATTTAAGGATTTAGTTTGTTAGCTACAGTCTGAATTGGTGGCATGTGCACTTGTGCACAACATGTGCATAAAGGCCCTTTTTGAGATGAAAAATAACTTGACAGCATGTGCTGTCAGGGCATATTCAGGCTGCCCACACCCTGATTTGGTTAAGAAATAATAAACCATATCTAAGTAAAGGCTGTCAGGGAATCTCATGGGGAGGGTTCTACTTTTAAAAGATGAGTGGAAAAACAGCAGAAAAGAGGGGGGTTCTGATTTGTCCAACAGGCTGTAAAGGGCTGATGCTAGGCTATAAAAGAGGCAGAACCTCCATTTAGAAGAGGAACTGAATTTTAAAAAAGAGAGAGATACCACAAAAATAGGCATATACACATACACAAGAGAAAGAAAACATACAGACAACAATCAGAAACTGTTTCTTCCTATTGTTGTTTGGATTTCACTTGTTTTCAACCTGTTCAATCAATTCTGTTTCTTCCAAGTCTTAACTAAGTTTACTGGTTGTGGGTTGCATTGGTTAATTTCCTGGATTTGGTCTGTCTGGAGTTCTGTTTCTACTACACTGTTTGCTGCTGTTATTTTTGCTACTTTTTCCCTCGGCTATAGTTGCATCTTGCACTGGAATTTGTTCTGCTGCTACCTGTTGTTACTGCTGCTGTTTCGTTTGCCACGGTTACTCTACTGACTCTCCTGCTTCTTCATTGTAAGCACTTCCCAGGTACACATTTCGAGTCCCACATTGGTGTAACTGATGTACAATGAAAAGCATGAATTGAAAGATCTGAAGGAATTACAATCATCTGTTGTTTTATTTACGGCTTTTATAAATGTTGTTAAGTTGTGTAAATTTTAGTTTGTAGTTCAATAGAGAATACATTAGTAAGTTTGTACTTAATTGAAGCTTATGTCGATCTAAAACCGTGATATGTGATTCATTTAGTAGTATACATGATGTAACTATAATTCATGGAAAATGCAACCATTTAGTATGATGTTAATTTAAACTCGTTCATCAGCATGCTTTGAATATGTAGGGGAACGGCTTTTAAATCTCGCCAAATACAATATAGTTTTAGATTCTCGAGTCTCAATTTCATTAGTCAGTTTATAGGACAAGTTTTGAATACCATTAGTACCATCCTTTAATAAGGAATTCTATTAATCCCGTTTAAATGAGTTAATTTAAATTTAGCTTAAGGAGTGTTTGGAGTAAGCGTAGCATTTCATCAATCTCGTATGTAATTCCTTCTATCAAATTAAAAGCATGTTCCATGAGGTACAACATTCTTCACCTTGTAAATAATCAATCGGATAACTAATAAGAGGCCGGGATTAGCTAAGCATGCAATTCAATTAGCATACATTTTCTTTCTTTTATTTTTAGAGACGAACATAATAGAAATGTAGTCACTTTAGGATATCCCTTCTAAAATAATGAGACGAGCCTCGTCAAATAAAAAATGCAAATTACGGGGCCCTCAATAATTGATCATAACAAATACTTAGAATTTGGGATGGACTATTTAGTGAATTTCACTGCCTTCCCCAAAGATAAAAACGCGTTAGACTCTTTAGGCGCGACTCAATTAAAATTACATTCTTAAATTTGGGTGCACATTGATGTGACCCAAAATCCAAATCTCAACGGAGTCGAAATGTGTTAACAACTACGGGTGCAATGATTGTGACGTGGTTCGAGATGAATTTTCACGACGTTGCAATTCTATAAAAATAAATGATAATAATAAAAGCGGTTTAAAGTTGATAAAAGCACATAAATTATAATATGTATTAAAATCAGATATTTAGCCATTACAACAATTTAAGCGACCGTTCTAGAACCACGGGATTCGGGGGTGCCTAACACCTTCCCTCGGGTCAACAGAATTTCTTACTTAGAATTTCTGGTTCGCAGACTTCATTTGGAAAAATCGAAAATTTCCTCGATTTGGGATTCAAGATAAACCGGTGACTTGGGACACCAAAAACCAAACCTTTCCCAAGTGGCGACTCTGTATTAAATAAATAATCCCATTTCGAATATTGTCACTTAAATTGGAAAAACTCCCTCGCGCATTTTTACCCTTCGAGGCGGGGCGCGCAAAAAGGAGGTGTGACAGTTGGCAAGTGGATTTTTCTTCAGCGGAGGGGTTTTGTACAAAAGGACTCCGGATCATGGATTATTCAGATGCATAGATGCTAGACAGGCCACAACTATCATGACCGAAGTACATTCTGGAGACTGTGGACCGCATATGAGTGAGTACGTGCTGTCAAAAAAGATTCTCCGAGCAGTTTATTACTAGCTCATTATGGAGCGAGATTGTATCAGTTTCGTGCGCAAGTGTCATCAGTGCCAATTGCACGGAGATTTTATTCATTTTCCACCATCTGAATTACACACAATGTCTGCACCATGGCCTTTTGTTGCGTGGGGCATGGATGTCATTGGACTAATTGATCCAGCAGCACCCAATGTGCACAAGTTCATTCTGGTGGACATCGATTACTTCACCAAGTGGGTTGAAGCTAAAACTTTCAAGTCTGTGACCAAGAAAACGGTGGTCGATTTTGTGCACTCAAATATCATTTGTCGGTTCGGGATCCCCGAAGGTGATCATCACAAATAATGGTGCTAATCTCAATAGTCAACTGATGAAAGAGGTATGTCAACAGTTTAAGATTACACATCGCAATTCCACCCCATACCGCCCCAAGGCGAATGGAGCAGTCGAGGCAGCTTACAAGAACATAAAGAAGATACTTCGGAAAATGGTGGAAGGGTCCAGGCAATGGCATGAAAAGCTGCCATTTGCATTGTTGGGTTATCGCACTACTGTTTGTACGCCAGTAGGGGCAACTCCTTATTTGTTGGTATATGGCACTGAGGCGGTGATACTCGCGGAAGTTGAAATCCCGTCCCTTCGGATTGTCGCTGAGGCCGAAATTGATAACGATGAGTGGGTCAAGACTCACTTGGAACAGTTAAGTTTAATTGATGAGAAGAGATTGCCAGCAGTTTGTCATGGTCAGTTGTATCAACAGAGAATGGCAAGAGCATATAACAAGAAGGTGCGTCCACGAAGGTTTGAAGTGGGTCAGTTAGTATTGAAATGTATCCTTCCTCATCAGGCTGAAGCAAAAGGCAAGTTCACCCCAAATGGCAAGGGCCGTTCATCATGACGAGAGTGTTGTCCAATGGTGCTTTGTATTTAATAGATATAGAAGGCAAATATGTAGAAATGACCATCATTTCTGATGCGGTCAAAAGATATTATGTATGATCTCTTTGTTTAAATTGTGTTTGTTTGTACTTGGCATGTTTTGAAGATTAGAATGGCGAAGGCATTTTGTTCTGTTATCTAAACAGTCTATCCCTTGTTACCCCATTGAGACTTATTTATTTTCCTTCATACCCCTCTTTCGGAATCAGTGGCAAAATTTAGAAATGCGATAAGAGAAAAAAGAGAAAGAAAATAGTGAAAAATAAAGGAAAAAAAGAAGAAAAAACAATAGAATAATAAAGGAAAAGAAAGAGAAAGAAAATCACCACAACAAAGCAATTTCTATGACATGAACTACGTTCGACCTAATTCCTTTTAAGGATATGTAGGCAGCCTCATGGTTCGGTCCCATCAAAATAAAATTCCAAAAGTCCCCAACCAAAGAAACTGAGGCAGAAGTTGTGGTTGTTGCAAGAAATCTGATTCCAAAAGTTGTAATTTTGAACCCATTTGAATTTTTTTGAGCCTTTGACACCCTTTTTTCTAACCCTATACAAAATCCCACATTATGGTCCAAAGAAAGACCTTCCGATTAGTCTTTGAGAAACACCAAGTCAAGCAAGTGTAGGTGATTCATATCAGGGGCAACACTCTGGTCCAAGCAGGAAAAATAATGAAAATGAGAGAGTCTTATTGGTGAAAATCCTCATGGGCACCATAAGGCGATGAGAGCTGAGAGAAATAAAAAATGAGAGAGTCTTATTGGTGAAAACCCTCACGGGCGCCGTAAGGCAAAAGTGAGTTGAGAGATGAACAAATGAGAGAGGCTTGTTGGTGAAAACCCTTCAGGGCACCGCAGGCCGAACAAGGTCAAGGTTTTGGTGAAGAAGTCAGGTTATGGAAATTCCGGGGCAACAAAGTATGGCAACTGAAAGTTGATTGGTTGGAAAGATTGGGCCGATTAATCCGAAATGCATGTCATGATCATTGGTACCAGATGTTCCACTCAGATAAGTCTCTTTCCTTTTTCCTTTTTAGCAAGTCATCCAGTTTTGGATTTTCTTTATCCTTAACTCTCAGGGTCATTGCATTTCAGTTCTCTTGGGTTTCATTTCTCTAAGATGTTTCAATGTCAGTCTTGGTCAAGAAAATAAGAAAGGATATCAAAGCTCAGTACCAACTTCAAAAATTGCAAATCACAGTGTGGCCAGAACATACCAAAGATAACATGATGTAAAGTGGGATATAAAGTGCCAGCGAAAGTTCCATTGGTGGAATGACTTAATAATTTCATGGGAGATGCAGAGGTTCAGTTAAAGGGGTCAGAGGTGTGAAACACCAGTTCGGGTATAGAACACTCGGGTCATCCAAGGTCATGGGGGTTTGAAAGTCAGTCAGGAAGTCAAGCGGTTTTTGGCCAGTTCAGGGGAAGTCAGTCAAAACAAAGCACGACAGTGGGGAGGCCACTTTCAGCAAGAATGCCACAAACTAACCACCATATTTTAAACTGACAAGATTTTTCTTTGATTGAAACAGGGGTAGAAAGTTTTCGATTTTTCAAAGAAACCCTCCGTAGGGAAAAAGCAAGCAACAGACATGTTTGATTTTGATTTTCAGGACCCTCATGGAAAATGGAACCCAGTTTAAAAATCGAAACAATCATAAGTAGCAAAATCTAGCATAAATTTACCCAAGGAATATCAGTTGGTTTCAAAGTTTGCATGTTTAAGATATGATTTAATTAAGAGTTGTCAAGACCCTCCTGAATAATGGGACCTAACTTTAAAATTTCCATTGGATAACAAAATTTAGCGTAAGTTCTGGTGTAGGGTAATATAATTTAGCTGTAAAATAGTCACTCTTAAGATAAAACTTGACTTTTGATTTTTAGGACCCTCCTGGATAATGAGATGTAGCTCTAATACTTTCTTAGTTAACAAGATGTAGCGGAAGCAATACCTTCAGAAGATATAACTTAGATTTAAAATTGTCATTTATTAAGAGTTGTCAGGACCCTCCTGGATAATGGGGTGTAGTTTTAAGATCGGCTTAGATAACAAGATGTAGCGAAAGTAATACCTTTAGAAGATATAATTTAGATTTAAAACTGTCGTTTAACTAGGAGCTGTCAGGACCCTTCTGGATAACGGGATCTAGCTTTCAAATCCGTAGTAATATTTGGTAATATGATTCAGTTTAACACTCACGTATGTGCCCAGCTACCAAACTGGAGCAGAAAATTTTCTTTGTTTTGCCTATTTTTGTTGAAATCAGGTACCCACTTGGAGAATAGGGAGAAGCAACTCAAATTCAGCAGTCAGGCGCCCACCTGGAAAACACGAGAATACAATTCAAGTTTAGCAATCAGGCACCCACCTGGAGAGCACGAGAATACATTTCAAGTTTAGCAATCAGGCACCCACCTGGAGAGCACGAGAATACAATTCAAGTTCAGTAGTCAGGCGCCCACCTGGAGAGCATGGGAATACAATTCAAGTTCAGCAGTCAGGCGTCCACCTGGAGAGCACGGGAATACCATTCAAGTTCAGCAATCAGACGCCCACCTGGAGAGCACGGGAATACAATTAATGTTTAGCAGTCAGGTGTCCACCTGGAGAGTATGGAAATAAAAAATCAAGTTTAGCAGTCAGGCGCCCACCTGGAGAGCACAAGAATACAATTTAAGTTCAGCAATCAGGCGCCCACCTGGAGAGCACGGGAATACAATTCAAGCTCAGCAGTCAGGCGCCACCTGGAGAAAGGGAAAGCATTTCAGAGTACAATTCGAGTTAAGCAATCAGGCGTCCACCTGGAGAAAGGGAAGGCATCTCAGAGTACAATTCGAGTTTAGCAATCAGGCGTCCACTTGGAGAAAGGGAAAACATCTCAGATTACAATTCAAGTCGGCAACAAAGGGATTTCACCGGGAGAATACAAGTCAACAAGACAATGAGAACCACAAGAGCAAGTTTGAAGATGTAGATAGGATTTTTGTAATGCATAGATCATAGTCTAGTCTAGTTTCTTTTTATTTTGACATGGTGTAATAAGGGGTTCAGTAAACAGTAGCAGCTGAAGCAGCAATAGTGAAATCACAGCTTCTTGGTAGTCCCAGCTACCAAACCTTCCCGAACTACACTGACCTGATTCCTTTATAGCCAAGGATATGTAGGAAACCTCAGAAGTAGGGTGCGGTCAAAATCTTTCAAAAATGCTTCCCATGAAGTATTCTAACGGGCAAAAATCGCTCGTATCCTCTTACTTTATCTTTTCCTGAAAACTCTTCGTGTTTCCGAGCAAAGAGGGGCAGCTGTGAGCATGTGATTTTTGCCATACGTGAATTACTCCCACAAATTCAAAACAAAACAATTTCTTTCATTATTTGTAATTTTGTGGATTTTTGTGGCATTTTCTGTTATTATTTGCATATTGTCTGTGCATATTAATTTTGTTTAATTATTGAAAAATACAAAAAATACGTGGTATTTGCATTTAGGATTTAATTCAATATTTTAGGATTAATTAGCAAATTAGTTATTCTATAAAAACGGAAAAATCACAAAAATAGTTTATTTTACATTTTTTTTAATTTTTAATTTTGGGTAGTCTTTCTTTTAATTTGATTTTTAATGATTTGTGATAATTAGCGTTTTGATAGGCTAATTTGATTTAGTGATTAAATTTAGGATTTTACTTCTTTAATTTAATTTTGGAAAAAAAGAAGAAAGATAGAATGAAGAAAAATGAAAAGAGATATAAAAAGAAGTGAGGGTCCAGTTTTTGGGCTGATCCCATTTGTTTCTTTAAGGCCCCAAATCATTTCCCCTTCTGAAACCCGCCCAATTCCACCCGACCCAGTCCGTGTCCCCCCATTAAACCAAAACGACCATGTTTAGCTGCTGAGCGATCCACGCCGTCGCAGTTTCTCAATCTAACGGTTGAGAACATAGGGACCCTTGGTATTTAACTGTCTGAAGGATCCCCCCAGAAACCCCCCCTCATCTCTCATCTCTCTCACACATTCTCTCAGAGACGCCCCTGTAAACCCTAGAAGCTGCCACCATGTCCAACCGCCTTAAGATGGCGGCGCCAAATGCCAATCCCGACAAAATTAACACCCTGTGATCCCATTACTCCCCCCTTCCTAAATCCTAACCCATTTCCCTCGAACATGCCCAAAACACGTCGAATCTGAGTTGAAAAAAAGACCTAAAACTGTCGAACCCTAAAATCGGTGGATTCGTTGACGATTGAGACCACAATGGACCTTGACCATGTGTTTTCATCTGAAAACACATGGTTGAGACCCCTTTTGGTCAAAATCGAGAGGTTGAAGAAGAATTTCAAAATTTGACCAGCTATGTAGGTATTTTTGTTTTATTTTTGGTTTTATCTCTTTTCTTGCATTGTTTTTGGTCGTCCTTCTTCATCTTCTTTTCTATGTCTGTGTCGTATTTGCATGAGTCTCTTTGATCCGGGCTTCGCCATCAATTAGATTTTTTTTATGTTTGTTTTCGTTTAGTTTGTCTAGTATATCTAATTTTATTTCATCTTGGGCCGCAGAGGGCAGTTGGTTCGGAAATTTGTTTAAGCCCAAATGGTTGGCTTGTTCTATTACTTGTTTTGCTTTCTAAATTGAAATCTAATCCGAAAAGGGGATTAGCCCAGATAGGGGATTTAATTTGGGTCTGTAGACCCATTAGCTTGGTCAGTTGACCCAGGTTGTTTTTTAGGGTAATAAACATGGTTGAGGGGGGTAATTTGGGTAGTTTGGGGGTTGGAATGTCACGACCCAAACTACAGGGCCATGACTAGCACCCGACCATACTTGCCAAGCACCAACGTACATTTTATCTAACCTTCTTTATTATCTTTTACAACTGACGAGATCAATATGAATGGTAGACATGGATCATGGACAACCAACAATAAAAAATGATGGCATGAACATATACAATATGGGATGACCAGACAATCAAGAAACTATATATATGGTACGAGCTACCACGCTACCATGAAAGACTATACAACAAAAACTAGCCGACAAGGCATACCAAACTATACATAAGTCGACACCTGTCTATGAGCCTCTAAAGGAACATAAGTGCTGCAACATAATGTCTATAACAAAAATGCATACCAAGACCAAGGCAAGTCAGGAGAAGGGATCTCGCCAATCACCGCTGAACTTGACAGCCTACTGTGGTGGGGGAGCTGCACTTGCCTGTCTATCAGGCCCTGCAGCACGATATGCAGCGTCCACAAATAAAAGGACGTCAGTACGAATAAAGTACTGAGTATGTAAGGCAGGGAACCATAAAAACGATCAGTAATGTAAGCAGGGATAAAGAATATACAACATGTAACATCTGAGTACCTCTGAGGGCTACTGACATGAAATGCATGATACATATGTATAAATACATAAACTTTTAAAACATTCGCCTCTGTGGGCATCATCATCATCATATCGTACCCGGCCATAATAGGCTCGGTAAAAAATGTACCCAGCCATCATAAGGCTCGGTAGAATCGTACCCGGCCACGTGGAGCTCGGTAAAACCCAACTGATCAGTGGTTGCACAATAGGTGTCGTACTCGGCCGACTATAGCGTGGCTTAGTAGAATAAAATAAATACATATATATAATGCATGCTCGACTCATGGAATCACGTTCTAAACCTTTCGGAGTGACGTAAGGTCGGTATCCTCTGTACACGTTATTAGGACTAACTCTTCACTATGAACCTTATAAGAATCAGGAAGTACCAACAACATTGATAACATAAGAATAAGAGAAGCAACATTAACATCAATCGTTCCATAAGAGGGGAAACAATGTAAGTACTGCTAGCTTCTAAGAGTAGAGTAACTTTGGAAGCTCGTTCATTGCATTATGTACAATCTGAGTCGTGCAAAAGAAGAAAAGGTATAGCCTCACATACCTTGTATATATTGCCCAAATATCAAGCTATGCAATTGTCACAACTCCTTAGTCTACAATAAGAGAAAAAATACTATCGTTATCATTTAAGTGTCATAACTATTATGTATCGACCACAACCTATTTTACGATGAAACGGACAACACCTCCCCTATATATATGACTTCACACCATTCAAAACAATCACCAAACATCCCAAATAACATCAATAATAAACATATTGAGCTTCCCAAAATAGTCCACGCATAGCCTAATCACTTCATACATACGACGACCACCGTAGTCGTGTCAAACGACCCAGAAATGTTACGAATAACTATCAGCCCACAACCCTACATATATATGGTGTTTCTCCACACCCTTACTCCTAAAAAAATCCACAAAACAGTAGTAAAATACGCATCCCAAAAACAACGCAAAACAGTCCACAAAACAATAACATTACTACCAAGTCTTTCGATATATATTTCACAAGTTCTAGCTTCAATGGCTTAGCCGCAACTTGGATAATCTTAAATACATATAGAGTAAGAGGTTAATTACCTTTATACAGAAAGAAAAACTCCAATTTTATCTTAACTTTCCATGAAATATCCCTCCAATGCTGCCACAACAACAAAAAAGCGAAACTAGCGATCAATTAGTGTTTTTCGGCACTAGAATCACTTTAGAAGGCTTGAAATCACCTAGGATTGATATTAAGAACATGAGGGAGTATTTACAAAACATAAACCCTTTAAAACAACCTCCCACACGAGCTGGAACGACACAAAAATGAGCAACAACAAGAAGAACAAGAGACTTACTAGCGCCACAGAATTCCCGACACTTGATTTGTGTTGTTTGCCCTTTTTTTGTGTCTTGAATCTTGAGAGAACCTTAAGAGGATATTCCTAGGGTTCTAAGGCCTGAAAATAGTGAGAATAAATGACTCAAAATGGGTTGGAGGCATCCTATATAGGTCCGAATATCTTAAACCGCCTTAGTGGGCCCCATAGAGAGGCGTTTGGCGTAGTCTCGCAAAAACGCGAATATCTCTCTACTCCGAGATCGTATCGATGAACGGTTTAATGCGTTAGAATTAATACTCATTGATATTTAATTTGGTGGGTATATCACCCCGTAATTCCTTGTAAATAATGATAAAAGCTTAGAAACATTTGACCTAATGTTTAAGTAAAATTATAAACCTAAGTTGCGACAACTTTTGTCGACTTTTGTTTCATAACTCGTTTGAGTTCAAGACTTATGATACGAATATTATATGATTAAAATACCTTAATACATTACCTCTTGAGTGTATTAAGCACCGCTAGATTTACCTGAAAATATGAGTTACAACATCCTTGATTCGTTTAACTTCTAATACTTGTTAATCACCCTTATACACTCTTGTATCACTTAAGACCAATATGATTAACTTCTTATCATCTCAAAGATAATTCCTTCTTGGGTTTATGTTAACTAATATATGGCATGAACTAACACATGTAGATATGGGTTGTAACACCCTCCCCCCCTTAGGAACATTCGTCCTCGAATGTAAGGGTTCATGGGGAGTTTAAATCATTGTAGATTCCAATGGAAATTTCCGATCAATTTTCCCCTATAAAATGGTCACTAGCAAAACTTGCAAGCAATTAAGCCCAACATATGGCCTCACAAGGCTACACAAAGCATTATGAATATTTACATTATCTACATATCACCATTTTGTATTAAGGAGGAGTATTCTCAAATTATTGCTTACCTCATAGAGCCGTTTCACCTTCCAATGTATCCTATTTTCCACCAGCATCCTTGTTATCATCATTATGGAATAGGTAAGGGTATTTAGACTTCATCTCTTCTTCTGCTTCCCATGTTATCTCTTCCACATTATTGTTCCTCCACAATACTTTGACGGAAGCTACATCTTTTGTTCTCAGCTTGCGGACTTGTCGATCTAATATAGCCACTGACACTTCTTCATATGATAGGTACTCCGTAACTTGTACATCTTTGATAGGGACGACCCGAGAAGGGTCTCCAAATACATTTCCTCAACATAGATACATGGAATACCGGGCGGACAAATTCCAATTCGGATGGCAATTCTAACTCATAAGCAACCTGTCCGATTCGTCGAAGAATTTTATACGGCCCGATATACCTTGGACATAGCTTAACTTTCTTCCCAAAATGCATAATACCCTTCATTGGTGAGATCCTCAGGAAAACCCAATCACCAACCTCAAACTCCAGATCACGACGCCGGACATCAGAATATGATGTTTGCCTGCTTTGTGCTGTCCTCAATCACTCCTGTATCACTTTCACCTTTTAAATGGCTTGGTGAATCAAATCTAGCCCATATAATTCTGTTTCACCGATTTCGAACCATCCAACTGGTGATCTACATTTCCTCCCGTATAGTGCCTCGTATGGGGCCATTTTAATACTGGAACGGTAGCTATTATTGTAGGCGAATTCTATGAGTGGAAGATGGTCATCCCAATTCCCCTTAAAATCTAGAACACATGCTCGTAGCATATCTTCCAATGTTTGAATGGTACGTTCAGCCTGTCCGTCAGTCTGCGGATGAAATGCAGTGCTGAGATTCACTTGTGTGCCTAAACCCTTCTGAAAAGACCTCCAAAAGTTAGCTGTAAATTGAGCTCCTCGGTCTGATATAATAGATACCGGCACACCATGAAGCCTAACAATCTCCTTGATATACAACTTCGCATAATCTTCAGCTGTGTAAGTTGTCTTAACTGGCAGAAAATGGGCAAATTTTGTAAGTCGATCAACTATCACCCAGATGGAGTCAAACTTATGATAAGAGCGAGGTAATATAATAATGAAGTCCATATTAATCACCTCCCATTTCCAGGTCGGAATCTCTATATTCTGAAGCAATCCACCGGGTTTGTGATGTTCTATCTTTACTTGTTGACAATTGGGACACTGGGCTACAAATTCTGCAATAGACTTCTTCATGTTATCCCACCAATACTGCTCCTTGACATCATGATACATCTTTGTCGAGCTGGGATGGATGGAATATCGGGATTGATGAATCTCATTCATAATCTTCTCTCGCAACCCTGCCACATTAGGCACACACAATCGGCTCTGGTATCTCAGTGCCCCATCTTTTCCGATCCCAAAAGCCATACTTTTACACTGTTGAATGCTTTCTCTTAATCGTACTAAGATAGGATATTCATATTGTCGTGCTTTTACCTCGGCTACCAAAGATGATTCTGATGTATTCTGCACAGTAACACCTCCATCATCAGAGTCTAACAATCTGATTCTCATATTGGCTAGCTGATGAAGCTCTTTAGTCAACCCCCATCTACTTGCCTCAATATGTACTAAGCTTCCCATTGATTTACGGCTGAGAGCATCTGCCACAATATTGGCTTTACCGGGATGATACAATATCTCGACGTCGTAGTCTTTCAATAATTCAAGCCACCTACGTTGCCTCAAATTCAACTCTTTTTGCTTGAAGATTTATTGTAAACTCTTGTGATCTGTGTAGATGCCAACATGGACGCCGTATAAGTAGTGCCGCCATATCTTCAAAACATATATTACTGCAGCCAATTCCAAATCATGGGTTGGATAATTCTTTTCATGCTTCTTCAATTGTCTTGATGCATAAGCAATCACCTTCCCACACTGCATCAATATGCACCCCAAACCTATACCTGAGGCATCACAATATACCACATAACCTTCTGTTCCTTCAGGAAGAGTGAGCATTGGTGCGGATGTCAATCGATTCTTCAGCTCCTGAAAACTATGTTCACAAGTGTCAGACCACTGGAACTTGGTAGCGTTCTGTGTTAACTTAGTCAATGGTGATGATATAGAGGAAAATCCTTCTACAAACCGCATATAATATCCTGCTAGCCTCAGGAAGCTGCGGACTTCTGATGGTGTTGTAAGTCTTGGCCAATTCTTTACTACATCGATCTTCTGAGTGTCGACACTAATACCCTCATAAGATATCACATGGCCAAGGAACGCTACTGAGTTCAGCCAAAATTTACATTTGGAGAGCTTAGCATATAACTTACGATCCTGAAGCGTCTGTAATACTATTCGCAAGTGGCCCGCATGTTCCGCCTCCGAACGAGAATACACTAGAATGTCATCAATGAATACAATCACAAACACATCAAGATAGGGCCTAAATACAGTATTCATGAGATCCATAAAAGCTGTTGGGGCATTAATTAGCCCGAACGACATCACCAAGAACTCAAAGTGCCCGTATCTTGTCCGGAAGGCCGTCTTTGGAATATCCTTCTCCTTAACCCTCACCTGATGATACCCTGAATGTAAATCAATCTTGGAGAAATACTTGGCACCCTGGAGTTGGTCAAACAGGTCATCAGTTATTGGAAGTGGATACTTGTTCTTTATAGTAAACTTATTCAACTGTCGATAGTCGATACACATCCGTAACGACCCATCTTCCTTTCGCACGAATAGGACTGGCGCACCCCAAGGTGAAGTGCTAGGCCTAATGAAGCCCTTATCCATCAAGTCCTTTGACTGCACCTTCAACTCTCGCAACTCTGTCGGGGCCATTCTGTATGGAGGGATAGAGATCGGTTGAGTGTCAGGCAACACATAAATGCTAAACTCAATCTCCCTTTCAGGAGGAAGGCCTGGGAGTTCATCTGGGAAAACATCTGGAAATTTGTTGACCACGGGGATTGATTGTAGAGTAGGCGGCTTCACCTCCGCATCCATAACGCGAACGATATGATAAATGTAACCTTTTAAGATCATTTTCCATGCCTTAAGATAGGAAATAAACCTACCTTTCGGTGTAGCAATATTCCCTTTCCATTCAATGATGGGTTCACTAGGAAATTGAAATCTAACCATCTTCGTACGACAGTCAACATTTGCATAGCATGAGGCCAACCAGACCATTCCCATTATCACATCAAAATCAACCATTTACAACTCAAATAAATTTGCCGAGGTTTGACGACTATAAATCATCACAGTGTAACCTCTATATACTCTTCTAGCAATCACTGAATCACCTATCGGAGTAGATACCGCAAGGGGTTTACTTATCAATTCAGGTTCAATGCCAAACTTATTAGCCACAAAGGGTGTAACATATGATAACGTAGATCACGGATCAATCAGCGCATATACATCATAAGAAAACACAAACAATATACTTGTAACAACATCTGGAGACGACTCGAGATCTTGTCGACCTACTAGAGCATATGTTCGATTTTGAACACCACTCGAACTCGGCACTGCACCTCTACCCCTACCACGACCTGTCAACTGCTAAAAACCCCGTGCTGGAGGTCGAACTGTTGAGGAAGAACCAGACACAGATCTAGTCGGTTGAGCCATACCATCACCTCCCCTGCTAGGACAATCACACATCATATGGCCAGGATGTCCGCACGAATAGCACGCATCAGAACCTCGACGACACAGTCCAAAGTCGGCCTTGCCGCACTGATCACAATGTGGTGTTGGGGGTCTCATCTGACTAGTATCCCGGTAATGTTGCGAGCCAGATGCCCACGAACTCTGACCTGGACCAGAATAGGATCGATCATATCGAGGCCTCTGAAACTGTGGAGGAGCACTAGCTACAGGTGGTGCCGAACTCCTTGAAAATTGTGGCCTGACGTTGCCTCTAAAGTCATCAGAATAACCTGCAAACCTCGCCCTCTTATGCTGGCCCCTATCCTGCTCCCTAACTGCCCTCTACTGGTGCTTACGATCCTCTAGGGTCTGGGCATAAGCTTGAATACGGAAAATATCCATGCCCTCCACCAAGAAGGCTATCGTGCACTCATTTATCAGATGTGGTCCCAACCCGTTTACGAACAAATGCACCCTATCACTCATCTCGGCCACCATATAGGGAGCATACCTTGCTAAAGAATCAAACTGCATATTGTACTCTCGCACATTCATATTACCTTGTCTAAGGTTCAAGAACTTATCAGCTCTAGCTCGTTGTATCTCAACTGGCAAGTAGTGACGAAGAAAGGCCTCAGAAAATTCCTTCCACACTGCTGGAGGAGCGTTCGGACCCCTGGATCTCTCCCAACTATCAAACCAGAGAACCGCTAAATCAAGTAGCCGATAAGAAGCCAACTCTACTGCCTCTGTATCACTAACACGCATAACCCACAGTGTACGATGAACCTGGTCAATAAAAGTCCGCGGGTCCTCTTTGGGGTCTGATCCGGTAAACACTGGAGGGTCCAAATTAATAAAATCACGAACTCTCGTACTAACTGGTTTATCAGCAGCACCTGTAATCTGCCACTGAGCATGAGCAGCTACCAGACTAGTCAATAAATGCAAAGCACTCTGCATATCCTGGTATGTAGTGCGAGCTGGAAGAACTGGAGGTGCTGGGTGCCTCCTAATATCCTCTGGAGGAGACGGAGTAGGTGAGGTATGAGAGGCCATCTCATTCTGAGCCTTACTTTGGCCTGCTCTGGCTTGGGGCACCTGACTGGTACCCTCTCCCGCTGCTGTATCAAGCTGTCTACCAATTGTTTGCTTCCTAGTCGAAGGAATCACTGAAAGAATACAAGCGGAATATTAGAGACAAACACTTAGGACTCTACTCTACGCACGATCTAGATTCAGGAAGAGGGTAACAACCCTAGATGTCATGTAGCCTCCTGATTATAAATGTGGCGTGCTACACATCCATAATGAAGACTCTACTAGACACGGCTCATAGACAACTCCTAGGACAGACTTGCTCTGATACCAAGTTTGTCACGACCAAAAGTGGAGGGCCATGACTAGCACCCGACCATACTTGCCGAGCACCAACGTACATTTTATCTAACCTTTTTTATTATCTTTTACAGCTGACGAGATCAATATAAATGGTAGACATGGATCATGGACAACTAACAATAAAAACTGATGGCATGAACATATATAATATGGGATGACCAGACAATCAAGAAACTATATATAAGGTACGAGCTACCACGCTACCATGAAAGACTATATAACAAAAACTAGCCGACAAGGCATACCAAACTATACATGAGTCGACACCTGTCTATGAGCCTCTAAAGGAACATAAGTGCTGCAACATAGCCGGAACATGGCCCCGACATACCCATAATATCTATAACAAAAATGCATACCAAGACCAAGGCAAGTCCAGAGAAGGGATCTCGCCAATCACCGCTGAACTGGACAGCCTACTGTGGTGGGGGAGCTGCACCTACCTGTCTATCAGGACATGCAGCACGACATGCAGCGTCCACAAATAAAAGGACGTCAGTACGAATAAAGTACTGAGTATATAAGGCAGGGAACCATAAATAAGATCAGTAATGTAAGCAGGGATAGAGAATATACAACCTGTAACATCTGAGTACCTCTGAGGGATACTGATATGAAATGCATGATACACATGAATAAATACATAAACTTTTAAAAAAATTGCCTCTGTGGGCATCATCATCATCATATCGTACCCGGCCATAATAGGCTCGGTAAAAAACGTACCCGGCCATCCTAAGGCTCGGTAGAATCGTACCAGGCCACGTGGAGCTCGGTAAAACCCAACTGATCAGTGGTTCCACAATAGGTGTCGTACCCGGCCGACTATAGCGCGGCTCGGTAGAGTAAAATAGATACATATATATATAATGCATGCTCGACTCATGGAATCACGTTCTAAACCTTTCAGAGTGACGTAAGGTCGGTATCCTCTGTACACGTTATTAGGACTAACTCTTCACTATGAACCTTATAAGAATCGGGAAGTACCAACAACATTGATAACATAAGAATAAGAGAGTCAATATTAACATCAATCGTTCCATAAGAGGGGAAACAATGTAAGTACTGCTAGCTTCTAAGAGTAGAGTATCTTTGGAAGCTTGTTCATTGCATTACGTACAATCAGAGTCGTGCAAAAGAAGGAAAGGTATAGCCTCACATACCTTGTATATATTGCCCAAATCTCAAGCTATGCAATTGTCACAACTACTTAGTCTACAATAAGAGAAACGATACTATCGTTATCATTTAAGCGTCATAACTATTATGTATCGACCACAACCTATTTTACGATGAAACGGATAACACCTCCCCTATATATATGACTTCACACCATTCAAAACAATCACCAAATAGCCCAAACAATATCAATAATAAACATATTGATCTTCCCAAAATAGTCCACGCACAGCCTAATCACTTCATATATACAACGACCACCGTAGTCGTGTCAAACGGCCCGGAAATGTTACGAATAACTATCAGCCCACAACCCTACATATATATGGTGTTTCTTCACACCCTTAATCCTCCAAAAATCCACAAAACAGTAGTAAAATATGCAGCCCAACAGCAACGCAAAATAGTCCACAAAACAGTAGTAAAATATGCAGCCCAACAGCAACGCAAAACAGTCCACAAAACAATAACATTACTACCAAGCCTTTCGATATATATTTCACAAGTTCTAGCTTCAATGGCTTAGCAGCAACTTGGATAATATTAAATACATATAGATTAAGAGGTTACTTACCTTTATACAGAAATAACAACTCCAATTTGACCTTAAATTTCCATGAAATATCCCTCCAATGCTGCCACAACAACAAAAAAGCAAAACTAGCGATTAATTAGTGTTTTTCGGCACTAGAATCACTTTAGAAGGCTTGAAATCACCTAGGATTGATATTAAGAACATGATGGAGTATTTACAGAATATAAACCCTTTAAAACAACCTCCCACACGAGCTGGAGCGACACAAAAATGAGCAACAACAAGAAGAACAAGAGACTTACTAGCGCCACGGAATTCCCGACACTTGATTTGTGTTGTTTGCCCATTTTATGGGTCTTGAATCTTGAGAGAACCTTGAGAGGATGTTCCTAGGGTTTTAAGGTCTGAAAATAGTGAGAATAAATGACTTAAAACGGGTTGGAGGCATCCTATATAGGTCCAAATATTTTAAACCGCCTTAGTGGGCCCCATAGAGAGGTGCTTGGCCCCGTCTCGCGAAAACGCGAATATCTCTCTACTCCGAGATCGTATCGATGAACAGTTTAATGCGTTAGAAATTATACTCATTGGTATTTAATTTGGTGGGTAGGTCACCCCGTAATTCCTTGTAAATAAGGATAAAAGCTTAGAAACATTTGACCTAATGTTTAAGTAAAATTATGAACCTAAGTTGCGACAACTTTTGTCAACTTTTGTTTCATAACTCGTTTGACTTCAAGACTTATGATACGGATATTATATGATTAAAATACCTTAATACATGACCTCTTGAGTGTATTAAGCACCGCTAGATTTACCTGAAAATATGAGTTACAACATCCTTGATTCGTTTAACTTCTAATACTTGTTAATCACCCTTATACACTCTTGTATCACTTAAGACCAATATGATTAACTTCTTATCATCTCAAAGATAATTCCTTCTTGGATTTATGTTAACTAATATATGGCATGAACTAACACATATAGATATGGGTTGTAACAGGGAATCTATTTGTAACAGATTGAGAAGCTTCTAGGAAGTTGGGTGGGGGTTTAAATTGAACTTCAGATTTTTTTTAACGGAGGCTATCTAAGCAAAAACAAAAATTTGAAAAGGGCCTAAGCGGAAAAACTGATTCTCTGGCGCTGCCCTAGGTTCCTTGACTATAAAGGCATCTTTTCCTTGCCTTTCAAGGCAGAACTTCAGAGATAAAAAATTCAGAAACCTAAAACGGCTGCTTCCCAAAAAGAAATTCGAAAAATAGCTTGTTATTCTGGAGGTTCTCTAGGCAACTACTGAAAATTTTGTTAGGATTTTGGTTATTCTGAATAGTCCAGTTAAAATCATTGAAGCTGAGATAGTTTTTTTCTGATTCTGGGCTGAAAATGAGTTGAGTTCTGGGTATTTTTTAAAGCTGGTTTGGACTTGTTGTTGAGAAATACTTTCTCATTGCTGATTTGAGCTGATTTCACTATTCCATTGGCTCTATTGGTGCTGATATCTGCTGTTATTACTGCTGATATTTCACTTTCTTTTGGTTTTGCTGTTCAATATCAGGTACATGGCTTGAATATTATTTAATGTAGAACTGTATTGGAAGAAAATGAAATGGAAATCAAGATTTAAAGTGTAGAAGTCGATTTTCTTGTGTTTCTACAACATTTCCTCGCTTTCATGTCTTTCATAATGTGATTCCTAGTATATTAGGTGATTTGGAATTTGAAATAGTTGTCTTTCATGCTTGTATTTGATTTGGAATCCTGGAGATGCTATGATAGAAGATTTGGTCTGGATTTCTGTATTTTAAATGCACTTTCTTTTGGCTATAGCAATGGTCATGCTTATTGAAGATTGTAATCTAGATTGGTTGCAATGGCTATGTATAGGATAGGGATAAAATGATAACATTTTATATGCTATTTGGAGGACAACAAGAAAAGTTATTTTGCTGTAAAACATTCTGCTCATGAACCTGTGCTGAAAGTGATCTTAATAGTTTGTTAATGTTGTTTGAAATTGACATGAGCCACCTTAGGATTCTATGCTTTGATAAGTCTTTGTGGGTTTCTTCGCCGTCGCATATATTTAAAGAAGCAATTTAAGCTTAAGTATTTGCCAAACTCTTATTGAATCTGCTGAAGACTTATGTGGTAAATGGTCTAATGATTACATGGTATGGAAAGCCATGTTAGGTACAGCCTGCATTTCAAAGCTGGTATGTTGCTCCATTAAAGACTCGATCTCGAGTTTTATCGCTCAGCTCTCACACTTTTGGGCCTACCTTGGGTCTGGAACGGAAATCAGCTCATGCTTCTTCACATGAAAGACCAGTTGGTTGAGCCCAAGGCTCTTTTGGGTGTTGCTTTCTAATGTCCCCTCTTACGGTGTTTTTTTTAAATCTAAAATTAGGCCCAAACCTCTAAGAATGAAGTATAGATAGTCTCTTAATTAATAATTTGGTTTGAGCATTAATTTAAAAGTAGTTGTAGGTTCCTTAAGCGTATTTTAGTTAGTCTAATTAGTGGGGGTGAGCCATACTAGATGGCATAAATAGTTCATGGCCCTCCAAAAATAATTTGAGTTCTTTCCTTTACATTAGAACTGAGGTACGCCGTGCCAAACAAAAATGATAATTGCACGGCCCTGGTCTTAATTAATTTTGTTTTGATCCTTAGAATTCGAGGCGTGACACTTAGTTGAATTTCCATGGCCCTCGCAAAATTACAAACGTGTAGTTGCTTTAGGCATGTTGTTTTAATAATTTACCTTCCTAAACTCGAGTGCGCATTTATGTGATCCAAATCCAAATCTCAACGTTAGATAAAATGTGTTGCGGACTGCGGGTGCATTTATCTGATGTGGTTTGAAACATATTTTAAATGACGTTACAATCTGTATTTCAGATGACGTTGAAAGTTTCCTTAAAATGATTAAAAGCAGTCTAAAAGTGTTTTAAAATCAGATAATTAAGCTGAATATAGCAGTTGAGCGACCGTGCTAGAACCATGGAACTCGGGAATGCCTAACACCTTCTCCCGGGTTAACAAAATTCCTTACTCGGATTTCTGGTTCACGGACTGTAATACAGAGTCAATCTTTCCTCGATTCAGGATTTTAAACTAGTGACTTGGGACACCATAAATCTCCCAAGTGGCGACTCTGGATCTTTTATTACCCAACTCTCGCTACACAGACCTCCAAAACTACGAAGTGAATTAAGTGCCCCTATCTGAAATGATGGAAACCAGAACACCATGCAAACGAATAATATCTCGGATATAGATCCCTGCCAACCGCTCTGAATAATAGGTAGTACACACAAGAATGAAGTGTGCGGACTTGGTCAGCCGATCCACAATCACCCAAATAGCATCGAACTTCTTCAAGATCTGTGGAAGTCCAACTACAAAGTTCATAGTGATCCTCTACCACTTCCACTCTAGAATATCCATCTGCTGAAGCAAGCCACCCGGTCTTTGATGCTCATATTTCACCTGCTGACAATTGAGACACCGAGCTACAAATCCCAAAATGTCTTACTTCATTCTTCTCTACCAATAATGCTGCCTCAAATCCTAATACATATTCGTGGCACCCGGATGAATGGAATACCGCAAGCTATGGGCCTTCTCCAGAATCAACTCCCGAAGCCCATCCACATTGGGCACACATATCTGGCCCTGCATCCTCAACACCCCATCATTACCAATGGTCATCTCTGGCATCATCATGCTGAACTTTATCCTTTAGGACAAGAAAATGAGGATCATCATATTGGCGCTCTCTGATGCGATCATATAATGAAAACCGAGAAACCACACAAGCCAATACACATCTGGGCTATGAAATATCCAACCTCACAAACTGATTGGCTAAGGCCTGAACATAAACTACAAAGAGGTCTCTCCCCAATTGGAATATATGCCAAACTCCCCATACTCACTGCCTTTCGGCTCAAGGCATCGCCCACCATATTGGCCTTTCCCGGATGGTACAATATAGTGATATCATAATCCTTAAGCAACTCTAACCATCTTCGCTACCTCAAATTAAGGTCCTTCTGCTTGAACAAGTGCTGGAGGCTACGATGATTAGTAAATACCTCACAAGACATACCATAAAAGTAATGCCTCCAAATCTTCAATGCATGAACTATGTTAGCCAACTCCAAATAATGAAAAGGGTAGTTCTTCTCATGGGGCTTCAACTGACGAAAAACATAACAATAACTCTACCCTCCTACATCAATACACAACCAATACCAACTCTCGAAGCATCACAATAGACGGTATATGAACCTGAAGCCGATGGCAAAACTAACACTTGAGCCGTGGTCAAAGTTGTCTTGAGCTTCTGAAAGCTCTCTGCACACTCATCCGACCACACAAATGATGCACCCTTCTAAGTCAACTTGGTCAAGGGCTATGCAATAGACGAAAATCCCTGAACAAATTGGCGATAATAGCCTGCCAAACCAAGAAAGCTGCAAATCTCTGTAGCTAAGGATGGTCTGGGATAACTCTGAACCGCCTCTATCTTCTTCGGATCCGCCTGAATACCCTCGCTGGACACCACATGCCCCAAGACAGCCACTGAACGGAGCCAAAACTCACACTTGGAGAATTTTGCATAAAGCTTCTCCTCCCTCAATCTCTGCAACACAACTCTCAAATGCTCCACGTGATCCTCCTGACTACGCGAATACACCAGAATATCATCAATGAAGATTGTGACAAATGAATCGAGATAAGGCCGGAACACGCTGTTCATCAAATACATGAACGCTATTGGGGCATTGGTCAGCACGAAAGACATCACCAAGAACTCATAATGACCATATTGGGTTTTGAAAGCTATCTTAAGAATATCCGAGTCCCTGATCTTCAACTGGTGATAACCTGAACGGAGATCAATCTTGGAGAACACTCTCGCCCCCTGAAGTTGGTAGAATAAATCATCAATGCGAGGCAAAGGATACTTGTTCTTAACTGTTACTTTGTTCAATTGCCTATAATCAATGCACATCCTCATAATGCCATCCTTCTTCTTCACAAATAAAACCGGTGCAGCCCAAGGTGACACACTAGGCCAAATGAACCCCTTATCAAGGAGTTCATGAAGCTGCTCCTTAACTCCTTCAACTCCACTGGTGCCATACGATACGACGAAATAGAAATGGGCTGAGTGCCCGGCACCAAGTCACTACCAAAATCAATATCCCTATCTGGTAGCATGACCGACAGGTCTGCAGGAAACACATTTGGAAAATCCCTCACAACTATAACAGAATCAATACTGGGAGTCTCAACACTAACATCCCTTACAAAGGCTAGATACGAAAGTCAACCTTTCCCAACCATATGCCGGGCCTTCAAGAATGAGATCACTGTACTGGGAACATAATCAGTCACACCTCGCTACTCAATCTGTGGCACACCCGATATAGCCAATATGACTGTCTTGGAATGACACTCCAAAATAGCACGACATGGACATAGCCAATCCATGCCCAAAATGACATCAAAATCCACCATACACAATAATAAAAGATCAACCCGTGTCTCCAAACCCACAACAGTCACCACACACAACCGGTACACATGGTCTACGACAATAGTATCACCTATCGCGGTAGATACGTGAATAGGCAAAGCAAGAAACTCACGGAGCGTACCCAAATAACGAGCAAAGTATGATGACACATAAGAAAAGGTGGAACCCAGATCAAATAATATAGAGGCATCTCTGTGGAGTAATGAAATAATACCTGTAATAACAGCATCTGAGGCAATAACATCGGGTCTATCTGGAAGTGCATAGAAACGGGCCTAATTGCCACTTTATCGACCTCCCCTTCTGGGGTGACCCCTAGTTGACTGACCCCCACCCTAGCTGGGTGGGTGGGTGGTGATGAAGTAACTAGTGCTGAAGCCAATGATAGACCTCTCTACTAAAATGACCCCGCAAGACGACAAGGACACTGCCTCCAAATATGACCCATCTCTCCACACTCATAACAACTCCCATATGCTGGAGAAGGGGACTGAAGGGAACCCCTCGCACTGGAATGACTAGCAGATGCACCTGGCATAGAAGATCCTTGAACTAATAGAGCATAGGATGAACTCTGAGTTGGAAGGGCACTAAGTGATGACTGGCCCTGATGAGAACTGTGAGAACCATGACCCGATGATGCCCCACGATAACCTGGCGAGCTGGCTGAGCATGCCTGAATGGACGGCCTCAATCGTGCTGAAACTGACCTCTCGAAGGAGTACCACTATAACTGCCAGATCCTCGAGGCCTCTTGGCCTCCCTCTCCTCTCGCTCATAGCGACGAACAGACTCAATCTCACAAGTAATGTCTACAACCTCCTCAAAGGTAGCACAAGTCACCCTATCCCTAGTCATGAGGATACGAAGCTGATACGTGAGGCCATCAAAAAACCTCCTGATCCTCTCTCTATCTGTCAGAACCATCCAAATGACATAACGAGCTAACTTAGAGAACCTTAACTCATACTGCGACACAGTCATCTCTCCCTGATGCAACTACTCAAACTGTTTGTGTAGCTCCTCTCTGCGAGACTGCGGCATATACTTCTCCAGAAAGAGAACAGAGAACTGCTGCCAGGTAAGAGGTGTTGCACCAACAGGCCTATGCCTCTTAAAATCCTCCCACCAAGTGAAGGCAGCTCCGGAAAACTGATAAGTAGTGAAAGCAACCCCGCTGGTCTCCAGAATACCCATTATACGAAGCATCCTCTGACACTTATTCAGGAAACACTAGGCATCCTCTCCCTCTGCACAACTAAAGGTTAGAGGCTGAAGTTTACCAAACCTCTCCAACCTACGCTGCTCATCCTCTAGCACATTTAGCCCAAATCATGATGTTAGCAAATAGATTTTAGTCAAATACACGGTAAAATAATCATTTGGGACAAACTAAGTCACAATCCTCAATAGTGCACGACCCCTCACTCGTCATCAAGTGTGTGTGTGTCACCTCAATATAGCACAACGATCTGCAATTCCGGGGTTTCACACCCTCAGAACATCATTTACAATCATTACTTACCTCAATCCGGTCAAATCTCTAGCCCGCGATGCCTTTGCCCCTCGAATCGGCCTCCACTCACCTTGAATAAATCCAAAATAAGAATCACGGCATCAAAATATGCTAAGGGAACTAAGCCCAAGCGAAAATAATCAATATACGACAGAAATCCTTAAATTACCAAAACCCGACCCCCTGGCCCGCGTCTCGGATTCTGACAAAATTCACATCAATGGATTCATTATCACTCCCCGAGTTCATTCATACCAAAAGCATCAAAATCGATCCATATATGACCCCTCAAATCCCAAATTCTAGGTCTCCAATTTGAAGCCTTAGTTCTTCAATTTTTGGCTTAGATTCCATGATTAATTAGGTATATTTCACATTAGAATTGAGTTTTAAGTCCATGAATCTTACCTCCAAGTGATTCCCCTTGAATCGCTCTTCAATCATCTTCAAAAAGCTCCAAATACGATCAAAAATTGTGGAAATAAAACCCAAAATCGCGGACAAGATGACTATCTAAACCTTCTGCCCAAGCCTGAGATCCTTCATCGCGATCGTGGGAATTCTTTCGCGATCACGAAGCACAATCTACCAGGCCCTCAAATTTACTCTATGCGAACGCGGAGAGGCCCATGCGAACGCGATGCTCAGAACCATAAACCTACATGAATGCGAATAAAGCCACACGAACGCGATGCACCACTTGCCCAACTCACGCGATCGGGACTCAAGCTACACAATTGCGAAGAACAACCTGACCTACCCTCATCACAGCTCTATGCGATTGCGAGACTCCCTACGCGATCGCGAAGGAGAAATCACTGCAACAACTAAAGCTCAATATCTGCAACAGCTGAAGCTCAAAATCTGCAACTCCAAACAATATGGAATGGTCTGATTGACCACTCGAAACTCACCTGAGGCCCTCGGGACCTCAACCAAATATACCAACATATCCCGTAACGTCATTCAAACTTTTTCCAACCTTCAGAACACAGAAAACAATATCAAAACACCAAATTCGCATCAGATTCAAGCCTAAGAATTCCAAAATCTTCTGAATTACGCCTTTGATAAAAAACCCAACCAAACCACGTCCGAATGACCTGAAATTTTGCACACATATCCCAAATGATACAATGGAACTAATGAAACTCTCGGAATTCCATTCCAACCCTTATATCAAAATCTTACATGCCAACCGAAAATCGGCAAAATACCAACTTTGCCAATTCAAGCCTAAATGTACTCCGTACCGCCAAAACTCATTCTGATTGCGCTCCTAAGTTCCAAATCACCTCCCAAAGCTATCCGAACCATCGGAACTCACATATGAGCTCTTTAACAAACAAGTCAACATCTGGTTGTCCTTTTCAACTTAAGCTTCCTCAAAAGAGACTAAGTGTCTCAAACCTTACCAAATCCTTTCCGAACCCGAGCCAACTATTCCGATCATATATAGAACCGATAGACAAAGCAATAAGAAGCAAAAATGGGGGAAACGGAGCGGTAACTCATGAGACGACTGGCCGAGTCGTCACATCCTCCCCAACTTAAACAAACGTTCATCCTCGAACAAGTCAAGAAACATACTTGAAGCCTCAAACATGTGAGGGTATCTACTCCGCATCTCCCGCTTGGTCTCCCAGGAAGCCTCCTCCATGGTCCGACCTCTCTACTTCACTTTCACTAAAGCTATATCTATTGACCTCAACTTTCGAACCTGACGCTCCAAAATAGTTGCTGGCTCCACATCATAAGTCAAATTACCATCCAACTGAACCGTGCTGAAAACCAAAATATGAGACGGATCCCCAATATACTTCTGGATCATAGAAACATGAAATACCGGGTGCACACTCGACAAGCTGGGTGGCAAAGCAAGTTTATAAGCCACCTCTCAAATCCTCCGAAGCACCTCAAAAGGCCTAATGAACCGCAGACTCAATTTCCCTTTCTTCCCAAATCTCATAACACCCTACATGGGCGAAACCTTCAACATAACCTTCTCACCAACCATGTAGGACACATCTCGAACCTTCTTATCAGCATAACCCGTTTGCCTCGACTGCGCCATACGAAGCCTCTCCTGAATCGCCTTCACCTTTTCTAAATCATCCTGCACCAAGTCTGCCCCCAATATCCTAGCCTCACCTGGCTCAAACCAACCAACTGGAGATCTACACCGTCTCCCTTACTATGTATAAGGCCCCAGAAAAGTTTGCTAAGTAATTTAGGATTTCGGGGTGCCACGTAGGCTAATTATAACATTTTATGTGCTATTAAAATGGTGGACATCAATTGGATTAGGTAAATAAGTGTACAAGTCTTATGGTAAGTAATTTGGGGCCCAAGGAAAGGCCTAAGACTAAGTCACTTTGGAAAATTTCATAATAGGCTAAGATTCCACCTGAGTTTGCACAAGACCGCACTTTGAACAAGCATATCTAAATATGTGTAAGGTTTTATGTGATGAACAACATATCAAATGAAAGGTCTTTGAGTCTAATCTCCAACGCTTCAAACCATTCATCATTTGCACATTATTACACAATGTTATGATAAAATTACCAAAGGATGGAAAAACTGCGATCTTGCGGTCAATTCTGCGATCGAAAAAACCATTATGTGGTCCGCATACTTGATCTACGATCGCAAATCTTGTCGCAAACTGGAACAGTGTAGCCTGCTTGTGGGCACTGATTCTGCGATGCATTTTTCGAACCGCATTCATGTTTTGCGGTCCATTCTGCGATCGCAAACCCGGCTTCGGAGGGTTAATCTTCCCATTTTTATAACCCGACCCCATTTTAATATATAGGCTTTGGGGTTCATTTTGGGGTCATTTCTTACTGATTTTAGAGGGATATGAGAGCATTTTAGAGAGAGAATGAGGAACCCAACATTCAATCATCCAATATTGCATCAATCTTCAAAAATCAAAGAACCCAATCAAAAGTTCTTCATCTAAGAGGTAAGGTTCTATACCCTAGACTTTAATTTCAAGTTTGGGGTATAAGGTGGGGTATTGAGATATGTTTCTTGGGTGTAATACTAATATGTATACATGCATGTACAAATTAGGTTTGTGAAAAGATTGTTGAACATTAATAAGTAAAGATTGGGTTGGGGAATGAAGGAAACCTTGTAAAAGAGATTTGAAATCAAGATGCTCAACAAGTATTTGATAAAATGCTCAAATGAGCTAAAACTATGAATACCTTCCTAATTTGTGTTCAATTTTGTTATGTCTCAAAGTAGATTGGGATTGCTAGAATTTCTGGAACGTTGTAGTAACTTAAGGAAAGCTTATACAAGGTATGCATTGCTATAACCCCGTCTCTTAGAAATTGAGCTTCCATGGTGTCCGTGTAAATGTTGCAAGTTCGAAACATGATTGATGCAGTACTTATTATGTTTAGTGAATTATTGTTGTGAAAATGTATGTGGTAGGTACTTCTGCACGTGTTTAAAGTGTTATTCTTTGTAAATGGAGGATGTGTGGAGAACATGATCTATGTGTGAAATGCCTAAATGTCATGCCAAGGTTACTTTGGAACTAATATTCCAAACTTTACGAATTCCTCTCTATGCTTATGATTTTAATTGCCTTTGTATGCGCCTATGATCTTAAGTGGCAAAGTAAATGATGAAAATGGGAATAATGTGAAACGTGAATGGAATACATATGTAACTAAAGATTGGGCTGAGATGAGTAATGGAAAATGGTAATGTCTCGGGGAGGCATCTTAGCCGATCGGGCCATGATCGAACGCCAAGATATGTACACATGGTGGTAATGTATTGATGATTGAAACTGGAAAGTGTGAATGAAATAATGGTAACGTCTTCGGGAGAAGGCTTAGCCGATCGGGTCGTGATCGGACTACGCTCAAGGAAGCGGTGGCAAAGTAGATAATGATGCAACAGTGTGGGATGCCCCAATCTAAAATTTCAAGAACTATGTGAAAATCATGTGAACCTCCTTATATTGTTGACATGGTGCTTATTTGAAACTTTGTTGTCTTTATGATTTCCTCTTTATTCTTGTATGAACGTTCTTTCTAACTAGATGGTGTTTAGTTATACATACTAGTGCTATTCGATGGCACTAACGTCCCTTTTGCCGGGGGCACTATGTCTTTAAATGGATGTAGGTGTTTCTATAGAAGTTAGTTTTGGTCGCAGCTAGTGCCGCATCATCCTTTCAGCTGACTTGGTGATCCCCACTTCATTTCGGGGTCCTATTTCATATGTTCATCATGTACTTTGCATTTAAGATATAGCCGGAGCCTTGTTACCGGCATTTCCATATTACATTACTCTTCAGTTGTGTTTAGAGGCTCCGTAGACAGGTTGTGGGTAGTGGTGGGTATTGGAATTAAAGTAGAAATATTGATGTTTGGTAAAGATTTATAAAACTTGTAATATTTTGATATTTATGATGTAAGCTGCTAATGGAAATGAAATGGAAGTTGTTAATGAAATACTTACTAATTATGATTAATGGAGTCCATATCCTATTTAATCATGAATTAGTTTGGGTAGAATGAAACCTAACAGGCTTGCTCAGTCGGGTTTACTCGGCTGAGCGCTGGTCACGCTCTTTGGATTTTGGGGCATGACAAACTTGGTATCAGAGCCTAAGGTTTAAAGTGTCCTAGGATGTCTCGAAGCCGTGTCTAGTAGTGTTCTTCTTATCGGTGTGTAGTCGACCACATCTATAAGTTGGAGGATATTCGGACATTTAGGAATTTCACCCTTCTTTGATACTCCAATCGTGTGATAAAGCTCAAGTTTGGAAGTTAGTTTTCTTTTTGAGCCTTTCACTCAAAAGGAGTAATCATGATACCATAATCCACTAATTTGAAGTCATGAGAGGGGAGTGATCCCACCATTGAGTCTGAGGGGATTGCCCAAGCATTTGTTTGGAGAATGTATCGAGCCATGGAGGGATTGGTAGAACTTGTTGCTAAGGGGAGTACCCTTGTTCCTATTAATGTCTCTGCACCACCAGATCATGTAGTATATCAGTATGTTACCTACGTACGTTAGGGATGTGGAGTCAAGGGGTATCAATTAAGCTGTTTTCCCTATCAACCTAAAGTTATTAAGTGAGCCAAATTAAAATTTTTACTCGTTGTATATGTACATCCATATTGAAGAATTCTCATAAATATGGTCTTAACAAGGTGTTTAATAACAAAACATTGCATGTATCTACTCTTTGAACGAGACGCATTATTCCTAAATACACTTTATTACAAATCCTCTTATTTACATTCTTGTGGAGTTAATTTCTATAATTGTGTCCTTGGATGGAGTTATGACTCTAGGATTAGTACTTCCGAATTGCTTTCTTAAATTCTCAACAAGGGACTATATCCGATGAATTTCTTACAAAATCTTTTTATGGACAATGTCTGCTCATTTGTGCCTATGCATGCACCGTTGTAAAGTTTACCTATGTGGTGTCAAGTTCCATGTAAAGCATCCCAGTGTTGCGATCCTTCTCGAGTCACTCTTTTACTCAGTTGTGTGTATGGCTTATATGGTTTGAGCAGTCAGTCTACTCTCTTGCGAGTATCATCATAAAACCTTTTCATTGTATAGTAACATAAGAGCATAACTTAACACCTATCACATGAGTGCATGTCAATCGAAATGGTCACCATGTGCATAAAGTCTCTCTAAAAATTGAGATCCTCACCTCCCCGTCATAGGAAGATCTTGTGTCGCCATCTTTGTATAGCTTTTGAGTCCACTTGGGACATCCCGCGGTAAGTAGCTCACTTTGTCCTAGTATTGTGGTCACTAGTGGCGTGGTCGTATATTGCAGTTGGGGGTTAATATATCAGAAGCATGTCTAGCTTATAAAAAATGTTTATTTTACCTTTACATCTCCACAACATGTGTTAATTGTGTTCTTTAGTTAGTGAATTCATTGTGCTAGTTTCCTAACACTTGTTCGATAACCATGAGAGAACATATCCTTCTATGAGTCATTGTAACATTTCCTTTCTTGTAAGGACCCTTACTACACTCTCCATCAAGACCAAGCGCACCTTTGGAGGGTATCATATCATAGCACAACGTCTATTTCTCTTGTCTTTCTGTATTTCATTAATATATAGGTATTCCTCAAGTCCAAACCCATGGGGAACTCATTATGAACATCTGCAAATCTTCCATGATCATTTTACACTATCTCGTTGGATTCCCACCTCACTTCAAGTTCATCAAGGGTTGATAGCATGCCGTAATTGCTGAGATTTAATGAACTCCTTTCGATAATGGATTATCTACACATGTGCTAGTCCAACGATCTGCTTATCAGTCTAACTCTCGCCTTTTGGGTTTTGGGTTGACCAAGGAGAAATACACCTAGTAACACATTCATATGTCAAAGCCTTCTCTCAGTCAAGTCTTATAGCATCTCCCAATGTGGCTTGTAATAGCTGGTTGTGTAGAAGTGTGTTGTAGTACTTCATTATGAAGTAGAGTTGTTAAACATAATTGGATTTTAGAATTCTAGAGTTATACATCACGTGACTACATAAAAAGATCTTCTTTCAAAATTTAGCTTCCCGTAATCGCTTTATATTACCACCATTCCTAGTGGTTACAATGTAAAGGTTACTTCCATAAGGCTCTCTTACTTTCTTTTCATTTGTCTTGCATCACGTATTGTTTACCCATAATATTCAATGCGATATTATCTCAGTGTCTCGACTAGTTATCCAACTATATGATCTGATTTAATTAATCTCACTTTTATGTATTATACTAGCATCCTGAGAGTGGGCAAATTTCCCTTTTTCTACAGACTTCTAATGCCTTCAACACTGTTTAAGCTTGTCGATTCCAAGCGGTGCTCTTAGTTATGCCGCCTTACTATCTATTTCCATCTAGTAACTCTCCTCGTGAATCTAATTTTATGCCTTATGGCATCAAGGGTCGGGGTATGCTCCTTTTTGTTAGGATAAAAGGATATTGCTCGCACTCCTTATGAGATTTTCTCCTAAACAATCATCTACCTACTCTACATGTCCATGTGACTAGATAACTTAGGTTACTCTTCTCCGATAAGTGCATCAAGACTTCTCACCCTTTTATGCTTATTCATATGGTCGCTTCGATGCCTTATTCTATACCAGCTCGTAATGATTTTAAGTAATTTCTTACCATTAATGATAATTCTCAAGTACTATGAGGGCTTGTCTCATGGATTTCAAAAGTAATGATTTGCCTTAAAGTGCAAGCTTAAATTGCCATGATTTCAAACCAAAGTGTGTCCCCTTTTAAAAAAAGTCATGAATGGGTAGGATTTGATGAGGTTATGTGGCTCTCTGCTCACTCGGCTTCTGGGAGTATTGACAACGTCATTGTCATGTATGGGGATTTTTCTACCTCTGGCATTCCACCGCCTTAGGAAGGGTTAGATTATTCGAATTATGATAATCGCATAAATAGATGACTTTTTTTCCATCCTCATGCGCTTGTGGCATAAAGTCCTTGTGTCGCTTATTGTTAGGAGTGGAATCAAATTCCATGTATTTCATTTGCAGCCTCAATCACACCCATGTTGCAAGAGTCTTACCATTTGAGCTCAACTAATTACCTTACACTCAGGGACACAACTGGTGCATTCTACTAGATCACCTCTTTAAAAATCTCAAGTTCACTTACATGGTATCCACCTTATCTAAGAATATTAGTTACCACTATGCTTCATCTATCTGATAATTGATGTAGTCAACTTGATTAAACCATGTCACCCTCATTAATAGAAATCCTCGTGTCTCTTAGTATGTAACCTCATGAAACACTCTGCTTAGCGCATAAATGGATTCCTGAATAATTCCATCCCAATCTTGAACTCTGTTGCTCCTTACTGTATTAGATCTATTTGATTTTGAAGTTTCAAACGTGTCAAAGTCATCCTGTGATCACATATATTCAGTAGGTAATTTCATGGTCAATTTATTATAGCACACCGTAGAGTAATCATGAAGGTCACCACGAGTTTAGTTTAGGTGTTCGCATAGAGATTTGGAATTTAGGAGGGTGAACCGGTTATTCTCAAAATTCTCCCCTGTAGAGGTTATGTGAGTTGATGATGAAGGGTACGTAAGCGCATTTCTCATTTAGTCGCACTAAGAGTATGATGTTTCCCCATAGTTATTCCTCATAAATTTGTGTTTTCATATGTCTATGTCTAAGAAGGTAGGTGGAGATCAGTTATGTATCATCCTGGTGAAAATTATTGAAGGTGAACGTTAATAGATAGCTAGCTTATGCGAGGTATTTAGCTGTCATCCTTGTTAGATAAGTTTGGAGGTTTGGGTTGTTTCCATGAATGTGTTATGGAAGAGCATATAAGTATAAGAGGCCACATTGAAGGCCAGGATTATTGTGTAAATAAGGTATTTTCTCTTGATTGTACAACAGTTGGTTTTGATTTGAAAAGTACCTTCTGGGTGTTATGATTTAAAAATGTGCAGTCCATGTCCAGGTATCATCATGATAATGTAGTGCCTGTAATGCTGAGGTTCATGTTATTAATATATACATTGTGGTGCTTTGTCGAGTTATGGATGAATTTTAGGATAGTTTTGGGTGATTCTCTGACAGGTGGATAGGCCAAGTTACAAAGGAGATGCTGCTGAAATTTCTGAAAAATTTGGGAGTTAGTCAAAATTTAGGGACTTGAGGTAGGGTAGAAAAGAGATATGTTATGTTAGGTATTTGGGTCAGGCTCTACTCCTCATTCGAGGACGAATGATCCCAAGGGAGGAGAATGTAAGGCCCCAAAAAATTTCGCTAAGTAATTTAGGATTTCGGGGTGCCACATAGGCTAATTATAACATTTTATGTGCTATTAACATGGTGGACATCAATTGGATTTGGTAAATAAATGTACAAGTCTTATGGTAAGTAATTTGGGGCCCAAGGAAATGCTTAAGCCTAAGTCACATTGGAAGATTTCATAATAGGCTAAGATTCCAACTGAGTTTGCACAAGACCACACTTTGAACAAGCATATATAAATACGTGTAATGTTTTATGTGATGAACAACCTACCAAATGAAAGGTCTTTGAGTCTAGTTTCCAACTCTTCAAACCGTTCGCCATTTGGACATTCTTACACAAAGTTATGATCATATTACCAAAGGCTGGAAAAAATGCAATCCTGCGTCAATTCTGCGATCGCAAAAACCATTATGCGGTCCGCATAATTGATCTGCGATCGCAAATCTGGTCGCACACTGGACCAGTGCAGCCTAGTTTTGGGCACCGATTCTGCGATGCATTTTGCGAACCACATTCATGTTTTGCGGTCCATTCTGCGATCGCAAACCCGACTTCGGAGGGTTAATCTTCCTATTTCTATAACCCGACCCCATTTTAATATATAGGCTTTGGGGTTCATTTTGGGGTCATTTCTTACTGATTTTAGAGAGATATGAGAGAATTTTAGAGAGATAAGGAGGAACCCAACATTCAATCATCCAATCTTGCATCAATCTTCAAGAATCAAAGAACCCAATCACAAGTTCTTCATCTAAGAGATAAGGTTCTATACCCTAGACTTTAATTTCGAGTTTGGGATATAAGGTGGGGTATTGAGGTATGATTCTTGGGTGTAATACTACTATGTATACATGCATGTACAAATTAGGTTTGTGAAAAGATTGTTGAACATAAATAAGTAAAGATTGGGTTGGGAAATGAAGGAAACCTTGTAAAAGAGATTTGAAATCAAGATGCTCAACAAGTATTTGATAAAATGCTCAAATGAGCTGAAACTATGAATACCTTCCTAATTTGTGTTCAATTTTGTTATGTCTCAAAGTAGATTGAGATTACTAAAATTTCTGGAATATTGTAGAAACTTAAGGAAAGCTTAAATAAGGTATGTATGGCTAAAACCTCGTCTCTTAGAAATTGAGCTTCCATGGTGCCCGTGTAAATGTTGTAAGTTCGAAACATGATTGTTGCAGTACTTATTATGTTTAGTGAATTATTGTTGTGAAAATATATGTGGTAGGTACTTCTTCATGTGTTTAATGTGTTATTCTTTGTAAATGAAGGATGTGTGGAGAACATGATCTATGTGCGAAATTCCTAAATGTCATGCCAAGGTTACTTTGGAACTAATATGCCAAACTTTACGAATTCCTATCTATGCTTATGATTTAAATTGTATTTGTATGCGCCTATGATCTTAAGTGGCAAAGTAATGATGAAAATGGGAACAATGTGAAATGTGAATTATGGAATGTGGAAATTGTGGCCCCAAGTGTCGGTAAACTAATACATGTGTAACCAAAGATTGGGCTGAGATGAGTAATGGAAAATGGTATAGTCTCGGGGAGGCGGCTTAGCCGATCAGGCCGTGATTGGATGCCATGATATATACACATGGTGGTAATGTATTGATGATTGAAACTGGAAAGTATGAATGAAATAATATTAACGCCTTTGGGAGACGGCTTAGCCGATCGGGCCGTGATCGGACTCCGCTCAAGGAAGCGGTGGCAAATTGGATAATGATGCAACAGTGTGGGATGCTCCAATCTAAAATTTCAAGAACTATGTGAAAATCATGTGAACCTCCTTATATTGTTGACATGGTGCTTATTTGAAACTTTGTTATCTTTATGATTTCCTCTTTATTCTCGTATGAACGTTCTTTCTAACTAGATAGTGTTTAGTTATATACATATTAGTGCTATTCAATGGCACTAACGCCCCTTTTGCTGGGGGCGCTACGTCTTTAAATAGTTGTAGGTGTTTCTACAGCAGGCAGTGTTGGTCACAACTAGTGCCGCATCATCCTTTCAGCTGACTTGGTGAGTCCCACTTCATTTCGGGGTCCTGTTTCATCTGTTCATCATGTACTTTGCATGTGAGGTATAGCCGGAGACTTGTTACCAACATTTCCATATTATATTACTCTTCAGTTGTGTTTAGAGGCTCCGTAGACAGGTTGTGGGTAGTGTCTGGTACTGGAATTAAAGTAGAAATATTGATGTTTGTCAAAGATTTATAAAACTTGTAATATTTTGATATTTATGATTTAAGCTGCTAATGGAAATGAAATGAAAGTTGTTAATGAAATACTTACTAAATATAATTAATGGAGTCCATCTCCTATTTAATCATGAATTAGTTTGGGTATAATGAAACCTAACAGGCTTGCTCAGTCGGGTTTACTCGGCTGAGCGTCGGTCGCGCTCCTCGGATTTTGGGGTGTAACACAAAGCCTCATATGGAGCCATCTGAATACTTGACTGGTAGCTATTGTTGTAAGCAAACACTGCAAGCGGTAGAAACTGATCATATGATCCTCCGAAATCAATGACACAATGACGCAACATGTCCTCCAATATCTGAATAGTGCGCTCGGACTGCCCGTCCATTGGAGGGTGAAAATTGTGCTCAAGTCAACCTGAGTACCCTACTCTCGTTGGACAGACCTCCAAAACTACGAAGTGAACTAAGTGCCCCTATCTGAAATGATGGAAACCGAAAGACCATGAAACGGACAATCTCTCGGATATAGATCCCTGCCAACCGCTCTAAAGATTAGGTAGTGTGAGCACGTGATTTTTGCCTCACGAAAACTACTCCAAAATAAATTAAAAAAAATAAAACAAATTTCTCTTAGTGAGCAATTTTTAGAATTTGTGTGGCATTTATTAATTATTTGTGTTTTGTCCGTAAATGTTTACTTTCTCATAGTTAAATGAAAAAATAAAATAAAAATATGTGTTGTATGCATATCTAGGTTTTAATTATGCATTTAAGAGATAATTAAAAGAAAATCACAAAAAATATGCATTTACCTTATTTTGGTCATTTAATTATGTCATTGTGTGATTAATGTTTTGTCTATGTGTTAATAATTGTTAAAAGGTAATTAATATTTTTTGTAAGGGTAATTTTGTTTTTATAATTAAAATTAGGAATTTAATAATTAAGGAACAAAATTAGAAAAGGAAAAGAGTTGATTAAAATGTAAAGAAAAACGGACTGGGCCATTATTTTGACAAAAAATTCAGGCCCAAAACAATGCATTTTACCCAGCCCAGGTCAGTCAACCCAAAGACCATCAAACGACGTAGTATAGGGCAAATACTACGTCGTTTGATGATGCCCGGCCATTTAATTACAAATGCAAACCATACGGCGTCGTATGGTTGAAATAGATCGGGGCCGTTCATTATTTCTGATCCAAGGGCTCCCAGGATTTTGACCTAAACCGTGATCCCTACCCGATCCAGTACCCGGGCCAACCCATACCCCAGTTTAATTCAAACGACACCGTTTCTCTCATACCAATTAATCCAGGCCTTTGATCTCGGCTAATCCTACGGCCCTGATCCATCCACCCCAATCCTATATAATCCAAATCCCTACCCCGGCCCCCTAACTAAACACCCCCCTCCTTTCCTGTTCATCGTCATCTCCGAAACACACCCCTAACCCTAGCCGCCCTAATTCCCCATTGCCTGAAACCCGGCGACAACAATGCTGCTGGTCACCTCCTAAACACCCTCGACTCCTCACAACCCCCTCTTTACGGATCTAATATTAGTTTCCTTCGAATTAGATCACATAGTCTCGAATCTTCGATTGAAGGTTGGTCTGAAAAACCAACCTTATCCGATGGCCTCCAAATTAACACCACAGTCTCCCCTGTCCATCCTCATCACAGATCTGTTAGTGGCATGGTTCGAATCCGCCTGGAACTGCTCGAATCTTCCTTTGAAGATTCGAGTGAAACCTTGCCCTATCCCAACCTACCTCAAACTCACACTAGTTATCCACCTCACCCCCCTCGTGCCTAGAACACCATTGCTTTGATTCGAATATACCTAGAAATGATCGGATTTGAGATCGAAGAATTTGAAACCCTAAAAATTTCCAGTCATGGAATCTGTTCAATTCAAGTGAGGGATTGAGGTCTAAGAGACTTTAATCGAAGTATTCTCAATTGAGAATACTTCGAATAAAGTCTGTTTAGCCTCAAAAAAGTTCGAATTCAAAGTTAAGCTTGGGTCCGTATTCATTTGAAGATTCAGAGGTATTTTCTTATTTCTTTCTGTATTTTATGTGTATATTGTTGCCTGTTTCAATAGCCTGTGTGCTTTTCATATTTGTTTATTTAGTTTTGTGATTCTGTCTCATACCCGTTCCTGTGATCAAATAATGGCATTTGTCTCTGTGTGTTATGTTTGTTTACAATGTGTGTAATCGACTCGATTAGGTTCGTCGATTAGTTATATTATGGATTCTCGTTTATGATAATACTGATTGAAACAATCTGTTTACCTATTGTTTGTTGACAATTGTTATAGATAGTCAGTTGATTAGTCTTTTAAATCATGCTTGTTTGTAAATCAATGAGTCCGTCAAATGGATGTTGTGTGTATATTGATTTCTGGGCAGTTAGTTTCAGGTAATGCCAATACTGACAATGCCCCTGCATTCATGCCAACTTCAATCTCGATTCAAATTTTGTTCTGTTAAGTTGTTATTTGTTAATATGTTTGTATGCAAGTTCAGTGTTCAATCTGAATTTAGCTTTTGTACATTAACTATTGCATTTCCCTATTTAGCATAGTCTGTAAGAACAGAATGTTTGTTTGATTTAGGAATTGGTTATTAGCTGCTAAATAGTTTAATTCCGATAAATCTGTTAAGGTTTTGGCAGTCTTTGGTCTGGGGCAGTAATAACAGTAATATTAAGGGATTTTCAAGGGTATTTATGGGATAGAAACAGTAGTGTAATGTGATATTAGTAGTGTGCTGATAGTGGAGTGATAATGGCTATTACTTAATGAGATAATGGGAAACAAAGGGTAATGGGAGTGCTGAAAATCAGGAAAAAAGATTTGTAATGGGATTTAAAGTAGTTAAAAGCAGGTTTTGAATGGGATGTTATGTTTTTTTTAAGAGAAGGGGTCCAGGCAGCACTAAAAGGAAAGGGACAGACCTGTATAAATACAAGGACAGACATTAGGAGAGGGGGATCTGATTTTAAGGAAAGGAGAATCAGATTTAATACATATACACAGAGAGAGACAAAGAAAAATCTGGACAGAAGTTAAGAGAGGAAAAACACACAGAAGCAGAAACAGAAATCTGAAAAATAAGAAGAAAAATAGAAAAAGAAACAGAAAATAGAGCACTCATATACACATAGAGTCTAAAACCGATAATAGAGAAGGAAAAAGAAAACCTGAAACATTGTTTTTTCTGGAATCTGTCCGGGTATGTTTGTTGATACTGTTTGATTTTAAAATCTGAAATTTTTTAAGAAGCTTTGCTCCTGTGCATCTGGGTTCCTCGGGTCCTGTTTTGTTGCTCAAATCTGTGGAAATACTGGTATATATTGCTGTTTTGTTGCTGCTGTCACTGCTGAAATTCACTTCTCCTTCCCTCATTTCCAGGTATATACTTTAAAACTCATGTTATGGAAAGCTTCAACCTTGCCAAATAAACGAAGTTTGGGATTATAATTATGTCATCTACTCTGTTAAGTCTATTAGCTTAAATTCCAGTTTGTTTTCAGTTGGCCAACATAGTAGTATGCTTGACATAAAGAATACTAGTTAATCATTTCCTTTTGAAGTTCGTATGGGAGTTGTAATAATGTTACCTATTTCGGAATTTCATTAAAAGTATAGTTACGATTGGATTGCCAAGAAAGGAAAATATGGCATAAAGATTGGCCATTAACTAAGCCTTGTGGCATTGTTAGTTGAATAAAGAATAGTATAAAAATGTCAAAAACCATATTACTAGCTTATTCTAATATCTGGTTTAGTTGTGGATTGAATGATGTTAGTTGCGATTTATTCATATATGGCGTAATAATGTTTATGTTTATAATCAATAGTTGAAAGATGCATTAGTACAATCTGTTATGTTCACAATGTTGAAATATGACGAATAATGTTGTATGCAATATCCTCTTATTAAGTCAACAGGTAGATTAGTTCTCTTTCTTAATAACAAATGGCCTAGGAATTTATACAATGCGTAAAGTTAGTCGTAATAGTTCGCATAGATTGAGAATAAAAATCGGTTTGATTATGTATATCCAGACTCAATCATAAGCAGAATTAATCAAAAAAAAATAATTAGGCCTATTAGATTATGAACAAGCAATGTAGAAGGAGATTAGATTTATAATGTGTAACAATTTTAAGAATGAAAAAATAACATTCGCTACAAATAGAGTAAAGAAAATTCTTCGAAAATATTATTTCCTTTCATGAGTCGATTTTTTTTAGTTTCATACGCCATTCACATTTTGAGTATACATATACGAGAAAAATGGTAGTATTAATCACACTTCGCTTATTTTACTCTTTAAGTTTAAATGGCTCGGAGGAATATAATTTATACGCGAGAAAAAATATAATTTGTGGTCAATACTCAATAATTTGTGAATTCTTTTCGAGTAATTTAGAGGCGTCTTAAATAGTGATTTACCATGACTTTCACATAAAAATATATGGATGTAATAAACAATTTGTGAAAAATTTATACTACCATCAAGAATATTTTTTTGTGATTAGGGATACGTTTGTGTGACCTGATTATATTTCTAAAAGCAATTCGGATTATGCGTTTGCGCAACTTCGAGCGAACATTTAATAAAAAAGGGTTTTTCGGTGAATATCAAATTAATTTCATAAAAAACCTGAGATGTGCGGTTCACTATTTAATCAATACAAGAGCGACAAACGTTCTTAATTTTATTCTAAGCACGATTTCAAACATATGATTTTTATAATAAAAATATAAAAAATATATATATTGTCAACCCTATTATGTACACGTATGCGTGGCACGATGCTCTACATTTATAAAAGGTACATAATACGAATATACGTACGCGTGATTCGTTTATATAATTGAAAACAATCTAAACAAAAAGCGGTAATAAAATCAAGCAACAAGAAAAAGGTATTTAGTAAATCAAGATAATTAAGACAAATATAAAAATGGTTAAGCGACGGTGCTAGAACCACGGAATTCGGGAATGCCTAACACCTTCTCCCGAATTAACAGAATTCCTTACTCAGGATTTCTGGTTCGCAGAATAACAATCAGAGTCATATTCTCCTCGATTCAGGGATTAAAACCGGTGACTTGGGACGCCTTAAAATTCCCAGGTGGCGACTCTAAAACAAATAAACAAATCCCGTTTCGACTGTCCTTTAATTGGGGAAAACTCCCCCATGCTCCCCCGCGAGCGCGGTAAAAAGGAGGTGCGACAGCTCTGGCGACTCTGTTGGGGAACGAACCCAGAACCACTTGTTCAGGGTTCAAGAATTCGAGCTTAAAATAATTGTTATAGTTGGCTTTATTTATTATCTGATTTTTACAGGATATATGCCTAATTTGCTAAATGATGCTTTTACCGCTTTAACATTATCTGAATTGTGTATATAAAACTGCTACGAAACCCTTCTTTCTGAGTCTTCTGAATTTATGGTGTACACGTGCGCGTGACCCACCTTTCTTTTAGAAGTCATACCAAATAAGACGAAGTTGGGACAAGTAACTAGGCCGGGCAGACTTTCGTGCTCCCGGTACGTTGCCCCCACTTCGGCTCAAACTGTCCGTTTGGGTAAGCCAGGTTTAGAACAATCAGCCTCAGGTTTTTCACTTAGAATAACTAAGCCATGTACCGGATCCCTAGTAGGAACGTATATTTGCATCAGGTGCATTTGGCCTTGGAGACTCAACACAGGGGTTGGGTCTGTCTAGGAAAGGTGAACCCGAAATGAAAAGACTATCCTGATGCATCCTACTTGCTACCTATGCATTCATTTGCCTCGGATTTGCTTGTTGACCAGCTTAATTGAAATCATTGTGAGAGCCGAGGAATAAAATGGGTTGTTTTAGAAAATTCCCAAAAATAGTTTTAAATATTGAAAAAAGAAGTTAAATAAATAAAAATGATTTTTTTAAAAAAAAAAATGAGTCTTGATTTTGTTAAAATTAAATTTCAGATATAAAATGAGCACCACACAGAACCCCCCGTCCACGAATACAGACGAGTTTCTATTTCAGCTTCAAATGTGGTGGTATGAGTTAGGCGAAGATGGTCAAAAATGGGTCATTAAGCATTTGGGAAATATCACAAATATTATGAAAGTAAACCACGTGATGATCTGATTGCGGCGTTAGTAACTTTTTGGGACCCTGTTCACAATGTCTTTCGTTTCTCTGATTTCGAGCTTACTCCTACATTAGAAGAGATAGTTGGATATGCTGGTTTTGACGGAAGTCTAAGAAATCAAAACCTGATATTCACAAAGGCTCCCTCGGTACATCGATTCTTCGGTCTTCTGAACATCAGTAATCAAATCAGGAAAAGCAATGTCATCAACGGATGTTGTTCTTTCAACTTCTTGTATTCAAGGTTCGGAAAGCCAGATGGATTTGAAATTCATGAGAAAGGCCTTACTAACAAGAAAACAAAGACACCTGGCAGATTCACCGTCGCTTCGCCTTCATGGTGGCTTTTCTAGGAATCATGGTCTTTCCAAACAAAGAGCGAACAATTGATATTCGCACAGTGAAAGTTGTACAGGTCCTCACCACCAAGGAAAATCACACCCTTGTCCCGATCATTCTCTCAGACATTTATCGGGCGTTGACTTTATGTAAATCAAGGGCAAAAGTCTTCGAAGGATGCAAAATTTTGTTGCAAATGTGGGTGATTTAACATCTCCAACATCAGCCCAAGATCATACAGTATGGGCCAAGCAATGATAATTTCATCGAGAGTTATGAGGAAAGAATAAAAGATTATAAGTCCCCAGAAGGGATAGAAGCCTGGGTATCTCATCTAAGGGATTTAACGGCAAATCAAATTGAGTGGACTTTGGGATGGCTCCCGATGAGGGAAGTGATACACATGTCAACCTTAAATAGTTATTTGCTACTATTGGGATTGAGAAGCATCCAGCCATATGCGCCACTAAAAGTTCTAAGACAACTAGGGAGATACCAAGTAGTTCCTGATGATGAAGATTTGAGTATGCAAGTAATTGAATTACACCCTGAAGCCACTATTCCCGAGGCTCTAATTCAGCAGATGTGGAATGGATGTCGATACTTGAAAAGTGATACTCAAGTCCCAGACACTACAAGGGGCGAGATAAATCCAGGATATGCAAGGTGGTTTGAGAAACGGTCTCGCGTGGATGATGTACCAGAACCCGAGCTAAGAAGGCCAACAAAAAGACCCCATGTTCAAACCTTTAATGATAAAATCCAAGAGCGGTTGATTTGGGGAGAAAAGGAAAAAGGGTACAAAGCAACTATCCATGCCCTAAAGGAAAATCTGAGGAGCCTCAGTCTGGAGAAAGATTTGCAAGCACAAGAAGCCGAAGGCGAGAAGAAGAGTCTAGCTTGTGAGAATGAAAATCTTCACGCTCGATTTCAAAAAATGAAAAAAGCTTCTGAAACACCAATGAGGAGTTGGAAGGATCAAAAAACCATCGCCAATCTTTTTGAAAGAATGCAAGATTATGATTCCATTCTTGCAAAAAACGAAAGGGCGTTGAGCAAAGCTAAAGAAAGAATCCAACAATTAAACGAAGAAGCCAGATCTAATAAGGAATGCCAAGTAAGGCAATCCGAAGAAGACAGGGCACAATTCAAGAAGGAAAAAGACCATTGGATACGTTCAGAAGACCAAATTCGTACACAACTGGAAGAGGCGAGAAGATACAACAGAGAACATCAAAATGCGGACATCGACAGAGAAAGGGCACAGGCAAGACTCGATCTGGCCAGAATCCGAGCTCAGTTAGAGTCAGCTTTAGATCGTGAGGACCGTATCAGAGATATAGCCACCACTCGCCAACAGCAACTGCAAAACCAAGACCAACGTCTCCAAGATTTCAGGGCACAAATCCATGATTTAGCGGTTTACACCTCTCAAAGTTATGTGAACTGCCAAGGGATGGATTATGAAAGGTTTATAGAACATGCACCTATTTTTGCCCGTCATCTGGCAATGGAGTTAGAAAGGATGTATCGTACGCTGGGAGGTCATCCAGGTCAAGCCCCACATTGAGCAGATAATCCAATGATTGACAACAAAAGTGGAAAGTGGAGCATGATAAGAGATGTTAAGAGTTGTGTCTTTTATTTTGATTTGGGTGTGTGTGTTTCAAACCATTTTCTTATAAGGTTTTCAAATGTAATGTCTGTTCCATCTTTTGTATTATTTTCAAGAATAAATAAAAGTGTTTGCCTTATGTTTGAACTACGCAAGGTCTGATTCATGCGGGGGCATGATACGTAGGCAATCTCTATAAGATTCGACCACAATAAAAAATATATATAAGAAAATAAAATAAAATAAGAATGAACAACAATAAAAGACCAAGAAAAGCTGGGATGACATAAGCAGCCAAGCAAATGCATAATAGAAATGGGTTATTTGTCTAGGAGCATTGCATCTCAACGTGTAATTATATATGTGTTAAACTCTCAAAACTAACAAGTTTGCTCATTTCCAGAATTCAAGTAGTTAGTTTTTCTAAGAGATACTGGCATATTATCATTATCACACCAGATCAAAAGGACCGATACCCGAAAGTATGTCTATTACAGATGTCGACACAGGTATTGAGATAGAGGAGATGGACGTTGGCAAAATGAATGTAGAAATGCTTAAACTCAAGTAGAAAATGGCTGAGATGTACCGAGCCTGGTCTACAGGGCAGTCACCCCCATCTTACCCAGCTAACCCTGCTCCATCACTAGCCCAAGCTCAGGATAATCTTACCACTGAACTATCTCCAAATTTCCCCATCTACCAACACTACCGAGGCACCACCTCTCAAACACCGCAGTCTCCACCCCCGAAACCAGTTCCATACCATCTTCCACCAGTGACTCCTATCTTCGTAGCATCTCCCCCGTCTACATTCCACAAATCTCCTAGTGAGCCTATACTCCAGGCCCAGGACAATCAATATTACCCTCCGGAGCCCATCTTCAAAGGCCCAGGACAATCAATATTACCCTCCGGAGCCCAAATGTGCAATTGCCAGTTGGCTTCAAGATGCCCAAATTTGACCTATACAATGGGCACGACGACCTAGTAGCCCACTTAAGGGGTTTCTGCAGCAAGATGCGAGGAGCTGGGGGAAAGGACGAATTATTTATGGCTTACTTCAGTCAAAGTTTAAGCGGATCAGCTTTGGAGTGGTATACATGCCAGGACCATGGGAGATGGTACACCTGGGATGACCTGGCACAGGCATTTGCATACCATTTCCAATACAATCTGGAAATCATCCCAGATCGACTATCTTTGACAAAATTTGAAAAAAAACACAATGAAAGTTTCAGAGAGTATGGCTTCCGTTGGAGAGAATATGCAGCAAGAGTGGATCCTCTTATGAAGGAGAGTGAAATGGTAGACTGCTTCCTTCAAGCCTTGGAACCAACTTACTATGCCCATTTGGTTTCAGCAGTAGGAAAATCATTCAACGAAGTAGTAAAGATGGGAGGTATGGTGGAAGAAGGCCTCAAGACAAATAAAATCATGAGCTATTCGGCTATTAAGGCAACTACTCAAGCTATTCAAGGCGGGGTAGGAGGAATCGGAAGAAAGAAAAAAGAGGAAGCAGCGGTAATTGATTCAGGAACTTGGTCGGGATCCAGAGGTTTACCTCCTTACTATAATCAACATCTACCTCACCAATCAACTCAACACCACAATTCACCTCAACACTACTATCACCTTTCGGAACCTCATTTTTCCATCACCCATGCACAAGCATACAATCATCCACCTGCTCACGCTAATTGGCGTGCTCCTGTCATACCAAGTACCTACCCTTATCCGCGAGCCCACTCCGGACCAGGTTTCAGACCTAGTCCAGTATTCAGGGGTGAAAGGGGGCAGAAAAAGAAAACCTACACTCCATTGGGAGAGTCCTACACTAGTCTGTTCCACAGGCTGAGACAGCTGGACATGCTAAGACCAATACAATCTAAGCTACCCAATCCTCCTCCAAAGAATCTGGACTACACCATTAGCTGTGAGTATTGTTCCGGTATACCAGGCCATGATACGGAAAAATGCTGGCATTTAAAAAATGCAATACAAGAACTGATTGATACTAATAAAATCGAGGTTCAAACCCCCGAAGCTCCCAATATCAACAGAAATCCAATGCCAGCCCATCAGGAGGCTAATATGATAGAAATAGTACAGGTTGATAGGGAGACAAAGAAGCCGTCACAAACTGTCATGATGATCAGGTCTCATGAAGCCAAGCTCGGATAAGCAGTTAACAGAGGAGAAGTCGGTACCTAAGCAGAACAGAAATGGTGATGAACCATCTGTGGTAGTCGAGAAGGGATCTTCGAGCAAAGTAGCCACAAAGCAAGAAAGGCCGAAAGTGATAGTACCAGGGGTTGCCAGCAAACCCATTGTATTCGTGGAAGGAGCCCGTATAGATCGGGTTATTATCAAACCTGTAACCCAGCTACCAGTGATCAACAACAAGGCCATTCCATGGAACTATGAACGGGTGACTGTAATGTACAAGGGAAAGGAAGTCAAGGAAGAAGTCTGTGAGGTGCAAGGCTTGACTCGTTCGGGAAGATGTTTTACTCCCAAAGAGTTAAGAAAAACTAAAAATAATCCAACACCAATAAAGAGAGCTGTGACGAAAGAAGAAGCGGAAGAGTTTTTAAGAAAAATGAAGCTCCATGACTATTCTGTTGTGGATCAACTGAAGAAGACGCCTGCTCAAATTTCATTATTGTCATTACTGATCCATTCAGAGGAGCACCGTCTGGCTTTGATGAAAATCCTGAATGACGCTCACGTTCCCGATAAAATCTCTGTAAATAATTTGGGAAGAATAGCCAACAGAATCTTTGAGGCGAACAGAATTACATTTTTTGATGATGAATTGCCTGTGGAAGGGACTGAGCACAACAGAGCTCTTTACCTCACCGTGAAATGTGAAAACTCCGTAGTAACCCGGGTATTGGTTGACAACGGGTCAAGTGCAAACATCTGCCCTCTCTCCACTTTAAGCAAATTGAAAATCAAAGAAGAGAGGATCCAGAAGAATAGCATTTGCGTACGGGGGTTTGACGGTGGAAGCAGAGATTCATTTGGCGACATAGTGTTGGAACTGACAATAGGGCCAGTTGAATTCACGATGGAGTTTCAAGTACTGGACATAACTGTTTCTTATAATCTGTTGTTGGGTCGACCATGGATCCATGCTGCTAAAGCAGTCCCGTCAACACTACACCAGGCGGTCAAGTTTGAATGGGATCATCAAGAAATAGTTGTGCATGGGGAAGAAAGTTTAAATGCTCACAGCAGTGCCATTGTACCGGTCGAGGGAATAGAAAATGACCAGGGACCATGGGTATACCAAGTGTCCGATACAGTGTCGGTAGAGAAAATTCCAAAGGGGAAGTACCTTCCAAATCCAAAGATAACCTCTGCATCAGTCATGGTAGCCTATGAAATGTTAAAAAATGGTTTTATACCCGGCAAAGGTCTGGGCTCATCTTTGCAAGGAATTATACAACCAGTATCTCTCCCCGAGAACTGGGGAACATTTGGTTTGGGATTCATACCCACTGTCACCGACTTGAGAAAGGCCAGAAAGCTGAAACAAAAGGCATGGGTTCTTCCAAAACCAGTCCCACATCTATCAAAGTCTTTTGTCAAGACCGGTGCTAAAAATCGCCCGATAACAACAATTCCTAAATCCCTGGTCAATCCTGAGGAGGAATTAATTGAAAGATTCGAGAAATTGTTTGACGATGTGAATATGGTAGAAAGCGGGGAAGATTGTAGCAACGCAGAAGTTCAATTCGTTGGGCCAGAAACAAAGCTTAATAATTGGAAAGCCACTCCTCTCCCCATTCGAAAGGAGTCTTGGTAGTTTATTTTTGATTTTCCTTCAGTTTGTTTGGGTTACCTCAGGGTTGTAATCCCAATGCTTATCTTACAGTTTGTTTGAAGTGTGCAAACCTTGTTATCTTTCATCATCCAATAAAATACAGTTTCCTTTTTCATTATCATTCCTGATAGTTTTCTTTTCTTTTTCTTCTTTTTCTGTACAGTTCTTTTTACGCTGGCTCTAGTGATATGGAATGCATGAGGAATCCTCAGCCCAGTCTTAAAAATCAATCTGGTTCTGAAATAATAGTTCAAGAAATATATTGTGATTATGAATCAGAATATGATGAAGATGAGGCTTTTGAAGAGATTAGTAAAGAGTTAATTCACTTTGAGGAAAAAACCAAACCTAACCTGAGTTATACCGAAGACATCAATATAGGGGACACAAATAATATTCGGGAAACTAAAATAAGCGTCCATCTCGAACCAAGGATCCGAGAAGAGTTAATTAAAGCACTCATAGAATTCAAAGATGTTTTTGCATGGTCATATGACGACATGCCGGGCTTGAGCACTGATTTAGTGGTTCACAAATTGCCCACCGATCCAATGGTGCCTCCTGTCAAGCAAAGGTTGAGAAAATTCAAGCCTGATATGAGTGTGAGAATTAAGGAAGAAATCACCAAACAGTTGGAGGCAAAGGTCATTCGAGTCACTCGATATCCTGTTTGGTTGGCTAATATCGTTCCTGTGCCAAAGAAAGACGGCAAAATTAGAGTATGCGTCGACTACCGCAATCTCAACAAAGCAAGTCCGAAGGATAATTTCCCATTACCCAATATCCATATTTTGATCGATAATTGTGCCAAGCATGAAATAAGATCTTTCGTGGAATGTTATGCCGGGTATCATCAAATCCTAATGGATGAAGAAGATGCAGAAAAGACAACATTCATCACACAATGGGGAACTTATTGCTACCGGGTAATGCCATTCGGTTTGAAGAACACCGGGGCAACTTACATGAGAGCAATGACCATGGTGTTTCATGATATGATACACAAGGAGATTGAGGTATACGTGGACGATGTGATCATAAATCAAAGCATCAGGCCGACCACGTTGGGGATTTGAGGAAATTCTTCTTAAGACTTCGCAGGTACAACCTCAAGCTTAACCCTGCCAAATGCGCATTTGGAGTTCCATCTGGAAAGTTGCTGGGATTCATAGTAAGTCGGCGAGGCATCGAGATAGACCCATCAAAAATCAAAGCCATCCAAGAATTGCCACCTCCAAGGAACAAAACTGAAGTAATGAGTTTGTTGGGGAGGTTGAATTACATCAGCAGGTTTATTGCTCATCTCACAACAACTTGTGAGCCTATTTTCAAATTGTTGAAAAAGGATGTTGCGGTCAAATGGACCGATGAGTGTCAAGAGGCGTTTGATAAGATAAAAGGATACCTGTCGAACCCACCCGTGCTGGTCCCGCCGGAGCCAGGAAGACTTCTGATTCTTTACTTAACGGTCTTGGAAAATTCATTTGGTTGTGTATTAGGGCAACATGACCTCACTGGCAGAAAAGAACAGGCCATCTACTACCTTAGCAAGAAATTGAAAGCTTATGAGGTTAAGTATACTCATCTGGAGAAGATATGTTGCGCCCTAACGTGGGTAGCTCAAAAGTTGAAACACTATTTGTCGTCCTACACTACTTACCTCATTTCGCGTTTGGATCCGTTGAAATATATTTTTCAAAAGCCTATGCCAACGGGAAGACTTGCAAAGTGGCAGATATTGCTCACAGAATTTGACATCATCTATGTGACTCGGACTGCAATTAAAGCCCAAGCACTGGCCGATCATTTAGCCAAAAACCCGGTCGATGAGGAGTACGAGCCATTGAAAACCTATTTTCCCAATGAAGAAATAATGCATATCGATGAGATGGAGCAAATTGAAAAATCTGGCTGGAAACTTTTCTTTGATGGGGCCGCTAACATGAAAGGAGTCGGGATATGAGCTGTAATCATTTCTGAAACAGGGCATCACTATCCTGTTAAGGCTCAACTACGATTTTATTGCACCAATAATATGGTTGAATATGAAGCTTGTATTTTGGGGTTAAGGCTAGCCGCAGACATGGGTATCCAGGAAATCTTAGTCATGGGAGATTCAGATCTTCTGCTACATCAAATTCAAGGAGAATGGGAAACCCGAGACTTGAAGCTCATACCATACCGACAATGTCTACATGATCTTTGTCAGTAGTTTCAATCAGTGGAGTTCCGACATATTCCAAGGATCCACAATGAGGTTGTCGATGCATTGGCTACCCTGGCATCAATGTTACACTATCCAGACAAAGCTTATGTGGATCCAGTGCATATTCAAGTCCACGATCAGCATGCCTACTGCAATATGGTTGAGGAGGAATTTGACGGTGAACCATGGTTCCACGACATCAAGGAATATATCAGAATGGGGATATATCCAGCACAAGCCACAGGGGATCAAAAGAGAACCATTAGGCGATTGGCAAATGGATTCTTCTTGAGCGGAGGAGTTTTGTATAAAAGAACACCAGACCTTGGATTGTTAAGATGCATAGATGCCAGACAAGCTACGGCCGTCATGTCTGAAGTGCATGCGGGAGTTTGTGGACCCCACATGAGTGGATATGTATTGGCAAAGAAAATTCTCCGAGCCGGTTACTATTGGCTTACTATGGAGCGAGATTGTATTAGTTTTGTGCGCAAGTGTCATCAATGCCAGATACACGGGGATTTAATTCATTCTCCACCATCCGAGTTGCACACAATGTCGGCACCATGGCCCTTCGTCGCTTGGGGCATGGATGTGATTGGACCAATTGAGCCGGCAGCATCCAATGGGCACAGGTTCATTCTGGTAGCCATTGATTATTTTACCAAATGTGTTGAGGCCAAAACATTCAAATCAGTGACCAAGAAAGTTGTGGTCGATTTTGTCCACTCAAATATCATATGTCGATTCGATATCCCAAAGGTGATCATCACAGATAACGGTGCTAATCTTAACAGTAACTTAATGAAGGAAGTATGTCAACAGTTTAAGATTACACATCGCAACTCTACCCCATATCGTCCCAAGGCGAATGGAGCAGTCGAGGCAGCTAATAAAAACATAAAGAAGATACTTCGGAAAATGGTAGAAGGTTCAAGACAATGGCACAAAAAATTACCCTTTGCGTTATTGGGATATCGTACTACTGTTCGCACTTCAGTAGGAGCAACTCCTTATTTGTTGGTATATGGCACTGAGGCAGTAATTCCTGCAGAAGTTGAAATTCCTTCCCTTCGGATCATCGCCGAAGCTAAGATTGATGATGATGAATGGGTCAAAACCCATCTGGAACAGTTAAACTTGATTGATGAAAAACGATTGACCGCAGTATGTCATGGCCAATTGTATCAAAGAAGAATAGCAAGAGCATATAACAAAAAGGTGCGTCCCCGGAAGTTTGAAGTGGGTCAACATGTGCTGAAACGTATTCTTCCACATCAGGTTGAGGCAAAAGGCAAGTTTGCCCCGAATTGGCAAGGACCATTCATCGTGACCAGAGTATTATCCAATGGTGCATTATGTTTAACAGATATTGAAGGCAAATGCATAGACATGGCTATCAATTCTGATGCGGTAAAGAGATATTATGCATGATTTTTTGGTATAATTATTAAATGTTTGTATTCGGCATTATTTCGAAGATTGGGATGACAAAGGCAATTTATTCTGCTATCCAAACACTGTACCCTTTGTTTTCCCCTTTGAACCACATTCGTTTCTTTCTTGCCCTCTCTTGGAATCGATGAAAGTCAAATAAATATATATATATATATATATATATATATATATATATATAAATAAAAATAAAAAAAATAGAAAAAATCACTATTATAGTAGTGAACTACGTTTGACCTGATTCCTCAAAGAGGATACGTAGGAGCCTCACGACTTGGTCATAGGGTGCACGATATGCATAATGTGCACAAAAAGAAACATCAAGAGACCCCAATCAAGAAACTGGGGGGAGGAATTGTATTGGAAATAAGAAAAAGATTCCAAGAGTTGTAATTTTAAACCCATATCAAAACTGTTTAACTTTTGATACCTTTCCATTCCAACCACATACCAAAAAGACCTTTCGATCAATCTTAGAAAAATGCCGAGTCGAGCAAATGAAGATGGTTCATAACACTCTGGTCCAAACAAGAAAAGAAAGTAAAAATGAGAGAGTCTTATAGGTGAAAACCCACACGGGCACCATGAGACGACGGAAGTTGAGAGATAGTAAAATGAGAGAGTCTTATAGGTGAAAACCCACACGGGTACCATGAGACGACGGAAGTTGAGGGATAGTAAAATGAGAGAGTCTTATTGGTGAAAACCTTCGCAGGCACCATAAGGCGAAAAAGAATGAAGAAATAAACAAATGAGGAAGGTTTGCCGGTGAAAACTCTTTTAGATACATCAACCCAAATAAGGTTTGTAAATTGGCAAAAGAAAATTGGGTTATGGAAATTTTGGGAAAACAAAATGAAACAATTGAAAGGAGATTGATTAAAAGACTGGGTCGATTAATCCAAAATGCATACCATGATCATTGGTGCCAGTGACTCCAATCAGATAAGTCCTTTATTCTTTCTCCAACAGTCATCCAAATTTGGATTTTTCTTTTCATTTTAGATTGTCGAAATCGTCATGTTTTCGTCACTAATAATCTTACTCTTCTAATTTTTTTGAGATGAGCTTTGTTCCAAACAAATAAGGAGGAATGTCAAGGTATACTACCAAGATTCAAGATTGTATAGGACAAAATACGGCCATGATGGGCAGGAGGTAATAGGATAAAAAAATAAGATATGGGTGTAAGAAAAGTGGAATCAAATGTGGTTCAGCAATGTTAGGAGAAACATATGATTACAGTTGAAATGGTTTGAAGTGAACACAACAGTTGGTGATCCTATAGTTAAGGATCAATTACAAGGACAAAACAATTTTCTCAACCATTCCAAGGCAATAAAACAAGACGAAGAGAAGCCCCACCGTCGGCAAGAATGCCCCAGTTAACCACCCTGCTTTAAACTAACGAAGTTTTCTTTGATTTGAAACAGGGGCAAAAATAACATTTGTGTCAGGAAACACCCGGATGAAGAATTAAAGAAGAAATCAGGCGTCCACCTGGAGAATGAGGATGAAGAATTGAAGAAGAAATCAGGCGTCCACCTGGAGAATGAGGATGAAGAATTAAAGAATAAATCAGGCGTCCACCTGCAGAATGAGGATGAAGAATTAAAGAAGAAATCAGGCATCCACCTGGAGAATGAGGATGAAGAATTTAAGAAGAAGTCAGGCGTCCACCTGGACAATGAGGATGAAGAATTGAAGAAGAAATCAGGCGTCCACCTGGAGAATAAGGATGAAGAATTAAAGAAGAAATCAGGCGTCCACCTGGAGAATGAGGATGAAAAATTTAAGAAGAAGTCAGGCGTCCACCTGGAGAATGAGGATGAAGAATTAAAGAAGAAATCAGGCGTCCACCTGGAGAATGAGGATGAAAAATTTAAGAAGAAGTCAGGCGTCCACCTGGAGAATGAGGATGAAGAATTAAAGAAGAAATCAGGCGTCCACCTGGAGAATGAGGATGAAGAATTGAAGAAGAAATCAGGCGTCCACCTGGAGAATGAGGATGAAGAATTAAAGAAGAAATCAGGCGTCCACCTGGAGAATGAGGATGAAGAATTAAAGAAGAAATCAGGCGTCCACCTGGAGAATGAGGATGAAGAATTAAAGAAGAAATCAGGCGTCCACCTGGAGAATGAGGATGAAGAATTAAAGAAGAAATCAGGCGTCCACCTGGAGAATGAGGATGAAGAATTTAAGAAGAAGTCAGGCGTCCACCTGGAGAATGAGGATGAAGAATTGAAGAAGAAATCAGGCGTCCACCTGGAGAATGAGGATGAAGAATTAAAGAAGAAATCAGGCGTCCACCTGGAGAATGAGGATGAAGTATTAGAAATCAGGCGTCCACCTGGAGAATGAGGATGAAGAATTAAAGAAGAAATCAGGCGTCCACCTGGAGAATGAGGATGAAGAATTGAAGAAGAAATCAGGCGTCCACCTGGAGAATGAGGATGAAGAATTAAAGAAGAAATCAGGCGTCCACCTGGAGAATGAGGATGAAGAATTAAAGAAGAAATCAGGCGTCCACCTGGAGAATGAGGATGAAGAATTGAAGAAGAAATCAGGCGTCCACCTGGAGAATGAGGATGAAGAATTAAAGAAGAAATTAGGCGTCCACCTGGAGAATGAGGATGAAGAATTAAAGAAGAAATCAGGCGTCCACCTGGAAAATGAGGATGAAGTATTAGAAATCAGGCGTCCACCTGGAGAATGAGGATGAAGAATTGAAGAATAAATCAGGCGTCCACCTGGAGAATGAGGATGAAGAATTAAAGAAGAAATCAGGCGTCCACCTGGAGAATGAAGGATGAAGAATTAAAGAAGAAATCAGGCGTCCACCTGGAGAATGAGGATGAAGTATTAGAAATCAGGCGTCCACCTGGAGAATGAGGATGAAGAATTAAAGAAGAAATCAGGCATCCACCTGGAGAATGAGGATGAAGAATTAAAGAAGAAATCAGGAATCCACTTGGAGAATGAGGATGAAGTATTAGAAATCAGAATGAGGATGAAGAATTGAAGAAGAAAAAAAGAAGTCAGGCGTCCACCTGGAGAACAAGGACAAAGAGAATAAGCAATCAGGCGTCCACCTGGAGAACAAGGACAAAGAAAAGAGAAATCAGGCATCCACCTGGAGAACACGGACAAAGGAAGGAAGCAAAACGGCGTCCACCTGGAGAACAAGGGAATGCAATTGAAGTGTTTGAAATCAAAAGCCCGCTCTTATAAGAAAGGAGCACACTTAGAGACAATAAAGCAGAGGAGTCCAACAAAATCCCCAGAAGGAAACAACAAGAGTCCCAAACAGAGAAAGAAAATACGTGACACATTGAAAGGAAATGCGGAACAAGTCGGAAGCAAAGGATGCCCAAGAGTCACCAAGACATTAAGACAACAAGGAAAACAAGGGCATGATCTAGATAAGATTCTGTAATTAATATACCATAGTCTAGTTTAGCTTTTGTTTTACCTTTGAAGCAAGGTGTAATAAGGAGGTCAGCAAGCAGTAAAAGCAGCACGAAACAGCAGTAGCATCACAGTCCCATGGTAGTCTCAGCTACCCAAAACTTCCCGAACTACATTGACCTGATTCCTTTATAGCCAAGGATATGTAGGAAACCTTTGAAGCAGAGGTTCGGTCAAATCTTTCAAAAATGCTTCCCACGGAGTATTCAAAAAAGGCAAAAATCGCTCGTATCCGCTCACTTTATCTTTGCACGAAAACTCTTCGAGTTTCCGCATAAAGAGGGGCAGCTGTGAGCACGTGATTTTTGCCTCATGAAAACTAATCCAAAATAAAATAAAATAAAAAATAAAACAAATTTCTCTTAGTGAGCAATTTTTAGAATTTGTGTGACATTTATTAATTATTTGTGTTTTATCCGTAAATGTTTACTTTCTCATAGTTAAATGAAAAAATAAAATAAAAATACATGTTGTATGCATATCTAGGATTTAATTATGCATTTAAGAGTTAATTAAAAGAAAATCACAAAAATATGCATTTACCTTATTTTGGTCATTTAATTATGTCATTGTGTGATTAATGTTTTGTCTATGTGTTAATAATTGTTAAAAGGTAATTAATATTTTTTGTAAGGGTAATTTTGTTTTTATAATTAAAATTAGGAATTTAATAATTAAGGAACAAAATTAGAAAAGGAAAAGAGTTGATTAAAATGTAAAGAAAAACGGACTGGGCCATTATTTTGACAAAAACTTCAGGCCCAAAACAATGCATTTTACCCAGCCCAGGTCAGTAAACCCAAAGACCATCAAACGACGTAGTATAGGGCAAATACTATGCTGTTTGATGATGCCCGGTCATTTAATTACAAATGCAAACCATACGGCGTCGTATGGTTGAAATAGATCGGGGCCGTTCATTATTTCTGATCCAAGGGCTCCCAGGATTTTGACCTAACCCGTGATCCCTACCCGATCCAGTACCCGGGCCAACCCATACCCCAGTTTAATTCAAACGACACCGTTCCTCTCAAACCAATTAATCCAGGCCTTTGATCTCGGCTAATCCGACGGCCCTGATCCATCCACCCCAATCCTATATAAATCCAAATCCCTACCCCGGCCCCCTAACTAAACACCCCCCTCCTCTCCTGTTCATCGTCATCTCCGAAACACACCCCTAACCCTAGCCGCCCTAATTCCCCATTGCCTGAAACCCGGCGGCAACAACGTCGCCGGTCACCTCCTAAACACCCTCGACTCCTCACAACCACCTCTTTACGGATCTAATATTAGTTTCCTTCGAATCAGATCACATAGTCTCGAATCTTCGATTGAAGGTTGGTCTGAAAAACCAACCTTCTCCGATGGCCTCCAAATTAACACCACAGTCTCCCCTGTCCATCCTCATTACGGATCTGTTAGTGGCATGGTTCGAATCCGCCTGGAACTGCTCGAATCTTCATTTGAAGATTCGAGTGAAACCTGGCCCTATCCTAACCTACCTCAAACTCACACCAGTTATCCACCTCACCCCCTCGTGCCTAGAACACCATTGCTTTGATTCGAATATACCTAGAAATGTTCGGATTTGAGATCGAAGAATTTGAAACCCTAAAAATTTCCAGTCATGGAATCTGTTCAATTCAAGTGAGGGATTGAGGTCTAAGAGACTTTAATCGAAGTATTCTCAATTGAGAATACTTCGAATAAAGTCTGTTTAGCCTCAAAAAGGTCCGAATTCAAAGTTAAGCTTGGGTCTATATTAATTTGAAGATTCAGAGGTATTTTCTTATTTCTTTCTGTATTTTATGTGTATATTGTTGCCTGTTTCAATAGCCTGTGTGCTTTTCATATTTGTTTATTTAGTTTTGTGATTCTGTCTCATACCCGTTCCTGTGATCAAATAATGGCATTTGTCTCTGTGTGTTATGTTTGTTTACAATGTGTGTAATCGACTCGATTAGGTTCATCGATTAGTTATATTATGGATTCCCGTTTATGATAATACTGATTGAAACAATCTGTTTACCTATTGTTTGTTGACAATTGTTATAGATAGTCAGTTGATTAGTCTTTTAAATCATGCTTGTTTGTAAATCGATGAGTCCGTCAAATGGATGTTGTGTGTATATTGATTTCTGGGCAGTTAGTTTCAGGTAATGCCAATACTGACAATGCCCCTACATTCATGCCAACTTCAATCTCGATTCAAATTTTGTTCTGTTAAGTTGTTATTTGTTAATATGTTTGTATGCAAGTTCAGTGTTCAATCTGAATTTAGCTTTTGGACATTAACTATTGCATTTCCCTATTTAGCATAGTCTGTAAGAACAGAATGTTTGTTTTATTTAGGAATTGGTTATTAGCCGCTAAATAGTTTAATTCAGATAAATCTGTTAAGGTTTAGGCAGTCTTTGGTCTGGGGCAGTAATAACAGTAATATTAAGGGATTTTCAAGGGTATTTCTGGGATAGAAAAGTAGGGTAATCTGATAATAGTAGTGTGCTGATAGTGGAGTGATAATGGCTATTACTTAATGAGATAATGGGAAACAAAGGGTAATGGGAGTGCTGAAAATCAGGAAAAAAGATTTGTAATGGGATTTAAAGTAGTTAAAAGCAGGTTTTGAATGGGATGTTCTGTTTTTTTTAAGAGAAGGGGTCCAGGAAGCACTAAAAGGAAAGGGGCAGACCTGTATAAATACAAGGACAGACATTAGGAGAGGGGGATCTGATTTTAAGGAAAGGAGAATCAGATTTAATATATATACACAGAGAGAGACAAAGAAAAATCTGGACAGAAATTAAGAGAGGAAAAACACACAGAAGCAGAAACAGAAATCTAAAAAGAAAGAAGAAAAATAGAAAAAGAAACAGAAAATAGAGCACTCATATACACATAGAGTCTGAAACCGATAATAGAAAAGGAAAAAGAAAATCTGAAACATTGTTTTTTCTGGAATCTGTCCGGGTCTGTTTGTTGATACTGCTTGGTTTTAAAATCTGAAATTTTTTAAGAAGCTTTGTTCCTGTGCATCTGGGTTCCTCGGGTCCTGTTTTGTTGCTCAAATCTGTGGAAATACTGGTATATTTTGTTGTTTTGTTGCTGCTGTCACTGCTGAAATTCACTTCTCCTTCCCTCATTTCCAGGTATATACTTTAAAACTCATGTTATGGAAAGCTTCAACCTTGCCAAATAAACGGAGTTTGGGATTATAATTATGTCATCTACTCTGTTAAGTCTATTAGCTTAAATTCCAGTTTGTTTTCAGTTGGCCAACATAGTAGTATGCTTGACATAAAGAATACTAGTTAATCATTTCCTTTTGAAGTTTGTATGGGAGTTGTAATAATGTTACCTATTTTGGAATTTCATTAAAAGTATAGTTATGATTGGATTGCCAAGATAGGAAAATATGGCATAAAGATTGGCCATTAACTAAGACTTGTGGCATTGTTAGTTGAATAAACAATAGTATAAAAATGTCAAAAACCATATTACTAGCTTATTCTAATATCTGGTTTAGTTGTGGATTGAATGATGTTAGTTGCGATTTATTCATATATGGCGTAATAATGTTTATGTTTATAATCAATAGTTGAAAGATGCATTAGTACAATCCGTTATGTTCACAATGTTGAAATATGGCGAATAATGTTGTATGCAATATCCTCTTATTAAGTCAACAGGTAGATTAGTTCTCTTTCTTAATAACAAATGGCCTAGGAATTTATACAATGCGTAAAGTTAGTGTTTAGCAATAGTTCGCATAGATTGAGAATAAAAATTGGTTTGATTATGTATATCCAGACTCAATCATAAGCAGAATTAATCAAAAAAAAATAATTAGGCCTATTAGATTATGAACAAGCAATGTAGAAGGAGATTAGATTTATAATGTGTAACAATTTTAAGAATGAAAAAATAACATTCGCTACAAATAGAGTAAAGAAAATTCTTCGAAAATATTATTTCCTTTCATGAGTCGATTTTTTTTAGTTTCATACGCCATTCACATTTTGAGTATACATATACGAGAAAAATGGTAGTATTAATCACACTTCGCTTATTTTACTCTTTAAGTTTAAATGGCTCGGAGGAATATAATTTATACGCGAGAAAAAATATAATTTGTGGTCAACACTCAATAATTTGTGAATTCTTTTCGAGTAATTTAGAGGCGTCTTAAATAGTGATTTACCATGACTTTCACATAAAAATATATGGATGTAATAAACAATTTGTGAAAAATTTATACTACCATCAAGAATATTTTTTTTGTGATTAGGGATACGTTTGCGTGACCTGATTATATTTCTAAAAGCAATTCGGATTGTGAGCACGTGATTTTTGTTTTACGCGACAATCGCTCCAAAAGAAATAAAAAATAATAACAAATGGTCCTGTTGTACAATTTTTGGATTTTACATGGCACTTTGTTAATTATTTATGATTTTTACCTATTTTTATTTTTATTAAAACAAAATACAAAAAAAAATGTGTATGTGTCACGCGTAATTTGAACCGTAATCCGTTTGTTAAAAAGAAAAAAAAGAAAAAAAAAATAAATATGCATTTTTGTCCGTAATTGTTGTCTTGTTTAATTTTACCTACTTTTAACATTTTTATATGCGTGTAATAAAAACATTAATTGTTAATTAATGTTTTTTTTAGCTTCATTTAATTAGGTTGTGTGTTAAGAAAATTAGAAATAAAGAAAAAGAGGGTAAAATTTATTTTAAATGAATTTGGGTCGTTCCCATTTCAAAATCTGAGGCCCAAATAAACAGCCCAAGCCACCAGTCCGAACAGCCCACCCCCAGGCCACAAAACGACGTAGTTTAACACCAAAACTACGTCGTTTCAATGCCAATCCATCACGACCGTTCAAACCAAGCTGATCCAACGGTCCGGATCTCTCACCCATAACCCCCATTACCCGACCCGTTACCCGAACCAATTCTGACCCCTACTAAGCCAAACGATGACATTTCTTTTAAGCCTTCAGATCCAAGCCGTCTATCTCGCCTCATCCAACGGTTGAAATCAATCCACCCATCCCATATATAAGGTCCCTATCATACCCTGCCCCCCTATCCAAGACCCCAGCCTTCGTCCTCATCCCCTTCCCCTCCAAACCCTAGCCGCCCCTGTATTCTTCACCATGAAAGTCGGCGGCATGAACGCCGGTGGCCTTCACCTTAACACCATAGGACCATCTCACCCCCCTGAACATGGACCTGTTGACCGTTTAGTTCGAATCATCCTCTAGGTCCTCGAATCTTCATTTGAAGATTCGAGCAAAACTCGATCGACACCGATCTGCCCTAGATTCATACCAGACAATCCCCGGACCCCCTCGTGACCAAACCATACTTGGTTTGGTCCGAATCTAACCAAGAAAGCCCAAAACCCAAATCTTCCCTCTAGAACCCTAGGTTTCCTCATGCCTATTACGTGCCTGTTCGAACAAAGAGATTAGGGTCTAATGGACTTTAATCGAAGTGTTTCTCATTTGAGAAACACTTCGATTAAATTCCGTTCAACCTTGAGAAGGGTCTGTTCAAACACGAGTTGATTTTTCTGTTTTCAAAGTTTTTAAGGTAAGTTTGTTTTCTCTTTGTTATTCAGTACGTGTGTGGTTTAAAGGTCTGTTCGTATGGCTGAATGTCTTGTGTAATTTCTGTCTTTGAATTTTTATCAACTGTTGATTGTCCACCTTACCTGAACCTCTGTGTTTGATTGAGTCCCTCTTCTATTTTTACTGATAATGTGTATATGTGTGTGCTGTGCAGTTAGTCGAACCTCAAATTTGACTGATCAACTGATTCCCCAGTACAATTCTTCTTGATCAGTATGATTCGAGTCATGTGTTCGATACTGTTAAATGCCTGATTTTGGCTTCGATTGTATGTGTTTTAACTAGTATAGTCGAATCGATATACGTCGTCAATCGGTTTCATGTTAGAATGGTAGTAATTTGACTCAGGCTTTTGTAATTTACTAAAGCATTGTTGAATCAGATTAGTGTTGTTGCCACTCGGTATTAATTTGTTTAGCCAAATCAGAAAGACATTTAAAGGATTGATTTATTAGCTAGGTTTCAGATTTTAATAGCATTGTTTACTCATCTCTCAGCCTTGGGCAGCATGTGCATTACAAAGTAATGGACAGCATGTGCTGTCAGGACACACCCCTGCTGCCCATACTCTGCTTTAGTTTCAGAAATAATAAACATTACTCAAAAGTAAGTCTGCCAGGGAATATCATGGGGTTTGTTTATACTTAATTAGCTAAGTGGAATCTGAAAATAGGACAGCACATGGGAGGGGTGTTGTGATGGTCTAAACAGGCTGTTAAAGGTTTGATTTTAGGTTGATAAAAGGAGGAACTTCCATCAGTTTAGGGGGGATTTTTTTTTATATACACACACACAGACAGACATTAATAATAACAGAGTGGATTGAGAGGGAACATTTTTAGGAGAGTTGAGTTCCGAAAAACAGAAAACTGGAAAAGAATTCTTTTGGATAGCCAAAAATAGATTTCAAGACTGAAATTGGACATTGGATTTTGAAAAGAAATAGATAGTAAGTGGGATAAAGATACAGAAACCAGAAACTGGTTTTCTTCCTGCTTTTGTTCAATTCTTAGCCTGCTCGGCCTATTCAGTCAGTTTTCCTTTCTTTCAAGTATCAGCTAAAGTGTGTTGGTTTGGTTTGAGTTGGTTGATTCCCTTGGAATTGGATTGTCTGAATTTCTGTTTCCTACTGCATTGTCTGCTGCTGCCTTTCTGCCATTTTATCGGTTCTAACTGTATCTTGCATTGGGAGCTGTCCTATTTGTACCCGCTATTACTGCTGCTGTTTGGTGTTTCTTCTATTGTCCTACTGACCCCTTGCTTCTTCTGTTGTATCCAACATCCAGGTACATACTAAGACTTTGCATCTGATGTAACAATGAAAGCATGAAATCAAAGATATGCAGGAGTTTAATCATTCGTTTGCTGCAGTTACAGTTTTTTTTACGAATGTTATTAAGATCTGTGTAATTTGTTTAGTTTGTAATTCAATAAAGAAACACGTTAGGTAGCCTTGTACTTAATCGCAGCTTAGTCCGTCCTAAATTTTGATTTCGTTTGCTTAATGGGTTGTCTAATGAGGAATGTATGAGTGTTTTAACACACAGATAATTTGGTAACTCTTCAACTAATATTCTGCATGTATAGAAAAGAATGCTTTAAGCTTGCCAGATATGATATTAGTTTTATTGAATCTTTGTAGATAGTTCACAGGATCCTGTTCAAACTCTATTAGTAATAGTTTCCGATAAGTTAATTCCACTGATTTGGTTTAAATAAGCGAGTTTCAAACTCGGATTTGAAGAACATTTATCATAAGCTTTTAACAGTTCTATTAATCTTGTATATTAATTTCCCCTGACAATTTAACAACATGTTTATCCATGAAATAAGGCACAAAATAACTCACGCCTCATAAAATCAGATAATCAAGTAAGGATCCGAAGCTGGTCAAGCATGTAATTAGCACATAATCCTCTTTCTTTCATTTTATTAGAGACAAATGTAATAGAAATGTAGACGCTTTAGGATATCCTTTCTAAAATAGAGACGAGCCTCGCCAAATAAAAATATAAATTGCGGGGCCCTCAACAACTAAACATAATAAATATTTAGAATTCAGGACAGGCCGTTTAGTAAATTTCATGGCCTTTCCCAAAAATAATAACGCGTTAGGCTCTTTGGGAGCGGCTTAATTAAATTACATTCTTAAACTCGGGTGCACATTGATGTGACCCGAATCCAAATCTCAACAGAGTCGAAATATGTTTAACAACTACGGGTGCATTGATTGTGACGTGGTTCGAGATGCATTTTCATGACGTTGCAATTCTATAAAAATAAACGATAATAATAAAAGCGGTTTTAAACTTAATAAAAGCACATAAGCCACAACATGTATTTAAATCAGATATTTAGCCATTATAACAATTTAAGCGACCGTGCTAGAACCACGGGATTCGAGGGTGCCTAACACCTTCCCTCGAGTCAACAGAATTCCTTACTTAGAATTTCTGGTTCGCAGACTTCATTTGGAAAAGTCGAAAATTTCCTCGATTTGGGATTCAAGATAAACCGGTGACTTGGGACACCAAAAGCCAAACCTTTCCCAAGTGGCGACTCTGAATTAAATAAATAATCCCACTTCGAATATTGTCACTTAAATTGGAAAAACTCCCTCGCGCATTTACCCTCCGGGAAGGGCGCGTAAAAAGGAGGTGTGACACGGATTATGCGTTCGCGCAACTTCGAGCGAACATTTAATAAAAAAGGATTTTTCGGAGAATATCAAATTAATTTCATAAAAAACCCGAGATGTGCGGTTCACTATTTAATCAATACAAGAGCGATAAACGTTCTTAATTTTATTCTAAGCATGATTTCAAACATATGATTTTTATAATAAAAATATAAAAAAAATATATTGTCAACCCTATTGTGTACACGTATGCGTGGCACGATGCTCTACATTTATAAAAGGTACATAATATGAATATACGTACGCGTGATTCGTTTATATAATTGTAAACAATCTAAACAAAAAGCGGTAATAAAATCAAGCAACAAGAAAAAGGTATTTAGTAAATCAAGATAATTAAGCCAAATATAAAAATGGTTAAGCGACCGTGCTAGAACCACCGAATTCGGGAATGCCTAACACCTTCTCCCGAATTAACAGAATTCCTTACTCATGATTTCTGGTTCGCAGAATAACAATCAGAGTCATATTCTCCTCGATTCAGGGATTAAAATCGGTGACTTGGGACGCCTTAAAATTCCCAGGTGGCGACTCTGAAACAAATAAACAAATCGCGTTTCGACTGTCCTTTAATTGGAGAAAACTCCCCCACGCGCCCCCGCGAGCGCGGTAAAAAGGAGGTGCGACAGGTAGAACACACAGGAATGAAGTGAGCGGACTTGGTCAGCCGATCCACAATCACCCAAATAGCATCGAACTTATTCAAGGTCCGTGGAAGTCCAACTACAAAGTCCATAGTAATCCTCTCCCACTTCCACTCTGGAATATCCATCTGTTGAAGAAAGCCACCTGGTCTCTGATGCTCATATTTCACCTGCTGACAACTGAGACACCGAGCTACAAATCCAATGTTTTTCTTCATTCTTCTCCACCAATAATGTTGCCTCAAATCCTAATACATATTCGCGGCACCCGGATGAATTAAATACCGCAATCCATGGGCCTTTGGGACACCAAAAGTCGAAAATTTCCTCGATTTGGGATTCAAGATAAACCGGTGACTTGGGACACCAAAAGCCAAACCTTTCCCAAGTGGCGACTCTGAATTAAATAAATAATCCCACTTCGAATATTGTCACTTAAATTGGAAAAACTCCCTCGCGCATTTACCCTCAGGGAAGGGCGCGTAAAAAGGAGGTGTGACAGCTCTGGCGACTCTGCTGGGGATTACGAACCCAGAACTACTGGTTCAGGGTTCAAGAATTCGAGCTTAGAATAATTGTTATATTTGGCTTTATTATCTGATCTTTATTACATGTTTTTGCATAACGTGCTAAATGTTGTCTTTTACCGCTTTGATATTATCTGAACTGTATATAAACTGTGCCGAAACCCTTCTCTTTTTACCTCCAGGGAGAAGCTCGCTGGTCGAGACTCCCTATTCTGTTAGTGTCGATACCTAAAATAAGAAAGAGGTCGGACAAGTTACAAAGCCGGACGATCTCGCGGGTCCCCGGTACGTAGCCCCTTCCTCGACTCGAGTTGTCCGCTCGGGTACACAGTCTAGAATAAATACCCAGGGTATAAACCTAGTATAACGAAACTTCATACCGGATCCCTAGTAGGAACGTTTATTTGCATCATGTTGCATTTGACTTAGGGGGCTCAACACAGGAGTTGGGTCTGTCTAGGACAGGCAACCTGAAATGAAAAGACCACCCTGCTGCATCCTATTTGTTTTGCGCATTTATTTGCTTCGGTTCCGCATGCTGACAAGTTTCTAAAAAAAAGAGGAAAAATAGCAGCGTAGGGAGATAATTACTTATTTTGGGAAAATAAAACCAATGTCCAAGTAGTGTCACAACCTCGCCGGAATTTTTTCTAAAAAAAACAGAATAAAACCAACATTTGTCTTTTAGTTTGATTTATTAAAAAAAACATATAAATTTTTTTATTTTCTTTTAAAAATCAAAAAGGGTATTTATTTAAAAGTAAAAAAAAATATTTGGAAATTTATAATGTGTTGTTTCTTTCGTAGCACCTCTTTATAAATTCAGACTAATAGTCCAAATACTTCCTTAAAAAAAAAATCTTTAGTCTTTATCTCTTTTCGAAAGAAAATAATAATAAAAAATATTCTTGCTTTCTGGGTTTAATTGATTTTCTCTATTCATGATGTCCCGAACTACGCAGGTTTGATTCTCACCGGATGTGAGATACGTAGGCAACCCTCGTCGGGTTCAACCCCATTTTTGCTAAAGTAGCCAAAATCAATAAATAAATAAAAAAGAAGAAAAATGTATGTCAAATTTTTTAAAAACAAAAGAGTCGTAAATAAATCGGGTGATGTTGTTTTGTCATAAATAGCCGAATGTTCCCGAAAGGGACGCCGGAAGGCTGACTTTGCATAAATAGCCACCTTTGGGTCTTGTTTAGTATTTTTTGTCCAGTTGACCCACACGACCTTAAAATCTTCGTCCCCGAAGCGCTTAAGGGCCGTGTTCAAAACTTGATCCCCGTTGTAAAATATTATTGAGTCAAGTCATTTTGTTAAAATCACCTTAATAAATGTGCAGGATGAGCACGATGCAAAATGAACGTTTTTCAATAATGACCAAAATCCCTGTCAAGTTACGGCTATGGTGGAATGATCTAGGTATTGAAGGACAAAATGAGGTCAAGAAATATCTGAAAGGTCTCGTGGGTTTGTTGGAAATCCAGCCTCGGGGAGATATCATAAGAGCTTTGGTTACCTACTGGGACCCGGTGCACAATGTTTTCCATTTCTCTGATTTTGAACTCACCCCGACTTTGGAAGAAATGGCCGGGTACATCGGGAATGCTGAACTTCCGTTGAGGCAAAAATACTTGGTCGCCCCAAGAGTTGTCACGGTACATCGGTTCCTAGATTCATTGAAGATACCCAGAACGGTCCACAACCCGGATCTGGCAGCCGGATTTTGTACTCCATGCTTCATATATGATAGGTACGGTCATGAGGGAGGATTCAATAATCCAATCAACAAACTGTGCAGCAAAGGTGTTCGTCAGAAGTGGGACAAACACAGACGGGTAGCTTTCATGATGATGTTCCTGGGCCTTCTGGTATTTCCAAGGAAAGACGGAAACATTGATTTGAAGATATCCGGGGTCGTCAGCACTTTACTCACGCAAAATGACAGTACTCTCGCACCTATGGTGGTATCTGACATCTTTCGAGCTCTTACAGCTTGTAAAGCTGGGGGAAATTTCTTCGAAGGTTGTAACTTGCTCCTACAAATGTGGATGACCGAGCACCTCTACCATCGCTCCGAGATTTTGAGCTATGGTTCCCCGGAAAAGACTTGCATAGAAGAATTTTACACGAGAACCAAAGAGATCAGTTTGCCCAAAGGAGTCCTGGCATGGACCTCGTTCTTTCAAGCTCTTACTGCCAGCCAAATACAATGGACGTTAGGATGGTTGCTTGTTGATGAGATCATATATATGTCGGCAGCTAAAACTCATTTCTTACTGATGGGGCTTAAGAGCATTCAACCTTACGCACCCTGCCGAGTTTTGAGACAGCTCGGAAGATGCCAGACAGTACCTCATGAGGAAGATCTTAGCACTCAAGCAGTTGAGATAAGTCCTAACGGACAATTCCCAGAAGCGAAGATTCGCCAAATCTGGAGTGAGTGTCAATATTTGAAATCAGATACTTGCGTGCGGGATCGAGCCAAAGGAGAGACGGCGCCAGGTTACCTTGCATGGTATAGAAGGGAACTTGAGCATGAAAGGCCGGCTAAGAGACCCCACATCCTGAATTTCGCCGAATCATCGCAAAAGCAGTGGGATTGGTTAGAGAAAGAAAGAGGCTATTGCGCCGAAATCAGCAGGTTGAAGCAACAAGTCGAAAGCTTGAAATATGAGCACAACGTGCAAGTTGCTACCAATCTGGGAGAGCGGAACAGGTTAATTCAGGAAAACAAAATGCTCAGAGCCCAGATCAAACAGATAAGGGTGGATGCGGATAAACAGCCAAGGCGTCGATCAGACGAGCAGTTGATAAAAAGGCTAAAAAGTGAAATCAGGGAATGGCAAGATGGTTTAGAGAGATCTGAAAACGTCATAGCAGAGCTCAGGGCACAGTGGGATACAAGAGCAGATAAGCATCGCTGATACCTAAATCAATTGGAAGGCGACCACGAGAAAACTATTGCTAAAATGAAGAGAGAGATGGTTACACTTGAGATCAAAACAGCTAATCAGGCCAAGGATTTCCAAATTGAGAGAAGATACTGGTACGACTTGGTGGCCCAGATGAAGTTAGAAGTACGGAAACTGAAGCATCAACATATACAGGATGCTCAGGTATTCAAGATATGTAGCGATCAGATAAAACGCCTACTCATAGAGAAGAAGCAAACCAGAGATAGGATCAAGGCCATTGCCCATGCCATCACCAGACGATGCCTACGATGTGAGGACATGACCAGTGTTACCGTCCTCTCGGCAGTGATGGGTTATGTCAAGCAGACCATGCATGAGCTGGAGCAACTTGAAGGGGATCTCACGCCTAGGACCGCGGCGAGGCCGAACGATGCCCCGCGGACACCAATTTTCAAAACCATAATGTACTCATAAGTCAAGTCTATATCTTAGCATCTTCTACCTGTTTTTTTTGTAAGAGTGATTTTAGTCTGTTCTCGAGTCTAGGTTTATTTTCAAAGTTTGCTTTTCCTTTTGCAAAATATAGTTTGTAATAGACCATTTCAACAATAAAAGGGCTTGCTTTTTCTACGCTCATTTGTGTGTTTCGAACTACGTAATGATCTGATTCATGTAGGCATCGTGATACGTAGGCAATCCTCATCGGATCCGGTCGCATTTCTTTTACTGCAAAAGAAAAAAAAATAATAATAAGAGGAAAAATGCCGGAACGACGCATGCTCTCGTAGCAAACATGTAGGAATCCACTTAACTGTATAGGTGCATCATGCCCAACGTGAGATTGCCTATCTGTTATTATTTCAAATTAACCACTCGTGTGTCGTTGAGTTTTCCTCAGGTTTTTGGAAAAGACGGTTGGTTTGGTGAAAGTCTGGCCTCACACTCACACTTCACGAGGTCAAGGAGAAGTGTTTAACTACCTGTTGTTAGGACCAGAAACAGTACTCACACTTACTTCACCAGGTCAAAAGGAAGTGTGGAAATGTCTTCAGAGATTCCGTTGCAAACAATCCCTGTTTCCGAGGAGAGCTGGATCTCAGCCATCCTCACACCTGAATCAGCAACTGCGGAAGAAAATAGAATCCTACGGCTCCGCATGTTGGAAATGCTGGACGATTGGAATAATGGGAAAGAGCCGCCAAGTGTCGTCCCCGGATTCCCTGAATTATTCTCCAGGTCAAGTGGGACTTCTAATGTCCCCATAAATTATCCTGCTACTCCATTCGGATACCCAGCCACTTCAGCCTTCTCTGCTGGATCACCTTCTGAGCCTCATCCCCGAATGTCAGCCACCGATGCAAGCATGAACATCTTTATTGCACCGCCCTGCCCGATTGCGGCACAGCCTGCTACGTACAAGCCAAGCTTTGACTCATCCTCTTTTACATTCCAAGCACCCTCATTCTCAATGGAACCAACTGGGTTTACTACCAACGCTAATCCTCCACCGCCTCGGTGCGAGCTTGCACCCGGGCAGGATCAGAACCCCAGAATTGCAGAACAAAATGAGATGGCCAAAAGAATGAGAAGCCTTGAACAAAGTTTGAAGAATATGCAAGGTTTAAGTGGACAGAAGAGCGTCTCTTACGCCGACCTATGCATGTTTCCTCACGTGCACCTGCCAGTGGGTTTCAAGATCCCAAAGTTTGAGAAATACGACGGGCACGGTGACCCCATTGCACATCTTAAGAAATATTGCAACCAATTGCGGGGAGCCGGCGGAAAAGAAGAACTGCTAATGGCATATTTTGGGGAAAGTCTAGTAGGGATAGCCTCGGAATGGTATATGGACCAGGAAATGTCCCGATGGCATATATGGGATGATCTCGCCAGAGATTTTGTGAAACAATTCCAGTATAACATCGACATTGCACCAGACCGAAATTCTCTGTCGAATTTAAAGAAGAAACCTTCAGAAAGCTTTAGAGAATATGCTATTAAGTGGCGTGAGCAGGCGTTAAGGGTGAAGCCTCCCATGGATGAAGTGGAAATGGTCACTACCTTTCTCCAGGCTCAAGAGTCTGACTATTTCCAAAACATGATGTCAGCCATGGGAAAGCCATTCGCGGAAGCGATTAAGATCGGAGAGATGGTGGAGAATGGTCTGAAAACCGGTAGGATTCTGAGTCAAGCAGCCATAAGGGTGACCTCCCAAGCCGTCCAAAGCGGGTCCGGAGGAATGGTAAGAGGGAAGAAAAAGGAAGAAACGACCATGGCAACCTCGGAAGCAAGGGAATATCGTCATCCCAGGCCCCGTTTTCCGGAAAGAACCCCATAACACTACTACCCCCATTCAAATCTGGCATATGCTCATCAACCTTATATGGTCATGAATGCCCAGCCTTATGCCCATCTACCACAACAAGCCAACCGAGGCCCAGCTCCACCTCCCAGAAATCAGCCTCCTTACCGCAACCACTATAACCCACAACCTCCGCAGAATAACTTCCGCCCACAGGAGCCGCCTAGAAGGCGGACTTTCACGCCCATCGGTGAACCATACTCTACTTTGTTCCCGAAACTAGTCCAGTTGGGTTTCCTGCAACCAATCCCTCAAACAAGGCAAAACCCGACCTCACCTTCTTACAAAGCTGGAGTCAGATGCGCCTATCATTCAGGGGCCGAGGGGCACGATACAAACGACTGGCTGGTCATTGAAAAGAGTGGTCGAGAATTTGATAGAGCAAGGGAAAATAGTGCTAAGGGACGAGGAGATCCCAAATGTGACTAACAATCCATTGCCTGCTCACAATAATGGGCCGCTGATCGGAATAATTTGCGAAGACAAGGAATTCGACCCTGCTCTGAAAGCTATAATCGCCATTATCGACACGTGGAAAAGGCCTGAGACAGACCAAAAACCAGAAAAGGGGGAGGAGGCCAAGTCTATAAAGAGCGAGCCTGAAAAGAAGGTGGAGAAGAAAGTGGTACCGGTAAAGGATGGAGTTCTTTACATACTGCGAGGTCGAGCTGAGAAGACGCAGAACTTCGGGATCAAAAAGACAAAACCTATGTACGTGCCAAAAGGGGCCTATGTGGTCCGGGGGACGATTCAACCACCTCGGCTGAATGAGCCAGTGGTTATCGGACGCGTGCCACAAAAGCCAATGACCAACCCGTCCACAGTGCCGTGGAATTATCAAAAGACTTTGGTAATGTACAAAGGTAAAGAGGTCATGGGAGAACTTCCAGAAAACACTTTCATTGGAAGGTATTCAAATACCCAAGAGCTGAACAACGCCACACAAAGGCGCTTCCCGCCAAAGAAGCTCGTAAGCGTTGAAGAAGCGGAAGTGTTCTTCCAACAAATGAAAATGCCGGATTACGAAATGATAGATCAACTGCGCAGGTACCCCGAGCAAGTGTCCATGCTATCATTGTTGATGAGGTCGGCCGAGCATCAAAAGATCTTGCTGAAGACCCTGAATGAAGCATACGTGCCAGTTGAAACCTCAGTTGAACAACTGGAGCGAATGACAGAAAGGTTCTTCGCCGTTAACCAAATCTCTTTCAGCAAGAATGATTTACCCCCGGAAGGAGCGGCACACAACAAGGCCTTGCATCTAACAGTTAAATGCGAGGACTACTATGTCAAGCGGGTAATGTTGGATGGGGGATCAGGTGTTGACATTTGCCCGCTCTCCACTCTACAAAGAATGGAAATTGGGACCGGAAGAATCCGACCCAACAATGTCTGCGTAAGGGCTTTCGACGGCATCAAGAGAGATACCATGGGAGAAATAGACCTGTTGTTGGTCATAGGACCAGTCGAATTTCAAGTAACCTTCCAGGTGCTCGACATGGATACATCCTACAATTTTCTCCTCGGCAGACCTTGGATCCATGCGGCAGGAGCTATGCCTTCCACTCTTCACCAAATGGTGAAGTTTGAGTACGAAGACCGAGAGATCATGGTCCATGGAGAGGACGAGCATGCTATTTATCGGGACCCCTCCATCCCATATCTTGAACCAAGAGAAGGGAGAGAACACACGGTCTATCAAGCTTTCGAGATTGTACTGGCAGAGCAGCATGAAGAGGGAACACCTTGCCCCCAGCCTTTCTTGTCTAATGCTTCGGTTATGGTGGCCAAAGAGATGAACCGGAACGGATTTAGGCCAGGGAAAGGGCTTGGACGAACCCTTCATGGAATAACAGAACCCATCACCTTGCCAGTCACCAAGAAACCTTTTGGACTAGGTTTCAAACCCGCTCCAGGAGACGAAGAGTGGGCAAAGAAAAAGAGAAATGAGGATTGGAAGTTACCTCAACCATTGCCAGATTTATATGAAACTTTCATCAGGCCAAAATACACCGAAGAAGAGGACGATGAGGTCTTCACTGCTGAGGAAATCGAAGAGATATGTGGGGAAATGAGAGAAATGCTCTACGAGACTCACATGGTTCAACCAGGTGAAGGCACAAGCACTGCTGAGATGTTGTACGTGGTACCGGACGCCAAACTTCGAAACTGGGAGGTCACGCCATTCCTGACTAAACGGAAGTCGGGGTAGACCTGTCCTGCCACCTTTCCTGTGTCGCAAGTTATCTCCAGGACATAACTTGAACGTTTTATTCCTTTCAATAGTTGTTTTGAATTCCTAGTTTGTAAACATTGTTGTCTTCCAACTTCCCAAAGAAAAATAAAAAAAATCATCGTTGTTTTCCCATTTTTTCTTTTGTTCTGATTTTTGTTATTTTTTATCTTTCCTTTCAGTTATAATAATGCGGCTTTAAATATGACATGCTTGCGGACTTCACGCCCAGATCACAACGAGCTATTTAACTGTGAATTAATGAACCCAGAACCAGAATATGATGAAGAAGAGGCTTTTAGGGAAATAAACCGAGAGTTGGAACATTTCGAGAATAAACCTAAGCCAAATCTGAATGACACTGAACCGGTTAATTTAGGAACTCCGGAAGAAATCCGGGAGACCAAAATAAGCATTCACATGGAAAAGAAAACGCGAGATGCGATAATTCAACTTCTTTTTGAATTTAAAGACGTGTTTGCTTGGTCATACGATAACATGCCGGGACTAGGTGTTGATCTAGTGGTTCACAAATTGCCGATTCATCCTGATTGTCCTCCAGTCCAAAAAAAGCAACGAAAGTTCAAAACTGAGGTCAGTGACAAGATTAAAGAGGAGATCACCAAACAACTGAAAACGGGAGTGATTCGGGTAGTCCAGTATTTTACGTGGTTGGCAAATGTGGTTCCAGTACCGAAAAAGGATGGGAAAACTCGGGTATGTGTAGATTACCGAGACCTGAATAGAGCAAGTCCCAAAGATAATTTCCCACTGCCCAACATCCACATCCTCGTAGATAATTGCGCCAAACATGAGATACAGTCTTTCGTAGATTGTTACGCTGGGTATCATCAGGTATTGATAGATGAAAAGGACGCCGATAAAACTGCCTTCACCACGCCTTGGGGCACCTATTGTTATCGGGTCATGCCATTTGGTCTGAAGAATGCCAGGGCTACTTACATGAGGGCCATGACTGCCATTTTTCATGACATGATGCATCAGGAAATAGAGGTGTACGTGGATGACGTGATAGTCAAGTTCAGTACGCAGGATAATCACATCCAAGACTTGAGGAAGTTCTTCGAGAGACTAAGGAAGTATGACTTGAAGTTGAACCCAGCCAAGTGTGCTTTCGGAGTTCCGTCGGGAAAACTTTTGGGCTTCATCGTAAGCAGGAGAGGTATCGAACTAGATCCAACTAAGATAAAATCTATCAGAGATCTACCTCCCCCGAGAACGAAGAAAGACGTGATGAGTTTGTTGGGCAGGTTGAACTACATCAGTCGGTTTATTGCCTAGCTGACAAGCACGTGTGAGCCTATATTCAAGCTGTTAAGGAAAGATGCGGCGATCAAATGGACAACTGAGTGTCAAGAAGCCTTTGATAAAGTCAAAGAATACCTTTCGAATCTCCCAGTTTTGGTCCCTCCAGAGCCAGGGAGACCACTTTTCTTGTATCTGACAGTCTTGGAGAACTCTTTTGGTTGCGTCCTCGGGCAACACGACATAACCGGAAAGAAGGAGCAAGCAATCTACTACTTGAGCAATATATTCACCGGCTACGAGGCCAAATACACTCTGCTAAAAATGACATGTTGTGCTCTGACGTGGGTTGCTCAAAAGCTGAGACATTATCTCCAAGCCCACACTACTTTCCTCATAAGCAGGTTGGATCCTTTGAAGTATATATTTCAGAAACCAATGCCTACTGGAAGACTGGCTAAGTGGCAAATCTTGCTTACTGAATTCGACATAGTCTATGTCACTCGCACGACGATGAAAGCCCCGGCGCTAGCAGATCATTTGGCCGAAAATCCGGTCGATGAGGATTACCAGCCATTGAGTACCTACTTTCCAGATGAAGAAGTAAACACCGTAGAAGTGGTCTCGAAGGAAGCTCATGTTTGGAAGATGTTCTTTGATGGAGCCGTGAATGCCAAAGGTGTAGGGATTGGGGCAATTTTGATTTCGCCTTCTGGTCAGCATTATCCCGCCACAGCTAGACTGCGTTTCTTTTGCACAAACAATACAGCTGAGTATGAAGCCTGCATCATGGGCATGCATATGGCGATTGATCAGGATGTCGAAGACTTACTGATTATGGGAGATTCTGACCTGATTATCCGGCAAGCCCAAGGCGAATGGGAAACTCGGGATGTCAAACTTATCCCTTACCGACAGCATGTGGAGGACCTCGGCAAGCGCTTTACATCAATAGAGTTCAGGTATATCCCGAGGTGTCACAATGAACTGGCAGATGCACTTGCTACTCTGGCTTCAATGCTACCCTACCCGGGCAACGCCCACGTCGATCCTTTGGAAATCCAAATCAGGGAAAGACACGGTTACTGCAATGTAATCGAGGCGGGATCAAATACACAGCCTTGGTACCATGACATCAAGAGGTTCTTGAAGACGCAATAATACCCCGAGCATGCTACTGGAGATCAAAAGAGAACCATTAGGCGACATGCAAGTGGTTTCTTTCTGAGCGGTGAATTGATGTACAAGAGGACCCCGGACCTCAATCTCCTAAGATGTGCCGACGCCGAGGAGGCGAGAAAGATCATGCACGAAGTACACACAGGTGTGTGCGGACCTCACATGAACGGGTATGTCTTAGCAAAGAAAATCCTTCGAGCAGGTTATTACTAGATGACCATGGAAAAGGACTGCTTTAGCTTTGTTCGGAAGTGTCATCAGTGTCAGGTGCACGGTGATTTGATTCATGCGCCTCCCACAGAACTGCATCCCATGTCTGCGCCTTGGCCATTTGTCGCTTGGGGCATGGACTTCATTGGACAAATCGAGCCAAAGGCTTCAAATGGACATAGATTTATACTGGTTGCCATCGACTACTTCACAAAGTGGGTAGAGGCTGTCACTCTCAAGTCGGTCACTAAAAAAGCTGTAGTGGATTTTGTACACTCAAATCTTATTTGTCGGTTCGGTATTCCTACGACTATCATCACAGATAACGCAACAAACCTGAACAGTCACTTGATGGGAGATGTATGCGAGCAATTCAAGATAGTGCATAGGAATTCCACCCTTTATCGGCCCAAGGCCAATGGCGCAGTGGAAGTGGCAAATAAGAACATCAAGAAGATTCTGAGGAAGATGATCCAGAGTTTCCGACAGTGGCATGAACAGCTACCATTTGCATTATTGGGATATCGCACTACGGTACGCACATCGGTAGGGGAAACCCCTTATCTCTTGGTTTATGGGACTGAAGCTGTGATACCATCAGAGGTAGAAATTCCTTCGCTTCGAACCATTGTCGAAGCAGAAATCGAAGACAGCGAGTGGGTCAAGACTCGATTAGAGCAATTGACTTTGATCGATGAAAAGAGAATGGCCGCGGTTTGTCATGGACAGTTGTACCAATGAAGAATGGCCCGCGCTTACAACAAGAAAGTCCGACCCAGGAATTTTGAAGTAGGTCAGCTGGTACTGAGGCGTATTCTGCCACATCACCAGGAAGCGAAAGGGAAGTTTGCTCCAAATTGGAAAGGCCCATACATCATAAGGAAGATATTTCCAAGAGGAGCATTGTATCTAGGTGATATCGAAGGAAATGACCCCGAAACAGCAGTAAATGCAGATGCAGTCAAGAGATACTATGTCTGATTTATACTCCAGTGGTCCTGACACATTTGAAATAATGAAGGTTTTATTCCCACTACCCCCAAACACTACCAATTCTCTCCACAAGCCTTTGAGTCGCTTACAAAAAAAAAAACAACAACAACAAAACAAAACAAAACAAAACAAAACATTGATTGAGGCCTGAACTACGTTTGACTTGATTCCTAAAGGATACGTAGGCAGCCTCTCCCTGAGGTTCAGTCACACCAACAATAAAATCCCATTCACCCTAAAATGGAAACTGGGGCACGTCAAGCGGCCTAGAAGTTAGTATCGTCTGCCTTTCTTTGCCAAGCACAAGCTTTCAGATCAAATTACCAAAGATAGTGGGAAGCCAATAAGCGTCACAAATGGAGACTGGCACACTCTGAATTGAGAGAGATAAAATGAAAGAGTCTCGTCGGTGAAAACCTTCGGGCACCGCGAGGCGACGGGAGTAGAGAGACCGAAATGAGAGAGCTTGTTTAGTAAAAACTCACAAAGGGTGCTATCAAGCGATGACAGAAAGAGAAATGAGAGAGGTCAGCCAGCGAAAACCCGCAAAGGGCGCTGTTGGCCGAAAGAGTGACTCCACCCAAGGAGGTTTCGGCAAAGTTCCACCGGTTTGGAATCACAGATCCGTTTTGGTTCAGGGAAACGCAAGCTCATGGAAAGTCAGGCGTCTAGTCCAAAGAGCATGTCATGTCATTTTAAGCCAGCATTATCTTCATCAGATAAGTTTTTTTCGCCCCGGAGGGGGCACTCCTTTTCTGAAATTTGTTTTATCTTTTCTTTGTTTTTCTTCGAATCTCTTTCATGTTTAAGCCCAAGTTCTAGATGTACCGGAAAGGAGAGGTGGCAGGTTTGGTTGCACGGAATTCCGTTTCATGAAGGAAAACACCTCGTTTCGTTGGTACGTTTGTCCAAGCCTGATGAATCATGATGTTTGATGGCGTTCGAAGTAAAGAGGAAAAAGAGAAATTTCCCCCAGCAAGTCCGCCTTCGGACGAATCCCCACAGAGTCTCCCCTTGTACAATCCCCCACAGAGTCTCCCCAATATTAAAAAATAAAAAATAAAAAAAAAAGGGAATCTCCCCAGCACATCCCCAGCGAGTCCCTTTGTAGAAATTCCCCAACAAGCTTACCCCAACAAATCCTAGAAAGACCGCTTTGAAACAAATCCCCAGCATGCCCCGTTGTAGAAAAAATCCACACAAAGAATCCACTTTGTAAATATTCCCCCCACAGAGCTTCCTTTTGTACAAATCCCCACAGATTACCTCCAATAAAATCCCCGTCGAGAATCTCCAAGCAAAACGGGACACACAAAAAAAAAGAGAAAAAAAAGAGGCCTTACGAGGAAAATCATCGCAGAATCTGCAAATACAAGCCTGAGCAGTCTAAAGTGTTTCGCCATTCGAATCAAATCAATGGCGGGACTTCACAACAGAAATAAAGACGCAACAAAGCAACTGGGAACGATCAAGGTCACCGAACCGACCGTCATTTCCGAACTAACAATTGTTCTTTGTCTGAAAAGTTGAAACATGTATAATCCAAGACAACCGTGCAAGAAGCAGGTGTCGCCCAAATAAGAAGGTACACGGGTACAAGAAATACTTTGGCAATGATGAATTCACTCGAAAGGTAAGTTTCCACGAAACTCCCTTTTTATCTTCTACTAAAACAAGAAAATTCAAAAAAAGAGGTCGCTTAGTATTCTCGAACTTTGTCCCCAGCCGGCCAGCATTAGGGTTTTAAACCCTAAACTGAGTTTTTCCATGCAGTCAGCATTAGGGTTTTAACCCCTAAACTGACCCTTTTTCCTTTAATCAGTATTAGGGTTTTTAAACCCTAACTGAACTTTTTCCATTCAGCCAGCATTAGAGTTTTAAACCCTAAACTGAGCTTTTCCATGCAGTAAGCATTAGGGTTTTAAACCCTAAACTGACCATTTTTCCTTTAATCAGCATTAGGGTTTTAAACCCTAAATGAACTTTTTTTCCATTCAGCAAGCATTAGGGTTTAAAACCCTAAACTGAGCTTTTCCATGCAATCAGCATTAGGGTTTTAAACCCTAAACTGAATTTTTCCATGCAATCAGCATTAGGGTTTTAAACCCTAAACTGAATTTTTCCTTTAGTTAGCATTAGGGTTTTAAACCCTAAACTGAATTTTTTTCCATTCAGTCAGCACTAGGGTTTTAAACCCTAAACTGAACTTTTTCATTCAGCCAGCATTAGGGTTTTAAACCCTAAACTGAGCTTTTCCATGCAATCAGCATTAGGGTTTTAAACCCTAAACTGAATTTTTCCGTTAGTCAGCATTACGGTTTTAAACCCTAAACTGAACTTTTTTCCATTCAGCCAGCATTAGGGTTTTAAACCCTAAACTGAGCTTTTCCATGCAATCAACATTAGGGTTTTAAACCCTAAATTGAACTCTTTCCTTTCAGTCGGCATTAGGGTTTTAAACCCTAAACTGAATTTTCCATTTAGTCAACATTAGGGTTTTAAACCCTAACTGAACTTTTTCCATTCAGCCAGCATTAGGGTTTTAAACCCTAAACTGAGCTTTTCCATGCAGTCAGCATTAGGGTTTTAAACCCTAAACTGAATTTTTCCTTTAGTCAGCATTAGGGTTTTAAACCCTAAACTGAATTTTTCCATGCAATCAGCATTAGGGTTTTAAACCCTAAACTGAGCTTTTCCATTCAATCAGCATTAGGGTTTTAAACCCTAAACTGAATTTCTCCTTTAGTCAGCATTCGGGTTTTAAACCCTAAACCGAACTTTTTTCCATTCAGCCAGCATTAGGGTTTTAAACCCTAAACTGAGCTTTTCCACGCAATCAGCATTAGGGTTTTAAACCCTAAACTGAATGTTTCCATACAATCAACATTAGGGTTTTAAACCCTAAACTGAACTTTCCCATTCAGCCAGCATTAGGGTTTTAAACCCTAAACTGAGCTTTTCCATTTAGACAACATTAGGGTTTTAAACCCTAAACTGAGCTTTTCTATGCAATCAGCATTAGGGTTTTAAACCCTAAACTGAATTTCTCCTTTAGTCAGCATTAGGGTTTTAAACCCTAAACCGGACTTTTTTTCCATTCAGCTAGCATTAGGGTTTTAAACCCTAAACTGATCTTTTCCATGCAATTAGCATTAGGGTTTTAAACCATAAACTGAATGTTTCCATACAATCAGCATTAGGGTTTTAAACCCTAAACTGAACTTTCCCATTCAGCCAGCATTAGGGTTTTAAACCCTAAACTGAGCTTTTCCATTCTGTCAGCATTAGGGTTTTAAACCCTAAACTGAACTTTTTCCATTCAGCCAGCATAAGGGTTTTAAACCCTAAACTGAGCTTTTCCATGCAGTCAGTATTAGGGTTTTAAACCCTAAACTGAGCTTTTCCATTTAGTCAGCATTAGGGTTTTAAACCCTAAACTGAACTTTTTCCATTCAGTCAGCATTAGGGTTTTAAACCCTAAACTGAGCTTTTCCATGCGGTCAGCATTAGGGTTTTAAACCCTAAACTGAATTTTTCCTTTAGTCGGCATTAGGGTTTTAAACCCTAAACTGAGTTTTTCCATGCAGTCAGCATTAGGGTTTTAAACCCTAAACTGAATTTTTCCTTTAGTCAGCATTCGTGTTTTAAACCCTAAACTGAACTTTTTCCATTCAGCCAGCATTAGGGTTTTAAACCCTAAACTGAGCTTTTCCATGTAGTCAGCATTAGGGTTTTAAACCCTAAACTGAATTTTTCCTTTAGTTAGCATTAGGGTTTTAAACCCTAGACTGAACTTTTTCCATTCAGCCAACATTAGGGTTTTAAACCCTAAACTGAGCTTTTCCATGCAGTCAGCATTAGGGTTTTAAACCCTAAACTGAATTTTATCTTTAGTCATCATTAGGGTTTTAAACCCTAAACTGAACTTTTTCCATTCAGCCAGCATTAGGGTTTTAAACCCTAAACTGAGCTTTTCCATGCAGTCAGCATTAGGGTTTTAAACCCTAAACTAAATTTTTCCTTTAGTCAGCATTAGAGTTTTAAACCCTAAACTGAACATTTTTCCATTCAGCCAGCATTAGGGTTTTAAACCCTAAACTGAGCTTTTCCATGCAGTCAGCATTAGGGTTTTAAAACCCTAAACTGAATTTTTCATTGAGTCAGCATTAGGGTTTTAAACCCTAAACTGAACTTTTTTCCATTCAGCCAGCATTAGGGTTTTAAACCCTAAACTGAGTTTTTCCATGCAGTCAGCATTAGGGTTTTAACCCCTAAACTGACCCTTTTTCCTTTAATCAGCATTAGGGTTTTTAAACCCTAACTGAACTTTTTCCATCCAGCCAGCATTAGAGTTTTAAACCCTAAACTGAGCTTTTCCATGCAGTAAGCATTAGGGTTTTAAACCCTAAACTGACCATTTTTCCTTTAATCAGCATTAGGGTTTTAAACCCTAAATGAACTTTTTTTCCATTCAGCAAGCATTAGGGTTTAAAACCCTAAACTAAGCTTTTCCATGCAATCAGCATTAGGGTTTTAAACCCTAAACTGAATTTTTCCTTGCAATCAGCATTAGGGTTTTAAACCCTAAACTGAATTTTTCCTTTAGTCAGCATTAGGGTTTTAAACCCTAAACTGAATTTTTTTCCATTCAGTCAGCACTAGGGTTTTAAACCCTAAACTGAACTTTTTCCTTCAGCCAGCATTAGGGTTTTAAACCCTAAACTGAGCTTTTCCATGCAATCAGCATTAGGGTTTTAAACCCTAAACTGAATTTTTCCTTTAGTCAGCATTACGGTTTTAAACCCTAAACTGAACTTTTTTCCATTCAGCCAGCATTAGGGTTTTAAACCCTAAACTGAGCTTTTCCATGCAGTCAGCATTAGGGTTTTAAACCCTAAATTGAACTTTTTCCTTTCAGTCGGCATTAGGGTTTTAAACCCTAAACTGAATTTTCCATTTAGTCAACATAAGGGTTTTAAACCCTAACTGAACTTTTTCCTTTCAGCCAGCATTAGGGTTTTAAACCCTAAAATGAGCTTTTCCATGCAGTCAGGATTAGGGTTTTATACCCTAAACTGAATTTTTCCTTTAGTCAACATTAGGGTTTTAAACCCTAAACTGAATTTTTCCATGCAATCAGCATTAGGGTTTTAAACCCTAAACTGAGCTTTTCCATTCAATCAGCATTAGGGTTTTAAACCCTAAACTGAATTTCTCCTTTAGTCAGCATTCGGGTTTTAAACCCTAAACCGAACTTTTTTCCATTCAGCCAGCATTAGGGTTTTAAACCCTAAACTGAGCTTTTCCACGCAATCAGCATTAGGGTTTTAAACCCTAAACTGAATGTTTCCATACAATCAGCATTAGGGTTTTAAACCCTAAACTGAACTTTCCCATTCAGCCAGCATTAGGGTTTTAAACCCTAAACTGAGCTTTTCCATTTAGACAGCATTAAGGTTTTAAACCCTAAACTAAATTTTTCCTTTAGTCAGCATTAGAGTTTTAAACCCTAAACTGAACATTTTTCCATTCAGCAAGCATTAGGGGTTAAAACCCTAAACTGAGCTTTTCCATGCAATCAGCATTAGGGTTTTAAACCCTAAACTGAATTTTTCCATGCAATCAGCATTAGGGTTTTAAACCCTAAACTGAATTTTTCCTTTAGTTAGCATTAGGGTTTTAAACCCTAAACTGAATTTTTTTCCATTCAGTCAGCACTAGGGTTTTAAACCCTAAACTGAACTTTTTCCTTCAGCCAGCATTAGGGTTTTAAACCCTAAACTGAGCTTTTCCATGCAATCAGCATTAGGGTTTTAAACCCTAAACTGAATTTTTCCTTTAGTCAGCATTACGGTTTTAAACCCTAAACTGAACTTTTTTCCATTCAGCCAGCATTAGGGTTTTAAACCCTAAACTGAGCTTTTCCATGCAATCAACATTAGGGTTTTAAACCCTAAATTGAACTCTTTCCTTTCAGTCGGTATTAGGGTTTTAAACCCTAAACTGAATTTTCCATTTAGTCAACATTAGGGTTTTAAACCCTAACTGAACTTTTTTCATTCAGCCAGCATTAGGGTTTTAAACCCTAAACTGAGCTTTTCCATGCAGTCAGCATTAGGGTTTTAAACCCTAAACTGAATTTTTCCTTTAGTCAGCATTAGGGTTTTAAACCCTAAACTGAATTTTTCCATGCAATCAGCATTAGGGTTTTAAACCCTAAACTGAGCTTTTCCATTCAATCAGCATTAGGGTTTTGAACCCTAAACTGAATTTCTCCTTTAGTCAGCATTCGGGTTTTAAACCCTAAACCGAACTTTTTTCCATTCAGCCAGCATTAGGGTTTTAAACCCTAAACTGAGCTTTTCCACGCAATCAGCATTAGGGTTTTAAACCCTAAACTGAATGTTTCCATACAATCAACATTAGGGTTTTAAACCCTAAACTGAACTTTCCCATTCAGCCAGCATTAGGGTTTTAAACCCTAAACTGAGTTTTTCCATTTAGACAGCATTAGGGTTTTAAACCCTAAACTGAGCTTTTCCATGCAATCAGCATTAGGGTTTTAAACCCTAAACTGAATTTCTCCTTTAGTCAGCATTAGGGTTTTAAACCCTAAACCGAACTTTTTTTCCATTCAGCTAGCATTAGGGTTTTAAACCCTAAACTGAGCTTTTCCATGCAATCAGCATTAGGGTTTTAAACCATAAACTGAATGTTTCCATACAATCAGCATTAGGGTTTTAAACCCTAAACTGAACTTTCCCATTCAGCCAGCATTAGGGTTTTAAACCCTAAACTGAGCTTTTCCATTCTGTCAGCATTAGGGTTTTAAACCCTAAACTGAACTTTTTCCATTCAGCCAGCATAAGGGTTTTAAACCCTAAACTGAGCTTTTCCATGCAGTCAGCATTAGGATTTTAAACCCTAAACTGAGTTTTTCCATGCAGTCAGCATTAGGGTTTTAAACCCTAAACTGAATTTTTCCTTTAGTCAGCATTCGGGTTTTAAACCCTAAACTGAACTTTTTCCATTCAGCCAGCATTAGGGTTTTAAACCCTAAACTGAGCTTTTCCATGTAGTCAGCATTAGGGTTTTAAACCCTAAACTGAATTTTTCCTTTAGTTAGCATTAGGGTTTTAAACCCTAGACTGAACTTTTTCCATTCAGCCAACATTAGGGTTTTAAACCCTAAACTGAGCTTTTCCATGCAGTCAGCATTAGGGTTTTAAACCCTAAACTGAATTTTATCTTTAGTCATCATTAGGGTTTTAAACCCTAAACTGAACTTTTTCCATTCAGCCAGCATTAGGGTTTTAAACCCTAAACTGAGCTTTTCCATGCAGTCAGCATTAGGGTTTTAAACCCTAAACTAAATTTTTCCTTTAGTCAGCATTAGAGTTTTAAACCCTAAACTGAACATTTTTCCATTCAGCCAGCATTAGGGTTTTAAACCCTAAACTGAGCTTTTCCATGCAGTCAGCATTAGGGTTTTAAAACCCTAAACTGAATTTTTCCTTGAGCCAGCATTAGGGTTTTAAACCCTAAACTGAGTTTTTCCATGCAGTCAGCATTAGGGTTTTAACCCCTAAACTGACCCTTTTTCCTTTAATCAGCATTAGGGTTTTTAAACCCTAACTGAACTTTTTCCATCCAGCCAACATTAGAGTTTTAAACCCTAAACTGAGCTTTTCCATGCAGTAAGCATTAGGGTTTTAAACCCTAAACTGACCATTTTTCCTTTAATCAGCATTAGGGTTTTAAACCCTAAATGAACTTTTTTTCCATTCAGCAAGCATTAGGGTTTAAAACCCTAAACTGAGCTTTTCCATGCAATCAGCATTAGGGTTTTAAACCCTAAACTGAATTTTTCCATGCAATCAGCATTAGGGTTTTAAACCCTAAACTGAATTTTTCCTTTAGTCAGCATTAGGGTTTTAAACCCTAAACTGAATTTTTTCCATTCAGTCAGCATTAGGGTTTTAAACCCTAAACTGAACTTTTTTCCATTCAGCCAGCATTAGGGTTTTAAACCCTAAACTGAGCTTTTCCATGCAATCAGCATTAGGGTTTTAAACCCTAAACTGAATTTTTCCTTTAGTCAGCATTACGGTTTTAAACCCTAAACTGAACTTTTTTCCATTCAGCCAGCATTAGGGTTTTAAACCCTAAACTGAGCTTTTCCATGCAGTCAGCATTAGGGTTTTAAACCCTAAATTGAACTTTTTCCTTTCAGTCGGCATTAGGGTTTTAAACCCTAAACTGAATTTTCCATTTAGTCAACATTAGGGTTTTAAACCCTAACTGAACTTTTTCCATTCAAGCCAGCATTAGGGTTTTAAACCCTAAAATGAGCTTTTCCATGCAGTCAGCATTAGGGTTTTAAACCCTAAACTGAATTTTTCCTTTAGTCAACATTAGGGTTTTAAACCCTAAACTGAATTTTTCCATGCAATCAGCATTAGGGTTTTAAACCCTAAACTGAGCTTTTCCATTCAATCAGCATTAGGGTTTTAAACCCTAAACTGAATTTCTCCTTTAGTCAGCATTCGGGTTTTAAACCCTAAACCGAACTTTTTTCCATTCAGCCAGCATTAGGGTTTTAAACCCTAAACTGAGCTTTTCCACGCAATCAGCATTAGGGTTTTAAGCCCTAAACTGAATGTTTCCATACAATCAACATTAGGGTTTTAAACCCTAAACTGAACTATCCCATTCAGCCAGCATTAGGGTTTTAAACCCTAAACTGAGCTTTTCCATTTAGACAGCTTTAAGGTTTTAAACCCTAAACTAAATTTTTCCTTTAGTCAGCATTAGAGTTTTAAACCCTAAACTGAACATTTTTCCATTCAGCCAGCATTAGGGTTTTAAACCCTAAACTGAGCTTTTCCATGCAGTCAGCATTAGGGTTATAAAACCGTAAACTGAATTTTTCCTTGAGTCAACATTAGGGTTTTAAACCCTAAACTGAACTTTTTTCCATTCAGCCAGCATTAGGGTTTTAAACCCTAAACTGAGTTTTTCCATGCAGTCAGCATTAGGGTTTTAACCCCTAAACTGACCCTTTTCCCTTTAATCAGCATTAGGGTTTTAAACCCTAAACTGAGTTTTTCCATGCAGTCAGCATTAGGGTTTTAAACACTAAACTGAATTTTTCCTTTAGTCAGCATTCGGGTTTTAAACCCTAAACTGAACTTTTTCCATTCAGCCAGCATTAGGGTTTTAAACCCTAAACTGAGCTTTTCCATGTAGTCAGCATTAGGGTTTTAAACCCTAAACTGAATTTTTCCTTTAGTTAGCATTAGGGTTTTAAACCCTAAACTGAACTTTCCCATTCAGCCAGCATTAGGGTTTTAAACCCTAAACTGAGCTTTTCCATTCTGTCAGCATTAGGGTTTTAAACCCTAAACTGAACTTTTTCCATTCAGCCAGCATAAGGGTTTTAAACCCTAAACTGAGCTTTTCCATGCAGTCAGCATTAGGATTTTAAACCCTAAACTGAGCTTTTCCATTTAGTCAGCATTAGGGTTTTAAACCCTAAACTGAACTTTTTCCATTCAGTCAGCATTAGGGTTTTAAACCCTAAACTGAGCTTTTCCATGCAGTCAGCATTAGGGTTTTAAACCCTAAACTAAATTTTTCCTTTAGTCAGCATTAGGGTTTTAAACCCTAAACTGAGTTTTTCCATGCAGTCAGCATTAGGGTTTTAAACCCTAAACTGAATTTTTCCTTTAGTCAGCATTCGAGTTTTAAACCCTAAACTGAACTTTTTCCATTCAGCCAGCATTATGGTTTTAAACCCTAAACTGAGCTTTTCCATGTAGTCAGCACTAGGGTTTTAAACCCTAAACTGAATTTTTCCTTTAGTTAGCTTTAGGGTTTTAAACCCTAGACTGAACTTTTTCCATTCAGCCAACATTAGGGTTTTAAACCCTAAACTGAGCTTTTCCATGCAGTCAGCATTAGGGTTTTAAACCCTAAACTGAATTTTATCTTTAGTCATCATTAGGGTTTTAAACCCTAAACTGAACTTTTTCCATTCAGCCAGCATTAGGGTTTTAAACCCTAAACTGAGCTTTTCCATGCAGTCAGCATTAGGGTTTTAAACCCTAAACTAAATTTTTCCTTTAGTCAGCATTAGAGTTTTAAACCCTAAACTGAACATTTTTCCATTCAGCCAGCATTAGGGTTTTAAACCCTAAACTGAGCTTTTCCATGCAGTCAGCATTAGGGTTTTAAAACCCTAAACTGAATTTTTCATTGAGTCAGCATTAGGGTTTTAAACCCTAAACTGAACTTTTTTCCATTCAGCCAGCATTAGGGTTTTAAACCCTAAACTGAGTTTTTCCATGCAGTCAGCATTAGGGTTTTAACCCCTAAACTGACCCTTTTTCCTTTAATCAGCATTAGGGTTTTTAAACCCTAACTGAACTTTTTCCATCCAGCCAGCATTAGAGTTTTAAACCCTAAACTGAGCTTTTCCATGCAGTAAGCATTAGGGTTTTAAACCCTAAACTGACCATTTTTCCTTTAATCAGCATTAGGGTTTTAAACCCTAAATGAACTTTTTTTCCATTCAGCAAGCATTAGGGTTTAAAACCCTAAACTGAGCTTTTCCATGCAATCAGCATTAGGGTTTTAAACCCTAAACTGAATTTTTCCATGCAATCAGCATTAGGGTTTTAAACCCTAAACTGAATTTTTCCTTTAGTCAGCATTAGGGTTTTAAACCCTAAACTGAATTTTTTTCCATTCAGTCAGCACTAGGGTTTTAAACCCTAAACTGAACTTTTTCCTTCAGCCAGCATTAGGGTTTTAAACCCTAAACTGAGCTTTTCCATGCAATCAGCATTAGGGTTTTAAACCCTAAACTGAATTTTTCCTTTAGTCAGCATTACGGTTTTAAACCCTAAACTGAACTTTTTTCCATTCAGCCAGCATTAGGGTTTTAAACCCTAAACTGAGCTTTTCCATGCAGTCAGCATTAGGGTTTTAAACCCTAAATTGAACTTTTTCCTTTCAGTCGGCATTAGGGTTTTAAACCCAAAACTGAATTTTCCATTTAGTCAACATTAGGGTTTTAAACCCTAACTGAACTTTTTCCTTTCAGCCAGCATTAGGGTTTTAAACCCTAAACTGAGCTTTTCCATGCAGTCAGCATTAGGGTTTTAAACTATAAACTGAATTTTTCCTTTAGTTAACATTAGGGTTTTAAACCCTAAACTGAATTTTTCCATGCAATCAGCATTAGGGTTTTAAACCCTAAACTGAGCTTTTCCATTCAATCAGCATTAGGGTTTTAAACCCTAAACTGAATTTCTCCTTTAGTCAGCATTCGGGTTTTAAACCCTAAACCGAACTTTTTTCCATTCAGCCAGCATTAGGATTTTAAACCCTAAACTGAGCTTTTCCACGCAATCAGCATTAGGGTTTTAAACCCTAAACTGAATGTTTCCATACAATCAGCATTAGGGTTTTAAACCCTAAACTGAACTTTCCCATTCAGCCAGCATTAGGGTTTTAAACCCTAAACTGAGCTTTTCCATTTAGACAGCATTAAGGTTTTAAACCCTAAACTAAATTTTTCCTTTAGTCAGCATTAGAGTTTTAAACCCTAAACTGAACATTTTTCCATTCAGCAAGCATTAGGGGTTAAAACCCTAAACTGAGCTTTTCCATGCAATCAGCATTAGGGTTTTAAACCCTAAACTGAATTTTTCCATGCAATCAGCATTAGGGTTTTAAACCATAAACTGAATTTTTCCTTTAGTTAGCATTAGGGTTTTAAACCCTAAACTGAATTTTTTTCCATTCAGTCAGCACTAGGGTTTTAAACCCTAAACTGAATTTTTTTCCATTCAGTCAGCACTAGGGTTTTAAACCCTAAACTGAACTTTTTCCTTCAGCCAGCATTAGGGTTTTAAACCCTAAACTGAGCTTTTCCATGCAATCAGCATTAGGGTTTTAAACCCTAAACTGAATTTTTCCTTTAGTCAGCATTACGGTTTTAAACCCTAAACTGAACTTTTTTCCATTCAGCCAGCATTAGGGTTTTAAACCCTAAACTGAGCTTTTCCATGCAGTCAGCATTAGGGTTTTAAACCCTAAATTGAACTTTTTCCTTTCAGTCGGCATTAGGGTTTTAAACCCAAAACTGAATTTTCCATTTAGTCAACATTAGGGTTTTAAACCCTAACTGAACTTTTTCCTTTCAGCCAGCATTAGGGTTTTAAACCCTAAACTGAGCTTTTCCATGCAGTCAGCATTAGGGTTTTAAACTATAAACTGAATTTTTCCTTTAGTTAACATTAGGGTTTTAAACCCTAAACTGAATTTTTCCATGCAATCAGCATTAGGGTTTTAAACCCTAAACTGAGCTTTTCCATTCAATCAGCATTAGGGTTTTAAACCCTAAACTGAATTTCTCCTTTAGTCAGCATTCGGGTTTTAAACCCTAAACCGAACTTTTTTCCATTCAGCCAGCATTAGGATTTTAAACCCTAAACTGAGCTTTTCCACGCAATCAGCATTAGGGTTTTAAACCCTAAACTGAATGTTTCCATACAATCAGCATTAGGGTTTTAAACCCTAAACTGAACTTTCCCATTCAGCCAGCATTAGGGTTTTAAACCCTAAACTGAGCTTTTCCATTTAGACAGCATTAAGGTTTTAAACCCTAAACTAAATTTTTCCTTTAGTCAGCATTAGAGTTTTAAACCCTAAACTGAACATTTTTCCATTCAGCAAGCATTAGGGGTTAAAACCCTAAACTGAGCTTTTCCATGCAATCAGCATTAGGGTTTTAAACCCTAAACTGAATTTTTCCATGCAATCAGCATTAGGGTTTTAAACCATAAACTGAATTTTTCCTTTAGTTAGCATTAGGGTTTTAAACCCTAAACTGAATTTTTTTCCATTCAGTCAGCACTAGGGTTTTAAACCCTAAACTGAATTTTTTTCCATTCAGTCAGCACTAGGGTTTTAAACCCTAAACTGAACTTTTTCCTTCAGCCAGCATTAGGGTTTTAAACCCTAAACTGAGCTTTTCCATGCAATCAGCATTAGGGTTTTAAACCCTAAACTGAATTTTTCCTTTAGTCAGCATTACGGTTTTAAACCCTAAACTGAACTTTTTTCCATTCAGCCAGCATTAGGGTTTTAAACCCTAAACTGAGCTTTTCCATGCAGTCAGCATTAGGGTTTTAAACCCTAAATTGAACTTTTTCCTTTCAGTCGGCATTAGGGTTTTAAACCCAAAACTGAATTTTCCATTTAGTCAACATTAGGGTTTTAAACCCTAACTGAACTTTTTCCTTTCAGCCAGCATTAGGGTTTTAAACCCTAAACTGAGCTTTTCCATGCAGTCAGCATTAGGGTTTTAAACTATAAACTGAATTTTTCCTTTAGTTAACATTAGGGTTTTAAACCCTAAACTGAATTTTTCCATGCAATCAGCATTAGGGTTTTAAACCCTAAACTGAGCTTTTCCATTCAATCAGCATTAGGGTTTTAAACCCTAAACTGAATTTCTCCTTTAGTCAGCATTCGGGTTTTAAACCCTAAACCGAACTTTTTTCCATTCAGCCAGCATTAGGATTTTAAACCCTAAACTGAGCTTTTCCACGCAATCAGCATTAGGGTTTTAAACCCTAAACTGAATGTTTCCATACAATCAGCATTAGGGTTTTAAACCCTAAACTGAACTTTCCCATTCAGCCAGCATTAGGGTTTTAAACCCTAAACTGAGCTTTTCCATTTAGACAGCATTAAGGTTTTAAACCCTAAACTAAATTTTTCCTTTAGTCAGCATTAGAGTTTTAAACCCTAAACTGAACATTTTTCCATTCAGCAAGCATTAGGGGTTAAAACCCTAAACTGAGCTTTTCCATGCAATCAGCATTAGGGTTTTAAACCCTAAACTGAATTTTTCCATGCAATCAGCATTAGGGTTTTAAACCATAAACTGAATTTTTCCTTTAGTTAGCATTAGGGTTTTAAACCCTAAACTGAATTTTTTTCCATTCAGTCAGCACTAGGGTTTTAAACCCTAAACTGAACTTTTTCCTTCAGCCAGCATTAGGGTTTTAAACCCTAAACTGAGCTTTTTCATGCAATCAGCATTAGGGTTTTAAACCCTAAACTGAATTTTTCCTTTAGTCAGCATTACGGTTTTAAACCCTAAACTGAACTTTTTTCCATTCAGCCAGCATTAGGGTTTTAAACCCTAAACTGAGCTTTTCCATGCAATCAACATTAGGGTTTTAAACCCTAAATTGAACTCTTTCCTTTCAGTCGGCATTAGGGTTTTAAACCCTAAACTGAATTTTCCATTTAGTCAACATTAGGGTTTTAAACCCTAACTGAACTTTTTCCATTCAGCCAGCATTAGGGTTTTAAACCCTAAACTGAGCTTTTCCATGCAGTCAGCATTAGGGTTTTAAACCCTAAACTGAATTTTTCCTTTAGTCAGCATTAGGGTTTTAAACCCTAAACTGAATTTTTCCATGCAATCAGCATTAGGGTTTTAAACCCTAAACTGAGCTTTTCCATTCAATCAGCATTAGGGTTTTAAACCCTAAACTGAATTTCTCCTTTAGTCAGCATTCGGGTTTTAAACCCTAAACCGAACTTTTTTCCATTCAGCCAGCATTAGGGTTTTAAACCCTAAACTGAGCTTTTCCACGCAATCAGCATTAGGGTTTTAAACCCTAAACTGAATGTTTCCATACAATCAACATTAGGGTTTTAAACCCTAAACTGAACTTTCCCATTCAGCCAGCATTAGGGTTTTAAACCCTAAACTGAGCTTTTCCATTTAGACAGCATTAGGGTTTTAAACCCTAAACTGAGCTTTTCCATGCAATCAGCATTAGGGTTTTAAACCCTAAACTGAATTTCTCCTTTAGTCAGCATTAGGGTTTTAAACCCTAAACCGAACTTTTTTTCCATTCAGCTAGCATTAGGGTTTTAAACCCTAAACTGAGCTTTTCCATGCAATCAGCATTAGGGTTTTAAACCATAAACTGAATGTTTCCATACAATCAGCATTAGGGTTTTAAACCCTAAACTGAACTTTCCCATTCAGCCAGCATTAGGGTTTTAAACCCTAAACTGAGCTTTTCCATTCTGTCAGCATTAGGGTTTTAAACCCTAAACTGAACTTTTTCCATTCAGCCAGCATAAGGGTTTTAAACCCTAAACTGAGCTTTTCCATGCAGTCAGCATTAGGATTTTAAACCCTAAACTGAGCTTTTCCATTTAGTCAGCATTAGGGTTTTAAACCCTAAACTGAACTTTTTCCATTCAGTCAGCATTAGGGTTTTAAACCCTAAACTGAGCTTTTCCATGCAGTCAGCATTAGGGTTTTAAACCCTAAACTAAATTTTTCCTTTAGTCAGCATTAGGGTTTTAAACCCTAAACTGAGTTTTTCCATGCAGTCAGCATTAGGGTTTTAAACCCTAAACTGAATTTTTCCTTTAGTCAGCATTCGGGTTTTAAACCCTAAACTGAACTTTTTCCATTCAGCCAGCATTAGGGTTTTAAACCCTAAACTGAGCTTTTCCATGTAGTCAGCATTAGGGTTTTAAACCCTAAACTGAATTTTTCCTTTAGTTAGCATTAGGGTTTTAAACCCTAGACTGAACTTTTTCCATTCAGCCAACATTAGGGTTTTAAACCCTAAACTGAGCTTTTCCATGCAGTCAGCATTAGGGTTTTAAACCCTAAACTGAATTTTATCTTTAGTCATCATTAGGGTTTTAAACCCTAAACTGAACTTTTTCCATTCAGCCAGCATTAGGGTTTTAAACCCTAAACTGAGCTTTTCCATGCAGTCAGCATTAGGGTTTTAAACCCTAAACTAAATTTTTCCTTTAGTCAGCATTAGAGTTTTAAACCCTAAACTGAACATTTTTCCATTCAGCCAGCATTAGGGTTTTAAACCCTAAACTGAGCTTTTCCATGCAGTCAGCATTAGGGTTTTAAAACCCTAAACTGAATTTTTCATTGAGTCAGCATTAGGGTTTTAAACCCTAAACTGAACTTTTTTCCATTCAGCCAGCATTAGGGTTTTAAACCCTAAACTGAGTTTTTCCATGCAGTCAGCATTAGGGTTTTAACCCCTAAACTGACCCTTTTTCCTTTAATCAGCATTAGGGTTTTTAAACCCTAACTGAACTTTTTCCATCCAGCCAGCATTAGAGTTTTAAACCCTAAACTGAGCTTTTCCATGCAGTAAGCATTAGGGTTTTCAACCCTAAACTGACCATTTTTCCTTTAATCAGCATTAGGGTTTTAAACCCTAAATGAACTTTTTTTCCATTCAGCAAGCATTAGGGTTTAAAACCCTAAACTGAGCTTTTCCATGCAATCAGCATTAGGGTTTTAAACCCTAAACTGAATTTTTCCATGCAATCAGCATTAGGGTTTTAAACCCTAAACTGAATTTTTCCTTTAGTCAGCATTAGGGTTTTAAACCCTAAACTGAATTTTTTTCCATTCAGTCAGCACTAGGGTTTTAAACGCTAAACTGAACTTTTTCCTTCAGCCAGCATTAGGATTTTAAACCCTAAACTGAGTTTTTCCATGTAATCAGCATTAGGGTTTTAAACCCTAAACTGAATTTTTCCTTTAGTCAGCATTACGGTTTTAAACCCTAAACTGAACTTTTTTCCATTCAGCTAGCATTAGGGTTTTAAACCCTAAACTGAGCTTTTCCATGCAGTCAGCATTAGGGTTTTAAACCCTAAATTGAACTTTTTCCTTTCAGTCGGCATTAGGGTTTTAAACCCTAAACTGAATTTTCCATTTAGTCAACATTAGGGTTTTAAACCCTAACTGAACTTTTTCCATTCAGCCAGCATTAGGGTTTTAAACCCTAAAATGAGCTTTTCCATGCAGTCAGCATTAGGGTTTTAAACCCTAAACTGAATTTTTCCTTTAGTCAACATTAGGGTTTTAAACCCTAAACTGAATTTTTCCATGCAATCAGCATTAGGGTTTTAAACCCTAAACTGAGCTTTTCCATTCAATCAGCATTAGGGTTTTAAACCCTAAACTGAATTTCTCCTTTAGTCAGCATTCGGGTTTTAAACCCTAAATCGAACTTTTTTCCATTCAGCCAGCATTAGGGTTTTAAACCCTAAACTGAGCTTTTCCACGCAATCAGCATTAGGGTTTTAAACCCTAAACTGAATGTTTCCATACAATCAGCATTAGGGTTTTAAACCCTAAACTGAACTATCTCATTCAGCCAGCATTAGGGTTTTAAACCCTAAACTGAGCTTTTCCATTTAGACAGCATTAAGGTTTTAAACCCTAAACTAAATTTTTCCTTTAGCCAGCATTAGAGTTTTAAACCCTAAACTGAACATTTTTCCATTCAGCCAGCATTAGGGTTTTAAACCCTAAACTGAGCTTTTCCATGCAGTCAGCATTAGGGTTTTAAAACCGTAAACTGAATTTTTCCTTGAGTCAACATTAGGGTTTAAAACCCTAAACTGAACTTTTTTCCATTCAGCCAGCATTAGGGTTTTAAACCCTAAACTGAGTTTTTCCATGCAGTCAGCATTAGGGTTTTAACCCCTAAACTGACCCTTTTTCCTTTAATCAGCATTAGGGTTTTTAAACCCTAACTGAACTTTTTCCATTCAGCCAGCATTAGAGTTTTAAACCCTAAACTGAGCTTTTCCATGCAGTAAGCATTAGGGTTTTAAACCCTAAACTGACCATTTTTCCTTTAATCAGCATTAGGGTTTTAAACCCTAAATGAACTTTTTTTCCATTCAGCAAGCATTAGGGTTTAAAACCCTAAACTGAGCTTTTCCATGCAATCAGCATTAGGGTTTTAAACCCTAAACTGAATTTTTCCATGCAATCAGCATTAGGGTTTTAAACCCTAAACTGAATTTTTCCTTTAGTCAGCATTAGGGTTTTAAACCCTAAACTGAATTTTTTTCCATTCAGTCAGCACTAGGGTTTTAAACCCTAAACTGAACTTTTTCCTTCAGCCAGCATTAGGGTTTTAAACCCTAAACTGAGCTTTTCCATGCAATCAGCATTAGGGTTTTAAACCCTAAACTGAACTTTTTTCCATTCAGCCAGCATTAGGGTTTTAAACCCTAAACTGAGCTTTTCCATGCAGTCAGCATTAGGGTTTTAAACCCTAAATTGAACTCTTTCCTTTCAGTCGGCATTAGGGTTTTAAACCCTAAACTGAATTTTCCATTTAGTCAACATTAGGGTTTTAAACCCTAACAGAACTTTTTCCATGCAGTCAGCATTAGGGTTTTAAACCCTAAACTGAATTTTTCCTTTATTCATCATTAGGGTTTTAAACCCTAAACTGAACTTTTTCCATTCAGCCAGCATTAGGGTTTTAAACCCTAAACTGAATTTTTCCATGCAATCAGCATTAGGGTTTTAAACCCTAAACTGAGCTTTTCCATTCAATCAGCATTAGGGTTTTAAACCCTAAACTGAATTTCTCCTTTAGTCAGCATTCGGGTTTTAAACCCTAAACCGAACTTTTTTCCATTCAGCCAGCATTAGGGTTTTAAACCCTAAACTAAGCTTTTCCACGCAATCAGCATTAGGGTTTTAAACCCTAAACTGAATGTTTCCATACAATCAGCATTAGGGTTTTAAACCCTAAACTGAACTTTCCCATTCAGCCAGCATTAGGGTTTTAAACCCTAAACTGAGCTTTTCCATTTAGACAGCATTAGGGTTTTAAACCCTAAACTGAGCTTTTCCATGCAATCAGCATTAGGGTTTTAAACCCTAAACTGAATTTCTCCTTTAGTCAGCATTAGGGTTTTAAACCCTAAACCGAACTTTTTTTCCATTCAGCTAGCATTAGGGTTTTAAACCCTAAACTGAGCTTTTCCATGCAATCAGCATTAGGGTTTTAAACCATAAACTGAATGTTTCCATACAATCAGCATTAGGGTTTTAAACCCTAAACTGAACTTTCCCATTCAGCCAGCATTAGGGTTTTAAACCCTAAACTGAGCTTTTCCATTCTGTCAGCATTAGGGTTTTAAACCCTAAACTGAACTTTTTCCATTCAGCCAGCATAAGGGTTTTAAACCCTAAACTGAGCTTTTCCATGCAGTCAGCATTAGGATTTTAAACCCTAAACTGAGCTTTTCCATTTAGTCAGCATTAGGGTTTTAAACCCTAAACTGAACTTTTTCCATTCAGTCAGCATTAGGGTTTTAAACCCTAAACTGAGCTTTTCCATGCAGTCAGCATTAGGGTTTTAAACCCTAAACTAAATTTTTCCTTTAGTCAGCATTAGGGTTTTAAACCCTAAACTGAGTTTTTCCATGCAGTCAGCATTAGGGTTTTAAACCCTAAACTGAATTTTTCCTTTAGTCAGCATTCGGGTTTTAAACCCTAAACTGAACTTTTTCCATTCAGCCAGCATTAGGGTTTTAAACCCTAAACTGAGCTTTTCCATGTAGTCAGCATTAGGGTTTTAAACCCTAAACTGAATTTTTCCTTTAGTTAGCATTAGGGTTTTAAACCCTAGACTGAACTTTTTCCATTCAGCCAACATTTGGGTTTTAAACCCTAAACTGAGCTTTTCCATGCAGTCAGCATTAGGGTTTTAAACCCTAAACTGAATTTTATCTTTAGTCATCATTAGGGTTTTAAACCCTAAACTGAACTTTTTCCATTCAGCCAGCATTAGGGTTTTAAACCCTAAACTGAGCTTTTCCATGCAGTCAGCATTAGGGTTTTAAACCCTAAACTAAATTTTTCCTTTAGTCAGCATTAGAGTTTTAAACCCTAAACTGAACATTTTTCCATTCAGCCAGCATTAGGGTTTTAAACCCTAAACTGAGCTTTTCCATGCAGTCAGCATTAGGATTTTAAACCCTAAACTGAGCTTTTCCATTTAGTCAGCATTAGGGTTTTAAACCCTAAACTGAACTTTTTCCATTCAGTCAGCATTAGGGTTTTAAACCCTAAACTGAGCTTTTCCATGCAGTCAGCATTAGGGTTTTAAACCCTAAACTAAATTTTTCCTTTAGTCAGCATTAGGGTTTTAAACCCTAAACTGAGTTTTTCCATGCAGTCAGCATTAGGGTTTTAAACCCTAAACTGAATTTTTCCTTTAGTCAGCATTCGGGTTTTAAACCCTAAACTGAACTTTTTCCATTCAGCCAGCATTAGGGTTTTAAACCCTAAACTGAGCTTTTCCATGTAGTCAGCATTAGGGTTTTAAACCCTAAACTGAGCTTTTCCATGCAGTCAGCATTAGGGTTTTAAAACCCTAAACTGAATTTTTCATTGAGTCAGCATTAGGGTTTTAAACCCTAAACTGAACTTTTTTCCATTCAGCCAGCATTAGGGTTTTAAACCCTAAACTGAGTTTTTCCATGCAGTCAGCATTAGGGTTTTAACCCCTAAACTGACCCTTTTTCCTTTAATCAGCATTAGGGTTTTTAAACCCTAACTGAACTTTTTCCATCCAGCCAGCATTAGAGTTTTAAACCCTAAACTGAGCTTTTCCATGCAGTAAGCATTAGGGTTTTCAACCCTAAACTGACCATTTTTCCTTTAATCAGCATTAGGGTTTTAAACCCTAAATGAACTTTTTTTCCATTCAGCAAGCATTAGGGTTTAAAACCCTAAACTGAGCTTTTCCATGCAATCAGCATTAGGGTTTTAAACCCTAAACTGAATTTTTCCATGCAATCAGCATTAGGGTTTTAAACCCTAAACTGAATTTTTCCTTTAGTTAGCATTAGGGTTTTAAACCCTAAACTGAACTTTTTTCCATTCAGCTAGCATTAGGGTTTTAAACCCTAAACTGAGCTTTTCCATGCAGTCAGCATTAGGGTTTTAAACCCTAAATTGAACTTTTTCCTTTCAGTCGGCATTAGGGTTTTAAACCCTAAACTGAATTTTCCATTTAGTCAACATTAGGGTTTTAAACCCTAACTGAACTTTTTCCATTCAGCCAGCATTAGGGTTTTAAACCCTAAAATGAGCTTTTCCATGCAGTCAGCATTAGGGTTTTAAACCCTAAACTGAATTTTTCCTTTAGTCAACATTAGGGTTTTAAACCCTAAACTGAATTTTTCCATGCAATCAGCATTAGGGTTTTAAACCCTAAACTGAGCTTTTCCATTCAATCAGCATTAGGGTTTTAAACCCTAAACTGAATTTCTCCTTTAGTCAGCATTCGGGTTTTAAACCCTAAATCGAACTTTTTTCCATTCAGCCAGCATTAGGGTTTTAAACCCTAAACTGAGCTTTTCCACGCAATCAGCATTAGGGTTTTAAACCCTAAACTGAATGTTTCCATACAATCAGCATTAGGGTTTTAAACCCTAAACTGAACTATCTCATTCAGCCAGCATTAGGGTTTTAAACCCTAAACTGAGCTTTTCCATTTAGACAGCATTAAGGTTTTAAACCCTAAACTAAATTTTTCCTTTAGCCAGCATTAGAGTTTTAAACCCTAAACTGAACATTTTTCCATTCAGCCAGCATTAGGGTTTTAAACCCTAAACTGAGCTTTTCCATGCAGTCAGCATTAGGGTTTTAAAACCGTAAACTGAATTTTTCCTTGAGTCAACATTAGGGTTTAAAACCCTAAACTGAACTTTTTTCCATTCAGCCAGCATTAGGGTTTTAAACCCTAAACTGAGTTTTTCCATGCAGTCAGCATTAGGGTTTTAACCCCTAAACTGACCCTTTTTCCTTTAATCAGCATTAGGGTTTTTAAACCCTAACTGAACTTTTTCCATTCAGCCAGCATTAGAGTTTTAAACCCTAAACTGAGCTTTTCCATGCAGTAAGCATTAGGGTTTTAAACCCTAAACTGACCATTTTTCCTTTAATCAGCATTAGGGTTTTAAACCCTAAATGAACTTTTTTTCCATTCAGCAAGCATTAGGGTTTAAAACCCTAAACTGAGCTTTTCCATGCAATCAGCATTAGGGTTTTAAACCCTAAACTGAATTTTTCCATGCAATCAGCATTAGGGTTTTAAACCCTAAACTGAATTTTTCCTTTAGTCAGCATTAGGGTTTTAAACCCTAAACTGAATTTTTTTCCATTCAGTCAGCACTAGGGTTTTAAACCCTAAACTGAACTTTTTCCTTCAGCCAGCATTAGGGTTTTAAACCCTAAACTGAGCTTTTCCATGCAATCAGCATTAGGGTTTTAAACCCTAAACTGAACTTTTTTCCATTCAGCCAGCATTAGGGTTTTAAACCCTAAACTGAGCTTTTCCATGCAGTCAGCATTAGGGTTTTAAACCCTAAATTGAACTCTTTCCTTTCAGTCGGCATTAGGGTTTTAAACCCTAAACTGAATTTTCCATTTAGTCAACATTAGGGTTTTAAACCCTAACAGAACTTTTTCCATGCAGTCAGCATTAGGGTTTTAAACCCTAAACTGAATTTTTCCTTTATTCATCATTAGGGTTTTAAACCCTAAACTGAACTTTTTCCATTCAGCCAGCATTAGGGTTTTAAACCCTAAACTGAATTTTTCCATGCAATCAGCATTAGGGTTTTAAACCCTAAACTGAGCTTTTCCATTCAATCAGCATTAGGGTTTTAAACCCTAAACTGAATTTCTCCTTTAGTCAGCATTCGGGTTTTAAACCCTAAACCGAACTTTTTTCCATTCAGCCAGCATTAGGGTTTTAAACCCTAAACTAAGCTTTTCCACGCAATCAGCATTAGGGTTTTAAACCCTAAACTGAATGTTTCCATACAATCAGCATTAGGGTTTTAAACCCTAAACTGAACTTTCCCATTCAGCCAGCATTAGGGTTTTAAACCCTAAACTGAGCTTTTCCATTTAGACAGCATTAGGGTTTTAAACCCTAAACTGAGCTTTTCCATGCAATCAGCATTAGGGTTTTAAACCCTAAACTGAATTTCTCCTTTAGTCAGCATTAGGGTTTTAAACCCTAAACCGAACTTTTTTTCCATTCAGCTAGCATTAGGGTTTTAAACCCTAAACTGAGCTTTTCCATGCAATCAGCATTAGGGTTTTAAACCATAAACTGAATGTTTCCATACAATCAGCATTAGGGTTTTAAACCCTAAACTGAACTTTCCCATTCAGCCAGCATTAGGGTTTTAAACCCTAAACTGAGCTTTTCCATTCTGTCAGCATTAGGGTTTTAAACCCTAAACTGAACTTTTTCCATTCAGCCAGCATAAGGGTTTTAAACCCTAAACTGAGCTTTTCCATGCAGTCAGCATTAGGATTTTAAACCCTAAACTGAGCTTTTCCATTTAGTCAGCATTAGGGTTTTAAACCCTAAACTGAACTTTTTCCATTCAGTCAGCATTAGGGTTTTAAACCCTAAACTGAGCTTTTCCATGCAGTCAGCATTAGGGTTTTAAACCCTAAACTAAATTTTTCCTTTAGTCAGCATTAGGGTTTTAAACCCTAAACTGAGTTTTTCCATGCAGTCAGCATTAGGGTTTTAAACCCTAAACTGAATTTTTCCTTTAGTCAGCATTCGGGTTTTAAACCCTAAACTGAACTTTTTCCATTCAGCCAGCATTAGGGTTTTAAACCCTAAACTGAGCTTTTCCATGTAGTCAGCATTAGGGTTTTAAACCCTAAACTGAATTTTTCCTTTAGTTAGCATTAGGGTTTTAAACCCTAGACTGAACTTTTTCCATTCAGCCAACATTTGGGTTTTAAACCCTAAACTGAGCTTTTCCATGCAGTCAGCATTAGGGTTTTAAACCCTAAACTGAATTTTATCTTTAGTCATCATTAGGGTTTTAAACCCTAAACTGAACTTTTTCCATTCAGCCAGCATTAGGGTTTTAAACCCTAAACTGAGCTTTTCCATGCAGTCAGCATTAGGGTTTTAAACCCTAAACTAAATTTTTCCTTTAGTCAGCATTAGAGTTTTAAACCCTAAACTGAACATTTTTCCATTCAGCCAGCATTAGGGTTTTAAACCCTAAACTGAGCTTTTCCATGCAGTCAGCATTAGGATTTTAAACCCTAAACTGAGCTTTTCCATTTAGTCAGCATTAGGGTTTTAAACCCTAAACTGAACTTTTTCCATTCAGTCAGCATTAGGGTTTTAAACCCTAAACTGAGCTTTTCCATGCAGTCAGCATTAGGGTTTTAAACCCTAAACTAAATTTTTCCTTTAGTCAGCATTAGGGTTTTAAACCCTAAACTGAGTTTTTCCATGCAGTCAGCATTAGGGTTTTAAACCCTAAACTGATTTTTTCCTTTAGTCAGCATTCGGGTTTTAAACCCTAAACTGAACTTTTTCCATTCAGCCAGCATTAGGGTTTTAAACCCTAAACTGAGCTTTTCCATGTAGTCAGCATTAGGGTTTTAAACCCTAAACTGAGCTTTTCCATGCAGTCAGCATTAGGGTTTTAAAACCCTAAACTGAATTTTTCATTGAGTCAGCATTAGGGTTTTAAACCCTAAACTGAACTTTTTTCCATTCAGCCAGCATTAGGGTTTTAAACCCTAAACTGAGTTTTTCCATGCAGTCAGCATTAGGGTTTTAACCCCTAAACTGACCCTTTTTCCTTTAATCAGCATTAGGGTTTTTAAACCCTAACTGAACTTTTTCCATCCAGCCAGCATTAGAGTTTTAAACCCTAAACTGAGCTTTTCCATGCAGTAAGCATTAGGGTTTTCAACCCTAAACTGACCATTTTTCCTTTAATCAGCATTAGGGTTTTAAACCCTAAATGAACTTTTTTTCCATTCAGCAAGCATTAGGGTTTAAAACCCTAAACTGAGCTTTTCCATGCAATCAGCATTAGGGTTTTAAACCCTAAACTGAATTTTTCCATGCAATCAGCATTAGGGTTTTAAACCCTAAACTGAATTTTTCCTTTAGTTAGCATTAGGGTTTTAAACCCTAAACTGAATTTTTTTCCATTCAGTCAGCACTAGGGTTTTAAACGCTAAACTGAACTTTTTCCTTCAGCCAGCATTAGGATTTTAAACCCTAAACTGAGTTTTTCCATGTAATCAGCATTAGGGTTTTAAACCCTAAACTGAATTTTTCCTTTAGTCAGCATTACGGTTTTAAACCCTAAACTGAACTTTTTTCCATTCAGCTAGCATTAGGGTTTTAAACCCTAAACTGAGCTTTTCCATGCAGTCAGCATTAGGGTTTTAAACCCTAAATTGAACTTTTTCCTTTCAGTCGGCATTAGGGTTTTAAACCCTAAACTGAATTTTCCATTTAGTCAACATTAGGGTTTTAAACCCTAACTGAACTTTTTCCATTCAGCCAGCATTAGGGTTTTAAACCCTCAAATGAGCTTTTCCATGCAGTCAGCATTAGGGTTTTAAACCCTAAACTGAATTTTTCCTTTAGTCAACATTAGGGTTTTAAACCCTAAACTGAATTTTTCCATGCAATCAGCATTAGGGTTTTAAACCCTAAACTGAGCTTTTCCATTCAATCAGCATTAGGGTTTTAAACCCTAAACTGAATTTCTCCTTTAGTCAGCATTCGGGTTTTAAACCCTAAATCGAACTTTTTTCCATTCAGCCAGCATTAGGGTTTTAAACCCTAAACTGAGCTTTTCCACGCAATCAGCATTAGGGTTTTAAACCCTAAACTGAATGTTTCCATACAATCAGCATTAGGGTTTTAAACCCTAAACTGAACTATCTCATTCAGCCAGCATTAGGGTTTTAAACCCTAAACTGAGCTTTTCCATTTAGACAGCATTAAGGTTTTAAACCCTAAACTAAATTTTTCCTTTAGTCAGCATTAGAGTTTTAAACCCTAAACTGAACATTTTTCCATTCAGCCAGCATTAGGGTTTTAAACCCTAAACTGAGCTTTTCCATGCAGTCAGCATTAGGGTTTTAAAACCGTAAACTGAATTTTTCCTTGAGTCAACATTAGGGTTTAAAACCCTAAACTGAACTTTTTTCCATTCAGCCAGCATTAGGGTTTTAAACCCTAAACTGAGTTTTTCCATGCAGTCAGCATTAGGGTTTTAACCCCTAAACTGACCCTTTTTCCTTTAATCAGCATTAGGGTTTTTAAACCCTAACTGAACTTTTTCCATTCAGCCAGCATTAGAGTTTTAAACCCTAAACTGAGCTTTTCCATGCAGTAAGCATTAGGGTTTTAAACCCTAAACTGACCATTTTTCCTTTAATCAGCATTAGGGTTTTAAACCCTAAATGAACTTTTTTTCCATTCAGCAAGCATTAGGGTTTAAAACCCTAAACTGAGCTTTTCCATGCAATCAGCATTAGGGTTTTAAACCCTAAACTGAATTTTTCCATGCAATCAGCATTAGGGTTTTAAACCCTAAACTGAATTTTTCCTTTAGTCAGCATTAGGGTTTTAAACCCTAAACTGAATTTTTTTCCATTCAGTCAGCACTAGGGTTTTAAACCCTAAACTGAACTTTTTCCTTCAGCCAGCATTAGGGTTTTAAACCCTAAACTGAGCTTTTCCATGCAATCAGCATTAGGGTTTTAAACCCTAAACTGAATTTTTCCTTTAGTCAGCATTACGGTTTGAAACCCTAAACTGAACTTTTTTCCATTCAGCCAGCATTAGGGTTTTAAACCCTAAACTGAGCTTTTCCATGCAGTCAGCATTAGGGTTTTAAACCCTAAATTGAACTCTTTCCTTTCAGTCGGCATTAGGGTTTTAAACCCTAAACTGAATTTTCCATTTAGTCAACATTAGGGTTTTAAACCCTAACAGAACTTTTTCCATGCAGTCAGCATTAGGGTTTTAAACCCTAAACTGAATTTTTCCTTTATTCATCATTAGGGTTTTTAAACCCTAACTGAACTTTTTCCATTCAGCCAACATTAGAGTTTTAAACCCTAAACTGAGCTTTTCCATGCAGTAAGCATTAGGGTTTTAAACCCTAAACTGACCATTTTTCCTTTAATCAGCATTAGGGTTTTAAACCCTAAATGAACTTTTTTTCCATTCAGCAAGCATTAGGGTTTTAAACCCTAAACTGAGTTTTTCCATGCAGTCAGCATTAGGGTTTTAAACCCTAAACTGAATTTTTCCTTTAGTCAGCATTCGGGTTTTAAACCCTAAACTAAACTTTTTCCATTCAGCCAGCATTAGGGTTTTAAACCCTAAACTGAGCTTTTCCATGTAGTCAGCATTAGGGTTTTAAACCCTAAACTGAATTTTTCCTTTAGTTAGCATTAGGGTTTTAAACCCTAGACTGAACTTTTTCCATTCAGCCAACATTAGGGTTTTAAACCCTAAACTGAGCTTTTCCATGCAGTCAGCATTAGGGTTTTAAACCCTAAACTGAATTTTATCTTTAGTCATCATTAGGGTTTTAAACCCTAAACTGAACTTTTTCCATTCAGCCAGCATTAGGGTTTTAAACCCTAAACTGAGCTTTTCCATGCAGTCAGCATTAGGGTTTTAAACCCTAAACTAAATTTTTCCTTTAGTCAGCATTAGAGTTTTACACCCTAAACTGAACATTTTTCCATTCAGCCAGCATTAGGGTTTTAAACCCTAAACTGAGCTTTTCCATGCAGTCAGCATTAGGGTTTTAAAACCCTAAACTGAATTTTTCATTGAGTCAGCATTAGGGTTTTAAACCCTAAATTGAACTTTTTTCCATTCAGCCAGCATTAGGGTTTTAAACCCTAAACTGAGTTTTTCCATGCAGTCAGCATTAGGGTTTTAACCCCTAAACTGACCCTTTTTCCTTTAATCAGCATTAGGGTTTTTAAACCCTAACTGAACTTTTTCCATCCAGCCAGCATTAGAGTTTTAAACCCTAAACTGAGCTTTTCCATGCAGTAAGCATTAGGGTTTTCAACCCTAAACTGACCATTTTTCCTTTAATCAGCATTAGGGTTTTAAACCCTAAATGAACTTTTTTTCCATTCAGCAAGCATTAGGGTTTAAAACCCTAAACTGAGCTTTTCCATGCAATCAGCATTAGGGTTTTAAACCCTAAACTGAATTTTTCCATGCAATCAGCATTAGGGTTTTAAACCCTAAACTGAATTTTTCCTTTAGTCAGCATTAGGGTTTTAAACCCTAAACTGAATTTTTTTCCATTCAGTCAGCACTAGGGTTTTAAACGCTAAACTGAACTTTTTCCTTCAGCCAGCATTAGGATTTTAAACCCTAAACTGAGTTTTTCCATGTAATCAGCATTAGGGTTTTAAACCCTAAACTGAATTTTTCCTTTAGTCAGCATTACGGTTTTAAACCCTAAACTGAACTTTTTTCCATTCAGCTAGCATTAGGGTTTTAAACCCTAAACTGAGCTTTTCCATGCAGTCAGCATTAGGGTTTTAAACCCTAAATTGAACTTTTTCCTTTCAGTCGGCATTAGGGTTTTAAACCCTAAACTGAATTTTCCATTTAGTCAACATTAGGGTTTTAAACCCTAACTGAACTTTTTCCATTCAGCCAGCATTAGGGTTTTAAACCCTAAAATGAGCTTTTCCATGCAGTTAGCATTAGGGTTTTAAACCCTAAACTGAATTTTTCCTTTAGTCAACATTAGGGTTTTAAACCCTAAACTGAATTTTTCCATGCAATCAGCATTAGGGTTTTAAACCCTAAACTGAGCTTTTCCATTCAATCAGCATTAGGGTTTTAAACCCTAAACTGAATTTCTCCTTTAGTCAGCATTCGGGTTTTAAACCCTAAATCGAACTTTTTTCCATTCAGCCAGCATTAGGGTTTTAAACCCTAAACTGAGCTTTTCCACGCAATCAGCATTAGGGTTTTAAACCCTAAACTGAATGTTTCCATACAATCAGCATTAGGGTTTTAAACCCTAAACTGAACTATCTCATTCAGCCAGCATTAGGGTTTTAAACCCTAAACTGAGCTTTTCCATTTAGACAGCATTAAGGTTTTAAACCCTAAACTAAATTTTTCCTTTAGTCAGCATTAGAGTTTTAAACCCTAAACTGAACATTTTTCCATTCAGCCAGCATTAGGGTTTTAAACCCTAAACTGAGCTTTTCCATGCAGTCAGCATTAGGGTTTTAAAACCGTAAACTGAATTTTTCCTTGAGTCAACATTAGGGTTTAAAACCCTAAACTGAACTTTTTTCCATTCAGCCAGCATTAGGGTTTTAAACCCTAAACTGAGTTTTTCCATGCAGTCAGCATTAGGGTTTTAACCCCTAAACTGACCCTTTTTCCTTTAATCAGCATTAGGGTTTTTAAACCCTAACTGAACTTTTTCCATTCAGCCAGCATTAGAGTTTTAAACCCTAAACTGAGCTTTTCCATGCAGTAAGCATTAGGGTTTTAAACCCTAAACTGACCATTTTTCCTTTAATCAGCATTAGGGTTTTAAACCCTAAATGAACTTTTTTTCCATTCAGCAAGCATTAGGGTTTAAAACCCTAAACTGAGCTTTTCCATGCAATCAGCATTAGGGTTTTAAACCCTAAACTGAATTTTTCCATGCAATCAGCATTAGGGTTTTAAACCCTAAACTGAATTTTTCCTTTAGTCAGCATTAGGGTTTTAAACCCTAAACTGAATTTTTTTCCATTCAGTCAGCACTAGGGTTTTAAACCCTAAACTGAACTTTTTCCTTCAGCCAGCATTAGGGTTTTAAACCCTAAACTGAGCTTTTCCATGCAATCAGCATTAGGGTTTTAAACCCTAAACTGAATTTTTCCTTTAGTCAGCATTACGGTTTGAAACCCTAAACTGAACTTTTTTCCATTCAGCCAGCATTAGGGTTTTAAACCCTAAACTGAGCTTTTCCATGCAGTCAGCATTAGGGTTTTAAACCCTAAATTGAACTCTTTCCTTTCAGTCGGCATTAGGGTTTTAAACCCTAAACTGAATTTTCCATTTAGTCAACATTAGGGTTTTAAACCCTAACAGAACTTTTTCCATGCAGTCAGCATTAGGGTTTTAAACCCTAAACTGAATTTTTCCTTTATTCATCATTAGGGTTTTTAAACCCTAACTGAACTTTTTCCATTCAGCCAACATTAGAGTTTTAAACCCTAAACTGAGCTTTTCCATGCAGTAAGCATTAGGGTTTTAAACCCTAAACTGACCATTTTTCCTTTAATCAGCATTAGGGTTTTAAACCCTAAATGAACTTTTTTTCCATTCAGCAAGCATTAGGGTTTTAAACCCTAAACTGAGTTTTTCCATGCAGTCAGCATTAGGGTTTTAAACCCTAAACTGAATTTTTCCTTTAGTCAGCATTCGGGTTTTAAACCCTAAACTAAACTTTTTCCATTCAGCCAGCATTAGGGTTTTAAACCCTAAACTGAGCTTTTCCATGTAGTCAGCATTAGGGTTTTAAACCCTAAACTGAATTTTTCCTTTAGTTAGCATTAGGGTTTTAAACCCTAGACTGAACTTTTTCCATTCAGCCAACATTAGGGTTTTAAACCCTAAACTGAGCTTTTCCATGCAGTCAGCATTAGGGTTTTAAACCCTAAACTGAATTTTATCTTTAGTCATCATTAGGGTTTTAAACCCTAAACTGAACTTTTTCCATTCAGCCAGCATTAGGGTTTTAAACCCTAAACTGAGCTTTTCCATGCAGTCAGCATTAGGGTTTTAAACCCTAAACTAAATTTTTCCTTTAGTCAGCATTAGAGTTTTACACCCTAAACTGAACATTTTTCCATTCAGCCAGCATTAGGGTTTTAAACCCTAAACTGAGCTTTTCCATGCAGTCAGCATTAGGGTTTTAAAACCCTAAACTGAATTTTTCATTGAGTCAGCATTAGGGTTTTAAACCCTAAATTGAACTTTTTTCCATTCAGCCAGCATTAGGGTTTTAAACCCTAAACTGAGTTTTTCCATGCAGTCAGCATTAGGGTTTTAACCCCTAAACTGACCCTTTTTCCTTTAATCAGCATTAGGGTTTTTAAACCCTAACTGAACTTTTTCCATCCAGCCAGCATTAGAGTTTTAAACCCTAAACTGAGCTTTTCCATGCAGTAAGCATTAGGGTTTTCAACCCTAAACTGACCATTTTTCCTTTAATCAGCATTAGGGTTTTAAACCCTAAATGAACTTTTTTTCCATTCAGCAAGCATTAGGGTTTAAAACCCTAAACTGAGCTTTTCCATGCAATCAGCATTAGGGTTTTAAACCCTAAACTGAATTTTTCCATGCAATCAGCATTAGGGTTTTAAACCCTAAACTGAATTTTTCCTTTAGTCAGCATTAGGGTTTTAAACCCTAAACTGAATTTTTTTCCATTCAGTCAGCACTAGGGTTTTAAACGCTAAACTGAACTTTTTCCTTCAGCCAGCATTAGGATTTTAAACCCTAAACTGAGTTTTTCCATGTAATCAGCATTAGGGTTTTAAACCCTAAACTGAATTTTTCCTTTAGTCAGCATTACGGTTTTAAACCCTAAACTGAACTTTTTTCCATTCAGCTAGCATTAGGGTTTTAAACCCTAAACTGAGCTTTTCCATGCAGTCAGCATTAGGGTTTTAAACCCTAAATTGAACTTTTTCCTTTCAGTCGGCATTAGGGTTTTAAACCCTAAACTGAATTTTCCATTTAGTCAACATTAGGGTTTTAAACCCTAACTGAACTTTTTCCATTCAGCCAGCATTAGGGTTTTAAACCCTAAAATGAGCTTTTCCATGCAGTTAGCATTAGGGTTTTAAACCCTAAACTGAATTTTTCCTTTAGTCAACATTAGGGTTTTAAACCCTAAACTGAATTTTTCCATGCAATCAGCATTAGGGTTTTAAACCCTAAACTGAGCTTTTCCATTCAATCAGCATTAGGGTTTTAAACCCTAAACTGAATTTCTCCTTTAGTCAGCATTCGGGTTTTAAACCCTAAATCGAACTTTTTTCCATTCAGCCAGCATTAGGGTTTTAAACCCTAAACTGAGCTTTTCCACGCAATCAGCATTAGGGTTTTAAACCCTAAACTGAATGTTTCCATACAATCAGCATTAGGGTTTTAAACCCTAAACTGAACTATCTCATTCAGCCAGCATTAGGGTTTTAAACCCTAAACTGAGCTTTTCCATTTAGACAGCATTAAGGTTTTAAACCCTAAACTAAATTTTTCCTTTAGTCAGCATTAGAGTTTTAAACCCTAAACTGAACATTTTTCCATTCAGCCAGCATTAGGGTTTTAAACCCTAAACTGAGCTTTTCCATGCAGTCAGCATTAGGGTTTTAAAACCGTAAACTGAATTTTTCCTTGAGTCAACATTAGGGTTTAAAACCCTAAACTGAACTTTTTTCCATTCAGCCAGCATTAGGGTTTTAAACCCTAAACTGAGTTTTTCCATGCAGTCAGCATTAGGGTTTTAACCCCTAAACTGACCCTTTTTCCTTTAATCAGCATTAGGGTTTTTAAACCCTAACTGAACTTTTTCCATTCAGCCAGCATTAGAGTTTTAAACCCTAAACTGAGCTTTTCCATGCAGTAAGCATTAGGGTTTTAAACCCTAAACTGACCATTTTTCCTTTAATCAGCATTAGGGTTTTAAACCCTAAATGAACTTTTTTTCCATTCAGCAAGCATTAGGGTTTAAAACCCTAAACTGAGCTTTTCCATGCAATCAGCATTAGGGTTTTAAACCCTAAACTGAATTTTTCCATGCAATCAGCATTAGGGTTTTAAACCCTAAACTGAATTTTTCCTTTAGTCAGCATTAGGGTTTTAAACCCTAAACTGAATTTTTTTCCATTCAGTCAGCACTAGGGTTTTAAACCCTAAACTGAACTTTTTCCTTCAGCCAGCATTAGGGTTTTAAACCCTAAACTGAGCTTTTCCATGCAATCAGCATTAGGGTTTTAAACCCTAAACTGAATTTTTCCTTTAGTCAGCATTACGGTTTGAAACCCTAAACTGAACTTTTTTCCATTCAGCCAGCATTAGGGTTTTAAACCCTAAACTGAGCTTTTCCATGCAGTCAGCATTAGGGTTTTAAACCCTAAATTGAACTCTTTCCTTTCAGTCGGCATTAGGGTTTTAAACCCTAAACTGAATTTTCCATTTAGTCAACATTAGGGTTTTAAACCCTAACAGAACTTTTTCCATGCAGTCAGCATTAGGGTTTTAAACCCTAAACTGAATTTTTCCTTTATTCATCATTAGGGTTTTTAAACCCTAACTGAACTTTTTCCATTCAGCCAACATTAGAGTTTTAAACCCTAAACTGAGCTTTTCCATGCAGTAAGCATTAGGGTTTTAAACCCTAAACTGACCATTTTTCCTTTAATCAGCATTAGGGTTTTAAACCCTAAATGAACTTTTTTTCCATTCAGCAAGCATTAGGGTTTTAAACCCTAAACTGAGTTTTTCCATGCAGTCAGCATTAGGGTTTTAAACCCTAAACTGAATTTTTCCTTTAGTCAGCATTCGGGTTTTAAACCCTAAACTAAACTTTTTCCATTCAGCCAGCATTAGGGTTTTAAACCCTAAACTGAGCTTTTCCATGTAGTCAGCATTAGGGTTTTAAACCCTAAACTGAATTTTTCCTTTAGTTAGCATTAGGGTTTTAAACCCTAGACTGAACTTTTTCCATTCAGCCAACATTAGGGTTTTAAACCCTAAACTGAGCTTTTCCATGCAGTCAGCATTAGGGTTTTAAACCCTAAACTGAATTTTATCTTTAGTCATCATTAGGGTTTTAAACCCTAAACTGAACTTTTTCCATTCAGCCAGCATTAGGGTTTTAAACCCTAAACTGAGCTTTTCCATGCAGTCAGCATTAGGGTTTTAAACCCTAAACTAAATTTTTCCTTTAGTCAGCATTAGAGTTTTAAACCCTAAACTGAACATTTTTCCATTCAGCCAGCATTAGGGTTTTAAACCCTAAACTGAGCTTTTCCATGCAGTCAGCATTAGGGTTTTAAAACCCTAAACTGAATTTTTCATTGAGTCAGCATTAGGGTTTTAAACCCTAAACTGAACTTTTTTCCATTCAGCCAGCATTAGGGTTTTAAACCCTAAACTGAGTTTTTCCATGCAGTCAGCATTAGGGTTTTAACCCCTAAACTGACCCTTTTTCCTTTAATCAGCATTAGGGTTTTTAAACCCTAACTGAACTTTTTCCATCCAGCCAGCATTAGAGTTTTAAACCCTAAACTGAGCTTTTCCATGCAGTAAGCATTAGGGTTTTCAACCCTAAACTGACCATTTTTCCTTTAATCAGCATTAGGGTTTTAAACCCTAAATGAACTTTTTTTCCATTCAGCAAGCATTAGGGTTTAAAACCCTAAACTGAGCTTTTCCATGCAATCAGCATTAGGGTTTTAAACCCTAAACTGAATTTTTCCATGCAATCAGCATTAGGGTTTTAAACCCTAAACTGAATTTTTCCTTTAGTCAGCATTAGGGTTTTAAACCCTAAACTGAATTTTTTTCCATTCAGTCAGCACTAGGGTTTTAAACGCTAAACTGAACTTTTTCCTTCAGCCAGCATTAGGATTTTAAACCCTAAACTGAGTTTTTCCATGTAATCAGCATTAGGGTTTTAAACCCTAAACTGAATTTTTCCTTTAGTCAGCATTACGGTTTTAAACCCTAAACTGAACTTTTTTCCATTCAGCTAGCATTAGGGTTTTAAACCCTAAACTGAGCTTTTCCATGCAGTCAGCATTAGGGTTTTAAACCCTAAATTGAACTTTTTCCTTTCAGTCGGCATTAGGGTTTTAAACCCTAAACTGAATTTTCCATTTAGTCAACATTAGGGTTTTAAACCCTAACTGAACTTTTTCCATTCAGCCAGCATTAGGGTTTTAAACCCTAAAATGAGCTTTTCCATGCAGTTAGCATTAGGGTTTTAAACCCTAAACTGAATTTTTCCTTTAGTCAACATTAGGGTTTTAAACCCTAAACTGAATTTTTCCATGCAATCAGCATTAGGGTTTTAAACCCTAAACTGAGCTTTTCCATTCAATCAGCATTAGGGTTTTAAACCCTAAACTGAATTTCTCCTTTAGTCAGCATTCGGGTTTTAAACCCTAAATCGAACTTTTTTCCATTCAGCCAGCATTAGGGTTTTAAACCCTAAACTGAGCTTTTCCACGCAATCAGCATTAGGGTTTTAAACCCTAAACTGAATGTTTCCATACAATCAGCATTAGGGTTTTAAACCCTAAACTGAACTATCTCATTCAGCCAGCATTAGGGTTTTAAACCCTAAACTGAGCTTTTCCATTTAGACAGCATTAAGGTTTTAAACCCTAAACTAAATTTTTCCTTTAGTCAGCATTAGAGTTTTAAACCCTAAACTGAACATTTTTCCATTCAGCCAGCATTAGGGTTTTAAACCCTAAACTGAGCTTTTCCATGCAGTCAGCATTAGGGTTTTAAAACCGTAAACTGAATTTTTCCTTGAGTCAACATTAGGGTTTAAAACCCTAAACTGAACTTTTTTCCATTCAGCCAGCATTAGGGTTTTAAACCCTAAACTGAGTTTTTCCATGCAGTCAGCATTAGGGTTTTAACCCCTAAACTGACCCTTTTTCCTTTAATCAGCATTAGGGTTTTTAAACCCTAACTGAACTTTTTCCATTCAGCCAGCATTAGAGTTTTAAACCCTAAACTGAGCTTTTCCATGCAGTAAGCATTAGGGTTTTAAACCCTAAACTGACCATTTTTCCTTTAATCAGCATTAGGGTTTTAAACCCTAAATGAACTTTTTTTCCATTCAGCAAGCATTAGGGTTTAAAACCCTAAACTGAGCTTTTCCATGCAATCAGCATTAGGGTTTTAAACCCTAAACTGAATTTTTCCATGCAATCAGCATTAGGGTTTTAAACCCTAAACTGAATTTTTCCTTTAGTCAGCATTAGGGTTTTAAACCCTAAACTGAATTTTTTTCCATTCAGTCAGCACTAGGGTTTTAAACCCTAAACTGAACTTTTTCCTTCAGCCAGCATTAGGGTTTTAAACCCTAAACTGAGCTTTTCCATGCAATCAGCATTAGGGTTTTAAACCCTAAACTGAATTTTTCCTTTAGTCAGCATTACGGTTTGAAACCCTAAACTGAACTTTTTTCCATTCAGCCAGCATTAGGGTTTTAAACCCTAAACTGAGCTTTTCCATGCAGTCAGCATTAGGGTTTTAAACCCTAAATTGAACTCTTTCCTTTCAGTCGGCATTAGGGTTTTAAACCCTAAACTGAATTTTCCATTTAGTCAACATTAGGGTTTTAAACCCTAACAGAACTTTTTCCATGCAGTCAGCATTAGGGTTTTAAACCCTAAACTGAATTTTTCCTTTATTCATCATTAGGGTTTTAAACCCTAAACTGAACTTTTTCCATTCAGCCAGCATTAGGGTTTTAAACCCTAAACTGAATTTTTCCATGCAATCAGCATTAGGGTTTTAAACCCTAAACTGAGCTTTTCCATTCAATCAGCATTAGGGTTTTAAACCCTAAACTGAATTTCTCCTTTAGTCAGCATTCGGGTTTTAAACCCTAAACCGAACTTTTTTCCATTCAGCCAGCATTAGGGTTTTAAACCCTAAACTAAGCTTTTCCACGCAATCAGCATTAGGGTTTTAAACCCTAAACTGAATGTTTCCATACAATCAGCATTAGGGTTTTAAACCCTAAACTGAACTTTCCCATTCAGCCAGCATTAGGGTTTTAAACCCTAAACTGAGCTTTTCCATTTAGACAGCATTAGGGTTTTAAACCCTAAACTGAGCTTTTCCATGCAATCAGCATTAGGGTTTTAAACCCTAAACTGAATTTCTCCTTTAGTCAGCATTAGGGTTTTAAACCCTAAACCGAACTTTTTTTCCATTCAGCTAGCATTAGGGTTTTAAACCCTAAACTGAGCTTTTCCATGCAATCAGCATTAGGGTTTTAAACCATAAACTGAATGTTTCCATACAATCAGCATTAGGGTTTTAAACCCTAAACTGAACTTTCCCATTCAGCCAGCATTAGGGTTTTAAACCCTAAACTGAGCTTTTCCATTCTGTCAGCATTAGGGTTTTAAACCCTAAACTGAACTTTTTCCATTCAGCCAGCATAAGGGTTTTAAACCCTAAACTGAGCTTTTCCATGCAGTCAGCATTAGGATTTTAAACCCTAAACTGAGCTTTTCCATTTAGTCAGCATTAGGGTTTTAAACCCTAAACTGAACTTTTTCCATTCAGTCAGCATTAGGGTTTTAAACCCTAAACTGAGCTTTTCCATGCAGTCAGCATTAGGGTTTTAAACCCTAAACTAAATTTTTCCTTTAGTCAGCATTAGGGTTTTAAAACCCTAAACTGAGTTTTTCCATGCAGTCAGCATTAGGGTTTTAAACCCTAAACTGAATTTTTCCTTTAGTCAGCATTCGGGTTTTAAACCCTAAACTGAACTTTTTCCATTCAGCCAGCATTAGGGTTTTAAACCCTAAACTGAGCTTTTCCATGTAGTCAGCATTAGGGTTTTAAACCCTAAACTGAATTTTTCCTTTAGTTAGCATTAGGGTTTTAAACCCTAGACTGAACTTTTTCCATTCAGCCAACATTAGGGTTTTAAACCCTAAACTGAGCTTTTCCATGCAGTCAGCATTAGGGTTTTAAACCCTAAACTGAATTTTATCTTTAGTCATCATTAGGGTTTTAAACCCTAAACTGAACTTTTTCCATTCAGCCAGCATTAGGGTTTTAAACCCTAAACTGAGCTTTTCCATGCAGTCAGCATTAGGGTTTTAAACCCTAAACTAAATTTTTCCTTTAGTCAGCATTAGAGTTTTAAACCCTAAACTGAACATTTTTCCATTCAGCCAGCATTAGGGTTTTAAACCCTAAACTGAGCTTTTCCATGCAGTCAGCATTAGGGTTTTAAAACCCTAAACTGAATTTTACATTGAGTCAGCATTAGGGTTTTAAACCCTAAACTGAACTTTTTTCCATTCAGCCAGCATTAGGGTTTTAAACCCTAAACTGAGTTTTTCCATGCAGTCAGCATTAGGGTTTTAACCCCTAAACTGACCCTTTTTCCTTTAATCAGCATTAGGGTTTTTAAACCCTAACTGAACTTTTTCCATCCAGCCAGCATTAGAGTTTTAAACCCTAAACTGAGCTTTTCCATGCAGTAAGCATTAGGGTTTTCAACCCTAAACTGACCATTTTTCCTTTAATCAGCATTAGGGTTTTAAACCCTAAATGAACTTTTTTTCCATTCAGCAAGCATTAGGGTTTAAAACCCTAAACTGAGCTTTTCCATGCAATCAGCATTAGGGTTTTAAACCCTAAACTGAATTTTTCCATGCAATCAGCATTAGGGTTTTAAACCCTAAACTGAATTTTTCCTTTAGTCAGCATTAGGGTTTTAAACCCTAAACTGAATTTTTTTCCATTCAGTCAGCACTAGGGTTTTAAACGCTAAACTGAACTTTTTCCTTCAGCCAGCATTAGGATTTTAAACCATAAACTGAGTTTTTCCATGCAATCAGCATTAGGGTTTTAAACCCTAAACTGAATTTTTCCTTTAGTCAGCATTACGGTTTTAAACCCTAAACTGAACTTTTTTCCATTCAGCTAGCATTAGGGTTTTAAACCCTAAACTGAGCTTTTCCATGCAGTCAGCATTAGGGTTTTAAACCCTAAATTGAACTTTTTCCTTTCAATCGGCATCAGGGTTTTAAACCCTAAACTGAATTTTCCATTTAGTCAACATTAGGGTTTTAAACCCTAACTGAACTTTTTCCATTCATCCAGCATTAGGGTTTTAAACCCTAAAATGAGCTTTTCCATGCAGTCAGCATTAGGGTTTTAAACCCTAAACTGAATTTTTTCTTTAGTCAACATTAGGGTTTTAAACCCTAAACTGAATTTTTCCATGCAATCAGCATTAGGGTTTTAAACCCTAAACTGAGCTTTTCCATTCAATCAGCATTAGGGTTTTAAACCCTAAACTGAATTTCTCCTTTAGTCAGCATTCGGGTTTTAAACCCTAAATCGAACTTTTTTCCATTCAGCCAGCATTAGGGTTTTAAACCCTAAACTGAGCTTTTCCACGCAATCAGCATTAGGGTTTTAAACCCTAAACTGAATGTTTCCATACAATCAGCATTAGGGTTTTAAACCCTAAACTGAACTATCTCATTCAGCCAGCATTAGGGTTTTAAACCCTAAACTGAGCTTTTCCATTTAGACAGCATTAAGGTTTTAAACCCTAAACTAAAATTTTCCTTTAGTCAGCATTAGAGTTTTAAACCCTAAACTGAACATTTTTCCATTCAGCCAGCATTAGGGTTTTAAACCCTAAACTGAGCTTTTCCATGCAGTCAGCATTAGGGTTTTAAAACCGTAAACTGAATTTTTCCTTGAGTCAACATTAGGGTTTAAAACCCAAAACTGAACTTTTTTCCATTCAGCCAGCATTAGGGTTTTAAACCCTAAACTGAGTTTTTCCATGCAGTCAGCATTAGGGTTTTAACCCCTAAACTGACCCTTTTTCCTTTAATCAGCATTAGGGTTTTTAAACCCTAACTGAACTTTTTCCATTCAGCCAGCATTAGAGTTTTAAACCCTAAACTGAGCTTTTCCATGCAGTAAGCATTAGGGTTTTAAACCCTAAACTGACCATTTTTCCTTTAATCAGCATTAGGGTTTTAAACCCTAAATGAACTTTTTTTCCATTCAGCAAGCATTAGGGTTTAAAACCCTAAACTGAGCTTTTCCATGCAATCAGCATTAGGGTTTTAAACCCTAAACTGAATTTTTCCATGCAATCAGCATTAGGGTTTTAAACCCTAAACTGAATTTTTCCTTTAGTCAGCATTAGGGTTTTAAACCCTAAACTGAATTTTTTTCCATTCAGTCAGCACTAGGGTTTTAAACCCTAAACTGAACTTTTTCCTTCAGCCAGCATTAGGGTTTTAAACCCTAAACTGAGCTTTTCCATGCAATCAGCATTAGGGTTTTAAACCCTAAACTGAATTTTTCCTTTAGTCAGCATTACGGTTTGAAACCCTAAACTGAACTTTTTTCCATTCAGCCAGCATTAGGGTTTTAAACCCTAAACTGAGCTTTTCCATGCAGTCAGCATTAGGGTTTTAAACCCTAAATTGAACTCTTTCCTTTCAGTCGGCATTAGGGTTTTAAACCCTAAACTGAATTTTCCATTTAGTCAACATTAGGGTTTTAAACCCTAACAGAACTTTTTCCATGCAGTCAGCATTAGGGTTTTAAACCCTAAACTGAATTTTTCCTTTATTCATCATTAGGGTTTTAAACCCTAAACTGAACTTTTTCCATTCAGCCAACATTAGGGTTTTAAACCCTAAACTGAATTTTTCCATGCAATCAGCATTAGGGTTTTAAACCCTAAACTGAGCTTTTCCATTCAATCAGCATTAGGGTTTTAAACCCTAAACTGAATTTCTCCTTTAGTCAGCATTCGGGTTTTAAACCCTAAACCGAACTTTTTTCCATTCAGCCAGCATTAGGGTTTTAAACCCTAAACTAAGCTTTTCCACGCAATCAGCATTAGGGTTTTAAACCCTAAACTGAATGTTTCCATACAATCAGCATTAGGGTTTTAAACCCTAAACTGAACTTTCCCATTCAGCCAGCATTAGGGTTTTAAACCCTAAACTGAGCTTTTCCATTTAGACAGCATTAGGGTTTTAAACCCTAAACTGAGCTTTTCCATGCAATCAGCATTAAGGTTTTAAACCCTAAACTGAATTTCTCCTTTAGTCAGCATTAGAGTTTTAAACCCTAAACTGAACATTTTTCCATTCAGCCAGCATTAGGGTTTTAAACCCTAAACTGAGCTTTTCCATGCAGTCAGCATTAGGGTTTTAAAACCCTAAACTGAATTTTTCATTGAGTCAGCATTAGGGTTTTAAACCCTAAACTGAACTTTTTTCCATTCAGCCAGCATTAGGGTTTTAAACCTAAACTGAGTTTTTCCATGCAGTCAGCATTAGGGTTTTAACCCCTAAACTGACCCTTTTTCCTTTAATCAGCATTAGGGTTTTTAAACCCTAACTGAACTTTTTCCATCCAGCCAGCATTAGAGTTTTAAACCCTAAACTGAGCTTTTCCATGCAGTAAGCATTAGGGTTTTCAACCCTAAACTGACCATTTTTCCTTTAATCAGCATTAGGGTTTTAAACCCTAAATGAACTTTTTTTCCATTCAGCAAGCATTAGGGTTTAAAACCCTAAACTGAGCTTTTCCATGCAATCAGCATTAGGGTTTTAAACCCTAAACTGAATTTTTCCATGCAATCAGCATTAGGGTTTTAAACCCTAAACTGAATTTTTCCTTTAGTCAGCATTAGGGTTTTAAACCCTAAACTGAATTTTTTTCCATTCAGTCAGCACTAGGGTTTTAAACGCTAAACTGAACTTTTTCCTTCAGCCAGCATTAGGATTTTAAACCCTAAACTGAGTTTTTCCATGTAATCAGCATTAGGGTTTTAAACCCTAAACTGAATTTTTCCTTTAGTCAGCATTACGGTTTTAAACCCTAAACTGAACTTTTTTCCATTCAGCTAGCATTAGGGTTTTAAACCCTAAACTGAGCTTTTCCATGCAGTCAGCATTAGGGTTTTAAACCCTAAATTGAACTTTTTCCTTTCAGTCGGCATTAGGGTTTTAAACCCTAAACTGAATTTTCCATTTAGTCAACATTAGGGTTTTAAACCCTAACTGAACTTTTTCCATTCAGCCAGCATTAGGGTTTTAAACCCTAAAATGAGCTTTTCCATGCAGTCAGCATTAGGGTTTTAAACCCTAAACTGAATTTTTCCTTTAGTCAACATTAGGGTTTTAAACCCTAAACTGAATTTTTCCATGCAATCAGCATTAGGGTTTTAAACCCTAAACTGAGCTTTTCCATTCAATCAGCATTAGGGTTTTAAACCCTAAACTGAATTTCTCCTTTAGTCAGCATTCGGGTTTTAAACCCTAAATCGAACTTTTTTCCATTCAGCCAGCATTAGGGTTTTAAACCCTAAACTGAGCTTTTCCACGCAATCAGCATTAGGGTTTTAAACCCTAAACTGAATGTTTCCATACAATCAGCATTAGGGTTTTAAACCCTAAACTGAACTATCTCATTCAGCCAGCATTAGGGTTTTAAACCCTAAATCGAACTTTTTTCCATTCAGCCAGCATTAGGGTTTTAAACCCTAAACTGAGCTTTTCCACGCAATCAGCATTAGGGTTTTAAACCCTAAACTGAATGTTTCCATACAATCAGCATTAGGGTTTTAAACCCTAAACTGAACTATCTCATTCAGCCAGCATTAGGGTTTTAAACCCTAAACTGAGCTTTTCCATTTAGACAGCATTAAGGTTTTAAACCCTAAACTAAAATTTTCCTTTAGTCAGCATTAGAGTTTTAAACCCTAAACTGAACATTTTTCCATTCAGCCAGCATTAGGGTTTTAAACCCTAAACTGAGCTTTTCCATGCAGTCAGCATTAGGGTTTTAAAACCGTAAACTGAATTTTTCCTTGAGTCAACATTAGGGTTTAAAACCCAAAACTGAACTTTTTTCCATTCAGCCAGCATTAGGGTTTTAAACCCTAAACTGAGTTTTTCCATGCAGTCAGCATTAGGGTTTTAACCCCTAAACTGACCCTTTTTCCTTTAATCAGCATTAGGGTTTTTAAACCCTAACTGAACTTTTTCCATTCAGCCAGCATTAGAGTTTTAAACCCTAAACTGAGCTTTTCCATGCAGTAAGCATTAGGGTTTTAAACCCTAAACTGACCATTTTTCCTTTAATCAGCATTAGGGTTTTAAACCCTAAATGAACTTTTTTTCCATTCAGCAAGCATTAGGGTTTAAAACCCTAAACTGAGCTTTTCCATGCAATCAGCATTAGGGTTTTAAACCCTAAACTGAATTTTTCCATGCAATCAGCATTAGGGTTTTAAACCCTAAACTGAATTTTTCCTTTAGTCAGCATTAGGGTTTTAAACCCTAAACTGAATTTTTTTCCATTCAGTCAGCACTAGGGTTTTAAACCCTAAACTGAACTTTTTCCTTCAGCCAGCATTAGGGTTTTAAACCCTAAACTGAGCTTTTCCATGCAATCAGCATTAGGGTTTTAAACCCTAAACTGAATTTTTCCTTTAGTCAGCATTACGGTTTGAAACCCTAAACTGAACTTTTTTCCATTCAGCCAGCATTAGGGTTTTAAACCCTAAACTGAGCTTTTCCATGCAGTCAGCATTAGGGTTTTAAACCCTAAATTGAACTCTTTCCTTTCAGTCGGCATTAGGGTTTTAAACCCTAAACTGAATTTTCCATTTAGTCAACATTAGGGTTTTAAACCCTAACAGAACTTTTTCCATGCAGTCAGCATTAGGGTTTTAAACCCTAAACTGAATTTTTCCTTTATTCATCATTAGGGTTTTAAACCCTAAACTGAACTTTTTCCATTCAGCCAACATTAGGGTTTTAAACCCTAAACTGAATTTTTCCATGCAATCAGCATTAGGGTTTTAAACCCTAAACTGAGCTTTTCCATTCAATCAGCATTAGGGTTTTAAACCCTAAACTGAATTTCTCCTTTAGTCAGCATTCGGGTTTTAAACCCTAAACCGAACTTTTTTCCATTCAGCCAGCATTAGGGTTTTAAACCCTAAACTAAGCTTTTCCACGCAATCAGCATTAGGGTTTTAAACCCTAAACTGAATGTTTCCATACAATCAGCATTAGGGTTTTAAACCCTAAACTGAACTTTCCCATTCAGCCAGCATTAGGGTTTTAAACCCTAAACTGAGCTTTTCCATTTAGACAGCATTAGGGTTTTAAACCCTAAACTGAGCTTTTCCATGCAATCAGCATTAAGGTTTTAAACCCTAAACTGAATTTCTCCTTTAGTCAGCATTAGAGTTTTAAACCCTAAACTGAACATTTTTTTACATTCAGCTAGCATTAGGGATTTAAACCCTAAACTGAGCTTTTCCATGCAATCAGCATTAGGGTTTTAAACCCTAAACTGAATGTTTCCATACAATCAGCATTAGGGTTTTAAACCCTAAACTGAACTTTCCCATTCAGCCAGCATTAGGGTTTTAAACCCTAAACTGAGCTTTTCCATTCAGTCAGCATTAGGGTTTTAAACCCTAAACTGAACTTTTTCCATTCAGCCAGCATAAGGGTTTTAAACCCTAAACTGAGCTTTTCCATTTAGTCAGCATTAGGGTTTTAAACCCTAAACTGAACTTTTTCCATTAAGTCAGCATTAGGGTTTTAAACCCTAAACTGAGCTTTTCCATGCAGTCAGCATTAGGGTTTTAATTAAACCCTAAACTGAGCTTTTCCATGCAGTCAGCATTAGGGTTTTAAACCCTAAACTGAATTTTTCCTTTAGTCAGCATTCGGGTTTTAAACCCTAAACTGAACTTTTTCCATTCAGCCAGCATTAGGGTTTTAAACCCTAAACTGAGCTTTTCCATGTAGTCAGCATTAGGGTTTTAAACCCTAAACTGAACTTTTTCCATTCAGTCAGCATTAGGGTTTTAAACCCTAAACTGAGCTTTTCCATGCAGTCAGCATTAGGGTTTTAATTAAACCCTAAACTGAGCTTTTCCATGCAGTCAGCATTAGGGTTTTAAACCCTAAACTGAATTTTTCCTTTAGTCAGCATTCGGGTTTTAAACCCTAAACTGAACTTTTTCCATTCAGCCAGCATTAGGGTTTTAAACCCTAAACTGAGCTTTTCCATGTAGTCAGCATTAGGGTTTTAAACCCTAAACTGAACTTTTTCCATTCAGTCAGCATTAGGGTTTTAAACCCTAAACTGAGCTTTTCCATGCAGTCAGCATTAGGGTTTTAATTAAACCCTAAACTGAGCTTTTCCATGCAGTCAGCATTAGGGTTTTAAACCCTAAACTGAATTTTTCCTTTAGTCAGCATTCGGGTTTTAAACCCTAAACTGAACTTTTTCCATTCAGCCAGCATTAGGGTTTTAAACCCTAAACTGAGCTTTTCCATGTAGTCAGCATTAGGGTTTTAAACCCTAAACTGAATTTTTCCTTTAGTCAGCATTAGGGTTTTAAACCCTAGACTGAACTTTTTCCATTCAGCCAACATTAGGGTTTTAAACCCTAAACTGAGGTTTTCCATGCAGTCAGCATTAGGGTTTTAAACCCTAAACTGAATTTTATCTTTAGTCATCATTAGGGTTTTAAACCCTAAACTGAACTTTTTCCATTCAGCCAGCATTAGGGTTTTAAACCCTAAACTGAGCTTTTCCATGCAGTCAGCATTAGGGTTTTAAACCCTAAACTAAATTTTTCCTTTAGTCAGCATTAGAGTTTTAAACCCTAAACTGAACATTTTTCCATTCAGCCAGCATTAGGGTTTTAAACCCTAAACTGAGCTTTTCCATGCAGTCAGCATTAGGGTTTTAAAACCCTAAACTGAATTTTTCATTGAGTCAGCATTAGGGTTTTAAACCCTAAACTGAACTTTTTTCCATTCAGCCAGCATTAGGGTTTTAAACCCTAAACTGAACTTTTTCCATTCAGCCAGCATAAGGGTTTTAAACCCTAAACTGAGCTTTTCCATGCAGTCAGCATTAGGATTTTAAACCCTAAACTGAGCTTTTCCATTTAGTCAGCATTAGGGTTTTAAACCCTAAACTGAACTTTTTCCATTCAGTCAGCATTAGGGTTTTAAACCCTAAACTGAGCTTTTCCATGCAGTCAGCATTAGGGTTTTAATTAAACCCTAAACTGAGCTTTTCCATGCAGTCAGCATTAGGGTTTTAAACCCTAAACTGAATTTTTCCTTTAGTCAGCATTCGGGTTTTAAACCCTAAACTGAACTTTTTCCATTCAGCCAGCATTAGGGTTTTAAACCCTAAACTGAGCTTTTCCATGTAGTCAGCATTAGGGTTTTAAACCCTAAACTGAATTTTTCCTTTAGTCAGCATTAGGGTTTTAAACCCTAGACTGAACTTTTTCCATTCAGCCAACATTAGGGTTTTAAACCCTAAACTGAGGTTTTCCATGCAGTCAGCATTAGGGTTTTAAACCCTAAACTGAACTCTTTCCTTTCAATCAGCATTAGGGTTTTGGACCCTTAACTGAATTTTTCCTTTAGTCAGCATTAGGGTTTTTAACCCTAAACTGAACTTTTTTCCATTCAGCCAGCATTAGGGTTTTAAACCCTAAACTGAGCTTTTCCATACAATCAGCATTAGGGTTTTAAACCCTAAACTGAACTCTTTCCTTTCAGTTGGCATTAGGGTTTTAATCCCTAAACTGAATTTTCCATTTAGTCAGCATTAGGGTTTTAAACCCTAAACTGAACTTTTCCCCAGTTGGTCGGTATTAGAGTTTCAACTCTAAACTGAACTTCTCCCAGCTAGTCGGTATTAGGGCTCCAACCCTGAACTAAGCATTCATACCTTCTTTCATCAATTTATGAACTTCTTGGCTAATAATTAACGAAATTTTTCCTAGTGAAACTGGGGCAGAAAATTTCATTCGTTTGTTTTTCCCGCAGGTCTAACCTCGAGCCACACGGATCGAAACGACCCACAAGATGAGTCTCAACTCAGAATCTAAGAAGAAAAGACAAAAAGAAGATGTCCCGAGATACCGGAGAAAATGGAAGGCGGATCGCTCCAAGATTTGATTAAGGTCCAGAACTCTGCCAGTCACGTCTCACTCAGTATCCCAGAGAGTAAACAAGTCGCCGCAACTCGCAAGCATCAAGATTCGGATCGAAGTCTCCAAGCACAATCAGCTAAGACCCGAGATCAAGCCGCAAAAGAATCATAGATAGGGATCTTGTAACTAGCAGTTGACATGCATATAAGTATTTAGTTCAGTTTCATTTTTCCTTTGGTTGTAATAAGGCGGTCAGTAAAGCAACGGTGACAACAGCAACAGCAGTAACAGCAAGCATTGCAGTCCCATGGTAGTCCCAGCTACCGAAACTTCCCGAACTACATTGACCTGATTCCTGTTTAGCCCAGGATATGTAGGAAATCTTTGAAGCAAGATTCGGTCAAAACTTTCAGAACATGCTTCACACGGAGTAGTCCATAGGCAAAAATCGCTCATACACGCTCACTTTATCTTTGTGCGAAAACTCTTCGTGTTTCCGAACAAAGAGGGGCAGCTGTGAGCACGTGATTTTTGTTTTATGCGACAATCGCTCCAAAAGAAATAAAAAATAATAACAAATGGTGCTGTTGTACAATTTTTGGATTTTACATGGCACTTTGTTAATTATTTATGATTTTTACCTATTTTTATTTTTATTAAAACAAAATACAAAAAAAAATGTGTATGTGTCACGCGTAATTTGAACCGTAATCCGTTTGTTAAAAAGAAAAGAAAAAAAAAGCATAAATATGCATTTTTGTCCGTAATTGTTGTCTTGTTTAATTTTACCTACTTTTAACATTTTTATATGCGTGTGATAAAAACATTAATTGTTAATTAATGTTTTTTTTAGTTTCATTTAATTAGGTTGTGTGTTAAGAAAATTAGAAATAAAGAAAAAGAGGGTAAAATTTGTTTTAAATGAATTTGGGCCGTTCCCATTTCAAAATCTGAGGCCCAAATGAACAGCCCAAGCCACCAGTCCGAACAGCCCACCCCCAGGCCACAAAATGACGTAGTTTAACACCAAAACTACGTCGTTTCAATGCCAATCCATCACGACCGTTCAAACCAAGCTGATCCAACGGTCCGGATCTCTCACCCATAACCCCCATTACCCGACCTGTTACCCGAACCAATTCTGACCCCTACTAAGCCAAACGACGACGTTTCTTTTAAGCCTTCAGATCCAAGCCGTCCATCTCGCCTCATCCAACGGTTGAAATCAATCCACCCATCCCATATATAAGGTCCCTATCATACCCTGCCCCCCTATCCAAGACCCCAGCCTTCGTCCTCATCCCCTTCCCCTCCAAACCCTAGCCGCCCCTGTATTCTTCACCATGAAAGCCGGCGGCATGAACGCCGGTGGCCTTCACCTTAACACCATAGGACCATCTCACCCCCCTGAACATGGATCTGTGGACCGTTTAGTTCGAATCATCCTCTAGGTCCTCGAATCTTCATTTGAAGATTCGAGCAAAACTCGATCTACACCGATCTGCCCTAGATTCATACCAGACAATCACCGGACCCCCCTCGTGACCAAACCATACTTGGTTTGGTCCGAATCTAACCAAGAAAGCCCAAAACCCAAATCTGCCCTCTAGAACCCTAGGTTTCCTCGTGCTTGTTCCGTGCCTGTTCGAACCAAGAGATTAGGGTCTAATGTACTTTAATCGAAGTGTTTCTCATTTGAGAAACACTTCGATTAAATTCCGTTCAACCTTGAGAAGGGTCTGTTCAAACACGAGTTGATTTTTCTGTTTTCAAAGTTTTTTAGGTAAGTTTGTTTTCTCTTTGTTATTCAGTACGTGTGTGGTTTAAAGGTCTGTTCGTATGGCTGAATGTCTTGTGTAATTTGTGTCTTTGAATTTTTATCAACTGTTGATTGTCCACCTTACCTGAACCTCTGTGTTTGATTGAGTCCCTCTTCTATTTTTACTGATAATGTGTATATGTGTGTGCTGTGCAATTAGTCGAACCTCAAATTTGACTGATCAACTGATTCCCCAGTACAATTCTGCTTGATCAGTATGATTCGAGTCATGTGTTCGATACTGTTAAATGTCTGATTTTGGCTTCGATTGTATGTATTTTAATTAGTATAGTCGAATCGATATACGTCGTCAATCGGTTTCATGTTAGAATGGTAGCAATTTGACTCAGGCTTTTGTAATTTACTGAAGCATTGTTGAATCAGATTAGTGTTGTTGCCACTCGGTATTAATTTGTTTAGCCAAATCAGAAAGACATTTTAAGGATTGATTTATTAGCTAGGTTTCAGATTTTAATAGCATTGTTTACTCATCTCTCAGCCTTGGGCAGCATGTGCATTACAAAGTAATGGACAGCATGTGCTGTCAGGACATACCCCTACTGCCCATACTCTGCTTTAGTTTCAGAAATAATAAACATTACTCAAAAGTAAGTCTGCCAGGGAATATCATGGGGTTTGTTTATACTTAATTAGCTAAGTGGAATCTGAAAATAGGACAGCACATGGGAGGGGTGTTGTGATGGTCTAAACAGGTTGTTAAAGGTTTGATTTTAGGTTGATAAAAGGAGGAACTTCCATCAGTTTAGGGGGGATTTTTTTTGATATACACACACACAGACAGACATTGATAATAACAGAGTGGATTGAGAGGGAACATTTTTAGGAGAGTTGAGTTCCGAAAAACAGAAAACTGGAAAAGAATTCTTTTGGATAGCCAAAAATAGATTTCAAGACTGAAATTGGACATTGGATTTTGAAAAGAAATAAATAGTAAGTGGGATAAAGATACAGAAACCAGAAACTGGTTTTCTTCCTGCTTTTGTTCAATTCTTAGCCTGCTCGGCCTATTCAGTCAGTTTTCCTTTCTTTCAAGTATCAGCTAAAGTGTGTTGGTTTGGTTTGAGTTGGTTGATTCCCTTGGAATTGGATTGTCTGAATTTCTGTTTCCTACTGCATTGTCTGCTGCTGCCTTTCTGCCATTTTATCGGTTCTAACTGTATCTTGCACTGGGAGCTGTCCTATTTGTACCCGCTGTTACTGCTGTTGTTTGGTGTTTCTTCTATTGTCCTACTGACCCCTTGCTTCTTCTGTTGTATCCAACATCCAGGTACATACTAAGACTTTGCATCTGATGTAACAATGAAAGCATGAAATCAAAGATATGCAGGAGTTTAATCATTCGTTTGCTGCAGTTACAGTTTTTTTACGAATGTTATTAAGATCTGTGTAATTTGTTTAGTTTGTAATTCAATAAAGAAACACGTTAGGTAGCCTTGTACTTAATCGCAGCTTAGTCCGTCCTAAATTGTGATTTCGTTTGCTTAATGGGTTGTCTAATGAGGAATGTATGAGTGTTTTAACACACAGATAATTAGGTAACTCTTCAACTAATATTCTGCATGTATAGAAAAGAATGCTTTAAGCTTTCCAGATATGATATTAGTTTTATTGAATCTTTGTAGATAGTTCACAGGATCCTGTTCAAACTCTATTAGTAATAGTTTCCGATAAGTTAATTCCACTGATTTGGTTTAAATAAGCGAGTTTCAAACTCGGATTTGAAGAACATTTATCATAAGCTTTTAACAGTTCTATTAATCTTGTATATTAATTTCCCCTGACAATTTAACAACATGCTCATCCATGAAATAAGGCACAAAATAACTCACGCCTCATAAAATCAGATAATCAAGTAAGGATCCGAAGCTGGTCAAGCATGTAATTAGCACATAATCCTCTTTCTTTCATTTTATTAGAGACAAATGTAATAGAAATGTAGACGCTTTAGGATATCCTTTCTAAAATAGAGACGAGCCTCGCCAAATAAAAATATAAATTGCGGGGCCCTCAATAACTAAACATAATAAATATTTAGAATTCAGGACAGGCCGTTTAGTAAATTTCATGGCCTTTCCCAAAAATAATAACGCGTTAGGCTCTTTAGGCGCGGCTTAATTAAATTACATTCTTAAACTCGGGTGCACATTGATGTGACCCGAATCCAAATCTCAACGGAGTCGAAATGTGTTTAACAACTACGGGTGCATTGATTGTGACGTGGTTCGAGATGCATTTTCATGATGTTGCAATTCTATAAAAAATAAATGATAATAATAAAAGCGGTTTTAAACTTAATAAAAGCACATAAGTCACAACATGTATTTAAATCAGATATTTAGCCATTATAACAATTTAAGCGACCGTGCTAGAACCACGGGATTCGAGGGTGCCTAACACCTTCCCTCGGGTCAACAGAATTCCTTACGTAGAATTTCTGGTTCGCAGACTTCATTTGGAAAAGTCGAAAATTTCCTCGATTTGGGATTCAAGATAAACAGGTGACTTGGGACACCAAAAGCCAAACCTTTCCCAAGTGGCGACTCTGAATTAAATAAATAATCCCACTTCGAATATTGTCACTTAAATTGAAAAAACTCCCTCGCGCATTTACCCTCCGGGAAGGGCGCGTAAAAAGGAGGTGTGACACGGATTATGCGTTCGCGCAACTTCGAGCGAACATTTAATAAAAAAGGATTTTTCGGAGAATATCAAATTAATTTCATAAAAAACTCGAGATGTGCGGTTCACTATTTAATCAATACAAGAGCGATAAACGTTCTTAATTTTATTCTAAGCATGATTTCAAACATATGATTTTTATAATAAAAATATTAAAAAAAAATATATTGTCAACCCTATTGTGTACACGTATGCATGGCACGATGCTCTACATTTATAAAAGGTACATAATATGAATATACGTACGCGTGATTCGTTTATATAATTGTAAACAATCTAAACAAAAAGCGGTAATAAAATCAAGCAACAAGAAAAAGGTATTTAGTAAATCAAGATAATTAAGCCAAATATAAAAATGGTTAAGCGACCGTGCTAGAACCACGGAATTCGGAAATGCCTAACACCTTCTCCCGAATTAACAGAATTCCTTACTCAGGATTTCTGGTTCGCAGAATAACAATCAGAGTCATATTCTCCTCGATTCAGGGATTAAAACTGGTGACTTGGGACGCCTTAAAATTCCCAGGTGGCGACTCTGAAACAAATAAACAAATCGCGTTTCGACTGTCCTTTAATTGGAGAAAACTCCCCCACGCGCCCCCGCGGGCGCGGTAAAAAGGAGGTGCGACAGGTAGAACACACAGGAATGAAGTGAGCGGACTTGGTCAGCCGATCCACAATCACCCAAATAGCATCGAACTTCTTCAAGGTCCGTGGAAGTCCAACTACAAAGTCCATAGTGATCCTCTCCCACTTCCACTCTGGAATATCCATCTGTTGAAGAAAGCCACCTGGTCTCTAATGCTCATATTTCACCTGCTGACAACTGAGACACCGAGCTACAAATCCCACAATGTTTTTCTTCATTCTTCTCCACCAATAATGTTGCCTCAAATCCTAATACATATTCGTGGCACCCGGATGAATTAAATACCGCAATCCATGGGCCTTCTCCAGAATCAAATCCCGAAGCCCATCTACATTAAGCACACATATCCAGCCCTGCATCCTCAACACCCCATCAGCACCAATGATCACATCTCTGGAATCATCATGGTGAACTCTTTCCTTAAGGAAAAGAAAATGCAGATCATCATATTGGCGCTCTCTGATGCGATCATATAAGGAAGACCGAGAAAACACACAAGCCAATACTGGACAGGGCTCCGAAATATCTAACATCACGAACCGTTTGGCCAAGGCCTGAACATAAATTGTAAGTGGTCTCTCCCCAACTGGAATATATGCCAAACTCCCCATACTAACTTCCTTCGGCTCAAGGCATCGGCCACCACATTGGCCTTTCCCGGATGGTAAATATAGTGATATCATAATCCTTAAGCAACTCCAACCATCTTCGCTACCTCAAACTAAGATCCTTCTACTTGAACAAGTGTTAGAGGCTACAATGATCAGTAAACCCCTCACAAGACACACCATACAAGTAATGCCTCCAAATCTTCAACGCGTGAACTATGTCAGCCAACTCCAAATCATGAACGGGGTAGTTCTTCTCATGGGGCTTCAACTGACGAGAATCATAAGCAATAACTCTACCTTCCTGCATCAATACACAACCAATACCAACTCTCGAAGAATCACAATACACTAGAGCCGTGGTCAAAGCTGTCCTGAGCTTCTGAAGAGTTTCTTAACAATCATTCGACCACACAAATGAAGCACCCTTCTTAGTCAACTTGGTTAAGGGCGATGTGATAGACAAAAATCCCTTAACAAAACGGCAATAATAGCCTACCAAACCAAGAAAACTGTGAATCTCTATGGTTGAGGACGGTTTGGGCCAACTCTGAACCGCCTCTATCTTCTTTGGATCCACCTGAATACCCTCGCTGGACTACACGTGCCCCAAGAAAGCCATTAAAATGATCCAAAACTCACACTTGGAGAATTTTGCATAAAGTTTCTTCTCCCTCAATCTCTACAACACAACTCTCAAATGCTCCGCGTGCTCCTCCTGACTACGCGAATACACCAGAATATCATCAATGAAGACTATGACAAACGAATCGAGATAAGGCTGGAACAAGTTGTTCATCAAATGCATGAACTCCACTAGGGTATTGGTCATCCCGAAAGACATCACCAAGAACTCATAATGACCATATCGGGTCTTGAAAGTTGTCTTAAGTATATCCGAGTCCTTGATCTTCAACTGGTGATAACCTGAACGGAGATCAATCTTGGAGAACACTCTCGCCCCCTGAAGCTGGTCGAATAAATCATCAATGCGAGGCAAAGGATACTTGTTCTTAACTGTTACTTTTTTCAATTGCCTATAATCAATGCACATCTTTATAGTGACATCCTTCTTCTTCACAAATAGAACTAGCGCACCCCAAGGTGACACACTAGGCCGAATGAATCCTTTATCAAGGAGTTCCTGAAGCTGCTCCTTTAACTCCTTCAACTCCGCTGGTGCCATACGATATGCCAGAATAGAAATGGGCTGAGTGCCTGACACCAAGTCAATACCAAAATCAATATCCCTATCCGGTGGCATACCCGTTAGGTCTGCAGGAAACACATCTAGAAAATCCCTCACAACTGGAATAGAATCAATACTGGGAGTCTCAGCACCGATATCCCTCACAAAGGATAGATACAAAAGGCAACCTTTCCCAACTATAAGCCGGGCCTCAAGAACGAGATCACTCTACTAGGAACATAATCAGTCACACCTTGCCACTCAATCCGTGGCATACCCGGTATAGCTAATATGACTGTCTTAGCATGACAGTCCAGAATAGTACGACACGGAGATAGCCAATCCATGCCAAAATGATATCGAAATCCACCATACACCATAATAAAAGATCCACACGGGTCTCTCCAGACCCCTAATAGTCACTACACACGACATATACACACGATCTACAACAACAGTATCGCCCCCGGGTAGATATGTGAACAGGCAAAGCAAGAAACTCACGGGGCATACCCAAATAACGAGCAACGTATGATGACACATATGAAAAGGTGGAACCAGGATCAAATAATATAGAGGCATCTCTGTGGAAGACTGAAACAATACCTGTAATAACATCATCTAAAGCAATAGCATCGGGTCTAGCTGGAAGTGCATAGAAATGGGCCTGACCGCCACTTGATCGACCTCCCCCTCTAGGGAGACCCCTAGTTGGCTGGGCGGGTGGTGGTGAAGTAACTGGCGCTGAAGCCGATGACTAACCCCTCTACTGAAATGAACTCGCAAGACGACGAGGGCACTGCCTCCATATATAACCCATCTCTCCACACTCATAACAACTCCCAAGTGCTGGAGAAGGGGACTAAAGGGAACCCCTAGCACCGGAGTGACTAGCAGATGCACCTGGCATAGAAGAGCCCTGAATTGATGGAGCACGAGACGAACTCTGAGCTGGAAGGGCACTGAGTGATGACTGGCCCTGATGAGAACTGTGCGAACCATGACCCGATGATGCCCACTATAACCTGGGTAAGCTGGTTAAGCATGCCTAAATGGACGACCTCTACTGTGCTGAAACTAACCTCTCGAAGGAGTACCACTACAGCTGCCAGATCCTCGAGGCCTCTTGGCCTCCCTCTCCTCTCGCTCCTGGCGACAAATATACTCAATCTCACGAGCAATGTCTACAACCTCCTCAAAGGTAGCACCAGTCACCCTCTCCCTGGTCATGAGGATATGAAGCTTATAAGTGAGGCCATCAACAAACCTCCTGATCCTCTCCCTATCTGTCGGAACCAACCAAATGGCATGACGAGCTAACTCAGAGAACCTCAACTCATACTGTGACATGGTCATCTCTCCCTGATGCAACCACTCAGACAGCCTGCGTAGCTCCTCTCTGCGAGACTGCGACACTTACGTCTCTAGAAAGAGAATAGAGAATTGATTCCAGGTAAGGGGTGCCACACCAATAGGCATACGCCTCTCAAAATGCTCCCACCAAGTGAAGGAAGCTCCGAAAAACTGATAAGTAGTGAAAGCGACCCCACTGGTCTCCAGAATACTCATTGTACGAAGCATCATCTGAAACTTATCCAAGAAACCCTGGGCATCGTCGTCCTCTGCACCACTGAAGGTCAGAGGCTGAAGTCTACCAAACCTCTCTAACCTATGTTGCTCATCCTCTGGCATGGCGGGAACTACATAATCCTGAGCAGCTGCAACCAGCTTGGCTAGATGTGCCCCCGGTGTCTAAAGTCCCTGCACGACCTGCTCAAGTGTGCGAGCAGCGGGAGTTTGATTGCCTACGCCGGCCTGAGAAATAGCTACGACTGTAGTAGCTGAGACTGCCTGAACTAGGCCAGTGCAAACTGATATAATCTGAGCCAAGGCCTCCTGAAGACCTAGAATCATAATGGGCACAACTGGTGCCTTAGCTGGTTCTACTGGAGCGTCTATAACTGGGACTTGATCCTGAACTAGGGTGGATGGTGGATCTGTAGGTGCTTCCCTAGCTATTGTGCGGGCCACACCTCTATCCCTACCGCGACCACGACTGTGTCCTCGACCTCTAGTGGCCACAACTGGTGGTACTAATGGTCGTAAATCCTGATCGATAGCGCGTGTCCTCACCATCTGTGAGAGAAAAGAATAACAGAAGTTTAGTACTTGGATCAAAAAATTCATACAACAAGAATTTCAAGAATATGAAGTTTTTCCTAAAGGTTCTGCAGCCTCTCGAAGATAAATACAGACGTCTCCGTACCGATCCACGAGACTCTACTAAACCTGCTCATGACTTGTGAGTCCGATGTAACCTAGGCTCTGATTCCAACTTGTCATGACCCTAAACCCAGACCCGATCGTGATGGCGCCTCTCGTGAAGACAAGGCCAGCCAACACTTCCCATTTTAATTTTTAACAGTTAAAACATAAGAAATAAGTCTAAAGCATAATAAATAGAATCTCAAAGTAGCAGATAATAACATAATTTGTGGAATACAACCCAGCACAGCCCGATACCCGGGTGTCACTAGTCATGAGCATCTATCAATCCTATTACAAGTCTGAAAAGTCTATAAGCTATTACAAAATGTTTGATAAAGAGATAGAAATGATAAAAGGGTAGAAACACGGGATTGCGGACGCCAAGCAGCTACCTCGTGGCCTCCGAAGTCTGCAGGGAGCACTCAACTCGCACTGGCAGGATCAACAACACCTAATCTGCATACGGGGTGCGGGGAGTAAAGTGAGTACTCCAACTTAGTGATTAATAATCATAAATAAAGACTAAAAATAGGAAATAACGTAAGGCACGTTAGAGGCTATAACGAAGCAATAAAACTAGTAAAAACAATAAATTAGTAAAGATATGTGAAAGTCATTTTAGTTCAACTTAACTTCATAAAAAGCCTTTTTCTACAACAGCTAAAATATAGGCAATTAAGAATAAACACATAAAGGTTCACCCCTCGGTCAATATCTCCAAACAATACCAGCCCCTCGGGCTACATCTCATGTCACAATGGGTACCCACACTCATTGGGGGGGTGTAGACTCTTGGAGGGCCCCCTTACGGCACAAACGCAATATCAAGTCATCTCGTGACATCATCACTAGGCTCTCGGCCTCATATCAACAAGCCACCTCGTGGCGCACATATCTTAGGCCCTCGGCCTCAAATCATGATTAATGTTTCCTCACAACATAGGCCCTCGGCCTTACTTAGTCAAAAATCCTCACAAGCCACTCGGCAGTAGTAAAACATGATTCTCAGCCCAATTATCATTTAAAAGATTATTTAATTGTTAAAAATAGAGTAAACATGGTTGAGTATGAAAACTGTGGATTATAACAATACTAAGTTCAAATATAAAGTCAAAACAGTGAGGAAATATCAATAAAAATCTCCAAAGGGTTCAAATAGTTGGCATGAGGCCCAAATATGCCATTCAGCCCAAATCATGATGTTAGCAAATAGATTTCAGTCAAATACGCAGTAAAATAATCATTCGGGACGGACTAAGTCACAATCCCCAATAGTGCATGACCCTACGCTCGTCATCAAGCGTGTGCGCCACCTCAATATAGCATAAGGATGTGCAATTCCGGGGTTTCATACCCTCAGAACATCATTTACAATCATTACTCACCTCAATCCAGTCTAATCTCTAGTCCGTGACGGCTTTGCCCCTCGAATCGGCCTCCACTCTCGTCGAATCTATCCAAAATAAGAATCATGGCGTCAAAATATGCTAAGGGAACGAAGCCCAAGCGAAAATAATCAATATACGATAGAAATCCTGAAATTACCAACACCCGACCCCCTGGCCCGCGTCTCGGATTCTAACAAAATTCACATCAATGGATTCCTTATCACTCCCCGAGTTCATTCATACCAAAAGCATCAAAATCGATCCATATATGACCCCTCAAATCCCAAATTCTAGGTCTCCAATTTGAAGCCTTAGTTCTTCAATTTTTGGCTTAGATTCCATGATTAATTAGGTATATTTAACATTAGAATTGAGTTTTAAGTCCATGAATCTTACCTCCAAGTGATTCCCCTTGAATCGCTCTTCAATCATCTTCAAAAAGCTCCAAATACGATCAAAAATTGTGGAAATAAAACCCAAAATCGCGGACAAGATGACTATTTAAACCTTCTGCCCAGGCCTGAGATCCTTCATCGCGATCACAGGACTTCTTTCGCGAATGCGAAGCACAATCTACCAGGCCCTCAAATTTACTCTATGCGAATGTGGAGAGGCCCACGCGAACGCGATGCTCAGAACCTTAAACCTACGCGAACAAGGATAGAGCCACGCGAACGCGATGCACCACTTGCCCAACTCACGTGATCGCGACTCAAGCTACGCGATCGCGAAGGAGAAATCTCTACAATAGACGAAGCTGAAAATCTACAACTCCAAACAACATGGAATGGTCCGATTGACCACCCGAAACTCACCTGAGGCCCCCGAGACCTCAACAAAACATACCAACAATCCCATAATATCATTCAAACTTGTTCCAACTTTCAGAACGCACAAAACAACATCAAAACACCAAATTCGCATTGGATTCAAGCCTAAGAATTCCAAAATCTTCTGAATTACGCTTTTGATCCAAAACCCAACCAAACCAAATCCGAATGACCTAAAATTTTGCACACACATCTGAAATGACACAACGGAACTACTACAACTCTCGGAATTCCATTCTGACCCCTATATCAATATCTCACCTGCCAACCGGAAATTGCCAAAATACCAACTTCGCCTATTTAAGCCTAAATCTACTCTAGACCTCCAAAACTCATTTCGATTGCGCTCCTAAGTCCCAAATCACCTCTCGAAGCTATCCGAACCATCAAAACTCACATCCGAGCCTTCTAACATACAAGTCAACATCCGGTTGACTTTTCCAACTTTAAGTGTCACGACCCAAACAGATGGGCCGGGAGGGGTATCCGGTACCTTACTCAACAGAGTACCAACGTAATGTATCTCTCTTAATAAATCATCATATACACATGCATACAGGCCTAATAGGCCAACATGATCCTTTATATACTCAAAACATAGGCCGACAAGGTTGTACAATCTTTTATGTACACGACATATGTCTACAAGCCTCTAAGAATACATAAATGTCATAAGGGTCGGGACATAGCCCCGCCATACCAAACAATACACGTCTAAATCATACTAACCAAACGAGCAACTCTGAAGCAAATGGAGCGCACCAACATCTTTCGGTGAGCTGATAGCCTACTTGGAGGGCTCTCGACTTGTCTATTGGGACCTGCGGGCATGAAATGCAGTGTCCCAAGGAAAAAGGGACGTCAGTACGAATAATGTAATGAGTATGCAAGGCATATAAATAAATACATGAGAGATATGGAAGACATATAGAGTACATGACTCAACCTGTATGTCTGAATAACTTTGTAAATCATAAATTACTTTTAACGTCATGCATATACGTATGAATGTCATGTCGTGCATAAGTATATATTTCATAATATCATCAGCCTCTGAGGGCATCCCATCATATCATATCGGCCACTGTGGGCAAAATCATCATCGTATACCAACTGATCAGGTAGTGGTGCGTATATAATGCCATAACCTTTCCATATCCCATATATATATATACATACATATATACGCGTATATAATGACGTTTGAATAATACTTACATATATATGCGTATATAACGTCGTTTGAATCATATTTTGGCCACTGTGGGCAACATCATCATCATATACCAGCTGATCAGGTGGTGGTGCGTATATAACGTCGTAACCTTTTCCCATTCCATATACATATATACGCGTATATAATGCAATCTAGTCATGGGTCAATGCACATGAATGCAATGCCTGAAAAGTACGTCAATAAAATCATTCAGAAGGTCATAAGACCACTTTGCCTCTTGAGCAATATCATAAAGTAACATCTTTTCAAGTTTTGTATTTTTCTGAAACCCATGAACAGATGATAAAATATTATGACACATGAGAATTAAAGAACATGGATATTTCTATTACTTCTATGAGTAGAGTCACTTATGGAATTTGTGCATTTGCATGTTTCGTTCATATCGTATGGATCATGCCAAAAGAAAGAAGGGATAGCCTTAACATACCAGAGTCGACTCTCTTAACAACTCCTTTAACGCACGTTAATTGCGCCCATTTGGAACTTATCAAACCACATGTAATCCAAGTGAATGTCTAATAATTTTGGGAGTTATCCCAAATTCCCAATCAAGTCCATGCTATATTTTCATTTACGGGTCTATTTATTCAAAGACCTTAACACTCATGTGGCCATGTTGCTTACACTAGTCTACTCCATCCCTTGGCTTCTTCCGTAAATAATTTAAATATCCTTCTCCATATCAATTTTCACCATTAACTCGATTCAATAAAGAGCTGATCATCTTTTTAAAATCTCACATATTTTATTCTATTGAATTTTAATCACAAATTAGAATTGGAATCAGAAGAAATCTTTCCCTTCCCTCCACCTCATTTTCACTTGTTGGCTGCCATGTTCAAAAGAATATGATATATGGGAATATATCATCAGTGACCTTGAATTCAATTGGCAATAGCAATCGAACTCCAGGCTTTAGGTATTTTTATGCATAAGTATGTAGATGCAAATTGACGGATCCTTTAGCAATTGGCTAGGTGTTCTTACATGGTTGAGTGAAGAATCTGTTGGACATAGCCATATGCTTAGGCATTGACTTGTTGAATTTGGGAATTATCATTTCAGAAAAGAGTACTATTCCATCTTAAAATGTGGAGCAAACGTTTTCTTGGTCTGTTTAGACTTTAGGAAACACACCCTAATTAAAGAATAAGTTTTGCAACCCAAACTACTTATGTGACACATGTGAAGAATGACTAATGAGTCATTGTCCAAGAAATGGGCTTGCTGCCACATGGGAGTGGGGTGGGTAATTTTAATCCTTATCCACTTATTAGGTAATTAGGTAGTGTACCATTACCCAATAATTAACCAAATACCCGCATAATTAAGAATTATCTCCAACTACTTAAAATAGTACTTACTTTCAACACACCTTACTATCATGGCCATGTGGTACCTTGTATGACACTAGTCCATAAATACTGAGTATTTTAGCTCGGGCCGTATTTTATCCCAATATGCCGAACTTGGACGAAAATTCGTTTTCTTTGACTTGCTTCCCCTCTCACCTTCAAGAATTTACTTATCAAATGTTTAGAATAGCATAATCCTTATAATCTCCAAATAATCTTATACTTGGCCTGAGGTCAATTATCTTACGACAAGTTCATGTATACTACATGTAATGTCGTTGTAATAAAATACTACGGAGCATAACATCATTGTATTACTGCGAGGTGTAACATTATTCCCCCCTTTGGAACATTCGTCCTCGAATGTTGACTGATGCACTTATCATTTTCATAACTTATAACTTTTGTGAATACCTTAATACTCTCCTTGCCATTTAAGCAGTTGCTCTGTGAATAAATCCAAAGTCTATGGTATTCCCCCTTTAGTCTTTTTGCTCTTATCATGACATGTGGTCGAAATCTTTCTAATCTCGCAACTGCTGCCACCTCCTGTCATGCATCTTGTATGACCCTAGCTTTGTAAGTGCGCCTTATGCGACTCTTCTTTCCTTTCCCCTCCAGCTTTTAGCCAATCTCTAGGCCTCACTTTGTAAATATATACAGATCTTGACAAGATGTCCCTTTGGGCATCTATGGGTATACTTGAAGTTCTTTTCTCGATACTTTATTGAACTTAAGAATATTGATATATCTTATCGCATAGGTCCATTTAGCCATCCGTATGAATTTACTTCCATAACTCTTACTTTAATTTATCGCTACTGAGGTCTGCTACCAAATCCCAGCTTACTCTCGTTGCTTATTCCATATGTATAAATTTAAGTTTTGTAATGTTTCCTCATTACTGCTCATTTTTTAGAATAACGGCCTAATCTCATCTCATACTTTGTGACTTTTGTTTATCCATTATTGATTCAATTCAATATTGATCTTTGAAACTTCTTACACAATACCGAACTTTCAATAATTTAGAGAAATCATTACCTCTCTTGTTTCTATGGACTAAATCCCGAGGACTTATCCATGCTCATCACTTTTTCACTTTCCTTTCCTCATCCCCACTCATGTTTCCTTAAAACTTTGTCGCTCTACCATACTTTAGCTTGCGACTTATACATATCCATTTATACTACTCACAACTTTCCTTCAACTTGCTTGCACCATAGATTTTCTTATGTTATTCTAGCACGTCAAGCGAGACATCACATCGTCTCCAACTTTTCTCTACTCTCTTAACTAGATCTCTCAGTAATTAGAAACCATAGGCTATGAGATAGGTCACTGACTATGCCGCTATCATTCATGGATATTAAATCCCAGCACTTCTAGCCTTCTATCTGAAGTATATACTATTCATATTTTCTACCTTGAGTATTTCGTACGTTGTTCACCTTTTGTCTCACTAACATAAAATCTCGTATCATATCTTCTATCTCTTTCATAACTTTCCTTCCACCTAGGTTTAATTCACGTCCATTACTTGAAGCTTTATTATAATACTTGCACCTCTGGTACATACACAATCCGGTGAGAGCTTCATACTGTCTTCCTATGAGGCTGGTACTTCTTCTAACTGGCTTCCTTGTCGAGCCATTATAGATTATGGTCATTATGATTTCTCTAGAACATCTGATATTAAGAGTGATTGTGTCATGTTCTCAAGCACGACTTCTATAATTTTTCTACGTCCAATAATCAGACTCCTGATTTACTTGGGTGATGTAATTCTTTAGCATCCTCTTCCTTCTGATCAGCCTTCATGTAGGCTTAAGCTATTTTCCGATTTGTGGCTCATGGTATCAATTATTACCTTAGCCTTTCATGAGCATTACAGAATATCCATCCATGATACAATCTTTCATGGAATATCTATCCATGATACAATCTTCTAACAATTCAATCATGTGTCTATGACATGGGCTCTATTCTTCTTTTTAACTTATATCGGAGTCTTCTATGGATGTATGATTGTCAAAAAATATGTTACCTGGATAATGCGCCATAATCTTGAGTGTATCCATAATGTACTAGATCTAGATCATTGATCGAATAATTCCTTTCGTTCCATCTCAGCTTTCGTTAAACGTGTACAATTACATTTCCTGTTTTTTTCTGCCCCTTGTCGCATACATACTTAACTCATCCTTGTTCCCATACATGCCAGAACTTTTGTGCAACTCATATAGTCTCAAATAATACCTTCGATCTTCCTCCCCGTTCATTAGCCACGGTAGGTGCCACTTTCCTTTGGTGGGCATACAATTTTTTATTGTGAGACTGCTTTTACATGACCATTTGTCCTTTGGGTTACTATGTTTAGGTTGAAGCCTTATTTCTTATTTCCACAACTAGTCTTCCATTGTAGTATTTAGGGAGGATTGTCTGACTCTCGTAAAGTTGTGGGCTTATTACATTGTATACTCGACGGACCTCCTGATGTCCTTCCTTGCCTATACTTATCCGTAGTTACTTACCTCCACGCCCTGGAGCTTGTGGGTTGATTTTGAATTGATATTTTGACTGTCTTCCTAGTGGCACTCTCTTTTATTTCTGTAGCACTCGTACAATACCCTTTTAACTTCCCCATATGAATATATCTCAAGTATTATAATGTCATACTGCGAGGCTGAATTCCCTATATTGGGGTTCATTCTGTTCATCTTTCACGATCTATTGATTTTTCTGTAACCTCTTGTCTATTAATTACTAGGCTCTTCCTGAATCAACTACTAATTGTTGGCCTATTCTCATATCCATATTCACGCAATATTTCTTGGGTTATTTCCTTTGTCTTAACTCACCTCACATACTGGATCCTTATCTATCAACAACATCCCGGACAGGAACCCTTACTTCCTTTTCTTGATGTCGTGCTTACATAATGTTCTGGAATCATAGCTTATCTGTATGATTTGGACAAGGGCCATCTTATTCCTCTTTCATTTATCGCATTCTTCCTTTACCATTCTATAGTCACTAGAACCATTAAATTCTAACTTAATGCCATATTACTCCATATTCCCCCATTTAGGGTTGTACTAAAAGCTGAAGCCACGATGATCTACCTATAGATGTTTTACCTCTTCATCGTTGGCGTCGTTTCTCAATATCAATGATCTTTACTCGCCTTGCGACAATCTTTTTGTACCAAGGATGACAAATTCCCTTACTCGCAAGGGTGACACTTAATATAACTGGTACATATAGTCTCTTAAGCTTAACTTTGCTAACATTGCTTTCTTTAGGGAAGCGTCTTCCTGAATGACCATTCTGTGAATTCCTCATGAATCTTCTTCTGTGGTCCATTCTATTACCGCTGCAACAGAATCTAAAATTACCATGTTGCCGAGTACTCTCCAACCATTCAGTCCCTAATTCATATTAATTTATCTTGATTACCAGCCCATACTGATTTTTATTACTTAGGGGATTAACTTTCCCCTCTGGTAGTCGTGTTGGAGTAACGAACTTATTTCTCGAAATGAGGATATAACCTTATGGCCTATACTTTTTTGTTGTGTTAAGGCCCATCATCTTTCGTCTCTTCCTTTATTTGACCATAGATTTTGTAACACTCTACCTTTTTCATCCATGTATCACACCTTATTAATAATGCTTCCTTATCTCTCTTCTCATTACTCTGCTAATATTTTTGCATATCCCTTTTCTTGTGAAAACTTCAACACGACATTCTATCGCTTTTAGCTTTCCTTTGCTCCATCCAGTGGTTTTTCAAGTTGCTTAACGTTCTCACTTTACTAGGGACGCGAGCCATACTAAGATAATATTTATCCCTTCAAGGCTTATAGTGCATGTCTTTGTAGTACTCATACCTGGCTGCACTATTTTAGAGTGCACTATCTAGGTGTCTCATAAAGAGATCTATCAGCACATTTGCAATATCCTTCGGAAATGTCAACTGAAACAAATAATTCATCCATGCAATATCCTTCGGAAATGTCAACTAAAACAAATAATTCATCCATCTTATCTTCTTATACTACTTCTATTAACCCACATAGGGCATATCTAGAGTGGGTACGACCAATTGTATATACGTCTGTTACTATTGAATATAACTCAAAAAGCATATGTTCCTCTGCCTCAATTATAAACGTTGTTAACCTTCATTAACTGGGTGACTCGTACCCTTCTTCATCTTGCTTCTTTTGCTTGTTGAAACTTGTATTTATCTTCTTAATATCTCATTGTCTTTCACCATAAAGATTGATAGGCATTCCTACCTTAAGGCTTCTTATCAGGAAGCTTACACCTTTCAATACACCCATGATCTGCTAAAGACCTCACATTTACTTATCGCAGGCATCATACAAAAATCCAATTCCTCTGACTTAGCTTTTCCACAACAATCTCTCTTTCCAACCTTCTTTTCGGATATAGGTATCGTCTTATTATGAATAAAAAAATTCAAAATTTGAATTCTTATAAGTGAGCTCTACCACATGATCTAGAGTAAGAAGAAAGAGTTACAATCCTAAATGCCCTATAGCCTCTTGCTTATAAGTGTGGTGCACGACACACCCATAATCAAGACTCTACTAGACACGGCTTGTAGACTCCCTAGGACAGAACTGCTCTGATACCACTTTTGTCACGACCCAAACCGATGGGCCGGGATGGGCACCCGGTACCTTACTCAACTGTGTACCAACGTAACGTATCTTTCTTAATACATCATCAGATACACATGCATTCGGGCCTAATAGGCCAACATGATCCTTTATATACTCAAAACATAGGCTGACAAGGCCGTACAATCTTTTATGTACACGACATATGTCTACAAGCCTCTAAGAATACATTAATGTCATAAGGGTCGGGACAGAGCCCCGCCATACCATACAATACACGTCTCAATCATACTAACCAAACGAGCAATTCCGAAGCAAATGGAGCGCACCAACATCTTTTGCTGAGCTGATAGCCTACTTGGAGGGTTCTCGACTTGTCTATCGGGACCTGCGGGCATGAAACACAGTGTCCCCAGGCAAACGGGACGTCAGTACGAATAATGTACTGAGTATGTAAGGCACATAAATAAATACATGAGAGATATGAAAGACATATAGAGTACATGGCTCAACCTGTAAGTCTGAATAACTTTGTAAATCATAAATTACTTTTAATGTCATGCATATGCGTATGAATGTCATGTCATGCATAGGTACATATTTCATAATATCATTAGCCTCTGAGGGCATCCCATCATATCATATCGGCCACTGTGGGCAAAATCATCATCGTATACCAGCTGATCAGGTGGTGGTGCGTTTATAATGTCATAACCTTTCCCATATCCTATATACATATATACATACATATATACACGTATATAACGCCGTTTGAATCATACTTACATATATATGCGTATATAACGCCGTTTGAATTATATTTCGGCCACTGTGGGCAACATCATCATCATATACCAGCTGATAAGGTGGTGGTGCGTATATAACGTCGTAACATTTTCCCTTTCCATATACATATATTTACATATATACGCGTATATAATTCCATCTGGTTATGGGTCAATGCACATGAATTCAATGCATGAAAAGTACGTCAATAAAATCATTCGGAAGGTCATAAGACGACTTTGCCTCTTGAGCAATATCATAAAGTAACATCTTTTCAATTTTCGTATTTTTCCGAAACCCATGAACAAATGATAAAATATTATGAAATATGAGAATTAAAGAACATAGATATTTCTATTACTTCTATGAGTAGAGTCACTTATAGAATTTGTGCATTTTCACGTTTCGTTCATATCGTATGGATCATGCCAAAAGAAAGAAGGGATAGCCTTAACAAACCTAAGCCGATTCTCTTGACAACTCCTTTAACGCACGTTAATTGCACCCATTTGGATCTTATCCAACCACAGGTAATCCAAGTGAATGCCTAATAATTTTGGGAGTTATCCCAAATTCCCAATCCAGTCCATGCTATATTTCCTTTACGGGTCTATTTATTCAAAGACCTTAACACTCATGTGGCCATGTTGCTTACACTAGTCTACTCCATCCCTTGGCTTCTTCCGTAAATAATTTAAATATCCTTCTCCATATCAATTTTCACTATTAACTCGAATCAAGAAAGAGCTGATCATCTTTTCAAAATCGCACATATTTTATTCTATTGAATTTTAATCACAAATTAGAATTGCAATCAGAAGAAATTTTTCCCTTCCCTCCACCTCATTTTCAGTTGTTGGCTGCCATGTTCAAAAGAATATGATATATGGGAATATATCATCAGTGACCTTGAATTCAATTGGCAATATCAATCGAACTCCAGGCTTTAGGTATTTTTATGCATAAGTATATAGATGCAAATTGACGGATCCTTTTGCAATTGGCTAGGTGTTCTTACATGGTTGAGTGAAGAATCTGTTGGACATAGCCATATGCTTAGGCATTGACTTGTTGAATTTGGGAATTATCATTTCAGAAAAGAGTACCATTCCATCTTAAAATGTGGAGCAAACGTTTTCTTGGTCTCTTTAGACTTTAGGAAACACACCCTAATTAAAGAATAAGTTTTGCCACCCAAACTCCTTATGTGACACATGTGAAGAATGACTAATGAGTCATTGTCCAATAAATGGGCTTGCTGCCACATGGGAGTGGGGTGGGTAATTTTAATCCTTATCCACTTATTAGGTAATTAGGTAGTGTCTCGTTACCCGATAATTAACCAAATACCCGTATAATTAGGAATTATCTCCAACTACTTAAAATAGTACTTACTTTCAACACACATTACTATCATGGTCATGTGGTACCCTGTATGACACAAGTCCATAAATATCGAGTATGTTAGCTCGGGCCGTATTTTATCCCAACATGCCGAACTTGGACGAAAATTCGTTTTCTTTGACTTGCTTCCCCTCTCACCTTCACGAATTTACTTATCAAATGTTTGGAATAGCATAATCCTTATAATCTCCAAATAATCTTATACTTGGCCTGAGGTCAATTATCTTACGACAAGTTCACATATACTACATGTAACGTCGTTGTAATAAAATACTACGGAGCATAACATCGTTGTATTACTGCGGGGTATAACATTAAGCTTCCTGAAAAGAGACTAAGTGTCTCAAACCTTACCAAATCCATTCCAAACCCGAGCCAACCATCCCGATAACATATAGAACCGATAAACAAAGCAATAAGAAGCGAAAATGGGGGAAACAGAGCGGTAACTCATGAGATGACCGGTCGGGTCGTCACAACCTATATAATAAAGTAAACATACATGCTGGAGAAAGAAACATCACAAAATCAGTCAATATTAAAAAAATTGTTTCTTTTTTCTTCTTGAAGAATATTTGTTTGAAGAGTCAATTTGCATAAATGGACATCAAACAAATAACAAAACTTTGGCTATACAATTGCTATCATTAATTTCAATTTAGCACATTCAAGGAATTGAAGGGTATAAGATGAAACCCCTTCATTTAGCTGTAGTCAAGCCAATATTGCAAGGGTATAATATTTTTTTCGTTGAAAAATATTAGTTTTGAATCATTGTGAAAGTTTTTTTTTTCAAACTCAACAAGAGATAAATTGGTTTCTAATTGATAATTTCTATAGTGACTTTTAAGTGTAACGAAAAGTATATATAGAGAAAATATTTGTATGACGTGAAATATTTTCTTTTAAAATGTAAACAAATTATTTCAAAAAAACTCTTTACTTTTTTTAATTCAAAGATAATAAAAATATAAGATATTTTTGCACATTAGTAGAGAGATTTAAAATTATTATAATAGAAGTTACATCATGGATAAACTCAAAAAATTGAAATCTTATGGAATATTTACATAATATCTGGTCGTATTTATTGTTTAATTTTTATAGCTAATATAAATAGATGGTATACTGTCACGACCCTAACCCCTAACCCGGTCGTGATGGCGCCTCTCGTGAAGACAAGGCCAGCCAGTTCAACCCAACTCAACTTTTAAAGCAGTTAATCAATATAAAAATAGTCTAAACAAGATTTAAACAATACTAAATAGCGGAAATATCGATAACAATATGGAAAGTCCAACCCGACACAGCCCTAACCGGGGTATCACAAGTCACGAGCATCCTAAACCATAATACTAGTCTGCTAAAGTCATAAACTACTACAAGTATTTGATAGGAAACAGAAATTATAGAGAAGTAGAGGCACGGGGCTGCGGACGTCAACAACTATCTCGTAGTCTCCGAAAAAAACCGTTTGGAACTGGAGGAATCAACACTCAAGAGCACTACCTATTACGCCTGAATCTGCACACATGGTGCAGGGAGTAAAGTGAATACTCCAACTTAGTGAGTAATAAAGATAAATAATGACTGAAAGTAAAAAAACATGTATACACATGGTATTCTATAATGAAGCAATTAAATAGGTAATTTGTGAGCAGTAAACCAATGAAAAGCAAAATAAAGTACTTCTACAACAAATAAACAGGTAATTGACCAACAGTTATGATAAAGTAAACACATAGAAGTTCGCCCCTCGGGCACAACATCAACAAAAAGGCCCCTCAGGCAATCACATTGAATAATACCAGCCCCTTCGGGCTATCACATAGAACAATATCAACAAGCCACCTCGTGGCGTACATATCTCAGGCCCTCGGCCTCAAATCATCATCAGTGTTTCCTCACAACTAGGACCACGGCCTTACTCAGTCAAAAATACTCGCAAGCCCCTCGGGCATTAGTAAAACAGTATTTCTCAGCCCAAACATCATTTAAAATATCATTTAAGTCTCAAAACGGAGTAAAAATGGCTGAGTAGTAAAACAGTGGAAAATAACACGACTGAGTTCAATTAGTAAATCAAAACAGTGAGGAAATAGTAATAAAAATCCCTGAAGGGTTCAAATAGTTGGCACAAAACCAAAATATGGCAATCAGCCCAAATTATGATGATATCAAATAAGTTTCAGTTAAATACGCGGTAAAATCATCAAATAAGTTTCAGTCTAATAGTGCATGACCCCACGCTCATCATCAAGCGTGTGCCTCACCTCAATATAGTACTACGATGTGCGATCCGGGGTTTAAAACCCTCATATAATCATTTATAATCATTACTCACCTCTAACTGGCTAAATCTCGAATTGGCCTCCACACACGTGGAATCTATCAAAAATCAGAATGAATACGTCACAATATGCTAAGAGAACAAAGCCCAAGCGAAAAAATCAAAATTCCAGAAATTGGTCGAACCCGACCCCCGGTCCCACATCTCGGAATTTGACAAAATTCACAAAACTAGAATCCTTATACTCTCACGAGTCTAACCATACAAAAATTATCCAATTCCGATACCATTTGGTCCTTCAAATCATCATTTTACATTTTTGAAAGATTTCACAATTTTCTTCCCAAATTCCATCCCAAATCACTAATTAAATGATGAATTCAATGATAGATTCATGTACTCTAGCCAAATCTGAGTTAGAATCACTTATCCCGATGAATTTCTTGAAAAAACCTTCGAACAATCGCCAAAATCCGAGCTCTCTAAGTCAAAATATCAAATAAAACCCAAAACCTCGTATTTAGAGAGTACCCCACAGATTTCCACCTCCGCGGACTGCACAACATCGACCGCGGTCGGCACAAAAACGACTGCGGACGCACAGGCTTTCCTCTGCAGTGACAGGCTTTAGTATTTTGGCCATAACTTTCACTACAGATATCCAAATTGCGATATCTTTACCTTTCTGGAACTAAACACGAAGGACTACAACTTTCGTTTTTGAATCATCTCAAAATTCCTTGTAGATCAAGAGATATGAGCTTTCAAAGTAGGACCAGTTGTCCCCCACCGCGGCCGCACTGCATTTTGTGCGGTCCGCACAACACCTACCGTGGCCGCACTTCATTTTGTGCGGTCCGCATAGCACATACCGCGGCAGCACTTCTTTTTGTGCAGACCGCGCGGGTGGGTTCCGAGGCCTGCAACCCTTCTGGACCTGCTACAGCTATGATTTTCGGCATAAAACATCCCGGAACTCCCGAAACTTCAAACCAATTGTACCAACACATCCCATGACATCGTTCAAACTTGTTCAAAACTTGGGAATGCTCACAACAAAATCAATCACCAATTTAACATAGTATTCAAGCCTAAGAACTCCAAGAACTCTTAAATTATGTTTTCGATCAAAAAGTCTATCAAATCTCATCTGAATGACCTAAAATTTTGCACACACATCCCAAATGACACAACAAAGCTATTGTCACTCTCGGAATTCCATTCCGGCTCCTATATCAAAATCTCGCGTATCAACTGGAACCGCCAAAATATCAACTTCGCCAATTTAAGCCTAAATCTTCTCTACAACTCCAAAACTCATTCCGATCGCGCTCCTAAATCACACATCACTTCCCTAAGCTAACTGAACCATCGGAACTCACTTTCAATCCTTCTAACACATAAGTCAACATCCATTTGATTTTTCCAACTTAAGACTTTTTAAAAGAGACTAAGTGTCTCAAACTTCACCAAACTCATTCCATACTCGATCCGCCCAATCCGATACCACAAAACACGGACAACGAAGCATAAAGAAGCTGAAATGGGGGAAACGGAGCGGTAACTCATGAGACGACTGGCCGGGTCGTCACATATACCAACAACACACAATTATATACATATTATATATGGATTATATATAAATTACATATCATTCAATTTTTTAATTTAAGTGGTCAGGTGAGCACCTATTTAGGTTGATTAGATAAAGCCAAAAGAAAAATATGAAATAATTTCAACCAAAGACTAAAAATATAATTAAAGTTCATATGTAGATAATTTTTATTAAAACTCATCCTTTTATAGTGAAATAAATTAATTTTTTGTAACAAATGAAATAATGACATAAAAAATAAGATAAAAGAAAATAAACATTGATTTTTTTTAAAAAGATCTAAAAACGAGAAATAAAATATGACAACAAATTTCTTCGTATGTTTTATCTTTGTTGAGTATAAAAAATTTGAAAGTTAATTTCATTGATTTCAAATATTATTTTTTTCAACTCAAATACATAGACAATAAGATAAGGATATCTTCGATTTTTTTTTAATTAACATTATGTATCGTTTTTAAAAAATCACTATTACTAACAAACTGATATGATATTCGAATTTGAGTTGGAATGCAATTTGAGTAGTTTGCATTGAGGTTAATCTAAGTATGGTGTCGACAAATAAACTGCTTCACAATTTTAAGACAATATATGTCACGACCCAGATTTCCCACCATCGGGTGTCGTGATGGCACCTACTATCGGAGCTAGGCAAGCCAAATATTTAAAACACCTTTCCTGCTTTCTTTCAAACAATATGATAAATGAGTCAAAAATTAAGCGGAAGACTTTAAATCTAAAGCAACTGAAAACCAAAAGTGGGGAAGTTTAATACACATCACTACCCAAGGTCTGGTGTCACTAGCTTGCGGACTACTATAGAATACTACAAACAATGTCTGAAAGGAAATACATCATGTTTGTCGGATACAAGATGAACAAACGAAAAACATGGAAAGGGGCTTCGGCCTGTGAACGCCAGCTAGCCTACCTCAAGAGTCCCTGGACTGAAAATAGCTCCCATAAGTGGACGGCGTGCCACACGATCCCATAATATCATATATAAGTGGACGGCGTGCCACACGATCCCATAATATCATATATAAGTGGACGGCGTGCCACACGATCCCATAATATCATATATAAGTGGACGGCGTGCCACACGATCCCATAATATCATATATAAGTGGACGGCGTGCCACACGATCCCATAATATCATATATAAGTGGACGGCGTGCCACACGATCCCATAATATCATATATAAGTGGACGGCGTGCCACACGATCCCATAATATCATATATAAGTGGACGGCGTGCCACACGATCCCATAATATCATATATAAGTGGACGGCGTGCCACACGATCCCATAATATCATATATAAGTGGACGGCGTGCCACACGATCCCATAATATCATATATAAGTGGACGGCATGCCACACGATCCCATAATATCATATATAAGTGGACGGCGTGCCACACGATCCCATAATATCATATATAAGTGGACGGCGTGCCACACGATCCCATAATATCATATATAAGTGGACGGCGTGCCACACGATCCCATAATATCATATATAAGTGGACAGCGTGCCACACGATCCCATAATATCATATATAAGTGGACGGCGTGCCACACGATCCCATAATATCATATATAAGTGGACGGCGTGCCACACGATCCCATAATATAATTCGAAACATCTGATTTTGTAAGGAGAGTCCCATTAGGGGAAATCAACAACATATCACTCTAACTCGGCAAGTGTACAACTAACAACCCAAAATATCTCGACAAGGGAGAGTATATATATCTGTCTACACATCCCGGCAAGGGAGTAATCACAACACATTCTCTTTTTAAATCCCTTCTTCTTCAACTAACACATTCATGTTCGAGCTAATGCTCCAAAAGTACACCAATCACAATTTTTACCTCAACCGTTAACATTATATGAAACTCATCAAATAAACAAGGAGATTGGGTCACGATATTCGAATTAAAAGCAATTAAGACTCACGGTCATGCTAGACTCCGGTGGATAGATAATCGTCACCATGCCTATACACCGTACTCCACATTAGCAAGTAGCGAATAACATCCTAATCCTATTCCCTCAAGCCAAAGTTAGAACAAATACTTACCTCGAATGCTCCAAACTTAACTCACGCTTCTAGTATAGCTTTACCTCTTGATTCCACCACCAATTCGCTTGAATCTAGTCATAAGTTACTTAATCACATTAATAATTACTAAATGAATCGCTCCCCATACATGAAAAATAATTTTTACAAGGTTTTTGCCAAAATGGCCAAAAATACCCCCCGGACCCACGTGGTCGAAACTCGAGGTTCGGACCAAAACCCGGCTACCCATTCTCCCACGAATCCAAATATATGATTTTTTTTGAAATCGGACCTCTAATTGAGGTCCAACTTCTCAATTTGTAGAAAACGTAGGTTCTACCCAAAACACCCAATTTCCCCCATGAAAATCTCTGATTTGAATTTGAAATCATGTTAAAAGATGTCAAGGAATAAAGAAATTAAGTTAGAAATCACTTACCAATCGTTTTGGAGAAGAAAAGTTGTTTGGAAAATCGCCTCTTAAGTTTTGGGTTTTTGAAAAGTGGATAAAATGACTGAAAATCCCGAATTTATATATATGCTGGGGGCTGGCGCGGACCTCACAGAAATGCACCGTGGCCGCGTGGCTGCCAGCGCGGACCGCGCGGAAATGTACCGCGGCCGCGCCGAGGGAGGGAAGAAGTGGGCGCACTGATTTAGTGCGCGGCCGCGCTAGTCGACCTGGCTACCGACCCTCTGAACCCCCACCACGCGGACCGCACAGAAAAGCACTGCGGCCACGTGGCTGCCAGCGCGGACCGCGCGGAAACGGCCGCGGCCGCGCTGGGATTGCAACACCTGAAGCTGCATTTTTTTAAGTTTAAGACCTCCTGGTCCCCACTCAAAACTCACCCGAGCCCTCGGGGCTCCAAACCAAACATACATATGATCTTAAAAACATCTTACGGTCTCATTTGTGCGATCAAATTGCCAAAATAAAATCATATACATAGAATCAAGCCTCAAAACACATGATTTTCTTTCAAACTTTACAGATAGTGCTTAAAACATATTTAAGACTCCTACCGGGCGTCGGAACCAAAATACGAGCCCGATACCACAGTTTTCTGATCAATTTCCTTCTTCATTTTCCATAATTAATTTCAGAAAACAATTTCACACAAAATTTCATTTCTCGGGCTTGGGACCTCGGAATTTAATTCCGGGCACACGCCCAAGTCCCATATTTTTCTACGGACCTTCTGGGACTGTCGAATCATAGGTCCGGGTCCGTTTACCCAAAATGTTGACCGAAGTCAATATTATGCATATTAATATCAAAATCCATCATATTTTTCACATAGTTCACATATTCTAACATAAAAACTTTCCGGCTACGCGTCCGAACTGCGCATGCAAATCGAGGCAACTAAAAGCGATGTTTTCAAGGCCTCGGAAGCGCGGAACAAGGAAGAACTACGGTGATGACCCTTTGGGTCGTCACATTCTCTACCTCTGAAACAACCGTTCATCCTCGAACGGACAAAAGAAAGAAGTACCTGAGTTGGGAAATAGATGAGGCTAACGGCCCCGCATATCGGACTCCGACTCCCAGGTCGATGCCTTAGGAGGCTGACCTCTCCACTGAGCACGCACCGAAGGAAAACTCTTCGACCTCAACTGTCGAACCCGCCGATCTAGAATAGCCACCGGCTCCTCCTCATATGACAGATCCTTGTCCAATTGGACAGTGCTGAAATCTAACACGTGCGATGGATCTCCGCAATACTTCCGGAGCATAGATACATGAAACACGGGATGCACAACTGACAAGCTAGGTGTCAAGGAAAGTCGATAAGCCACCTCTTCCACACGATCAAGAATCTCAAATGGACCGATGAACATAGGGCTGAGCTTGCCCATCTTCCCAAATCTCATCACGCCCTTCATAGGCGATACACGGAGCAATACCCGCTCCCCAACCATGAAAGCAACATCTCTGACCTTGCGGTCTACATAACTCTTTTATCTGGAATGAGCTGTACGAAGTCTATCCTGAATAATCCTGACCTTGTCCAAGGCCTCATGAACCAGATCCATACCCAATAATCGAGCCTCTCCTAGCTCAAACCATCAAACCGGAGACCGACATCGCCTACCATACAATGCCTCATACGGAGCCATCTGAATGCTGGACTGGTAGTTGTTGTTGTAGGCGAACTTTGCTAAAGGCAAAAACTGGTCCCACGAGCCTCCAAAATCAATGACACAGGCTCGGAGCATGTCCTTAAGAATCTGAATAGTCCTCTCGGACTGACCGTCCGTCTGGGGATGAAATGATGTACTCAACTCAACCTGGGTGCCCAACTCACGCTGAACCGCTCTCTAGAAATGCGAGGTAAACTGCGTACCCCGATCCGAAATGATAGATAGCAGCACCCCATGAAGGCGACCAATCTCCCTGATATAAATCTCGGTTAACCTTTCAGACGAATAGGTGGCTGCAACAGGAACAAAATGCGCTGACTTGGTCAGCCTATCAACAATGACCCAAACTGCATCAAACTTCTTCTGAGTCATCGGAAACCCAGTAATGAAATCTATCGTAATCCTCTCCCACTTCCACTCGGGAAGTGCAATCCTCTAAAATAGACCACCAGGTCTTTGATGCTCATACTTAACCTGCTGACAATTCAAACACCGAGCCACATACGCAACGATGTCTTTTTTCATCTTGCGCCACCAATAGTGCTGCCTCAAATCCTGATACATCTTCGCTGGTGAATAGAATATCGAGAACTGTGGGCCTCCGCTAAGATCAACTCTCGAATCCCATCAACATTGGGCACACAAACTCACCCCTGCAATCTCAATACGCCATTATCATCTAAGGTTACTTTCTTGGCACCTCCACGCTGCACCATGTCTCTCACGACACACAAATGGGGATCATCGAATTGCCGATCACGGATACACTCCAATAATGAAAGAACAAGCGACTGTGTAAGCTAATACTCGACTAGGCTCAGAAATGTCCAACCTCACAAACTGATTGGCCAAAGCCTGAACATCCAAAGCAAGCAGTCTCTCACCGACTGGAATATAAGCAAGACTGCCCATACTGGCTGACTTCCTACTCAAGGCATCGGCCACCGCATTGGCCTTTCCCAGGTGATATAAGATAGTGATGTCATAATCTTTCAACAATTCCAACCACCTCCTCTGCCTCAAATTCAACTCCTTTTGGTTGAACAAATACTGAAGACTCTTATGATCCATGAACACCTCACACGCCACACCATACAGATAGTGCCTCCAAATCTTCAATGCGTGAACAATGGCTGCCAACTCCAAATCATGCACTGGATAGTTCTTCTCATGAACCTTCAACTGCCTCGAAGCATAGGCAATGACCTTGCCATCCTGCATCAACACTGCACCAAGTCCAATACGAGATGCATCACAATAGACTGTATAGGGCCCTGAACCTGTGGGCAAAACCAACACCGGTGCCGTGGTCAGAGTTGACTTGAGCCTCTGAAAGCTCGCCTCACAGTCATCTGAACTAGGCACCTTTCTAGGTCAATCTGGTCATAGGGGCTGCAATGGATGAAAACCCCTCCATGAACCAACGGTAGTAACATGCTAACCCTAGGAAACTCTAAATCTCCATAGCTAAAGCTAGTCGAGGCCAGTTCTTGACTGACTCTATCTTCTTCAGGTCTACCTGAATACATGCTGCTGATACAACATGACCTAGGAATGTGACCGAAATCAGCCAAAACTCGCACTTCGAGAACTTAGCATACAACTGACTATCCTTCAGGGTCTGAAGAATCGCTCTAAGGTGTTGCTCATGCTCCTCCTGACTGCGGGAGTATATAAGAATATCGGCAATGAAGACTATCACAAACAAGTCCAAATAAGGTCTGAACACTCGGTTCGTCAACTCCATGAACGCTGCTGGGGCATTAGTCAATCCAAATGACATGACCAAAAACTCATAGTGCCCATACCAAGTGCGAAATGCTGTCTTAGGGACATCAGACGCCCTAATCCTCAGCTGGTGGTAGCCAGATCTCAAATCTATCTTTGAAAACACCCTCGCACCTTGAAGCTGGTCAAATAAATCGTCGATCCTCGGTAGTGGGTACTTGTTCTTAATCGTCACCTTGTTCAATTGCCGGTAATCAATGCATATCCTCATCAAACCATCCTTTTTCTTCACAAATAGCACCGGTGCGCCCCAAGGCGAAACACTAGGTCTAATGAAACCCTTCTCAAGCAAATTCTGAAGCTGACCATTTAACTCTTTCAATTCTGGCGGCGCCATACGATACGGCGGAATGGAAATGGGCTGAGTGACCGGAGCCAGATCAATACAAATATCAATATCCCTGTCGGGCGGCATGCCCGGCAGGTTTGAAGGGAAGACCTCAGGAAACTCTCGAACAATAGGAATAGAATCAATAGACGGGACCTCAACGCTGGAGTCGCGAACATAATCCAAATAAGCTAGACACCCCTTCTCGACCATGCGTCGAGCCTTCACATAAGAAATAACGCTGCGAGAAGAATGACCAGAAGTCCCTCTCCATTCTAAACGGGGCATATTCGGTAAGGCTAAGGTCACGGCCTTGGCATGACAATCCAAGATCGCATGATACGGGGATAACCAATCCATCCCTAATATGACGTCGAAATCCACCATAACCAAGAGCAACAAGTCAACACGGGTCTCAAGTATTTCTTTACTTATTCATGTATCTACCCTGGTGGGCGATACTGTTGTTGTAAACCATGTGTACTGGTCATATGTGGTGACTATTGGGGGTCTGGAGACCGGAATAGATCTATTTCTATTGAGTATGGTGGATTTTGATGTCATTTTGGGCATGGATTAGTTATCTCCATGTCGTGCGATTCTGTACTTTCATGCTAATACAGTCACATTGGCTATGCCGGGTGTGCCACGGATCGAGTGGCGAGATGTGACTAATTATGTTCCTAGTAGAGTGATCTCTTTCTTGAAGGCCCAGCGTATGGTTGGGAAGGGTTGTCTATCATATCTAGAATTTGTGAGGGACGCTGGAGCTGAGACTCCCAGTATTGATTCTGTTCCAGTTGTGAGGGATTTTCCTGATGTGTTTCCCGCAGACCTGCTGGGCATGCCACCGGATAGGGATATTGATTTTGGTAATAACCTAGTGTCGAGAACTCAGCCCATTTCTATTCTGCCGTATCGTATGGCACCAGTGGAGTTGAAGGAGTTAAAGGATCAGCTTCAGGAACTCCTAGATAAGGGGTTTATTCGGCCTAGTGTGTCACCTTGGGGTGCGTCGGTTTTGTTTGTGAAGAAGAAGGATGGCACAATGATAATGTGCATTGATTATAGGCAATTGAACAAGGTAACAATTAAGAACAAATATCCTTTGCCTCACATTGATGATCTATTCGACTAGCTTCAGGGAGTGAGGATGTTCTCCAAGATTGATCTTCATTCGGGTTATCACCAGTTGAAGATCAGGGATTCAGATATTCTTAAGATGGCTTTCAGGACCTAATATGGTCATTATGAGTTCTTGGTGATGTCTTTTGGGTTGACCAATGCCCCAGCAACGTTCATGCATTTGATGAATAGCGTGTTCCGGCCTTATCTTGATTCGTTTGTCATAGTCTTCACTGAAGGTATTCTGGTGTATTCGCGTAGTCAGGAGGAGCACGCGGAGCATTTGAGAGTTGTGTTGCAGAGATCGAGGTAGGAGAATCTTTATGCAAAGTTCTCCAAGTGTGAGTTTTGGCTCAGTTCAGTGGCTTTCTTGGGGCACGTGGTATCCAGCGAGGGTATTCAGGTTGATCCAAAGAAAATAGAGGCAATTAAGAGTTGGCCCAGACCGTCCTCAGCCACAGAGATACACAACTTTCTTGGTTTGGTAGGCTATTATCTTCGGTTTGTTTAGGGATTCTCTTCTATCGCATCGCCCTTGACCAAGTTGACTCAAAAGGGTGCTTCATTTGTATGGTCGGACGAGTGTGAGGAGAGCTTTCAGAAGCTTAAGATAGCTTTGACCACAGCTCCAGTGTTGGTTTTGCCATCAGCTTCAGGTTCATATACCTTGTATTGTTATACTTCAAGAGTTGGGATTGGTTATGTGTTGATGTAGGAGGGTAGAGTTATTGTTTATGCTTCTCGTCAGTTGAAGCCCTATGAGAAGAACTACCCCGTTCATGATTTGGAGTTGGTTGTCATAGTTCATGCATTGAAGATTTGGAGGCATTACTTGTATGCCATATATTGTGAGGTGTTCACTGAGGTTGTGAGGTTGTGATATTTCGGAGGTTGGATATTTCGCGATGACCAGGTTGACCCAGAAGGGTGCCCAGTTCGGATGGTCAGAGAGTGTGAGGCGAGCTTTCAGAAGCTCAAGACAGCTCTGACTATGGCACCGGTGTTGGTTTTGCCCACAGGTTCAGGGACTTATACGGTTTATTGTGATGCATCTCATACTGGACTTGGTGCGGTGTTGATGCAGGATGGCAAGGTCATTGCCTACGCTTCAAGGTAGTTGAAGATTCATGAGAAGAATTATCCAGTTCATGATTTGGAGTTAGTAGCCATTGCTCACGCGTTGAAGATTTGGAGGCATTATCTGTATGGTGTGGCATGTGAGGTGTTCACGGATCACAAGAGTCTGCAGTATTTGTTCAAGCAAAAGGAGTTGAATAAGAGGTAGAAAAGGTAGTTGGAGTTGTTAAAGGACTATGATATCACCATCTTATATCATCCGGGAAAGGCCAACATGGTGGTCGATGCTTTGAGTAGGAAGTCAGCCAGTATGGGCAGTCTCACTTATACTCTGGTCGGTGAGAGGCCGCTTGCTTTGGATGTTCAGGCCTTGGCCAATCAATTCGTGAGGTTGGATGTTTCTAATCCTAGCCATGTGTTAGCTTGCACCGTCGCTCGTTCTTCATTATTGGAGAGTATCTGTGATCGGCAGTATGATGATCCTCATTTGTGTGTCCTCAGAGACACGGTGTAGCATAGAGGTGCCAAGTAGGTTACCTTAGGTAATGACGGAGTTTTGAGATTGCAGCGTCAATTTTGTATGCCTAATGTGGATGGACTCCGAGAGTTGATTTTAGAGGAGGCCCATAGCTCCCGCTACTCTATTTATCCGGGCACCGCAAAGATGTATTAGGATTTGCGGTAGCATTATTGGTGGCGGAGAATGAAGAAGGATATCGTTGCATATGTGGCTCGATGTTTGAATTGTCAGTAGGTTAAGTATGAGCATCAGAGGCCTGATGGTTTGTTCCAGAAGATTGAGATTCCTAAGTGAAAGTGGGAGCGGATCACTATGGACTTCGTTGTTTGACTCCCACAGACTCAGAGGAAGTTCAATGCAGTGTGGGTTATTATTGATAGGCTGACCAAGTCAGCGCATTTCATTCCTATGGCAGTCTCCTATTCTTATGAGAGTTAGCTAAGATCTATATCCGAAAGATTGTTCGTCTTCATGGTGTGCACGTGTCTATCATTTCGGACCGAGGTACGCAGTTTACCTCACATTTCTGGAGAGCAATCCAGCGAGAGTTGGGCACACGGGTTGAGTAGAGCACAGCATTTCATCCTAAGATGGACGGGCAGTCCGAGCGGACTATTTAGATTTTGGAGGATATGCTTCGAGCTTGTATCATTGACTTTGGAGGCTCGTGGGATCAGTTTTTGCCTTTAGCAGAGTTTGCCTACACCAAGAGCTACCAGTCAAGTATTCAGATGGCTCCTTATGAGGCTTTATATGGTAGGCAGTGTCAGTCTCCGGTTGGATGGTTTGAACCGGGAGAGGCTCGGTTGTTGGGTACGGATTGTGAGTACGTGATTTTTGCCCCACATGAATTCCTCCAAAAGAATTCCCAAAATTAGATCTTTTCTTTAATTATGTGTTATGCTAAGAATTACTGTATGATTTTCCTGATTGCCTGCATATTTTTGTGCATATTGAATTTTATTAATGCATTGAAAAATACAAGAAAAATATATAACATCTGCATTTAGGATTTCATTTTTACATTTTTTTTAGATTAATTAAGTAAATTGTTGTTTTACAAAAAAAAAGTGAAAAAAAATCACAAACAAATAACGTATTTTTCGCATTTTTAGTGTTTAATGTCGAATTATGTGATTTTCTTTTTAATTTGGTGTTTAATCAATTGTGGTATTGATATTAATCATTTGAATTTGTAGGATAATTTTATTTGGAATTAAATTTAAGCTTTAGATTAAAAGAAAAATTAAATAAAATATAAAAAAAGAGGGAACTAAAAAAAAACAAGAAAAGAAGCAAATTTTGGTCCAATTCTTCAAGACCAAAGGAATTTCCGCCACAATCCAGCCCAAATCCGGCCAAAACCGGTCCGTAACCATACTAGACCAAACAACACCGTTACGAAGACCTTCAATCTGGGTCGTCAAATTGGTTTGATCTAACGGCCCAGAATCTCGCCCATTAACCCAACCCCGACCCGTCCACCCCAATACCCGGTCCGCCCAGCACCCATGTAACCAAAACGACCCTGTTTTCCATTAATGATTTAATCAGAGCCGTTGGATTCCAATCATCCAACGGCCCTATTTAAACCATTGATTTAATATACCCAAACCATCAGATCCCCTACCCCCAAATCAGAAACCCCCTCCCCCCTCATTCGTCTCTCACCTCTCTTCAGAGACACCCCTGTCTCACCACCTCACTCCGCCGCCTTCCGCCCACCGAAAATCGCCTCACGGCAGTTCCGGTGGTCCAATTACTTCCAAATTTGCATGTTTGATAAAGTTTTTTTTAGTAAGCATGATTCTGTTTGTTGTATTAGATATTGTTCAAGTTCATTTGTTTCTACTTTTCTTTAAGCCTAGAACCTTACGAGTCTTTATGACTCTGTAGGTCATTTAGGCCAATAATTTTGTTTGATGATTTGAACTTGGGTTCTGGAATTAGAAGCCCAAGAAAGGGGATTCTACTCGAGATGTACAGACCCATGACCATTTAATTTAGGTCAATTTGGCTCATGTCTGTTTGTTTTAAAAAATAAATGGGGATTTTTAAGGGGTAGTTGGAGAATTGTTCAACAAAAAAGTGTTTACCAAACTTTAGGAAGCTTTTACAATGGTAGGGTTTAGGAAATTCACTACTAAATTAATTAAAAGGTACTAAGCTAGTGTAGATAATTTAAAAATAGAAAAGTTGAATTGATAATGGGCATGGCACTAATTGAATGCCTATTTAAGGACTGGAAAATACAGAGCTTGAGGGGGGGCTAAGAAGAAGAAAAAATAAACAAAGGAGAACAATAGAGAACTTTAGTGATATAAAATCCAGAAAAAGAAACGGATAGGAGTTTCACTGTTCAATTGAATCTTCTTTTCCTTTCATGGTCAATTTCTGAAGTTTTCAAGTCTTGACATATTTTCTGACTTATTCTGAGAGTTCATATAGAGTGATATTGAGTTTTGGAAGAGTTTTCTGGTTCAAGTTGTTAAGAATCACCATTTCATTGAATTTTCAAGCTGGTTTTAGTGTTTCAATCGATAAATCTGGGTTGTTCTGTTGCTGTTTATTACATTCACCTCTTTTCCTTTTGCAATTTCCAGGTATACCTTCTAAACTTGTCATGGAATTTAATTATGACTAGCATGTATGAGGATCTGGGAATTCAAGTTGAAGTTTGAATGGACTCTGATGTAATTACTATTATTTACTGCTATTTCATGTGATTGAATGCTTCAGTCGGGTAGTAGTTCAATTTCTAGTTTATGTGGGGTTATAGGTTCATGCTAATAGCTTATGGTAGTTCAGTTATTCAGATTTAGTATGTAATTTCAGAATAATGGAATGTTGTAATAGCATTTGAACTCTATTTACATGAACGGACTATTTTAATCCTTTAAATGGTATTGTTCAAGGCATGTCAAGCCTACTCTGTGTGGATCTGAAAAATGGACTAACATGTGTTCAAGTTGTTAATGAACAATAAGCCTGAAAATAGCATCTCTTAATTTCAAATTGACTGTGTGTTTAACTAGTAGTGATCTTTCTATGTTCTCTATTTCTTTTCTTTTCAAGCTTTAGTGTTGGTTGGAAAACTCAAGTTTTACTAGCAGTTGAATCTGTTAGTTTAGTACAAGTTTTTTAAAGACTAGAGGACTGATATGGCTAATGGCGTTTTTTTACTCTTAGCTTGTCACTTTGATTTTGAAAGGTTGGAATGTGTATAGTCGAGAAGGTTGCTTGATTAGTTCAGAAATTGAAGTTTTATGATTGCCATCTTAAGTGGTGTAAATATGTGGATAGTTAGTATAGCCGAGCATGTGTATTTGTTTAAAAATGAAGTTTGGCTTATTTAGATGTGCAAAGGTTTCTGTTATAGGCTATAATCAAAAGTGCATGGATCACTGTGGTATGAATCTCACACTTTGACGTAATTGTTGTTTGAATAATTCTATATAATGAAATTTACAAAAATTATTCACTATCATATATAAATGTCATGCTATTTCAAGTGAGATTTAAAATGCCAGTATATGAATTTAACATAGCCCTATGCAAGATTGTTCATGTTGTTTTGTTTATTTTCCCCATATGGTTTTTCTTTTTGAATTTTTTTTGGTTAGGCTTCTTACTATATTTGGAAGGTTTTAATGCTTAAACATACTTCAATATGCATGTCATTTGATTAATAGTAGTGTTTGGATTTAAAAAAAATGTTCAAGCTAGTTGGATGGAAAAGAGACATCTTTGTTCTGTATCAAATTTCAAACTAGCAAGGTTTCGAACAATAGAAAAGGAAGAAAGGATGGAGAGCTCTTATTTGGGAATTAACATGGTTTCATTTAGTATATTGATATGAGAGTGTCTCGTGTGAATTTTTCATTAAGGTTGTTAACGTGATTAGCTTGGCAACTGCAAATATTTTCCGTCTTGATAATAATATGTCTTATAGGCGAATTTTGAGAAGCAAACCTTACACTTCCCCCCAAGGAATCCCATAATATTGGAGCCTACGCCTTTAATCCTGAATCTTAAGAGTGAACGATCTGACAAAAATCCGCAGTTTGCTTTAGTTTACTTTATTGAGGCATGCAATGCCAAGTAAAATCTTAAAATACATGGCTCTCACTTGTTTAGTATTTTAAATCCTTAGAATCGAGGCGTGCCATCTAGTAGAATTTTCATGGTCCTCGCAAAGTTGCAAATACGTAGTTGCTTTAGGCGCATTATTTTAATAATTAACTTCTCTAAACACGGGTGTGCATTTCATGTGACCCAAATCCAAATAATAACAATGTTAAATAAAATATGTCGCGGATCGCGGGTGCATTTCATGCGGCGTGATCCCAAGACGTGTTTTGTATAACGTTGAAATCTTCCTAAAATTGAATAAAAGCGGTTTTAAAGTAAAAATGCACATAGGTTTAAAAGTATTTTAAAATCAGATAATTAGGCCAATAATAACAGTTGAGCGACCGTGCTAGAACCACGGAACCCGGGAATGCCTAACACCTTCTCCCGGGTTAATAGAATTTCTTACCCGAATTTCTGTGTTCGCGGACTGTAAAACAGAGTCAATCTTTCCTCGAATCAGGATTTAAAACCGGTGACTTGGGACACCATAAATTATCCCAAGTGGCGACTCTGAATTTTTAAAATAAAATAATCTTGTTTCGATTGTCACTTCAATTGGAAAAAACTCCTTTGTACCCTTACGGGGGTGTAGTAAAAAGGAGGTGTGACAGCTCTGGCGACTCTGCTGGGGAACGAACCCAAAATCTCTGGTTCAAGTTTCAAGAATTCGAGCTTAGAATAATTGTTGTAATTGGCTTTATTTATTATCTGATTTTATTGCATGTTTGAGCCTAATGTGCTAAATGTCGCTTTTTACCGTTTTGATATTATTTGAACTGTATATAAACTGCTACGAAACCCTTCTCTTCTCATCTTCAGGGATGTGCTCGCTGGTCGAGACTCCCTATTCTTTTAGTGTCATACCTTGAAATAAGAAAGATGCCTAGACAAGTTACTAAGCCGAATGACCTTTTGGTTCCTGTTATGTAGCCCCCTCCTCGGCTCGAGTTGTCTGCTCAGGTACACAGTCTAGAACACATACCCAGGTTTTGAACCTAGAATAACTCAGCCTCATACCGGATACATAGTAGGAATGTTGTTTGCATCATATGCATTTGACTTTGTAGACTCAACACAGGGGTTGGGTCTGTCTAGGACAGGTGTACCCGGAATGAAAAGACCATCCTAATGCATCTTACTTGATACTTGTGCATTCATTTGCTTCAGATTTGCATGTTGATCGGCTCATAGAGGTAAAGTTGAAAAGGAAAGTCAATGTATGGACTGAGAGAGATAATTGTCTGTTTTTGAAAACCAATGTCCAAAATATACCGAAACTCTACCGAAATCTTGAAAAAAAAAGAGAAAATTTTGTGTTTTTAAAAAAAAGAGTTGGTTTTTGTTTAGTCAAAATTGCCCGAACTACGCCAGTTTGATTCACACCGGATGTGGGATATGTAGACAACCCCTATCGGGTCCAACTTTCCTTTTGCAAAACATTGCACAAAAAACAAAAAAAAATTTACTTTGTTGTAAATAAGTAAGGGGATGTCATTCTTGTCAAAATAGCCGAATGTCCCCAAAAGGATGCCAGAGGGCTGTTTTTGCAAGAACAGTCGCCTTTGGTCTCTTTCTCAAATTTTTGGGCCGGTTAGCAAGCACAACCTTAAAAATTTTCCCCGGAAGTGCTGAAAGGCCGTATTTGCAAAGCCGGGTTTTTACTTTGAATGTTTGAAAAAAACTGTCAGCTTTGAGTTTGAGTCAAAATGAATCATGATTTTTGCTTAATCACCCTAATAAATGTGCAGAATGAGCACGAGTAAAAATTTGCCAATAACATTCATGAACAAGATCCCTTTGGAGTTGCATATGTGGTGGGATGATCTGGGTAAATCAGGGCAAGACAAGGTCAATCATTATTTGGGAGGTCCCACCGGATTGTTGAAGATTAGGCCTAGAGAAGATATCATAAAGGCATTGGTTACATTCTGGGACCCGACCCACAACGTGTTTCATTTCTTAGATTTTAAACTCACCCCAACTTTGGAAGAAATAGCCGGATATATTGGGAGCGTTGAGCTTCCTATGAGACACAAGTATCTGGTTTCTGCAAGAGTCATCACTGTGCACAGATTCTTAGACTCCTTAAAGATAAGCAGGGGGTCCACAACCCAGATTTGGCAGCCAGTTTTCCTACTCTGCAGTTCATATACCAGAGATACGGCCACATATGAGGGTTTAACAATCCAGAAAACAAAATTTGTAGCAAGGGGAACTGCCTCAAATGGGAAGAACACATGTGTTTTGCTTTTATGGTGGTCTTCTTGGGACTTCTGGTGTTTCCTAGGAAAGATGGAAATATCGACATACGAATAGCTGGGGTTGTCAGCACTTTGCTTACCTGGCCAAAAGCACCCTCGCACCCATGATTGTAGCTGAAATCTTCCGCGCTCTCACAACCTGCAAAGCCGGAGGAGACTTTTTTGAGGGGTGCAACTTATTGCTGCAGATGTGGATGATTGAACATCTATGCCATCGTCCTCAATTCCTGAGTTATGGGTCGACAGAGAAAACCTGCATAGAGGAATTTTATATGATGGTTGATGGGATCAGCTTGCCAAAAGGGGTTATAGAATGGGTATCATATATCCGTTCCATCAGTGCAAGTCAAATAGAGTGGATGTTTGGGTGGCTTCCCGTAGATGAGATCATATACATGCCAGCTACCGGGCCTCATTTCCTTTTGATAGGTCTTAGGAGTATCCAGCCTTATGCCCCATACCGGGTTTTGAGACAATTATGCAGATGTCAAATGGTTCCCATGGATGAAGATATTAGTCGCCATGTGGTCGAGATTAGTCCACCAAATTTGGAGCGAATGTCAGTACTTGACGGCGAACACTCGAGTGTGTGATCTGTCCAGAGGTGAAGTTGCACCAGGATATCTTTCCTGGTATAAAAGGGAAGCTGAATTTGGAAGGTCGGCCAAAAGACCCCATCTTCAAGAATTTGTTGGAGCATCACAAGAGCAATGGGATTGGCTGGGCAAAGAAAATGAGTACAGAGCCACCATAGGCAGGCTAGAAAAGCAAGTCATGGACCTTCAGTTTGAGAATGGTTTGCAAACCGCCGAGGATGAAGGCGAGAAGAAAAACTCAGGTAAATGAAGCCCCCAAAGCACAAATTCAGAAAATGAGAACGGCTACTAGAAACCTGGAAAGAAACCGAGCGGATGAAAGGCTTATAAGCAGTCTGAAAAAAAAGCCCTTGAGTGTCAAGATGAACTAGAAAAGTTTGAGGCCAACCTAGCCAAAGTCTGGGAACAATGGGCAAAGGAGGCGGAAGAGCGGGCAAAGTTGTGCAACAAATGAAAAGAAAGTATGAAGGGACAATCACCAGCCTGAAGAGAAAAATGACTACCCTCGAGAATGAGGCAGCCAAGTAGGCCAAGGACTTTAAAGCTGATAGGGAACACTGCTATAATTTGATGGCTCATATGGAGGAACAAATGCAACAGTTGCAAAATCAATATCTTCACGACATTCAGGTGTTAGAAGTCCGGAATCAACAGGTCAGGCATCTGCTTCAGGAAAAGGGTAGAATCTAAGAGCGGGTCAGAGTCATCGCCGACTACATTGTTGTGAAATGCCAAGAATGTGAGGATATGACTCGCACCACTTTATTCGCGGCAGTGATGAAGTTTGTCCGACAAATAATGAGTGACTTGGAGAGGCTTCAAAGGGATCTTGCATGTAGGCCTGTGGCGAGACCGAATGAAGTCCCGCGAGCCCCAGGAGCATTTGAGGCATTAATGTATTCGTGATTTTTACTTGAGTCTGTATTTTCTTTCTATTGAAGTCTGTCAGTTTGTTTTCGAGCCTGTATTTACTTTTGTTGAAGTAAGTTAGTTTGTTTTTTGTTTTTTGTCTTTTCATCAGAGTCTGTTAGTTTCTTATTGAGTCTGTTAGTTTTTGAGTCATTATAATCAAAGTATTTGTTTTTTTTTGAAAATCTCAAAAATGTTTTACTACTTATTTTTACACTTATACCCCAGAACTACGCTCAGTCTGATTCATGCGGGGTCATGATACGTAGGCAATCTCCATAGGATTCGACCATAACCAAAAGAAAAGAGAAAGAAAATAAGAAATTGTGAGAACGAAACAAAATAAGAAAGGGAAATGAGAGAATAAAAAAACAAAGAGAAGTCAAACAAAGAAAGATAAGAATGAAAAAAAAAAGAAAAAAAAAAGAAAAGGGAAGTTGCAGATGGAAATAAGGAAAAGCCGAGATGACACAAACAATCGAGCAAATACATGATAGAAATGATTAATTACTTAGGTGCATTGCATTCCACAAATATGTGGTTACCAATCTGTTAAGCTCTAATTACTAACGAGTTTGTTGTTGATGCTCTAGAACTAAGGCAGGTGGTTAGTTTGTTGAGTGCTCTGGCAACCCATCCATACAATACCAGGTCCAAAGGCGAATTGATCATGTCTAACCAAGAACTTGATGCGAGTAGAATCGATCCTTCAACAGAGGTGGAAGAATTGGATGTTAATTCGATGAAAGAAGAGATGTATAAGTTGAAGCAGCAGATGGCCAAAATGTACCAGGCCTAGGCAAAAGGGCAACCACCACCATCTTACCCCGCCAACCCTGCTTTCATCCCGCCTTTGACTCAAACCCAGGAACATCCTACTATTGATTCATATGCAGGATTTCCTATTTACCATCATTAATAAGGCACCACCTCCCAAACCCCGCAAGCTCCACCACCCAAACCAGTTCCATATCCTCATCCCCCAATCACTCTTATTTTTGTAGCATCCCCATCTGCTACACTACACCAATCTTCCAGTGAGCCTGTGTTCCAAGCCCAGGATAACCAATACTACCCCCCAAAGCCCACTTTCAAAGCTTCAGAAGTTTATACTCATCGTTTTGATCTTGCTGCGGAAGCTGAAAAACCATCCAAAAATCTCGAACATGAGGAGATGTTCAGAAAAGATAAAAGCTTAGAACAATCATTCAGAGACACGCGGGGGTTAGGAGGTCAAGTAAGTGTGGCTTACAAAGACCTGTGTCTGTTTCCAAATGTGCAATTACCGGCAGGGTTTAAGATGCCCAAGTTTGATTTGTACGATGGGCACGGTGATCCAGTAGCATACTTGAGAGGTTTTTGTAGCAAGATGAGGGGAGCTGGAGGAAAAGATGAATTGTTGATGGCATATTTCAGTCAAAGTCTAAGTGGATCGGCGCTGGAGTGGTACACTCGGCAGGATCACGGATGGTGGTATACATGGGATGATTTGGCGCAAGCATTTTCTTGTCACTCCCAATACAATCTTGAGATCATTCCAGATCGACTGTCCTTGACAAAACTGGAGAAAAAGCACAGTGAAAGTTTCAGAGAGTATGGTTTTCGATGGAGAGAGCAGGCAGCAAGAGTAGACCCTCCAATGAAAGAAAGTGAGATGGTGGATTATTTCCTACAGGCCTTAGAACCTACTTACTATGGCCATCTGGTCTCATCTATAGGAAAATCCTTCAATGAAGTAGTGAAGATGGGAGGTATGGTAGAAGAGGGGCTCAAGTTGAATAAAATCATGAGATATTCGGCTATTAAGGTGACCACTCAGGCTATTCAGGGAGGCATAGGAGGAATTAGGAAAAAGAAGAGAGAGGACGTAGCAATGGTTGATTCAGGAACTTGGTTCGGACCCATAGGCTCATCCCACCACTATAATCAGCCTCGACCCCACCACCAAAGTTACCCTCATAGCCCATATAATCCACCCTAACACTATTACCCCCATCAGAACCTCATTTTTCTGTTCACCATGCCCAAACATACAACCAAGCTCTCACCCATGAGCAATGGCGTGCGCCCATTCCCCAAAACACTTATCTACCCCCCACGAGCCTACCGAAATCCTCCTGGACCAAGTTTCCAGCCTAATCAAGCATTTAAGGATGAAAGTTTACGAAAAAAGAAAACCTTTACTCTATTGGGAGAGTCATATACCGGTTTATTACACAGGCTAAGACAACTGGACATGCTAAGGCCGATACAGTCCAAATTGCCAAATCCTCCCTCGAAAAATCTTGATTATTCTGTAAGCTGTGAGTATTGTTCTGGTACTCCAAGTCATGACACAGAGAAGTGTTGGCACTTAAAAAGTGCTATCTAGGAGCTTATTGATACCAATCGGATTGAAGTTCAAGCTCCCGAGGCGTTCAATATCAACCTGAATCTGATGCCAGCCCATCAGGAGGCAAATATGATTGAAATAGTACATGAGGGAGGGGAGCCCAGGAAGCTGGCACAGACCGTCATAATGATTCGGTCCAGTGGGGTCAAGACAATCAACAACTGAGAAATCAGGGCTCAAGTCAAGCGAAAGGAGTAGTGAACCATCTGTAATAGTTAAGAAGGGGTCTTCGAGTGATGTTGCAGCAAAGCAAGAAAGGATGAAAGTGGTTGTGCGAGGAGTGGCAAGCAAACCTGTTGTAATCGTGGAGGGCGCCCGCACAGATCATGCCATTATTAAGTGGGTAACGCAGTTACCAATAGTCAACAGCAGGGTAATTCCATGGAATTACGAACGGGTGACAGTGACTTACAAATGGAAAGAAATCAAAGAAGAAGTTTGTGAAACCCAGGGTTTGACTCGCTCGGGAAGATGTTTTGCCCCCGAGGAGTTGAGAAAAGCTAAGATCTCCAAAGATAACCCAGTGCTGGTAAAGAAAGTTGTAACTGAAGAAGAGGTATAGGAATATTTGAGGAAGATGAAGGTGCAGGACTATTCTAACATGGAACAATTAAGGAAGACGCTTGCTCAAATTTCATTGTTGTCATTGTAAATCCACTCATATGAGCACCTTCAAGCTTTAATGAAAATCTTGAATGAGGCTCACGTTCCTGATAAAATCATTGTGAACCATCTGGAAAAGATAGTCAACAAGATCTTTGAAGTGAACAGAGTCACTTTTTTCGATGATGAATTGCCCGTAGAGGGTACTGAGCATAACAGAGCCCTTTACCATATGGGGAAATGTGAGAACTCCATGGTTACACGGGTATTGGTCGATAATAGTTCCAGTGTGAACATCTGCCCTCTCTCCACTCTAAGTAAGTTGAAAGTGGAAGATGAGAGGATTCATAAGAACAGTATCTGTGTTTGGGGATTTGATGGCGGAGGCAAAGATTCAGTTGAGGATATAATGCTAGAGTTGATATAGTTGTTTCCTACAATCTGCTGTTAGGTCGACCGTGAATTCATGCCGCTAAAGCAGTCCCATCAACACTACACCAAGTGGTCAAATTTGAATGGGATATACAGGAAGTAGTTATGCATGGCGAAGACAGTTTATGCGCTCACAGCGATGCCATTGTACCGTTCATTAAAGTGGAAGATAACAAGGGACCGTGGGTCTACCAGGTTTTTGACACCATGCTGGTAGAGAAAGTTCCAGAGGGGAAATACATTCCAAATTCGAAGATAACCGCGCATTAGTCATAGTGGCCTATGAGATGTTGAAGATTGGTTTTGTACTTGGTAAAGGTTTGGGCTCATCTTTGCAAGGCATCATACAGCCGGTGTATCTTCCTGAAAACTTGGGAACATTTGGTCTGGGATTCAAGACCACTGCCGCAGACATAAGAAGAGCCAGAAAATTAAAATAGAGGGCATGGGTCCTTCCAAAGCCAGTCCCACGTCTCTCCAGATCATTTATCAAGTCCGGTACCAGAAAACGACCGGTAACAACAATTCCCAGTCCTGTGATTGATCTTGATAAGGAGTTAATTGAAAGATTTGAGAAGTTGTTCGACGGTGTGAACATGGTGGAAAGTAGTGAAGGTTCTAGCAACGCAGAAATTCAATTCGTCGGGCCAAAAACAAAGCTTAATAATTGGAAAGTCACTCCTCTCCCCACTCGAAAAGAGTCTTGGTTGTTTATTTTGATTTTTCTTCAATTTGTCTGGGTTATTCCAGGGTTGTAATCTAGATTTTTATCTTTTAGTCTATTTGAGTATGCAAACCTTTTTATCTTTTATCATTCAATGAAATGCAATTTCCCTTTCTTCATCATTCCTGATAGTTTCCCTTTTGTTTTTATTTTCTTTTCTGTACAGTTCTTTTTACGCTAGTTCAAATGACATGGCATGCTTGAGGAATCTTCAGCCCAGTCTTAAAAATCAATCTGATTCTGAAAAAATAATTCAAGAAGTAGAGTGTGATGACGAATCAGAATATGATGAGGTAGAGGCCTTTGAAGAAATTAGTAAGGAATTAATTCACTTTAAAGGAAAACCCAAACCCAACCTGAATGATACATAAGCCATGAATTTAGGGGACGCAGATAATATCAGAGAGACTAAAGTAAGCGTCCACCTTGAACTAAAGATCAGGGAAGAGATGATCAAAGCCCTGATTGAATACAAAGATATTTTTCATGGTCATACGACGACATGCCGGGTTTAAGCACTAATTTAGTGGTCCACAAGTTACTCACTGACCCAACATTCCCTCCCGTCAAGCAAAAATTGAGAAAGTTCAAAACTGATACGAGTATGAAGATTAAGGAAGAAATCACTAAGTAGTTGGATGCAAAGGTCATTCGGGTAACACGATATCCCGTTTGGTTAGCTAATGTTGTGCCAGTACCAAAGAAGGACGACAAGATTAGAGTATGTGTTAATTATCGCAATCTCAACAAAGCAAGTCCAAAGGATAATTTCCCACTACCCAACATCCACATTTTGATCGATAATTGCGCCAAGCATTAGATTAGATCCATTGTGGATTTCTATGCAGGGTATCATCAAATTTTAATGGATGAAGAAGATGCGGAAAGACGACATTCATCACGCCATGGGGAACTTATTGTTACCGAGTAATGCCATGTGGTTTGAAAAACGCTGGGGAAACTTACATGAGGGCAATGACTACTGTGTTCCATGATATGATACACAAGGAGATTGATGTGTACGTAGATGATGTAATCATAAAGTCGAAGCAGCAGGCCGACCACGTCGAAGATTTGAGGAACTTTTTCCACAGGCTTCGCAGGTACAACCTCAAGCTTAACCCTTCCAAGTGCGCATTTGGTGTTCCATCCGGAAAATTGTTGGGATTCATAGTCAGTCGTCGAGGCATTGAGTTGGACCCATCAAAGATCCAAGCTATCCAAGAATTGCCACCTCCGAGGAACAAGACTAAGGTGATGAGTCTGTTAGGGAGATTGAACTACATCAGCAGGTTTATTGCTCAACTCACGACAACTTGTGATCCTATTTTCAAGTTGCTGAAGAAGGATGTTGCGGTCAAGTGGACTGATGAGTATCAAAAAGCATTTGATAAGATAAAAGGATACTTGTCAAACCCACCTATGCTGGTTCCGCCAGAACTATGGAGACCTTTGATTCTTTACTTGACAGTCCTGGAAAATTCATTTGGTTGTGTAATGGGTCAGCATGATACACTGGCAGAAAGGAACAGGCCATATATTGTATTAGCAAGAAGTTCACAACTTATGAGGTTAAGTACACTCGCCTAGAAAGGACCTGTTACGCCCTAACTTGGGTAGCACAGAAATTGAAACATTATTTGTCATCCTACACTACTTAACTCATTTCGCGCTTGGATCCGTTGAAGTATATCTTTCAAAAGCCTATGCCCACAGGAAGACTTGCGAAGTGGCTGATTTTGCTCACGGACTTTGACATCATCTATGTGACTCGGACTGCAATGAAAGCCCAAGCATTGGCTGATCATTTGGCCGAGAACTCGGTTGATGAAGAGTACGAGCCATTGAGAACTTACTTTCCCGATGAAGAGGTGATGCATATCGACGAACTGGAGCAGATTGAAAAACCAGGTTGGAAACTTTTCTTTGATGGGGCTGCCAACATGAAAAGAGTTGGAATAGGGGTTGTGCTTATTTCTGAAACAGGGCATCACTATCCTGTTATGGCTCAGCTTCGTTTCTATTGTACCAACAATATGGCTGAGTACGAGGCATGCATTTTGGGTTTAAGGCTAGCTGCAGACATGGATGTCCAGGAAGTCTTGGTCTTGGGAGACTCGGATCTTGTGGTGCACCAGATTCAAGGAGAATAGGAAACATAGGATTTAAAGCTCATACCATACCGACAATGTTTGCATGATCTTTGTCAATGGTTTCGATCAGTAGAGTTTAGATATATTCTGAGGGTCCATAATAAGGTGGCCGATGCTTTGGCTACCTTGGCATCAATGTTCCGGACAAAGCTTATGTCGATCCTCTACATATTCAAGTCCGAGATTAGCATGCTTACTGTAACATGGTGGAAAAAGAACTTTATGGTGAATTGTGGCTTCATGATATCAGGGAGTACATCAGAATGGGGGTATATCCGGTGCAAGACACGGGGGATCAATAGAGAACAATTCGATGGTTGGCAAGTGGATTTTTCTTCAGTGGAGGAGTTTTATATAAAAGAACTCCAGATCATGGATTGTTGAGATGCATAGATGCTAAACAAGCCACGGCTATCATGACCGAAGTACATTATGGAGTCTGCAGACTGCATATGAGTGGATATGTGCTAACGAAGAAAATTCTCCAAGCAGGTTATTATTGGATCACCATGGATCGAGATTGTATCAGTTTTGTGAGCAAATGTCATCAATGCTAGGTACATGGAGATTTAATTCATTCTCTACCATCGGAATTAAACACCATGGCCCTTCGTTTCTTGGGGCATGGATGTCATTGGACCAATTGAACCAACAACATCCAACGGGCACAGGTTCATTCTGGTGGCCATTGATTATTTTACCAAGTGGGTTGGGGCTAAAACTCTCAAGCTTGTGACCAAGAAAGCAGTGGTCAATTTCGTTCACTCAAATATCATCTGTCGATTTGGGATACCAAAGGTGATCGTCACAAATAATGGTGCTAATCTTAACAGTAACTTGATGAAAGAGGTATATCAACAATTTAAGATTACACATCACAATTCCACCTTATATCTCCCCAAGGCGAATGGAAGAATCGAGGCAGCCAACAAGAACATAAAGAAGATACTTCGGAAAATGGTGGAAGGTTCTAGGCAATGGAATGAAAAGTTACCATTCGCATTGTTGGGTTATCGCACTACTGTTCGCACTTCAGTGGGTGCAACTCCTTACTTGTTGGTATATGGCACTAAAGCAGAGATACCTGGAGAAGTTGAAATCCCGTCCCTTCGGATTGTTGCTGAGGCCGAGATTGAGGATGATGAGTGGGTAAAAACCCGTTTGGAGCAGTTAAGTTTGATCGATGAGAAGAGATTGGCAGCAGTGTGTCATGGGCAGTTATATCAAAAGAGAATGGCAAGAGCGTACAACAAAAAGGTGTGTCCCCGAAAGTTTGAAGTGGGTCAACAAGTATTAAAGCGCATCCTTCCACACCAGGCCGAAGCGAAGGGCAAGTTCGCCCCAAATTGGCAAGGGTCGTTCATTGTAACAAGAGTGTTGTCCAATGGTGCTTTGTATCTAACAGATATCGAAGGCAAATATGTAGACATGGCTATCAATTCTGATGTAGTGAACTGATATTATGTATGATTTCTTTGGTTCAATTGTTGATTGTTTGTACTTGGCATTGTTTCAAAGATTGGAATGACGAAGGTAATTTGTTCTGCTATCTAAACACTCTACCCTTTGTTTCCCCTTTTGAGCCTTATTTATTTTATTACATACCCCTCTTTTGGAATCAATAACGAAAAAGAGAGAAAAGAAAGAAAAGAAAAAAAGAAAAGAATCGAAAAGAGAAAGTACAAGAAAACAAAGAAATTCAAGTGTGAACTATGTTTGACCTGATTCTTGTTAAGGATACGTAGGCAGCCTCACGGCTCGGTCATATCATATCAAAATAAAAATAAAAAATCCCCAAGCAAGAAACTGGGGTAGAAGTTGTGATTGTGGTAATAGATCAGATTCCAAAAGTTGTAATTTTGACCCATTTAAGTTGCTTTGAGCCTTTTTGATACCCTTTTTTTTCAAATATATCCAAAGAGTCCACATTACCGTCCAAAGAAAGACCTCCCGATCAGTCTTCGAGAGATGCCAAGTCAATAAAGTAAAGAGGATTCATATCAGGGGCAACACTCCGGTTTAAGCAAGAGAAATAAAAAAATGAGAGAGTCTTATTGGTGAAAACCCTCGTGGGCACCATGAGACGACGAAAGCTGAGAGAAAGTAAAAATGAGAGAGTCTTATTAGTGAAAACCTTCATGGGTACCATGAGGCAACAAGGAATTGAGGAATGAACAAATGAGAGAGGTTTGTCGGTGAAAACCCTTCAGGGCACTGCAAGCCGAACAAGGTCTGTAAGCTGGCGGAAAGTAAACATCGGGTTGCGGAGATCTTGGAGCACAAAGTAAGACAATTGGAAAAGTGATTGGTTAAATAGACTGTGTTGATTAATCCACAATGCATACCATGATTATTGGTGCCAGTTACTCCATTCAGATAAGTTTCTTTTCCTCTCTCCAACAGTCATCCAAATTTGGATTTTCTTCTTTATTCTTAATTCTCAAAATCATCGCATTTCATTGTTGTTAATTTTCCTCTAAAGCTCTTCCAAGGTTAGCCTTGTTTCAACAAATAAGAAGGAATTTCAAAGTTTACTACCAGTTTCAAAATTGCACAAAGCAAAATGCGGCTAGAACATGCCAGAGATAGTGTGATGAAAAGTGAGACATAGAGTGTAAGCAAAAGTTAAATCAGTGAAATGGTTCAGCAATGCCGTAGGAGATGCAGAGGTCAGAATGAAAAACAATGGTTGGGGTGTAGAGCACTCAGATCATCCAGGGTCCTGGGGTTAAGGATCAATCAGAAGGTCAAACGATTCTCGACCGGCTCAAGGCAGCCAGTCAAAGAAAAGCATGGCAAAGGAAGAACCACCTTCATCAAGAATGGCACAACTAACCACCACGTTTTAAACTGACAAGATTTTCTTTGATTTGAAACAGGGGCAAAGATGGCATTTGTTTTGGAGAAACCCTCCGTAAGGAAAGCAAGTACCAAGCAGGTTTGATCACAAAGTTCTCAGGACCCTCCTAAAAAATGGGACTTAGTTTAAAATTCAAAATAATCATGAGTAGCAGAATCTAGCATAAATGGACCCCAAAGGAATATAAGCGGAACTTCGAAGTTTGCATGCTTGAGGTAGGATTCACTAGAAATTTTCAGGACCCTCCTGAATAAAGGGACCTAGCTTTAAGAATTCCATTAGATAACAAGATTTAGCATAAGTTCTACTGTAAGGGAGTATATGTCACGACCCAATTCCCAAACCCGGTCGTGATGGCACCTCTCGTGAAGACAAGGCCAGCCAAAACAAAGGAAACACCTCTTTTAACAATTAATTAACATAAACAAGTCTAAAACATGATTAATTTAGCCATAATTGCGGAAACAACGATAATAACAAAAGGGAAACCAACCCGACACAGCCCAAACCGGGGTGTCACAAGTCATGAGCAACTAAGAAATCCGGATACAAGTCTAATGAACACTAGTTCCGATACAAAATTTCTAAAAACATGAAAATGATAAGATAAGGGAGGCACGAGGCTACGAACGCAACCAGCTACCTCGTAGTCTCCGAATCACTGCCTGAACTGGGAAAATCAGCACTCAGGAGCGAACTCTGCGATGCCTGAATCTGCACACATGGTGCAGGGAATAATGTGACTACTCCGACTCAGTGAGTAATAATTATAAATAATAGCTGAAAGTATGAAAACACGTAAAGGCACAAAATAATTCCATATCTAGCAATAAATCACTTAAAGCAGTAAATCAGTGAAGAAATCAAATGATATTCCTTTTTAAAACAAGTAAAACAGGTAATTTAACAAGTAAATAACAAGTAGAAAATCTGCCCCTCGGGCGCAGTATCAATCACTCAGAACAGTATCAGCCCCTCGGGCTCACTTTTAGTACAGTATCAACCCCTCGAGCTCAGTATCAATCACTCAGAACAGTATCAGCCCCTCAGGCTCACTCTCTGATCATAATGGGTACCCGCGCTCACTGTGGCTATGCAGACTCCGGAGGGGCCCCTTACGGCCCAAGCGCTATATCAAGCCACCTCGTGGTATCATCACTCGGCACTCGGCCTCACATCACTCGGCACTCGGCCTCACATCACTCAAGCCACCTTGTGGCATATAAAGAATCTCAGGCCCTCGGCCTCATATCACTCAGCATATCCTCACATATGTCCCTCGGCCTCACTCAGTCCAAAAATCATCACAAGCCCCTTGGGCATTAGTAAAACAGTAGTTCTCAGCCCAAAACATGATGTAGAAATATCATTTAAGTTACAAATCTGAGTAAAAGTGGCTGAGTTTGTAAAACAGTAGATATCAACAGGACTGAGTTCAAATAATAAGTCAAGCAGTAAGGAAACAGTGATAAAAATCCCCGAATGGTTCAAATAGTTGGCACGAAGCCTAAATATGGCAATCATCCCAAATCATGATGATAACAAATGAATTCCAGTCAAATACGTGGTAAAATCATCAATCGGGATGGACCAAGTCAAAATCCCCAGTAGTAAAAGACCCCACGCTCATCATCCAGCGCGTATCTTGCCTCAATATAGCACTACGATGTGCAATCCGGGGTTTGAAACCCTCAGGACATCATTTACAATCATTACTCACCTCAAGCCGGCCAAAACTCTAGTTGGCTATGCCCTTGCTTCTCAAATCGGCCTCCTCGCTCGTCAAATCTGATCAAAACCACAACGAATACGTCACAATAGGCTAAGGGAACAATACCCAATCGAAAACAATCGAAAATATCAAAAATCCCGAAATTGGTAAAACCCGAGCTCCGGGCCCACTTCTCGATACTCGGAAATTTTTACATCATTAGATTCCTTATCTTGCCACGAGTTCATACACATAAAAATCACAAGAATCGGAGTTCAATTGACCCCTCAAATCTCTATCTTAGCTCTCTTAAGTTCAAGCCCTAACCTCCATTTTTAGTCCATGATTTTCTTAAATTTCCAGTATTAATTCATTTAATAACACCATAGGATTGTGTTTTAGGTCCAAAATCCTTACCTTATCGAAGCTCCTTGAATCCCTCTTCAAAATGGTCCAAAATTCTCCAAGTCCGAAGTTAGAAATGAGAAACCCTTCAAAATTCGCGAAAAAGAACTTAAATACCTTCTGCCCAGCCATAACCGCATCTGCGGTCAAATAGCCGCTTTTGCGGTTGAAACTCTGCATCTGCGCAACCTCATTAAGTCACGCCTGGCCTCATCTGCGGTCCAATAGCCGTATATGCGGCTCCCTATCTGCATCTACGGTCCTAGCCAATCCTTGCCTTTTCCGCTTCTGCGACCCCCAACCCGCATTTGCGACACCGCACTTGCGGTCCCCAAACCATAGGTGCAAAAATACCTGAAGCACCAGAAAATCTGCAACAACACAAGTCCAAACTCTTCCCGTTAGCCATCCAAAACCACCCCGAGGCCCCCGGGACCTCAACCAAGCGCACCAACGCATCTTAAATCATCATTCAAACTTGTTCCAATCATCAAATCACCTCGAACAACACCAAAACCGTCAATTCACATCGAATTCAAGCCTAAGTTCTTCTAAAACTTCTGAAACACGCATTCGATCAAAAACCCGACCAAATCACCTCCGAACTATCTGAAATTTTACACACACATCCCAAATCACCTAACGAAGCTACTATAACTCTCGTAATTCTGTTCCGACCCTCGGATCAAAATCTCACCTACCAACCGGAAATCGCCAAAATACAAACTTGGCCAAAACAAGCTAATTTCTACACCGGACCTCCAAAACCACTTCCAATCACGCTTCTAAGTCACAAATCATCCCCCGAAGCTAACCGAATAACCGTAAATCACATCCGAGCCCTCTAACGCATAAGTCAACATCCGATTGACTTTTCCAAACTAATCCTTCCTTAAAGAGACTAAGTGTCTCATTTCCTACCAAAACCAATCCAAATCGACTCGATCACACCAATTACAGATAATGAAGCATAAAGAAGCTAAAATAGGGAAAACGGAGCGGTAACTCATGAGACGACGGGTCGGGTCGTCACATCCTCCCCAACTTAAACAAACGCTCATCCTCGAGCGAGTCAAGAAACATACCTGAAGCCTCAAACATGTGAGGATATCTGTTCTGCATCGCCTGCTCGGTCTACCAGGTAGCCTCCTCCACGGGCTGACCTCTCCACTGTACCTTCACTGAAGTTATATCCTTTGATCTCAACTTTCGAACCTAACGACCCAAAATAGCTACTCGCTCCACATCAAAGGTCAAATCATCATCCAACTGAACCGTGCTGAAGTCCAAAACATAAGACGTGTCCCCAACATACTTCCGGAGCATAGAAACATGAAATATTGGATGCACACTCGACAAGCTGGGTGGCAAAGCAAGCATATAAGCCACCTCCCCAATCCTCCTAAGTACCTCAAAAGGCCCAATGAATCGCGGACTCAACTTCCCTTTCTTTCCAAATCTCATAACACCCTTCATGGGCGAAACCTTCAGCAAGACCTTCTCGCCAACCATGTAAGATACATCTCGAACCTTCCGGTCTATATAACTTTTCTGACGCGACTGCGTTGTACGAAGTCTCTCCTGAATCAACTTCACCTTCTCAAAGGCATCCTGAACCAAATCTGTCCTCAATAACATTGTCTCTCCGGGCTCAAACCAACCAACTGAAGATCTACACCATCTCCCATACAACACCTCATACGGGGCCATCTGAATACTGGACTGATAGTTGTTGTTGTAGGGAAACTCTATAAGCGGCAAAGACGCATCCTAAGAACCTCCGAAATAGATAACACAGGCACGCAACATGTCCTCTAATATCTGACGCTCGAACTGCCCGTCCGTCTACGGATGAAATGGTGTGCTCAACTCCACCTGAGTACCCAACTCTCGCTAAAAAGTACTCCAAAACTGAGAAGTAAACTAAGTATCTCTATCTGAAATTATAGACACTGGCATACCATGCAATCGAACAATCTCCCGGATAAAGATCCCTGCCAACCGCTCCGAAGAATAGGTAGTACACACCGGAATGAAGTGCGCAGACTTGGTCAGCCGATCCACAACCACCCAAATAGCATCGAACTTCTTCAAAGTCTAAGGAAGACCACTCACAAAATCCATAGTGATTCTCTCCCACTTCCACTCGGGAATAACCATCTGCTGAAGCAAGCCACCCGGTCTCTGATGCTCATATTTCACCTGCTGACAATTGAGACACCGAGCTACATACCCCACAATATCCTTCTTCATTCTTATCCACCAATAGTGCTGCCTCAAATCCTAATACATCTTTGCGACACCCGGATGAATAGAGTACCGCGAGCTATGGGCCTCCTCCAGAATCAACTCCCTAAGCCCATCCACATTGGGCACACAGATCCGGCCCTACATCCTCAACACATTATCATCACCTATGGTCACATCTCTAGCATCATCATGCTGGACTTTGTCCTTAAGGAGAAGTAAATGCGGATCATCATACTGGCGCTCTCTAATGCGATCATATAAGGAAGACCGAGAAACCACACAAGCCAACACCCGGCTGGGTTTCGAAATGTCTAATCTCACTAACCGATTAGACAAAGCCTGAACATCAACTGCAAGGGGCCTCTCCCCAACTGGAATATACGCCAAACTCCCCATACTCGCTGCTTTTTGGCTCAAAGCAACGGCCACTACATTGGCCTTTCCTGGATGATACATAATAGTAATATCATAATCCTTTAGCAACTCTAGCCACCTCCGCTGCCTCGAATTAAGGTCCTTTTGCTTGAACAAATGTTGAAGACTGCGATGATCAGTGAATACCTCACAAGATACGCCATACAAGTAGTGCCTCCAAATCTTCAATGCATGAACTATGGCAGCCAACTCCAGATCGTGAACAGGGTAGCTCTTCTCATGGGGCTTCAATTGACGAGAAGCATAAGCAATCACCCTACCCCCCTGCATCAATACACAACCAATCCCAACTCGCGAAGCATCACAATACAGTGTGTAAGAACCTAAAGCTGATGGCAAAACCAATACTGGAGCTGTGGTCAAAGCTATCTTGAGCTTCTGAAAGCTCTCCTCACACTCGTCCAACCATACAAATGAAACACCCTTCTGAGTCAACTTGGTCAAGGGCGATGTGATAAATGAGAATCCCTGAATAAACTGGCGATAATAGCCTACCAACCCAAGAAAGCTGCGAATCTCTGTGGCTGAGGACGGTCTAGGCCAACTATGAACCACCTCTATCTTCTTTGGATCAACTTGAATACCCTCGCTGGACACCACATGCCCCAAGAAAGCCACTAAACTGAGCCAAAACTCACTCTTGGAGAATTTTGCATAAAGCTTCTCCTCCCTCAATCTCTACAATACAACTCTTAAATGCTCCGCGTGCTCCTCCGGAGTACGCGAGTACACCAGAATATCATCAATGAATACAATAACGAACGAATCCAAATAAGGTCAAAATACATTATTTATGAAATGCATGAACGCTGTTGGGGCATTGGTGAGCCCGAAAGACATGACAAGAAACCCATAGTGACCATATCTAGTCCCGAAAGCAGTCTTAAGAATATTTGAATCCCTGATCTTCAACTGGTGATAGCCAGAATGGAGATCAATCTTGGAGAACACCCTCGCTCCCTGAAGCTGATCAAATAAATTATCGATGCGAGGCAAAGGATACTTGTTCTTAATGGTTACTTTGTTCAATTGCCTATAATCAATGCACATTCTCATCGTGTCATCCTTCTTCTTCACAAACAAAACCGGTGCACCCAAAGGTGACCCACTAGGCCGAATGAACCCCTTATCTAGGAGTTCCTGAAGCTGATCCTTGAACTCTTTCAACTCTTCTAGTGCCATACGATATGGAGGAATGGAAATGGGCTGAGTGCCCGGCACCAGGTCAATACCAAAATCAATATCCCTGTCCGGTGGAATGCCCGCAGGTCTGCAGGAAATACATCTGGAAACTCCCTCACAACTGGAACAGAATCAATGCTAGGAGTCTCAGCTCCAACATCCCTCACAAACGCCAAATATGAATGACAACCCTTCCCAACCATACGCTGGGCCTTCAAGAAACAAATCACTCTACTAGGAACGTAATCAGCCACACCACGCCACTCGATCTTTGGTACACCCGGCATAGCCAAAGTGACTGTCTTGGCATGACAGTCTAGAATAGCATGACATGGAGATAACCAATCCATGCCTAAAATAACATCAAAGTCCACCATGCTCAATAGCAATAGATCAACTCGGGTCTCCAGACCCCCAATAGTCACAACACATGACCGGTACATATGGTCTACAATAATAGTATCACCCACTGGGGTAGATATGTGGACAAGTAAAGCAAGACACCCTCGGGCGTACCCAAATGATGAGGAAAATATGAGGAAACATAAGAATAGGTGGAACCGGGATCAAATAAGACAGAGGCATCTCTGTGGCAGACTAAGATAATACCTATAATGACAGCATCGGAAGCAATAGCATCAGTCCTGCATGGAATAGCATAAAAACGGGCCCGGCCACCGCCTGATCGACCTCCACCTCTGGGGCGACCCCTGGCTGCCTTACCTCCACCCCTAACTGGCTGGGTGATTGCTAAAGTAACTAGAACAGAAAACGAGGGTTGACCCCTCTACTGTGATGAACTAGCAGCATGACGAGGACACTACCTCCACACATGTCCAAACTCTCCACACTAAAAGTAACTCCCAGGTGCTGGAGAATGGGACTGAAGGGAACCCCTCGCACCGGAGTGACTAGCTGATCCACTCGGCATGGAAGAACCCTGAACAGACGGGGCACGAGATGAACTCTAAGCTAGAATGGCGCTGAGTGAAGGAGGACCCTACTGAGAACCATGATAACCATAGCCTGAAGATGTCGCACGATACTCGGGACGGGCTGACTGAGCGGGCCTGAAAGAACGACCTCTACCATATTGGAACTAGCCTCTAGACAGAGCACCACTAAATCTGCTAGAACCTCGAGGCCTCTTCGCCTCCCTCTCCTCTCTATCACTCACGAGCGATATCAACCACCTCCTCAAATGAAATACCCAAGATTCTCTCTCTAGTCATCAAAATACGGAGATGATAGTTAAGGCCATCCACAAACCTCTTGATCCTCTCACGATCTGTCGGGACCATCCAAATGGCATGATGAGCTAACTCAGAAAACCTCGACTCATACTGTGACACAGTCATATCCCCCTGTCGAAGCCACTCAAACTACATACGTAGCTCCTCCCTATAGGACTACGGTACATACTTCTCCAAGAAGAGAGTGGAGAACTCCTGCCAAGTCAAAGGCGCTGCACCTACTGGCCTATACCTCTCATATGCCTCCCATCAAGTGAAGGTAGCCCTAGTGAACTGAAAGGTGGTAAATGCCACACCACTAGACTCAAGAATCCCTGCTGTGCGGAGCATCCACTAACACTTATCGAGAAACCCCTGGGCATCCTCGCCCTCAGCACCACTAAATGAAAGAGGTTGGAGCCTACCAAACCTCTCGAGATGACGCTGCTCATCGTCTGGCATAGCTGGAACTACGAACTCCTGAACTGGTGCAACCAGCTGAGCTGGAGGTGCTCCCGGCGTCTGCAATCCCTGCACTACATGCTCAAGTGAGCGAGCAGCAGGGGTCTAATTGCCTCCCCTGGCTTGTGAAGTAGCTGCTGCTGTGGTAGATGAAATTTCCTGAGCCAGGACAGTGCAAACCAATAAGATCTGAGCTAGGGCCTCCTGAAGACCCAGAATCACGATAGGCACAGTTGGTGCCTGAACTGGTGCTGCTAGAGCATCCATAGCTGAAGCCTGGTCCTGAGCTGGGGCAGCTGGTGGATCAACAGGTGCTGCCCTCGTTGCTCTACCTCTACCATGACCACGACTGTGTTCACGGCCTCTAGTGGCCTCAGTAGGTGGTACTGGTGGTCGTCTGCCTCATACGGTAGCATGAGTCCTCGCCATCTGCGAGAGAATAGAATACAGAAGTTTAGTTCTCGGACCAACAAGTTCGCACGACAAGAGTTTCAAGAATATGAAGTTTTTCCTAAAGGTCCTGCAGCCTCTCGAGGATAAATACAGACGTCTCCATACCGATCCGCGAGACTCTACTAAACCTGCTCATGACTCGTGAGACCTATGTAACCTAGGCTCTAATACCAACCTGTCATGACCCAATTCTCGAACCCGGTCGTGATGGCGCCTCTTGTGAAGACAAGGCCAGCCAAAATAAACGAAACACCTTTTTTAACAATTAATTAACATAAACAAGTCTTAAACATGATTAATACAGCCATAATTGCGGAAACAGCGATAATAACAAAAGGGGAACCAACCCGACACAGCCCAAACCGGGGTGTCACAAGTCATGAGCAACTAAGAAATTCGGATACAAGTCTACTGAACACTAATTCCGATACAATAGTTCTAAAAATATGAAAATGATAAGATAAGGGAGGCACGGGGCTGCGAACGACAACAGCTTCCTCGTAGTCTCCGAATCACTGCCTGAACTGGGAGAATCAGCACTCAGGAGTGGACTCTGTGATGCCTGAATCTGCACACATAGTGCAGGGAGTAATGTGAGTACTCTAACTCAGTGAGTAATAATTATAAATAATGGCTGAAAGTATGAAAACACGTAAAGGCACAAAACAATTCCATATCAAGCAGTAAAATCACTTAAAGTAGTAAATCAGTGAAGAAATCAAATGATATTCCTTTTTAAAACAAGTAAAACAGGTAATTTAACAGGTAAATAACAAGTAGAAAATCCGCCCCTCGAGCACAGTATCAATCACTCAGAACAGTATCAGCCCCTCGGGCTCCGAGGGACTGGTTGGTATGATTGATTAGGGCTCTGAGGGCCTTGGGTGGATTCTGATTGGTTAACGGATCAATTTTGGAAATTGGAAGAGGAAGTGCAGCAGCTGTCTTCTGGTGTAACCGCACCTGCGAGGCATGGGTCGCAGGTGCGGAGACGCAGATGCTATTTTGGGTTGGAAGTGTAAGGACCGCAGATATGGTCATCTCACCGCAGAAGCGAGACCGCACCTGCGGGAGTCGAGGCGTAGAAGCGGAAAGGGGAGCCTGGAGAGAAATCTCAGGAGCGGTAGAGGGTCTGCACCTGTAGAACCGCAGAAACGACCATGTGACCGAAGGCGCAGAATTGCTGGAAATAGTAAGGTTCTTTAAATTGGGGGTCTTGGCCATTTTCCTCCATTTTACTCTTGGTTGGGCGATTTTTGGAGAGCTTCAAGAGAAGGATTTCATCATCAAACATAAGGTAAGTTAATTTCACCCCTTGTAAGTTAAATACATGGTTTTGTTATGGATTTGAGCATGAAAATTGGTAGAAACTTGGGGTTGAGTGTAATGACCCGACCGGTTGTTTTAAGCTCTAGCGCGGCATTCAGCAGTTTGAGGCTATGAGTAGCTTCACTTCACGTATTATGGCTTATGTACGTAGTCGAAATTGAATTCCGGGAAGTTCGGAGTTGATTTGGAAAGAGAATTCTTATTTCGGAAGATTCAAGTTGAAAGAATTGACTAAGTTTAGATTTTTGAGTAAATGACCTCGGAATCAGGATTCGAAGGTTCCAGCAGGTTCGTATGATGATTTCAGACTTAGGCGTATGTCCAGACTAGATTTTGGAAGACCCGAAAATGTTTCGGCACCTATTGTGGAAGCTAGCATGTTTGAAAATATTTAATAAGTTTGGGTTGAAGTGCACTTTAGTGTTATCGATGTCCGTTTGGGATTTCGAGTCTTGGAATAGCTTCGTATGGTGATTATGGTATTGGGAGCGCAATCGGATGTGAATTTGGAGGTCCGTAGGTCATTTTGGAGTCATTTGGCTAAAGATAGAAATTTGAAGGTTTTTGAGAAGATTGACCGGAAGTGGACTTTTTGATATCGGGGTCGGAATCCAATTATGGAAGTTGGAGTAGATCTATAATGTCAAATATGACTTGTGTGCAAAATTTGAGATCAATCGGACGTGATTTGATAGGTTTCGTCATCGAATGTAGAAGTTTGAAATTCTAAAGTTCATTAAGCTTGGATTGGGGGTCGATTCATGATTTTAGCATTGTTTGATATGATTTGAGGCCTAGAGCAAGTCCGTAATGTGTTTTGGGACTGGTTGGTATGATTGGTTGGGGTTCCTGGGGCCTCCGGTGGATTCTGGGTGGTTAACGGATCGAATTGGAACTTATAGGAAGAGCTGAAGTTGCTAGTTGCTGGTGTAACCGCACCTGCAAGACTTGGGCTGCAGATGTGGAGCCGCATATGCAATTTTGGGCTGGAAGTGTAAGGACCGCAGACGTGGTCATCTCGCCGCAGAAGCGGGACCGCACCTGCGGGAGTCGAGGCGTAGAAGCGGAAAGGGGAGCCCGGAGAAAAACCGCAGGAGCGGTAGAGGGGCCGCACCTGCAGAACCACAGAAGCGGTCGTGTGACCGCAGGTGCGGAATTGCTGGAAGCAGTAAGTTTCTTTAAATATTGGGGGCTTGGCCATTTTCCTCCATTTAACTCTTGTTTGGGAGATTTTTGGAGAGCTTCAAGAGAGGGATTTCATCATCAAACATGAGGTAAGTTAATTTCACACATTGTGAGTTAAATACATGGTTTTGTTAGGGATTTGAGCATGAAAATGGATAGAAACTTGGGGTTGAGGGAAAAGCTAGAAAATTCATATTCTTGGATTTTGATCACGATTCTAGGTATGAAATTAAGAGAAAATTATATATTTGAGTTCGTGAGTTCATGGGTAAACTTTATCTTTGAAAAATATTGGAATCCGGGCACGTGGGCTCGAGGGAAATTTTGTCAACTTTTAGATCGGAGTTAGGAATTGCTATAAATTGGATTGTAATGAGTAATTGAACATATATTAATGGATTTGCATAATTATTGGCTAGTGTTGGAGCATTGTGCATCGATTCGAGTCTTCGGAAGGGCGTGGAATGTCGGTTGTTGATCTTCGGAGCGAGGTGAGTCTCCTTTCTAACCTTGTAAGAGGGAATTGCCCCCATAGGTGAAATAATTGGTTATGTGCTCCTATCCGTGCGTAGCTACTATTTTGTATAAGTCCAATTAGTCTAGGACCCAAAAACATACTATACCTGGAATATTTGTAATCTTGTTGGTAGTTGAATTGCTTAAATCTTATCGAATTGGTGAATGAATTTCTAAAAGGGATTAAACTTCATTTTCTTAAATCGGTAAAAGAGAATTGGCTTTTATTTGGATAAACGTTCCCCAATAGATTCTTAATTGGCTGCTTGAGCATGTATTTCTATGTGTACCTGCGTCGCATGTATGATTCGCGAGCAGGGTAATTGTTTACTTAAATTTGACCGTATTGCATATATGATTCGCGAGCGGGGTAATAGATGCATCCATGGTTCGCGTCGTTCGACCCTTGGCAGTGCACATTTTACATTTGTATTGGATCGGGCTGTACGACCTCGGCATGATTGCGCATGCTTGTATTGTTGCTTGAGATTTATAAATGTTGATATTTGCCTTTCCTGGCCGGAGATAAATTGATAAAAATAATGAAAAGTAAATCTTTGGAAATCTATTATTATTTGGAAAGTTGTTTACCTGCTACCTAGCTTTATGAATTAAAATTGTTGTTTTATAAAATTTTCCTGATCTCCTCACATTTTTACTATATTAACATTGGACCACTATCAAGTGTCGAATTCGACCTCTCATATCTACTTCTTCAAGATTAGATAGGATACTCATTGAGTACGTGTTGTTTTCGTACTCATACTACACTTGTTGTGCATTTTTGTTGCACAGGTTTATATGTGGCTAGTGGCTTAGTGGCATAGCGACATGGTTGATACGGAGACTTAGGTGAGCTGCATTTATCGAGACGACCCGCAGCCAGCATAGTCCCCTTCAGAGTATTTTATTATGTTTTTCATTTTTGTCCACTTGTATTCCAGACAGTTACTGTATTTTATTGCATTCTCTAGATAATGCTCATGCATTTGTGACACCGGGTTCTGCTATAATTATGGGGTATCTTGTATAAACTTCTTAACATTCATATTTGATTTGAAACGATTATCTTTTACTAGTAAAAAATTGAAGGAAAAATCATAGTTTTCAAAATTATTTAAATGAGAATTTAATTAAGTATTATGGTTGGCTTGCCTGACAGTGGTGTCCGACGCCATCACGACCCTTAGTGGAATTTGGGTCATGACAACATGGTATCAGAGCACTAGGTTCCCTTAGGTCTCACGAGTCATGAGTGAGTCTAGTAGAGTCTTACAGATCGGTACGGAGACGTCTGTACTTATCTTCGAGAGGCTACAGGGCTGTTAGGAGCACTTCCCTTCTTGATTCCTCATCGTGCGATTTGATTCCTTGAGGCTTATTCCCTTGTTTCTTCCTACTCAATCTTACGCGACACGAACCGCTTGTTATAAATCGAGAATGGAAGAATTGTATTGGTACCACAGATATGGTGCGGGATGTTTCTCCCGGTATAGTTGGTGTTGACGCCCCCTTTTTCTATGATCGTGGGGTCAGAAATCGGGTATACGACATTGGGAAGACAACTCTATTCCCTTTCGAGAATTGGGTTTAGAAGTTTAAGAGTCGTCACCTAATGATTATAGTGCATTAGGACACTTTTTAGAAGAGTTTGAGATGAAGAGACCAGAGATTAGGGTAAGGGCTAGAAATTATCCCGAGGGGAAGGTGTTAGGCACCCCTCAGGATCCACAAGTGTGGTTCCCGGCCATGCTACAATTGTGACTTTACAAGTAAACAATCAAGGCTCAAATAAGGACTTGCAGACAACATTGCAATTAGGTTGAAACTTATGAAAGTAAGTAGAAAGAGAGCAAGGATTTGAAAAGTTTAAACAACTCTAAAGGAAGCGAATAAAGAAAAGGGGTCGTAGGTTTGTGATTAATATGGATCACATCAATGCAATATCCAGCAATCACTCCTTAGAAGAGGGGTCGCACGTGATATTAGCGCACCAGTCATCATATCTATATTCTACTCTTCCCGCCCCGTTAAGGTATTAAAGCGCGGATGGTGTCGTTACTTATTGCATGCTAGTACCCGTCCTAGTCCTATCAGTCCCGGAGGCATTTAGGACTACTAATCCTAAAGGGAAAGGGAATTGGGGCCTTTTGAGAGTTTCAAAGGACAAAATACTAAGACGTCAATCACAACACGTAATACAAGTGAAAGTGGAGGCAGATAAACAAGTAAGGCTCAAGCAAAACCTCCTTAAATCAGATAGGCCATAGAGTTTAGCATGTCTTGCATGTACTAGTTTGGTTTTAAAAATAAATTAAGGCGATAAGCGGACTGGTTCAGCACAGAATTTTAGACAGTAAGTCCGCATTAGGTTCGCTCGAATGCAGTTGCCTAAGACTGATCCAATTGATTAATCAACCTTTTGTCTATGTGTTGAATAGAACTACTGATTTCGAAAATAAACTGATAAAGAGTTGCCAGTTTTTTTTGACAGAGTAAAATAAGGTTCAGAAAAGGTGCAGATTTAATATAGAAAAACGTTTACCAACTTTGAAAAGGTTTATCAGATTTATCAAGAAAGAGATGGGTTTCAAAAATGCGAACTGATTACAGGAACGGGTTTGCCAATTTTGTCAAGAAGAAGAGAGTTTTCAAAAAAGGTATGCAAAAGACTACCAGTTTTAGCAAACAAGACGCGTTTCAGAAAAAGGTTTGTGAGTTTCAGAAATCTGATAAGGGTTTAAACGAGTGAGACGGTTTATATCCAAGATTTCCTATAGGCATGCTTTCTACAAGTTTTTACTGATTTTAACACCTTTCAAACTTTAATAGGAGTTCTATGAACATGATATCTATGTACAACTTTATTATTAAGCCTAATTGTTTGCCTAATGGCATTACATAGAAATATAGGAGTCTATAGGCATGATATCTACGTGTGGAGTTGCAGAAATCAGAAGTAACACCCCTATAGGCACACTTTCTACCCTTGTGCATAAAAGTAAACCCCCTCCCTTCTTTACTAAATCCCCATGAGTTTAATACAAATTATTACAAACCAGTGAATCGGACTGAAATTAAAAGTACATCAGAAACTAACAGCTGCATCCGAGGAACCTAATTCAGAATTATTGTCTAACAATTGGGGATGAACCACTTCCGAGATCAAGGTTTCGAAAGCCTTCTCTTATCTAGGGTGTTTCAGAGATCCAAGGAATTTCAAAAACTCCAGGCAGTGCTTACACCCGAGATATTAATCAGAAAGAGTTATAGTGCAGTGTGGAAGAGCCAGCCCTCTGGTGTCCAAGTTCAGAGGGAGCTCATGGATCCCAAAGCAAGGCTCACAAGAGGGCGGGGCGAAACTTAATGTTCTAAGAATGAGTGCAAGTGAAATAGAGGGGTTAGGGAGTGCCAAGGCAGGCTGGTGGTCATACCTAGTCATAAGATAGACTGGCACACCCCTGACTAAGCCTGTTCAGCCAACAAATATGAGCACAGACCTGTTGAAGGTCAGGCTATGGTCCAGACAATGATTAGGACATTGTTAGACCATAGTCTTAAACTCAGAATACATATAAAGGGGAAGGGGAATGGGAATTGGAAATAATTTAGGACTCAGGGAGTCCAGCCCATACACATGAGCAACAATGTCAAGTGTTGTCATGCTTTCTTGACCATAACTCAATATACAAAGGGAATTGGGGGTGGGAATTCATGTGAGCACAGAGAAAGAAGTAAATAAACTTGCAGAAATTACAGCATCGAAACAGTAAGACAAACAGAGGAAAGGCTGAAGGATAAACATGTAGTGGAGAGGCAGAAACTAAACAAAGATAGACATACCAGTTGAAGAAAAAGTAAGCAAAGGGAAAAGCAGGATTTCTTTCAGCCAAACCACAAGAAAGCTTCAAGCTTGTGAGATCAGAGAACTCGAATGTTTAAGAAATTCTAAGTATATTTGAGAGAAGTAGTGACTTGTTCTGTTAGAACTTGTTTTTGAAAGAGAAAACGGTACAGGTATTTATAGCTTTGAAAACGAGTAGAAAACAAGGCAACGAATAAGGTTTCAACACAAACATGAAAATAATCACAGTCAAAATCAATTAATACAGCTTTTTCCCTTTAATCAAGGGATTACTGCTCAACGGACACTAACAGGATTAATATAAGGAAAGAAGATCAATTTGTAATCAGAATGATTTTTACCATAAAAGGAGCAGTAAAACCATATAGTAAGGGATTAAGTCCAAATACATGAGTGTACTTATTTTGGAAAGGATCTGGTAAGGCTAAACAAAAAGAGAGAACCAATTAACCCTTAACGGGCGAGTAAAAATCAGAATTTCACAAGGAAAAGTTTTGAAAAATCAATCACGAGTTTGAAAATCAATCGCAGAAGGGACTCAGTATATAAACAAAGTACACAAGTAATAGACATGTGAGGCCAAGCTATGGCAAGAAGAAACAGCATACAGCAATAGCATGATAGTCACTTAGGTCAAACTTCAATAGCTTAGTAATAGAGAAAAGATCAGAAGCATGCAAAAGTTAGATGAAAACCTTTCTGAAAACATAGTTGAGTTTGACAAATAGCAAGAGCTCAGAACAAAGGAATCACATAAAGAAGACGAGATACTGCAGTAAAGGAACCAGAAGGAGCGATTTCAAACAGGCGAGTTGCACAAACAAACTCAAGAACTCAAACACACCCCAAAGAACTAGGGTTTTCGAAATCAGTAGAGTTTATAGGCGATAAGCAAGTGAAACAAATAAACAGTCTCAGAATCTCTAGTAAAACCCCAAAAATTGTGGTTCTTTAACACTAATCTGGTGTAAACAAAGTAAATCAAACAGATAGACTCAGAAACACTAGTTTGAAATCAAAAGGTTTTGAAAAGGAAATTTGGGGAAAATGCTTAAAACATCACATATAGCACAGATCAAGCACAGATCCAAACAAATAAAAGAAAAAGAACCTCGAATAGGCTAGGGTTTCTGAGAACCCTAGAAACGAGAATGGCTTGGAAGAAACAAGATCAGATCTGGAGTCGATAAGGTCAGAATCAGGCTCAGGAGGCCAAGACACGCTGGACCAAGGCCGGAGATGGTTGAGAACCTCGAATTGACGAAGGTCTGAGCAAAGACCCTTGAAGTCTGGCCTCGAACCTTCAGGTATCAAGCATGTGAGAGGAGTAGGGGTTGAGTATAGGTCGTCCATGGTTAGAACAACCATGAATTCCGGTGGATTTGGGGTTGGAGGTGGCAGAGAGTGATTAGGGTTTCGAGAGAGCTCGAGAGCGTTTGAGAGACGAGAGGTTTCAAAGCTGGCGGACCAAACGAAATGAAGGGATTAGGGTGTAGTTGGGGGATTAAAAAAGGTAAGGGACAATCCTGGTCGTTGATCCAAATGATCAACGGCCTGGATTGAATGAAAGGTCGGGCGGGTTTTTCAATTGGGTCGGGGGCCGGGTTAAAAACGAAACTGGGTCAATTAAGGGCCAAAATTTAAATGTAAATAGGTTGTAATTGCAATGAAATGAGGCTAAATGTTAAATAGCCAGTTTTCCCTTTTATTTTATAAAAACTAGTAAAAAAGATTTTAAAAGCAAATTAAAAGTACTGAGCCAATTAATAATATATAAATATTAGTTTAAAAATGTTGGGCCTAATTTTACAATCATAAAAGGCTGTTAATCGTAAAGTAGGCTAAAATTGCAATTATATGCAATTTAGCTTTTAGCATACCAAATAATTTTGTAAAAATATACAAAAAAAATTATCTAAACTATATTTTGGTATAAATATAGGTATGAAATAGATTATTCACCAAAATTGATGATTTTGGGAATAAGTATGGGTTTTGCACTACTAAAATAGACAATAAATTGATTTTAAAAATTAGGGAAAAATACCAAAACTCTTGGGCATACTTATGTATGCACATATATGCTATTTTAGAATTATTTTGGGTACAAAAATACCTAGAAAAAATTGGGTATCAACATCTGCCCCTCTTTACCCGAGGAGGATGAAAGAGTTGTCGGGTAAAGATAAGATGGTCAATTTTGACCGGAAGTGGCGATTTGAAAGGTGTTTTGATCGAGCTCTGGTTTCTGAGCCGCCTACATATCCCTGGTCTTACAGGAATCAGGCCATATGTATTTCAGGATCCATTGGCGGAATATGTCGATGGAGATTTGAAACGGACGGACGCGATGTTTTCGATTGAGAGAAGCTTTCTGAAAAACCGATAGACTGCGGGAACCGGAGCGGGATCTCTCCTGCTGAGACGGTCGCTGCCAACCGATGTACCTGCAAGTAAGCAATACGAGTGCATATTGTGCGTAAATTTAAACATGATGCAAATTCCCATTGGACCATGAATGTTGTCCTCGGACAGTTAGGATGACGTCCTCAAACCATGATGTCCTGGGCCATGAAGCGTATGGTAAAGGATTCGCCGGCTATGAAATGATGTTCTCGGGCTATGAGAATGACGCCTCCAAACTATGATGCCTTTGAATAATGATATGCAAAAGGTAAAATGGGGTCCTCAGGCCATGGCATGGCGTTCTCGGGCTATGCAAATGGTACCTCCGAACAATGACGCCCTTGGAAAATTTGGCGATCTTTCAGCCCATGAAATGCAGAAGGTGGCGATCTTTCAGCCGATGCAAGACGTAAATAAATGTGGCGGTATTTCAGCTGATGCAAAATAAAACGGCGCTATTTCAGCCATGCAAGAGAGATGAAGTGGCGATATTTTAGCCATGCATGATGGAGGTAGAGCTTAACCTCGGAAGGAAGAAAGGTAGCCTTATGCAAAATGCAGATGGAGACAGAGCTTAGTCTCGAAAGGCAGATAAGTAGCCTTATGCAGAATGCAGATGGAGACATAGCTTAGTCTCGAAAGGCAGATAAGTAGTCTTATGCAGATGATGATGGAGGTAGAGCTTAACCTCGGAAGGTAGAAAAGTAGCCTTATGCAAAATGCAGATGGAGACAGAGCTTAGTCTCGAAAGGCAGATAAGGTAGTCTTATGCAATGCAAAAATGCAGATGGAGGTAGAGTTTAACCTCGGAAGGCAGAAAAGTGGCCTTATGCAATGCAGAGAAATGCAGGATGGAGACAATGCTTAGTCTCGAAAGGCAGAAAGGTAACCTTATGCAATGCAGAGAAATGCAGGATAGAGACAATGCTTAGTCTCGGAAGGCAGAAAAGTAGCCTTATGCAATGTAGAGAAATGAGGATGGAGACAATGCTTTGTCTCGAAAGGCAGAAAGGTAGCCTTATGCAATGCAGAAGAACGCAAGATGGAGACAATGCTTAGTCTCGAAAGGCAGAAAGGTAGCCTTATGCGATGGAGATGGGTAGAGCTTAACCTCGAAAGGCAGAAAGGTAGCCTTATGCAGTGCAAGAATGTAAAAGGATGATTAGTAGTAAGATCTCTTAGCTGATAGCCGATTACGACAATATGACTACTGGGGAGATTGTATACGGATAGCAATTGCGGACAGGTGATGATTCTGAGAAGTTGCATTCTTGAGAGTGCATAAATATACCTAATGATATTGCAAATTGAGTGCCTGCATCCAAAGAAATATCGTGAGTTCTGTAAGGGGAAAGGTTAGTTCGTCTTCCCCGGGCCCTTGACGTTGTGTGTTATTGGGGTAGCGTCGCTAAACAATAGCAATTCAGATAATAGTTATGCATGCTCTAGTAAATATATAATCAAAAATAGTTTTCTTTAGATGAACCAACGACTGCGACGTGGTTCAAGACATTGCAACCTCTTTTTCTCTAGAATTTTGAGGGTCCAGTTTACTGGGCTGGCGCTTCTAGCGATGCATGAACTAAAATTAACTTCGGAATTTTGAGGGTCCTTCTCAAAATTCTACCCCAGTTCCAATAGCGGGGAAAAATGGAATTTTTATTAAATTATGACCGAACCCATAGGGCTGCCTACATATCCCCTCTTAAACGGGAATCAGGTCAGGTGTAGTTCAAATTACATCATTAAGGGAATCATAAGTGGTTACACATAATATTGTTTCACTGCATCTGAATTGATTGGCTTCGGCCAAACTTCTCCATCCATCTCTGCAAGAATAAGGGCTCCTTCAGTTAGAACCCGGTGAACCATGTACGGACCCTGCCAATTGGGAGAGAACTTCCCCTTGGCTTCGTCTGATGTGGGAATATTTTCTTCAACACCAGCTGCCCCGGTGTAAACTTCCTTGGCTTAACCCTTTTGTTGAAGGCTCTGGACATTCTGTTCTGATACAACTGACCGTGGAAAACCGCATTCATCCTCTTCCCATCTATAAGGGCTAACTTTTCGTAGCGACCTTTTACCCATTTTGCATCATCCAATTCTACTTCTTGTATGATGCTTAAGGAGGGAATTTCTACCTCGGTGGGGATAACCGCCTCTGTACCATAAACCAGCATGTAGGGAGTTGCTCCAGTCGATGTGCGGACTGTAGTGCGGTATCCCAATAAGGCGAATGATAACTTCTCATGCCATTGTTTGTGCCTTTCGACCATCTTCCTTAGTATCTTCTTGATATTCTTGTTGGTTGCTTCCATAGCTCCGTTCATCTGAGGCCTGTAGGCTATAGAGTTCTTGTGTTTGATCTTGAAAGTTTCACACATTGTTTTCATCAAGTTGCTTTTGATATTGGAACCATTATCGGTGATGATTGACTCCAGAACTCCGAACCGACAAACAATGCGGTCGCGAATGAAACCCGCCACAACCTTCTTAGTGACCGCCTTGTATAATGTTGCTTCAACCCATTTGGTAAAATAATCGATTGCCACTAAGATGAACATGTGCCCATTTGATGCGGAAGGCTCGATAGGTCCGATAACATCCATTCCCCAAGCGGCGAATGGCCATGGTGAGCTTGTTGCAGTAAGCTCGTTTGGAGGTGCCTTTATCATATCTGTGTGTATCTGACAGCGATGGCATTTGCGAACATACTGGATACAGTCTGTTTCCATAGTCATCCAAAAATACCCTGCTAGGAGTATCTTCTTTGCTAAGACAAAATTGTTCATGTGCGGCCCGCAGGTCCCTACATGCACTTCGTCCAATAGCCTGGATTCTTCTTTTGCTTCGACACACCTTAGTAAACCCAAAGCGGGAGTCCTCCTGTACAGGATTCTTCCACTGTGAAAGAAGTTGTTGGATAACCTACGAAGTGTGCGCTTCTGAGTAGCATTGGCAAGTTCTGGATATTCCCCTGTTGTCAAGTACTCCTTGATGTCATGGAACCATGGTTTTCCATCCGCTTCTTCCTCATCCATCCATATCTGATGATACCCAGCGAAACAATCAACAAAAGACTGCAACTCATGCTTGGCGCAGTTGTCGATAAGAATGTGTATGTTAGGCAAGGGGAAGTCGTCTTTGGGACTGGCCCGATTAAGATCCCGGTAGTCAACACAAACTTTAACTTTCCCATCCTTTTTAGGCACTGGCACGATGTTGGCTAACCATGTCGGATACTCTACTACCCTGAGAACCTTGGCTTTGACTTGCTTGGTAACCTCTTCTTTGATTTTCAAACTCATGTCGGGTTTGAATTTCCTGAGCTTCTGCTTTACCGGTGGGCATGTTGGATCTGTCGGCAGCTTGTGAGCTACAATGGATGTGCTGAGACCAGTCATATCATCATATGACCAGGCGAATATGTCTTCATATTCCTTCAGGAACTCCGTGTACTCTTTCTTTTCTGATAGTGACAGGTGAACACTGATGCGCATTTCTTTGACATTCCCTGTATCTCCCAGATTGACGACCTCAGTTTCAGCCAAGTTAGACTTAGGCCTATTTTCAAAATTTTCAACTCCTCTGACGACCTCTTCTGGTATATCATCCTTTTCTGAGTCTGTATCCGTTTTTTGCGTCGTGTCGTTGCAAGTCACAATCGTTGGTTCATCGTCAAGGCAAGTAATAGTAATGTTGTGTAAAATAAAGTGAATGATAGAAAAAATAATAAGAGCGAGATATATAATAAACTGAAATGCTTCGATTAAATTCGTAATTGTTTTGAGTATCAGAGTTCTTTTCAGAATTAAAGACAATGCGGAAATAAAATCAGCTAGTAAAAAGTAAAATGTGATGCATGGTGCTTTTGTTCAGCCTTGCTACCCCGAAGGTTTCCGGGCCCTGGTGGTTCTGATCGACCAATTGCTGAGGCGCTCTCCTTGGTTCACAACTTGTATAGAAGTGCCCTCCTCCTCTTCCTCCTCGAAAATAACACAGCAGTCCATATCATCATCCTCTAGGAACAGATTCTTCACGGCTGCCAATGCTTCCTCTTCCTCCGACCCACATATAATATCTGCCAGTTGGAAAGTCTGCTCTAGGTGAGGTATCGGATGCTCCAGTGGGTAGTATGGACCGCTCCATGGTGGTGACCAGTGATTGAACTCCTCCCAAGTGTACTCATACCCCAAACCAAATGTTGTGTCATGTTTCTTCAGCTTGATAGGTTTGGCGATTCCCTGGAGGTTTTTGCTGAGTCCCTTTCTAGGTTGGTATCCACACCAATTCAGGATACTTTCAATCTTGTTATCCCACCATTTATCTTTGTCTACAGCGTTGACTGTTTCAATATGGTGGTATGTTTCTCCGCCTATTCTCCTTCTTCCTCCAATCATCGGTATGGTTTAGAGACTATATATAGGGTTGCTACCATCGCCATGAATGATCACCTCTTGGTGATTCCATTCGAACTTCACTTCCTAATGCAGGGTCGATGCTACAGCTCTAGCGGCATAGATCCATGGTCGTCCCAACAGCAAATTGTAGGATGCTGGGACATCTATCACTTGAAAGTCAACGTCGAACCAGGTTGGCCCCATTTGCAAGCATAGGCTGATTTCCCCGATAGTAGACCTTTGGGACCCATCAAAGGCTTTGCCATTGATGGCCCCATCTTTGATCTCGTGCAGGCTCTTTCCCAATGTCCTGAGAGTTATCAACGGACAGATGTTGAGGCTGGAGCCTCCATCGATCAAGACTCTAGTGACGAAGTAATCCTCGCATTGCACGGTGATGTGTAGGGCCATGTTGTGACTCAGTCCTTCCGGCGGCAGTTCATCTTCATGGAAGGTGATTTTGTGGCTTCCCAGTATTTGTCCTATCATATTTGTCATTTCTCCCCCAGTTATATTGTTGGGCACATAAGCTTCGCTCAATATCTTCATCAAGGCCTTTTTGTGTGCGTCAGAGCTCTGTAGAAGAGCTAGGATGGAGATCTGTGTTGGTGTTTTGTTCAACTGCTCAACGACCGAATGCTCCTTAGCTTGTATTTTCCTCCAAAGATCATCGGGATCAGTTTTAGTAGTTCGTCCCGAGGCTTGCTTACTGGACCCAGCTAGGTGCTCTGGATTGTAAACCCTGCCTGTTCTGGTCATACCCTGCACAGCAATTGCTTCTCCCATCTTGGTCTTTCCTTTCCTCCTTGTTTTTGCTGTGTAATCCCATGGTATGGCATTTGAGTGGAATGGTGTTATGTCTGACATTGCTACAGGGATGGGTACCCTCGGTGGTAACACAACAACTTCAAAGAGTACAGGTGCCTTTGGAGCCCCAAACTCAACCTCAATTGGCCCAGCCACCTTCGCAGAAGAAGGTGCTTCAAATTCGAGAGGTATAGACATGTTTACTTCATCGCCCCTAGAGGGCTGGTTCTGCACAATAATCGGGTTAAGTATGATTGTTGGTTTCTTTGGCTCATCATCCTCAACAATCAGTCCTATCGATCCCTCGGGGTCCCAGTCATCTTCGATCTCGATCATGTGAATGTTCCCACCTCTGTGATCAGGTAGAGGGTTGTTGCAGACATTAGGAGCAGGCTCCTTTGCTACGATAACCTTATTGTCGATCAGAGTTTGAATCTTGTCTTTCAATAAGCGGCATTCGTCAATGGTGTGACCTTTCATGCCAGAGTGGTACGCACAGGTCTTATTAGGGTTGACCTACTAGGAAGGATTTTCGGGAGTTATGGCAGGGATAGGGGAGACGTAACCATCAGCTTTAAGTTTCTCATACAGCTGGTCAATTGGCTCAGCAATGGCTGTATATTGTTTGGGAGGTCTGCGGTCAAAATTTGGTCTGGGTTTAGGGAAATTTTGGCGAGTGGGAGGTGATTGGTAGTGAGAGGGTTGGGCATTATAAGCTTGGTAAACAGGTGCATGTTGAGAGTATCTGGGTGAAGTGGGTTAATATGTAGGAGGTGGAGATGATTGGTAAATGGGTGGTGGATTTTCGTAAGAGGGTATGGGTGCTTGGTAATTTGGGATAGGCTGATATGTAAGTGGAGGTGACGGGTAAGTGTGGTATTTTTGTGGTGATTTGGCTCCCTGTGCGACCATCACGACATTGACATCCTTATTCTTGGCCGTGCCACCAGATTGTAAAGCCTTGTTGGTGGCCTGTAATGCTTCAAGATTAGTAACCATACCATTCTTAATGCCTTCCTCAATTCTTTCTCCCAGCTTGATGATATCGGAGAATTTCTGGCCCTCGATCAGCATCAATCTCTCATAATATTGTGGGTCCTGAGCCTGGACGAAGAATCTGTTCATTTGTTCCTCTTCTAAGGTCAGCCTGACCTTAGCAGCCTCTGATCTCCAACGAGTAGCATATTTGTTGAATGTCTCAGCAGGCTTCTTCTTCAGATTCTGGATGTAGAATACATCCGGTGCATTCTCTATATTGAATCGGAACCTATCCATGAAATCTGATGCCATACCTACCCAGCTTGTCCATTTCTTGGGGTCCTGACTGATGTACCAGGATAAATCATCCCCCTTCAGGCTTCTCATGAAGAGTTTCATACGGATTTTCTCATTCCTTCCGACTCTGACCAGCTTATCACAATATGTCCTCAAATGGACTCTGGGATCTCCCGTGCCATCAAACATTTCGAACTTGGGAGGTTTGTATCCCTTCGAAAGTTCAACATCTGGCTGAATGCAGAGGTCCTCATAATTCAACCCCTCTATGCCTTTGTTTCCTTCCATGCCCTGGACTTGGCTGGTCAATTTCTTGAGTTTTGCTGCCAAGTTTCTAATAAGAGAGTCCTTGTCATCAGACTCAGGTGCACTTGAGATTGGTTGAGTGTAGTGGGGTATGGTATCTACGTAGATGGGAGTGTTGTGGGGGTGGTTGTTTGTGGTGTTCAGTGGTTCAGGAATGGGTAGTGGAGTGTGGTATGTGTTGCAATGTTGAATATGAGTGGGTTGCATCTGTGGTTGTGGGGTGTTCTGTGGAGGTGCGGGATTTTGAGCATTTGAAAAGTTGACATCAGGAGAGGTGAGAGTGAATGATAAATTTGCCAAGTTCCGAACATGATCCAGTTCTTCTTGGAACTTCAACAGTTTTTGCTCAAGTTGGGCAGCAGTTTCCTTAGCAACCGGGGTACCCTGAGGAATCTCAATTCTTTCAATTTCCTTTCTGGCGCTTGAATCTCCCATTCTACCTTTGTTCTTGTTCCGGATAGGACTCGGAGGAGGAGGAGGTGGAGGGCCCTTGGATCTCGTACTGTATGATGATGGTGCCAGAATGCACGAACTAACCTTTGGGGAGGGGAATAAAAATAAAAGAAAAACAAAAAAGGTAACAAGTTAGCGCGAATTATGAGGAAAAATGTTGCAGTATTTAAACACATTGTGCAAGAATATAAATAGCGTCCTAATTTGGGTGCCTCGTTGTGCCCGAGGTAGGCCTAGCGACAAATTAATTTGGAGAACTTATAATGCTAAATGCCTCATTTTATTGATAAAAATAAGACGAATCCAAAACGACACTAAATAACGGAAAGTAAAATGTCACTAGTGGCCATTAGCCTTATTACATTAAAAACGAAACGAAAGACTCCTAACTACTTGGTCCCAGAAGGACCTTCTTCAGGTTGAATGTTCTCATTGATCAAGTCCTCCAGCTCGCGCAGATTTTCCAGTAAAAATGTTATCACCAGACGTTCTCCTTTGCCTTCCTCAGCATTTTGACAGTCGATGACTCTTTTCCTCACTTTCCCTTCAAATTCCAGCAAGTTTTACTCCAGGTATTCTAGCTTCTCACTAGCCTTGGTGACTCTCTCTTTCCATTCGTTGATTTGGTTGCTCGATGGGAGGTTTCTCCACCAAGTTTGCAATAGTGAAGGTATGTTTACCATACCGAAGTCAGGAACTTTGTCATTCATTTTCTGCAAAACAAAAGGGTTAAGACCTCACCCCCACCGGACTCAACTATTTAATACCAATAATCAGCATAAAAAGCATTTAGTTCTCCAACTAAATGCACAGGACATGTAGGTGTCCGTTTGGGTTTCAGGGAAGCCCGATGGACTTTGGACAAGGCTATCTTAATGAGTCATTATGCGGATAACATAACTAACTCGGCTAGGTTTGACCATGATGCATGTACAATTGAATAGAGTAAGGTTTCTATTGGGGTATTAGACAGGTACCCTTGAGCGGACAACTCAAGAGGGAAAGGCACGGAACTGTCGACTGCACCACTGATCGACTGGTTTTACCGCAAATACGCCTTTGCCAAATTTAAAGGGTGATAATATTGAAAGAGCGCAACCACTCATTATAAGCGTTGCTATGGAATTTGTTTGGCACGAGTGGAATATGATGTTGAAGATACAGTTTACAAGAATGAAACAAATTGACATGTATTTCCACGTTCATAAGATAAATGATTACAATAATTGCAGTAATTACAACAGTATTGAAATAAAGCAGTAAAGGAAAGCAGTTAAAAGAAAGAAAAGACATGAAGAGCCAAGTCAGTTTTGTAGTGAAAGAATAAAAGACAGTAAATAAAGCAATTAATGAGATAGTAAAGTCACAAGCAACATGCAATGGTAAAAGCCTAAAGAATCTCCCCAATAGAGTCGCCATGCTATCGACGCCCCCTTTTTCTATGATCGTGGGGTCAGAAATCGGGTATACGACATTGGGAGGACAAATCTATTCCCATTCGAGAATTGGGTTTAGAAGTTGAAGAGTCGCCACCTAATGATTATAGTTCATTAGGACACTTTTTAGAAGAGTTTGAGATGAAGAGACCAGAGATTAGGGTAAGGGCTAGAAATTATCCCGAGGGGAAGGTGTTAGGCACCCCTCAGGATCCACAAGTGTGATTCCTGGCCATGCTACAATTGTGACTTTATAAGTAAACAATCAAGGCTCAAATAAGGACTTGCATACAACATTGCAATTAGGTTGAAACTTATGAAAGTAAGTAAAAAGAGAGCAAGGATTTGAAAAGTTTAAATAACTCTAAAGGAAACAAATAAAGAAAAGGGGTCCTAGGTTTGTGATTAATATGGATCACATCAATGCAATATCCAGCAATCACTCCTCAGAAGAGGGGTCGCACGTGATATTAGCGCACCGGTCATCATATCCATATTCTACCTTTCCCTCCCTGTTAAGGTATTAAAGCGCGGATGGTGTCGTTACTTATTGCATGCTAGTACCCGTCCCAGTCCTATCAGTCCCGGAGGCATTTAGGACTACTAATCCTAAAGGGAAAGGGATTTGGGGCCTTTTGAGAGTTTCAAAGGACAAAATACTAAGGCGTCAATCACAACACGTAATACAAGTGAAAGTGGAGGCAGATAAACAAGTAAGGCTCAAGCAAAACCTCCTTAAATCAGATAGGCCATAGAGTTTAGCATGTCTTCCATGTACTGGTTTGGTCTTAAAAATAAATTAAGACGATAAGCGGACTGGTTCAACACAGACTTTTAGACAGGAAGTCTGCATTAGGTTCGCTCGAATGTAGTTGCCTAAGACTGATCCAATTGATTAATCAACCTTTTGTCTATGTGTTGAATAGAACTACTGATTTCAAAAATAAACTGATAAAGAGTTGCCAGTTTTTTTTGACAGGAAAATAAGGTTCAGAAAAGATGCAGATTTAATATAGAAAAACGTTTACCAACTTTGAAAAGATTTATCAGATTTATCAGGAAAGAGATGGGTTTCAAAAATGCGGACTGATTACAGGAAAGGGTTTGCTAATTTTGTCAAGAAGAAGAGAGTTTTCAGAAAAGGTATGTAGAAGACTACCAGTTTTAGTAAACAAGACGCGTTTCAGAAAAAGGTTTGTGAGTTTTAGAAATCTGATATGGCTTTAAACGAGTGAGACGGTTTATATCCAAGATTTCATATAGGCATGCTTTCTACAAGTTTTTACTGATTTTAACACCTTTCAAACTTTAATAGGAGTCCTATGAACATGATATCTATGTACAAATTTATTATTAAGCCTAACTGTTTGCCTAATGGAATTACATAGAAATATAGGAGTCTATAGGCATGATATCTACGTGTGGAGTTGCAGAAATCAGAAGTAACACCCCTATAGGGATGCTTTCTACCCTTGTGCATAAAAGTAAACCCCCTCCCTTCTTTACTAAATCCACATGAGTTTAATACAAATTATTACAAACCAGTGAATCGGACTGAAATTAAAAGTACATCAGAAACTAACAGCTGCATCTGAGGAACCTAATTCAGACTTAATGTCTAACAATTAGGGATGAACCACTTCCGAGATCAAGGTTTCGAAAGCCTTCTCTTATCTAGGGTGTTTCAGAGATCCAAGGAATTTCAAAAATTCCAGGTTGTGCTTACACTCGAGATATTAATCAGAAAGAGTTATAGTGCAGTGTGGAAGAGCCAGCCCTCAGGTGTCCAAGTTCAGAGGGAGATCATGGATCCCAAAGCAAGGCTCACAAGAGGGGGGCGGAACTTAATATTCTAAGAATGAGTGCAAGTGCAATAGAGGGGTTAGGGAGTGCCAAGGCAGGCTGGTAGTCATACCTAGTCATAAGGTAGACAGGCACACCCCTGACCAAACCTGTTCAGCTAACAAATATAGGCACAGACCTGTTGAAGGTTAGGCTATGGTCCAGACAATGATTAGGACATTGTTAGACCATAGTCTTAAACTCAGAATACATATAAAGGGGAAGGGGAAGGGGAATTGGAAAGAATTTAGGACTCAGGGAGTCCAGCCCATACACATGAGCAACAATGTCAAGTGTTGTCATGCTTTCTGGACCATAACTCAACATACAAAGGAAATTGTGGGTGGGAATTCATGTGAGCACAGAGAAAAGAAGTAAATAAACTTGCAAAAATTATAGCATCGAAACAGTAAGACAAACATAGGAAAGGCTGAAGGATAAACATGTAGTGGAGAGGCAGAAACTAAACAAAGATAGACATACCAGTTGCAGAAAAAGTAAGCAAAGGGAAAAGCAGGATTTCTTTCAGTCAAACCACAAGAAAGTTTCAAGCTTGTGAGATCAGAGAACTCGAATGTTTAAGAAATTCTAAGTATATTTGAGAGAAGTAGTGACTTGTTCTGTTAGAACTTGTTTTTGAAAGAGAAAAGGTACAGGTATTTATAGCTTTGAAAACGAGTATAAAACAAGGCAATGAATAAGGTTTCAACACAAACATGGAAATAATCACAGTCAAAATCAATTAATACAGCTTTTTCCCTTTAATCAAAGGATTACTGCTCAACGGACACTAACAAGATTAATATAAGGAAAGAAGATCGATTTGTAATCAGAATGATTGTTACCAAAAAAGGAGCAGTAAACCATATAGTAAGGGATTAAGTCTAAATACAGGAGTGTACTTATTTTGGAAAAGATCTGGTAAGGCCAAACAAAGAGAGAGAACCAATTAACCCTTAACGGGCAAGTAAAAATCAGAATTTCACAAGGAAAAGTTTTGAAAAATCAATCATGAGTTTGAAAATCAATCGCAGAAGGGACTCAATATATAAATGAAGTACACAAGTAATAGACATGTGAGGCCAAGCTATGGCAAGAAGAAACAGCATACAGTAATAGCATGATAGTCACTTAGGTCAAACTTCATTAGCTTAGTAATAGAGAAACGATCAGAAGCATGCAAAAGTTAGGTGAAAACCTTTCTGAAAACATAGTTGAGTTTGACAAATAGCAAGAGCTCAGAATAAAGGAATCACATAAAGAATACGAGATGTTGCAGTAAAGGAACTAGACGGAGCGATTTCAAACAGGCGAGTTGCACAAACAAACTTAAGAACTCGAACAGACCCCAAAGAACTAGGGTTTTCGAAATCAGTAGAGTTTATAGGCGATAAGCAAGTGAAACAAATAAACGGTCTCAGAATCTCTAGTAAAACCCCGAAAATTGGGGTTCTTTAACACTAATCTGGTGTAAACAAAGTAAATCAAACAGATAGACTCAGAAACACTAGTTTGAAATCAAAAGGTTTTGAAAAGGAAATTTGGGGAAAACGCTTAAAACATCACATATAGCACAGATCCAAACAAATAAACGAAAAAGAACCTCGAATAGGCTAGGGTTTCTGAGAACACTAAAAACGAGAAAGGCTTGGAAGAAACAAGATCAGATCTGGAGTCGATAAGGTCGGAATCAGGCTCAGGAGGCCAAGACACACTGGACCAAGGCCGGAGATGGTTGAGAACCTCGAATCAACGAAGGTCTGAGCGAAGACCCTTGTAGTCTGGCCTCGAACCTATAGGTATCAAGCATGTGACAGGAATAGGGGTTGAGTATAGGTCGTCCATGGTTAGAACAACCATGGATTCCGGTGTATTTGGGGTTGGAGGTGGTAGAGAGCGATTAGAGTTCGAGAGAGCTCGAGAGCGTTTGAGAGATGAGAGGTTTCAAAAGCGGCAGACCAAACGAAATGAAGGGATTAGGGTGTAGTTGGGGGATTAAAAAATGTAAGGGACAATCCTGGCCGTTGATCGAAATTATCAATGGCCTGGATTGAAAGAAAGGTCGGGCAGGTTTTTCAATTGGGTCGGGGGCCGGGTTAAAAACGAAACTGGGTCAATTGAGGGCCAAAATTTAAATGTAAATAGGTTGTATTTGCAATGAAATGGAGACTAAATGTTAAATTGCTAGTTTTCCCTTTTATTTTATAAAAATTAGTAAAAAAGATTTTAAAAGCAAATTAAAAGTACTGAGCCAATTAATAATATATAAATATTAGTTTAAAAATGTTGGGCCTAATTTTACAATCATAAAAGGTTGTTAATCGTAAAGTAGGCTAAAATTGCAATTATATACAATTTAGCTTTTAACATACCAAATAATTTTGGAAAAATATACCAAAAAATATTATCTTAAATATATTATGGTATAAATATAGGAATGAAATAGATTATTCACCAAAATCGATGATTTTGGGAATAATTATGGGTTTTGCACTGCTAAAATAGACAATAAATGATTTTAAAAATCTTTAAGAATTAGGAAAAAATACCAAAACTCTTGGGCATACTTATGTATGCACATATATGCTATTTTGGAAGTATTTTGGGTACAAAAATACCTAGGGAAAAATTGTGTATCAATAGTTGGTTGGTCTATTATCGTCGCCTTGCGAAAGGATTTTTCTATCATTTGGGCTCGGTAGTTTTGCTTCTAGGAGCTTGGAGGCTGTGCACAGGTTGCCATGATGCTCACGATTGATTATCGCACAATATTGACTTGATGATAGGATACTTGCCTATGCGTTAGGGCAGTGAATTATTTGAAAGGAAGTCCACTCAGTGCACGATTCAGAGATCTAATATTTCATTTCCGGCAGAGGAAAAGTAATTGGCCTATGAATGTCCGGATTTGGGGTGACGGAGTAACGAGACTTGGTATTTTCAAGCGTGGTGGAATTTTTATCTGTGATGTAATGTCGTCGTCCTCGATTGTATGTGTTAAGTTCGCCGGTGTTATGGTCTTCTGCACTTCGCCTTTGGGGTAAGATACTATGAAATAATATGGGAGAAACGACTGTCAGAGATCACGGGGTACGGTGGTTCAGGATTGAATTGGTGTTTCTAATGTTGACGGTTCGAGAAAAATTTTCTTCGGAAAAGTTTATGGTTAGTAGCGATTTGAGGGTTCAAGTGTTGTGAAGATAGATTTTATTTAAGGCAACAACTGAGCAGCAAAGGATGATAAAGGACATGTGGGTAGTGTCAGGCTGTGGTTAAAATTTCTAGAAGGCTAGGCATAAGAAGCAACGGTCGAGTAGTCGATTAGATGGGTGAGTTCCGCCAAAGTGGGAGAGTGGCGGAGTTGCATATGGGTTTTGCGGTAGGATGACTACACACATTAAGGAGAGTTTGGAATGATTTGGAAATTTTAGAGATTGGTGATTGGGGCCTACGGATTTAATTTGGACCACGGGCTATTATACGGCAGGAGATTTGATATAACGGAAGGGAACTACTTGAAATGAAGAAGGATACAACATAGCTTTGAATTGGAAGGATATTGCCACATATTTAATTGATGTCCACGAGGGGTGAATGGACTTGTGCAGCTAGAGAGTAAGCTCGGACTCAGGATGGGTTCTTGATGTCGTAGTGATTGTACCTCGTGCAACAATGTTGGAAGATGTCGGCACGTAAATTCCATAGGTGGGTTATCTCCAGTGAGCAGATCGGTGGTCGCATGGTTGGCGAAGATTCTGCGAATAATTCTATTGGTTATACAGCAAAGAGATCGGTCATGTGAACGTGGTATATGATTCAGAGTATAAAAAGGGGTTTTACAGAGAGATTCCGGGAATTTTGTCGGTTGATTGCGCAAGGTTGTGTCAATAAGAGATAAAGAATCCTGGAGAATTCCAGAGTTGTGTAATAGTGGCTTCAAGCTAAGTGGGAGAGTCCCACCGCCTATGATTGGGTTGCATGGTTAACTACTTTCGAGGTTTCTGGTTATTAGCAATATTGATGGGTTTTTTCAGCTACGGAAACAGAACATAAGTGGTAATTTGAGAAAAGGAATTGTTAAAGGTGTGCTATGGTTGGCCTTATTGGCTCATGTTCAGACTTGGAGAAGGACAGGATTCATGCTTTGTATAGATGCAGGTTTCAAGGGAAGTGATTCTGCCGAGTGCTTCGTCGAGAGGGTATTCATGTGCTAGAATTTTCATGGAGTTAATTATATTCGGGGCCAAGTCAGAACGGGTGGCTCTCAATAATATTCCTAGTGGATTCAAAGGGGTAAAGTGTGGTGCCTAATGATTTCTAGCCTATAGGTACGGTTAAGAATCAAGTTTTTGTAGCAGCTTATAAGAAGAGGCCCAGAATGTTCTATGATCTTTTGACTTGCAGTGTAACATTTAGGAGGTATGAAATAGTTCGTGGAATTTGAGACAACATGGTCTCGTGATTCAAGGTCACTCAGAATGAGTACGGATGGAGTGAGCTATGTGTTGAATGGTGTTATTATTATTTCAAAGGCAATCAAGGATAAATTGGACGAAGATAGATTGGCTAGCCATAGTTGAATTGGCATATTGGTGGTAGTGATCAATTCCTTCAGTGTGATCAAGTTATGCAAGTGATTTGTGACGGTACGTGTGAGGCTTTTCGGCCGCCGCAATTGATGTTATTCAGAAGTATTCTACTATTATGGCATGTTATGTCTGGGCGGATTCCAGAAGGGCTATGGTTTCTTAGACCACTACTTAGAGATTTGCATATTTTACGGTTATGAGAATTTACCTGTGTGTGCTATGGTTCTCCTGAAGTGAGTTAAGTGAAAGGTTTTTATATGATGAAGTGTTAATCTATTAGTGGTTTCGGAGTTATGACAAAAATCGTGTTCTATCGAATATTGGCATGATGGGTGCAGTGAGTGGTATGGAATTTGAATTGAGGATCAAGGTTGGAGTTCGGTATTGACAAGGATGTTATGAGCTCGGATGAGCAGGAAAGGAGTTTCGATGTCTAAAGTAAGTTGGTATTGTCTTCAGCGTCACCTGAGATTGGTGTTTTGTGAAAAAGGCTTTGCATCCTGCTTAAGGATTCTTGATCGCTTTTCAGCGTTAGTGCGGCCGGTGGTTTTAATGTATAGACCTGTTATCTGTTACGGAAGGTTGTGGGAGCGTGCCCCACGGGAAGGTTGTATAACTGTGTCATATAGTCACTTGATTGACTGAAGAGTTAAACCAAGTATGAAGATTGTGGTGATGACTTTAAATTGAGAATCGATGCCTGTAGGGCACTCGATCCATTGGGTTGTGGACTGTGGAGGATTACTCCAGTTATGATGGTTGTTCTTGTGTGTTATGAGAAAGGGGGAGTTATTATGGACCTTTGAAAGGTTATTAGCTTAGTTCAGTGCGATCAGAATTAACTTGAGATCTGTGGATGGATTTAATGTGAATATGGGCTCTATATCAGGCTAGATGTGTTCATTTTAGCAATGCACTCCTTATGAAAGAGTAGTTGGGGTGTTATTTCGTCGTCAGCTATTTCATGTAATGATATATTGCGACGTGTGAGTTGTGATACGGCTTGGTGGATTTCTTATGTGTTGAGGTTCCGCGTATAGATGATGTTATATGAGCAAGATGGCTCTCAAGGTTTAGATCGTATATCGCACCTCAGTTGTGCTTGAGTTTTGTAGCCTATAGCGCTATATGTCTCCCCATGGATGGTATTATGCACTTAGCGTGCTTGTGACCGGTATTCGGTATTTTGTTGTAATAAAAAATCTAGCTAGGTGTGTATCTCCTTCTGTGAATTTTATGTGTGGATCGGGTGGCACGCCGCCATGGGTATGTTGTTTGGATCGGGTTGCGCGCCGCAACAGTATGATGTTGAGTACAGTTCCATATATCTATTTTATGTGTTTTGTTTCCAATTTTTCTGAGGAAAACTCATATTAGTTGTGTGCCCGCGTCGCATGTATGATTCGCGAGCAGGGTTTCTGTTCAATTATGTTGACCGCGTCATATGTATGATTCGCGAGCGGGGAAATTGGATTTCCTTTTCATAGTTTGCTCTCCTTTGTATCACGTTTAATTGGTAGCCTATTAGCAAATTGTGGTGTCATATGAGACTTTTGATCATGTCCGAGATAGCTTATTGCCTGAGCAGTTCGTATTGGGTGAGACGAGATCATTGGATTTAGGATCAGTGCAATCTGATTATATGAAGTATATTAAAGAGCTAAGACCATTATTTGGTTCAAAATGAGGTGATGGTTCTTGTCAGGAGTATAGACCCAATGATTTATTGATTCAGTAATTGGTTATGAATTTCTACACATCTCTTCCATCGTGGCGGTATTATAAGAGTTAGAGAAAGACCTATGTATGTCATGAGGTGCAATGGGAGCATCAGATTCATTAAAGTTCGACTAAATGGATTAGAGAATGTTATTGTGGTCCTGTGAGTAAAGTGGTCAAGGTGCGAATTCAGCTAAGGTATACAGTCATGTTTTGATGCTATGTGTAGTTATTCATTCGGTGAGCATATGTTGGAACAGTCCTAGCAAAGAATTCTGGATATTGGAATTGGCCTCTAAGGCTTATATGCCTAAGTGAAAAAGGGTATCTTCAGATTGATCGAGCTAGGGTGCCCAGCTGAGTTGGGGTAGCACGTGTAGGTGCACGAGGTGTTAAATAGTGATTTCGGGCAACTCCAGCGTAGTTCTTAGCACGTTCGAGGACGAACGTATGTTTAAGTGGGAGAGAATGTAATGACCCAATCAGTCGTTTTGAGCTCTAGTGCGTCGTTCAGCAGTTTGAGGCCATGAGCAGCTTCACTTCAGGTATTATGACTTGTGCGTATGGTCGGAATTGAATTCCAGGAAGTTCGGAGTTGATTTGGAAAGATAATTCTCATTTCGAAAGTTTTAAGTTTAAAGAATTGACTAAGGTTAAAGTTTTGAGTAAACGACCTCGGAATTGGGATTCGAAGGTTCCAGTAGGTTCGTATGATGATTTCGGACTTGGGTGTATGTCCGGACTAGGTTTTGGAAGATCCAGGATCGTTTCGACGCCTATTGTGGAAGTTAGCATTTTTGGAAGAATCTTATAAGTTTGGATTGAAGTGCATTTTAGGGTTATCAATGTCCATTTAAATTTCAAGTCTGGGAATAGCTCCGTATGGTGATTCTGGTATTGGGTGCGCGATCAAAAGTGAATTCGGAGGTCCGTAGGTCATTCAGAGTCATTTGGCTAAAGATAGAAATTTGAAGGTTTTTGAGAAGTTTGACCGGAAGTGGACTTTTTGATATCGGGGTCGGAATCCAATTCTGGAAGTTGGAATAGATCCGTAATGTCAAATATGACTTGTGTACAAAATTTGAGGTCAATCGGACGTGATTTGATAGGTTTCGTCATTGAATGTAGAAGTTTGAAATTCTAAAGTTACTTAAGCTTGGATTGGGGGTCGATTCATGATTTTAGCATTGTTTGATATGATTTGAGACCTCGATCAAGTCCGTAATGTGTTTTGGGACTGGTTGGTATGATTCGTTGGGGTTCTGGGGGCCTCGGGTGGATTCTGGGTGGTTAACGAATCGAATTGGAACTTGGAGGAAGAGAGGAAGTTGTTGGTTGCTGGTGTAACCGCACCTACGGGACTTGGGCCACAGGTGCGGAGCCGTAGAAGCGGCCAGGAGAGCCGCAGACGCAATTTTGGGCTGGAAGTGTAAGGACTGCAGATGTGGTCATCTTGCCACAGAAGCGGGACTGCACCTGCCGGAGTCGAGGCGTAGAAGCGGAAAGGGGAGCCCGGAGAGAAACCGCAGGAGCGGTAGAGGGGCCGCACCTGCGGAACCGCAAAAGCGGTCGTATGACCGCAGGTGCGGAATTGCTGGTCAGTAAATTTCTTTAAAAATCTGAGGTCTTGGCCAATTTCCTCCATTTTACTCTTGTTTGGGCGATTTTTGGAGAGCTTCAAGAGAGGGATTTCATCATCAAACATGAGGTAAGTTAATTTCACCCCTTGTGAGTTAAATACATGGTTTTGTTAGGGATTTGAGCATGAAAATTGATAGAAACTTGGGGTTGAGGGAAAACCTAGAAAATATTATTCTTGGATTTTGACCACGATTTTAGGTATGAAATTAAGAGAAAATTATATATTTGAGTTCGTGAGTTCATGGGTAAACTTTATTTTTGAAAAATTTTGGAATCCGGGCACGTAGGCCCGAGGGCAATTTTGTTAACTTTTCGATCGGGGTTAGGATTTGCTATAAATTGGATTGTAATGAGTATTTGAACATATATTAATGGATTTGCATAATTATTGGCTAGTTTTGGAGCATTGTGCGTCGATTCTAGTCTTCGGAAGGGCGTGGAATGCCAGTTATGGATCTTTGGAGCGAGTTGAGTCTCCTTTCTAAACTTGTAAGAGCAAATTGTCCCCATAGGTGAAATAATTGGTTATGTGCTCCTATTTGTGGGGGAAACGTATGCACGAGGTGACTAGAGTCCGTGCGTAGCTACTATTATGTGTAAGTCCAGGTAGTCTAGGACCCAAAAGCATGCTATACCTGGAATATCTGTAGTTGAATTGCTTAAATCTTATCAAATTGGTAAATGAATTTCTAAAAGGATTAAACTTCATTTTCTTAAATCGCTAAAAGAGAATTGGCTATTATTTGGATAAACGTTCCCCGATAGATTCTTAATTGGCTGTTTGAGCATGTATTTCTATGTGTACCTACGTCGCATGTATGATTCGCGAGTAGGGTGATTAATTATTTAAATTTGACCGCGTCGCATGTATGATTCGCCAGCGGGGTATTAGATGCATCTATGGTTCGCGCCGTTCCACCCTCGGTAGTGTACATTTTACATTTATGTTGGATCGGGCCGTACGACCTCGGCATGATATGCGCATGCTTGTATTGTTGCTTGAGATTTATAAATATTGATATTTGCCTTTCCAGGCCGGACATAAATTGATAAACATAATGAAAAGTAAATCTTTGGAAATCCATTATTATTTGGGAAGTTGTTTACCTGCTACATGGCTTTATGAATTAAAATTTTTGTTTTATAAAATTTCCCTAATCTCCTCACATTTTTATTATATTAACATTGGACCACTAGCAAGTGTCGAAGTCGACCTCTCGTCTCTACTTCTTCGAGATTAGACGGGATATTCATTGGGTACGTGTTGTTTTCGTACTCATACTACACTTGCTGTGTATTTTTGTTGCACGGGTTCATATGTGGCTAGTGGCTTAGTGGTATAGTGGCATGGTTGATACGGAGACTTAGGTGAGCTGCATTTATAGAGACGACCCGCAGCCAGCAGAGTCCCCTTCAGAGTATTTTACTGTGTTTTTCATTTCTATCCACTTGTATTCCGGACAGTTACTGTATTTTATTGCATTCTCTAGTAAATGCTCATGCACTTGTGACACCGGGTTCTGGGATGATTATGGGGTATCTTGTATTAACTTCTTAACATTCATATTTTATTTGAAAAAATTATCTTTTACTGGTAAAAAAAATTGAAGGAAAAATCATAGTTTTCAAAATTAATTAAACGAGAATTTAATTAAGTATTATGGTTGGCCCTGACAGCGGTGTCCAGCGCCATCACGACCCTTAGTGGAATTTGGGTCATGACATTGGGTCGTACTCATACTACACTTAATGTGCATTTTTGTTGCATAGGCACATGCATCTCTAGTGGCCTAGTGGGCGTAGCAGCATGGTTGATACAGAGACTTAGGTGAGCTGCAGTTGTCGAGATAACCCACAGCTAGCAGAGTCTCTTTCAGATTACTGTATTTACTTTCTGTCCAATATTGTATACCAGACGATTGTTGTATTACATTATTTCCTAGAAATTACTCATGCACTTATGATACCGGGTTCTGGGATGACTATGGGTATTCTGTATTTACTTCTAAAGATTCTTTTATTTATTTTTCTTTTGCAAAGAATATCTTTTACTAGCTGAATTGAAGGAAAATATCAGTTTTCAAAATTTTAAGATAAGAATTTAATTAAGTATTTTGGTTGGCTTGCCTGACAGGGGTGTCCGGCGCCATCACGTCCCTTAGTGGATTTTGGGTTGTGACAACATGGTATCAGAGCACTAGGTTCCCTTAGGCCTCACGAGTCATGAGCGAGTCTAGTAGAGTCTTGTGGATCGGTACAGAGACGTTTGTACTTATCTTCGAGAGGTTGCAGGGCTGTTAGGAGCACTTCCCTTTCTTGATATATCATCGTGTGATTTGATTCCTTGGGGCTTATGCCCTTGTTTCCTTCCTACTCAATCTTATGCGATGCGAATCGCTTGTTATAAATTGAGAATTGAGGAATTGTAATGGTACTACGGATGTGGTGCGGGATGTTTCTCCTGGTATAGTTGATTAGGCTATTGTCGTCGCCTTGTGGAAGGATTTTTCTATCATTTCGGCTCGGTAGTTGTGCTTCTAAGAGCTTGGAGACTATGCACAAGTTGCTATGATGGTCACGATTGGTTATCGCACAGTATTGACTTGATGATAGGATACTTGCATATGTGTTGGGGCGGTGAATGATTTGTAAGGAAGTCCACTCAGTGCACAATTTAGAGATTTGATATTTCATTTCCAGTAGAGGAAAAGCAATAAGCCTCTGAATGTCCGGATTTGGGGTGATGGAGTAACGAGACTTGGTATTTTCGAGCGTGGTGGAATTTTCATCTGCGATGTAATGTCGTTGTCCTCGATTGTATGTGTTAAGTTTGGCGGTGTTATGGTCTTCTGCAATTCGCCTTTAGGGTAAGATATTGTGAAATAATATTGGAGAAACGACTATTAGATATCGCGAGGTGCGGTGGTTCAGGATTGAATCAAAATTTCTAGAAGGCCAAGTATAAGAAGCAAAGTTCGAGTAGTCGATTAAAGGGTTGAGTTCGACCAAAGTAGGAAAGTGGCAGAGTTTGCATATGGGATTTGTGGTAGGATGCCCACGCAGCTTGAGGAGAGTTTGGAATGATTTGGGAATTTTAGATATTGGTGATTGGGGCCTACGGATTTAATTTGAAGCATGGGCTATTATGCGGTAAGAGATTTGATATAACGTAAAGGAGCTGCTTGAAATGGAGAAGGATACAACATAACTTTGAATTGGAAGGATGTTACCGCACATCTAATTGATGTCCACGAGGGGTGAATGGACTTGTGCAGCTAGAGAGTGAGCTCGAACTCAGGATGGGTTAGTGATGTCGTAGTGATTGTACCCCGTGCAGCAGCGTTGGGAGATGTCGGCACATAAATTCCACAACTGGGTGACCCCCAGTGAGCAGATTGGCGGTCGCATGGTTAGCGAAGCTTCTTCGAAGAATTCTACTGGTTATACAGCAAAGAGATCGGTCGTGTGAATGTCGTTGATGATTCAGAGTATAAAACGGACTTTAATAGAAAGATTTCGAGAATTTTAGCGGTTGATTACGCAAGGTTATGTCAATAAGAGATAAAGAATCCCCGTGAAATTCCAGAGTTGTGTAATAGTGGCTTCAAGCTAGGTGGGAGGGTCCCGCCACCTATGATTAGGTTTCATGGTTAACTACTTGTGGGGTTTCTGGTTATTAGCATATTGATGGGTTATTTTAGCTACAGGAAGAGAACATAAGTGGTAATTTAAGCAAGGGGTTGTTAAAGGTGTGCTATGGTTGGCCTTTTTGTCTCATGTTCAGACTTGGGAAAGGATTCAGGATTTATGCCTTGTATAGATGCGGGTTTCAAGGAAAATGATTCTACTGGGTGATTCGTCGAGAGGGTATTCATGTGCTAGAAGATTCGTAGAGTAGATTATATTCGGGGCCAAGTCAGAGCGGGTGGATCTCAACAACAACCCTAGTGGATTCAAAGGGGTAAAATGTGGTACCTAATGATTTCGAGCCTATGGGTACGGTTAAGGATCAAGCTTTGTAGCAGCTTATGAGAAGAGGCCCAGAATGTTCTATGATGTTTTGACTTGCAGTACAGCATTTGGGAGGAAAATGAGAAAAGACTTCAGATTTGTAGAGAGATTATCAGAATAGGCATACCAGTTGAGGATGCGAATGTGCGCACAAGGGAGGTATGGAATACTCCGTGGGATTTGAGATAGCATGGTCTCGTGATTCAAGGTCACTCAGGATGAGTACGGATGGAGAGAGCTATGTGTTGAATGGTGTTATTATTATTTCAAAGGCAATCAAGGATAAATTGGACGAAGATAGATTGGCTAGCCATAGTTGAATTGGCATATTGGTGGTAGTGATCAGTTCCTTTAGCGTGATCAAGTTATGCAAGTGATTTGAGATGGTACGTGTGAGGCTTGTCCGTCGTAATTGATGTTATTCAGAAGTATTCTACTGATACGGTCTGGTATGTGTAGGCAGATCCGGAAGGGCTATGGTGGCTTAGACCACTACTTAGATATTTGAATATTTTATGGTTATGAGAATTTACCTATGTGTTGCTATGGTTCTCCTGAAGTGAGTTAAGTGAAAGATTTTTATATGATGAAGTGTTAATCTATCAGTGGTTCCGGAGTTATGACGAAAATCGTGTTCTATCGTATATTGGCATGATGGGTGCAGTGAGTGGTATGAAATTTGAAGTGAGGATCAAGGTTGCAGTTCAGTGTTGACAAGGATGTCACGAGCTCGGATGAGTAGGAAAGGCGTTTCGATGTTTAAAGTAAGTGGGTATTGCCTTCAGCGTCACCTGAGATCGATGTTTTGTGAAAAAGGCTTTGCATCCGGGTCAAGCATTCTTGATCGCTTTTCAGCGTTAGTGTATCCGATGGTTTGGATGTACAGACCAGTTATCTGTTACGGAAGGTTGTGGGAGTGTGCCCCACTGGAAGGTTGCATAAGTGTGGCATGTAGCCATTTGATTGATTGAAGAGTTAAACCAAGTATGAAGATTGTAGTGATGTTGTTAAATTGGGAATTGATGCCTGGAGGGCACTCGGTTTATTGGGTTGTGGAATGTGAAGGATTATTCCGGTTATGATGGTTTTTCTTGTGTGTTACAAGAAAAAAGGGGTGATTATGGACCTTTGAAAGGTTATTAGCCTAGTTCAGTGCGATCAGAATCAGCTTAAGGTCTATGGATGGATTTAAATGTGATTATGGGCTCTATATCAGGCCAGATATATTCATTTCAGCAATGTTCTCCTTATGTGAGAGTAGTCAGGGTGTTATTTCGTCGTCAGCTATTTCATGTAATGATGTATTGCGCCGTGTGAGTTGTGAAACGACTTGGTGAATTTCTTATGTGTTGAGGTTCCGCGTAGATATGATGTTATACGAGCAGAATGGCTCTTGAGATTCAGATCGTATACCGCACCTCAGGTGTGCTTGAGTTTTGTAGCTTATAGAGCTATATGTCATCCCAAGGATGGTATTATGCACTTAGCGTGCTTGTGACCGATATTCGATATTTTGTTGTAATAAAAAATCTAGCTAGGTGTGTATCTCCTTCTGTGAATTTTATGTGTGGATCGGGTGGCACGCCGCCATGGGTATGTTGTTTGGATCGGGTTGCGCGCCGCAACAGTATGATGTTGAGTACAGTTCCATATATCTATTTTTATGTGTTTTGTTTCCAATTTTTCTGAGGAAAACTCATATTAGTTGTGTGCCCGCGTCGCATGTATGATTCGCGAGTAGGGTTTCTGTTCAATTATGTTGACCGCGTCATATGTATGATTCGCAAGCGGGGTAATCGAATCTCCTTTTCAGACTTCGTTTCCTTTATGTATCATGTTCGAATTGGTAGCCTATTGGCACATTGTGGTTGCACATGAGACTTTTGATCATGTTTGGGGTGGCTTATTGCCTGAGTAGTTTGTACAGGGTGAGACGAGGGCATTGGATTTAGGATCATTGCAATCTGATTATATGAAGTATATTAAGGAACAAAGACTATTATTTGGTTCAGAATGAGGTGACGGTTCCTGACAGGAGTATAAACCTAATGGATTGTTGATTCGGCAGTTAGTTATGAATTTCTACACATCTCTTCCGTCGTAGAGGTATTGTAAGAGTTAGAGCAAGACCTATGTATGTCATGAGGTGCAATGGGAGCATCTGATTCATGGAATTTCAACTAAATTAATCAGAGAATGTTATGTGGTCCTGTGAGTAAAGTGGTGCAAGGTGTGAATTCAGCTAAGGTATGCAGTCATGTTTTGGTGATGCATGTAGTTATTTATTCGGTAAGCCTATGTTGGAACAGGCCTGGCAGAGAATTCTGGATGTTGGAATTGGGCTCTAAGGCTTATTTGCCTAAGTGAAAAAGGATATCCTCAGATTGATCGAGCTAGGGTGCCCAGCTGAGTTGTGATAGCACGGGTAGGTGCTCGAGGTGTTAAACAGTGATTTCGGGCAACTCCAGCGCAGTTCTTAACACGTTTGAGGACAAACGTATATTTAAGTGGGAGAGAATATAACGACCCGACCGGTCATTTTGAGATCTAGCACGTCGTTCAACAGTTTGAGGCCATGAGCAGCTTCACTTCGGGTATTATGACTTGTACGTATGGTCGGAATTGAGTTTCGGGGAATTTAGAGTTGATTTAGAAAGATAATTCTCATTTCGGAAGCTTTAAGTTGAAGGAATTGACTAAGGTTAGGTTTTTGAGTAAACAACCTCAGAATTGGGATTCGAAGGTTCCAGCAGGTTCGTATGATAATTTCGGACTTGGGCGTGTGTCCGGACCGGGTTTTGGATGACCCAGGAACGTTTCGGCACCTATTGTGGAAGCCAACATGTTTGAAAGAATTTAATAAGTTTGGGTTGAAGTGCACTTCAGTGTTATCGATGTCCATTTGACATTTCGAGTCTGGGAATAGCTTCCTATGGTGATTTTGGTATTAGGAGCGCGATCGGAAGTAAATTCGGAGGTCCGTAGGTCATTTTGGAGTCATTTGGCTAAAGATAGAAATTTGAAGGTTTTTGAGAAGTTTGACCGGAAGTGGACTTTTTGATATCGGGGTCGGAATCCAATTCCAGAAGTTGGAGTAGATCCGTAATGTCAAATATGACTTGTGTGAAATATTTGAGGGCAATCGGACGTGATTTGATAGGTTTAAACACCGAAAGTAGACGTTTGAAATTTTAGAGTTCATTAAGCTTGAATTGGAGTGCGATTCATGATTTTTAGCATTGTTTGATATGATTTGAGGCCTCGAGCAAGTCCGTAATGTGTTTTGGGAATGGTTGGTATGATTGGTTGGGCTTTCGGGGGCCTTGGGTGGATTCCGGATGGTTAACGGATCAATTTTGGAAATTGGAAGAGGAAGTGCAGTAGCTGTCTTCTAGTGTAACTGTGCCTGCGAGGCTTGGGCCGAGGTGCGGAGCCGCAGATGCGATTTTGAGCTGGAAGTGTAAGGACCGCAGATGCGGTCCTCTCGCCGCAGAAGCGGGACCGCACCTGCGAGAGTCGAGGCGTAGAAGCGAAAAGGAGAGCCTGGAGAGAAACCGCAGGAGAGGTAGAGGGGCTGCACCTGCGGAACCGTAAAAACGGTCGTGTGACCGCAGGTGCGGAATTGCTGGAAGCAATAAGGTTCTTTAAATCGGGGGTCTTGGCCTTTTTCCTCCACTTTACTCTTGTTTGGGCGATTTTTGGAGAGCTTCAAGCGAGGGATTTCATCATCAAACATGAGGTAAGTTAATTTCACTCCTTGTGATTTAAATACATGGTTTTGTTACGGATTTGAGCATGAAAATTGGTTGAAACTTGGGGTTGAGGGAAAACCTAGAAAATTGATATTTTGGATCTTGACCACAATTTTGGTTATGAAATTAGGAGAAAAAACATATATTTGAGTTCGTGAGTTCATGGGTAAACTTTATCTTCGAAAACGTTTCGGAATCCGAGCACATGGGCCCGAGGGCAATTTTGTCAACTATTCGATCGGGGTTAGGAATTGTTATAAATTGGATTGTAATGAGTAATTGAACATATATTAATGGATTTGCATAATTATTGGCTAGTTTTGGATCATTTCGCATTGATTCGAGTCTTCGGAAGGGCGTGGAATGCCGGTTGCGGATCTTCGGAGCGAGGTCAGTCTCCTTTCTAACCTTGTAAGAGGCAATTGTCCCATAGGTGAAATAATTGGTTATGAACTCCTATTTGTGGGGGCTACGTATGCACGAGGTGACGAGAGTCCGTGCGTAGCTTCTATTATGTGTAAGTTCGGGTAGTCTAGGACCCAAAAACATGCTATACTTGAAATATATGTAATCTTGTTGGCAGTTGAATTGCTTAAATCTTATCGAATTGGTAAATGAATTTCTAAAAGGGATTAAACTTCATTTTCTTAAATCGGTAAAAGAGAATTGGCTTTTATTTGGATAAACGTTCCCCAATAGATTCTTAATTGGCTGCTTGAGCATGTATTTCTATGTGTACCTGCGTCGCATGTATGATTCGCGAGCAGGGTGATTGTTTATTTAAATTTGACCGCATCGCATGTATGATTCGCAAGCAGGGTAATAGATGCATCTATGGTTCGCGTCGTTCGACCCTCGGCAGTGCATATTTTACATTTATATTGGATCGGGTCGTACGACCTCGGCATAATATGCGCATGCTTGTATTGTTTGCCTGAGATTTATAAATGTTGATATTTGTCTTTCCTGGCCAGAGATAAACTGATAAAAGATGATGAAAAGTAAATCTTTGGAATCCATTATTATTTGAGAAGTTTTTTTACCTATTATCTGGCTTTATGAGTTTATAATTGCTTCATAAAATTCATGATCTCCTCCCATTTTATTACAATTATTATTATTATTATACCACTAGTAAGTGTCGAAGTCGATCTCTCGTCTCTACTTCTTCGAGATTAGACGGGATACTCATTGGGTAAACGTTGTTTTCGTACTCATACTACACTTGCTATGCATTTTTGTTGTACAGGCACATGCATCTTTAGTGGCCTAGTGGGCGTAACAGCATGATTGATACGGAGACTTAGGTGAGTTGCACTTCTCGAGACGACCCGCAGCGAGCAGAGTCTCTTTCAGATTACTGTATTTATTTTTTGTCCAATATTATTTTCCGAACGGTTGTTATATTACATTATTTTCTAAAAATTGCTCATGCACTTGTGACACCGGGTTCTGGGATGACTATGGGTATTCTGTACTTACTTCTAAAGATTCTTTTATTTATTTTTCTTTTGCAAAGATTATCTTTTACTAGCTGAATTGAAGGAAAATTTCACTTTTCAAAATTTTAAGATAAGAATTTAATTAAGTATTTTGGTTGGCTTGCCTGACAACGGTGTCCGGCGCCATCACGACTCTTAGTAGATTTTGGGTCGTGACAACATATCAATACACCAAATAAGAGTTCAAGTAGTAGTAAAAGAGTTACTGTCTCTTATCTACAATAAGTGACTAATTTGTTTTTTATGTTGGTCCAAAATAAGTGTCCATTTATATAATCAAGAAAGAATTTAATTTATTTTTACAAAATTACCCTTATGTACATATACATAAAAAGTTTTCTTACTCCTCATATTAAATATTTAATTAAGGGTAGTTTAGTCATACTAGGTATTTTTGTATAAAATTTAGTATTTTCTTAATGGGGATGCCAAAAGCAAATTGGTCACTTATTGTGGACCGGAGGGAGTAAGTCTTACCCAAATAGTCATTTATTGTCTCAACATTTGATCAATTGTCATAAATATGAGTTATTATTTTGCTTCCTGACTATTTTAAGATCCAATTACACCGACAAGAATGTATCAAAAAAGAAAAATAGAAGTAATGGTTAATTTTTTTCATGCAGTTAATATCCTTACTAAGAAAGTGTAAATTTTAAGATTATTTACATACAATCCAAATAACTTAAATATTTGCCGTAATTAGTGTCCGCGCATCCGCGCGGGTACTAATACTATCATGACCCCAGTTCTCCCTTCGTGAACTATCATAACGGTACCTAGTCTCTACGACTAGGTAAGCCTAACAATGCGGAAAATAAACAAAAATTGCGGAAGAAATAAAAAATAAAAAAAATAAAACCTAAATAGTAAAATAAAATAGTGTTTAAGGTGTCGCTCGGCATATACAATAACAACTCTCGAAACTAACAACATTTTCCAAAACCCGGAATCTCATGAAACCACAAACTTTTGGATGTCTGCAAGTATCTAACTCCAGAATGTCTAACAAAAGAAAAATACAGAAGGACTAATGTTTAAAGAGAGAATAGAAAGGGACTCCTCGGTCTGCGGACGCGGCAGATATACCTCCAAATCTCTGGAAAAGTCGCCTCGCCTCAAGGGTGATAGGACTGAGTCGAAGTACCTAGATCTACACATGAAAAACGTGCGCAGAAAGAGCATGAGTACACCACAACGGTACTCAGTATGTTCCAAGCCTAACCTCATTCGGGTAGTGACGAGGAAGGTCAGGGCCCTACTGAGGTTAAATAAAATATAAGGTTCAACAGTGTAGAACAAAATAGTATAAGTAACACAGGATAGAAAGAACAGCAAAAACTATTATAGAGGCAAAATAAACACAGAAATGAAATACAGTTCAACACAAAGATAACAACCGGGGATCTCCTAGGATACCGTCCTGTAGTCCCAAATATAAATATCTAGTGGATCTCCCGGGATACCGTCCCGTAGTCCAACTCAAAATGCGAGGGGATCTCCCGGAATACCGATCCGTAATCCCAAATTTAAATACTCAGTACATGGGGAATTTACCGGGTGCAGTCTCATAGATCCAATATAAATGTGCAGGGGGATCTCCCGGAATACCGTTCCGTTGTCCCAAAGTAAAAATATAGGGGGATCTCCCGGGATACCATCCCGTAGTCCCAAATTAAACACACAGCAACAACAAGAAGAGTACACAGTTCAATTAAAGTTCCATACCAAGGTAAAACTGGTATTTCTAACCTAGCATGCTGCACGTAATCCAAACAAGGCAGTTTGAGCAAGTAAGGCAATTAAGTCAATTAGACATGCTTCTCTAAGCTAACAACAGGCTTAAAATACAAGTAGTATAAACAGGAAATCAAACATAGTTGTAATTACTTAATGAAAACCGGATTTTTCAACAATTAGCACAAGCACGCACTCGTCACCTCACGTACAAGGCATTTCAATTAACAATAATACCAAATCCTAAGAGGAGGTCCCCCACACAAGGTTAGGCAAACCACTTACCTCGAACCAGCTCAAAATCAACCGGAAAACGTGCTCTTGCCACGAGTACTCGACTCTAAATGGCCCGAATCTATTCAAATCAATTGCATAATGTAACTAACACTTCAAGTAACTGATTCTACAAATAAATTCTAAGCTAATACACGAAATTAGGTCAAATGACCAAAATGCCTCCGGGCCCACGTCTCGGAATCGGGTAAAATTTATATTCTCACAATCCTCATACTCTCACGAGTTCATGCATACCAAAATTATCCAAATCCAAGGTCAAATTCCTAATCAAAATTCGAATTCTAGGTCTAAGAACTTTCTTCCAATTTTTCCCAAATTTTCACCTCCAATCCGAAATTAAATGACAAAACTAACAATAGAATGGAATACAACCAGAATGAGTTAAGGAATTGTTATCCAATGATTTCCCTTTCAAATTCCTCTTAAAATCTCCCTCTCCCAAGCTCCAATTTGATTTTTCCAAGTTTTGAACTAAACCCTCGATTTTGTCCCTTCTCTGACCAGTGAAACCGCATTTACGGTCCCGCTTTTGCAAAGACCTGTCGCATCTGCAACATTTCATTAAAGGGGGACTTCCACACCTGTGACTACTTTACCGCAGATGCGGTGCCGCCTTTGCGGTGCCTTGACCGCATCTGCGGTCAACTGCCCTTTTGCCTCAAACCGCTTCTGCGGTCTCGCACCTGCGGTCCCTAAGCCACAAGTGCGGTTATGACAGCAGCCTTGAAGCTTTACCTGCAACTCACAACTCCAAATCTTTCCGCCAAACATCCGTAATCATCCCGAGGTCCCCGGGACCTTAACCAAAAGCACTAACAAGTCATAAATCTCCACAACACCTCAAACAACATCGAATCAACCAATTAGCATCGGATTCAAGCTAAGAACTTCAAAAACTCTCAAAATACGCTTTTGATCAAAAGTCTATCAAACATCGTCCGAATGACCTAAAATTTTGCACACACGTCACATTCAACACTATGGGGCTACTCCAACTTCCGGAATTCCATTCCAACCCTCGGATCAAAATCTCACTATGGAATCGGAAACTTCAAAAACTCAACTTTCGGCATTTCAAGCCTAAATTAGCTACGGACCTCCAAAACACAATCCGAATACGCCCCTACACCTAAAATCACCCAACGGAGCTAACGAAACTATTGAAATTCCATTCTGCATCCATCTTCATACTGTTCCGACTACGGTCAAATTTTCAAAACTTAAGCTCTCATTTAGGGACTAAGTGTCCCAAAACTCTCTGAAACTACAAATAATTCCTCCCAGCAACTCACAATAGTAGAAACAAACATGGGGAAAGCAGTTAATAGGGGATCGGGGTGTAAATTCTTAAAGCGACCGGCCGGGTCATTACATCCTCCCACATTTAAACATTCTTTCATCCTCGAACGAGCATAGGGACATACCTAAAGTGGTAAAAAGATGAGGGTACCTGTTGCGCATATCCTGCTCGGTCTCCCAGGTCGCCTCCTCAACCGGCTAACACCGCCACTGAACCTTTACTGATGCAATGTTCTTTGACCTCAGCTTTCGAAGCTGCCTGTCCAATATCGCCACTGGCTCCTCAACATAAGATAGATCCTTGTCCAACTGAACTGAACTGAAATCTAACACATGCGACAGATCGCCGCGATACCTCCGAAGCATCCTGAAACAAGTCTGTGCGCAGTAATCTAGCCTCACCCGGCTCAAACCAATCCACTAGGGATCTACACCGCCTACCATATAAAGCCTCATACGGTGCTATCTGAATGTTGGACTGATAAATGTTGTTGTATGCAAACTCTGTCAATAGCAAGAACTGATACCAAGACCTTCCAAACTCAAGCACACACGCACGGAGCATATCCTCAAGAATCTGAATAGTGCGCTCGGACTGTCCATCCGTCTGAGGGTGAAATGTTGTACACAACTCCACCAGAGTACCCAACTCATGCTGAACGGCCCTCCAGAACCGTGATGTGAACTGAGTACCTCTATATGAAATGATGGAAACTGGAATACCATGCAGACGAACAATCTCCCAGATATAAATCTCCGCCAGACGCTCCGAAGAATAGGTAGTACACATAGGAATGAAATACGCGGACTTGGTCAGCCGATCCACAATCACCCAAATGGCATCGGGCTTCCTCAAAGTCCGTGGGAGCCCAACTACAAAGTCCATGGTGACCCGCTCCCACTTCCACTTCGGAATCTCTATCTGCTTAAGCAACCCACCTGGTCTCTGGTGCTCATACTTCACCTGCTGACAATTGAGGCACCGAGCTACAAACCCAATTATATCTTTCTTCATCCTCCTCCACCAATAGTGTTGTCTCAAATCCTGGTACATCTTCGCGGCACCCGGAGGAATGGAATACCGCGAACTATGGGCCTCCTCTAGAATCAACTCTCGAAGCCCATCAACATTGGGTACACAAACCCGACCCTACATCCTCAATACCTCATCGTCACCAATAGTCACATCTCCTGCATTGCCATGCAAAACCTTGTCCTTGAGGACAAGCAAATGAGGGTCATCAAACTGTCGCTCCCTGATACTAACAAATAATAAAGACCGAGAAACCACGCAAGCTAGAACCCGACTGGGCTTCGAAAGATCCAATCTCACAAACTGGTTGGCTAAGGCCTGAACATCCATCGCCATAGGCCTCTCCGATGCTGGTAAATAAGCCAAACTCCCCAAACTCTCCGCCTGGCGACTCAAAGCATTGGCCACAACATTGGCCTTGCCATGGTGATATAAAATAGTGATATCATAGTCCTACAACAACTCTAATCATCTCCTCTGACGCAAATTAAGATCCTTCTGCTTGAACAGATGCTGCAAACTCTAGTGATCAGTATAAATCTCAAAAGGCACACCGTACAAATAATAACACCAGATCTTCAAGGCGTGAACAATAGCAGCTAACTCAAGATCATGGATAGGATAATTCTTTTCATGTACCTTCAACTGTCTGGACCCGTAGGCAATCACCCTACCGTCCTACATCAAAACCGCTCCAAGGCCAATCCTCGAGGCATCACAATAGACAGTATAAGACCCCAAACCTGTAGGCAATATCAAAACTGGGGTTGTAGTCAAAGCTGTCTTAAGCTTCTAAAATCTCACCTCACACTTTTTCGTCCACTGGAATGGAGCACCCTTCTAGGTCAGCCTGGTCATAGGGGCTGCAATCGATGAAAATCCCTCAACAAAATTACGGTAATAACCCACCAAGCCAAGAAAACTACGGATCTCTGTGGCTGAAGATGGTCTGGGCCAACTCTGCACTACTTCCACTTTCTTCAGATCCACCTGAATACCCTCACTCGAAACCACGTGGACTAAGATGCCATGGAATCTAACCAAAACTTACATTTCGAGAACTTAGCATATAACTTCTTTTCCCTCAGAGTCTGGAGCATTGTCCTCAAGTGTTGCTCATGATCTTCCCAACTCCTGGAATACACCAGAATATCATCAATAAAAATAATGATGAACTAGTAAAGATATGGTCGGAACACACTGTGCATCAAATGCATAAGGCTGTTGGGGCATTGGTCAGCCCAAATGACATAACAAGAAACTTGTAATGACCATACTGAGTCCTGAAAGCAATCTTCGGGATATCTAGCTCCCGAATCTTCAACTGATGGTACCCTGAACGCAGGTCAATCTTAGAAAATACTCGTACATACTATAGTTGGTCAAACAAATCATCAATACGAGGCAAAGGATAACAGTTCTTCACTGTAACTTTGTTCAACTGGCGATAATAAATGCACATACGCATAGAACCATCCTTTTTTCTTCACAAACAAGACAGGAGCACCCCAAGGTGATACAATGGGCATAATAAAACCCTTATCAAGCAATTCCTATAATTGATCCTTCAACACCTTCAACTCAAGAGGAACCATACGATACGGAGGAATAGAAATGGGCTAAGTGCCCGGCAACAAATCAATGCCAAAATCAATGTCATTATCGAGCGGAATGCCTGGAAGGTCAATTGGAAACACATCAGAAAAATCACGTACTACTAGAACTGAATCAACTGAAAGGGTATCAATACTGATATCTCTCACATAAGCTAGATACGTGTCACACCCCTTCTCAACCATTCGTTGAGCCTTAAGGAAAGAAATAAGTCTACTGGGAGTGTGATCTAAAGCACCCCTCCACTCAACACGCGGTACACCTGGCATAGCCAGCGTCACGGTTTTGGCATGACAATCAAGAATAGCATAATGGGGTGACAACCAGTCCATGCCCAAGATAATATCAAAATCTACCATGCTGAATAACAATAAATTAGCTCTGGTCTCAAAACTACTAAGAGCAACCAAAGGCGACCGATAAATATGGTCCACAACAAGAGAATCTCCCACCGGAGTAGAAACATAAATAAGGGAACTCAAAGAATCCCAAGGTACACCCAAATACGGAGAAAAATAAGAAGATACATAAGAATAAGTGGAGCCTGGATAGAATAGAACTGATGTATCTCTATGACAAACCAGGACAATACCTATGATGACAGAATCGGAGGCAACAGCCTCGGTACGGGCAGGAAGGGCATAGTACTTAGCCTGGCCTCCCCCTCTAGGGTGACCTCTACCTCCCCGACCTCTACCTCTAGCTAGCTGAGCAGGTGGGGTAGCAACTGGTGTTGTAATCATAGCTTGAGAACTCTGTAGGGCACGCTGTGGCTGAGAAGTCTGTGGAGGTGCACCCCTCCTAAGTCTGGGGCAATCCCTCACCATATGGCGTGTATCACCATACTCAAAACAAGCTCTGGGAGGACATGGTGGTTGTGACTGGCTTGGGCCAGGTCTGCTGGACTGACCACTAAAAGCACCCCGCGTAGAAGGCGTACTAGATACTAGAGGTGCATAATAAGGCTCATGGGGCCTAGGAGGAGCTGGAATACCAATGGCTACTGGAAGAGCTGAATGAATGGGGCGACTCATATAACCCTTACCATGACGACCAGTAGATGGGTCATGGGCACCAGAATAATGGCCCAACTCTCGAGACCTCTTGGCCTCCCTCTCCTCTCTCTCTCTAACATGCATACCCTCTATCCTCCTAGAAATGCTCACCACTTTCTTATAAGAAATATCCATCTCCAACTCACAAGTCATGCTAGACCTGATGCTGGGAATAAGCCCCTCAATAAACCGGCGAACCCTCTCGCGAATAGTAGAAACCAAAGCTGGTGCATGTCTAGCCAAGCTGGTGTAACGGATAGCATACTCCGAGACAGTCATAGTACCCTGGCACAAATGCTCAAACTCTGCACGCTATATGTCCCTGAGGCTCTGAGAGACATACTCTCTTAGGAACATATCTAAAAACTGAGTTCAAGTCAGGGAAGCTGCCTCATTCGGGTTGTCTAACTCATAATTACGCTACCACTCATAGGCAGCTCCTCAAAGCTGGAAGGCAGTAAAAGAAACCCCACTCGATCCTAATATACCCATAGTGTGGAGGATACGGTGACACTCCTCCAGAAATCCCAAGGCATTATCTGATGTTAACCCACTGTATACAGGAGGATCATAATTCTTGAACCTCTCAAGTCTCTGTTGCTCATCCTCTGAAGCCGTTGCCCTATCCTCGGGCTGACCTGGGACTACAGGCTGTACAGGAATAATCTCTAGGACCTGATCAACATTCACTCGCTGCTCAGGAGTGCGGGAGGCGGGAGTCTATGCTCCTCCCCGACCTGAGATGTGGCTGCAGCAAGGGGAAACAACCCTGCTTGGGCCAAAGTGGTGTAGATGCTCATGAACTGTGACAGAGTCTCCTGAAGTACTAGAGCAGTAGTAGCAGTAGGCGTATCTGGTGCCTGGGCTCAGGTTGGAACTACTGGTGGCTCCTTGGTGGCAACTCGCGCAGGTGCTCTAGCTGCACTGCATGCACGTTCTCAACCTCTACCTCGGCCCCGACCTCCGATGGCTGCAATAGGGGGAGCGGGTGCCTGATCATCTCGGGTAGCACGTGTCCTCACCATCTGTGAGAGAATAGAAGACAAAAGTTTAGAATTGTGATATCAAAATCTCGCACGACAAGGAAATCAAATGAAGTGGAATTTTTTCCAACAGTTACATAGCCTCTCATAGATAAGTACAGACGTCTCCGTACCGATCAGCGAGACTCTAATAAACCGGATTATGATTCATGACTCCTATGAACCTAGAGCTCTGATACCAACTTTTCACAGCCCCGATTCGCGCTCCGTGAACCATCATAACGGCACCTAGTCTCTACGACTAGGTAAGCCTAACAATGCAGAAAATAAACAAAAATTGTGTAAGAAATAAAAAATAAAAAATAAAAACCGAAGTAGTAAAATAAAAAAGTGTTTAAGATGCCGCTCGACATATACAATAACAACTCTCGAAACTATCAACATTTCCCAAAACCCGGAATCTCATAAAACCACTAGCTTTTGGATGTCTACAAGTATCTAACTCCAGAATGTCTAACAAAAGAAAAACACATAAGGGCTAATGTTTAAAGAGAGAATAGAAAGGGACTCCTCGGTCTGCGGACGCGGTAGATATACCTCGAAATCTCTGAAACAGTCGCATCGCCTCAAGGGTGATAGGACTGAGTCGAAGTACCTAGATCTACACATGAAAAACGTGCGCAGAAAGAGCATGAGTACACCACAACGGTACTCAGTATGTTCCAAGCCTAACCTCATTCGGGTAGTGACGAGGAAGGTCAGGGCCCTACTGAGGTTAAATAAAATATAAGGTTCAACAGTGTAGAACAAAATAGTATAAGTAACACAGGATAGAAAGAACAGCAAAAACTATTATAGAGGCAAAATAAACACAGAAATGAAATACAGTTCAACACAAAGATAACAACCGGGGATCTCCCAGGATACCGTCCTGTAGTCCCAAATATAAATATCCAGTGGATCTTCCGAGATATCGTCCCGTAGTCCAACTCAAAATGCGAGGGGATCTCCCGGAATATCGATCCGTAGTCCCAAATGTAAATACTCAGTACAGGGAGAATCTACTGGGTGCAGTCTCGTAGTTCCAATATAAATGTGCAGGAGAATCTCCCGGAATACCGTTCCATAGTCCCAAAGTAAACATACAGGGGGATCTCCAAGGATACCATCCCGTTGTCCCAAAGTAAACACACAGCAACAACAAGAAGAGTACACAGTTCAATTCAAGTTCCATACCAAGGTAAAATAGGTATTTCTAACCTAGCATGTTGCACGTAATCCAAACAAGGCAGTTTGAGCAAGTAAGGCAATTAAGTCAATTAGACATGCTTCCCTAAGCTAAAAACAGGCTTAAATTGCAAGTAGTATAAATAGGAAAAGAAACATAGTTGTAATTACTTAATGAAAACCGGATTTTTCAACAATTAACACAAGTACGCACTCGTCACCTCACGTACAAGGCATTTCAATTAACAATAATACCAAATCCTAAGGGGAGGTCCCCCACACAAGGTTAGGCAAGCCACTTACCCCGAAACCACGCTCTTGCCACGAGTACTTGACTCCAAATGGCCTGAATCTATTCAATTCAATTGCATAATATAAATAATGCTTCAAGTAACTAATTCTATAAATAAATTCTAAGCTAATACGAGAAATTAGGTAAAATGACCAAAATGCCCCCGGGCCCACGTCTCGGAATCGGATAAAATTTATATTTCAGAATCTTCATACTCTCACGAGTTCATGCATACCAAAATTATCCAAATATAAGGTCAAATTCCCAATCAAAATTCGAATTCTAGGTCTAAGAACTTTCTTCCAATTTTTCCCAAATTTTCACCTCCAATCCAAAATTAAATGACAAAACTAACAATAGATTAATGGAATACAACTAGAAAGAGTTAAGGAATTGTTACTCAATGATTTCCTTTTCAAGTTCCTCCCAAAATCTCCCTCTCCCGAACTCCAATTTGATTTTTTCAAGTTTTGAACTAAACCCTCGATTCTGTCCCTTTTCTGACCAGTGAAACCGCATTTGCGGTCCCACATCTGCGACATTTCATTAAAAGGGGGCTTCCGCACCTGCGACTGCTTTATCGCAGATGCGGTGCCGCTTCTGCGATGCCCTGACCGCATCTGCTGTCAATTGCCCTTTGGCCTCAAACCGCTTCTGCAGTCTCGCACCTGTGGTCCCCAAGCCGCAGGTGCAGTTATGACATCAGCCTTGAAGCTTCACCTGCAACTCACAACTCCAAACCTTTCTGTCAAACATCCAAAATCATCCTGAGGTTTCCGGGACCTCAACCAAAAGTAGGAACAAGTCATATACCACTATCCAAACTTATACAAATCTCCACAACACCTCAAACAACATCGATTCAACCAATTAGCATTAGATTAAAGCGTAAGAACTTCAAAAACTCTCAAAATATGCTTTTGATCAAAAAGTCTATCAAACCTGAAATTTTGCACACACGTCACATTCAACATTACAAAGTTATTCCAACTTTCGGAATTCCATTCCGACCCTCGCATCAAAATCTCACTATCGAACCAGAAACTTCAAAAACTCAACTTTCGCCATTTCAAGCCTAAATTAGCTACGAACCTCCAAAACACAATCCGAACACGCTCCTAAACCCAAAATCACCCACCCAACGGAGCTAACGAAACCATCGAAATTCCATTCCGAGGTCGTCTTCACATTGTTCGGACTACAGTCAAATTTCCAAAACTTAAGCTCTCATTTAGGGACTAAGTGTCCCAAAACTCTCCGAAACTCCAAATAATTCCTTCCGACAACTCACAATAGCAGAAACAAACATGGGGAAAGCAGTTAATAGGGGATCAGGGCGTAAATTCTTAAAACGACCGGCCGAGTCGTTACAAATACTAGTTTTAATAAAAGAACAACTTATCAACACTTTTCTACCAAACACATCAACTGCTTATTATCAGTTTCAGCACGTCTATTCATACACGTAAATACTTATTCAAAAAATCAGTTTCAGCACTTAAAAATACTTTTCTAACACTTAAAGCTTATCAACTATTTATAATCAGCTACTTCAAACGGGCTTTATATCTCAATCTCAAACTGTTAGCTTGGCTATATGAATTTTCTATACCTATTTTGGTCTATTCAACTATTTATTGAATACAAGATTCATTATGATTTCACTTTATGGTAATTGTCAACCTATCAGAATAAATAATCGTGAAAATAGTATGGCAAATCAGTTTTCGGACTAGTAATTGAAAAATAATCGGTGTTTGTGAAGTCATTGAAAAATAGCCATTATATTGCTGAAACACGGAAAGTTCCAGCTTAATATGCTGAATTATGGAGTTCCTGCGTATAAACTTCCAGCATATTATGTTGGAACTCCAGCACACGGAAAGTTCAAGCATAATATGCTGGATCATGGAGCTCTTGCGTATAAATTTTCAGTATATTATATAGGAATTCCAGTGCATTATGACATCTAACATATTATGTTGGAATCTCATATGTAAGAAATTCAAACTCTAGCATATTATGCTGAAATTTTCCGGAGTTTTAAGGTTGTTTTTGTTTAGATTTTATCTTTACATCAAAATAGTTAAATTTAAATTACTTTTGAAACATGACTATTTTTCAATTACCAGTTGTAAATAAACTAGTTCTGATTTCCCCTTAAATAATCTTCCTCTTACTAGAGTTTGGACAGTCTGGAACTAGAGAATATTTTGCAGAAATTATAGAAGTGGAGTTTGAAAGTTCATAATTATTTGTCCAAAGAAAGAAGTGGGTTTGGGCAATTGGTTCAATTATTGCTAGTTACCATTCCACCACTCGTTATCAAAGAATTATGAGTTGTACTAGGACCCTTGGGCAAGTGACAATAAAGATAGACTAAGTCATAAGTCAAGAACTTTAGTTCTAAGTATAAACAGTCAAACAAGTAGAATACTAGTTAGTACTACAATATATGAAGTGTTTTGATTTCAGAGCCACTTTTGACTTTGGCATCCTTAGCTATACTAACATCCATGCACAAAAATATATATAAATCCAATCTACGTTACAAAAAACAAGTTGCAATTTTTAATAAGAAAGAGCCCCTTAGCTCTATCCTTAACCGCAGGACCAGGAAATGTGCATTGGCTTTATTGTTTTGTACATATGCACCGACTGACAGATCCAACCATTCACCATGTTACCTTAATTTCACATTGAAACTTCACTTTCTTTCCTCTCACATCTCTGACCCCTCCCCTCATTCAATTCCCTTATTCTTTTTAAGCAGCTCCCCCTCTCTCTCTCTCTCTCCACATTTCTTTCTCACCATTTTCTTTTGGAATTTTCACTTATATACACTAATAATTTGTACGAGGGCAGACTTGGAATAACATGAAAAGTTATTTTTATTATAACTTAGTCAGGGGTTCAAACTATAAGTATCATTAATCATTGGCATTTGCATTAGGTTAAGTTGTCTACATTATATTCCTTTATGATGCGATTTTTCCCTGGATCATACAAATACAAATGTTGCATGCAACAGGGTGCACTTTGTATAACTAACCAAAAAGGTAATACGATGCACAAAGCATCTCACGTTCCCGCAGGGTCCGAGGAAGGGTCGCACCCCAATGGTGTGATATCGACAATTTACCCTAATACAAGCATTAATGTCTGCTTTTACGACTCGAACTCGTAACCTATAGTTCATACAGAGACAATTTTACCGTTGCACCGAGGACTTGCTCTACATCTTTTGTAACTAACAATATAATTAATTTTTATACTGTTAATGTATTTAAATTTATTGTCACATGTAAGATACATTATTTTTTATGTTACTAATTTCGCTTTTTATAGATAATTATTTGTAATTTTCTTTTAGATAACTTGATTTTATTTTATTAGTGTATAAAAATTACTATACTCTTTTTTCTTCTCTCTATCTCACTCTCTGCACATTCTTTTCTACCAATACACGGTGTGGCATAGGATGGAATCCTTGTCACAAAAGTTGTACAACTAGACTAGCTACAGACAACACATCTGTACTCCATTATTTATTAATGTAATCATTTAAAGCTTCTTCTTCTGTGTATCATTACTCTATTGTTGGATTCTTGAAATTATTTCATTCCACAAAACTCTCTAGCCAGTTTAAACAAAACTGCTCACTCTTTTATGAGCTGAAAATATTGTTGTGATTTTGAGTTTTTTTTATAGCTTTGATTTCTCTTTTCTGCTAAAAAGAGAAAATGAGGAACAATTCCCAGTTTCCTTTCAGTCTCTTATTTCTTGGTCTGTTTTTGTTTTTATTAATTCCATCTTCTTACGCTCAGTTAGTTCCAGCTGAAAATAGAATCCTTTTCCAAATTCAACAGTTTCTTGAATATCCACCAGTTTTACAAAGTTGGAATAATTGGACAAATTTTTGTTACCTTCCTAAATCTCCTTCTCTTGTTATTACTTGTTCTGGTAATCATATAACAGAATTAACAATTGTTGGCAACAAAAAATCCCCCCCTCAGACTTTAAAATCCTCTACTCCTCAAGCTCTATCTGGTAAATTTTCCATTGATTCATTTTTCACTGTTGTCACTAAACTTTCAAGTTTAAAGAAATTGTCATTAGTTTCACTTGGATTGTGGGGTCCATTACCTGCCAAGATTAGTAGATTTCACTCACTTGAGGTACTAAATATTAGTTCAAATTTCATTGTTGGTGAAATTCCATCATCAATAGTAAAATTCAAGAATCTGAAATCTCTTGTTTTGGCTAGAAATTTGTTTAATGGATCTGTACCAGAGTTGAAAGGGTTAGTAGCAATTCAAGAATTGGATTTGAGTAACAATCATTTAGGACCTAAGTTTCCATCTATAGGAAATAATATTGTTACACTCAATTTGAGAAACAATTTTTTCAGATCAGAAATTCCTAATGGACTCAACAAGTTTACTCATTTGCAAATTCTTGATTTCTCTTCAAATAAACTTGTTGGTCCAATCCCTTCTTTTCTGTTTTCAATGCCAGAAATTCAATCCATTAATGTTGCTAAAAATCAACTAAGTGGTGCACTTCCAGCAAGTGTTTCTTGTAGCAATAAGCTTAATTTTGTCGATGTTTCGAGTAATCTTTTGATAGGAAAATTGCCTGCTTGTCTTGGATCAAGTTCAAGAAACAGGACAGTGATTAATGTTTGGAATTGTTTGTCAAGTACAAGTAGTACTAAGTATCAACATCCACATACATTTTGTGAAAAACAAGCAATAGCTGTTAAGCCTATTCCAAAAGATCAAGATGAGAAGAAACAACAATCTACAATCAAACTTGGTGTTGTCATAGGATTAATTGTTGGCATTGTGGTAATAGTGAGTGCAATTGGATTGTTGGTATTTTTCATTGTCAAGAAAGTTACAAGAAATAGAGTTCAAGGGTATAAGAATGATAGCTTTGCTTTTGAGAAGAATTCAACCCTTTCAAAAACTGCTGATGGAGGTAAATTTCTTTAATGAATCTTGAATTTTAATATTTTAGATTGTAGTTTAATCAATATTATTATTAACTTGATTTTGATCAGGGAATGCAAGGAGGACAATGAGGTTGACATCATTAGGATTGCCACCATATCATGTTTTCACTCTTGAGGAAATGGAAGATGCAACAAACAATTTTGATCCAACTAATTTGGTTGGAGAAGGTTCCCAGGGTCAGGTAAAATTGTTGATTCATTATAAAAATGAAAAGAAATAAGAGGGAGAGATATTACTATCTCCGATCCATATTATTTGTCGTTTTGGCAAATTGAATTTATTTCAAAATATTCAACATGTTAGAGAAGAAGGGAGTCTAGGCGTAACTGGTAAAGTTGTTGTCACGTGACCAGGAGGTCATAGTTTCGAGTCGTAGAAACAGCCTCTTATAGAAATGCAGGGTAAGACTCTATATAATAGACCCTAGTGGTCCAGCCCTTCCCCGGACCCCGCGCATAGCGGAAGCTTAGTGCACCGAGCTGCCCTTTATTCAGCGTTTTAGAAAACAAGAAACATTTATTATCTTTTTCCTAATTCATCCTTACTGCTCCGATTAGTTGAGCATTTATTAAGCGAGACGTTTAAGAGAGAGATAAAGTATAATGTAGACAAATCCTCTTAGAATTAAGGCTATTAAAATGTCTTTATTAAAGGGTATGCAAAAACCTCAAAAGACGGATAATATGGAAAGGAGATAGTAATATGGATGTGTTTGTCAAAAATCTTGGAGAATACAGGCTTTTCTTTTTGACATGTTTTTTGAGATATGGGAATTGGTGTTTTATTAATGACAGCTATATAGAGGTTGGCTTAGAGATGGAGCAGTGGTCCTAGTGAAATGTCTGAAATTGAAGCAGAAGCATTCACCTCAAATTCTGCAGCAGCACATGGAGATGATATCAAAGCTAAGACATAGGCATTTGGTTAGTGTACTTGGACATTGTGTTGTCACTTACCAAGATCACCCAAATACAGCTAGCACTGTATTTATTGTGCTTGAAAATGTTGTCAATGGATCACTAAAGGATCATCTTAGCGGTAAGCTATTGTTATTATTATTATTTTAATCGCATCCCTAAAACTGCAATCTGAACGATAAAGGCTTGAATTTATTTTCCCAAATTTGTTCTTTTGGCAGATTGGAGAAAAAGGGATGTATTGAAATGGCCACAGAGAATGGGAATAACAATGGGAATTGCGAAAGGAATCCAGTATTTGCACACTGGAGGAGTCACTGGAAATGATATTAAGCTTGAGAATGTTTTGTTGGATGAGACTCTTACTGCTAGAATAAGCTGCTATAATATATCTTTGCCTTCTAAGGTAATACTAGTAAATTTACAAACAACTATACAAAAATCTTGCTCAAAACGCGTTATTGACCATCCAAAATTTTTACAGGTTGGTTCTGAAAGTCCTCTTGCTGGGCCGGATCAATTAACCAGGTTTTGCTTTTTACCTCCATTTTCCCTTTACTTTCTTTGCTTTCTGCTATCATTTCCATTCTACGTACTAATATAAACTTCACATTCAGCGCGAAAGAAGCAGAAAAGAAAGACATCTATCAATTGGGAACAATTCTACTAGAGACTATTACTGGTCGGCCAATCAACTCTCAAAGTGAAACAGAAGACCTTAAGCTTCAGGTAACAATAATAAGACCTTAATAACTCTCAAAACATAGAACTATGTGAGCCTAGTTTGTTTACACAATCTATCTAACGAGTTTTTAAGTTTTATGTACTGACGGTACAAAAATTATTTGCACAATCAAGTCACTTAGAAGATAATTCCAAATAAACACTAATTGATAACTCAGTAGAAATGATAATTAACTTGCTTACATTCACCGATAGTGTAAACTATCTTTACGATGCCAGTGTATATAACTTAAATCCGTCTGACAACCTCAAAACCGAAATTGCATCTTCTATGACATGCAGGTGGAGACTTGCTTAGCGGAATCACCATCAAAGCTACGAGATTTAACAGATCCTTGTATTCGCGGTACATTTGCATATGAATCGTTGAAAACTATGGTCCAGATTGCAGTAAACTGCCTTGAAAAAGAACCGAGCAGGAGGCCATCAATTGAAGATGTTCTTTGGCATATGCAATACTCAATTCAGGTTCAAGAAGGAGCAACTAACAGTGGAAACCTCAGCGGGAACCTCAGTGGGAAAATCAGTGGAAACCTTAGCAATAAGTTTTACTGATTAGAGATCTGGCATGATATTGTTTTTACCTTGTTATAGTCATTTGTATGCCTCCTGTATAGTGCAGTTCAGTAGCTTACTGAATAAATGTTTTTTTAATCTCCATCAGAATAATACCCAAGTATACAAATCATATATTTTTAGTTGAGAATCTATGCTGGGATCTCGGAGAAACCTTGCTTGCATCCGGTGTTTACACCAACTTAATGAGTACCAAAATGTGTCTTCTCATATATTCTTATCACTAAATCATAATTAATTAATACACATTCTGTTGTGAACACCAAGTGTGTCACGGTGTACTTGTTTTATCACTAAATCATAATTAATTAATACACATTCTGTTGTGAACACCAAGTGTGTCACGGTGTACTTGGGAACATCAAGAGTAGATCAGAGGCGAAGCCAGATTTACAAGCTTATGAGTTCGGGATCCCAATCTTTTTAAGGTACTGTGTTCTAAATTACTAATTTTTACATATTTAATGAAAATTATAAGACGTATACATGATTTGAACTAAAGTTATTGGGTTCGGCCGAACCCGTAGCCAATACTGCTGCTCCGCCTCTAGAGTAGATATGTATTCGAAGTACGGTTAGCCAGAGGTCATAGCTTCCTCCCCTAGGCGCTGCTGCAATGGATGGCAGAGAGTCTGTAGTAGTACCCGAAGCACCGGAGTGATCCAGTAACCGGGAAGAGGCCTAGAAGTGCCTACTACTACACACTACACTTGGCTCTACACATTTACTTCTCTAAAACTCAGAATTGTCTGTTGACTCGGTTAAAGTAGAATAGTAAGAAAAACCAAACTGTTGTAATGACATAAAGAAAATCTTGTACATGTTAAACTGACTGAATCTTGTATTTTATTTGCATCTACTAACACACATCTTGCTTATTCATCAGCACATGCATGTGCGGAAAAACCAAAATAGTTATCAAAAAACTTTAGTGGATCGAAGATGAAGCAAGAGATGACATCTCTGAGTAATCACGCCAACAACTTCATTATCTTCATCAGCTGTGACATATATCCTGCGAACTGACATGGAAGCAAGAATGTCTTTCACATTACCAAGAGTTGAATCAAGCTTGCATGTTATCCGTGTAGCAACCTTACTAGGTTCATGGGTTGCTGAAGAAACTGTGTTCATAAAATCCTCAACAGTCAATTGCCTGCAATCAGGATGGCCAAATTCCAATGCCATTATAACGATAGATAGGAAATATGAAGGAGCTAGTACGATAAGGATTTAACTGATGAATGTTTATTAACTTGTTGTAACATGTAACCTGTCTTGTTTTCCACGTTACTTATCTCACTTTTTAGGAGACTGTTACCTGTACATGGTTATTTAGGTGACCTGATAGTATTGAAGTTTTAAACGGCCAGTGCATAAAAGTTAAACTCTTATGATTATTTCTCATCATAGTAAAATTGAGAATTGACTTAATGTGCGAGCTTATCATGGATAGTATTGTCTGATTTGCTAACATAGTTCAACTATGAGAAAGTTTCACTAAAATGGGGACTAATAATCTTGAAAATGATCCGATATATCAAGAGAAACAGAAAAGTTGACCTAAAATATACCTGAAATTGGAGAAGAGTTCAGGCGTAAGTAACAAGAATCTGATGTCTCTTATGCTTACATTGCCAACAATCTTCTTTTTTGGCCATTGAACAACTGGAAGACCTCCAATGTTGTTATCTCTCATTTTCTTAAATGCTTCGAAAATCAGTTCATCACTTCGGATGCTAATAACCTGGTGCATATGTGAAAAAATCACGAACTTTGCATCGTCGTTTTCTGTATTATCAGAAAGATTAATACTATCCTTAGCTATGAAATAGCTAACCTCATTAGGGGACATGTAAGGGAGACCAAGATCCGATATAGGAAGAGCAGAAATACTGTCAAACCAATCCCTTCTTTTGCATCCTTCAAGGCCCTGTATCACAGCGGATTGAGTTATGAAGTTCCTCAATAATGGCTTCCCCGTTTCAATCACGGGCACACTCCTTAGCCTATACTTTGATAACAGCAGCATGACAGCCAACATAGAACTATCTGTAGCTACTGGTACAAAAGTTGCCCCGGGATAGGATTTTACAATGGACTCCACCTGCAAAAATAGGTGCACGAGTCATCATTTTACAACAACTATACCTCAATCCCATGCAAGTCAGGGTCAACTATATGAGTCCTTATTGACCATATCGCTACAGTTAAGCTCATCTCAAACCAATATTACACACGAATCATCATATATTTTACAGTCTTGCCCCAACCATCTGAAAGTACAAGAAGGGGTGAAATGCTTATTTTTAAAAGTAATTATTATAAGTTGACTAGTTTTCCAATTAGTCGATTAGATGTAATAGCAAGATATTAAGAAGTGCAGAATTAAAATGCAGAAGTAAAGTGCAGGAATTAAAGACACCGAAATTTTTATACTAGTTTGGATTCAATGTGAGTCCTAGTCTAGTCCCTTTGGATTGCAAGGGAGTTCTTTTTCAGTGATTGAGTTTCTTGAGTACAAAGTGAATGGTTTAGTTTACACCAGCAGCTCAGTTTCTATGTCACTCGTCTTTTCTTGATACAATGACTCACCAGTATTTTTCTCTCTTTCTTCTCTAACTTGTTACACAACAGATTTAGAAGAGCTACAGTTTTTGTTTACAATAGAACAAAGAGAGAATAATTGATTCGATCAAAGTATATTTCTCTGAGACCTAAGGTTGCGTATAAATACTTTGTAGGAAACCGTTACCGAAGAAATGTGCCAACCCAAGAGATTTGATCCTTAGAAAGAAATTGATTCTTTCAAGAATAAGGTTAATTCCATTACTCTTCCTTGATGTGTGGACTTTGACAACTTTCCATCTTTGAGTCTTGGTAGCGCCGGATTTGCTCCTTAAATCTGGGTCCTTCCATCTTCAATGCTTCTTTTCCTTTTTAACTCTTCAAGCAATCTCTGATTTGATTTTCTTGCCGGATTCTTAGTGCTTCAATCAATCTTTGATTGATTTCTCCCTTCGGCTTTGATTGTTGCACTTTGATCTTGGTTGATTACCTTGAGTTCCTACACCAAAAACACTTCTATTATTTTTCATCATTAAAACTAAAACCTAACACCATCTTGACCCAAGTAAACTTTGGGTAGATTGGGTCATGATCGTCTATTAACGGGTGAAATTCAAAAATAGCCAGATTTACAACTGGTCTTTCAAAAATAGCACAGTTTCAAAAGTAAATGAAATTTAGCCACTTTTCATGTAAAGATAAATCTTAGCGAAAACATTGTTCAAAACCCGGAAAATACGTCAGTGTATTATTCTGGAGTTCCAACATAAGTATACTTGAACTCCAGCATATTATATTGGAGTTCCAGGATAAGTATGCTGTAACTCGAGCATAATATGACGGAGTTCCAGCATAAGTATACTTGAACTCCAGCATAATATACTGGAGTTCCAGCAAGTATACCGGTCCAGCATAATATACTGGAGACTGGAGCACCGGTGCTCCAAACTCCAGTATATTATACTGGAGCTAGCAAAGTATATTGGTCCAGCATAATATGCTAGAGTTCATACACAGGTGCACCGAACTCCAGTATATTATGCTGGACCGGTCTCTGTTGCAGCAAAATAGTGGTTATTTTTCATTGACTTGGTAAACGCTGACTATTTTTTGAATGACCAGTCCGAAAACTGGCTATACCGTGCTATTTTTACTCTGAACTCATAAATTTAAAAAAATGCCCAAATTTGACCCAACCCACCCATTTGCCACACCTGTTTCAGACTAATGACTGAAGTTCATGATAATGGTACGGTTTCTTGTACTCAACTTGATTAAATATTTAATGAATTTTTGGTCTATCAAGCTGTCTGAATGAAATACTAGAAGCTTAAGGGAATTCTTTTTGCAAGAGCAGCTTACCGTTGTTGACATAACAGGTTCTTCTTGAAGTATAACTTTGTAGAAATCCTGGCCCAACTTATCCGCTGCAGTTGGAGCATCCTTTCCTATTCCTCTTTCTGCAGCAATGCCACCTGCCACGGCTGCACCAACTGCGGCAACAGTTAGGCTAGCAGCAACAACAAGACCTGTTGTGCTGCTCAATGCTAGTGCTCCAAGAGCACCAGCAGCACTTACACCAGCTCCAGCAATTGCGGCTGAATTGGCCGATAGGGCTGCTGCTTCTATTTCTGCACTCTCGAGCACCCAAAGAACAATAGCAGAGTAGTCAAGTATTCCCAAGTATCGTTCTCTCCAGTCATTACTATACTGGACAGCTGAGTTCCTCACAGGAGCTGACGGGATGTTTGATTCAGATAGAATTTTGACAGCATCACCAATCGAAGTTTCTGCATCTAGTTCTATCACTGCAATGAGGTTGCAAGAAATCTACCAGGGTGCAGAAATAATAGTAATCTATTACTACTTGGTACTCCATTTCATTTCATTTATGTAAATACTTGGCACCTTAAACATATCATGACATTTGTGTGGCTATAACATCATGTTATTAAGGATAAAAATGTGCAGTTCAAAGTTAAATTGCTTCCAAATATAAAAAGGTGCCATGTCTTTGGAACAGACTAAAGAACAGTGTCACATAGAATGGAGCAGAGGGAAGTAACTAATATGAAAGGCTGGCATATTTTTGGATCACCTTCGCCTCTAGGGACTTGAGGGAAGGATGAAACTGAAATTTTAGCAAAAGCAGCTGTTAAGGATTCCTGCAACTGAAGGGGCAGTTTCTTTCTGCTCTGGACCATCTCAAAGTAAGCATCAGAGCTTGCAAGCTGTGAATTCTTCTTTATAATTTGTGCTTGTGACGAGGTTGTGACAAGTGTGGGTTGCTCTAGCGGTGAACACCCTCCACTTCCAACCAAGAGGTTGTGAGTTTGAGTCACCCCAAGAACAAAGTGGAAAGTTCTTGGAGGGAGGGTTGCCTACGGTCTATCGGAAACAGCCTCTCTACCCCAGGGTAGGGGTAAGGTCTGCGTACACACAACCCTCCGCAGACCCCACTAGTGAGATTATACTAGGTGGTTGTGGTTGTTGTTGTTGTAATTTGTGCTTGTGCCATTTACTGCATTAAATTCAAAGAATAGAGCTTATTTTATCTACTTCTGAGTAGCACACACACAATAATTAGAGTGACAAATTTATACTAGATACTCACCAACATGTACTACTGGATTTATATGACACTAGACTGATGCAACATATGCTTAACACTTTGTGAGTCATTCATAATTGTTTCTTTGTCTGGAAAGACCATATTTTGCCTCAGCTAGCTCCATCTTCTATCACGCCTAAGCAATTTTTGTTGAATGCAACATTAAATGACAGTTATTTATACGAGTCGATTCTATATAGCTGCAAAATATCCCAAGAATTTATTCCTAGGACCAGTAAAGTCAATTTGTCTCCTTTTAGTATTTTCTATGTAGTATATGTTAGGCTCAACCAGCCCCAAAATATTCTTAGCATGTTCTGATATTATACACTTTAAACCAAGCCTCGTACAGTTTTTCCTAAATGACCTCACGTCATTAGGATATGTAATTAATTGTCTAATCTTTTCAGCTATCAATATAAGACTTTATTTGCACAGTTAAATGTTTAAGACTGATCATTATACTAGCAATGACTAGCAACACAATGGCCAAACACTAAACATGATCAATTGGTTTAAAAGAAGGAAAGAAAATGATAAAATGGACAAAAAAAAAGCCTAATCCAAAAACTTACCTCTCTATTTCCGCAACATCTTCTCTGAAAGATCTGTGTGAGAACTGACAAGTTCCAAGAAATTAATATGGTACTCTGTGTTGCTTCCAAGTTCCAAGAAATATTGGCAGTTAATTAGCTGGTTTCTATAGCTCTGCCACGTGTGAGGTTTTAGTCAACGTGGCACTGAACTTGCAATTAGAGTTTATTGGCTACTGGGGTTCACCTCTTTTTTCAATAAAGAAAATATGTAGTTGGTTATTTGTGCTGAAAAAAAACAAGTTTATTATTTGACCAATTTATTAGTAGTGTTTAATAGGTTTCAAATAATAAATTTATAATAAAAACAACTTTTTTATAGATTAGGCGGATCTATTGACTAATTTATAGGGCACGTGAATCCATGGCCGATCCATATTTCCACATGTTATATGACTAATCTTTTTCAAATATATTCTTGGAATTAATTTATTAACTCACTTTATCGGATTCTCTTCAAAATAGAATATCTTTTATTTGAGTACAATTTTCTTTTATTTACTCCAAAAAAAATACGGAGTTTCCTTTCTCAAAATTGCATGGCGAAACATGTTCGAGTACCTCAAAATTCCATTACTCTTATATGGTTGATACATATTTCATATTGATGGAAAATTCTCTTCCTATTTAAATTTTTGCTAGTTCTCTTCACGAAAATTACTTTCTCGAACACAAACCATTACAAACTATTGAAGAAATTGCAGCATCGATCCAAGACTCGGGTCCTTAAATAGAAATGGTCGTGGTTGATGCAAAAATCTCTTTTGTCGGAAAATTACATTGTACAAAATTGATCAAAAGCAAATATTTTTGTGTATATAAATTTTTGATTTCCCTTAAAATAAAGGAAGATTCTAGTTAAGTGAAAAAAGTGGTTCAAAATTTTGCTTTAGGTCACGAGTCAAATCTTAGGTGCGACACTTTTGAATTTTTTTGAATCCACACAGGGGCAGACCTAGTGCATAGACTACGGGTTCCCGGGAACCCAGTAACTCTTGCATAGACTCTATATTTATATTAAGAAATTCACTAAATATTGGTAAATATGTGACTGTGAACCTAGTTATTATTGTATATTAATCTGAAATTACGGTAGGAACCCATAAGCCTCAAATCCTGGATCCGCCTCTGAATCCACATGTTAGAATTTCTGGCTCCATCATTGTCCTCCGTATTCTGAGTGTTGTTGGAAGTGAAGGCCTCAGTAAACTATGGCCTCCCAAGATATGAAGCGCCAACTTGGCTTTTGAAGGAATTAATGAAGGAAGAAGGAGGAGGAGTTGATGGTAGTGTAGAGAAATTGAGATAAGTGGAAGAATATCTTTGAGAAGAGAATGTATTAGTAGATGATGATGTTGTTGTTGTTAGGACAGTAGTGAAATCAAGAGTGATTGTTGGGTCGCCAAGCATGCTAAGTAGCAAGGGTTTTGGATGGTTACTTCCATCATGACAATCTCTACCATCACTTGGAGATTTTGGAGTGACCCTGAAAAGCCATCTCCAGTCACGACTCCGGCGTGAGTTCCGGTGGCAGTAGAGTGGAGGAGATGGTTATTGGAGCTATGGTTTGGGCTTGGGAAGAGGGAGTGTTGTTTTTCATGGGGAAGATCAACTTGGAGGAGTCCGTTGGTTTGGCTTGGATTAATGATAGAGGGAAGGGGTACTTGGTTATAAGTCATCTCTCCTTCTTTGGGTTTCGCGTGAGGCGATTTGCCTTCTGCAATCAATCTTGAGGGATTGACAAGGAGTGTCACCTCATTGATAGTATTGGGCATTTAATTTTGTAATAGGCACTTGATTGCCTCTACTGGAAGAGGCATGATCGGAGAAGAGATTGGGGCGATTTGGGTGTCGTGCTGGTGTAAGCACGTTAGTATGGAAAAGAGATACTCTCTTTATGTGTAAGAGTACCCGATTTAGAGAAACCAGAGTCAAGGAAGAGGGGTGTGGGTGCGGGTGGAGGGGTGAAATCTTCAATTCGATTTTTGTAGATTGAGTTGGGATTTTTTAGGGTGAAAATATTCTCTAAAATAGCATCTTTTGGAATTATGCTTGAAGGCAGATGTCGTTTCAGCCTAGTGATTTTGGCGTGTGAGGAGGCATTTGATTTGACTTGGCCCAAGTATGGTGTTGGGCTTTTGTCAGGATTGGCCTAAGATGGCCTCAATTCTTAGTGGTTCCCTAGAGCCTTCCCCTGAGAGCCCAACTGGCTACCTAGGTCCAGTTCTTTATGGGCCTCAGGGTTGCTCCCATTGGTGGTGGTGGCTACCAGGTCAAGGAACGTACTTGTGTCTTTACTGTACCGCTTTACCTGGGTTGGGATCTGCTTCGTTGTTGCTCCGGCTAGTCGTTGTGTGCGATTTCCCTTGTGCAATCTTTTCTTGTTCCGCGTGAAGGGAACTATCGCCATAGGGAGTCCTCATCTAGGACTGTTCCGTCACTTGGTGTGGTATTTTTTGGATCTACCAGATTATTTAGTTCCTTAAGCTTGGGGAGGAATGAGCAATTTCGTAGGGTATGGCCAATTCTCCCACATCCCTCGCCAAGGATCCCTTCCCCTCATATAGGATGGGTTGGTTATGGGTGTCGATGGTAACATAGGTGGTGACAGGAATATCAAGGGAAACTTGGACACAAATTCTAGCATACGGACCCTTAGAGTGGATGAGGTACATGTGTCTATTTTCAGAAATTTACCAATTCTATTGCCCACTTGTTCTAGGATTGCTCTATCATAAAATTTTGTTGGTAGTTGTGGGAGTCTAATATAAATTGTTGTAATAGCTAATTTGAACTCTGCCGGAACAAAGTTGGATTCCCACCGGCGTACAGAAAGGAAATGGCCCCTCACAAACCATGGCCTCTCTGTCGGGACCTTATTCATGCTTTCTTCAAGATTAAATTTCACAATGAAATAATCCCATCTCAGATCAGTGATGGTTTGGGGTTCAGTGGGATTCCATGGTTGCGCAAGCTTTGCTGGCAGCAACTAGTGTGAGATTTTTTTTCTAAATAGTTTCACTATTAATGAGTTTTTTCACGGGAGATACAACCTATTTTTGTCTTCTTTTGTCAAAAGAGTAGGGATATTCCCCGCGTTTAATTATAACAGGGGAGAAGAGTGATTGAGCTCATACGATGTGGAGGAAATTAGGTTCCTTTCTAGTAGGATTTCCTTGAAAGAATTTTTTGAGGAGTATCCTCATCCATTTCCATTTGAATGACTTCAGTAGAGTGGTCTGGTGGTTCCGGTGAAATTTTAGAGGTTGGGTCCTCTGTCGGGAGTAGAGATGTGGCAATTTGGGATGCTATTTTGGTTAGAGAATAGAGAAGGTGTGGTCTTTCTCTCTTAATATTCAGTTCTATACTATAATATATGTAGACAAATCAAATAATTATTTTTTAAAACCTTTTTTATATAAAAATATTCTTCAATATATGTTTCTTTTAAAAAGATAAAGTGATGGATTGGTTATGAGAGTATTTTTGTAAACAAACAAATCTTTTAGAAATTGTACAATGCTTTAATACATCAAACCAAACAATGAATAAAAAAATTATAACTAATATCAGCATAGCTAATACTGCATTACTAATACACCTTATTCAGCATTATTCTTATGCACCCTGCCAAACGACCCCTTAGAGTTTATTGGCTACTAGGTTCACTTTTTTTTTCAATAAGAAAATATTTAGTTGGTTATTTGTGCTGAAAAAAACAAGTTAATTATTTGACCAATTTATTAGTAGTGTTTAATAGGTTTCAAATAATAAATTTATAATAAAAACAACTTTTTTATAGATTAGGCGGATCTATTGACTAATTTATAGGGCACGTGAATCCATGGCCGATCCGTCAAATTACGTATTTTATGTACATATTTCTTAAAATTAATCTAATGTTAACTACTGGCCCCTATACTCCAAAAATATTTAGTGGTACACTTGGTTAATATTGAGTTATTTACCCAAAAAATACCGAGTTTCCTTTCTCGAAATTGCATGGGCGAAACATGTTCAAGTATCTCAAAATTCCATTACTCTTGTATGGTTGATACATATTTCATATTTGATGGAAATTCTCTTCCGATTTAAATTTTTGCTTGAGTTCTCTTCAAGAAAATTACTTCCTCGAACACAAACCATTGCAAACTATTGATGAAATTGCAGCAACAAAGATCGATCCAAGACTCGGGTCCTTAAATAGAAATGGCCATGGTTGATGCAAAAATCTCCTTTGTCGGAAAATTACACTATACAAAATTGATCAAAAGCAAATACTTTTGTATATAGGAATTTTTTATTTCCATTAACATTAAGGCAGATTCTAGTTAAGCGTAAAAGTGGTTCAAAATTTTGCTTTACGTCACAGAGTCAAATCCTAGGTGCGACACTTTTGACCTTTTTTGAATCCACATGTTAGAATTTCTGGCTCCATCACTGTCCTCCGTATTCCGAGTGTTGTTGGAAGTGAAGGGCTGAGAAAAGCATGGCCTCCCAAGATATGAAGCGCCAACTTGGCTTTTGAAGGAATTAATGAAGGAAGAAGAAGGAGGAGTTGATGGTAGTGTGGAGAAATTGAGAGAAGTGGAAGAATATCTTTGAGAAGAGAATGTATGAGTAGATGATGATGTTGTAGCAGGAACAGTAGTGAAATCAAGAGTGATTGTAGGGTGTGTTTGGGATGTGGAAATGGAAGTTTTTGGTAAGTAAAAAGTATTTGGTGCATGTGTGGCTAAGTTATTACAATTTGAAGTGGTGAAGTTGAACCCATTAAGATTATTATTATTAGCATCTGTTATCCCTTGTTGTGATGTTGAGGAGGAGGTGCAACTAAGCATAGAGGCAGCGGCAGAGGTGGTGGAAGCCATGGCAGTGGCTGAAAATGGAAGGGGGTGATTGTGTGTTCCTTCATAGGTGGTGATCAATATGGACATGTCTTCAAAACACCTTTGAACCTGTGTTGGATCACAAAATATGAAGAGAAGAGGGTCAGAAAACCTAGAGAAAGAATCATCATATTAAGAGTGAACACTATTATTGCATGGAGTCTAAATTTTATGTATTGCCGGTATAAAAATTATTTACAAATTATTTATATGGAAATTGATTAGCTGTAAACCTCAATGATAACTTGATAACAATGGTACTCCGAATAATATACTATAATAGGTTAAACTCTCTTTCTACATATATACTATATTTACGTACACGGATAGCGTAAAAACATTTACATGTATATAATATTGCTTAAGTCCTAATCAAGAAACAGTTGATGTAATTACCTGTTTTCTGACAGGGCAGGATGGGGAGACAGTGCAACGGTAGTATGCCCTAGGACATGGATTCCCTTTTGCTATTTTTTGTCCATATTTTCTCCATTGACATCCATCATTCATCTGCATTTAATTTGCAACTCCATTAATTTCACATCTAACATCTTATTGAGTACCAACTTCATGTGGATATGTTATTGCTAATTGTAATCTAGTGAGGCTTCTTTCCAAGCCTCCAAACCGAGCTCGGGCCCAGCCCACCGGCAGCCTTGAAAAAAGAATTCTTTCTCTCTCCCGGTCCGGTTCGTTGGAGTGAGAGGAGTCATAGGAATTCACTTTACCTTTTACGGCTTGGAACTCCCATTGTACGACCAATCCATCCTAACTAGAAAAATAAAAAATCTTGCATTCCCAAAAGGAACAAGAGCAAGGAAGTAGGTTTTTCTCCGCAAGAACAATCTTGACTTTCTTTATACTTTGGGCAAGAAGCAAGAGCGCAGCTGCTTGCGCGAAAACCGGTCTTACCTTGGGCGGGGCATCAAGTACATCTATCTTTACCGATTAACTAATTTTTAAACATTGGACTAGATCCATAACATATCATTTCATCCATCCCATTTTAAGTGATACTACCAGATTACTGGACAATGGAGTAACAATATGCCAATTATTTAACATTTATATTACAAGTGTAGTGGTGCAGAATGATCTTAAAATAGTTCTTGCAGAATTAGTTTGATATCGAAAATATCATATCAAAATATAGTACAAAAAATTTTGAACGTTTTAAATTAGTAGGAGTGTTAGATACAAAGTGAATACAATCTTTGTTTTCATTACATGATTAATGTGATTTTGGTTGAGTAATAAGTACTTTCTCTATTTAGCAGATAAAACCATCAATTCCTTTAACATATACTTATAGGACATCAAGATTTTCTCATAGAAATGCCACCACGTAGCCACTCCAAAGGATTGTTATTAAAAAATTAGTCAGTGCATCCTAAATTTCAGTTTTTCAGTTCATTTCTTGGGGACAAAAGTGTTCTAAACTGTCCTGAAGTTAAGATTTTTAGTTTAAAATTTCAGAACAAAATAAATATTGACAAATCTCTAAATAGCATCCCTGAAAATGGCTATATTTGCACTTGCCCCGATTTTCTTTATAGACAATTTCAATGAAGCATATTGAGTATTGAGTGATTACTTACCGTAGTAGTGTCACACACAGCTCTTATAGATACCCTAGCTTTCTTTTGAGGGTTCTGCTGCAGAAAATCTTCATCCTCATCTCCACAAATTCGTGGCATTTTTGAACTAGTGTAATTTTGTACACATGGTTCAGTGATATGCTCCTTCTTTGATTCCTCGAAGCTATTTTCTGGGCTATCATCATAATTTTTCGTGACTTCAGTAAAATCTAGACTAAATCTGCAGTCCAAACCCAGCTCAAGCCCATCAAATAATTTACTTTGCTTTTTAATATCTTTACACTCATTTTGATCATATTCTTTTTCATCTTGCTTGAACTCTCTTGAACTTCTCCCTAGGCTAAGTGAAACAAGGTCCACTTCTTCTTCTTGTTCAATACTTGTTGCAATAATATCCTTTGAATTTTGAGGTTTATGAGATATGCCTTGAAAATGCATTTGTAAAGATTGGTAATCCTTCATGATTTTAGATAGCATGGACTTTAGCTTTTCGTTTTCTTCTTTCGCTTCGCCAATCTGAGCTTTTGTTGAATTCAGCTGATCCTCCTGATAAAACATGTACACGACTTAGCACCAAATTAGCTACACTTGGATTCGAACTAAAATTTTATATATATATATATATTGCATTCAAGATTTTTGTCATCTATTCACAAACACAGTATCTATATATATATCAAGTGTATACCTGATTTTTCTTATAGGTTAAGGAAGAGTCTCTTGAATTGGTATTCATGGTGGTTGTTAGAGTTGCCTGCATGAACATGATATATTAATTTGGACCCAAAGAATGACTAATTAATACAGATGAAATGTGAAATACGATGTGCTTTGGGGGGGGGGGGGATAAAAGGACAAACATGTCATTTCGGCTCAAAATATTACTCCACTCTTTAGTACTAGATCTACTATAAGTTATTGACCAAGTGTTATATATATATATAGTTGTTTTCTTCTGGAACTGGTGACCAGCCCAAGTTGAATAAAGTATCTCTCAAGAATAATACAAAGTCACCACCACGTGGTGTAATCTCAGTATTAAATAATATGAACTCTAACCGATGACTATTAAACAATTCACTAGTGTGCACATAGTTCCAGACAAATTGCTCATATTATTTATTTATTAGAAAAATTAAGAAAGAAAAGGAACTCTCCTTTAGCTCTTCTCTTTCTCGTCCCTTTTGTCTCTTTTTCATTATCCCTAAGCATTTCGATCCACATTTATATATGTAAATATAGAATATTCACCATGAATTTTTAAAAGAAAATTGCTTCCACTAGTTGCTGATATATTTATATATGTAAATATAGAGGTATATTCACATTATATATATAAATATAGATATATAGAGATATATTCACATTATGTATATAAATATAGATATATAGAGATATATTCACCTAGGATTTTTAATAGAAAATTACTTCCTTCCTATGAACATGACTTCTTAATTAAGATTTATTGATCGAAGATCTTCACGCATGAAATCTTAAAATAAAAACCATATATGTCGATAATTTACACAGCTCCCTTTGATTGTATCTTCAAAGAGAAATAATGAAATCCTGCAACTTATTCATATTAACAAATGATGGATAAAGAAGAAAAAGTAAAAATTATGGTGGCAGCAGCAGAAGAAGAAGTCTGCATATATAAAGACAACAACAACAACCCAGTAAAATTCCACCAGTGGAGTCTGGGAGGGTAGAGTGTACGCAGACCTTACCCCTACCCCTCCGGGTAGAGAGACTATTTCCAAAAGACCCTCGGCTCATAGACACTAGATCTGCATATATAAAGATGATCATATAACAAGAAGATGATGAAATTTATGGGGAAAAAAGCTCTTACAACTACTGTTTATGTTACATAAACCGTCAATATATATAATGAATTTTTACAAGATAGAGACTTATCTGTAGATATGTTTGAGTGACATGATAGTTTAAAAAATTCTTTACACCGATGATAGATATAACTTAAACTCTAACATGAATCTTATAATTCTTACCTTGATCTTAGTAATAATAGAATCCACTGCGCTAGCTATGTTTCCTTAGCATGTCTCTTTGAGCTATACTCACTCTTAGCATCTGCAGACTTTCTTCTCTTTAGAGAACTCTTCTTATAGGACAGCCACCAAATCTTAACAATATTTTTTTCTTCTAAAACAGGTAGAGACGACAAAAATAAAAGTCTAAATTAGAGTTATTATATTGGCATGTTACACTCCCCCCTAAATAAAAATGTCAACTAGTCAACTAACCAAGTTTCTTCAACTTTGTATTTTTATCATTTTCTATTTCATCCATGCAACTAATTCAAATGGCAGATTGATATATTCTAATTTCAACGCTTTGGAGAGAGACAAGAGAGAAAATTATATTTGCAGCCATCCTGCTTGGTTTGAATACAATCATTCTTAATGGAAAGATTCGTACGCCAAATGAACGTCAATTCATTAATTTCCGTCAAAACTAATAGCCCCTCTTCTTGACTACATGGGGTGGTACGGTGGAAATCATTTTTCGCGAAAAAATGTATCATTTGTTTTTCGGCGCTTGATCATATATTTTTCAAAAGACATATTTATTAAAAGTAATTAATAATAATATTAGCAAAACAGATAATATTTTGATGGAAAGTTTTAGTATTAAAAATAGATAATAATAGTTGATTGATGCTTGGAGCAAATGATATGAATTTAAAAGTTAAGATAATTATAAGAAAAATGATTTCGGTTCATAAGTGAGGGAATGGTGTAATTTTTTCCCTGAAAAATGGTGTAATTTATTTTGCATTTATTTTTTAATTTCTTAACATACACATAGAAAGTATAACACCACCTACCACCCATAGCCTCAATCCGACATGCCCCTAACAACTAAAATAAATAGAAAAAAATAATGAAATGAGAGAATAAATTATGAATTAAACTTATTAAAATCTGAAAGCAAACTCTCTACTCTGTAATCTTAGTGATGATGTAACGCTGATCATAGTTATGTAGAGTATTTAAACTCTTTACGCTGTAATCCCTCTTTATGTGAGATTAACCTATATCTTATCGTAAGTGTTGAGAAGGCAAGCTCGACACTAGAATAACGATAGAGTGCATGTAAATTTCACAACCAACTACTCAAGAGCCCGTTTAGACATAAGAATTTTTTTCACTTTTTTCGAAAAATATTCACTTTTCTTCGAAATCAGTGTTTGGACAAAAAAATTCAATTTTCACTTGAAAATGAATTTTGAAAATTTTCGAAAATTTGAAAACTCCAAAAAACTATTTTTCAAAATTTTCACTCAGATCATTCACAAAATTTCAAAAGCAACCCAAAATTGTATTCATGTCCAAACACAACTCTAATTTTCAAATATCATTTTCACTTGAAATTTTTCTTTTACCTTTTTTTGGAATTTTATGATTCTTATGTCCAAACGCCGGGTTAATTTCACTGATGGTCACTCAACTACGTTTCAAGTTCACTAAGTCACTCAACTATTTTTTGTCACTTAAAAGTAACTAAACTTTCACAATGTCACTTAAAAATCATTTTGGCTCAACTTAAAAATCATTTTGGCTCAAACCCCTACCAAAAATATGACATGACATAAAATTTAATGAGAAAAATCAAAAAATAAATGCACATAAACTTAAATGGACTATACCCACTTTAGATCCATTTCTTCCTTAATGTGATTTGACCCATAACCCAAATGTTTTCAATAAAAAAAAATATTACATTTTACATTAGTTTAAAATGATTATCCTATACTACAAAATTCTTGTCTTTTCTGTTACATAATGTCTATTTATAATTATTCTATACTAAAAAAAATCTTATCTTGTTTGTAAGCTCCATCCGAGTCGTTTTATAAATCTACTGAAGTTAAAAAATGACTGTATCCAATTTACATAACATATTTATAATTTTCTAATGAAATTAAAATAGTATTGTATTCATCTTACGTAACATATTAATGTATTATAAGCATACAAGAATAATAAGGCTAATAAGAGTCTATTTTCACGATGGACATGCAATTACAGACAACCTATTGCAATTGTTTACACAAAAGAAACATTATATTTTAATATAAAAATCCCACAAAAAAACACAAGACCTAATTTTATTAGGGGTATGTGTTTTTCCCCCCAGCTATTGAAACCCATTTGGGTTATGGGTCAAATTAAATTAAGAGAGAAATGGATCTAAAGTGGGTATGGTCTATTTAAGCTTATGTGATATTTATTTTTGATTTTTTCTCATTAAATTTTATGTCATGTCATATTTATGGTAGGGTTTTGAGCCAAAATAATTTTTAAGTGATAATGTGAAAGTTTAGTTACTTTTAAGTGATAAAAAATAATTGAGTGACTTTAGTGAAATTGAAACATAATTACATAAGTGAAATTAACCCTCCAAACGCCCACTTAGACTTGTTAGTCATTACTTTACTTATGAGGAGGACAAACCAGTGGCGTTTTCATAAGTTGTTTAAGTGTGAAACCTCTATCGTATGCTTTGAATAGATCATTTGTTTTTTTCGTCAATTTATTTTTCCAAAGGGAAATTTGGAAATCTGCGACAATTGAAAGGGTCTGTCAACCCTTTTCTTCTAGACTGTAGAATCTTTTTCTTAGTACTATTCCAAAAAAGATAAAGTACGTGGGAAAGTTATAGGCTTGGAATTTGCTGGAAGTACGTGAAAATTCAAGAAAAAAGACTATAATATGTGTCTAATCCAAGAGTCGCAATTCTGCTTGCCATCGTAGGACTAAATAATCTTTTTTTGTCGTAAATTGGAAAAAAATAAATTGGTAAAGAAAATTGATTTGAAGCATTAGATACTTGTAAAAAGATGAGATTGAGTTGTCACGTAATTAATGGTCGAACCCATAGGAATATTTGCACAAATTCAAATTTTATCAAGGATCTTTTGCATACTTATGGCCTACCCCTCCCTAGAAAAAAAAGTTTAGAGTCTGTTTGGAAAGCCACCATATAATTGGAATTGATGTAATTACTAGGGTAGTAATTACACAATCTAGTAATTACATAGTTGTATAATTACGACGATCTGTTTGTTTGTCATAGTGTAATTACATGTTTACTGTTTGACTGCACAAATATAATTACATAATTAAATTAAATTTTAAATTAAGTAATTATCAAAACTTAAAGTTAATATAATAAATATATACCTATAAATTTTTATAAGTATAAATGATATTATATTTGGTATTTAAGATGTATATTTTTTCGTGAATATAAATTAATTTAGTAATCATATATTTATAACTAATATTGTAAAAATAATTTATATTTTTTTAAATTAATAATATTTAGTTTAGATACTTACAAAAATTTAAGATATACGTTTTATAAGAATATCATGGAATTCATGTTTGATAAAATAAATTAACTTATAAATATAATGTCATAACATTAGTCAAATATTTTACAAAACTAATCTATTAATTCTAACTAAAAAATGAACAACATGCAATGTGAGCCAATACTACTAAAACAAGTAAATTAGAACCATGAATATAATACAATTTCAAAATTCAAAAAAAAATAGTTTAACATATGTCTAATTCCGACATAATATAGTAAGTTCCACTGCAACTTAAGATTAGAAAACATGACAAGTTTATAACCATATTCAACAATGAAATTTCACTTTAATTGCATCACTCATTATATGCCAAGTCTGTTAATGACTCATTAATATTTTTAATATTAGGAGGTGTAGTTTCAAAAAATAAAAAATAAAATATAAGCAATTACATGGAATCACAAGATGTAAAGATAGAGAAACAAAAGATAAATAATGTACAAATACAAATATATTTTAAAATTTCAAAAGAAATTAAAAAGTAAAAATAAAATTAAAAATAAAATAATAGAAATAAAAAGTTATAAAAAATAAATTAAAATAAAACAAAAAGGAAAGAAACTAAAAAATAATCTTGTAATTGCACACTGTAATTACCACCAATTCTCACCTCCCCCTTGAGAATTGGAGAGTGTAATTATACCCCTCCAATTACACCCAATTTCATGTTGACCAAGTAATTATTTGGCCAAACAAACATGTCAAACTATGTAATTACACTCAATTACACCCAAATCTATTTCCAAGGTGGCTTTCCAAACATGCTCTTAGAATAGACATTTTGTCCAACTAGTACTAGAAAATAAATAAGACCACAATAGATACAAAAATATGTAAGATTCTATAGACAATAAATTGCGTCGAGAAAATAAAATCAAGGCCGAAATATCGCAACAATCGTAATATTTTATTTCGAATATTAGAGTGTTACGATCTCTATGATTCCTCTGATTCTACTTTTCAATAGTAAATAAATTCAAGGGCCTTTGAGCTTGATCTTGAATCTATAGTTGTTTCCACGAACGATGATCTTGTTCTTGAACTTGACCTTGATTCGTTCTTCGTTCTTGAGCTTGAACTTGAACTTGAACTTGATTTTTTGAACTTGATTACTTGAAGCTTGAAACTTGTAGAGAAATTTGCGGCGTTTGATCCACGAGCTCTCTCTTGCTTCTTGTTATAACTTCTGGTGTCTTTTCTGAGTTTGAAGACCCCTATTTATAGTTGTGGAAAGGAAGAGTTATGATAAGAACAAACTCTTTCCGACCAATCAAATTGAAGTGTGACATGGCCGCATTTGATTGGCCAGAACATGTCACTTGCACACGTGGCGCGATTTCATTGGCCTTTTAGTGTGACTTGGCATGCCTTGTCATTTTGGCATGTGGCATGATCCTATTGGCTCTTCCGGCGTGCCACGTCATTTGACACGTGACACCAAACTTGGCCTCTAGGAAGATGTCATCTTGGGCTTAATGAAGTGAGTTCATCACTTTAGCCCAATTAAATGGGTTAGCCCAATGGTTTAAGACTTATTTATTTAATCCATATATATTGGACTTATATAATTAATTCAATTATATTAGCCCATAGTATTTATTTGGACCAATATATCTTGAATTTAAAATATAATCCAAATTATTTTATGAATTTAATTTTAATAAATTTATATGCCTACAAATGCTCCCTACTTCAAGATTTATTGGACATAACCTTAACTTAAAACGATAAATTCTTGAAGTACAAATGAAGCATTAAACATTGACCTCGAGTTAAAGGATGTTCCATGGAAAAGAATCCAACCAATCAATTAGTTCATAAATTTTGCAATTTGATAGACATTTTGAAAAATAACAAGGCTAAATAACAATGACTGCACTTGTATTTTACATGTTGTCCCACTATATCTGTGTTGGCCCAAAAACAGGTGAAGTTTTGAAGAATGACAAATGAACTCAGTCATGGACCAGGTCCATCTTGTGAAGCACTGTCATGATCAACTTACATATGTGAGATGCACGTGAAGGAGATAAGTCCTACTGATCAAGCAGCAATATCTCCTGATCTGATCGAAAAGGTTGCATATTGGATAAGGGGAGAAAGTCTCCTTATATGAAGAGAACACAATCCGGATAAAGAAAGTGTTAGAGTTTGATATCTTCAAGGACCCAACTACGATAAAAGATCAGAAATTGAGTCCCAATCCAACTCTGGTTTCTAACTATTAAAAGACAGTAATTGTTCTCTTTTACAGGTATTGCACAAACGCAGAAGTTAAACTAAATTGAGAGCAAAAGAGAAAGGCGATTTTGCAAGCAATTTGTGTGAGATTTGAGTGTGCACTCCTGAAGCTACTTGAACGAGATAGAAGAACCAGTTCCATTGCGTTTTTTCTTATTCTAGTTCAATTGTAGTAGGTGGTTTAAAATTGTACCTTTCAGCTTTTATAGAAGCAAGTGTATTAGGTAATTTGAGTGTTCAAGTTACACTACTAAAAAATGGCCCATTTCCGACCGAAATATTCCGACGGAAAAAAGTAGTCGGACATTTCCGACGGAATCGGTCGAAAAATGCATAAAAATATATTTTTTAATTTTTAATAATAGTTACGACTAATATCCCATCTATATCCGTCATAAATTTTGGCGGAAAATTACGCATCACTATTAGCGACCAATTCGGTTGGAAACAATTAAAAAAAATTAAAAAAAAAATAATACGTAGCGACCGATTCGGTCGGAATGTTTTAATAAAATAAGGGTTGACTACTTTGACCAAATTTCCGACCGAATCGGTCGGAAAGTTTTTTAAAAAACCTTCCAGCGACCCCATTCTTTTCCTTCCCCTCTTTTCTTCCTTCTCTCTTCTCTCTCTCACTCAAACTTTCCCCCACCCAATTCTGCCGCAACCATCAACTAGCAGGAGTCGCCGCCGCCCAACTGCAGGTCCGTCGATGACCCTTCACTGCTAGGTAAGTTTTCCCTCACCCTCCTTTGTTATTATTTTTTAAAAAAATACACTGATTTTGTTTAATTGCTCCTAGTTTGGTTTGTAAAAATTGATTGGTGTTAGCTAAAGTAAATCTATGACTATTGTTAGTAGTTAAATTAAAGGTATATGTTGGTAATTAGAGTTATATGTTGGTAATTTAGGGTTATATGTTAAAGTTATATGTTGGAATTTAGAGTCATATATTGTTAAATTAAATTTATATGTTGGTAAATTACATACTAATTTGGGGATAACATTACTAAGTTGGGGATAATTTTACTAAATAATTTTGCTAACTAATTTGTAAAGTTGTTACATATATAGCAATTCATCTCATTTGATTATATTGGGGAAGGTACTAATTTTAAAGGGAGAAAGTACGAAGAATGTTTTAAAACTCTTAGTGCTAGTTGACTACTTTTGACAATATGTCTTACTCCTAACCTTTTTAATATCTTTTGACTTTCATTGAATTAAGCTTAATTGAAATCTATTATCAGTTTCATCCATTAAATTATTAAATTGTTGCTGTAGATTAATCAATTTTTGTTTTTTGCATAATTATTTTTGTAGATCCTAAATATTTGAATTTATTTGATGTTTATTAATTATATATATGTTAATTTTAATGCAGATTTTTGCCATCCTTTCAGTCTACATATTTGGTTGTGGATTCTATGAAGCTATTTTATCATGAGCCGTGGAATTCTTGGGGACAGATAACATACAATATCAGAGACCAAATGTGGAATCAATTTAGGCTAAAAATTGATTACATTTATTTAAATAATTATCTTTTTCATCTAATGTTACTTTTTTATATTGTAGACAAAGTGTACATGGCATCCTCAACATCAAAATGAAATAAATAGTATTTTCGAGGTTCGATTAGTTTTGCGGCCCATAAACTAAGATTGGTAATTACTTATAAAAAATTTCATGGTTTTACATATAGAATTTTATGTTTGTAATGTCTAACTCATACTTTTTGTTATGAAGGAAAAGGAAAGAGGGCGAGATATGAGTCACACTGAGGTCTTCGAGGAGACACATAAGAAAAAGAAGAAGGATGGTACACGAAAACACTGGGTTGAGACGCGTGGGTCAAACACATATGTAAAATACTAACTTCATAATTATTTATGATTTATTAATATTAATTTATTTACATAATAGTTATATTTTCATTTCAGGAAGATTATCATAAGAGGGTGGACGAATGACAACAAACTCAGCCTCCTTCAACTCAACCAATACCTAATGATATAACTTCATTGTGGACAGAGGCAGCAGGTGGAGTAAACAAAGGCAGAATCTACGGACTTGGAGTACGTCGACGACCTATAGGTCATCCAAACCCACTCTTAGCCAATTCTTCTTATTCTAAAATCAATATCACATGGAAGATATGAGAAAGAAAATTCGTGATTTGAAGCAACAATTGGACTCCCAATTCGGAACATTTGTTAAGATGCAAAATTCATGAGAAAACATGAGCATGATCTATCTGATGATGAGGATGAATAAACTGAATCTAATGTATAGTAGTTTAGGTGTGATGCTTTGGTTGATTGATAAACTTGATTGTGAGAGACAACTTTATATTTTGTTAATAAAATTAAATGCGGCCTACTATTTGGATGTTTTTATGCCCAAAATAGTTTGGTTTAATAGTTGCTATTGTTGGTTTAAGTTGTGTTAATGATTGGTATTATTGGTTTAGATTGTGTTAATGGTTGATATTGTTGGTGTTATTGTATTGTAATAGTTTGACAAGTGGTGTAGCAAAAAATTGGGCAGAATTCTACCCAATTTTATAGAAAATTCTGACTGATTTCCGACGGAAACAGTAGGACACCAGCCCAATTTTTTTAAAAAAATAATTAATATTAAATCGTTTTCGATGGATTTCGTCGGAAATTAAATAAAATTTATTTTTTAATTATTATTTTCCGACCGATTCGGTTGAAAATTATATATTTTTATTATTTAATTTTAACTAAATAATTATTTTTATTTATATTATTACGACTGATTAGGTCGGTAAATTTTGAGAATATTTGGACGTCAGGTCTTTTGAACGTTCCGACAACTTTGGTCGAAAATCACTGACAGATTCGGTCGGAAATTGATTTCCGACCAACCGTTTTTCGACCGACCAATTTTGGTTGGAAAGTAGTCGAAAATTCGTGATTTCCGACCGTTTTGACGGTCGGAACTCTGCCATTTTCCTGTAGTGTTATAAGCTAACTTGAAGTTGTCGCAACAGTTGAGGCTGTGTGCCACAATGGGATTAGAGTTAATCCTTAGGTTTACAAAGTGTTTTTGTAAATGCTATTTTGACTTAGTGATTTTAGTGTAAGTTTGGGAAAATCCTACTGAGTAGTAGGTCGTGATTTTTTCACCTTTTGAGCCAGGTGTTTTTCACGTAAAAATCTATGTGTTCTTTATTTTATGTACTCTTTGTTCCGTAAATATTAGTAGTTAGAACACCTAGAAGAACCAGGTTCTTCTAGAACAAAAATTGGGTATCACACAAATCACTCCCCTCTCCTCTTGTGTGATATTGACGTTTAGAACATCAATTGATATTAGAGCGGGTTATCCTTGAAAAGACTAACACCTGAGGAAAAGATCAACATGAGTGCACCACCTGGGAATTGGGAAGGGCAATCTTCTGCTAGGCCTCCATTTTTCAATGGTCAGTACTATTCGTGGTGGAAGAACAGGATGAGGGATCACATCATAGGAGAAGACTATGAACTCTGAGACATAGTCATTGATGGTCCTCTAGCAACCACTAAGAAGAATGCTGAAGGAGTGGATGTGCCAAAGACAAGAGTTGACTGCACTGCTGAAGACCTGAAGAAGTAGGAGAAGAATGCCAAGGCCAAGAAATGGCTTGTGTGTGGACTAGGTCCAGATGAGTACAGTAGAATTCAAAGTTATACCACTGCTAAGGAAATCTGGGACACTTTGCAAGTGGCTCATGAAGGAACACCTCAGGTGAAGAGGTCCAGACGAACACTGTTGTATTCTCAGCATGAGAATTTTACCATGAAGGAAGGAGAAACCATCCAAGAGATGTATACAAGGTTCACCACACTGACAAATGAACTTAAGTCTCTTGGAAGGATTATTCCTGAAGAAGACAAAGTTGAGAAGATTTTGACAAGGGTTCTGCCAGTCTCTTGGGAAAGCAAAATCACTGCTATTCAGGAATCAAAGAACATTGCTACCCTCAAGCTGGATGAACTAATTGGAAACCTTACTGCCTATGAATTGAGAAGGCAAACCATGAAAAACGATGCACTAAAGAAGGAAAGAAGTTTGGCTCTCAAAATTGCTGAAGGTTCAGATCTGGAGGATGATGAAATGGCTATGATCACAAGAGATTTCAAAAAGTACCTGATGAGAGGAAAGGGTTCTTCAAGAGGTACAACCTTTCACAAACCAAGGGCTCTTGAGAAACAGACCAATGAGGGTTGTTACAAGTGTGGTAAGATTGATCACATGATCAAGAATTGCCCTCAATGGGAAATTGAGTGGAAGAAGGAAAGGGTTGAACGAAGGAACAAGAAGAAGGAACAGGTTCAACCAAAAAGGAACAAAGGATCAACAAAGGCTATGGTTGTTGCCTGGGGAGAAACATCAGATGAGGAATCAGAAGATGAAGCTGGAGATCAACAAGCACTTATGGCCATCGGAGAATCAAATGATGAACAAAAAGTAAGTATTCTTTATCTCAAAGACAAGATTAAATTCCTGTCTAAATAAAGGTTGTCTGAGCTTCTGCTAGACTTCATTGATGAGTCTGAGATAATTAACAATGAGAAGGAAGAGTTGTCTAGGGAATGTATGATTTTAAAAGCCAAGTGCAAAAATCTAAAGTCTAGGGCTAATGAGAGTAAAAGTGAAAATACTAAGTTAAAGAACCAGGTTCTTGAACTTGACACTAGTGTCCTAGAACTTAGGTTTGAGAACTTAAAACTGAAACTAGGAACAGGAAAGAAGAAAGTTGATCACACACATCTCACCCTAGAAGAAAACTTAGAAAAAATGAAGGATGAGATGTACAGGAAAGATGAGCAGATAAGAGTATTAAAAGAAGATCTAGGGAAGGTAAAATATGACCTAGACAGAACTTCCAAATGAAACAATGCTTCTGATGCACTCTCCTGGCTACAAGAACATCACAGTAGCAACAAAAGAGGACTTGGTTATGGGACTCAAGCACCTAAGTGGGATCCTAAAAGTAAGTACCTCACTCTTCCTGAGAACAAAATTTGCACACACTATGGCAAGACTGGCCAGTACAAATATGAATGTAATGCAAAAGAAAAGGCCAGTCAAAAGAACAAAACTTTTGTTCAAGAAAAAAATAGGTTGCCTGGGTGGGCTAGAAGAAATCTAATTTATCCCTTTGCCTAGAGAAAGGGACCCAAACTAGTTTGGGTTCCTAACAATAACCCCTGATTTCTTTTTGCAGGTCCAAGTGAAGGGAAGCAGCCAAATATGGTACATGGATAGTGGCTGCTCAAAATATATGACTGGAAGAAAGAACCAGTTCCTTTCACTTGAGGACTTAAGGGGAGGCAATGTCTCCTTTGGAAATGGGAAGAAAGGTGAGATCATTGGGGTTGGAAAGGTAGGTAAGACAGACTCTCACTCTATCGAGAATGTCTACTTGATAGATGGCTTGAAATACAGCCTGATCAGTGTGTCACATCTATGTGATAGAGGTAACCTTGTAGCATTCACCTCTACTGAATGCTTTGTGATTAACCTTACCACTGACAAAATTGTTTTGCAGGGAAAAAGAGTTAATAATATTTACATTGTAGATTTGTCTACTCTCTTAGAAAATGAACTAACCTTCCTAAGTGTGCTAGATAATGATCCCCTCCTGTGGCACAAAAGACTTGGTCATGCCAGTCTGAATCAGTTAAACATATTGGTTTCTAAGGACTTGGTGATAGGGTTACCCAATATCAAGTTCAAAAAAGACAAAGTTTGTGAGGCCTGTGCAAGAGGGAAGCAGGTAAGATCATCTTTCAAAAACAAGAAAATGGTAAGTACAACCAAGTCATTGGAACTGGTCCATATGGATCTCTATGGTCCAATGAGAACCATGAGTAGAGGAGGAAAGAAATATGTATTGGTACTTGTTGATGATTATTCTATATTTACTTGGGTACTATTTCTAACATCTAAATATGAAGTATTTGACATGTTCACTGCCATTGGTAGAAAAACTCAGAAACAATTAGGAAATCAACTTGCATCAATCAGGTCTGGTCATGGAACTAAATTTGAAAATGCTAACTTTGCTGAATTTTGTGATGAAAATGGTATAGTTCATAACTTCTCTGCCCCTAGGACCCCTCAAAAAAATGGAGTAGTTGAAAGAAAAAATAGGACTCTTGAAGACATGGCTAGGACTATTTTTTTTCTAGTAAACTGCCTCATAGCTTCTGGGCAGAGGCTGTAAACACTGCATGTTACATTATCAAGAGATGCATGACTAGACCTCTTGTAGATAAAACTACCTATGAGTTACTTAAAGGGAGAAAACCAAATATATCCCATCTTAGGGCATTTGGATACACGTGCTTTGTGCACAATAATGGAAAAGACTCTCTAGGTATGTTTGATCCCAGAAGTGATGAGGGAGTATTCTTGGGATATTCTTCACATAGCAAAGTATATAAAGTGTTCAATAAAAGAACTTTGTGTGTAGAAGAAAGTGTATATGTAGTATTTAATGAAACTAACATTCTTTCTGAGAGACAAGAACATGAAGATGAAGCCATTGGATTGGTAAAGGATTTGACTGAAGCCTCAGCATAAGTCAAAGTGGCACCAAAAGAAGGAACAGGTGATGGAACAGGTTCTTCCATCCAGGGCAACCTGATAGGGGGAACTGATCAAAGAGGAATTGAAATAAATCCCCTAAAATAACCTATTCATGACCTTGTTCCTCAGCAACAGAACATGGGAGAAACATCTAGTAGAAACCAGTTAGTTGTGAAACCTCACAAGTATCGAAGTTCTCATCCTATTGAGAACATTATCACTGATCCAACATCTGGAGTCAAAACTAGATCACAATTAAAGAATCTATGTGCTTTTGATGCATTTTTATCTCTTATTGAACCTAAAAATGTTGTTGAGGCTTTGCAGGATGCAGATTGGGTGAATTCAATGCAAGATGAACTCAATCAGTTCGAGAGAATTCAAGTTTGGCATCTAGTTCCAAGACCCAAGGACAGATCAGTTATTGGTACAAAATGGGTCTTTAGAAACAAACTTGATGAAGATGGAACAGTTACAAGAAACAAGGCAAGACTGGTGGTCTAAGGTTACAGCCAAGAGGAGGGCATAGATTATGATGAGACTTTTGCTCTAGTTGCAAGACTAGAGGCAATCAGACTCCTCATAGCCTTTGCAGCACACATGGAATTCACTCTTCATCAGATAGATGTCAAAAGTGCCTTCCTGAATGGCTACCTGAAAGAAAACGTGTTTGTAAAACAACCTCCAAGGTTTGAGAGCAAAGAATGTCCTGAGCATGTGTACAAGTTAGACAAGGCTCTCTATGGACTCAAGCAGGCCCCAAGAGCATGGTATAAACGACTGTCCAAATTTCTACTGGAGCATGGTTACAAAAGAGGTAAAATTGACAGTACCTTATTCTTAAGGGAAAAAGGTAAGGATCTCCGTGTGGTACAAATATATGTTGATAACATAATCTTTGGGGCCATCACTGATAACCTAAGTAAGGACTTTGTAGAATTAATGGGGAGTGAGTTTGAAATGAGTATGATGGGTGAGCTTAACTTCTTCTTAGGCTTGCAGATCAAACAAAGTCCTAATGGAACCATGATCCATCAGCAGAAGTATGCAAAAGAGCTTATCAAAAAGTTTAAAATGGAAGAATCAAAAGAAATAGATACACCCATTGCAACTGCCACTAAATTAGACATTGATGAACCTGGTTCATCAGTTGATCAAAAGTTGTATAGGGGTATGATTGGTTCACTCTTATATCTAACTGTCAGCAGACCTGACATTGTTTTTAGTGTAGGGCTTTGTGCTCGTTTTCAGGCAAATCCAAAAGAGTCTCACTTGACTGCTATCAAGAGGATACTAAGATATCTAAAAGGCACCACTGATCTGTGTCTTTGGTACCCCAAAGGTAGTAATTTCAATCTAGTAGGATATGCTGATGCTGATTATGCAGGTTTCCTAGTGGATAGGAAGAGCACCTCAGGTATGGCTCACTTTCTTGGTTCATGTCTTGTATCCTAGGCCACTAAAAAGCAAAATTCAGTGGCCTTATCCACTATTGAGGCTAAATATGTTGTTGTTGCATCTTGTTGTGCTCAATTGTTATAGATCAAACAACAGCTGGTAGATTTTGGCATTGAAGTTGGTTGCATTCCTATATTCTGTGATAACACTAGTGCTATAAGTATGACAAAGAACGTTGTTCATCATAAAAGGACTAAGCACATAGATGTTAGACACCACTTCTTAAGAGATAACTATGAGAAAGGATTGATCTCCATAGAATTCTGTGCTACTGATAAGCAAATTGCTGACATCTTCACTAAAGCACTGAGTAGAGAAAACTTTGAAAGGAATAGGTTGGAATTAGGGATGATTAAGATCACCTAATAGGTCCAGCTCAGAATGCACAATGAAAAAAATAAAAAAAATATTTTTTTGGCTAGGAATTCTGAACCTGTGTAAATATCTAGATTAATTCTTACTCAGCTTCATACTTTAATTAGTATACTCCTGTGACAAGTGTATTGTCATGGGCTGCTTTCCAGACACGCCCCATGACCCCTTGGTCGCTCCCCATGGCGGCCTAGCGAGCCTCACAATGCCTAGCGCCATGGTCGGCCCCATGGTCTTGGCTGCGCCAAGTGACAAGCGCGCATGCGCCTCTGTCGCCCCACCAATGCCTCTCGCCAGTGCTCAAGGGCTGACCAATGACAACAGCGTCGCGCGCCCTGACAATGCCGTGCGCGCAGATCCTGATGCCTCGCCAGCGCCCAGCTGCAGGCCCATTCCAGCAGCGCCTCACGCACAGACCCTGATGCCAAGCACCAGCGCCCAGCCTCAGGCCAACACAGCAAGTGTCGCACGCGCCTATAGCAACGCGCGCGCAGACCCTGACCCGCAAGACAAAGTTACTGCCATCGGACTCAGTTCTACCTTGTAATAAACTAAGTCCTTTTCATTGTAATTATAGGCTAGTTTACATCATTTCTATTCAGTGTGCTTCTACAGCTTTATTAGGACTAGTCATGTAATGTTGGTTTATTTTTTTTAAGCATTATTAAGGGGGACCAAACAATCAAACATTTTCAAGCAAGCAATTTTCTGGTGTCTCTCCCCCTCGACACCGCATTTTTTGTAATCAGCATTTCAGTCATCAATAAAATTATCATCATCATTCAAAACCTAATTCTCTCTCAACTTCCGCAATTGCTCGTGACATTGGTTTTCCCGCACGGCACTGACAATCTAGTCTAGCGTGCGAAGGGGACCTCATTGGCGGATAGAAACCGCACTGACATCGGTTGCTTAGCCTTACGTTGCCCTTCCAAAGAACATCAGAAGGCGTTGCGTAACAGTTGGTATCAGAGCCTAGGCTCGACATCGGATGAGGGAACACATTTGCCATCATCACCATTTCTGACCATGGTGAATCATGGGGAGCGTCTAGCATCCCTAGAAGAGACGGTTGACCGATTACGACCCATCGTGGATACGGTGCCTAATCAAAACAACAACCTAGTGCAAAGGTTGGACGACCTAGACCGCCGAATGCGGTAGGCAGAAAATGACATTGCAAACATCAGTTGTGACTCTGACGATGACCGACAAACGGCAGCCATCGAAACTGCCAATATTCATGGCAAATTTGAGGACCTCCAACAGGAGCGTGCCGACGATTTAGCCTATCAGCAACAAGAGGCAGACAGACTAACTGCCATGCAGCAAACCATAGACGACTTTACAGGCAAGCTCAATGTTGTCAATGCTGCCCTACAGAGCCTACTTCGAGAAGGCAACAACCATATCAGGGGTGCAGCAAACCTCACCCCCATTCCACAAAAGCTTAAGATACCGGAGACAAAGCCATACGACGGATCCCGGGATGCTAAAGAAGTGGAAAACTTCATCTTCGACATCGAACAATACTTCGATGACGTGGGCCATTTGGAAGAATCCAAAAAGGTAGCGACTGCTGCCATGTATCTTCAGGGTGATGCCAAACTTTGGTGGCGGGTCAAATACGAAGCCATCAAGGCCGGTGAAGATACTCTTCAGAATTGGGATGAATTAAAGGCAGCCATACGCCTGTAGTTCTTCCCCGAAAATGTGGAATACAATGCAAGGAGAAAGCTACGGGAACTCCGCCATACCAAATCAGTGCGGGAGTACGTGCGCGAATTCTCCGCACTCATGCTAAACATACGCGACATGGGGGACAAAGACAAACTCTTCGCATTCATAGAAGGTTTGAAACCTCATGCCCGTATGGAACTACAGAGACAACTGGTAGATACCCTGCCCAAGGCCATTAAAGCTGTAGAATGCCTTGGCGGTTATCATTTGGGAACTCAGAAAGACAGGCCCCAGCCGTCTGTCAGAGGGGGATTCAACGGGAACCATCCCAGCAATGGTGGCCCAAGCAAAAGTGGGGGAGATCGGAGTGCATCCAAAACTAAGACTCCTCCCTCCAACAGCAACAGTGCTGCATCCATCAACAACAATCAGGGGAGAAAGCCTCCCTTAGAATGCCGTCATTGCGGCGGGGCACATTGGAACAATGAATGCCCAAACATAAAGGTCAATGCTCATCAGACTGTCGAGGATGAGTTAGACGCATCAGACACATCAGAAGAAGACCAGGTAGGTGCCTTCAATGCAATTGTTGGCTCTATTCCCGCATGACTTAGCAGGGACCAATGCACGTCCTCCTAAGAAAATCTCAATCCCAATCACCAAGAAAGGGAAGGAAAAGATGGACGAGAGGCCTCCTAAACAAGCGAGGACCCTAATGTTTGTCGAATTGAAAGTGAACGGCAAGCCCCTTCACGCATTGATAGACACGGGTGCTACCCACAACTACTTGTCTTCAACGCAAGTAGAGCGCCTAGGTATTGTTGTGCAAAAGAGCAAAGTCCACGTCAAGGCTATCAACTCACCACCCCAGACATTGGGTGGAACAGCTAAAAATGTTCCAGTGAAACTTGGCCCATACAAAGGAAGCATCGACCTGCGCATTGCAATCATAGATGACTTCGACATCATAGGCAAACCAACACCATACCGGTACCATATGCCAACATGCTCCTGATGATGGGAGAAAACAGGGCCAAGCCCTACACCATACCATGCTTTCCCATAAAGATGGCCGCTGAAAACATCTCGGCCATGCAGTTGGAGAAGGTAGTCAACAGACATGAACCCCTGGTTCCGGCTACCCTTCGCAGTAACAATCGGCCATCATGTCATCAGCCTCAAAAGACTGGTGACGCTCCTCAGCGTGTGAAGACTTGTCAGCCATGCCACAAGGACAAGTCGGATCACTCATCACAGAAAGGACCCTCGCAGCCATTACATGTCCCACAGAGACCATGGGAAAGTGTTTCCCTCAAATTCATCACGGGATTGCCCCAAGTCAGTAATCTTGCATCCATCATGGTTGTCATAGATCAATTTTCAAACTATGCAACCTTCATAGCAGCCCCGCAAAACGCATCAGCAGAAGATACAGCTCGACTCTTCTTCTCGCACATTGTCAAACATTGGGGCCTGCCCAAAGACATTGTTAGTAGGCGCGACTCACGCTTCACTAGCAACTTTTGGACCCATCTTTTTAGGTGCTTTGGGTCAACATTGATTCATAACTCAGACATCCATCCACCATTGGATGGCCAGACAGACCGGTTCGATGACATGCTGGAGGAATATCTCCGCAACTTTGCAACCGGATCACAGAAGCATTGGGTGAAGCTCTTGGATGCTGCTCAACTGTGTTTCAATTCTCAAAAGAGCCATCATACAAACAAAAGCCCTTTTGAAATTGTTACCGGACAGCAACCGCTTCTCCCGCAAACGGTGAATGCATCAACCATGCCGAAATCTCCTCAAGCTGCCAACTTCTCGAGCGAATGGGAGCGTAACATGGGGATAGTGCGGAGCTATCTCGTCAAAGCCCAAGAGCGGGCAAAAAGATTCACCGAACAAAATCTTTGCTTTGCCCAACATCAAACAGGGGACAAAGTAATGCTATGCATCCCAAAGCGGTACTTGTTTGCAGAAAGGACCCATGACCCTCGCCTGCAACAAAAATACATCGGGCCCCTGCCCATTGAAAAACGCATTGGGAAGTCCACATACCAGGTGAAAACTCCATCCTAGTGGAAGATCCATCCAGTCTTCCATGTCAGCCGCATGAAATCATTGCGTCGCTACAATAGCAAGCTCACAGAACAGAGGGGCGCATACCTCCCATCCAACAACCACCAGAAGCATCATCATCATCATCATCATCATAAGGCTCCGAGGACAGCGCCAACTCAGGTCGGGGAGAATGTCATGGGCTGCTTTCCAAACACGCCCCATGACCCCTTGGTCGCGCCCCATGGCGGCCTAGCAAGCCTCACAATGCCTAGCGCCATGGTCGGCCCCGTGGTCTTGGCTGTGCCAAGTAACAAGCGTGCATGAGCCTCTGTCGCCCCACCGATGCCTCTCGCTAGCGCCCAAGGGCTGGCCAATGACAACAGCGCCGCGCGCCCTGACAATGTCGCGCGCGCAGATCCTGATGCCTCGCCAGCGCCCAGCTACAGGCCCATTCCAGCAGCGCCTCGCACGCAGACCCTGATGCCAAGCACCAGCGCCCAGCCTCAGGCCAACACAGCAAGTGTCGCGTGCACCCACAGCAACGCGCGCGCAGACCCTGACCCGCAAGACAAAATTGCTGTCATCGGACTTATTTCTACCTTGTAATAAACTAAGTCCTTTTCATTGTAAGTATAGGCTAGTTTACATCATTTCCATTCAGTGTGCTTCTATAGCTTTATTAGGACTAGTCATGTAATGTTGGTTTATTTTTTTTAAGCATTATTAAGGGGGACCAAACAATCAAACATTTTCAAGCAAGCAATTTTCTGGTGTCTCTCCCCCTCGACACTGCATCTTTTGTAATCAGCATTTCAGTCATCAATAAAATCATCATCATCATTCAAAACCCAATTCTCTCTCAGCTTCCACAATTGTTCGTGACATTGGTTTTCCTGCACGACACTAACAATCTAGTCTAGCGTGCGGAGGGGACCTCATTGGCGGACAGCAACCGCACTGACATCAGTTGCTTAGCCTTATGTTGCCCTTCCAAAGAACATCAGGAAGGCATTGCGCAACAGTATATATGACTCACTGATCTCTTACAATATTTTCTCTATTATGGCATTTGAAGCATGTTCAAGAGAGTTCTATATGAAGAACCTGGTTCATCAGTATGGGTTCATATGAAAGCTCAGGTATGTTTTCTATACTATGCACAATTAGAAAGATTAATAATTCAATCATGAGAAGAAGTCCTATACTTTTCAAATTCCTAGAAAATTCTATCCGTTGAGCATTGAACCAGTTCCGTCCATCTAGAACTCTAAACCGTGATTTTTGCCTAATATCTATGGAAGCCAAATCTATCATTAAAATTCTGGAATTTCAGTTTGATTAGACTTCTATTTGACCCCTGAAAAAGCTATTGTTACTTACTTAATGTCTAATTTGCTTTAAATACACACCACATCTCCAGTCTTCTTCATAATTCAAAAACCGTCAAAACAAATTCTCTTCAATTCTAATTGCCCTCTTCTCTAAAATTCCCAAATTCTCTCAATAAATGAAGAATCATGTCTAACCCACAAGATCATCCTGGCATCCCTCCACCACCATCTCCTTCAAATTCATCCTCACCTACTCTACCAAGTGCATCTCCAAAACATAGGTTTCGAAGGCAGAAAATGCTTGCTCGAAAAAATGTAGCATCTGGGGCTTTGAGGAAGGTTTTAAATGAAAGGTTGAAAGCTAGCCAAGTGAAAGAAAGCCCAGGTCCAAAGTCTGATTCTAGCTCTGAGTCTGAATCCTTTCAATTCGCGACTGAGGGAGATGGACATGAGTCTTTTGGCTCTGAAAAGACTCAAGAATATCCTTCTGAGATAAGTTCTTCTGTGGTTGAAAACTTAGAAACTAGGTTTGTTCTGGTTGGACCCATTAGGGATGTTGAGTTGCCTGAGATGAGTAGGAGTGGAGGTAAAAAGAAGTCTGAAAAAGAAAAAGAGGGAGAGGGTGCATGTGGTGAAGAGAGGGGAAAAGGGAAGGGAGCAGTTCTTGCTATATGTGGGGTTGCACAAGATAGGTTAGATGAGAGTGGCATAAAGTCAGGAGGAAGTGGTTCTGGGGAAGCAGCTGAGGGGTTGGTTCATCTAAGCAAACAAAGAGATGGACCTGTTTCATCTACTGAAGAAACCTTGCCTGACCTACTGAAAAAGGTTGGGGCAAGTTATGACCCAAAGAAACTAAAGCTACTACACCAAAATCCCCAAATGTTCTCAAGCCATCCAAGAAAAGAAAAGCCTCATCCCCAACACCTACTGCCTCTTCAGTGCCTAGGGTAGAGCCACAAGAAGCAGGGTAAAACAGAGCGAAGCTGATCCACAAAAGGCTTTAGAAGAAAGCAAGAAAAAGAAAAAGGATAAGGGAAAGGGAAAGGTTGCAGAATCCTCAGAGGTTGTTGAGGAAGAAGAGATGGAACTGGTCCATCAAGAGAGGGGTACAACAGTGGAGGTTCCGACACCCAAGCCTAAGAAACCCAAGACTTCCTCCAAGAAGTCCTCATCTATGCCTGTAGCTGTTGAACACACACTAGCCAAGAGGACAAGATCTACAATGAAAGATAAACAAACCAAAGTTTCTGATGAAGAAGAAGAAGAAGAAGAAGAAGAAGAAGAAGAAGAAGAAGAAGAAGAAGAAGAAGAAGAAGAAGAAGAAGAAGAAGAAGAAGAAGAAGAAGAAGATGATGATGATGATGATGAATCTGAGAAGGATAGGATAAGCTTGCCATTTTTGGCAGAAGAAAAATCTTAAAAGGTAGATTATTAAAGGACCTGGTGGAACTAGGGATAATGAGTTTGGTAGACTCTTTGGTTGCTCAGGGATGGAAGGACATGATCCTTCAGATGCAAGGTAGGCTAGCTAGAAATGAGTTGATTGAATTTATGGCAAATGTTGCTGTTAAGGATAGAGTTGTCAGTGGATAGGTGAAGGGAGTTCAAGTGCAGTTTGATGCTGTGAAACTGGGAGAGATTCTGGACATACCCTCTGAAGGGTTTGATGACTATACTAGGCAAAGATGGTCATGCCTGGACTCCTTCCCCACTGCCCTTGAAATCACCAAAAGGTTTTGTGATTTAGAGAATGTGAATGAAGCTAGAGTTGTGCAGAAAAGTGAGATGAGGCCTCAGCACAAGGTGGTGTTTGAGTTTGTCAACAAGTGCTTATTGCCAAGACAGAAGAGAAGGCACACAGCAAACTACATGGATCTGGTTCTTATGGAATGCCTGGAGAGAGGAAAGCAAATCAACTGGCCTGCCCTCATAGTTAAACTGCTAGACAGGGTCATAAATGGTTCCAAGGCTCATGCTACCCCATATGGCTTCATACTAACCACAGTTCTAGACAGGCTCAATGTGCCTCTGAAAAAATGGGAAATGGCCTCGAGCAAAGAACACTTTGGCATCAAAACTCTTCTTTCTTGTGACTATCCAATCAATGTCATCCCAGTTGAACCTGGTTCATCCTTGAGGACACCCATCAACAGCAAGGTTAGGACTTTGGTTCGGGAATGTGCAGCTAAGGATGCTGAAATTGCTAGGCTCAAGGCTCGTGTGGTTGAAATGGAAGCTGAGAGGGATGGTCTCAGAATTAAGCTTACAAAAGAAAAGGAGAAGAATGATGGAATTCTTCAGAACATGCTGAATCTTCTCCAAACTCAACCCTCCAGTTCCTCCAAGCCTTAGGACTCCTAGTTTCTGTCTCCTGAACTAGTTCTAGTACCCCCTAGTGACCCAGATTAGGGATTTTTCTATTTTTTGCTCATGGTTTGGATGTTTTTCTTTCTTTTTGTGGATTGTTAGTGGAAACATATCTCTCTCAATGACAACTGTTTTTTTCTCTTGTTCAATGATTATTCTGACCTTGATAGTTTAAATATGTTTGATTGATTACTGATGATTGCACCATGATTGCACTTGCAGTTGCCCCAGTGGCCATGAGTACTTATTAAAATCTGGAATTCACACTGTTTATGCAACTTTTCGATGATGCCAAAAGGGGGAAGAGATATTGTGCTTTACACATTATTCTGAAATAAGTGATATTTATAACCTAATTAACCTGGTCCTTGATGAAAAGAAAATTTTCTAAGTTTAGTGTTGATGGTTAAGCTGAGTTCTTACAGGCTTTTTGATCAGTAAAAAGCACAGATTTTGTCATCATCAAAAAGGGGGAATTTGTTGGCCCAAGAACATGTGAAGTTTTGAAGAATGACAAATGAACTCAGTCATGGACCAGGTCCATCTTGCGAAGCACTATCATGATCAACCTACACATGTGAGATGCACGTGAAGGAGATAAGTCCTGCTGATCAAGCAGCAATATCTCCTGATCTGATCAAAAAGGTTGCATATTAGATAAGGGGAGAAAGTCTCCTTATATGAAGAGAACACAATCCGGATAAAGAGAGTGTTAGAGTTTGATATCTTCAAGGACTCAATTATGATAAAAGATCAGAAATTGAGTCCCAATCAAACTCTAATTTCTAACCTATTAAAAGACAGTGATTGTTCTCTTTTACAGGTATTACACAAATGCAGAAGTTAAACTAAATTGAGATCAAAAGAGCAAGGCGATTTTGCAAGTAATTTGTGTGAGATTTGATTGTACACTCCTGAAGCTACTTGAACGAGATAGAAGAACCAGTTCCATTGTGTTTTTTCTTATTCTAGTTCAATTGTAGTAGGTGGTTTAAAGTTGTACCTTTCAGCTTTCATAGAAGAAATTGTATTAGGTACTTTGAGTGTTCAAGTTATAAGCTAACTTGAAGTTGTCGCAATAGTTGAGGTTGTGTGCCACAACAAGATTAGAGTTAATCCTTAGGTTTACAAAGTGTTTTTGTAAATGCTGTTTTGGCTCAGTGATTTTAGTGGAAGTTTGGGAAAATCCTACTGAGTAGTAGGTCGTGTTTTTTCACCTTTTGAGCCAGGTGTTTTCCACGTAAAAATCTATGTGTTCTTTATTTTATGTACTGTTTATTCCGCAAACAGTAGTAGTTAGAACACCTAGAAGAACCAGGTTCTTCTAGAGCAAAAATTGGGTACCACACAACACAAATCACCCCCTCTTGTGTGGTATTGACGTTTAGAACATCAATCATGTTTTACTGTTGCCTGAGGGGCTTGAGAGATTTCTGACTGTGTGAGGCCGAGGGCCTGTATTGTGAGGATATTATGGGATCGGGCTGCGAGCCGGCAACTACAATTATTGATTCCTTTTTCGTGTTAGGAACAAATTCTCATTCTAACCGCCTTAGCAGTTGATCCCACATCGGGAATAAATCTTCCATGCCATATCTTATAAACCTATATAAACTCATGTGCTCGTATTTGTTGAGCATCAATTTGCAGTATTTGCAAACCACTTGAGTCTACTTTTGTGAACTCGGAAATATTATCGCGAAGGTAATTTCTTCTTCTTTTCTTGTGCTTTTCTTCCTTCATTGTCTTTTTTCGTTTTGTAGGCCAAGAAGAGAAAAGTCGTTGAGTGCTAAGTTGACGGGCAACTCCATGACTTACTATATAAGGATAAATTCATCACGATATATAGATGATCAGATCTGCAACAACATATAGAAGACCAAATCTCTTGCAACATATAGACGGGCAAATTCACATCAACATATAGGCGGACAAATCCATATCAACATATAGACGGACAAATCCCCATCACCATATAGACGAAAAAATTCACATCAACATATAGACGGATAAATCCATATTAACATGTAGATGGACAAATCCCCATCACCATATAGATGGACAAATCCACATCAACATATAGATGGATAAATCCACACCAACATATAGATGGACAAATCCCCATCACCATATAGACGGACAAATCCACATTGACATATAGACGGATAAATACACATCAACATATAGACAGATAAATCTATATCAACATATAGGTGGACGAATCCCCATCACCATACAGATGGACAAATCCATATCAACATATAGACGGATAAATCCATACCAACATATAGAAGTATCAAATCCATGAAGAGGTCGACTTAAGGTGCAAAGGGACTTAAATGCCCACCTTCAGATTAGAAAATTATAGTTCCTTTTAAGGACAAACATACGAAGAGGTCAACTTAAGGTGCAAAGGGACTTCGATGTCCACCTTAAGATGGGAAAATTAGAAAACTTCAACTTGAAGGCTTGTCGGACTTTGAAGATTTCAACTTGAAAACCAACAAATTTGAAGATTTGACGGGCTTGAAAATTTGGGGGACTTTGATGCTTCAACTTGAAGAGCGACATACTTGAAGATTTGGAGGTCTTATATAATTCAACTTGAAGACCGACGAACTTGAGTACTTCAGATTGACCACCGACAGACTTGGAGGGCTTGGATACTTCGACTTGAAGATTGGCGGACATGCAAACTTCAACTTGAAGGATGGTGGACTTTGTAAATTTTAACTTGAAGGATGGCTTAAGGACTTAGTCAATTACAAGTTGAAATCGCAAATCGAATTCTAGATTTGCGCAGTCTCACCAAAAAATTTATATCTTGGTGTAGGAACGTCAAAATTACGAACCGTTTGATTTCTTGAAAACTAGACTTCAAGATATAGAACATATCCAAAATTCTCAATCAAAAAACTTCAGAATCATCCCAGATAATATTTTGAAATTAACTTTATATTGTATTATGCTATCAATTACAGATTTACGCATTCTAACCAAAAAAAATCATATCTTGGTATAAGAACGTTGAAATTACGAACTATTTGATTTCTTGAAAACTAGACTTAAAGATCTAGAATATATCCAAAATTCTCAATCAAACAACTTCAGAATAGTCCCAGATAATATTATGAAATCAACTTTATAGTGCACCATGCTATCAATTCCAGATTTGTGCAGTCTCAACAAAAAAATTCATATCTTGGTGTAGAAATGTCGAAATTATGAACTGTTTGATTTTTCAAAAACAAAACTTTGAAATTTATATCATATCCAAAATGCAAAATTTAATACCTTAAGGATAGTTTCAGATAACATTCCAAAATCAACGTAAAATTCTGACAGGCTGACGATTTCAGATAGCACGACTTCACCAAAACTTTTGTATCTTGGTATGGAAGCCTCGAGATCGGAAGATGTCTTACTTGCCATAAATCGAAATTTAAGAGCTATATTCTCACAAATATCTTGGGTTCAAGTCTCACTGAATTTGAAACGTTGTGCCAAGCAATCTTTTCCCTATACTTGTGTTTCCTTTCAATGCCTCTCTTCACTTCCCTTATTTTTAGGCAGATGACGGACTTGGAGACCAACAAACTTGAAGGTTTGGCGAACCTGAAGACATAGAGAATTCCTAGACTTCAATGCAAATACTTGACATCCTCCTAAAATCAACCCATTGAAGATATCAATTTACCATGGAAGGTTGCCCCCCTTTAAATCAAATGAGATTAAAATTCAACAGGAGGATGGCATTTCAGCTTGATCTTACATTCCTTCATACTTCATTCGAATAACAATTGGGGCAATATGTATCGTTTGAACTTATGCAACTGAACTTAGAATGAAACTCTAAGCTGCCTACGTACCTCGGTGAAGAGTATCAAGTCATACCGTAATTCAGACTGGATGATTTTTTTTATGTCCTAACTTTTGCCTATTAACTTTTTAGCGTAATCATGATATGGGTGTAGTTCATGCTTCTTGACCTCGTAACTACTTAAAAGCTGATTACCCACTAACTGAGAGTCACCAAAGACTTGCAATTGCAATCGCTTTATTTCGACAGCCATTTCGAGCCCAAGTATTAGTGCTTGATACTCAACAACGTTGTTAAAGCAGAGTTGCGTCAATGTAAAAGAGTAGGGCAGAAATTCACCTTGAGAAGTGACAAATACTACACCAGCACCAGCTCATCCGCGATGTGCAGCACCATCAAAGTACACCTTCTATGGAGGTTGAACTTCGAGGACCTTGGCGTCCTCATCAGGTAGTTCGTCAGTTAGCTCCCAATCATCAGGTATAGGGTGATCTGCCAAGAAGTTCGCTAACGCTTGTCCTTTTATAGCCTTTTGAGAGATGTACACGATTTCAAATTGTTGAAACTGGAGGTACCACCTTGCTAGTCGATCACTAAGGACAGGTTGTGACATCACGAACTTGATGGGATTTGCTCAAGAAACCAAGCGAACGACATGAGCTTGAAAGTAGTGCTTCAACTTTTGGATTGAGAAGACTAGCGCCAAACATAACTTTTCAATTGGCGAATACTTCAGCTCATTTGGCGTCATCATCCTGCTCAAGTAGTAAAGGGAGTTTTCTTTCCCTTCACTATTTTCTTGGGCCAATAGTGCTCCAACAGACCTTTCTTGTGTTGAAATGTATAGTATCAGTGACTTTCCAAGTATAGGGGATGCCAGAACTGGAGGCTTCATCAAGTAGGATTTAATGCTCTCAAAGGCATTGCTACACGCTTGGTCCCATTTGAAAGGGACACCTTTTTTCATAAGGTGACTGAATGGTTGGTACCTCCCAGCTAGGTTTGAGATGAATTTCCTAAGGTACGCTAACTTTTCCTGCAGACTTTTCAATTCGTGAATGTCCCGGGGATCAGGCATTTTCAACATTGCATCTACTTTGGCTTGATCAATTTCAATACCTCGCTGTCGAACAATGAAACCAAGGAACTTTCCGAAAGTAACTGCAAAGGCGCATTTCAATGGGTTCATCCTAAGTTGGTACCTCTGGAGCAACTCAAACACAATTCTCAAGTCTTTCAAGTGGTCGCCCTTCTCTCTTGATTTTACTACCAAGTCGTCAACATAGCATTCGACATTCTTGTGGAGAAGATCGTCAAAAATATTCTGCATAGCCCTTTGGTAAGTAGCACCAGCGTTTTTCAAGCCAAAAGGCATTACCTTGTAGCAATAAATACCCTTGGGGGTACGGAATGCAGTAAGCTTTTAATCTTTTGGCGCCATGCGAATTTGGTTATAGCCTAATGAACCGTCCATAAATGACATTGCCTCGTACCCAGTAGTAGCATCGATCATTGTTGATACCCAATTTTTGCCTATATATTTTCAATATGCGAAATACCTTCAAAATAGCATATGTATGCATATATAAGCATATCCAAGGGTTTTATTATTTTTCCATATTTTTAAGGGGTTTTTAATTTATTTATTTCCCCTTTTTTATCCATAAAATCCCAATAATTATTTCTAAAATTATTATTTTGATAATTCATCTACTGGATTTTTATATTTATGCCAGAATGTGGCTAAAATAATTTTTTACATATTTTTTCAATTTCATTTAAGTAATATTTTTTAAATCTAAATTGCAAATAATTGTAATATTAGCCATTTTAAGGTTTAATTGTGTCTTATATTCATTAAATTGAGTCTTGTATTTTTAAATTGTTAATTATGTGTTATAAATCATTTTAGCCCTTTTAATTTATTTTTCAGAAACCATTTACTATTTTTATAAATTAAAAAGGGAAAAGTGGCTATTTAAATTTTAGCCTAAATTGGATCCCAAATCAAACCCAACTCCCAACCCAATTATACCCACCAGATCAAGCCCAAACCCAATTGCATAAACCAACCCACCTACCCTCTCTAATCTCAACCATTGATCTCCCAGATCAAAGGTCCCTATTACCCTTACCATTTTTAAACCCAAACGACCCCCCTTACCCTAAATCATTTCTCACCACTTGCCGCCCTTGAATCCCCTTCCTCTCAAACTCTCTCTAAAACCTCACCTAAACCCTAGCCGCCGCCACCCTAATCCCTTGCAATCCCCACTCAATCCATGGACTCCCATGGTTGTTTGAGATGTGTATCCATCTCATATGTCTCCTTGTGGCCTGTCCACGTGATTCCATGGGAAGATCTCGAAGAGATCTAACCCAGATCCTGCACGACTTCTATCTATGGCCTTTCCCGGCTATCCATAGTTGTTCGAGTCGGATCCATGGCTTTTCTAGATAGATCGGTAACTTTTCAAAGTCTTTCTCACTTTTCTGGGTTTTCTGAAACCCTAACTTTTAAGATCTTTCGATTTTCTTTCAGATCTATCTTAGATCTGTGTTTGTTATGAACTTCTTGACGTTTTCTCAAAGGTTCTTCGATTTTCTTTCAAAGTGACTCTTCGTTAAAGACCTCTTCTCATATTTTCAATGTTGTTTTACTATGTTCAACGATTTGCTTATGTTTTTCTTCTATCTAGTTCATCGTGTTGAAACCCTAGGTGTTTATGGTTTTATCCGAGTTCTGAAACTCTTTGTGTATTTTCTACGCATGCTGGTTTCGACTGAGTTCCTTGTGTTTAGATCCTCTTCTTTGATTAACTTGACTAATTCTAAAGTTCTTACTTTTTCCTTTTTTAACTCGGCTCTATCAAAACCCTAATTCCTTATAAATCTTTTCTTCACTTTTTGCTATGGGTTTAAAAAAATTTCTTGTTTCTACGTGTTGATTTTGATTCTATGTGACTACTTGACTTTGTTGACTACTGTGCTTCGAGTAGGTTTTTTTTACTACTGAATCCTAGTTTATTCCTGCTACTACTATATGTTTGCGTTGCCTCTTTTAGCAATATGATTGGCCTTATATGTCTGATACTCTTGTTCATCCTTCTCTATTTATATGGCAAAGTGCAGAATCACATTTTCTTCTTGATTAATCTTGATTGCCTTAAGTGACGGTTTAATTAAAAGGTTTTCTTATAAACCCTAATTTTTACTCATTTGTTTAAATTGATTGATTCCCTTCCTTTAATTACTATGATGTTTTACCTTGAATCATTTCCTAAAATTAAGTATATTTTGTACTTAGACTCAAATATTTACCTTATACTTTTATTACCCCCTTATATGGCAAGAAACATTCTGTCTCAAACTGATTTCTTTCCTTAATTGACCCTATTAGTACCCGTTTGAGCAGTAATCCCTTGATTAAAGGGAAGTACTTGTGTTAATTGATTCTGATTATGCTTATTTCCATGTCTGTGATAAAACCTTACTTGTTACCTTATTCTCTACTCATTTTCAAAGCTATAAATACCCTATCCTCTTTTCTTTAAACACACGAGCAATTGAGTTCAAAAACACACTTACACACTCAAAACTCTCTCTTTATCTACTACTACTTGTGCTACTGTTTTGTCTAGCCGGCTAAAAGATAAGGCTAGACTGTGAAATCTTGCTTGCTTCACCTTTCTGCACATTGCTTTCTTTACTGGTATGTTCTAGTAAATTTCAAAGCTTCAACAACATACTTCAGTTTCTTTCATTCTTACCAACTTCTGCTTATGGTTCTGCAGTCAAGTTACATTACTAGCATGCTATAGTGTCACCTTTTCCCCTTTAGATTAATTCACTCCCTTATGTGTGTTTTAAGGCATACTCTGTTAGTCACTTATTGTGTACTTGCTATCCTATGAATCCCAAACCCTTATCCCCTTCAATGTGTTTGTGTTCTTTTGGCTGGTTTGGGGTCATGCCAGTATCAGCTATTGTTGTGCATACCCAAACCAGACCCCTGCTGGGGTCATGTGCTTACCGACAAGTGTATCTCCAAAATCCTTTGACCCCCTTTGAATGACTACTGATTCTGTGTAGTTTTGAGTTTTGCTACTACAACTGATTTCAATCACCTTTGTCACTAATTGCTTTCAAAAATGGGCTATCAGTCCAGCTTTTTAAATAAATCTCTTTTAACATGTGTTCTGCACTCCCACTATATTCTTAGAATCTAGGTTCGGTCCCTCTTATGTAAGCCTTGCCTTGGGACCCTTGAGATCCCTTTGAACTTGGACAGATAAGAGCTGGCCCTTTCACATTGCACTCATTCTATTTTTTTATGCAAATCTGGGTGTGAGCATTGCCCGGGATCCCTTGAGGTCCTTAGGGAACTCTGACACACCCAGATATGAGAAAGGCTTTGGGAATAATACAGGCATTGAAGTGGTTCATTACATAACTCAGAGAGGAAGTCAAGATCAGGCTTCCTTTGGTTGTAATTTCTTATTTTTGCACTTCTTTTGCAATTCAATCATTTGGTCTGTAATAATTTGTAAACAAACATGGGGTTGGCTAGTGAAAAAGGCTGGGAAATATGCATGTTTAGCTATCAAAAGGGTAGAAAGCATGTTACTAGGTTTACATTCCTACTTGCATAATATAATTCATGCTTAGGACTCATTTCATGCATTAGAAATCATGTTCCTTAGGATTTACACTTATTGTCTTCAGCATGTCTGTTTCACTATCATATCACTTAGAAATTCATGTGCTAAATATGTTAATAACCAGTGTTCTACAATCATGTTCCTACTGCCATGCACACTTAGAGCTCCTATTTTAGGTTAGCAAACATATCATCTCTGCACAATCTGGAAATCATGTTTTAAACGTTATAATACTTGGGCATATAGAAATCCTGCTTAGGATTCTGCATATTCATCAACCTGCACCTCTTTACATTTATATACCATGTCTTTAGGATCTTATTTATATTCGCTTAAGCACACTTAGTCTTACTACGAATGCATAAAAAGAAATAAAAACAATTTCACTTAGTCTTTATAACCAATTGGCAATAATTCTATATGCCGAACACCTAGAACAGCATGTCTCCAAACGTCTTAATGATTCTGAATAATTACTGATTACTACTTATACCTAGGCAAGACTTAGGTAATTACTTAAATAGAACTAGAATTACCTTTATTAATTATCCACTGCTACAACCAGTAGGCAGGCCTGATTCAGACTTCTTTTCTGAGTTATATAATGAATCTGGTTCTAACCCAAACCCCGATTTAGGATTTTTAAAATTCAGACCTTAACTGTGTATGAGTCCTGCTGTTTATATGCATTATTTGCGGAGGTATGCATGAGCCTTCTAACTGCTTACATGTTTTCCCCTTTAAATGCAGTCCTACGTATTTTGTATGTCACCTTAGCCTTTTTACCTTTAAACCTAAGAGTCATCCTCAAACATCCCTCCTATAGGAATAGTAGTCCTAAATTCCTCCGGGACTGATATGAATGGGATGGGTAACATCATGCAATAGAGGTCGAGACCAATCCTCGCTTTGATACCTTTACGGGGTGGGAAGGGTAGATATGGATATGATGATTGGTGCGCTAATACCACGTGTATCCCCTCTTCTGAGAAGTGTCATACCGGGTATCGCATTGATGTGATCTATATTGTAAATAAACCTAGGACTCCTTTACTTTCATAAGCATGTTTAGATTGTAACTCTTTTTAAAAATAAAAAAATTTATTAATCGCTTTTCCAAACACTTGTGTATTTAAACTTAAATCCCCTATTACCTGAGCCTTTATTTGTTTATTTGCTAATTGCACAAATTCACAAAAACTATCTGGTCGGGAATCACACTAGTAGATCCTGAGGGGTGCCTAACACCTTCCCCTTAGGATAATTTCAAGCTCGTACCCAATCTCTGGTTATCAAACATAGTTGTAGTTGAACCGTATAGCTGCCCTAACGCACTTTTAAATCGTTAGGTGGCGACTCTTCAAAATACCCAATTCCCAAAAGGAAATGAGTCATCACACCCCATGAATGTCGAAACCCGGACTCCTCTCCGATGGAAGGAAAAAAAGGGGGGCGCGACAACATGGTGACTCTGCTGGGAATATTTAGGCTTTCACCATTTCAGATTGTTCTTTTGGATTTGTACCTCCCTTATGTGCAATTACTTGTTTAAATTTCTTTAAGAATTCAATTTCTTTTTCAAAAGCAAAACTGACATATCTTCCTTGTTTTTTTTCCTTTATTGTTGCTTTAAATTATGAAACTGGTGTATTTATCGCTTTCTTAACGTGCAAATACATGTCAACATGCTTTTAATTATTGCATAATCATGCTCAACATCATATTCCACTCGTGCCAAACAAATACTATAGCAACGCTTGATGAGTGGTTGCGCCCTTCCTATATCATTACCCCCTAAATTCGGAAAGCCATATTTGTGGTAAAACTAGTCGATCAGCGGTGCAGTCGACAGTTTTGTGCCTTCCCCCTTGAGTTGTCTGCTCAAGGGTACCAGTCTAAAACCCCATAGAAATACTTTATTTAAAATTGTGCATGCATCATGGTCAAACCTAGTCGGATCAGTTATGTTGTCCACGTAATGATCTTTTAAGATAGCCTTGTCCAAAAGTCCACTGGGTTTCCCTAAACCCAAACGGACATCATCACGTTCTGTGCATTTATTTGGAGAACTAAATGCTTCATGCTAATTGTTGATGATAAATAGTCGAGTCTGGTGGGGGTAGGGTCTAACCCTTTTATTTTGCAGAAAATGAGGCACGAGGTCCCTAGTTTCAGTATGATTAGCACGCCCCCACTCTTGCTAGACTGGTAGAGGAGTCTTCCATCAAATGACCAAATCAATGAGTGGAAAGAGAGGGCCGCCAAAGCTAGCAAAAAGTTGGAATATCTTGAATACAATCTGCTGGAATTGGAAGGAAAAGTGAGGAAGAGAGTCACCGACTGCCAGAACGCTGAGCGAAACGAAGGAGAACACTGGCAAAGGCATTTTTACTGGTGAACCTACATGAACTAGAGGATTTGATCAACGAGAGAATTCAACCCGAGGTAGGTCCTTCTGGGACCAAATAGATAGGAATTTACTTTTTCTCTTTATGAATGTAATAAGGCCAATGGCCATTAGTGACTTTTATTTTCTTGCTTATTTAGTGTCGTTTTGAGATTCGCCTATCTTTATCAATAAAATGAGGCATTTAGCATTCTAAGTTCTCCAAATCAATTTGTCGCTAGTCCTGCCTCGGGCACAAAGAGGTTCCCAAATTAGAACGCATTTTGCCTCCTGCACTATGTTTTTAAATGTTGCAATACCTTTTATAATCCTCACTGACTTAATTACCTTTTATTTTATTTTTGTTTTTTATTATTCTCCTCCCCAAAGGTTAGTTCGTGCACTCTGGCATCATCATCTTATTTCAAAAGATCCAAAGGCTTTCCACCCACTCCTCCTCGTAGTCCTATCAAAGGCAAGAACAAAGGAAAAATGGAAGATTTAAGCAACATCAGGAAGGAGAACACGGCCGAACGGGTAGAGGCCACTGATAGCCAGGGTGTTCGGGTTCCAAATAGGGAATGTGTTACAGCTAGAACAGAAACGGTTGAAGTTCCAATAAGAGCTCGATCAGGTTCGGAATCTATAAGACTTGTCATTTTCCCTCAGCACCCCAGATGTCAACTTCCCCAACACTCAAAACCCTACACCTCCTCAAAACATCCCAAAACAACAAAATCATCCCGCTCCTCACCATCACGTCGCTCCACCAAAGAACCAATGTAATGCCTGCCATACCCCAAACAACACTCCACTACTCATCCCAGAACCCCAAAACTCCACAAACAACCATTTCCACACCCATAACACTCCTATCTATGTGGAGACCATGCCACACTCCACCCAACCTATCTCAAGCACACCTGAGTCTGATGAAAAGGATTTGCTTATCAGAAACCTGGCTGAGGAACTTAAGAAATTGACTAGCCAGATTTAGGGAATTGAGGGAAAGGGAATCGAAGGGCTGAACTATGAGGATCTTTGCATACAGCCTGATGTCGAACTGCCCGAGGGGTACAAACCTCCTAAGTTTGAAATATTTGATGGTACGGGTGATCCAAGGGTCTATCTGAGGACATACTGTGACAAGCTAGTTGGAGTAGGGAAAGACGAGAGAATCCGCATGAAGCTGTTCATAAGGAGTTTGAAAGGAGATGCGTTATCTTGGTACATCATCCATGATTCCAAGAAGTGGTCAAGCGGGTAGGCATGACATCTAATTTATGGATAGATTCAGGTTTAATACAGAGAATGCACCAAACGTGTTCTATATACAGAATCTAAAAAAGAAGCCCACAGAGACGTTTCACAAGTATGCTACTCACTAGAGGTCCAAAGTTGCTAGGGTCAGACCTGCCTTAGAAGATGAGCAAATGAACAAGTTCTTTGTCCGGGCTCAAGACCCGCAGCACTATGAACGGTTGATGAATTGAGAACCACAAGTTCTCCGACATTATCAAATTAGGTGAAAGAATTGAAGAGGGTATCAAAAGCGGTATGGTTACAAACTTCGAGGCTTTGCAAGCTAAAAATAAGGCCTTACAATCCGGTGGTGTGTCCAAGAAGAGGGACGTAGGGGTCGTGATTGTTGCACAAAGGACCCAATATCCCCTCAAATACCAAACTTACTAAACACCTCCACTCATACATCAGCCAACCCCAAATTACCAAGCACCTTCACCCTCATACCAAGCTCCACCACCGACTTATCAATCACCTCCACCTCCTACTTATCAACCCACTTCACCCAGATACTCCCAACCCACTTATGTCTACCAGACCTGTAACGCTCAACCATCCCACTATCAATCACCTCCTGCATGCCAAAACTTCCCTAGACCTTGACCTAATTTTGATCGCAGACCTCCAATATAATATACAGCCATCGCTAAACCTATCGACCAACTATATGAGAGACTCAAAGTTGTTGGTTATGTCACCCCCATCACTTCTGAAACCCCTGAGAACCCTTCTTAGTGGGTTAACCCAAACAAGTCATGTGCATACCACTCCGGCATGAAAGGGCACACTATCGATGAGTGTCACTCCTTGAAGGACAAGATACAGTCCTTGATTGATAACAAGATTATTGTGGCAAAGGAACCCACTCCAAATGTCCACACCAACCCTCTACCAGACCATAAGGGTGGAGGTATCTACATGATTGAAATAGAAGATAACTAGGATCCCGAGAGATCAATCGGTTTGATCATAGAAGGTGATGACCCAAAGAAACCAATAATTACTCTCAATCCAATCATAGTCTAGATTCAACCGTCCGAGGACGCAGAGGTGAATATGTCTGTACCACTTGAGTTTGAAGCAACATCATCCGCAAAGACACCGGCACTAATTGAGGTTGAATTCGTGTCTCCAGCAAATGCACCCATATCATTTAAGGTTACAGTTTTGCCACCCAAGGCACATGTTCCATTCGGAGTAAGGATAGCCATACCGATCCTAGTGGCGATGTCAAAAATGACACCATTCCATACGAAGGATGTACCCTGGGACTATACAACTGAGGCGAGGCGGAAAGGCAAGGTCAGAATTGGGGAAACTGTCGCAGCACAAGGTATGACAAGAACTGGTAGAGTCTATACCCCTGAACATCTAGCTGAGTCAAGCAAGTAGGCCTCCAATCAGCCACCCATAATTGAGACATGTCCAGATGACCTTTGGAGGAAAATACAGGCCAAGGAGTATTCGATCATCGACCAGTTAAACAAGACGCCAGCACAAATCTCCATCCTCTCCCTGCTGCAAAACTCTGAGGCACACAAGAATGCTCTGTTAAAAGTGATAAGTGAAGCATACGTACCAAGTAACGTCACTGGCGGGAAATGGCTAACATGGTAGGACAAGTGCTGGAGAGCCATAAGATCACATTTCATGAGGACGAGCTGTCACCTGAAGGGTTGGGGCACAACAACGCACTGCACATCATAGTGCAATGTGAGGACTATTTCATCACCAGAATCCTAATCGCTGGAGGTTCCAGTCTCAACATTTGTCCGTTAATAACACTCAAGAAGCTGGGTAAAGGACTGCACGAGATAAAAGACGGAGCAATCAATATGAAAGCCTTCGATGGTTCTCAGAGGTCCACCATTGGTGAGATTATTCTATGCTTGCAGATGGGACCAACATGGTTCAATATCGATTTCCAGGTGATAGACGTGCCAGCATCTTACAACTTACTGCTGGGACAGCCATGGATTCATGCTGCTGGGGCCGTAGTATCAATACTGCATCAGGTAGTAAAATTTGAATGGAATCACCAGGAATTGATCATTCACGGCGATGGTAGCAACCCCATATACAGTCGCCAGTCCATTCCGGCAATCGAAGGAAGAAGGAAACTAGGTGGAGAAACTTACCACCACATTGAACGGGTCAATGCTATTGACAAAGACAAATGGTGGGATAGCAAAAATCGAGAGTATACCAAGTTAGAGTGGGTACGAACCTGGCAAAGGGCTCGGCAAGAACCTCCAAGGGATCTCTAAACCCATAAAACTCAAGAAATATGGCACTACCTTCGGTTTAGGATATGAATACACCTAGGAAGAATTCAATAACTGGTCGCCACCATGGTGTGGTCCGTACTATCCACTAGAGCAGCCAATACCGCATCTGGACCAGACTTCCAACAGGATAACATTATTTATGGGTCAGATGAAGAAGAAGCACTTGTAGCGGTGAAGAACTTGCTCCTAGAAGACAATAACATGGATTTTTGTGTTGTTTTCGAGGAGGAGAGGGAGGAAGGACCTTCCATATAGGCTGTGAGCAGAGAGGCGTGCCTCAATAATTGGACCATCAGAACAACCAGAGCCCAATGAACCTCGGAGTAGCAAGGCTAAAACAAGCATCATTCACTATTTTTATTTACTAAATGATTTTATTTCCGTATTTTCAATTCCCCAAATAAGATCTTCGATGTTCAAAATAGTTATTCAATGTATCAAAATCATGTTTGATTTTTCTTATGATTTAATATTTATTTCTATCTCCCCGTACTTTACCAATACAACATTATTATTGCCTATCTTGATGAACCAACGACTTGGACATGCAATGAGATAGCACAACAAATAGATATTGATTCAGAGGAAGATGACATACATGACGAGATTGTCAAAGAATTTGAGAACAGACCTAAGTCCAACCTGGACGAGACCGAAATTGTCAACTTAGGAGATGCATAAAACGTCAAGGAAACACGAATTAGTGTTCACTTATCGTCATAAGAAAAGAAACAATACACAAAAAGTCTAAAGGAATATGAGGACATATTCGCCTAGTCATATGATGACATGACTGGTCTGAGTACGTAAATTGTGGCTCACAAACTGCCAACCGATCCAACGTGTCCATCGGTAAAGCAAAAGCTCAGAAAGTTCAAACCTGATATGAGTCTAAAGATCAAGGAAGATGTCACCAAGCAGGTCAAAGATAAGGTTCTCAGGGTAGTAGAATACCCGACATAGTTAGCCAACTTGTTCCAGTACCAAAGAAGGATGGGAAGGTCAGAGTTTGTGTCGACTACCGGGATCTCAACCAGGCTAGTCTGAAAGACGACTTTCCTTTGCCGAATATACACATCTTGATTGACAATTGCGCCAAACATGAGCTATAGTCGTTTATAGATTGCTTCGCTGGTTATCATCAGATTTAGATGGATGAAGAAGATGCTGAGAAAATGGCTTTCATTATGCCGTGGGGAATGTACTATTACAAGATGATGTCATTCGGCCTGAAGAATGCAGGGGCCACCTACAAGAGGGCCATGACTACCATTTTCCATGATATGATACACAAGTATATAGAGGTATATGTAGATGATGTTATCATCAAATCCAAGAAGTCCAGCGATCACATGGAAGATCTAACGAAGTTCTTCAATAGACTGCGGAGGTACAACTTGAAACTGAACCCCGCGAAGTGCGCATTTGGGATTCCTATCGGGTAGCGACTTGGGTTTATTGTGAGTCACTGAGGAACAGAACTGGATCCATCAAAAGTCAAAGACATTCAATAACTACCACCGCCAAAGAACAAAAATGATGTGATGAGTTTCTTGGGAAGACTTAACTACATCAGCCGGTTCATAGCACAGTTTACAGTTATCTGTGAGCCAATCTTTAAGATGTTGAAGAAGGACGCCGCTACCAAATGAAATGATGACTGCCAAAAGGCCTTCAACAGAATCAAGGAATACCTGTCAACACTACCAGTCTTAGTCCCGCCTGAGCCAGGTTGACCCTTACTACTCTACCTTGCAGTGTTAGATGGAGCTTTCGGTTGCGTTTTGGGGAAGCATGATGAAACGGGGAGGAAGGAACAAGCTATTTATTATCTCAGTAAGAAGTTCACCCCGTACGAGGCCCGGTATTCTCTACTGGAACGCACCTATTGTGCTTTTACCTGGGTAGCTTAAAAGTTGAGGCATTACTTTTGGGCCTATACTACATATCTCATATCAAGGATGGATCCTTTGAAGTACATCTTTCAAAAGCCCATGCCCAATGGCAAGCTAGCCAAGTGGAAAATCCTGTTGAGTGAGTTTGACATTGTCTACGTAACAAAGAAAGAGGTTAAGGGACAAGCACTAGAAGACCACCTCACTGAGAATCCCGTGGATGGAGAATAAGAACCCCCAAAAACGTATTTTCCCGATGAAGAGGTATCATTCATATGAGAAGACATCACGAAAATCCTATGACGGTTGGAGAATATTTTTCGATGGAGCAGCAAATTTCAAAGGAGTTGGCATAGGAGCAGTCCTAGTATAAGAAACCGGTTAGCATTATCCGGTGTCCACCAAACTCATGTTCCCGTGCACCAACAATATGGCCGAGTATGAAGCCTGCATCTTAGGACTCAAAATGGCTATTGACATGAACGTTCAAGAGCTGCTAGTAATTGGAGATTCAGACTTACTTATACATCAGGTACTAGAAGAATGGGCAACCAAGAACTCCAAGATACTCTCGTATTTGTATCATGTACAGGAACTAAGGAAAAGGTTCACGAAGACGAAGTTCCGACATGTTCCTAGAGTCCAGAATGAGTTCGTCGATGCATTGGCTACCCTGTCATCTATGATACAGCATCCAGACAAAAATTTCATTGATCCCATTCCAGTAAAGATCCATGATCAGCCAGCTTATTGTGCCCATGTTGAAGAAGAAGCAAACGGAAAGCCTTGGTTTCATGATATCAAGGAATATTTGACAAAAGGAGAGTACCCAGAGTTTGCAAATCCTACTCAGAAGCACACACTTCGGAGACTATCTAACAACTTCTTTCACAGTGGAGGAATCCTGTATAGGAGGACTCCCGATCTGGGACTATTAAGATGTGTGACGCAAAGGAAGCATCCAGACTATTAGAGGAAATTCATGCAGGGACCTGCGATCCACATATGAACGGTTTTGTCTTATAAAAGAAGATACTCCAGGTTGGTTACTTTTGGATGACCACGGAAACGGATTGCATCCAGTATGTCCAGAAATGCTACCACTGTCAGATACATGCAGACATGATAAAGGTGCCTCCAAATGAGCTTAATGCAACAAGCTCACCATGGTCGTTCGCCGCTTGGGGATGGATGTTATTGGACCAATCAAGCCTGCCGCTTCCAATGGACATAGGTTTATCCTGGTAGCCATAGACTATTTCACAAAGGGGGTAGAAGCAGCATCTTACAAAGCAGTGACTAAGAAAGTCGTGGCAGACTTTGTCTGCCGCGTTGTTTGTCGATTCGAGATTCCAGAGTCAATCATTACTAATAATGGATCCAACCTCAACAGCGACTTGATGAAAGCTATGTGCGATACTCTCAAGATCAGACACAAGAATTCCACAGCTTCCAGGCCTCAAATGAATGGAGCTGTAGAAGCCGCCAATAAGAATATCAAGAAGATATTAAGGAAAATGATAGAGAAGCATAAATAGTGGCACGAAAAGTTATCATTTTCTCTATTGGGGTATCGCACCACAGTTCGCACATCAACCGGGGTAGCCCCATATATGCTGGTTTACAAAGGCTGTTATTCCCGCTGAGGTAGAAATTCCTTCCCTAAGGATCATACAAGAAGCTGAGCTCGACGACGTAGAGTGGGTAAAAAGTCGTTATGAGCAACTAACCCTTATAGACAGAAAAAGATTGAATGTAGTTTTCCATGGTCAACTCTATTAGAACAGAATGTCTAGAGCCTTCAACAAGAAAGTCAAACCAAGACAGTTCACATTGGGGCAGCTGGTGTTAAAGAAAATTTTAATGCATCAAGATGAAGCCAAAGGAAAGTTCCCTCCCAACTGGCAGGGTTGATACATGGTTCACCGGGTTCTGACAGGAGGAACCCTCATACTTACAGAAATGGACGGAGAAGTCTAGACGAAGTCGATCAATTCAAATGCAGTCAAGCGTTATTATGTGTAATCGATTATGCTTTCCTTATATGATGTAATTGAACTACGTCTGACCTGATTCTCTTTTAAGAGGGGATACGTAGGCAGCCCTATGGGTTCGGTCACAATTCAATAAAATTTTATTTCTCCCCGCAATTGGAAACTGGGGGAAGAATTTTGAGGAGGACCCTCAAAATTCTGTAGCAAGAGAGGTTGCAACATCTCGAACCACGTCACAGTCGTCGATTCATCTAAAAGCTATTTTTAATTATACACTTATGCCATATCTTTACAAAACCATGCATGTTTATTAGCGAAACTGCTTTGTTTAGCAACTCTACCCCAATGATACAAACAGTATCACCAGATCAAAGCCGAGCAGGTCAAGCAAAGCCGGTGGGGATACGAACTAACCTTCCCTCTTTTACAGAACTCACGATTTATTTTTTGGATGTAGGCACTAGATTTGTGAAGTCATCAAACATGTTGTACGCCCATGGAACGAACATTGTTCAAGAATACGACCCTCTAAACCGTTGCACTTGCCAAACATTTGCTATTAGCACGCACAAGTAATGCTTCGTACTCACAATGCTCCTAGTAATCACAATGTCACAATCTGCTATCAGCTAAAAAAACTCTACTATCATTTGTCATTTCATTTTTGCATAAGGCTACCATTCTGCCTTCCGAGACTAAACGATATCTCCATTTGCATTCGCATTGCATAAGGCTACTATTCTGCCTTCCAACTAGCATAAGGCTACCATTCTACCTTTCGAGGTTCATCTCTACCTCCATCTGCATCTGCATTGCATAAGGCTACTATTCTGCCTTCCAACTTGCATAAGTCTACCATTCTGCCTTCCGAGGTTAAGCTCTACCTCCATCTGCATCCGCATTTCATAAGGCTACTATTTTGTCTTCCAACTTGCATAAGGCTATCATTCTACCTTCCGAAGTTAAGCTCTACCTCCATATGCATCCGCATCTTTGCATAAGGCTACCATTCTGCCTTCCGAGACTAAACGTTGTCTCCACCTGCATCTGCAATCTTGCATAAGGCTACCATTCTACCTTCCGAGACTAAACGCTGTCTCCATCTACATCTGTATTCTTGCATAAGGCTACCATTCTGCCTTCCGAGACTAAACGATGTCTCCATCTGCATCTGTATTCTTGTATAAGGCTACCATTTTGCCTTTCGAGACTAAGCTCTGCTGCCAATTTTTCTTCAAAACTAAGCACTATCCCAAGCACTATTTATTTCGCTTTTCTTACGGCTAAGCTCTGCCCTTCAATTCGCAAGACTAAGCTCTGTCTTGTTCGCATCATACTAATGCATTCTTCATGGGCTGAAATAGCGCCAACTCATTCGAAGGAGTCATCGTTCGGAGGCACCATCTTCATATCCCAAGAACACCATGTCATGGCCAGAGGATCCATTTCAATTTTTTGCATATCATTATTCAAAGGTGTCATGGTTCGGAGGTACCATACTCATGGCCCGAGAGCATCATTTCATGGCCTGTGAATCCTTTATCATACACTTCATGGACTAGGACATCATGGTCTAAAGACATCATCCTAACCGCCCAAAGACAACATTCATGGTCCCACGGAAATTTGCATCAGGTTTAAATTTATGCACAGAATATGCCTGTATTGTTTCTAATGTAGGTAAACCAGCAAGCAACGACCATCCCGGCAGAAGCGGTCCCACTCTGGTTTCCCCAAGCCATGTCAAACCTAACCAGTCCTGTAAATCGTTCACTCATCCAGCCCTAGATATTGTGTCCGTTCTTGAAAAGTCTCCATCGGCATACTCCGCCGACGGATCCTGAACTACATACGGCCTGATTCCTGTAAAACCAGGGATATATAGGCAGCTCAGAAATCAGGGCGTGGCCTAACCTCTTCAAACCATTTTGCTCGGTCAAAATTGGCCATCATTTCTTTACCCGAAAACTCTTTCATCCTTCCCGAGTAAAGAGGGGCAGCTGTTGATACCCAATTTTCCCCTATATATTTTCAATATGCGAAATACCTTCAAAATAGCATATGCATGCATATATAAGCATGTCCAAGGGTTTTATTATTTTTCCATATTTTTAAGGGGCTTTTAATTGATTTATTTCCCCATTTTTTCCATAAAATCCCAATAATTATTTTCAAAATTATTATTTTGATAATTCATCTATTGTATTTTTATATTTATGCTATAATGTGGCTAAAATAATTTTTTTACATATCTTTTCAATTTCATTTAGTATTGTTTAAAGTTAAATTGCACATAATTGCAATATTAGTCATTTTAAGGTTTAATTGTGTTTTATATTCATAAAATTGAGTCTTGTATTTTTAAATTGTTAATTGTTTGTTATAAATCATTTCAACCCTTTTAATTTATTTTTCAGAAACCATTTACTATTTTCTATAAATCAAAAAGGGAAAAGTGGCTATTTAAATTTTAGCCCAAATTGGATCCCTAATCTAACCCAAATCAAACCCAACTCCCAACTCAATTATACCCACCGGACCAAGCCCAAACCCAGTTGCATAAACTGACCCACCTACCCTCTCTAATCTCAACCATTAATCTCCCAGATCAACGGTCCCTATTACCCTTACCATTTTTAAACCCAAACGACCCCTTACCCTAAATCATTTCTCACCACCCGCCGCCCTTGAATCTCCTTCCTCTCAAACTCTCTCTGCAGCCTCACCTAAACCCTAGCCGTCGCCGCCCTAATCCCTTACAATCCCAACTCAATCCATGGACTCCCATGGCTGTTTGAGATGTGTATCCATCTCCTATGTCTCCTTGTGGCTTGTCCTCGTGATTCTATGGGAAGTTCTCAAGGAGATCTAACCCAGATCCTGCTTGACTTCTGTCTATGGCCTTTTCCCGGTCATCCATCGTTGTTCGAGTCATATCCATGATTTTTCTGGCTAGATCGGTAACTTTTCAAAGTCTTTCTTACTTTTCTGGGTTCTTTGAAACCCTAACTTTTAAGATCTTTCGATTTCTTTCATATCTATCTTAGATCTGTGTATGTTATGAACTTCTTGATGTTTTCTCAAAGGTTCTTCAATTTTCTTTCATAGTAACTCTTCGTTAAAGACCTCTTCTCCTATTTTCAATGTTTTTTTACTATGTTGAACGATTTGCTTATGTTTTTCTTCTATCTGGTTCATCGTGCTGAAACCTTAGGTATTTCTGGTTTTATCCGAGTTTTGAAACTCTTTGTGTATTTTCTATGCATGCTGGTTTTGATTGAGTTCCTTGTGTTTAGATCCTCTTTTTTGATTAACTTGACTGATTCTAAAGTTCTTACTTTTTCCTTTTTTAACTCGGCTCTGTCATAACCCTTGTCACACCTCCTTTTTCCGCCCCCGCGAGGGGCGTAGGAGTTTTTCCCAATTAAAGGACAATCGAAACGGGATTTGTTTGTTTATTTCAGAGTTTCCACTTGGGAGATTTTAGGGTGTCCCAAGTCACCAATTTAATCCCGAATCGAGGAAAAGAATGACTCCATATTACAGTCTGCGTACCAGAAATCCGGATAAGGAATTATGTTAACCCGGGAGAAAGTGTTAGGCATTCTCGAGTTCCGTGGTTCTAGCACGGTTGCTCAACTGTCATATTCGGCTTGTTTATCTGATTTTACACAATTATGGGCTCATGTGCAAGTTTTAACTTTTAACCGCTTTTGTCATTATTATTATTTTTATCAAGAATTGCAACATCGTGGAAACACATCTCGAACCACGTCACATCAATGCACCCGTGGTTGTTGGCATATTTTAACTCTGTTGGGATTTGGATTTGGGTCACATAAATGTGCACCCGAGTTTAAGAAAATTAAATTATTAAAGGTGCGCCTAAAGTGACTAGCGTATCATTTACTTTGGGTAGGGCCGTGGAATTTTGCTAATCGGTCCATCCCGAAGTCTAAGCAATTTTAAAGCAAATATTTACTTAGGGCCCCGCAATTTTGTATTTTTATTCGGCGAGGCTCATCTCATTCTTATTTTTTAAAGGAATTTGCAACGTCGTGGACATGCATCTCGGACCACGTCACAATCAATGTACCCGTGATTAGAGCCACATTTTGACTCCGTTGAGATTTGGATTTGGGTCACATAAATATGCACCCGAGTTTAAGAAGGTAAGATTTATTAAAATACGCGCCTAAAGCGATTAGCGTATTATTATTTTGGGTAAGGCCGTGGAGTTTGTCACACCTCCTTTTTCCGCACCCGATGGGGCAGGGGGAGTTTTTTCCAATTAAAGGACAATCGAAACGGGATTTATTTGTTTATTTTAGAGTCGCCACTTGGGAGATTTAGGGTGTCCCAAGTCACCAATTTTAATCCCGAATCGAGGAAAATAATGACTCTATATTACAGTCTGCGTACCAGAAATCCGGATAAGGAATTCTGTTAACCCGGGAGAAGGTGTTAGGCATTCCCGAGTTCCGTGGTTCTAGCACGGTCGCTCAACTGTTATATTCGGCTTATTTATCTGATTTTTAATACGATTATGAACCATGTGCAAATTTTATCTTTTAACCGCTTTATTAATTATTATTATTAAGAAATGTGAACATCGCTTAAAACATATCTTTGGACTGTGTCACATGAAATGCACCCACAATCCGAAACATATTTTATTTGATGTTTTAGAATTTGGATTTGGGTCGCATGAGATGCACACCCGAGTTTAAGAAAATTAAATTATTAAAGACGCGCCTAAAGCAACTAGCGCATTATTATTTTGCGGAGGCCGTGGAATTCGCTAAACAACCCTCCTGAATTCTAAGTAATTTAATACATATATTTTGTGAGGGCCCCGCAATTTGTCCCTTTTATTCGGCGAGGCTCGTCTCATTTTATTCTTTATTATTACTATTATATTTTTTTTTTTTTTTAAAAGGATGCCATTTTTATGTCTTTAACAATACTAAAACTTACGGCCTCTTTACAACTAAAATCCCACGACTTGTTAAAAGTTTAATAAAAGGAGTTTAGTGAATGAGTGTTTCGGTAGTAGTAACAGCATGCACTAATACTATTTTTCGAATGACCTAACCGAAGGAAAGGACGAACAGATTAACGTCAAACTTGTGTCATAGAACGACTAGTCCAACTTAATTAAACGACATCAAATAAACAAGAATAACATAACATGAAAATGAACCAAAATGCAGACAATGAAACATAGGCAGAAAATTTCCATACCAATTTTTATATTGCATCTCAAACATTCAACGTAAGTTTATTTATCTAATACATCGAGGTTTACTAACCTTTGCACCTCGACAAACTCAGAGCGACAAACACGATTCCGACGGAACTTAAGTCGGACCTCTCTGACCGAAGAACAACGACGGAACCTCAGACAGCACCTCGACGTACCGGACCTCGACGAACCAAAGTCGACCTCTACGGAAAACAGAAAACTCGGAAACGCCACAACGACTGCTTGGTACTCGGCGATGGCTGCTTGTTGGACTGAAAATAGCGGACCTGTTGGTTCTTGTTCGGGCTGTGCGTGGGGCTGACGAACTGGTGGTGGTTATGGCGGTTGACGGAGAGGGTGTTTGGACGATGCAGTAGCGATGGCTACTGCTTGACGGGTAGTTGTCTGGGTGTTGCTGGGGTGCGTGGGATGGCTGGAACTGGTGGTGGTGTTTGGACGATGGTCGTTTGGTCGCGGGGGAAAGTGACTTGGTGGTGCAGCTGTTCCGGCGAGGAAGAAACAGCAGCTGCTGCAATGATAGCAGCGGATGTGGGGGTCGTTTGACTTGAAGAAATCGGAAAGGGTGGTTTCAGCGATGGTTGTGGTCGTTTGAGCAGTTTGGTGGTCGACGGACTGGTGCGGGAGTTTGACGATGGTGGGGGGCTGTTCGGAGGTTGACGATGGTGGGCCTGGTTTCGTTTGGATGGTTTTGGCGTTGGGCAGGTGGTGTGACGACGAGGGGGGTGCTAGGACTGGTCGGAGGTGGTCGACCGGTTTCAGTAGGGTTTGCTTTCTTTCTTCTTATGAAGAAGAAAGCAGAACAGTACCCTTTTCCAAAAATTCCCCCGTTCCTTTTGTTTTACCCGTGTATTTAGCATGGGTTTTGCCCAGAAAAATGAGCCCACGCGTGGTGGGGTTCAAGGCATATGTCCCCCACGCGTGGTGGGGTTCCCCGTGTGTCCTGGACACTGTTTATTATGGGCTAGGTCCGAAAATTAGGCCTAAAACCGGGTAGTTTAAACCCGAATATTATTCTTTTGCCCGGACCCGAGAAATAGGAACACGTTGCTTAACTAGTCCTATGTAAGCAAAATAACTACCAAAAATAAGACTAGTATTTAAACAAAACTATATCTTTTTTAAATATTTTTCAAGGTTTAAAATAGCTACAAAATATTAATAAAACTATTTTATTTTTATTATTTTTTTTGTAATTTTCGTTTTAAATATTAAGATAAAATATGAGGTAATATTTTTGTATTTTTCAAAGTTAAAATGACTATAAAACCTTAATAGAACTATATTTTATTTATTTTTTTGTAATTTTCGAAATTATATAAAATACAAAAATAAAGTGCAATTTTTGTATTTTTCAAATTTATGAGAGATACATAAACTAAAATATATATATTTTTTTTTGAAATTTTTCTTTTTGCAACGAAATAAAGTAAAAATAGTTAAAATAGCTATACTGGATCCAATTTCACATATTCATGCTAAAAATGTGAAAATTCTCGGGGAGGGTCAAAAATCACGTGCTTACAGCTGCCCCTCTTTGACTGGAAACACGAAGAGTTTTCCGACAAAGAACGACTAGACGTGTTTTTGACCCGACCATTACTTGGACGGACTACACTTAAGGAAAGGGAGGGAATGTGACCGAGCCCTGGTATCTGAGCTGCCTACATATCCTTGGTTATACAGGAATCAGGCCACGTGTAGTTCGGGAATGAGAGAGATAGTGAAGTGTACCGAGGTGAAGAGCCGATCGAGGTGCCGTTCCGTTGAAGTTCCGGTCCGCAGTTCTGTCATTACAACAAAAAATGAAAACTGAAAAAAACTAGCTAAGCCTATCAGCTACTAGTTACAAGGATTCCTATCTCTTAAGTCTTCTGAAACTTGGTCTTGAGTCTTGAATGGTGCTTCATACAGACTTTGGATTTGAACCTTGATACTTGCTAGATGTAGGCGCTAGTTCTTGAGCAGACCACATTTGTTCTCCACATCCGTGCTTCGGATTCATTCATTTTTCTCTTTTTCTTTTTCTTCCTTTTTTTTTTGTTTTTGTGACTAGCTTTTGTTGACCCTCTGAGACTGTTGACTCGCATTCTTGGGGCGAGATTCTTGTTGCTTCTATCTTGGATTGAGTGCTGGGGATTTTTGTTGTGGCTTTCTGCCCTCCAATGGGTTACGGCTTGACTTTGAACGATCCCGCTGTTCTACAGGCGGACCCCTAACTTCTTCAATCTTTGACATATAACAATCTTTTGCTCTACAGGCAGGCCCCTGACGATCAAAACAAACAAAACAAACAAAATTTCCTAACCCAGTTTTCACTGGGAAGGTTTGTGAGTCGTTAACAAAATCGTAGCCCACTGATACTACTGATGCAGTGCTGAGAGTGAACTAAACACTAGACTAGGATGTATTCCCTTGTTATACAGGTGGGCGCCTGGCAAGAAATTTAAAGACTGGAATGTATGCCTCTGTTCTTTGGGCGGGCTCCCAATTTCAACACCTGAAAAGTAAGAACTGAATGTATGCCTCTGTTATTATGGGCGGGCTCCCAATTTCAACACTTGAAAGTAAAACTGAAATATATTCCTCTCGTTATACAGGTGGGCGCCTGGATTTAGGAAAATGACCCTTTTTTTTCTTTCTTTTTTTTCTCTTTTTTCAAAAATGACTCTTTTTTTTCAAACGTTTTTCTTTTCTTTTTTTTTCTTTTCTTCTTTTCCCTTTTTTTTGGTATCTTAGGAGAAAGATTCATCAGACTAAGATTTTGATCCTAGGAGAAGGTTCGTCAGACTAGGTCTCTATCTTAGGAGAAAAATTCGTCAGACTAAGATTTTGATCCTAGGAGAAGGTTCATCAGACTAGGTCATTTTTGTTTTTTGGTTATCTTAGGAGAAAGATTCATCAGACTAAGATTTTGATCCTAGGAGAAGGTTCGTCAGACTAGGTCTCTATCTTAGGAGAAAAATTCTTCAGACTAAGATTTCGATCCTAGGAGAAGGTTCATCAGACTAGGTCATTTTTTTTTATTTTTGGTTATCTTAGGAGAAGGATTCATCAGACTAAGATTTTGATCCTAGGAGAAGGTTCATCAGACTAGGTCATTTTGTTTTTTTTTTTTTTTTTTTTTTTTCAAAACAACTTAGGAGGAAATGCATCTCCTATGGGTAAAACTTAACTTTGAGGAAGTGCGTTTCCTGTGGGTATAATAAACTTAGGAAGTGCGTCTCCTATGGGTACAATAAACTTAGGAAGCGCGTCTCCTATTGGTGAAATGAACTTAGGAAGTGCGTCTCCTATGGTGAAACTCACTTAGGAAGTGCGTCTCCTATTGGTGAAACTTGCTTTAGGAAGTGCGTTTCCTATGGTGAAACTGAACTTTAGGAAGTGCGTCTCCTATGGTGAAACTGACATAGGAAGTGCGTCTCCTATTGGTGAAACTTGCTTTAGGAAGTACGTCTCCTATGGTGAAACTGAACTTTAGGAAGTGCGTCTCCTATGGTGAAACATATCTTAGGAAGTGCGTCTCCTATTGGTGAAACTTGCTTTAGGAAGTGCGTCTCCTATGGTGAAACTGAACTTTAGGAAGTGCGTCTCCTATGGTGAAACATATCTTAGGAAGTGCGTCTCCTATTGGTGAAACTGAAACAAACCTAGGAGGAAATGCATCTCCTATGGGTAAAACTAAAACTTAGGAGGAAATGCGTCTCCTATGGGTAAAACTAAAACAAACTTAGGAGGAAATGCATCTCCTATGGGTAAAGACACAAAATGTATTCCCTTATTATACAGGTGGGCGCCTAATGGTAAAGACACAAAATGTATTCCCTTATTATACAGGTGGGCGCCTAAAATATGAAATGCGCAGACAAAAGTATTCCTCTCGTTATTCAGGTGGGCGCCTGGTTAAACTAAGACATAAAAGTATTCCTCTCGTTATTCAGGTGGGCGCCTGTCAAGAAATGTAAAGGCTGAAACCAACATATCCTATTTGAGGGCGGATGAACCCAACATATCCTGTTTGAGGGCGGATGAACCCGACAGATCCTATTTGAGGGCGGATGAACCCACCATATCCTATTTGAGGGCGGATGAACCCAACATATCCTATTTGAGGGCGGATGAACCCGACAGATCCTATTTGAGGGCGGATGAACCCAACATATCCTATTTGAGGGCGGATTAACCCAACAGATCCTATTTGAGGGCGGATGAACCCAGCATATCCTATTTGAGGGCGGATGAACCCGACAGATCCTATTTGATGGCGGATTAACCCAAAATATCTTTAAGACTTGAAAATGTCTTACCTCGAATACTTGCTGGGGGTTGGGATGAATTTTCCTTTTCTACCTTCCCCATTTTTATTATTATTCTTTTTTTTCTTTTTTTTCTTTTTCTTTTTTTTGTTTTTGCATAGCTTCTTCCTTCGAAGACTACCTCCCTTGATTTACTTACCTGTTGGGGGTAAAATGTTATCAGCTGAGGGTACCTGACTTCCAGAAAATTTTCTAAATGAAAGGAAAATTTTCTGCCCCAGTTTGATAATATCCCTTGTGGCATGCAGTTCTGGCATCAATGCCATTTCCTTTACCTGTTTTAAATCAAACAAAATTGTTAGTTTAAAACATGGTGGTTGGTTGTGATACTCCTGCTGGGATGGTTTTCCCTTTCTCCATCCTTGCTCTGCGTTCAACAACTTGTTGGGATGATATTATGTGCTGGGGATAATCCCTTCCTGCTGGGGGATATCCCTCTTCTTTTGTGGCATAGCTTGGAAACTGGCATTTTCCCCGACCCTTCAGTCTAGTATGAATTTTGCCAAATCATGCTCGCTGCTCTCCTTGCTCTGTTCATGGGCCTTGGCCTTTGAGGTTTATAACCTTGGGTTTGGCAAGGATATCTCTCTTGACGCTCGTCAATCCTTTTGTCAATTCCCTTTGCTGGGGATATCTTTTGACACTGGCCTCGCGCTTGTTCCTCGTTGACTATACCATTTGGATATACTAGTCAGATCTCATCTTGGAAAGCTGATGGCATATTTTGAAGTCATTTCATACTTGTTCTGACCGGACAGACTCTATTGGGGCAAAATTTTTTATGAAAGGAGAAAGATAACGGAAACAAAATAAAAGACAAAGGAAACGATGACTCTTTTACAAAGGAAACTAAAAATAAAAATCTATCAAACGCAGATACCGACTCTAATGGCCATGACATGCATATGGGCCTTTCCTTTACCGTCAATCATCTTTCAAGATCCTCAATTGGTGATTCCCCATCTGATTCTTAATCTTATTCGACTTGCAGTGCCCGAAGGGTTTTCACTATCAAGTCTCTCTCATTTTGGTTTTCTCTCAGCTTTCACCGCCTTATGGTGCCTGTGAAGGTTTTCACCGATAAGACTCTCTCGTTTTGTATCTCTCTCCAGCTGGGGATTTTGGAGTGTTTCTGGTATGACTCTTTCTGTTGGAGATTAGAGTCCTTTCTGCTGTGGAACAGAATGTTATGTTCGCCGGTAAGATTCTTCATTTGTCTGACTTGGCATCTTTTGAAGACTGATCGGAAGGTCTTTCTTTGGACCGTAATGTGGGTTTTTGGATTGGGCTAGAAAGAAAGGGTATTAAAGGCTCAAAAATGCATTCATTTTGGGTTATTAATTACAACCTTCGGAATTAGATTTATTTACATCAAACTCAACATCTGCCCCAGTTTCTTGCATGGGGATATTTTAATTGATTTTTTTTCATTTTTCAAAACTATGACCGAGCCGTGAAGCGCCTACGTATCCTCTTCGAGGAATCAGGTCAAACGTAGTTCCCAATTCCTCTTTTTCATTTGACTTTTTTTTTTGATTTTTTTTTTTTGTTATCACTTTCTCTTTTCCTTTCTCATTTCTCCTTTCTTTTTGTCGTTTTTTTTTCTTTTTCTTTTATTCTTCTTTTTCCATTTTGTTGTTTTCTTTTCTTTCTTTTCTCTTACCTGCCATGCTTGCGTATTTATTCGCTGCTACTAATTCCGAACGAGGGGTATGAAAGAAAATAAATAAGGCTCAAAGGGCTAACGAAGGATAAAGTGTTTGGGTAGCAGAACAAAATGCCTTCGTCATTCCAGTCTTCAAAACATGCCAAGTGCAAACAACACACTTTAAATTTGTAGTCTCTTCTGATGGTGCTGGACTTGACAATTATGTTAAACATTTTATTTTTCCTTTGTCATTTCTAAGCACCGTTGGGCGACACTCTCATTATCATGACCGACCTTCATGCCAATTTGGCGAACCTTGCTTTTAACGGTTTTCTTTGTGCTTAACTTGCCCCAGTTCCACATGACTCGGGCTCTGAATAATCTCAAATCGTCCTTATTTTCTTTAAATGGTCGGATCGCCTTTCCAGGGTTTTATGATTAACTTTAAAGACTAGGCCCAAAGTGTGTGCGCATGTCATGTTCCTAGAATCGGCATCGAATGAAATGATAAAAGGACTAAACAAAAGACGACTGGAACTAACAAAAGACCGACTTTGTTTGAATAATAAAACAAACAAAACAACCAGAATAAAATCCTAACACAAACTGGACAAAATTTAAACAAACTGCTATGACAAAATGGAAAGATAAGAAGGTTTGACACATGACAAAATCCCAATTACAACCTTAATAATCCGAACAACAGAAATGACCACAAAATAAGCCACTACAAGCTTCTCTCTTGCTGACCAAGGAACGGAGCGTTCTCCCCAAAAATTGGCATCTTAGCCACTGAGCTTTGCATCAATACTGCCAAGACCATTACCCGCTTCAACATCGTCACCCTCTGTCAACAAGTTCTCGATAGGGTTCGAGTGCTCCATGTCACTGTTATTGATCACAATCCGCCCTTCTTGGATCATTCTTTCTATTTCTCTTTTCAAATCCCGACAACTTTCAACATTGTGCCCCTGGGCATTGGAATGGTATTCACACCTTTTAGAAGGGTCAAAGCTTCTTGCACGTGGGTCCACACGATTTGGAGGAATAGGTGCAATCATGTCATGATTCTTTAACTTCTCAAATAAGCTTTCATAGGACTCTCCTATTGGTGTAAAATTATCTTTCAACCTTTGCTCCCCATTATACCACTGGCTTGGATGTGGGTTATAGGGCATCTGAAAATTTTGTGGAGACTTCTGGAGATTTTGTGATGCTCGTGCTCGCCTCCTGGGGTGTTTTGGTGGCTGGATAACATACTGAGGTGGAGCGACAGAGTATTGAGCGTCCTGAGGTGGATAGTACTGCTCAGGGGAGCCATAGAAAACCTGAGGAGGCTGCTCATACCTTCGAGATGTTCTCCTGGGACCTCTTCTAGACCCTGATGTCATCATGATTTCTTCAATCTCCTCATTTGTGTCGCTAAGATTATCTGACTCAACCCGGACAGCCTGAGTTGCGGCCTTAAGAACAGCTTGACTTATAATTTTGCCTGTCTTAAGACCATTCTCTACCATTTCTCCAATTTTGATTGCTTCCGAGAAGGTTTTGCCAACTGCGGACACCATGTTTTGAAAGTAATCTGGCTCTTGCGCTTGAAGGAAGACAGTAATTAGCTCGTGGTCATCCATGGGTGGCTTAACTCGAGCTGCTTGCTCTCTCCATTTTATGGCATATTCCCTGAAACTTTCACTTGGTTTCTTCTTCAGGTTTGAAAGGGAAATGCGGTCTGGGGGAATGTCGATGTTGTATTGGAACTGTCTGACAAAGGCCTGTGCCATGTCATCCCAGACATACCAGCGAGACGTGTCCTGATCCATAAACCATTCGGAGGCTACTCCCGTAAGGCTTTCCACAAAATAAGCCATCAACAATTTTTCATTTCTTCCTGCCCCTCTCAGTTGATTGCAATACCTCTTCAGGTGGGCTATGGGATCTCCATGTCCATCGTACTTTTCAAATTTTGGAGTCTTGAAACCAGGCGGCAAGTGGACATCGGGGAATATACATAGATCTTTGAAGGCAACACTCTTTTGGCCTGCCAACCCTTGCATGTTCTCCAACCATTGTTCTAAGCTTTTCACTCTTCGGCTCATTTCTTCCTGTACCATCTTTCGGGCAGGCTTCTCTGTTTTTGCAGCAAGATCAAACGAGTACGAGTGGTACTCAGGAGAGTGGTACTGCTCTTGTTGTGTCGCAAATTGTGACTCATGACGAGGAACCTTCCCACTCTGAGTCTCTGGAGCACTTGTAACAGCTTCGACGTTAGTTGTCATTTTCTTTGAGGCACAAACCAACCACCTCAACTTTCTTCACAATTCAAAACCAAATATGTTAGAATGGACTCAGTCGGTCCTTATTATTATCAATATATATATTTATTTATTTATTTACCTTTGTTTTTCTTTTTCTTTTTTTTTCTCTTTTTTATCATTTTTTTTCTTTTTTTTTCTTTCCTTTTTCTCGATTTTTTTCTTTTCTCTTTTTTTCATTTTTCTGTTTTTTTTTTCATTTCGTTTTTTTCATTCTCTTTTTTTTCATTCTTTTTTTTTTTTGCTTTTCTTTTTGTTGTGGTCGAATCTTATGGAGATTGCCTACGTATCATGACCCCGCATGAATCAGACCTTGCGTAGTTCGGACAATAAAAGATAAACAATACTAAACACACATTTTTTAAAAAAAAAAATTTAAAACAAACTGGGTTTCAAGGATTTAAAGATTACCCACCAGCTTGAAAATTAAACAACCCGCATGTTCTAATCAAAAGATTGGTAGACTTAAAAACAAAATTCCAGCTCCCTTTCTCTGTTCGACAAATGCAACCAAATGGTTATTTTTTGCAAATGTGGCCCCTTCCAACTTTCACATGAATTTTGAGGCCAGGGAGGATTATTTTGACACTTTAAAACTTGTCCATTCTTTTACGAAAATAGCCTTTCGACAACAGAAAGATACTCTAAGGCTATTTCGGCAAGAACGGTTTAAGACGCGGCCGAAGCTGGCTCGGCTTATTATGACAAAAGACGGTATTCACATGACCGCTGACTCTTTGATTTTTTTTTCTTTTCAAATTACAATAAAAGACTTGGCATTGTAAACACGACCATTCAGCGCCTCGGGGACGAAGATTTATAAGGCTGTGTGGGTCAACCTAGACCAAAATTCTAAACATGACCCGGAGGCGGCTATTTATGCAAAGTCAGCCTTCCGGCGTCCCTTTCGGGAACATTCGGCTATTTATGACAAAACAGCATCACCTGACTTATTTATGACTCTTTTGTCGTTTTTCAAATTAGAAAACTCAATATTAAAAACACGGCCTTTCAATGTCTCGGGGACGAAGATTTTTAGGCTGTGTGGGTCCATATCTCAAAATGACCCAAAGGTGGCTGTTAATGCAAAGTCAGCCTTCCGGCGTCCCTTTCGGGAACATTCGGCTATGTCTTGATAAAACAGCGTCACCTGACTTCTTTATGACAAAAATTAAAATTTGACACACATTTTTTTATTATTATTATTTATTTGTTTTTGGCTTTTAGCAAAAGGTAGGTTGGACATCACCCGACTTATTTATGACAAGATTAAAATTCTTGATTTTTAGCTATTTTAGCAAAAGGTGGGGTTGGACCCGATGAGGGTTGCCTACGTATCTCACCTCCGGTGAGAATCAAACCCGCGTAGTTCGGGCGAATAAGCTATTTTTGAGAAGACCCTTTTCCATCTCTATATTTTTTTTTATTATTATTTTCACAACAATCAAATAGACTATTATTCCATTATTTTCATTTATAACAAACAAACGAATTAACGAAAAACATAAAACATTCCTTCTTTTTTGAGAAGGTGGGGTTGGACCCGATGAGGGTTGCCTACGTATCTTACATCCGGTGAGAATCAAACCCGCGTAGTTCGGTCAATCAAGGATAAGTGGATGAACTAACTTTTTTTTTGAATTTGAAAGAACTACTTTAAAAGAAGAAAGGAAGTATATTTTTTATTTTTGATTGATTTTCTTTTTAAAAGAATCACTTCTAAGATATATTTTTGAATTTCATTTGCTTTTTTTTTTATTCTAAAGAAGAAGAAGAAAATATTTTTTGGAATTTTACCTTTAATAAAAGAAATGCTTCTAAAATATTTTTTTTCTGAATTTTCTAAAGAAGAATCAAAATATTTTCGGATTTTTATTTATCTATTTTATCTTTTTTGAATTTTGAACTTTCTTTTGAATTTTTTTTTGGATTATATATATACTTATTTTTGGAACAAATAATAAAACTCTTTTTATTTTTATTTCTGGCATTTTCATAGACAAACAAAATAAAATAAAATAAAACATTTTTTTTTAAAAAAAACAAACTCTTTTTCATTTTCATTTAATGGCAAAACAAACTATTTTCTTTAATATTTTTTAAAAAACAGACAGAACAATGGTGATTTTTTTTTTCTTTTGCTTTTAATATAACAAACTAACAAGACATTTTTTCATTTTTAAAATTTCGGCAGAGTTTCGACTCTACTCGGACTTCTATGCTGTTATTTTCTCCTCTTTTTCACGATCTGTGGAAAATAATGAAAACATACAAAATCTTTTGAATTTTCATGCTTTGTTTTATTTGTAATTTTTTTTTATTTATTATTTCTTTCAAAAATGTGGCATGGGAGACATAACGATTTCCAAGACTTCATGGATTCCGCAAATGCTCTCCATGCGCTTTTCCCAACATATGAAGCGTGGGGGACATATGAGAATTCCAAGACTTCTTGGATTCCACAAATGTTCCCCATGTGTTTTCCCAAAAAGCAAGCGTGGGGGACATAGGGAATTCCAAGGCTTCTTGGATTCCACAAATGCTCCCCATGCTTTGATTAAAATAACATCATGCTGGAAATGACCCAATGACCCATACGCCCTTGACTAAATACAACATGTAGCACATAGGATGCCGAAAGATTGTCTATTATTTTCAGGTTGCTTGTCCTAGACGGACCCAACCCCTGTGTTGAGTCCCCTAAGTCAAATGCACATGATGCAAATAAACGTTCCTACTAGGGATCCGGCATGTGGCTTTGTTATACTAGGTTCAGACCTGGGTGTTTGTTCTAGACCTGGCTTACCCGAGCGGACAGCTCGAGCCGAGGGGGGCAGCGTACCGGGAATACAGAAGCTTCACCGGCTTAGCAACTTGTCCGAACCTCGTTCTAAATTGGGATTTGACACTATATAGAAAATAAGTCGTACGAAGTACACCCTTCTTCATGATTCAGAAGACTCAGAAAGGATATGGGTTTCGGCACAGTTTATATACAGTCCAGATAATATCAAAGCGGTAAAAGCAGCATTTAACACATTAGGCTCAAACATGTAAAAATCAGATAAAACCAAATATAACAATTTATCTAAGCTCGAATTTCTAACCCTGAACTAGTGGTTCTGGGTTTTCTCCCCAGCAGAGTCGCCAGAGCTGTCACACCTCCTTTTTCCGCACCCGATGGGGCAGGGGGAGTTTTTTCCAATTAAAGGACAATCGAAACGGGATTTATTTGTTTATTTCAGAGTCACCACTTGGGAGATTTAGGGTGTCCCAAGTCACCAATTTTAATCCCGAATCGAGGAAAATAATGACTCTATATTACAGTCTGCGTACCAGAAATCCGGATAAGGAATTCTGTTAACCCGGGAGAAGGTGTTAGGCATTCCCGAGTTCCGTGGTTCTAGCACGGTCGCTCAACTGTTATATTCGGCTTATTTATCTGATTTTTAATACGATTATGAACCATGTGCAAATTTTATCTTTTAACCGCTTTATTAATTATTATTATTAAGAAATGTGAACATCGCTTAAAACATATCTTTGGACTGTGTCACATGAAATGCACCCACAATCCGAAACATATTTTATTTGATGTTTTAGAATTTGGATTTGGGTCGCATGAGATGCACACCCGAGTTTAAGAAAATTAAATTATTAAAGACGCGCCTAAAGCAACTAGCGCATTATTATTTTGCGGAGGCCGTGGAATTCGCTAAACAACCCTCCTGAATTCTAAGTAATTTAATACATATATTTTGTGAGGGCCCCGCAATTTGTCCCTTTTATTCGGCGAGGCTCGTCTCATTTTATTCTTTATTATTACTATTATATTTTTTTATTTTTTTTAAAAGGATGCCATTTTTATGTCTTTAACAATACTAAAACTTACGGCCTCTTTACAACTAAAATCCCACGACTTGTTAAAAGTTTAATAAAAGGAGTTTAGTGAATGAGTGTTTCGGTAGTAGTAACAGCATGCACTAATACTATTTTTCGAATGACCTAACCGAAGGAAAGGACGAACAGATTAACGTCAAACTTGTGTCATAGAACGACTAGTCCAACTTAATTAAACGACATCAAATAAACAAGAATAACATAACATGAAAATGAACCAAAATGCAGACAATGAAACATAGGCAGAAAATTTCCATACCAATTTTTATATTGCATCTCAAACATTCAACGTAAGTTTATTTATCTAATACATCGAGGTTTACTAACCTTTGCACCTCGACAAACTCAGAGCGACAAACACGATTCCGACGGAACTTAAGTCGGACCTCTCTGACCGAAGAACAACGACGGAACCTCAGACAGCACCTCGACGTACCGGACCTCGACGAACCAAAGTCGACCTCTACGGAAAACAGAAAACTCGGAAACGCCACAACGACTGCTTGGTACTCGGCGATGGCTGCTTGTTGGACTGAAAATAGCGGACCTGTTGGTTCTTGTTCGGGCTGTGCGTGGGGCTGACGAACTGGTGGTGGTTATGGCGGTTGACGGAGAGGGTGTTTGGACGATGCGGTAGCGATGGCTACTGCTTGACGGGTAGTTGTCTGGGTGTTGCTGGGGTGCGTGGGATGGCTGGAACTGGTGGTGGTGTTTGGACGATGGTCGTTTGGTCGCGGGGGAAAGTGACTTGGTGGTGCAGCTGTTCCGGCGAGGAAGAAACAGCAGCTGCTGCAATGATAGCAGCGGATGTGGGGGTCGTTTGACTTGAAGAAATCGGAAAGGGTGGTTTCAGCGATGGTTGTGGTCGTTTGAGCAGTTTGGTGGTCGACGGACTGGTGCGGGAGTTTGACGATGGTGGGGGGCTGTTCGGAGGTTGACGATGGTGGGGCTGGTTTCGTTTGGATGGTTTTGGCGTTGGGGAGGTGGTGTGACGACGAGGGGGGGTGCTAGGACTGGTCGGAGGTGGTCGACCGGTTTCAGTAGGGTTTGCTTTCTTTCTTCTTATGAAGAAGAAAGCGGAACAGTACCCCTTTCCAAAAATTCCCCCGTTCCTTTTGTTTTACCCGTGTATTTAGCATGGGTTTTGCCCAGAAAAATGAGCCCACGCGTGGTGGGGTTCAAGGCATATGTCCCCCACGCGTGGTGGGGTTCCCCGTGTGTCCTGGACACTGTTTATTATGGGCTAGGTCCGAAAATTAGGCCTAAAATCGGGTAGTTTAAACCCGAATATTATTCTTTTGCCCGGACCCGAGAAATAGGAACATGTTGCTTAACTAGTCCTATGTAAGCAAAATAACTACCAAAAATAAGACTAGTATTTAAACAAAACTATATCTTTTTTAAATATTTTTCAAGGTTTAAAATAGCTACAAAATATTAATAAAACTATTTTATTTTTATTATTTTTTTTGTAATTTTCGTTTTAAATATTAAGATAAAATATGAGGTAATATTTTTGTATTTTTCAAAGTTAAAATGACTATAAAACCTTAATAGAACTATATTTTATTTATTTTTTTGTAATTTTCGAAATTATATAAAATACAAAAATAAAGTGCAATTTTTGTATTTTTCAAATTTATGAGAGATACATAAACTAAAATTTATATATATATTTTTTGAAATTTTTCTTTTTGCAACGAAATAAAGTAAAAATAGTTAAAATGGCTATACTAGTCCTAAATTAGATATTTAAGCTTAAGAACGTAAAAATTCCCGGGGAGGGTCAAAAATCACGTGCTTACAGCTGCCCCTCTTTGACTGGAAACACGAAGAGTTTTGTGAGGGCCCCGCAATCTGTGCGTTTTTATTTAGCGAGGCTCGTCTCATTTTTATTTTAAAAGGGTAAGCTTAAAGTAACTACATTTTACTTTATTTATTTAAAGAGTTAATTCAAGGTTATTAAAATATATTGCAAGCCACGCTACATGAAATGCACCCGTGAGTCACGACACGTTCTATTTAACGTTGTTGAGAATTGGAGTTGGGTCACATGAAATGCACACCCAAATTTGGGAGTTAGATATCATGACTATGCCACGGGAACCGTACCCATAATCATGATAATGTACTATTTATTAATTGCTCCTAAAGCAAACTACAATGACATGATTCTGTTATCCTAAAATTTGAGATTTGCATGACCATGAACAATTAAGCAAATAACTATGTAATAACCTCAAAATCAACGTCTGAATATCCAGAATTAAAGGGCTAATTCATTCCATCATTGACCTTACAAGAAAATAAGAAAAAGACTCAATGACTGGCAGAAGTTGCTTCTTTAAAATTCAACATTAAGTAGTGTTTGTAGAAATTAGAAATAGCAAGGCAGTGCAGACCAAATACAAAAATGCAGTTCGATGAAGCTCGCGAAGAGAGCATACTAGAACGGCTCATCAATAGCATAACATCAGCCCCATATTACAATAGCTAAACTCAACTTGCTATGTCATTAGTCCATTTTTCATCATCCATTTAAAACTTAACAAGCTAACATTTCCCAAACCAAAGTTGCAGTAATTTAAAGTCATCAAGTACATAAGTAAACTAACCTCACACATACAGACACAAAGTGAACAAATTAAATAATATCATGATATTCAATTAATCAATTATAACAATTACATTGTCTAAACTGAGCTACATACCTCAACAGCAAGAATCAAACTTAGCAAGACCAAATAAAAGCTAAGAACAGCCGCAAATTCGGTTACGAATGAAGCGAAACAGCAGCAAACAAACAGCGATCCGATCGAGACACACGTCGGCGCCGGAAACCTTGAACCCAACTCAAAAAATCGACTGAACTTGGGTGTTCTTACACAGTTAAAATGAACCTCTGTTCATCGGCAAACATGGTGCGACGGCTACTATTTTTTGGGTGGTTTGGTGTTGCGTTTTGACTGGTTTTTGGGTGACGTTTCAGCTGGTTTCGGAACTGTTTTTGCTAGTGGTTTGAGGTTGTTTCAAGTGTGTTTGGAGGTGGGGAAGACGATGGGGGAAAGACGTGAAGCAGCTGCAGCAACTGCTACTCGACGGGGTGGTCGACGAGATGTGTATGGAGCTGGTTTCAATGGAGGAAGAAGGCGATGGGGGAAGGACGTAAAGCAACTGCAGCAACTGCTGCTCGACGGGGTGGTCGACGAGATGTGTATGGAGCTGGTTTCAATGGAGGAAGAAGGCGATGGGGGAAGGACGTGAAGCAGCTGCAGCAACTGCTGCTCGACGGGGTGGTCGACGGGATGTGTATGGTGGTGCGCGAGGATGGAGTTTTCGAAGGGGTGGCGATGGCTATGGCGTGCGGGTTTTAGTCGTGTTTTCTCTTCTTCAAAAAAAAAAGAAGAAGATGAACAGTCCGTGGTCTCCTTTTTCTTAGGGTTCTCTCCTTCTTCATTTTGAAGAAGAAGAAGATCAAATAGTGGTCCCTTTCCTCTCTTCTTCAAAGAAGATGGACCTCACGTGTGTAGGGGTCCAAGACTTGTGTCCCCCATGCGTGGTGGGGTTCCCCGTGTGTGTTCCATTCGTGTTCCCCACGCGTGTCCCCCATGTGTGGTGGGCTCGGATTATTACGGGCTAGGCCCAAAAATTAGGCCTAAAAACGGGTAGTTTGAACCCAAATATTATTCTTTGCCCAGACCCGAGAATAAAAACACGATGTTATTCAATTAATCCTATGCAGGCAAAATAACAACCAAAATAAGACTAACATTTAAAACAAAACTATTTCTTTTTTTTTTAGTATTTTTTCCAAGATTAAAATAGCTACAAAGCATAAATAAAACTATTTTTGTCATTTTCGTTTTTATATAAAGATAAAATATAAAGTACTATTTTTGTATTTTTCAAGATTAAAATGGCTACAAAACGTTAATAACTTTTTTTGTAATTTTCGAAATTATGCAACGATAAAAACATAAAGTACTATTTTTATATTTTTTAAGTTTAAAATGACTACAACACATTAATAAAACTATATTTTTTATAATTTTCGAAATTATATAAAGTACAAAAATAAGGTACTATTTTTTGTATTTTTCAAGTTTATGAGAAATATATAAGCTAAAATTTATATATATATATATATATTTTGTAATTTTTCTTTTGCGACGAAAATAAAGTAAAATAGTCAAAATAGCTATATTAGACCCAATTTAAATATTCACGCTAAAAATGTGAAAATTCCCGGGGAGGGTCAAAAATCACACGTCTATAGCTGCCCCTCTTTGACTGGAAACACGAAGAGTTTTCTGACAAAGAACGACTAGACATGTTTTTGACCTGACCATTATTTGGAGGGACTATACTAAGGAAAGGAAGGGAATGTGACCGAGCCCTGGTATCTGAACTGCCTACATATCCTTGGTTATAAAGGAATCAGGCCACGTGTAGTTCGAAAATGAGAGAGATGGTAAAGTGTACCGAGGTGAAGAGCCAATCGAGGTGTCATTCCGTTGAGGTTCCGGTCCGCGGTCCTCCTATTACAAAAAATGAAAGATGAAGAAGACTAACTAAGCCTATCAGCTACTAGTTACAAGGATTCCTATCTATAAGTCTTCTGAAACTTGATCTTGAGTCTTGAATGGTGCTTCATACAGACTTTGAATTTGAACCTTGATACTTGTTGTTGTAGGTGCTAGCTCTTGAGCAGACCACATCTGTTCTCCACTTCCGTACTTTGGATTCATTTTTTCTTTTTCTTTTTTTTTATGCTTGCTTTTTTTTCTTTTCTTGTTTTTGTTTTTGTGACTAGCTTCTGTTGATCATCTCAGACTGTTGACTCGCATTCTTGAGGCGAGCTTCTGCTATTTCTAACTTGGATTGAATGCTGAGGATTTTTGTTGCAACCTTCTGCCTTCCAGTGGGTTACTGCTTGATCTTGAAAGATATTCCTCTGTTCTACAGGCGGACTCCTGACTTCATCATCTTGAATTTAACAACCTCCATTCTACAGGCGGGCTCCTGACTTCTCCAACTTAAAATTTAACAACCTCCGCTCTCCAAGCGGGCTCCTGACTTCTTCAACTTAAAATTTAACAACCTTCGTTCTCCAGGCGGGCTCCTGACTTCTTCAACTTCTTAAATTCTATCACCTCTATTCTCCAGGCGGGCTCCTGACTTCAACAATTTCTTAAAGTCTATCACCTCTATTCTCTAGGCGGGCTCCTGACTTCAACAATTTCTTAAATTTTAACACCTTCATTCTCCAGGCGGGCTCCTGACTTCAACAACTTCTTAAAAATAATTCAGCCTCCGTTCTCCAGGCGGGCTCCTGACTTCAACAACTTCTTAAAAATAATTCAGCCTCCGTTCTCCATGCGGGCTCCTGATTTCTTCAACTTAAAATATAACAACCTCCGTTCTACAGGAGGGCTCCTGACTTCTCCAACTTAAAATTTAACAACCTCCGTTCTCCAGGCGGGCTCCTGACTTCTTCAACTTCTTAAATTCTATCACCTCTATTCTCCAGGCGGGCTCCTGACTTCAACAATTTCTTAAATTTTAACACCTCCATTCTCCAGGCGGGCTCCTGACTTCAACAACTTCTTAAAAATAATTCAGCCTCCGTTCTCCAGGCGGGCTCCTGATTTCTTCAACTTAAAATATAACAACCTCCGTTCTCCAGGCGGGCTCCTGACTTCAACAATTTCTTAAATTTTAACACCTCCATTCTCTAGGCGGGCTCCTGACTTCAACAATTTCTTAAATTTAATTCAGCCTCCATTCTCCAGGCGGGCTCCTGATTTCTTCAACTTAAAATATAATAACCTCCGTTCTACAGGCGGGCTCCTGACTTCTCTAACTTAAAATTTAACAACCTCTATTCTCCAGGCGGGCTCCTGACTTCTTCAACTTCTTAAATTCTATCACCTCTATTCTCCAGGCGGGCTCCTGACTTCAACAATTTCTTAAATTTTAACACCTCCATTCTCCAGGAGGGCTCCTGATTTCAACAAACAACTCTGAAAATAAAATGTCATTCTACAGGTGGGCTCCTGACTTCTTTAACTTAAAATTTAACAACCTCTGTTCTACAGGCGGGCTCCTGACTTCAACAATTAAAATTTTAACACCTCCATTCTCCAGGCGGGCTCCTGACTTCATCAACAACTTTAAAATAATTCAGCCTCCGTTCTCCATAGGTGACGTGTTGACATTCATAGCTTCTTTACTTTCAGACTTGGGTACGACTTCCTGGCTTCTTGCTTGTCATTCCCTTTGCGAGGTTTATAGATGGGAAGCCTTTCATTTCCAGCTGAGGCCATGCTCAATTCCATGTCGTGGGCACGAGTTGCAAGTTCTTCAAATGTGTCATGCTTGATACCTTGCAAGATGTAATGCAATTCCCAATGCATGCCTAGGATGCACATCTTTATGCCTGAAGCTTCACTAAGCATGTCTTTGCAGTTGAGGCTTGCATTCCTCCAACGATTGATAAAGTCGATAACTGGTTCATCCTTTCATTGACGAGTATTTGTAAGTTCTATCATACTCATAGCGTGTCTCGTGCTATAAAAGCGATTGAGGAATTCTTGCTCTAGTTGATCCCAGCTATTAACAGATCCAACCTCGAGGTCTGTATACCAATCAAAAGCATTTCCTTTTAATAAGCGGAAAAAACTACTTGACGAAGTAATCTCCATAAGTCCCAACATTGTTCCATGTCACAACGAAGTGCGCCACATGTTGCTTTGGATTGCATTTTCCATCAAACTGTTGAAATTTTGGAGGTTGATAGCCAGCAGGCATCTTCAACATATCGATCCTTGAAGTGTATGGCTTTGGCGTAGGTAAAGGAGGACTAGAAGAGACTTCATATTTGTTTTTTATAGTCCCTTCAATGAACTCCTTTAGTTGATTGATTGGAATCATCCCTTCCGAAGACACTGAAATTTCCTTAGTAGATGCAACTTGTTATGGGGGAGGATCAATCTCTTGGACTTCTGGGAGTTTGCCGGGTGCATGAGTGGATTCTTCTTCCATCAAGATTCCCACCCTGTCTGTTAGCTTGTCAATTCTAGCCTCTTGATTTTGCATGCATTTGGTCAAGCCATTGATTACTTCTGTCAAGTTTGCCAATTCTCCTCCATAGATGAAGTGTTTGTCACCATGGCTTGCATGATTGTCATGGATGATAGAGAGTAGCATGGATTTTCACACAGATTGATCCTTGATTGGTTCACACTATGTGGTGTAAGTGGGGAGGATCCATCACTTGAAGCATCATCATCTTTCTTCACAGCAGAGTGCTTGGATCCAAAGAGGTCAAGGAGAGCAAGAGTTTTCTTGATCTTTTCAGCAACATCGCTTCCTCCTTCAGATGCGTTTGTGGAAGATCTTGCTCCTTTTGAGGATGAAGATATGAAAACAGGGGTTGATGCAGACGGCACTTGGGGTGTTTGTTGTCCTAAAGAGCTTGTTTTGCTCCTCGTAACTGGTCCGAAGCTTCTAAAGGTGACATCGAGGATGCTTTCCACATCAGCATAGAACCTGGAGTTAGCAGCCTTGGTGGAAGTTGAACCAAAATTGATTTTCTTTGAACCATTTCAATGTTCTTGGACTTTGGTGATTGAAAAGTTGAGATGAGAGGTAGAGATCGTCCCACTGGGCGTGCCAGAATTTGTAGACAATAAATTGCGTCGGGAAAATAAAATCAAAACTGAAAATATCGCAACAATTGTAGTATTTTATTTCGAATATTAGAGTGTTACAATCTCTATGATTCTTCTGATTCTACTTTTCAATAGTAAATAAATTCAAGGGCCTTTGAGCTTGATCTTGAATCTATATTTGTTTCCATGAATGATGATCTTGTTCTTGACCATGAGCTTGAGCTTGATTGCTTGAACTTGACCTTGATTTGTTCTTCGTTCTTGAGCTTGAACTTGATTTATTGAACTTAAACTTGATTGCTTGAAGCTTGAAACTTGTGGAGAAATTTGCGCGTTTGATCCACGAGCTCTCTCTTACTTCTTGTTATAACATCTTGTGTCTTTTCTAAGTTATGAAGACCCATATTTATAGTTGTGGAAGGGAAGAGTTATGATAAGAACAAACTCTTTCTGACCAATCAAATTGAAGTGTGATATGGCCGCATTTGATTGGCCAGAACACGTCACTTGCACCTCTGGCACGATTTCATTGGCCTTTTAGTGTGACTTGGCATGCCTTGTAATTTTGACATGTAGTATGATCCTATTGGCTCTTCCGTTTGACTTGGCAGGCCACGTCATTTGACACGTGGCACCAAACTAGGCCTCTAGGAAGATGTCATCGTGGGCTTAATGAAGTGGGCTCATCACTTTAGCCCAATTAAATAGGCTAGCCCAATGGTTTAAGACTTATTTATTTAATCCATATATATTGGACTTATATAATTAATTCAATTATATTAACCCATAGTATTTATTTGGACCAATATATCTTGAATTTAAAATATAATCCAAATTATTTTATGGATTTAATTTTAATAAAATTTATATGCCTACAGATTCAAATGAAGTTTTAAGATGTTAATTCATTGGTTATTACCATTTGAATAGATCTAGTAGTTTTTACTAGAAAAATCATGTTGGACTGCATGATACATTCAGTTCATATTTGGTACGTTCGATACAACTGTCACGACCCAGAATTTTCACCGTCGGAATCGTGATGACAGCTAAAATTTCACTTGCTAAGCAAGCCAACATTAGAATAGTCTTAAGCCATTTTTTAAAACAATTCGAGTAAATGATGCCGATTAAACTGAAATAACTAAAATAGAACTGAAATAAAGTACGAAAAGTCATAACAACCGAAATATCTAAATACAGCCCCGGATCTGGTATCACAAGTGCACGATCTGCTAGAATAATACAGATAAAGGTCTGAATGAAAGTAAAGTTGTCTGAAAGAAAATACACAGCTAGGATAAGGTAAAAGGGAAATCAGGGTTCGCAAACTGTGGGTCATCACTTGTTTTAAAATGAATTCTGCATTTTAAGGCCTTGAAAACCTCTTTCGGCATCACCTCGATTTGTGTGCGCAGTCCGGACGCGTATTCGGAGAGTCAATATGTGAAAATCTGTGAAAAATGATGAATTTTGATTGTAAAAGGGATTTAAGTTGACTTCGGTCAACATTTTGGATAAATGGACCCGGACCCGTGATTTGACAATCCCGGAGGGTCCATAGGAAAATATGAGACTTGGGCATATGCCCGGAATCAAATTTCGAGGTCCCAAGCCCGAGAAATGAATTTTTAAAGAAATTATTTTCTGAAATTATTTCTGAGTTTTGGAAATGAAATGAGTTTAAAACTCGATGGTATCGGGCCCGTATTTTGGTTCTGGCGCCTGGTACATGTCTTATATGTGATTTAAGATAAGTCTGTGAAGTTTGGTAAGAAACGGACTTGAAACGACATGAATCGGATCGTTTTTGAGAAAAATGGAAAATTTGAAGTTCTTGAGAAATTTCATGATTTTGATGTTAAATTCATAGTTGTTGATGTTATTTTAGTAATTTGAATGTGCGAGTGAGTCCGTATGATGTTTTTAGGTTGGTGTGCATGTTTGGGTTGGAGCCCCGAGGACTCGGGTGAGTTTTGGACCACAGAGTGAAATTTTAACTCAGGGAATTGCTGGTATGCTACATGCCTGCAGGCTTCGCATTCCTATCTCGTAAATGCGAGCAATGTGTTACAAATGCGAGATGTGGCCTGGGCTGCCTTTTTCGCAAATGCGAAGAGACTGTCGCAAATGTGACAACTGCCTGGAATCCCCCTTGGTCGCAAATGCGAGACTTCAGTCGCAAAAGCGACTTCGCAAATGTGAACTTAGTAAAAGTCTAGGTTGGCAATTGCGAACCCTGGTCGCAATTCTCATATCTGCAACCTGCAATTTTATAACTTAGCCTAAAATCTTTCGTTTTTCACACTCTTTCAAAACCAAAACACTTTTGGGCGATTTTTCAAAGACAACTCTTCTTTCAAATCGATTGTAAGTCAATTTTAACTCGTTTTCTTCAATCATTAACATCTTTTCACATGATTTCAACTCAAAATCAATGATTTTCATGGGGGAAATTGGGTGTTTTTGGTAAAACATAGGTTTTTCAAAAATTGGGGATTTAGACCTCGATTTGAGATCCGATTTCAAAACAAATTATATATTTGGGTTCGTGGGGGAATGGGTAATCGGGTTTTGGTTCGAACCTCGGATTTTGATCATGTGGGCCCGGGGGAGAATTTTGACTTTTTGGGTAAAACTTTAGAAAAAAACTCATTTTTCATGCATTAGGATTGATTTATTTAGCACTTATTGATGTAGTTAAGTAACTTGTGGCTAGATACGAGCGAATTGGTGGTGGAATCACGAGGTAAAGCGAGAGTAGAGGCTTGAATTGTGTTTGTGGCATCGAGGTAAGTGTTTGGTCTAACCTTAGCTTGAGGGATTAGGAGTCGTGTCTTATTTTCTACGTGTTAATTGTGGAGTACGACGTATAGGCATGGTGACGAGTATCTATACGTCAGTGTCAAGCATGCCCGTGAGTCTTGTATTGTAATTGTTATGACTTCGTTGTGGTTTATTGCGCTTCACATGTTATTATCATTATTGTTCCCTTGACGAGATGTTATTATTATTATTGTTCCCTTGTCGGAATGTTATTATCATTATTGTTCCCTTGTCGGGATGTTTGTTTTGATATTATAGTTCCCTTGTCGGGATGTTTGTTTTGATAGTATTGGTTCCCTTGCCAGGATTTTTTTGTGATTATTATTGATTTGTAAATGGGATCGGGTGGCACGCCGCCATGGAGATATGTGAAATGGGAGCGGGTTGCACACTTGCAACAAGATATATGAAATGGGAGCGGGTTGCACGTCTGCAACGAGATATGTGAAATGGGAGCGAGTTACACACCTGCAACGAGATATGTGAAATAGGGGCGGGTTGCACGTCTGCAATGAGATATGTGAAATGGGATCGGGTTGCATGCCTACAACGAGATATGTGAAATGGGAGCAGGTTGCACGCCTGCAATGAGATATGTGAAATGGTAACGGGTTGCACGCCTGCAACGAGATACATGAAATAGGATCGGGTTGCACGCCTGCAACAAGATGTGACATGAAAGTGAACTCTGCATTTGTTTTCCCTATCCTTGTTAGTAATTGGATTTTGGTTTCCTTATATTCCTCTTGATATTCTGTTGTTATCTTTTACTCCCCGCAGCATGTTTCCCCCGCCCAATTTTAAATTGTGATTATCTATTTCTATTTTCGATGTATATGATTTAACTGCACAGGTTTATTTGATAGTCTGGTCCTAGCCTCATCACTACTTCACCGAGGTTAGGCTGGGCACTTACTAGCACATGGGATCGGTTGTGCTGATACTACACTCTGCACTCTTTTGTGCAAATCCCAGTGCTATAGACTTCGGACCGTAGTAAGATTGTTGTTCCTTGATCATCAGGCGACCCGAGGTAGTCCTGCAAGCATCCACAGGCCTTGGCGACACCTCTTATCTTTCCTTTATCCTATTTCATTTACTTATTTTAGCAACAGTGTATCTTATATTTCTTTCAGACCTTTATTTGTAGTACTCTTAGACTATCTGTGAAGTTGTGACTCCAATTTTGGGTAGTCTTATTTAAATAGTTGTATTGGTTATACTCAGTAATTTTATTATTTTTCTTCCGCTCGATATAAATTCCGTTGTCTTTAAGTTATTGCTCATAATTTCTTGTAAAGGATTAAAATGGGAAAAAGGTAAATTGTTCAACAGTTGGCTTGCCTACACACTAGTAGGCTCCATCACGACTCCTGAGGGTGGAGAAATCCGGGTCGTGACACGAACGCCGAGCAATTGTACCTCAAGTATAGGTCCAATAGTCAACCCAAGCAATTTACTGACCGCCGTTAGGACAGACTCCAAAATCTGCACAAGAAGTGCAGAGTGTAGTATGAGTACAACCAACCCCATGTACTCTGTAAGTGTCGAGCCTAACCTCGACGAAGTAGTGACGAGGCTATAACAAGACATGTACGTAACCTGTACGCAGTATAATAATAATAATAATAATAATAATAATAATAATAATAATAATAATAATAATAATAATAATAATAATAATAATAATAATAATAATAATAATAATAATAATAATAATAATAATAATAATAATAATAATGACAATAATAATAAAATACGAAAAATAAGGCAGTTAACTCATGAAAATAACTCAATCCTCGAAAACCAGTAAAAACTAAAAATACCAATCCTCAGAGTTTCGTAGGAAGAACTGAAGCCAACAGAATATAAGAAGGAATACAAAACACATAAATCGTTGCGGCGTGCAAAAAATGATCCTCCCTTATTCCACCATGTAATATCAATAATAATAATAATAATAATAAGCAGTAAAAAAGTATGTTGTTGCGCGCAACCCGATCCACCGTATCAATATCAATCCTTCTTTATTCCACCTGTTGCGGCGTGCAACCCGATCTATAAATAAAATCAATAAGTGCAATCAATTTAACAACTTGAATCACAAGAATCTCTACGATTAACGAATATGAAAGCAAAACCATAAAAGAATCTCGTACCAAATCTAGAAAGGCTACAATTAATACTGAGCAACAAGACAAGTCGAATATATGACAGTTAAAGGATACAAGTAAGACAATTAAGGCAAGTAGCAATTTATCATGGAAGAAATTAATATTTTTAATGCGAGAATAATAAATGACAACTAGCAAGTTAAGGCCTAGGAAGTAATTAAAGTATGTAACAATCAAGATATGGGATAAAATAATTAATGAAATATGGGTAGATATGGAAACAAGTAATTGACAGCATATCTACACTTGTCACCTTGCATATACGTCGTTACACATGAAATTCACATAGCACATACCTCAAGGGTTCCTAATTCCCTCAAATCAAGGTTAGACCCAACACTTACCTCGCTCACCGAGCAAATCAAAGCTCTACCAGGGCCTTTCCTCTAAAATCCGTCTCCAAACCAATCGAATCTAACCAAAATCGACTCAATAACATCAAAAAATTCTAGGAAAATCAATTACAATACATAAAGTTAAGATCTTTACCCTTTTCCCAAAAAAGTCAACATAAGTCAACCCCCAGTCCGCTTGGTCAAAATCTCCATTTGAGGTCTAAATCTCAATTTTACAAAAAAATTCAGTTCTTCCCAAATTCCTAATTTTCTACCATGAAAGGACAAAGATTAAGGCTACAAATTAATGGGTGATGATGGAAATGGAAGAAAATAAGTTAAAGTACACTAACCTATGAAAGGGTGATGAAATTTCTCCTCCAAATCACCTCTAGGCCGAGCTCTAATAGAAAGATGGTGAAAAATTAGTGAAATCCCATGTTTGAAATGTTTTAAGGTCTGTGCGCCAGGCCTTCTTTGCGTTCACGAAGGGCCTGCCGCGTTCACGATGCACAACGGTCCAATTGGCCTACGCGTTCGCGAGATGTGCCCCGCGTTTGCGATGGTTCTTCCCCCTGACCATCGCGTTCACGATCCAGTGATCGCATTCACTTAGCGTAAAAATGGCGTGGGGTAGCCACTATTTAAGGTGGTATTTATTTTTTATCCAGCAATTCTAATGTTGAGCAAAAATAGCCACTACTCTATTAAAATTAATATGAAAAAATATTTTTACCCTTTCTTCAATTGTTTTTCCTCCTAAACCATAACGTCTCTCTGTGCATCGAATATTGATCGCATGCTTTGCGTATTTTATCAACCATTGACCTAAAGTTGTATTTTATTCCAGAGGCAAAGCATACTAAAATTTGTTCAAAAGCGACCGTCTTCATCTTCCAAAGTCAGATATTAAGAAAAACACGCATATCATATTTCTTTAAAATTTAATTTTACTACAGAATTAACATCTGATACTTACCATTTGGTATAGAACTTGCTTTTTAACAATGCATCAAACATTGTTTATTTCTGATTATAAACAATATTTATACTGAATTCAGAGGTAGTCCTGAACTTAGAGCTTCAAGTTCAAAAAATAAGGACATGTAGTCCTGAACTTAGAGTTATAATTTCAAAAGTTAAGGACATGCAGTCTTGAACTTAGGATACAAGCTCAAAAACTAAGGACATGTAGTCCTTAACTTAGACTTACAAGCTCATAAATTAAGAACAGCTAGTCCTGAACTTACAGTAACAAGCTCATAAGTTAAGGACATTTGGTCCTGAACTTAGAGTTGGAAGTTTAAAAATTAAGGACACTTTGTCCTTAACTTAGAGTTACAAGCACATAACTTAAGGACAGATAGTTCTTAACTTAGAGTTACAAGTACAGGAATTAAGGACAGGTAGTCCTGAACTTTGAGTTCCAAGTTCAAAAGTTAAGGATATGTAGTCTTGAACTTACACTTACAAGTTCAAAAGTTAAGGACAGGTAGTCCTAAACTTAGACTTACAAGCTCATAAATTAAGGACAACTATTCCTGAACTTACACTAACAAACTCATAAGTTAAGGACACTTGGTCCTGAACTTTATGAGCAAAAGGGTATTTTTGTCCAGGCGGGTAAAAGTTTATTAAAGCATTGGCTAAAGACTAAATATATTTTAAATAGTGGCATAAAAGTAAATACATGTCTTATTAGTGGCTAACTGTGTACTTCCCACGAAGCTTAGCACACCAGCCCAACTCCCCAAAAGTACACCTTGCTTCGCGTTCGCGAAGGGCAAGCCCCCCTCCACTTCACGTTCGCGTCCAGTACTTCGCATTCGCGAAGAGAAAAATCCTCCCCAATCCCAAACTACTCTTCGCGATCACGGGAGTATCTTCACAATCGCGAAGAAGCATGCACCAGAAACCAGTAAAAGCTAAACCAACATTTTCCTTGAGTTCAAATAACATTTGCAACTTAATCGAAACTCACCCGAGCCCTCGGGGCTCCAAACCAAACATGCACACAAGTCCAAAAATATTATACGAACTCGCTCACGTGATCAAAATACATAAATAACACTTAGAACTACGAATCGGACACCAAAACGAATGAAATTTTCAAAGAAACTTAAGAATATGCAATTTCTCAACCGGACGTCCGAATCATGTCAAATCAACTCCGTTTTGCACCAAATTTTGCAGACAAGTCAAAAATACTGAAATAAACTTATACCAAGTTCCGGAACCGAAATTTGAATCCGGTAGCAACAAAGTCAAACTACGGTTAAACTTAGAAATTCTTTAAACCTTTAAACTTTTAGGTTTCAACAAATTACGTCAAATTAAGCTAGGGACTTCCGAATTCGATTCCGGGTAGACGCTCAAGTCCCAAATCACGATACGGACCCACCGGGACTGTCAAACTACTCATTCGTGTCTGTTTGCTCAAAGCATTGATCGAAGTCAACTCAAATGAGTTTTAAGGTACGATTTCACATTTTCATCAATTTTCTCATAAAAACCTTCTGGAAGAAAAGAGACGAACTGTGCACGCAATTCGAGAAAGGCTAAACGAATCTATTCGTGGACTCGAAATACAAAAATAAAAGTTAAAACTGAAAATAACCTATCGGGTCATCACAGCATCTTTTCAAACTTGTAAAGGGCAGTTGATCATCTTCCAATACAAAACATTGTTCGAAATCTAGAAGATATAAGGGATAAGAACATAAAAGAAAAGTGATTTTCAAGTGGTCAGTATGTATGTTGCCGGTAAAACAAAAACTTATAGTAGTACATTATCATCTAGAGTAGATAAACATCCTAAGACTTGGACTACAATTATTATAATATAGTAATTATAGACCTATTTTTATCTGTATGATGCATAATTATCCTCTTCCCCTAAGAAATCTGTGGGGAGCATATCTTTTTCTTCTTTTGGATTAATTTTTCACAGCAAGTCTGATATGGTAACTTGAAAAATAGAATAATAATACTATAACCGACTCAAACTGAGCTGATGTTATAAATATTCTTTATATTGTTAATGAACATAACTTAAATTCTTCTTTATCTTTTAATGAAAAGACGGGTAATTTTCTTCTATTATCTTTATAGTCGTTTGATAGAGAATAAGACAGACATTTAACTGCTTATTGATCACCAAAAAATGAAAGTATTAAAGAAATGAAGATAGTACCTTACCTCTATCTTATATAAAAGGTGAATCAACATGCTTATTCACATATATTGATACCCAAAATAACGATTATGTATTGATATGACGACTAATTTAAATGTATTTATTTAAATTAACTTGTAAATTAAGTCATTCAGCTAGCTAGGTCGTCAATAGCACGAGTTCTTTGTCCAACTTGTCGCATTGCCCAAAATAAAAATAGGTTCTAGTTGCAATTTATTAGGAAAGGCATTCAATTAATAGGGTATGTAGCACTAAAGAATCATTAAAATTTGTTGGTTAGCTCTGAATTTGCTAAGCTACGTAATAAAATAAATAATTGGTCGTTTTGATACCAGAGAGGGTTAACTGATGCTGATTTAGTAAAACTTATTGTTTTGTTTACTACTTCCTTTGAATTAATACATTGACCTAAACATGTTTATTTAAAAGCTTACTGATAAAACTTGTATTGTTTTATCAGAGTATTTTTAATGTGCGCCTACTTTTGTTGCATTAGTTTGGCAGGTTCTTTCTATATAGCACCATTTATTAGTGCACTCTAATCAAGGGTGGATTTATAAGGTAATGTATAAGGCGCATAAACGTATTGCATTAGTTTCGCAGGTTCTTTCTATATATCACCACTTATTAGTGCACTCTAATTAGGGGCGGATTTATAAAGTAATGTATGAGGCACGTAAACGTATTGCATTAGTTTCGCAGGTTCTTTTTATATATCACCACTTATTAGTGCACTCTAATCAGGGGCGGATCTCTAAGGTAATGTATGAGGCGCGTAAACGTATTGCATTAGTTTCGCAGGTTCTTTTTATGTATCACCATTTATTAGTGCACTCTAATCAGGGGCGGATTTATAAGGTAATGTTTTTTAATGGCACGTAAACGTATAATCTCTTTGCAAACCTGGGTATTTTATATATGTTTCAAACCATGGAAACAGCCTCTTGCAGAAATGCATGGTAAGGCCGCGTACAATAAGCAAGTGTGGTCCGGCTCTTTCCCGAACCCCGAGCATATCAGGAGCTTAGTGCACCAGGCTGTCCTTTGGTCTAATATTATCTATTGGCATCCACGTTCTACAAAGGCTGAATGGTGCACTTGGTTGAAGTTATTATCCAAAGTAATACGGATCAATTCCGACTTAATATTTTTTTCCTCCTTTCTTTAGTGATACACTCATACTTCTAGAAATCCTAGATTGTCTAATATATAATTAGTCACAACACGACCAAAAGGGCTTACCATTTATTTTCAGAGAAGAAATTAATAGAGTCCTTCATTTATTTGACGATGCACATAAACTACCCATTGCTTTTACCCATTTTGTATGCTCACTAGTAGAAATTCGGAAAAAAACGACCAAAATTTAGCGACCAAAATTTAGCGACCAAAATTGATCTGTGGGAAAAAGCGACCAAAGTTGGTAGCTAAACTAGCGAAAATAATAAAATAAATAAAAGAAACAAAATAGCGACCAAGGTTGGTCGCTACTTGGTTGCTATATTAGTCAAAATGTTGACTGGACTGGTCAGACTTTCTTGGTCAAACATTTACTGAGATTAGTGACCAATGTTGGTCGCTAAAGTGGGACCCACCTACAAAATTTTAATAATTATATTATTATTTTAAAAAAATTATAAAATATAAATATATATAATATAAAAATGGCGACCAACGTTGGTCGCTACTTAAAGGGTAGGCAGATACCGACCAACTTTGGTCGCTTAAATGGGGCCCAGTTATACAATTTTAATAATTATATTATTAATTTAAATATTATATGAAATATAATTAAATCTGATTTAAATATAGCGACCAACTTTGGTCGCTAAACTAAATTCTTGAATAAATAGCAACCAAAGTTGGTCTCTATTCAGGTCAACAATGGTCAAAATTAAAAATCACTTTTGTATTTACTATCTAAATAATATAAATATAAGCCGTTAATACTTTTGTAATACAAGGGATGAATAGTACTACGAATCGTGCGTCTCTCTCTCTCTCTCTCTCTCTCTCTCTCTCTCTCTCTCTATATATATATATATATATATATATATATATATATATATATATATATATATATATATATATATATATTAGGTAATATTATATCGAATATAGCTTACTATATATATATATATATATATATACTTACGCTATACTATGCACTAAGTATAAGTGTATTAGGTAATACTGTATCGAATATAGCTTATATATATATATAATATATATACTTACGCTATACTATGCACTAAGTATAAGTGTATTAGGTAATATTGTATCGAATATAGCTTATATATATATAATATATATACTTACGCTATACTATGCACTAAGTATAAGTGTATTAGGTAGTACTGTATCGAATATAGCTTATATATATATATATAATATATATACTTACGCTATACTATGCACTAAGTATAAGTGTATTAGGTAGTATTATATCGAATATAGCTTATATATATAATATATATATACTTACGCTATACTATGCACTGCGTATAAGTGTATTAGGTCATACTGTATCGAATATAGCTTATATATATATATATATATATATATATATATATATATATATATATATATAATATATATACTTACGCTATACTATGCACTAAGTATAAGTGTATTAGGTAATACTGTATCGAATATAGCTTATATATATACTATATATACTTACGCTATACTATGCACTAAGTATAAGTGTATTAGGTAGTATTATATCGAATATAGCTTATATATATATATATATATATATATATATATATATATAATATATATACTTACGCTATACTATGCACTGAGTATAAGTGTATTAGGTCATACTGTATAGAATATAGCTTATATATATATATATATTATTACGCTATACTATGCACTAAGTATAAGTGTATTAGGTAATATATATATATATATATATATATATATATATATATATATATATATATATATATATATATATATATATATATATATATATATATATATATATATATATATATATATATATATATATATATATATATATATATATATATATATATATATATATATATATATATATATATATATATATATATATATATATATATATATATATATATATATATATATATATATATATATATATATATATATATATATATATATATATATATATATATATATATATATATATATATATATATATATATATATATATATATATATATATATATATATATATATATATATATATATATATATATATATATATATATATATATATATATATATATATATAAATTAAAATCCTAAATTTATACTACATATGTACATAATTTTAAATTGTATTATATATATATATATATATATATATATATATATATATATATATATTATACACACACACACACACACATATATATATATATAGCTTAAATTGAATTAAAATCCTAAATTTATACTACATATATATATAATTTTAAATTGAATTAAGAGTAATATAATTTTTTTAGAAATAGTGACCAACTTTGGTCGCTATTTCTAAAAATTCAAAACTGATTACCTACCAAAATAGCGACCAACTGTGGTTGCTATTTTTAATTCCAAAGTGTCAAAACCGGGATCCCCTCCGATTCTTTCTAAAAATTTCCCAAAATCTCTCTTTTCTCTCTCACACTCAAACCAACCCCCCCCCCTTCCAACTCCCAGCACCAGAGGCCCCACCCACGCCACCAACGACCACCGCCCAGCTGTCGCCGCCCCGTCGTCGTCGCCTCTGCCGCTGCTGCGTCTCTCTCCTTCTCCACCTCCTAAAAATTCTAGGTTATAATTACAATTTATATCTTTTGTGTAAGCTTATAATGTTTTGTTTATTAGCTATGAATTAGTTTCAAATGACTAGTGTTTCAATTGATTATTTAACATTGTATTTTATAGAAACCTAGGGTTTAGGTTGTATTTATCATTATTTAACATTTTATAAAAATCTAGGGTTTATAGAAATGTAGGATATAAATTGAAACTTTTAGGATATGAGTTGAATTTTTAGGATATAAATAGAAATTTTAGGATATGACTTGAACTTTTGTGGATATGAATTGAACCTTTAGGATATAAATTGAACTTTTAGTTTATGTTTAAACTCGTAGGATAAGAATTGATGAACTTTTAGTTTTTAGGTTTTGTTCTTGTGAATTGAACTTGTAGGATATAAATTGAAGCTTTTATGTATGACTTGAACTTTTTAGGATATGAATTGAAACTTTTAGGATATGAGTTGAACTTTTAGGAAATAAATTGAACCTTTAGCATATGTATTGAACCTTTAGGATATGACTTGAACTTTTAGTTTATGTTTAAACTCGTAGGATATGAATATAACTTTTAGTTTTTAGGTTTTGTTCTTGTGAATTGAATTTTTAGGATATGAATTGAAACTTTTAGGATATGAGTTGAATTTTTAGGATATAAATAGAAATTTTAGGATATGACTTGAACTTTTGTGGTTATGAATTGAACCTTTAGGATATAAATTGAACTTTTAGTTTATGTTTAAACTCGTTGGATAAGAATTGATGAACTTTTAGTTTTTAGGTTTTGTTCTTGTGAATTGAACTTGTACGATATAAATTGAAGCTTTTATGTATGACTTGAACTTTTTACGATATGAGTTGAAACTTTTAGGATATGAGTTGAACTTTTAGGAAATAAATTGAACCTTTAGGATATGTATTGAACCTTTAGGATATGACTTGAAGTTTTAGTTTATGTTTAAACTCGTAAGATATGAATATAACTTTTAGTTTTTAGGTTTTGTTCTTGTGAATTGAACTTGTAGGATATAAATTGAAGCTTTTATGTATGACTTGAACTTTTTAGGATATGAAATTGAAAATTTTAGGATATGAGTTGAACTTTTAGGAAATAAATTGAACCTTTAGCATATGTATTGAACCTTTAGGATATGACTTGAACTTTTAGTTTATGTTTAAACTCGTAGGATATGAATATAACTTTTAGTTTTTAGGTTTTGTTCTTGTGAATTGAACTTGTAGGATATAAGTTGAAACTTTTAGGATATGAGTTGAATTTTTAGGATATAAATAGAAATTTTAGGATATGACTTGAACTTTTGTGGATATGAATTGAACCTTTAGGATATAAATTGAACTTTTAGTTTATGTTTAAACTCGTAGGATAAGAATTGATGAACTTTTAGTTTTTAGGTTTTGTTCTTGTGAATTGAACTTGTACGATATAAATTGAAATTTTACGATATGACTTGAACTTTTTACGATATGAGTTGAACCTTTAGGATATGACTTGAACTTTTGTGGATATGAATTGAAGGTTTAGGATATGAATTGAACTTTTAGTTTATGTTTTGAAATTTTAGATTGCCGGAGGATTATTAGAAGAGGTTGATGACGTTATTAGACATGCAATAGAACTTCCACCAAGAATAACTAAGACACAGTACCTAGCAAAGTGTGCCTTTAATTGTTCTTCTCATTAGCGACAATGATGATGAGAAGGCAATGGCATGTGTTTCAAATAGTGATGGTGTAGGTAGGAATTTAGTATTTTCTAAGTAGATAAAAGAAGAGCTTATAAAGTAATTTTGTACTTCATTTTCCATGAGGAAAAGAAGTTTAATTGAGAGTGACAAGGTTGATGAAGACGGAATGTGTTCCGTTGGTCATGGTAGTTCCCATAGAATGAGGATCATAATACTCTATGATGACAGAGATTATAGGAAGTTTTGTTCTAAATTTTCTTTCAAGTCTGATCCGTACTAGCTTAATGTGATATTGGTGATATTTCTTCGGATTCAGACAATGATTTGACCGACAAAAGTATGGAAATGCTCTTAAAAAGAATTAAAGGTAAAATCTTTTCAGCATCCTTCTCTACCAAGAAAAACATTTTACCTTTAATTCTTTTTAAGAGCATTTCCATACTTTTGTCGGTCAAATCATTGTCTGAATCCGAAGAAATATCACCAATATCATATTAAGCTTGTACGGATCAGACTTGGAAGAAAGTTTAGAACAAAACTTCCTATAATCTTTGTCATCATAGAGTCTTATGATCCCCGCTTTATGGGAACTGTCATGACCAACGGAAAACATTCCGTCTTCATCAACGTTGTCACTATCAATCAAACTTCTTTTCCTCTTGGAAAGTGAAGTAGAGAATTCCTCTATAACCTCTTTTATCTACTTAGGAAATGTTAAATCCTACCTATACCATCACTATTTTGAAACACATGTCGTTGCCTTCTCATTATCATTGTAGCTATAGAGATCAACAATTGATCAAAGACACACCCTGTCAGGTACTGTATCCAAGTTATTCTCTGTATCCAAGTTCATCCCGAGTAATAGTACCACGAGGATAATCACCAAAGCCACCAGACAGCTTTATGATGCCAATGAAGCAAGATGAGCTATTCAATAAAACTCGTATTGTAAAGAAGAAGAAAGAGACTGATTCAGAAAGGAGGGTCGAGCCTCGACTATATACATGTAAGTTTTTTACTTTTCATTAAGTATTTTGATTTACTTTTATATAAATTTTGAAATACTAATTCAATATATATAATTTTTCATATAGGTTCGCTTCACATGCAGCTGACGTGGGGGAATTCATACGCAGTCAACCACCTAATGAATCGGGCGAGGCAATCCAACTTTCGGACGAGGATGCTGAAAGAACACTCCTTGAGTACTTTATATACTTTGAACTAGACAAAAAAATTTAGTTCTATTGTGTTAGTTCTTTTTAGTTCGAATGGGCTTGTAATAAGCGTTAACTTAGTTTTGTTAGCTTAATGTGTTAGTTCTATTGATTGTTGCTTTTAATTGTTGTTGTTGCTGGCATAAAATGCCTGTTTAGGATGTTTGGTAAGCTGGCAGGTGGTGTAGCTGCCAAAACAAACAGTTTCTGCAAAAAATATACCAAGAAAAGCGACCAACTTTGGTCTCTATTTGGTTGCATTTCACTATAAAAAAAATAATTTTCTGGGCAATAGCGACCAACCTTGGTCGCTACCTGCCTAGATTTCTATTAAAAAAATATAATTTCTGGAAATATACCGACCAATGTTGGTCGCTTATCTTTAAAAAAAATTAAATTCTTGAATTTAGCGACCAACTTTGGTCTCTATTGTCCAGATTTTAAAATATAATATTTGGATTAGAAACCAAAGTTGATCGCTTTCTAATGATTAATGATAAATTAAAAACAACGTATTTCATATGTAGAGACCAACTTTGGTCGCCAAATTTATATTATTAAATTAATATAGCGACCAAAGTTGGTCACTAAAGTCAAAATCAGAATATTTGGTCCTTTTAACTTAGAGACCAAAGTTGGTCGCTAATTAGCGACCAACTTTGGTCCCTAAAATAAAGGGACCAGCAATATTGCGACCAGGCATGTTTGGTCGCTTTTAGGCCTATAAGCGACCAACTTTGGTCGCTTTTTACCGGATTTCTAGTAGTGGCTAAAACAAAATTTACCGGAAAAATATGGGAAATAATTAACACAAATTTGCTTGAATTCATTAGAAGTAGTATATCATTCTCTATAATTCAACTAGGAAACAAATAATTGATCCATGAATATTTTCATGATTTCATCAATAGTCAATTAAGGGGTCGGTGCAAACTGCAATAGCAATTGCATATTAATTAAATAGCACATAAATATTTATCTAATCCGTTCTCATGGATCAAACAATATTAATAGTTGCTTTATATATTTAGTTACTTAGGTGGGCAAGTAAACCTAAATGATTAATTTTAATCATTTATCCTATAAAGTCTAACCTTTTCCTCTTTGAAAACAGCCAAAACTTATACATATGACGATTTCGAGTGTGATGGTCAATGAGTTAGTAGATCATACACTGTGTTTCAACTAACTTTAGTATTATAAGTTAGCTGTTTGTATGATTAATCTTTTAACTAAGTCACACTTTTATTAATAAAAACATACATCTAATAAACACTATGATGCTTGAGTGATGCGTGACCAAAATGAATTAATATATTTTCAGATAAAATAGAAATTGACGAACTCATAACGTAAGGTAGTTGTTGAAGGTGTGAAGTTTGCAAATCATCTAGTATTAGTTTTTTACTTTCATAAAAGGTAAAAGGTTGGTGTCTTCATCACTTATTATGGCTTTTAAATAGAAGAATTTATTATTAAATGTCTAATAGGTCTTCAAAGACGTTAGTGACTATCGTTGAGATGACGTGAAATTAATCTGAATAAAATACTAAACTTTTTTATTCACTAATCTTTGAGTTATCGTTGAGAAGAAAGAAAAATAAAATGAAAAGAATAATTTAAAAAATAAATAATCTGGCTTAAGAAAAGTACAGTTTACATAATTTTGGTCATGGGCTTTGTCTAAGATCCATCATCCTTGAAACTTGAAAGGTCTATGTTATGTCATTTTGATCTTTTGGATACGATGAATAAAGATGGCAACGAAATGCACTGATGATATTGTTCGTGTTGAATCTAGACCTTCACACATCACTAGGATCTTAAATGCATTATATATTTAACATTTCTCCTTATTTTAGCTGTGTAGAGTGCTAGATTCACTTTTTAAGACTCTTGCATCCTTCCGCCATTTGCCCCATCATCAGTTAAGGTAATTATGCTGACATCCTATGTTAGCACATTACTGATATTATTCATTTCCACCATGCATAACTTTAAAATGTGTCCCTAAGGTCTTAAGCTTTCTTCATTATATATCTCTTCCATGTTCTCATGTATTAACTGTGGTATACTTTTTTCTTCTTGGTTGTTGGCCGATTGTGTGTGGAACATCAGATCATATTTATTTGTTTAGTTAAATAGTATGGTCCTTATATGGGTGAGCGTGCTGAGTCAAAAACATTCTTTCTATCACCACAAGGTAGGGGTTAAGTCTATCTCCACAAGGTAGGGGGTAAGTCTGCATACACATTATCTTTCTCAGACCCTACTCGTGGGGATATACTGGGTATGTTGGTGAGCATGAGGCAATTTTCCCTAGTATTTGTGCCCTCAAATATTCTTGTATTCTTCCTTACATGGACAAGCATGCTGAGGAATAATACATGTTTGGGCAAATTTCACTTGTATTTGTACACTTCTCTACTTTAGTAGAACATGTAAATACAGTAGAGAAATCCTCAAGTACTCTTTGGACCTCTTAAAACATTGCTATGCACAGGTCAGACAGTGCCAACCTCATTCTTGAGGCAAATATCAGCTCAAAAATTCCCTTGTTTGACAAGCTGACAGCTTTCCTCTTTTGTGATTCTGGGAAAAGCCAGGTGGAATAGCATATAATCCTGAACTAAGGACATAAAAAGAACCAAATAGGTTGGCGAAAACTATTCAACAGAATAATCAGTGAATGGGAATTTCCACTGCAATATGGCTACACAATAAACACACCTAGACACAACACAACTACATTAAATCACCATTACAACAAGAGAGTTAATTCAACCGTCGCGGAAACTTCTAGGAAAGCACTCCCAGTTAAAACCCCTTGTAGAATCAATGGAGGGTGCAAGTCAAAGAGGGTCATACAAAATTTTGATCAAAGGGCCAAAGAACATCCTGCTCCTCGATCATAGCACAGATAACGTACTCTATCCTGCCAGAACTATCTACTCCATTCTAAATCAGCACCTGATCTTGGATTTGCATTGTTTGAACGGCTGGCATCTTCAGGCTTGAAGGAATTCACAGCAGTGTGCCAACCTAAAAGGTATGGCACAACAAACTGCAAGAAAATCAGCAGAAAACGTGTTAGAAGAGTAACACTGCTGGAAAGAAAGAGGAGAATAAATATCAACCAGAAAGAAGAACCACCTTGAAATTTCAACACCGACAATGATCACAAAGGGTTAGCTAGTCATAATGCTTCATTTTTAGCAAGAGGAATAGTCGAAGGAGGGCAATGTTGTTGGCAAAGAATTCTATGGACGGAATTATACTTGACACCTTGAAGATAGCTTCATTCTAATATGATTTAACTTGTAGTATAACATGAGGCACTTTTTGAAAAGCAAGATTCAGCTTCCACCACTTGCTATTAGTCCAAAATGCAAGAAAAGTAACAGGAGAAAGCTTATCAACTAAATTCCAAGGTTTTCACAATAAAGCACAAAGTACTCTGCATCTGAATGGACTCTGACCACTTTGCAAGGTCCAGGGGGACCTAAAGAAGAAAGCAATTCCCCGAAATAGAATGATCCTAAGATATTTCTACTTAGGTTGCCAAGTCTTAAGCTTGCAAAAGTTGCCACTAGTCTTATTTCTTTCTCCATTCTCATCCACGTTAATGGCAAACAATGGGGCTATTGAAATATTCACGGGGTCAACCCTGTCATTGAATCCTGACTAGGGAATTTAAGCAAAAATCAAAGGAACTGGATCTATACGTAGCATAAATAGCCAGCTATCTGCATGCATGAACTTTGGCAAAATTCGCTATTTAGCGCCACAAGCTGACAAAAATCAAGAGGCTTACTAGCTTAACAGAATATGACATGGGTGAGGAAACAATTAACGACTATATATCAACAAAAAAACTGGGAGACCAGCTTCATCTTACATTGAATGCTGAGATAAGAACTGCAAACTCTGCCTTTGTAACAGGGATGTAAATGTTCTCATCCAAATTAATAAGCTTGTTCTGAACACCTGCATTCATTAAAGAAGGAAGGCAAACAAGTTATGTTCTATGGTTCAGAAATAAAATGTCCAATTTTCACTGTAATAGAGTGTCAAGGAAGAAGGTGATTACTGAGATTGAAGAAGTGACCAGAGCCATCCGGAAGTGGCTCAACCTTCAACACCTTCCTGACTTTACCTTCATCACTGCAAAGCACATATAAGATGGCTTCTTAGAACTTAAACCAATGAGAATACATAGTATCAATTAATTCCCAACACATAGAATGCCTATCAATTAAAAATATTGATCTCCAAGCCAGTATTCTAATAAATACCGTACATTTATGCCTACAAATACATCGACAAAAACAAATCATAACCGTATCCAGGACAGTCGATTGATGGTAACTGCAGCTAATTGCCAAATCAGTGGTTACTACAATGTTCACATTAGGAATCAATAACACTAGGTTTTGTGACGTTGCGAAAAAATGTAGGTGTTACCTTCTTCCTTTGTTTGGATCATGGAAAAATTCACATGAATCTTTTGCACCAAGGCTGATAAGAGATCCCATTTCAGTCACAGACAATGAGAAGACCTGAAAACACAAAGGCACTTGGAAATCAACACAAGGAGAGCAGAAATAATGCCCGACTAGATGGCACACTCACCATGTTAGCAAAAAGTGTCATGGACATGTCCGCCACAAATAACTACTACATATTCTACTACCTGATGATTATATCGAAGCTAAGCCTCGCCCATGAGTTCAGCAGTGGGGCAAAGAGAGGAATTAAGGTAAAGATTACCTGCTTTCTACCCCAATCATACTGGCGAACACCAGCAGCAGGTGCAAACTGAAGCAGCACGAAACCCTCTCTTGAAAGCTTGAAGGCCCCTGACTGCTCCATAATTTACAACAACCAAAGTAGGCATTAAATTACTACCAATTCCTCAATAACTCATAAGTTTAAGCAGAAGAAGGGCAACCCAAACACATGGGGAAGCATACGTCTAAAGGTGAGAACTCTGGAGGCCGAGGGTCGACAGTGAGAGCTGCCTTCCCTTTGTATATCGAGTATCCAACATAAACCTTAGGCGTAGATGCCCCTAGAAAAACAAGAACAATTTTAATTCTTTCATACCACGAAATGGCTCATAAGCATATAAACTAACCAAGTCACTACAAACCAATACTACTCATGCTCTAAGCACAATGTACTAGAAAAGACAATACAAAAGGTAGAAGGGAGACAAGACTCTTTCTCAGACGAAATCAAAAGCGGGAAAACATTCTGACATTTTCGTTAATGACTACAGCTCGAAAAGTATTTCAGTATTTCCCGAAATTCTCTGTGGCCATCAGCAACTGCCAATACTGAACTTCAGTATTTGAAATACGAGTGAAATATTGAAAAATTTGTTTGTGGAGCATTTGAACTAAAATAATGGTTTTTTTTACTCCCAAATCTTCAACCTTTTTCCAAGTAAAATTCATGTCCAAACACAACAACTTGCAATGCTCTTTCCAACTTCAGCTTCAAATCCTCTTTCTTTTTCTTTTTTTTTCCAATTTCCACCAAATATTTTCCAAATGCCTAATATAGACTGCACCTACAACAAACAACTGTAAATCAAGCAAAAAGCAACTATTTGAGTGTAACAAATGAAGCAAATAGGGGAATTTTAGCAACAGCAATTCTCATTGTAGAAAAAGCCCTTAAACCTCAGCCATAGGCACCCAAAACCAAAACTCAGTCAGAGCTGGAATTTTAACTTAACCAGTCCATAAAATAGGAAAATAATAAAATAAAAACCAGACAGAGTCCAAGAAAGAAAACCCATTTGCAAAACTTAACAGAGTTTACCCTGTTGTTGCTGTTGCTGTTGCTGTTGCTGTTGAGGTTCAAAGTATTCAGAATGGCGGCATGTTAAGGAAAGGTTTCTAGGCAAAGCTTTAGAGCATTTTGTGTTGGAATATAAGGGGTTAATATTATTGAAGGAGGAGGAGAAAGAGAGAGGTTGATGATAGGGATAAGGGGAGGAGGTTTTAGAAGGGTTTTGGAGGTTAAGGCTAAACCCTGCAGGAGAAAGAGAAAGGTTTAACATGGCTTCTCAAATGGCTGACGGTAAATAATAAAGCTTTTATCTTTACCAAGAAACTTTTGCTGCCCAAGAATGGAAAGCCGTGTTCTTGGAGCGAACGAGCTTTCGGTTTAGTGCTGGAGAGAGGGAACAGGCATTTTGAGGGATAGTGTGTATTCTTCTAAATTAAAATGAAATTTACAATTTTAGCAAAAATATGGAATTAGGGTATTGCTATTTCGTCCGATACCCTAACATCGAAGTTCCTCTCTCTTTTCATAGTAGTTCTTATATTCCATGGTTACAAGTCAAATGACAAGAATAAATATGAAGTCACAAATTCTTACTTTATGCGTGATGGACTCTCATATTATATTGTCTATGCTCTAGTTATTAGATTTCAAACATATGGGATGTTAAGTTTGGCTCATACCAATTGTGGAGATATGTGTTTTTTGTATATTATAGAGCAATCCTCATATTATGACCTAGTTTTTTTGGGTTGCTTAGGTTCAAGGTCTATTTTAATTAAACCCATATTTAAAGGTGCAATCTTTTTTGATATTTTTGAGCTATTTATGGAGTCAAGTATAAGTTAGGTGCATTTTTTTTATTTTTGTCTATTTCTGGTATTTTTTGATATTTTTGATCTATTTATGGAGTCAACTACAACCTTTTAGGTGCATTTTTGCTCTTTTGGGGTCTATTTTTGGTGTTTTTGGTCTAATTCTTGAGTGCGGTGCATGTCACTATCCCAATTTTCCACTTTAGAATGTCGTGATGGCACCTAATCTCTAAGATTAGATAAGCCCAACATTTAATGATAGCTTAATAGAAATAACCAAACTAATGAGATACTAAAATAAAACCAGTAAGCTCGTATAAATTCCCAAAATAGAACATCATCAACATAATTCCTAGAATTGATGGAACTGAGTCATAAGTTTTACAGAATATTCTAAAACCTCTACTACAACACTGTGTGATAAAGGAAATAATAGAAATGAGAAGATAACGAAAGGTGACTCCGAGGCCTGCTGACGTCGAACAGGTATAACTTAAAGTCTCCAGAAAGCAACTAACCAATCAATCACTAGCGTCCAGCACGGGCAGACGTACATGAATCTGCACAAAAATATGCAGAAGTGTAGTATGGGTACACCACAACGGTATTCAGTAAGTATCAAGCATAACCTCGGTAGAGTAGTGACGAGGTCAAGTCAAGACACCTATTAGGAGAAAAAGAAACTAACAAAGTATAACATAATCAAAATATGAGCAGCGAGGAAGTAAATGGCAAGTAAACAGTTCCATAACGGAAATTAAGCAGTAAAGGCAACTAGGAGTAAGCACATGATGAATCAACAAGAAGACAAATACGAAAAATTACAAGTAAAACAACAATTCAACCAACATGCCTTTTCTACATGGAATGTACAAAAAGAAATCACAACCGAAATACTGACTCGTATTCATATTTCACAATTCAATCACAATCTATCCTTATATCATCGCGTGAGCCTCACGTTTAGTTTTGAAAATCATTTTCTCCGAAATAGCTATACGCGTTTTAGCCCACCTTATCTCACCGCATAGCTTCAAGTAGTTCCCCTACTGGCAACACGCGTATTTATCTCACCACATGTATATCAAACCCTACCCTTATCACACTGCATGAGTATCAATATCACAACACAATAATAACTCGCACCACAAGTACCCATATGCCACAACTTGCTAAAAAGTCAACAATACCAATGTTTCCATAACAAATAGCTCATGGCTTAACCACAATGTGTACAAGAATTTCAATAATAACAAAAAGAATGAGAATTGCTCAACAAAGAAAGATATCTCAACAATTAGCAATTTCACCTCAATGTAATAACGACTTTTACAACTTCAACACCAATAACTCAACAAGAATATATTCCACGAAATAACAACTTCAAGTAGAAGTAATTCAACAACTAAAGAGGTAACAAGGCAATAAGAAAGACAATAACTTAAACTAAAATATATAAGAGCAAAATAATAAGTAAGAGGTAGAACAAGTACTAACAACATCAAATAAAGCATGTAAGAGTAGATCATGTAATAGTAGATTAACAATGAGAGATATAACATGTTATAGCAATTCAATTAAAGGCATGAAAAAGTCTAAATAACCTAAGCTGGTCAAATACCACATATAGTTAGCATACGCACTCGTCACCTTACGTACATGTCTTTCACATAACACAAATGGCTCAGTCAACCCAAATCCTAAGGCATAGTTCCCCCACAAAAAGTTAGGCAAGATGCTTACCTCAACTAGGCCAACTCAACCCTCGGAAGTGGCTTTTCCCCTAAAATTTGCCTCCACATGGCTCAAATCTAACTAAAAATGACTTAATAACATCAAACAATGCAAGAGAAATCAATTACAATAGATAAAATTAGGATCTTTACACTTTTCCCAAAAAGTCAACTTCGGGCCCGCCTGGTCAGAAATCGGGTCCAAGGGTAGATTCCGACTACCCATAATTTCACGAGTCCATATATGTATTTTGTTTTCAAATCTGAGTCCAAATCAACTCTCAAAACTCAAATATTCATTTTTCAATACTTTGATAAAAATCCCTAAATTTTTTCTTTGATTCACATAAATTTTATGTTAAATCTATGATATAATCATGAAATGTAGTTGGAAATTAATTAGCATCACTTACCCAATGTTTGTAGGTGAAAATTCACTCTTCAAATTGCCTCATGCAGAGTCTAGGATTCTAAAATGAAAGAATATGATAAAAATTCCCGACTCTCAGCACTTTTGTTCAATCGTAGGTGTCGCATTTGCGACAGTAGATTTGCATTTGCGAACCCTCGAAATTGCAGAACATGGATCGCAATTTCGAACCCTGACAGCCTCCACAAAATTTGCAATTGTGGCAAAGGCTTCGCAATTGCGAACTAACTTCCTTCGCAAAAGTGACCGGTGGTCGCGATCGCGACCCAACCCAAGTATGTACTGACTTCCCAATTTACAAAGGGAAATGTCGCATTTGCGACATCTGCCATTCCCTACCTACTTCAGAATTGCGACATAGAGCACCAACACACCAACAAATTCAGTTTTCAGTCCAATCCTTCCAAACCACGTCTGAAACTCATTCGAGCCATCAAGGCTCCAAACAAAATATCAACACAAGTATAAAAATATCATACGAACTCGCTCGCGCGATCAAAATACGAATTTAACATCTAAAACTACGAATCAGACACCAAAACACATGAATTTCAAAGTAAAGTTCAAGAACTTGTAGAATTGCAACTAAGCGTCCGAATCATATCAAATCAACTCCAAATAATACCAAATTTTGCAGACAAGTTCTAAATAGCATAACGGACCTATTCCAAGTCACAAAATCAAATTCCGAATCCGATAGTCAAAATTCAACCTATGGTCAAACTTCTAAACCTCAAATTGCCAATTTTCGGCAAAACGACACAAATCAACCTATGTATCTCCGAATCCGATTTCGGGCATACGTCCAAGTCCAAAATCACGATACGAACCTATTGGAGCCTTCAAAACATAGTTCTGGGGCCGTTTCCATAAAAGTTAAACATTGGTCTACATAATCAACTTAAGCTTCTAAGCCAAGAGTGAAAGTGTCCAATTCAACCCAAAACCTTCCCGGAACGAAACCAATCAATCTTGTAAGTCATAAAGCCAAAATTACATATATGTAAAGTATCAAAAAGGTAAACAGGGCGCAAATATACAAAATAACCGGTGGAGTCATTATAGTGCAACTTCTTGAGATGCAGTTTCCGTTACCATCTACTATGTTTATGGTGTTCAGTGCACAATTAGTAGTGTAGTTTATCGGCTTCGACGAGACTTCCCTAGTATTTCTCGTTAAATTAATTTTTCCTTTCTCAACCAAAGTTTGCTTAATATTTTACGGATCAAATGTGCACATTTTTCACAAATTTAAAGGAGCAAAATTGTTCAAAATTATATATATAAGGGACCATTTTGAACCTACCCCAAATATAAGGATCATTCCAATAAACTCTTCCTCATTGTATATTATGGGAACCGTAGGATTCCCATGCAAGGGGTGCAGAAATATGAGCCGTAGATGGGAAAGTATGGAGCCCATTATCCAAAACATTTAAGACCAAAAGCAGAGGATAAAACAATGAAATCTTGCTGTCTACTTTGCATCCACATAACTCTTTATAAGATCAAACAACTCCAAACTAAATCTCTCTGCTGTTTCAATTCAAGGAAATCTATCATTACTTTCCATGAACTATAGCAAGAATGTCAGCAGCATTATGTTCATCATTTCGGGTAATGTTGCCTCAATGGAGATACTGTAACAAGAACTTGCACTACTGGATTTTGCCTCCTTCTAAGACAAAACTTAACTTCCTTTATTTTCCAATCTTCTCTTCTTTTACTGATGATGATTCTGTCAAACCCATCAAACAAAATCAGGTACTATTATTTTTTTAGTCTCTTCTGTTTTTACATAGACATATACTAACTTATGGCAGAGAAATGAGATGAAATGTGCTGTTTCTTATCCAATATACCATTAAAGTCGCAAAATTATTTTTGGTCACGTTAAAGATTATAACACTAAAGTCACATAATTATTTTTTGTCACATTTAAGCAACTGAGCTTGAGCTTCACCGACTATGAAAGTATAGTAACTAAACTATGGTGGTAAAATGTATTAACTTTACTTAGTGGTGAAGTACAATAGTGGCATATCGTCATAATGGGTAAAATTTAGTGGCTTAATTGATATAGTGGATAATGGGTATGATGCACAAGGCATCCCGCGATTAAGTAGATCTTGCGGAAGGACCGTACCGCAAAGAGTATAATATAGACAGTCTATTCTAATGCAAGCACTAGTGGCTGCTTTCATAGCTCGAACTCGTGATATACAGATCACGCGGAGAAAACTTTACCGTTGCTCCAAGGCTACCCTTCCAAGTAAATGCACCATCAAAATATAATTGTGACATTATTATTACCGTGTGAAAAGTTTAACTGTTATAGTGAATAAAGTTCAATGCGACATTTGTGACTTTAACTTTTATAAGTAGATAAAGTTAAATGACTATAGGTGAAATTAGCCTTTTGTTTCTTGAAATATTGTATGATAAGACTTAAGAGGGCTTACATTTCACTTGTTCTATTAACAGGTTATGTATGACCCTTCAGAGGAGCTCTTTGGACTTGCTGCTGATTTGCAGCCAAGGTTTTAGCTTCTTCTTTTTCTTCTGTTTCTATTTAATTGCTTGCATTAGTTCATGGATTATGTTTTGTTGCTGCTATAGTCATTGAAATCTGCATAGGCTGGTTATTTTGATAATTGAAGCATAAATTCTATACCCCTTCCTCATGATAAGGAACCCCTTTTCACGTATTTACTCGTAATTATCTATTGAGTAAGTTAACTATTGATCTTCCATCTGCATTCCTATGACCTGCTTTTATTCATTTTCCAGGAAGGTTGTTTCTAGTGCGTCGAGTCCAAGATCATGGTTTGGCCCAAACGGCCAATATATAAGAGAATTGCCGTGCCCGAGCTGCAGGGGAAGGGGCTACACTCCTTGTATTGAATGTGGAATAGAGAGATCCAGTTTAGATTGTTCATTGTGTAATGGAAAGGTAACTTCTTTTCTGGCTTATGTGTGCCATACCTCCGGTTCATATTATCTGTCTTTAAAGGTTATTGTACACCTAAGTTGCTCGGACTCGGGTGTGGGTATCCGATACGGGTGTGGATCTAGAGGTCGGATCTTTAGAAGTTTCTATATACAAGATATTCCATTTTCTTCAATTTCACCCTAACTTTTGTTTTGATTTCAAAAATCATTGTATTTGTCCCGAATTCCTCTATTGATTTTGGTCAAAGTACCCAAAATTGTTGACCAAATTCGATACAGATCCCACACCTACTACCATACCCACATCGTATCGACACAGGTGCGGCATCAACGGTGAACAGTTCGAGCAACTTTGTTGTACACCCCTTAAGAAAGACATTTAATAGCCTTAATCGTAAAAATGTGCTCTATTTGTTTAAATTAAACATCTCACTTGATTAACACTCCACTAATTGGAACAGACGAACAGTAAGGGTAGGTTCGCAAAAAAAGAAAGTAATAAATGATTTCTTGTTTTTCTAAAACGTCAAATATTTTGAGATATATTCCATTTGCGTAAGCGACTACTATTTGGGACAGGTGGGAGTGAGCTCTAAACTTACCTAAATATACACTTGATATGTCTGCTGGAATATCGATGCGATGCTCATCTATACAAGAGCTATGTTCTTAATAGAAGTTTTCATGTACGGCAGGGTATGATGACTTGTCATCAGTGCAGTGGAGATTGTGTCATTTGGGAAGAGTCTATTGACGAAAGGCCTTGGGAGAAAGCTCGGTCAAGGTAAATATTTCCTGCTTCATGTTTCAATCAGATTCCATTTTGCGAAAGTCATGTGTCCTCACTTTAATATTATTACATCGAGCACATAAGTTTGCTCTATAATCAAGTTCATCATTGTGCTACTCGATATATACCAACATGTTTACCTTGCCATCTGTGAGACTTCCTCCCTATTCCTATGGGTCGAGTGAGCAGAAACTTTCAATCTTTCTGATCTTTCTCCTTATTATGGTGAAGAAAGCACTAACGACTCAGGGGTGAGTCTTCTTCAGTTTGAGGTGGAGAACATTTGGCTTAAGTATGGCATTATGTTTTATGTAGTTACTTAACCATGTTTTATATTCTGCATCAGGCATCTTGTGTTGTAACCTTTCTTTCTTCCTATTTATATTACAAGCAATATTTCTTGGGGAATTTAGGTAACGTTGCCTTATAAGAAGCCTACATGATCTTTTTCAGTTCCCCTTTAAAAGTAAAGGAAGACGATGAAGTGGACAACTTAGACATAAAGCTTGATGCGAAGAGGAAAACTAAGCGTGTCTACCAATCTCCAAATACAGAAGTCAATTTGAAGATCAGCAGATCATTAAAAGTTAGTATTCATTTTTCTTTTAGTACCCTAGTTGTCCTCTCCACTAGCATAATTTTTCTTCAATCAAACTATTGGCACTTGGTTTCCTTATTTTGACGTTTCTATTTCACCATTATTATTGCATGGACAATGTAGTGAACCTTTCATTTGGATGATTCTTTGGATCCCTATGCAAATTCTTAAACTTCAGACGGATTCGTCAATTCTTGAATATAATCTTTTTTGTTTAGTTGGATGATTGCAGAGCTTAAATGCAAAGACTGGACTATTTAGTAAGAGAATGAAGATTATCCATGGCGATCCCACGCTTCATGCACAAAGAGTAGCTGCTATTAAGGTTTGACTTATCAACTTCATATCTAAATGATTGACCTCTAGCTATGCAAGTTCTGCTAACTCATTATAAGTTACTGCACGGAGCATGTCGGTCTGATTTTTCCTACGAGAGAAGTATGCAACATGTTAAAAAGTCATTTAAAGTTATCAATCATGATGTAAAACTAACATAAATTGCAGATAATGATTGGAATAGATGAGGTAGAATGGGGAGAGTATTTTCTCAACATTGCTTCAGCCAAACCTTAAAGTTTTAATTCGACATAATACTTGTTATGCAGAAAGCAAAGGGGACGCCTGCTGCTAGAAAACGTGCCTCCGATTCCATGAAAGATTACTTCCGTGATCCAGATAACCGTCGCAAGAGAAGTATATCCATGAAAGGTCTATAAAGTTTTTGCTCATGTCACACTTAAAATAATGGTAGTTTTGCTTTCTTCTTTGATTATATCATAGTTGTACTGAAGATGTCAAAAACGACCCCTTAATGTTCTGTTAATGGTCTTGAACTATTACACTACAGAAAATGATTACTGTAAACCATTAAACACTTAAACATGGAAAGATTTTATTCTTGTTTCCCTTCATTTACCTGTCGCAAAAAGTTGAGTTCACCATTTGGCTTTTGCGGCATAAATATTGCATATAGCTCTTGATATTCAAGCACTACATCTTATTGGCATTTTCTGTAGGGGGTTTTGGGGAGGGGGGGGGGGTTCTGGATTTGATATGGATCACTCACATTATTATCCTTTTCACTTATCAGAAAAGCCAATGTCTTGGTACATTTTCCTGAATATCAAGTGGTGCTCTCATTAAGGTCTTCTGTTTATACTGAATTCGATATGCTTTTTTGTTTGAGAATTGTTTAATGAGAGCATGTTTCTCTCAAGAAGAAGTTAATAGCTGATTTATCTAATTGCAGGGGTGAAATTTTACTGTAAAAATTGTGGACAGGAAGGGCATAGGAGCAACTACTGTCCAGAAATTCGAGACAATACAGATAGACGTTATAGATGTCGATTATGTGGAGCAAAGGGTCATAACAGAAGAACCTGCTTAAAGTCAAGCTTAATTGTACCGAAGAAGATGGTCAAGATTAACCATCATTGCAGCAAGTGTCGAAGAACTGGCCATAATAGAAGGACATGCAACCAAAAGAAGAATGAGACTAAAGTTGTTGCTACAATCAATAGTTCTGCTACTCGGGCAAAGAGAACTTATAGCTGCAGTGTGTGCTTAGGGAAAGGGCACAATGCTCGGACATGTCTTCACAAAAACAACTTCAAAAGAAGACAGTTCTTTGTAAGGAAATTCCTTATGTCTGACTTTGTTCACATATATCAATTAATCCAATATTCTGTTTCTTTTCTGATAGTTCTCCGTTTTAAATGTTTGTTCGATTGAAAACATTGGATCAATTCGCTCTAAGGATATGTAAAATTTGCATATAAAGCTGTGACAAATAACATGGTTGATTTTTGCATGAGAACACGTACGAGTCGTATTTGATAGGTTGTGCTGCATATATCTGTTCTTGAAATCCATATTTTCTTAAACAAAGTACAAATATATCAGCATTATGCCTTTATTACTACGTAAAAGAATAGGGGTTGATACAATAAATTTCACTCTTGGGGACACATGTAGCCTATATTGAAATTCAAACAGGGAAATTTACATTTATTAGAAATCATAAATCAAAACTTTCTGTTACAAAAAATAAACTTGATCTCTCACCAGAACCCACTTTTTTTCCTTTTCTCCCTCTCCTAACTGTTTTTCCCTATAGAGCAAACCAGCCAGGAAAAAGCAAAAAAGAAAAACCCGTAGAAAAAAACTGAGAAAACAACGAGACAACAGATAGATGTCTCAGCCATTTCTTTCTTCTCTTACTGTAAAAGAACCCCAAAAAAATCTTCGGCTCCATGTCAACCCCAAAAAAGTGAAATGTACATATGGTTTATATATTAGTATTATGTACATAAATATAGAACATTGGCTAGCATGCTTTTCCAATCTTGCACTTGATTACACCAGCTTTGCGAGTGAGTCTGCCGACAAATTTAGCAGGCTCAAACTTGATGCTGGTGTGTTCTGTGAATGGAGTATGCTTGATATCTGGTCCGGACTCCCTAAAGTAGGCTCCGTTCAAGAACAAATCCCCCTCAGATCTCCATTGCCAGTTTCTCCACAGAGATTCTGGGGCGCCATTCCGGTTTGTCACCTTCATTTAGCATACTTTATGTTAGCAATTTCACATGCAATATGCCACAAAAGGGAATGATAACTCTCTACTGTTTAAACTGAAAAACTGTTTATGTTAGCCTTATGCTACATTCTAAAGGCAGGGCAACCCGATGCACTAAGCTCCCGCTATGCGCGGGGTCCGGGAAAGGCCGAATCACAAGGGTCTATTGTATGCAGCCTTACTCTGCATTTCTGCAAGAGGTTATTTCCACGGCTCGAACCGTGACTTCCTGGTCACATATGTGATTGGACAATCTAAGAGGACATATCAATATGTGATTGGACAAGAAATGTTAGTTTGATTTATTCGCATATGCTTAAGCCTTGGTAAGCAGGTACTATCTGGTATATGTACTGATTGGAGGTAGCAGATACTCGGTGAAATCACCGACAGACACCACTATTGTTATAAAAAAAAGTGATTAGAATGTTATGCATACCTCTTTAGTGTTTGGATTGTTGGAAGCCTTGAAGCGGTTACCCTGGCTAATAATGGTGGGATTAGCAGTGCCACCAATTGCATACATTTCCCATTTTGCATAGTCATTGTTGACAACATGGAAGAATCCCCATCTGCACCTTGGCATCCTCTGAATACATCCCTTTCCGAACCGATTGAATGCAACTGTAACTTGCATGATTTTATCTTGAGGAAAGGCATCATTTGCTCCCAAAAGCATCACCTGAATCATCATTTGTTGTCATTAGGCCAAATACAAATCGACAGACGACAACCCCCTAAACTTGTCAATTTTTTTTCATTTAGACATCTTATCTAAGAATCTGACTTATTGAACACAGTTGAAATGTGCCTGCTAAGAATAGGAGAGGAGAAAAACTTACGTCGTTATGATGATTGAATTTGCAGTTAGAAATGGTGATAGCAGTGGAAGCCATGATTGCATCAATGAGGCCATCAGCACCCTTAGTTAAAGTACAATGATCGATCCAGATACGGTTGGCACCAAAGATGGAAATAGCATCACCATCACTCACTGTCCTAAGACCAATATGGTCAATAGAATCTCTGATCATACCACCTGAGGTAGAAAGGATGTGATGAACTCTAATGTTGTGGACAATCACATTGTGCACAAATTGTATGGTTAGTCCTGCTCCATATGCAACATGAACAGAAACTCCCCTGCCATCAATTGTCTTATCATTGTTGATCATCAGTTCTTGCTGCAACTTGATTATCATCGACTTCTCGAAGATAATCCACAACGGCTCTTCTTGGATGACAGCGTGGCGAAGGGTTCCTGGCTTTGGCTCTTCCACGTTATCATCCGAGGGATCGGTGACAACGTAGAACTTACCGTCTTTACCACCAGTTGTGCCATGGCCAAATCCCCTAGCACAATCTGCTAATGCCTTCCTGTTATTAGCCCAGTTTTTGTCACACCTCCAACATTTGTCAATTGGATTGTATGCCTTGCAACCATCATTGTCATCCTTATCATCTTTATCTTCTTCCTTCAGATGCCTCCTTGTGCCATTAAAAATTGTTCTGCAATGTTTGACAATAACTAATGTCAATTAAAAAAAGGGAAGATGTCCAAATTTTACCACTCTATTATGCAAAATATCTTAATTTTACCCTCCATTATACTTCCAGCCTGGGGCTATTCATACCTTTGTCGTTAGCAAATCATCTCATATTTGCCCTTGCTTTTATTGGAACTCCAACGTGGTCTAAGTGGATTCCATATGTCAAAATACTCGAGGGGAAAAGGTCTAAATTCACCCATGTACGTTTCATTATGGGTTAAAATTACCTCAGTTATACTTTATTGGAGCTTCATAAGGAAAGATACTAGACGATTTGCTAACGATAAGGGTAATGATCGCCTTCCCCGGTCCTTCCACGGACCCGTGCCTAAAAAGCTTTTGGTCAACCCACAAACCAAGAGACCCTTAGACAAAGAAACCATTTGTTCAAACAAAAAAAAATACTTACTCTCCAACTTCTTTGTTGAAAGTATCAGTGAGTTCCTCAGGATTTTCATTATAAGCAGCAAGAGAGGATTTGAGGGCTTCTTCAGCTTTCTTTTCCAAATAAGGGTCAAATTCAGCAATATTGGCATGCAAGTTTGGGATTAAAGAAGCAATACATAAAAGGGAGTAGAGAAAAATAACTGAATTACAACTAAATGAGGCCATTGTTTTTTTTAATATTTCTTTTGTTTTTATTATGGTAGCAGAATAACTTTTTTGTTAGTTAATTTCTGCTACCACCTGCAGCTTGGGAAATCCCAAGTTTTGGTAGTAGTTGATATTTGTAATGCAGATGAGTTCCCAAAGCTTGGGAATACAATAATAGTAAACACATATATACCACTAACATAGGAAAAGATAGGGACATATTTTTAGCGGGAACAACGGATGACCAAATACTAATTTGAGGTTGACAGTTATAGTTTTCCTAACTAACTTTTGAATGTTTTCTTTTTCTATTTTTTGTGTGGAAAACACAAGTCAAGGGATGTTGAAACAAGGAAACATAAAAAGCGGATCTAGTCTAGGATAAAATCCCTAACTATATTTATAGTTCAAATTAATGGCTGTTGGTGTAGCCGTATCGGCTATATATGTCTACTTGTGCCTGTTAAATATGATCAAGAAGCCACAATTCAAACGAAAGTCTAGCTCTATAATGCTTGCCAATTTTTTTAACAGAACAATAAAAGAAATTTCAAATTACATTAAATAAATATTCTTAGACAAGCTTTACAAATGTTATATACTCTCTTCATTAATATTACAACAACATACCCAGTGTAATCTCATAAGTAGGGTCTGAGAAGGGTAGTGTATATGTAGGCTTTACCCCTACTTTAAAAAAGATAGAGATGTTATTTCTGATAGACCTTCGGCTCAGGAAAAATAAGAAGAAATGAGTAACAAGTAATAACACCAGCAAGCCAATCAGAAAATCGAAGTGAACGAAACAACAAGTGATAACAGAAATATAAGAATAAGAAAAGACGACTAACACTATGTAGCACACTAATGCCACTGGTATGAACAAGGTAAATAAAAAACAGTCGGCCACCTAACCTTCTACGCGAAATCTCGACTTCCACACCTTCCTATCAAGGATCATATTCTCGGTAAGCTGAAACATCGTCATCTCTTGTCTAATCACCTCACCTCAATAATTTTTCGGCATACCCCTACCTCTCCTTGGATCCTCCAAGGTCAACCTCTCACACCTCCTCATTAGGACATCAGTGTCTCTCCTCTTTACATGCCGAACCATCTAAATCTCGTTTCCCGCATCTTGTCTTCCACAGGTGCTACGCCCAGCTTTTCTCGAATAACTTCATTCCTAATTTTATCCAACTAGGTATACCCGCACATCTATTTTAAGATCCTCATTTTTGCTACCTTCATTTTTTGGATGTGGAAGTTCTTGATTGACCAACACTCGATCCCATACAGCATAGACGGTGTGACCACCGTTTTGTAGAATTTACTTTTAAGTTTTGGTGGCACATTCTTATCACATTAAATACCAGAGGCGAGCCTCCATCAATATTGACTACCGAATAAAGGATTTGTGAGAGAGATTGGTCGGATTATTAATTACTCCCTCCGTTCCAATTTATGTGAAACTGTTTGACTGGCACGGAGTTTAAGAAAACATGAAGACTTTTGGAATTTGTGGTCCTAAACATGTCAAAAAGGGGTCCAGAGTATTGTGTGATTATAAAAGCTTCTCATTAATGGTAGAATTGTAAGTTTAAGCTAAATTGTTACCAAATTTAGAAATGAGTCATTCTTTTTGGAACGGACAAAAAAAAATATTCCGTAGTTCACATAAATTGGAACTGAGGGAGTATATATCCTAACAGAGAAATTAGTTGGACGGGTCAAAACTGGTTAGGGGAGCGGGTTAAAAGTGGATATTATCCCATACTTAAAAAAGATGCTAGCAGAATGCGGAATACCCAAAACACATGGCCGGAATGAGCTTTTTGGTTTTTGATTTCTTGATTGCAAAAAACAATTTTGTACTTGGGGATAACTTTCCCGGTTCTTTTCTAAACATTTTTTCTGAACTTCCCTAATTGAGGAGATGGAACTAATATATTTCTCATTCGAAAGACGACATTTCTCGGTTGCCAAAAAAAGAAAGGAAGTAAACTATATATATTAAAGTCTTTTTTCTAAATTCTTCTTCATCACCATAATGGTAAAGTTATAGCCGGGTTACATCACACCTCTTAGGGTGTTGTTCTTTCTCGGACCTTGCGTGAATGCAAAATACTTTATGTACCAAACTGCCCTTCTTTTTTTCTTCATCGCCATGGTGAATATAATACGACTTTAAATGCCAATTTAACACTTAATTAGTCCCAACATCCCTTTTCTCATTCAAAATCAGTACGACTGCCAATTTATGATCATCTAAAGATACTCAAGAAGAGACCATTATTTTCACATAAATAACTCTTACTCTTCGTGGTTATTTCGACTCAAGAAGGAAAAACAAAACTTAATGATGACATCTGAAATGGATGTATGTATTCAAGTGTGGGTAATTTGCTGTTAATGTATATAAAATTAAACTCGGTTGAAATTGAAAAGAAAACTACTATTCTGTGCAACGCATGCTTGATTCAGCAAAAGAAATACAATATATCAATAGGCATATTCCAATATTTATACACAAATAATGTTGTCCTGATGCCAATATGGCTACTAGTTGTACAGAATTCCTTACATCTACAATGCCTCTATCTTCTAAGAAGGCAATACAATGTAATGGTATCTATCATATACATTTTTTACCAGACTGTATACAGTGTCCGTGATTTCACGAGATCTAATAATATTAATTACAACTCTTGCTCTTCGTATTTTTAGAACTATTTTTTACTCCAACTTCTTAGATTACTACCCATATCAGGCTTAAGATGCAGCAAAACTAATAAACCGCTGCAGTACAACATTTTGATGACATGAGCTCCTCCCATCTCCACTCCTTTGGCAGATAAATTGGAGCAACATTAACCTCAAACATGTCCGAATAGTTTCTAGTCCTTTGATACAGCGTAAGAGAGTGATTCTTCTTATGAAGATTCCCAAACCTTGTAATTGTTACCCTCAGCAGCCAACGACCATCTCTGATCCCCACTCGGAGGCTCATAGTGGCCTGGTCCTATTTTAACGGTCAGCTTATCATCAATAACTGCTGCATAAACATCCCTTTCGGCCTTTGTTATTTTCACCTGATTCAGACAGAAGGCTTAGCATGTTGGGAATAGGATTGATTTTGCATCCACATTACGAAAAGATATCTTGATAAGGCCCATAAGAACAGAATTTTAAAATAACAAAGCTTGTTTCGGAGTATTTTAAGGATTTGAATTACTAACTATAAAACACCTCAGCATAAAAAAAACCTAATCCCCACCTTCATAACTATACCAGGGTTAGAAACGGAAATTATTGCAGCTGACTAGCAAATACCAGTTCCACTGTTGTTGACAATTTGAATATATGTGTTGAATTCATACAAAATACCATGCCGACATACTTTTTTCTAGAAATATAATGCTTCACCTTACAATGATCTTATCACCTGATACTTCCCAAGATTGAACAGCCAAGGTTCATGTATTGCAAGCATGTAATATTTATTTGTTAGTTCTTTCTAGAGGTCCTTTTCACTGTATCATCACTAGGCAATTCTAAAAAAGAGTTGGCTTCATGTTGATTTGTCAGAACAGAAAAATAAGGAAATGGAGAGGCCATATGTTAACTGAAGAAATATAGAATGTTTGTTATTCTCTTCTCTCCTTCCTATTCATTCAAAATCGATCAACCATAACTTTTCAGATTAGGCTGAAATTTAACCTCAGAGGTCAAAAGAACCTGCATCAGTCAACATGGTTTTTGAGACTTACCATACTCCGACAGTTGATCTTATTCCGCCTTCTGAGTGACATAAGAGTTCCTATTTCAGATCGATAACCAGAGAAAATGTGATCAAAGAAGACTGACGGGGTTCCAGGGTGAGTCAGGATATAGGCATAACCTTGCATCTCCTTCCCACCAGGAAATCTCCAATGACCCTTCAAGGCAAAGGCCCAAAAACAAAAAGTTAACGATGAAAAGCAAGTCAGATCTTATGCTTACTCCGTATTATTCAACCAGCTATTGAAACAATAAATTACGAGCCCATTGAGGAGATCATGAGAGAAGCGCTACAGATTGGATTGGAGCTTCAAATGAGAAAGAAGAATATGGTACTAAAATAAGGTTATGTTACCCAAAAGAATAAAAAATAACAACAAATAATAACGATAAGGGTTCCATTTGGATTATTTATTGCACAAGCTCGTAAAAATTTCAAGATTTGCAGCAAACAAACTCTAGGAACTTGTGAAAACGCAAAGAAGGATTTGAAGAACATCAATAGAAAGTTTGGACTGATAGCTAAATGACATAAAATCCATTTCAAATCATTACAATTATAGATTTACTATTATCCCATCTATTCATACAGGCAAAAAATGTTGAGCTCAAACGCATGGACTTTATTGATGAGTACAAATGGAACCTAAGAGAGGTGCTCTGGTAGCAAAAAAGAACTACTAAAGACATTTAAAGCTTAATTTAAGGGTTTTCTTAGAATTTTTGTTGAATAAGGAGGTAATACAAGCGAATAATGGAACATCGAGAGCAAGAAACCAAAAGAAATCAAAGTTGACAACTAGGCTGGAATTTCTTCACTGATTCCAAGGAGAAATATTCTTCTTATAGGTGATCACAGCTATGCACTAGTGCCCCTAGAGATTCTACAGGGGTTACATTTCATCATGACATAACTAACTCTAAATAGCATTTGTAACAGTTCCCAGGGCTCGAGAGTACATTTAGCTCCCAAACTTGAGGGATCCAATGACAAACAACAACAACAACAACCCAGTATAATCCCACTAGTGGGGTCTGGGGAGGGTAGTGTGCACGCATACCTTACCCCTACCCTGGGGTAGAGAGGTTGTTTCCAAATAGACCCTCGACATCCTTCCCTCCAAGAACTCCCCACCTTGCTCTTGGGGTGACTCGAACTCACAACCTCTTGGTTGGAAGTGGAGGTTGCTTACCATCAGAGCAACCCCTCTTGTCTAGGGATCCAATGACAAAATGCAGGAAAAATGTATTAACTTGACTGAATGATCAAGAAAGGCACAAAATTGCTTCAGGCAAGTGGATATGATGAACTAACTGCCTCCTCATAAAGTCCCTGTTATCATTGTTTTAGGATCAAAAGAGGAGCATCTTTTTTTTTCAATTGTTTAATAGAGGAGCCTCTTTAGTCCTCTACAAAATACACCAGTAAGAATAGAAAACTAAAAGCATATTTACCTGTGTGGAACCTGTATCATGATTCTCTATAAAGGTAACAGCACGCGATGGCCACCACCCCACAACGCCAGGAGGTTTTCCCTTCTGATCCGATAATCGCCAGTATTCGCATCTCTCAATTGCCTAATTACATAGAAGTTGAAAGAAAATGCTGTTAACACCAGAAAAAAGTGATTTCTAACCACTTCTCTTTATTTATTTATTTATTTATTTTAATAACTACTGCTGGCCAAGTACTTGTATCCACTGTGCCCGGAGCAAAGTTTGAGACACTTACAGAATGAAGAATTCCTTTTGTTGTCACATCAAATGCTCCTGCAGTTCCATTAGTAGCATTAATCCAGTCAACAATTCTCTGTCGATGCGCATCTTGATTGTGATCCATCTCTCCGTAAGTATAACTAAGTGAATCCCAATACTCGCCCACAGCAAAGTAAGGCTCAGTTGCGTCCAAGTAATCCTTCACATAACCACCCCAGAACCCACGAACAAAATCAAGCCTCCATCCATCATAACCAATTTCCTCCCTGGCAAACCAGCGAAAATTTGTTACAAGATGACCTTTGAAGTTGGAACATTCTTGAGTAAGACATTGGAAGAAAGCTAAGTTGCTCGGGCTCGGCTGCGAATGTCCAAAACATATACAGATCTAGAGGTCGGATCCTTCATGATTTATATTTTAAGATTCGAGGATACGGATCTAGGTAGGGATACATATGCGAGGATTCAGCTAAAAATAATTCAAATATCTAAAAATAGAGTTATGAAAATATGTCTAAATTATGAGACACTGTGTGGAAAACTTACAAGATATCTGAGAAGGAGAAAATATTGGTCAAGAGGAGAATCCGAGAAGGAGATAAAAGAGGACTAACAGAAAATTCTATGTACAAGATATTCCATTTTCTTCAATTTCACCATAGCTTTTGTTTTGATTTCAAAAATCATTGTCTCTGTCCCGAATTTCTCCGTCGATTTTGGTCAAAGTACCCAAAATCGGTTCACCTGATCCGGCATGGACCCCAAACCGACGCCCACACCCACGTCATATCGACACGGGTGTGGCACTGAAAGTGAAGAGTACAAGCAACTTAGGAAGAAATTATAATGGAGACTATTAGATTGTATCCTATGCAAGAAAACAGCATTTTCATACAGTGAGGCAGAAATACCCGTGAAACAGATGGAGAAATACCACCTTCTTACACAGTTTAACAGTTGGGCAACTCCACTTGGTAATTCAGTCTTCTTCATGAGCGGTTGCAATAAAAGAGACATAGATATCTATTACCAAAGGAGCGGACGGGATAAAATGACAACATCTTGTGGGATGAGATGCTAATCCTGCTGCTATATGCAAGTGAATAAAGTAAGAGCTACTGATGCTTCATAATCCGTATTATTGGTGTAAATGTAGCCCCTTAGGAAATCTGGATCAGTATATGTAATTCCTGGACATGCTAGGAGGGATAGGATAGAAGGTGGATGATGTTGTTTTGTATGTTTTTTGTATCTTTTTGTACCATCTTGGTACCTTTATAATAAACTTTTACCTTATCAAAAAAGAAAAGAAAAGTAAGAGCTACTGATACTGTTTTACTGTTTAAAAAAATGGATAGAGAAGCAAAGGAAGCAGCTGTTGACTCTTCAACTATCAATTAAAGTATTTGTTTCTGAACGTCGTAAAGGATATTGGTTGCACCTCATTTACTTTTCACATTTTGAATCAAAGCATTAGTGTGGAGTAAGTAATCTAGTCCTTTGGCCAACCACAATTTCATTTTAACTGCCTTCAATTACCAATTGTTTTCTTTGAGATCGTGGTGAAATTCTTGAGAAAAATTGACATCTGATATCTTCAAGAATGATAGCTGTATACTTCAGGTCTTCTCTTTAAGCATTACTCAATTTCCATCTACCAACTCTTTCCTATTCTTGCCACAGAATGCGTTAATCTTCCAAAAACCAAAATTCCTGTCTGAACCACCAGATATTTATATCACGTTGACTACTTTGCCTAATGTGCATAACATAGAGACGGTACAGAATCTCTTTCTTTTAGTTAAGTGCTTTGTATTTTGAATTTAGTACCAACAAATTTTAATCCTGATTGACAGACATCAAATGTACTTAGACATTGCCAATGTATAATTATTGCTAAAGATACTAGGTCACTAAAAGCCCAGGCATAACAAGTACAAAGATGTTCAGATGAAAATAAAACAGAAAAAAGGAGGGGAAAGAAGAACATTGATAAGGTCAAAAGCTATGAGAATTAAACCTCAGCCAGTGTAACCATTCCTTGATATCCTTTCTCACAAATTCCTGGGAATGATCAATGTTAGGAGCAGCATGGAAGTTATCTCCACTACTTTTGTTACCCCTTCCCTGTAGAAATAAAAGGTAGTTCAGACATTTGATTCAGCAGATCATGTAAAAACACATCAGTATATCATTAGGGAAAGGGAAGCAATAATGTCCTGATAGCCACAATGTCTAAACTATTCTTGGCTAAACCATAGTAGAGGAGTTGAGAACATTGCTTTGGCGATTAACAGATATTCTAAAGAGTAACCTAGTCAACTTGAAAGCACGAATGAAAATCCACCGAGTATAGCGAAGTGTACCTCCTCACACCCACCATCTATAGCAAAACCGATATATATCATGACTAGGAACAATCGTTAGCAAAACCCATATATAGAAACATTTAGACCTTCCATTTTTTCCAACTTCAACAGCACTTCGAGATACCTTACTTGTTTTGACATATCAAATATTTTATCGTGTTCTCTGAATTAATATTTCATTGCAATTTATTTCAAATAACAAAATAAGGAATGGGTATACTATTCATTAAGTGGTGGACAAGCTCATTCTCAAACATTTCAGTTTGCTACTTTGCACCCTCTCTGAATTTGTGATTATTTATAGTCTTCTGGTGAAGGACAAGCATCACCGCAAAAGTTTTCTTTGCTAGCACAACAGCAAGGCAAAATCTAAAGAAAAAGCACACACCTGGAAATGTGGATCATCAGCAACAACTGCACGATCATCCCAATTTAAACGACCACCAAAAATATTCCATATACCATTTTGGTTACGTTCACTTGCACATCTATGATTTAAGACAACATCACCGAGAACCTTGATGCCCACTTCATGGAATTTCTTTACAGTAACTTTCAATTCATCAAAACTACCATATCTGACAAAGATACAGAAAAACAACACAACAATTGAGATACCCCAAACAAGTCAAGATAAAAAAGAACAAACCGAGAGAGCAATAAGTATGCTTCATTAAAGTCTCTTTGACCTGATAGGAACTATCTAATCATTGTTCGAAAAAAAAAAGGATAAAAATAAGATGCTAATTCTGTACTAAGGAATAGCCTATCGAACCAGAGAAAGACAGAAAGCAGAACCAGTAAATCAAAATAACAGAACAGATGTACATTTTGCATGTTTAATCATAACAAACGAGTAGAAAATGAGAGATATGTCCGATCTTCTGCTGGAAAGAGGAATGACGTAGTAAGAGCAATGTACCCCTTCTTAATTGTTGGCATATCCCTAGTTTAACTTCAAATAAAGAGGCTAATAGCCAAGAGAATTGAATTCTCATCCATAAAAACCATAACATGAGACTGCCATTCCTAATATTTGGGCATCTCCTACTTTAAATTATAATGGAAAAAAAATAGTAGAACTTGTATGAGATACTTAGAACTTCATCTCATAAACCCAGAAGGGATATACATGACTTATGCTTTAATATTTGACCAAAATGGAAGTGAAGAGAATTTTTATTATAATACCTGGAATTTAAGTTATATAAATCCCTAGGCATGTAGCCTTCCGGTGACACCGAGTCAGTTGGTGGAGGTAACCAGATGACACTGAATCCAAGTGAAGATAACTCTGCAGCTTTTTCATGCAGCTCCCTGTACCATCTTCCAGATTTATGAGATTCCCAATTAAACCCTTGGCACAAAATTTCAAATCCTGAACCAGTCCCTGAAGATACTTTGACATCAGGTTGTGAAACCTCAGCTTCAGAAACAACATTTTCTGAAATTGTTGGGACTGTTGGGGTTGAACTTCTGAATATACTATAAGCCTCCGCGGCAAGCTTCTCAATTTCTTGAAGAATGTTTTCTTGTGTTTCCTTGCTTTTTGTCTTCCGACTCTTTTCAGAGGAAATGCCAGTCACCAAATTTCTTATCTCCTTTATTATTTCATCAGTAAACATAGAGCCTGCTTGTTTCTCCTCAGGAGCACGGTTGAGTATCTCTGAAGAATTTGACTCTTCATCTTGTTTTCTCTCCTCCGAATGTATTGTGCTAGACTGATATTTGCCACTTGATAAAGGTATATAAAAGTCGTTTCCCTTGCAATTCAACCATGTATTTTCATCCAGCTTCACCACAAAAACAAATCCGGAAAGTCCTCCATCCAAAGTAAACAGGCCAGAAGAACCATCGCCTCCCTCTTTTCTCTGTCACGAGGGCATATATCATCAATAAGCAAAGGCTAGCTGGTCTTAGAAACAAAAGGTTACTAGTTCTTTCTGGTCAGTGAGACATTTTTCAAAGAAAAGTGAACCAGATGATAATAGAGAAAAAGAGAGCCACAACTATTGCATGGCAATTTTGTTTCTGAATATGGATCGATCCTAAGTAACAGTAGCACTCTGCATAAATCCGTACCGAGAGATAAACTAGTATTTGTGAAGAATGCTAGACACACCATATAGGACCCTTCCATGATGTTGGAGATTCAGGTCGAATCTAAAATACTGCAGTTGTTGAAGGGGAAAAGATTGCAACTTATAAGTGCTTGACAACAGAAGTGAGCTTACTTGCCCTGGTTAGCCTAATCTTTCCATGAAGCCATGTTTGGAAGTCCTCAAAAATCAGTAGTTCAGCATATTGTTCACGTTTGCAAACCGCTAACTTCCTTATAGTTTCTTCTTTAATCACAGTACACAAACATCAGACATCGTCTCTATTTAAAGATTAGACATTCAACTTATGACAGTCTAGCCGATTCTTCTGCTCCCCTAAAAAAACCCTGTTCTAATTAACCAAATAATTGAATTTTCCCTCTAATAAAAATGAGCAAACAGATTAAAATCTTGGACGAAAAAGGTCAGATGTCCCTTCAATCATTAAAGAAGAAGAGAAAGGTTAGTTGCTTTGATGTATACATCCTTGTACAAACTTGAACATTTTAAGCAACCTACCTTTGTCCCAGCAAGCCCCATTTCATGTCCGGAACTATTGGGCAACTAAGTAGTGTAGCGAAGGCAAAGATGCCATGTCTCCTGGCAACTAAAATGCTAAGCAGTATATAGCAGGTCAAATTAATAGAAAAGTGACCAAACTGGAAAGGGGAAGAAGAATAAATAAACTTATCTTTTAAGACTGTCCCAAAATTGTGCCAACTTCCTTTTAAGAGAGATGTTCTTGTACAGTTTACATGCTCTAAAGGTCATGTAGGAACCTATTTTACAATTTACAAAACAATGTCAACTCTATACTAACTCTAAGACCACAAAAGTCAACATAGTGCGCCAACATATTCCCCACCAAATACTAAATAATTCCTTTAATTAACAGGTTGAATCTAAGTTGCTCCAACACGACAGTCTAGGTGCCGCACCCGTGTCGACACGACACTAGTAAGAGTGTGGGTATGGAAACCGTACCGGATCTGGTCATACAATTTTGGTTTCTTTGACCATGATGGATGAAAAAATTCGAGATGGAATATAATTTGATTCCCGGAATCAGAACAAATAGCATACCTTATCTAGGAAATCAATTCTTTACTTATCTACAACTTGAGAATAAAAAAGAAATCCACACTTTACAAGTTATACGTAAGTATTCCACAAAATTTCTCATAATTTAGAGATATTTTTATATTTTTTTAAATTATATTTAGCCGGATCCCCGCACCCGTATCCGTACTAGGATCCATATCCCCGAATCTTAGAATTTACATCTTGAAGGATTCAACCTCTAGATCCGCATCCGTGTCGGACACCGGCACCCGTGTCCGAGCAACTTAGGGTTGAATCACTGAGTCAAACTAAGACGACTAATTTCGGATGAAGGAAGTATAAAGTAAGATTCCAGGCATTAAGAACTTCGCCAAATCTTTGATTGGATGTTATGCTAGCCATTAATCCAAATAGCATGTTAGAAATCCAATGACTTACAGGTCAGGAACAGATTCACATGGCAATTTCATATTTTGTTCTCATAATTACTTTTTTAATATACCAGCATTATGATAGTGCTTACAAAACTACATCAATAGCCTAGACCAACTCCTTTGAAACGATTCACACGGCACTTTCATTGGCTAAAATATTAATATTAAAATGCTCGTAACCTTGCTAGACTCAATTGAACCACACAACCAAGGTAAAATTGGACCAGCATATTAAAATCTTAAATAGAAAAGGTTATAACATCCTTTCAATCATTAAAGAAGAAGAGAAAGGTAGTTATCTGGATGTGCACATGCTAGTTACTACAAATGAACAACCTTACACATTGCACATGTCCAGAACTATTGAGCCACTATCAAGCAGAACGTGTAGAGAGAGGCCAACGATTTCTATTTTCCAAGGCTTCTCAAATATTAAAAGTGGTAGATCCAAAAAAAATTAGTACTCCCTGTATCCCACTCCCCTTTTTTCGACTGTTCCAAATTGTGTCCACTTTTCCTCTAAAAATGCTTTAATACAGTTAACGCTATGTGGGACCAAGTTTTTTACTTTAAAACACAAGTTTACTCTGGAACTACAGAAGTCATCACATTAGGCCCATATGTTCCCCTACCAAATACTTAACAATACACATGTTCAACTCTTTTCTAAAATAATCACACCGAGCCAAACTAAAGACTACTGACTTGGATGGAGGGGAGTATAAATGAAGATTCCAGACTTAAAGGACTTTGAAAAATCCAAGATTGGAGATTACCATGGTCACTAATCTACAATACCAGGTCAGGGAAGGCTGGTTGTAGAATCCAATGACATGTTCGTAAGAAACAGATTAAACAGCATTTTGATTGGATAACATTAGAGGTCAAAAGAACAGCATTTTGAGATAACATTAGAGGCTTGTACTATTGCTAGTTTCAATTTAACCACACAACTAAGGTAGACACGAAAAGTTCATTAATCCAAAAAAAAGTACCTGCAGCAAAGTCCTCAGTGCCTTATTCTTGAACACTACTGTTTCCGCTGGATATGGCGTTGTAGGAAGTTCCCATGTTTTAGCATCATCTTTGCAGACTCCCCAGTGAAGAACTACATTTCCCGGTAAGTCGGTATCTATATACAAAATATTCTTGGCAGTGTCTGGACAGTGCTTAACAATGACACTAACAGTGTTGTCAACAAAAGTTTCTTTTACTATGGTCTGCTCTTCATAGAACCCTTCAAGGCGCTTGTTTTTCAAACTAGACCCATCATTGCTGCTTGCTTCCCCTTTTGAGGGAGCAGCTTCTGGCTTAAGGAGGATGTTCGACAGCTGCCCTAGCGGTCCTGCAATACATAAAGAGCTACCGAACTTTTACAACTTAAATTTGGAAAGACACAATCACTCAAACAAGACATAGATATAAAGGATCTTTCCGTCCTTTCTGATATTTCAGCTAAGCACAATAATTGCTTATTGCAGCTAAGCACAATAATTGATTGATAATTAATTTTATACCATGAACTTATCAAAAAAACCTATTGTAATACTAAATTGAGGAAAAATAGAAATTTATAACAGTAATGCATCATATATCATAAACAGATACAATCCTTGTTTAGCCTAGGTAAATAATTTTCATTGTTAGAAAAGATAGGTTTTGACATATTTGAGTAGTTTTTCCTACGGAGGAAGTCAGCCAGGATAACATGAAGAGAGGTGATACAGATTGCATGTAAGAGTAGGCAAAAGAAGAATGAACATATGTATACATTTCCCGACAAAAAGTATCCTAACAACCTGGCCATATGCCCGATCCCTTTTTAACTCCAACAATATTAGCATCATCTTCAAGGTAGTCAATAAGAGGAATCTTGAAGTCCCGCCCTCTGTGCTGATACCAAACTCCAGTTTCCTCATCCTGCATCATCAAAATAAACCGGCAAAAAAGCACCATCACAACCAAAAAAGTGAACGACCAAAGCTATCAGAGGCGTAGTATACATGAAGATGGTTTTTGTTAAATGTGTCGTAAGCAGCATAATACTTAAAAGAAGAAAGCCGAACCATCTAAGAGTAGAAGTCCACCTTCAACACAAAATTTATGGCTGCAATAGACCACTTAGAACTTATGTCAATCTTCACTTCCTGAAACTTTTCTCCTTCCAAAATTGTTGATGACCCTTTCAAAGGAGTTTCAATTGCGTAATCCTGTAATGGCAATGAAATTCACATTTAAAGAAAAAATATGAGAAAGGAAATGTAGGAAAAAGATAGACGGACACCTTCACAGAAATTGAATACTAAAGTGATTACATCCACATTCAGAGAAGAAATATTAACAGAACAAGAACGAGGCAAACTAGCAAGAGAAAGAGTAGTAGAGACCTTTATTGTGATCGAACCTGAGGGCCGCATCTCTGGAGGAGGTTGATCCCATTCACTGCTGGATAAAAAATGCAAAATTTAGAAACAACATGTCCAGCGTCTTTAGGTATTCAACGACTATTGAAGCACAAGTTCATGAGGTATAAATCTCCAAATCAGAACTAAAAGTCTAGATCATCCCCATCTGAAAGACCATTGGCAGAGCTAGCTTGGAGAAATGGGGTTCAATTGAATCTCCTTGATAGGAGGAAAAATTCTAGCAAAGTGGCAAAGTGATTCAAAAATTGGTTTAGATCACAGGTTTAATTCCCACGAGACATTTTTTAATCCCCTTATATGAAATTCTGGCTCCGCCACAGCTAAAGACAAAAACGTGACATTAAACTTAAATCCTTCCTATAAAAGATATTGTAAACAAATTCCACCTCAGTTGTTTCTTCCTCCAAAGCACAAAAGAAAAGCAGTACTTCCATTATCAAACCAGACTAACCTGCCAGCATCACCAGCATAATTGACCCCCCAATGAAGAATCCATTTCCCTGGCACGCTACATCCCACAGAGAGGTGCCAATTCTCTTCGTCTTTCCCCTTATCTAATCTGATTGCTATCTTTCCTTCAGCCTGCAATAAGCCAATCAACACCTCAGCAGCTCTTAATCTTTCTCTACTTCAGTATTGGGAAAAACAAATGACACTTACATAAAGCACAAATATTTAACAAAGAAAAACGAGGAGAGTCAAATATATTACTCCCTGTGGTTTCAATTTATGTTGACCTATTTGACTAGTCATGGGATTTAAGAAAGAAATGAGTACCTATGGAACTTGTGGTTTTAAACATACCACAATATTTATGTAGTTATAAAAACTGGAAGTTTAAGTTAAATTGCTTCCAATTTTAAAAGAGGTCATTCTAGAACAAACCAAGAAGTAAATAGGGTCACATAAACTGAAAATCTAAGTATGAAGGCCAAAATTTCAAAGATCCAACTATTCTCTCTCATTTTCGTAAGCTTGATAATTTATCTTCTTCATATTCTCCCTCTTTTTCTTCCTCTTGAGCGAACATAAATGTGAATAGTTGCTTCTCCACTTGTCCAAAGATAGGATAAAATTCAGGAAGCAATGACGGAAGAATACACCGCCCAGTTATGCAGAGTGTTATACAATTTTTACACTTGATAATAATTCAAAAAATTATGTTCTGAATAAGTTGAACTACTCCGTTAACTTAACAAAGAGTTTTTTTTTTAATTGTTAACTTAACATAGAGGAAAAAAGAATTGGCGGCAAACCGCGAAAACTCAATTCAGTTAGCTCCAAACACTCCTTAATTCCTACAAAAGTAACGTCTCATTTCCATTGATCCAATGAATTTACAAGCACAAAAACTAGAGCCAAGCAAAAAGTAGAGCACGCGATAAACAAATCGGCGAATCTCTAACTTAATAATAGATATACACACGAAAATATATATCTAATACAGGTATTTTACCCTTTCCGGTCGTTTCACCAAAAAAGTCTCTGTTAAAACGACGTCGGACTTCTCCGATGTCTCAATGACAGCGGCGTCAGTGGAGCTAGCTCGGAGAGCGAACGTCGACCGGCGACGCCGGAATCTCAAAGTTACGTTAGCGGAGAGCGGCTTCCGAGAGTAATTTAGAGAAAAATGAGGGGTTATTTTTGGATTTAAATAAAGTTTTGGGCTTCGCCGGAGACTATTACCGACGAGAGGCTCTATAGTAACAGTCGACATTTTCTTTTCCGGTCGCTAGATCTCTCACCTGAAAAGCATGAGGAAAAAAGAGAACGAAAATGATTTGGTTGATCAGATATATATATAGTGGATAGTTATTGCTTTTTCGGTTCTCTGCTGTTCAAACACTTTCTTTTCAATAACATAATCTTTACTCTTTTTAAAAGGATTACGAAAAGTACCCCTAAAGTAATCTGAATTAGCGATCAGGCACCTCACTTTTAATAAAGAATGTTGCCATAATAATTTATAATCCCAATTTGACCTTGAATTTAGTTTTGCAAAACAATTTTCGCAAAACTTTTTGGCAATGCATAGTTTAAACAAACAAAAAAATGTGTCAATCAAGAAAGTTGTTAAAAATTATTTAAAAAGTAGTATCGATAAAGTTTCAAATGATTGTAAAGTTTATTTATTTAATGGACACATATTTGATTAATATATACTACTATTCATATATAAAGACCTAGTATAATTCTAGATCCCATCTGGATAAGTGTGTCCATTGTAAAATTGCAGGGTAGATGGCAATTGAGGTAACTAATGGAAGCTTTATAGCAATAATGACAATAAAATAATGACTTGATTATTAAGATGAAAAAGTAATGGGCAAAATCAGGGGAAAAAGAAAAAATACTTTGGTAAAGGGATTGCACTTTCCGTCGGCTACGGACCTATTTTCTATAATACTTCCAACTTTACGCAGATTCGAAGTTTCTCTCTCCCTCTCTGAATTCGTGGTCCCAAACTGAAATAATATCTGAAATATCTCAATTCAAATGGCTTATTTGATAAAGACCTGTCATTATTTTAACTGGCTATGATTTTTTTAGTTGGTTATAATTTCTACTATAATAATTTACTGTATTTTTATATATTCAAAAAGGAACAAATAAGCAGGTGTATATTTTGATTGGATCTTACTCCGTTCTAGAGAGCTAATTAATCCGGGTAAAATCTCACTTTATACCCATTAAGCCCAAACTATTTATCCTTTAATACCCAAGCCTAAACTATTTACTTTTGGGAAATTTTTGTTCTTATACCATATAGGAAACTATATTACCAAATATGTTCATAGTTTGCATATTACCCATCATGCTAATAGTATTTCCACAAAATATAGACAATTCATTAAATAAGGAATCATTGTAGCTGTAGGCTTCCTTATTTAGGGGCGATGATATTAGGGAATTAAATATTCTTCCAGATATTTTACAACCATCTCACTCACGTATCAAACCACACCCCACGATTTCTTCTTCAATCACCCACGATTTCCTCTTCTAAAACCAGCGAAAATCTGTAACCCATCCACCATTGACAACCATTAAAACGCTTTGAAGCTTTGAATTCGAATTTGGGTTTTCAAAAGACATTTATTGGTTTGGATTGGATGTTGTTGCAAAGAATTGAGAATTCTCTCTACGTCTCTCTCTATCTCTCAATCCCAAATTTCAGTAATACAAAGCAAAGGAAAAGAGAGCAGCAATTCCACCATTGACAGCCATTAAAAAGCTTTGAAGCTTTGAATTCAAATTTGGGTTTTCAAAAATCATTATTTGTTTGAATTGGGTGTTGTTGAAAACAAGTGGGAATATGGCTTGGAGTTTATATCTTAATTTTGAGGGGTTTTGGTGAAGATTAGACTTGGTTTTGGCTGAATTTCAGATTGAAACTCGAAGAAGAAGACATGACATACATTATATTGCAGAAATTGTAGAAAAATTGTAGATTGTTGTTTATTTATTTTTCTTTTATTCATTTACCTATTGTATGAAAGTTGAACAACATTGTATAAAAATTATATTTAAGTGGTATTATATTGTAGTTGTATATAACTTAGTAAAAATAATGTACGAAAATTGTAGATAAGTTGTATAATATATAATTAGTTGTATGAAATTTGTTTTTACTATGTATAAATCAGAAACAAAATATACAAAAGACATATTGTATAAATTTTGTATAAAATTTGTATGTAAGTTTATGTTATTGTAGTTGTGTTTAACTAGTAAAAATAATGTGTGAAAGCTGTAAAAAATTGTAGATAAGTTGTATTCTTCTACAATGGGAGATGTTGGCATATCAAGTAACTTTAGTGTTCCAAACGAACATGCATGAAAATAAAGATAAATTCTGTTATGAACAAGTTTGTAGAAATTTTGTAGATAATTTGTAGAAACATTGAAATTCTATATTTTCATATTAATTTTTCAAATGATATGTAGTTTTATTGTAGAATAAATGTAGAAATTTTGTAAATATTGTGAAAATCCATACTGATATACGCCATAGTTAAATGAATAAAAGAATACAATTTTATGGTAGTAAATTGTGCATCCGCACCTCATGCTCAGTTTTGCAAAGTCAAGAAGACATTTTGTGCATCCGCACTCAACTCACGTAACTTTACAAATCCACAAGCAACTAGAAAATTGGTCATGTGCCTCACTTTACTTTACAATCCTCAAGCAACTAAATAAATGGTCATGTGTCTGGGTTTTGACTATAGCAACTTGATCAATAGATGAAGCACAACCTAATTTCAATTCCTCAATTATGTGTCCCCGAAAACAAGCCATTGTGAATCTTATTTGACTCATTCCTCACATTCAACATATTCTACAAATTCACGCCTATTTAAATACAATACAACCATACTTTTTTGAATTTAAAGGTATATCAATATATATAACTTAAAAACATATTTTCCTCTGCACAAGTTAGCTCCAAAACAGACGAAGTGGAATAACAAGCTCCCATCAATACTTTTAACACAAAAGCACAAAGCTCAAAAATAAATAAACAACAGAATATATTTTTTCTACAATTTCTGCAATATAATGTTTGTCATTTCTTCTTCTTCTTCTTCTTCTTCGAGTTTCAATCTGAAATTCAGCCAAAACCAACTCTAATCTTTACCAAAACCCCTCAAAATTGAGATATAAACTCCAAACCAGATTCCCAATTATTTGCAACAACACCCAATCCAAACAAATAATGATTTTTGAAAATCCAAATTCGAATTCAAAGCTTCAAAACTTTTTAATGGCTATCAATGGTGGAATCGCTGCTCTCTTTTCCTTTCTTCTTATATTACTGAAATTTGGGATTGAGAGATAGAGAGAGACGTAGAGAGAATTCTCAATTCTTTGCAACAACATCCAATCCAAACAAACAATGTCTTTTGAAAATCCAAATTCAAATTCAAAGCTTCAAAACTTTTTAATGGTTGTCAATGGTGGAGGGGTTACAGATTTCGTTGGTTTTAGAAGAGGAAATCGTGGGTGATTGAAGAGAAAATCGTGGGGATTTAGAGAGAGAAACTTGGGGGAGTGGTGGGAATATACGATTGAGTAAAAATAGGAGACTAATTAATACCATTAAAATACTAAAATGGTACATAAATGGTAATTAGATATATAGAAGGTAATTATATTAAAAGTTAAGCGTGGAGGGTAATATAGTTTACTATATGGCATAAGAATGTAAAAATCCTACCTATGCAGCCCAAACTATTTACCCGGCCCACTCATTAGCTATTTGCCTTCTCATTTGAAGTCAGAATGTTAAAAACATTCAACTTTATTTTTGCAAGCTTACCCGGTAGTGGACTTGAATGGATCTACTTCTTCTCAACCAGATCGATATTTATTAAGAGAGTCAACCCAAGCTATTGCTTTACCTCATTTCCTTATGATTTTTGTGTGTGTATGAAGACCCACCATTGTTGAGCTTGAAGACCCACCATTGTTGAGCTTGAAGCTCCTGAATTTGATTTTTTCTTGAAGATTTATTGTTTGATTCGATGTGGGTGCTATAAAAAATTGCTTATTAACCTTCGAGTAAGCTTCTCAAATCTGAATTTTTATGTGTGTATGAATATCCATCATTGTTGGCTTGAAGCTCAATTTTTATTTTTGAAGATTTCTTATTTGAGTCAAAGTGGGCGTTATTAAATATTGCTTGTAGTACCTTCTGGAAGTTCATACTAAAATTTGATCACATTTGAAGTTGATTTGAGGTGACTGAGATCAAATCTTTCAGCTGAAAATCGAAGAAGAACACAATTACCTAGTAGTATACTGCTATGGTATATAATAATGATGTAGGAGTATATAAGCTATATTGCAACAATATACTATTACTGCAACGGTATATGGTAATAATCGAAGAAGAACGTAGTTACCTAACAGTATACCATTACGGTATACGATATACTGTAGGAGTATATAGTTATAAAACAGCTATATACTATGATAGTATATAATTATATTGTAATAATATACAATATAGTGCAACCGTCTGCTATAATAGTATACAATATACCATAATAGTATACCATTTAATGTAATAGTATAATGTTGAATGAAGAACATAAAATATGTTGTAATATTATACAATATACTATAATAGTATACTTCACCTGCTATTTATTAAATCATCTGGGTGCTATTGTAGAAAGCTAAAATCGTAGTGATAGTCCAAGTTTTGTTGCTGACAATTAAAAAACAAAAATTGTCCACCAATGAAGAAGCATTGATTTGAGAATTAAAAGCTTAATATAGTTAGTTAGATTTTGAATTTGGATGAGTATTATTAAAGCTTGTTAAAAATGCTTGTAAAGATTAACATTGAAGTTTAAGTTCATTTAGAATTGTTTTGAAGTGGGTTTGGTGGTTCCACAAAGTTAATAACCTCGATCAAAGAGATAATTGTCGATCCTCTTAACAATTAGATTGCAATCCGAAGAGTCATTGGCCACGTAAATATTGATTCGTCTTTTTGATAGTATGCCGAATATTCTTTTCACAAAGAAGTGTTTAAGTTAAGTGAAATTGGGGATGGGTAGGGTCGGGTAAATAGTTTGGAATAGGTATAAGCGGGTAAATATTTTAGGTTGTGTGGGTAATTATGAATTTATCCCATTAATATTTAGGGATGAGGAGCACTAGTTGTATCCTTTAACTATTTATACTAACTGAAAAAGATTTTTTACTTTTAGAAAGTACTAATATAATATTTTGATTGGTTATGAATTTTTCAGAGACTATTTGTTAATTAACTATGACTTACAGTAATTTGATGCATTTTGCAAATCTACAAATTTCATTCTCAAAATATCAAGCTAACATAGGTAATGAAAATGAAACATTTAGGTTATGATATTCCAACAATAGAGAGAGAAAGCGCTTAGCAAAATGCACTAGAAGATTGGAGATCTCTCCTTGCCGCCAGTGATCAATATCACATCATTGGATTTCATAACATTCAGTGAGAAGATATTAGACATGAAGAAACTTGTTTCATAGTTGAGAAGCACGATTGAGTAACAATGGCAGAAGTTTCTAGAGAGAAGGGGAGAATATTTTCTGAGAAATAAAAATAATATCTGTTGTTATTATTGAGCATCTGTGCATTTATATACATGTATTATCTTAACAAACTAACATGTGCACTGACACTACTAATACCCAACTAACTATAATTTACAACTAACTCTTGTACAGCTGGATATGAGCTGGACATCTACATATACACAGTCAACTTCACATATGCCATATGCCAATACTCCCCCTCAAGCCGGAGGATGTAACACGTTGAACACTTCAAGCTTGCCCATAAAATACACATGTTAAGCACTACTCAAAGCCTTAGTTAAGAGATCAGCATGTTGATCCTTAGTGCCCACGAATTTAGTTTTGATGATTCCAGCTTTGATCTTGTCTAATAAAATGACAATTGATCTCTATATGTTTCGTGTGTTCATGAAAAATAGGATTTGCTGCAATTTGCAGGGCAACCTTGCTATCACTGGGGACTGTCACACATTGTAAAATTAACAATCCTAGCTCTTGAAATAGACCCAGCAACCAAGTGATTTCTGCCATACCAGACATCATGCTCCTGTATTCAGCTTCTGCGGAACTCCTCGAGACAGTCTGTTGTTTCTTAGATTTTCAAGATATCCAAGAGTCTCCAAACTTAATCACATATCCAGTTACTGACCTTTTAGTATTAGGACACGCTGCCCAGGAGTCACACCAACAAGTCAGTTTTCGAGCTGGTCCTGATCTCAAAAGAATGTCATGCCCTGGTGCTCCCTTTAAGTGTCGCATTACTCTGATAGCCGCCTCCTAGTATGAAAGTTTTGGGCATTGCATGAATTAGCTTAAGATATGAATAGTGTAGATAATATTAGAACTTATTATCATCATATACAACAACTTTCCCATTAGCCTCTGATAAGCACATGCATCTGCCAGTAGTTTATCATTCTCTGTCTTCATTATTTCATCATTCTACAATTGTGAGTCTTTTGTTTGTCTCTAGAGGTGTAGCGGCAGTTTTTGCTCCACTTAGTCCCATCTCTGAGGTCAATTCTAAGACATATTTCCTTTGATTCAGCAGTACACCAACCTTAGACCTCATAATCTCTATCCCCAAGAAATATTTCAATTCATCTAGATCCTTCACTTTAAATTTCTACTGTAGAATTTTCTTAGATGTGTCTATCAACTGACAATTGCTCCCTGTTATGAGCAAATCATCCACGTAAACCAAAATAATCATAATGTCTCCACCTCTCTTCATGGTGAATAGAGAGTAGTCATGGCTGCTCTAGACAAAACTTGCATATGTTAAAGCCTTAGTCAACTTAATGTTCCACTGCCTAGAGACTTGTTTACGTCCATATAATGACTTGATAAGTTTACACGCTTTCCTCTCACCCAGCTTCCAAATCTCTCTGGCATTTGCATACAGACTTCTTCATACAAGTCTCCTTGCAAAAAGGTATTATACACATCCATCTGAAACAACTCCCAACTTTTTGAGGCTGCCAATGCTATAATAGACCTTATTGTGACCATTTCTGCCATAGGTGAGAAGGTCTCATGATAATCTAATCCTTCTCTTTGACTATATCTAGTTGTTACTAGCCTCGCCTTAAATCTCTGTACTTTCCCATTTGCCTTGAACTTGATTTTTTATACCCATTTTGATCTTATAGTAGTCTTACCAGCAGGTAGATCCACTACTTCCCATGTTTTATTTTCCTCTAATGCCTTGATTTCCTGCTTCATAGCTTCAATCCATCTAGTATCTTTAGCAGCTTCCTTGAAGGTTTGTGGTTCAACAAGTGATGAGAACTTAGAAAGATAGCCCCGATATTTAAGTAAGGTGTGATAGTCTGATACGGGGTAAAGGAGATGTGCCTTTGGAGGATGTGTAACATAATCTTTCGTCCAAATAGACTAATTGGATTCTGTAGTTGTCTTTCTTCTTTCATCAACAACAGGAATTCTAGTCTCTCCTGTAGGAACTTGATCCAGATCTTGCTCCAACTTTGCATCTTCAACACCTTACTCATGCCCCAATTCCTCACTTATATCATCTTGTTCATGCTCGACTTCAATGAATGGATGTTCTTCTATCTCTGCAAGTGCAGTAACTTGAACTTGTTGCATATCTGATGTATGTTTTATCTCTACTGGTGTCAAGGGATTATCAACACATAGATGCCTTTGCAGAACACTTGGAATTATCACCTCTGCAGAAGACTTTTGCTTGAAAGGGAAGATTGTCTTTTTGAACACCACATCCTTGCTTACAAAAAATAGATTAGAAGAAAAATCCAGTAATATGTAGCCCCTTTGGGTTTCTGAAAAACCAAGAAGTACTGTTGCATTGGCCCTTTTTGCAAACTTGTCACCCTTGACTAACCTTGTAGCATAACACAAACAACCTAGAACTATGATGTGTTCAAGAGTTGGTTTCTTCTGATGCAAAATCTCATAGGGAACCTTACGATTCAAAACTCTAAAAGGTAGCCTATTTATCAAATAGACTGTTGCTTGCACATGCATACCCCAGTACGTTATAGGAATACTTGCATGAAATCTCAAGGCTCTTGCCACATCTAGGATATGCCTGTGCTTCCTTTCCACAGCTCAATTCTGTTGTGGAGTATATGGGCAACTGCTCTGATGTATTATCCCAAAATCATGTAACATGTATTACATTGAGAGTTAAAGAACTTTATTCCATTGTAGGATCTTATCACCTTAATCATAGTTCCAAACTAATTTTTAACCATGGCCAAAAAGTGTTTTAAAACAACTATAACTTCAGACTTTAATTGCAAAAGATAAATCCATGTGTATATAGTATTTTCATCCACAACAGTTAAGAAGTAATGCTTTTTGTTGAAAGTAGGCACTTTATAGGGTCCCCAAAGGTCTAGATGTACAAGATTGAATGGAAAATCAGCTCTAGAAGTACTGATTGGAAATTGTAATCTAGACTACTTTTCTAGTGGACATACACGACAGTCATTTTGTATAGTACTACTAACTTTATTCCTTAAGTCTGATATATGTTTCATAGTTGTAACAGATGGGTGGCCCAACCTCATGTGCCATAGATTGCCTTCTTCACTATAATTGTTTACTGCAGCATCTCTTATTCTAGCAAGTCTATTTGCATCTGAATTCTCCTTAAGAATGTGTATGCCTCCTATCTCTCTGCCAATCCTCTTCACCCTGATACTGTAAAGATCCTAAAATACATAAATTAGGAAAAAATATGGCAGCACAAGAGAGCTCTTTGGTCAGCTTTGATATCAACAGTAGATTGAACCTAAAGTTAGGCACATATAAAACATTCTGAAAAACATCTTTATCAAACAATTTCACATTACCAACGTATGTGATATCTGCTACTTCCCGTGTTGGTAGGTGACTTTATTAGTTCTAGATGTCCTTACATCATCACAACCTTGTAACATTTTTAAACTAGCAACAATATGATGAGTAACACCGGAATCTATGATCCATTTCTCTAGTACATGCTCAAATATCAAGAAAGTGACAATACCTGTAAAGTTGGCATGATTCTTCTTTGTACAATTGGCCTGGTTCTCTCCTAATTCTTTGTTCAACAGCTTCAAAATTTGCTTATATTGCTCATCAGTAAAAAAATAGTGGCATTTGTGTTCAAATGTTCCCTGATTAGTTCTAGCTCGTTGCAATGAAGAAGATCCTTCAACACTGTTGGCTGTTGCAAAAGGCTCTCTTCTCCAGCCATCCGAGTTTCCTCCTCCAAATTTCTTCTTATCCTTGAAATCCATAGGATAGCCAATAACTTTATAGAAATTTTCTTTTGTGTGGCCCTTCATCCCGTAGTGTTCACATTGAAGAAATTATTTCTTTCCTTTAAATCTTTGGACTTTTCCCGCTTACATAGCCATAGGATCCATTTTACCTGATAGAACAGTAGCCCCAACAGATTGTTGGATTTCATCTTGAATTATCATCGCATAAGCTTGATTGAGATTAGGCGCATTAGTCTCATAAGGATTTGCCGCCTTGATTGATCATAGGAATCATTGACGCCGCTCAAAAATTGTATAACTCTTTGTTGATGCAATTGTTTCACATGATCCCTTGATTTTGGGCAGCCACAATCAGAAAAAGGCATCAATACATCACATTCATGTCAAATTTCCTTTAACCGTGAAACATATACCGAAACAGAGTTAGTCCCATGTGATAAGGTCGTAATTTCCCTGTGTAATTAAAATATTCGCACTCGATTGACTTTGTCAAATCTCTCTCGCAGGTCTTCCCAAACAAGGTGAGCATCTGATGCATAGACAATTCCTTCAAGGATTTCTGCCAAAACATAATTCATTATCAATAAAAGAACAATTGCATTACAAGTTTCCCATTGCTCCAGCAAGTCACCTGTGTATGAGTCTCTCTTACACTTTCCTGTGACGAACCCTAACTTCTTCTTCCCCATAAGTGCAATATGTATTGACCTACTTCATAGACCGTAATTCTCTGATCCTATGAGCTTAACAAGAACAATTACTGAACTAGGAGTGTCCGACAGACCAATATACATAGGATGAGTATGGTCGATCACAATTTCTGCCGCCGACGATGATGTATCGCCCATTGTTAAAGAGAACAATTTTCGAAGTTACTGTGAACACACAAAGCAGAGAACAAATCGAATTAGAGATTAGATCGCATGAGATTCCAGTATATTCCGCTCTGATACCATGAAGAAACTTGCTTCACAGTTGAGAAGCTCGATTGAGTAACAATGGCGGAAGTTTCTAGAGAGAAGGGGAGAATATTTTCTGAGAAATAAAAATGATATCTGTTGTTATTATTGAGCATCTGTGCATTTATATACATGTGTTATCTTAACAAACTAACACGTGCACTAACAGTACTAATAACCAACTAACGCTTGTACAACTGGATATGAGCTGGACATCTACCTATACACGGTCAGCTTCACATATGCCATATGCCAATATAGTCAAATTTATCTTCCGCAAAAGGGCCAAAATTGCACTAACTAAATAAAGTTAACAATCAAAGAGAGGATCATTAAACTTTAATCATGTTTCTCCTAGTTTTGTTGGGGTGAGAAGATAATTCTGTCAAGGAGGAAGTACGGTACACTTCTTAAAATTTATATTATAATATTATATATTTTAGGAAAAAACTCTTAAAATTTTTCTAAGCAATTTTCATAGTTTTACTTTTTCTAATTTGTTGTCATGTAATTCATCACAAACGTTATCATATTAGTTCAACCTCCATTAATTGGATTAACAAAAATTAGAAGGAGATAACATGCAGAGGTGTAAGCTTTAATTATATTTTTCCTAGCTTTGGGTGAGAAGATGAATTTAGTCAGGGGTAGACTTGTTAAAACATATAGTATATATTATAATATTATATATTCTAAATAGAACTCTTAAAATATTTCTAAACTTTTTCATAGTTTTATCTTTTCTAGTTTGTTGGCATGTGAATTCGTTATAAATGTTATCTTATTGGTTCAACCTTTATTAATTAGATTATCCAATCAACTTTGGCAGGAGATAACAGGCAGAGGTTTAAAACGTTAATCATATTTATCCTACCTTAGCATGAGAGATGAATTTGGCTGAGGAGAAATTAGGGATAAACTCGTTAAAATAATAATTATATATTTTAAACAAACTTAAATTATTTTAAACTTTACGAAGTGTAATCTTTTCTAAATCATTGGTAGGTGGATTTATCACAAATGTAATTTTCTTTGGTAAAAATATGTACAAAATTGAGGCAATTAAGGGACATGCGTATAGGGTTCTTTGATAATAGGCGAAATCTAGGTGATTTAGCTATTGTTTATGCTTCCGCTTGATTATATTCCGATGTCATATTATGGTCAATTGATGAAAAATAGGCTCTAATTGTGATATGTATACATTGCAGGATGAGGAGCCTAAATAATGCTTTCAAGAGAATATTGGAATGATTTATGAGCAAGAATAACCCCTAGGAGTCGAGTGTGCGCAAGGACGAGACGAAAAAATGGACGGAATCGAGCTTCAGAAGCACGCTAAGTAACGTGTTAACTCCAAACTTCGCGCAATAGTTCGCGAGCTTTTCTTCCTGGAATCCAAGAGAAACGCGCGAAGTAACGCGCGAACTCCATACTTAGCGCAGTAGTTCGCGCGTGTCCGATTTGGAGAAATGTTATTTAGGGGTAAAATTGGAAATCTGGAGAGAAACCCACTTAACCTATATAAAGTCAAGCTCGCCCAAGGTTAAAGTATGAAGGTTTTCATAGTTTAGTGCAAGAAATAGAGAGGCAAGAGGCAAGAGGCAAGGAGGACGTTTTTGAGAGTAAAACACAAGCATACAGCCGCCGTGGAGGCCGAAATTCATCGGGTTTCATCTTTCTTCCTCCAAACTTAGTAATTTTTATGTTTCTTTGTATGAGTTGTTGTTTTGCTACCATGTCTATGTGGAGCTAAACTTCACATTCTAGGGTTGCGGTTCTTTCATGACTATTATTATTCGGATATTGAGTTTGATTTCTTAGTTTATAATATTGGTTTATTTATTCAATCATGCACTTAATTATTGGATTGCTTGATCACCAATTAAATACTATCTATGAATATTGAATTGAACTCGAAAGTGGGAATTCTAGATTGCATATAGGATTGAATAAAGCAAGTTCTTGAACCTGGGCATCGGGGAATGGATTCGCGGTTAGGATAGACATATACCTAATTGTCTTGCTTGGTTGATTTACAAGAATTATAAATGCGTTTTTGTTGATTCTAACTTCATAGACATATAGGTGTTAGGTTAGCTTGAATAGGCGAGTAAGAACTCGACAGATTCTTATGAGCAATATTAACCCTGTCAACCAATAAACTAGATAAATTAGTTAGTCAATTCAATAGAAGAATACAATAGGATTGTTAGATAGCCCATAAACCTAGATCGTTTTCATTACATTGATATCATAAAAATCTTCTATCCTTTGGCTCAGAGTTCATTGTGAGCACGTGATTTTTGTTTCGCGCGACAATCGCTCCAAAAGAAATAAAAAATAATAACAATTGGTCCTACTGTACAATTTTTGGATTTTTACATGGCACTTTGTTAATTATTTACGATTTTTGCCCATTTTATTTTATTAAAACAAAATACAAAAAAATGTATGTGTCATGCGTAATTTGAACCGTAATCCGGTTGTTAAATAGAAAATCATAAATAGGCATCTTGGTCCGTGATTTTTGTTTTGTTTGATTTTACCTGCTTCAAATATTTTGATATGTGTGTAAATATTTGTATTAAGTGTCTATTTAATTTTAATTTGATTTACTTGGGTTTGTTTTAAAAAATAAAATAAAAATATATGTAAGAAAATATAAAAGAGAATGCAGAATTTGTTTAAAAAATCTGCTTGGGCTCATTTTTATTAAATTTGAGGCCCAAATCAAGCCCAGAGAGTGAGCCTGCCCCGGTCCAGACCAGCTGATGCCCAGAGCTTCCAAACGACACCGTTTTAACCTGGTCTGATCTGGGCCGTTGATCTCAGATTGATCAACGGCCAAAATCTCACACCCCGTACCCACTAATAGACCCGACCCGTCTCACCCGGACCGACCCCAACCCTTTACCCTTGAAACGACGCCGTTCCCTGTTAGTCGAAGGATCCTGGCCCTTCATCACTTCTCATCCAACGGCCAGGATCCACCTACCCACTAATTATATAAACTCATAACCTTACCCTGCCCCCTATCCGAACCCCAGCCTTCATCGTCTTCACCAGAACCCCAAACTTTAGAGCCGCCTCTGTATTCTTCACCATGAAAACCGGCGGCATGAACGCCGGTGGCCTTCACCTTAACACCATAGGACCATCTCACCCCCCTGAACATGGACCTGTTGACCGTTTAGTTCGAATCATCCTCCAGGTCCTCGAATCTTCATTTGAAGATTCGAGCAAAACTCGATCTACACCGATCTGCCCTAGATTCATACCAGACAACCCCCGGACCCCCCTCGTGACCAAACCATGCTTGGTTTGGTCCGATTCTAACCATGGAAGCTCAAGTTCCAAATCTACCTTCCACAAAACCTAAAAACCCCAAGCCCAGTCCGTGCCTGTTAAGCCAAGAGGTTAGGGTCTAATGGACCTTAATCGAAGTATTTCTCATCTGAGAAACCCTTCGATTAAAGTCCGTTCAACCTTAAAAAGGGTCTGTTCAAACACAAGCTGATTTTCTGTTCCTTCTTTCAAAGTTTTTAAGGTAAGTTTGTTTTCTCTTTGTTATTCAGTACATGTGTGGTTTAGAGGTCTGTGCATATTTTGTGTAATTTGTCTCTGAATTTTTTTTGTCAACTGTCAATTGCCCCCTTTGCCCGGACTCCTGTATTCAGTCAAGTCTTTCTTCATAATGTGTGTATATAAACTGTATGTTCAATTGAATTCATAATTGGTCATTCATTTAGTTCCTAGGGCCTTTCTGTGTTAACATTGCAATATGAACCCCTCGTGTGATACCTTTAAATGTCTGATTTTTGGTTACGATTGTATGTGTTATAACTAGTATAGTCGAGTCGACATATGTCGTCAATTAGTTTCAGTTGTCCGAACAATAACAAATCGACTTACTTCTGCTAAGCATTTGTTTGAATCAATTAGGAACTGAGTTTGCTTATTTATAATTGGTAATTTGAATCAGAAATGCAAAAATCAATGTTCTGTTTAGTCACAGTTTTGAAATTGGAGGGCATGTGCACTTATGCACAACATGTGCATTTTGTGCCCTGCCTGTGCCCTGCCTAAGTGCTTTTGAATTAAATAGTTGGACAGCATGTGCTGTCAGACTACATCCTGCTGCCCATATTCTGCTTTAAGTTTCAGAAGTAATAAACATTACTAAAAAGTTTAAGCCTGCCAAGGGAATGTCATGGGTTTGATACTTAAATAGCTAAGTGGAAACTAAAAAGATGATGGCACATGGGAGGGGTGTTCTTTTGGTCTAACAGGCTGTTAAAAGGGCTGAGGTTTAGGCTTATAAAAGAAAAAGGAGATCAGATAGATCTGGGGGGGAGAGCAAAAATACATACATATACACACATAGACACACACACAGATAGAGATTGATAATAAAGGGAGGGGAATACACTGATATAAGGGGGATTGATAAGAAAACAGGAAAAGAGAGTTTGTCTGAAAACACACGGACAGAAATAGATAAAGAGAGGCCTAACACAGAAAGAAGGAACTGCATTTTTTCATCTTTGTCTTGATTCTCAACTAGTCTGGATTTGCCTGTTCCATATTGATTTTTCCTGAGTCTTGTTTGAGATTACTAGTTGTGTGTAGTATCAGTTCAGTTTTGGATCCATTCTGGTTAAATTCCGATTCCATATTGCTGGGAATTTGCTACATTCTGCCATCTTTCATTGGCTCTAAATTGCATTTTTGCACTGGGAATTTGTCCTGCTGTTGTTCATCTGTTACTGCTTGTTCCGCTTGCACTGTTGCTCAATTGACTCCCCTACTTCCTTCATTGTAAGCATTTCCTCAGGTACACATTTCGAATCTGTCTGATGTTGCAATGAAAGTTGAATCGAAAGATCTGAAGGAGTTATAATCATCTGTTGCATTGCCTACGAATTTTTTTTTATATATATAAATGTTGTTAAGATGTGTAAGTTTCTAGTCTGTTAGCCTAATAGAGATACATTAGTAAGGTTGTACTTAATTAAAGTTTATGCCAATCTAAAACTGCGACATTTGACTCGTTTAGTAGTATACAAGATGTAAATACAATTCATGAAATGTGCAGCTATTTAACACGATTGTTATCTTAAACTCGCTCTGTCAGCATGCTTTGAATATGTAAGGGCAAATGGCCGCTTAAATCTAGCTAAAGATAATACAGTTTCATTCTCGAGTTTCAGCTTCATTAGGCAGTTTATAGGATGAGTTTCAAATATCATTAGTCGCATCTTCTAATAAGTGGTTTTAATTAATCTTGTCTAAATAAGTTAAAGTTAAGGAGCTCTTGTAGTAGTCGTAGCATTTCATCAATCTTGTATATAATTCTTCTATCAAATTAAAAGCATGTTTCATGAGGTACAACGTTTCTTCACTCTGTAAATAATTAATCAGATGATTAACCAAAATCTGGATTTGGCCAAAGCATATAATTGAATTAGCATGCATCTTTTCTTCTATTTTTAGAGATAAACACATTAGAAATGTAGTCGCTTTAGGATGTTCCTTCTAAAATAATGAGACGAGCCTCGCCAAATAAAAACGTAAATTGTGGGGCCCTCAATAATTAACCATAATAAATATTTAGAATTCTGGACAGGCCGTTTAGTGAATTTCATGGCCTTCCTCAAAATAATAACGCGTTTAGACTTTTTTTTAGGCACGGTTTAAGTAAATTATATTCTTAAATTCGGGTGCACATTGATGTGACCCAAATCCAAATCTCAACGGAGTCAAAATGTGTTGACGATCACGGGCGCATTGATTGTGACGTGGTTCGAGATGCATTTTCACGACGTTGCAATTCTATAAAAATAAGTGATTATGATAAAAGCAGTTTAAACTTAATAAAAGCACGTAAGTCATAACATGTATTTAAATCAGATATTTAGCCATTATAACAATTTAAGCGACCGTGCTAGAACCACGGGATTCGAGGGTGCCTAACACCTTCCCTCGGGTCAACAGAATTCCTTACTCAGAATTTCTGGTTCGCAGACTTCATTTGGAAAAGTCAAAAATTTCCTCGATTTGGGATTCAAGATAAACCGGTGACTTGGGACACCAAAAGCCAAACCTTTCCCAAGTGGCGACTCTGAATTAAATAAATAATCCCATTTCGAATATTGTCACTTAAATTGGAAAAACCCTCTCGCGCATTCTACCCTTCGGGGCCGGGCGCACAAAAAGGAGGTGTGACAGCTCTGGCGACTCTGCTGGGGATGATTAACCCAGAACCACTGGTTCAGGGTTCAAGAATTCGAGCTTAGAATAATTGTTATATTTGGCTTTATTATCTGATCTTTATCACATGTTTTTGCATAACCTGCTAAATGTTGTCTTTTACCGCTTTGATATTATCTGAACTGTACATAAACTGTGCTGAAACCCTTCTCTTCTTACCTCCGGGGAGAAGCTCGCTGGTCGAGACTCCCTATTCTGTTAGTGTCAATACCTGAAATAAGAAAGAGGTCGGACAAGTTACAAAGCTGGACGATCTCGCGGGTCCCCGATACGTAGCCCCCTCCTCGACTCGAGTTGTCCGCTCGGGTACACAGTCCAGAACAAATACCCAGGTTACGAACCTAGAATAACTTGACTTCATGCCGGATCCCTAGTAGGAACGCTTATCTGCATCATGTCGCATTTGACTTAGGGGACTCAACACAGGGGTTGGGTCCGTCTAGGACAGGCAACCTGAAATGAAAAAACCACCCTGCTGCATCCTATTTGTTTTGCGCATTTATTTGCCTCGGTTCCGCATGCTGACCGGTTTTGAAAAAAAAGAAGAAAAATAGCGGCATAGGGAGATAATTACTTATTTTGGAAAAATAGAACCAATGTCCGAGTAGTGTCGAAACCTCGCCGGAATTTCTTCTAAAATATGTATATAAAAAAAAGAGATTGTCTTCTAGTTCGATTAAAAAAAAATATATAAAAATTTTCTTTTTATCATTTTCAAAATAAAAAAAAGAAGGTATTGATTTAAAAGTAAAAAAACGGAAAATTCATAATTCAAAAAAAAAATGTTGTTTCTTTTGTAGTACCCCTTTTATAAATTCAGACTAATAGTCCAAATATTTCCTAAAAAAAATAATAATAAATATTTTCTTTAGTCTTTATCTCTTTTCAAAAATAATAAAAATACGTATTCTTGATTTCTAGGTTTATTTGATTTTCTCTATTCATGATATGCCCGAACTACGCCGGTTTGATTCTCACCGGATGTGAGATACGTAGGCCACCCTCGTCGGGTTCAACCCCATTTTGCTAAAATAGCCAAAATCAATAAATAAAAAAATAAAAAAAAATGTGTTTCAAACTTTAAAAAGAGTCGTAAATAAATCAGGTGATGCTGTTTTGTCATAAATAGCCGAATGATTCCGAAAAGGGACGCCGGAAGGCTGACTTTGCATAAACAGCCACCTTTGGGTCTTGTTTAGCATTTTTGCCCAGTTGACCCACACAGCCTTAAAATCTTCGTCTCCGAAGTGTTTAAAGGCCGTGTTCAAAACTTGATCCCCTCTGTAAAATATTTTGAGTCAAGTCATTTTTTGTTAAAATCACCTTAATAAATGTGCAGGATGAGCACGATGCAAAATGAACATTTTTCAATAATGACCAAAATCCCTGTCAAGTTACGGCTATGGTGGAATGATCTAGGTGTTGAAGGACAAAATGAGGTTAAGAAATATCTGAAAGGTCTTGTGGGTTTGTTGGAAATCCAGCCTCGGGGAGATATCATAAGAGCTTTGATTACCTATTGGGACCCGACGCACAATGTTTTCCATTTCTCTGATTTTGAACTCACCCCGACTTTGGAAGAAATGGCCGGATACATCGGGAATACTTCCCTTGAGGGAAAAATACTTGGTCGCCCCAAGAGTCGTCACGGTACATCGGTTCCTAGATTCATTGAAGATACCTAGAACAGTCCACAACCCGGATCTGGCAGCCGGATTTTGTACTCCATGCTTCATATATGATAGGTACGGTCATGAGGGGGGATTCAATAATCCAATCAACAAACTGTGCAGCAAAGGAGTTCGTCAGAAGTGGGACAAGCACAGACGGGTAGCGTTCATGATGATGTTCCTAGGCCTTCTGGTATTTCCAAGGAAAGACGGAAACATTGATTTGAAGATATCCGGGGTCGTCAGCACTTTACTCACGCAAAGTGACAGTACTCTCGCGCCTATGGTGGTATCTGACATCTTTCGAGCTCTTACAGCTTGTAAAGCTGGGGGAAGTTTCTTCGAAGGTTGTAACTTGCTCCTACAGATATGGATGACCGAGCACCTCTGCCATCATTCCGAGATTTTGAGCCATGGTTCCCCGGAAAAGACCTGCATAGAAGAATCTTACACGAGAACCAAAGAGATCAGTTTGCCCAAAGGAGTCCTGGCATGGACCTCGTTCTTTCAAGCTCTTACTGCCAGCCAAATACAATGGACGTTGGGATGGTTGCCTATTGATGAGATCCTATATATGTCTGTAGCTAAAACTCATTTCTTACTAATGGGGCTTAAGAGCATTCAACCTTACGCACCCTGCCGAGTTTTGAGATAGTTCGGAAGATGCCAGACAGTACCTTATGAGGAAGATCTTAGCACTCAAGCAGTTGAAATAAGTCCTAACGGACAATTCCCAGAAGCAAAGATTCGCCAAATCTGGAGTGAGTGTCAATATTTGAAATCAGATACTTGCGTGCGGGATCGAGCCAAAAGAGAAACGGCGCCAGGTTACCTTGCATGGTATAGAAGGGAACTTGAGCATGAAAGGCCAACTAAGAGACCCCACATCCGGAATTTCACCGAATCATCGCAAAGACAGTGGGATTGGTTAGCAAAGGAAAGAGGCTATTGCGCCGAAATCAGCAGGTTAAAGCAACAAGTGGGAAGCTTGAAATATGAGCACAACATACAAGTTGCTACCAATCTGGGAGAGCGGAACAGGTTAATTCAGGAAAACGAAATGCTCAGAGCCCAGATCAAACAGATAAGGGTGGATGCGGATAAACAGCCAAGGCGTCGATCAGACGAGCAGCTGATAAAAAGTCTAAAAAGTGAAATCAGGGAATGGCAAGATGATTTGGAGAAATCTGAAAACGTCATAGCAGAGCTCAGGGCACAGTGGGATACAAGAGCAGATGAGCATCGCCGATACCTGAATCAATTGGAAGGCGACCACGAGAAGACTATTGCTAAAATGAAGAGAGAGATGGCTACACTTGAGATCAAAGCAGCTAATCAGGCCAAGGATTTCCAAATTGAGAGCAGATACTGGTACGACTCAATAGCCCAGATAAAGTTGGAAGTACGGCGACTGAAGCATCAGCATATACAGGATGCTCAAGTATTCAAGATATGTAGCGATCAGATAAAACGCCTACTCGTAGAGAAAAAGCAAACCAGAAATAGGATCAAGGCCATTGCCCATGCCATCACCAGACGATGTCTACGATGTGAGAACATGTCCAGCGTTACCGTCCTCTCGGCAGTAATGGGTTATGTCAAGCAGACTATGCATGAGCTGGAGCAACTTGAGAGGGATCTCATGCCTAGGACCGTGGTGAGGCCGAACGATGCCCCGCGGACACCAATTTTCAAAACCATAATGCACTCATAGGTCAAATCTGTATCTTAGCATCTTCTGCTTGTTTTTCCCATCAGGGTGATTTTTAGTCTATTTTGAGTCTAGGTTTATTTTCAAAGTTCGCTTTTTCTTTTGCAAAATGTAGTTTGTAATAGACCATTTCAACAATAAAGAGGTTGCTTCTTTTACGCTCATTTGTGTTTTTCGAACTATGTAATGATCTGATTCACGTAGGCATCGTGATACGTAGGCAATCCTCATCGGATCCGGTCGCATTTCTTTTACTGCAAAATAAAAGAAAAAAAATATAAGAGGAAAAATGCCGGAATGACGCATGCTCTCGTAGCAAACATATAGTAATCCAATTAACTGTATAGGTGCATCATGCCCAACGTGAGATTAACTATCTATTATTTGCTACAAATTAACCGTGCGTTTGTCGTTGAGTATTTCAGGGTTTTTGGGAAGACGGTTGGTTTGGTGAAAGTCTGGCCTCGCACTCATACTTCACGAGGTCAAAGAGAAGTGTTCAACTACCTGTTGTTAGGACCAGAAGCAGTACTCACACTTACTTCACCAGGTCAAAAGGAAGTGTGGAAATGTCTTCAGAAATTCCATTGCAAACAATTCCTGTTTCCGAGGAAAGCTCGATCTCAGCCGTCCTCACACCTGAATCCGCAACTGCGGAGGAAAATAGAATCCTACGGCTCAGCATGTTGGAAATGCTGGACGATTGGAATAATGGGAAAGAGCCGCCAAGTGTCGTCCTCGGATTCCCTGAATTATTCTCCAGGTCAAGTGGGACTTCTAATGTCCCCATAAATTATCCTGCTACCCCATTCGGGTACCCAGCCACCTCAGCCTTCTCTGCTGGATCGCCTTCTGAGCCTCATCCCCGAATGTCATCCACTGATGCAAGCATGAACATCTTTACTGCATCGCCTTGCCCGATTACGGCACAGCCTACCACGTACAAGCCAAGCTTTGACTCATCCTCTTTTACATTCCAAGCACCATCGTTCTCAATGGAACCAACTTTCGCTACCAGCACTAATCCTCTACCGCCTCAGTGTGAGCTTGCACCCGGGCAAGATCAGAACCCCAAAATTGCAGAACAAAATGAGATTGCCAAGAGAATGAGAAGCCTTGAACAAAGTTTGAAGAATATGCAAGGATTGAGCGGACAGAAGAGCGTCTCTTACGCCGACCTATGCATGTTCCCTCACGTGCACCTGCCAGCGGGTTTCAAGACCCCGAAGTTCGAGAAATACGATGGGCACGGTGACCCCATTGCACATCTTAAGAAATACTGCAACCAATTGCGGGGAGCCGGCGGAAAAGAAGAACTGCTAATGGCATATTTTGGGGAAAGTCTAGTAGGGATAGCCTCGGAATGGTATATGGACCAGGAAATGTCCCGATGGCATATATGGGATGATCTCGCCAGAGATTTTGTGAAACAATTCCAGTATAACATCGACATTGCGCCAGACCAAAATTCGCTGTCGAATTTGAAGAAGAAACCTTCAGAAAGCTTCAGGGAATATGCTATTAAGTGGCGTGAACAGGCGTCAAGAGTGAAGCCTCCCATGGATGAAGTGGAAATGGTCACTACTTTTCTCCAGGCTCAAGAATCTGACTATTTCCAAAACATGATGTCAGCCATGGGTAAGCCATTCGCGGAAGCGATCAAGATTAGAGAGATGGTAGAAAATGGTCTGAAAACAGGTAGGATTCTGAGTCAAGCAGCCATAAGGGCAACCTCCCAGGCCGTCCAAAGCGGGTCCGGAGGAATGACCAGAGGGAAGAAGAAAGAAGAAACAACTATGGCAGCCTCAGAAGCAAGGGAGTATCGTCATCCCAGGCCCCGTTTCCCGGAAAGAACCCCACAACACTATTTCCCCACTCCAATTTGGCATATGCTCATCAGCCTTATATGGTCATGAATGCCCAACCTTATGCCCATCCACCACAACAAGCCAACCGAGGCCCAGCTCCACCTCCCAGAAATCAGCCTCCTTACCGCAACCACTATAACCCACAACCCCCGCAGAATAACTTTCGCCCTCAGGAGCCACCTCGACAGCGGACTTTCACGCCCATCGGTGAGCAATACTCTACTTTGTTCCCTAAGCTAGTCCAATTGGGTTTCTTGCAACCAATCCCTCAAACAAGGCAAAACCCGACGTCACCTTCTTACAAAGCTGGAGTCAGATGCGCCTATCATTCAGGGGCCGAGGGACATGATACAAATGATTGCTGGTCATTGAAAAGAGTGGTCGAGAATTTGATAGAGCAAGAGAAAATAGTGCTAAGGGACGAAGAGATCCCAAATGTGACTAACAATCCATTGCCTGCTCACAATAATGGGCCGCTGATCGGAATGATTTGCGAAGACAAAGAATTTGACCCTGCTTTGAAAGCCATAATTGCCATTGTCGACACGGGGAAGAGGCCCGAAACAGACCAGAAACCAGGAAAGGGGGAGGAGGCCAAGGCTATAAAGAAAGAACTTGAAAAGAAGGTGGAGAAGAAAGTGGTACCGGTAGGGGATGGAGTTCTTTACATACCACGAGGTCGAGCTGAGAAGACGCAGAACTTCGCAATCAAAAAGACAAAACCTATGTACGTGCCGAAAGGGGCCTATGTGGTCCGGGGGACGATTCAACCACCTCGGCTGAACGAGCCAGTGGTTATCGGACGCGCGCCACAAAAGCCAATGACCAACCCGTCCGCAGTGCCGTGGAATTATCAAAAGACTTTGGTAATGTACAAAGGTAAAGAGGTCATGGGAGAACTTCCAGAAAATACTTTCATTGGAAGGTATTCAAATACCCAAGAACTGAACAACGCCACACAAAGGCGCTTCCCGCCAAAGAAGCCCGTAAGTGTTCTTCCAACAAATGAAAATGCCGGATTACGAAGTGATAGATCAACTGCGCAAGTACCCCGAGCAAGTGTCCATGCTATCATTATTGATGAGGTCGGCCGAGCATCAAAAAATCTTACTGAAGACCCTGAATGAAGCATATGTGCCAGTTGAAACCTCGGTTGAACAACTAGAGCGGATGACAGAAAGATTCTTCACCGTCAACCAAATCTCTTTCAGCAAGAATGATTTACCCCCGGAAGGAGCGACACACAACAAGCCTTTGCATCTAACAGTTAAATGCGAAGTCTATTATGTCAAGCGGGTAATGTTGGATGGGGGTTCGGGTGGTGACATTTGCCCGCTCTCCACGCTGCAAAGAATGGAAATTGGGACCGAAAGAATCCGACCCAACAATGTCTGCGTAAGAGCTTTCGACGGCATCAAGAGAGATACCATGGGAGAAATAGACCTGTTGTTGGTCATAGGACCAGTCGAATTTCAAGTAACCTTCCAGGTGCTCGACATGGATACATCCTACAATTTTCTCCTTGGCAGACCTTGGATCCATGCGGCAGGAGCCGTGCCTTCCACTCTTCACCAGATGGTGAAGTTCGAGTACGAAGACAGAGAGATCGTGGTCTATGGGGAAGATGAGCATGCTATTTATCGGGACCCATCCACCCCATATCTGGAACCGAGAGAAGGGAGCGAATATACGGTTTATCAAGCTTTTGAGATTGTACTGGCAGAGCAGCACGAAGAGGGAATACCCTGCCCCCAGCCTTTCTTGTCTAACGCCTCGGTTATGGTGGCCAAAGAGATGATCCGGCATGGATTTAGGCCAGGGAAGGGGCTTGGACGAACCCTTCAGGGAATAACAGAACCCATTACTTTGCCAGTCACCAAGAAACCTTTTGGACTAGGTTTCAAACCTACTCCAGCAGACGAAGAGTGGGCAAAGAAAAGGAAAAATGAGGTTTGGAAGTTACCTCAACCACTGCCGGATTTATATGCAACTTTCATCAGGCCAAGGTATGTTGAAGAAGAAGATGATGAGGTCTTCACAGCTGAGGAAATCGAAGAGATATGTGGGGCGATGAGGGAAATGCTCTACGAGGTCCACATGGTTCAACCAGGTGAAGGCACAAGCACTGCTGCAATGCTGTACATGGGGCCGAACGTCCAACTTCAAAACTGGGAGGCCACGCCATTCCCGACTAGACGGAAGTCCGGGTAGACCTGTCCTGCCACCTTTCCTGTGTCACAAGTTATCTCCAAGACATAACTTGAGCGTTTTCTTCCTTTCAATTGTTGTTTTGAATTCCTAAGTTGTAAACATTGTTGTCTTCCAACTTTCCAAAGAAAAATAAAAAAAATCATCATTGCTTTCCCATTCTTTCTTTTGTTCTGATTTTTGTTATTTTTCCTTTTACCTTTCTTTTCAGTTATAATAATGCGGCTTTAAATATGACATGCTCGCGGACTTCACGCCCAGGTCACAATGAGCTATTTAACTGCGAATTAATGAACCCAGAATCAGAATATGATGCGGAAGAAGCTTTTAGGGAGATAAACCGAGAGTTAGAATATTTCGAGAATAAACCTAAGCCGAATCTGAATGACACTGAACCGGTAAATTTAGGAACCCCGGAAGAAATTCGGGAGACCAAGATAAGCATTCACACGGACAAGAAAACGCATGAGGCGATAATTCAACTTCTTTTTGAATTTAAAGACGTGTTTGCTTGGTCATATGATGACATGCCGGGACTAGGTGTTGACCTAGTGGTTCATAAATTGCCGATTCATCCTGATTGTCCTCCAGTTCAACAAAAGCAACGAAAATTCAAAACTGAGGTCAGTGACAAGATTAAAGAGGAGATCACCAAACAACTGAAAACGGGAGTGATTCGGGTAGTCCAATATACAACATGGTTGGCGAATGTGGTTCCAGTACCAAAAAAGGACGGGAAAACTCGGGTATGTGTAGATTACCGAGATCTGAACAGAGCAAGTCCTAAAGATAATTTCCCGCTGCCCAACATCCACATCCTCGTTGATAATTGTGCCAAACACGAGATACAATCTTTCATAGATTGTTACGCTGGGTATCACCAGGTATTGATGGATGAAGAGGACGCCGAGAAGACTGCCTTCACCACGCCTTGGGGCACCTACTGTTACCGGGTCATGCCATTTGGTTTGAAGAATGCTGGGGCTACTTACATGAGGGCCATGACTGCCATTTTCCATGACATGATGCATCAGGAAATAGAGGTGTACGTGGACGATGTGATAGTCAAGTCCAGGACGCAGGATAATCACATCCAAGACTTGAGGAAATTCTTTGAGAGATTAAGGAAGTATGACTTGAAGCTCAACCCAGCCAAATGCGCTTTCGGAGTTCCGTCAGGCAAACTTTTGGGCTTCATCGTAAGCAGGAGAGGAATCGAGCTAGATCCAACTAAGATAAAATCCATCAGAGATCTACCTCCCCCGAGAACAAAGAAAGACGTGATGAGTCTGTTGGGCAGGTTGAATTACATCAGTCGGTTTATTGCCCAGCTGACAAGCACGTGTGAGCCCATATTCAAGCTATTAAGGAAAGATGCAGCGATTAAATGGACCACTGAATGTCAAGAAGCTTTTGACAAAGTCAAAGAATACCTTTCGAATCCCCCGGTCTTGGTCCCTCCAGAATTGGGAAGGCCACTTTTCTTGTATCTAACAGTCTTGGAGAACTCTTTCGGTTGCGTCCTCGGGCAACACGACGTAACCGGAAAGAAGGAGCAAGCAATCTACTACTTGAGCAAGAAATTCACCGGCTACGAAGCCAAATACACTCTGCTAGAGAGGACATGTTGCATTCTCACGTGGGTTGCTCAAAAGCTGAGACATTATCTCCAAGCCCACACTACGTTCCTCATAAGCAGGTTGGATCCTCTGAAGTATATATTTCAGAAACCAATGCCTACTGGGAGACTGGCTAAATGGCAAATCTTGCTTACGAAATTCGACATAGTCTATGTCACTCGCACGACAATGAAAGCCCAGGCGCTAGCAGATCATTTGGCCGAAAATCCGGTCGATGAGGAATACCAGCCATTGAGTACCTACTTTCCAGATGAAGAAGTAAACACCGTAGAAGTGGTCTCGGAGGAAGCTCATGTCTGGAAGATGTTCTTTGATGGAGCTGTGAACGCCAAGGGTGTAGGGATTGGGGCAATTTTGATCTCGCCTTCTGGTCAGCATTATCCCGCCACAGCTAGACTTCATTTCTTTTGCACAAATAATACAGCTGAGTATGAAGCCTACATCATGGGCATGCATATGGCAATCGATCAGGATGTCAAAGACTTACTGATTATGGGAGATTCTGACCTGATTATCCGGCAAGCCCAAGGCAAATGGGAAACTCGGGATGTCAAACTTATCCCTTACCAACAGTATGTGGAGGACCTCAGCAAGCGCTTTACATCAATAGAGTTCAGGTATATCCCGAGGTGTCACAATGAACTGGTAGATGCACTTGCTACTTTGGCTTCAATGCTACCCTACCCGGGCAACGCCCACGTCGATCCTTTGGAAATCCAAATCAAGGAAAGACACGGTTACTGCAATGTAATCGAGGCGGGATCAAATACGCAGCCTTGGTACCATGACATCAAAAGGTTCCTAAAGACACAAGAATACCCCGAGCACGCTACTGGAGATCAAAAGAGGACCATTAGGCGACATGCAAGTGGTTTCTTTCTAAGCGGTGAATTGTTGTATAAGAGGACCCCGGACCTCAATCTTCTAAGATGTGTCGATATCGAGGAGGCAAGAAAGATCATGCACGAAGTACACGCAGGTGTGTGCGGACCTCACATGAACGGGTATGTCTTAGCAAAGAAAATCCTTCGAGCAGGTTATTACTGGATGACCATGGAAAAGGATTGCTTTAGCTTCGTTCGGAAGTGTCATCAATGTCAGGTGCACGGTGATTTGATTCATGCACCTCCCACGGAGCTGCATCCCATGTCTGCACCTTGGCCATTTGTCGCCTGGGGCATGGACGTCATCGGACCAATCGAACCGAAGGCTTCGAATGGACACAGGTTTATACTGGTTGCCATCGATTACTTCACAAAATGGGTAGAAGCTGTCACTCTCAAGTCGGTCACTAAAAAAGCTGTAGTGGATTTTGTACACTCAAATCTTATCTGTCGTTTCGGTATTCCTGCGACTATCATTACAGATAATGCAGCAAACTTGAACAGTCACTTGATGGGAGATGTATGCGAGCAGTTCAAGATAACGCATAGGAATTCTACTCCTTATCGGCCGAAAGCCAATGGTGCTGTGGAAGCGGCAAACAAAAACATCAAGAAGATTTTGAGGAAAACGATCCAAAGTTCCCGACAGTGGCATGAGCAGTTACCTTTTGCATTGTTGGGGTATTGCACTACGGTACGCACATTAGTAGGAGCGACTCCTTATCTTTTGGTTTATGGGACCGAGGCTGTAATACCGGTAGAGGTAGAAATTCCTTCGCTTCGAACCATTGTCGAAGCAGAAATCGAAGACAGCGAGTGGGTCAAGACTCGGTTAGAGCAATTGACTTTGATTGATGAAAAGCGAATGGCCGCGGTTTGTCACGTACATTTGTACCAACGAAGGATGGCCCGTGCTTACAACAAAAAGGTCCGACCCAGAAGTTTCGAAATAGGTCAGCTGGTACTGAGGCGTATTCTGCCGCATCACGAGGAAGCAAAAGGGAAGTTTGCTCCAAATTGGAAAGACCCATACATCATAAGGAAGATATTGCCGAGAGGAGCATTGTATTTAGGTGATATCGAAGGAAATGACCCCGACACAGTAGTAAATGCGGATGCAGTCAAGAGATACTACGTCTGAATTATACTCTAGTGGTCCTGACACATTTGAAAATGACGAAGGTCTTATTCTCCACTACTCCCAAACACTACCCAATTCTCTCTACAAACCTTTGAGCCACCAAAAAAAAACACATTGATTGAGGCCTGAACTACTTTTGACTTGATTCCGAAAGGATACGTAGGCAGCCTCTCCCTGAGGTTCAGTCACACCAACAATAAAATCCCATTCGCCCTGAAATTGAAACCGGGGCACGTCGAGCAGTTGAGAAGTTAGTATCATCTACCTCTCTTTACCAAGCACAAGCTTTCAGATCAATTACCAAAGATAGTGGGAAACCAATAAGCGTCACAAATGGAGACCGGCACACGCTGAATTGAGAGAGATAAAAAGAGAGAGTCTCGTCGGTGAAAACCTTCGGGCACCACGAGGCGACGGGAGTAGAGAAACCAAAATGAGAAAGCTTGTTTAGTAAAAACTCACAAAGAGTGCTATCAAGCGATGACAGGAAGAGAAATGAGAGAGGTCAACCAGCGAAAACCCACAAAGGGCGCTGTTGGCCGAAAAGAATGACTCCACCCCAAGGAGGTCTCGGCAAAGTTCCACCGGTTTGGAATCACAGATCCGTTCTGGTTCGGAGAAATGCAAGTTCATGGAAGGTCAGGCGTCCAGTCCAAAGAGCATGTCATGTCATTTAAAGCCAGCATTGTCTTCCTCAGATAAGTCTTTCTCGTCCCGAAAGGGACACTCCCTTCCTGAAATTTGTTTTCTCCTTTCTTTGTTTCTCTTCGAATCCCTTTTTATGTTTTAACCCCAAGTTCAGGATATACCGGAGAGGGCAGGTGGCAGGTTTGTTTTCACGGAATTCCGTTTCATGAAGGAAAACACCCCGTTTCGTTGGTACGTCTGTCCAAACCTGATAAATCATGGTGTTTGATGGCGTTCGAAGTAAAGAGGAAAAAGAGAAATTTCCCCCAGCAAGTCCGCCTTCGGACGAATCCCCACAGAGTCTCCCCTTGTACAATCCCCACAGAGTCTCCCCAATCAAAAAAAAAAATGGAATCTCCCCAGCACATCCCAGCGAGTCCCTTTGTAAAAATTTCCCAACAAGCTTACCCCAGCAAGTCCTAGAAAGCCCGCTTTGAAATAAATCCCCAGCATGCCCCATTGTACAAAAATCCACACAAAGAATCCACTTTGTAAATATTCCCCCACAAAGTTTCCTTTTGTACAAATCCCCACAGAAATACCCCCAATAAAATCCCCGTTGAGAACCTCCAAGCAAAACGGGACAAAAAAAAAAGAGGTCTTACGAGGCAAATCATCACAGAACCGGGAAATGCAAGCTTGAGCGGTCTAAAGGGTTTCGACATATGAATCAAATCAATGGCGGGACTTCGCAACAGAAATAAAGACGCAACAAAGCAATCGGGAACGATCAAGGTCACCAAACCGACCGTCATTTCCGAACTAACAAATGTTCTTTGTCTGAAAAGTTGAAACAGGTTTAATCCAAGACAACCGTGCAAGAAGCAGGTGTCGCCCAAAGGAGAAGGTACATGGGTACACGAAATATCTTGGCAATAAGGAACTCACTCGAAAGGTAAGTTTCCGCGAAACTCTCTTTTGTTTTTACTAAAACAAGAAAATGCAAAAAAAGGGGTCAGTTGTTTGTTCTCGAATTTTGCCACCAGCTAGTCAGCATTAGGGTTTTAAACCCTAAACTGAATTTTTCCTTTAGTCAGCATTAGGGTTTTAAACCCTAAACTGAACTTTTTCCTTTCAGCCAGCATTAGGGTTTTAAACCCTAAACTGAGCTTTTCCATGCAATCAGCATTAGGGTTTTAAACCCTAAACTGAACTTTTCCTTTAGTCAGCATTAGGGTTTTAAACCCTAAACTGAACTTTTTCCATTCAGCCAGCATTAGGGTTTTAAACCCTAAACTGAGCTTTTCCATGCAATCAGCATTAGGGTTTTAAACCCTAAACTGAATTTTTCCTTTAGTCAGCATTAGGGTTTTAAACCCTAAACTGAACTTTTTCCTTTAGTCAGCATTAGGGTTTTAAACCCTAAACTGAACTTTTTCCTTTCAGCCAGCATTAGGGTTTTAAACCCTAAACTGAACTTTTCCTTTAGTCAGCATTAGGGTTTTAAAACCCTAAACTGAATTTTCCCTTTAGTCAGCATTAGGGTTTTAAACCCTAAACTGAATTTTTCCTTTAATCAGCATTAGGGTTTTAAACCCTAAACTGAACTTTTCCTTTAGTCAGCATTAGGGTTTTAAACCCTAAACTGAACTTTTTCCATTCAGCCAGCATTAGGGTTTTAAAACCCTAAACTGAGTTTTTCCATGCAGTCAGCATTAGGGTTTTAAAACCCTAAACTGAATTTTCCCTTTAGTCAGCATTAGGGTTTTAAACCCTAAACTGAATTTTTCCATTCAGCTAGCATTAGGGTTTTAAACCCTAAACTGAGCTTTTCCTTCCAGTCAGCATTAGGGTTTTAAACCCTAAACTGAACTTTTCCTTCCAGTCAGCATTAGGGTTTTAAACCCTAAACTGAACTTTTCCTTTCAGTCAGCATTAGGGTTTTAAACCCTAAACTGAACTTTTCCCTTTCAGTCAGCATTAGGGTTTTAAACCCTAAACTGAACCTTTCCCTTTCAGTCAGCATTAGGGTTTTAAACCCTAAACTGAACTTTTTCCTTTAATCAGCATTAGGGTTTTAAAACCCTAAACTGAACTTTTCCCTTTCAGTCAGCATTAGGGTTTTAAACTCTAAACTGAACTTTTCCCTTTCAGTCAGCATTAGGGTTTTAAACCCTAAACTGAACTTTTCCCTTTCAGTCAGCATTAGGGTTTTAAAACCCTAAACTGAACCTTTCCCTTTCAGTCAGCATTAGGGTTTTAAACCCTAAACTGAACTTTTTCCTTTAATCAGCATTAGGGTTTTAAACCCTAAACTGAACTTTTTCCTTTAATCAGCATTAGGGTTTTAAACCCTAAACTGAACTTTTCCTTTAGTCAGCATTAGGGTTTTAAAACCCTAAACTGCATTTTCCTTTGGTCAGCACTAGGGTTTTAAACCCTAAACTGAACTTTTTCCCAGTTGGTCAGTATTAGAGTTTCAACTCTAAACTGAACCTTTCCCCAGCTAGACGATATCAGGGCTCCAACCCTGAACTGAGCATGCATATCCTCTTTCATCAATTTTATGAACTTCCTTGCGAATAATTCACGAAATTTCCTAGTGAAACTGAGGCAGAAAATTTTGTTCATTTGTTTTTCCCGCAGGTCTAACCTCGAGCCACACGGATCGAAACGACCCACAAGATGAGTCTCAACTCAGAATCTAAGAAGAAAAAGAAAAAAAGATGTCCCGAGACACCGGAGAAAATAGAAGGCGGATCGCTCCAAGATTTGATCAAGGTCCCAAGTTCTACCAACCCCGCCATATTCAGTATCGCAGAAATAAATAGGCGCCTCCAACTTGCACGCATCAAGATTCAGATCGGAGTCTACAAGCAGAATCAGCTAAGACCCAAGATCAGGTCGCAAAAGAATCATAGATAGGAATCTTGTAACTAGCAGTTGACATGCATATAAGTGTTTAGTTCAGTTTTAATTTTCCTTTGGTTTTAATAAGGCGGTCAGTGACGCAGCAGTAACAACAGCAACAACAGTAACAACAAGCATTGCAATCCCATGGTAGTCCCAGATACCAAAATTTTCCCGAACTACATTGACCTGATTCCTGTTTAGCCCGGGATATGTAGGAAATCTTTGAAGCAAGATTCGATCAGATCTTTCAAAAACATGCTTCACACGGAGTAGTCCATAGGCAAAAATCGCTCATACACGCTCACTTTATCTTTGCACGAAAACTCTTCGTGTTTCCGAACAAAGAGGGGCAGCTGTGAGCACGTGATTTTTGTTTCGCGCGACAATCGCTCCAAAAGAAATAAAAAATAATAACAATTGGTCTTGCTGTACAATTTTTGGATTTTTACATGGCACTTTGTTAATTATTTACGATTTTTGCCCATTTTATTTTATTAAAACAAAATACAAAAAATGTATGTATCATGCGTAATTTGAACCGTAATCCGGTTGTTAAATAGAAAATCATAAATAGGCATCTTGGTCCGTGATTTTTGTTTTGTTTGATTTTACGTGCTTCAAATATTTTGATATGTGTGTAAATATTTGTATTAAGTGTCTATTTAATTTTAATTTGATTTACTTGGGTTTGTTTTAAAAAATAAAATAAAAATATATGTAAGAAAATATAAAAGAGAATGCAGAATTTGTTTAAAAAATCTGCTTGGGCTCATTTTTATTAAATTTGAGGCCCAAATCAAGCCCAGAGAGTGAGCCTGCCCCGGTCCAGACCAGCTGATGCCCAGAGCTTCCAAACGACACCGTTTTAACCTGGTCTGATCTGGGCCGTTGATCTCAGATTGATCAACGGCCAAAATCTCACACCCCGTACCCACTAATAGACCCGACCCGTCTCACCCGGACCGACCCCAACCCTTTACCCTTGAAACGACGCCGTTCCCTGTTAGTCGAAGGATCCTGGCCCTTCATCACTTCTCATCCAACGGCCAGGATCCACCTACCCACTAATTATATAAACTCATAACCTTACCCTGCCCCCTATCCGAACCCCAGCCTTCATCGTCTTCACCAGAACCCCAAACTTTAGAGCCGCCTCTGTATTCTTCACCATGAAAACCGGCGGCATGAACGCCGGTGGCCTTCACCTTAACACCATAGGACCATCTCACCCCCCTGAACATGGACCTGTTGACCGTTTAGTTCGAATCATCCTCCAGGTCCTCGAATCTTCATTTGAAGATTCGAACAAAACTCGATCTACACCGATCTGCCCTAGATTCATACCAGACAACCCCCGGACCCCCCTCGTGACCAAACCATGCTTGGTTTGGTCCGATTCTAACCATGGAAGCTCAAGTTCCAAATCTACCTTCCACAAAACCTAAAAACCCCAAGCCCAGTCCGTGTCTATTAAGCCAAGAGGTTTGGGTCTAATGGACCTTAATCGAAGTATTTCTCATCTGAGAAACCCTTCGATTAAAGTCCGTTCAACCTTAAAAAGGGTCTGTTCAAACACAAGCTGATTTTCTGTTCCTTCTTTCAAAGTTTTTAAGGTAAGTTTGTTTTCTCTTTGTTATTCAGTACGTGTGTGGTTTAGAGGTCTGTGCATATTTTGTGTAATTTGTCTCTGAATTTCTTTTGTCAACTGTCAATTGCCCCTTTGCCTGGACTCCTATATTCAGTCAAGTCTTTCTTCATAATGTGTGTATATAAACTGTATGTTCAATTGAATTCGTAATTGGTCATTCATTTAGTTCCTAGGGCCTTTCTGTGTTAACATTGCAATATGAACCCCTCGTGTGATACCTTTAAATGTCTGATTTTTGGTTACGATTGTATGTGTTATAACTAGTATAGTCGAGTCGACATATGTCGTCAATTAGTTTCAGTTGTCCGAACAATAACAAATCGACTTACTTCTGCTAAGCATTTGTTTGAATCAATTAGGAACTGAGTTTGCTTATTTATAATTGGTAATTTGAATCAGAAATGCAAAAATTAATGTTCTGTTTAGTCACAGTTTTGAAATTGGTGGGCATGTGCACTTATGCACAACATGTGCATTTTGTGCACAGCCTGTGCCCTGCCTAAGTGCTTTTGAATTAAATAGTTGGACAGCATGTGCTGTCAGACTACATCCTGCTGCCCATATTCTGCTTTAAGTTTCAGAAGTAATAAACATTACTAAAAAGTTTAAGCCTGCCAAGGGAATGTCATGGGTTTGATACTTAAATAGCTAAGTGGAAACTAAAAAGATGATGGCACATGGGAGGGGTGTTCTTTTGGTCTAACAGGCTGTTAAAAGGGCTGAGGTTTAGGCTTATAAAAGAAAAAGGAGATCAGATAGATCTGGGGGGGAGAGCAAAAATACATACATATACACACATAGACACACACACAGATAGAGATTGATAATAAAGGGAGGGGAATACACTGATATAAGGGGGATTGATAAGAAAACAGGAAAAGAGAGTTTGTCTGAAAACACACGGACAGAAATAGATAAAGAGAGGCCTAACACAGAAAGAAGGAACTGCATTTTTTCATCTTTGTCTTGATTCTCAACTAGTCTGGATTTGCCTGTTCCATATTGATTTATCCTGAGTCTTGTTTGAGATTACTAGTTGTGTGTAGTATCAGTTCAGTTCTGGATCCATTCTGGTTAAATTTCGATTCCATATTGCTGGGAATTTGCTACATTCTGCCATCTTTCATTGGCTCTAAATTGCATTTTTGCACTGGGAATTTGTCCTGCTGTTGTTCATCTGTTACTGCTTGTTCCGCTTGCACTGTTGCTCAATTGACTCCCCTACTTCCTTCATTGTAAGCATTTCCTCAGGTACACATTTCGAATCTGTCTGATGTTGCAATGAAAGTTGAATCGAAAGATCTGAAGGAGTTATAATCATCTGTTGCATTGCCTACGAATTTTTCTTTATATATATAAATGTTGTTAAGATGTGTAAGTTTCTAGTCTGTTAGCCTAATAGAGATACATTAGTAAGGTTGTACTTAATTAAAGTTTATGCCAATCTAAAACTGCGACATTTGACTCGTTTAGTAGTATACAAGATGTAAATACAATTCATGAAATGTGCAGCTATTTAACACGATTGTTAACTTAAACTCGCTCTGTCAGCATGCTTTGAATATGTAAGGGCAAATGGCCGCTTAAATCTAGCTAAAGATAATACAGTTTCATTCTCGAGTTTCAGCTTCATTAGGCAGTTTATAGGATGAGTTTCAAATATCATTAGTCGCATCTTCTAATAAGTGGTTTTAATTAATCTTGTCTAAATAAGTTAAAGTTAAGGAGCTCTTGTAGTAGTCGTAGCATTTCATCAATCTTGTATATAATTCTTCTATCAAATTAAAAGCATGTTTCATGAGGTACAACGTTTCTTCACTCTGTAAATAATTAATCAGATGATTAACCAAAATCTGGATTTGGCCAAAGCATATAATTGAATTAGCATGCATCTTTTCTTCTATTTTTAGAGATAAACACATTAGAAATGTAGTCGCTTTAGGATGTTCCTTCTAAAATAATGAGACGAGCCTCGCCAAATAAAAACGTAAATTGTGGGGCCCTCAATAATTAACCATAATAAATATTTAGAATTCTGGACAGGCCGTTTAGTGAATTTCATGGCCTTCCTCAAAATAATAACGCGTTTAGACTTTTTTTTAGGCACGGTTTAAGTAAATTATATTCTTAAATTCGGGTGCACATTGATGTGACCCAAATCCAAATCTCAACGGAGTCAAAATGTGTTGACGATCACGGGCGCATTGATTGTGACGTGGTTCGAGATGCATTTTCACGACGTTGCAATTCTATAAAAATAAGTGATAATGATAAAAGCGGTTTAAACTTAATAAAAGCACGTAAGTCATTGACATGTATTTAAATCAGATATTTAGCCATTATAACAATTTAAGCGACCGTGCTAGAACCACGGGATTCGAGGGTGCCTAACACCTTCCCTCGGGTCAACAGAATTCCTTACTCAGAATTTCTGGTTCGCAGACTTCATTTGGAAAAGTCGAAAATTTCCTCGATTTGGGATTCAAGATAAACCGGTGACTTGGGACACCAAAAGCCAAACCTTTCCCAAGTGGCGACTCTGAATTAAATAAATAATCCCATTTCGAATATTGTCACTTAAATTGGAAAAACCCCCTCGCGCATTCTACCCTTCGGGGCCGGGCGCGCAAAAAGGAGGTGTGACATTCATTATTTATTTTCTTTTTATTTTAATTAGTTTAGAATAAAATACTTCTAGGTTTCAGTCTTGTATATATAATTAGGATAGTCTAGTTTAGTTAATAGTTAATCACAAGTCCTCGTGGGATCGACATCCGACTTTTAGTCACTTTATTACTTGATGACCGCTTATACTTGCGTGTGTGTTTGGTCGCAACAAGTTTTTGGCGCCATTGCCGGGGACTTAGAAATTAACTATTCTTCTAGATTAGACATTGATTTTTTTTTATTTATTCATTTATTTTTGTTTTAGTTTAGTTAATATTTTTTATTTATTTTAACATGGAATCTTGAAATGAAAGTTATTCGAATGATGGTTATTCTTATTTTGATGATCCTTGTCCATATTGTGGAGGACTGCACTGGTGAAAAAATTGTCAGAATATTCCCGGAAACGAGTTGTGCGCACAATCTCAATCCTTTGAGTGGAATATTTGTAATATGTGTGGTGGTCAAGATGGCCACTGGGATGGTTGTCCTAATTCTTTTCATCCTTCTCTGAGCCCTTATTATGATCATTCTAATAATGTTTGTGAGTTTGATAGGGGCAATGAAGTACAAGATATGGAACCTGATGCATATATTAGAGATATTTTAAAGCAAGTAGCAGAGCAACAGGATGAACTCAAAAAAGATATGAAAAGAATGAGGGCAACAACCACAAGAATGAAGGCCAATATAGAAGAATTGAATGAAGATAGTGAGTACCAGCAAGAGGAAAATTTTGAAAAAGAGGAGATTTTGAGTCAAACTTGGCTGGTGGAACAAGCTGAAAGATTGGAGATATATGAGGCTCAACGTGAGAAAATTACAGATGAGATACAAGATCTAATAGAAGGAAGAGCTAAAATAGGACAAGAGATCGAAAAATTTGGCACTGCTATTCATGACTTGGGAGCTCAATTGATTGCAAAGGTTGATGCGTCTGACGCCCAACAAAATAGTTCTGAGTTGTGTGAAATTGAAAAGGAGCTTATACGCCAATTCGAGGAGCTAAAGTTGGAGAGTCAATCATCCGAGCGTACTTTTATTAATGATGTCCATGTTGAGGAAGAGTGCTCTAGAGCCATGTGAAGAAGTAGATAATGTTATATTTGAAGACTCTAGTGTGTGTACATATGAGGATGTAACTAGTGATACAATTCTAGAGTTGGGGCGTACTGCTCCTCATTCCATACATTTTTCAACATTGTGTTTGGATGATGACATGAAAATCGAGTCATCTGAGCCTTTGGGGGAACCAATGTACGAGGACCTGGGTGCTTATATTCTGGAATTTATCATGCCAGAGAGACATAATTACATACCTCATTTGAAAGCCAAAAAGTGTAGAACATGATACTAGTTGCTTGGCCCTGTTAAATTTGTCTCACCACCCCTAGAGCATAGCAAAAAGCTTGAAGCCAAATTGGGGGCTCAATTTATAAGTTCGAGGTGGAGGAAAAAAGTGGTTCACGTCGTGCCGCGATGTTAAATTAGGCGCTCATTGGGAGGCAACCCAGCTTTACTGCTTTCTTTTATTTTTATTTATTTTTGTTTATTTTAGTTTTCTATCTTTGTAGCATTTTTTGTAGGATTATGAGCATAGAAGAAAAGCCACTGAAAGTGTGCAAATACGAGCCAACTGGTTGGAACTAGTGTGAGGTACCCGCACAAAGGACCATCCTTGGGAGAAGTCTGATTACCCCGTGAGCTGCTAGTGATTCGGCCTTTCAGGGAGTTTCTTGTCCACCCTTGTTATTTTTGCTTTGTTTGTGCATTGGGGACATTGCACTTTTTTAAGTGTGGAGTGGGAGAATTCCTTTGGATACTTAGCTTTTTAGTAGTTTAGCTTCTTATTTCTTTTCTTCATAGTTGTGTAGTATTTTAGTAGATTAATTTTTTTATGTGGAAAACAAGAAAAATAAAAAAAAATGAAAAAGGTAGAAAAATTAGACTTTTCCCGACGATGGATCTCTTAGACAATTTTTTGAGGGAAGTGAGTCTAGAAAAAAAAAAGATTTTTTTTTTATTTTTTTTTTAATTTTTTCTTTCTCTTAGGTAGTGTAGCAATTCCCCCTTGGTTTGTCTTTAAGCCGCGGTTCTTTTCCAAGGGTTTAGCTTGAACCGGGCATAGGCAGTTTTTATTTTTGTTTTCTTTCTGATTTGTAGATTAGGGTAATGGGCTACGATCTATAAAAATTGAAAGAGAACCCATAGCATTGACGCACCTGAACACAATAGACCCTAGAGTGTAACGCTTAGTCCTAATTGTTGAATCTCACTGAAAGTGCCTTAAATTGTATATTTGTTACTGAATTGAATGCTCGTAATGGAGTGTCTTGATGAGCTGATCTGAATGAGTCATATGCCATGTGTGGTGAGTATTTGTGTAGTCCATGTATTGTACTTGTGTCTAGAACTTGCCCGGTATGTGAGTTGAAGCGAAATTTGAGGTGATGCTCGGTTTGAAAAATGATGTTAGGCTTTCTTTGACCTTTTTGAGCTTAATTGCTTATTAAAAATAAAATTTGTCCCTAGTTAACCCTTTTGAGCCTTCAGACTTTTTGTTTGGCACCCGCATTACAAGCCTATACCCTTTTGTTCTTAATTGACATTGTTTTGATCCTTTTACCTCTTAAAGCACTTTAATTATGAGAGAAGCGCTAAAAGAAGTAAGAAGGAAATAAGTGTGGGGTGACTTTTGAGTGGAACCAATAAAAGGATGAAAGGTGCACTTATGTTGTAAAGGAATACACCACTAGCAGAATTTGAGTGACAAGAAGAATAAACTAAAAAAAAAGAGATGATTACATTGTGTCTTATTCCAGCTAGTGGGAATGAATTAATAAAGTGCTTAAAGAAGAAGGGAGTATTTGTGGGATGATATTGTGTGTGAATGAGAAGTGGGTTGAAGAATTTGCGCTGAAAATTGCTCGTGTGATGTGTTAAAGTGCTTAGGGGTTGAGTCACTATTCTTAAATACATCCTACCTGTCCCTTAGCCCACATTACAACCATGAAAAAGTCCTAATTGATTTTGAATCGAGCTAGCCTACCTTAGTAGAGATTTACATTAAGGGCAAGCTTATGGTACCAATTGCATGCATGTGATCTCTTTTGTGAGAGTGAGTAATTTTCTTGATATATGTGAGTATATGAATTGAATGTGGTGGATTGAACTCAGTTTTTTTTGTTGATGTAATTGTGAGGGCATATGATTCGTGACGGAAAAGCAAGTCTTGACTTCTGTGCAGAGTATTTTGAGGAAGTGTGAATATTGCATGGCACTTGAGAGTCGACTTTGAGGCTAGGATTGTTCATTGCTAGGCGTACTATATGTACATTGTTCTAGGTGTAATGCGTTAAAGGAAATGGTTGAGGAAAGGATTCTCTAGAGAATATAGTTGATTGCTCGAGGACTAGCAATGAATTAAGTGTGGGGTGTTGATAATAGGCGAAATCTAGGTGATTTAGCTATTGTTGATGCTTCTGCTTGATTATATTCCGATGTCATATTATGGTCAATTGATGAAAAATAGGCTCTAATTGTGATATGTATACATTGCAGGATGAGGAGCCTAAATAATACTTTCAAGAGGATATTGGAATGATTTATGAGCAAGAACAACCCATAGGAGTCGAGTGTGCGCAAGGACGAGACGAAAAAATGGACGGAATCGAGCTTCAGAAGTGCGCTAAGTAACGCGCTAACTCCAAACTTCGCGCAATAATTCACGAGCTTTTCTGCCTGAAATCCAAGAGAAACACGCGAAGTAACGCGCGAACTCCATACTTAGCGCAGTAGTTCGCGCGTGTTCGACCCAGAGAAATGTTATTTAGGGGTAAAATTGGAAATCTGGAGAGAATCCCACTTAACCTATATAAATTCAAGCTCGCCCAAGGTTAAAGTATGAAGGTTTTCATAGTTTAGTACAAGAAATAGAGAGTCAAGAGGCAAGGAGGACGTTTTTGAGAGTAAAACACAAGCATAGAGCCGCCGTGGAGGCCGGAATTCATCGGGTTTCATCTTTCTTCCTCCAAACTTAGTAATTTTTATGTTTCTTTGTATGAGTTGTTGTTTTGCTATCATGTCTATGTGGAACTAAACTTCACGTTTTAGGGTTGCGGTTCTTTCATGACTATTGTTATTCGGATATTGAGTTTGATTTCTTAGTTTATAATATTGGTTTATTTATTCAATCATGCACTTAATTATTTGATTGCTTGATCACCAATTGAATACTATCTACGAATCTTGAATTGAACTCGAAAGTGGGAATTCTAGATTGCATATAGGATTGAATAGAGCAAGTTCTTGAACCTGGGCATCGGGGAATGGATTCGTGGTTACGATAGACATATACCTAATTGCCTTGCTTGGTTGATTTATAGGAATTATAAATGCGTTTTTGTTGATTCTAACTCCATAGACATATAGGCGTTAGGTTAGCTTGAATAGGCGAGTAAGAACTCGACAGATTCTTATGAGCAATATTAACCCTGTCAACCAATAAACTAGATAAATTAGTTAGTCAATTCAATAGAAGAATACAATAGGATTGTTAAATAGCCCATAACCCTAGATCGTTTTCATTACATTGATATTATAAAAATCTACTATCCTTTGGCTCAGAGTTCATTATTTATTTTCTTTTTATTTTAATTAGTTTAGAATAAAATACTTCTAGGTTTCATTCTTGTATATATAATTAGGATAGTCTAGTTTAGTTAATAGTTAATCACAAGACCTCGTGGGATCGACATCCGACTTTTAGTCACTTTATTACTTGACGACCGCGTATACTTGCGTGTGTGTTTGGTCGCAACAACAGCCAGCATCCACACCACTAACCACTCCTAATACTTTGCTACCTCATCTCACATCAGCTAATGATAGAAATTAAGAATTGCTAAATGTCTACTTAGTCTAAATTACATACATCACCTATAATGGACTTCCTGAATGACCATTCTCACCATTGCTTCTTGAGTCCTATTTTTCTGTTGGAAGATTCTCAACCTTCTTTCCTGCCAAACATAATAAACAATCTCTTGTTAAATACCTCAGTTTAGTTGTAACACCCCATTTTACTCATTTGTCTTTAGTTAGCAATCTCTTGTTAATAGCTAAATGTAGAATAAAGATCTATATGAGAGTGTTTAACCAGAAAATAGGAATTTTGATCAAAGCTTAATTTTAGAAGAACTCGTGTTACTGATAAACAAATAAGGAAATAATTATGTAATGAAAAAGAAGAATTGAATTGAAAAGTAGCTGAGTAAGCAAAGCAAAGTAAATCAGCGTATTTTAGTAATAATCTATGTCCCTTTACAAATCTTATTTCTCTACTTTTATAGCTATTTCTAAGTACTACGTTTCTTTCCTATCGTAATAGAGCCATTATGAGCAATTAATGTAACGTTATAATTAGCAATCGTAACTGTTTCGTGAAGATTCCAAAATGTTTCCCCTCATTAATTACATATAATACATATTTGTACTTTTTGCTATCTAGGTTCATTCCTCCGATATCTCTTCAAATTGCTAAGAGATCCGAGTAACCGTTCCTTCTTGTTTTCTTGAGTCTTTGCCCATACCTATTAAGGCTCGTGTCTCTTTGATTACTCTTTGCTAGCTGTTATTCTTTCGTTGATCCACGTGTCTTGACATGTCAGCACATAATTAATTCCAAATGTTAACTTAATTTTTTCCAATACAGATAGCCCCCCTACTTACCATTTATTCAGCAATTGAATATTTGGGAAGTGGATCTCACTAAAGCGGGATTTTTTTCTCCATTCCACATATCATTATACCTTCTCCAGAACTGACGCTTCACATGTCTCTTCCATTTAATACATATGACACGTGGTGGCTTTTGATTGGTTTTGCAACCCTTCAGCGCCTTTTAAGGCTCTTTTATGGCTACATCAATCACGAAGTGATAGTTTTCATTATAACGTTCCCATCATTATCTTTTTGTTTGATAGTTGCTTCTGAGTATAAATATATCCTTTGTCTTTTCTTTCTCAGAAATATTTTTCATCTTTGAGTATTCAATCTTCTCTTCTTCCTCGTACGGCTATGTCTTCTTCGAACCCTAATCCCCAAAAAGTTCCTATTGTATATGAGCTTCCCCTTGCTCCTACTAGAAGCAGGAGAGGGGGAAGATTGCGTAGTCTAGGGTCGGTTTCTATTAGAGGTTCTTCTTCTTCTCTACCTAGTTCCACTCCTCCTTCATCTTCTAGAACTAGGGCTTCTCTGACGCATAGGTATTTTGCCAGAAGTAGGGATTCTAATGAGTCAATCCATGAACCTACAGTAGACGAGATTATCCCTTCTAAACTTTCTTTTTATACTGATAGAAAATCAATTAGGAACTCGATTTCCTCTATGTCCTCTTATGATCGTGCTGATGTTTTCCCTTCATAGATTACTGAAGGTTTGATCTCTGTTGTTCGTAGAGATTGTCATTGGAGATTCGATTTCCCAATTCTGATCCCTAATGCAAATCAAAGGATTACTTCTTTCAAAGCTGGTTTTTCCTTTGTATATACGTACCCTTTTACTTTGGGCTTTAGACCCCATATTAATCCAGTCATTATTGAGCTTTGCCGCTTCTTCAATGTGTGTTTAGGAAAAATTAACCCTATTGTATGGAGGGTTGTTGCATGTTTAAGGTATTTGGCTAATTTGGTTCAATTGCCTTTCACCTTTTTTCATCTGATCCATCTCTACTCCCCTAAGTTGTTCCGATATGGGATTTTTACTTTGGTGGCAAGGAGTAAGAGGGTTTTAATCAGCCCTGAGGATGATAAGGACCGTGACTGGTACGCCAGATTTGTTGCTGCTACTACGATAGGGTTAGTAGGTGAAGAAAATATATCATTCCCTGAAAAGTGGAATTTTGCACGTAAGTTTTCTTTACAACTTTCTTTCTTCTCTTTTCCCCCTTTTTAGAAAGGGTTTGTACTTCCCATGACTGTTTCACTTTTTTTTCAGCAACCATGGGAACTGTTGAAGAGATTCCTAATTTCTTTAGTTGGGTAGAGAAATTGTTGACCATTGCTCCGATGGAAGTTAGATCTTGGAAATACCTTTCAAACAGGTTTGTTTGGAAGGTTAAGACTCATGGTAAAAACTTTATTCCTTTCCTTCTATTTTTATTCATTCTTTCTTTAGAATGTATTTAACCCTTCTTTTTATTAGGGTTTTCTATTCGTGGTATAAGTGCTGAGTCAATCGCAGCTTCTAGACTTTCTTTGGCAAGAGCTCAAGAGATAATCTTGAGTTCTTCATCGAAAAGGAAAACTAACAAACCCCAGGATTCTGAAGAGGAGGAGGAACATGATGGAAGTTCCTTGATTAGAAGGTTGCGGGCTAGAAGACGCGTCATTTCAGATGACGAAGTTACTCCTCCTCGTTCTGTTCCCGTGACCGAGCCTGTTGAAGCCACTTTAGTGAGTTCTAACAAAGAGACTCTCATGGCATCTCGTGACTCTGATGAACAACTTTTTTTGCGTGGGTTTGATAATGAAGGTTTTGATTTGGTGTATGAGGAAGTACTTCTTGCCTCTTTCCCCGTATCTGTCCCAATGGAACGCCCTTTGCTTGTTCTTACTGCTGTTATTTTTGATCCACCTCAAGCTATTATGACTTCCTCTACAGTCCCTGCTACTAATATTTCTCGAACTGAAGTTGGTTCTTCAAGTGGAAGTAGAGTGATAAAACAAATTACCATTGAGGTTCCTGCCGATGGTATTCTTCTGAAGAAGTCAGGCCAAGCTGACGTATGGTTGAAACCCTTGATTGGTCCAGTTAAAAAGTCCAAGCTAGAAAGTCATAGTTCTTTGACTTGGATGATGACATCGTGCAATCATCATTGAAGGTATTGGTTTCTTTTCATGTTCTATTCCATTTTTCTTTTTCTAAGATTCTTATCCTTTTTTTATGTAGATCAATCTAATCAGTACAGAGATGATGAAAAAGGTTTCCCATACAGAGCAATTGATGCATGATTACTAGATAGAGGTGGATAATTGGAAAGAGCAGTATGAAAGTCTTCAGCTTGAGATGGAAGTTTTAGAAGAAAGAAAATGTACCTTAGAGCAGCAGCTAAGAGTCATGGCATCAGAGCTAGCAGTTGAGAAAGCTTCTTCCAACCAGGCAAGCAAGGATAAGAACCTCTTCGAATCGTCTTTTGCTGAACAACTCTCCAAAGCTATTGAAGAGATCATAGGTCTAAAGGCTTTGTTGAATGAGAAAGAGGTTTATGCTGGTGAGCTTGTTCAAACGCTCACCCAGACCCAAGAAGATCTCCGAGTGTCTTCTAACAAGGTCAAGTTTTTGGAGAGTTCACTTGCCCCTTTACAGTCTTCTTACGATGCTGCTTTGGCTGAGAGGGAGGAACTCAAGAGTGAAATTGAACATTGGGAAAAAGACTATGAGGCTCTTGAGGACAAGGCCGCTGTTGATGCAAGTTGGGTCACTTTAAACACGCGCCACGATACTCTTATGGAGGTAAGCCAGGAAGGTTTTAACTTGGATGCTGAGTTAGTAAAGATTAAGGACACAATTGAAAAAACTCAGCAAAGCCAAAGCTTTTCTTCACCTATGGTTGATACTCCCGAAAATGTTAAAGCTGATCCTGGTGCGGTGGATGTCCCAGCTCCTTCTGATCAAATCGAGCCTTCTACTATTGATGATGCCATCCTGAATTCTTCTTCAGAACTTGCTCCATAGTGAAAGTTTGTGAAGTTTAACTTCTTCTTTTTTTGTTTTGTTGGTGGAATGTTTGGTAGTTTTACCCCTGGTCTTATTTAGGGGTAATGTTTTTAGTAACAACATATCCCCAGGTCTTTTCAGGGATTGTGTAATGACAATTAAGTTAGAACTAAGTGTATACTTAGTTTTAACTGAATATTATAAAGTTTTTTTGTTTTAACTTATAATACCTTCGACTTGAGTTTCTGTTATACTCTTTTAATGATTTGCCCTTGCCTTGTTTCTTTATAAGTTCAGGGTCTTGCTTCTATTTAATTTCAATGTATGGGTTTTTGTTTTACCCTTTTAATTTTTAGAAATGCTTAGTTTTTTTCTTGGATTTTTGAATCAAACATGAATGATAAAAAAGGGCTCTTTTATATACGATATTTAATGAAGAACACGTCTCAACTTCATAATGGTGTAAACATACAAAAGACAAAATAGGAACACACATGTTTCTTGGAATAACTTTGATAAAGTTTTCATTCGAACTTTGTCAAGCTTAAATAACATCTTACATGTATTTAAATATCTTCTATAACTCTTCCGTAACTGTTTTCTTTACAACAAATTTGTAAAAAAACCCAAGAGTTTCTTTATAACCCATGGCTAAATACTTGATTTAACCTAAACATTCGTAGGAGTTTGAAATTTGTATCCACGAGTGTATTCATCATAGTTTTTAGACCAGGCTTGCATTTTTTGGCTCGTGACTTTGCTCTAAACTTGATATTTGTTGAGTAGACTTTAGGCTTGACTTGAAATTTAATTATTTCTGCCTTCTTTGCCTTCCTTATGCATATTATATAGTCCTCCAAGTGTTTGAGCTTTTAAGTTTGAAATCTCGAGCACTTGATTATTCCTTCCGTGCGGTCCTTTTCGTGAAAAGAAAAACGTAAGAGACTCGGAGGTACAATTTTAGATGAAGACTGCTTAACCCATTATATTTTTATCAGAATAGTTGTAACCCTAGATCGGGAATTATGTTCTTTCCACGTGTCTTTCAGGTAATAATTCATCATTTAGTATGGGATAGCTTTTTGCCTATCATCTAAAATCGTTAGTAAAATTTTAACAATTCAAAAATAACATTCGTGAATTGGGATACCTGACTGTTGGTATTTCCTTCCCTGAGAAGTAGTATTTCTTCAGATGAACAACATTCCAATTTGAAGGTAGAATCTTGCCATCCAATGTTTCAAGCTCGTATGCACCTTTTCCTGCGATACCATGAATCTTGTAAGGCCCTTTCCAATTTGGGCTTAACTTTCCTACGTTGGCTGCCCTCGTGGATTGGAAAACTTTCTTGAGTACGTAGTCCCCAATCTTGAAGTATCTGAGACAAGCTTTCCGATTGTAATACCACTCAATAACTTGTTTTTGCGCTATCATCCTTATTAATGCAGTTCCCTCCTTTCTTCAAGTAAATCCAGGTTTACCTGCATCTCTTCTTCGTTCGACTCTTCGGTAGCTTGAGTATATCTCGTACTTGGTGTAAGCACGTGATTTTTGCCCTATGAGAGAATTACTCCCAAAAAAATCCAAAATAAACAATTTTCCTTTGTGTGCAATTTTAGAATTTTTGTGGCATTTTTGATAATTATTTGTATTTCTGTCTGTGCGTGTTTATTGATTAAATTAATAAAAAATTACAAAAATATGTCGCATTTGCATTTAGTATTTATTTAAGTTTGTTTTACAAAATCATAAAAATAATGTATGTTGCATTTTTAGCATTTAACGTCTAAATTGTGTGATTTTTATAGTTAATTGCAATTTAAATGTGCGATAATTGTTATTTGGACAGATTTTTGAAATTATAACAGATTTTGAATCAGGGCAGTAACAATAGTTTTAGGGGTAATATGGGAATTAACAAATTGCAGATTATTTAATTATGGTGGGGACAAGACATAATGATAAAAGCAAAAAGGAAAAGGTGGGTAATAATGTCTTCTTTTCAAAAAGAGAGAACACGGGGGCCCACTTTAACTACTTTTCAAAAGAGGGAACACGGGGGGGGGGGGGGGGCACGTGGCCCACTTTGACTACTTTTACTAAAGTAAAAGTGTGGGTAATAATAAAAGTTAAAGGGGAAAGAGGTAAAAGGGGGTCTTGCTTTGTATATAAGGGGGATGAGGAGATTGAATTGGAGGAAGAATTTTGAGAAGGGATTTTTGGGAGAATTTTGGGAGAGAGGAATACATTCTGAAAATCTGAAGAAAGTGTGGTAGAGTTTAAAAAGAGAAAACAAAAACAAAGTGAGAAGTTTCGGGTTTAATACACGAGTGGGTTGTTGCTGTTTAGTTTGTTTACAAACTTTTTGGTTTGTTCTATTGAGTTGTTCGATTTTCCTTGAACCTGGGTCGAATTGCTGCTGGGGTTGCTGTTGTTGTTGTGTATTTACACTACTGCTGCTTCTACTGATCTTCATCTTCTTTCCTTGCTTTCCAAATACCAGGTACACAAACTGATACACTGGTTCATCTTGTAAGCCACTCGAAGCATGAATGCAAAAAATGAGAAAGATTTGAAGTTGTAATTTAATGTAGTCTTTTCTTTCTTTTACTGCCTGTATGTAGAATATTCTATGCGCTGCCCATATAAACTCTTTAAACAACTCACTTTCGAAACTTAACTATAATAACTCGAAAGTATGTAAATAAAGTAGGACCTTTTTCTTCATTTATTTTAGAGAAAACAAAAAATTAAAAATGTAGTCCTTTTAAAAAATAATTAGACGAGCCTCGCCCAATAAAAAATGTAAATTGCGGGGCCCTCAATAGTTGGTCATAATAAATACTTAGAATTTGGGATGGACTGTTTAGTGAATTTCACTGCCTTCCCCAAAGACAATAACGCGTTAGATTCTTTAGGCGCGATTTAATTAATCTTACCTTCTTAAACTCGGGTGCGCATTTCATGCGACCCAAATCCAAATCCCAAAACATTGAATGAAAATGTGTTCCGGATTGCGGGTGCATTTCATGTGACGCAATCCAAAGACATGTTTTTTTAAACGAAGTTCATATTCCTTTAAAAATATAATAAAAGAGGTAAAGAGTTAAAACTTGCACATGAGCGCATAATTGGATAAAATCAGATAACAAGCCGAATATGACAGTTGAGCGACCGTGCTAGAACCACGGAACTCGGGAATGCCTAACACCTTCTCCCGGGTTAACACAATTCCTTATCCGGATTTCAGGTTCGCGGACTGTAATACAGAGTCATTCTTTTCCTCGATTCGGGATTAAAATTGGTGACTTGGGACACCCTAAATCTCCCAAGTGGAGACTCTGAAATAAATAAACAAATCCCGTTTCGATTGTTCTTTAATTGGAAAAAACTCCTTGTGCCCTCGCGGTGCCGGAAAAAGGAGGTGTGACAGCTCTGGCGACTCTGCTGGGGATATAACCCAGAATCTCTGGTTCAGGGTTCAGAATTCGAGCTTAGATAAATTGTTGTATTTGATTGTATCCGATTTTCCTACATGTTTTATGCTGAATGTGCTAAATGTTACCGCTTTGATATTATCTGAATTGTATATAAACTGTGCCGACATCCTTCTCTCTTCACCTCCGGGGATGTGCTTACTGGTTGAGACTGCCTATTCTGTTAGTGTCATACCTTGAAATAAGAAAGAGGCCGGACAAGTTACTAAGCCGGATGGCCTTTTGGTTCCCGGTAAGTTGCCCCCTCCTCGACTTGAGTTGTCCGCTCGGGTACACAGTCTAGAACACCGACTCAGGTTTTGAACATAGAATAACATGACTTCATGAAGGATCCCTAGTAGGAACGATTATTTGCATCATGTTGCATTTGACTTAGCGGACTCAACACAGGGGTTGGGTCCATCTAGGACTAGCAACCTGAAATGAAAAGACCATCCTGCTGCATCCTATTTGTGTTGTGCATTATTCTGAACCCGCATGTTAACCGGTTTTTGAATCTCGGGAACGTTGGAAAATTGAAAAAAAAAAGAAAAAGAGAGAAATAACAGTTAGGGAGTTAATTGATTATTTTAGAAAAACCCAGTGTCCAAGTACTGTTGGAACTCTGCCGAAATATATTTTACTTTTAAAATTATTTGTTTACCCAAAAAAAAAAGCAGGAAGTGTGTAGGAAAAAGTCATTTATTTTAGTTTGCTTTGTTTTCAAAAAAAAAAAAGGGAAAATATGTTTGTTTTCAAAATCAGTTAGTTTACTTGCCCGAACTACGCGGGTTTGATTCTCACCGGATGTAAGATACGTAGGCAACCCTCATCGGGTCCAACCCCCCTTTTGCTAAAAAAGCCAAAAACAAATAAATAATAATAATAATAATAAAAAGAAACATGTCAAAATTTTAATTTTGTCATAAAGAAGTAGGGTGACGCTGTTTTATCAAGACATAGCCGAATGTTCCCGAAAGGGACGCCGGAAGGCTGACTTTGCATAAACAGCCACCTTTTGGGTCATGTTTAGGATTTTGGTCCAGTCGACCCACACAGCCTTAAAAATCTTCGTCCCCGAGACGTCGAAAGGCCGTGTTTGCAACACCAGGTTCTTATTGTAATTTGAAAAAAAACAAAGAGTCCGCGGTCAGGTGAATACCGTTTGGATGTTTAGAAAAAAAATCCGAGCCAGCTTCGGCCGCGTCTTAAACCGTTCTTGCCGAAATAGCCTTAGAGTATCTTTCAGTTGTCGAAAGGCTATTTTCGTAAAAGAACGGACAAGTTTGTAAAGTGTCATAAAATAATCCTCCTCGGCCTCAAAATTCATGTGAAAGTTGGAACGGGCCACGTTTGCAAAATTAACCATTTGGTTAAAATTAGCAAACGGAGGAAGGAAGTTGGCCATTTGTTTTTTTGTAAATCTTTGGATTAGAATACGTGAGTTGTTTGATTTTCGAGTTTGTAGGTCATCTTCAAACCTTTAAAACCCAGTTTGTTCTAATATGAAAATTGAAAAATATTTATTATGGTTTATCTCTTATTGTTCCGAACTACGCAAGGTCTGATTCATGCGGGGTCATGATACGTAGGCAATCTCCATAAGATTCGACCACAACAAAAAAAAAGCAAAAAAAGAGAATGAAAAAGAAAAAGAAAAAAAAGAAATGAAAAAGGAAAAAATGAATGAAAAAAAAAATCGAAAAAAAAAAGAAAAAGAAAAATAGATGTTGTCAATAATAAGGACCGACTGAGTCCATTCTAACCTGTTTTGTTTTGAATCACAAAGAAAGAAGGTGGTTGTTTTGTGGTAAGCCGGAAATACAAGATCCAAAAGCACGCTTTGCGGGGATCAGGCGTGATGACAGAAGCATTTGAGTCCTATTGGGAACTTGTTGTCTAAGGGTGATGATATTGAAGTTGGCAATGGTCTGACAATACTGATGCAAAGCTCAGTGGCTAAGATGCCAGTTTCGCTAAAGTAGGAGGACGCTCCGTTCCTTGGTTAGCAAGAAAGAAGCATTTGGTGGCTTATTTTGTTGTCATTTCTGTTATCCGGATTATTAAGGTTGTAATTTGGATTTTGTCCTGTGCCAAACCTTCTTATCTTTCCATTTTGTCACAGCAGTTTGTTTAAATTTTGTCCAGTTTGTGTTAGGATTTTATTCTAGTTGTTTTGTTTGTTTTATTATTCAAACCATTTCGCCGGTAGTCTAATACAAAGCCGGTCTTTTGTTATTTCCAGTCATCTTTTTGTTTAGTCCTTTTATCATTTTTGTTCAATGCCGATTCTAGGGACATGACATGCGCACCCAGTTTGGGCCTAATCTTAAAAGTTAATCATAAAACCCTGGGAAGGTGATCAAAGCATTTATAGGAAATAAGAACGGTTGAGATTATTCAGAGCTCGAGTCATATGGAACTGGGGCAAGTAAAATATAAAGAAAACCGTTAAAAGCAAGATTTGCCAAATTGGCATGATAATGAGAGTGTCGCCCAACGGTGCTTTAGAAATGACAAATGAAAAAGCAAATGCGAATATAATTGTCAAATCCAGCACCATCAGAAGAGACTGCAAATCTTTGTTTAATTGTGTTGTTTGCACTTGGCATGTTTTGAAGACTGGAATGACGAAGGCATTTTGTTCTGCTACCTAAATACTTTATCCTTCGTTAGCCCTTTGAGCCTTATTTGTTTTCTTTCATACCCCTCGTTCGGAATCAGTAGCAACGACTAGAAGATGCCAACATGGAAGATAAAAAAAAAAGAGAATAGCAAAACAAAAAAAAACAAGCAAGAAAAAAAGCAAAAGAAAAAAGAAAAGAAAGATAAGAAATGAGTGAAAAGAAAGTCACAAGAAAAAAGAGGAATTGGGAACTACGTTTGACCTGATTCCTCAAAGATGATACGTAGGCGCTTCACGGCTCGGTCATAGTTTTGAAAAATGAAAATAAAATCAATTAAAATATCCCCAAGCAAGAAACCGGGACAGAGGTCGCGTTTATTGTAAATAAATCTAGTTCCGAAGGTTGTAATTTTGAACCCAGAATTTATTTTGTATTTTTGAGCCTTTTATACCCTTTCTTTCTAGCCCTATCCAAAAACCTACATTACGGTCCAAAGAAAGACCTTCTGATCAGTCTTCAAAAGATGCCAAGTCAGACAAATGAGAGTCTTACCGGTGAACATAACACTCTGTTCCACAATAGAAAGGACTCTAATCTCCAGCAGAGAGAGTCATACCGGCAACACTCCAAATCCCCAGCTGGAAAGTGATACAAATGAGAGAGTCTTATCGGTGAAAATCTTCACGGACACCATAAGGCTATGAAAGCTGAGAGAAAAACCAGAATGAGAGAGGCTTGATAGTGAAAACCCTTCGGGCACTACAAGTCGAATAATATTGAGAATCAGATGGAAAATTGCCAATTGAAGATCTTGAAAGATGATTGACGGCGGAGGATAGGCCACATATGCATGTCATGACCATTAGAGTCAGTATCTGCATTTGATAGGTTTTTATTTATAGTTTCTTTTGTTAAAGAGTCATCTTTTTCCTTTGTCCTTTTTATTATGCTCCCTCTTATCTTTTTCCTTTCATAGAAAAATTCCCCAATAGAGTCTGTTTGGTCAGAACAAGTGTGAATTGACTTCAAAATATGCCATCAGCTTTCCAATTATACAAGATGAGATATGACTAGTACATCTAAGTGGTATAGTCAGCAAGGAACAAGCGAGAGGTCAGTGTCAAAAAGATATCCCCAGCAAAAGGGAATTGACAAAAGGATTGACGAGTGTCAAGAGGGATATCCTTGCCGAAATCAAAGGTTATAAACCTCAAGGCCAAGGCCCGCGAACAAAGCAAAGAGAGCAGTGAGCAGGATTTGGGAGATTCATACTAGACTAAAAGGTCGGGGAAATGCCGGTTTCCGAGCTATGCCACAAAAGAAGAGGGATATCCCCAGCAGAAAGGGATTATCCCCAGCAAATAATATCATCCCCAACAAGTTGTGGAACGCAGAGCAAGGAAGGAGAAAGGGAAAGCCATCCCCAGTAGGAGTATCACAACCAACCACCGCGTTTTAAACTAACAAATTTTGTTTGATTTGAAACAGGTAAAGGAAATTGCATTGATGACAGAAATGCATGCCATAAGGGATATTATCAAACTGGGGCAGAAAATTTTCCTTCCATTTAGAAAATTTTCTGGAAGTCAGGTACCCATTTAGGGAAGAATAAAGATAACGCCAGTCTCAAGGGAAGTGAACCAGTGTTGCCCCCAACATAATAAGTTTCAATGGAGGAAGTTGTTCCCCAGCAAAAGGATGAAACTTGAGCTCAGAAAAAGCAAAAGGCCAACATCATTCCCAACAGCCTTCCGAAGAGTGAAGCACTAGTTCTGAAGGAATCAAAATCCCCCAGCGGTGTTATCCTAGACAGCGTTATCCCCAGCTGATAACATTTTATCCCCCAACAAGTAAGTAAATAATTCCCCAACAGTGTTATCCCCAACAGTTTCGAGGAGTCCAACACAAGTTTGGTGAAAATCGGTATCCTCAGCGGTTCCTTTCGGGGAAAGGCAAAACGAGTTTTAAGGGAGTTAGTCTTCGAAGGAAGAACCTAAAAAAAAAGAGAAAAAAAGAGAAAAAAAGAGAAAAAAGAAAGGGGGAAGTAGTTTGCAGAGGAATGAAACATCCTACTCAAAAGGAAGTAATTTTGGAAGGAATAAGATAACATATTTACTCAGCAGAGTTATCCACAACAGTTTATTCCCAATGGATCATCGAGATGTAGAAGCATCCTCGACAGAGTTTCGGGCAACCCAGAGTGGGTAAGGAAGAAAAGGAAGAGTCATCCCCATCAAAATAATCCCCAGCAGTTTCGAGGGAAGACAACACAGGTAAGTAAATAATTCAGGAAGAAGGAAATGATTCACGCATAGGAGACGCATTTCCTCCTAAGTTTAGTTTCACCCATAGGAGATGCATTTCCTCCTAAGTTTGTTTTTACCCATAGGAGAGGCATTTCCTCCTAAGTTGTTGTTGAACCAATAGGAGAGGCATTTCCTCCTAAGTTTGTTTTCACCCATAGGAGAGGCATTTCCTCCTAAGTTTTTTTTTATCCATAGGAGATGCGTTTCCTCCTAAGTTTACTTTTACCCATAGGAGACGCATTTCCTCCTAAGTTTAGTTTCATTCATAGGAGATGCATTTCCTCCTAAGTTTAGTTTCACCCATAGGAGATGCATTTCCTCCTAAGTTTGTTTTTACCCATAGGAGAGGCATTTCCTCCTAAGTTGTTGTTGAACCAATAGGAGAGGCATTTCCTCCTAAGTTTGTTTTCACCCATAGGAGAGGCATTTCCTCCTAAGTTTTTTTTATCCATAGGAGATACGTTTCCTCCTAAGTTTACTTTTACCCATAGGAGACGCATTTCCTCCTAAGTTTAGCTTCATTCATAGGAGATGCATTTCCTCCTAAGTTCAGTTTCACCAATAGGAGAGGCATTTCCTCCTAAGTTTGTTTCACCCATAGGAGATGCATTTCCTCCTAAGTTTGTTTTTACCCATAGGAGAGGTATTTCCTCCTAAGTTATTGTTGAACCAATATGAGAGGCATTTCCTCCTAAGTTTGTTTTCACCCATAAGAGAGGCATTTCCTCATAAGTTTTTTTTTTATCCATAGGAGATGCGTTTCCTCCTAAGTTTACTTTTACCCATAGGAGACGCATTTCCTCCTAAGTTTAGTTTCATTCATAGGAGATGCATTTCCTCCTAAGTTTAGTTTCACCCATAGGAGATGCATTTCCTCCTAAGTTTGTTTTTACCCATAGGAGAGACATTTCCTCCTAAGTTTAGTTTCACCCATAGGAGAGGCATTTCCTCCTAAGTTTTGTTTTCACCCATAGGAGAGGCATTTCCTCCTAAGTTTAGTTTTTACCCATAGGAGAGGCATTTCCTCCTAAGTTTAGTTTCACCCATAGGAGATGCATTTCCTCCTAAGTTTACTTTCACCCATAGGAGACGCATTTCCTCCTAAGTTTACTTTCACCCATAGGAGACGCATTTCCTCCTAAGTTTAGTTTTACCCATAGGAGACGCATTTACTCCTAAAGTTTAGTTTTACCTCTAGGAGACGCATTTCCTCTTAAGTTTAGTTTTACCCATAGGAGAGGCATTTCCTCCTAACTATGCAACCTACGTATCTCACATCCTATGGGTATAAGGAAGAGCGATGGAAGTATTAGCAGTCAGGCGTCCACCTGGAGAACAAGGAAGAGCGATGGAAGTATTAGCAATCAGGCGTCCACCTGGAGAACAAGGAAGAATAGTCGAAGTATTAGCAATCAGGCGTCCACCTGGAGAACAAGGAAGAACAGTTGAAGTATCAGCAGTCAGGAGCCCACCTGGAGAATAAGTAAATACAATTCAAATTTTAAGTGGTCAGGAGCCCCCTTGAAGAACAGAATGGCGATTTATTGGTTGAAGTCAGGAACCCCCCTGGAGAACAGAATGGCGATTTATTGGTTGAAGTCAGGAGTCCGCCTGGAGAATAGAGACATTCGATTTCAAAGTTAGCAATCAGGAGTCCACCTAGAGAATAGAGACATTCAATTTCAAATTTAGCAATCAGGAGTCCGCCTGGAGAACAGAGACATACTTTTCAAGTTTGATGTCAGGAGTCCGCCTGAAGAACAGAGACACACAGTTTAAATTTTAAAAGTCAGGAGTCCGCCTGGAGAATAGAGATATTCTATTTCAAAGTTAGCAATCAGGAGTCCGCCAGGAGAACAGAGGCATACATTTCAGTCTTTTCATTTCAAGTGTTGAAGTTGGGAGCCCGCCCATAGAACAGAGGCATACATTTCAGTCTTTTCATTTCAAGTGTTGAAGTTGGGAGCCCGCCCATAGAACATAGGCATACATTTCAGTCTTTTCATTTCAAGTGTTGAAGTTGGGAGCCCGCCCATAGAACAGAGGCATACATGTCAGTCTTTTCATTTCAAGTATTGAATTTGGGAGCCCGCCCATAGAATAGAGGCATACATCTCAGTCTTTACATTTCAAGTGTTGAAGTTGGGAGCCCGCCCATAGAACAGAGGCATACATCTCAGTCTTTTCATTTCAAGTGTTGAAGTTGGGAGCCCGCCCATAGAACAAAGGCATACATTCAGTCTTTTCATTTCAAGTGTTGAAGTTGGGAGCCCGCCCATATAACAGAGGAATACATTCAGCATTAATTTTCTAGTATTAAGTTGGGAGACCGCCCATACAACAGAGGCATACATTTCAAGATCAAGTCATAGGACAATAAAACAGAGGGTTACAACAAGAATCCCCAGCAGGAAACAATAAAAATCCCCAACATCAGGAAGCAGAAGGTTGCAACAAGAGGTCCCAGCACAAGCTCAAGTGCATGTGTCAAAAGGTGGAAAAACATTGAAAGAAAAGCACCGTAAAAAATGCGAGCAGACAAGAAAGCAAGGAAACAAGAACCAATTGCAGTCTAGCCTAGCTTCTTGTTTTCTTTTAAGCACGGTGTAACAAGGAGATCGGTAAGCAGTGGTAATAGCATGCAACAACAGTAACATTGCAGTCCCAGCTACCAAAACTTCCCGAACTACATTAACCTGATTCCCCTTTAACCAGGGATATGTAGGAAACCTTTGAAGCAAAGGTTCGGTTAAATCTTTTTCAAAAAATGCTTCACACGGAGTACTCAGATGGGCAAAAATCGCTCACTTTATCTTTGCACGAAAACCCTTCGTGTCTTCGGGCAAAGAGGGGCAGTTGTAAGCACGTGATTTTTGCCCTATGAGAGAATTACTCCCAAAAAATCCAAAATAAAACAATTTTCCTTTCTGTGCAATTTTAGAATTTTTGTGGCGCTTTTGATAATTATTTGTATTTCTGTCTGTGCGTGTTTATTGATTAAATTAATAAAAAATTACAAAAATATGTCGCATTTGCATTTAGTATTTATTTAAGTTTGTTTTACAAAATCATAAAAATAATGTACGTTGCATTTTTAGCATTTAACGTCTAAATTGTGTGATTTTTATAGTTAATTGCAATTTAAATGTGCGATAATTGTTATTTGGACAGATTTTTGAAATTATAACAGATTTTGAATCAGGGCAGTAACAGTAGTTTTAGGGGTAATATGGGAATTAACAAATTGCAGATTATTTAATTATGGTGGGGACAAGACATAATGATAAAAGCAAAAAGGAAAAGGTGGGTAATAATGTCTTTTTTTCAAAAAGAGAGAACACGGGGGCTCACTTTGACTACTTTTCAAAAGAGGGAACACGGGGGGGCCACGTTGACTACTTTTACTAAAGTAAAAGTGTGGGTAATAATAAAAGTTAAAGGGGAAAGAGGTAAAAGGGGGTCTTGCTTTGTATATAAGGGGGGATGAGGTGATTGAATTAGGGGAAGGATTTTGAGAAGGGATTTTTGGGAGAATTTTGGGAGAGGAATACATTCTGAAAATCTGAAGAAAGTGTGGTAGAGTTTAAAAAGAGAAAACAAAAACAAAGTGAGAAGTTTCGGGTTTAATACACGCGTGGGTTGTTGCTGTTTAGTTTGTTTACAAACTTTTTGGTTTGTTCTATTGAGTTGTTCGGTTTTTCTTCAAAGTTTTCTGGGCCTTGAATCTGTTTCGAATTGCTGCTGTTGTTGTTGTGTATTTACACTATTGCTGCTTCTACTGATCTTCATCTTCTTTCCTTGCTTTCCAAATACCAGGTACACAAACTGATACACTGGTTCATCTTGTAAGCCACTCGAAGCATGAATGCAAAAAATGAGAAAGATTTGAAGTTGTAATTTAATGTAGTCTTTTCTTTCTTTTACTGCCTGTATGTAGAATATTCTATGCGCTGCCCATATAAACTCTTTAAACAACTCACTTTCGAAACTTAACTATAATAACTCGAAAGTATATAAATAAAGTAGGACCTTTTTCTTCATTTATTTTAGAGAAAACAAAAAAATAAAAATGTAGTCATTCTAAGATTATCCTTTTAAAAAATAATTAGACGAGCCTCGCCCAATAAAAAATGTAAATTGCGGGGCCCTCAATAGTTGGTCATAATAAATACTTAGAATTTGGGATGGACTGTTTAGTGAATTTCACTGCCTTCCCCAAAGACAATAACGTGTTAGACTCTTTAGGCGCGATTTAATTAATCTTACCTTCTTAAACTCGGGTGCGCATTTCATGCGACCCAAATCCAAATCCCAAAACATTGAATGAAAATGTGTTCCGGATTGCGGGTGCATTTCATGTGACGCAATCCAAAGACATGTTTTTTTAAACGATGTTCACATTCCTTTAAAAATATAATAAAAGAGGTAAAGAGTTAAAACTTGCACATGAGCGCATAATTGGATAAAATCAGATAACAAGCCGAATATGACAGTTGAGCGACCGTGCTAGAACCACGGAACTCGGGAATGCCTAACACCTTCTCCCGGGTTAACAGAATTCCTTATCCGGATTTCAGGTTCACGGACTGTAATACAGAGTCATTCTTTTCCTCGATTCGGGATTAAAATTGGTGACTTGGGACACCCTAAATCTCCCAAGTGGCGACTCTGAAATAAATAAACAAATCCCGTTTCGATTGTCCTTTAATTGGAAAAAACTCCTTGTGCCCTCGCGGTGCCGAAAAAAGGAGGTGTGACACTTGGCTCCCCTATTTTGACTGGAATTAAGGCTTCAGCCCCGTATACAAGTGAAAATGGCGTTTCTCCCGTGTTTGTTTTTGCTGTTGTTCGGTAAGCCCACAAGACTCCAAGTAGTACCTCTGGCCAATTGCCTTTTGATTCTTCTAGTCTTTTCTTCAAGTTGTTGATAACGACTTTATTTGTTGATTTAGCTTGTCCATTTCCCACTGAATGGTAAGGTGTCGAGGTAATCTTTTTAATTTGCCAACTTTTGAAGAATTCTATGATTTATGCACCTATAAATTGCAGGCCGTTATCACATACGATATCCTTTGGCACTCCAAATCGGTATATGATGTTTCGCCAGATGAAGTTTCTGACCTCTTTTTTTCGTACCTGTTTGAAAGCTCCCGCTTCTACCCACTGTAAGCACGTGATTTTTGCCCTATATGAGAATTACTCCCAAAAAATTCAAAAATAAAATAATTTTTCTTGGTGTGCAATTTTGTGATATTTTTGTGATATTTTGAATAATTTTTTGTATTTGTCTGTGCATGTTTATTTGCTAAATTAATAAAAAATACAAAAATATATCGCATTTTGCATGTAGGATTTAATTACACAATTGTTAGTAATTAAGTTTGTTTTACAAAAATTAAAAAATTACAAAAATAGGCATCTTTTGCATTTTTAGCATTTAATGTCCAAATATACAATTTTATGCTTAATTACTACTTAATTATGCGTTAATTGTTATTGGGAATTAATTTGCGCTTTTATAACTTAATTTAGTTCTTAATAATAATTTAAGTATTTTATAATTTAGTTCTAGAAAAATAAAAAGAAGGAAAAGAGCAAAAATACAAAGAAAAATCGGATTGGGCCATTTCTTCAAAATTTCAACCCCAAGCCCAAACGATTGTCCAATCTTCCCCACGACCCGGTCTATTTCAAACCGGGTCGACCCGGTCCATAACCCAACACCCTTATTACCTTGCATTTCAAAAATAAAACAAAAGCAAAATCAAAAACCCTAAAAAAACTAAAAAAAGCCATCCGCCCCCCCCCCCCCCCACTGTTGCTTCTTCTCCTCCAAAACTCCAAAGCATCAGCCATGGCTGCCCTCAACCCTCCACCTCCAAGCTTCCCATCGACAACACACACACACACATCAAACACTCACAAGCTCCACCACCCTCGCGTCCAAATAGACCCCGCCGCGTCTTCCTTTCATCGTCTTCATCGAGCTCAAGCTTGAGCTCAGCACCCATCGTGCTACTGCTACTGCTTCATCTTCTTCTTTGTCTTCGTCATCGCCCACCCCCAGTAGCCTCACCATCTTGCCCAAACGACCCTTCATTCCCCGTCAAGCAGCAGCTATCGCTGCTGCATCGTCCAGCCTCATCGTCGCACACTGTTACTCATCGGTGACCACTCGCTTCCATGGCCAAGCTGCTTCCATTTCTGCTCCCCGTCGCTTCTGCTTCAGCTTTCTTCTTTTTCCTCCCTCAACATCACGTCCAAACAGACCCAGCTGCCCCCGACCTCGTTCCAGCTTCATCGAAGCTCATCGCAATGGCTGCCTTCCCCCGTCATGTTGCTACTGCTTCATCTATTTCAGCTTCTTCGCGCGAACAAACCAAACGAATCCCCAGCTACTTCTGCTTCACGCTGCTTCTGCCTCCTTCGTCGAGCTTTAACTGATGTTGTTGATTGCTTCTTCTTCATTTTCTTTGTACATGAATGCTTCGTCAAAGTCCAGTTTGAATGCGTCGAGTTCAAAGGGAAGATGGGGTTTTTCGCTCTTCGTCAAAATCCGGAATGACATGGTTGTTTGGTCGAGGTTTGTCGAAACAGTCCATACATATTTCGTGTCGATCCGGTTAGTAGATTTTGAATTATATTTTGCCCGTGTTTTGTTTTGCTGAATCTAAAATCGGCAAATATTTGTTTTGTTCATGTCTACCGTTTGAATTAATTTTTTTAGTTTGTTCATGTGCTTTGTTAATTTAATTTTCAGATTTAAATGGGAAATTAATTAGTTGTTTTTCATGTTTATTTCATGTTAATTTTATTCATTTTTGTAAAAAAAAAAGGAATTGTTAGTTTAATGTTTGTTAGATTCAAATTGAAGTTTAAATTAATTGTTTCTTCAATTTGTTTCATGTGTTTTATGTATTTTCAGGAATTGTTAACATTGTTTAATTCATGTTCATCTTTGTTTGAAGTTCGTTTTTAATTTAGTAATTTAATGTGAAGTTATGTTTTGCTTCTTAATTTTGGATCATGTATCTTTGTTATAATTTTGGTTGGATTTAATTGATTATTTGAAGATTAGTAATTTGAATATGTTTATTTGTTTTGTTTAAGTTTAATTCGAAGTTTGAACAAAGTTTGTTTGTTATTGTTATTGAATATTTTTATTCATGTTCATACTTTGTTTGGTTGATCTTGAATCCGAAATTTGTATAGTTTGATTTCTGGTTTATCATTTATGATTATTTCTTGAATTTGTCTCATAATCTTGTTTAAGTTTAATATAGGAATTTGTTTGTTGTAACGTTGTTAGAGTTGATTTTAAGTTCAATATTATTGAATTTAGAAATTTAAATATACTTGTTTGTTGTTATTATTGTTGAATCTGAAAATAGGTTTGTTGCTAAAAATATTGTTCAATCAAATTTTAGTTGTTCTTTGTTGTTCAATCATGTTCATGTGATTTGTTGTTGAAATGTTGAAGAAATCATGTTCATGAGATTTGTTGTTTGAATTTGTGTAGAAATTGGTCATATTGGCTATATTTTGGTTGAGTGTGATTAATTGATTTGTTATAGCTGATGGGGTAGTTTGGCAATTTGCAGTACGTTCAGGGGTAGTTTGGTAATTTCAGTAAGGTCGGAGGGGTAGTTTAGGAATTGTACATTTTGTAATTTTTTTATGTGAAGCATGGGGGACAAAATGTAATGGGGTGGGTTGTGATATAGTTATTTAATATAAAGGGGGACAAGACAAATTTTAGTGTGGGGGAATCTTGTATTTGTTTATGTTAGGCATGAGAGACAAAATATAATGGAGTGGTGTGATATATTTATTTAATGTAATGGGGATGAGTGAGAAGATAATGGGTTTGGTAGGGGAAAGGGATTGATTTTAATTGATTAAAGGGTTGAGATTATATATAGGAAGTCTTGAACACACAGGGAGAATAAGAATAAGAATAGGAAGAGAAGAAGAGAAAAAACGAAATCTGAAAAAAAAAGAACAGATAGACAGAATAGAAAAACACAAACAGAAAAAAGAGAGCTGAATAGAGAGAGAATAATTTCGAAAAATATTCAAACTTTCAAATAAAAAAAAACTAAAAAAAATCTTCTGTTTTCTTTCATTGTTTGAAATCAGCATTAATTGTTGTTGTGTCATCAAAGCTTGAAGTTTTTGTTTTGGGATTAATACTCCACCGGTTTGCAAACTCTGTTCCTGGGTTGTTACTGTTGCTGGATTGTTGCTGCTGTGCTGTATTGTTATTACTGCTGCTGATTCTCATCTTTCATTTTCTTTTGCTTCCAAATCAGGTACACAACTGACACGCTGGTTATTGTAATCCGAAATATGAAGTATGAATACGAAAAATGAAGAGTTGAAATTCTGAATTATATTTAATTATATTCTGAATTTTATTTGTATGTATAAATTATTTAGCTTGCAAAAAATCAGAATCATGTAGATATTTAATACATATAGTGAAACATCGGATGATAGCTTAACGGACGAACTACCTATATATTGCCTAAAAATAAATAAATGGTGTAGTAACTTCGTCTAGTTAATTCGCTATTGTTGGATGATTATCATGTCTCAAAAAACACGTTAGTTTATCAAAATAGACCATTTTGGAACTTGGAAGAATGTTGTTTAATTAAATATTATTGGTCAATTTCAGCCTGTAAATAAATTAAGACGTTTTTTTTAATTTTATTTTGTAGAGACAAATTTAATAGAGAATAATGTAGGCATTTTAGGATTGTCTTTTAGAAATAAATGAGACGAGCCTCGCCGAATAAAAAATACAAAATTGTGGGGCCCTCAATAAATATTTAGTTGAGTATTTAGAATTCAGGATGGACTGTTTAGTGAATTCCACAGTCTTACCCATAAATAATAATACGCTAATCGCTTTAGGCACGATTTAATAATAATACATTCTTAAACACGGGTGCGCATTTATGCGACCCAAATCCAAATCCTAAAACATTGAATAAAAATACGTTCCGGATCGCGGGTGCATTTTATGTGACGCAATCCAAAGACATATTTTTAAACGATGTTCACATTCTTGTAAAAATAATAATAACAATTATGAAAGCGGTAAAAAGATAAAATTTTCACATAAGTTCATATTTGTATAAAATCAGATAATCAAGTCGAATATAACAGTTGAGCGACCGTGCTAGAACCACGGAACTCGGGAATGCCTAACACCTTCTCCCGGGTTAACAGAATTCCTTATCCGGATTTCTGGTGCGCAGACTGTTAAACAGAGTCATTCTTTTCCTTGATTCGGGATTAAAATTGGTGACTTGGGACACCCTAAATCTCCCAAGTGGCAACTCTGAAATAAATAAATAAATCCCGTTTCGATTGTCCTTTAATTGGAAAAAACTCCCTACGTACCCCCTCGGGTATGTGAAAAGGAGGTGTGACAGCTCTGGAGACTCTGCTGGGGATAAAAGTGACCCAGAACCACTGGTTCAGGGTTAGAATTCGAGCTTAGATAAATTGTTATATTTGGTTTTATCTGTTTTTTACATATTTGAGCCTAATGTACTAAATGCTGCTTTTACCGCTTTGATATTATTTGAACTGTACATATGAACTGGGCCGAAACCTCTCTTCTTACCTCCGGGGAGAAGCTCGCTGGACGAGACTCCCTATTCTGTTAGTGTCAATGCTTGAAATAAGAAAGAGGTCGGACAAGTTACAAAGCCGGACGATCTCGCGGTTCCCCGGTACGTAGCCCCCTCCTCGGCTCGAGTTGTCCGCTCGGGTAAACAGTCTAGAACGTATACCCAGGTTATAAACCTAGTATAACAAAACCTCTGTTGGGAAATTAAACCTAGAACCACTGGTTCAGTGTTCAAGAATTCGAGCTTAGAATAATTGTTATATTTGGCTTTATTATCTGATATATTGCATGTTCTGACATAACATACTAAATGTTGTTTTTTACCGCTTTGATATTATCTGAACTGTATATAAACTGTGCCGAAACCCTTCTCTTCTTACCTCCGGGGAGAAGCTCGCTAGTCGAGGCTCCCTATTCTGTTAGTGTCAATACCTGAAATAAGAAAGAGGACGGATAAGTTACGAAGCCGGATGGCCTTTTGGTTCCCGGTAAGTTGCCCCCTCCTCGACTCGAGTTGTCCGCTCGGGTACACAGTCTAGAACATATACCCAGGTTATAAACCTAGTATAACGAAACCTCATGCCGGATCCCTAGTAGGAACGCTTATTTGCATCACGTTGCATTTGACTTAGGGGACTCAACACAGAGGTTGGGTCCGTCTAGGACTAGCAACCTGAAATGAAAAGACCATTCTGATGCATCCTACTTGCTCTGTACATATATTTGTTTCGAACTTGCATGTTGACCGGTTTCTGAATCTCGGGAATGTTGGAAAATTGAAGGAAAAAAAAAGAGGAAAAAGAAAATATCAGTAAGGAGTTAATTGATTATTTTAGAAAAAAATCAATGACCAATTACTGGCGAAACTCTGCCGAAATTTTGAAAAAAAAAGGAAAATATTTTATTTTGTTTTACTAAAAAATATAGAAAAAAAAGAGTCTTTTATTTTTGGAAAAATAGATTGTTTTATTGTTTGTTGAAAATGGAAAAAAAAATCGTTATTTTGTCTTTTTCAAAAAAATAGAAAAGGAAAATAGATTGTCTTGCCAGGAAAAAATAAAAATGGAAAAGAGTCATGTTTTAAAATAGTTCGGTTAATTTGCCCGAACTACGCATGGTTTGATTCTCACCGGATGTGAGATACGTAGGCAACCCTCATCGGGTCCAACCCCCCTTTTTTGCTAAAATAGCCAAAAACCAATAAATAAATAAAAAAAAAGTGTCAAAATTTTAATTTTTGTCATAAATAAGTCGGGCGGTATCCAACCTCCCCTTTTGCTAAAAAATAGCCAAAAAATATGTCAAATTTTATTTTTGTCATAAAGAAGTCGGGTGACGCTGTTTTATCAAGACATAGACGAATGTTCCCGAAAGGGACGCCGGAAGGCTGACTTTGCATAAACAACCACCTTTTGGGTCATGTTTAGGATTTTGGTCCAGTTGACCCACACAGCCTTAAAAATCTTCGTCCCCGAGGCGTTGAAGGGCCGTGTTTGCAACACCACGTTTTCATTGTAATTTGAAAAAAAAAAGTCAGCGGTTAGGTGAATACCATTTGAATTTTTTTTAGTCAAAAAATAAGTCGAGCCAGCTTCGGCCGCGTCTTAAACCGTTCTTGCCGAAATAGCCTTAGAGTATCTTTCAGTTGTCGAAAGGCTATTTTCGTAAAAGAATGGACAAGTTTGTAAAGTATTATAAAATAATCCTCTCCTGTCTCAAAATTTGGAAGGGGCCACATTTGCAAAAATAACCGTTTGATTGCATTTGTCAAACGGAGAAAGGAAGATGGCCATTTGTTTTGGAGTTGGTAAATCTTTTGATTAGAATAGGTGGGTTGTTTGATTTTCGAGTTTGCAGGTCATCTTCAAACCTTTAAAACCCACTTTATTTTAATATGAAAATTAAAAAAATGATTAGTATTGTTTATCTTTTATTGGTCCGAACTATGCAAGGTCTGATTCATGCGGGGTCATGATACGTAGGCAATCTCCATAAGATTCGACCACAACAAAAATGAAAACAAAAAAATGAAAAACAAAGGAAAAGAAAAGAAAAAATGAATGAAAAAAATCGAAAAAAAGAAAAAGAAAAAGAAAAAAAATGAAAAAAAATGTTGTTAATAATGGGGACCGACTGAGTCCATTTTAACCTGTTGTTTCGAATCACAAAGAAAGAAGGTGGTTGGTTTGTGGTAAGCCGGACAATGACACCCAGAATATCGCGCAGAATCCTTTACTTGCACCTCATGATACACACTCTACGGGAATCGGGTTTAATAACAGAAGCACTCGAATCCTATTAGGGACTTGTTGACGGAGGTTGATGATATTAAAGCTGATAATGGTCTTGGCAGTATTGATGCGAACGCTCAGTGGCTAAGATGCCAATTTTGATAAAGTGGGAGGACGCTCCGTTCCTTGGTTAGCAAGAGAGAAGCTTGTGGTGGTTTATTTTGTTGTCATTTCTGTTGTCCGGATTATTCTTAGGGTTGTAATCCGAATATTGTCTTATGTCAAACCTTCTTATCTTTCCAGTTTGTCATATCAGTTTGTTTAAGTTTTGTCGAGGCTTTGTTAGGATTTTATTCTGGTTGTTTTGTTTGTTTTGTTATTCAAACCATTTCGCTGGTAGTCTAATACAAAAGCCGGTCTTTTATTATTTCCAGACATCTTTTTGTTTAGTCCTTTTATCATTTTGTTCAGCGCCGATTCTAGTAACATGACATGCGCACACAGTTTGGGCCTAGTCTTTAAAGTTAATCATAAAACCCCGGAAAGGCAATCAGAACATTTAAAGGAAATAAGAACGGTTTGAGATTATTTGAAGCCCGAGTCATGTGGAACTGGGGCAAGTAAAACATAAAGAAAATCGTTAAATGTAAGATTTGCCAAATTGGCATGAGGGTCGTTCATGAGAGTGAGAGTGTCGCCCAACGGTGCTTTAGAAATGACAAATGAAAAAGCAAGTGTTTAACATAATTGTCAAGTCCGGCACCATCGGAAGAGACTATAAATCTATGATCAATTGTGTTGTTTGCACTTGGCATGTTTTGAAGACTGGAATGACGAAGACATTTTGTTCTCCTATCTAAACACTTTATCCTTCGTTACCCCCTTTTGAGCCTTATTTATTTTCTTTCATACCCCTCGTTCGGAATCAATAGCAGCGACTAGGAAATACGAGCCTGGAAGGTAAAGAAAAAAAGAATAAAAAAAACGAAAAAAAAAGAAGAAGAGAAAAATAATAACAAAAAAAAAACAAAAGAAAGTCAAATGAAAACAGAGGAATTGGGAACTACGTTTGACCTGATTCCTCAAAGAGGATACGTAGGCGCTTCACGGCTCGGTCATAGGGTGCATAGTGGTCATAATGTGCATAATGTGCATGGTGTAATAAAAATATAATAAATAAATAATCCCCAAGCAAGAAATTGGGGCAAGGGTTGCGCTTGTTATAAACAAATATGATTTCGAAGGTTGTAATTTTAAACCCCAAATTTATTTTGTTTTTGAGCCTTAAATACCCTTTCTTTTCTAGCCTATCCAAAACCCACATTACGGTCCAAAGAAAGACCTTCTGATCAGTCTTCAAAAGATGCCAAGTCAGACAAATGAGAGTCTTACCGGTGAACATAACATTCTGTCCCACATCAGAAAGGACTCAAATCCCCAGCAGAAAGAGTCATACCGGCAAAACTCCAAATCCCCAGCTGGAAAGTGATACAAATGAGAGAGTCTTATCGGTGAAAATCTTTACGGACACCATAGGGCGATGAAAGCTGAGAGAAAAACCAAAATGAGAGAGACTTGATAGTGAAAACCCTTCGGGCACTACAAGTCGAATAAGATTGAGAATCAGATGGGGAATTGCCAATTGAAGGTCTTGAAAGACGATTGACGACGGAAGATAGGCCACAAATGCATGCCATGACCATTAGAGTCGGTGTCTGCGTTTGATAGGTTTTTATTTATAGTTTCTTTTGTTACAGAGTCATCTTTTTCATTTGTCTTTTATTCTGTTCCCTTTTTATCTTTTTCCTTTCATAGAAAAACTCCCCAATAGAGTCTGTCTGGTCAGAACAAGTGTGAATTGACTTCAAAATATGCCATCAGCTTTCCAATTATGCAAGATAAGATCTGACTAGTACATCCAAGTGGTATAGTCAGCGAGGAACAAACGCGAGGCCAGTGTCAAAAAAGATATCCCCAGCAAAAGGGAATTGACAAAAGGATTGACAAGTGTCAAGAGGGATACCCTTGCCGAAATCAAAGGTTATAAACCTCAAGGCCAAGGCCCGTTGAACAAAGCAAGGAAAGCAGTGAGCATGATTTGGAGAAATTCATGCGAGACTAAAAGGTCGGAAAAATGCAAGTTTCCGAGCTATGCCACAAAAGAAGAGGGATATCCCCAGCAGAAAGGGATTATCCCCAGCAAATAATATCATCCCCAACAAGTTGTGGAGCGCAGAGCAAGGAAGGAGAAAAGGAAAAGCCATCCCAGTAGGAGTATCACAACCAACCACCACGTTTTAAACTAACAAATTTTGTTTGATTTGAAACAGGTAAAGGAAATGGCATTGATGACAGAAATGCATGCCATAAGGGAGACTGTCAAACTGGGGCAGAAAATTTTCCTTTCATTTGGAAAATTTTCTGGAAGTCAGGTACCCATTCGAGAAAAAATAAAGATAGCACCAGTCTCAAGGGAAGTGGTGTTTGAACCAATGTTGCCCCAACATAATAAGTTTAAATGGAGGAAGTATTCCCCAGCAGACAGAATAAAGGGATGACACTTGTGCTCAGAAAAGCAAAAAGCCATTATCATCCCAGCAGCTTCCATAAGAATGAAGCATCGACTTGAAGGGATAAAGTTCCCCAGCAGCGTTATCCTCAACAACGTTATCCCGAGAAGATAACACTTTTACCCCCAGCAGTGTTGGAAAAAAAAATTGAATTTGAAGGAGGGGAAAAAAGGAGACTTCCCCAGTAGTATTATCCCCAGCAATCAGGCGTCCACTTGGAGAACAAGGAAGAGCAGTTGGAGTATTAGCAATCAGGCGTCCACCTGGAAAACAAGGAAGAGCAGTTGGAGTATTAGCAATCAGGCGTCCACCTGGAGAACAAGGAAGAGCAGTTGAAGTATCAGCAATCAGGAGCCCACCTGGAGAATAAGGGAATACAATGGAAGTATCAGCAATCAGGAGCCCACCTGGAGAATAAGGGAATACAATTCAAATCTTAAGTAATCAGGAGCCCCGCCTGAAAAACAGAATGGCGTTTTATTTTTGACATTATTGGTTGAAGTCAGGAGCCCCCCTGAAGAACAGAATGGTGATTTGTTGGTTGATGTTGGGAGCCCGCCCATATAACAGAGGAATACATTCAGTCTTTTCATTTCAAAAAAAAAGAGAAAAAGAAAGAAAAAAAAACAACCGAAAAAAAGAAAAAGGGGGAAGTAGTTTGCAGAGGAATGAAACATCTTACTCAAAAGGAAGTAATTTTGGAAGGAGTAAGATAACATATTTACTCAGCAGAGTTATCCACAGCAGTGTTATCCCCAGTGGATCATCGAGATGTAGAAGCATCCTCGACAGAGTTTCGGGCAACCCAGAGTGGGTAAGGAAGAAAAGGAAAAGTCATCCCCAGCAAAATAATCCCCAGCAGTTTCGAGGGAAGACAACACAGGTAAGTAAATAATTCAGGAAGAAGGAAATGGTTCACGCATAGGAGACGCACTTCCTAAGTGAAGATTTCATTAATAGGAGACGTACTTCCTAGTTTGAAATCATTAAAGTTTCACCCATAGGAGATGCATTTCCTCCTAAGTTTGTTTAGTTTCACCCATAGGAGAGGCATTTCCTCCTAAGTTTGTTTTAGTTTCACCCATAGGAGATGCATTTCCTCCTAAGTTTGTTTTTACCCATAGGAGAGGCATTTCCTCCTAAGTTTAGTTTCACCCATAGGAGAGGCATTTCCTCCTAAGTTTAGTTTTTACCCATGGGAGAGGCATTTCCTCCTAAGTTTAGTTTCACCCATAGGAGATGCATTTCCTCCTACGTTTACTTTTACCCATAGGAGACGCATTTCCTCCTAAGTTTAGTTTCACCCATAGGAGAGACATTTCCTCCTAAGTTTAGTTTTTACCCATAGGAGATGCATTTGTTTTAGTTTCACCCATAGGAGACGCATTTCCTCCTAAGTTTAGTTTCACCCATAGGAGAGGCATTTCCTCTTAAGTTTAGTTTCACCCATAGGAGAGGCATTTCCTCCTAAGTTTAGTTTTACCCATAGGAGACGCATTTCCTCCTAAGTTTACTTTGACTCATAGGAGATGCATTTCCTCCTAAGTTTAGTTTCACCCATAGGAGAGGCATTTCCTCCTAAGTTTAGTTTCACCCATAGGAGAGGCATTTCCTCCTAAGTTTGTTTTTACCCATAGGAGACGCATTTCCTCCTACGTTTAGTTTTACCCATAGGAGATGCATTTCCTCCTAAGTTTGTTTTAGTTTCACCCATAGGAGATGCATTTCCTCCTAAGTTTGTTTTAGTTTCAACCCCATAGGAGATGCATTTCCTCCTAAGTTTAGTCTTACCCATAGGAGAGGCATTTCCTCCTAAGTTTATTTTACCCATAGGAGAGACATTTCCTCCTAAGTTGTTGTTGAAATCAGGAGTCCGCTAGAGAATAGAGAGATTCAATTTTAAATTTAGCAATCAGGAGTCCGCCTGGAGCACAGAGACATACATTTCAAGTTTGACATCAGGAGTCCACCTGGAGAATAGAGAGATTCAATTTCAAATTTAGCAATCAGGAGTCCACCTGGAGAACAGAGACATACTTTTCAAGTTTGACGTCAGGAGTCTGCCTGAAGAACGAAGACATACAGCTTAAATTTTAAAAGTCAGGAGTCCGCCTGGAGAATAGAGACATTCAATTTCAAATTTAGCAATCAGGAGTCCACCTGGAGAACAGAGACATACTTTTCAAGTTTGACGTCAGGAGTCTGCCTGAAGAACGGAGACATACAGTTTAAATTTCAAAAGTCAGGAGTCCGCCTGGAGAATAGAGACATTCAATTTTAAATATAGCAATCAGGAGTCCGCCTGAAGAACGGAGACACACAGTTCAAGTATTGGTTGAAGTCAGGAGCCCCCCTGAATAACAGAATGACAATTTATTGGTTGAAGTCAGGAGCCCGCCTGAAGAGAGGAATGATGTTTATTTTTAAAGTTGTTGTTGGAGTTGGGAGCCCGCCCATAGAACAGAGGCATACATTTCAGTCTTTTCATTTCAAGTGTTGAAGTTGGGAGCCCGCCCATAGAACAGAGGCATACATTTCAGTCTTTTTATTCCAAGTGTTGAAGTTGGGAGCCCGCCCATAGAACAGAGGCATACATTTCAGTCTTTTTATTCCAAGTGTTGAAGTTGGGAGCCCGCCCATAAAACAGAGGCATACATTTCGGTCTTTTTATTCCAAGTGTTGAAGTTGAGAGCCCGCCCAGATAACAGAGGCATACATTTCAGTCTTTACATTTCAAGCGTTGAAGTTGGGAGCCCGCCCAGATAACAGAGGCATATATTTCAGTCTTTACATTTCAAGCATTGAAGTTGGGAGCCCGCCCAGATAACAGAGGCATACATTTCAGTCTTTATATTTCAAGCGTTGAAGTTGGGAGCCCGCCCAGATAACAGAGGAATACATTTCAGCCTTTAATTTTCAAGTATTGAAGTTGGGAGCCCGCCCATACAACAGAGGCATACATTTCAAGATCAAGTCAGAGGACAATAAAACAGAGGGTTACAACAGGAATCCCCAGCAGGAAACAATAAAAATCCCCAGCACCGGGAAGCAGAAGGTTGCAACAAGAGGTCCCAGCTCAAACTCAAGTGCATGTGTCAAAAAGAAGAAAAGCACCGAAAAAAATGCAAGCAGACAAGAAAGCAAGGCAACAAGAACAAATTGCAGTCTAGCCTAGCTTCTTGTTTTCTTTTAAGCACGGTGTAACAAGGAGATCGATAACCAGTAGTAATAACATGCAACAACAGTAACATTGCAGTCCCACGGTAGTCCCAGCTACCAAAACTTCCCGAACTACATTGACCTGATTCCTGTTTAGCCCAGGATATGTAGGAAACCTTTGAAGCAAAGGTTCGGTCAAATCTTTTTTAAGAAAAATGCTTCACACGGAGTACTCGGATGGGCAAAATTCGCTCGCTTTATCTTTGCACGAAAACCCTTCGTGTCTTCGGGAAAAGAGGGGCAGCTGTAAGCATGTGATTTTTGCCCTATATGAGAATTACTCCCAAAAAATTCAAAAATAAAATAATTTTTCTTGGTGTGCAATTTTGTGATATTTTGAATAATTATTTGTATGTCTGTGCATGTTTATTTGCTAAATTAATAAAAAATACAAAAATATGTCGCATTTTGCATGTAGGATTTAATTACACAATTGTTAGTAATTAAGTTTGTTTTACAAAAATTAAAAAATTACAAAAATAGGCATCTTTTGCATTTTTAGCATTTAATGTCCAAATATACAATTTTATGCTTAATTACTACTTAATTATGCGTTAATTGTTATTGGGAATTAATTTGCCTTTTATAACTTAATTTAGTTCTTAATAATAATTTAAGTATTTTATAATTTAGTTCTAGAAAAATAAAAAGAAGGAAAAGAGCAAAAATACAAAGAAAAATCGGATTGAGCCATTTCTTCAAAATTTCAACCCCAAGCCCAAACGATTGTCCAATCTTCCCCACGACCCGGTCCATTTCAAACTGGGTCGACCCGGTCCATAACCCAACACCCTTATTACCTTGAATTTCAAAAATAACACAAAAACAAAAAAGAAAAACAAAATCAAAAACCCTAAAAAAACTAAAAAAAGCCATCCGCCCCCCCCCCCCACTGTTGCTTCTTCTCCTCCAAAACTCCAAAGCATCAGCCATGGCTGCCCTCAACCCTCCACCTCCAAGCTCCCTATCGAAAACACACACACACACATCAAACACTCACAAGCTCCACCACCCTCGCATCCAAATAGACCCCGCCACGTCTGCCTTTCATCGTCTTCATCGAGCTCAAGCTTGAGCTCGGCACCCATCGCGCTACTGCTACTGCTTCATCTTCTTCTTTGTCTTCGTCATCGCCCACCCCCAGTAGCCTCACCATCTTGCCCAAACGACCCTTCATTCCCCGTCAAGCAGCAGCTATCGCTGCTGCATCGTCCAGCCTCATCGTCGCACACTGTTACTCATCGGTGACCACTCGCTTCCATGGCCAAGCTGCTTCCATTTCTGCTCCCCGTCGCTTCTGCTTCAGCTTTCTTCTTTTTCCTCTCTCAACATCGCGTCCAAACAGACCCTCGACCTCGTTCCAGCTTCATCGAAGCTCATCGCCATGGCTGCCTTCCCCCGTCATGTTGCTACTGCTTCATCTATTTCAGCTTCTTTGCGCGAACAAACCAAACGAATCCCCAGCTACTTCTGCTTCACGCTGCTTCTGCCTCCTTCGTCGAGCTTTAACTGATGTTGTTGATTGCTTCTTCTTCATTTTCTTTGTACATGAATGCTTCGTCAAAGTCCAGTTTGAATGCGTCGAGTTCAAAGGGAAGATGGGGTTTTTCGCTCTTCGTCAAAATCCGGAATGACATGGTTGTTTGGTCGAGGTTTGTCGAAACAGTCCGTACATATTTCGTGTCGATCCGGTTAGTAGATTTTGAATTTTATTTTACCCGTGTTTTGTTTTGCTGAATCTAAAATCGGCAAATATTTGTTTTGTTCATGTCTACCGTATGAATTAATTTTTTTAGTTTGTTCATGTGCTTTGTTAATTTAATTTTCAGATTTAAATGGGAAATTAATTAGTTGTTTTTCATGTTTATTTCATGTTAATTTTATTCATTTTTGTAAAAAAAAGGAATTGTTAGTTTAATGTTTGTTAGATTCAAATTGATGTTTAAATTAATTGTTTCTTCAATTTGTTTCATATGTTTTATGTATTTTCAGGAATTGTTAACATTGTTTAATTCATGTTCATCTTTGTTTGAAGTTCGTTTTTAATTTAGTAATTTAATGTGAAGTTATGTTTTGCTTGTTAATTTTGGATCATGTATCTTTGTTATAATTTTGGTTGGATTTAATTGATTATTTGAAGATTAGTAATTTGAATATGTTTATTTGTTTTGTTTAAGTTTAATTCGAAGTTTGAACAAAGTTTGTTTGTTATTGTTATTGAATATTTTCATTCATGTTCATACTTTGTTTGGTTGATCTTGAATCCGAAATTTGTATAGTTTGATTTCTGGTTTATCATTTATGATTATTTCTTTAATTTGTCTCATAATCTTGTTTAAGTTTAATATAGGAATTGTTTGTTGTAATGTTGTTAGAGTTGATTTTAAGTTCAATATTATTGAATTTAGAAATTTAAATATACTTGTTTGTTGTTATTATTGTTGAATCTGAAAATAGGTTTGTTGCTAAAAATATTGTTTAATCAAATGGTGTGATATATTTATTTAATGTAATGGGGATGAGTGGGAAGATAATGGGTTTGTTAGGGAAAATGGATTGATTTTAATTGATTAAAGGGTTGAGATTATATATAGGAAGTCTTGAACACACAGGGAGAATAAGAATAAGAATAGGAAGAGAAGAAGAGAAAAAACGAAATCTGAAAAAAAAAAAGAACAGATAGACAGAATAGAAAAACACAAACAGAAAAAAAAGAGCTGAATATTTAAGAGAGAGAAAAATTTCGAAAAATATTCAAACTTTCAAATAAAAAAAAACTAAAAAAAAATCTTTTGTTTTCTTTCATTGTTTGAAATCAGCATTAATTGTTGTTGTTTCATAAAAGTTGAAAGCATTTGTTTTGGGATTACTACTCCACCGGTCTGTTACTGGGTTGTTACTGTTGCTGGATTGTTGCTGCTGTGCTGTATTGTTATATTGCTGCTGATTCTCATCTTTCATTTTCTTTTGCTTCCAAATCAGGTACACAACTGACACGCTGGTTATTGTAATCCGAAATATGAAGTATGAATACGAAAAATGAAGAGTTGAAATTCTGAATTATATTTAATTATATTTTGAATTTTATTTGTATGTATAAATTATTTAGCTTGCAAAAAATCAGAATCATGTAGATATTTAATACATATAGTGAAACATCAGATGATAGCTTAACGGACGAACTACCTATATATTGCCTAAAAATAAATAAATGGTGTAGTAACTTCGTCTAGTTAATTCGCTATTGTTGGATGATTATCATGTCTCAAAAAACACGTTAGTTTATCAAAATAGACCATTTTGGAACTTGGAAGAATGTTGTTTAATTAAATATTATTGGTCAATTTCAGCCTGTAAATAAATTAAGACATTTTTTTTATTTTATTTTGTAGAGACAAATTTAATAGAGAATAATGTAGGCATTTTAGGATTGTCTTTTAAAAATAAATGAGACGAGCCTCGCCGAATAAAAAATACAAAATTGTGGGGCCCTCAATAAATATTTAATTGAGTATTTAGAATTCAGGATGGACTGTTTAGTGAATTCCACAGTCTTACCCATAAATAATAATACGCTAATCGCTTTAGGCACGATTTAATAATAATACATTCTTAAACACGGGTGCGCATTTATGCGACCCAAATCCAAATCCTAAAACATTGAATAAAAATACGTTCCGGATCGCGGGTGCATTTTATGTGACGCAATCCAAAGACATATTTTTAAACGATGTTCACATTCTTGTAAAAATAATAATAACAATTATGAAAGCAGTAAAAAGATAAAATTTGCACATAAGTTCATATTTGTATAAAATCAGATAATCAAGCCGAATATAACAGTTGAGCGACCGTGCTAGAACCACGGAACTCGGGAATGCCTAACACCTTCTCCGGGTTAACAGAATTCCTTATCCGGATTTCTGGTGCGCAGACTGTTAAACAGAGTCATTCTTTTCCTTAATTCGGGATTAAAATTGGTGACTTGGGACACCCTAAATCTCCCAAGTGGCGACTCTGAAATAAATAAATAAATCCCGTTTCGATTGTCCTTTAATTGGAAAAAACTCCCTACGTACCCCCTCGGGTATGTGAAAAGGAGGTGTGACACCCACTTAGTAAAATAGTCAGTGAGCACTAACAAAAATCTTACCTTGCCTTTGGCTTGTGGTAGTGGACCGATGGTATTCATCCCCCACTTCATAAAAGGCCATGGTGCCATAAATGGATGTAATATTCAGCTGGTCGATGCATGTTGTTGCCATATCTTTGGCACTTGTCATATTTAGCCACAAAACTTTCCGCTTCTTCTTCCATTTTTGGCCAGTAATAGCCAACTCTAATTATGGTTTTTACTAAAGATCTCCCTCTAGCATGATTTGCACAATGTCCCTCGTGTATTTCTTTTATCACATATTCTGTTTGAGAAGGTCCGAGACATCTTGCTAGAGGGCCACCAAACATTTTTCGATATAGATTACCTTAATTTAAACAGTAACGAGTAGCTTTATGGCAAAGTGCTTGAGCCTTTTTCTTATCTTCAGGTAGTATTCCATACTGCAAAAAATTGGCAATCTCATTTCTCCAATCCCAAGTTAGATTATTGTAATTTAACCCATTTTTGTCTTGATCAAGCATTGAATAAAACAAATGTATTGTCACGACCCGATCCCTGAACCCGGTCGTGATGGCACCTCTCGTGAAGACAAGGCCATCCAGACCAAAACGGAATACCTCTTTTAAACAGTTAATCATCATAAACAGTAATAACATATAATATAATGCTCATAAATTGCGGAATTTAACGATAATAACAGCAGGAACCTTCCCGACACAGCCCAAACCGGGGTGTCACAAGTCATGAGCTACTACAGAATCTACTATAGGCCTACAAAGTACGGAATCCGATACAACAGTTTGAAGAAAACATAAAAGATAGAGGATAAGAGAGTCAAGAGGCTGCGGACGTCAACAGCTACCTCGTAACTCCAAATCACTGCCTAGCTTGGAAGGAATCAGTGCTCAGGTACAGATTCTGCTATACCTAAAGATGCACACATAGTGTAGGGAGTAATGTGAGTACTCCGACTCAGTGAGTAATAATTACAAATAATGGCTGAAAGTATGAAAACACGTAAAGGCACAAAGCAATTCCATATCAAGCAGTAAAATCACTTAAAGCAGTAAATCAGTGAAGAAATCAAATGATATTCCTTTTTAAAACAAGTAAAATAGGTAATTTAACAGGTAATTAACAAGTAGAAATCTGCCCCTCGGGCATAGTATCAATCGCTCAGCATAGTATCAGCCCCTGGGGCTACCTCACAATCACTCAGCATAATGGTCAGCCATTGTTACCTGACCAACTTTCATCAAACAGTGTCATTGTTACCACTGTTTCAAATCACATGGGTACCCGTGCTCACTGTGGGTGTGCAGACTCCGGAGGGGCCCCTTACGGCCCAAGCGCTATGTCAAGCCACCTCGTGGCATCATCACTTAGCATATCCTCACATCACTCAAGCCACCGCATGGCATAAATAGTATCTCAGGCCCTCGGCCTCAAATCACTCAGCATATCCTCACATATGGCCCTCGGCCTCACTCAGCCCAGAAATCATCATAAGCCCCTTGGGTATTAGTAAAAAAGTAGTTCTCAGCCCAAAACATGATATAGAAATATCATTTAAGTTTTAAATCTGAGTAAAAGTGGCTGAGTTTGTAAAACAGTAGATATCAACAGGACTGAGTTCAAATAATAAGTTAAGTAGTGAGGAAACAGTGATAAAAATCCCTGAAGGGTCCAAATAGTTGGCACGAAGCCCAAGTATGGCAATCAGCCCAAATCATGATGGTAACAAATGAATTTCAGTCAAATATTCGGTAAAATCATCAATCGGGATGGACCAAGTCACAATCCCCAGTAGTGAAAACTCCACGCTCATCATCCAGCGTGTATCTTGCCTCAATATAGCACTACGATGTGCAATTCGGGGTTTCAAACCCTCAGAACATCATTTACAACCACTACTCACCTCGAACTAGCTAATTCTCTAGCTCACGACGCCTTTGCCCCTTGAATTGGCCTCTACGCGCGTCGAATCTATCCAAAATCAGAACGAATACGTCACAATATGCTAAAGGAACAAAGCCCAAGCGAAAACATTTGAAAAATATCAAAAATCTCGAATTTAGCAAAACCCGAGCCCTGGGCCCACGTCTCAGAATTGGTAAAATTTACATTTTCAAAATCCTCATACCCTCACGAGTCTAACCATACCAAAATTATCCAATTCCGATACAATTTGGTCCTTCAAATCATCATTTTACATTTTTAAAAGGTTCCACAATTTTCTTCCCAAATTCCATCTCAAATCACGAATTAAATGATGAATTCAGTGATAGATTCATGTACTCTAACCAAATCTGAGTTAGAATCACTTACCCCGACCATTTTCTTGAAAAACCTTCGAAAAATCGCCAAAATCCGAGCTCTCTAGGTCAAAATATCAAATAAAAGCCAAAACCTCGTATTTATAGAGTACCCCTCGGATTCCGACACCGCTGACCGCACAAAATGACCGCGGTCCATGCAAAACCAGCGGGGTCCGCGCAAAAACGACCGCGGCCGCGCAGGTCTTGATATGTAGGGACATGCTTTAGTATTTTGGTCATAACTTTCGATACAAATGTCCAAATTGCGATATCTTTACCTTTCTGGAAACTAGACACGAAGGGCTACAACTTTTGTTTTTGAATCACCTCACAATTCCTTGTGGAGCAAAAAATATGAGCTTCCGAAGTAGGACCAGCAACTTGCAGTCTTCACGACCGCGGCCGCAGCCACTTTGACGCGGCCACCACTAGGCCAGCACGCCCAGCGCGAAAAGGAACGCAGTCCCCGCCAAAATTGCTGCTCCCTCCATTTTTCTAAGTTCCGGGGTGTCCGTACTCGCTCAAAACTCACCCGAAACACACCCGAGGCCCCCGGGAGCTCAACCAAAAGCACCAACGCATCCTAAACATTATTCAACCTCGTTCCAATCATCAAAACACCTTGACTAACACCAAAATCATCAAATCATATCGAATTCAAGCCTATGAATCTCAAGAACTTCCAAATTCCATTTTTGATCAAAAACCCAACCAAACCACGTCCGAATGACCTCAAATTTTGCAGACAAGTCCAAAATGACATAACGAAGCTATAGAAACTCTCGAAATTCCATTCCGACCCTCAGATCAAAATCTCACCTATCAACCAGAATTCGCCAAAATACTAACTTCGCCAATTTAAGCCTAATTTTATATCGTACCTCCAAAACCACTTCCGATCACCCTCCTAAGTCACAAATCACCTCCCGAAGCTAACCGAACCATCGGAACTCACATCCGAACCCTCTAACACATAAGTCAACATCCGGTTGACTTTTCCAACTTAAGCCTTCTTAAAAGAGACTAAGTGTCTCATTTCTTACCAAATCCTCTCCGAACTCGAACTAATCATCTCGATCCCATAAAACACGGATAACGAAGCGTAAAGAAGCTGAAATAGGGGAAATGGAGCGATAACTCATGAGACGACTGGCCGGGTCTTCACATCCTCCCTAACTTAAACAAACGTTCGTCCTCGAATGAGTCAAGAAACATACCTGACGCCTCAAACAGATGAGGGTATCTGTTCCATATCTCCCGCTCGGTCTCCCAGGTAGCCTTCTCCACGGGCCGACCTCTCCACTGCACCTTCACTGAAGCTATATCCTTTGATCTCAACTTCCGAACCTGGCGACCCAAAATAGCTACTGGCTCTACATCAAAGGTCAAATCGTCATCCAACTGAACCGTTCTGAAGTCCAAAACATGAGACGGATCCCCAATATACTTCTGGAGCATAGAAACATGAAATACCGGATGCACACTCGACAGACTGGGTGGTAAAGCAAGCTCATAAGCCACCTCCTCTATCCTCCGAAGCACCTCAAAAGGCCCAATGAACCGAGGACTCAACTTGCCTTTCTTCCCAAATCTCATAACACCCTTCATGGGCGAAACCTTCAGCAGGACCTTCTCACCGACCATGTAGGACACATCTCGAACCTTCCGGTCCGCATAACTCTTCTGACGTGACTGCGCTGTACGAAGCATCTCCGGAATCACCTTCACCTTTTCTAAGGCATCCTGAACCAAATCTGTCCCCAATAGTCTAGCCTCGCCGGGCTCGAACCAACCAACCGGAGATCTACACCGCCTCCCGTACAAAGCCTCATATGGAGCCATATGAATACTCGACTGGTAGCTGTTGTTGTAAGCAAACTATGAAAGTGGTAGAAACTTATCCCATGAACCTCTAAAGTCAATAACACAAGCACACAACATGTCCTCTAATATTTGAATAGTAAGCTCGGACTGTCCGTCCGTCTGGGGTGAAACGCTGCGCTCAACTCTACCTGAGTACCCAACTCTCTCTGCATGACTCTCCAAAACTGCGAAGTAAACTGAGTACCTCTATCTGAGATGATAGAGACAGGAACGCCATGCAACCGAAAAATCTCCCGAATATAAATCCCTGCCAACCGCTCTGAAGAATAGGTAGTACACACAGGAATGAAGTGCGCAGACTTGGTCAGCCGATCCACAATCACCCAAATAGCATCGAACTTCTTCAAAGTCCGAGGAAGTCCAACCACAAAGTCCATAGTGATTCTCTTCCACTTCTACTCGGGAATAACCATCTGCTGAAACAAGCCACCCGGTTTCTGATGCGCATACTTCACCTGCTGATAGTTGAGACACCGAGTTACACATCCCACAATATCTTTCTTCATTCTTCTCCACCAATAGTGCTGCCTCAAATCCTGATTCATCTTCGCGGCACTCGGATGAATGGAATACCGCGAGCTATGGGCCTCCTTCAGAATCAGCTCTCTAAGCCCATCCACATTGGGCACACAAATCCGGCCCTGCATCCTCAACACACCATCATCACCGACGGTCACATCTCTGGCATCATCATGCTGAACTCTGTCCCTAAGGACAAGCAAATGTGGATCATCATACTGGCGCTCTCTGATGCGATCATATAAAGAAGACCTAGAAACCACACAAGCCAACACCCGACTAGGCTCCGAAATATCCAACCTCACGAATCGATTGGCCAGGGCCTGAACATCAACCGCAAGAGGTCTCTCCCTAACTAGAATATATGCCAAACTCCCCATACTCACTACCTTTCGGCTCAAAGCATCGGCCATCACATTGTCCTTTCTCCGATGGTACAATATAGTGATATCATAATCCTTAAGCAACTCCAACCATCTCCGCTGCCTCAAATTAAGATCCTTTTGCTTGAACAAATGCTGAAGACTGCGATGATCAGTGAATACCTCACAAGATACGCCATACAAGTAATGCCTCCAAATCTTCAATGCGTGAACTATGGCAGCCAACTCCAAATCATGAATGGGGTAGTTCTTCTCATGGGGCTTCAACTGCCGAGAAGCATAAGCAATAACTCTACCCTCCTGCATCAACACACAACCAATCCCAACTCTTGAAGCATCACAATACACAGTATATAAACCTGAAGCTGATGGTAAAACTAGCACTGGAGTTGTGGTCAAGGCTGTCTTGAGCTTCTGAAAGCTCTCCTAACACTCGTCCGACCATACGAATGGAGCACCCTTCTGAGTCAACTTGGTCAAAGGCGATGCAATGGAGGAAAATCCCTCAACAAACCGGCGATAATAGCCTGCTAACCCAAGAAAACTACGAATCTCTGTTGCTGAGGACGGTCTGGGCCAACTCTGAACCGCCTCTATCTTCTTCGGATCAACCTGTATACCCTCGCTGGACACCACGTGCCCCAAGAAAGCCACTGAACTGAGCCAAAACTCACACTTGGAGAATTTTGCATAAAGCTTCTCCTCCCTCAGTCTCTGTAACACAACTCTCAAATGCTCCACGTTCTCCTCCTAACTACGCGAGTACACCAGGATATCATCAATGAATACAATAACAAACGAATCCAGATAAGGCCGAAATACACTGTTCATCAAATGCATGAATGTTGCTGGGGCATTGGTTAGCCCGAAGGACATAACAAGAAACTCATAATGACCATATCTGGTCCTGAAAGCAGTCTTACGAATATCTGAATCCCTGATCTTCAACTGGTGATAACCCGAACGGAGATCAATCTTGGAGAACACCCTCGCTCCCTGAAGCTGATCAAATAAATCATCAATGCGAGGTAAAGGATACTTGTTCTTAATTGTTACTTTGTTCAATTGCCTATAATCAATGCACATTCTCATCGTGCCATCCTTCTTTTTCACAAACAAAACCGGTACACCCCAAGGGGACACACTAGGCCGAATGAACCCCTTATCTAGGAGTTCCTGAAGCTGTTCTTTCAATTTCTTCAACTCTGATGATGCCATACGATATGGCAGAATAGAAATGGGCTAAGTGCCCAGCACCAGGTCAATACCAAAATCAATATCCCTGTCCGGTGGCATGCCCGACAGGTCTGCAGGAAAACAAAAATCCCTCACAACTGGGATAGAATCAATACTTGGAGTCTCAGCTCCAACATCCCTCACAAATTCTAGATATGAAAGGCAACCCTTCCCAACCATACGCTGGGCCTTCAAGAATGAGATCACTCTACTAGGGATATAATCAGTCACACCACGCCACTCGATCCGCGGTACACCCGGCATAGCCAAAGTGATTGTCTTAGCATGACAGTCTAGAATAGCATGACATGGAGATAGCCAATCCATGCCCAAAATAACATCAAAGTCCACCATGCTCAATAGCATTAAATCAACTCGGGTCTCCAGACCCCCAATAATCACAACACATGATCGGTACACACGGTCCACAACAACAGTATCTCCCACCGGGGTAGATACATGAATAGGTAAAGAAAGAAACTCTCGGGGCGTACCCAAATAATGAGCAAAATATGAGGATACACAAGAATAGGTGGAACCGGGATCAAATAATACTAAGGCATCTATGTGGCAGACTGGAACAATATAGCTCTTAACCGTGCAATCAACTTAATTAATAGCAAACTCCCCAACTTGGATCAAAGCCATATAACAAAACGCACTCAATAAATCATAACGCACATACTCTATTGTTGCTGTAATACCATAGTGAGATTGAACTCACTCCTTCATAAGCTTGTGGAAACACAAATCATCTGGAATTTTTAACTCTTCTGCAATTCTTGTATTCACTCACACAACAGTTAAGCCCACTCTCTAGGCAACACAATTTAGATTTCAACGCATATTCTTCACTTGTAAATGAGATCTTCTAATAGCCAACATAAGGATCATACCACCTTAGAACACTCCGCAGGAGATAACCCACATGTTTTGCCTCCAATTAACATTTTGTAACCTTCCACTGCCATACACATTACACAGTCACTTAATCTTCCTGAGTCCAAACTCATACCGTAACATGAAATTTACTTCACTCCAGATAGGAGACATGAAAAGATTATTCATGCGCCCATAACTCGGGGCTACACATCCAATTACAATGGAAATCAAACACTTAATGGTTCATCTATCATCCAACAGACCTTCCTCGCCACTTCCGAGTCATATAGATACATCTCGCAGTACTAACATACTCATCACGTAGCTATCCAGCCGTCATTCAAACCAATAGGGGCAATACCGAACATATAAGTTCAAAACACTTGCTCACACAATCAATACCTCGGTGCTCAAGCCATAGGCAAAGATCCGACCTCAAGTCCTTCAGACCGGCCCAACATCAACTCATAGAGATCACATCTCGCCCCTCGATCGGGGAATCACAAGCCGTTGATGCACATCTGATATTGAGCGCTCATACGCGCATACGAACACGTGGAAGGAATTTCAAGAGTTACTTTTCAAGCTGAATCAAGGACGCATGATAAGAGTTCAAGAATGTGAAGTTCTTTCCTAAAGGTTCTGCAGCCTCACGAGGATAAATACAGACGTCTCAGTACCGATCCGTGAGACTCTACTAAACCTGCTCATGACTCGTGAGACCTAAGTAACCTAGGCTCTGATACCAACTTGTCACGATCCGATCCCCAAACCCGGTCGTGATGGCGCCTCTCGTGAAGACAAGGCCAACCAGACCAAAATGGAACACCTCTTTTAAACAGTTAATCATCATAAACAGTAATAACATATAATATAATGCTCATAAATTGCGAAATTTAATGATAATAACAGCAGGAACTTTCCCGACACAGCCCAAACCGGGGTGTCACAAGTCATGAGCTACTACAGAATCTACTATAGGTCTACAAAGTATGGAATACGATACAACAATTTGAAGAAAACATAAATGATAGAGGATAAGAGAGTCAAGAGGCTGCGAACGTCAACAACTACCTCGTAACTCCAAATTACTGCCTAGCTTGGAAGGAATCAGTGCTCAGGTACGGACTCTGCTATATCTAAAGATGCACACATGGTGCAGAGAGTAATATGAGTACTCCGACTCAGTGAGTAATAATTACAAATAATGGCTGAAAGTATGAAAACACGTAAAGGCACAAAGCAATTCCATATCAAGCAGTAAAATCACTTAAAGCAGTAAATCAGTGAAGAAATCAAATGATATTCATTTTTAAAACAACTAAAACAGGTAATTTAATAGGTAATTAACAAGTAGAAATCCGCCCCTTGGGTACAGTATCAATCGCTCAGCATAGTATCAGCCCCTCGGGCCCATTCTTAGTACAGTATCAGCCCCTCGGGCTACCTCACAATCACTCAGCATAATGGTCAGCCATTGTTACCTGACCAACTTTCATCAAACAGTGTCATTGTTACCACTGTTTCAAATCACATGGGTACCCGCGCTCACTATGGGTGTGCAGACTCCGAAGGGGCCCCTTACGACCCAAGCGCTATATCAAACCACCTTGTGGCATCATCACTCAGCATATCCTCATATCACTCAAGCCACCGCATGACATAAATAGTATCTCAGGCCCTCGGCCTCAAATCACTCAACATATCCTCACATATGGCCCTCGGCCTCACTCAGTCCAGAAATCATCATAAGCCCCTTGGGTATTAGTAAAACAGTAGTTCTCAGCCCAAAACATGATGTAGAAATATCATTTAAGTTTCAAATCTGAGTAAAAGTGGTTGAGTTTGTAAAACAGTAGATATCAACAGGACTGAGTTCAAATAATAAGTCAAATAGTGAGGAAATAGTGATAAAAATCCCCGAAGGGTCCAAATAGTTGGCACGAAGACCAAATATGGCAATCAGCCCAAATCATGATGGTAACAAATGAACTTCAGTCAAATATTCGGTAAAATCATCAATCGGGATGGACCAAGTCACAATCCCCAGTAGTGAAGACCCCACGCTCATCATCCAGCGCGTATCTTGCCTCAATATAGCACTACGATGTGCAATTCAGGGTTTCAAACCCTCAGAACATCATTTACAACTATTACTCACCTCGAACTGGCTAATTCTCTAGCTCACGATGCCTTTTCCCCTTGAATTGTCCTCTATACGCGTCGAATCTATCCAAAATCAGAACGAATACGTCACAATTTGCTAAAGGAACAAAGCCCAAGCGAAAACATTCGAAAAATATCAAAAATCTCGAAATTAGCAAAACCCGAGCCCCGGGCCCACGTCTCGGAATCGGGTAAAATTTACATTTTCAGAATCCTCATACCCTCATGAGTCTAACCATACCAAAATTATCCAATTCCGATACCATTTGGTCCTTCAAATCATCATTTTACATTTTTGAAAGGTTCCACAATTTTCTTCCCAAATTCCATCTCAAATTACGAATTAAATAATGAATTCAGTGATAGATTCATGTAATCTAACCAAATCTGAGTTAGAAGCACTTACCCTGACCAATTTCTTGAAAAACCTTCGAAAAATCGCCAAAATCCGAGCTCTCTAGGCCAAAATATCAAATAAAAGCCAAAACCTCGTATTTATAGAGTACCCCTCGGATTCGGACACCGCTGACCGCACAAAAATGACCGCGGTCGGCGCAAAACCAGTGGGGTCCGCGCAAAAACGACCGCGGCCGCGCATGTCTTTCTCTGTAGGGACATGCTTTAGTATTTTGGCCAAAACTTTTGATACAGATGTCCGAATTGCGATATCATTACCTTTCTGGAAACTAGACACGAAGGGCTACAACTTTTGTTTTTGAATCACCTCGAAATTCCTTGTGGGTCAAAAGATATGAGCTTCCGAATTAGGACCAACAACCTGCAGTCTTCACGACCGCGGCCGCGGCCACTTTGACGCGGCCACCACTAGGCCAGCGCGCCCAGCGCGAAAAGGAGCGCGGTCCGCGCCAAAACTGCTGCTCCCTCCATTTTGCTAACTTCCGGGGTGTCCGTACTCGCTCAAAACTCACCTGAAACACACCTGAGTCCCCCGGGACCTCAACCAAAAGAACCAATGCATCCTAAACATTATTCAACCTCGTTCCAATCATCAAAACACCTCGACTAACACCAAAATCATCAAATCACATCGAATTCAAGCCTATGAATCTCAAGAACTTCCAAATTCCATTTTTGATCAAAAACCCAACCAAACCACGTCTGAATGACCTCAAATTTTGCAGACAAGTCCAAAATGACATAACGAAGCTACAGAAACTCTCGGAATTCCATTCTGACCCTCGGATAAAAATCTCACCTATCAACCGGAATTCGTCAAAATACTAACTTCGCCAATTCAAGCCTAATTTTACACCGTACCTCCAAAACCACTTCCGATCACTCTCCTAAGTCACAAATCACCTCCCGAAGCTAACCGAACCATCATAACTCACATCCGAACCCTCTAACACATAAGTCAACATCCGGTTGACTTTTCCAACTTAAGCCTTCTTAAAAGAGACTAAGTGTCTCATTTCTTACCAAATCCTCTCCGAACTCGAACTAATCATCTCGATCTCATAAAACACGGATAACGAAGCTTAAAGAAGCTGAAATGGGGGAAATGGAGTGGTAACTCATGAGACGACTGGTCGGGTCGTCACATGTATCACGGAAGCGTATTCTTCATTTGTTACTTCTGCAGCAGATGCAAGATTAGCTAAAGCGTCTGCCTCGACATTTTCTTCCCTTGGTATCTACATGACTTTCCAAGTTTGAAATTGCCTGACCAAATCTCGTGCCTTTTCCAGGTATTGTTGCATCCTTGCTTCTCTAGCTGTATAAGTCCCTTACATTTGTTTAACCACGAGCTGCGAATCGCTTTTGATTATGACCTGCTCTATTCCGAGCTCTCATGCCAATTCTAAACCTGCAATCACAGCTTCATATTCTGCTTCATATTAGTGATAGGATGACATTTTATGTCTTGTCGTATGGTTTCTCCCGCAGATGGTACCAAGACAATGGCTAGACCTGCTCTTTTTACATTTGATGAACCGTCAGTAAATAAGGTCCAAGTACCTAGATTAGACCTGTTAAATACCTACAGTTCTTTTTCTGCTTCCAATTGTTTCCCTTGGCTAAAATCTGCCACAAAATTTGCTAAAACTTGTGACTTTATTGCAGTTCGAGGTTGATATGTAATGTCATATTCGCTTAGCTCTATAGACCACTTGGCTAATCTACCCTATAACTCTTGTTTATGCAATATATTACGTAAGGGGTAGGCAGTTACTACAGAGATAGGATGACATTGGAAATAAGGCCTCAATTTCCTATATGCCATAAGTAATGCTAGTGCAAGTTTCTCTAAATGAGGATATCGAGATTCAGCATCTAATAAGATTTGCTAATGTAATAAATCGGAGACTATTTACCTTGGTCCTCTTGAACTAATACGGCACTTTCCGCTACTTCTGAACAGCATGGTAGACAAGCAATTTCTCTCCTTCTTTGGGTTTGGCTAGCAATGAAGGATTTGACAAGTACGCTTTTAAATCTTTAAGCGCTTGTTGACACTCTTCAGACCATTCAAATTGATTTTGCTTTTTCAGAGCTGAAACGAATTTGAAGCACTTTTCTGATGATCTGAAAATAAACCTTCCCAAGGCTGTTATTCTTCCAGTCAACCTTTACACTTCTTTTTTGCTCGTAAGCATATCCGAAATTTTCTTAATAGCTTTAATCTGCGCAGGATTTACTTCAATTCCACGATTAGAAACAAGAAATCCCAAGAACTTAGCTGATGGCACGCCAAATGCACATTTCTCAGGATTTAACTTCATGTTAAATTTATGAAGAATCTGGAATGTATCAGTCAAGTGTTGAATATGATCCCCTGCTTGTTGTGATTTCACCAGCATATTATCTATATACACCTTCATGTTTTTTCCTAGATGTTCTTGAAACATTTTGGTCACTAGCCTTTGGTATGTGGCCCCAGCATTCTTTAAACCAAACGGGATAACTTTATAACACTAAGTCCCCCTGTCTGTGATAAAGGAAGTTTTCTTTTCATCTAGAGGATCCATTTTAATCTGATTATATTCTAAATAGGCATCTAAAAAACTTAATAATTCATGTCATGCAGTAGCATCGATTAGTTGATCTATGTGCGGTAATGGAAAAGAATCTTTAGGGCAAGCTTTATTTAGATCAGTATAATCTACACAAACTCTCCACTTACCATTCTTTTTGGGCACTACTACAGTATTAGTCAACCAATCTAATACTTTACCTCGCGGATGGACCCGATTTTTAAAAGTTTTTGCACCTCATCTTGACTGATTCTTGAAGGAGCCTTGCTTTCTTTTCTTTTTTTGATAGGTGGGTCCGATGGATCTTCATTTAATTTGTGGGTTATTACCTCCGGTGGTATACCTATAATATCTGAATGGGACCAAGCAAAACAATCTGCGTTAGCCTTTAAAAATTCAATCAACTTACATTTCATCTCTGGGATGAGGTTGGTTCCAATGTAGACTTTTCTGTCTGGACAATGTACAAATAGCACCATAGCTTCCAGTTTATCATTGTTTTGATATTTTCAATTTCTTCTGGTTCTTGAATAGCATCGGGCCTCGAGTCTACATCTGTTTGCCCATCTTCAGTTGAGGCTCGTGTTGTTGCGTCCTCAATTGAATTTTGTGATTGCTATTTTCATCACTTTTTGTGTTTGAATCTGTCCCGGAGTTAATGCTTCGAAAAGCTTGTTGGTCACCACAGATTTATCGTATTCCCCATTGTGATGGAAATTGATAACGTGATGTAAAGTAGATGGAACAATGTCCATTTCGTGAATCCATGGCCTGCCGAGAATCATGTTGTAAGCCATATCCATTTCTACTACCTGAAATTTGGTGTCTTTGGCCACTCCTTCTGCGAATGTTGTGAGTATTATCTCGCCTTTTGTTACTACGCTCGAATTGTCAAAACCATACAAGGTGTGTGCCTTGGGTATCAACTTATCAGCGGCTTGCATCTCGTTTACCACTTTCAACAGAATGATATTTACGGAACTACCTGGGTCAATCGAAACTCGTTTTACATTAGTGTCATGTACAAGTAAAAATATTACCAGTGCATCATTATGCAAGATTAGTACCCCATCTGCATCCACATCATCAAATGTAATATTATCTTCTTCCAAAACCTGTCGAACTCACTTCCTGTGGGTAACTATAATTTTTGACACCTTATTTGCTGCAGTATATGTCACACCATTGATATCTTCCCCTCCACTTATGACATTGACCGTTCTTTTTGGTAAAGGAGGTTTTGGTGGTTCCTTCCTATTCTTCATATATGTTTTCTTTCCTTTTTCACTAAACAGTTCGGTTAAATACCCTTATTTTTATAAATGTTCTACTTCACCTTGTAGCAATCTGCAATCCGCCGTTTTGTGATCGTGATCGTTGTGAAACTCGCACCAAAAATCAGGATTTTACCTGTTTGGGTTTGATCTCATTTCCTTTGGCCACCGTACCTTGTCTCCCATACTTCTTAAAATAGCTACCAACTCGGATGTGCTAGCATTAAAACTGTAACCGTCGATCTTTGCCTTCGAGTTTCTGTCATCATCTCGTATATCTCGCATGTTTCGTTCTTTTCCGAACCCGACTCTATATCTCTTGATCTAGGATCATACCTTGGGTTTTTCTATTTTGAATGCGAGTCCCTTCTTGCTGGTCCTATGTACGGCTCATACCAGTTTTTACCAGACCTTTTTTCAGTTTCAGCTCGTCTTGAACTCACCCTTTCATCTTTCCGAGATTGAATGATAGTATCTTCTTCTATTCGCAACTTCGTGTTGTATCTGTTATAAACATCATTCCAAGTTGTTGCTAGAAATTCTCGTAAACTTTTCTTGAGTCTCCTCGTGGCTTCCGAGCTTTTTTAATTTAGATTGCTAGAAAAGTCCATAGCCGCCCAGTTATCAGGTACACGTGGCAACATCATCCTCTCACGCTAAAATCTGTCTACGAATTCCCTGAGCAGCCCCGTATCTCCTTGTTTTATTTTGAAAATGTCCTCCATTCGTTTTTCAACTTTTTGAGCTCCCGAGTGTGCTTTGATAAATGAATCTGCAAGCTCAGCAAAAGAATCTATAGAATTTTAAGGTAAAAGAGAGTATCATGTTAATGCTCCCTTAGTGAGCATTTCTCCAAAAATTTTGACCAATACTGATTCAATTTCTTGCTTGGTCAAGTCATTGCCCTTTACACCGATTGTGAACGCAGTTACATAATCTCGTGGATCAATTGTTCTATCACATTTCGGAATATCGGGCATCTTGAATTTCTTTGGAATTGGTAAAGGAGCAGCACTTGACTTCCAAGGTTGTTGTGAGTATTTGTCCATATCTATTCCCTTGATTACGGGCGGCACTCCAGGTATTTGCTCTATGCGGTCGCTCTGCTCCTTGAGCTGTTTCTGCAAAATTAGTACCAAATCTTGTAAATCAGAATTAACTGGGTTACTGACCCTCCATCACGAGATTCACTGGGAGTTCCTTCACTGCTTGAGTTAACGAGTCCTGAGCGAGTATTTTCTAGGGTGTTGTTGTTTGGAGTTGGTGTTGGCAGTACAACCGGCAACTAGTTAGTAAAAGCCTAAAGAGCATTGCTGACCTGCTGAGCGATTAATTTTTTCAAAGCTTCATCAATAGCCTGATCATTCGCATGCTGCTCATTTATATTCGATTCAGATCCGTCAGGAGTCCCTTCTCATGATTGTCGAGGAGAATGTTGTGGTGAGGGAGTTGGAGTTCCATCACCTTGTTGTTTCAGCTGATGTTGCTGATTTTCTTGGTATTGTAAATTTTGTTGGTTGTTGTCGTTGACATTCGACATGATTGTTTTGACAAACGAATTGATTTAGAAGCAAACAATTATCAGATTCCCGATAACGAAACCAATTTGTTTAACTAAAAAATAGAAATTTCGGTCAAAACTTAATTTTAGAAGAACTCGGGTTACTGATAATCAAATAAGAAAATGATTATGTAATGAAAAAGAAGAATTGAATTGAAAAGTAGCTAAGTAAGCAAAGCAAAGTAAATCAGTGTATTCCAATAATAATCTCTGTCCCTTTACAAATGTTATTTCTCCCCTTTTATAGCTATTTCTAAGTACTACATTTCTTTCCTCTCATAATAGAGTCATTATGAGCAATTAATGTAACATTATAATTGGCAATCGTAACTGTTTCGTGAAGATTCCATAATGTTTCCCCTCATTAATGCTCATGAATTACATATAATACGTATCTGTACTTTTTGCTATCTAGGTTCATTCCTCCGATGTCTCTTCAGATTGGCAAGAGATTCGAGCAACCGTTCCTTTTTATTTTCTTAAATCTTTGCCCGTATCTATTAAGGCTCGTGTCTCTTTGAATACTCTTTGCTAGTTTTCATTCTTTCGTTGATCCTCGTGTCTTTACATGTCAGCATATAATTAATTCTAAATGTTAACTTGATTTTTCCCAATACAGGGAGCACCTTGGTTATTATAGACAATCATTCTCTATTTTACTTTATGGAACTTCCCCTAATCTTAGAGTATAGCATCTTGACTGAGAACTTATCCATATATTTCACTTCTTCTTCTAGTATTGCAATTTCTACAAAATGTTTGCTTTGCTTTGAGGATCTTTCTAACTATTCTTGAAGCTTTTTTGAGCCTGAATATTCCACATATTTGCCCCTATAATGTAGTAACTATGCACTCATTTATGAACCCACAATTTATCCTTCTTTTGGCAGGTTCTATAGCATCTTACAAATAACAGCCTTATTCCAGCTATGTACATTTAGTATGTCCAAACCACTAGCAGTTTTGGGCCAACATAGTCTATCTCATACCATTAGAGCTTTCATAAATATTTCAGCTCCTCCTGCGTTAGAAGTTAAGTTTCTATTGAATTGAATAAAATTCTTTTGAACAGAAGATGCTCATGAAAAAGAATTTTTTAGAGTATGATAAAAAATACGGATTTCCCTATTGACTAACCTCTGAATCGGATAAGATCCAAAGAAGTTTATACATGCAGATGAAAGAGGAGCTTCTACATGAACATTTCTAACAGTGGTTTCTCCTCCAACAGTCAAGTAACTAGCACTGATTATTCCAGTCCAAAGATCTTCTACATAGGAATACAATCACCTGATTTTTTTTCCTTTTTCTGACAGAATAAATACTTATAACTCGAATACTTGGACGACAAACAACAGTCTTAATTAACTGCAGTCTCCCAGCATATGAGAGAAGTCTAACGGTCCATGAGGTAATTTTTCCCATAATCATGTCGAATATGGGCTTTTATTGTAGTACACTCGTTCTATTTGTATAACAAAACGTTGTTATATTGGTTCAACGTCTATTAATTGGATTATCCAAAAACAATAGCGACATAATTTCTCAAAATACTAATAAGTGAAAAAGTAATCATGGCGTGTTTTGCCCAAAGAGTACATGTTCATCCTCATCAAAGAAAGTGACCTCCTAATAGAGAAGTCCAAAGACGGTTGAATCTTTGTTGTATATGGTCTTGACTCTTGTATTGGAAGAAGATCTACCCACGTTTTTACCAAAAATAACTGCAACTTGACTATAGTTCAGCAATAATATGTCTACTAACATCAGGATTAGCCAGGGGCGGCCCCACCTTGTACGAAGGGGGTTCAATTGAACCCGCTTCATCGAAAAAATTAATTATTTTTACTTACGAATTCCATCAGAAAAAACATGAAAGGAATAAATACTAAAGACTTGAACCCACTTGACACAAACAGACGTTGCAAAGCAACAGTCAAGTGGGTTCAAAATAAGTCCAGGGTTACTAGTTGGATTCTCTGCTAAAGCACTGAATTGAAGCTTCATTTCTTTTTAGCTTTGCCCCCTTTTATAAACGTGAATTTAAACATACATTTGAATTCATTTTCTACTTCATCACTTCTGTTATAATCGTAAGAGTACATTATTTTGCTTAATTATTATTGTCTTGTTGTTCCTTTTCTTGTCCTTGTTTTTCTACTTCTTCTTCTTTCTTGCTATTCTTAATAAACTTCATTTTAGTTCAAAAAAATTTAAAACTTTTCATAAAGTGAATTTTGGTTCTCTTTTTCATAAGTATTGCTAAAAGAATGAGAGTGCTTTATTGAAATTACTTGTAATCTTTTAATTTAGTTTAGTTTAATTTATATTGAAATTGTTAATTTATGTTATACTCAAAAAATTTGTTTGACGTAAAATATCTTTTTTATTAATCATTTGGATTAATTAGTTTAGTTTAAAACTCTTGTTTGCCATGTTTTGTTTGTAAGTTGTAACATTATATTTCTTAGAGTTATAATACAACTTTTAAGATAGTTCAATATTTTTTTTGGTTAAAATTGCTAAATTTTCTGAAATAAAATTTGTTAATTTATATAGATAAATTTTAAAGGAATTTTTACATTCCTATGCCACATAGGAAACCTTATTATCCTCAATGTTTAAGGTTTGACTTAATTACACTTAGTATACCAAATTACCAATTCTATACCATAATAATTAAGGGTATAATTAATTGTACGTTTTTTACTCCTTAATTAAAGGAATCTGTATATCCCAGTATCCCCACTCATCCCACGTTTCTCTCTCCTAACCCCTCAGCCCCACCGACGTTTTACTCATACCCATGTTCTTTTTACCATTTTCCATATTCTGAAACCAAATTCTCCCTCTAAATTCACAGAAAATTGAAGAAACTCTTCAACAAAATTGGTTCCCCATTTTACTCCAGTTGAAGTTCATCAATGAAGAACAACAAAGCTTCGAAACAAAGTCCTAAAAAATTAGCAGTAGCTGATATACCCTCATTTGATTTGGGTGTTTTATCACCAAAATCACCCAAAAAGCAAGGGAAATCTCCACATGCAATTGCAGAGACTACTCATAGTTCCTCTCCCCGAAAAATCAGAGCCGAGATGAGAATCAAACAAAAACATGATATAGACGCTGGAGAAACTTCTACACCATGCAAACAAGTCAAACGAAAAGGAAAAAATATTTTGGTAGATGACGACTTTGTAGAAGAGGTCCCTAATCTTCGAACAGGAAAGAAAGCAAAGGTGTCTTCTGGTTCGAAAAATCCAAAAATGAAGAAACATTCAAAAAAAACCTAAAATTGTAGTATAAATATAGTAATTATGTAGATACCCTTACAAATAATATTATTTTATACATACTTAAACTGATTTGTAGTATGTTTGTAGAAAATTTGTAGATGAAGAGAAAAAATTTGTAGTCAACATTTTTTCAACATAGATTGTAGTTTAATTGTAGTATAAATGTAGTAATTTTGTAGATAATCATGAAAACAATATTGCTTTATACATCCTAAAAATGATGAGTAGTTTATTTGCAGATAAATGTAGGAATTTTATAGATATTACCGTAAAATCAGACTTCCATAGAATTTGAAACATAAAAAACCTGCACCTGTGTTCTCATTTGTAGTCAACATTTTTTCCCACATAGATTGTAGTCAACATTTTTTTTCACATAGATTGTAGTATAAATGTAGTAATTAGGTAGATATCCTTACAAATAATACTGCTTTATACATACTTAAACTGATTTGTAGTATATTTGTAGAATTTTTGTAGAAAATTTGTAGATAAAGAGAAAAATTTTGTAGTCAACATTTTTTCAACATAGATTGTAGTTTAATTGTAGTATAAATGTAGTAATTTTGTAGATAATCATGAAAACAATATTGTTTTATATATCCTAAAACTGATATGTAGTTTATTTGTAGATAAATGTAGCAATTTTATAGATATTACCGTAAAATCAGACTTCCATAGAATTTGAAACATAACAAACCTGCACTTGTGTTCTCATTGGTAATACTCAATTCCATATTGAAATCTCGTACACTTATAAATAACGGATACGATCCTAAGTTTATATTCTCCTTTTTTGTCTCCATATACACACGAACCCCCATATCGTTCCTAATCTCCATTGGAGGACAATTCTCATTCACAATGTATTTTATTTCTACAATTTTTTCCGAAGTATCAATCATTAATTGCTCTGCAATTGTATAAATCAACATACTGTAACTTGCATCCTCATCGAGCACAATGCCATCAACTTGAAAATCTCTAAATCTGTCATAGTTATCCCAATTCCCATTTAATTGTAGCATGATTGGGATTTTGGACATGATTGCGTGCTGAGGTATTGTTCAATATTTTGTCGCTTTTTTTGATTTTTTGGATTAAGAAAAAAAGAAGAAGAACAGAGTATCGGCAGAATTGATTTCTACAATTTGACTTGAATTTGTTGAATATTTTGTCGCTTTTTTTATCAGTGGATTGAGAAAAAAAGTCGACGAAGTGAGCTTTTGCAAAATTGATTTCTACAATTTGATTTGAATTTGTTGACGATTTTGTCTTTTTTTTATTTGTGGTTTAAGGAAAAATATCGAAGAACAGAGTTTTTGCAGAAAAGAGTCTATGTAATTTGATTTTAAATTGAAGATAAAGGATTTCTATTTCAAATTGGATCTGAAGGTCGTTAAATCAATTAGAATATTCTGTTCCTGATTTGTAGCGCGCCTAATTAGGAAGATTCAGCTACTAATAATTAGTATTTAATGAATGGTATAATAATTGTAGAAAAAGTGTGAACATGGTGGGTAAATTAGAAACTATGCACATATTTGGTAATAAAGTTTCATATATGGTATAGGAAGGAAAAAATCTCAATTTTAAGCATTTAAAGTAAATAGATTTCTTTTTTTTAAAAAAAAATTCCCCTAACTTTTTTTTAAAAAAAATATGACTTCATTTTGAAGTCATGTGATGAAAAAGAAAAAGCATTGCACAAATGGTGTTTATTGATGCACTTATACAATTGACTATCTTTGTAGTAATCTTTTGTCTAACCACCTTATTGTTTACCTTCGCCATTACAATGGTGGAGAAGTTACTTGTATCATCAGTAGTACCTGTTTAATCTATTTATTTTTCTCGGCGTTAAAAGATTTCATTGAACCCATACATTTCCTTTTCCTTTTAGAGTTATTATTGTTGTTATTGATTTTCAACTTAAAATAAAAAAAGAATGAACAACCCATTTTCAACTAGGACTAGTTACAATAACCCAAGCCAGCTATCTTATCAAAAAGTAAATTAAAAGTCAAAGTGTCAAACTAGCTCCAAACTAGCTCCAACCTTCCAAAGTATTGCACTTATTGAAAACATCAAGGACATGACGACAAGGTGTGTCGAATTATGAAAGAACAAGCTGGAATAGAGGTGATGGCAGACGAAGCAACAGAGGTTGCGTCTCAAGGTGGTCTTGTTTTGGTCGAGGCAGCTGGTCCAGTTATTGAAAAACTTCGAGGTGATGCTAGAGACTATCTCAATGCAAAAAGAGCTGGCCAAATAATGGAGTTAAATGCAGAAGATACCAGAAATTGGGGACAACAGCAGATTTTCAACAACTCAGTTATATCAAAGAATGTTGCTACTGTTCTTGTCAATCGTGCTTTAGCTAGGATGTCTCAAGGTATGGTTGTAGATGCAAGAAATAGGGTGTTGAATGATAGAGGGAGTAACAGTAATTTGAATGATAGTGGGCAGCATCAGCTATTAACTTTACAAGGTGAAGTCGAGGCAGCAACAACAACTGGACCAAAAGCAATTTTAATTGATGCTAACATTCCTACTGGTACACAGATTTACAACAATACTGTTAATATTGTCCCTGTAGATCGTGCCTTAGCTAGGATGTCTCAAGTTATGGTTATAGAAGCAGGAAATAAGGTGTTGAATGAACGAGGTAATGGCAGTGTTATTGTGACTACAGCAGAAGGTGATTGACCTCGTATTGCTACAACTAAACAACCTCATAATACAGTAGGTTATGAAGTTGTTACTGTGAATGGCGAGGGACATGAACATGAAAGTGTTGAGGATTTAGAGAAGGAAAATGTTACAGCATCTAGGTTTGAGAAAATGGAAAATTCAGCTAGAGTTTTGCAATCCAATCCTGGAGTTTGGAAAACTACTGTTGCATTGACTCCTACTGTTGATCAAGAAGCTTTTGATCCTTTGGTGACAGTTGCAGGAGGTTGTCGACCTATTACTGATGCAATTGATAAGGCCTCGTAGGAACATGATACAAGTATGGTAAAAAATATAGCATGTCCCGATGGTGATTGTCAAGAAGCAAAGTTGGAGACTAATGCTGCATTGCAAGCAACAGGTGACCGAGATATTACACATGTTGAACCATTGGAGAAAATGGCAGTAACAGGTGTTGTCCAAAATTCTGGGGCTACTGCACATATCTCCAATGCAAATGATGTTATGGCAGAAGGAGATCAACCTAATTTTAGACATGGTCAGGAAGGTGTTATGGCTAAAGTTGTTGTGGCTAAAGAGGGGGAAAGTCAGGGTGCTGGAGTTGATAAAAATACTGCTGCACTTATTGATTTCATTGAAAAACCAACAGCGCTTGTAGCTATTGCTGTGCAAGCTGGGCAGATACTTCTCACAGGAAAAACTGCACGTGATTTCGATGGCAAAGCTACTACAACTCAGTTGAACTCACCTACTGAAGCTTCCAAGGATACAAGTGCAGCTATTGTTCCATGGCACACAACTACAGAATTTGCACACTCAGAGGGGCAGGGGAATATTCGGATAACTGAATCTGTATTTGAACAGGCAAAGGAACAGGTTCAAGTAGCTTTTAAAGCTACTACTGCCAACAAGGAAGTACAACTGAAAAAAACAAACATTGACACTGAAGATAGGAAGCTGCAACAAGCAGACAAAAAACTAACTCCAAAAAAGAGTAAGCTGCAGCAGGCAGACAAACACATTCCCTCCAACGATGCAGTTACTCTTTCAGAAGACTCAGTGCACCCAACACATTTTCTACAGGATGTTTCCATGAAGTCTTCTGTAGTATCCAAAAGCTGGGCAGATCAGTTTGAAATGGAGAAAGATAATCATGCTGATTCAGCGGACAGTTATCGGGCAATTGTTACTACCAGCGTACAAAAAGTCAGTACATGTAAATCTGGGCAGCAGCAGCATCGTCAAGAAGATGCTTCTGCTGTTGGTCAATCTCCTGCGCAGCAACACCAGCCTACATGCACACAAGGTGATGCACTGTTACATCCAAATGCAGGACAACTTAAACAACATCACAATGCAGTCAATTCAAGCGATGCAACAGTAGACTTGGAGATTTCAAACCATGACCGGGCACTATTGGATGTTTTGGACAGTCCTAAACCTCATAGATGTGCATACTCAGCTGGCTCAAAAACAACTTCACAAAAGCTGAAAGTTTCAGTGGCAAAGAGACATGAACCATGTAGTGCAAAGAGATTGAAGAGGCATGAACCATTGTGGATGGTTATACAAGAAGAAGCTAATCAAAAACTTGAGGCCAACTTACATGTTGCCATTTCCGACGAAGCAAATGAAGATGAATTGATTGAACCTTGTCCGGAAGAGGTGGCTACAATTGGAGATATCTCTCCTAACCATAGCAAAAAAAAAAGAAGGTGACTCAAGAAATAACACTCAGGCAACACCCAATGAGAGCTGCAAAGCAAAAAGGGGTTGCAACCTCCACATCTACGAGGTCCAATAGATCCGAGAAGAAATGAAGAATTTTGAAAATTATTTGAAGACAGTTAAAGAGGATTTTAAGGAAGTTCAAATTGAAGAACTCACAAGTTTGATAAATGAGGGGCAAGACTCTAATTTCTACATTGTTTTAGTTTATCATTTTCAAAGCATCATCACTTGTAATAGCGTCATAGAGTGTGTTATAAACTCTATGGCGATCATAGAATACTTGGTACTTTCAAGTTCCTATTTTTTACATGCTTGCTAGTACGCGAGGCTCTTTAAAGCCTCAATAGGATTAGTAAGGTAAGGTTTAGCCCGATTTGTGTTGCCTTGGTCCGATGCCTCTGGAAAAATATCCACACGGCTATGAGATTATATGCCCTCGTGAGACTTTGCCGGCAGCTACACCATGAATCCTCTACATGAGGCTGTCATCATAAGGCAATGTGAGGCGCAGATGAGTGATTATATAGCCAAGGCATATGGGTAACAAGACCGGTGTTATTGTCCCTCTTATTTGTACTTTTTCCAATTGTTGTATTTTTCTTTTCTTTTATTAATAAAAACTAGCCCTAGGCGCTTGCCTAGTGGATTGCCAAAAAAAAAAAGAAGCTCCAAATACCACAAGCAGCTGCGAGGAGACAATGCCTAAACAAAAGAATTTCTTTTTACAATTTGTTCAACTTTTACTAAATTTGTCCACCTGAATACCTAGTATTTAAACTTCAACATAGAGTATTAGCATAGTCTGGATTCTGGATTTAACTGATATATCGATATTGTGATGATACTTGTGAAGTTAGAAAATTGCCCAAAAAAGAAAAGAGAGAAAAATAAAGAAATTATCATGAAACAAGAATCAGGGGCAAGAATGAATTGTGAACGCCAATAAATGAGTTCAATTATGAGTGCTTTTAAAACTATTGCTACTGTTGTACTTTAAAAAAGAAAAAAGAAAAAAAAAGATGTTCTTAGAATGTCCTTAAAATAAAGAAATCTTAAGCATATCACAATATTTGTATGGCTATAAAACTTCTCATTAAGATTAAATTAAAACTAAATTATTTTCAAATATAATAAAACACCGATCTTTTTAAGGAATTGTGCCAAACAAATTGCAGGGAATATACGAACAATTTGTATACATTCCTCTGTCTCGATCTATTTCATTTCAACACTACTTTTTCTTTAAAGACAAAGTAAGATTTCATAAGATTGAAGTTATCCGTAACTCTCACATTTACCCCTGGAAATACAGGTTTTCATGACATAGACTTTTGATACGATTGTAAGGGAAAAACGACATAAATAATAACTTTCTAAGAAGGAAATAAGCACCAGAAAGATCAAGGTTCCGCTGCTGAAGGATATCAATAATACCGGTACGCAGCACAACTGGCACGCACCTTAACTAGTAGCCTACTGCTGCAGCCAACAATAATCTGCATCAGTCAATCTGCTCACCAAAACTTGGGCAGATAACTTACACAAGCTCACAATATTACAAGACAAATTAATCAAATACACACAACTCACAAGGATGAAGATCAGGTGAAGACAAATCAATCCATCAATTAACCTTTTGGATAGGTCAAAGCAGAAAATCATACTGGTTTGCACCACCAGCTAAAGATTATTCTTTACAGCCCAGAAAGTGTATAGGATATCAGTAACACTCATAAGATCATTGTCCACCTAGTGAGAAGGATTATGTGCTCAAAAAAATTCTACCTAATTTATTGATTCGGGCTAAGACAAAACAAACCAGCCTCATTTACTTTCCTGTATAAGGTAGGAACTAGCTCATGGCTTGAGGGCTACGGCCAATCCAACCTTGGCGCTCTTTTCAATTGCCCTGGTGTCCACTTCGCCAGAGATTGTAAAGAGGGATTTTGGACGCCACTCGTGCTGGATGAGAGCACTTGCCTTACCATAGCTGTTAACCCGAGCCTTCACTGTGGTCAGTGGGTCCAAGGAATGATGTGTTCCGATGGTCATAGTGTTCTCGTTGCTTGAGAAGCTGTGAGTCAACTCTGCACCAACAGCTGTATTGGTCAATGGATTCACGGTGTGGTAGTAGGATGCAGAGAGCGTATCACCCTTGTCATTCCTGAATATTGATTTCATCTTATCAGTCCACAAACAATGATTGATTGACCAGAATATGGCATTGGATAAGCAAAGAGAGGAACAGTCAAGGGACATGTAAACCTCATGCCATGATTTCGTTACATTATAGCAGTCATTTCTTCTCAAAAGAGCAACTCATCAGTTGAGGAATTAGTTTTCTGCCTTTAAAAAACAATATGAATCCAAAACCAACGTCTTTCTTTTTGTGGCAAACCAGAAAACTAACAAAAAAAGCAAGGCAACACAACAGAGGGGCTAGAAGACAATTTAATCAATGAGAAACGCAGCATATTTTATGTCCAAAAATATCCCGCTCGAGTACTTACAATGCCAAGGACGCGATCAAATCGGAAGTGGTGAAATTCAAACCAGCATTGCATTTCGTGAAATTTCCTGACGAGGTATCAAATGACAGATCAGTGCCCAAAGCAATCTTATTGTTGCCGGCAACACCAGAGAAGTTGACTAAAGGACTTGCTGCAAGTCCAATGCTAGTACTGATTCCAGCATACTCATGCAGGTACTGGAGCTCTACCTGTAAGCAATATGATTCGTTCTGTAAGAAATAAAGCAATTCCTAAAAATGTTCACGCAGTGAAAGAAGAACCAAATACCTTTCCAGATTTCTGATCTGGAACAACAAAGCTGAAGATCGTCTTCAGTCCAGGTGCAGGTTCATCAACAGTAATGGTAGTGTAGACCTGTGTTATTAAAATCAAATTAATGGTCAAGAGCACTGCAGTACCAGCTCCAATGGAAAGAAAGTCAAACTTAGCTTTAATAGCCTACCTCTGGGACTTCAAAAATCAAAAAAGAAGAAAGAGCACAAAAATCACTTTTCCTTGGGGAAGGGGGAGCATGGAGCAGCCAAGCTAGATAACTAAAAAATGTAGTGCTTCTATTCAATTAAGCAATCATGATTCGACCTTGCTGTCAAACTCATCCGTTTTGATTATCAAAATGTGCCATCACATATCCAGCCTATTCGAATTTAAAATATACATGAAATCAGTCTAAAAATAGATCAATCCACCATTACAAAAATGAACAGAGTGGGTAGCCACTAGATAAAATTTCGTTACAGAGATGAAATCCATGCATATTTTTTTGCAAGAAATCAATGATTTCTCGATCTTCTTATAGCTATAGAAAAGAAAAATCTTTATCTTAATAAATCTAAAAGGTAAATCCTTTTATTAAAGGATAATGCATGTAATAACTATATATCTGTTATATTCTTAAGCCTTGTCCTCCACTTTTGAGAGAGAGAGAGATGATCTCAAGTAGCTTATCCAATCACATCAGACATGAACATCACTATAACCAAGACCACTAAACATTATAAGCTAACATATAAGACATGATTTGTTGATAGAATCAGAAATCTGCAGGAAGAGAATGGATAAAGTGCGAGCGGGCGACATAACACAACACTGATGGATGGAACTCTTTCAACTGTCTGACGGAAGAGATACGCACAGAAACTATGTATGATAGACATTGATACACTGGCTGTCGTAACATTTCAACTTACAGCAATAATTGTTGGAGAAGTATTTGACAATATTTGTTGTAATTTAACACCAGAACATGAAACAATCCGAATAAGAGCAAGGAGAAATAAACTGTAACTTCCAAGTTTCTTGAAGCATTAAATCATCCAATAACATAAAAAATGAGACAGCAGAAAAAAACAATCTCGCAGAATTTTCCATTTTGTCATGACGTTTGAAACTAAAGAAAATGAAGAGGAAAAAAACAAAAGGAATTGAAGCAAAACTTACATTTGAATTGGTGTCCACTTTAACATCAGTTGTGAAGTTTTTGTTCTTCAGCTGAGTGTTTACATCAGCTAAAAGGAACTCGCCTTTCTTCACACCAGATGAGGTAATGGCCTGAAAAGTAAGACAGAACAGCAATACATTTACTTACAGACCCACTGGAGCAGTATCAAGAAACAGTAATCCATTGTTAAACAAAGCAATGCAACCAATATACGCATCAGGCAACAGCAAAGAAACTATTCTAAGATATGCATAATGCAGTTTGAGATTATAAGGAGAGAAAAACTCCTACAAAATAAAGATGATTATTAATCCCTAACTTTCAGCTACAAGGATTTTACTTCCGATTATTCAATGTTAATATGACGACAGAACAAGGCATTAAAAACTTCCAAATCATTTTACTCTACAAGAATAGTTATATTAAACATAAAGGAATGCACACGATAATCAGATTTGCAGTTTCACAACTAACTTCGGGAACCAAGCTGCATGCAGCCAAAGAAAGAGAAACTTTTAAAATTCTTTTCAATTTGAGAAAGAGGAACAGTAGACAGTAACATAAATATGCAATTAAGTAAGAACCCATTTCTTCTTTGCAAATGAGTAATGCCAATTATTTCCTCATTAATGCCCATATTGCCCAACTCTTGGCTACATAACTGGTTACCTTCTTTTTTACTATCCTCAACTTCTTCTCAGTTCTATTATCAAACAAAAAAATGAGGAAAAATTACTTTTTGCACCAAAGCGTGTGAGTTGGTGGTTGATGAAGCTCGAATCGACCATATGGAGACCAGAGTACAAAGGCAAAAAACGCTAAGTTCTCGTATGCCTATGTCTCAATAGGCAATGTCACCTGGTACTTCTGGTGGTGGGAGATAGTAGGTACCCAGTGGACTACTCGAAACGTGCGCAAGTTGGCCCAGTCACCACTATTATCAAAAGAAAAAGAAGAACTTTCCATTTTCCATTATCCACCAAGGAGGCTCACTCACAAGATTCACTTCTCAACCCACAATATAATCTTAGTTGGTCTCCAAGTCAGCTTGCGCGCACTATGACTAGGTACATGCTATCTCCCATCAGCCTAAGTACCAGCCTACCAGGTAACTTTACCCATCAAGGCTTAGTCAAATAAAAACAAATCACCTAGCTTTTTTGTTGCTGTAAATTGAACCTTGATCAACTATGATTTTTACTCACTTCACTAACCGCTAAGCCACACCTTGGGTTAAACCTCACAATAATCTTCACCAGATTTTCCACGGCATATTAAGCAGGAAAAAAAATATCAAACAGTAGCTTTCAGACTAAACCGAATACCAAAATTCCAATTAAAAAAAATAAGGAACAAAATAAAATAACAAAATCAAGAATATTGGCCCACAACTATGAACCCAAATGCAAAAATACAACAAAAAACAAGCAAAGCTGTAGAGAAAGATATACTGACCACTCCGTTGGAAGTGTAAGTAGTAACGGTGAACTTATGGTCACTGACATAATCCCTGTATAAAAGATCTATATATATAACACAAACAAATGGACATATTAATACATTTCAATCTAATTTTACAATACCCATTATAAAAATAAAAATAGAAAATAAGGAATGGAAAATTGACCTCTGGCTTTTTTGCCGATGTCAGAATAAAGACCTGGACCCTTCACCATTTTTTCTGCTTATGAGTTCAGAAACTTGTAGAGAAAATAGAAATGCGTGGGGGCAAATGGTGTTCTTTGTTTTTATAAGCTCTTTTAAATTGAATCGTGTTTATCAAGTTGTTTTTCTGTCGGGGAAATTATTTTGTACGAACCGAATTAGCCTTAGTTTATTAGCTGGTTTTTCTACACCGCCTGATCTCAATTCCCATCATCATGTGAGTGATACAATCTTCTACACCGTTGACTCTTTCGAGTAATACTCTTTTTCTCTTTATTTTTTTTTTCTTTTTTTAATTTGAACTATTTTCATTTATTTTTTAAAAAGTGTTTTGTTTCTACTCCATCTTTGTCGTTTGATATCACGATATTGCTTGAATATGGAGTATAACACGTTAATTCTACTTACTGGTGTTGAAAATAATAATAATAATAATAGAAAAATAGTAAAGGCAGTACGTTAAATTTTTTGATTAACATGACATAGAGTTATAGCAAAGCAATAATACTGAGTATTTGATATGATTACTTATTATTTACATAATCAAAATACATCCTTCTGTATCAATTAAAAATTTATTCCATAGATCACTATCTATTGAAAATCTACAGAAATAGGTAAACAAAGTAACTCATAAATTATAGCCTTCCTCAATAATTTTATCTCTAGTTTTGTTACTCAATACCTCCATAATAGTAGAAGATTTGCTTTGTATTTTTAAAGGATTTCGTCGGAGATAAAAATAGAAGCACGGGTGGTAGAAATAAAAAGGGAAAGTCACAAGCTTAACTTAATGAGAGATAATTTAAAAATATATAAATTTATAATAAGGATATCTTTATCTTGAAAAAATTTAATTTTCTGCTTTTACTTTTTGGAAGAAACTAGAATTTGTAGTTTCTTCACAAAAGTAGAAAAATTGCTTCTATTACTATGTGAAAGCACTTCTCCGTCTTGGTCAAACACCTCAAGTTTTCAAAAAAAAAAGAATTAATAGAAAAAAATACTTTGGACCACCTTTACAGCTTGGTCTAACAAGTTATTAAACATCTTTTCCTTTTGCAAGTCAATGAACTCTAAAAAAAATGTCATTTTCATCAAATAATAGAAAAAATCAAACTTTTTCTCCTATCCAACTCAGATATGATTGGCCACAGCAGTTTTATAAGTTGAAAATCCTTTTGGTACAGCTACCACATCATTCCTTCGGAAACAAAGGCGTAAAATCCAGGTCACAAATAGGAGAATAGATTTTTTTTCAACTACAATCTCATTGGTATTGTTTGTATTTCTTTCCAAAGAACATGTCAGAATATGCCCTTTCCTTTATTGGCCTCTAGAAATAGAATATGATGTTGCCAATTCCTCAAAGATGCTTCATTTAAATTTCGAAAGAATTAAAAGAAAATACACATGACTTCATACCATAACAAAAAATGACTCATGTTTTAAGTTTTACCCAGCCTAGCTCATATTGCACATATTTTAAAAGCACTATCAAATTCAAAACTTGTGTTCTTACAACCATTGCTTCTAAAGCTATGAAGTTAAATATGTGTTCTCACAACCATTGTTTTCACTCTCTCTTCTTCTCACATCTTCTACACATGCTTCAAAGGGTTGTCCACCATTGCTGTTTCTTACCCTGTATCACCTGGTTGCAATGTAAGAAAAATAAAGAGTAGAAGTCCACCATTAAAGGTCATTCAAAGCTTTGCTTTCGAAAATAGGATTTTTTGAGTTTGTTAGTTGTTTGGATTGGGTGTTGTTCCAATTGATTGAAAATATCAAAAGGGGTTCAAAATTTAAATTTGAAGTGATTTGGAGTAGATTTGAGCAAGATTTGAGTTGAATTTTAGAAAAGACGCAAGGAAGAAGACGAAGTCAGTTTTTGTATAATTATGTATAATCTTGTATAATAGTGTATATGAGTGTATAAGCACTTCTTATACACTATTATACACTTTTATACACCTTTATACAAGCGTCTGTAGACAAACTTCTTTCACGATTTTCGGTTGCAATTCTTGTTCAAAACCAGTCCAAATCTCCATTAAATGACTTCAAATTTTATATACAACCTCCTTATACTATTTCTAATAAGTCTAAATAACACTCATTCCAAAATTTTCACAAAATCAAATTCGAAATTTTAACCCTCATGTTTAAGCTTGTTAAAAATTTAATTTTCACCATCCAAATGAATTTGGTTTGTTGAACTAATATTTGAGTCACAATTACTGATTCGAAAATTAACTTAAAAGCTTGAGCAATCTTTTTTAAAAATTAAATAGTAATTTTTAGAACTTATTGGAGTTGGATGTTGAATCTTAGCCTATTATTTTTGAGCTAGTTGGTTGTAAATTGAAATATGGGCTATAAAATTGAAACATAGGGAGCTCAGTTGTTCTTACGTGAAATTTTTCCTTAAATTTCCATATCATAAATGTGTAGCTTCTTCTAATTCCTTTATTGACTCTTTTACTTTTTGTGTTTCTTTTACAGTCCAATCTTACTTCTCATACTTTTATAGTTGTAAAATTAACCAAAATGTTGCAGCATTGCCATATGTATTATGTATGTTCGTGTTGGCTGGCAGCTAAGTGAGAAGCTGATAGCTAACTACAGTTAAACTTAATTGTAATATTAACTACAATTAGTAAGTTAGGAGTTAGTGAAAGTCGGTTAGTGAGTTAAAACCAGTTAGGTTGTTAAATACTGTAGGTTATTATACACAACATAGTTTTTTGAAGAAATGAAGTGAGCTGGTTCTCTTCTTCTCTCATTCCTCCTTCTAGATTCTTCTTTCTCGTTAGCTTCGACCACCATTTCCATGGTTGTTAACATGGTATCAGAGCCATCGGTATGGATCTTACCTAGTTTGCGAACGAGTCTCTTCGTGTAGGTTGCTTCAATCTGCAATTTGAGGTGCTGAATTGTCTTAGAATAATCTTCGATCGAAGCTTGTTTAATAGGAATCTCTCAATTTGGATCCTTAGTTTACACATATCAAGTAGGTGTGACATGGGTATGGGTGCTTTGGGTAGATCCTTCAAATTAGCAGAAGATTACAAGTACCGGACTGGATATTTACATTTACACAAATCGTGTAGGTTTTGTTCCTGAATCCAGGTATGTTAAGGCTATCCCTTCTATTCTTTTGGCATGATCCATACGATATGAACAAAATGTGCAGATGCACAAATTTCATAAGTGACTCTACTCATAGAAGTAATAGAAATATCTATGTTCTTTAATTTTCATGTATCATAATATTTTATCATCTGTTCATGGGTCTCAGAAAAATACGAAAGTTGAAAAGATGTTACTTTATGATATTGCTCAAGAGGCAAAATGGTCTTATGACATTCTGAATGATTTTATTGACGTACCTTTCATGCATTACATTCATGTGCATTGACCCATGACCAGATGGCGTTATATACGCGTATATATGTAAATATATGTATATGGGATATGGGAAAAGGTTACGACATTATATACGCACCACCACCTGATCAGCTGGTATATGATGATGATGTTGCCCACAGTGGCTGAAATATGATTCAAACGACGTTATATACGCATATATATGTATGTACTCAAATGGCATTATATACACATATATATATATATATGTATGTATGTATAACGGCGTTATATACGCTTATATATGTATGTATATATATGTATATGGGATATGGGAAAGGTTATGGCATTATATACGCACCAACACCTGATCAGCTGGTATACGATAATGATTTCGCCCACAGTGGTCGATACGATATGATGGGATGACCTTAGAGGCTAATGATGTTATGAAACATGTACCTATGCACGACATGACATTCATACGCATATGCATGACGCTAAAAGTAATTTATGATTTACAAAGTTATTCAGACTTACAGGTTGAGTCATGTATGTGAGCACGTGATTTTTGTTTACGCGACAATCACTCCAAAAGAAATAAAAATAATGGCAAATGGTCTTGCTGTACAAGTTTTGGATTTTACGTGGCATTTTTTTTAGTTATTTGTGATTTTGTTCATTTTTATTTTTAACAAACAAAATACAAAAATGTGTCGTGTATAGTTGGACCATAATCCGGTTATTAAAAGGAAAATCACAAAAATGCATCTTTTATTCTACTTCGTCATTAAGTGATGTTATTTTAATTAAATGTTAATTGTGTGATAATCGTTGTTTTTATAGTATTATTGACATTTTAATTAAGAGATTAAAAAAGGAAAGGATTTTCGAATTGGGCCAGTCCGAATTAAAACAAGCCCAAACCAAAAATGACACAGTCCAACCAGGCCCTCTGGACGCCCCAAATGACGCCGTATAGGCATCATCTCTTGGAGCCGTTGATTGATTCAAAGGAACGGCCCAGATCAGGCCAATCCCTTACTTAAACGACGTCGTATAAGGCCGTCTAATCTCAACCGTTAAAACCAATCCCATCCAACGGTCTCAGGTCACCCCCATGAACCCGACCCGTTCAACCCCGGACCAACCCAACCCCTTGCACTTGAAACGACACCGTTCCCCACCAGCTGAAAGATCCTGGCCCTTCATCTCGCCTCATCCAACGGCCAGGATCTATCCACCCATTAACTATATAAGTCTGGAACCTTACCCCACGCCCCATCCAAACACCCCCCCTTCATCGTCCCAAACACGGACCACACAAACCCTAGCCGCCCCTGTGCACCTCCCCCGTAAAGCCGGCGGCAAGGACGCCGGTGACCACCACCTTAACACCCTAGATGCACCTCACAACCCTGAACCCAAATCCACTTAACCGCTTGGTTCGAATCAGTCCCTAGGTTCTCGAATCTTCATTTGAAGATTCGAGCAGGACTTCGATCTACACCGATCTACCCCAGATTCACACTAGATACTCCCCTGACATCCCTCGTGACCAAACCATGCTTAGTTTGGTCCGAATCTACCCACAAATCTCAAAAAACCAAATCTGGAAAAATCGAACCCTAGAACATAAAGATTTTGTGGGGTCTGTTTGAATTTAGACAAAGTTTGGGGTCTAGTAAACCCTAATCGAAGTGTTCTCGGTTGAGAACACCTCGGTTAGTATTTGTTCGACTTCAAATGGGCAAATCAAGTCGGGCCTAGGGTCAGCTATGTTTAAGGCTTTTCAGGTTTGCTCATTTGTCCCTTTTGTTGTCCATTTTTAGTTTAATTTGTTGGCATGTTTAGTTTGTTTGTCCGGTTCTGGGATTTCTGTTATCAGTTTGTCTCCCCAACTCTACAAGACCTTTTGTTTGGTTGTTTGTTTATTCTGTTATGTTAAGTTCATGTGGTAGTATGCTTATTTCAATTCAGTTGGTATCGTCAAACCAATAATGCCCGTTTGTTTTCCTGTATCGTTGCAAATTGTCAAGAACAGTGTTATACTTTGCTTTGTGTTGTTTTGTTTGGTCGATTGCTTGTCCTTTGTCACAATTAGTACAGTCGAGTCGATATACGTCACTGATTAGTTTAGCTTTGAATGATAATAATTTGATTCATATTATGGTTTTTGTGTGAAGTCCTGTCTGAATCCAACTGGGAACTAAGTATAGCTGTTTGTGGATTTGAATCAGAAACATTTATAGTTTAGTTTGTGGTTTCAGTTCAGCTTGAGTTCTGAATTGATAGCATGTGCACTATAGTGCTTTAATAATTAGAGCAAATGGGACAGCATGTGCTGTCAGAACACACCCCTGCTGCCCATACCCTGATTTAGTTTAGAAATAATAAACCCCATTTAAAAGATAGATCTGCCAGGGGAATATCATGGGAGGGGGTTTTATTTTATTTGTTTGAGTGGAAGGACAACAGACCACATGAGAGGGATTTCTGATGTGTCTAACAGGCTCTAAATGGCCTAATGCTAGGCTATAAATAGGAGAATTTCCATTAGAACAAGGACTGGATTTTGGAAAAGCAGAGACAGTTAAAAAACACAGATAAAGAGAGAGCAAGAGATAGAAAACATACAAACAAAAATCAGAAACTGTTCTTCCTATTGTTGTTTGGATTTCACTTGTTTTCAACCTCTTGAATCAATACTGATTCTTCCAAGTCCTAATTGAGGTTACTGGTTGTGTGTTGCATTAGTTTATTCCTGGATTTGGTCTGTCTAGAGTTCTGTTTCCACTTCACTGCTTGCTACTGTCAGTTTGCTACTTTCCCATCGGCTATAGTTGCATCTTGCACTGGAATTTGTTCTGCTGTTACCTGTTGTTACTGCTGCTGTTTCGTTTGCCACTGTTACTCTACTGACTTCTCTTCTTCTTCAATTGTAAGCACTTCCAGGTACATACTTCTGAAACCATGTGTTGTTGAAAGCTTGAAGTTTGAAGTAGAAATAAAGAAATGAACATTGTTTACTTCACAGTACTTGTTTTCAAAGTATAGCAATAGGTTGGATGATAGTTAGCATGTATGTGTTTAAGTCCATTCCAACTGCATTTGCTCTGTATGAATTAATACACATCCTAATTGAGATGGACTATTAGATGTTATTGTTGTTAGATCAGATGTATTTCTATGTGTATAACCATTTGGTTTGATTTAGTGATGACAGTATAACATAGAATCATGGCAAGCATCTGTATGTACTCCTGTCTAGACCTCTGAACTGTTCAAATTTGTTATATCCGGTCCCATTTGATTTCAAGATAAATGTATCCCAAACGAATTCTCATGTGGTGTTACGTTAACGGGTTAGCCGTGTATGCCGACTCTCTTGTTAGATTCCTTGTTTCGATGTAGGTTTGATAATAACTGATTATTTGGCATCGGCCCGCCATTTAGACAAAGCGGCTATTAATAAGATTAGCAAGTTCTTTTTACCTATTTTTGAAGCACGAAATAATGCAACAATTTTGAGGAAAACTAATTTAATAGGCATGAGTTGGGTAAGATGGTTTGGCGTTTAGATCAAATAAACTCCCAAATGAGCATTAATAATTAAGGTTAATTCCAGCACTAATAGTAGCGGACGATTATTCGTTTGTTCACATAATCATGGGGAATTAATTTAGCTATAGGATGATTAATCATGTTCGGATATATTATTTCATCGTCTACGATTGGGCTCATAATTTCTAGTAACGTTCCTTTCAATAAGTGCGCGTCTCAATCCAGCATTTAATATGGTATGCCTCTTTTAAGCTTGTAACGATTTAGGATTTCCCTTATATATTTTTTTAGAAAACAAAAAAAAATATATAAATGTAGTCATGCTAAGATTATCCTTTTAAAAATAATGAGACGAGTCTCGCCAAATAAAAATGCAAATTGCGGGGCCCTCAATAATTGAATCATAATAATGCTTAGAATTTGGGATGGACCGTTTAGTAAATTTCACTGCCTTCCCTAAAAATAACTATACGTTAGTCTCTTTAGGACGCGCCTTAATAAATCTTACCTTCTTAAACTCGGGTGCACATTTATGTGACCCAAATTCAAATCTCAACGGAGTCGAAATGTGTTAACAACTACGGGTGCATTGATTGTGACGTGGTTCGAGATGCATTTTCACGACGTTGCAATTCTATAAAAATAAATGATAATGATAAAAGCGGTTTTAAATTCAATAAAAGCACATAAGTCACAACATGTATTTAAATCAGATATTTATCCATTATAACAATTTAAGCGACCGTGCTAGAACCACGGGATTCGAGGGTGCCTAACACCTTCCCTCGGGTCAACAGAATTCCTTACTTAGAATTTTTTGTTCGCAGACTTCATTTGGAAAAGTCGAAAATTTCCTCGATTTGGGATTCAAGATAAACCGGTGACTTGGGACACCAAAAACCAAACCTTTCCCAAGTGGCGACTCTGAATTAAATAAATAATCCCATTTCGAATATTGTCACTTAAATTGGAAAAACTCCCCTCGCGTATCTTACCCTTCGGGGCCGGGCGCGCAAAAAGGAGGTGTGACAGCTCTCGCGACTCTGCTGGGGACTTTCTAACCCAGAACCACTGGTTCAGGGTTCAAGAATTCGAGCTTAGAATAATTGTTATATTTGGCTTTAATATCTGATATTTATTACATGTTTTAACGTGCTAAATGTTGTCTTTTACCGCTTTGATATTATCTGAACTGTATATAAACTGTGCCGAAACCCTTCTCTCTTCACCTCCGGGGATGTGCTTACTGGTTGAGACTCCCTATTCTGTTGGTATCAATACCTGAAATAAGAAAGAGGACGGACAAGTTACGAAGCCGGATGACCTTTTGGTTCCCGGTAAGTTGCCCCCTCCTCGACTCGAGTCGTCCGCTCGGGTACACAGTCTAGAACATATACCTAGGTTATAAACCTAGTATAACGAAACCTCATGCCGGATCCCTAGTAGGAACGTTTATTTGCATCATGTTGCATTCGACCTAGGGGACTCAACACAGGGGTTGGGTCCGTCTAGGACAGGCAACCTGAAATGAAAAGACCATCCTGCTGCATCCCGTTTGTTTTGCGCATCTATTTGCTTTGGATCTGCATGCTGACCGGTTTCCAAAAGTTTCAAAAAAAAAAAAAAGAATAGTAGCGTAGGGAGATAATTACTTATTTTTGGAAAAATAAAACCAATGTCCAAGTATGTTGAAACCTCGCCGGAATTTTCTTAAAAAAAAAAAAAAGAGAAAAATGAAAACAAAGTTTGTCTTTTAGTTTGATTTATTCCTTTTAATCACTTTCAAAATCCAAAATATATACATAAATAAAAAAAAGGAAAAAATTCAAAAAAAAAAATTTATGGTTTCATTTGTAGTATCTCTTTAAAAGATTTTCGAAATTTCAAAAAAAAAAAATGAAAAAAGAAGTTTAAATGTATAAATATTTCCTTAGTCTCTTTTCAAAAAAATATAAAATAAAATAAATATATATATATAAAATTCCAGAAAATAGTTATTCCTCTTTTCTTTAAAAGATTTTATTTGTTTCCCCGATTTCTGATCCCACCGAACTACGCCGGTTTGATTCTCACCGGATGTGAGATACGTAGGCAACCACCATCGGGTTCAACCCCACCTTTTCCTAAGATAGCCGAAACCAATAAAACAAAAAAATGACAAAATGTCGCCACTTTTATAAAGAGTCGGGTGAGGCCGTTTTTTTTGTAAAAACAGCCGAATGTTCCCAAGCGGGACGCCGGAAGGCTGACATTGCATAAACGACCATTTTCGGTCATCATTTTTGATCGGTTGGTCCTCGCAGCCTTAAAGTCTTTATTCTCGAAGTACTAAAAGGCCGCATTTTGGAAATCGAGTTCGTCGTTTTGAAAAAATAATAATAAATAAAAAAAAAATCTTGAAAAAATCTAGATAGTTTTATTTTGAGTCTAGTAAAAGTCTTTTCATTAGCATAATCACCCTAATAAATGTGCAGGATGAGCACGATACAAAACGAACCCTTTTCAATAATGACCAAGATCCCTTTTGAGTTGCGATTATGGTGGAACGACTTAGGCAAGGAGGGGCAAGACAAAGTAAGGAAATATCTTAAAGATCTCCCGGATTTACTAGACATTCAGCCTCGGGGTGATATTATCAGATCATTGGTCACTTGCTGGGATTCAGCGCACAATGTATTTCATTTCTCAGACTTTGAGCTCACCCCGACGTTGGAAGAAATAGCGGGATACATTGGAGGTGATGAAGCTCCGTTAAGGTTCAAATACTTGATTGCACCTAGAGCCGTCACGGTACACCGATTTCTGGATTTCTTAAAAATACTCCGAACATTTCACCATCCAGATCTTGCCAAAGGTTTCTGCAGTCTCCACCTCATGTATGCTAGATACGGCCACGAGAGCGGGTTCAATAAGCCGGATTTCAAACTATGTAGTAGAGGCAACCGACAAAAGTGGGACGAACACAGGCTATTAGCTTTTATGACAGCCTTTTTGGGTCTTATAGTGTTTCCAAGGAAAGACGGAAACATCGATCTAAAAGTAACTGGGGTCGTCAGTACTTTGCTCACCCAAGATAAAAGTACTCTGGCACCTATGATTATGGCTGACATTTTCCGGGCTCTCACTGCTTGCCGAGCCAGGGCCGACTTTTTCGAAGGATGTAACCTACTGTTGCAAATGTGGATGACCGATCATTTATGCCACCGCTCCCCGCTTTTGGGTTACGGTTCGCCCGAAAAAACTTGTATTGGAGAATTCTACACAAGAATCAAAGGGTTCAGTCTACCCGAGGGAGTCACAGCATGGACCTCATTTCTCCGAACTCTCACTGCCAACCAAATCCAGTGGACGCTCGGATGGTTACCCGTTGAGGAAATCTTATACATGCCGGCAACCAGGCCCCACTTTCTATTAATGGGACTTAAAAGCATCCAACCATATGCACCATATCGGGTTTTGAGGCAACTTGGGAGGTATCAAATAGTACCAAAAGATGAAGATCTGAGTACTCAAGTGATTGAAATCAGCCCAGACGGTCATTTCCCCGAAGAGGAAGTTCGCCAAATCTGGAGTGAGTGCCAACATCTAACAGCAAACACTTGTGTGATGGATACAACAAAAGGGGAAGTTGCCCCAGGATATCACGCTTGGTTCAGAGGTGACCTATCTTGCGAGAGACCAACTAAGAGACCTCATCTCAAAGATTTCGTTGAGTCGTCCCAAGGGCAATGGAACTGGTTAGCAAAAGAAAAAGGGTATCGGGTAGAGATCGGTGATTTGAAGCTACAAATTGACAGTCTGAAATTCAATAACAGCATACACATCGCTGCGGGTCGAGGCAAAAGGAATAGATTGATCCAAGAGAATAAAGAACTTAAGTCCCAAATCCAGGAATTGAGATTGGCTCTTGATGAACAACCCAGAAGTCGATCAGACAAGCAGTTGATAAAAGGTTTGAAAGAGAAGTCAGGGAATGGCGAGATGGTTTAGAAGAATCTGAAAATGTCATGGCAGAACTTAAAGCACAGTGGGGTACAAGAACAGATAAGCATCGTCGATACTTGAACCAACTGAAACGTGACCACGAGAAAACTGTTGCTAAAATGAAGAGAGAGATGGCTACACTTGAGGTTAAAGCAGCTAAACGGGCCGAGGATTTCCAATTTAAGAGCAGATACTGTTACGACCTGTTGGCCCAAATGAAGACAGAAGTGCGGCAACTGAAGAATCGGCATATACAAGATTCTCAGGTTTTAAAAATGCGCAGTGATCAGATGAAACGCCTGCTCATAGAAAAGAAACAAACCAGAGATAGGATCAGGACCATTGCCCATGCCATCATCAGACGATGTCTACGTTGTGAGAACATGCCCAGCGTTACCATTCTCTCGGCAGTGATGAGTTATGTCAAGCAGACCATGCATGAGTTGGAGAAACTTGAAATGGATCTCACACCTAGGACCGCGGCGAGGCCGAACGATGCCCCGCGGGCACCAATTTTAAAAACCATAATGTATTCATAAATCGAGTCTGTATCTTAACATCTTCTGTCTATCTTTTCGCATCAGGGTGTTTTAGTCTGTTTGAGTCTATGTTTATTTTCAAGTTTTGTTTTTCCTTTTTCGAAATATTGCTTGTAATAGATCATTTCAGTAATAAAATGTGTGTTTCTTTTACATTCATCTGTTTTTGAACTATGTAATGATCTGATTCACATGGCATCGTGATACGTACGCAATCCTCATCGGATCCGATCGCATTTTAACCACAAAAATTGAAAACAGTAACAAAAGGAGAAAGAAAGAAAGAAAAACATAATAAAAAAAATTAATAAAAATAAAAAAGAAAAAGGGGAATCCTAAAAGGAAGCTGGAATGACGCATGCTTTCGTCGCAAACATGTAGGAATCCACTTAACTGTATAGGTGCATCATGCCCCAACGTGAGATTGCTTATCTGTTATTTGTTTCGAATTAACCGTTCATTTGTCGTTGAGTTCCTTCAGGTTTTGGAAAAGGCGGTTGGTTTGGTGAAAGTGTGGCCTCGCACTCATACTTCACGAGGTCGAAAGGGAGTGTTCAATTATCTGTTATTAAATCAGGAGGCGGTGCTCACACTTATTTCACAAGGTCAAAAGGAAGCATAGAAATGTCTGCAGAAATTCCTTTACCAACAGTTCCTGTTTCCGAGGAAAGTTCGATCTCGGCCGTCCTCACGCCCGAGTCCGCAACTGCAGAGGAAAATAGAATCCTGCGGCTCTGCATGTTGGAAATGCTGGACGACTGGAATAACGGAAAAGAGCCACCAAGTGTCGTCCCTGGATTCCCTGAGTTATTCTCCAGGACAAGCGGGACCTCTAATGTCCCCATAAGCTATCCTGCTACCCCGTTTGGATACCCAGCCATTTCGGCCTTCTCTGCTGGATCGCCCTCTGAGTCTCATCCCCGGATATCAACAACAGATGCAAACACAAACATCTTTACTGCACCACCCTGCCCGATCGCGGCACAACCTACTACGTACAAGCCAAATTTTGACTCATCCTCGTTTACATTCCAAGCACCGTCTTTCTCAATGGAACCAACTCGGTTCGTCACTAGCACTCATCTTCCACAGCCTCAATGCGAGTTTGCACCTATGTAGGATCAGAACCCCAAAATGGCTGAACAAGAAGAGATGGCCAAAAGAATGAGAAGCCTTGAGCAGAGTTTGAAGAACATGCAAGGTTTGAGCGGACAGAAGAACGTCTCCTACACCGATCTATGCATGTTCCCTCACGTGCACCTACCAGTGGGTTTCAAGACCCCGAAGTTTGAGAAGTACGATGGGCACGGTGACCCCATTGCTCATCTCAAGAAATATTGCAACCAATTGCGGGGAGCCGGCGGAAAAGAGGAATTGCTAATGGCATATTTCGGGGAAGGTCTGGTAGGAATAGCCTCAGAATGGTACATGGACCAGTACATATCCCGGTGGCATATATAGGATGATCTCGCTAGAGATTTTGTGAGACAATTCCAGTATAACATCGACATTGCACCAGACCGAAATTCTCTGTCAAACTTGAAGAAGAAACCTTCAGAAAGCTTCAGAGAATATGCTATTAAGTGGCGCGAGCAGGCGTCAAGGGTGAAGCCTCCCATAGACGAGATAGAAATGGTCACCACTTTTCTCCAGGCTCAAGAGTCCGACTATTTCCAAAACATGATGTCAACCATGGGAAAGCCTTTCACAGAAGCGATTAAGATTGGAGAGATGGTGGAGAATGGGCTCAAAACGGGTAGGATTTTGAGTCAAGCAGCCATAAGGGCAACCTCCCAAGCCATCCAAAGCGGGTCCGGAGGAATGGCAAGAGGGAAGAAAAAGGAAGAAATGGCCATGACAGCCTCAGAAGCAAGGGAATATCGTAATCCCAGGCCCCATTTTCCAGAAAGGACCCCACAACACTACTACCCCCACCAAAACATGGCATATGCTCCTCAACCCTACATGGTCATGAACACCCAGCCTTATGTCCATCCGCCACAACAAGCCAACCGAGGCCAAGCTCCACCTCCCAGAAATCAGCCTCCATACCGCAACCACTATAACCCACAGCCTCCTCAAAATAATTTCCGCCCTCAGGAACCACCTAGAAGGCGGACTTTTACGCCTATCGGTGAGCCATACTCTACTTTGTTCCCGAAGCTAGTCCAGTTGGGTTTCCTGTAGCCGGTCCCTCAGACAAGGCACAATCCAGCATCACCTTCTTACAAATCCGATGTTAGATGTGCCTATCATTCAGGAGCAGAAGAGCACGATACAAATGACTGCTGGGCTTTGAGAAGGGTAGTTGAGAATTTAATAGAGCAAGGGAAAATAGTGCTAAGGGACGAGGAGGTCCCAAATGTGACTAACAATCCATTACCTGCTCACAATAATGGGCCGATGATCGGAATGATTTGCGAAGACAAAGAATTTGACCCTGCTTTGAAAGCTATAATCGCCATTGTCGACGCAAGGGAAAAGCCCGAAACAGCCCAGAAACCAGAAAAAGGGGAAAAGGCCGGTACTGTAAAGTGCGAGCCCGAAAAGAAGGTGGAGAAGAAGGCGGTGCCTGTGAAGAATGGAGTTCTTTACATCCCACGAGGTCGAGCAGAGAAGCCGCAGAGCTTCGAGGTCAAAAGGGCAAAACCTATGTACGTACCAAAGGGGGACTATGTGGTCCGGGGGACGATTCAACCACCTCGGCTGAATGAGCCAGTGGTTCTCGGACGCGTGCCACAAAAGCCGATGACAAACTCGTCCACAGTACCGTGGAACTATCAGAGGACGTTGGTAACGTACAAAGGTAAAAAAGTCACAGGAGAACTTCCGGAAAATACTTTCGTTGGAAAGTATTCGAACACTCAAGAGCTAAACAACGCCACACGGAGACTCTTCCCACCAAAGAAGCCTGCAAGCATTGAAGAAGCTGAAGTTTTCTTCCAACAAATGAAAATGTCAGACTACGAAGTGGTAGACCAACTACGCAAATGCCCCGAGCAAGTGTCCATGCTATCGCTGCTGATGAGGTCAGCCGAACACCAAAAGATCTTGCTCAAGACCCTGAACGAAGCATACGTGCCAGTTGAAACCTCAGTTGAACAACTGGAACGGATGACGGAGAGGTTCTTCGCCGTTAATCAGGTCTCTTTCAGCAAGAATGATTTACCCCCAGAGGGAGCGGCACACAACAAAGCCTTGCATCTAACAGTTAAATGCGAAGACTACTACGTCAAGCGGGTAATGTTGGATGGGGGTTCAGGTGTTGACATTTGTCCACTCTCCACGCTACAGAGAATGGAAATTAGGACCGGAAGAATCCACCCCAATAATGTCTGCGTAAGGGCTTTTGACGGCATCAAGAGAGACACCCTTGGGGAAATAGACTTGGCTTTGACCATAGGGCCAGTAGAGTTTGAAGTAACTTTCCAAGTGCTTGACATGGATACGTCCTACAATTTTCTCCTCGGCAGACCTTGGATTCATGCGGCGGGGGCTGTATCTTCCACTCTTCATCAAATGGTGAAGTTTGAGCACGAAGACCGGGAAATTGTGGTCCACGGAGAAGACGAACAGTCTATATATCGGGACCCATCCATCCCATATCTTGAACCAAGGGAAGGGAGCGAGCACACGGTCTACCAGGCTTTCGAAATTGTGTTAGCAGAGCAGCATGAAGAGGGAAGACCTTTCCCCCAACCTTTCTTGTCTAACGCCTCGGTTATGGTGGCTAAAGAGATGATCCGGCACGGATTCAGGCCAGGGAAAGGGCTCGGACGAACATTGCAAGGAATAACGAAACCCATCACCTTGCCTTCCGCCAAGAAACCTTTTGGGATAGGTTTTCAACCCACTCCAGAAGATGAAGAATGGGCAAAGAAGAGGAAGAATGGGGGTTGGAAACTGCCTCGACCACTGCCGGATTTATATGAAACCTTCGTTAGACCAAGATACACTGAAGAAGAAGACGATGAGGTTTTCACGGCTGAGGAAATCGAGGAGATATGTGGGGAAATGAGAGAAATGCTCTATGAGGCTCACATGGTTCAACCAGGAGAAGGCACTAGCACCGCTGAGATGATATATATGGGGCCAAATGCCAAACTTCGAAACTGGGAGGCCACGCCATTCCCGACTAGGCAGAAGTCCGGGTAGACCTGTCCTGCCACCTTTCCTGCATCATGAGTTATCTCCAGGATATAACTTGGATGTTTTCTTCCCTTCAATTGTTGTTTTGAATTCCCGAGTTGTAAACATTGTTGTCTACCAAAATTCCACGAAAAAATTAAAAAAAAATCGTCATTGTTTTCTCATTTTTCCCTTTTGTTCTGATTTTGTTATTTTTTTCCTTTATCTTTTCTTTCAGTTATAATAATGCGGCTTTAAATATGACATGATTGCGGACTTCACGCCCAGATCACAACGAGCTATTTAATTGTGAAATAATGAACCTAGAACCAGAATATGATGAAGAAGAGGCTTTTAGGGAAATAAACCGAGAGTTGGAACATTTTGAGAATAAACCTAAGCCAAATCTGAATGACACCGAACCGGTTAATTTAGGAACTCCTGAAGAAATCAGGGAGACCAAAATAAGCATTCATACAGACAAGAAAACGCGAGACGCGATAATTCAACTTCTTTTTGAATTTAAAGATGTGTTTGCTTGGTCATACGATGACATGCCGGGACTAGGTGTTGATCTAGTGGTTCATAAATTGCCAATTCATCCTGATTGTCCTCCAGTTCAACAAAAGCAACAAAAGTTCAAAACTGAGGTCAGTGACAAGATTAAAGAGGAGATCACCAAGCAGCTGAAAACGGGAGTGATTCGGGTAGTCCAGTATACAACATGGTTGGCAAATGTGGTTCCGGTGCCGAAAAAAGATGGGAAGACTCGGGTATGTGTGGACTATCGAGACCTGAATAGAGCGAGTCCCAAAGATAATTTCCCATTGCCCAACATCCACATCCTTGTTGATAATTGCACCAAACATGAGATCCAGTCTTTCGTATATTGTTACGCTGGGTATCATCAGGTATTGATGGATGAAGAAGACGCCGAGAAGACTGCCTTCACCACGCCTTGGGGCACTTACTGTTATCGGGTTATGCCATTTGGTCTGAAGAATGCTGGGGCAACTTACATGAGAGCCATGACTGCCATTTTTCATGACATGATGCATCAAGAAATAGAGGTGTACGTGGACGATGTGATAATCAAATCCAGGACGCAGGATAATCACATCCAAGACTTGAGGAAGTTCTTCGAGAGACTGAGGAAGTACGACTTGAAGCTGAACCCAGCCAAATGTGCTTTCGGAGTCCCATCAAGCAAGCTTTTGGGCTTCATAGTGAGCAGGAGAGGTATCGAATTAGATCCAACAAAGATAAAATCTATCAGGGATCTACCTCCCCCAAGAACAAAGAAAGACGTGATGAGTTTGTTGGGCAGGTTGAACTATATCAGTCGATTCATTGCCCAATTAACTAGCACGTGTGAGCCCATATTTAAGCTAGTGAGGAAAGATGCGGCGATCAAATGGACGGCTGAGTGTCAAGAAGCTTTTGACAAAGTCAAAGAATATCTTTCAAATCCCCCAGTTTTGGTCCCACCAGAGCCAGAGAGACCACTGTTCTTGTATCTGACAGTCTTGGAAAATTCTTTTGGTTGCGTCCTTGGGCAACATGACGTAACCGGAAAGAAGGAGCAAGCAATCTACTACTTGAGCAAGAAATTCACCGGCTACGAGGCCAAGTACACTCTGCTAGAAAGAACATGTTGCGCTCTGACATGGGTTGCTCAAAAGTTGAGACATTATCTCCAAGCTCACACTACTTTCCTCATAAGCAGGCTGGATCCTTTGAAGTATATATTTCAGAAACCAATGCCTACTGGAAGACTGGCCAAGTGGCAAATCTTGCTTACTGAATTTGACATAATCTATGTCACCCGCACGGCAATGAAAGCCCAGGCGCTAGCAGATCATTTGGCCGAAAATCCAGTCGATGAGGAATACTAGACATTGAGTACCTATTTTCCAGATGAAGAAATAAACACCGTAGAAGTGGTCTCGGAGAACGCTCATGTTTGGAAGATGTTCTTTGACGGAGCCGTAAACACCAAAGGTGTAGGGATTGGGGAAATTTTGATCTCGCCCTCTGGTCAGCATTATCCAGCCACCGCTAGACTGCGTTTCTTCTGCACAAACAATACAGCTGAGTATGAAGCCTGCATCATGGGCATGCATATGGCGATTGATCAGGATGTCGAAGACTTACTGATTATGGGAGATTCCGACCTGATTATCCGTCAAGCCCAAGGTGAATGGGAAACTCGGGATGTCAAGCTTATTCCTTACCGACAGCATGTGGAAGACCTCGGCAAGCGTTTTAAAACAATAGAGTTCAGGTATATCCCGCGATGTCACAATGAACTAGCAGATGAACTTGCTACCTTGGCTTCGATGCTACCCTACCCAGGCAACGCCCATGTCGATCCCTTGGAAATCCAAATCAGGGAAAGACACGGTTACTATAACGTAATCGAGGCAGGATCATGCATACAACCATGGTACCATGATATCAAGAGGTTCTTGAAAACACAAGAATACCCCGAGCATGCTACTGGAGATCAAAAGAGAACCATTAGGCGGCATGCAAGTGATTTCTTTTTGAGCGGTGAGTTGTTGTATAAGAGGACCCCGGACCTCAATCTACTAAGATGTGTTGATGCCGAGGAGGCAAGAAGGATCATGCACGAAGTACACGCAGGAGTGTGCGGACCTCACATGAACGGGTATGTTTTAGCAAAGAAAATCCTTCGAGCAGGTTATTACTGGATGACCATGGAAAAGGACTGCTTTAGCTTCGTTCGGAAGTGTCATCAGTGTCAAGTGCACGGTGATTTGATTCATGCACCTCCCACCGAGTTGCATCCCATGTCTGCACCTTGGCCATTTGTTGCCTGGGGCATGGACGTCATCGGTCCGATCGAGCCGAAAGCCTCAAATGGACATAGATTTATACTGGTTGCCATCGACTACTTCACAAAATGGGTAGAGGCTGTCACTCTCAAGTCGGTCACTAAAAAAGCTGTTGTGGATTTTGTACATTCAAATCTTATCTGTCGTTTCGGTATTCCTGCGACTATCATCACAGATAACGCAGCAAACCTGAACAGTCACTTGATGGGAGATGTATGCGAGCAATTCAAGATAATGCATATGAATTCCACTCCTTATCGGCCCAAGGACAATGGCGCTGTAGAAGTAGCAAACAAGAACATCAAGAAGATTTTGAGGAAGACGATCTAGAGTTCCCGACAGTGGCATGAACAGCTACCCTTTGCATTATTGGGATATCGCACCACGGTACGCACATCAGTAGGGGCAACCCCTTATCTCTTGGTTTATGGGACCGAAGCTGTGATACCAGGAGAGGTAGAAATTCCTTCGCTTCGAACCATTGTCGAAGCAGAAATCGAAGACAGCAAGTGGGTTAAGACTCGATTGGAGCAATTGACCTTGATTGACGAGAAAAGAATGGCTGCGGTTTGTCACGGGCAGTTGTACCAACGAAGAATGGCCCGTGCTTACAACAAGAAAGTCCGACCCAGGAATTTCGAAGTAGGTCAACTGGTACTGAGGCGCATTCTGCCACATCACCAGGAAGCAAAAGAGAAATTCGCTCCAAACTAGAAAGGCCCATGCATCATCAGGAAGATATTGCCAAGAGGAGCATTGTACTTAGGTGATATTGAAGGAAATGATCCCGAAACAGCAGTGAATGCGGACGCAGTCAAAAGATACTATGTCTGAGTGACACCCCAGCGATCCTGACACATTTGAAATAATGGAGGTTTTATTCCCACTACCCCAAACACTATCAACTCTCTCTACAAGCCTTCGAGCCGTTTACATTTCTATGGTTACCAATCAAAAAAAAAAAAACAAACAAAACAAACAAAACAGTTCATTGAAGGTCAGGCCTGAACTACGTCTGACTTGATTCCGAAAGGATACGTAGGCAGCCTCTCTCTGAGGTTCAGTCACACCAACAATAAAATCCCATTTACCCTGAAATTGAAACCGGGGCACGTCAAGCGGCTTAGAAGTCGTAGTATCATCTACTTTTCTTTTCCAAGCACAAGCCTTTCAGATCAATTACCAAAGGTAGCGGGAAGCCAAGAAGCGTCACGAATGGAGACCGGTACACTGTAAATTGAGAGAAATAAAATGAGAGAGTCTCGTCGGTGAAAACCTTCGGGCACCGCGAGGCGACAGGAGTAGAGAAACCAAAATGAGAGAGCTTGTGTAGTAAAAACTCGCAAAGAGTGCTATCGAGCGGCAGCAAGGAGGGAAATGAGAGAGGTCAGCCAGCGAAAACCCGCAAAGGGCACTGTTGGCCGAAAGAACGACTCTACCCAAGGAGGTCTCGGCAAAGTTCCACTGGTTTGGAAACACAGATCCATTTTGGTTCGGGAGGAAATGCAAGTTCATTGAAGGTCAGGCGTCCAGTCCAAAGAGCATGTCATGTCCATTTAAAGTCAGCATTGTCTTCCTCAGATAAGTCTTTCTTGTCCCGAAAGGGACACTTCTTTTCTGAAGTTTGCTTTCTCCTTTCTTTGTTTTTCTTCGAATCCCTTTCATTTTTAACCCTAAGTTCCAGATATACCGGAAAGGACAGGTGGCAGGGTTGGTTTCACGGAATTCCGTTTCGCAAGGGAAATGCCCCGTTTTGTTGGTACATTTGTCCAAACCTGATGAATCATGATGTTTGACTGCATTTAAAGTAAAGTGAAAAAAAAAGAGAGAAATTTCCCCAGCAGGTCCGCCATGTACAAATCCCCACAGAACTTCCCTTTGTACAAATCCCCACAGAGCCTCCCTTTGTAAAAATCTCCCAGCGAGCTTGCCCCAACAAATCCTGGCAAGTCCGTTTTGCAACAAATCCCCAGCAAGTCCGCCTTGTACAAATCCCCACAGAGCTTCCCCTTGTACAAATCCCCACAGAGTATCCCCAATAAAATCCTCGTTGAAAAATCCCCAAGCAAAACCGATGGAAAAACCAAAGCCTTACAAGGCAAATCATCACAGAATCTGGAAACGCAGGCCTGAGCAGTCTAAAGGGTTTTGCCATTTGAATCCAAATCAATGGCAGAGTTTCTCAACAGAAATAAGGACGCAACAAAGCAACTGGAATAATCAAGGTCACCGAACCAACCGCCATTTCCGAGCTAACAATTGTTCTTTGTTTGAAAAGTTGAAACAGGTATGATCCAAGACAACCGTGCAAGAAGCAGGTGTCACCCAAAGAAGAAAAGAAACACATGAGTGCAAGAAGCAGTTTGGCAATAAGGAATCCACTCGAAAGGGAAGTTTCCACAAAATTCTCTTTTACACTTTTACTAAAACAAGGAAAACTCAAAAAAAAACGGTTCAGTTAGTATCCCCAGAGCACTTTCCATTTAGTCAGCATCAGGGCTCCAACCCTAAACTGAACTTTTTCCATTCTACCAGCATTAGGGCTCCAACCCTGAACTGAGCATCGTCTGTTAGTCAGCATTAGGGCTCCAACCCTAAACTGAACTTTTTTCCTTTAGTCAGCATTAGGGCTCCAACCCTAAACTGAACTTTGTCTGTTAGTTAGCATTGGGGTTCTAACCCTGAACTGAACTTTTCCATTTAGTCAGCATCAGGGCTCCAACCCTGAACTGAACTTTTTCCATTCCGCCAGCATTAGGGCTCTAACCCTGAACTGAGCATTGTCTGTTAGTCAGCATTAGGGCTCCAACCCTAAACTGAACTTTTACTCCCTTTAGTCAGCATTAGGGCTCCAACCCTAAACTGAACTTTCCCCAGTTAGTCAGCATTAGGGCTCCAACCCTAAACTGAACTTTTTCATTTAGTCAGCATTAGGGCTCCAACCCTAAACTGAACTTTTTCATTTCCGCCAGCATTAGGGCTCCAACCCTGAACTGAGCATTGTCTGTTAGTCAACATTAAGGCTCCAACCCTAAACTGAACTCTTTCCATTTAGCCAGCATTAGGGCTCCAACCCTGAACTAAGCATTGTCCGTTAGTCAGCATTGGGGTTCCAACCCTGAACTGAACTTTTCCCTTTAGTCAGCATTAGGGCTCCAACCCTGAACTGAACTTTTTCCGTTTAGTCAGCATTAGGGCTCCAACCCTGAGCTGAACTTTTTCCATTCCGCCAGCATTAGGGTTCCAACCCTGAACTGAGCATTGTTCTGTTAGTCAGCATTAGGGCTCCAACCCTAAACTGAACTCTTTCCATTTAGCCAACATTAGGTCTCCAACCCTGAACTGAGCATTGTCCGTTAGTCAGCATTGGGGTTCCAACCCTGAACTGAACTTTTCCATTTAGTCAGCATCAGGGCTCCAACCCTGAACTGAACTCTTTCTATTCCGCCAGCATTAGGGCTCCAACCCTGAACTGAGCATTGTCTGTTAGTCAGCATTAGGGCTCCAACCCTAAACTAAACTTTTTCCATTTAGCTAGCATCAGGGCTCTCACCCTGAACTGAACTCTTTCCATTCAGTCAGCATCAGGGCTTCAATCCTGAACTGAACTCTTTCCATTTAGCCAGCATTAGGGCTTCAACCCTGAACTGAGCATTGTCTGTTAGTCAGCATTGGGGTTCCAACCCTGAACTGAACTTTTCCATTCAGTCAGCATCAGGGCTTCAACCCTGAACTGAACTCTTTCCATTTAGCCAGCATTAGGGTTTCAACCCTGAACTGAGCATTGTCTGTTAGTCAGCATTGGGGTTCCAACCCTGAAATGAACTTTTCCATTCAGTCAGCATCAGGGCTTCAACCCTGAACTGAACTTTTTCCATTTAGCCAGCATTAGGGTTTCAACCATGAATTGAGCATTGTCTGTTAGTCAGCATTGGGGTTCCAACCCTGAACTGAACTTTTCCATTCATTCAGCATTAGGGCTCCAACCCTGAACTGAACTTTTCCATTCAGTCAGCATCAAGGCTTCAACCCTGAACTGAACTCTTTCCATTTAGCCAGCATTAGGGCTCCAACCCTGAACTGAGCGCTTTTCCGTTTAGCCAGCATTAGGGCTCCAACCCTAAACTGAGCATTCTTACCTTGTGGCAATATTAGTGATCCAATCCCGGAGTTGGCATTTTGTAGACTGAAATTTTCCAATCCCTTCATCAATTCTATAAACTTCCCGGCAATTAACTCCCGAAATTTTCCTAGTGAAACTGGGGCAGAAAATTTCGTTCGTTTGTTTTTCCCCGCAGGTCTAACCTCGAGGCGCATGGATCGAGACGACCCACGAGATGAGTCTCAACCCAGAATAAAGAAAAGAAGAAAAAGAAGAAAAAAAAAGAAAAAAAAAAGAAGATGTTCCGAGATACTTGGAATAACGAAGGACGGGTTGCCCCAAGATTCGATCAAGGTCCCGAAGTCTACCAACCCCATCTCACTCAATATCACAGAAATAAACAGGCTCCTACAACTTGCAAGCATCAAGATTCGGATCGAAGTCTACAAGCAACATCAGCTAAGACCCAAGATCAAGTTGCAAAAGAATCATAGATAGGAATCTTGTAACTAGCAGTTGACAAGCATAAGTAATTAGTTCAGTTTCAATTTTCCTTTGGTTGTAATAAGGCGGTCAGTAAAGCGACTGTGGCAACAGCAACAGCAGTAACAACAAGCATTGCAATCCCATGGTAGTCCCAGTTACCAAAGTTTCCCGAACTACATTGACCTGATTCCTGTTTAGCCCAGGATATGTAGGAAATCTTTGAAGCGAAGATTCGGTCAAATCTTTCAAAATGTGCTTCACACGGAGTATTCCATTAGGCAAAAGTTGCTCATATCCGCTCACTTTATCTTTGCACAAAAACTCTTCGTGTTTCCGAACAAAGAGGGGCAGCTGTGAGCACATGATTTTTGTTTACGCGACAATCACTCCAAAAGAAATAAAAATAATGGCGAATGGTCTTGCTGTACAAGTTTTGGATTTTACGTGGCATTTTTTTTAGTTATTTGTGATTTTGTTCATTTTTATTTTTATCAAACAAAATACAAAAATGTGTCGTGTATAGTTGGACCATAATCCGGTTATTAAAAGGAAAATCACAAAAATGCATCTTTTATTCTACTTCGTCATTAAGTGATGTTATTTTAATTAAATGTTAATTGTGTGATAATTGTTGTTTTTATAGTATTATTGACATTTTAATTAAGAGATTAAAAAAGGAAAGGATTTTCGGATTGGGCCAGTCCGAATTAAAACAAGCCCAAACCAAAAACGACCAAGTCTAACCAGGCCCTCTGCAAGACGCCCCAAACGACGCTGTATAGGCATCATCTCTTGGAGCCGTTGATTGATTCAAAGGAACGGCCCAGATCAGGCCAATCCCTTACTCAAACGACGTCGTATAAGGCCGTCTAATCTCAACCGTTAAAACCAATCCCATCCAACGGTCTCAGGTCACCCCCATGAACCCGACCCGTTCAACCCCGGACCAACCCAACCCCTTGCACTTGAAACGACACCGTTCCCCACCAGCTGAAAGTTCCTGGCCCTTCATCTCGCCTCATCCGACGGCCAGGATCTATCCACCCATTAACTATATAAGTCTGGAACCTTACCCCACGCCCCATCCAAACACCCCCCCTTCATCGTCCCAAACACGGACCACACAAACCCTAGCCGCCCCTGTGCACCTCTCCCGTAAAGCCGGCGGCAAGGACGCCGGTGACCACCACCTTAATACCCTAGATGCACCTCACAACCGTGAACCCAAATCCACTAACCGCTTGGTTCGAATCAGTCCCTAGGTTCTCGAATTTTCATTTGAAGATTCGAGCAGGACTTCGATCTACACCGATCTACCCCAAATTCACACTAGATACTCCCCTAACAACTCTCGTGACCAAACCATGCTTAGTTTGGTCCGAATCCACCCACAAATCCCAAAAAACCAAATCTGAAAAAATCGAACTCTAGAACATAAAGATTTTGTGGGGTCTGTTTGAATTTAGACAAAGTTTGGGGTCTAGTAAACCCTAATCGAAGTTTTCTCGGTCGAGAACACCTCGGTTAGGATTTGTTCGACTTCAAACGGGCAAATCAAGTTGGGCCTAGGGTCAACTATGTTTAAGGCTTTTCAGGTTTGCTCATTTGTCCTTTTTGTTGTCCATTTTTAGTTTAATTTGTTGGCATGTTTAGTTTGTTTGTCCAGTTCTGGGATTTCTGTTATTAGTTTGTCTCCCCATCTCTACAAGACCTTTTGTTTGGTTGTTTGTTTATTCTATTATGTTAAGTTCATGTGGTAGTATGCTTATTTCAATTCAGTTGGTATCGTCAAACCAATAATGCCCGTTTGTTTTCCTGTATCGTTGCAAATTGTCAAGAACAATGTTATACTTTGCTTTGTGTTGTTTTGTTTGGTCGATTGCTTGTCCTGTGTCACAATTAGTACAGTCGAGTCGATATACGTCACTGATTAGTTTAGCTTTGAATGATAATAATTTGATTCATATTATGGTTTTTGTGTGAAGTCCTGTCTGAATCCAACTGGGAACTAAGTATAGCTGTTTGTGGATTTGAATCAGAAACATTTATAGTTTAGTTTGTGGTTTCAGTTCAGCTTGAGTTCTGAATTGATAGCATGTGCACTATAGTGCTTTAATAATTAGAGCAAATGGGACAGCATGTGCTGTCAGAACACACCCCTGCTGCCCATACCCTGATTTAGTTTAGAAATAATAAACCCCATTTAAAAGATAGATCTGCCAGGGGAATATCATGGGAGGGGTTTTTATTTTATTTGTTTGAGTGGAAGGACAACAGACCACATGGGAGGGATTTCTGATGTGTCTAACAGGATGTAAATGGCCTAATGCTAGGCTATAAATAGGAGAATTTCTATTAGAACAAGGACTGGATTTTGGAAAAGCAGGGACAGTTAGAGAAACACAGATAAAGAGAGAGCAAGAGATAGAAAACATACAAACAAAAATCAGAAACTGTTCTTCCTATTGTTGTTTGGATTTCACTTGTTTTCAACCTCTTGAATCAATACTGATTCTTCCAAGTCCTAATTGAGGTTACTGGTTGTGTGTTGCATTAGTTTATTCCTGGATTTGGTCTGTCTGGAGTTCTGTTTCCACTACACTGCTTGCTACTGTCATTTTGCTACTTTCCCATCGGCTATAGTTGCATCTTGCACTGGAATTTGTTCTGCTGTTACCTGTTGTTACTGCTGCTGTTTCGTTTGCCACTGTTACTCTACTGACTTCTCTTCTTCTTCAATTGTAAGCACTTCCAAGTACATACTTCTAAAACCATGTGTTGTTGAAAGCTTGAAGTTTGAAATAGAAATAAAGAAATGAACATTGTTTACTTCACAGTACTTGTTTTCAAAGTATAGCAATAGGTTGGATGATAGTTAGCCTGTATGTGTTTAAGTCCATTCCTACTGCATTTGCTCTGTATGAATTAATACACATCCTAATTGAGATGGACTATTAGATGTTATTGTTGTTAGATCAGATGTATTTCTATGTGTATAACCATTTGGTTTGATTTAGTGATGACAGTATAACATAGAATCATGGCAAGCATCTGTATGTACTCCTGTCTAGACCTCTGAACTGTTCAAATTTGTTATATCCGGTCCCATTTGATTTCAAGATAAATGTATCCCAAACGAATTCTCATGTGGTGTTACGTTAACGGGTTAGCCGTGTATGCCGACTCTCTTGTTAGATTCCTTGTTTCGATGTAGGTTTGATAATAACTGATTATTTGGCATCGGCCCGCCATTTAGACAAAGCGGCTATTAATAAGATTAGCAAGTTCTTTTTACCTATTTTTGAAGCACGAAATAATGCAACAATTTTGAGGAAAACTAATTTAATAGGCATGAGTTGGGTAAGATGGTTTGGCATTTAGATCAAATAAACTCCCAAATGAGCATTAATAATTAAGGTTAATTCCAGCACTAATAGTAGCGGACGATTATTCATTTTTTCACATAATCATGGGGAATTAATTTAGCTATAGGATGATTAATCATGTTCGGATATATTATTTCATCGTCTTCGATTGGGCTCATAATTTCTAGTAACGTTCCTTTCAATAAGTGCGCGTCTCAATCCAACATTTAATATGGTATGACTCTTTTAAGCTTGTAACGATTTAGGATTTCTCTTATATATTTTTTTAGAAAACAAAAAAAAATATAGAAATGTAGTCATGTTAAGATTATCCTTTTAAAAATAATGAGACGAGCCTCGCCAAATAAAAATGCAAATTGCGGGGCCCTCAATAACTGAATCATAATAATGCTTAGAATTTGGGATGGACCATTTAGTAAATTTCACTGCCTTCCCTAAAAATAACTATACGTTAGTCTCTTTAGGACGCGCCTTAATAAATCTTACCTTCTTAAACTCGGGTGCACATTTATGTGACCCAAATTCAAATCTCAACGGAGTCGAAATGTGTTAACAACTACGGGTGCATTGATTGTGACGTGGTTCGAGATGCATTTTCACGACGTTGCAATTCTATAAAAATAAATGATAATGATAAAAGCGGTTTTAAATTCAATAAAAGCACATAAGTCACAACATGTATTTAAATCAGATATTTATCCATTATAACAATTTAAGCGACCGTGCTAGAACCACGGGATTCGAGGGTGCCTAACACCTTCCCTCGGGTCAACAGAATTCCTTACTTAGAATTTTTTGTTCGCAGACTTCATTTGGAAAAGTCGAAAATTTCCTCGATTTGGGATTCAAGATAAACCGGTGACTTGGGACACCAAAAACCAAACCTTTCCCAAGTGGCGACTCTGAATTAAATAAATAATCCCATTTCAAATATTGTCACTTAAATTGGAAAAACTCCCCTCGCGCATCTTACCCTTCGGGGCCGGGCGCGCAAAAAGGAGGTATGACAATGTACTCTATATGTCTTCCATGTCTCTTATGTATTTACTTATGTGCCTTACATATTCGGTACATTATTCGTACTGACGTCCCTTTTTCCTGGGGACGCTGCATTTCATGCCCGCAGGTCCCAATAGACAGGTCGAGAGCCTTTCAAGTAGGCTATCAGCTCAGCAGAAGATGTTGGTGCGCTCCATTTTCTTCGGAGTTGCTCATTTGGTTAGTATGATCTAGACGTATATTGTTTGGTAAGGCAGGACTCTGTCCCGACCTTTATGACATTTATGTATTCTTAGAGGCTTGTAGACATATGTCTTGTACGTGAAAGATTGTACGGCCTTGTCGGCCTATGTTTTGAGTTTATAAATAATTATATTGGCCTATTAGGCCCGTATGTCACGTATATTTGATGATGTAATAAGAAAGATACGTTACGTTAGTACTCGGTTGAGTAAGGTACCGGGTGTCCATCACAGCTCATCGGTTTGGGTCGTGACAAAAGTGGTATCAGAGCAGTTCTGTCCTAGGGAGTCTACAAGCCGTGTCTAGTAGAGTCTTGTTTATGGGTGTGTCGTGCACCACTCTTATAAGCAGGAGGCTACAGGGCATTTAGGATTGTCACTTTTCTTCTTACTCTAAATCGTGTGGTAGAACTCACTTATAAGAATTCAAGTTCCAAAATTCTATTTTATGCGTAATAAGACGATGCCTACATCCGGAAAGAAAGATGATCGATAAGAGATATAGCTGTGGAAGTGTTGAATTAGAGGAACTCGACTTTGTATCATGCTTATAATAAGTAAATGTGAGGTCTTCAGCAGATCATGTGCGTACTGAAAGATGTAAGCCTCTTGATAAGGAACCTTAAGGCAAGAATGTCTATCCACCTTTATGGTGAAAGACAATGAGAAATTAAAAAGATAAATACAAGTTTCAACAAGCAAAAGAAGCAAGGTGAAGAAGGGTACGAGGCGCCCAGTTAATGAAGGTTAACAGCGTTTATAATTGAAGCAGAGAAACATAAGCTTTTTGAGTTATATTTAATAGTAACAGAGGTATATACAATTGGTCGCACCCCTTCCCGATATGCCCTATGGGGGTTAACAAAGGTAGTATAAGAAAGATATGATGGATGGAATGATTACCTCAGTTGACATTTCCAAAGAATATTGCAAATGTGCTAATAGATCTCTTTATGAGACACCTAGATGATGCACTCTAAAATAGTGTAGCCTGATATGAGTACTACAAAGACATGCACTATAAGCCTTAGAAGGGATAAATATTATCTTAGTATGGCTCGCATCCTTAGTAAAGAGAGAACGTTAAGAAACTTGAAGAGCCACTAGATGGACCAAAGGAATGCTAAAAGCGAAAGAATATCATATTGAAGTATTCACAAGAAAAAGGATATGCAAAAATATTAGCAAAGTAATGAGAAGAGAGATAAGGAAGCATTATGAATATGGTGTGATACATGGATAAAAACGGTAGAGCGTTACAGAACCTATAGTCAAATGAAGGAAGAGACGAAAGGTGATGGGCATTAAGACAACGAAATAGTATAGGCCATAAGGTTATATCCTCATTCCGAGAAATAAGTTTGTGACTCCAACGCGACTACTAGAGGGGAGAGTTAATCCCCAGAGTAACAGAAATCAGTATGGATTGGTGAACAAGATAAACTAAACATGAATTAAGAACTGAGTGACTGGTGATAGTCTCCATCATAAGAACTTCATATTTTGTGCCGCTAATAATAGAATGGATGATAAAAGACGATTCATGAGAAATTCAGAGAATGATCGTTCAGGAAGATGCTTCCTTACAACAAGCAATGTGAGCAAAGTTCAGCTAATGGACTGTATGTGCCAGTTATACTAAATTTCACCCTAGCGAGTAAGGGATTCTGCTATCCTTGGTACGGAAGGATTACCGCAAGGCGAGTAAAAGTCATCGATGATGTGAAAGGATACCAAAGATGAAAAGGTGAAATATCTATAGACAGGTCATCGTAGCTCCAACTCTTAGTACACCTCTAAAGTGGGAATATGGAGTGATGTGGCATTAAGTCAGAATTAAGTGGTTCTAGTGACTATGGAATGGTAAAGGAAGAATGCAATAAATGCAAGAGGAATGAGATGACACTTATCCAAATCTTATAGATACGCTACGATTCAAGAATATGGTGCAAGCACGACGTCAAGGAGAGGGAGTAAAGGTTCCTGCCCGAGCTGTTATTAATAAATAAGGAGCCAGTGCGAGACGTAAGTTAAGACAAAGGGAATAACCCAAGAAAGATTACGAGGGATATCGATATGAGGATGGGCCAACAAGTAGTTAGTAATTGATCAGGAAGATCCCAATTATGGCTAAACAAGAGGTTACACACGAGTCATCAGATCGTGTAAGATAAACATAATAGAACCCAACGTGGAGAATTCCGCCTCAAAGAATATCATTATAATACTTGAGATATATATTCTGTAACGACCCGACCAGTCATTTTGAGCTTTAGTGCGTCGTTCAGCAGTTGGAAGTCATGAACAGCTTCATTTCAGGTATATTGACTTGTACGTATGGTCAGAGTTGAATTTCGGGAAATTCAGAGTCAAATTGGAAAGAAACTTTTCATTGCGGCAACCTTAAGTTGAAGAAAATGGCTAAGATTGGAATTTTGAGTAAACGGCCTCGGAATTGGGATCTGAAAGTTCCAACATGTTCGTATGATGATTTCAGACTTGGGCGTATGTCCGGATTTGATTTTGGATAACCCGTGAGCATTTCGGCGTATATTGTGGAAGTTAGTATTTTAGAAGAATTTCATAAATTTGGGTTGGAAGAAATTTTAGAGTTATAGATGTCCGTTTGGGATTCCGAGTCTGGGAATAGCTCCGTATGGTGATTCTGGAGTTGGGAGCGCAATCGGAAGTGAATTTGGATGTCAGGAGGTCATTTTGAAGCCATTTGACTAAATATAGAAATTTGAAGGTTTTTGAGAAAATTCGACCGGAAAAGGAAATTTTGATATCAGGGTCGAAATGCGATTTCGAAAGTTGGTACAAGTCCGTAATATCGAATATGACTTGTGTGCAAAATTTGAAGTCATTCAGACTAGTTTTGGTAAGGTTTGAGACACTTAGTCTCTTTTAAGGAAGCTTAAGTTGGAAAAGTCAACCGGATATTGACTTATGTATTAGAGGGCTCGAAATGCAAATTTTATGGTTCGGATAGCTTCGTTAGGTGATTTGGGACTTAGGAGTGTGTCCGGAATATTTTTGTGAGGACCGGTGTAGAATTAAGCTTGAATTGGCAAAGTTAGTATTTTGGCGAATTCCGGTTGATAGGTGAAATTTTGATCCGAGGGTCGGAATGGAATTCCGAGAGTTTTGTAGCTTCTTTATGACATTTTGGACTTGTCTGCAAAATTTGAGGTCATTCGGACGTGGTTTGGTTGGATTTTTGATCAAAAATGGAATTTGGAAGTTCTTGAGATTCATAGGCTTGAATCCGATGATGATTTGATGTTTTGATGTTATTTTGGGTGTTCCGAAGGTTTGGACAAGTTTGAATGATATTGTGGGAGATGTTTATATAATTGGTTAAGATCCCGAAGGCCTCGGGTGGATTTCAGAAGGTTAACGGAATGGAATTCGGACCCAAAAAGAAAAGAAAAAGTTGCTGCAATTTCTGCTGTTAAGCTGTCTTTGGACAGCAAATGTGCAGTCATGGAGCGTACTTTGGAGGCCTATATCTTTTGATCTACAAGGAATTTTGAGATGATTCAAAAACTAAAGTTGTATCCCTTCTTGTTTAGTTTCCATAAAGCTAAGGAAATCATAATTTGGACATCTGTAGAGAAAGTTATAATCGATTGAAGATGACTGGTGGAGCAGTTTCTCCAGAATTTTCTGATTTCATGGAGCCGACTTTAGAAGCTCATATCTCGGGATATATAAAGAGTTATATGGTGTACAACCTATCAAATTAAATATCTCTGAGTCTAGTTTCTAAATCTTAAAACCGTTTGTAATTTGGATATTTATACAAGACGTTATGGGTGTTTAAACAGAAGGTGTCCGACAAAGGAAATTTTAATAGGATGTACAACTTGTATATCACAAGTGCAAGGTACAACTTGACGAAGCACGGGCAGATTCTTTAAACACGGATTTGGCTTATTTCTTTCATTTCTTTCATTTGGCTTGGATGATTTTGGAGAGAATTTCATGGGGGATTTTATCAAGCATCAAAGGTGAGTTGTTTCTACTTATTTCCAAGTTAAATCCAAGATTATATGTGAATTAGAACATGAAAATCAGTAGAAAAGTGGAGTTTTAGGGCTTGTGCTTTTGAGATTTTCTAGGGTCGATTTGAAGGGTCAAACGAGCTCCGATTTTTGTGTTCTTTGTATATACGGACTCGTGAGAGGACGAAGACATTTTGGTATAAAAATTTCTGAGTTTTGAGACGTGGGCCCGGGGCTCGGGTTTTGTCAAATTTGTGAATTTTGATAATTTTCGATTGCTTTCGATTGGGTATTGTCCCTTTAGCATAATGCGACATATTCATTGTGATTTTGGCCAGATTCGACGCACGTGGAGGCCAATTCGAGGGGCAAAGGCGTCGCGAGCTAAAGAAGTAGCCGGTTTGAGGTGAGTAATCGATGTAAATGATGTCCTGAGGGTTTGAAACCCCGGAATTTTACATCGTAAAGCTATATTGAGGTGACTTGCACGCCGGATAACGAGCGTGGGGTAGAGCACCATTGGGGATTGTGACTTAGTCCATCCCGAGAGATGTTTTTACCGTGTTTTCTACTTGGATTTAATTGTTACATTTGGGCTTCTTGCCAATTATTTGAATCCTTCAGGGATTGACATCACTGTTTTCGCATACATGCATATCATTTGATCTCAGTCCAAGGTTTTAAATACTGTTTTGCAAACTCAGCCATCTTTCTAAGATTTGAAAACTTAAATGATATTTCTAAATGATATTTCGGGCTGAGAACTACTATTTTACAAATGTCAAAGGGGCTTATTATGATTTTTGGACTGAGCATGGATCGGGCTGCGAGCCGCAGCAGAGATTTGAAACAGTGGTAACAATGACACTGTATGATGTGACTTGAAATAGTGGTAACAATGGCACTGTGTGATATAAATTGGCCAGGTAACAATGACTGACCAGGACTTGATTGATGCCACGAGATGGCTTGTTATTGCGCTTGGGCTGTAGGAGCCCCTCCAGAGTCTGTACACACCCCCAGTGAGCGTCGTCGACGATAAATAAATATGGATGGCTCGGACTGCACGCCACAGTGGGTACCAGAGGGTACCGTCATATGCATTGCATTGCACTCATGCGTTTATTCCTCATATGCATTATCTACCATAATAATTATGTGCTCTTATTTCATTGACTGGTTGCTTCATATTGTTCTAAGCCTAAAGGGCTGATACTGTTCTGAGATACTAAGCCCGAGGGGCTGATACTTTTCTGAGATACTGAGCCCGAGGGGCTGATACTTTTCTGAGATACTGAGCCCGAGGGGCTGATACTGTTCTAAGATACTGAGCCCGAGGGGCTGATACTGTTCTGAGATACTGAGCCCGAGGGGCAGATTTCTACTTATTATTTTGATACTGAGCTCGAGGGGCAGATTTCTACTTATTATTTTGATACTGAGCCCGAGGGCCAGATTTCTACTTGTTGTTTTGATATTGAGCCCGAGAGGCAGATTTCTACTCGTCATTTTACTGCCAAATTATCTTTTTTTTCTGGTTTAAAAGAAATTTCACATGATGTTTCATTGAATTGTTATTTTAAATGATTTCACTGCTTCTGTATAGAGTGTTGTGTGCCTTTACGTATTTTCTTACCTTCAGTTATTATTTATATTTATTACTCACTGGGTCGGAGTAATCACATTACTCCCTGCACCATGTGTGCAGGTATAGGTATTCTTGAGGCATAGAGCAAGTTTTTTGTTGTTCAGTTTTCATCAGAGTTATCGAGGTAGCTGCATGGCGTTCGTAGACCCGTTTTCTCCCTTATCTTCTGTATTTATGATATCTTCAGATGTCGTTCCTAATTCCATACTTTGTAGAATTTTAGTAAACTCTGTAGTAGCTCATGACTTGTGACACCCCGGTTAGGGCTGAGTTGAGTTGGATTTCCGTATTTTATCTATACTTTCCACTATTGGATATTATTAAACCATGTTTATACTATAATTGTGTTAATTAATTGTCTTAAAAGGATGAATTGGGTTGAATGACTGGCCTTGTCTTCATGAGAGGCGCCATCACGACTAGGTTCGGGAATTGGGTCGTGACAAGTTGGTATCAGAGCCTAGGTTACATAGGTCTCACGAATCATGAGCAGGTTTAGTAGAGTCTCACGGATCGGTACGGAGACGTCTGTATTTATCCTCGAGAGGCTGCAGAACCTTTAGGAAAACTTCACATTCTTGAATTCTTATCGTGCGTTCTTGATTCAGCTTGAAAAGTAACTCTTGAAATTCCTTCCACACGTTCGCATGCACGCATGAGCTCTCAGTATCAGATGTGCCTTGATGGCTTGTGATTCCCTGATTGAGGGGCGAGACGTGATCTCTATGAGTTGATGTTGGGCCAGTCTGAAGGACTTGAGGCCGGATCTTTTCCTACGGCTTAAGCACCGAGGTGCTGATTGTGTGAGCAAGTGTTTTGAACTTATATGTCCGGTATTGCCCCTATTAGAGGGAATGACGACTGGGTAGCAATGTTATGGGTATGTTAGTACTGCGAGATGTTTCTATATGACTTGGAAGTGTCGAGGAAGATCTACTGGATGATAGGTGAACTATTAAGTGTATGATTTCCATTGTGATTAGAGGTGTAGCTCCGAGTTATGGGCGTGAAGAATCTTTTCAAGTCTCCTGTTTGGAGTGAAGTGAATTTTATGTTACAGTATGAGTTTAGACCCAGGAAGACTAAGTGATTGTGTAATGTGTATGACGGTGGAAGGTATACAAAAATGTTAATTGGAGGAAAAGTAGGTGGGTTATCTCATGCAGAATAATCTACGTAGGTGTGTTCCTTATAATGTTGAGTAGAGAATTTCTTTTCTACTAACAGGGTGTATGTGTTGAGATTTGAATTTGACTCTAATTGAGAAATTTGAGTTGATTGTCACGAGAATGAAGGTGATCTTAGTAGTGGAATTGAGGTATTTTACGGTCTGTGTTACCTAAGCTTGTGAAGAATTTTTGTTGAACTAGCTATAGTAATATGGCAATATTTCTGAGTTTGATGACCTGCGTGGCCTGGTTGAATTAGAGGAATTTAGTTCTGATAGCTTGATTAGGAGAAAATGGATTTTCAAGTGTTCTTGATGGTTTCTACCATGGTTTAAAATAGATACTTTCTACAGGTATGGGGAACGTGTTGTGTATTGTGAGTTCCTGTATATTTCTTCATTATTGATGGGGTACGAAGGTTTTGGAGCAAGGTTCTGTTTAATGTGGGGTTTCCTACTGGTACTTGGTTGGTTTGAGTGGTTATGGTGATCGAGAATGGTGTTGCGAGTATACGAGTTGTGTAGTATGTTATGCGATTATATCTAGGGTTATTGTTATGGCTTGACACAGTTTGTTCGGACTTATACAGTGTGTGTATGTGAGATTTGGGTCTTGAAAAGAATTCTGGATGTTAGAAATTGGGCTCCAAGGATTTGGGGTAAGGTTAAAGTAATGTTTATTATTCACTACAATGGGTTTAATGTGTTTCGGAATAATTGGTTCCAGCTTTTTTTTTGAATTATATTCCCTTTCGGTATGGGGGTTCGTTATGTGCTATGAAAAAAAAATGTTTACGAAATTTATTGAGAAGAAGAAAGAAAGGAAATTGAAAACTGCAGTTGGCACAATATGAAATATTTAAACCGGGCTGCAAGCCGCGGTGGAGGTTATGTAAGGACAAGGTCCTTGTGGTAAATAATTATGAGTTTAAAGTTTTCCTTTGTAAAGTTTAATTCGTACGATAATATTAAAGGGAGTCATGCCAGTTAGGTTGATTTGATAATTCCTGTATATTTTATGTTCATATTCATCCATTTTCGTACTGTAAACATTGAGTTTTAGCTTATGAGATGAGTTCCCAGGTGGCGTTAAATGTGACTCATTAATCCGAGTAAGTAATAACGAGGTCTTCATGCCTCACATTCTGTTGTCAGTATTGTGAAAAATTGAAATGAGGTGGTGGTTAATATGAGATTTATTGATAATGATGGAATTATTTATAAACAACTATTAAGACCAGAAATGGGGTTATGATCATACAAATGATGCGTTTCATGTCAAAATATCATTGTGATAACGTCGGGCTTGTAATGCGGAGATTAGTGTTATTGATATACTTGTGGTACTTGTTAGGTTGTGGACATGCTGTTAGGAGTTATTTTGGTGTTACTCTGACAGGTGGATAGGCCCAATTACAAGGGAGACTCTGCCGAAATATTTGAAAAATCTGGGAGTTAGTCAAATTTTGGGGACTTAAGAAAGTTGAAATGTTGGAAGAATATCTAAGATCTATATGAAGTCGTTCGGTTCATTTGGTTGTGGATTGTGGGGTGTTGTCCCGACTATGGTGGTAGTTCTTTCATGTTATGAGAAGAAATGACTTATTACGGTCCAGGAAAGTCTATCAGCCTAGTTCAGTGCGAGCAGAATCGACCTGAAGTGGGTGAATGGATTTAAATAGGATTATGGGCTTCATGTGAGTCTGATGTGTTCATTTTAGTATAGCGCTCCTCAAGGAGGGGTGTTGGAATATCATATGTTGTTCCGTGTTCGTCAACTCATGTAATATTGTGATTGTGCCATGTGTGCTGTGAAACGGCTTGATAAATTCCTATTCTCTGGGGAAAAGTCCATATTAGTTGTGTGAGTTGAGCAGTCCATTCCTGAATCATTTCCTTATGTATCTTGTTCGCATTATGGCCTATTGGCGCATTTTTGCATCATATGAGACCGTTGGTCATTGTCTGTGGTGATTGGTTGTCTGAGCAGCTCGTACTAGGTGAGGCGAGACTATTGGAATCGGGGACCATTGCAGTGGGATTATGTGAGGTATATTACAGGGCAGTTACTAGTATTTGGGTAGTAATGAGGTGATGATTTTAGTCAAAAAGAAGAGAATTAATATTTGGTTAACTCTGCAATTGGTTAGAAATTTCTGCACATCTCCTCCGTTGTGGTTGTATCGTCAGCATTATAATAGAATGCATAGGTATATCATCATATGCATTGGAGCATCAGAGTCGTAGAATTTTGGTTATTAAGGTTCATGGAGTGTCATTGTGGTTAGATGGTGAATTATGTGATACATGGTACTAATTCAACAAAGGTACGCAGTCGTGTTCTGGTACCTCGTGTGGTAGTTGATACAGTGTTTATATACAGGGAACAGGTCTGGCAGAGAATTTCAGGTGTTGGAATTGGGTTCTGGGCTTATTGTATGGATAAAAGAGGATATCTGCAGATTTGATCAAACTAATATGTCCATATGAGTTGTGGTAGCACGGGCAGGTGCACGAGGTGTTAAACAGTGATTTCAGATAACTTAAGAGCAGTTCTTGGAATGTTCGAGGACGAACATCTATTTAAGTGAGGGAGAATGTAACGACCCGACCGGTCGTTTTGAGCTCTAGCGCGTCGTTCAGCAGTTGGAAGTCATGAACAACTTCATTTTAGGTATATTGACTTGTACGTATGGTCAGAGTTGAATTTCGGGAAATTTAGAGTCAAATTGGAAAGAAACGTTTCATTGCGGCAACCTTAAGTTGAAGAAAATGGCTAAGATTGGAATTTTGAGTAAACGACCTCGGAATTGGGATCTGAAAGTTCCAACATGTTCGTATGATGATTTCAGACTTGGGCGTATGTCCGGATTTGATTTTGGATAACCCGTGAGCATTTCGGCGTATATTGTGGAAGTTAGTATTTTAGAAGAATTTCATAAATTTGGGTTGGAAGGCATTTCAGAGTTATAGATGTCCGTTTGGGATTCCGAGTCTGGGAATAGCTCCGTATGGTGATTCTGGAGTTGGGAGTGCGATCGGAAGTGAATTTGGATGTCCGGAGGTCATTTTGAAGTCATTTGACTAAATATAGAAATTTGAAGGTTTTTGAGAAAATTCAACCGGAAGTGGAAATTTTGATATCGGGGTCGGAATGCGATTCCGAAAGTTGGTGCAAGTCCATAATGTCTAATATGACTTGTGTGCAAAATTTGAAGTCATTCGGACTAGTTTTGGTAAGGTTTGAGACACTTAGTCTCTTTTAAGGAAGCTTAAGTTGGAAAAGTCAACCGGATATTGACTTATGTGTTAGAGGGCTCGAAATGCGAATTTTATGGTTCGGATAGCTTCGTTAGGTGATTTGAGACTTAGGAGTGTGTCCGGAATAGTTTTGTGATGACCGGTGTAGAATTAAGCTTGAATTGACAAAGTTAGTATTTTGGCGAATTCCGGTTGATAGGTGAGATTTTGATCCGAGGGTCGGAATGGAATTCCGAGAGTTGTTGTATCTTTGTTATGTCATTTTGGATTTGTCTGCAAAATTTGAGGTCATTCGGACGTGGTTTGGTTGGATTTTTTTATCAAAAATGGAATTTGGAAGTTCTTGAGATTCATAGGCTTGAATCCGATGATGATTTAATGTTTTGATGTTATTTTGGGTGTTCCGAAGGTTTGGACAAGTTTGAATGATACTGTGGGAGATTTTGATATAATTGGTTAATGTCTCGAGGTCCTCGGGTGGATTTCGGACCCAAAAAGAAAAGAAAAAGCTGCTGCAATTTCTGCTGCTAAGCTGTCTTTGGACAGCAAATGTGCAGTCGTGGAGCGTACTTTGGAGGCCTATATCTTTTGATCTACAAGCAATTTTGCGATGATTCAAAAATGAAAGTTGTAACTCTTCGTGTCTAGTTTCCAGAAAGCTAAGAAAATAGTAATTTGGACATCTGTAGAGAAAGTTATGATCAATTGAAGATGACTAGTAGAGCAGTTTCTCCAGAATTTTCTGATTTCATGGAGCCGACTTAAGAAGCTCATATCTCGGGATAAATAAAGATTTATATGGTGTACAACCTATCAAATTAAATATTTTCGAGTCTAGTTTCTAAATCTTCAAACCGTTTGTAATTTGGATATTTATACAAGACGTTATGGGTGTTTAAACAGAAGGTGTCCGACAAAGAAAAATTTTAATAGGATGTACAACTTGTATAGCACAAGTGCAAGGTACAACTCGACGAAGCACGGGCAGATTCTTTAAACACGGATTTGGCTTATTTCTTTCATTTCTTTCATTTGGCTTGGATGATTTTGGAGAGAATTTCATGGGGGATTTTATCAAGCATCAAAGGTGAGTTGTTTCTACTTATTTCCAAGTTAAATACAAGATTATATGTGAATTAGAACATGAAAATCAGTAGAAAAGTGGGGTTTTAGGGCTTGTGCTTTTGAGATTTTCTAGGGTCGATTTGAAGGGTCAAACAAGCTCCGATTTTTGCGTTCTTTGTATATACGGACTCGTGAGAGGACGAAGACATTTTGGTATAAAAATTTCTGAGTTTTGAGACGTGGGCCCGGGGCTCGAGTTTTGTCAAATTTGTGAATTTTGATATTTTTCGATTGCTTTCGATTGGGTATTGTCCCTTTAGCATAATGCGACATATTCGTTGTGATTTTGGGCAGATTCGACGCACGTGGAGGCCAATTCGAGGGGCAAAGGCGTCGCGAGCTAAAGAAGTAGTCGGTTTGAGGTGAGTAATTAATGTAAATGATGTCCTGAGGGTTTGAAACCCCGGAATTTCACATCGTAATGCTATATTGAGGTGACTTGCACGCCGGATAACGGGCGTGGGGTAGATCACCATTGGGGATTGTGACTTAGTCCATCCTGAGAGATGTTTTTACCGTGTTTTCTACTTGGATTTAATTGTTACATTTGGGCTTCTTGCCAATTATTTGAATCCTTCAGGGATTGACATCACTGTTTTCGCATACATGCATATCATTTGATCTCAGTCCAAGGATTTAAATACTGTTTTGCAAACTCAGCCATCTTTCTAAGATTTGAAAACTTTAAATGATATTTCTAAATGATATTTCGGGCTGAGAACTACTATTTTACAAATGTCCAAGGGGCTTATTATGATTTCTGGACTGAGCATGGATCAGGTTGCGCGCTGCAGCAGTGATTTGAAACAGTGGTAACAATGACACTGTATGATGTGACTTGAAATAGTGGTAACAATGGCATTGTGTGATATAATTTGGTCAGGTAACAATGACTGACCAGGACTTGATTGATGTCACGAGATGGCTTGTTATTGCGCTTGGGCTGTAGGATCCCATCCAGAATCTGTACACACCCCCAAAGAGCGTCGTCGATGATAAATAAATATGGATGGCTCGGGCTGCACGCCGCAGTGGGTACCAGAGGGTACCGTCATATGCATTGCATTGCACTCATGCATTTATTCCTCATCTGCATTATCTAATAATTATGTGCTCTTATTTCATTGACTGGTTGCTTCATACTGTTCTGAGCCTAAGAGGCTGATACTGTTCTGAGATACTAAGCCCAAGGGGCTGATACTTTTCTGAGATACTGAGCCCGAGGGGCTGATACTTTTCTGAGATACTGAGCCCGAGGGGCTGATACTGTTCTAAGATACTGAGCCCGAGGGGCTGATACTGTTCTGAGATACTGAGCCCGAGGGGCAGATTTCTACTTATTATTTTGATACTGAGCTCGAGGGACAGATTTCTACTTATTATTTTGATACTGAGCCCGAGGGGCAGATTTCTACTTGTTGTTTTGATATTGAGCCTGAGAGGCAGATTTCTACTCATCATTTTACTGCCAAATTATCTTCTTTTTTTTTTACTGGTTTAAAAGAAATTTCACATGATGTTTCACTGAATTGTTATTTTAAATGATTTCACTGCTTCTGTATACAGTGTTGTGTGCCTTAACGTATTTTCTTACCTTCAGTTATTATTTATATTTATTACTCACTGGGTCGGAGTACTCACATTACTCCCTGCATCATGTGTGCAGGTACAGGTATTCTTGAGGCATAAAGAGAATTTTCTGCTGTTCAGTTTTCATCAGAGTTATCAAGGTAGCTGTATGGCGTTCGCAGACCCGTTTTCTCCCTTATTTTCTGTATTTATGATATCTTCAGATGTCGTTCCTAATTTCATACTTTGTAGAATTTTAGTAAACTCTGTAGTAGCTCATGACTTGTGACACCCCGGTTAGGGCTGAGTTGAGTTGGATTTCCGTATTTTATCTATACTTTCCGCTATTGGATATTATTAAACCATGTTTATACTATAATTGTGTTAATTAATTGTCTTAAGAAGATGAATTGGGTTGAATGGCTGGCCTTGTCTTCATGAGAGGCGCCATCACGACCAGGTTCGGGAATTGGGTCGTGACATATTCAAACAAGAGTCGGTGTAGTTATAGGTACCGTATAAGTGTTATGGGTATAAAAGAAAGTGCCACTAAGAAGGCAGTCAAAATAGCAGTTCACAAGCAACCATACAAGCACAAGGGCATGGAAGTAAGCAACTACGGATGATTATAGGCAAGTAAGGACATCAAAAAGTCCGTAATAAGCTCACAACTTTACGAAAGTCAAGGTTTCTCCTTAAGCACTACAACGAAAGACTAGCTGAGGAAATAAGGAAGAAAGCTTCAACTTAAGCACAACAACCTAAAGAGAAAATGGTTGTGTAACAACAGTCTCGCAACAACATTGTAAGCACTCCAAAGGAAAGTGGCACCTACCGTGGCAAATGAACGGGAAATAAAGTTAAAAGTAATATTCGAGATCATATGAGTTATATGAAACTCTGGTATGTGTGGACACTAAGATAAGCTAAGTATGGACGCAACAAGGGGACAGAAAAAACAAAAAGGTAATAGCTTACGTTGAAAGAAAGTTAATATAGAACGAAAGAAATTATTCGATCAATGATCCAGAGTTAGTACGTTTTGGATACACTAAAGATTTTGGAGCATTATCCAGAAAACATATTTATTGACAATCATACAACCATAGAAGACTTTGGCATAAGTTAAAATAAAGAATTAAGCCTAGGGCATAGACAAAGGATTGAATTTTTAGAAGATTGCGTCTTGGATATTCCATAACGCCCATGAAAGGCTAAGGTAATCACTGATATGATGGACCGCAGATCGGAAGATAGCATAAGCCTACGTAAAGAATGATCAGAAGGAAGAGGAAACTAAATAATTACATCACCCAGGTAAATCAGGAGTCTGATTATTGGACCTAGAAAAATTATAGAAGTCGTGCTTTAGAACATGATAAAGTCACTCTTAGTATCAGATGTTCAACAGAAATAACGCAACCACCATAATCTATAATGTCTCTACAAGAAAGCTAGTTAGAAGAAGTACCAGCCTCATAAGAAGTCAGTACGAAGCTCCCACGGGATTGTGTATGTACCATAGGTGTGAGTATTATAATAGAGCTTCGAGTTATGGACATGAATTACACCTAGGTGGAAGGGAGGTCAGGAAAGATATAGGAGATACGATGCGAGATTTTAAGGTAAGTAAGGTAAAGGTGAACAATGTACGAGATACTCAAAGGCAGAAGATCATGAATAGTCCATACTTTGGATAGAAGGCTACAAGAACGGGGATCTAATAACTGGGAATGATAGCGACATCGTCGGTAGCTTGTCTTCCACCTGTGGTTTCTAAGTACTGAGAGATTCAGTTAAGAGAATAGAGAAAAGTTGGAGACGATGTGATGTCTCGCTTGACATTCCAGAATAGAATAAGGAAATCTATGGTGCAAACAAGTTGAAGGAAAGTTTATATGGATATGTATAGGTCGCAAGCTAAAGTATGATAGAGCAACAAAGTTTTAAGGAAACATGAGTAAGGATGAGGAAAGGCAAGTGAAAAGGTGACGAGAATGGATAAGTCTTTAGGATTAAGCCCATGAAAACAAGAAGAGCAGACAGTTTCTCTATGTTATACAAAGCTCACTATAGCCTTAATGAACTCAAAGGAGTCTAAGATTAATAGCATTTAGAAGGAATGAAATGCTGACCTGGTAATAAAATGAGGGTATAATTGTGACAGATATAAGATGATGTTTGGGGCATTTGATTGAATAAAGATTTTAAAAAAAGAAAGAGAAGGAGATAAGATTTCGTTGGCGGCACGAAATTAGGATACCCCCATAAGGTGAATCACACTATGAAATACGATTATGGGAATCACTTCGAATATTCCTTGATGTAACATAAGCCCTAGGGGCAAAGTATTACGTAAGAAGTTTCAAGTTATCAGTGGTATACTGTAGATCAATATTGAGGTGAATCAACAATGGATGGACAAAAGTCACAAAGTATGAGATGAGATTAGGCCGTCATTCTAAAGATGAGTAGTAACGAGGAAGCATTAAAGGACTTAAATTTATACATATGGATAAGCAATGAGATTAAGCTGGGATTTGGTAGCAGACCTCAGCAATGATAAATTAAAGTAAGAGTTATGGCAGTAAATTCATACGGATGGCTAAACCGACCTATGCGATGAGATAAATAATCATGAATTCAACAAAGTATCGAGCGAAAAACTTTAGAATACTCATAAATGCCCAAAGGGACATCTTATCAAGCTCTACATATGAAGCCTAGAGATTGGGCACACTTACAAGGTCAAAATTGTACAGGTTGCATGATGAAAGGTAGCAACAATTACGAGATTGGAAGGATTACGACTACAAGTTGTGGTGTAAGAAGGAGGCCTAAGAGGGGAAAGCCCTAGACTTTGGACTTATTCACAGAACAATCACCTAGATGGCAAGGAAAGTTCTAAAGTATTCAGAAAATATAAGTTAAGAAAATGATAAGAGCTTTAGTCGACATTCGAGGACGAATGTTCCAAAGGGGGTAATGATGTTACACCCCACAATATTACGTCAATATTACGTCCATCAGTATTATGTTACGGCAGTGTTCTGCCCAACAGTATTACAGTACGGTGATGTTACGCTTCGCAGTAATAAGTTACGACAGTGTTACACCCCGCAGTATTGTACGTTGAATTTGTCGTACGGTAACTGACACCAGTCCAAGTAAAAGATTATTTAGAGATTATAAGGATTATGCTATTTCACAAGTGATTAGTAAAGGTGTAAGGGGGAAGCAAGTCAAAGAAAATAAATTTTCGTCCAAGTTGACATATTTGGATAAAATACGGGCCGTGCGATAATACCCGGTATTTTCGGACTAGTACCATAAAAGGTACCATATGACCATGATAGTGGGATGTATATAGTATATTAAAAATAAGTAGAATTTTAAGAAATTTTAGACAATTCTTAATTATTCGGATAATTGATTAATTACCGGGTAACGAAATATTACCTAATTAAATTAATTTAAAAAACTTTGGATAACTACAAAATTAACTACGTGGAAGCAAGTATATAGAGTCTAATGACTCTTGTTTTATATTCTATATTAACAAGACACTTGGACAACTATTGAGCCTTAAAAAGAAAGATGTTAAAGTCATCATCAATATTATGCTCATTTTTGGCATAAGAAAATTCCATCTGGGAGTATATTTTTCCCGTGACTTTGTTTAATGGGAATCTCTCAATTTGGATCCTTAGTTTACAAATATCAAGTAGGTGTGACATGGGTATGGGTGCTTTGGCTAGATCTTTCAAATTAGCAGAAAACTACAAGTACCGGACTGGATATTTACATTTACACAAATCGTGCAGGTTTTGTTCCTGAATCCAGGTATGTTAAGGCTATCCCTTCTATTATTTTGGCATGATCCATACAATATGAACAAAACGTGCAAATGCACAAATTTCATAAGTGACTCTACTTATAGAAGTAATAGAAATATCTATGTTCTTTAATTTTCATGTGTCATAATATTTTATCGTCTGTTCATGGATCTCAGAAAAATACGAAAGTTGGAAAGATGTTACTTTATGATATTGCTCAAGAGGCAAAGATGGCATTATATACGTGTGTATAAGTAAGTATATGTATATGGGATATGGGAAAAGGTTACGGCGTTATATACGCACCACCACCTGATCAGCTGGTATATGATGATGATGTTGCCCACAGTGGCTGAAATATGATTCAAACGACGTTATATACGCATATATGGGTATGTATTCAAATGGCGTTATATACGCATATATATGTATGTATTCAAACGGCATTATATACGTATATGGGATATGGGAAAGGTTATGACGTTATATACGCACCACCACCTGATCAGCTGGTATACGATAATGATTTTGCCCATAGTGGCCGATACGATATGATGGGATGCCATTAGAGACTGATGATGTTATGAAATATGTACCTATGCACGACATGACATTCATACGCATATGCATGACGCTAAAAGTAATTTATGATTTACAAAGTTATTCAGACTTATAGGTTGAGTCATGTACTCTATATGTCTTCCATGTCTCTTATGTATTTACTTATGTGCCTTACATACTCGGTACATTATTCCTACTGACATCCCTTTTGCTTGGGGACACTGCGTTTCATGCCCGCAGGTCCCAATAGACAGGTCGAGAGCCCTCCAAGTAGGCTATCAGCTCAGCAGAAGATGTTGGTGTGCTCTATTTGCTTCGGAGTTGCTCGTTTGGTTAGTATGATCTAGACATGTATTGTTTGGTAAGGCGGGACTCTGTCCCGACCTTTATGACATTTATGTATTCTTAGAGGCTTGTAGACATATGTCTTGTACGTGAAAGATTGTACGGCCTTGTCGGCCTATGTTTTGATTTTAATTATGTTGGCCTATTAGGCCCGTATGTCACGTATATTTGATGATGTAATAAGAAAGATACGTTACATTGGTACTCGATTGAGTAAGGTATCGGGTGCCCATCACGGCCCATCGGTTTGGGTCGTGACATTTAGGGACCATATAGAGTACCTACATATGATAGTAGAAAGTACTTTGTCACCATAGTTGATGGCTATAGCAGATTCACTTGGATTTTCTCTTAAACTCTAAGTCAGAAGCAATTGTAGTTCTAAGAGATTTTCTTACTCAAGCAACAATGTGTTCTCTACTAATAATAAAATTCTAAGGACTGATAATGGTAGTGAATTTTTTAGTACTGAGTTCAAGAATTTATTATTTAGCTTTGCTATTGTCCATCAAAGTACATGTGTTTACATACCCCAGCAAAATGGGATGGCAGAAACAAAACACAAAGCCATTTTGGAGATGGCTAGATCTCTCATATTTCAAGCAGTTGTGTCTCTAAGATTCTGGATGAGGAGAATGTGTTTCTACAATAGTGTATTTACTTAACAGATTACCTTCTAAGGTAATTGGGTACAAGTTACCTTTTGAGAGGTTGTATTTGCATCCAACTTCTTTATCTCATCTCAAAGTATTTGGCTGCTTATGTTACTCAACAACTCCTAAAGTTTTGGACAAGTTTTTACCTAGAGCAGTGCATGATGTACTCTTATGTTACTCCTTTACTCAAAAGGGTTATATCTTGTATAACTTGCACTCCAAAACATTTATGGTTAATAGGAATGTTGTGTTCCATGAGACTGTGTTTCCTTTCAAGCATATTAAAGCTTATGGAACTCATGACTTCCCTGTCATTGATATGTTATCTCTTGATTTGAATGCTGCAAGTCCTACATCATCTTCAACACCTATAGTAGAAGACTCAGTTGAACTTATTGCAGATCAGCCATCAACAGAGTCTCCTGCAAAAGTTCCTACTTTCACTACAGACACAACTGCCTCTAAGCCTATTGTGCCTGATGTGTGATCACCGGGATGATGCTGGTATTGAAACATCTGCAGTTCAACCATACACTACTGAGTTGGTTAAAGAATATAGAAGATCCTCAAGACCAAGTAAGCCACCTTTGTGGCTGCAAGACTATGTCACTATCTCCAAAGGCTCCAAGTGTACTTATCCCATATCTTCCTATGTAGACTACTCTCATATCTCTCCAACTTTCAGACAAGCTCTCACAGCCTACTCAGCTCTCTCAGAACCAATTACTTTCAAAGAGGTTGCTTTGATCCTAGATGGGTGAAAGCTATGCAATTGGAGATTGAAGCCCTAGAGGATAATCATACTTGGAGCATTATAGATCTACCACATGAAAAGATACTTATTGGTTGTAGGTAGGTTTACAGAATAAAGATAAAGCATCTGGGGAGGTAGAAAGGTTCAAAGATCGATTGGTTTCTAAGGGGTACAGTCAAAAGGAATGCTTGGATTATGGTGAAACCTTTTCTCCTGTGGCTAAGATAGTTATTGTTCGATCCATTATTACATTGGCTGCTTCTAAATAGTGGTTGATCTTTTAGATGGATGTTCATAATGTTTTTCTTAATAGAGATCTCATTGAGGAGGTCAATATGCATATACCTGAGGGGTTTGCTAGACAGGGGATACTCACAAGAAGGTCTGCAAACTCCACAAGTCCCTTTATGGGCTTAAAGAGGCCCCAAGACAATGGAATATGAAGTTGATTGAAGCTCTACTTCATATGAGATTTCAGCAAAGTCGTTATGTTGATTCTTTGTTTACAAAGAATGTTGGAAATGACATAGTGATCATACTGGTATATGTAGATAACCTCTTGATCACTGAAAACAATCAACAGCTGTTGTGTGACACTAGAACATACCTAAAAAAAGTTTCAAAATAAAGGATCTAGGAGATCTGAAATTCTTCATAGGTATTGAGTTTTCAAGGTCTAATAAAGGAACTCTCATCTATTAGCGGAAGTATGCACAAGAGTTAATATTTGAGTTAGGTCTAAGTGGTGCAAAGCCAGCTCAAACACCCTTAGAGCTGAATCAGAAGTTAACATCAGCAAAGTATGATAGTTGCAGTTGCTTCAATACTGATAATGCTCACTTAGATGAAGCTCTTGAGAATCTTGGTGTATACCAAAGATTGGTTAGAACAATGATATATCTTACTATGACCAGGCCTGACATTGGTTTTGTGGTTCAGGTACTCAGTCAGTACATGCACTGTCCTAAGAACTCTTACATGGAGGCAACACCGATGGTGGTAAGGTACATAAAGGAGGCACAAGGTTTGGGGCTGCTAATGCCTGCAGAATCCTCAAATAAGCTGATTGCATACTGTGATTCAGACTGGGGAGCATGCATACAAACAAGGAGATCAGTTACAGTGTACTTAGTGAAATTTGGCAATTCATTAATATCCTGGAAGTCGAAGAAGCAAAATACTGTCTCTAGAAGTTCAGCACAAGCAGAGTTTAGAAGTATGACAGCCTGAAAATAGAGGTTACATGGTTAACAGAGATGTTGAGTGAGCTAGGTAAGGGTGGCAAGTGGGTCGGTTAGGCCCGGGCCAAGCCCAGGCCCGCAAGCCCATATGGGTAGTGGGCCTAAATGGGCCTACCTTTTTAAGCTCGGGACTAGGGGGCTTGAGGCCCAAGTGGGCCGGTTCATTGAAGAAGCCCGTTTGACCGGGATCGTTCGGGCCCGGGACCAGGTCCTAAGTGGGCCGATTCAACAGGCCCTAAACAGGCTCAAACGGGCCCAATAGCTACTTTTAAAAAAAATCCAAATTTTTTTTAGCCATTGCAACATTTAAATTATGGTCGTTGGCCTGCAAAAATAGTCGTTTGGGCTTTCTAAAATAGCCATTTAACCTCCCCTCCCCCCCCAACTTTGTTTTAACCCCAAACTTTTTATAATTACACTTTTTCCTATTTTCACCTATAAATACCCCTTCATTCTTTTATTTGTCTCACAAAATCATCAATCTCTCTCATTTCTCAAACTCAAATTGAAGTATTCAAGTCTTCAAGTCTTCACTTACCTCTCATTTCTCAAACTCAGATTCTTAATTCAAGTTAAATCATGCCCTGTGATTCTAGATTGCACCCATTTATTTTGAAACACTTTAATGTGGTAGAAAAAAATGAAAAAGTTTACATAATAAAGTGCAAGAACTGTGGTCGAGTCTACACTCATCATCCAAAGGAGGGCACAGGTTGTTTAAGGAGGCATATAAATAGTTGTCTTACGCGTTATCCAGACATTCGTATTTAAGATTTTAAGTTTATTTGAGACAATTTGTGTTATTTTAAAATTATTAGACATATTATGCTTAATGTTTTAGTTTGTTAGATTAATTTGAAGTATTATGTTGAAGGTATTGGACTTTAATTTGAAGTATTAAATGTAAATTTTAATTTACAACTTTGATATCGAGTTCATCTTAATATATATATAGCTAATGTATTAATATACTAAGCTATACGTCTTAATATAGCTAATGTTATATCGAAATTCAAATATAGCTTATATATTATACACTTGGTAACAATAAAGTAATGAAATTTTTTTATCCAAGGCAATTTCTTGTAAATTATCTAAAAATATATATATATATATATATGTACTATATAATTTATAAGAAATTGCCTTAGACAAAAAAATTAAAAAAAAAAGGTCAGTTAGTACTTAGCCCGCCCCCCATATATATATATATATATATATATTATAGATATAGTATATATAATATATATAAGCTATATAATTTACAAGAAATTGCCTTAGATAAAAAAAATTAAAAAAAACTTAGGCCCACTTAGGCCCGGGACCGACCCACTTAGCCCGAGACCATTAGTTTGTGGTCCTGGTCCCGGGCCGGTTCCAACAACTCACGAAGCTCGGGAATGTATAAGCCTGGCCCACGAAGTCCGGTCCCACATAGAACCGACCCACGGGGCCCGTTACACGAGGCCCATTTAGGCCCGGGCCCAAACCGTTTGCCATCCTTAGAGCTAGGTGTCAAAACTGAGCTGCATGTAACTTTGATATGTGGTAGCAAGGCATCAATCCAAATAGCTGTAAATCCAATATTTCATGAGAGAACAAAACATATTGACATAGATTGTCATTTTGTGAAAGAGAAGCTAAGTCAAGGGCTGCTCAAAACTGAGTATGTGAATACAAAAGATCAACTAGCAGACTTACTCACAACAGGGTCAAGGAAAATCTCAACATGAATACCTATTGAATAAAATGGGATTGAAGAACTTGTTTGAATCATCATCTTGAGGGGGAGTGTTGGCTAGCAGCTAGTGATAAGCTGATAACTAACTACAATTGAGATTAATTGTAATATTAATTATAGTTAGTTAGTTAGGAGTTAGAAGCAATTAGGTTGTTAAATATTGTAGCCTATTGTACACAACATAGTTTTTTGAAGAAATGAAGTAAGTTGGTTCTCTTCTTCTCTCATTCTTCCTTCTAGATTCTTTTTTCTCGTTAGCTTCAACCACCATTTCTATGGTTGTTACACGTGCGAATAATATTGTCCTCAGATATCGGGTTGTTTATTGTGGTACAAACTTGGAAGTCTTGGCCATCATAAATCTGGGAAATGTATGAAGATTTGAAGAAGGTGTATGAAGATTTGAAGTTTAGAAGTTGAGATATAAGATTCTCGGATGAAAATTCAAGAAAATGTGTGAAGGATTGGAGGTTGAAGATGAAGATATGAAGGTTCAAGAAACAAAGTATGAAGATTTGAGAAAATCGAAAGCCTTTGTAGAATTTGAAGGTAGAAGCTAGGATTAGAAAGTGAAGGAAGTGAAGGGGGCAAAGATTCTATAGGGGGAAATACGTGACGTTTCGCATTCAAAGGCAAACTACCAATGAATGACATGTGTTCGAAGTCCGAACGATGCAACAAATTGTACGTTTCGGCTTATCCGCCATCTCGGTTGTAATGTGCGAAGGAAGGAATTAGGGTTCATCTATCATCTCCCGTCATTTTATCAAACTTACTTCCTAGGAAATGAGGGGATTGTTTGCATATAGGTGAAACCGCGGGTAATGTATACCCCGATTTTCTGGTGGGTCAAACAAAGTAAAGACGTGATTGCATGGGATCAGAATCGAAGCCGGGACTTCTCGTACTAAGACCTGAACGGAGTGTTTTCCATCGGGCCTACTCAGACAATTTCCTCGAACTCTGAACGAGCTCCGAGACCTCGGAAAGCATGGAAACGGTTGCATACAACTAACAGAGAGTCGTGATATGCACACCTTAGCAGATATCATGGCGCAGATCTCACCTGATGTTAGATTAATTGGCAAGAAAGGAGGATTTTTATCTTTTTTTAGAATTGTACTAAGAGTGAAACTCTCCTACTATATAAAGGAGACGTTTTTTCTTTGATAAGACATGGTAACACGTATACCAAGGAAATACAAAATTATTTTTCTACTCTCTAGGTATTAAAAGGTCTTTACTTTACTTTTATTCCTTGTTCTTGATTGGTTTTGAACCTAAGACCCAACCGAGGGCAGAAACTATTGCCCTATTCAAGTTCAAGATAGGCCATAGCGTTACGCCTTATTTGATTATCCATTGTGTCTTTAGCTCACTTATCTAACTTCTTGATTATTTGTGTTAAATCAATCCACATATCGTTAAAAACGCGTATAAATTCAATTGTTATCTATTTTAAGGGGAAATAATTTGGTGCCCACTATGGGGCTAAGGATAATAGTGGTGGTTTGATATAAATTTTCGTAACATTCTCTATTTTACGTTTGTTCTTTAAGGTTCAATTTTAAGTCAGCTTAAAAATGTCAAATTCTCAATCTGCTCGCTTGAATGTTGAGACTGAGTCTGTCCATCATGGCGAAAACAACAACCCGGTGCCTAGCAATTAGGTGCCCCATGCTAATCCTAATGGAATCCCAGCTGCCGATCCAATCGATGCCAATTCACAGATTGCTATGGACGCCCACCTGCCAACTGATCCCAAAAACAGTGTTCGTGGAGGTCCTCGAACAACAGTCTGAGAAACACCCGAAGGCGAAGGTGATGGGATAAACATGTGGCTAATCTTCAAAATTTTGAAGCATTAACAGGTGACAATAGCGCAATTACATAATCAAGGCCACCCTCCTGGTAGGGTCGAGCCCGAACGATCCCGGGTGAACACCCAAAGAAACGAGCAAACCACCGAGAGGTCGAGTGAAGCTAAGCCCGGGGCCATCCCAGAGATAATGAAAATGCTTGAAGCACTAACAAAATGGGTGGAATCAGGTGAGAAGAAAATTGAGGCCAACGACAAAGGTAGAGACATATAACGCCAAGGCCGATCAAATCCTGGGAGCACCCCTGTCACACCTCCTTTTTACATACCCGAAGGTAGTATAAAGGAGTTTTTTCAATTTAAGTGATATTATTAGAAATGGGATTAATTATTTAAATCAGAGTCGCCACTTGGGATAGTTTATTTGGTGTCCCAAGTCACCGGTTTATTCTAAATCCCAAATCGAGGAAAATTCGACTTTCCTTTTGAAGTCTGCGAACTAGAAATTCTAAGTAAGGAATTCTGTTAACCCGAGGGAAGGTATTAGGCACCCTTGGATTCCGTGGTTCTAGCAAGGTCGCTTAAAGTATTATAATCGGCCTATTATCTGATTTTAACACATATTTTAGCCTATGGTACATTTTATCTTTATTAAACCGCTTTTAATTATTTTTAATGAAGATTCAACATTATTTAAAACATGCCTTGAATCACGCCACATGAAATGTACCCGCGATCCACAACACATTTTATTTAACGTTGTTGAGAATTGGAGTTGGTTCATATGAAATGCACACCCGAGTTTAAGGAAATTAATTTAATAAAGCGCCTAAAGCAACTATGCACTTTCAAGTTTGCGAGGGCCATGAAAAATTCAACTAATGACACACCTCAATTTTTAAAGGGTTAAAATTAATTAAGTGAGGGCCATGGATTTTGGAATTTTATTTGGCATGGCACGCCCCAATTTATTTCAAAGGGTTTTATTATTTGAGGTTGTTAAAAGGGAAGCACGCACTACGGACACGAACCAAATAGCCATAATATGACAGATAAAGAAAGTAGAAATGGTTTAAGAGCTCATTTCTTGGGAACATATTCATTTGATTTGATTAAACTCTGACAAGCAATTGATACCAATCATGTTTACAAGGTTCTAGCAATAGAAAAGAAGAGAAATGTCAGCATGGTTAATTCCAATCAATGATGTAGGCTGACATACTGAAATTTACAAATATATGTTGTGCAATAATTGATTTATAGTGCAATCAAGAAATTGAGGGCTTAAACAGAACAAGAAGAGGGATGTACCTAAGCCTCGAGCTGCTTTCTTTTTCTTCTAAGGTTCTTTTAAATTATGTGTAAGGTCAAGAACAGTTTTAAACTTTTCAACTGCTGCAATTCCCTTTTTCGCTGACGTGCAAGTAGTCTTACAACAGAGGTACCAGTAAGCGCAACAAGCAATAGTAGTGGCATATTCATACCAGAGAGAAAATTTTCAGCTTCACATGTTTCAACCAATGCTTACAAGGGTGAAGTCAGCATCAATGCATTAGCCACAATTATTGTTGCTGCTGGCTGTCTAAGCTGCAAGATTTCCTTAAAATCAATGCAGATGCATTAGGGATTTTTCTGGATAAGCTTCATTAACAGAGCTTCTTCTCTCCATTTGTTAATGAGCAGGTGTAGCTCTAGAACCAATGCTCAATAAATGCCAGAACAATGCTAAAACTCAGCAACTTTTATATATGAAATTTTTTGGATTACAAAGGTGGAACTTCGACGATAAAAACTCAAAACAGTAACGAGGATCTCGGCGGAAACAGAAATCAACAGATACAACATCATTTTCACGGCAATTTCGTCACCAGTGCTCAACAGGCCCAGAATGCTCTTGACCGGAAAAACTCGAAACGGCAATACAAATTCCCAATCGACAACGAATTCATAATCAATTTCGATTTTAACTGAAAATTCCATCTTTTTTAAAGCAGAAATAGATCAAAATATGAAGAAACAAAATGTGTTTTGCATTAAATACTTCAGGAGATCTCTTCAAAGCTTTTATAAGAGGAAAATGAAGAGAGAAAGTAGAGCGCAGGCAAAAGGAATGGCTGATTTTGATGCTTTTCTGATGTCCTCTTTGCTGAAGGGAAAAAGGTGTTCTTCTCTGTGTTTTTTTTTTGAAAAAGGAATCGAAGAGCAGGTCCCCAGATATGCGCCGTTTTTTTCGCTTTCCTCAAGAGGAGTTCCCCCTTTAGGTCTAGCTAGGTTTTTAAGTAAAAATGGGAGGTTGGGTCAAGCGGGTCGGGTCGATTTTTAGGCCTGGGTGGTTCGGACGGGTTTGAATAATTTTTAGGCTGGGATTTGGGCCTGATTTGGGTATAACAACAACCCAAGTTTGAATTAAAACCTCATCCTTCAAATTCTCTTCTTATCTTCCTATTTTCTTTGTTTTTCTTTTTCTTTTCTTTAATTGAAAATCCTAATTAAAACCCTAGATTATCTAAAAATGTGAAATTAAACTAATTATAAAAATTTCAAAAGCTACTTAATCCTAAATTAAAATAGAAAACATCAATAAAAGGAAAAAGTGTAAAATGAAGCAATTTTTGTGATTTTTAATTTTTATAAAACAAATAACTACCAATTAATCCTAAAAATGTAAAAATAAGGTCTAAATGCCACGTGATATTTTGATATTTTTTCATGATTAAAAATGATTACAAAACATTAATGAAACTATTTTTTTTGTAATTTTTGTTTCCTTGTAATAAAATAAAGTAAAAGAGTAAAAATTAGTTGAAATAGCTATATTAGGCCTAAATTAAATATTTACGTGCTAAAATATGAAAAATCTTGAGGAGAAAGCTAATATGTAGTCCCCCTCTAAAGGAAAATGTTAGAAAAACGATAAAGGGAATCCAATTGTGTTAGGTGGGCACGTGATTTTGGAGGAAAGATGGTAAATGGGGACCACTAATATATTCCTTTGATTTCTTTCGTTCCTTTTCTTTCTTCATTTTCTTCCTTCCATTTTTTCCAAACTTTGTTACTCTTTTTCATTTCTTTGCTTTTCTTGTTTTCTTGTTTTCTTGTTTCAATCCCTTTATTTTTTTTTCATTTTTCATTCTTTTTAAGATTAACTAAAAATACTATTTATATAAATAACATAAAATATTAAAAAGAAATTAACATAGCTATGTTAAAGTAATTTAAATACCATATATTAAAAAAAACCTACAACTTAATACTAAACTAAGTAAATATATTATTATACTTTTTTTTGAAATTTCTTCTTATCTTTTTTGAAAAATAAAATGTCAAGGCTATTTTGTATTTTTCAGGAGTAAAACTAACTATACAAAATATCAACTAGCTAAAATAAGGGAAAATATTTTTTTGTATTTTTTTAAAGATAATATAGAGCAAAAGAGTTCAAACTAGTAAAAATAGCAAATTAGACCAAAAAGAAATATATAAACCCTAAGATGTGTAAAATTTCGGGGAGGGTCAAAATTTATATGTCTACAACTGCCACTCTTTGACTGAAAACGCGAAGAGTTTTCAGACAAAGAACGACGAGACAGGTTTTTTGACCCGACCCTTATTTAGAGAGACCAAAAATTAAGAGAAAGGAGAATGTGACCGAGCCCTGGTATCTGAGCTGCCTACATATCCTTGGCTATAAAGGGATCAGGCCACGTGTAGTTCAGAGGTGAGTGAGATGATAGAGTATGCCGAGGTGAAGGGCCGGTCGAGGTTCCGTTCCGCCGAGGTTCCGGTCCGCGGTCCCGATCTTACATCAAAAATTAAAACATGAAAAAGACTAGCTAAGCCTATCAACTACGAGTTACAAGATTCCTATCTATAAGTCTTCTGAAGCTTGATCTTGAGTCTTGAGTGGTTCTTCATGCAGACTTTAGATTTGAACCTTGACGCTTGCTAGTTGTAGGTGCTAGTTCGTTCTTCTTCAGCTTTTTAGACCAAAACGGGACATGCAGAGCTTGTGACCTCAGCCATGTATTGAGCAGCTCACATATTTCATTAACTTCTGCATTTGGATTCACTTCTTGTCTTTCTTTTTGTTTTTTCTTTTTATTCTGGATTCTGACTAACTTATGTTGATCATCTTGGACTGCTGACTCGCATTCTTTACGGGAGCTTCTTTTGTTGCTGACCTGAATTGCATTCTGAATTGAATTCTCTTATTTTCCAGGCGGGTGCCTGATTGCTGAACTTGAACCGTCTTCTCTTGTTACTTGACACTGTTTTCTCCTTGCACCTTGAACCATTTTCCCTTGAAACTTGAACTGTCTTCCTTCGAAACTGCTTTCCCTTGAAACTCGAGTTGTCTTCCTTCGAAACTGCTTTCCCTTGAAACTTGAGTTATCTTCCCTTGTTCTCCAGGTGGGCGCCAGATTACAACAAAATAGAAAAAACAAAAGAAGTTTTTTCTGCCCCAGTTTGCACTAGGAAGATTTGTGATTTGTTAGCAAAATTGTAAACCACTTGTACTATTGATGCAATTATGAGAGTAAACTAAAGAATAGACTAGGAAAACTATAAACTAAGATTGACTAAAGTAAAGACTGACCTTATTCTCCAGGCAGGACCCCTGATTTCAAGAAAACTAAACATTGATTACTTAAGAAAACTAAAAATTGACCCTTTTTTTTCAAATCCAGATTTCCCTTTTTTCAAATTATCCTAGAAGAAAATTCGTCAGACTAGGTTTTCTATCTTAGGAGAAAGATTAATCAGACTAAGATGTTTATCCTAGGAGAAAATTCATCAAACTAGGTTTTCTATCTTAGGAGAAAAATTCATTAGACTAAGATTTTGATCCTAGGAGAAAATTCATCAGACTAGGTTTTCTATCTTAGGAGAAAAATTTATCAGACTAAGACATCTATCCTAGGAGATAGTTCATCAGACTAGGTTTTACCTTAGGAGGAAATTCATCAGACTAAGATTTCTATCCTAGGAGAAAGTTCATCAGACTAGGTCTTCTATCTTAGGAAAAAAATTCATCAGACTAAGATTTTGATCCTAGGAGAAGATTCATCAGACTAGGTCTATTTTTGTTATCTTAGGAGAAAGATTCATCAGACTAAGATTTCTATCCTAGGAGAAAATTCATCAGACTAGGTTTTCTATCTTAGGAGAAAGATTCATCAAACTAAGATATTGAGAGGAAAATCCATCAGACTAGGACTTTTATCCTAGGAGAAAAAATGCGAAGAACAATGGCAAGATTTTATGTATAATTAGAAAGACAAATAAAGACAAAGAGTTAAGAAACTTCCCTTTGTCGGCTCTTCTCTTCTTTCTTTTCCTTCTCTTTTTTTTTGTTTTTTTTTTCTTTTCTTTTTCTTCTTTTTTTTCTTTTTTTTGAACCACTTTCCTTGCACTGCTTTGTTCCTGTTTCACACAAAGAAAAATTGGTCAGTTTTGAAAATAGTGGTCGGTTTGTGGCCTTGAGTCTTGGGCAGCTTGGCTTCTACTCAATCAGCTTGAGTCAATCTCAAAAGACTTTTGTTCTGCACCAACTCTGATTGTTTCACACCAGTACCATTTGTATTTGTAGCTCAAACAGCCTTATCCTAATTGGAGATCTTTGCTTAGGTGACCTTTTCCGATATCTTGAATGACTTCCTGCTTTTGAGCAACTTGTTTGTCAGAGAGAATCACCAGTTAACTTTGCTTGCGCCAAGTAGGCTGACAAGAGTCTTTTTGGGGAAGCCTTTGTATGAATCCTCAAGGTATATTGACAGAAACAACTTAGTGCTGGCCAAATTTGCTTTATGCAATTGAAAAGCTAGTAGCAGATTTTGAAATCTTTTCTTGCTTGTTTTGATAAGGACTGACTCGGAGTGAAGGACACAATGATGCAAAGAAACAATTATTAACAAGAAATGCCCATGTCGGAAGGAGAAAAGGAAGAGTTCTTTTTTTTTCAATAACTAGCTTTAATGATCATGACATGCATTTTGGATTTAACGGCCGATCTACCAAACTAATCCAAACTTCCCTTTTACCATTCTTATTGTTACAACCCATATCCACATGCGTTAGTTCATGTCATATATTAGTTAACATAAATCCAAGAAGGAACTATCTTTGAGATGATAAGAAGTCAATTCTATTGGTCTTAAGTGATACAAGAGTGTATAAGGGTGATTAACATGTATTAGAAGTTAAATGAATCAAGGATGTTGTAACTCGTATTTTCAGGTAAATCTAGCGGTGCTTAATACACTCAAGAGTTCATGTATTAAGGTATTTTAATCATATAATATCTGTATCATAAGTCTTGAAGTCAAATGAGTTATGAAACAAAAGTCGACAAAAGTTGTCGCAACTTAGGTTCATAATTTTACTTAAACATTAGGTCAAATGTTTCTAATCTTTTCTCCCAATTTACAAGAAATTACGGGGTGATCTACCAATCAAATTAAATATCTATGAGTCTAGTTTCCAACGCATTAAACCGTTCATCGATACGATCTCAGAGTAGAGAGATATTCGCATTTTCGCGAGACTGCGCCAAGCACCTCTCTATGGGGCCCACTAAGGCGGTTTAAGATATTTGGACCTATATAGGATGCCTCCAACCCGTTTTAAGTCATTTCTTCTCACTATTTTCAGACCTTAGAACCCTAGGAACATCCTCTCAAGGTTCTCTCAAGATTCAAGACCCAAAAAGGGCAAACAACACAAATCAAGTGTCGGGAATTCCGTGGCGCTAGTAAGTCTCTTGTTCTTCTTGTTGTTGCTCATTTTTGTGTCGTTCCAGCTCGTGTGGGAGGTTGTTTTAAAGGGTTTATGTTCTGTAAATACTCCCTCATGTTCTTAATATCAATCCTAGGTGATTTCAAGCCTTCTAAAGTGATTCTAGTGCCGAAAAACACTAATTGATCGCTAGTTTCGCATTTTTGTTGTTGTGGCAGCATTGGAGGGATATTTCATGGAAATTTAAGGTAAAATTGGAGTTGTTCTTTCTGTATAAAGGTAAGAAACCTCTTACTCTATCTGTATTTAAGATTATCCAAGTTACGGCTAAGCCATTGAAGCTAGAACTTGTGAAATATATATCGAAAGGCTTGGTAGTAATGTTATTGTTTTGTGGACTATTTTGCGTTGCTGTTGGGCTGCGTATTTTACTACTATTTTGTGGAGTTTTGGAGGAGGAAGGGTGTGTAGAAACACCATATATATGTAGGGTTGGGGTATGATAGTTATTCGTAACATTTCCGGGTCGTTTGACACGACTACGGTGGTCGTCGTATGCATGGAGTGATTAGGCTGTGCGTGGACTATTCTGGGAGGCTCAATATGTTTATTATTGATGTTGTTTGGGCTGTTTGGTGATTGTTTTGAATGGTGTGAAGTCATATATATAGGGGAGGTTCTGTCCGTTTCATCGTAAAATAGGTTGTGGTCGATACATAATAGTTATGACGCTTAAATGATAACGATAGTATCGTTTCTCTTATTGTAGACTAAGGAGTTTTGAAAATTGCATAGCTTGAGATTGGGGCAGTATATACAAGGTATGTGAGGCTATCCCTTTCCTTTTTTTGCACGACTCTGATTGTACATTATGTAATGAATGAGCTTCCAAGATACTCTACTCTTAGAAGCTAGCAGTACTTATATTGTTTTCCCTCTTATGGAACGATTGATGTTAATATTGCTTCTCTTATTCTTATGTTATCAATGTTATTGGTACTTCCTGATTCTTATAAGGTTCATAGTGAAGAGTTAGTCCTAATAACGTGTACAGAGGATACCGACCTTACGTCACTCCGAAAGGTTTAGAATGTGATTCCATGAGTCGAGCATGCATTATATATATGTATCTATTTTACTCTACCGAGCCACGCTATAGTTGGTCGGGTACGACACCTATTGTGCAACCACTGATCAATTGGGTTTTACCGAGCTCCACATGGCCGGGTACGTTTTTACCAAGCCTATTATGGCTGAGTACGATATGATGATGATGATGCCCACAGAGGCGTATGTTTTAAAAGTTTATGTATACATACATATGTATCATGCATTTCATGTCAGTAGCCCTTAGAGGTACTCAGATGTTCCAGGTTGTATATTCTTTATCCCTGCTTACATTACTGTTCATATTTATGGTTCCCTGCCTTACATACTCAGCACTTTATTCGTACTGACGTCCTTTTATTTGTGGACGCTGCATGTCGTGCTTCAGGCCCTAATAGACAGGCAGGTGCAGCTCCCCCACCACAGTAGGTTGTCCAGTTCAGCAGTGATTGACGAGATCCCTTCTCCGGACTTGCCGTGGTCTTGGTATGCATTTTTGTTATAGACATTATGGGTATGTGGGGGCCCTGTTCCGGCTATGTTGCAGTACTTATGTTCCTATAAAGGCTCATAGACAGGTGTCGACTCATGTATAGTTTGGTATGCCTTGTCGGCTAGTTTTTGTTGTATAGTCTTTCATGGTAGCGTGGTAGCTCATACCTTATATATAGTTTCTTGATTGTCTGGTCATCCCATATTATATATGTTCATGCCATTAGTTTTTATTGTTGGTTGTCCATGATCCATGTCTACCATTTATATTGATCTCGTCAACCGTAAAAGATAATAAAGAAGGTTAGATAAAATGTATGTTGGTGCTCGACATGTATGGTCGGGTGTTAGTCATGGCCCTCCAGTTTGGGTCGTAACAAATTTGGTATCAGAGAAAATCTGTCCTAGGGATTGTCTATGAGCCGTGTCTAGTAGAGTCTTGATCATGGATGTGTAGCGCGCCACATTTATAATCAGGGGAGTCTTGATTATGGATGTGTATAGTTCCCAATTCCTTTTCTTTTTGGAAGAAGCAAGATAACCCAAGTTTTAAAGGTAGTGGTCTTTGAATCAACATCATCCCCACCATCGTTGAAGGGAGGAAATTAACTAGTCTTAAAGAAGGAAGATAATTCCCCAGCAGAGTCGCCAGAGCTGTCACACTTCCTTTTTTTACCTACACCCCCGCAAAGGGATGTAGAAGGGAGTTTTTCCAATTAAAAGATAATCGAAACGGGATTTTATTTAAAGATTCAGAGTCGCCACTTGGGAGATTTGTGGTGTCCCAAGTCACCGGTTGAATCCCGAATCGAGGAAAAGAATGACTCTGTTTAACAGTCTGCGTACCAGAAATCCGGATAAGGAATTCTGTTAACTCGGGAGAAGGTGTTAGGCATTCTCGAGTTCCGTGGTTCTAACACGGTCTCTCAACTGTCATATTCGGCTTGATTATCTTATTTTATACAATTATGAACCTATGTGCAAATTTTAACTGTTTACCACTTTTGTTATTATTTTTTCAAAGAATTGCAACGTCGTGAGAATGCATCTCGAATTGCACCACATAAATGTACCCACAATTTTCGATACGTTCCAACTTCATTGAGATTTGGATTTGGGTCACATAAATGTACACCCGAGTTTAGGAAGATAACATTATTAAATACGCGCCTAAAGATACTAACGCGTTGTTATTTTGAGAAAAGTCGTAAAGTTTGCTATGCGGCCTATCTCGAAATCTAAACATTTGAAATAACTGTCCGTTGAGGGCCTCACAGTTTGTGTATTCTTGTTTGTCGAGGCTCATCTCATTCATTATTTTTAAAGGAATTTGCAACATCATGGAAATGCATTTCGAACCACGTCACATCAATGCACCCGTGGTTATTGACACATTTCAACTCTGTTGAGATTTGGATTTGGGTCACATAAATGTGCACCCGAGTTTAAGAAAGTAAATTATTAAAAGTACGCACCTAATAGTGACTAACGCGTTATTACTTTTGGGAAAAAGGCCGTGAAATTCGCTAAGTGGCCGATCCCGAGTTCTAAGTATTTAATATATATACAATCTTGAGGCCCCCCGCAATCGGTGAGTTTTACTAGGCGAGGCTCATCTCGTTTATTTTTGAATGGACAATCCTAAAGTGACTACATTTTCTATTAAGTTCGTCTCTAAAATAAAAGAGAAGAGGTCCTAATTAGTTACATGTTTATAAGTTCGTGCCTCTTATTGTTTATTAGATTAAGACAAATGCAAACGGAAAATTGCAACAGAGCTTAATCAAGGGAGATTGTATGGTTCCTTATTCTATTAGTGAATAACACTAAAGTTGAGATTATGAATAGAACACGAGATTGACACCCAGTAATATCAAAACAAACTAACTATTCTTTGATTAATTTAAGCTAACATTATTAGATGAATTGAACTATTGGAATTAACTATGTGTAATACAAAGCCATTTTTTTTTACTCTTTTTACGACTTGTCAAAGAAATGCGTCAATGCTTAAAAAAACTGACATTAGGCTAACATTAATCACTAACATTTGAGAATATCAGCTACTAACATTATTCACCATGCTATTTAAAATGATGTTACTTACTCAAGCGAACTCGCAATTTCAGAACTAACCCTATTGAACCAACATGTTGATTTCCATGAACTATTTGAACCTGTTTCGTGGCAAAATCTATTTGAAACTATTACACGACTACTGAAAAAAAGAATTAACTACACTATATTTCATAACTAGTAATCAGAAACTAAGATTAATTGCAATTGATATTCACATGTTTGTAGAAATAGATTCAACAGTCTAGTTTACGCATTCCAAAGTCATTCTAATACTTGCTATGCGATATCAAGTGAATTACTGCTTATACATTAAATTAAACACAACATTCAGAAATCCATTCCAACAACTCTTTAATGCCTTTCCATTAAATTTGAGAGCTTTAGAACATGTACCTGGATAATGGAAATACAAGAAGATGAAGGAGCAGTCAGCAACAGTAGTAACACAACAACCCAACAGCAGCAGTTCAAACCAAATTCGAGGCTCAGAAAAATTTGAAGAAAACCAAACAAGCTCGATAGAACAGCCCAAAAAGTTTGTAAAAGACTAAACAGCAACAACCAACATCACCACAAACAGACTCAACCACGCGTGTATTAAACCCAAAACTGAACTCGTAGACCACTGAACCAATTAAGCATTCAAAAAGGAATCAGGTTCACTGTCCCGAATTCGAGTTCCTCCTACAGATGCAATGAAATACCTTCTTTTTCTTTTTCTTTTCATCTTTTTAAACTCTCCAGCACTCTTTTAAGATTTTCAGAATCTTTTTTTTTCTCCTCTCAAAAATCAGCCTCATTTTTACTCTCAAATTGCTGAACTTCTCAATGTTAAAAATTCAGCCTAGACTTTAAGAAAAACTGGAAGAGAAACGATTTTCTTCCTCCAAAAACCAGCCTCTTTTTTACTCTCAAATTGCTGAACTTCTCAATGTCAAAAATCCAGCCCAGACTTTAAGACAAACTGGAAGAGAAACGGTTTTCTTCCTCCAAAAACCAACCCCCCTTTTTTCTATCTTGAAATGACCCTATTTATAACCCAAAACAGGTGTGAGCAACATATTTTAATCAATCCCTTTTTAATCTTTTCATACCATTATGTTTTGTTCCCCACTCTTGCATGTCTTATCCCCCACTATATTAAACAAATATATTAATTCCCACTATCACATGTCTTTTCTTTATTTAATTCCCTTATTCCCCACTACTGCATGTTTTGTCCCCCACTATATTAAACAATATATTAATTCCCACTACCACATGTCTTGTCCCCCACTATGTATTAAACAATGTAGTATTTTAATATTATTAGTACTTAGTGGACAGAGCACTCAAATTAATCATTTTTTAAAACTTAAAATCCCAAAAATGCCCCTGAAACTACTGAAATTACCATTCTACCCCCATCCCCTTTGATCTGTATTACAAACCATATCAGCTATAACCTATTCATCTAATCAATTATCCAATTAATAATCAAACTCTGAATAAACAAACTTGCCAAACAAACTCCTAATCGACAACGTTCATGAATTAACAACAGAGTCAAATTCATATCAGAACAAACTTAACGGAACAAGCGAGTAGATTTCAATCATTAAACTTGAGCATCAATCGAACTCAAAACAGTAGGAAAGTCGTCAAAATGCACACACACACAATTTCAACGAATATGCAGTAGGAATATCATGCGAAAATTTTATCAAAAATGAAACCACATATTAAAACGAAACCAAAGAAAAAGCAGCAAAAATCCGTGAATGAACTATGGCTGACCTTTATGCTAACGATCCGACGTCGAACAATGTTGAACTTTCGATGAAATACAACTTCGTCCGCAACACTGTTTCGACGCTTGACTAACAGACACGGACTTGAACGGAACCTCGACGTACTGCCTCGACGTATGACTGAGCATGCTGGTTCACGGCTGGTTTGTTTTGGGTGTTAAAGGGGTCGTTTGGGGAAGATGAAGATGGGAGGCTGGGCTGCTGGTGGTCAGTTGGACGACAATGGTTGCTGCTAGACGTGAGGGAGCTGGGATGGTGACGACTGTGTGTGTGCTTGTTGAGCAGCTGGTCGTGAGGAGGAGCTGCTGGTGAGGACGATGAAGAAGATGAAGCGGATGGGGTGGGGTGCTGGGGTTGTCGTGGTGGAGCTGGGTTGTTGGTCGACGCGAGGACTGGTGTCTGCGTCGTTCATGGCTGGAGGTCAAAGATGACGAAGGAGATGAAGGTGGTCGTTTGAAGGAGCTGCTGGTCGTCAGCTGGACGACGACGGGTGAAACAACAGCAACCATGACGATGGGTGAAGCAGCAGCAGCCATGGCGGGCTGGCTGGAGCTCGCGACTGGAGGGTCGTTGGTTGCGTCGCTGGTTTGGAGCTGAACGACGATGAGGGCTGCCATGGGGGTTAGGGACGATGGGGACGGGGTGGTTGTTTGGATGAAGGCGGAGGAGAAGGCAGCCATGGGAGGGTTTGTTTGGAGAAGGAGAAGAAGGGGGCGGTTGTTTTAGGTTTTTTTTGTATATTAGGGGTTTTTTAGAAAAAATGAAAATGAAAAATGGAAGAAGGGGGGGTGTTTGGGTTAGGGGCGGACCGGGTCGGTGGGTTTTTTGGGTTGGATAAGGGGTTATTTGGTTTGGGCCTGGTTGATTTAATTTAAAAGGTGGCCCAGTCCGATTTTCTTCTTATTTCCACTGCTTCTTTTTCTTCTTTTATTTTTCTTTAAATAAAAATAAAATTCTAAAAATCCTAAATTAGCCTATAAAACTAAATTAATTTATAAAAATGCTAATTAACTCTTAATAACAATTAACACACAATTAAATAATAATTATGATAAAATCACACAATTTGGACATTAAATGCTAAAAATGCAACGTACATTATTATGATTTTTTGTTCTTGTAAAACAAACTTAATTGCTCCTAATTGTAGAATTAAATTCTAAATGCAAATGCAACATATTTTGTATTTTTTTATTAATTTAACAAATAAACATTCACGTACAAATACAAATAATTATCCAAAATGCCACAAAAATTCTCAACACTGCACACAAAGGAAAATTATTTTATTTTTTTGAATTTTTGGGAGTAATTCTCACATAGGGCAAAAATCACGTGCTCACAGCTTCCCCTCATTGTCCGAAAACACAAAGAGTTTTCGTGCAAAGATAAAGTGAGCGGATATGAGCGATTTTTTGCCCGTTGGAATACTCCGTGCGAAGCATTTTTTTGAAAAGATTTAACCGAACCTTTGCTTCGAAGTTTTCCTACATATCCCAGGCTAAAAGGGAATCAGGTTAATATAGTTCGGGAAGTTTTGGTAGTTGGGCCTACCATGGGACTGCAATGTTACTGCTGTTGCATGCTGTTATTACTGCTTTCCGACCTCCTTATTACACCATGCTGAAAGAAAACAAGAAGCTAGACTAAACTATAGTCTATGAATTACAAAATCTTATCTAGATCTTCAGCCATGCTCTTGTGTCTTTTGTTGCTTTGATGTCTCGGTGACTCCTCTGGTATTTCTTTACTTCTGATTTGTCTTGTATTCTCCCTTGACTGCCGATCTCGAACTGCTTATTTCCTTCTCGTGAGCTTCGCATTATTTTTCCATCGAATCTTGAACTTCCTTCCTCTGCTGGGGATTTTTTATTGTTTCCCGCTGGGGATTTCGGTTGTATTCCTCTCTGCTGTTTCTTTACTTCTGGCTCGACTTGTGGTCTTCCTTCTGATTTCTGTTGGGGTTTCTTGTTGTAACCCTCCGCTTTACTGACTTCAAACTTTCATGTATTCCTCTGTTATATGGGCGGGCTCCCAACTTTAAAACTTGAAATATAACAACTGAAATTTATTCCTCTGTTATATGGGCGGGTTCCTAACTTCAAAACTTGAAATATAACAACTGAAATGTATTCCTCTGTTATATGGGCGGGCTCCCAACTTCAAAACTTGAAATATAAAGACTGAAATGTATTCCTCTGTTATATGGGCGGGCTCCCAACTTCAAAACTTGAAATATAACAACCTCCATTCTACAGGCGGGCTATATGGGCGGGCTCCCAACTTCAAAACTTCAAATGTAAAGACTGAAATGTATTCCTCTGTTATATGGACGGGCTCCCAACTTCAAAACTTGAAATGTAAAGACTGAAATGTATTCCTCTGTTATATGGGCAGGCTCCCAACTTCAAAACTTGAAATGTAAGGACTGAAATATATTCCTCTGTTATATGGGCGGGCTCCCAACTTCAAAACTTGAAATATAAATACTGAAATGTATTCCTCTGTTATATGGGCAGGCTCCCAACTTTAAAACTTGAAATGTAAAGACTGAAATGTATTCCTCTATTAAATGGGCGGGCTCCCAACTTCAAAACTTGAAATGTAAAGACTGAAATGTATTCCTCTGTTATATTGGTGGGCTCCCAACTTCAAAAATTGAAATGTAACAACCTCCATTCTACAGGCAGGCTCCTGACCCCAACAACAACTTCGAAAAATAAATCGTCATTCCGTTCTTCAGGCGGGGCTCCTGACCTTGACAACAACTTTGAAAAATAAATCGCCATTCCTTTCTTCAGGTGGGCGAGACTTCAACAACAACTTCGAAAAATAAATCGCCATTCCGTTCTTCAGGCGGGGCTCCTGACCTCAACAACAACTTCGAAAAATAAATCGTCATTCCATTCTTCAGGCGGGGCTCCTGACCTCCACAACAACTTCGAAAATAAAGCGTCATTCCTTTCTTCAGGCGGGGCTCTTGACCTCAACAACAACTTCGAAAAATAAATCGTCATTTCGTTCTTCAGGCGGGGCTCCTGATCTCAACAACAACTTCGAAAATAAATCGCCATTCCGTTCTTCTGGCGGGAAAGACTTCAACAACAACTTCGAAAATAAATCACCATTCCATTCTTCAGGCGGGGCTCCTGACCTGAACAACAACTTCGAAAAATAAATCGTCATTCCGTTCTTCAGGCGGGGCTCCTGACCTCAACAACAACTTCGAAAATAAATCGTCATTCCGTTCTTCAGGCGGGCGAGACTTCAACAACAACTTTGAAAATAAATCGTCATTCCGTTCTTCAGGCAGGGCTCCTGACCTTAACAACAACTTCGAAAAATAAATCGCCATTCCCTTCTTCAGGCGGGGCTCCTGACTTTAACAACAACTTCGAAAATAAATCGCCATTCCGTTCTTCAGGCGGGCGAGACTTCAACAACAACTTCGAAAATAAATCGTCATTCCGTTCTTCAAGCGGGGCTCCTGACCTTAACAACAACTTCAAAAAATAAATCGCCATTCTGTTCTTCAGGCGGGGCTCCTGACTTTAACAACAACTTCGAAAAACAAATTGTCATTCCGTTATTTAGGCGGTGCTCCTGACTTCAACAACAACTTCGAAAAATAAATCGTCATTCCGTTCTTCAGGCGGGGCTCTTGACCTCAACAACAATTTCGAAAAATAAATCGTCATTCCGTTCTTCAGGCGGGGCTCCTGACCTCAACAACAACTTCGAAAAATAAATCGCCATTCCGTTCTTCAGGCGGGGCTCCTGACCTCAACAACAACTTCGAAAAATAAATCGCCATTCCGTTCTTCAGGCGGGGCTCCTGACCTCAACAACAACTTCGAAAATAAATCGCCATTTCGTTCTTCAGGCGGGCGAGACTTCAACAACAACTTCGAAAATAAATCGTCATTCCGTTCTTCAGGCGGGGCTCCTGACCTCAACAACAACTTCGAAAAATAAATCATCATTCCGTTCTTCAGGCGGGGCTCCTGACCTCAACAACAACTTCGAAAATAAATCGTCATTCCATTCTTCTGGTGGGGCTCCTGACCTTAATAACAACTTCGAAAAATAAATCGCCATTCTGTTCTTCAGACGGGGCTCCTGACCTCAACAACAGCTTCGAAAAATAAATCGTCATTCCATTCTTCAGGCGTGGCTCCTAACTTCAACAACAACTTCGAAAAATAAATCGCCATTCCGTTCTTCAGGCGGGGCTCCTAACCTCAACAACAACTTCGAAAATAAAGCGTCTTTGTTTCCCCTTACCTCCTGAACCATTTTCCTTCTAACTTGAATTATCTTTCTTCAAAACCACTTCCTTCAAAACTTGTACTGTCTTCTCTGCGAACTGCTGGGGATAACATTTTTTCAAAAATATGTTATCTTACTCCTTCAAAGACTAATTCCTTTAAGCCTGATATTTTATTCCTCTGCAAACCGTTTCCTTTTGCAAAATTGGTCTTCCTCTTTTTCTCTTTTCTCTTAAAAAAATTTTCTTTCTTTATTTTTTTATTTTTTTTGTTATCTTCTTCCTTCGAAGACTACCTCCCTTAAAACTCGTGTTATCTTCCTCTTGACATTGCTTTCTTTAAAACTTTTTTTGCCTTCTCCCGAAAAACTGCTGGGGATACCGCTTTTCACCAAACTTGTGTTAGACTTCCCGAAAATTTTCGAAATGAACGAAAATGTTCTGCCCCAGTTTGACAATCTTTCTTGTGGAGCGTCTTTCCGTCGCCAGTAACATTCTCTGTCCCTGCTTCAAATCAAAGAAAATTTGGTCAGTTTAAAGCGTGGTGGTTGGTTGCGATACTCTTGTTGGGGATGCTATCAACTATTTTCCCATCTATGCGTTGTCTGACCATCTTGAACTGGGCTGATACCTTCCGACCTTCTTGATGATTCCTTATTCACAAACCTCTTAACCATTTTCCCAGTCTCCTTATCTGACCTCATGTATTTTCATGCCAGCTGATTTCACTTGAAGATCTTGCATGTTCATTCATTGATTAACCACTCCTTCCATCGTCTGTGTTACTGAAATACCTTTTCCCGGTGCAGACCCAATATCTTCTTTTGTGGTACTATCCGTGAACTGGCATTTCCCCAACCTTTGAGTCTCCTATGAATCTCCCAATTATGTACATTGCTTTTCGCGTTGTTCTTTCTTGATTTTCCGCTGGCCTTGGCCTTATAACCCTAGATTTCTGCTGGGGACATCCTTCTTGACACTGGTCCATCCTTTTGTCAATCTCATCATCGAATATACCCTCGACTCAATCCCCCTGGCCCTCTTTTTGTTGCACTGTTCCTGAATTGATATGGACCAATCTTGGGTAATTTGCGCAAACCTCAAAGCAGGTTGACTACTACCAGCTCATTGCGCTTGTTCTTTCCTGACTTATACCACTTTGATGTACTAGTCAGATCTCGTCTTGCATAATTGGAAAGCTGATGGCAAATTTTGAAATCATTTCTCGCTTGTTCTGACCAAAGAGACTCAAGAAAAGGAAATGACAAAGGTAAAAGGAACAGAGTAAAAGGAAAAAGAAAGAGATGACTCCTAACAAGAAAACTACGAAGTAAAACCTATCAGATGTGGATACCAACTCTATTGGCCATGACATGCACACGTGGCCTATCCTCTATCATCAATCCCCTTTCACAATCTTCGTTTGGTGCTTTCCTGTATGATTCTCAACCTTTATTCGACTTGTAGTGCCCAAAGGGTTTTCACTATTAAGCCTCTCTCATTTTGTTTTTTCTCTCAACTTATAGCCGCCTCAAGGTGCCCGTGAAGGTTTTCACCGATAAGACTCTCTCATTTTATTACTTTTCTGTCGAGGATGAGAGTGTTATTTTCGACTTCCATTTGCATGACTTGGCATCTTTCGAAGACTGGTCAAAAGGTCTTTCTTTGGACCGTAACGTGGGGTTTTGGATAGGGCTAGAAAGAAAGGGTATTAGCGGCTCAAAACGAATCAATTTGGGTTCAAAATTTACAACCTTCGGAACCAGATTTCTTTACATCAAACACAACTTCTGCCCCAGTTTCTTGCTTGGGGATTTGTTTTTGTTACACTATGACCGAGCCGCGAAGCGCCTACGTATCCTCTTTGAGGAATCAGGTCAGACGTAGTTCCCAATTCCCTTTTTTTTGTTTTCCTTTTCACTTATTTATTATTTCTTTTCTTTTCTTTCTCTTTCTCTTTCTCTTTCTCATTTCTCATTTCTCGTTTTGTTGTTTTGTTGTTTCTGTTGTTTTATTTTCTTCTTTTTTTTTTCTTTTTCTTTATCTTCCATGCTTGTGTTTTCTAGTCTTTGCTACTGATTCCGAACGAGGGGTACGAAAGAAAACCAATAAGGCTTAAAAGGGTTAACGAAGGATAAAGTGTTTAGATAGCAGAATAAAATGCCTTCGTCATTCCAATCTTCAAAACATGCCAAGCACAAACAACACAATTAAATATTCGCCACATCTTCTGATTGTGCCGGACTTGATAACCATATCCACACATTCACCTTTTCATTTGTCATTTTTAAAGCACCATTGGGCAATACTCTCACTTTGTTACCGTGAACGGCCCCCTTGTCAATATGGCTAACTTGCTTTTATGGTTTTTCTTTATGTTTTACTTGCCCCAGTTTCACGTGTCTCGGGTTTCAAATGATCTCAAGCTGTTCTTATTCCCTTTAAGTGTCCCGATCATCTCCCAACGGCTTTATAATTAACTCTTAAGATTAGGCCCAAACTGTGCGTGCATGTCATGTCACTAGAATTGGCGTTGAACAAGGACAAAACAAAAGGATAAAAAGAACTAAAAAAAAAAGATGACTGGAGGTGACAAAAGATCGGAATTTGCATTAGACAATCGGTGAAACGGTTCGTATAACGAAACAAGCAAAACAACTGGGGTACAACCTAAAACAATCCTAGACAACACTAAACAAACCACTTAGGACAAAATGGGAGGATAAGAGGGTTTGTTACAAGACAATGTCTGGATTACAACCTGCAAATAACCCGGACAACATAAATGATAACAAAATGAACCACCAAAACTCCTCCCTGGCCAACCAAGAAAGGAGCGTCTTTCCAATTGCCAAGCTCGGCATCTTAGCCACTGAATTCGGCATCAAAATTACTGGGACCTCCACCAACTTCCATCTCATTGTTCTTAACAAATTGCTTTTGGGTTCCCTTTGCGGGCTCGTTCTTAAGAGCAACCTCCGATAGCACTGAAAACTCTGCAACGCGCGGACCTCCGAGGATCTCAGAAGACTTCTCATATTCCTTATCAAAACAAGTCATATTCGACATATGCATCCCATTACGAATAGGCGACGAACTTTGGCTAGTGTCTGTTGCATTTGGATTTTGCATGACAATGTCACCTGCATCAATAAGCTTCTGAATTGCTTTCTTCAGCTTCCCACACTTCTCTGTGTCATGCCCCGGGGCATATGAGCAATATGCGCACCTTCGAGAAAAATCAAACTTCTTTGATAGAGGGTTTGTCATTTTTATATGAATCGGCTTCTGCATGTCCAATTGCTTCAACTTTTGGAACAAACTGGCATATGATCCTCCAACAGGGGTGAAAGACTTTTCTTTTTTCTGCAACCTCTCATTCTTAAATGCTTGATTGGGCTGGAAACTTGATCCAGAGGGCTTTCGGTAGGCTTGTGAGGGTGGATAGGCATTTTGTGGAGTTTGGTACTGGGAAAGTGAAGCATATTTTTGGGAGTCCCGTGGAGAGAAGTAGCATTGGGAAGGGGAGTAGTGTTGGGAGAATATAGTTGGACGACGAGTGATGGAGCTACTCAGGTGGCTGGGAAAGCTGTTATAAGTGGGTAGATATGGAGAGTATGGGGGATCATCCGTTATTGTGTTAGGTGCTTGGGTAAGGACAGAGTTCAAGAAGCTAGGCGGTGGCGGGGGTGGTGCTTTTCCAGTCATCCATGCCTGATACATGTCTGCCACATGCTGTGTCAACATTTTTACCTCTTCTACCAACCCGTAGTCTTGTTCAACCAACCGCTTTCGGGCATCGGTACCAACCCACTTAGTTATATTGTTCTCTGCCATTGTCTTTTGCCTTTGTGTTGCAGGAAAGCATTACTTTCAGGACCACAACCAACCACCTTTCTAATGATTGAAAAGGAAGAAAAATGAGAGCAACCGGTTAGCGTTAGGGTTTTTAATAGATAGGAAAAACACACATTGAGGATGCAATGCAACTAGGCAGTTAACCCTTTCTATCATGCATTTGCTTCAGCTACGTGCGTCATTCCGGCTTCTTATAATTGTGCTCCTTTTGAACGCCTTTTTTTCTCAATTTTTCTCTTTTCTATATATTTTATTTTTTGATGGTGGTCGAATATTATGTGGATTGCCTACGTATCATGTCCCCGCATGAATCAGATCGGGCGTAGTTCTGCCACATAAATGCGAAAGCAAATTTTGGGAATTTTCCATTTTTTTTATTGAAACATTATAATACAAACTAGACATTTTTTGGAAAGGAGAACAAACCCGAAGTAAAACCAATTATGGACTAAAAAACTACTGACACATTTTGATGCAAAAGAGAATATACAGACAGACAACAGACTCTAAAAACAAAACAGTGATTCGAACTATGAATACATTAAAGCTCCAAATGTTGGTGCCCGCGATGCATCGTTCGGCCTTGCCGTGGGCTTTGGTGCAATTCCCTTTGCAGATCCTTCAAATCTTCCATGATCTAGTGGACATAAATCTTTATTGAAAACAAAAAGGTTCCTTTTGCATTGTGCTCATCCTGCACATTTATTAAGGTGACTAAGCAAAAATAAAATTTATTTGACTCAACCAATTGGCTATTTTTTTAAAAATTTTCACAGATTAAAAGAAAGATCTGGTTCCGAACATGGCCTTTCAGCACTTCGGGAATGAAGATTTTAAGGATGTGAGGGTCAACCGACCAAAACTCTACAAGATGATCAAAAGTGGTCGTTTATGCAAAGTCAGCCTTCCGGCGTCCCTTTCGGGAACATTCAGATATTCTTGCAAAAAACGGCATCACCCAACTTATTTATGTTGACAATTAAAAATTGACATTTTTTGGCTATTTTTGCAAAAGGGGAGGTTGGACCCGATGAGGGCTGCCTACGTATCTCACATCCTGTGAGAATCAAACCGGCGTAGTTCAGGCCACGACAATAAACTAATTCTGACAACAAGACTTGTTTAAACAAATTACACTAAAAAAAACATTTTCTTTTTTTCATTTTCACAAAATTTTGGCAGAGTTTGCCGGTAACTCAGAATTATCTCTCTACACCGCTATTTTCTTTTTTTTTCTTTTTTTTCAATATTCCAGTATTTTCAGAAGCCGGTCAGCATGCAAGCCTACGGCAAATAAATGCATAAAACAAACAGGATGCAGCAGGATGGTCTTTTCATTTCAGGTTACTTGTCCTAGACGGACCCAACCCCTGTGTTGAGTTCCCTAAGTTAAGTGCACATGATGCAAATAAGCGTTCCTACTAGGGATCCGGCATGAGGTTTTGTTATACTAGGTTTATCCTGGGTGTTTGTTCTAGACCTGGCTTACCCGAGCGGACAACTCGAGTCGAGGATGGGAAATGCGTACCGGTAACCAAAAGATCATCCGGTTTTTCAACTCCTCCGAATCCTCGTTCTATTTTGGGATATGACACTAACAGAAAGAAGTCAAGACCAGCGTGCACTCCTCAAGATATAGAAGAGAGGGATTTCGTTGCAGTTTATATATACAGTTCAGATAATATCAAAGCGGTAAGAGCAACATTTTGCACATTTAGGCTAAAATATGTAATAAAATCAGATAATAAATAAAGCCAAATAATAACAATTATTCTAAGCTCAAATTCTTGAACCCTGAACCAGAGATTCTGGGTTCGTTCCCCAGCAGAGTCGCCAGAGCTGTCACACCTCCTTTTTCACTCGCGCCCCTCTCATCTTACTACAGAAACCTCGTAGATGTGCCATGGGATCACCATGTCCCTCATATAGATCAAACTTTGGCATCTTAAAACCTGCCGACAATTGAACATCAGGGAAGGGACACAGATCTTTATAGGCCACACTAACTTGGCTGCCCAATCCATGCATATTCCTGAAGGATTGCTCCAGGCTTTTCACTTTACGAAGCACTTCATCCTGCTCCGGATTCTTAGCCGGCCTCTCAGTTTCTGTCGGGAGCTAAAGGTGAGGGGTGTAAGTGTATGGCTCGGGTGCTTTGAAGGTGAGTTCAGGAGAATAGTATTGGTTGTCGTGAACCTGAAACACTGGTTCCTCGGATGATTTTTGTAATGTGGCGGGTGGAGGTGCTACGAAAATAGGAACAGTTGGTGGAGGAGGGTTTTGTTTGGGTGGTGGAGCTTGGGGATTATAGGAAGTTTCCCCTTGATAGTATTGGGCAATGGGGAAACTCGTTGATGGACCAGTGGGAGGGTATTCCGGAGTCCGAGCCGGTAAGAGGGTAGGAGTAGGGGGAAGGATTGATGATGTTTGTCCCCTAGCCCAGGCAAGGTGCATCCCAGCTATCTCTTGTCTCAACCTGTCTACTTCCTCCTTCATCATTTATATCTCTGTCTTTTCCTCCTCAACACTTTTGTCCGAACCAGACATACTTTCCGGAATGGGCCCTTTAGATCTTGTGTGGTAATGGTAATCTGCCAGAACGTTCTAACGAGCTAACTGTTTCGAAATCTCTGGATCAACAACAAACTTGTTAGCGTTAGAGTTTAACACATATTGCAATTTCACATTGGGTATGCAATGTTCCTAGGCAGTTTAACCATTTTTAACATGTCTTTGCATCGACTGCATGCGTCATTCCGGCTTACTTTCTTTATCTCTCTTTTTATGTCCTTCTTTTACTTTCTTTTATTCACTTTGCCTTTTCTTTTTTCTTTTTCATGAAAGAAAAAGAGAAGAGAAAAAAATAATGATAATAAAGACAAAAGAAAAGTCACAAGAAAAAAAATAAAGGAATTGGGAACTACGTTTGACCTGATTCCTCAAAGAAGGATACGTATGCGCCTCACGGCTCGGTCATAGTGTAACATAGTGTGCATAATATAACATAGTGTAACAAAAAGTAAAAATTCCCAAGCAAGAAAACTGGGGCAGAAGTTGTGTTTATAATTTTGGGAAAAGAAAGTTGATTCCAAGGGTTGTAATGTTTACCCATCAAAATTATGTTGAACCTTTTACCCTTTTTCTTTTAGCCATACACAAAAACTCATATGATGTCCAAAAAAAAACCTCCCGATCAGTATCTGAGAGGTGTCATGTCACGCAAACGGAAGTCGGGAATAACACTCTGATCCCCAACAGAGAAGAGGACCACAAACTGGAAATGAATGGATAGCCGAAAAGAATCCCCAGTAGAGAGAGTCATATCGGTAACACTCCGATCCCCAGCTGGAGAAAATAAAATAAATTGAGAGATTCTTATCGGTGAAAACCTCCACAGGCATCGTAAGGCGACATAAGTTGAGAGAAATAAAACGAGAGAGTCTTATAGATGAAAACCTTCACGGGCACCATAAGGCGATGGGAGTTGAGAGAAATGAGAGAGTCTTATTAGTGAAAACCCCTCGAAGGGCACTATGAGGCGACAAGACTAGGTTGGCGGAAAGGATCCGCATTTGGCAAAGAGTTGAGTGTTTGTTTATCCCCAACAGGATGAGGCCATCCGGAAGATTGATTGATACGAATAGACTGGGTTGATTAATCCAGAATGCACGACATGATCGTTGGGATCGGTTATATCATTCAGATAAGTTCTTTTCTTTCTTTTCCCCAGCATTTGTTCAGAAAGATTTCTTCTTTTTCTATTTTTTTTAATCATCACTTTTTTTTAATTTCTTGGTTTAAAGACTTTACCTCCCCAACAATTTATTTTTGAAAAGAATTTTCAGAGCTTACTACCAATTGCCAAAATGGTGCAAAACAAAATGCAAATAGGACAAGCCAAAGATAAGGCGACAAAATGAAAAGAGGTTGGTCGCAAGACCAAATGATGAATGGGTCTAGATCCCAAGAGGACCAAATTTCCAGGGGATGTTGGAGAAAAATGGAAAAGTAACAGTTAAAAGGTTATGAGGATCCCAAGCAAATTTGCGAGATACAGGAACAACTCCGACAGGTTCTCGACCAAGTTCCGCAATGGTCGGACAACACAGAGCGGGGAAGGAAGAGAAAAGAAAAACCATCCCCTGCAGGAGTATCATCCTCAGCAAATAATATCATCCCCAGCAGAGTCGCCAGAGCTGTCACACCTCCCTTTTCCGCCTACAACCCCGCAAAGGGACGTAAAGGGAGTTTTTTCAATTAAAGGACAATCGAAATGGGATTTTATTTAAAGATTTAGAGTCACCACTTGGGAGATTTGTGGTGTCCCAAGTCACCGGTTGAATCCCGAATCGAGGAAAAGAATGACTCTGTTTAACAGTCTGCGCACAAAAAATCCGGATAAGGAATTTTGTTAACCCGGGAGAAGGTGTTAGGCATTCCCGAGTTCCATGGTTCTAGCACGATCGCTCAACTGTCATATTCGGCTTGATTATCTGATTTTATACAATTATGAACCTACGTGCAAATTTTAACTGTTTACCGCTTTTGTTATTATTTATTCAAAGAATTGCAACGTGGTGAGAATGCATCTCGAATTGTGCCACATAAATGTACCCGCAATTTTCGATACGTTCCAACTTCGTTGAGATTTGGATTTGGGTCACATAAATGTGCACCCGAGTTTAGGAAGATAACATTATTAAATACACGCCTAAAGATACTAACGTGTTGTTATTTTGAGAAAAGCCGTAAAGTTCGCTATGCGGCCTGTCTCGAAATCTAAGCATTTGAAATAACTGTCCATTGAGGGCCCCATAGTTTGTATATTCTTGTTTGTAGAGGCTTGTCTCCGTCATTATTTTTTAAAGGAATTTGCAATGTCATGGAAATGCATCTCAAACCACATCACAATCAATGTACCCGTGATTAACGACACATTTCGACTTTGTTGAGATTTGGATTTGGGTCACATAAATGTGCACCCGAGTTTAAGAAAGTAAATTATTAAAAATACAGGCCTAACAGTGACTAACGCGTTATTACTTTTGGGGAAAAGGCCGTGAAATTCGCTAAGCGGCCGATCCCGAGTTCTAAGTCATTAATATATATATAAAATCGTGAGGGCCACGCAATCGGTGAGTTTACTAGGTGAGGCTCATCTCGTTTATTTTTGAAAAGACAATCCTAAAGTGACTACATTTTCTATTAAGTTCGTCTCTAAAATAAAAGAGAAGAGGTCCTAATTAGTTACATGTTTATAAGCTCGTGCCTCTTATTGTTTATTAGATTAAGACAAATGCAAACGGAAAATTGCAACAGAGCTTACTCAAGGGAGATTGTATCGTTCCTTATTCTATTAGTTAATAACACTAAAGTTGAGATTATGAATAGAACACGAGATTGACACCTAGTAATATCAAAACAAACTAACTATTCTTTGATTAATTTAAACTAACATTATTAGATGAATTGAACTATTGGAACTAACTATGTGTGATACAAAGCCATTTTTTTTCTTTTTACAGTTTGTTGAAAAATGCATCAATGCTTAAATCTTACATCAAGCTAACATTAATCACTAACATTCGAGAACTAACATTAGTTACTAACACTATTTACATTGCGGTTTTAAATGATATTATTCACTCAAGTGAACTCGCGATTTCAGAATTAGACCTATTAAACCAACATGTTGATTTCTATAAACTATTTGAACCTGTTTTGTGACATAAACTTTTTGAAACTGTTTCACGACTACTGAACAAAAGAATTAAATACAGTATATTTCATAACTAGTAATCACCAACTAAGATTAATTACAATTGATATTCCATGTTTGTAGAAATCGATTCAATCAGTCCAGTTTATGTATTTCAAAATCATTCCAATACATACTATGAAATGTCAAGTGAACTACTGCTTATACATCAAATTAAACACAAAGAATTAGTTATTTTCAGAAATCCATTCCAACAACTCTTTACTTTCTTTCCTTTAAATTTGAGAGTCGTAGAACATGTACCTGGATAATGGAAATACAAGAAGATGAAGGAGCAGTCAGCAACAGTAGTAACACAGCAAAACAACAGCAACCCAACAGCAGCAGTTCAAACCAAATTCGAGGCTCAGAAAAATTTGAAGAAAACCAAACAAGCTCGATAAAACAGCCCCAAAATTTTGTAAAAGACTAAACAACAACAAACAACATCACCACAAACAGACTCAACCACGCGTGTATTAAACCCAAGAACTCGTAGACCACTGAACCAATTAAGCATTAAAAAAGGAATCAGGTTCACTGTCACGAATTCGAGTTACTCCTACAGATGCAATGAAAAATCTTCTCTTTCTTTTTATTTTCCTCTTTTTAAACTCTCCAGCACTCTTTTAAGATTTTCAGAATCTTTTTTCTCCTCTCAAAAACCAGCCCCCTCTTTTCTGTCTTGAAATGACCCTATTTATAACCCAAAACAGGTATGGGCAACATATTTTAATCAATCTTTTTTAAGCTTTTCATACCATTATGTTTTGTTCCTCACACTTGCATGCCTTATCCCCCACTATATTAAACAAATGTATTAATTCCCACTACCACATGTCTTTTCTTTATTTAATTCCCTTATTCCCCACTACTGCATGTTTTGTCCCCCACTATATTAAACAATGTATTAATTCCCACTACCACATGTCTTGTCCCCCACTATGTATTAAATAATGTATTATTTTAATATTATTAGTACTTAGTGGACAGAGCACTCAAATTAATCATTTTTGAAACTTAAAATCCCGAAAATGCCCCTGAAACTACTGAAATTACCGTTCTACCCCATTAGCTATATCCAATCCTCCTAAGTCAATTAACCAAACTATAGCAGCTATAACCAATCTTAATTGAGAAATCCTAACAATTGACTAATTTAAACACATGAAACTAACTCCCAATCAATGACATTAAGATTCATCAAACTCAAATCACAATTTAAGCTTGAAACTCAATTCGGACCAAATATCATCAAAATAAAGATTCAGTGATTAAACTAACACACTTCTAGATTAAACCTAAACAAGAAACAAATGAACCCTGTCAACATACTGGATGAAAACAAACTGATTTTATATGCAAGAAATGATGAACAACGACAAGAAAAGAAATAGCATAACATAACCAAGAAAAAAACCAGAAACTAGAACGAGGCAAGATAATTAAAACAAGCAAGAAGAACTACAGATTCATGAACTTGTACTGCTGCTCACTACGTTCGATCATGAAAACACGCAACTCGTTACCTTCAACTGCTTCAAAACTTATAGCATCCTCCTGGCATACAGTCGTAGCTCAAACAACACGCCATCCCCATAGTCCTCGTCATCATCGTCGTTGTTAAATTACTTTGCTGCAGCACCTTCATGCCGAACATGCTACTGTCATCGTCAGTCGCTACAGCGTGGTCGACGAACTAATGGAGTCGACGGAGAAGGAGGAGGGGGCAGCTGGAACTAGAGGGGTGAAGCAGCAGCAGCAGCAGCAGAGGGTCGTTCACGGACAGGTGAAGCAGCAGCGTGAGAGAGGCTGTTACAGGACGTCGGGTTATGGTGGTCGTGCGGATTGGCTTAAGTGCATTTTGGGGACGGACTGGGGGAGACGACGAAGTCGTGGTGGATGTGAGGAGGCTGTTAGTAGTCAGCTGGAGGACGATGAGTGAAGCAGCAGCAGCCATGACGAAAGGCTGGTTGTTCTGACAAAGATGAAGGAGAAGGCAACCATGGGAGGGTGGTCGTTTGGAGCTGGACGTGAGGGACAATGGGGACGACGGGGAGGGCAGCCATGGACATGGTCGTTTGGACGACGATGAAGAAGAAGGCAGTCATAGAGAGTGGTGGGTTCAAAGAAGATGAAGGAGGAAGGGGCAACTATGGGGGGGTCATTGGAGCTGGAGGGGTAGGCAGCCATGGGAGGATTTGTTTGGAGAAGGAGAAGAAGGGGGGCGGGTGTTTAGGGTTTTTTTAGGTTAGGGGTTTAGAGAAAATGAAAAATGGAAGAAAGGGGGGGTGGTTGCTGGGGTTATGGGGCGGACCGGTCGGGTCGACCCGGTGGGGGTTTGGTTCTTTGGGCCTGTGGTTTAAAATTGAAGAAAAGGCCCAATCCGATTTTCTTCTTCTTTTATTTCCATTGCTTCTTTTTTTTTCTTAAAATAAAACTAAAATTCTAAATTAACCTATAAAACTAAATTAATTTATAAAAGTACTAATTAACTCTTAACAATTAAGACACAATTACATAGCAATTAACGATAAAATCACACAATTTGTACATTAAATGCTAAAATTACGACGTACATTATTTTTATGATTTTTGTTCTTGTAAAGCAAACTTAATTGCTCCTAATTATAGAATTAAATCCTAAACGCAAATGCGACATATTTTGTATTTTTTATTAATCTAATAAATAAACATGCACAGACAAATACAAATAATTATCCAACAATGCCACGAAAATTCTCAAAATTGCACACAAAGGAAAATTATTTTATTTTGAATTTTTTTTGGGAGTAATTCTCACATAGGTCTTGATTATGGATGTGTAGCGCGCCACATTTATAATCAGGAGGCTACATGACATCTAGGATTGTTACCTTCTTCCTGAATCTAGATCGTGCGTAGAGTTGAGTCGTAAGTGTTCGTCTCTAATATTCACCTTGTTTTCTTTCAGTGATGCCTTCGACTAGGAAGCAAACGATTAGTAGACGACTTGATACAGCAGCGGGAGAGGGTACCAGTCAGGTGCCCAAGCCAGAGCAGGACAAAGTGAGGCTCAGAGTGAGATGCCCTCTTATACCTCATCTACTCCATCTCCTCCAGAGGATATTAGAAGGCACACAACGCCTCCAGTTCCTCCGTCTGGCACTACAGACCAGGATATGCGGAGTGCTTTGCAGTTATTGACTAGCTTGGTAGCTGCTCAGGTTCAAAGGCAGAATACAGGTGCTGCTGATAAACCAGTTAGTACAAGAGTTCGTGATTTTATTAATTTAGACCCTCCAGTGTTTACCGGATCAGACCCCAAGGAGGACCCACAGACTTTTATTGACCAGGTTCATCGTACACTGCGGGTTATGCATTTTAGTGATATAGAGGCAGTAGAGTTGGCTTCTTATCGGCTACGGGATTTAGCGGTTCTCTGGTATGATAGTTGGGAGAGATCCAGGGGTCCGAACGCTCCTCCAGCTGTGTGGAAGGAATTTTTTGAGGCCTTTCTTTGTCACTACTTGCCAGTTGAGATACGACGAGCTAGAGCTGATAAGTTCTTGAACCTTAGACAAAGTAATATGAGTGTGCGAGAGTACAGTATGCAGTTTGATTCTTTGGCAAGGTATGCTCCCCATATGGTGACCGAGATGAGTGATAGGGTGCATATGCTCGTGAATGGGTTGGGACCACATCTGATAAATGAGTGTACGACAGCCTCCTTGGTGGAGGGCATGGATATTTACCGTATTCATGCTTATGCCCAGACCCTAGAGGATCGTAAGCGCCAGCAGAGGGCAGTTAGGGAGCAGGATAGGGGCCAGCATAAAAGGGCGAGATTTGCAGGGTATTCTGATGACTTCAGAGGCAGCATCAGGCCACAGTTTTCGAGGAGTTCGGCGCTACCTGTAGCTAGCGCTCCTCCACAGTTTCAGAGGCCTCGATATGATCGATCATATTCTGGTCCAGGTCAGAGTTCGCGGGCATCTGGCTTGCAACATCACAGGGATACTAGTCATATGAGACCCCCAACACCACATTGTGATCAGTGCGGCAAGGCCCACTTTGGACTGTGCCGTCGAGGTTCTGATGCGTGCTATTCGTGCGGACAGCCTGGCCATATGATGCGGGATTGTCCTAATAGAGGAGGTGATGGTATGGCTCAGCGGACTGGATCTGTGTCTGGTTCTTCCTCATCAGTTCGACCTCCAGCACGGGGTTTTCAGCAGTCGACAGGTCGTAGTAGGGGTAGAGGTGCAATGCCGAGTTTGAGTGGTGCTCAAAATCGAACCTATGCTCTAGTAGGCCGACATGATCTCGAGTCATCTCCAGATGTTGATACAGGTATATTGTATGTGTTTTCTTATGATGTATATGCGTTGATTGATCCGGGATCTACATTATCATATGTTACACCCTTTGTGGCTAATAAGTTTGGCATTGAACCTGAATTGATAAGTAAAACCCTTGCGGTATCTAATCCGATAGGAGATTCTGTGATTGCTAGAAGGGTATATAGAGGTTGCACTGTGATGATTTGTAGTCGTCAAACCTCGACAAATTTATTTGAGTTAGAAATGGTTGATTTTGATGTGATAATGGGAATGGACTAGTTGGCCTCATGCTATGCAAATGTTGATTGTCGTATGAAGATGGTTAGGTTCCAATTTCCAGGTGAACCCGTCATTGAATGGAAAGGGAACATTGCTACACCGAAAGGTAGGTTTATTTCCTATCTTAAGTCAAGGAAAATAATCTCAAAAGGTTATATTTATCATCTCGTTCACATTAGGGATGCGGAGGCGAAGCCGCCTACTCTACAATCAATCCCCGTGGTCAACAAATTTCCAGATGTTTTCCCAGATGAACTCCCAAGCCTTCCTCCTAAAAGGGAGATTGAGTTTAGCATTGATGTGTTGCCTCACACTCAACCGATATCTATCCCTCCATACAGAATGGCCCCGGCAGAGTTGCGAGAGTTGAAGGTGCAGTTGAAGGACTTACTGGATAAGGGCTTCATTAGGCCTAGCACTTCACCTTGGGGTGCGCTAGTCCTATTCGTGCGGAAGAAAGATGGGTCGTTACGGATGTGTATCGACTATCGACAGTTGAATAAGTTTACTATAAAGAACAAGTATCCACTTCCAAGAATTGATGACCTGTTTGACCAACTCCAGGGTGCCAAGTATTTCTCCAAGATTGATTTACGTTCAGGGTATCATCAGGTGAGGGTTAAGGAGAATGATATTCCAAAGACGGCCTTCTGGACAAGATATGTGCACTTTGAGTTCTTGGTGATGTCGTTCGGGATAACAAATGCCCCAGCAGCTTTTATGGATCTCATGAATACTATATTCAGGCCCTATCTTGATGTGTTCGTGATTGTATTCATTGATGACATTCTAGTGTATTCTCGTTTAGAGGCGGAACATGCGGGCCACTTGCGGATAGTATTACAGACGCTTCAGGATCGTAAGTTATATGCTAAGCCCTCCAAATGTGAATTCTGGCTGAACTCAGTAGCATTCCTTGGCCATGTGATATTTGATGAGGGTATTAGTGTCGACACTCAGAAGATCGATGCAGTAAAGAATTGGCCGAGACCTACAACACCATCAGAAGTCCGCAGCTTCCTGGGGCTAGCAGGATATTATAGGCGGTTTGTAGAAGGGTTTTCCTCTTATCATCACCATTGACTAAGTTAACACAGAAAGCTACCAAATTCTAGTGGTCTAACACTTGTGAACGTAATTTTCAGGAGCTGAAAAATCGATTGACATCCGCACCAGTGCTCACTCTTCCTGAAGGAATAGAAGGTTATGTGGTATATTGTGATGCCTCAGGTATAGGTTTGGGGTGCGTATTTATGCAGCATGGGAAGGTGATTGCTTATGCATCAAGACAATTGAAGAAGCATGAAAAGAATTATCCAACCCATGATTTGGAATTGGCTGCAGTAATATATGCTTTGAAGATATGGCGGCACTACTTATACGGCGTCCATGTTGACATATACACAGATCACAAGAGTTTACAATACATCTTCAAGCAGAAAGAGTTGAATTTGAGGCAGCGTAGGTGGCTTGAATTACTGAAAGACTACGACGTCGAGATATTGTATCATCCCGGTAAAGCCAATATTGTGGAAGATGCTCTCAGCCGTAAATCAATGGGAAGCTTAGTACATATTGAGGCAGGTAGATGGGGGTTGACTAAAGAGCTTCATCAGCTAGCCAATATGAGAATCAGATTGTTAGACTCTGATGACGGAGGTGTTACTGTACAGAATACATCAGAATCATCTTTGGTAGCCGAGGTAAAAGCACGGCAATATGAAGATCCTATCTTAGTACGATTAAGAGAAAGCATTCAACAGTGTAAAAGTATGGCTTTTGAGATCGGAAAAGATGGGGCACTGAGATACCAGAGCCGATTGTGTGTGCCTAATATGGCAGGGTTGCTAGAGAAGATTATGAATGAAATTCATCAATCTCGATATTCCATCCATCCCGGCTCGACAAAGATGTATCATGATGTCAAGGAGCAGTATTGGTGGGATAATATGAAGAAGTCTATTGCAGAATTTGTAGCCCAGTGTCCCAATTGTCAACAAGTAAAGATAGAACATCAGAAACCCGGTGGATTGCTTCAGAATATAGATATTTCGACCTGGAAGTGGGAGGTGATTAATATGGACTTCATTATTGGATTACCTCGCTTTTATCATAAGTTTGACTCCATCTGGGTGATAATTGATCGACTTACAAAATGTGCCCATTTTCTGCTAGTGAAGACAACTTACACGGCTGAAGATTATGCGAAGTTGTATATCAAGGAGATTGTTAGGCTTCATGGTATGCCCGTATCTATTATATCAGACCGAGGAGCTCAATTTACGGCTAACTTTTGGAGATCTTTCCAGAAGGGTTTAGGCACACAAGTAAATCTCAGCACTGCATTTCATCCGCAGACTGACGGACAGGCTGAACGTACTATTCAGACACTGGAAGATATGCTATGAGCATGTGTTCTAGATTTTAAGGAGAATTGGGATGACCATCTTCCACTCATAGAATTCGCCTACAATAATAGCTACCATTCCAGTATTAAAATGGCCCCATACGAGGCACTATATGGGAGGAGATGTAGATCACCAGTTGGATGGTTCGAAGTCGGTGAAATAGAATTATGTGTGCCAGATTTGATTCACCAAGCTATTGAGAAGGTGAAAGTGATACAGGAGCGATTGAGGACGGCACAAAGTAGGCAAAAATCTTATTCTGATGTCCGACGTCGTGATCTAGAGTTTGAGGTTGGTGATTGGGTTTTCCTGAGGATCTCACCAATGAAGGGTATTATGCGTTTTGGGAAGAAAGGTAAGCTGAGTCCAAGGTATATCGGGCCGTATAAAATTCTTCAACGAATTGGACAGGTTGCTTATGAGTTAGAATTGCCATCCGAATTGGAATTTGTCCACCCGGTATTCCATGTATCTATGTTGAGGAAATGTATTAGAGACCCTTTTCGAGTCGTCCCTATCAAAGATGTACAAGTTACAGAGGACCTATCATATGGAGAAGTGCCAGTGGCGATATTAGATCGACAAGTCCGTAAGCTGAGAACAAAAGATGTAGATTCCGTCAAAGTATTGTGGAGGAACAAAAATATGGAAGAAATGACATGGGAAGCAGAAGAGGAGATGAAGTCTAAATACCCTTACCTATTCCAGAATGAAGATAACAAGGATGTTGGTGGAAGACAGGATACATTGGAAAGTGAAACGGCTCTATGAGGTAAGCAATAATTTGAGAATACTCCTCCTTAATACAAAATGGTGATATGTAGATAATGTAAATATGCATAATGCTTTGTGTAGCCTTGTGAAGCCATACGTTGGGCTTAATTGCTTGAAAGTTTTGCTAGTGACCATTTTATAGGGGAAAATTGATCGAAAATTTTCATTGGAATCCACGATGATTTAAACTCCCCATGAACCCTTACATTCGAGGACGAATGTTCCTAAGGGGGGGAGGGTGTTACAACCCATATCCACATGTGTTATTTCATGCCATATATTAGTTAACATAAATCCAAGAAGGAATTATCTTTGAGATGAAAATAAGTCAATCCTATTGGTCTTAAGTGATACAAGAGTGTATAAGAGTGATTAAAAAGTATTAGAAGTTAAATGAATCAAGAATGTTGTAACTCGTATTTCAGGTAAATATAGCGATGCTTAATACACTCAAGAGTCATGTATTAAGGTATTTTAGTCATATAATATCCGTATCATAAGTCTTGAAGTCAAACGAGTTATGAAACAAAAGTCGACAAAAGTTGTCGCAACTTAGGTTCATAATTTTACTTAAACATTAGGTCAAATGTTTCTAATCTTTTCTCCTAATTTAAAAGGAATTACGGCGTGATCTACAAACGAAATTAAAGATATATGAGCCTAGTTTCCAACACATTAAACCGTTCATCGATACGATCTTGGAGTAGAGATATATTCGCATTTTCGTGAGACTGCGCCAAGCACCTCTCTATGGGGCCCACTAAGGCAGTTTAAGATATTTGGACCTATATAGGATGCCTCCAACCCATTTTTAATCATTTCGTCTCACTATTTTCAGACCTTAGAACCCTAGGAACATCCTCTCAAGGTTCTCTCAAGATTCAAGACCCAAAAAAAGGGCAAACAACACAAATCAAGTGTCGGGAATTCCGTGGCGCTAGTAAGTCTCTTGTTCTTCTTGTTGTTGCTCATTTTTGTGTCGTTCCAGCTTGTGTGGGAGGTTTTTTTAAAGGGTTTATGTTCTGTAAATACTCCCTCATGTTCTTAATATCAATCCTAGGTGATTTCAAGCCTTCTAAAGTGATTCTAGTGCCGAAAAACACTAATTGATCGCTAGTTTTGCTTTTTTGTTGTTGTGGCAGCATTGGAGGGATATTTCATGGAAATTTAAGGTCAAATTGGAGTTGTTATTTCTGTATAAAGGTAAGTAATCTCTTACTCTATATGTATTTAAGATTATCCAAGTTGCGGCTAAGCCATTGAAGCTAGAACTTGTGAAATATATATCGAAAGGCTTGGTAATGTTGTTGTTTTGTGGACTGTTTTGCGTTGCTATTGAGCTGCATATTTTACTACTGTTTTGTGGAGTTTTGGAGGAGGAAGGGTGTGGAAAAACACCATATATATGTAGGGTTGGGGTATGATAGTTATTCGTAACATATCTGGGTCGTTTGACACGACTACGGTGGTCGTCGTATGTATGGAATGATTAGGCTATGTGTGGACTATTTTGGGAGGCTCAATATGTTTATTATTGATGTTGTTTGGGCTGTTTGGTGATTAGTTTGAATGATGTGAAGTCATATATATAGGGGAGGTGCTGTCCGTTTCATCGTAAAATAGGTTGTGGTCGATACATAATAGTTATGATGCTTAAATGATAACGATAGTATCATTTCTCTTATTGTAGACTAAGGAGTTTTGACAATTGTATAGCTTGAGATTACGGCAGTATATACAAGGTATGTGAGGCTATCCCTTTCCTTCTTTTGCACGACTCTGATTGTACATTATGTAATGAACGAGCTTCCAAGATACTCTACTCTTAGAAGCTAGCAGTACTTACATTGTTTTCCCTCTTATGGAACGATTGATGTTAATGTTGCTTCTCTTATTCTTATGTTATCAATGTTGTTGGTACTTCCTGATTCTTATAAGGTTCATAGTGAAGAGTTAGTCCTAATAACGTGTACAGAGGATACCGACCTTACGTGACTCCGAAAGGTTTAGAATGTGATTCCATGAGTCGAGCATGCATTATATATATGTATCTATTTTACTCTACCGAGCCACGCTATAGTTGGCCGGATACGACACCTATTGTGCAACCACTGATCAGTTGGGTTTTACCGAGCTCCACGTGGCCGGGTACATTTTTACCAAGCCTATTATGGTTGGGTACGATATGATGATAATGATGCCCACAGAGGCGTATGTTTTAAAAGTTTATGTATACATACATATGTATCATGCATTTCATGTCAGTAGCCCTTAGAGGTACTCAGATGTTCCAGGTTGTATATTCTTTATCCCTGCTTACATTACTGTTCATATTTATGGTTCCCTGCCTTACATACTCAGTACTTTATTCGTACTGACGTCCTTTTATTTGTGGACTCTGCATGTCGTGCTACAGGCCCTAATAGACAGGCAGGTGCAGCTCCCCCACCACAGTAGGTTGTCCAGTTCAGCAGTGATTGGCGAGATGCCTTCTCCGGACTTGTCGTGGTCTTGGTATGCATTTTTGTTATAGACATTATGGGTATGTCGGGGCCCTGTTCCGGCTATGTTGTAGTACTTATGTTCCTATAGAGGCTCATAGACAGGTGTTGACTCATGTATAGTTTGGTATGCCTTGTCGGCTAGTTTTTGTTGTATAGTCTTTCATGGTAGCGTGGTAGCTCATACCTTAAATATAGTTTCTTGATTGTCTGGTCATCCCATATTATATATGTTCATGCTATCAGTTTTTATTGTTGGTTGTCCATGATCCATGTCTACCATTTATATTAATCTCGTCAGCTATAAAAGATAATAAAGAAGGTTAGATAAAATGTATGTTGGTGCTCGGCAAGTATGGTCGGGTGCTAGTCATGGCCCTCTAGTTTGGGTCGTGACACTTATGACCTTTGAAGTCGGGCTTGTTTATGCCAATTCTTCGCATCAGCTTCACGACTCACTTTCGACAAGTAGTGTCTGAGGGGTTTTCACCAACAAGTCTCTCTCATTTATTCATCTTTGCTTACCATCGCCTTACAGTGCCCGTGAAGGTTTTCACTAGTAAGACTCTCTCATTTTCCTTATTTTTCTTTTTCTTTTACTTTCTTGTGTGAGCAACTTGACAGTGTTATATATCGTGTGACAATTGTTGCTCATTGCATGCTTCTCTTGGCATTCTTGAAGGCATATTGGAAGGTCTTTATTTGGAAGGTTTCTGGATAGGGTTGGAAAAAAAGCCGACATGAGGCTCAAAATAGACTAAAGATGACGGGGTTGTATACTTACATCTTTTGGAATCGACTCTTTTAAAAATGAAATAAATTTTTTGCCCCGGTTTCAGCAATTGGGGGATTTTTTGAAATTTTTTTCTTTTAAATTCTTATTTCGTTGGACCGAACCGTGAGGCTGCCTACGTATCCTTTTTTAAGGAATCAGGTCGAACGTAGTTCAAACATCTGACCTAACTTTTTTTTTCATCTATCTTTTTGTTTCTTTTCCTTTTTTTCAAAACAAGTTGCCCCAGCTTCTATTTTCTGGGGGCATGGACCTTTGCCAGTTCTTTTCTTCTTCATTTTTTTCACTTGAAAATTGCCCCAGTTTGTACTCTTGGGACATGGACTTTTTTTTTCTTTTTTTTCTTTTTTTTGACTCTTGACTCTAAACTTGATTCCAAAAGAGGTGGTCAAAGAAAACAGCATAGGATCAAAAAGGGTTAGCGAAGGATATAAAGTGTTTGGGTAGCAGAAAAATGGCCTCACGGCCTCGAGAATGCCAAACATAGTATCTTTTCGCGATCACAACATTGATAAACATCACTGTCTTCTTGGTGTGTCGTGGTCACAAGATACTTTCCATCCCTTAATGTCAAACTTTCCAACAAACTTCAATTGATTAAATATCCTCAAGCCCGATCTTCACAATAATTTGAAGGTGAATTTTACTCGACCTTAGTTCCAAAGTATTTCTAACTCTTTATTCATCCTCAAAAATGCCTTTTCCTCAATTGTCCAATTCAAACTTAAATCAATTTTCCTAAGATCTGGCCAAAATTTCCTCGTGCATGTCATGTCATTAAAACTAGCGGGAAAAGAACTAAGCATGGAATGACACAAAAGGACAAACTGTATTTCATTGAGTAAACAACAAGACAAACAACCTAAAATCCGAGTTACAACCCTAAATAACCCAGCTAATGAAAATAGCAACAGAACAGAAAGACAAGACTCACACAAACAGAATGGAGGGATAGAAGGGTTTGACTAAATAAAAAAAAATAAAAACTGGATCACAACCCTAAAATAACCCAGATAATAGAAAAAACATCAAAACAAACTACCAAGATTCCTTCCTAGTGGGGAAGGAATGACTTTTCAATTGCTAAGCTTGGCATTTAGCCACAAATCTGCTCACCAGAATCAGCAAAGCCTTCTCCAATTTCAAAATCATTAACTTCAGTTAGCAAATTCCCGAGAGGATTCTCATACTCCCTATCACCACGCATCATCCCCACAAAGTGTGCATCATGATGTGCAGGTAAAGGATTCTGCGCGATATTCTGGGTGTCACTGTCTTGGATCACAATTAGGTTTTTCTGGATCATCCTTTCTATTTCTCTTTTCAAATCCCGACAACTTTCAATATTGTGCCCCTGGGCATTGGAATAGTATTCACACCTTTTAGAAGGGTCAAAGATCCTCGCACGTGGGTCCACATGATTTGGAGTAATAGGTGCAATCATGTCATAATGCTTTAACTTCTCAAATAAGCTTGCATAGGACTCTCCTATTGGTGTAAAATTATCTTTCAACCTTTGTTCCCCTTTATACCTCTGCCTTGGATGTGGGTTATAGGGCACCTAAATTTTGTAGAGGCTGTTGGAGATTTCGTGATGCTCGTGCTCGCCTTCTGGGGTATTTTGGTAGTTGGACAATATACTGAGGTGGAGCGACAGAGTATTGAGGGTTCTGAGGTGGATAATACTGCTCAGGGGAGTCATGGAAAACATGAGGAGGCTGGTCATACCTTCGAGATGTTCTCCCATGACCTCTTCTCGACCTTGATGTCATCATGATTTCTTCGTGCTTCTTATCCGTGTCACTAAAATTATCGAATTCAATCAGTACAGTCTCAATTGCGACTTTGAGAATTGCTTGACTTATAATTTTGCTTGTCTTAAGACCATTCTCAATCATTTCCCCCATTTTGATTGCTTCCGTGAAGGATTTACCCACTTCGGACATCATGTTTTGAAAATAATCTGGCTCTTGAGCCTGAAGGAAGACAGTGATTAACTCGTGCTCATCCATGGGTGGCTTAACTCTAGCCGCTTGCTCTCTCCATTTAATGGCATATTCCATGAAACATTCAGTTGGTTTCTTCTTCAAGTTTGAAAGGGAATTGCGGTCTGGGGCAATGTCAATGTTGTATTGGAACTGTTTGACAAAAGGCCTGTGCCATGTCATCCCAGACATACCAGCGAGACGTGTCTTGATCCATAAACCATTCGGAGGCTACTCCCATGAGGCTTTCCCCAAAATAAGCCATCAACAATTCTTCATTTCTTCCCGCACCTCTCAGTTGATTGCAATACCTTTTCAGGTGGGCTATGGGATCTCCATGTCCATCATACTTTTCAAATTTGGGAGTCTTGAAACCAGGTGGCAAGTGGACATCGGGGAACATACATAGATCTTTGAAGGCAACACTTTTTTGACTTGCCAACTCTTGCATGTTTTTCAACCGTTGTTCTAAGTTTCTCACTCTTTGGGTCATTTTTTCCTGTACCATCTTTCGGGCAGGCTTCTCAATGTTTGCAGGAAGATCAAACGAGTATGAGTGGTACTCAGGAGAGTGGTATTACTCTTGCTGTGTAGAAAATTGTGACTCATGGCGAGGCTGTCCTTGACCACTGGCCCATGCTTGACACATTTCGATCATTTGCTGTTTCAGTATTCTATTTTTCTCAAACACAGTAGACTCTTGTTGAACCCTCTGACCCTGAGTCTCTTGAGCACTTGTAACAGCTTCGATATGAGTTATCATTTTTCCTTGGATCTTGTGTTTCCAGCTTACCACAAACTGACCACCTCAACTTTCTTCACAATTCAAAACAAAACATGTTAGAATAGACTCAGTCGGTCCTTATTATTATCAGTATTTTTTCATTTCTTCATTTTTTCATTTCTTTTTAATGGTGATCGAACCTGATGTGGGTTGCCTACGTATCATGTGGGAACATGAATCAGATCTTGCGTAGTTCGGGAAGATCATGAATAAAGTAAATAAACAAACTTTTTTTTTGACTTTTTTCTTTTATTTTTTCGAAAGAAAGACTTATAAAAAAGAAAGGGAATATTTTGATTTTGATTTTTCTTCAGCTTTTTTCAAAGAAAGACTTCTAAAGAAGAAAGATTTTTTTTTTGAATTTTTTCTGGAATTTCGAAAGAAAAACTTCTAAAGAAGAAAGAAAATATTTTTGGAATTGTATTTTGAATTTATGAAATAAATGCTTCTAAAAAATATTTTTGAATTTTGAATTTTCTTTTCAATTTTGAAACAAGAATGAAAATATTTTTGGATTTTTGGAAGAAATTAAATGAAAATATTTTTGTATATTTTAAAAAAAACAATTAGGGTCTAAAAGAAAGGCTTTCTAAAGAAGCAAGTAATGGAAAATATTTTTTTGGATTTTTCAAAATTGGGGTCTCAAAAAAAGACTTTTCTAGAGAGGAAGTAAAGGAAAATATTTTTGGATTTTTTGAAAATTATGGGCCGGAACCGATGAGGTTTGCCTACGTATCTCACATCCGGTGAGAATCAGACCCGCCTAGTTCGCCCAATTTTGACGGAACAGGAAAAACATGACTTATTTTGAAATGATTTTTTTTTTCTTCAAAAATTCGGCAGAGTTTCAGGATATTGCAAATACCTACCTCTCACTCTTGATTTTTTTCTTTTTTTCGATTTTGATTTTTCTCTTTTTTTTCATTTTCTTTCCCTATCCTAAAAGCCATTCAACATGCAAGCCGAAACAGACAGATACACAAGTAGCACGTAAGATGCATCAGGATGGTCTTTTAATTCGGGTACACTTGTTGTAGACGGACCCAACCCCTGTGTTGAGTCCCCAAAGTCAAATGCACGTGATGCAAACGAGCGTTCCTACTAGGGATCCAGCATGAGGCTATGTTATTCTAGGTTTAAAACTTGGGTGTATTGTTCTAGACCTGGCTTACCCGAGTGGACAGCTTGAGCCGAGGGGGGGCAGCATACCGGTAATACAGAAGCTTCACCGGTTTTGCAACTTGTCAGAACTTCGTTCTAAAATTGGGATATGACTCTAACGGAAAAGAAGTCACAAGAAGTGCACACATCCCAGATGATTTAGAAGACTCAGAGAGAAGAAGGGTTTCGTAACAATTTATATACATTTCAAGCAAAATCAAAGCGATAAAAAGCGGCATTTAACACATTAGGCTCAAACATGAAAAAATTAAATAAAAATAAAATCCAATCATAACATCTATTCTAAGCTCGAATTTTGAACACTGAACCAGAGATTCTGGGTTCTATTCCCCAGCAGAGCCGCCAGAGCTGTTACACCTCCTTTTTACATACCCGAAGGTAGTATAAAGGAGTTTTTTCAATTTAAGTGACATTATTCGAAATGAGATTAATTATTTAAATCAGAGTCGCCACTTGGGATAGTTTATTTGGTGTCCCAAGTCACCGGTTTATTCTAAAACCCAAATCGAGGAAAATTCGACTTTCCTTTTGAAGTTTGCGAACCAGAAATTCTAAGTAAGGAATTCTGTTAACCCAAGGGAAGGTATTAGGCACCCTCGGATTCCGTGGTTCTAGCACGATCACTTAAACTATTATAATCGGCCTATTATATGATTTTAACACATGTTTTAGCCTATAGTACATTTTAACTTTATTAAACCACTTTTAATTATTTTTAAGGAAGATTCAATGTTATTTAAAACATGCCTTGAACCACACCACATGAAATGCACACGTGATCCACAACACATTTTATTTAATGTTGTTGAGAATTGGAGTTGGGTCATATGAAATGCACACCCGAGTTTAAGAAAATTAATTTAATAGCGCGCCTAAAGCAACTACACACTTTCAAGTTTGCGAGGGCCATGAAAAATTCAACTAATGGCACACCTCGATTTCTAAAGGGTTAAAATTAATTAAGTGAGAGCCATGGGTTTTGGGATTTTATTTGGCATGGCACGCCCCAAGTTATTTCAAAGGATTTTATTATTTAAGGTTGTTAAAAGGGAAGCACGCACTACGGACACTAACCAAATAGCCATAATATGGCAGATAAAGAAAGTAGAAATGGTTTAAGAGCTCATTTCTTGGGAACACATTCATTTGATTTGATTAAATTCTGACAAGCAATTGATACCAATCATGTTTACAAGGTTCTAGTGATAGAAAAGAAGAGAAATGTCAGCATGGTTAATTCCAATCAATGATGCAGGCTGACATACTGAAATTTACGAATATATGTTGTGCAATAATTGATTTATAGTGTAATAAAGAAATTGGGGGCTTAAACAGAACAAGAAGAGGGATGTACCTAAGCCTCGAGCTGCTTTCTTTTCCTTCGAAGGTTCTTTTAAATTCTGTGCAAGGTCAAGAATAGTTTTAAACTTTTCAACCGCTGCAATTCCCTTTTTCGCTGACGTGCAAGTAGTCTTCCAACAGTGGCACCAGTAAGCGCAACAAGCAACAGTAGTGGCATATTCATACCAGAGAGAAAATTTTCAGCTTCACATGTTTCAACCAATGCTTCTAAGGGTGAAGTCAGCATCAATGCATTAGCCACAATTACTGTTACTGTTGGCTGTTTAAACTGCAAGATTTCCTTAAAATCAATGCAGATGCATTATGTATTTTTCTGGATAAGCTTCTTTAACAAAGCTTCTTCCCTCCATTTGTTAATGAGTAGGTGTAGCTCTAGAACCAATGCTCAATAAATGCCAGAACAATACTAAAACTCAGCAACTTTTATATATGAAATTTTTTGGATTACAAAGATGGAACTTCGACGAGAAAAACTCAAACAAAGCTCAAAACAGTAACGAGGATCTCGACGGAAACAGAAATCAGCAGATACAGTATCATTTTCACGACAATTTCATCACCAGTGCTCAACAGGCCCAGAATGCTCTTGACCGAAAAAATTCGAAACGGCGATAGAAATTCCCGGTCTATAATGAATTCACAATCAGATTTCGATTTCAACTGAAAATTCCATCTTTTTTAAAACCCAAATAGAACAAAATATGAAGAAACAAAATGTGTTTTGCATTAAATACTTCAGAAGATCTCTTCAAAGCTTTTATAAGAGGAAAATGAAGAGAGAAAGTAGAGCGCAGGCAAAAGGAATGGCTGATTTTGATGCTTTTCTGATGTCCTCTTTGCTGAAGGGAAAAGGGGTTCTTCTCTGTGTTTTTTTTTTCGAAAAAGAAGGAATCGAAGAGCAGGTCCCCAGATATGCGCCGTTTTTTTCGCTTTCCTCAAGGGGAGTTCCCCCTTTAGGTCTAGCTAGGTTTTTAATTAAAATGGGGAGGTTGGGTCACAAGGGTCGGGTCGGTTTTTGGGCCTGGGTGGTTCGGACGGGTTTGAATAATTTTTTGGCTGGGATTTGGGCCTGATTTGGGTATAACAACAGCCCAAATTTGAATTAAAACCCCATCCTTCAAATTCTCTTCTTATCTTCCTATTTTCTTTGTTTTTTTTTCTTTTCTTTAATTGAAAATCCTAATTAAAACCCTAGATTATCTAAAAATGTAAAATTAAACTAATTAACTAATTATAAAAATTATAAAAGCTACTTAATCCTAAATTAAAAGATAAAACATCAATAAAAGGAAAAAGTGTAAAAATGAAGCAATTTTTGTGTTTTTTAATTTTTATAAAACAAGTAACTACCAATTAATCCTAAAAATGTAAAAATAAGGTCTAAATGCTATACGTGATATTTTGGTATTTTTTCATGATTAAAAATGATTACAAAACATTAATGAAACTATTTTTTTTTTGTAATTTTCGTTTTCTTGTAATAAAATAAAGTAAAAGAGTAAAACTTAGTTGAAATAGCTATATTAGGCCTAAATTAAATATTTACGTGCTAAAATATGAAAACCTTGGGGAGAAAGCTAATGTGTAATCCCCCTCTAAAGGAAAATGTCAGAAAAATGATAAAGGGAATCCAATTCTGTTAGGTGGGCACGTGATTTTGGAGGAAAGATGACAAATGGGTACCACTAAAATATTCCTTTGATTTCTTTCGTTCCTTTTCTTTCTTCAGTTTCCTCCTTCCGTTTTTTCCAAATTTGTTACTCTTTTTCATTTCTTTGCTTTTCTTGTTTTTTTTTGTTTCAATCCCTTTGTTTGTTTTGTGTTTTTTTTTTCATTTTTCATTCTTTTTAAGATTAACTAAAAATACTATTTATCTAAATAACATGAAATATTAAAAAGAAATTAAGATAGCTATGTTAAAGTAATTTAAATACTATTTGATATATATAAGTAAATATATTATTATTATTTTTTTGAAATTTCTTCGTATCTTTTTTGGAAAATAAAATGTCAAGGCTATTTTGTATTTTTCAGGAGTATAACTAACTATATCTTTTTTGGAAAATAAAATGTCAAGGCTATTTTGTATTTTTCAAGAGTAAAACTAACTATACAAAATATCAACTAGCTAAAATAAGGGAAAATATTTTTTTGTAGTTTTTTTTAAAGATAAGATAGAGTAAAAGAGTTCAAACTAGTAAAAATAGCAAATTAGACCAAAAAGAAATATATAAACCCTAAGATGTGTAAGATTTCGGGGAGGGTCAAAATTTACATGTCTACACCCCCTATATTAAAAAGACCGGATTCCAAAAAGTTTATCCAAAAGTCTTTCCTCCAAGCACTGCACCGAAGTCGATCCCAAAGAGGTTCTTATTGCCTGATATTCCAAAGTACAATGGAAGCACAGATTCAAACGAGCATGTGACCTCCTATACATGTGCCATCAAGGGGAACGACTTGGAAAATGACGAAATCGAGTCGATTTTGCTAAAAAGGTTCGGGGAATGTCAAAATGAGCAATGATATGGTATCACAACTTGCCCCCAAATTCTATTAATTCATTTTACATGCATGTGGATGCTTTTGTAAAGGCACATGTTGGGGCCATCAAGGTTGAAACCAGAAAATTGGACCTTTTCAAAATTAAATAAAGAGATAACGAGATGCTGAGGGAGTTCGTGTCGAGGTTCCAGATGGAACGAATGGACCTGCCTTTGGTCGTTGATGATTGGGCCGTCCAGGAATTCACTCAAGGACTTAACCCCTGAAGCTCCATGGCTTTGCAGCAGCCGAAAAAAAATTTGGCAGAGTATCCGGTAGTAACCTAGGCCGAAGTTCACAACAGATACCAGTCGAAAATCAGAGCAGAGGACGACCAACTCGGATACCCTTCTAGGTCTGTTTATCTCGTTAGAACTGATGACATATCTAAGAGGACTATCGATCATGATCCTAGAATGATCCGATACCGATATCGACCATACAACGGAGATCGAAGAAGAAATGGGTCCGGGAGTCATCCCACGAGTATAAAAAAAGAAGAAGCGTTCGAGGGCCCAATAGCTGAGGTGTAATGAGCAAAGATGGATTCAACAGGTCACTCGGGGCCAGGGAGGCACTGAGATTGTCAGAATATAACTTCAACATCAATACTGCCAGTATCGTATCAGCCATCGAGCAAATAAGGGATGCCAAGTGGCCTCGACCATTGCAGTTCGACCATACTCAAAGAGATCCTATCTTGATGTGTAAGTATCATGGCACTCATGGCCACAGGACCGAGGATTGCCGGAAATTGATAAAAGAAGTTTCCTGATTGTTTAATAATAGGCACATAAGAGAATTTTAAGTGATCGGGCCAAAAACCACTTCAGAAACAGGGACGCCAACAAACAGACCGAACAAGAAGAACCTCAGCACGTTATCAACATGATCATTTGAGGGGTCGACGTCCCTCAAGGGCCAATGATAAAATGCATTAAAGTATCCATCACGAGGGAAAAATGAACCCGAGATTACGTCCCGGAGGGAACCATTTCATTCAGAGACGAGGATACCTAAGGCATCATACAACCTCATAATGATGCACTAGTAATATATGTACTTATCAATAAATCTCGAGTTAAATGTGTGTTGATTGATCAAGGTAGCTCAGCCAATATCATTCGATCGAGGGTCGTAGAGTAGTTGGGATTACAAGACCAAATTGTGCAAGCAGTCCGGGTTTTGAACGGATTCAACATGGCATGCGAAACCACCAAATGGGAGATAACCTTGCTAGTGAGTACCGTCGGGACTATCCAGGAAACAAAGTTCTATATGATCAAAGAGGACATGAGATATAACGCTCTATTCGGAAGACCATGGGTCCACAACATGAGGTTGGTACCTTCGACCTTACACCAGGCATTAAAGTTTCCTACACCAGGATGAATCAAGATAGTATATGGACGACTGCAAAGAAGATGTTCGCAGTCGATGAAGTACTCTAAGTGCTCTTTGTCTCGACATTACGAAACATGGAGCCAACTAGAAAGGCCAAAGTTAAATAGCAACCACAGACGCTAGTCCTGGCCGGACCAGAGGAATGAGGAGTCAACGAGGAGGAGGATTATGTGGTTCAGAGATCATTCATAGATCCTAATAATACCGACGCCACCAAATTGACGGTCGAAGAGTTGGAGCAAGTCACATTGATCGAACACCTGCTGGATCGAAAGGTATACCTGGGCACAGGGTTATCCCCCGAGCTCAAGAAAAAACTCATTAATTTTCTTAAAGTTAATGTAGCTTGTTTCGCTTGGTCCCATCTTGATATGACAGGGATCCATACGGAGGTAACCACTTATAAGTTGAGTTTGAACCTGAAGTTCCACCCAGTTAAATAGAAAAGGTGACCTCATTCCGAGGTCAAGTATGCATTCATCAAGGATGAGGTATCTATACTCCTAAAAATAGGGCCATTCGGGAAGATAGGTACCTAGATTGGTTAGCTAACGTAGTGATAGTACCTAAAAAGAAAATAATCTAAGAATGTGTGTAGATTACAAAGACTTGAATAAGGAGTTCCCTAAGGATTCTTTTTCTTTGCCTAACATCGATCGGATGATCGACGCAATGACCGGGCATGAAATACTCAGCTTTCTCGATGCCTATTCCGGGTACAACCAAATACGGATGGACCCTAGTGATAAAAAAAAGACCTCTTTTATCACTAAATTTGGCACCTATTGTTATAATGTGATGTCATTCAGATTAAAGAACATCAGTGCCACCTATCAATGCTTCGTAAACTGGATGATCGCAGATAAGATAATCAATGAAAGTTTATATTGACGACATGTTAGTTAAGTCTCTGCGAGCAGAGGACCATTTGAAACATTTGCATGAAACCTTTGACATATTGAAGAAATACAATATGAAGTTGAACCTGGAGAAATGTACATTCGGGGTCAGGTCGGGAAAATTCCTCGGGTTCATGGTATCAATCAGGGAATCGAGATCAATCCCGACAAAATTAAAGCCATAGAAGACATCACCGTGGTGGACAACGTAAAGGCTATTCAGAGGCTGACGTATAGCTTCTCTAGGCTAGTTCATATCGAGTTCCTCGGACAAAAGCCATCGATTCTTCTCATTGTTGAATAAGAAGAACAATTTTTTCGGGACCCCAAAATGCCAACAAGCTTTAGAACTCAAATGGTACCTATCAAGCCTGCCCCTGTTACATACTCTGAAGACGGACGAACAACTATACCTTTACTTAGTGATTTCCAAGGTGGCGGTAAGTCGAGTATTAGTTCGGGAAGAGATACACAATTTTTGATTTACTATGTTAATAGAACTCTAGGCGAGACCGAAATGAGGTATCCTTACTCGAAAAAATTGGCGCTCACTTTGCTAAGTGCCTCTAGAAAGTTAAAACCATACTTTTAATGCCACCCCATATGTGTCGTAACCTCTTACCTACTGAGGAACATCATGCACAAACCCGAGCTCTCAGGCTGGTTGGCCAAATGGGCCATCAAAATCAGCGGGTGCGATATCGAGTATCGACCCCGAACCGCTATAAAATCTTAAATTTTGGCAGACTTCGTGGATGGCTTTATGCCAGCCTTAATACCCAAAGTCAAAAGGGAATTATTACTAACCTTGGGGATTATCTCGGGAATTTGGACCCTTTTTACGGATGGTGCCTCGAACACAAAGGGGTCTGGGTTCGGCATTGTGCTGAAACCACCTACGGGAAATGTAGTTAGGTAGTCTATTAGAACTGTGAAATTGACTAACAATAAGGCCGAATATGGGCCATAATTGTAGGTCTCGAATTGGCTAAAAGACTTTTGGCCGAGGTGATAGTAGCTAAGTGCGACTCCCTCCTCATGGTAAATCAAGTCAATGGGATGTTCGAAGTGAAAGATGAACAAATGTGAAGGTATTTATACAAATTATAGGTAATGCTGCATCAATTCAAGGAATGGGCCCTACATCACGTGCCCCAAGATTAGAATAGTGAGGCCGATGCTCTGGCTAACTTGGGGTCGTTAGTCGATATCGATAAGTTCGGCTTGGGAAAAGTAGTACAACTCATCAAATCAATGATAGAATAAGGCCATGCCAAAGTAAACTCAACTCGTTTAACTTGGTATTGGAGGAATAAGTACATAAACTACTTGAAAATTGGAAAATTGCCCTCGGGTCCCAAAGAATCGAGCTCTGTGTACCAAGGCTGTCACATTTAGCTTGGTCGAGGGAACAAGGTTCAGGAGAACGTTCAACAGCCCATTAGCCAGATGCTTGGGGCCGGGAGATACCAAATATGCCTAGAGAGAAGTCCACAAGAGCACTTGCGGGAATTATTTGGGGGGGCAGAATCTTTGGTCCGAAAATTAATTAGGGATGGCTATTACTGGACTGAAATGGATAAGGATGCGAAGGACTTCGTATGAAAATGTGACGACTGCCAGAGACACGCACTAATGATCCATCAACTTGGAGAGCTACTCCACTCAGTCCTGTCCCCATGGCCATTTATGAAATGGGTAATGGACATAGTCGGTCCCCTGCGTGGGCACTCGGTAAGGCTCAATTCATACTATTCATGAACGATTATTTTTCCAAATGGGTCGAATCTTAAGCGTTCGAGAAAGTCCGAGAAAAATAAGTCATTGACTTAATTTGGGACCACATAATATGTCGATTCGGGATACCGACCGATATCGTTTGCAATAATGGGAAACAATTTATAGGAAGCAAGGTAAATAAATTATTCGAAGATCACAAGATTAAGAAGATACTATCAACACCTTACCACCCTAGTGGGAACGAATATGCGGAATCAGCAAATAAGACCACACTTCAAAACCTGAAAAAGAGGTTGACTGATGCCAAAGGGAAATGGAAGAAAATACTTCCCGAAGTCATGTGAGCATATCGTACGACATCGAAGTCTAGTATCGAGTCCACTCTATTTTTGGTTGTCTATGGGGCCGAAACCTTAATACTAGTCGAAGTGGGAGAACCGAACCTCAGGTTCCAATATGCAGCTAAATAGTCAAATGGCAAGGCCATGATCATGAGCTTGGAATTATTGGATAAAAGGTGTGAGGCTGCTCTAGTCCAGTTGGCCGCCCAGAAACAGCAGATAGAAAGATACTACAACTGAAGTAACATTACACACCCGAAACCCCAACGAGGGGAAGTTGGGACCGAATTGGAAAGGACCAAATCGAGTCATTGGAAATATCGACAAAGGCTCATACAAACTTGAATCAAGGAACGGTGCGCAGCTACCGAACAACTGGAACGTGACACACTTAAAGCGGTACTACTGCTAAGGTACGATCTCAATTACTCTTTAACAATATTATAAATCGGACTAACACTTGCAGGCAATGGCCAAGGATGGATGTGGCTATTAGGTCTGAAAGCACGTGTTGCACTCTTTTTCCCTTGAACTCGTTTTTCCAAAAATAGGGTTTTTGACAAGGTTTTTTAACACGGCAACAGTAAAATGTGCTAACTTAGATTCGATGGTCGGTCTCAAATCGGAGTCAATGATCCTTCACTTCATGTCAACAGTATCTGATCCCTCTCAAGCTCGACCTCGAATATTGGGGGCCATTACCCTCGGATTAAGATTTTTAGCAAGGAAATTGGAAATTTTGTATGCTAGAAGCTAAGGCTTGGTGGTTAGGATTCACTGTAAGGGCCAAATGGTCATATGAACTGTGCTCACATAGTCCACTTTAGCCATGATACAAGCTTTTTTACGCTTTTGATCATGTACTTTACACATTGAAATGAAAGAAGGTTCTGCCTTGCTAATACGCATTTTCTTGCCTCTAAAAATCCGGATCCTAAGAGCCCACGGGCCCCTACTGGGGGACTATTGAGCCCAGGGGCTACCCCTACTCGAGGACTGTCGTCCGAAAATAGTTCGGACAACCCGAACTTCCAAATCCCAGAGGCACCAAACCTATTAGGCGGTACCCAAATACAAAAAAGTTGTACTGAAGTCGAGTTTCGTTCGGACCCCCGAAAAATGAACGACCTATAGTTACATTTGATTCTATGCACAGGCATCAAAAATATTACATGAATAGAAATTATAAAAATATGCTGAAAAAGTAAAGACACGATATTGCCAAAAAGGCAAAATTTCATATATATATTCTGAAATATATTTACAAAGGCTCGACATAACGGCCTTAAAATAAAATAAAAATATGCATGAGACAAAAACTAAAAAAGGACTAAGACATCAACGCTTGGTCTTCACCGGGGCCCGACTCATCGCTAGAACCGTCAGAGTTTTCAGATCCTCAGGAACCCTTGGAGCCCTTGGCACCTTCAGGATTGAAAAGCTCCTTCGCTTCAGCTTCGAGTTTCTTCACTTCCTCGATCACGGCTTATAAATCGAAGCCTCGGGCGTGTATCTCATCGAGGGTCTCCCTTTGAAACAGTCGCTTTATGTATTCAGCCTTTTGTCTTTCAGCAGATCTCGGCTGGTATTGGGCCACCATTTCTTCGTCATCAACGGAAGTTATGTCCAACTTGGACTTTAGTGCCTCATATTCCCTACCAAGGGCATCTTGCTCTGCGACAACCGAGCTCAGTTGTGCTCGAAGATCGTCATTCAGCTGGGACCATTTGTGAGCTTTGTCTTTCACCACCCGGAGTTGGTTCTCCTAAGATGCCAGCTATACCTTTGCAGCCTCCTTTTTTGAGGCCAATAAATACATCCTGCCCTTCCACACTTTGGTCTAGGCCTTGACCTTGTCCATCTCGACTCATAGCTAGTCGATCAGATCCTTCTTCTGTTGGACTTGTGAAGTTGTGTTGTTAGTCATCGCAACTAGTTGCTCGTTCTTATCTTCAAAGACATTTACCTTTTCAACTAGCTTGGCATGTTCCCGTTTTAGGATCGAGGCTTCCTTTCGAGTTTTTTCTGCTTCTCTTGGAGAATCGGGAGGTCCTTAAAGGCCTAGTTTTGTTGCTTACTCAGAAGCATGTACATGTTTGTTTTGGGGAGCTGCTCCTTGAGCTCGAACTCGGGCTGTCTGTTTTCCAAGAAGTACCAAAGGAAACTCTCCTAGTGAAGCACTAAAGACAATAAAGCAATGGAATTAAGTAAGAGGCATCAAAGGAAAATATAAATGATTCATAAGGGGAGTTTGAAGGTGTTAGAACCTTATCCGACTCGGCGCCTGCTCTGCCTCATTGAAGAGACTCGACATGACCACCTCATTTATCTTCGTCTGGACCTCCTCAGTCACTAGGAGATAGCCTCACCATGAGAACGGGCCTCCTATATTCCCTTCAAAAGTTTGTGCCACGTGCACTCGTAGTATGACATTTGCTGGTAGATTCGTTTGATCCACTCCTTGAGTCGAGGGACTGCATTAAGAATCCAAGCAACAATTTTATGACCACAAATATTGCCGATAAGGGAAGAAATGAAGGGAAATTGACACTTAGGGAAATACTATACTTACGAGATACGTTCAATTTCTGGGGGAATGGAAGGAACTCGTGAGGGGCCAAGTCTTTGGTTTCCCCCAAAGAAAATGCCCCTGCCAACCTCGGTCTCAATCCCCATCGATGCTTGAAATAGGGGCCTTGCTAGCTCGATGAGCGAGCTTGATTAGTCCCCCTCAAAAAATTCAGGGACTATGCAGACGGAGTAGGTGGTCGAGGGTGAACCTAGAAGATTCAGTGCTTTTCACAAAGTGGCGTAAGAGGATCACGATCCTCCAGAAAGATAGGTGGATTTGCCCAAGGCACACTTTGTACCTCTTGCAAAAGGTCGGGATCACCGGGTCAGTTGTTCCCAACGTAATGGGGTAAGTGGACGGTGATGCCGTCCTCAGTCCCGAGGACAACCATGTCTTTGCCTTCCCATCTATAGTCCTCTTGGACTTTGGGAAGGGTATCTTCGGTAATAGAGCATAAATATCTCCATGCTCCTTTGCCCCAGTCTTGTTTTACGGAGGCCTTCTCAACCTTGAAGTCATCCCCGATGGAGCAACCCCCGGGTATGAAGCTTTTCATAGGAGGTTTGAGGAGCGCCTCGGGAGCATTCACCTCGGCATCTTCGACCGGGTGAGAGGATGAAAAGGTTGTTTGATGTGGTACAAACTTGGAATTCTTAGCCATTGTGTATCTGGGAAATGTATGAGAGTTTGGAGAAGGTGTATGAAGATTTGAAGTTTAGAAGTAGAGATATGAGGTTCTGGGATGATAATCCAAGAAAATGTATGAAGGTTTGGAGGTTGAAGATGAAGATATGAAGGTTCAAGAAAAAAGGTATGAATATTTGAGAAAGTCGAAAGCCTTTGTAGAATTCAAAGCTAGAAGCTAGGATCAGAAAGTGAAGGGGGCAAAAATTTTATAGGGGAAATACGCGACGTTTCACATTTGAAGGCAACCAACCGTCGAATGAAGTCAGAATGACGCGACTGATGGGACATTTCATCTTAACCGCCAATCGTGATTGTAACGTACGAAGGAAGAAAAAGGGGTTCATCTATCATCTCCCATCATTTCGGCAAACTTACTCTCTAGAAAACGAGGGGACTATCTGTATACAGGTGAAACCGGGGGTAACATATACCCCAATTTCCTGGTGGGTCAAACGAAGCAAAGATGTGACTGCATGGGATCGGAATCGAAGCATGAGACTTCTCGTACTAAGGCCCAAATAGAGTGTTCGCCACCGGGCCTGATAAGGCAAAACTTCCCCGAACCCGGAACGAGCTCTCAGGCCTCATAAAGTATGGCAACTGTCACACCTCCTTTTTCACTACACCCGCAAGGGCGTAAAGGGGTTTTTCTAATTAAAGGACAATCGGGATGGGATTTAATTATTAATTATTCAGAGTCACCACTTGGAATATTAATGGTGTCCCAAGTCACCGGTTTTGATCCCGAACCGAGGAAAAATATGACTCTGTTAACAGTCCGCGAACAAGAAATCCGGATAAGGAATTCTATTAACCCGGGAGAAGGTGTTAGGCATTCCCAAGATCCGTGGTTCTAGAACGGTCGCTTAACTGTTGTATTTGATTTTATCTGATTTCAATATATGCTAGCTTATGTGCCTTTTATTCGTAAACTGCTTTTTATCATTGTTTATTTTAAAAAGAATTGCGACGTCGTGAAAACGCGTTTCGAACAACGTCGCAATCAATGCACCCGTGGTTGTCAACCCATTTCAACTTCGTCGAGATTTAGATTTGGGTCGCATCAATACGCACCCGAGTTTAAGGAAGTAATTTTATTAAAAACATGCCTAAAGATTCTAACGTATTATTATTTTGGGGAAGGCCGTGAAATTCACTAAACGGCCCTCCCAAATTCTAATTATTTTATGTAACCATTATTGAGGGCCCCGCCTTTTGTATTTTGTTTGACGAGGCTCGTTTCGTCATTTTATTAAAAGGGCGACCTAAAAGTGACTACGATTTTCTATTTTTGTTTTCTCTAGAAAAGAAATAAAACCTAATTAATTATGAATTGCATTACATCAAGGCAAACTAAGAATCACGTTTTTTAGCCCAACCTGGTCTGCACGGTAGGCTGTGATACGGCCCAATTGCTCAGGCCCAACGTTAGTGAAAGGTCCAGGCGGCTCTGACGCCCAGCCCGGGATCGAGTCCCCACAAGTCCAATTACAACCCCCATTCCAACCAGTAGCGTGACCTCCCGGTCCTAAAACAACTCACACCCTATAAATTTCATCTTACTCAAATCGAAGGCCTTGGGCCTAAATGCCAACACTGGCACAGTTCTCAATTTTAGATTAAGTGAATCAAAATGCTACTCATTCAATATTACCAATCTAACAAAGCTAACTTTAAACAACTTCAGATTTGCTGAACGAATTACTGCCTGCCACTGTAGCTAGTTTACACTAATAAGTTCCCAATTTGATTGCCAACTACTGAAAACAGGAATTTACTACTGAAATCATTCACTAACCAATACTACTATCTACAGAGAGTTCTCATGATCTAAGAAAAACATAACATCAATTCAAAAGCCACGAATGAAAACAATAAGCAACTGTCCAGTTATACACTACTGAACTTCCAATCCTAATTAATCAACCACACGAGAATTAAAACAAACTAAACAATAGTGTAAGCAAATCTGCAGAAATGCAGTCACAGCGAATCAAACAATCCAAGCTTCAATTCTTCATTAATCGATTTCAAATGAGTTTTTACATATCAATTTAGTTCCAACATCTGGACTCTGGGAACATACCTGAAAATTGGAACACAAGTAAGGAAAGGAGGAGATCAGATTGCAAACAGCAGTATTCAACGAATTGCAACAGCAATTCAAACCAGGCTCGAGCTCAGAATTGTTTTGAAAATTCAACAATGTCAATATAACAGCCAAACAGTACCAAGTACTCAAAACTAAGCCCAGAAATTAGTGCATCTAATCAGTTAACCCATGACTGATTCAACTTGTATTCACACTTCAAATGTTCGAACAGAAATGAGGAATTCAAGCAGTTCCTAATCTTAACTAAGCTAAAATGTTGATTTAAAACTGAACCTTCGAAAATGAACTAGGGAAGAGCCATGTAACAGTTTTTCTTTGATTTTCTGGTTTTTTTTTTTTTGGTTTTTGGATTTTTCTATTGTTTGTGGGGTTTTGGAATTTGAATTTCAGATCTTAGATCTGAAAATTAGAGAGCATACTTTGGGAGAATTTTCTGAGCTTCCCCCAAAACTCCTGAATGAAGTAAAGGGCATGCCCTTTTTTAGTCACAAATGAGGGCAGCCCTCAGATTTTCAGTTTTGCAAAACAGTCTCTCTTCTTATTTTCATTTAGACCCCCATTTCTTGGCTTGTTACCCAAGCTAGTATCCTAAGTTAGCTGAAATCTACACTAAAGTCCTATTCTAGAAATCTCTAAGGTGCTCTTCTACCCATGCAATACCTATACTACCCTTGCTTTGGTTTTGGAATTACTATTCTTGACAAAATTGCCCTTTTCCATGCCTAAATTGCCCTTGAAACCCCCTGAAATTACTGACCAATCAGACCCCTTTTACCTTAGTTAAAAATCAACCATGGCTAACTAACATGAACTAAACTATTCAGCTATATCCAAAATGATTCCAAAAATTCTAAGATTGAATCCAGTTAATGCTAATTGAGACTTAAAATTAATCCTAAATCACACTAACAATAGGCTAATTACACTAATCAGTAAAAGTGAATTATCGCAAAACAAGCACTAACACTTGAATTAGCTAATCAAAATCAATGAAACAAGGTTAACCCCGGACTAAACCAAGAATCAGAAAAATAAACTATTAATCAGCAAACTAAGATCGAGAATTGGAACGTATAAAAATCAAACAAATAACTAAACTTAATCATAGAAATCAGGACACAAGATTAGGACAATATTGACAAAAATTTAAAACACAAATTAAAGTAGACATTGACCATGAAATTCACGCATGCAGCAAGGTCAGAAAGGAAAAAGAAATTGAAAATAAAAGGAAATACCGCTAAGAATTCACCGACTACAAAGAGCTCCGGCCGGTGGTTGCTTCTCCAAATCCCCCGAAATTTCTGACCCGTAACATCCTTAACCATGTGTTTTCATAAGAAAACACCTGGTTAGGGTTGTTAGGGTCCGAAATCATGGCGATTTTTCCTTAGGGCCTTGGTCGGAAACCTTTGATTTAATATTCGAGCTGCTCCGGGCAGATTCGAGAGACAAGGCCGTGGGGGTTGGGTAGAGGAGGTCCAGGCGGTCACAGGGTGTAAATTTGGGGTTATTTGGCATAGGTGACGAACTGGCCGGAAAACTTCAAACGGACATTTGAGGGATTCGACCGTGATTCGAAAGATCCATAGGTAGGGTTGGAAAGAGGATGAGCGGGGGAAGCTGGGGTGTATTTTTGGTGGCTTTTGGAGTTGGTTGCGTTTGTCGCCGGCAAGGATTCCGGCGAGGCTTAGGGCTCGTTGTTGGTCTCTCAGAGACGTGGGGTAAGAGACGATCGAGGGGGTGGGGGTAGTATTCGGACATATATGTATTAAAGAGTGGGTGCTTCTGGACTATTCGATCTAACAACCTCGACGGCTGAGATCTGGTGCACTGAGAAACGACGTCGTTTGGCTCCTCCTGGGACCGGACCGGGTTGGGCATAGCTGGGCCTGGGTGGATTGTTTTGAGATTGGGCTGGGATATTAATTGGCCCAAATCATGGGCATCCCTTCTCTTTAATGCTTTCCTTTCTTTTCCCTTGTTTCTTGTATTTAATTTTTGTATTTCAATTTATATATTTTTTTAATTTTATAAAATTATAAAAATTAAAATAATGTCCTAATATATTTCAAAATTAAACTAATTAATTCCTAAAATTATTTTAAAAACTATTCCGGGACGAATTCGCAATTAAATAATTAAAAATGCAAAAGTAGACTATTTTTGTTATTTTCCATATATTCTATTATAAAACAAATTAATCCCTGATTAATACTAACATATGAAATTAGATCCTAAATTAAAAATGCATATTTTGTATTTTATATGAATTGATCATGCACAAATAAAATGCAATAATTACCAGAAAATACCCCAAAATTCGCAAAATTGCCAAATAATGAAAGAAATTATTTTGTTTGAGTTTTTGGGAATAATTCATATATAGGGCAAAAATCACGTGCTCATAGCTGCCCCTCTTTACTCGGAAACATAAAAAGTTTTCGGGCAAAGATAAGTGAGCAAATACGAGCAATTTTTGCCCGTTCAAATATTCCATTGTGAAGCGTTTTGAAAAGTTTTGACCGCACTCTGCTTCAGAGGATGCCTACATATCCTGGGCTAAACAGGACTCAGGTCAGTGTAGTTCGGGAGTGTCTGGTAGCTGGGACTACCAGGAGCTGTGATTTCACTGCGATTGCTGTTGTTGCTGCTTGCTGACCTCCCTTATTACACAATGTCAAAATAAAAAGAAGCTAGCCTAAGCTACGAATTACAAAATCTTATCTAATTCTTCAAACTTGCTTTTGTATTTCTTATTGCTTTGTTGTCTTGTGTTCTCTTGGTGAAATCCCTTGTTGTCATTTCAAATTGCTAACTAAGATGTTGTGCCTTCTCTCCAAATTGCTGAACTTGAATAAACTTGAACTTGAATGTATTCCTCTGTTCTTCAGGCGGGCTCCTGACTGCTGAACTTTGAAATTGAATGTATTCCTCTATTATCCAGGCGGGCTCCTGACTGTTGAACTTGAAATTGAAAGTATTCCTCTATTATCCAAGCGGGCTCCTGACTCTGTTATACAGGCGACTTCCTGACTTCCGAAACTTGAATTGTATGCCTCTGTTCTTCAGACGGGCTCCTGACTGCTGAACTTGAAATTGAATTTATTCCTCTATTATCCAGGCGGGCTCCTGATTGCTTAAAATTTGAATTGTATGTCTCTATTCTCCAGGCGGACTCCTGACTTCTTAATTTTGAAATTGAAGGTCTCTGTTCTCCAGGCGGACTCCTGACTTCAACAAAATAATCAACCAACGAAAATTTTTCTGCCCCAGTTTGGAAGCTGGGTGTATGGGTGAGTGTTAAACTGAATCATATTATCACATATTACTAAGAATTGAAAGCTAAATCCTATTATCCAGGGAGGTCCTGACAACTCCTCATAATTACAAACCTAAGGTATTACTCTCACTACATCATGTTATCTACAAGGGTTTTAAACTACATCCTATTATCCAGGAAGATCCTGGCAACCCCAAACAATTATGAACCTAAGGTGTTACTTCTCACTATATCATGTTATCTTACCCGGGTATTTGAATTACGTCCTATTATCCAGGAAGGTCCTGACAACTTGAATTTTATCCTAAACATGCAAACTTTGCAACCAAATTATATTCCCCTATGCTATTCATGATTATCTTGTATTTAATCAAGCCACACTTTGCGGTCAAACCTGATTACTGTTTGTTTTTCCCTCCTGGAGAATTCCTCCTCAACAACTAACTTTTCTGCCCCTGTTTCAATCAAAGAAAATTTCGTTAGTTTAAAATGGTGGTTAGTTGATGGCATTCTTGCTGAAAAATCCTTCCACTGCCTTGCTTTGTGTTGACTGACTTCCTTGAACTGACCCTGAACTGCTTGACTTTCTGAATGACTTTCGAATTCCCCAACCTCTGACAACCCGAATGTTTTGTACCTGTGCTGTTGTTTCATACCTCCGACCCCTTTGTCTGAACCTTTACGTTTCCCACAACATTTCCCAATTATTTCACCGATGAAACTTCCTGCGACTTCCCATATTCCATTTTACTTCATGTTACTGTTGACATCCTCTAACAACATTATGCTTTACCATTTTCGGAAGGTAGTAGTGAGCTTTGAAGTCCTTTTTGCTTGCATTGAACAAAACTGGCACTTGAAACATCTTAGCTAGATAAAACTCTCAAAAGAAAATGAAATGCAATGATTTTTGAGTTAAGGATAAAAAGAATCCAAAACCAGATGACTGCTTAAAAAGAAGGAAATTTATCTGAGTGGAACAGCTGATACCAATGGTCATGACATGCATTTTGGAATAATCGTCCCAATCTGTCCAACTAACCAGCTTTCAATTACCATACTTTGTTGCCCCAGAATTTCCATCACTTGATTACTTTACCCAAACCTTAACTTTGTTCATCCTGCGGTACCTTGAAACAGTTTTCCACCCATAGACCTTTTGCCAATTAACCATTTCCAACTCACTTTCGCCTCAAGGTGCCCGCGAGGTTTTTCACCAATAAGACTCTCTCATTTATTTTTTCTCTCAGCTCCCGTCGCCTTATGATGCCTGTGAAGGCTTTCACCAATAAGACTCTCTCATTTTTACTTTGTTTTTCTTGCTTGAACCAGAATGTTGCCGCTATCATGAGTTACTTCTACCTGCTCAACTTGGCATTTCTCAAAAACTGATCAGAAGGTCTTTCTTTGGACCGTAATGTAGGCTTTTGGATTGGGTTAGAAAGAAAGGTATAAAAGACTCAAAATAATTCAAAATGGGTTAATAATTACAGCTTTCGGAATCTAATTTTTTCGCAACAATCACAACGTTTACCCCAGTTTCTTGATTGGGGACTTTTGGGTTTTATTTTGGTATGACTGAACCTCAGAGAGGCTGCCTACGTACCCTTTCGGGATCAAGTCGAACATAGTTCACTTCATAGAGACTATGTTGTTATATTTCTCTTCTTTCTTTCATTTTTTTTTCGTTTTCTTTTTCATTTTTCCTTTCTTTTCTTTCTTTTCCTTCTTTTCCTTTCTTTTCTTTCTTCTTTTTTTTCGTTTTTTTTTTCATTTTTCCTTTCTTTTCTTTCTTTTCCTTCTTTTCCTTTCTTTTCTTTCTTCTTTTTTTTCGTTTTCTTTTTCCCCTTTTTTTTTGATATCCGGCACCTGCGTTTCCTGATTATGTCGTTGATTCCGAAAGAGGGGTATGAACGAAAACAATTAAGGCTCAAAGGGGATAATAATGGATAAAGTGTTTGGATAGCAGAACAAAACGCCTTCGTCATTTCAATCTTTAAAAGGTGCCAAATACAAACAAGTACATTCAGAATAAAGAATCATACATAGTATCTCTTGACCGCATCGAAATTAATGGCCATTTTTACACATTTTCCTTCTATGTCTGTCAGATATAGTGCACCATTAGACAACACTCTGGTTACAACAAATGGCCCCTGCCAGTTTGGGGTGAATTTTCCTTTTGCTTCAGCCCAATGAGGCAGAATACATCTCAGCACTAATTGTCCGACTTCAAACTTCCTCGGACGCACTTTCTTGTTGTACGCTCTTGCCATTCTTTGCTGGTACAGTTGACCATGACACACTGATGCCAATATCTTCTCGTCAATCAAACTCAACTGCTCGAGGCGGCTTTTCACCCATTCATCATCATCGATCTCAGCCTCCGTGATGATTTGCAGAGACGGGATTTCCACCTCTGTAGGTATTACTGCCTCGGTACCATACACCAATGAATAAGGAGTCGCCCCCACCGAGGTACGAACGGTGGTGCGGTACCCTAACAATGCAAAAGGTAACTTCTCATGCCACTGTCTAGACCCTTCAACCATCTTTCGGAGTATTTTCTTTATATTCTTGTTGGCTGCTTCAACCGCACCATTTGCCTTGGGACGGTATGGAGTAGAATGCCTATGGGTAATCTTAAACTGCTCACATGTCTCCTTCATCAAATGACTATTAAGATTAGCCCCATTATCCGTGATGATTACCTTCGGAATCCCAAACTGCCAGATGATATTTGAGTGCACAAAGTCGACCACAGCTTTCTTAGTCACAGACTTGAATGTCTTAGCTTCCACCCATTTGGTAAAATAGTCTATAGCTACCAGAATAAACATGTGCCCATTTGACGTTGCTGGATCAATTAGACCAATAACATCCATGCCCTATGCAACAAAAGGCCATGGTGCGGACATCGTATGTAGTTCTGATGGTGGAGAATGAATCAAATCTCCATGCACTTGGCATTGATGACATTTACGCACAAAACTGATACAATCCCGCTCCATAGTGAGCCAATAATAACCTGCTCGGAGAATCTTTTTTGCCAGAACGTACCCACTCATATGCGGTCCACAAACTCCGGAATGTACCTCAGTCATGATAGATGTGGCCTGTCTTGCGTCCATGCATCTCAACAACCCTCCTCCACTAAAGAAAAACCCGCTTGCCAATCGCTGAATCGTTCTTTTCTGATCATCGGTGGCCTATACCGGATATACTCCCGTCCTGATGTACTCTTTGATATTATGGAACCACGGCTCGCCGTCGAGTTCCTCTTCTATAATATTACAGTAAGCATGCTGATCACGGACCTGAATCTGCAACGGGTCAACATAAGCCTTATCTGGATGATGCAACATCGACGCCAAAGTAGCCAAAGCGTCGGCAACCTCATTATGAATCCTTGGAATGTGCCTGAACTCTATAGACTGAAACCGCTGACAAAGCTCATACAGACATTGTCGGTACGGTATAAGCTTTAAATCCCGTGTTTCCCATTCTCCTTGAATTTGGTGTACCAGTAGGTCCGAGTCACCCATGACCAAGACTTCCCGTACACCCATAGCTATAGCTAATCTCAATCCCAATATACACGCCTCATATTCTTCCATGTTGTTCGTACAGTAAAACGAAGCCGAGCTATAACAGGGTAATGCTGACCTATATCAGAAATAAGTACCGCTCATATTCCCACGCCTTTTATATTTGCAGCCCCATCAAAGAAACGTTTCCATCCCGGCTTCTCAACTTGTTCCAATTCATCAATGTGCATCACCTCTTCATCAGGGAAATAAGTTTTCAAAGGTTCATAATCTTCATCGACGGTGTTCTCAGCCAAATGATCAGCTAATGCCTGTGCTTTCATCGCAGTCCGTGTCACATAGATAATGTCGAACTCTGTAAGCAGGATCTGCCACCTTGCAAGCCTCCCTGTGGGCATAGGCTTCTGAAAAATATACTTCAATGGGTCCAAGCGAGATATGAGGTAAGTGCTGTAGGATGACAAATAATGTTTCAACTTCTGTGCCACCCAAGTTAGGGCGCAACATGTCCTCTCCAGATGAGTATACTTAACCTCGTAAGATGTGAACTTCTTGCTGAGATAGTAGATAGCCTACTCTTTTCTGCCCGTAACATCATGCTGCCCTAGTACACAGCCGAATGAATTATCCAAAATCGTCAGATATAGAATCAAAGGCCTCCCTGGTTCTGGCGGGACCAACACGGGTGGGTTCGACAAATACCGTTTTATCTTATCAAAAGCCTCCTAACATTCATCAGTCCATTTGACTACAGCGTCTCTCTTCAACAATTTGAAAATCGGCTCACAAGTTGTCGTGAGCTGAGCGATGAACCTACTGATATAATTCAATCTTCCCAACAAACTCATCACCTCAGTTTTGTTTCTTGGAGGCGGCAATCCCTGAATAGCTTTGATCTTTGACGGGTCTATCTCAATGCCTCGACGACTGACTATAAACCCCAACAACTTCCCAAATGGCACTCCGAAAGCACACTTTGCAGGATTGAGCTTAAGATTGTACCTGCAAAGCCTTTGAAAGAACTTTCTCAAATTTCTGACATGGTCAGACTGATGTCTAGACTTCACGATCACATCATCCACGTATACCTCGATCTCCTTATGTATCATATCATGGAATATTGTTGTCATGACCCTCATATAAGTTGCCCCAGCATTTTTCAAACCGAATGGCATGACCCGATAACAGTACGTTCCCCACGGCGTGATGAATGTCGTCTTTTCTGCATCTTCCTCGTCCATTAGAATTTGATGATAACCCGCGTAACAATCCACAAAAGAACCAATATCATGTTTGGCACAATTGTCAATCAGTATATGGATGTTGGGCAGTGGGAAATTGTCTTTTGGACTCGCCTTCTTAAGATCTCTATAATCGACACACACCCTAGTCTTGCCATCTTTCTTCGGCACAGGCACAACATTGGCTAACCAAGTGGGATACCATGTAACTCGAATGACCTTTGCATCAAATTGCTTGGTAATTTTTTCTTTGATCTTCACACTTATGTCCGTTTTGAACTTTCTCAACTTCTGCTTGACAGGAGGGAGTGTTGGATCAGTGGACAGCTTGTGAACCACTAAATCAGTACTTAGACTTGGCATATCATCATACGACCACGCAAAAACATCCTTGTATTCGAACAATGCTTTGATTATCTCCTCCTTGAGTCGTGGCTCAAGATAAACACTTATTTTAGTTTCACGAACATTATCTTGATCCCCTAGATTAACTGCTTCTGTGTCACTTAGGTTAGGTTTGGGTTTTCCTTTAAAGTGACTTAATTCTTTACTAATTTCCTCGTAGGCCTCATCATCATCACATTCCACCTCATCATCACACTCGATTTCTTGCACTATTATTTCTGAGTTAGATTGGCTTTTAAAACTGGGCCGAAGATTCCTCCTGCATGTCAAGTCATTGATATCAGCATAAAAAGAAATGTACAAAAAAAATGGAAACAAAGTTAGGAATGAAGAACAGGCCGGAAAACTTCAAACGGACATTCGAGGGATTCGGCCATGATTCGAAAGAAACCAGAGGTAGGGTTGGAAAGAGGATGAGCGGGGGAAGCTGGGGTGTATTTCTGGTGGCTTTTGGTGTTGGTTGCGTTTGCCGCCGGCGAGGATTCCGGCGAGGCTTAGGGCTCGTTGTTGGTCTCTCAGAGACGTGGGGTGAGATACGATCGAGGGGGTGGGGGTAGTATTCGGACATATATGTATTAAAGAGTGGGGGCTTCTGGACCGTTCGATCTAACAACCTCGACGGCTGAGATCTGGTGCACTGAGAAACGACGTCGTTTGGCTCCTCCTGGGACCGGACCGGGTTGGGCATAGTTGGGCCTGGGTGGAATGTTTTGAGATTGGGCTGGGATATTAATTGGCCCAAATCATGGGCAGCCCTTCTCTTTAATACTTTCCTTTCTTTTCCCTTGTTTCTTGTATTTAATTTTTGTATTTCAATTTATATATTTTTTTAATTTTATAAAATTGTAAAAATTAAAATAAAGTCCTAATATATTTCAAAATTAAACTAATTAATTCCTAAAATTATTTTAAAAACTATTCCGGGACGATTTCGCAATTAAACAATTAAAAATGCAAAAGTAGACTATTTTTGTTATTTTTCATATATTCTATTATAAAACAAATTAATCCCTGATTAATACTAACATATGAAATTAGATCCTAAATGAAAAATGCATATTTTGTATTTTATATGAATTGATCATGCACAAATAAAATGCAACAATTACCAGAAAATGCCCCAAAATTTACAAAATTGCCAAATAATGAAAGAAATTATTTGTTTGAGTTTTTTGGAATAATTCATATATAGGGAAAAAATCACATGCTCACAGCAACGGTTTCATACGACTAAAAAGAGCATGATATCCGCACCCTACCAGATATCACGGCGCAGATCTCGCCCGACATCGGCGGCAGATCATTAATTGGCAAGAAAGGAGGATTTTTACCTTTTTTAGAATTATATTAGGAGTGAAACTCTCTTATTATATAAAGGAAAAGTTTTTTCTTTGATAGGACATGGTAACATGTATACCAAGGTAATACAAAATTATTTCTCTACTATCTAGATAATGAAAGGTCTTTACTTTACTTTTCTTCTTCGTTCTTGATTGGTTTCGAACCTAAGATCCAAGCGAGCGCAGAAACTATTGCCCAATCCAAGTTCAAGCTAGGACACAGTATTACAATTGGTTTGATTATCCATTATGTCTTTAGTTCACTTATCTAACGTTCTTGATTATTTCTGTTGAATCAATCCACATATCTTTAAAACCGCGTATAAATTCCATTGTTATCCATTTTAAGGGTAACATACTTATTCAACGAATCAATGCCCTTGAAAAACTACTCCCTCCATTCCAATTTATGTGAACCTGTTTGACTGGGCACGTAGTTTAAGAAAAAAATGAAGACTTTTGAAATTTGTGGGTCTAAACAAATCAAAAAGGGATTCAGAATATTTTTGTGGTTGTAAAAGCTTCTCATTAAAGGTAGAATTGGAAGTTTAAGCTAGATTGTTTTCAAATTTAGAAATGACTCATTCTTTTTGAAACGAACCAAAAAGGAAGTAGATTCACGTAAACTAGAACGGAGGGAGTACAGTATAAGTCTCAGTTTGAAACATGAAATAAAGTTTATAATCATCTAATTGCAAATACAAATTTACTTACAAGATGAATTGTAATAACAAGTCGACATTCCTTCTACAAAATTCTTAATATGATACTGGTGATACTTTTTGGACCCAATTATGTAAATTTGTTGGAGGAAAGTAAGAGGAAAAAGTGGTTCTTCTCTATTTAAAAAAAGAGGGTAATGTAGTGTTGGAGCACAAACGAACATAGCTTGCCTTCAACTTGTTTTCCCCAATGTTTTCATACGCGCACGACATAAATAAGAGCTGCTAATCAACTTATTCTCCACCTGGATCGTAGCCAAAACGTCCGTAACCCGTGGGCTTGCTTTTGAAACCGAACATGGTCTTTACTTCTAAATGGGCCTCATCGGGTTATAGTCTTGGGAAAATAACACGGGCTAGTCAGTTTTCGGATTGATCATTGAAAAATAGCCAGTATTTGTAAAGTTATTGAAAAATAGCCACTATTTTGCTGCAATACGGAAAGTTCCAGCATAATATACTGGAGATCAGCATATTATGCTGAAACTTCAACACGCGGAAAGTTCCAGCATAATATACTGGAGATTGGAGCACTTGTGTATAAACTTCCAGCATATTATGTTGGACCGGTATATTATACTGGAACTCCAGTATATTATGCTGGAAGTCTAGTATATTATACTGGAACTATACTGGAGTTCCCGTATACTTATGCTGGAACTCCAGTATAATATACTCGAGTTCTAGTATTCCGACTGGAATTCCAGTATATTATGCTGAAGTATTTTCCGGATTTTGAATAGTGTTTTCGTTCAGATTTATCTTTACATGAAAAGTGGCTAAATTTTGTGTTAGCGGAAACGTAAAAGAAAGAACACAAGATTTAACGTGGTTAGGATCAAAATAATCCTACGTCCACCAGAGAACAGTTGCCTTTTTAATATTAACAAAGGAAGGGGAGAGTTCCCAATTACACTTAAGAGAATTTCTCTTTTAACTCTCTACTCACTACAATGTGTTGTATTGTTTTTTGGGATAGTTTCTACAAATGAAGGAGTGCATCTATTTATAGAGGTAAAGACCTCCTCTTGATGTCATTGGTGACATCAAACTACCTCCTCTTGATGTCATGGGTGACATCAAAGGAGGAAGCTTCCTCCTAGCATCCACACCAACTCTTTCCACCAACTCTTCCAATTGGCATGTCATTGTTGACTAAACATAAACCAATACCTTCAATCTCCACCTTGGTTTGCATTTCGAGCGTGCGTGTGAACAACTCTGGCCAAAACTTCTAAGCTTACTGGGCAACCCTGTTGTAAGAAACAAGAAGAATCAAACCATTGTTGAACATACCACCTCCACCTAACAACTGTTCTCTTCGGAGTTGCATCAGTTGATGCACACCCCCGCCAAGTCCTTGCAGTGTGCAAACTTAGCGAGTGGGACTATCTTGGTCAACATATCTGCAGCATTATCGTCTGTGATAACCTTCACGACCTTGATAGTTCCCTCTTCAACAACATCTCGAATAAAATGAAATCTGACATCAATGTGTTTAGTGCGCTCATGAAATCTCTGATTTTTCATTAGATGAATAGCACTCTGACTATCACATCTAAGAGTTGATTCCAGCTGAACCAAACTCAATTCCGCTACTAAACCTTTCAACCAGATAGCTTCCTTCATCGCCTCCGCTGTTGCCATGTATTCTGCTTCTGTCGTAGACAAAGCGGTAATCGACTGCAGAGTCGACTTCCAACTAACGGAACTGCCAACGAGGGTAAAGATGTATCCAGTTGTGGACCTTCTTCTTTCAAGATCTCCTGCATAGTCAGAATCTACATAACCGAGAATTGAAATACCTCCACCACTTTTTCGAAAGGTCAGACCAACACCAGAAGCTCCTTTGAGATATCTCAATATCCACTTGACAGCTTCCCAATGCCTCTTTCCTTGGCTGGACATGTATCTACTTACCACACTTACAGATTGAGCAATATCTGGACGTATGCATACCATAGCATACATAATGCTACCAACTGCACTGGCATAAAAAATCTTTGACATATGCTCCACCTCATCCTCGGACTGAGGCATTTGTAACTCTGAAAGTTTAAAATGAGGAGCTAATGGTGTACTTACAGGCTTGCACGTATGCATATTGAATCTCTTGAGAACCCTTTCAATATATCTCTTCTGAGAAAGATGTACAACACCGTCTTCTCTTGAAATCTCCATACCAAGGATTTTCTTTGCAGCTCCTAAATCCTTCATGTCAAATTCCTTACTCAACAGTTTCTTCAAAGCATTTATCTCTGTAATGTTGTTAGCAGCAATAAGCATATCATCAACATACAACAGTAAATAAATCATTGAGTTACCAGACATCTTCTTGTGATACACACAGCTATCAAATGCACTCCTTGAGAATTCATGTGTAGTCATGAATGCATCAAACCTCTTGTACCACTGTCTAGGGGATTGCTTCAAACCATACAAAGACTTCTTTAGTTGGCATACTTGATCTTCTTTTCCCTCAGCTAGGAAACCTTCAGGTTGATCCATATAGATTGTCTCTTCTAGATCACCGTGTAAGAAAGCAGTTTTGATATCAAGCTGTTGAAGCTCCAAGTCAAATTGTGCAACCAATGCTAGTAGCACGCAAATTGAGCTATGCTTCACGACTGGAGAGAAAATCTCATTGTAGTCAATTCCCTCCTTCTGACTGAAACCTTTTGCAACCAATCTCGCCTTGAACCTAGCATCTTCCACTTCAGGAATTCCCTCTTTTCTTTCGGTAGACCCACTTGCATCCAACTGTCCTCTTCCCCTTTTGTCTTTTCACTAAGACCCATGTCTGATTCTTGTGAAGAGACTCCATCTCTTCAGTCATGGCTAACCGCCATTGTACAGCATCCTTGCAAGAAGTTGCTTCAATATACGAGGAGGGCTCCAGATCCTTAATCTCTTCTTGTGCAGCTACGAACGCATATGCAATCAAGTTTGCTTGATCTATAAGGCGTTCCGGTTCTCGTGTCTGCCTCTTCTCCCTCCCCTTCGCAATTGTGTATGGTTCATTGACAGCAAGTTCTTCAAGGTCTACATCTTCTGACTCATCTTTAACCTGAGTCTCTTGATCCTTTTCCTTGGCAAGCTCCACCGGAAGCTCCACCTGCTCGTCGTTCTTGTTTCCTGAAAACTCCACGGAAACTTTACGGGGATCAAGTATAGAGGATTCATCAAAGGTGACATCTCTACTAACTATAAATTTGAGTAAAGACAAACACCAAAGTTTGTACCCTTTTACTCCATCCACATACCCTACGAATATGGCCTTCTTAGCCCTTGGTTCAAGCTTTCCTTCATTAACGTGATAATAAGCTGGACACCCAAATACTCGTAAGTATGAATAGTTAGAGGGTTCACCTGACCATACCTCATTCGGAGTTTTAAAGTCAATTGCCGATGCTGGAGATCGATTGACAATATGAGCAGCAGTGTGAACTGCTTCAGCCCAAAATACTTTGGACATTTTGACTTGTAGGAGCATACAACGAGCCTTTTTAAGAAGAGTTCTGTTCATTCTCTCGGCAACTCCATTCTGTTGTGGGGTATGCCTGACAGTCCTATGTCTTGAGCTCCCATGAACCTTGCAGAATTCATTAATCTCTTCATTGCAAAACTCCAAGCCATTGTCTGTGCGAAGATACTTGATTTTCCGCTCCATTTGATTTTCAACCAAAATCTTCCACTCTTTAAATGCTTCAAAAGCATCACTTTTTGCCTTCAAAAAATGCACCCAAACCTTTCGTGAGAAATCATCAATAAAAGTGAGAAGATACCTCTTTTTGCCCTTCGATGGAAGTTTAGAGGGACCCCATAAATCTGAATGGATGTAGTCTAGCACTCCTCTTGTCTTGTGTTTGCCAGTGCTGAAGCTGACCTTCTTTTGCTTCCCTAGAACGCAGTGCTCACAGAAGTCAAGTGTGCTGATCTTCTCACCTTCCAAAAGGTTACGATTGCTCAACATCTCCAGTCCACGTGCGCTCATGTGACCCAGTCTCATGTGACATAGTCTTGCCTTGTCATCATTAGATAACTGCACTGTAGATGCATTTGCAGAGCCAACAATGGTGCTTCCGACCAATGTGTAAAGGCCGTTCTCCAGCTTTCCTTTCAGCATGACTAAAGAACCTTTAGTCACCTTTATAGTTCCTGCTTCGCTCATGTACCTGTAGCCTTGTTCATCCAGAGTACCCAGGGAGATCAGATTCTTCTTCAGATCAGGAACATGACGGACTTGTGTAATAGTCCTCACGACTCCATCATGGCAGCGAACCCGAACTGAGCCAATGCCAACTATTGCACAAGTTGCATTATTGCCCATTACTACGGTTCCTCCACTTTTCTCATAGCTGCTAAACCAGTCTTTTCGGAACGTCATATGCAGAGTGCAAGCAGAGTCTAACACCCATTTGTTTCCATAACTACTATTATTATTACACGATGTTGTTAGTACATAATCATTATCAAAATCATGTACCTGTTCAACTGTGGATGCACTCGCCTTTTCCTTGGACTTTGACATTGGGCAGTCTCGTTCAAAGTGCCCCTTCTTGCCACAACCCCAACACTCTGTATTCTTCTTGTTCACACGAGACTTTGATTTGTGCTTTGATTTGCTCTTTCCCTGTTGGCTAGTCCGGCCTCTCACAAATAGCCAACTTGCCTGGTCATCTCTATCTCCTTCAATGTGCCTCCGCACATCACTAGAGTTAAGTGCCTGCAGCACTTGCTCAAGCTTGATAGGCTCCTTTCTATACATCATTGAATTCTCAATATCACGATATCCTTAAGTCAATGAAAATAGCAAAGCACATGCAAGCGTCTCCTCCTCCTTTTTAATTCCTGCAATCTGTAAGTCCATGACAAGTTTATTGAACGCATCTAAATGATCTTGTAACAAAGTACCTGACCCCATCTTAAATGTGTGAAGACGTCGTTGTAACAACATCCTTGTTGTCACTGATCGGTCTTGGTATAGCTCTTCTAGCTTTTCCCATAACTGTTTGGCCGTCTCTTCGATACCCGTACTCATTTCACAAAGCACGTTAGGTGCAAGGGATAGTTGGATTGCACTCAATGCATCCCCTTCAATCTTCTCCTTGTCGGGAGCTGATATATCCTTAGGATACTTTCCGTCAATAGCATGGATTGAACCTTCCCTCCGCAGTAACGCCATCATCTGGATCTTCCAGATATTGAAGTTGTCGCGTCCACTGAATCTATCAATTTCAAACTTCATGGAACTCATCTTTGCTTGTTCTTCCTCCTTGGATCATTAAAGAATCTTGTTGCTCTGATACCAATTGTTAGCGGAAAAGTAAAAGAAAGAACACAAGATTTAACGTGGTTCGGATCAAAATAATCCTACGTCCACCAGAGAACAGTTGTCTTTTTAATATTAACAAAGGAAGGGGAGAGTTCCCAATTACACTTAAGAGAATTTCTCTCTTAACTCTCTACTCACTACAATGTGTTGTATTGTTTTTTGGGATGGTTTCTACAAATGAAGGAGTACATCTATTTATAGAGGTAAAGACCTCCTCTTGATGTCATTGGTGACATCAAACTACCTCCTCTTGATGTCATGGGTGACATCAAAGGAGGAAGCTTCCTCCTAGCATCCACACCAACTCTTTCCACCAACTCTTCCAATTGGCATGCCATTGTTGACTAAACATAAACCAACACCTTCATTTCAATTATTTTTTAAACTGTGGCTATTTTTGAATGACCACTTGTAAATCTGTCTATTTTTTAATTTCTCCCTAAATTCTTTCATATATATATATATATATATATATATATATATATATATATATATATATATATATATATAAAGATAATATTTACCTGTTTAGTTAGGTTTTCTATTTACAAAAAAATAGCTAAGTTTTTTTACAAAATAAATACAAATTCGGTCAAAAGTACAATTTGTATACAACTTGAATATATTTTTGTTGTACAAAATCCGATCAAAAGCTAAAATTAAAATACAACTTATATATATTAAAACATTACATAATCCAGTCAAAAAAAATTACAATAGATGCAAGTAATATACAACTCGTATACAATTATATTAATTATATATACATTTTGTATATTCTTTATACACCCAACATACAAAATATATACAATTTAGTATGTCTTCTTTTCGGAGTTTCAATACGAAACTCCAACAAAAATCAGTCCGAATCTTTACTCAATTCGCTCAAAATTGAGGCGTAAACTGCAAAGGATATTCCTAATCATTTGCAACGACACAAAATCCAATTAAATAATAATTTTACGAGATTCAATTTTCAAATTCCAAGCGTCCAAAATTTTAATGACTATCAATAGAGTTTAAGCTCATGTTGTTATATTTTACACACCCAAACAAATTCTAATTAACCAAACTTTCATTTTTTTTCTTCATATTTTGTATGTTAATTACATGGAAGATCGCATGTCATAGTGAAGATTTTGTTCCAAAATGGTAATGCTGGATTGCATGGTATCACGATTTATGGCAGCTTCATTCATATAATGAGCGGAATTTTTCATCAATAAATCACTAATTAATGAGTAAATAAGTTAAACAGACTAAGGCTATTTCTTACGATAAAGAGAATATATAACGAAATTGAGTTTCAGTCAATTCAATACATATGGGGAAAGTGGCGTAAGAAAGAGAGAAAGGGAGGAAAATAAAAAATAATAAAGTCTAGGGTAAGATTGGAGTCTAATACATTATTTTATATATAAATAATAAAGATAAAATACATAGTTTATCCATCTACCTTTCACAAAAATCTATGTTACACACCTGTTGACCACAGGTTTAATGTTACACACCAAATCTTTTTAAAGTGTGTCAATAACACACTACTTTTGACCCATGACGGACACGTATTTTACATCGAAAGCGGACGAATGAATAATAAAAAAATATATTTGAAGCCTCATTTTAGCGCCACATATCTAGTTTTTTTTTCTTCCTTTTTTTTTTCTATCATCATCTTCTTTGTCATGAACATAAAAGAAACAAGCAACAACAATGGTTAAGAAATCACTCGAAAAGAAACCAAAAAAAAAAAAAAGCTAGAGAAGAAATCGAAGAAAACCCAGCAATAGTTAAGAAACTCATTTTCTCAATTTCTTGACTCGCAAATCCAAATCATCCTGGATTGGGTTGGTGAAAATTGACTCAAAATCAACCTAACAAAATCACCAATTCTAGATGAAACAATAGTTTTTTAATAATTGTCGGCTGATTTTCTCGAGCGTCGGAGAAGTTCTCATCTCTGGGACTAAAAGAAGTTAGAGTCAAAATCCATCATCAAAGAATGTTTCAATGAATGTGTTTTTTTCAGTGTAATTTTGGTCTAATTGTGTCTTTTTTATGTCTTTTTCTCATCAATCTTTGGTCAAGCTTTCACTGTTCTCATCCCTGCTCCAGCGATAAAAATAAGTTTTATGGCCACGGGTGGATCTGAAAATTATTGGGAAGATAATAGGGATGTAGGGTGGGTTGGAGGAAAACGACGTGCAAGTGATACCGGAGGAGGAGCTAGCGTGGAGGTAGGATTGGGGAAAAGGGGTGGGGGTGTTGAGGAAGACACATAGCTACTTTATTTTAATTTTTTTTAAGGCTTGTAAATTGGGATTTATTTTAAGCTTAGGTCCGGTTGTCCATTTTTAATTAAAAAATTGTTTGTTTTTAATTTCAATAAGCACGTGTATACACAACATTGAGTATTAACTAGGTTGATCAAAAGTGATGTGTCATTGACACATTTTTAAAAGATTTGGTATGTAATATTAACCCCGTAATTAACAGGTGTGTACAGAAAATTAGGTGCAAGGTGGATGGGCAAACTATGTATTTTGCCAATAATAAATTATATATACTAATTTAATTAAGTGATAACATCTCTAAAATAGATAAATAAGTTTATAATATTACATAAATTGGTAAAAGTTACTATAGTCTTTCAAATATTAGATGAGTCAAACGAACAACAAAACTATTTTGAGAAAATTATATATTTGACCGCTTGACCAAAAATATTAACAGCCCTTAGCTGATGTAGATTATATATAAATTATATACCGTCATACGTATCATACACACACTATATATATGTGGAAAGCATCAAATAAAGAAATGAAGCTTAAATACACAAAATAATCGGCCGGTATGTCACTAGTAATTCTTGCTAGGTTTGAACCTAAAAAGAATATTTTCACCAATAGTACTTCTTTTGAAATCAAGAATAACATCCTGGAGTTCAACTTATCGAAGTTAGAAAATATTATTGTGTCATGGAGTTCAAAGTTTTGAACCTATAAATGTTGGCAAAAAGGTCTCCGGCCACCTAAACTTGCACCGAATTTTAAAGCTGGTATATGAACTTTTGATTTTTCTATTTTACCACCTCAACTTGATAAGTTACTTATAATAAACCCCTCCTCAGAACGTGTATCTCAATTGCCTGACATAAATAACATGTAATATGCTAACATCATTTATTATTTGACATTTGTAATTTGTGGGTCCCACCATTTTTAAAACCAACTTACCAAATTTTAATTTTTTTTCTCTTTCCTTTCTTCTTCACCATTGCTCTGCCAAAATCTTCCCTTGCCTAGCCACCATTTTCAATAGTAAAAGTCCAAATTTGATCATTCATATGCTACTACACATTTTAATCAAACCTCAGTTCAGAAATTAATCCAAACAAACCATAAGATCTTTCTAAAAAAATATCAAAATCATTCCGATAAAGTTTCCCTCGAAGAAAATGGCATCTCGGCGAAGCTCATAAAAATCAAAATTAACAGACCTCCTTAAATACCTATTACTTCCTACCCCTGAAAGTTTCAAGCAATTTCGTCGTTCCAATCGGTCAAAGAAGATCGCCGAAAATACTGTCACCATCATACCTTTGCCGTCAACTGAAAAGATGAGATAGATTAATGCCAAAATGATTAGTTTGTGGGTAAATAGAGGCTATCCAAGGGATTGTTCAAAGCTGCAATGAAGAGACAGGAAATGGGTGGGGGAACGGGAAGATACTGAGGGAGAAAGAAAATGTGGGGGGTTTTGGGGGTGGGGGTGGGCAAGAAGAGGATAATAAAGGGTGGATACGGGAGGAACTTAGGATTTTTTTTTTAATTTGTTGTCTTTATTTACTTTTTCTTTTTCTTTATTCAGATTTAATATTTTTTAAATAGAGTAATTAGAACGATGCATTTTTTCTGCGTGATTGACACGCAAATTGATCACATCAGTTGTGCTACTACCACATAAGCATAGTCAAAAATTAGAGGTGCTTACTTATAAGCAATAGGTTGAGTTGAGGTGTTAAAATGGAAAAATCAAAAGTTCTTATACCGGCTTTAAAATTCAATGAAAATTTAAGTGTCCCGGAGGCTATTTTGCCATAAATGTTTGAATCCAATATAGTTTGCTGAAATTATTCCTTTTAAAATCACTGTAGAGAGTTTTTCCGACTCCAGTATGTTATGCTGGAGTTTTATTTGTAGAGTATTTCAAATCCAGTAACGATTGCTGGAGTTGTTTAGTGTGTTGGGGGTACTTTTGTCCAAAATACACTCGCATTTTAAATCGAATGACTAAAGTCTAATAGCTTTTTAAACCGTAGCTAAACGCTAATAGCTGGAGTAAAAAGCAGATAATTATTAATATTACCCAATTTTTTTATTAGTTAATATTATAAAAATTCACAGTCTCGTGCTTTAGAGCCTCCCAATAACTTTTTTGATGAAAAGATTTATACAAAAAAAAATGCAACATTTTCCCTAAGCTATCTTTTCAACTCACCTCTTCTCCCACGAGTCCAAAATCTAATTGTGATTTTTTTTGGACTCAAAAGATCGAAATAAGTGAAAAAAAAAGTTTGTGACCAAAGTATATAAAACGCGCTTTACCTTTATCCATTTTGGACGTTAAGGTAAAGCGTATTTTAGAAAGACGTTTTATATAAAACGCCTTTTTGAAATACGTTATACATATTATGTGGGCCTATCAATAATTTTTTTGCGCTTAACTGACATAACAATAATTCATATGGGTAAAACGCATATTAAATAGCATTTTACCTCAAAATATTCGACCCCCCAGATTGGGGATTGCCTTATTTAAAAGCGTTAAGGATTTTGAAAAAATTCATTCTGAAATATTCTCAACTCATGTTAAATTTTTCTTCTTGTTAAATTCTCAAACATTATGTCATAATGTCTGAAGAGAAAAAAGTAATGGTTTCATTATATTGGGAGGAGGAGGGAATGAGGTTGTGATAGCGAATAACTCAGTGAGCTATAGTTTATCTCCACAGAGTCATGTTAAGTTGTCATTTACAATGGAGTACGATAGACTGGTATCCTTGTTGTGTAATAAAATAAGTGTGAGCAAACGTTCGGTGAACCTTAAAGTAACCGGAAGATATACGTATTATGTCACTCCCCAATGGGTTGCTTGTTACGTTGAGTTTAACATCGAGGATGATGAAACTATGAGAGATTTTTTGGGGACTCCAGATGAATACCGAGAATTTATTTTGATAAAAATGTTGGAAATGTACGTGAAAGTTGAAGACGTTCGCAATAATGAGGTTGCGCAAAGCTGGGATAACCCTCAGTTATCGGGCGGTTATTCTGGAGCAGTTTTTGCCGAACAGGTTCCGGCTGAAAAAGTTTGGCCTGATTTAAACTTATCTCCATGGGTGAATGAGGAGCGAGGAAATAATTTCTCTCTTGCTTTACATAATCCACAAGACGAGTGGTAAACTTCAATTTTTCTTTGTGTTACGATGTTTATTTTTGTTGTATTGAATTTGTATTAACACTCATATATTCCACAGGGGGTACCATCCAGATATGAATTTTACAAGTTATGAACCTACGCCCAGTTGGAATATGCGTAGTTTTGGTGTGTTGGATCATAGTGGTCCATCCGGGAGTAAACGCCAACAGGATAATGTCCATCATAGAATGTCAATACATTACGATTTGTAAGTGAAGTGATATAGTTATATGTAAAGTATTTATCAATTTGAGTAGCTCATTATTTTATTGTTTGTGCAGTGAAAACGAACAAGTTGAACCACCTGTCCTGACTCAATTGCCCGAAGACAACATATTTAATCGGGATCTGGCAGATGCACAGAGTCAGAAAGAGAACAGTGATTATGACAACAATGCTGATGAGTCCGGATATGACACACCCTTCCCTGATGAGGGTGGTGATGAGGAGGAAGAGAATGATGGACCTGATTTAATGAGGAAGCATGCTCCACCCCCGTTAAACCAAGAGTGTACGGGTCCCACATGTCGTTTCATTCAAGGCATATTCCTTACCTTGATTATTTGCCAAGTATGCCGGATGTGGATGCCCTCACAAGGTATTTTGACGAAATTCGGACAACAATATAGGATGAGTCTAGACCAACGGTGCTGGCAAAAGGCATGTTTTTTCCTGATAAAGCACGCCTAAGCAGAGCAGCAAAAATGTACAGTGTAAAAGAGTGTTGTGAGATGACGGTATGGGAGTCAAGTCCGGATGTATACAAGGTTATTTTCCGTAGATGGTTTAAGAGTTATCGTTGGATGCTGCGTGCGAGCAAGAAGAAATAGGTATGTGAAAAGTGGGTAAATATATTAGCAGCCACACTTGTGAAATAGACACATTCAATGGGATCACTTTAACTTGGATGTTAACCTTATTTCTCTTGTCCTGATTCCACACATTGAAGCGTCTATAAGGTACAATATCAAAGAGTGCATTACATTTGTCCACCAGGAATATGGTCATACCATTACCAAAAGAAAGGCATTTCTCGGGAACGTGCATTTGAAATTGTTTATGGTAACTTGGATAAGTCATTTGCAGCTCTACCCAGGTACATGGCCGCATTGCAACACTTTAACCCCGGGACCGTTGTTGAATGGAAACTTGAGCGGAGTTCGAGAATACCGAAATATATATTCAAATACGTGTTCTGGGCATTTAAACCAACAACTGATGGTTTTGTGCATTGTCGTCCTGTAATATCCATAGATGGTACTCATGTCTATGGAAAGTATGATATTAAGCTATTGATCACCATTGCAGTAGGTGCCAATGGACAAATATTTCCCCTAGCTTTTGCCATCTATGCTAATGAAAGCCAAGAGACGTGGACGCTATTTTTGAACCACTTGAAGGCGATGTTGTCAAACAACGTTCAGGCATTTGTCTAATATTTGATCAGCATGGGGGTATATAAGTTCTGTAGAGCATTTTCCTGAATGGCAGGAACCATATGCATACCACCATTACTGTGTGAGGCACCTGAAGGCCAATTTTCAGAAGGCACATCCCAACAAGGATCTGCATGATTTAATATGGATGGCTGCAACAGATCACTAAGAGAATAAATTCCGGAGGCACATGGAATCTATCAGGCAGGAAGACGAGGCAGTGTATCGTTGGTTACTACGACATAAGCCTGAAAAGTGGACTTTCCATGCGAATGGTGGCAGAAGATGGGGAATTCTGACTACAAATGTGTCATAGTCTTTCAACGGGTTATTAAAGTTTGCACGAGGATTGCATGTCACTGCCATGGTGCAGATGTCATTCGATCAGATGGTGGAGAGGTTTGTTGAAAGGGCTGCAGCTGCAGCATCATTAATGGAAAGGGGTGATGAATTTATGCCACTACCAATGAAAAGATTTGAGGCGCATCTCATCTCGCCCGGCTACGCTATCAGGATCATCATCATCATGTCGCCTTTTTATTGAAGGATGCGCTGTAACATGATCGTTAGTAGTGCTGGCAGGATCGGTAGAAGGGGTCGTCGGTCCAGTAGCATCCTACAAAAAAATAAGTCAACTCAGTATATTAAAATAAATATTAGTAATGTACGTGTTAAGTCAAAAAAAATTAAATTGTCTTACCATGGTCTTGTCGTGCTCCTAAATATAAGCATCTGTCGCAGCCAGGTCAGCATCGCACAAAGTGGCCTCCGTGACAGGCATGGATGAAGCCTTAATAAGAAAATTATAAATTTATTTATGGCGAATCAATGAGATAAAAAAAATTAAATTTAATAGTAATACAAATATACTTGCGCCTGTGAAAGATCCCCAGCACCCTTGATGATGAGCCATAACTCAGTCGGCGCCCATTATCCACATCTCAGGTCGGCCGACCCTCAGCAGCGGTCGATGGGCCTGGAAAGTGATGATCTCAATCCTTTCCGGTAATGCTTGTGCCCGTGATTAACAATCGATCTGATAGGGTCACCTGCGAAGTCCCTAGAGTGAGCTGCAGCTGAAGGCTGAATAATGGCATGTTGTTGTAAAGCTCGTCTGGCTCATGGAGGTCACCCGGAAGATCAGCTCCAACATCCTCAACAGGTGCCTCAACGCCCCCTTGCTGGGGACCACCTCCTCGCCGGCCCCCACGACCCCATGGGATAGCACTGCCTCGTGGTACGGCCCTACCTCGTTGTCTCCTACCTCGCTGGTATTGCTCTGACGCAACATAAGTAGGGTTGTGTCCTAAGCGCTCATCCTCTCGGGCTCGCCTTAGTGTCTGTGCAACCATCTCTATAACCTCTCGGCCATATTCGTGCAAAATAGCCGCTCCCTTGCCGGCATGTTGTTGCATCTGCAGTCCCAATTGGTGGAATAAATGTAGGCCAATAGCCTGCACAAAAGAGTAAAATATAAATTAGGGAACGCTAGGTTACAGTTATAAGTAAGAATACCAAATAACATACCAGTGCCTCGTGCCTCACGAAGTATGGGATGTACCAACCGTCAGCTCGATGAATGGGATTACCAACAAGAAGTCAGGTAACGCTGCGGTACCAGCCCATATAATCATGCTCAAGATCCGTCCCACTCGGTGAAGGGGGAGGAATCAGGTCAAATCGTCGATCCCAAGTATCGATCTGCACCTCTAGTTATGCCACATATTCGTGGTCCACTCTAGAACGATCATCCCGCTGGAAATATGTGGTATGGCAGGTGAGCGATGTCGGTACAAGCTGCGGACGGCCGAACTGGCGAAGTACCCGCTCGGTGGCATGATGCTCCACAATATCATGGCACATCAACAGGACGGAAGAGCCCCAAATAAGTTGGCCAGTCGAGTAATAATCGGGCAAGCCAGCAATCAGCACGTCGTTGTATGGTGTCCAGATGAACTATTAAGTAACAACAAAAAATTTAAGTATACGCAACACATGTGAAGCTATGCCAAGTAAACTTAGGTATACATTTACCTGTGCACCTTCCAGCAAATCTAAGATATCCCTGCACAAGGGGAGATTATGCCGAGCCTCGTACTCACGCGTATATCCCCGCTGGAGAACCCACCTCCGAGCTAGAGGAAAAAACATAGGTGGTACATCCGGAGCTAATAGTGGTAGAGGTGGCTGCAACTACAGGAACCACTCCCAGGCCCAAACCTAACATAAAAAGTTGACGTAAAATTTAAGATATATTTTTACTAGGTATGTTATAATGAATAAAGTATTTGAATATGTTGTCACCTATAGTAGTGGCAAAAATCCAGCAACGTCACGCTAGGTGCCTATACTCGCCCGACACAACTACCTGTACAAGTAGGCGAGAACAGCAGCACCCCAGTTGTACTGGGGTAAATCATCTAGCCGCTCAAGATGATGAAGGAATCTCAAACTGACTAGGTTCCCCGAAGTGTGGGGGAACAAGACCCCTCCAAACATAAGGAGTACCAGCAATCTCGTATACCGGTGAATATGTTGATCCGGTGTATCGCCATCGATGTGAGGATGCAATATCTCCAAATAGTCTCAAATAGGCGTCAACTGTAGACGACTGGCCCTAGCCAGTGCATTCTCATCTTGTGGTCGGAAACCAGGGAGCTGCTGCAGCATGTCCAGGTACTACGCACTTGTTATATCTCTATATCCCCGGTGGAGAACCCACCACCTATCTAGAGGGAGCAGCGGAGGTGGTACATCCGAATCTAATGGTGGTCGCCAATGGGCAAGTGGAATATGTGTGTCTCCGGTCGCCATCGCTCTATCAGGGACGTGACCAAAGACCAATCGAGATGCAGTTGCCCGATCTCCAAAATCATGTAAAATCTCGTATCCTACAGGCATCTAACTACACGGGAATGGAGAACTTTGCCCTTCAGGAAGTTTCACATGTCGTCCACTCTCCTGACGCGGAGAGTTTGGGCCAGTAACTCTCCCTCCCATATGTGGGCGGACCTACGATCGCCCTGTAACGATAGTAGCTCATTGCTGGAAGGTCCGGGATGCATAGGCAACACCTCCATGTCATCTACTGTAAATTAAACAACATTAATTACATGTTAGTTTTATAATTTTATTATTTTACATGTTAGTTTTATTATTTTACATGTTAGTTTTATAATTTTATATTTTTGTTTGTAAATTAAATTAATTTTTATAATTATACAATATTTAATTAATAAATATTCACATATGGGTTCGAGGCTCGATATTTACGGCCCAATAGCACCAAGATATCCTGAATTCTTGTATGTGTTAGTTTTATTATTTTACATGTTAGTTTTATAATTTTATATGCTTGTTCGTAAATAAAATAATTAATTTTTATAATTATATAATATTTAATTATTAAATATTCATATATGGGTTCCAGGCTCGATATTTGCGGCCCAATAGAAACATTATTTAACTATAAGTTATTTTATGTCAGTTTTATTATTTTAAATGTTAGTTTTATAATTTTATATGTTTGTTTGTAAATTATATAATTAATTTTTATAATTATACAATATTTAATTTATAAATATTCACATATGGGTTTCAGGCTCGATATTGCGGCCCAGTAGCACCAAGATATCCGAAAAATATTGTTCTTTTCTCATGTTATTTTCTTACGATCGTTGACTATAATTGGATAGAGTTTTTGTTTGATCTATCAATTGTTTGAACGAATTTTTGAGTATAAGAGATACTTAAACTACAGGGATATTACGCTGAAAGGCACTACATTTTACTATGCTAAAAGGCACTGCATTTTACTACCCTAAAAGGACACTATATTACTAGTCTTTAAGCAAATAAATAATATAAACTAGATAAAAACAACAAATACATTTAATCACAAAACATTCACGAAAATACATATACAACAGTAAAAAGTAACTTATTAACATTTTCTTTTAACAAAAAATAATGATTTCTCAATTTTTATATATTTTTTTAGCACACTAATATCTAAGTCCGGATAAAAATAACATACCAGTTTAATCGCAAAAAAAAAATACAAAACAATATAGAATACATTTAAAACAATTAATATGCATTTTTATACGAGTTTCGACAAAAACTAAATCGAAATACCTCGATTTATGTTTTTTGGAAAGTTGAAGAATTGAAGATTTTAGTCCGAAACGAGTAACCACAACGAGAGAAGGTCTTAACTAGGATGTGGGACCAATACTCTTTACTTTTTATGGGACGGGTGGGGTCCACTCATATTTTTTTGGGTTGCTAAGGGGGGACCGCTGGAAGGATTTAAAAATTTGGGGGGGGGGGGGGGGTTCTGGTTTAAACGTGGGTTCAAAAACATTTTAGTAATAGCGTGGGGTCCACTCGTGTTCTGGTCTATTTATATAGCGTTTTAGTAAATCGTGTTTTATATAAACGTTTGATCAGCTAAAGGTAAAGCGTATTTTAAAAAGGCGTTTTACATAAAATGTCTTTTTAAAAAGTGTTTTACCTTAATGTCCAAAACGGACGTTAAGGTAAAGTGTGTTTTAAAAGCGTGTTTTATATACTTTGGTCACTAAACTTTTTTTCCCACTTATTTCGGTCTTTTGAGTCTAAAAAAATCATATTTAGGTTTTGGACTTATTCTCCCACCCCAAAAGAAAAAGACAAATAACTAGGGGTGTCAATGGTTCGGTTCGGCCGGTTATTTTTATAAAAATTTGTACTATACCAATTTTTCGGTTATTCTATTATGCATAATCAAAATTAGACTTTTCGAAACCATCCCAATCATGTCGGTTTTACTTCGGTATCGGTACGGTTCGGTTAATTTTCAGTATTTTTTTAAATGTCATATAAAATTCACCAGTAAAAGTAGAATGCAATAACATGCGTTCTTTTATAAGACTTAACAAAATTCTCTAGACATTTTTACTGTTTAAAAGGTGATGAATTAAAAAACATGAAAGATGGCTAAAGTATAGATACATAAACTATTCAACAGCAACATAAAAGAAACCAAGTAAAAGCAAAGAAAATATAAATCACACGAGTGTAAAGATATTAATCAAGGTGAGACTCAAGAATAAAGTCTATATGAAATATTCAAAAAGATATATCTAAATTATATGAAAGGAAACATATTCAATACATTATAGTTTGCTACTCATAATCGCTGGATTAATACTTTGTGTCTTCTTAATAAAGATACTTGAAATAACTTAGTTTAAATATGAGTAGGATAATAGGTTTAGGAATTAGTATTTTGAGTTTAATTACTTGTTGGCTTCTAACAGTTTTCATAAATCTAAGGTCCAATGAAAAATTTAATCCTTTATGAGTTTTAAGCTTACTATATAAATAGATTTTTCACATATAAAATTTATTCGGTACGGTTCGGTATTTTTTCGGTTTACTTTTATAAAATAAAAAATCTACCCTAATTATCGGTACGGTTATAATTTATATAAAAATCTACGATTTCTTTAAAAGAAACCTAAGAATCGATTCAGTGCGGTACGATTCGGTCGATTTAGTCGGTTTTCAAATATACATTTACACGCCTACAAATAACCCCTTTCTTGGATAAACATCGTACATGGTTCTTTTTACATAAATAGAAATATTGTGAGTCAGAATATTTTGTTTTGTGTTAATCCAAGACACGTGGAGATGGGTCCCAGTGGTTTCCTTTTATAACTGGGGAACTACATTGTCTGCTGACACAAAACGTTACTCAACAAAACACTATAGAAAACAACACAAATTTTGGCACTTTGTTTCACTTTTTAAACAAATTGTTTGATCAAAAGATGTCATCAATTATCAGATTCCCTTCTGCAATGTTTTCTCTCTATTCATCTTGTTCCTTTAAGTCATCACTTTTCCCTTCTAATTTTTCTGTTTTCCGTTTTGAGAATTCCAAGAATTCCTTATCTTCGAATGTAGTTTACCCTTTTTGGAACTCTAATTTTGCCATGGAAAATCGGAGTTTCTCAGTCCAATCCGCTTCTAAAATCCAAGATGGAGCTGCAGCTAAAGATTCTTCTTTTCAGGTAACCATTTCCCTATATATCCCTTTTGTTGTGTTTAATCATTGATTTGCTGTTGTTAATTTTAGTATAATTTCCATTACTATGTGGGGATAGTTATGAACTGTTTGTTCAATTGTGTGTTTCTTAAAGACAAAAAAGAAATAAAAATTGTGGTGTACTTTGTTTGGACAGTTTCATCTGTTATCTGCTAAAAAAGAACAAGTATTTAATTTATTATGAGTCGAGGGTCTATCGGAAACAGTTTCCCTACCTTGTGAAGGTAGGGACCTTGTGTAAGGTCTGCTTACACACTATCCTCCCCAGACCCCTTTTGTGGGATTGCACTGGGTTTGTTGCTGTTGTAACTCGTCGCTTGAGATAAAATTAAATGTAGAAACATGATCTATGGGAATTCATTATAGCCGGGTCCAACTTGTTGGGACTGAGGTAGTACTTGTTGTTGTTTGTATGTAACACTATTCTCGCACGGAGGCGGAGCCAGAATTTGAAACTTTTGGGATTCTAGTCATTTTTAAGTTGTTGGGTTCAAAAAATTAATAATTTGTATATAATAAATGAACTTTTAGGATAAATACAAAGTTTAAATTAAAGTTATCGGGTTCAGCCGAACCCATAACACGAAAGATTTTAGAAGTATTTTTAGTGATGAGTGGGAGCAAGACTTGAATCTATGTTTGTTATAATACTATTTCGGATTGGGTGTACCACTTTATATAAAAGCTTAAACTGTAAAAATATGCATATATGTATTTATTTGTTTATATATTTAAGTTTGCAACACTATTTTCTTCTAATGCGATTTTTCGCTGATGGTATTGATTGACTAAAATTCTTGGACTTAATGTTCAAATGAGTATTCAGGGAAGTGAATCATTCTTTAGGAGTATATTGGCGAGCATGGAAGCAGTATATCTGAATAAAAATCCCACTGCTAAGGCCATTTTGGAGCTAGTTCATTCTGCTGATGGTGATCGAATTTGCTATGATCATTTTGCATTTAGGACATTTGGGGTATGATAATTCTTCTTCAATTCTAGGACTGAAATGGAGTTCCGGGAAATGTTTATTTAGCATACTCATCACTACAAATTATTTATTTATTTATTTATTGCTGCAGGTTAATGGCCATGGCATTGATTCTATGTCAAAGCTCTTCTTGGATTTTGGTTTTGAACAACGAGAAGAGTTGAGATTCCCTGCTAAGAAGTTGAAAGCTTTCTGGTTTTCTCCTCCGAAGGTTTCAACTTCCTGTCGTGGCAGTGGAGTTAATGGGCCGTTGCCAAGAATATTTATATCAGAACTTCTTGTTGATCAACTGAGTCCAGAAGCTCAGGTTTTAATCAGCTTGTTGCTTTACATAATTTTTTTGTATGCTTAACTGAACAAAAACATTGTCTTACGGATGAATTTCACATTTCAAAAGTTTGGTGCTTTTGTAGTAAGATATTAGTATGTTACTCATGAATTTTCGTCCCTTGTTCTTCTCAGTTGTTGATTTAATTGTATGTTGGATTCGAACCAGATATTAGATTAAAATATAAAACGAAGGAAGGGAGTATAGTTCAAAAAGTTTTGCAGTTACACTGATTTTAGTAGTTCTGATCTCATGTTTGACGATAGCTTTTCCAGTGGAGTTATGTTTTAACTTGGTAGCTGACTTGCTTTAATTGTTCTTGAATATGTTCCGAACTCCAAATATGATATGACATAGTCAACACGACAACACCCTCAGACATTTCAGTTCCTCACAACCTCTCAGAAGTAGAGAGAAAACTTTCATTTTTATCCTTTTAACCCCTATGTTTTTCTAGCTCTTGACTTTCAAATAATCTATGTCAAATTTCGAATTACATGAGTCTTCTTCTTTGCTTGCAGGATATAATTAAAAAATACACTGACATCTCTCGGTGCGGAAAAGAGTATGCAGCACTTGCAAGTGCATTTGGGACTTTGGCATGGGAAAAACCCTTGTATTCTGAATTTCAACAACTGGCTAGGTACTGGTCATTGTCCTCCACGTTTTAATTTCATATTGAACTCTAAATGTCTCGTGCTAGATCATGGATCAAAATGAATAATGATGTCTCAATAAATTGTATCTTACTTGTGTCATTCAAATTGTAGTAATGATATTTTCATCTCTAGCAGAATTAGTACCTCTGTACTTTTTAACAACCAACTGAACTATTAGGTTGCTAATTTTCACGAGCAGCATTTTCAAATTAATTATTTTTTATTTCTGTGGTGATTGTTGAATTACCAGGGAGAGTGAGTACGCTGCCTGGACCCTTGTCAATGGATATGCATTGAATCATGTTACCATATCTACCCATCGGTTGACATCAAATCTGAGAAGCATCGGAAATCTAAATCAATTCATCGAGAAAAATGGTTTCAATTTGAACTCTGAAGGGGGTATTCTAAAGGGTTAGTACAAAGTAACTTTGATGTAAACCTGCAATTAGTAATATTGCCTGCTATATTGTAGCTGCATCGTTTCACATATAATGCACTCACGTAATGCACTCACGTAAACGCTGATTATACCATTTTTAAGTTCAGGGTGACTGTTGTTCCACTTGAACTTATAGTTAACAATTTCTTTGAAATCTGAATTCTAGGTTTAATCAGGATGTATAGACTGTAGATTAGCAGAAGTAGGAAGATTACAGTGCTTGCTTATTAACATGTCATGCTATAATCTCTAAACTTCGTGGAAACTAGTTTGTCAATATGGGTTTGAAGGACAAAAATCTTCGTGTATCTGTTAGGTACATCAATGAATGAAATCCAGGTTGAAGAGTTTCGCCTCAGAAACTTATTGCTCATTAATTTTAGAGTATACAACACATGTACTGATTTGAGATTTTATCCATTTTCTTCAGAAGAATCTGTTTATTTTGAAATCTTATTCTTTTAAGTGAAAAATTATTATTTTTTAAATGGTCATTGGATATCGCTACCTCACTTGTGGGATTTCACTGGGTTTGTTGTTAGTGTTGTTGTTGTTGTACTGGATATCACTAAGTTTTGATTAATTCTCTTCCTCGCCAGTGAGCCCTGATGGTCTTCTGTTGCAAAGTTCAACTGTAGCAGATTCAACCTCTTTCGAATTTTCAGACGGCATTACAGAAGCAGTCCCTTGTTCATACATTGAATTTGCTGAGCGACTTGTACTACCCCAATATAAAGATTTACCAACAGAAAAGGTTAGTTCTCAATATCCGTCAGTTTTCTTGCATATTTCTCTGTAGTAAAAGCAATAAATCAATAACTTGGAGTTGGTACTTTCACCACCTGTTTATAACCATACACGAGAAGTAAAATATGTTCCAACCGCAGTTTCATGTGTGCACATTCATTCTATACAACATATTCGACGTAGCCTATTTCCTCCAAAGTTGCAAAATGGTGATTTATGTCTGTTCAAAGGCTTATACTGCAATGTAATCGAATATAATGCTACTTATTGTTAAATTTTAAAATGGATAACATTATCTGTTGAGTTGAAAAACTAAAAAAATCATCTGTTATGATTGAAGGCGAGCACATGCTTATTATAATCTCCTAATCCAAAGTGGTCTCGAGGTTTTGTTTCTACGTTTGAGCCTCAACTAGATTCATAGTGTTTCCTGTCGCTTAGTTGCATTCTGCTACTTTCAATCATATGGGAATATTAAGATTATATGCTGCTTTCAACCATATGTTGAGGTTAAAGATGTAGCTTGAACATAGACTTGACTTTTGCACATCAAAAAGGCTCCTCTTTTTCTCTTGCTTATATTTTGAAGCTTGCTTAGGTTGAGGAGTTCCACAGACGAGACGGGTTTGAGGTTGGAAATGCTGACAAGATATTTGAGAGTACATCGAAGGATCAGTTAACCCGTCGTGCTGCATGAGGAACATTTTGACTGTATGAGCTAATTCTTGGCATGTTCAGCTGGAATAGTATTCCAAGATTAACTGTTGGAAGATGATATTGTAGCTCGTTAGTGTTATCTGATCTTCTGTAACTATCTAAAAGAATAAAATTGTTGTGCAATACATGATCTTTGGGTCATCTCCATTTTTACCATCACAAACTTCCTTAGCATACACCTTATATCAAGAAAATTACTGAGAACATGATATTAACCATTTTCAGAAACTTGGATGAATGAGTAAGCTCAACTTTAGTTGTGGATATTAACTATATCATCAGACAATCAAACACCAATATTGATATGGACCGAGCAAAGATAAATTTGCCAATGCAATCCATCTTATCTTTTTCTCTGACAAGTTCTATTCTTGAAAGACACAACATAGAATTAAGGTGGTGATGGAGTTAACTTTTGCTCACCTCAATCATTCACCTCCCACAGACATAAGTACCAAGTAATTCTATCAATCCAAATTTAGACAAATGAACAATCTGATAGCGGAAACCACTTTATTGGATGACATACTCCACGGTAAACAATATTCTGTTTTTTATTATTTCTTTTTCCCTTTTACTTTTTTTTCAAAACATTCTTTCATTTTTAGTCAGTCAGAGAAAGAATGATGTGGGGGGGGGGGGGGGGGAGCGAGAAGAGATGGACACAAATATTTACTCCATGGACTTGACCTCTGCTTACAATACATTCTTTTCAAGTGGGAGTTCAGCATTTTCAAAGATCACAACTTAAATAAATTGTGTACTCCTTCCCTTTTGCCAGTCATCCAATGACAAATAGGGGGGTGGACAAAATATATTCATAGCTAGAGGAGAAAAGACAAAGAATGGTAGAAACAGATAATTGCCAATCCAATACTAGGTTTTGCCATTTGGTTTTGGTGAATTCTGAGGAAACTGATGATGGTATGGAGAAGCATGAGAACCATTTGGAATTGAAAGACTTCTAGGATGTTGTTGTCCATTCCTCGAGAACGATCCTTGTGTTCTAACGCCGTTTCTGGTACTTGGACTTGATCCAACTCGGTCTGCTTGCATTGTCTGAAAATAGTAGGATGAGCTGGCCATGTCTTTAAGATTTGGCAACGGCTTCAAAGCTTCAACTACTTCACTCATCATAGGCCGAGCTTTGGGATCACGGCTAAGACAGCGAGCAGCCAACTGCGCAGCTTTCTGAGCACCTTTTATAGAAAAATGTCCTTCAAGTCTAGGATCTACCAATCTGTAAAACCTTCTTCTTTCACCTAGATGAGGCCGCGCCCACTCAACAAGGTTGTGTTCTCCATTTGGCCGGTTCTTGTCCATCGATCTCCTACCTGTAATCATTTCAAGTAGAACTACACCAAAACTGTAGACGTCGCTCTTTGACGTAAGATGTCCTGAGACAAATGAGCGGGACAAATTATAATCAGTAAACAAATATCAAACAAACCGAAAATTCTTCATCTGTGATTCAGGTCATCGAGCTGTACAGAAAGGTATTCAAAAGCAAGAAGAATCACTATAAAAATAATTGTTGTTTCGAGCAGAACAGCATCCAACTAGTTTGACTTGAGGTGACACATGAAAATTGATGAAGTCAAGTCAACCATATGGGTAATTATTGTGTGAAATATGAGAGCAACCAAGATGTCAGTCATACCTGTCATCACATACTCAGGAGCTGCATAACCATATGTTCCCATGACACGAGTGGAAACATGTGTCTTGTCACCCTCAGGACCATCTTTGGCGAGGCCAAAATCAGAAAGTTTCGCATTGTAATCCTGAGAGAGAGAGAGGGAGAGTAATTAGAAAATTCAAAGGAAAAATGGGAGAGATCAATTTGCCAATGTGTTTGAACACACCGCATCTAGCAGAATGTTGGATGTTTTGAAATCACGGTATATTACTGGTCTTTCTGCTTCCTCATGAAGAAAAGCAAGACCTTTTGCAGCACCCAGAGCTATTTTCATGCGGATAGACCAAGGAAGAGGCATGGATCCTGCACATATATTCTTTATTAGCAGAGAATATGATGAAAAAAAAGATTTTCAGCAGAACGTACAATATATTAACATAAAGATCTGCACTAAAATTTCACAAGACTAGTGCGCACTATCACTACACTTCATTCAGACTGCAAAAAAGTAAATTATAAAAGCCTGAAACTTTTGGTTATTCCAACAAGCATGCTCAAACAAAAACCAGGAAACATAAGTATGATATCATTTATCTTCCCATGAAACACCAACCCTCGCCACCCCCAACCCCAACAATTTCATTTTCCTGTCCATCCCAAATAAATTGATGGCTACTAATGGCTGAACCACCTCCATCTAAAAAAAGCTCCTGCATTGCATCTCAAAAAGAAAGATATACAGATTCCTAGTATCTGACAATGATCAAGACTTTTAGCAAGTTCATAGGAGTTGAACACCAAGTCAAATGCTAAATCTTGTGTAGCTACTAATGTCACATTAAGAAAGAGAACCCAAGTCCAGATACCCAGTTTTAGTTGTCTGGCACGTAGCAAAACATTACCGATGCCATCTCCACTTAGTTTTCCTAGCGTTTTGGACTAGGCCAAGCCTATTGATCAAGATGTTCGACACTGTTATCTTTTCTTTCTTCAATTGCTATGTTTCCCATTGGGATCATTAATTTCTTGAATTGAACATCACCCCTCATAAAAACCTTTCTCAAAGTACAAGATCTCATTTTTTTCCTTGATCCCAGTTGGTAAATATCTCCTCCTTCCTCTTTTCTTCCTATCTGTAGCTGGAGCTGCCTTGCCCTTTTTCTCCCTCCCTCCCTCGCTCATCCACATCATAGGTCACGGCCTCCACCATCAACCACAACGTCTAAGCTCAAATCCTATCTTTTAAATTAGCTTGTCAACTTGACTTGTCGGCATGAACAAGAATCAACAGCAACAAAGTGTAATTCTTAGTAAATGATTTCTACCATTTTATAGGACCAAACACTTTTTAGAAGAAAAAAAAACAAGAAAAATCTTCAATCAAACTTCTATGTCCTACCAAATCAACCTAGACATGTTTTTCTTCCTGTCTTGAAAGTTGAAACAGTGGTATTTAAGCCTATCAAAATGTGATGTAGGACTACCAGAACTAATAAGTTTCTAGAATCAAATAACAAAAGCAGACTATAAAGTTTCCTCAAATCATTTCTTGGTCCTATAGGTCCTTGAGCTCCACATGGCTTTAATTTGGGAGTTGGGACTAAAATGTGCAAGAAAATCTGACTACCAAACTAATTTAATCCTCACTTTTATAGACAACCCAGCATCAGTTCAATCTCGGGATAGAAAACGTGTAATGATCTGAATCCGACATCAATAGTCGCATTGCTAATGTGGAAAACCCCATATATCATTTGGATTTCAAAATTTACTAGGCTTTATTGCATTATATCTTAAGAAATTTTCTATTAGAAAGAAAGAAATTTGTCACATCCTACATTCATGGATAGCTCCAGAGCTTAAAGAGAATTCAAGTTCTATTCCGAAGTAGAGACCTTTGGAATTAAAGCAATTCTCACAAACAATGCCAACATTATGCACATTAATAGTTGGTGTTTTCGCATATCCTTCCAAGATTAACTAGTGCATTCACAAGAATTATTCAGTAATATGTATTATGGACAACACATCTTTCAAGTAGTAATATGGAAAACACATCTTTTAAGAAGATTCATTTTCCTGCATATTAATCACTATCAAATATTTTCAAGAACACAAATATTAAGCTTAGTTACGTACTCCTGAACAGATGGTTTTCCAAACTTCCTCGAGGCATAAATTCGTAAACTAATAGCCTCTGATCATCTTCAATACAATAACCGATCAGTTTGACCAAATTAGGATGAACGAGATCACCAAGGAAATTTACTTCAGCCTGCAAAATGCGATAACACTTAATACAAAACCAAAATTGAAAATAAGAAAAAGACAAATACAGAACTAAGGATTTTATAAATAAATGAAGAGAGCAGCAAACCAGCCATTCTTTGTGACCCTGAAGTCCATCATGATTTAGTGTTTTCACAGCTACAGTAAGCCCTGTCCCTGGTTTAACTGGTGCTGTCCCATTCTCTTCAATCCACCCCTTGAAGACGCAACCAAAACCCCCTTCACCAAGAAGGGATTCTGGTCTAAAGTTTCTTGTTGCCATCTTCAGATCGTTAAATGCAAACTTTCGAAGCCGAGAAGAAACTTTAAGTTCCTCTTCAAGTTTTGAGGTGGATGAATTACTTTCAGCATTACTAGTAGTTGTAGATGAAATAATTGGAGCAACGGGTTGATCTCTGCTTGTGTCATTCGTAGATTTACTCTCTGCAAACAACGATGCAAGAAGTTAGAATATAGGCAGATTTATTCTTTTAAATAGAAAAATAATTTCACAAGGTTATCAGTTATTTATTGATCCGTTATCATAATGTCAAGAGATCTCTGACTTCAACTGCATACTGATAATTCATGTGATAAGAAAATGGACATTAGACCGAACTCACCGCAAAAGCTAGCTCATAAGGTGAGTATTATCCAAAACCATAAGTTTTTTTGTCGAAGACCTTAAAAAGCGATAACAACTCATTCCCTCAAAAAACCCACCCTTATGCCAAGAACTGAACATTTGAAGCACGGACATAACATGGACACACGACATTGGAAAACAAAACAATAGTAATGAGTGTGGTATTAATGTAATGATAAGAAAATGGACACTGAACCTAACTCAACCCAAAAAAAATTAGCTCATAAGGTGAAAATTATAAGAAGACAACAGTTCATTCCCTTAACCAATGCGGAATACTCTGACACAATGAAACAAATTTGCTTTTTTTCATAGATGCTAGGAGTGCACTAATTTGCATTATTGAAACAAGTTACATAAACAGAGAAGATATTAACTTCTATTGCAACCAAACTAGTCCTCATACTGTGGGCTAGTGTTAGCAATCACTAACTTCTCTCACTCGGTATAATTTTACAACTAGACTTGGCAAGACTCACATGAACACCAAAAGGCAAGAACCCAAAGATTGATACAATTGAGGGTTTTAAAGAAGAACTCAGATGAAGTGAAAAGACAAGAACCCAAAGACTAAGACAACAGGGGTGCTAATGGATCCTGAAATCAGTTGTAAATTCTCTCATTCATTAGATAATTGCTGCCCGTGCTAGAAAGTTATATTCACAAAGAATAAGGATTGAATTTTATACAAAAGAACCCGGTATTGTTTCCTTTCTTCCCACAGGTAGGTGACTGCAAATTAAGTAGCTCTTTCAGTTTCACATTATACAAGCTAATTTCTGGCTATTGAATTACACCCTCCACACGCAAACATGAAAGTAAAGAATACCCAACCACATGACAAGTATAAGCGGCTTAGTTGCAACAGCATTTTAATGCAAATATGAAAATTATCACCCTAACAACAAATGTGCCTTTGCAACGGAAGGTTTAAAAGAAGTTCCTTTATAATCTAGAAAGGCCTCTAGCAATTTTCCAAATTCCACGGTCCATCTTGAAATTCTTTAGACTGGTCCCGTTATAAACATATTGAGTTAACATCATCAACTACTACAAGTACAAGAAATATCTGCAAGCCAACTTTCTACCTCTATTAATTTACCAACTAGTGATTGCATAACAATTGACCAACCTCAAGGCATTTCACTAGATAAAAGCATGACACAACACTTCAATAACCAAAGAATTTCAAAACATTATTTTTTTCATGCAACTTTCTACAGAGTGAGTGAAGTGTTACCACAGTTGGTGCTGCTGATGCCACTGATGGAGCTATCAACTTTAGATCTTGAAGAAATACAGCTACCAATACACCACAACTTAGTCCAACATCCAGTAGTTTCCTCTTCAGCAACTTCTTTATTCTTCTTCTTCCCCTTTGATTTCTTTACATCCCAAGACTCCCCTTTTACACCATCATCGTTACCTAATCCCATATTTTCAATCCCTAAAATCAAACTCAGATATCATTAAAACCAAACCAAGACACCAACTTTCAACCCCACCTCCCTCATCCAACCCCCTCAGCCTAAAAAAATGTCAACTTTTCTCTAACCTATACCCTAAAATCTCCAAAAATCCCTAAAAATAGAACAAATAACTGAAACCCCAGTTCCCTAAATCACCCAAAAAAGTAAATACACAAACCCAGAAGACAAAAAAAAATCCAAAAATCCCTCCTTTTTCAGACCCAAATTTCCAAGAAACTCAGAAGAAGAAAGAAAAGTAAGAAACAGATGAAATAGCTCAAACCAGATGAAAAAATCAAGCAAATATGAGATTAAAAATCTATAAAAGAGCTAACTTTGATTCAGATCACATGCCCTTATTCTTGACCTTTACAAAGCAGAGAAGTTATAGCACCAAATACTGTGCAAAGCAAAGCTGGAATCAGATAATAATCCCACTTCAAAAAAGTGCAAACCCCAAAAATGTCTGCTCCCCTTAAAGATATTGAAATCTCAACAAAAGACTCAAATATGCTGAGTGCTGACCAGTTCTTGGCTTCTCAATAGGAAAAAGTAAAAAGGAAAAATAAATATACAAAAGAAATGATATTTTATATATTTCACCACAGTATATTTTATTTCTAATGTAGAATATATGTTTTGGTGTGGTATTATAATAGGAGTGTATAATAAAGTGTTAATAGCACTTTTGGTCCTTCAATTATTAAATAAATTTTGATTTTAATCCTTATGAATATCTGAGGAAGTACGTTTAACTTTTAATGTATTAAAACAAGCATTGTTAATCTCTTTACTTGTGAATATTTATAAATTTATGTAATTATCAACTATTCTATCGTTTAATTACCCTTGTGTTATATTAAGCTTGTATAGTTATTTTATTTTTGGTGATACTATAATTTTAAAAATTATTCAAATATAATTTATTTATGTCATCCCAGTGTAGTTGTATTAGTATTATAATCTTTTTTTAGAGTTATATTCCTACGTGTTATTTCTTTTACTTCGGTTATTTTACTATATTGTTGTTATTACTATATCGTTGTTGTTACTGTTTATTGCTACTACTTCTTTTTATTTTGTCCTTAAGGTGTGGGTTTTCGAAAACAACTTTTTTACCTTCACGAAGTAGGGGTAAGGTCTGCGTACATACTACCCTCCCTAGATCTCACTTATAAAATTATACTGAGTATGTTGTTGTTGTTATGATTCAAATATAATATATTTCCTACATAAAAGGACAAAATGTACCATCTAATTAAATGGAGGTTAAGTGTGCTTATTAAATATTACAAGGACTAAAATTAAAATTACTACTAATAACTAAGGAACCAAAAGTGCTACCATCCATAATAAAAGATGATTAATACTTAATACTTCAAAAATGAAAATTTAAAGTGATAAGGGAAATAAACCTATGAATTATCGGCGCTCTTACCTTTTTCTTGCAATGGAATCGAAGACCGAGAAAAGCATATTAGGGGGCTGCCCGGAAAATTTGGTCAGGGAACTTGAGCTACCCGAAATGCCCATGTGGAAGTTGACGGTATTTAAGGTATATTTAGAATGAGATAAAATGTTTTTTATTAAAAATTTAAAATATTTATCATGAAAAGCATTTTATCTTAAAAAAATATTTGTTTGACTATTTTTTAGTACTTAATAGGACTTAAAACGTGTAACATATAATAATTTTATCGGATGACAACTAACTTATTTGATTCGATTCATGCAACAAATTAAATTAATTTATTTGATACAAATAAATATACTTTCTCCATAATACAAATGTATGTGAAGCTTAGATTAGCTAAGAAACTAGAAATGCTAAATTGTCATCCGTTAGCTTATAACATTTAGTTGGTAGATAAAATTCTTTTACTAATCGAAAAAATTAGTTATAATCGAGTAATAAATTTTAGGGAATGTAAAAACACATATAATATACATATATTTTGATCATAGGATCTAAATATTTTCTATGAACAAAGTATTATTATATTTTTACAATAATGGTTAAGCAATAGTGTGAAATAAGAATTGTGATATTTACACAAATAAAAAACTTTTGTTCATAAGTGAAAATTTGATTTCTCCGCTTTAATAACTAATATTTCGTTAAACGTCGGAAAAGATTTGATCAGGCAAACATACTTTTTTCATACAAATAGATGGGATCTCATTATTCTTAGCTAGACGTTCCGAATTCGAGAGAAATTAACTGACAAGTGTATTAGTGAATTATTGATATTATCATTACGCAACAAGCAAAGTATTGGTTATTAGTGATGTAACATTAAGAGGTTTTGAGATATGTTAGGATTTGCTCTAAAAATAAAAAAAGTTAGTAGAAAGTATTTTATTTTATTTTAATGGACCTTATATAACGTGAATTCAAATTAGTTGAACCCAAATACATATACTAAAAGAGGGTAGGAAACTGAAAACTAAAAAATTGGAAATAAAGATGATCTATGGTAGTTTAAGGATTTAGCATCTAAAAAGAGAAAAAGCGATCAGTTCATGTAGTGGGAAGTGGAAAAGTTGGGCAACTATAGGGCAGGAGAGAGAATGTGACGGTGGGGGCCCACTTGTTGACGTGTCAATCTATGAGTTGGCAGCTCAAATCACGCGCTTGAGTGGTGATATTACCGGTGCTATTATTATTATATTATTATATTATATATTATTATTATCTAGTTTTTTTTTTCGTCATAATTTCTTTTTTGCTTTCCTCTGATTTGAGCTTTGGAGGATATATACCCCTGAAGACTTTGTTTTTTATTAATTAAGTATTATTATTTTTAATTTTTAAACCCCTGCAAAAAGATTATTTGCGATATTGTCCGTACGTCCTCACCCTCCCAATATTTCTTGGTTTATTAGCAAGATTATTATATTAGATCAAATAATATACTAGCAAGTCTTTAGTTTGGAGTATCTCAACTTATTAATTGATATTTTGATTAAATCGATTTTTTTAAATCACACTTTGTGTTCGCTTATTGACAGAAAAAAAAACTAATTTATGCGCTAATGACGAATTAGTCCTATACTCCTATTACTTAAAACAATGAAACTAATTATCTTAACCAATTCTTTTAGTTCATAAGATCAATCTCGTTATGAGAAGGCATTATATTATATGTCGTCAAATATCAGTTAAAAAACAGAAGGAAAAAAAGGAAGGAAGTAGGTTATTACTTATTACAAGCATTGACATCTGAAATGATAAATTCCACTGTTAAAATTTTATTGTTAAATAAACAATTTAAAATTAAAGAGTTTTTAAATACAGAAAGACTAACTTAAAATTGAAAGGGTGCGACATAAAAAGTAACAGATGGAGTTGGTAAGATAAGTAATATGTTAGCAATTATTGTTAAATTATTTGTTACATATAAATAAAAAAATTGCAATAAGTAAATTACATTGCGAAAGTGTACGTAAAACTCACTAGTGCAATCTTTATACTTTGCCAGATAAACTTTTACCTTTTCTTTTTCGTCATGCCCTCCTCTTGTAATGAAGCTCTCTTCTTTTATTCTTGAATATTTTATTGAAAATATAATTCATACCAACAATTAGGCTATATTCAAAATAAGCGGCTAGCTGGGTAAAGAGGGGCTTAGGTCGAAGAAATATGAAGCAATACTTTGTACATAGGTAACCAAATAACGAAGGTAACGTGTCGTATAAAATCTCCTAACTCTTCATTTTTTTCGCTTTAGCCCGTGCCATAAAATATTTATATTCGGTAGTCAAAAAAGTACATAAAAATTATATAACTTTTATATATAACATACAATATATATATTCACCTATTATTTTAAGAGCGACTGTATAGTATCATTTTCCCAACATGATTATATGATTCCGTATTAGTTTAAACGTTGGAATATTAGTAGAATAAAATTATTAAGGGCCGGTTTGAATAGTTCATTATTTTATACTTGAAGCGGAAATACTGAAATTGCTCTTATCCAGGAGCTTTCTATTTTACATCCTTGGTTGCTCGAACCAGAGAAATATTAAATTTTCACTAAAAGTGAGTGTTAAGTGAAACACTAGTTCGTACCGACAAAATTTTAATAGTTACAAAAAAAAAATGCTCATAGAAAATTTCAAGTTCAAACAAAACTTGATCAACATCTAACACTCAAATACTTGTTCACCCTGAAATTTGGATAACAATTAAACTTATAATGTGGTTTTAAAAATATGTGATTTCACCTAATACCAATTGATAAACGTAAAGATAAATGATGCAAATTGGCAATAATATAAAGCGAACAACGTTTGGACAGATACCTCGAGCTCGGACACCCTCGAGCTAGTTATGCAAGAATAGTTAAAGGCACAATAAACTGATGAACAAGAAAGTAAGCTGAGAAATATTATATTGCTTTGATATTCGTGAATGTAAGGTCCTTTACAAATGATGGGGACTCCCCTTTATATACTAGAGGAATCCTAATTATGGTAAAATTCTAATTACGGAAGTAAATCCCATGATTGGTGCAAATAACCGCCCTTGATTTGATCCGGAGTTTCCGCCGTGATCTTCGACCGGTTACAAATATCTAGCCTTTCCGTTATTGCACTTCACTCGAAGTCGGTCATACTTAGTCTCGATTGTTGCTGGCCTCGGTTTCGACGGACGTCTCGATTCTTGAACTCGACACCTCGTCTTCGTGCTATAGCCCGATCCATTGCGAGGTTGACCCTCGAGTGATCTCCTGGTCTCAATTAAATAGCAAAATCGGACAAGCCCGATTTTAACCGTATACAGATAGTCCTCTCGTTTCTTGGAGTGTAATGAGAAGAAATGACCTGAGTCTTCGATTTTATACTTCGATCAATTATAATGTCACTCTTATGACGTTAGCGACAGAAATGACCGAAGTAGTGCATCGGTGCGGTTCCCAAAATTATTAATTAGCGTCAGTTGATGGTCGGCCACTAGTGCCTTTGAACCGTCATAGCAAATATTATAAATAGATCATCTTCATAATTTTTCCAAATTTTACTTCCAAAATCTCTTCTAATCTTCAAATCACTTCTTCTCCCTTGAAGTTTTTCAATTCTTCAAATCTCGTTTGCCAACCTTCTCATGTTTGGGTCATCACTTGCTTTAAATTAAATTTTGTGTTCTGAGGCCTTGAAACCTCATTTAGAGTCATCTCGATTTGTGTGCGTAGTCCGGGCGCATAACCGGAAAGCTTAAATATGAAATTCTGTGAAAAATGATAAAATTTGGTTATAAAATGAGTTAATTTGACTTCGGTCAATATTTTGAACAGACCTGGACCCATGATTTGACGGTCCCGGAGGGCCCGTAGGAAAATATAGGACTTGGGCGTATGCTCAGAATCGAATTCCGAGGTCCCAAGCCCGAGAAATGAATTTTTAAAAGAAATTATTTTCTGAAATTGTTTAAGAAAAATTGAAATGAAGTTTACTTAGAACATGATGGTATCGGGCTCATATTTTGGTTCCGGTGCCCGGTACAGGTCTTATATATGATTTGAGACGTTTTTGTGAAATTTGGTGAAAACGAAGTTTATTTGACGTGAATTAGACTTCCGGTTGAGGAGTTATGAACTTTGAGAGTTCTTGATGAAAATGTTGAGTTTTGAGGTTTAATTCATGATTTTACATGTTATTTTGATGATGTGATCGCTGGAGTAGGTCCATATGATATCTTTGAGTTAGTATGCATACTTGGTTTGGAGTTCCGAGAGCTCGGGTGAGTTTCGGGTAGGTTTTGGGATGTTTTAAACTTAAAACCAGAAGTTGCAGGTCACTAAACCCACCAGTGCGGTTCGCGGTCGACCTTGTGCGATGCGCGGTGGAGGCTGTGCGGCCGCGTCGACTTTGTGCGGTTCGCACAGGGCGCTGTTGTGCGGCCGCAGTCGACTTTGTGCGGTCCACACAGGGCACTGGACCGCAGTACCCTCAGGAAGGCCGTACGGCCGCAGTCCATTTTGTGCGGTCCGCATAGGGGGTCTGAGAGGGGTATAAATAGACGGGATTTTCAGTCATTGTGCATTTTTCAAAACCCAAAAACATAAGAGACGATTTTTCAAACAACTTTTCTTCTCCAAATCAATTGTAAGTCATTTTTAACTAGTTTTATTCAATCATTAACATCTTTTAACATGATTTCAACTTCAAATCCATGATTTTTATGGGGAAATTGGGTGTTTTGGGTAGATTCTAGGTTTTTCAAAAATTAGGGATTTGTGCCTCGATTTGAGGTCCGATTTCAAAACAAATTACATATTTGAGCTCATGGGGGAATGTGTAATCAGGTTTTGGTTCGAACCTCGGGTTTTGACCACGTGGGCCCGGGGCAATTTTGACTTTTTGGGTAAAAACTTTGGAAAACTCATTTTTCATGCATTCAAATTGAGTCATGTAGCATTTATTGATGTAATTAAGTAACTTGTGACTAGATACGAGCGAATTGGCGGTGGAATCAAGGGGTAAAACTATAATTGAAACTTGAGTTGTGTTCGAGGCATCGAGGTAAGTGTTCGGTCTAATCTTAGCTTAAGGTATTAGGAGTTGAGTCTTATTTGCTATTTGCTTCTTGTTGAGTACGACATATAGGCATGGTGACGAGTATCTATACGTTGGTGTCAAGCATGACCGTGAGTCTTAAATTGATACTTGTTGTATTCTTGAATGTTACTATGGTTGAAAAAGTGTGTAAATCCTTGATATTGAGCAAAAACTTAGTTTGTTTATCGTGGAATATACTTATGATTGAGAAATGGTGGTATTTGAGACGAGTAGGAGTTGAGTTAAGATTGGTTATGGCTGATTCTCCCTTTCCGGAATGTATATATTTGTATTGCTGAGTTCCCTTGTCGGGGTAGTGTAGTCTATTGTTGATCCCTTGCTGGGACGGTTAATTATGATTATTGGTGACTGTATAGTTGGAACGGGTTACGCGCCACAATAAATATTATATCGGATCGGGTTGCACACCGCAATAGATATTATATTGGATCAGGTTGCACGCCGCAATAAATATTATATCGGATCGGGTTGCACGCCACAACAGATATTATATTGGATCGGGTTGCACGCCGCAACAGATATTATATTGGATCAGGTTGCACGCCGCAACAGATATTATATTGGATCGGGTTGCACGCTGCAACAGCTATATATATGTGGATCGGGTTGCACGCCGCAACAATGTTAAATGATAAGGGATCGGGTTGCACGCCGCAACAATGTTAAATGATAAGAGATCGGGTTGCACGCCACAACAGTATTGTTATTGTATCGTAGTAGATATTGAGCTGTCCTTTCATATTTTATTAAGTTTTTGTTGGTCTTGATATGTTTCCCCGAAGCATGTACCCCCTCCCATTTTAAACTGCTCATTCCTGTTTATTTTTTGCCATATATTATATAACTGCACAGGTTTATCTGGAGTCTGGTCCTAGCCTCGTCACTACCTCGTCGGGGTTAGGCCAGGCACTTACAGCACATGGGATAGGTTGTGCTGATACTACACTCTGCACTCTGTGCAGATACCGGAGCGACACTTGATCAGCAGCAGTATGGGAGCCAGCCTTCAGTCAATCGAGACACTGAGGTAGCCTTGCAGGCGTCCGCAGGCCCGGCGTCTCCGATCTTTTATTATGTTATGTTATCTCATGTGTCCGAGACAAACAGTGTTATTTTTCCTTCAAACTGTTGTATGTAGTACTCTTAGTAGTCCATGGATATTGTGACACCAGTTTCTGGGTAGAGGCATGTATTGACTTTCGAAATATTTTGGTTTTATATTTATTTAAGACTTCCGCTTAAATTTCATATTCGGCTGTCATTTAGATGTTTATTACTTGTTAATATAAGTTGAAAAAAAGGATTAAAGCAGAAGAGTTACAGATTTCTAAGTTCGTGGCTTGCCTAGCTTCTACGAGTATGCGTCATCACGAATCCCGAGGGTGGGAATTCCGGGTCGTGACATCTCATCAAACAACAAGTTTTATCTTCTTCTTTCCCTGAACTCATAAAAAATGGCGAAAACATCGAAAAGTGTTCCTCAAAAAGAAAAAGCCTCCTCATCGCGGCCGACCAGCGACAAAACGCTGGTAGAGCCACGCATCAAAGAGTGTGTTCCTTGGTCATGCGATCTTACTTCCGACATTAAAGTCGAGAAAACCTCATCGGTACCTGGACGATGAGAGCCAATGTCGAGATATATATGCTCGATAACTGAGGGCGATCTTGAGCAAGTAAAAAAGATTGCCATTGGGAAAACAAGGAGGTGGTGATTCCGACCCCCGAAAAGAACATAACCACCCACGTAAAAGGGTTCTTGAGTGTTTACACTTACCCTTTTACACTGGGTCCTATTGACCCCGTTATCCTTGATTTCTATAGCCAATACCAAATAACCCTAGGCCAGATCCATCCTTCATTCTGGCATATAGTAATTTTTCTTTGATTCTTTGTGAGCAAAGTCGAGGGGATGCCTTTTACCCTCGACTATCTCATCAAAATGTACAACCCCTATCTTTATCGAGGCAGACTAATAAGGCTTCAGCGTTGAGCCACCAAGGTGTTGTTCTCGAGCATAGATGAGGATAAGGACCGAGGATAGATGTGCCGATTTGTATGAGTGATGACTTCTGGCATAATTCCGGCCGAGAAGATGTCATTCTCTGAAGAGTGGACCATGAAGCATAAGTACAAACCCAACTATAGCTTCCGTTATTAACATTTTGTTTCTTTTTCCTTTTCGTATTGACATCCTTTCCTATGATGCATCGGTTTCTTGGTGCCCAGTGTAATCCCGAACCTTGAAAGCTGAGTTCGAAAATTGGCCTCAACCTCTTCGTACACTGAGAGCTCATGGCGCGATTTGGCAAAGGCTGATGGGAGGCCAAAAATCACGGTAAACTTCTCTATTCATGTTTAATGCCCTTTTCTTTTTTATTTTTACTTGATTTCCTCCCATACAGGTTTCGAAAACAATATCGTCATGAGGTTGCCCCCACCTGGGGAAGAGGAGGCCCCAAAACTGGCTAAGGATAAGAAGAGGAAGAGGGTCTCGCCTTCCGATACTCCAAAGCCTAAAAAGAGCACGGCTCGTAAGTCAAAGAATGACATTACCGCTCTTCCTGCGGACGTAGCCCAAAAACTACGAGATGAAGAAGAGGAGAAAGAAGGTGCTGACTTTGAGCTGGTGGCTCGAAAGAGGGGGAGCGCCGAAGCTTCAAAGGCAGTTGAGCCAGTGATGGTTGAAGAGGCTCACCTTCTAACTGAGGAGATCTCGGAATATGGTTTGAGCAAAGTCCTCGAGTCATCGGAGGCTGAAGATATCTTCCGTTGTGACGAACAATTGGCGAGTATGCCCATCTACCGTGACGAACAATTGACGGGTGTGCCTGAAGGGTCCGGTTCTGAGGCCCTCTGAAAAGGAAAGAGCGCCCCAAGTGTCTTTCTTGGGGAAATCAACATTGATGATTAGCCGGCCCTCCCCACATTTTCTGAGGGGCAATTTCAGGAGTCCCAGGCTATGGAGACCCCTGACGTGGGAACGGCCCACGAAGGGGATGACTTATTTTGTGGCTACTTCATGGGGGTTGATGATGTTTCCGATTAGGATGCATCAATCATTTCGATGAGGCTCAGCGACTCCTGAACCAGGTAGACTTCAACCCCCGTTATTAGTTTTATGTTTGCCTTTATTTCCTTTTACCTGATTTCCTTCCTTTCTCCATAGGCTTTGACGCTTCATCGGGAAGTGTTTTCCAAATCCCGAGTTGAGCTGAACCGGTGTGAGGCCGGTCTCAAAAATCTCACGGAGGAGAGAGATGCCCTCAAACTCTTCAGTGGGCAAAAAGAATAGGAGATCAAGGACCTCTGAGCTAAACTGGCCAAAGCTCATAAAGAGAATACTGACTTGATCGAATAGGTAATGATGAATTTTCTTAGAAGTTTGGTGTATCGATTCGGGGATGACGGCTAATACTTTGATCCTGCAGGTTCAGGAGAAGGCCGAAAAGATCGAGCAGCTTCGCGAGGAGGCTAAGATGAAAGAGGTAAAGACTTTGGGGTGAAAGCAGAACATGGACCATCTCGCCTCGGAGAAAGATACTACTCGAGCCCAGCTATCTTTGACTGAGCGTCAACTCCAAAGCATGAAGGAGGAGAGCTTGGCCCAAGCCAAGAAAATTGAGGAGCTCGAGACTCGTTAGGCCACTGAGCTTGCAAAAGCCACATCTGAGGCAGAAAGAGTAAAATCCGACGCGGAGGAGGTTGTGGTCGTCTACCGAGCTGATGTTGAAGCCGCTCATGCTCGAGCAAAACAAATTTTCGATGCTGCTCAGGCCCGATCATCTTGCGTTGCTGATCATGTCAAATGCCAGTCTCGGAGAGAGGCTCTCGAAGAGATTCATGCTCGTGGTTCTGACCTTACTGCCGATATCGAGAACACAAAGATGCTAGAGGCGGAAGCCAAAGCTTTACTCTCTAATGATGATGGTTTCGGGAGCTCGAGTGGATCCGGGAGTGGAGATGAAGATGAGGCTCCGGGGAAGATTAGTCACTTAGAATTATTTCTTCCTTTTTGGATTTTTGTGTAAGACCCTGAGTGGTCTTGTAAATATTTTTGCATATATGAAAAATCCTTTTTCTTTCCGATTTGTCTCTGATTTCTATTTTGTGAAAATTCTATTTTCCTTTGCCTTATGATAATTCTTATACACTTTAGATCTTGTGAGAATTTTGACTCACTTTGTTGCCTTGCAAAAAATTTATCGAAATCAGATTGGTATAGTCTCTATAATAGAGTGAGTATTTGCTCGAACTCGGAGTAGAAAAAAATCTTAGGTTTCGGTTAAGCGAGGGTGAATCCTCGAACTCAATAATATAATGTCCCTTAGGCTCTTGAATCGGGCCTATATGGCCTTAAAAGAGTGGCTTTTTCCCTTTTCCGGCTTAAAAAGTTTTAATTATATAACAAATTATTACGCCTTAGCACGAGATAAATTTGTACCCATTAGAATTCAATGTTATCGAGAAACATTTTTATGCCTTAGCATAAGTTTGTTCGAGAGTTCGAACAATTTGGTACCTCTTAAGGTTTTTGAAGGTTGATGTTATCGAAACTCTTTGTAACTTTGCCGAGGGTAGCCTTTTCTAACCGGTTTTATGAAATATTTGAAGGCCTGTTCAATTACGGAATTCGGACATCTCCGAACTTGTTAGCTCGGTTGTAGCCTTTAACTTGAGATTTGCCCTTTAAGCTTTTTTCTCGATTATACTCCGAACTTATTCAAAGTGTCAGTCCCCGAGCGGGGTGGTCGTGGCCTATAAAATCGAAGATTGCCTTTTCAAAGTCTTATGATTTTGTTTATTAATAATTCGAGTATGTCGATTTTCGGATTGTAGTCCCCGAGTACGGGGTTAATTGCTCAAGCTTTAGTTGCGATTGGCTCTTGAGCCGGTTTCCGCAATAGATCATAAATATGAAGTTGTAAAGTAGAAATTTCACTAAGGCATGGAACATTTGGTAGGGAAAAGATACTTCTTTCAATAGATCGTTCATGTGTATATTTTTTGCCGCTAGGGCTCGAGTAGTCTACACGGGTACGGTTCATTCGACCGTTTGGCCTTTTACAAAATTTACCTATCGAGACCCTATCGACACAAAGTATTTTCCTTGAAAACATAACATCCGAGGGTGATTCCCCCTAGTATTCGAGGTTGATTGTAGAGAAGCCTCGGATACTGTTGAATTGCTCTAAGTTAGCATGAACAATGGTTGCCTCATTAAAAACCTTGCCGGAAAAACCCATTTGGGATAAAAACCGATCGAAGGGAAAAAGAGTACAACGCGTGCTTTCAGACCTAAGGACTTCGTTTTAGGAGAGAACTTCGACCAAACACCTGCAATAAGTTAGTATAAAATGCAGATGAAAAAGGGAGAAAATCATACTTTAGCAATAATATCTCTTCAGGAGTGATGTGTTCCAATTATTTGGCACACTACTAGAAATCCGAAAAAAATGACCAACAATTTGCGACCAAAATTGGTCTGTCAAGAAAAGCGACCAAAGTTGGTCGCTAAATTGGAGAAAATTATTAAATAATTATTCTAAATACACGACCAAGGTTGGTCGCTTTTTGGTCGATAATGTGGTCAAAATGTTAACCGGACTGGTCAGACTTGCTTGGTCAAAAAAATATTGAAATTAGCGACCAACTTTAGTCGCTAAAGTGGGACCCAGTTATAAAATTTTAATAATTATATTATTATTTAAAAAATTATAAAATATAAATAAATATAATTTAAAATTAGCGACCAAAGTTGGTCGCTTACGAAAGGGGAAGCAGATAGAGACCAACTTTGGTCGCTAATCTGGGATCCAGTTCTAACGTTTAACAATTATATTATTATTTTAAATATTATAGAAAATATAAATAAATCTGATTTAAATTTAGCGACCAACTCTGGTCGCTTACTAAAGGGGAAGCAGATAGAGACCAACTTTGGTCGCTAATCTGGGACCCAGTTCTAACGTTTAACAATTATATTATTATTTTAAATATTATATAAAATATAAATAAATCTGATTTAAATTTAGCGACCAACTTTGGTCGCTAATTTTAATTTTTCGATAATTAGCGACCAAAGTTGGTCTCTTTTCACGTCAACATTGGTCAAAATTAAAAATTACTTTTATATTTACTATCTAAATAATATAAATGTAATCCGTTAACTCTTTTGTAATACAAGAGATGAATACATTAAAATATACTCTACATGCTATGTATGTAGTTAAAATTCTACAACGAAGCGTGTTATATATATATATAGAGAGAGAGAGAGGGAGAGAGAGAGAGAGAGAGAGAGAGAGAGAGAGAGATAAGTTGAGACGTTTTGTTTTTAATACTCAATGATGCATCTGAGTAGCTTATAAGTCGATGAATCAATTTACAAGTGTATAAATTCCTAAAATAACCCGACCATGTGTTACTAGCGCTTCATATTCATATATATATCCCTACCTAGGGTTCTTTAGGTCGGGTTATTTTAGGGATTGATACATATATACGGCTATCAAAGTATATAGATATAGACACACACACATACAGACACTGTAATACTATAACGTATATATAACTTGTTATAGTATATGTTAGTGTGTGTATATATATAACACACACACTTTGTGTTGCTTTAACTACATATATAGCATGTTATAGTATATGATACTGTATTCATTATTTGTATTATAACAGAGTTAATGAATTACATTCATGTATATTTGATGAAAAATTATATATTTCCCCCCATTTCTCTTATTTCCTTCCCCAAAATTTCCCCAACTCTCTCTTTCCCTCCCCTTCTCTATTTCACTCACCCAAATCCCATCCCCCACCCCGCGCCACCACTGCCCCCTTGCTCGCCGTCGCCTCGCCGCCCACTGCTCACTAGACACCACCACTGTCGCCCCCCTCTCTCTCTCCTTCTCCACCTAAAAAAAATCAAGGTTAGAATTATAACCTTCAATATTTGTTATTTCTAGTGTGTGTGTTACAATATTTGATGTATTGTAGTTTATTGTTTCAATTCTTTGAACATTGTATTTTATTGAGGATCAGGGTTTAGGTCTTGTTTTAATTAGTTTTGTTAATTAATTTTATTAACTAATTAGTTTAATTAGTGTTGAATTTAGTTTAGTTAGATTTGAATTATACTTTGCATTGTCTTGATAGTTTAGTTAGAATCTAGGGTTTAGGATATGAATTGAACCTTTAGAATATGAATTGGACTTGTAGTTTATAAATTGTAATTTTAGGATTTGATTTGAACTTTTTGGATATGAATTGGACTTTTAGTTTACAAATTGAAATTTTAGGGTATAAATTGAACTTTTAGGATATGAATTGGACTTTTAGTTTATGTATTGGAATTTTAGTTTATGAATTGGACTTATAGTTTATAAATTGTAATTTTAGGATATGATTTGAACTTTTAATTTATGAATGAAATTTTTGGATATGAATTGAACTTTTTTAGTTTATAAATTGAAATTTTAGGATATGAATTGGACTTTTAGTTTATGAATTGAACCTTTTGGATATGAATTGAAATTTTAGTGTATGAATTAAACTTTTTGGATATGAATGGAACTTTTAGTTTATGAATTGAACTTTTAGTTTATAAATTGAACTTTTAGGATATGAATTGAGCTTTTAGTTTATAAATTGAGTATTTTAGGATATGAATTGGACTTTTAGTTTATGAATTGAACCTTTTGGATATGAATTAAAATTTTAGTGTATGAATTGAACTTTTTGGATATAAATTGAACTTTTAGTTTATGAATTGAACTTTTAGTTTATACATTGAACTTTTAGTTTGTAAATTGAAAATTTAGGATATGAATTGAAATTTTAGGATTTGAAATTAATTAACTAAAAAAAGATTAGGAATTGATATTGATTATTATGGTGTGCTCAAAGATTAGCAACAACAACGGGGTGTGAGTTCAAGGTGGTGATGACAACCAAGTTGGAGATATTGATTATTATGATGTGCTCAAAGAAATAATAGAACTAGAATATACAGATTGACCATTTAAGAAATTGATACTCTTTAGATGCAAGTAGACCCAAATCCAACCAGAGGTACAAGAGTACACAATCAATACAACATAATTGAGGTTAACCATACGAGGGAGTATGATCGCTATGATCCTTTCATAATTGTACATAATGTTAGACAAGTGTATTATGCTCCTTATCCATTGTGGCGGAATAAGTCCGATTGGTGGGTTGAAATAAAAACTAAGCCTGTAGGTAGGGTGGAAGTCGAGAATGTGTTAGATGTTGCATATCAAAACGATATCTCCAGTGTTCACCAAATAGTGGACGAACTTTTAGAAAATGATTTGGAACATCCTGAACACATATTGGAAGAAGTTGATATAAATGAAGTAAGAATTATAGAAAATGAGGAAGAAGAATCAACTGATGAAGCTCAAACTATTGAAGAAGAAGAATTCTCGGACGAGGAACAATACGTCGATGAGCTTTAAAAAGTTGGCTTCTTTAATAACTCTCGTTTTATAGCTAGTTTCTTATATGTTTCAATCTAAATATGCATTATTATGAATATGACAGGAAAGGGTCGAGGTAATAATGACTCTATTGGTTCTCGGGGTCGAGAAAAGGCTAGGAAGGTAAAAAGAAGGGTAGAAGATAATACTGCATCTTTTCCACCCTCTTCAGAGATGCCTATGCCTATGCCTAGGTCTTATCCTCCACCCTAGGGCTATTCTGAGCTGCCATAGCATCACGATCCCTACATCTTCATGCAGACACCAGGTCTTTCATCACAGGGCCATAGGACTATACGTCCAGCATACAATCCAGCTGCCTCACGACCACGTGGATCGCAGCCATCTGCATCGCATGGATCGCATCCATCCATGTCACATCCACATGGATCACATCCATCCGTGTCACAGCCACCCGGGTCACAGCCACTCGGGTCACAGACATCAGTATCACAGCAACTTGCGGTCCATCAAGCTATGTCGTAGTCACAAGGATCGCAACCATCTTCATCGGTGACTCCATCTATTTCAGGCCTTTGCCTGCGAGATAGTAGCTCTGAACCCCCTACACCTTCCATACATGCCTCTGATATACATGCTTCGGACAGTGATGCTGATGATAACAAGGAGGTGCATTATGATCAATATGGCAGGATCATCATAGTCCCTGAGGGTGATGGGTAAGAGTTATTTGTTATTTTTTCGTTTATTATTTTGTACAGTTTGTACTAAGATATTAATGTATTTTTTTTATTAAATTGCAGGTTCATCCCAAGTAATATTACTACAAGGATAATCACCAAAGCCACCAGAAAGCTTTATGATGGCCCTTATGCGAATTGGAGTGAATTCCCATTCTCGCTGAAGGAGCAAATTTTAAATAAATTTAAGGTATAAATGTTCTTTTAAGCAGTATAATTATTTATATTTATGATATTTCTATATAATATTTAAATTTTGAAATACAGAGCAAGTGTGTATGGGAGACTGCTATAGCGCGGAAGTGGCTGCAAATTTTTATCACAAAGCTCGCAAGCGGTTGTCGCATAGTTTCTCCAAAGCTAGAAAGTTGAACCAGAAGCCTGACTGATTGCTTCAGAATTTATGGGAGGATTTGCAAAGGCAATGGCTTACCGCAAAGTTCTTAGAGAATAGCGAAAAAGGAAAGAAAGCTCGCGCATCTGAGAAGGGAGGATCCTTGCACACTGGAGGTGCAATCAGCCTAGGGATATAAAAAGAAGATTGGTACGCAATTGCTTAATTTATTTTAATTTTCAAAGTATATTTATTCTGTTTATTAACTAAAATTTATGAGTTTTCAGGAAAAGAAGTTGGGGCATCCAATAAACCAAGATGAGCTATTCAAGGAGACTCATATTGTAAAGATGAAGAAAGAGACGGATCAAGAAAGGTGGGTCGAGGGCCGAGCCTCAATTGTACATGTAAGTTTTCACTTTTCATTAAGTATTTTGATTTACTTTTATATAAATTTTGAAATACTAATTCAATATAATTTTTCTTATAGGGCCGCTTCATAGCTGACGTGGAGGAATTCATACGCAGTCAGCCACCTACTAAGAAATTCCATCGCTATAAGTGTGGAATGCAAGGAATAAGGACTTCCTCGCAAGACAAGCAACTTGATGGGGAGAGCCTCTCCGTTATGCGGGAGACTGTGACAAAACTCACATCCGAGCTAGAAGTAGCCAAAGAAAGAGAAAAGCTTAAAGATGCTCAATACATTGACATGCAAGCTCAGTACCAGGGCATGTAAGAGCAGCTCAAATCTCTCCTAACTTCTGGAGGCTTTCCGATTCCCCAGTCTCGTGAGTCATCGCTAGAGGCTCGACTTGGACGTGATCGTTCCTTTCGTCCTCCCCGTGATCGTTCCTCCCGTCCTACCCATGATCGTTCTTCCCGTCCTCGACAAGTAGACCCTTCTGTATACCGTCTTGGTGATGAAAGTTCATCAGACGGTGATGATAATGATGTTGTACAAAACACTCCTTGACTTTTATATATTTTGAACTAGACAAATAGAACCGGTTTTGAACTAGGTGTAATAAGCGTTAACTTAGTTTAATTTGTTAGATATACTGAACTTTAATTTGTTGGTTTTAATATGTTTTTTGAATTGTTGTGTTGTTGTTGTTATTGTTGTTGTTGTGTTGTTGTTGTTGTTGTTGTGTTGTTGTTGTTGGATTATTGTGGAGGTTTTGCTATTGAAATTGTAGTTTATGAATTGAATTATATTGTTATTTAGGGAATTTGGTATGCTGGCAGGTGGTGTACTTTGGTAGCTTTTCTATTTAAAAAAAATATTATCTGGCAATAGCGACCAAGGTTGGTCGCTAATTAACCTAGATTTCCTAAAAAGGGATCAACTTTGTTAGCTATCTATTAAAAAAAATCTTGAAATTAGCGACCAATTTTGGTTGCTTATGTTTAAAAAAAATTCTTGAAATAAGAGACCAATTTTTAAAAAAAATAGAAAAAATTTAAAAAACGACCAACTTTGGTCGCTATTTTCCAGATTTTAAAATATAATATTTGGTTTAGACCAAAGTTGGTCGCTATATTTTGAATACTAATAAAAAAAATGTAATTTAAATATAGAGACCAACTTTGGTCGCTAAATTTATATTATTAAAATATTAAAGCGATTAAAGTTGGTCGGTATATTGTTTACTCGAAATATTTGGTCTTTTTACCTTAAAGACCAAAGTTGGTCGCTAATTAGCGACCAACTTTGGTCTCTAAGGTAAAACGACCAACAAAATAGCGACCAAGCTAGTTTGGACGCTTTTTGGTCGCTTTGTGACTTGTAAGCAACCAACTTTGGTCGCTTTTTTTTCGGATTTCTAGTAGTGGCAATTGTTTGCCGTTTATCGTGCCAAGTTTGTAAGACCCTTCTCCGACGATGTCGAGGACCTTATACGGTCCCTCCCAATTTGGATCGAGCTTTCCCTCGTTTGGGTCTCGAGTATTGATGGTGACTTTTCTCAGAACTAAGTCCCAAATTTTGAAGTGTCGGAGATTGGCTCTTCGATTGTAGTATCTTTTGATTTGCTGTTTCTGGGCGGCCATTCAAACGAGGGCGGTTTCCCGTTTTTCATCTAGCAATTCGAGGCTCGTGTTCATAGCTTCGTGATTTTATTTTTTCGTCGTGTATCGAAACCTGACGCTGGGTTCCCCGACCTCGATCGGGATCAAGGCTTCGACACCATATGCTAAGGAGAATGGTGTTGCCCCTGTACTAGATTTTGGCATTGTTCGATACGCCCAAAGGACATCGGGAAAAATTTCTCTCCACTTCCCCTTAGCGTCAGTCAACATTTTTTTAGGTTTTTAATGATGGTCTTGTTTGTTAATTCGGCCTGTCCGTTCCCACTAGGATGATATGGCGTCGACAATATCCCTTTTATCTTATGATCTTCGAGGAACTTTGTTATTTTACTGCCGATGAATTGTTTCCCGTTGTCACACATGATCTCAGCGGGTATCCCGAATCAGCATATGGTGTGATCCCAAATGAAGTCTATGACATTTTTTCTCTAACTTTCTCGAAGGCTTGTTCTTCAACCCACTTAGAGAAATAGTGAGTCATAAATAAAATGAATTTAGCTTTATCTGAGGCCAATGGTAGAGGGCCGGCGATATCTATTCCCCATTTCATGAATGACCATGTAGGACTGAATGAAGTTGCTCCCCAGGCTGGTGGATCATTGGTGCATGTCTTTGGCATTTGTCACATTTTCGAACGAACTCCTTAGTATCTTTTTCCATACTGTCCCAATAGTATCCTGCTCAGATGACTTTGTGAACCATTGATTCGGCACTAGAATGGTTTCCGTAAGTACCCTCATGAATTTCTCGTAGGACATAGTCTGTGTCTCCTGGACCCAAGCATATTGCCAACAGCCCATTGAACATCCTTTTGTATAACATTCCATCTTCGGAAAATGTGAATCGTGCAGCTTTCGTTCACAGAGTCCTCGATTCCTTAGGGTCCGACAGAAGTTTCCCATTCTTCAGATAATCAATATATTTGTTCCTCCAATCCCAAGTTAGTCTTGTGGAGTTTATTTTAGCGTGGACTTCTTTGACTATCGACTTTGAAAGTTGTACGACAGTTGTCACACCTCCTTTTTTACCCGCGCCCCCGCAGGAGGGGCGCAGAGGGGAGTTTTTCCAATTAAAGGACAACCGAAATGGGATTTATTTATTTATTTCAGAGTCGCCACTTGGGAGATTTATGGTGTCCCAAGTCACCGGTTGAATCCCGAATCGAGGAAAATAATGACTCTGTTTAACAGTCTGCGCACCAGAAATCCGGGTAAGGAATTCTGTTAACCCGGGAGAAGGTGTTAGGCATTCCCGAGTTCCGTGGTTCTAGCACGGTCGCTCAACTGTCATATTCAACTTGATTATATGATTTTATACAATTATGAACTTATGTGCAAACTTTAAACTCTTTACCGCTTTTATTATTATTATTATTATTATTATTATTATTATTATTATTTTAACAGAGAATTACAACATTGTAAAAAAAACGTATCTCGAACCACGTCACATCAATGTACCCGTGGTTATCTACACATTTCGACTCTGTTGAGATTTGGATTTGGGTCACATAAATGTGCACCCGAGTTTAAGAAAGTAAATTGTTAAAGGCGCGCCTAAAGCGACTAGCGTATCATTATTTTGGGTAAGGCCGTGAAATTTGCTAAACGGCCGATCCCGAAGTCTATACAATTATTAACCAATTATTGAGGGCCCCACGACTTGTGAATTTTATTGGGCGAGACTCATCTCGTTTATTTTAAAAGGATAATCCTAAAGTGACTACATTTTTTTTTATTTAAGTTCGTCTCTAAAAAAAGAAAAATTTTAATTAATTACATGCTTGAAAAGGCCGCTACTTATTTATCGGATTAAGACAAATGCAAACTGAAAATTGCAATCGAGACAAAGGGAGATTGTTTCATGCCTTATTCTATAATTGAATATTACTAAAATTGAAATTATAAATAGAATACAGAATTTACAAATAATATTACCAAAATAAACTAATTATCCTCTAACTAATTTAGACCCACATTGTTAGATGAATTGAACCGTTGGAATTAATTGTTTACAACTATTTGAAACTGGAATTAACCTTAATCACTAATGCTTATTCGAAAGTTTGTTAAACTTAATCGTTAACTCGTCTTGTTTGAATTCAACTCATGCCTATTGGATTAATGATCTTAGCAATTACTACTACGATCCTAACTTAAAATATAGTGGGCCTACTGATTCTACGAAATTACTGGCCATTTTTGATTCTGCCTAATATTTACAGATCTCCATTACTAACATGATTAAAAATTCACAAGCTTTGACTCATTTCTATTCCGGTTTGCATGAATTCAGAGTTATACTTCACTAATTAAACTAAATCAAAATAATCTCCAGTAATGACTATCTATCAATTCATGTATCCATAGGCATATAGAAAACAGTTCAAACTACTTAAAATAATTCTAAGTACAGTCCAATTTTCAGTATAGTTGTACAATGTAAATACATGTTTAAGATGAGCATAAACATATACAATATTTCCTAATGTACATTCTAATACATTAATTGAGCATAATTTAATAGGCAAGCTGTTAAGCCTTTTAATTCAGCATTTTTTGCAGTTTGAAGTCACCTCAGAACTAATCTCAGAAATGTGTACCTGGAAAGGGACCACAAGGAAAAGGAAGAAAAGGATCAGCAGGAGCAGTAGCAACAACACAGCAACAACAACAGTAACGGAAACAGAACAACCCAGTAACAGTGTTTAATAAAACCAGCAGAATTCCAGCAACACCCCAATGAAACAATAACAAATAACCAACTAAACTCAAGGAACAAACCAAATGAAAGCCCAGAAACACCAACAGCAATCAACGGGCAGAAACAAAGTGAACGAGGAATGCAATAGGACAATCGATTTCTGACTCTCTGTCTTTTAGACTCTTAAGGAAAGAAATTCAGAACTTCAATTCAAAAAAAAAAACAACACTAATTCTGATTTCAGTAGTCAAAGCAAGACCTCACTCTTTCAGTTTTTAGTTCTTAAATTACTCACCTTTTTTTAGATTGAAAGACTAGTTAATGTTTAACCCTTAAAAATCTGCACCATTAACTTGTGTCAACCCCCTTATTTATAGCCAAACTTGAAGCACTCAAATTAATTCCCACCATCTTCTACCCATCCCCTTTTTGAATCCTACTATTTAATGTTTTGTCCCCCACTATATTAAACAAATATATTAGTTCCCAATACCCCATATCTTTTCTTTATTTAATTCCCTTATTCCCCCTACCGCATGCTTTGTCCCCCACTATATTAAACAAATATATTAATTCTCACTACCACTTGTCTTGTCCCCTTCTATGTATTAAACAATGTATTATTTTAATATTATTTAATACTTAGTGGACAAAGCACTCATTAATCAATTTTTTTAAAAAACTTAAAATCCCGAAAATGCCCCTGAAAATACTACAATTTACCATTCTACCCCATCCCTTTCAATCTGTACCAAAACCATATCAAATATAACCAATTCACCTAATCAATTAATCAAATTACAGTAGCTATAACCAAATCAAGCCTGACAATTGACAACTAATAATCAAACTCTGCATAATAAACTCGCCAAACAAACTCCTAATCGACAACGTTCATTAATTAACAACAAAGTCAGATTCATATCCAAACAAACTCAACAGAACAAACAAGTAAATACAAATCACTAAACTCGATCATCAATCGAACTTCGAATTAAATCCAACAACATTACAACAAAGATGAATGATTCAAACTAAATCAAAAACTAAAGACCAACACATAAACACTCACAATAAATCACTTGATGAAAAACTAACGAACTTCAAACAAAAAATGAACACGAATTAAATCTAACACAAACAAAGACCTGGGTTCGAATTCAAACCAACCTATCGGAACAAGAACATAATCATGGAAAGAAGAAAAGGAGCGGAAGATGAATTTACTGAACGAAAACTAAAAGAAAAGAGAACGGAAACCTACTAGTTTGAAGTCCGGGTTCGAACGGAAACTCGACGCGCCTGAACAAACATCACTGTTTTCAACCCATTTTCATTTTTGACGCAGTGACGATCGAGTTCATGGCTCGACGTAGTAGAAGTGATGGTGGTCGCTCATGTGGAGTGGTCGTTGCTGTTTTTTCCGGCGACTTGGGGTGTTGAAGACGTGACAGTGGAGCTGGCGTTTGGAGTTGTTTCACTGCTGCTGTTCGTCGTGGGTATGGGTGGTCGACTGAAGGAGCTGCTGGTCATCAGCTGGACGACGACAGGTGAAGCAGCAGCAGCCATGGGATGGGTGAAGCTCGACGGACTGTGGTTGTTTAGAACGAGGGGTCGTTTAGCAGATGGTCGTTTGGGACCTATAGGGACGGGGTGTTGTTTGTTGATGGCTGGATGTAGCAGAAGCGATGGTGGTTCATCAATGGCTGGAGTTGAAGACGAAGCAGCAGCCATGGTGGTCATGGGGCTGCTGGACGTGTGGTATCTGGTTGCTCCGACGAAGAAGAAGGCGAAGCAGAAAGGGTGGTCGACGGAGAGGGGGGTGGTTCGCTAGTTGAAGATGAATGGAGAGAGGGTGGGCAGCCATGGGAGGTGATGGTTGAGGGGGAAGCAGCGAGGGCAGCCATGGGAGGGTTGATGGGGAAGGGGGTGGTTTGGAGAAGGAGAAGAATAGGAGGGGAGCAGGTGTTTTTTAGGGTTTTGGGGTGGAAAAATGAAAAATGGAAGAAGGGGGTGTTTGTTTGGGGTTATGGGGCGGACCGGGTCGGGTCGACCCGGTGGGATTTTTGGGTTGGATAAGGGGTTATTTGATTTTGGGCTTGTGGTTAAGAATTGAAGAAAAGACCCAATCCGATTTTCTTCTTCTTTTATTGCTTCTTTTTTCTTCTTTTATTTTTTCTTAAACTAAAACTAAATTCTAAAAATCCTAAATTATCCTATAGAACTAAATTAATTTATAAAAGTGTTAATTAATTATTAATAACAATTAACACACAATTAAATAGCAATTACGATAAAATCACACAATTTGGACATTAAATGCTAAAAATGCAACGTACATTATTTTTATGATTTTTTTGTTCTTGTAAAACAAACTTAATTGCTCCTAATTGTAGAATTAAATCCTAAATGCAAATGCGACATATTTTTGTATTTTTTTATTAATTTAACAAATAAACATGCACGGACAAATACAAATAATTATCCAAAGATGCCACAAAATCCTCAAAATTGCACACAAAAGGAAAATTGTTTTATTTTGAATTTTTCGGAGTAATTCTCATATAGGGGAAAAATCACGTGCTTACAGCTGCCGCTCTTTGTCTGAAAACACGAAGAGTTTTTGTGCAAAGATAAAGTGAGCAGATACGAGCGATTTTTGCCCATCCGAGTACTCTGTGTGAAGCAATTTTTTGAAAGATTTAACCAAACCTTTGCTTCAAAGGTTTCCTACATATCCCTGGCTAAAAAGGAATCAGGTTAATGTAGTTCGGGGAGTTTTGGTAGTTGGGACTACCATGGGACTGCAATGTTACTGTTGTTGCATGTTGTTATTACTGCTTGCCGACCTCCTTATTACACCATGCTGAAAGAAAATAAGAAGCTAGACTAAACTATAGTCTATGAATTACAAAATCTTATCTAGATCTTCAGCCATGCTCTTGTGTCTCTTGTTGTTTTGATGTCTCGGTGACTCCTCTGGCATTTCTTTATCTCTGATTTGTCTTGTATTCTCCCTTGAGTGCCGATATCGAACTACTTATGTCCTTCTCGGGAGCTTTGCATTATTTTTCCATTGAATCTTGAACTTCCTTCTTCTGCTAGGGATTTTTGTTGTTTCCCGCTGGGGATTTCGGTTGTATTCCTCTGTTATATGGGCGGGCTCCCAACTTCAAAACTAGAGATGTAATGACTGAAATGTATTCCTCTGTTATATGGGCGGGCTCCCAACTTCTTCAATAACTTCGAAAATAAAGCGTCATTCCGTTCTTCGGGGGGGGGGGGGCTCCTGACCTCGACAACAATTTCGAAAAATAAATCGCCATTCTGTTCTTCATGGGGGTCCCCTGACCTCAACAACAACTTCGAAAAATAAATCAGCCTCCATTCTCCAGGCGGGCTCCTGACTTCCTCAACAACTTTGAAAATAAATCAACCTCCATTCTCCAGGTGGGCTCCTGACTTCATCAACAACTTTGAAAATAAATCAGCCTCCATTCTCTAGGCGGGCTCCTAACTTCATCAACAACTTTGAAAAATAAATCATCATTCCATTCTTCAGGGGGCTCCTGACCTCAACAAAAACTTCGAAAAATAACACCACCATTCTCCATGCGGGCTCCTGACTTCAATAACTTCTTAAAATAATTCAGCCTCCATTCTCCAGGCGGGCTCCTGACTTCAATAACTTCTTAAAATAATTCAGCCTCCATTCTCCAGGCGGGCTCCTGACTTCAACAACTCTTTTTAAAAAAATAATAATTCAGCCTCCATTCTCCAGGCGAGCTCCTGACTTCAACAACTTTTTCAAAATAATTCAGCCTCCATTCTTCAAGCGGGCTCCTGACTTCAACAACTTTTAAAAATGTAACACCTCCATTCTCCAGACGGGCTCCTGACTTCAACTACTTAAAAATACAACACCTCCGTTCTCCAGGCGGGCTCCTGACTTCAACTACTTCTTAAAAATACAACACCTCCATTCTCCAGGCGGGCTCCTGACTTCAATAACTTCTTAAAATAATTCAGCCTCCATTCTCCAGGCGGGCTCCTGACTTCAACAACTTCTTAAAAATAATTCAGCCTCCATTCTCCAGGCGGGCCCCTGACTTCAACAATTTTTTTAAAAAAAAATAATAATTCAACCTCCATTCTCCAGGCGGGCTCCTGACTTCAACAACTTTTTCAAAATAATTCAGCCTCCATTCTTCAGGCGGGCTCCTGACTTCAACAACTTTTAAAAATGTAACACCTCCATTCTCCAGACGGGCTCCTGACTTCAACTACTTAAAAATACAACACCTCCGTTCTCCAGGCGGGCTCCTGACTTCAACTACTTCTTAAAAATACAACACCTCCATTCTCCAGGCGGGCTCCTGACTTCAATAACTTCTTAAAATAATTCAGCCTCCATTCTCCAGGCGGGCTCCTGACTTCAACAACTTCTTAAAAATAACACCTCCATTCTCCAGGCGGGCTCCTGACTTCTTCAACTGCTTCCTTCAAAACTGGTGTTTTATTCCTCTGAAAACTGTTGGGGATAACACCGATATTTTATTTCACCACCTGACTTCAATAACAACTTCGAAAAATAACACCTTCATTCTCCAGGCGGGCTCCTGACTTCAACAACTTTAAAATGTAACACCTCCATTCTCCAGGCGGGCTCCTGACTTCAACAACTTTAAAATGTAACACCTCCATTCTCCAGGCGGGCTCCTGACTTCAACAACTTGAATCATCTTCTTTCAACTGTTTCCCTCAAAAACTGGTGTCTTATTCCTCCGAAATCTGCTGGGGACAAATGCTGGTGTTTTATTCACAACTATGTTATTTTCCTCCTTCACGGACTACTTCCTTTAAAGCTGGTGCCTTCCTTCCACTTGGAACTACTTTCCTCAAGCCCGTGTTTTCACTTCTCTGAAACCTGCCGGGGATATCACTGTTAGGGAATTATCTTCCTCCTTTTAGCAATGGTGGGGATGATATTGATTCAAAGGCCATTACTTTTACAACTTTGGGTTATCTTGCTTTTTCTAAGATTGATTTTCTTTTAAAACTTGTACTCTTTCTCCCGTAAACTGCGTGGGATTCCACTTCCTTCAAAACTTGTGTTATCTTCCATCTTCCCCAAGTGGGTAGCTCATTTCAAGAAAATTTTTGCAATGAGAGAAATTTTTTTGCCCCAGTTTGATAATCTTCTTTGTGGCCATGTCTTCCCGCTGTCAATAATATCTCCTTTCCCTGTTTCAAATCAAAGAGAAATTTATTAGTTTAAAACGTGGTGAGTGGTCGTGCCACTTCTGCTGGGGATGGTTTTTCCCTTTTTTCCTTTCCCTGCTTTGCTACAAAACTTGCTGGGGATGATATTATTTGCTGAGGATGATACTTCTGCTAGGGATGGTTTTTCTTTTCTCTTCCTTCCCCACTCTGTGTTGTCCGACCATTGCGGAACTTGGTCGAGAATCTGTCGGAGTTGTTCCTGTATCTCGCAAATCTGCTAGGGATCCCCATAACCTTTTAACTGTTGCTTTTCCATTTTTCTCCAACTTCCCCTGGAAATTTGGTCCTCTTGGGATCTAGACCCATTCATCATTTGGTCTTACGACCAACTTCTTTTCGCTTTATCGCCTTATCTTTGGCCTGTCCTATTCGCATTTTGCTTTCCACCATTTTGGCAACTGGTAGTAAGCTCTGAAAATCCTTTTCAAAAACAAACTACCGGGGAGGTAAAGTCTTTAAACCAAGAAATGAAAAAGTGATGATTTCAAAAAATAGAAAAAGAAGAAGTCTTTCTGAACAAATGTTGGGGAAAAGGAAAGAAAGAACTTATCTGAATGATATAATCGATCCCAACGATCATGTCGCGCATTCCGGATTAATCAACCCAGTCTATTTGTATCAATCAACCCTTCGGACGGCCTCATGTTGCTAGGGATAAACAGGCACTCAACTCTTTGCCAAATGAGGATCCTTTCCGCCAATCTTGTCTTGTCGCCTCATAGTGCCCTTCGAGGGATTTTCACTAATAAGACTCTCTCGTTTCACTCAACTCTCATCGCCTTATGGTGTCTGTGAAGGTTTTCACCGATAAGAATCTCTCATTTTATTTTATTTTCAGCTGGGGATTGGAGTGTTATCGATATGACTCTCTTTGCTGGGGATTCTTTTCGGCTATCAATTCATTTCCAGCTTATGATCTTCTTCTTTGCTGGGGATCAGAGTGTTATTCCCGACTTCCATTTGCATTGACTTGGCACTTCTCAGATATTGATCGGGAGGTCTTTTTTGGACATCAATATGAGTTTTTGTGTATGGTTAAAAAGGAAAAGGGGTATCAAAAGTTCAAAATAATTTTGATGGGTAAAACAATACAACTCTTGGAATCAAACTTTCTTACCAAAATTACAAACGCAAACTTCTGCCCCAGTTTTCTTGCTCGTGGATTTTTATTTAGTTACACTATGTTACATTATGCACACTATGTTACACTATGACCGAGCCGTGAGGCGCCTACGTATCCTTCTTTGAGGAATCAGGTCAAACGTAGTTCCCATTCCTTTATTTTTCTTATGACTTTTTCTTTATCATCATTATTTTTCTCTTTTTCTTTTTCTTTCATTTAAATTACTGATTCCAAAAGTGGGATATGAAAGAATAAATAAGGCTCAAAAGGGGAAGCAAAGGTTAAAGTGTTTGGATAGAAGAAAGAATTGTCTCCGTCATTTCATTCTCCGATAAATGCCAACTACAAACAAACAACCATTACAATCAAAAGAAATCATACATAATATCTCTTAACTACGTCAGAATTAATATCCATATCGAAGCATTTCCCATCGATATCTGTTAAACATAAAGCGCCATTGGACAACACTCTGGTTATAATGAATGGTCCTTGCCAATTCGGGGCGAACTTGCCTTTTGTTTCGGCCTGATGTGGCAGGATTCGTTTCAACACCTGCTGCCCCACCTCAAATTTTCTTGGGCGCACCTTCTTGTTGTAGGCTCTCGCCATTTTCTTTTGATATAACTGGCCATGACACACAGCTACCAATCTCTTTTCATCAATCAAGTTCAACTACTCCAAACGGGTTTTGAACCACTCGTCATCATCAATCTCAGCCTCAGCGACAATCTGAAGGGATGAAATTTTAACTTCCGCCAGTATTACTGCTTCAGTTCCATATACCAATAAATAAGGAGTTGCCCCTACCGAAGTACGGACAGTGGTGTGATAACCCAACAATGCAAATGGTAATTTTTCATGCCATTGTCTGGATCCTTCTACCATCTTCCTCAGTATCTTCTTGATGTTCTTGTTGGTTGCTTCAACTGCTCCATTCGCCTTGGGACGATATGGTGTGGAATTATGGTGTGTAATCTTAAACTACTGACATACCTCTTTCATCAAATTGCTGTTAAGATTAGCACCATTATCCGTGAAGATCACCTTTGGGACCCCAAATCTACAGATGATATGGGAGTGAACAAAATCCACCACTGCCTTCTTGGTTACTGACTTGAAAGTTTTAGCTTTAACCCAGTTAGTGAAATAGTCGATGGTCACCAGAATGAACCTATGACCGTTGGTAGCTGTCGGCTCAATAGGTCCAATGACATCCATGCCCCAGGCAACAAATGGCCATGGTGCTGACATTGTATGCAATTCTGTCGGCGGAGAATGAATCAAATCTCCGTGTATCTGACACTGATGGCATTTTCGCACGAAAGTGATACAATCACGCTCCATAGTGAGCCAATAGTACCCTGCTCGAAAAATCTTCTTTGCCAATACATATCCGCTAATATCTGTGGCCCACAAACTCCAACATGTACCTCTGTCATAACTGTCGTGGCTTGACTGGCATCTATACATCTCACCAATCCCAAATCTGGGGTTCTTTTGTACAACACTCCTCCATTGAGGAAGAATCCACTTGCCAATCGCCGAATGTCTCTTTTTTGATCTCCGGTGGCCTGCTCCGGGTATATCCCCATCCTGAGGTACTCCTTGACGTCATAAAACCATGGCTCGCCATCCACTTCTTCCTCTATCATGTTGCAATAAGCATGCTGATCACGAACGTGGATGTGCAACGGGTCAACATGAATTTTGTCTGGGTGGTGAAACATCGATGCTAAAGTGGCCAATGTATCGGCAACCTCATTGTGAACTCTTGGGATGTTTATGAACTTCACTGATCGAAATCGCTTGCTCAGATCATGCAAACATTGTCGATATGGTATGAGCTTCAAATCCCGTGTTTCCCATTCACCCTGAATCTGATGCACCAGGAGGTCCGAGTCTCCCAAGACCAAAACGTCCTGGACATCCATGTCTGCAGCTAGTCGCAGACCCAAAATGCATGCCTCATACTTAGCCATGTTGTTGGTACAATAGAAACGCAGCTGAGCTGTAATAGGATAATGACGTCCTATTTCAGAAATAAGTACCGCTCCTATTCCAACTCCCTTCGTATTTGTGGCTCCATCAAAGAAAAGCTTCCAACCTGGTTCCTCAGGTAATTACAAATCATCTATATGCATCACTTCCTCGTCAGGAAAATACGTCCTCAATGACTCGTATTCTTCATCAACAGGATTCTCTGCCAAGTGATTGGCCAGTGATTGGGCTTTCATGGCCGTCCTCGTCATATAGATGATGTCAAACTCCGTGAGTAATATTTGCCATTTCGCTAACCTCCCTGTGGGTATAGGCTTCTGGAAAATATACTTTAGTTGATCCAAACGTGAAATGAGATAAGTAGTATATGAGGACAAATAATGCTTCAATTTCTGGGCCACCCAAGTTAGGGTGCAACATGTCATCTCGAGTTGAGTGTACTTAACCTCATATACTGTAAACTTCTTGCTGAGTAATAGATGGCTTGCTCCTTCCTTCCTGTAATGTCGTGTTGCCCCAACACGCAGCCAAACGAATTCTCCAGGACCGTTAGATAAAGAATTAATGGTCTCCCCGGCTCAGGTGGAACCAACACAGGTGGATTTGATAAATATCCTTTGATCTGGTCAAATGCCTCCTGACATTCTGCCGTCCATTCTATCGCAGCATCTTTCTTCAGTAGCCAAAAAATGGGTTCACAGGTTGCTGTGAGTTGTGCAATAAACCTGCTGATGTAATTCAACCTTCCCAACAGACTCATTACTTCTGTCTTATTCTTCGGCGGTGGCAAATCTTGGATAGATTTGATCTTCGACGGGTCCAGTTCAATACCTCGCCGACTAACGATGAATCCCAATAGTTTCCAGATGGAACTCCAAATGCACATTTGGCCGGGTTGAGCTTAATATCGTACCTTCGAAGCCTTTGGAAAAACTTTCTTAAGTCTGCTACGTGGTTTTCCTGATGCTTGGATTTTATGATCACATCGTCCACGTACACCTCAATTTCTTTGTGGATCATGTCATGAAACATAGTAGTCATTGCTCTCATGTACGTCGCCCCAGCATTCTTCAAACCAAATGGCATTACCCGGTAGCAATAAGTTCCCCACGGCGTAATGAATGCCGTCTTTTCCGCATCTTCTTTATCCATCAGAATCTGATGATACCCAGCATAGCAATCTACAAAAGATCCGAACTCATGTCCGGCACAATTGTCGATCAAGATATGGATGTTGGGTAAAGGAAAGTTGTCCTTTGGGCTTACCCTGTTCAGATTGAGGTAATAACCACACACCCTGATCTTCCCATCTTTCTTCGGCACCGGCAACCACATTAGCCAACCAATCAGGATATCGAGTGACACGAATAACCTTTGCTTGCAGCTGCTTGGTTACTTCCTCTTTAATCTTCACACTCATATCCATCTTGAACTTCCTCAATTTCTGCTTGACGGGAGGGCATACCGGGTTAGTGGGCAATTTATGAACCACTAAATCCGTGCTTAACCCCGGCATGTCATCATACGACCATGCAAAAACATCTTTGAACTCAATAAGTGTTTTGATTAATTCTTCCCTGATATTTGGTGCAATATGGATGCTTATTTTAGTTTTCCTGATATCGACTGCATCTCCTAAATTGATGGCTTCTGTGTCATTTAAGTTGGGCCTGGATTTCTCTTCAAACTGGCTTAACTCTCTATTTATCTCTTCGAAGGCTTCATCCTCATCGTATTCCAATTCATTATCATAATCGACCTCTTGTATAGTTAGTTCGGAATTAGATTGATCTTTTAGACTAGGTTAAAGATCCGTTGTGCATGCCATGTCGTTAAGACCAGTATAAAGAGAACTGTTCAGAAAAAGAAAAGAAGAAAATGAAATTAAAAATAAAAAACAAAATAAGGAATGAAGAAAAAACTTTTTATTTTATTGAATTATGGAATAACAAGGTTTCACACTTTGATGAACACAATAAAAATAAAAAGAAATCTGGACTACAACCCTGGATTAATCCAGAAAACAAGAAGGAAAATCAGAGCCAACTACCAGGACTCCCTCCGAGTAGGAAGAGGAGTAGCTATCCAATTGTTGACATTAGCCCTAGGCCCCACAAACTGTATGTCTGCCTTACTGGAACCTTCTCCAGCTTCTATCATGTTGACATCGGCGAACAACCTTTCAAATCCTTCATTCAAATCTCCATTTGGCCCGATCAGTGGTCCGAGAACCTTCGGTACCGATAACTCTCTAATACCCGCTCCGACAAATGATCTGGATAGGCACGGGATTGGCTTAGGAAGGATCCAGACTCTTTTCTTCAACTTGCGGGCCCGCTTTACATCCGCTGCGGTAGGCTTGAATCCCAATCCAAAAGTATCCAGGTTCTTGGGCAAAGAAACTGGCTGGACTACTCCCTGCAGATCAATCCCCAAACCTTTCCCTGGTACAAACCCGTTGTTCAACATCTCTGAGGCTATCATGAAGGTCGCAGCTGCGATTCTGGGAAGTGGAAGGCCCCTACCCTCAGGAATTTTGTCTACTGAGACTGCGTCAAAAACCTGATAAACCTATGGGCCCTTGTCATCGTCGGTTTCTATGAAGGGCACAATGGCATCACTGACGGCATGTGTGTCGTCGTCCCCGTGTACCACAATCTCTTGTCTATCCCATTCAAATTTGACCATCTGATGTAGTGTAGAAGGCACTGCTTTGGCTTCGTGGATCTAGGGTCGTCCCAATAAAAGATTATATGACACCGCCATATCTATCACTTGAAATTCCATGGTGAACTCGACCGGACCAATTGTCAATTCTAGTATGATATCACCCACTGTGTCAATACCGCCCCCATCAAAACCTTGGACGCAGACACTATTCTTGTGGATCCTATCATCAACAACCTTTAGTTTGTTCAGAGTGTCCAAAGGACAGATATTGGCACTTTACCCATTATCAATTAGTGCTCGAGTGACCACTGATTCTTCACATTTCACCGTCAGGTAGAGTGCCCTGTTGTGTTCTGTACCCTCTACCGGTAACTCATTGTCAGAGAATGTCACTCGGTTTACTTTGAAGATTTTGTGCGCTATTTTCTCCAAATGGTTCACTGAGAGCTTGTCCGGGACATGGGCTTCGTTCAGAATCTTCATTAATGCCTGACAATGATCGTTTGAATGGATCAACAAGGATAGCAACGAGATCTGGGCTGGGGTTTTCCTTAACTGCTCTACAATGGAGTAGTCTTGTGCCTTCATCTTCTTTAAAAACTCCTCTGCTTCTTCCTCCGTTACTGGCTTCTTTATTGTTACAGGATTGGCCCTTCTCAATTCTGCGGGAACAAAACACTTTCCCGAACGAGTTAACCCCTGGGCCTCGCATACTTCTTCCACAACCTCCTTCCCCTTATGCATCACTGTCACTTGAATGTAGCTCCATGGCACAACTTTCTCATTTGTTATCGGCAACTGCATTACTGTCCTAATAACAACTGGTTCTACGTGGACCCCCTTCACCACCAACACTAGTGTGCTTGATACTCCCTGCAGCACTGCCTTGACTGACTCTGGCTTCTTCGCAGCAACAGACGAACCTTTCCCCACTACCACAAACGGCTTGTCATCTACCTTTCCCAACTGTACCACTTCCTTTCCACTGGTCGACTTTTCGTTTGGACTGGCACGAATCATCATTACCGTTTGTGAGGGTGTTTTAGGTTTCCCTCCTTCGTGCACTAGTTCGATCATGTGGGCCTCATGGTGCATCGGTAACGGGTTTTCATTGATGTTGGGTGCCTCTGGTGCCTGAACCTCGATCCTATTTGTGCCAATAAGATCTTGTACGACAGTCTTCAACTTCCAACACTTCTCAGTATCATGCTCGGGAGCCCCCGAACAATATTCACAGCTTACTGAGTGGTCCAGATTTTTGGGAAGGGGATTTGGCAATTTGGGTTCAACAGGACTTAATAGGCCTAACTGCCTCAACTTGTGGAACAGAGTAGTATAGGTTTCTCCCAGCGGAGTGAATGTTCTCGACCTCTGCACCATCTCGTTCCTGAAAGCCTGATTTTCGCGGAAGCTTGGCCCCGAAGGATTCCTGTAGGCCCTTGGTGGTGAGTATGTGCTTTGCGGAGGTGGGTATATGTTTTGTGGGGGTGGATATGTATGTTGGGGAGGTGGATATGTATGTTAGGGAGCCGGCGCATGCCATTGCGGGGGAGCCAGAGGCTGGGTATGAGTTTGGGCGTGATGGACGGAGAAATGTGGCTCTTGTGGTGGATAATAGGGTTGTGGAGGGTTGTATGAAGTGTGTGGATAATTTGGGTAATGGGGTCTGGGTTGGTAGCGAGGGGAAGGACCTCTATATTTGGACCAAGTACCTGCTTCGACTGTTGCGACCTCCTCTCTCTTCTTTTTCCCGAGCACACTTCCCGTGCCGCTTTGGATAGCCTGAGTTGTGGCCTTGATCGCTGAATAACTCATTATCTTGTTGGAACTGAGTCCGTCTTCAACCATGCCGCCCATTTTTACTACTTCATTGAAAGATTTACCAACTGACGTCACCAGTTGACCAAAGTAAGTTGGCTCCAACATTTTTAAGAAGTAGTCCACCATTTCACCTTCCCTCATTGGTGGATCGACTCTTGCTTCTTGTTCTCTCCAACGGAATCCGAATTCCCTGAAGCTCTCTCCAGGCTTTTTCTCCAGTTTTAACAGTGTGAGACTGTCGGGGACGATCTCAAGGTTATACTGGAAATGACCTGCAAATGCTTGTGCTAGATCGTCCCAGGTATACCACCTGCTAGGATCCTGCCTCGTGTACCATTCTAATGCGGACCCGCTTAAACTTTGACCAAAATAATCTATCAACAATTCATCCTTTCCACCTGCCCCTCTCATCTTACTGCAGAAACCTTGTAGATGCTCCATGGGATCACCATGTCCCTCATATAGATCAAACTTTGGTATCTTAAAACCTGCCGGCAATTGAACATCGGGGAAGGGACACAGATCTTTATAGGACACACTAACTTGGCTGCCCAATCCATGCATATTACTGAAGGATTGCTCCAGGCTTTTCACTTTACGGAGCACTTCGTCCTGCTCTGGATTCTTAGCTGGCCTCTCAGTTTCTGTCGGGAGCTGAAGGTGAGGGGTGTAAGTGTATGGCTCGGGTGCTTTGAAGGTGAGTTCAGGAGGATAGTATTGATTGTCGTGAACCTGAAACACTGGTTCATCGGATGATTTTTGCAATGTGGTGGGTGGAGGTGCCACGAAAACAGGAACAGCTGGTGGAGGAGGGTTTTGTTTGGGTGGTGAAGCTTGGGGATTATAGGAAGTTTCCCCTTGATAGTATTGGGCAATGGGGAAGCTCGTTCATGGACCAGTGGAAGGGTGTTCCGGAGTCCGAGATGGTGAAAGGGTAGGAGTAAGGGGAAGTATTGGTGGTGTTTGTCCCTTAGCCCAGGCTAGGTGCATCCCAGCTATCTCTTGTCTCAACCTGTCTACTTCCTCCTTCATCATTTGCATCTCCGTCTTTTCCTCCTCAACACTTTTGTCTGAACCAGACATACTTTCCGGAATGGGCCCTTTTGATCTTATGTGGTAATGGTAATCTGCTAGAACATTCTAATGAGCTAACTGTTTTGAAATCTCTTTCTCTGATATAAACAACAAACTTGTTAGCGTTAAAGTTTAACACATATTGCAATTTCACATTGGGGAATGCAATGTTCCTAGGTAGTTTAACCATTTCTAATTACTTCGACTGCATGCGTCATTCCGGCTTATGTATTCACTTTGCCTTTTCCCTTCTTTTTTGACCGTCGAATCTTATGTGGATTGCCTACGTATCATGTCCCCATATGAATCAGACCGGGCGTAGTTCTGCCACAAGTAAAAATAAAGACAATTTTTTTATTATTATTTTTTTTCTTTCATTTTCATTTTATTACCAAAATATGCTATTACAAGCTACCCATTTGAAAAAAGGACAAACAAAATACAGACTCCACACTATTAACATTGTTTGATATGAAAAGAGAACAGAAGGGTAGACAACAGACTCTTAAAAACAACAAGTGTAGACTTGAACTAGGGATACATTAAGGCCTTGAATTTTGGTGCCCGCGAGGCATCGTTCGGCCTTTCCGCGGGCTTTGGTGCCATGCCTCTTTGCAAGCTTTTTAATTCCTCCATGATCCGGTGGACATAACCCATGACTGAGGCAAAAAGGGTATCACGGGGCATTTGCTTACATGTTAGGCACTTCGTGGTGATGTAGTGCCCAATCTCATTGATCCTACCCCTGATTCTATCCCTTTCCATACACAGCTGTTCTATTCGTTGATTCTTTAATCCCAATACTTGAGTGTTGTCAACGAGCTGATCTTGGAACCTATCCATTTGTTCTTCCATTCGGGCTATTGAATCATAGCAGTGCTCCCTGTCTGTTCTAGCATCTCGGGCTTGTTTAAAGACTCGATCTCTGAGAGTGGAATTTGTTTCTCTTAATATTGCAATGCTCCCTTCATAATCCCTTCTCACTTGCCATAGGTGCTTTTTCCGCGCTGCTGTACCTTTTGCCCATCTGGCCCGCATTCTTGCTATGCTAGCCTCGAATCTTTCCAAGTCCTTTCGGCTTTCCATGACCTGATTCCTTAACCCTGCTATCAGCTTTTTATCGGACCGACGTCTCCGTTGGTTTTCGACATCCATTATGACTTGTCAGTTTTGAGCTCTAAGGGAGTCATTTTCTTGGGTTGATTTCTTTCTGTCCCCTTCATCGGCCGCGGTCTGAATTTCTCTTCAAATTGAAGATCTATGACCTGCTGCTTCAACTTGCCTATTGTGGCCCTGTATTCTTTTTCCTTCGCCAATCAGTCCCAATACTCTTCTGAGGACTTGGAAAATTCTTGAAGGTGAGGTCTTTTAGCCGGTCTTCCAGACGAATTCCCCTTTGTACCAAGCTGGATATCCGGGTGAAACTTCTCCTCTTGCCCGATTCAGTACACAAGTATTTGCCTCCAAGTATTGACATTGGCTCCAAATCTGGCGGACCCTTGCTTCAGGAAACTGGCCATCGGAACTGATCTCAATCACTTGGGTGCTCAGGTCCTCATCTTTCGGCACTATCTGACACCTCCCAAGCTGCCTCAAAACCCGATACGGCGCATAAGGTTGAATGCTCTTAAGCCCCATCAAGAGAAAATGGGACCTAGCTGCTGGCATATATATGACTTCGTCGATCGGTAACCATCCCAGTGTCCACTGTATTTGACTGGCATTGAGGGTCCGAAAGTATGAGGTCCATGCCGAGACTCCTTCAGGTAAGCGGACCTCATTAATTCTGGTGTAGAACTCCTCTATGCAGGTTTTCTCAGAGGATCCATGGCTTAGGAACTGGGCTTGGTGACATAGCTGTTCGGTCATCCACATTTGCAATAACAAGTTACACCCTTCGAAAAAGTTCCCTCCGGCTTTGCAGGCCGTGAGAGCTCGGAAGATATCAGATACAATCATGGGCGCAAGTGTGCTATCATCTTGAGTGAGCAAAGTACTGACGACCCCAACTATCTTTATGTCAATATTCCCGTCTTTTCTTGGGAACACTAAAAGCCCTAAGAAGGTTATCATGAAAGCAACCCGTCTATGTTCATCCCACTTTCGACGGTTACTTTTGCTGCACAACTTGTTTTCTGGCTTGTCGAATCCTCCTATGTGGCCGTATCTTTGGTATATGAAGCTCAGAGTGCAAAAACCTTTCGCCAAGTCTGGGTTATGGATCGTTCTGACTATCTTTAACGAGTCCAAAAACCGGTGCACCGCTACGGCTCTTGGAGCAACCAGGTATTTACGCATCAACAAAACCTCAGCACTGCCGATGTACCCTGCTATTTCCTCTAAAGTCGGGGTGAGTTCAAAGTTCGAGAAGTGGAAGACATTGTGCGTCGGGTCCTAGTAAGTGACTAGTGCCCTTATAATATCCCCTCGAGGCCTGATACCCAACAAACCCGTAAGACCTTTCAGATGTTTCTTGACTTCGTCTCGCCCTTCTTTGCCTAAATCATTCCACCATAGCTGCAACTGGAGGGGGATTTTATTCATGATTGAAAAAGGTTCATTTTGAGTCGTGCTCATTCTGCACATTTATTAATGTGATTAAACAAAAGAAAATTTATTTGACTAAAAACGATTTGATTATTTTTCATAAAAGACCCGATTTTCCGAACCCGACCTTTCAGCACTTCAGGGACGAAGATTTTAAGGTTGTGTGAGTCAACCGATCAAAAATCCAAAAATGACAGAAGCGGCCGTTTATGCAAAGTCAGCCTTCCGGCGTCCCTTTCGGGAACGTTTGGCTATTTTTGATAAAAACGGCATCGCCCGACTCTATGGTGAAAAATTAAGATTTGACATTTTTTGTCTACGACGAAGGTTGCCTACGTATCCCATGCCCTGTGAGAATCAAACCGGCGTAGTTCGCCCAACATAAACTAAATTTGTAAACAAGACTCCTTTCTTTTCAAATAAATCAAACTAAAAAGTTTTTTTTTCATTTTTCAAAATTTCGGTAAAGTTTTGACACTACTTGGACAATGGTTTTATTTTTCTAAAAATAAGTAGTTATTTCCCTACACTGCTATTTTTTTTTTTTTTTTTTAAAAAAAAATTCCACAATTTTTTCAAAAATTCCCGATTTCAGAAGCCGGTCAGCATGCAGATCTGAAGCAAATAAATGTGCAAAACAAACAAGATGCAGCAGGATGGTCTTTTTTCATTTCAGGTTGCTTGTCTTAGACGGACCCAACCCCTGTGTTGAGGCCCCTAAGTCAAATGCAACATAATGCAAATAAATGTTCCTACTAGGGATCCGGTATGAAGTCAAGTTATTCTAGGTTCAACCTGGGTATATATTCTAGACAGTGTACCTGAGCGGACAACTCGAGTTGAGGAAGGAGCTCCTTTCCGGGATCCAAAAGGCCAGCCGGCTTAGAAACATTTTGAGCCTCTTTTATTTTAGGGTATGGCACTAACAGAATAGGAAGTCTCAACCAGTAAGCACATCCACGGAGGTGAGAAAAGAAGGTTTCGGCACAGTTTATATGTACAGTTCAAATAATATCAAAGCGGTAAAAAGCATCATTTTGCGCATTTTAGGCCAAAACATGTAATAAGATCAAATAATAAATAAAGTCAAACATAACAATTCATCTAAGCTCGAATTCTGAACCCTAAACTAGAGATTCTGGGTTCGAGTCCCCAGCAGAGTTGCCAGAGCTATCACACCTCCTTTTTCACCCGCGCCCCCGCAGGAGGGGCGCAGAGGGGCATTTTTCCAATTAAAGGACAACCGAAACGGGATTTATTTATTTATTTCAGAGTCGCCACTTGGGAGATTTATGGTGTCCCAAGTCACCTGTTGAATCCCGAATCGAGGAAAAGAATGACTCTGTTTAACAGTCTGTGCACCAGAAATCCGGGTAAGGAATTCTATTAACCCGGGAGAAGGTGTTAGGCATTCCCGAGTTCCGTGGTTCTAGCACGGTCGCTCAACTGTCATATTCGGCTTGATTATCTGATTTTATACAATTATGAACTTATGTGCAAACTTTAAACTCTTTACCGCTTTTATTATTATTATTATTATTTTAACAGAGAATTACAACATTGTAAAAAAAGCGTATCTCGAACCACGTCACATCAATGTATCCGTGGTTATCGACACATTTCGACTCTGTTGAGATTTGGATTTGGGTCACATAAATGTGCACCCGAGTTTAAGAAAGTAAATTGTTAAAGGCGCGCCTAAAGCGACTAGCGTATCATTATTTTGGGTAAGGCCATGAAATTTGCTAAACGGCCGATCCCGAAGTCTATACAATTATTAACCAATTATTGAGGGCCCCACGACTTGTGCATTTTATTGGGCGAGACTCATCTCGTTTATTTTGAAAGGATAATCCTAAAGTGACTACATTTTTTTTATTTAAGTTCGTCTCTAAAAAAAGAAAAATTCTAATTAATTACATGCTTGAAAAGGCCGCTACTTATTTATCGGATTAAGACAAATGCAAACTGAAAATTGCAATCGAGACAAAGGGAGATTGTTTCATGCCTTATTCTATAATTGAATATTACTAAAATTGAAACTATAAATAGAATACAGAATTTACAAATAATATTACCAAAATAAACTAATTATCCTCTAACTAATTTAGACCCACATTGTTAGATGAATTGAACCGTTGAATTTAATTGTTTACAACTATTTGAAACTGGAATTAACCTTAATCACTAATGCTTATTCGAAAGTTTGTTAAACTTAATCGTTAACTCGTCTTGTTTGAATTCAACTCATGCCTATTGGATTAATGATCTTAGCAATTACTACTACGATCCTAACTTAAAATATAGTGGGCCTACTGATTCTACGAAATTACTAGCCATTTTTGATTCTGCCTAATATTTACAGATCTTCATTACTAACATGATTAAAAAATTCACAAACTTTGACTCATTTCTATTCCGGTTTGCATGAATTCAAAGTTATACTTCACTAATTAAACTAAATCAAAATAATCTCCAGTAATGACTATCTATCAATTCATGTATCCATAGGCATATAGAAAACAGTTCAAACTACTTAAAATAATTCTAAGTACAGTCCAATTTTCAGTATAGTTGTACAATGTAAATACATGTTTAAGATGAGCATAAACATATACAATATTTCCTAATGTACATTCTAATACATTAATTGAACACAATTTAATAGGCAAGCTGTTAAGCCTTTTAATTCAGCATTTTTTGCAGTTTGAAGTCACCTCAGAACTAATCTCAGAAATGTGTACCTGGAAAGGGACGACAAGGAAAAGGAAGAAAAGGATCAGCAGGAGCAGGAGCAACAACAACAGTAACGAAAACAGAACAGCCCAGTAATAGTGTTTAATAAAACCAGCAGAATTCCAGCAACACCCCAATGAAACAATAACAAATAACCAACTAAACTCAAGGAACAAACCAAATGAAAGCCCAGAAACACCAACAGCAATCAACAGGCAGAAACAAAGTGAACCAGTAATGCAATAGGACAATCGATTTCTGACTCTCTATCTTTCAGACTCTTAAGGAAAGAAACTCAGAACTTCAATTCAAAAAAAAAAAACCAACACTAATTCTGATTTTCAGTAGTCAAAGCAAGACCTCACTCTTTCAGTTTTTAGTTCTTAAATTACTCACCTTTTTTTTTGATTGAAAGACCCGTTAATGTTTAACCTTTAAAAATCTGCACCCTTAACTTGTGTCAACCCCCTTATTTATAGCCAAACTTGAAGCACTCAAATTAATTCCCACCATCTTCTACTCATCCCCTTTTTGAATCCTACTACTTAATGTTTTGTCCCCCACTATATTAAACAAATATATTAGTTCCCACTACCCCATATCTTTTCTTTATTTAATTCCCTTATTCCCCCTACCGCATGCTTTGTCCCCCACTATATTAAACAAATATATTAATTCTCACTACCACTTGTCTTGTCCCCTTCTATGTATTAAACAATGTATTATTTTAATATTATTTAATACTTAGTGGACAAAGCACTCATTAATCAATTTTTTTTAAAAACTTAAAATCCCGAAAATGCCCCTGAAAATACTACAATTTACCATTCTACCCCATCCCTTTCAATCTGTACCAAAACCATATCAAATATAACCAATTCACCTAATCAATTAATCAAATTACAGCAGCTATAACCAAATCAAGCCTGACAATTGACAACTAATAATAAACTCTGCATAATAAACTCGCCAAACAAACTCCTAATCGACAACGTTCATGAATTAACAAAAAAGTCAGATTCATATCCGAACAAACTCAACAGAACAAACAAGTAAATACAAATCACTAAACTCGATCATCAATCGAACTTCGAATTAAATCCAACAACATTACAACAAAGATGAATGATTCAAACTAAATCAAAAACTAAAGACCAACACATAAACACTCACATTAAATCACTTGATGAAAAACTAACGAACTTCAAACAAAAAATGAACACGAATTAAATCTAACACAAACAAAGACCTGGGTTCGAATTCAAACCAACCTATCGGAACAAGAACAAAATCATGGAAAGAAGAAAAGGAGCAGAAGATGAATTTACTGAACGAAAACTAAAAGAAAAGAGAACGGAAACCTACTAGTTTGAAGTCCGGGTTCGAACGGAAACTCGACGCGCCTGAACAAACATCACTGTTTTCAACCCATTTTCATTTTTGACGCAGTGACGATCGAGTTCATGGCTTGACGTAGTAGAAGTGATGGTGGTCGCTCATGTGGAGTGGTCGTTGCTGGTTTTTCCGGCGACTTGGGGTGTTGAAGACGTGACAGTGGAGCTGGCGTTTGGAGTTGTTTCACGGCTGCTGTTCGTCGTGGGTATGGGTGGTCGACTGAAGGAGCTGCTGGTCATCAGCTGGACGACGACAGGTGAAGCAGTAGCAGCCATGGGATGGGTGAAGCTCGACGGACTGTGGTTGTTTAGAACGAGGGGTCGTTTAGCAGATGGTCGTTTGGGACCTATGGGGACGGGGTGTTGTTTGTTGATGGCTAGATGTAGCAGAAGCGATGGTGGTTCATCCATGGCTGGAGTTGAAGACGAATCAGCAGCCATGGTGGTCGTGGAGCTGCTGGACGTGAGGGAGCTGGTTGCTCCGACGAAGAAGAAGGCGAAGCAGAAGGGTGGACGATGAAGAAGGGGGGTGGTTCGCTGGTTGAAGATGAAGGGAGAGGGGGCGGGCAGCCATGGGAGGTGATGGTGGAGGGGGAAGCAGCGAGGGTATCCATGGGAGGGTTGATGGGGAAGGGGGGTGGTTTGGAGAAGGAGAAGAATAGGAGGGGGCGGGTGTTTTTTTAGGGTTTTGGGGTGGAAGAATGAAAAAAAATGGGAAGGGGGGGGGGGTAACTCGTTTGGTTATGGGGAGGACCGGGTCGGGTTGACCTGGTAGGGGTTTAGTTAAGGGGTTATCCGGTTTTAGGCTTGTGGTTTAGAATTGAAGAAAAGGCCCAATTCGATTTTTTCTTCTTTTATTGCTTCTTTTTTTCTTCTTTTATTTTTTTCTTAAACTAAAACTAAATTCTAAAAATCCTAAATTATCCTATAGAGCTAAATTAATTTATAAAAGTGTTAATTAATTATTAATAACAATTAACACACAATTAATAGCAATTACGATAAAATCACACAATTTGGACATTAAATGCTAAAAATGCAACGTACATTATTTTTATGATTTTTTTGTTCTTGTAAAACAAACTTAATTGCTCCTAATTGTAGAATTAAATCCTAAATACAAATGCGACATATTTTTGTATTTTTTCTTAATTTAACAAATAAACATGCACGAACAAATACAAATAATTATCCAAAAATGCCACAAAATCCAAAAAATTGCACACAAAAGGAAAATTGTTTTATTTTGAACTTTTGGGAGTAATTCTCATATAGGGCAAAAATCACGTGCTTACAACAGTCCCCGAGATAATTTAATCTTCGACTGATGACCCCATATTTTCAAGGGTTCATCGTTATGCCCTCGAGGTGTATGGTGCAGGGTCCATTCTTTGAACCGGTGTAAGGTTACCTGCAATTTGTCCAAGTACCTCTGCATTCGATCTTCTTGAACCTCGAAAGTTTTGTTGACTTGGTTAACCTTGAGTTGGGAATCACACTTGGCCTCGGTGACCTCTACTCCAAACTTTTAGCCAACTCGAGACCTGCAATCATGGCCTTTTACTCGGCCTCATTGTTAGTCAACTTAGGGGTTTTGATAGATTGTCTAATCGTATTGCTTGTGGGTGGATTTAAAATGATGCCTAGCCCGAACCCCTTCACATTCGAAGCACCAGGTCCACACCCCCGAGGATGTACCCGATTTTAGCAATCGGGCACGAGGGCTGGTGTAAAGTCATCCACGAAGTCTGCCAAGGTTTGAGACTTGATGGTCATTCAGGGTTGAGACTCGATATCTACCCACTAATTTAGACGACCCATTTGGCCAGTCGACCCGAGAGCTCGGTCTTGTGCAAAATGTTGCGAAGGGGATAAGTGGTCACAACACAAATTGGGTGACATTAAAAATACGGTTTTAATTTCCTAGAGGCGCTTATTAGAGCAAGCGCTAATTTTTTTAAGTGTGGATATCGGGTCTCTACTTCACCTAAAGTTCGTCTAACGTAGTAAATAGGAAATTGCGTACCTTGCTCTTCTCGAACTAGGGCACCACTTACCGCGACCTTCGAGATTGAGAAATATAACTAGAGTTGCTCGCCCGTTTTCGGAGTATGAAGCAATGGTGGGCTCGAAAGATACCGCTTCAATTCTTCCAATGCTTGTTGGCATTCCGGGGTCCAAGTGAAATTGTTCTTCTTTTTGAGCAGCAAGAAGAACCTGTGACTTCGGTTCGAAAACCTCGAGATGAACCGGCCTAAAGCGGCTATCCGTCTTGTTAACCTTTGTATGGTCTTAACATTGTCCACGACTGTGATGTCTTCAATTGCCTTAATTTTATCGGGGTTGATATCGATTCCCCGATTTGACACCATAAAGACGAGGAACTTGCCTGAACCGACCCCGAATGCGCATTTCTCAGGGTTGAGCTTCATGTTGTATTTTCTCAATATGCCTAAGGTTTCCTGCAAATGTGTCAAATGGTCCTCTACACGCAGGGACTTAACTAGCATGTCATCAATATAAACCTCCATTAATTTACCTATTTGTTCTTCGAACATTCGATTTACTAGGCGTTGATAAGTAGCACCAGCATTTTTTAGCCCAAACGACATTACATTATTGCAATAAGTACCGTACTTAGTGATAAATGAAGTCTTTTACTGATCCTCCGGGTTCATTTGTATTTGGTTGTACCCGGAGTAGGCATCGAGAAAGCTGAGTATCTCGTGGCCAGTCGTGGCATCAATCATGCGATCGATATTCGGTAGGGGAAAAGAGTCCTTAGGGCATGTTTTGTTTAAGTCTTTGTAGTCTTTATACATTCTAAGTTTATTCCCTTTCTTGGGGACTACAACTACTTTGCCAACCACTCGGGATATTTTACTTCCTGGGTGGATCTTATTTTGAGAAGTTTGGTTACCTCGTCCTTGATGAATGCATGCTTTACCTTAGACTGTGGCCTTCTCTTTTACTTTACCGGTCTGAACTTCGGGTCCAAAATCAATCGATAAGTGGTGATCTCCAGTGGGATCCCTGTCATGTCAAGGTGGAACCAAGCAAAATAATTCATATTTTTAATAAGAAATTTAATGAGTTTTTCCCTAAGCTCGGGAGTTAACCCCGTGCCCAGGCATACCTTTCGATCGGGCAAATGCTCGATCAGTATGACTTGTTCTAGCTCTTCAACCTTTGAATTCATGGCATCAAAATCATTGGGGATTACGAAGCTTCAAGGTATCAGACAATCATCATCCTCGATAATTTCCTGTTGTTTCAATCTGGTCGAAGTCGGCGACTGTGGTTTCTATTTGACCTTTTGCTTTTCCTTTGATTCTGCTCCCTTTGTTGATGTTAGAGTCAATACTGGTATCACCTCATTGATTGCAAATATCTCTATGGTTGATAGTTATTCCCCGTACACCGTTTTGACTCCTTTCGGTGTTGGAAATTTCAAGACTTGATGAAGCGTTGAAGGTACCTCCCTCATATTATGGATCCAAGGTCTCTCGAGCAGCGCGTTGTATCTCATATAACCTTCGATTACATGGAACTTTGTTTCCTGGATAGTTCTAGCCACTTAACTAGCAACATGATTTCCCTTTTGATGGTTTCACTTGCCATGTTAAAACCATTGAGCACTCGAGCTGCATGCACGATTTGATCCTGAAGGCCGAGCTGCTCCACGACCCTCGATCGATTAATATTTTTCGATCTACCTGGATCAACCAACACACGTTTAACTTGAATTTTATTCATAAGGATAGATATTACCAGTGCGTCATTATGAGGCTGTTCGATTCCTTCTGCATCCTCATCATTGAAAGATAAGGTATCTTCTGGTAAGTAGTCCCGGGTACGCTTCTCCCTTGTGATTGTGACTTTGGTGCATTTAAATGTTGGACCCTAAGGGATATCGACCCTACCGACGATCATATGAATCATGTGATGCAGTTCCCTCTGTTCGTTTTTCCTATTTGCATCCCTATCTCTGAAGTGATTTTTTGCTCGGTCACTCAAGAACTCTCGAAGATGACCTTCGTTGAATAAACGAGCTACCTCCTCCCTTAATTGTCTATAGTCATCGGTTTTGTGACCATGGGTTCCATTGTACTTGCACATTTGATTTGGATTCCTTTGAGCTGGATTGGTCTGCAGGGGTCTGAGCTACCTAGTATCCTTGATTCGTCCAATGCCTGAAATAATACCTGAAGCATCGACGCTAAAATTGTATTCCGATAACCGTGGTGCTTCCTTAGGCTCGACATGCTTATCGAAGCCACTCTTACTCATGAGCCCTCAAGAATTTTGACCTCGATCATTCCTTCGATCATTTCAAATAGGATTACGTCCTGGTCCGTTATTTTTACGATCTACGCTATATGGTTGGTACCGATCTCTGTTCGATCGAGGCTCTCTGTCCATGTCTCTTTGAATCCTGCCTTCGGACCTATTTGAGTAAACGGAACTGAACGGGGCTCCGAACTGATCATCCTCGACTCTAATCTTTGATTGGTATCGATTATGCATATCGGCCCAGGTCACCGTTGGATATTCAATCAAATTCTGCTTTAGTTGATGTGATGCACCGAACTTCGCTCGTTCAAACCCTGAGTGAAGTATTGGATAATCCAATCGTCGGTAACTAGGGTAGGTCCATGCACTTCATCTAAAATCGAGATACGAATTCCCTTCACATTTCATTGTCCTTTTAAATCACTTTGAAGAGGCCCGACTTCCTAGTCACGACCTTTATTGCTCCGGCATGTGCCTTTACGAGCGAATCGGCAAGCATGGCAAAAGAATCGATGGAATTGGGCGGCAAATTGTGGTACCATATCATTGCCCCATTCGATAAAATTTCTCCAATTTTTTTTCAACAAAACAGATTTAGTTTCATCATCTTCTAAGTCATTTCCTTTTATTGAGCATATATAAGAAGTGACATGCTCGTTAGGATAAATGGTTCCATTGTACTTGGGAATTTCTGGCATGCGAAACTTTTTTGGAATGGGCTTCGGAGCCGCACTTGGTGGGAAAGGCTTCTGTACGAACTTTTTCGAATCCAAACCCTTCAGAATCGGGGGTACCCCCGATATTTGATCAATCCGGGAGTTGTAAATTTCTATTTTTTTATCATTAGCCTCGATCTTCTTTTCTCCGATTCAATCCATTTAGTGAGCTCCTCGAGCATCTTCATGATAGCGGGATCAGTTCCCGATCCATTATCGTTCAATTTCTCCTGTACGGGTTCGACCCTATGAATAACTTCCTGTGATGTATCGAGTTCGATTATGCTTGGGACTCGATTCTGATTTTGGAGGTGCGTTATCGCGGTCTGCTAAGTTTGTAGCATGTCAAATATCATTCGAAGGCTAATTCTGCCTTCTTCACCATTTTGTGCATTCTGATCGGCTGCCCGGACGGCTCTGTATATGCTATTTTCAAGGTCTGCGCCTAAATCTTCACGAATGGTGACACTAGAACGGACATCAACCGGATCTACATCCTGTGGTGCGTCGAGATTGATTGGAGGCACTCCGTTTCCCGGGGCAGTTACGTGTTCGTTTTTTCCATGAAGACCAAGGCTGGTATCAGTGTGAGTGGGTATTGTCTGAGATTTTGACATGTTGATTCGTGAAATCAAAAATACTCACGAGAACAAGCATAAAAGCAGTATGTGTTATGAAGGTTAAAATATTAAGCAATCACTATTATCCTTAGCCCCACGGTGGGCACCAAACTATTTACCCTGAAATTTGGATAACAATTAAACTTATAATGTATTTTTAAGGATATGTGATTTTACCTAATACCAATTGATAAACGTAAAGATAATGATGCAAATTGACAATAATATAAAGCGAACCAGCATTTGGATAGAGCACTCGAGCTCGGACACCCTCAAGCTAGTTATGCAAGAATAGTTAAAGGCACAATAAACTGATGAACAAGAAAGTAAGATGAGAAATATTATATTGCTTTGATATTCGTGAATGTAAGGTCCTTTACAAATGATGGGAACTCCCCTTTATATACTAGAGGAGTCCTAATTATAGTACAATTCAACAGAAGTAAATCCCATGATTGGTACAAATAACCGCCCTTAATTTGATCTGTTCCGGAATTTCCGCCGTGATCTTCGACCGGTTCGGATATCTCGCCTTTCCGTTATTGCACTTCACTCGAAGTCGGTCATACTTAGTTTCGATTGTTGCTGGCCTCGGTCTCGACGGACATCTCGATTCTTGAACTCGACACCTTGTCTTTGTGCTATAGCCCGATCCATTGCGAGGTTGACCCTCGACGTGATCTCTTGGTCTCAATTAAATAGCAAAATGGGGCCTGATTTTAACCGTATACAATAATAATTCAAATAACTCAAGAAACGCATCTAAATGCCTACCAAATAACTCACTTTTCAACTAATTCAAACCATTAGCAAAGTGGTAAGGTTCTAGAATATAAAATCAAATAAATGTGATAAGCTTAGGTCAAGATTAGTATGAGTGCCGCATGAGCCTCAAGTGTGTCTACAACAAGGATAATTTAAGAAAAGATGTAGCCAAAAAAAAAGGTTATCCTAAAGTATGAGAAATTGAGAAGCAAATTAAATCAAAACAAGAAGACCTTTTTTATGTATGACATATATAGCCACTTCAAATTCTTATTTGATTTGTTTATATCTAACTCATGGCACATACTTTAGTTGCTCTTGTCATTTTAATGGTGCGGCTATTTTGTCAGCTCTTATGTTCCCATGATTTTGTCTTAGTTTCAAACAGTAAACTTCCACAAAAACCTAACATCATTGACAACTTATTAATTATAAGATGACTTAGCCTTCCAGCTGCCAACAATTTAGTGCAAATTTTTATGGATATGCAACAAGGTTTAGCTCTTCCATGCAAATATTGTGGATTATGATTATGTTTTAGACCTTTTTTTTTGTTGAGATTTCAGCTGTGTTGGGATATTATTTATAGCTATGCCTCGGACTTATTATGACATTCTTTTCGTTGTTTAATAGTTTATTGGAAATGTTTCGCTTGATGGTAATAGTTCATTGGGTGTCAATTATGACTTGTGATTTTGATTCTTGATAGTGCTATTAGCTATATATAAATCTATTTTTTAGCGTTACCATGTAAGACTTCTCGTTAGTTATCTGGCATGCAATGTTTTAAAAGATATAGGGCCAAAAGTATTGCATTTTACTAACTGTAATAGGGTGAATGTGTTGTTGCAATTGTAAAACCATTGGTCATTACCTTTGAGATCTAAACCTCAAAAGGTTAAAATGTGAAACAATTATAAAATAACTTAAAAAAATTCAACAGAAAAATGCAAGAGAAATAAGTTTGTGTCCAAACATAATAAGTACACATAACAATATATACAATATGTGTCCTATGTGTATATGGATCGGGTTGGTTTGATTTTGATAAAAACTAAATCAAACCAACTATATCGGTTTGGAATAGTTTGGTTTTATCTGGTTTTTTGGGTTTTTGAGTTTTTTGTTACTTAAATATTATTTCAATCTTACTTTATTAAATTTTTGATAAATAAATATATGTTATTAAAAATATAAAACATTGACAAACAATTACTATCTATTAAAATATTCTCATGGGAGAATTTTTTTAATAACACAGAGTAATAGTTATTTTTTTAGTCATTTGATAATAACTTTTCGTTGATATACGCTTTCAAGGTTAACTGAATTAGTAATTAAACATAAAAATCAATATGATATCTAATTAATAATAGTCACTTCACATTCGAAAAAGATATAAGAATTTAATAGATCTTAACATATGATATGAATATGGAAGAATAAAGAGATTGACACATTTCATTAACACTTGATGGGAAAGCGATCATATAACCCATTATTTAAGATTAATAAATATGGAGTACTTTATATTCTATTAAATATTATATTCCAACAGAGAATTACAAATATTTCTAGATATTTTTTTTAAAAAAATTCTATATAAAATCTTATAAGTATATATAAAAATTATATATTTTAATTGTCGATTTGGTTCAAATTTTTTACTCAATACCAATCAAACCAAATCAAACCTAATCGAATTTTTTAATCGAATTGATTTGACTTTTTGATTTGATGCGTTTTTTAGATTCGGTTTGTTCATTCCTATCCACTAAGAACCACATGTAACAGCGTAAGAACAGAGTAACATGAGGTTAGAACTTAAGAGGGTTATTATATTCGAAACGTGGTCAAAATACAATTTTATATGGACAATGAATCCAAAAGAAACCTTAATTTTCTAATTTGCAAATTCAAAGGTTAATGTTTCTGTCACGCACGTAAAATGTGGCTCGTCCTTTCATATGCAAAAGGTCAGCAGCCTTATTGAAAAAATCACCTGACCATAACCAGCTCGACATGACTTAAGTAGGTCATGACCTTATCTACCACTGTACTTCTGGCCCAACTAGCTCTTCTTCCGATTGATACGTCACCCTCCTTCCCCCCACCCCCCCCCCCCCCACACACACTCTTTTTTATTTTATTTTTTAAAGTATGTACTTTTGACCATAAACCACTAGAGTACATTAGATTAGAGAATTTCTAGTGTTAGATAGGTTTTTAAATATTCGGTTGAATGTTTATCAATTCAAATAGAACATTTATGACATACAACCGGTCAAAACTAGCTTTCATTGTTGTTATAGTAGTCAGTGGTGAAGCTAAAGAATGCAAGAGGTTTGGAGCCGTCTTCGCCAAAAAACGTATGCTGTATATACAAGATCAAAATTGTTTTTTATGTACATATAGTAGATGTTGAATCTCTTTGACACAACCTAAGAGTTCCTGTATGTTTACTTTTTCATATTTTGAATCTCCTCGATGAAAAACCTAGCTCTGTCACTTTGAATATAAAATTTGGGCAACTAGAGTGAATGTTAAAGATGTTCCCTCAATGTGGGGGGAAACCAGGGAATGGAAAAACGGGGAAGTCTAGTGAAACTGGAATCATTTGGAGGGTGGGGCTTTATGTCCCCTAAATTTACAAGGCTTTACGTGTCTTCGTAGAAAGCTTGTAGTTTAACAATAGATTGTAAAAGAGAAATTGCTTAACTACCTTTTCTTTTGTTTGGGGGAGGGGTGTCACCATGAAATGCTTAAATTATTCAACAGTCCAAGAACTACATTACTGTCCCTTCGAGGATATTCCGTTTAAATAAAATAAAAAAAGAACTGCACTACCACAAAGGTGTGGTAAGATGATTGAAATTTCTTGTAATCATACGTCTCGAATTCGAGCTCTTAAAATAGAAATCATTTAATAGAGAACGCTTTACGCCTGGGTGAAGTCACCGGATACTTGTAGAAAAGGAAAAAAAAGCTTATCAGGACAAGCTGGTTGTGTAAAAAGGCAAGAGCAGCAACACCAGATACACTTGACATAGATCAAAAGAACAAATTAAAGAAAACGGATTTAACACCCAAAACACAGAGAGCAAGAATTCACCAAGATCTGAAATGACCTGACCATCCTGATCAATTATGGTTTTGTTTCTTTGGAATATAACAATTATACACAAACATGATACTCTTCCTTTTGCTTTTCACTTTTCCCCCTGGTGGTGTTTTGAATTGAACATAACACCGTCTACAATAAGGTACAGACATAATCTCTACGCATAATCCATTCTCCTTTAGTTCGTCCATCACATGCCATTTCTATAGACTGGCATATGAAACAAGATACAAAATAAAACTACACAAAATCGTCAATCACACAAGGGATTCCTCAAATTTACATCTCAACCGCGTATCATCTATGTATGATACTAGCACTATGAATATCTTTCTGTCCACTTACGCTTTGGCATCCAAAACCTGAATAGTCCACCTCATATAATCCCCGTGGAAATGCTTGAAGTTGCATTAATCTTCAACGAATGCTCGGGAATATACGTCACACCTGCCAATGCAGAGTATTTGTCTCAGTAAATTCATTCTCTTACATTGACTTCAACTTGCTATGTACTCAAATGACCACCACAAAGAAAATCAACAAGCAATATCCACAAGAATCAAAAGGATCAAGCAGATAGTACCACATACAAAAGAACATTCTCCAGAAGAAGAAGAATGGAAGGCACAGATAACTAATAAAGGCAGCTCAAAAATGCCTTTACACCGCATGGAGAGCACAGTCAAATTCTTTGGACAGGTGAAAAATAAAATCAGAAGAAAATGGCCGCAGACTCAATAACTTGGACATGCTCACTGAAGCATAGTTCCATTTCACGCTGGAAGCTTGTAGAGATTTGGAGAATAGAGTGTATCCTCAAATTGAAACACCCTAAGATTGAGAAAACTACGAAACATAACTAAAGAGGAATAGGATTAATGCGGGGTATTCATTTCTTTCTTTATCAACAAATCTGGTCATTAATTTGGATGTTAAAGCGGAGGGGGGGGGGGGGGGTACATATTTACAGAAGCTGAATATTTCCCACACGAAATTGGGGCAATACCATAGCTCGATAAGTTCTAATATTAATCAAAACAAGTCCGGTCCTTTTCCATTCTAATACACGTATTAAGAGGAATACTGTCAGGTCATCCAATCCTTTGTTTTCCCTTTACAAGACCAAATATGGGAAAGAACTTCTCCTCTCCTTTCTTTTCCTCTTAACTGACCTCATCTCTGTTCTTTCAATCCAAATAAACCCCAAAACAAAATTGTCAAGGCAAGTGTAACTCATACCCTGCGCTAATTTTCGAGTAATAAGTCAAGCAAGAGCGGCAGAAAGGAACCAAAGAAAATAAGATACAAATCAGACTTCCTGGTATTTCTTATATTCAGGTGAAAAAGTTAACAAAAAACTCATCCATTTGCAAACTTTTGCAAAAACCAGCATCACCATGCCTCTTCTTTCTTTAGGGTGCAACCTTTGGTCATAAGTTCCTTGTGTTTTAATAAGATGGACCTGTGAATTCATAATTCACAAGGTATTGAGGAGGTTAGGTATTACAACCCCCTCTCCACCCTTCACGCATTTCTTTTTAGGGAAACTTGTATATGGGCAGGTTGATGCCAAATTCCTGCAACCTCAAAGGATATTTAAATAGAAGGTAGGAAACATATGAAACTTTGAGCTCTGCTAATACATATATCGACAGGGGTTCAATGCGACAATTTAAATTAAAAAAAAAAACAGGAAATAAATTTAACAATCTGAGCTTGCTAATACCTTTCTCCTTAACATCAATCTGTAAAGAATCAAGTGTGATTATACCATCCGTTAGGGGGAGTAGTTCAAGTTTGATGGTTGCTGTAGATTGAGAGGGCACACATCTGAAGCCACCAAGAAGAGGTATAAGCTTAAACTCCGAATGAGAAATAAAGAAAATTAACAGATAAATGCTTACCCTAAGGGAACTCTGCTCTGCAACCATAAATGTGTACAACCTAAATTGCCATTTGGAAGCACATCAGGTATGGGAGTGGCCCTCTCACTAAATGAAACTGATTGAGAAAGACTTTTTCCTTCCGGTACTTGATTAACTGATACCAAGCTATTGCTCTGAGCAGCAGTTATTTGCTTATCGATACTCACTCTCTCTGTGAAATCAGAAGAACCAATGAAGGGACTCATTGGTGATGTTGGTGAAGTGCTCAATGACACCACAGAAGGTGGGGAAGTAAGGGAAGCTGGAGCAAGCACTGTCATTGTTAGATCTTGTGAAGTCAGGTTTGATGCCTGAAGAGTTAAGACCTGACAAATTGAACAATTTAAGAGAAAACCTTCATCTTGACAGGAAAAATACATGTATTCTCATATCATGTTCAAACCTGTACTGGAAGCTGAGCACCTCCTTCAAAAGATCCAAGGGTTTGTTTTGTCATTTCAGATGCAACAGAGATCATAAGGTCCCTAGAAATTCGTGGTCTCCAGCTTGTTGGCTGCTTGAAGAATAACTTTGATTCTACAAGTATCCACAGAAGATCCGACAACTTAACAAGATTAAAAACCCATAATATCTTTCACATACATGCACCTAAAAAGAGTTCCTTTTTTTTGGATAAATACCTAAAAACAGTTCCTACCTGTGTAGTTGCATCGACATGATACCAGAACTGCATATTGATCAGTAGGTGACCCAATATTTCTTTCCTCAACATTGGAGAAATGGTGCCACGTTGATGCTGCGGTTCTAGAATGTACCCGTGAAGATCGAAAAGCTTTTCCAGTATGGCCGTTGGAACTCTTCAAGATGGGATTGACTGGTTTGAGAATGAAAGAGTGTTCTTCACCTCTCCTGCAAAGGGCATGTTGCAGTTATTCTCTTTAGACTTTCAATCCAGCAGTTATAACAATTCCAACAATAAGTAAGGCCAATACTGGAGTTGAAGCTAGCAATAAAAAATAATAGCCTTAATCTAGAAACACCTAACTGAGGACTAGTGGACTTAGTTTGGACTTACTTGGAGAAAGGAGTAAGATATTTAAAATTTCCTCGAATGTCAATATTCCACTTGATCACTGGTAATTGGCACAAAAACAGTAGGTTTAAATAAATTCTAATCCTGATGTGATATTTGTTGATTTCTTAATAAGACCTGCCTCAATGGAAGGGATGTTTCTTGTTTCTGTTGATGGTCAATATATGTTCCAATCTCCCAGTAAAAACAAGAATAAACACTAAACAAATGTAGATTAGGAAAAGTTCAACCGCTAAATACAAATTAACATACACCAGGGCCAAGAAGTGATGTTTGTTGTGAGCCAGCAAACTAGCACTATTCATAGTGGTCTTATTCATAGTCTTAATAAGACCTGCCTCAATGGAAGGGATGTTTCTTGTTTCTGTTGATGGTCAATATATGTTCCAATCTCCCAGTAAAAACAAGAATAAACACTAAACAAATGTAGATTAGGAAAAGTTCAACCGCTAAATACAAATTAACATACACCAGGGCCAAGAAGTGATGTTTGTTGTGAGCCAGCAAACTAGCACTATTCATAGTGGTTTTATTCATAGTCTTAATAAGACCTGCCTCAATGGAAGGGATGTTTCTTGTTTCTGTTGATGGTCAATATATGTTCCAATCTCCCAGTAAAAACAAGAATAAACACTAAACAAATGTAGATTAGGAAAAGTTCAACCGCTAAATACAAATTAACATACACCAGGGCCAAGAAGTGATGTTTGTTGTGAGCCAGCAAACTAGCACTATTCATAGTGGTTGGAATTAGAAAAAGAAGATAAACCTTTATTAGAAAAGGACAAAGGAGATAAACTGCAGAAAACCTGAGGGCCAAATTTGGCAAACTATAGTCATCCCCAGCTTCAATACATGCAATTGGTAATGATAACGGAGGACCGCTTTTTGAAGCTTCTTCAAAAATGATTGTTACGGCATCTATGTAGACAACAATGTCAGGTGCATTTGGTGGACAAACATTCTGCAAAAGAATACCAATTTCATATTAATCGTCTACACATGCCCAAGCCATAAGGTACATTATATTCTTAGCTACATCGATATATCCAGTAACAAGTTCCAATAACATAAACGATGAAGGAGTTGATGAAGTTACTCTGGCTAATGAATAAAACCCACCTTGATCTGGACACAAAGGAGATCATCTGTATTGCAGTCAGCAGCAAAAGAAGTAATTTCTACTGGTTGAATTATTTCAATTTTCCTCCTCCATCTCCTTCCAGGAAGGAAAATACCTTCTAAACCACAACGAACAGAAAATCTTTCTGGCTCTAGAGATACACCTCTAAAAGATAAAAGCCCTTCACTCCCAGTCTTATCATTTTTCACTGACCTTTGAAATGAAAAACGTTCCCAATCTTCTGGATTAAAACTTGGTCCAGCAGTGGAGGTTGCAACAGACGGAGGTGGTGCACTATTTGGTGGAAGTGAAGACATGGAGTAACTTCTAAAGTTACCGAAAGAAAAGAGCTGTGATCCAGAAGATCCAGATAAGGTGGGCTTTGCGGATGTACTACGAATGCTCGCACTAGAACTTAACTGAGGCGGGGATAAAGGTCGCGCTGAAGGGGGAATAGAATTATCTATAGGGAGTAGCCATTTCAACAGTTCACCACAGGGATCCTGCTTTGCATAAGTCAAATTCTCCTCATTCAAAGACGACAAACTTCTCTCCTGATACTTCTCAAATTGAAGAATTTCCAGCACCGGATCTCTCACAAACTCAATACCGACATTTACTAGTAAAAGTACCTGCATCCTTCCAGACAACAAAACTGAATCCACATCAGTTGTTCTCCAGGAAAAAAGACATACCAATTAAGTATACAATCCCAAGTATAAGCACAGAAAGAGCGGGAAAAGAGGAAATGTTTTTCATACTTTGATTTAAAACTTCCACACCACTAAAACAATACTTGTCTAAGATCTGCAGTAATAATTGTTTTCAGTGGAAATTGAACAAGGAGAAAATATAACAAGGGATGAGATCTGTAAAATCCACTTTCTCATCCTGCACTACATTGAACAGTAAAACCATTCTTCTATAAGTAACACTAAAGACTCCATCTTAGCCTGGAGAGAAGACATTCACAATTTCCTAGAATTTAGAACTTCCATCACCCAATTATAAACCCAAATTTTGAGAGTCATCCCATTCAACACCAAAACAACCTTCTCCTGGACCCTGATACTGCTCTCAAGAACCACACTCTGAAAAATCTATTGTTACCCCTCCCAGAACTCCTTTCCAAACAACCTCCATCCCTGTGGACAAGCTTATGTAGGACATCAGACCACCATCTCCACACCTAAAATGTTGTTTTGACTGGACAACAACAGATTCTGGGAACTTTTGAAAACACAATCTGAATATGATTTCTTTCAACCAGGGGTGAATCTAGCATGTAATATATGGACTCTACATGTTAAAAAATCCACTAAATAAGTACAAAATAACAGATTTTGAACCCATTAAATTAAATGGGCGGTGGTAGAATCAGAAACTCGAAACCATAATGTTCGAATTCTGGATCTGCCTCTGCTTTCAACCACGTAAATCCTCTTTGTCAAAGTTGACATTTCCTACAATCAAGAAATTGTTTCTTGTAGAGCAGCTAACCATCGGCCAAGTAATACAATCAAGAAACTATGTTTCTTGTAGAGCTGCCAACCATGTGCTAAGTGACAGGAAACAGGTTCATGCAGGCATAAGTTAAATATAAAAGCAGAAACATGACAGCAGATACCAAAGCCAACACTATGAAAGAAACAGAATGCCTTTATACAAGCTGACTCAAAGGTTATGGCATGTGGTTTGGTCTGTAGACATTTCACGAGAGATTAAGTATAACTGCAGACAATACAAATTTTTGCCGACATACCACTATATCTCCATTTGGAAGGGCACAACACTTGACAGCATTTCTTGCCACTCCACCAGAGGTTCTAGCATCAAAGTTTCCCTTATCAGTGGAAGTACTCAAAGAAAGCTTCTTTTTAAGTCTCTTTACCGTTTCTGAGCCATCTGCTCCATTCATATCAGAAACTTCCTCCATAGCTTTTCTTTTTGACCACAGAGGCTCATCAGACTCGGCAATTCGAGCGAAAAAGTGAGAATTGTTAAACCTTTGTACTAGTGATTCAGTTTGTCTTTTGTAATCCTCCAATCTCAAAAGAGATTCACCAGCAGAAACCTCTTTTTCGGGATCAATCTTTGCATTACCATTCTCACTCACACTACTATCATCCACTGCTCCTCCAGGGGAAACAGACCCCGAATTACTCCCCGTGTTACCATTTTGTTTTTGGTTGCTTTGTCCAATACCATTTTTATTCATGACGGCCGCAACTTTAAAAGGTGTAATAATTTCTGTATCCTGCTTATAGGCTGAGAGACATGCAAGTATATGGACCTGTTCACCTATAATTGATGAAAATTTTAGAAATAAATAAAAGAGGAAGTCTGAAAGAAAGTGGACGATGATACAAAAACAGAGCAAGAGGAGGAGACAAGAAAAGGAGATTAACAGTAGTAGCTACCAGGTATAACAAAGAAGCGGTCCAGTGAGCATATGGATGATATATCTGATGCCTCACTCCAGTTATCAGGAAGCCTATCTGGAAAGGCATGTCAAGACTTGGTAAATAGTTCATTAGATATGAGTTCTGAATTACTGGACAAAATTTTTGAACATCGAACACTATCTTTTGAAGCAAAAAAAACAGGTCAGACGGAAAAATCAAGCACACCACTTAGATTTCATCCAAGACAAAACAAAGTATTACATAAATGTATGAAAGACAGAATTATAAATATATTAGCTTTCAGAAGATGAAGAAAACAACAACATTCTGTGAAAAAAGAAATAGATGGAATCAGGACTATTTGAATCCTTCTGTACACCCAAGTTTGAATAGTCCCAGTGCTTACAGAAAAAGTAGAGATGAAATAGAAGACAACAGAAGTACTCTTCACGGTGCAACTTTTCAACGTTTTTCCTGAATATTGCAGATAAAACTTATGAAAGTTTAGATCCTTGACCAATAGTTTGATCCAACTAAATGTCATTGCCAAATGCCAAGCACTGCTCGGAATAAATCAGACTTCCCTATTATAAAAAGTTCGATACATAAAAATTTACAGAATACTTGAAGCAGATTATGATCAAAAACTATATATAATAATGTTGGGAACTAGAATAAAAGAAAGTACCGTACCCTGCATTCTAATCAGAACTGAAGTGATGATCCACAATAAAAATTATAAATGATACCCTTCAATTTAAACAAGGAGGGCAAAAGATAACATTTCTAACCTCTAGATTTTGAACTTCATGGATTCGGGATTCTAGGACAGATACCACAAATGCTAATAACTGTGTTTGAAATTTAATATTTGTCCATAATCAGTGGATATCTTAACACACATGTAGGGTCTAGGCCAAAGCTATTGGGTTTCGCCGAACACATAGCTTACACTGTGGATCCCCCTGTTTCCAAGCACTCAATTCAAGACACCCATGAGTAACTTACTGAATGGAACCAATAGCATATAGCCGAAAAGGACACTAGGCAGGCCATCAATATGAATAAAACCATCTGACTCCCTGTCAGAAAAGCTCCCCAACCTTTGGAGAAGATAAGAGTTGTATTCACCAATTGTCCACAGAGATGAGAATATTTGTACAAGTGCTTTCCCTCCTTCAAAGAATGGACAATCTTTCATAATAACTATGGTAATCTAAAGTTTAAAATCGCTATCGAGCCCAGTAGGATGAATACAAGCGATACTTCGAAAACAGGATTGTAGATTAAACTCCTGAGAAAATTCTTTCCCACAACTTGAGGTAGAAGGACATAATGAAATTAGGTGTAAAGCTACTATCCCAATCTGTACTGGAGATTTTTAGGCAATAAAATTTCTAACTTTGAATACAAATGACTCAGAGAGACTTGCAACTCATCCATACAATGAGTAATAGGAGTCCACACAGTTAAGGAAATAGAAATTTCCTAGAGATCGAACAAACTCCCACTCCGTGGGGAAGCAATTCAGATTACTCTCCATTTCTAACAACTAATGCATATGGCCATATGCTACATATCAATATAGGCCAAGACATGTGATGCATAACATCTTATCGGTAATGAACATACAGATACAGATGCCAAACATCAAGAGCAAGGAGCAAAACAAAAATGCTTAGACTTCAGAGCAAATGAGAAAAGAAGGAAGATGTTACCCTTTGGAATAGTTATCCATCCTTCTTCATCTTTAACATCAATGTGGTTGGCAAGAAACCGAGAGTTGGTCTTCTCATTTGCGTCCAGAAGATCTTCATCCACATTCCCATATTCATCACCCTCACCATCGCGTTTCTCACCCTCTGGAAAAGGATCTTCAGCAATAAGACCCTCTAAAGTAGTACTTGGTTTGGAAGCATGGTTTGGCTCCGATTGAACTTCACGAGCAGGTGAGTGCTCAGAAGCTGCAGTCTGATTAGACCTCAGCATCAGGAAATTCATGATTTCCCCTGTAACTCCCTTCAAAAATAAAATCTTAGCTTACATTATCCAAACTTAATCCTAGAAACGGCTCCAATAAATACACATATGTGTGCCAGTGTGTGCGTGTGTTAATTTTCTATGCACATAGAGTAGAGTTCAAGTACAACCAAGGGGTGTGATGGGATGGATGCGATTCCTCCATCGGTCTATGGTTCGAACCTTGCGAATGGAGAAAACCCTGGTAGGGCTTCCTCCTTTAATGGCCCTACGTGGCGTGAATCCAGATTAGCGAACCAGTCAGTGGCCGAGCCACATAGACTGAAGGGTGGTCAACTGAACATTCTCGTTGGAAGTTCTACATTGTATAGAGAAAATTACACCGCATATAGGTCAAAAATCACTTTCTATACATATATATTAAATTTTGAACACACTTAGCTGATATTCCTGGCTTCATCACTGAACTAGTGGGTCGTGAATACCGGTTTATACCAAAATAATAGAGTTCCAGTCCGAGGCAGTGGATGAACACATGCTGGATCTACCTAGGCTCAAAAGATTGCCTTTTCTACTCAACTATGATCATATGCTTGTAACCAACTCTTTAAATTGTAATAACTTCAAATAACTGTACTATTTGAGTTTCTGCTTCGACGAAACCACTATATTTATTCAACTAATAAACACGACAAATATAAGTTACTAGCAAATGAGAACAATAAGTAATTAATAACTGCAATAATTAGATAGACAGAAACTGTGAAGCGATAGGGATCCAACAGATGCAGAATAGGGCTTTGTGAGGTATTGGATCACTACTTAATAGAATGAGGAAATGAAAATCGGAAAGTGAAGTGTAACCTGATCGGAGAAGTCACCGGAGAGGAGAGCCGAGAGGTTGCGATCAGGAACACGGTGGAGGACCGGTGGTGAGTCGGCCAAACTCGGACCGGGTTTAAGATGTGCTAGGTGATAGGCTTTGGATCTGTGTCAGAGGGTCGATTTTTAAGTACTCACTTCGTTCAGTTTTTGAGTTTCAATTGTTTTAACAATGACTATACCCAATGTGAGGGAGTACTTGCATTTTGAGTGACAAGAGTACAAAGGGAGATGTTATTTTACTAGTACCACTGTTTTAATTACTTTTTGACTTTGAACTCTCACTCTCTCTCTCTATATATATATAAATATAAAAAGTTGGATAATAACAATTTGATGTCGCACTCTCTAATGCTAGGATTCCTATTTATCTATTCTCTCATTTTTTTTTTGGCCTTTTTCTCTTAGTTTTCAAATTTACACTTTGAATAAAGTTTTTAGCACAAAGTTAAACAACAATAGTGACAACTTTAATCACGTTATTGAAAGAAACAATAAAGCACTGGTAAAATGTAGAATTATTGGTGAAATTGAAACTTAATTTGTTACAATCATATAATTATACAGTTTTGTGGCTATAAAAGTAAAAATTGCGTGGTGTAGCCACTTTTTAAAGTGATATTTATTTTTTATCCAGCATTTTTAATGCTTAGCAATAGTAGCCACTAGTCTATTAAAATTAATATGAAAAGACTGTGTTACCCTTTCTTCTATCTCTTTCATGTTAGGAAAAATCTCTTAGTTATCACAGCTCCATCCTAATGTACGCAAACAGTTTAAATAACGACACCAACTGCAATGCTTGTTTGCCTTTACACCTCTAAATAGCATCACTAATTAAAGTTAAGGACAATAGGACCTGAAGTCTTGATAGACTAACAAGCTCAAAAGTTAAGGTCAATAGGTCCTGAACTTAGGCTAAGAAGCCCAAAAGTTAACGACAATAGGTGATGAAGTCCTGAACTTAGACTAACAAGCTCAAAAGTTAAGGACAATAGGTCCTGAACTTAGGCTAAGAAGCTCAAAAGTTAAGGACACTTGGTCCTGAACTTACAGTTACAAGTTCAAAAGTTAAGGACATTCCTGAAGTTAAGTTCAAAAGTTAAGGACATGAGCAGAAGGGTATTTTCATCCGGGCGGTTAAAGTTTATTAAAGCAGTGACTAAAGACTAAAGACATTTTAAACAATAGCTTAAAAGTAAATACATGTGTTATTAGTGGCTAACCGTGCACTTCCCCATTTATAAAACGCAGAAATTGGGCAAGGAGTAAAACTCATATACAAATGGCCATTTTCATAATTTGGACCCCCAAGATAAACAATGGTTCGTACCCAATTTTTTTGCATAACTTGTTTAAAGTTATGCCCTGCTATTGTTCAAAGTTATTCCGCCTTTCATAACTCTGAGCAAGTTATGCCTTGTAAATTTATTCTTGCAAAACTTATTCAAATCGTGACAAAAATTTAAAATTTAAAATGATCCTATTTGTGCAAATCTCCCGTTGTACCCTCTTCCACGTTCGGCCCAGATATCTCGTTATTGCAGGCATTACTAAATTATTGGGCCAATTGTAGGTAACAAAAGAAGTCTAGCTTCACATTTAATCAATTGTTCCAGCTGGTAGGATCATTCGGGGTGAAGTACACAAATAGCGTTTAAAGTGGATGGTATTGCCCCATGGCAACATTTTTAATTTTGATCTTAAAGTTCTGCCCATGGGGCAAGTAGCAGTTAAAAGTTAAAGCCCACCTCAAAAGTGTCACATCTCTGCAATTTTCATTCTACATTTTGGAATTTATGTACATAATACAAGAAATCACGGATGGACCTTATTAGAATCACCACTTGTTTATTGACCCGTTTAAGATAATTTTGATAAAATAGCCCTGCTGCCAGAATTTTGAACCACGTTACCAGAATTTTTCCATATGAAAAGTTCTGATGATTGTCATGCTTTGTGATAAATCCCGGTGATTACCATATAAAAAGTTCTGGTAATTGTCATGTTTTCGCAAACTGCTAGTGATCACTATATGAAATTTTCTAACTAAATGCATGATACATATATATATATATATATATATATATATATATATATATATATATATATATCTTAAGATGTATATATAGTATTGACTGACGAGATAAAAGACGAGCAATTCTTCAATCAAAAGTTAACAACAAAAAAAAAGTAAAGAAAAAAGAAGGAAAGAGATCGAATTCAACACATATATAGCGTATAAGCAAGAAAGAAAGCGAAAAGACAAGCAAGTCAGGACTCAAGAGCAGAGCAGGGCATCCATGTTCAATATACTCACAATAACACATACCAACTCAACACACTCTTTGCGAGATTTTCTTATTTATGTCGTATGTACTATTTTTATGCTATTGTCTTCTTCCACAATATCTCATTGACTTAACTTGTATATCAGAAATGTGTTCTATTTAGTGAAGGACGACATGATAGAGGAACATATAAGAGCTGTCGCATATGATGGCATATGAGTCTTCGCCCTGTCGGCCGTGATGAAATTAGGAATTTGGTTGGCATATATATATACACACATTATAATTTTTTTGATAAAAGATACGTTCAACTGATCATTCTTCCGTTAATGTAGCACTGCCCCTGTCTATTTTTAATCAGACTTGTTATAACAAGTTAGCGTCTCATAGGCTCATTCATGATATGATGGATACAACCAATCGGAATTATAAGCGAGAGAGTGATATCTACATGTATGTTGAAAATAGACAGGGGCAGTGCTACATTAACGGAAGAATGATCAGTTGAACGTATCTTTTATCAAAAAAATTATAATGTGTGTATATATATATAAAGACTTTATAATAGATGGATAAAGACATACAATTGAAGAAGAAAAACTTCTCCTTCTTCCTATCTCTGTTTCTTGTTTAAGTTCTACCAAATTGTTTTTATTTACTAACACATTATCAGCACGAGTCTTTAAGCTCGCTCTTCCCTCATATCAGATTCATACTATTATTACTTTACCAACTAGTATATTTCCTTTAAAAGTTTTTTTGGGTACTGCCGCTATGTATTTGTATAGGTGGAATATATTTCTTTTGACTTACTTAGAATATGATTTGTCTTACGTAAGAGGAAGGATAAAAATTATATAATTCATACATCCAATATAGTTTCTTGATGCCCTAATTCTTTCAATTTATGAGATAAAAACATAACAGAAACCTGACATACATAGCTCAAACTTATGTTTTCAATTATTATACAAATGTATGTCATACTTTCGATTTTATTAGGTAGTTCTCTATCCATGTATTCTTATATGCTTTTACAAAATAAATTCATATTTTTGGTTTATCTAAATAACTAGCATGATCATGTTTTGTTTAATGCTTAATACTTGGTTGTTGCTCGTGAATAAGCATTATTAATAAAGATTAAGAATATGATGGTACTATTAATCTCATCCAACTTATATCATACAATATTTATGTATCACTGCTTTATGGTATTTGTTTCATTACATCATTATCCTTTTTCTAACTTGAGTTATTTTCTTTGATAGTTTTTACTATGTCAAATTTATTAAAGCTTGAATTTGTGGCACTTGACATTTTTTAAAAGAACTAAGTATTTATCATGGGTCCTTAATACTGAAATTCACTTAGACGCTAAAGGTTTTGGTGATACCATTACTAAAGATAATGAGGCATCAAGTTAGGACAAAAACGAATGCTATGATTTTCCTTCGTCAACATCTGGATGAAGGATTGAAAGTTGAATATCTGACAGTAAAAGATCCACTTGAATTGTGGATTGGTTTGAAGGGAATGTATGACCACCTTAAGGTAACGGTATTGTCAAGGGCTCGTTATGAGTGAATACACTTACGGTTGAAAGATTTTAAGATCGTAAACGAGTATAACTTAGTTATATTTAGAATAACTTCTCAATTAAAATTATGTGGGGAAGTTATAAATGATGAGGACTTGTTGGAAAAGACTCTTACAACTTTTCATGCCTCAAATACGATTACAACAATAATACCGTGAAAGGGGTTTTAGAAAATATTCTGAGTTAATCCCATGCCTCTGGTGGCTGAGCAACATAATACCCTTTTGATGAAAAATTATGAGGTCCACCTCGCTAGATCCACTCCATTTGCGGAAGCAAATGTGCTAGCAGCATGTGATGTGTTTGAAAGAGACAAAATAATTATTGGGACCATATGAATGTACGTGGGCGTGGCAAGAGACGATCTAATAATCGTCATCGTGGTGATCGTTATAAACGGGAGAACAATATGGGTTCTCAAAACAATTCTTCGAGAGGAAAAGGCAATAACTGGCATAGATGTGTTGTGAAATGTCACTGGAAATATGAATGTCGTGTGCCTGAATATTTTGTCAGGCTTTATCAAAACTCCACCAAAAGAAAAAACAAAATTGTTAGAGTCTTTTCTTCTAGTGCCCAGTGGAGTCGCACTTGACCTTTCAAAATGATGCTGAGGCAGGGGTTTCAAATAAATATGATGATAATGCCGAGGCAAATAATGCTTTTAAATGTGATAATTTTGAAGACCTCGATGATATTACTCATTTGGAAGTTGGAGACTTCTTTGGGGATCAAAACTGAAATTTGTTCATTTTACTAGGAAATATAATTATATTGTAGTTTTTGTTTATGTGTTTTAATTATCTTGTTCTTTCTGAAGTTGTTTTAATTTTCAAGTACCTTAAGTTATCTTATAGTGTTGTTAGTTTTTTTTCTGTATTTCTTATGATGTACTTCTGTTTTATGAAGAAAATAAAGTTTCTCAATTTTTAGTTGGATCCAAGAATGAGTAATGAAGATACATGTCTTCTGTATAGTGCTACAACTAAAACTATACTAAGAGAAAATAAATATTTTTCTTATTTGGTTATAAAAAAGGCCTATGTGAATACAATATCAGGTAGTACAAAATTAACTAAGGGCTCTGGAAGAGCGGCTTTATTACTACCTGGTAGAACATTATTGGCTATAAATAATACATTGTATTGTATTAAGTCCCAAAGAAACTTGTTGAGTTACAGAGCTATTTCAAAATAGTTACCATGTTGAGACTGCCAATGAAGGAAAGGTTGAATACCTTTCTATTCCTACAATAAAAGCGAGAAAAATATGTATACATGAAAAGTTACCCGCATTTTCCTGTGGATTGTACCAAATAAGTATTAGTGTGGTTGAATCACATTCCGTAGTAAAAAAGAAGTTTACTGGTTCTAATGATTTTACCAGTTGGCATGACCGACCGGGTCATCCCGGTTCTAATATGATGCACAAAATATTGAGAATTCCCATGGCACACATTGAAGAATCAAAAGATTCTTTAATCTAAGAAATTCTCTTGTATTGCTTGTTCTCAAGAAAAATTGGTTATTAGACCATCAGCAGCTAAGATGGGGATTGAATCCCTTACATTTCTGAAACGTATACATGGTGATATATGTGAGCCCATACACCTTCCATGTGGACCATTCAAGTATTATATGCTTTTGATATATGGATCTACAAGATAGCCACATGTGTGCTTGTTATCAACTCGCAATATGGTATTTACGAGATTGTTGGATCAAATAATAAGGTTAAGAGTACAATTTTCAGATTATGCAATTAATATAATTCGTCTTGATAATGCTAGTGAGTTTACATCTCAGGCATTTAATGATTATTGTATATCAACCTGGATGACAATTGAGCATCCGGCTGCTCATGTTCAAACTCAAAATAGTCTAGCGGAATCATTAATCAAACGTTTCCGATTGATTTCTAGACCAATGCTTATGAGAACAAAACTTCCTATTTCAGTATGGGATCATGCTATTTTGCACGCAACAACAATTATGCGAACAAGACCCACAAGTTATCATAAAGTCTACCCATTACAATTAGCTTTTGTCACGCCCCAATTTCCCCTCCATTGGGTTTCGTGACGGCACCTAGTCTTAAGGACTAGGTAAGGCTAATATTTACGGAAGAACAACAATAACAAATAACATCATAAAATTCTTCTGGAATGAATCTTTTATACAGTGAACATATTCCCAAAACCCGGTAGTACAAGTCATAAGCTCTACAGAGTTAACTACCACTTCTATATAAACTATTTGAAAAAGAGTGAAAACAGTTGAATACAAGTAACAAAGTGACTCCGAAGCCTGCGAACGCAGCAGCAGGTCTACCTTGAGTCTCCTCAGTTATGATCCGTACAGCTACAAACGATCGATACCTGGGATCTGCACAATAAAAATGTGCAGAAGTGTAGTATGAGCACACCACGGCGGTGCCCAGTAAGTATCAAGATTAACCTCGGTGGAGTAGTGACGATGAACAGTAAGGACACCTACCTGTCTAATAAACTGTACAAATATACGCATAGGAACAACGGAACATGATGTATGTATAAAGACTGCACGATATGGCTAACAATACAACAATCACAATGAGGGAAGAAAACAACAAGTAACAGTAGAAATACCATAATAATAACATAGAAGAGCGAGCGAAATCACAAACCCAAATCCTAATTCACAAATGCAGTAAAGGTAAGCAATAACTCAAAACCTACGATAGTGCTTACATCAGGTCTTAGCCAACAAACTCCACGAAGTACCGAACCTCGGACAAACATACAGCTCACGGGTCCCAATACCTGAACCCTAATACCTGGCATCATGTGCCCTCATCATACCTCATGGTCACGTTGACAACTCACTTGCTAACTAGAGATACTCTCACATATATGACAAGTAAACGAGGGTGTACATATATACTCAGCAATATTAGGAGAACTTCATATCCAATGGGAGTGTTCAACTACGTATATGCTTGTGCAAGTGCTCTAACATAGTTCCTACCAGCTAATAAGCATAATGAAAAGAACGGACAACACGTAAGATGTTTTCTCACAACTTCCACGATATAAAACTCATACAGGTAATCGTACCACAACACAATATCAAACAACAAGAATGCCCCCAGGCCATCACAAATCATCACAATCAATCCCTGGCATAGCCCACCTTGTCTCGCCACATGTGCAAATAATAACATAATAAGTGCCTGCCTTGTTTCTCCACACGTGCAACGTAATATTCCTACCTTGTCTCGCAATATGCGCAACCCACATATAAGAATATATACATATCCCACCTTGTCACACCGCATGTGCAATATATAAATAGTAACAATAGCATGGTAGAAACCTCGTGCAACCCCACAACAACAACCGCACGGCAAAGACCTCGTGCACCAATACAACCAGCACAACAACCACAATGACAATAATACAAAATACAGCTAGTGAAGCCACTCCAAAACTTCAAATCACAAGGAAACGTATAACCAGTTCACAAGAATAACCACAGTAAGGGAATGAAAGGCATAAAGGGAACAGTTCAACAAAAGAGAAAACTAACATATAGTGACGATCCCACAATATACAAGGAAATCAACACGAGCCTAGTAGTCCCAAATAAAGGCAAGTCAACAAGATATAGGTTATCTAAACTCCGTTTAAGGTTGGGAAGTTATGAGAATATTCGACAATTCAATTAAGGAAAGGTGATCTTAGCTGCACTTAAGACTAGGCAATTATAGGAGGGATGATAATAAATCTCAATAACAAAGGCAGTTATGAGAAGGTAGCATGACAATAAGAGAGACGAAATTCTACAGTTAAATCAAATAGGTTGACAATTAGGCGATAAGAGTGAATCATGAAGCAATTAATTTCAATTAAGCATGTAGAGACGAAACTAATAAGCAGGAACTCGGTTATATCAAGAATAACTCCATACATAGTGAATATAAGAACCTAAGAACCCTAAAAGGCCAACTATCCATAATTAAGTTCGAGCACGAACTCGTCACCTCGCGTACACGGATTGCAATCAATATAGAAGACTCAATCCTAAGGGGAAGTCCTCCCCCACAAGGTTAGGCAATATACTTACTTCAAAGACGACAAACCGATACTCTAAAATGCACTTATCGGGTGAAAAGACTTCCGGACGGCTCAAATCTAACCAAAATAACTTCAAAGCACAAACAAAACACATAAGAAGCTATTCCGGATCATAAAATCTCAATCTTTAACAAAATCCAAAAACCGATCTACAAGTAGACCCCCGGGACCGCACCTCGGAACCCGATAAATTTTACAAAATCCGAATATCCTTTCCCATATGAGTTCAACCATACAAAAATGATCAATTTCCGACACCATTTGGTCCCTCAAATCATGATTTTTTATTTTAGAATTTTTCTTCAAAACACCACATTTCCCTCAACCCAAAACACAAATTAAAAGATAAAAATGAAGGTAGATTCATGGAATATGTTAGATTCTAGGTGAAGAATAATTACCCAATCGATTTTCTTGAAAACCTCCAAAAGAAGCTCCCAAATCCGAAGTTTAAAACTCAAAATATGAAGAAAATGGCTAACCCTCGATATAAAAGGATTCTCCCAGGACTTCCGCATCTGCGATCAAGAAACCGCATCTTCAGGACCATATTTGCGAGAAAGAGTCCGCATCTCCGAACTTTGGCTACTTGGCTTAGGACCGCATATGCGGAAATTCAACTGCACCAGCAGCATTACAGGAGCAAAAATTGGAGCCGCAGAAGCGAGAAATTACCCAGGCCTGCATGACCACAGAAGCGGCCGGGTTCACGCAGAAGCGGAGTTGCACCTACGCTCCAAGGTCGCAGGTGCGAAAACACCAGAACCAGACCTATTTAAAACTATGCAAAACATTCGAACCTCGTCCGAAACACACCCGAGGCCCCCCGGGTCTCATCTAAACACACAAGCAAGTCCTATAACCTAAAACAGACTCGCTAGAGGTCTCAAATCATATAAAAAATGCCGAAAATACACATCGCGCCAAGAATCGAACTATGAACTTCCAAATCTTCCAACTTTGAAAACTCGTGCCGAAACCAATTAAATCAACTCGGAATGACGCCAAATTTTGCAGACAAGTACAAAATGACATAACGGAGCTGATCCAACTCTTGGAATTGCATTCCGACCCTGATATCACAAAAGTCAACTATGGATCAAACTTCTCCATTTTCCAAACTTCAACTTTTCCAACTTTCACCGAAACGCCTCAATTTAACCTACGGACCTCCAAATCTGAATTCGGACGCACGCCTAAGATCCAAATCACGATACGAAGCTATTGAAATCACCCAAAACCCATTCCAGAGTCATTACTCAAATGTCCAATTCCGGTCAAATTCTCACTGCTTAAGCTTCCGAAACTAGATTTCTTCTCCCAATTCGACTCTGAATCATCCGTTAACTGAATTCAACCATGCACGCAAGTCGATATCTATATTATGAAGCTGTTAGGGACCTTACACCGTTGAACGGAGCTTAAATTCCCAAAACAACCGGTCGGGTCGTTACATCCTTCCCTTCTTAAAACCAACGTTCGTCCTCCAACGTGCCAAGATTCGCCTCGAAGTCCTCAAGTTGCTGAATGCACACTTCCAACGTTCACCCGTGGTTGATCCCACATCACCCCAATACACATAAACCTGTCAACACCATCTCAACTGAATTTAGCCTTTCTAGCAATACCCAATAAGCCTTAGAGCTAGAATTCTCACATTCCATCCATTTCCAAAAGACTCGATCCTAAATCCACATCCGATATCAGTCTCAACCAGCTGCATCAACTCATGCCAACACCCACAGAGTACAACCACACAACATGACACATCACACCTAGGATCACAGGAACATTTCTGGTCACAATATCCGCTTGAAATCTAATCTATCACCGGCCATAAGCCTCATATTCAATAGGAACCCGTTTCAAACCTTCATAGCACTAACGGTGATACAAGAACCACAAAAACCGCATAACTAACATCCGAACCAACAAGCCACAACTAACACCATTGAGCACACACCTCGCAAAGCTAAAATTTAAGAGCACAAAACGAAAATGATTGGATATGAAAAGAGAAACACATAAAGGGATATCAACAAGCCCGACATGCAAAATTTTCTATTAGTACTAACCTACAAAGCAATATAACAAGAAAGAATTAAAGCATATAAACAAATCACAAGGATCTCATACTAATATAACTTCCACCACGGTTCACAGCCCGGTCTCAACACATCAAATCACATGAAATCACAAGGGTTACGCCCTCAACTCTGAATCACAAGTAGGGTACACATCAACTAGCTGGAAACTCTTACCAGATCAATTCCGTCAATAACAATACAACATGTACTGGCTCCCATACCGGTGGAGCATACCTAAATGACTTCACCTGGCATAGCGGCCTTAACCCTACTATATGAAACACATCAATAGGTCGGGCCTCCCCCTCTTGGGCACCCTATATTCCCCTGAATACCTCACGGTGACATATCAGCCTGAAGTCTGGATCAATCTCTCACCATATGGCTAATATCTCCACACTCGAAGCAACCTCGATGTTGATGTGGCGACGTGGTTGTGGGAACTATGCGGTACGGGTACTCCGAGATCTATGAACACCTGAATCACTATGCGAAGCCTGAATCGCGAACTGAACTAGCTCACCCACAACCTCTACCATGACGTACCCTGCCTCCAAAATAAGGACCAGCAGATCTCCCCGGTCTACAGGGCCTCCTCGCCTCCTTTTACTCTCTCTCCTAATCTCGTCCGCCCTCTCTCTCACAACCTGCATGTCCTCTCTCTCCTGGCCTCGCCTAACCTCTCTCTCCTTTCTCTCTCTCATGCCAGCATGCCCTCCACCCTCTTAGCAATACTCACGGTCTGCTGATACAAATTATCTATCTCTAACTCCCGGGCCATGCTAGTCTTGATGTTGGGATGTAGTCCCTCAATAAACCGACGAACCCTCTCCCAAATAGTAGAAATCAAGGTCGGTGCATGTTTGGTGATCACAACCTACTCCGCACCACTAAAAAGTAGTGAGAGAGGGTCGCAATAACTTTTACCCGATTTTGGGTTGGGATCGATTTCCACAGAGAGCTAGAAAGGGAGTTGAGTATCTATTTAGGTTGGGATTGCGTATTGGTTCCAAATTGCACTTCTATTCATTTTTGGGTTTTCGTTTATAATTCTACTATTATCAAACTACAAATTATAATTGCAATAAGATTAAGCTAAGAGTAAAATGCTACAAGTTGTTCAAATATTCTAAAAGGCACTAGGGTAGTGACTTTCACCTAGGTGACCAATTGACGGGTAATTGCGTCTAAGACACGATTGATATAATTGGGGAATATGTTATAACCGTTGCTCGATATTACCCAGTCTCACACCTTTCGGTAAAAAGAATGATTTTGCCCAATTGACTTTCTCAAAACCAATTGGGTATGCATATTTGCTCAAGCAACTAAGGTTCAAGTCGGGTATTACTCTCTCAAGGTTTAACCCTTTAATTGGGACTATCAATTCTCTTGAGTCCATCCCAATTCCTTGTTGGATCAATTTCGGAGACTTAGGCTCTCTTTCTCAAGAAGAGCCCAAGTCAACTTAGCACAAACTAGTGTTTGCAGCCACTAATTCAGTAATTAAACCATGAAATTGACCCAAATAGCAAACACCCATAGTCAATCTAGCCCTAAATTGCAACACCCATCAATTACACACACTATAGTTGAGCCACAACCCTAGCTAATGGTTCTAGCTACTCATACTTGAAGAGAAAAACAGAGAAATAGATGAAGATGAACACATATTAATTAATTGCTAAGATAAATACAAAGATTCAATGATAAAAAATAAGTAAAAATACCCAAAATGGCTACAAGATACGTTCTCACGAGCGCAACAACTATTCTAAAATGTCTGATGCCCTAAAAATGGAAAAAGGATCTATTTATACTAAGCTGAAAAAACTGAACAAAAATGCCCCTACGGGGTTAGTGCGGACCGCACAAAATGGTATGCGGCCGCACTGGGCTCTTGAACTTGAAAACTTGGCTCTCTAAACTCATGCTCCGCGGACCGCACAGAATGGACTGTGGCCGTGGAGGATTCTAGTGTGGTCCGCACAAACTGGATCGTGGACCGTACAGGCTTGAAAGCTCCACTTCACCCTCTCTGAACCTTGACTCTGCGGATCGCACAAAATGGTAGTACGGTCGTATTGCCTTCAGTGTGGACCGCACAAAACCTTCTACGGCTGCACTGCCTTGATGCCTGAAGTACCAACTCTATGAATCTCCCTAGTGCGGACCGCACAAAGTGTAGTGCGGCCGCACTAGGCCTGTTTTTCCTGAGTTTGTCTTGTCTTTGATACTTGTGCAAGTTTCGCTCCTTTTGAGATGATCTTTGACATCTTGTCACTTTATTGATCAAACCTACAATCAAGCACAACTTATAAGCCTGTTGGGACTATTTTGTATGAATTTATAATCAAAGCGTAAGCAAGAAGGAGTATAAAATGCGTCAAAATCCCTAGTTATCATCTGGCCAAATCACTACATCTGACGGCGTACTCTGATACTGACATAGTGCCCTGGCACAGCTGCTCAAACTCCACGCCCCATACATCCCAAAGAAACTGAGGTACGAACTCTCTTAGGAACATCTCTGAAAATTGAACCCATGTAAGTGAAACTGACTCGGCCGGGCTACCCGACTCATATGCCCGCCACCACTGATAAGCCACTCCCCTAAGCTGGAACGCAGTAAAAACAACCCCACTTAACTCAACAATACCCATAGTGCGGAGAATGCGATGGCATTCCATCCAGAAAACCCTATGCACTCTCTGAAGCCAAACCACTGAACGTAGGAGGGTCGTACTTCTTGTACCTCTCAAGCCTAAGCTGCTCTTCTTCAGATGCTACTTCCCTGACTACAGGATGAGCTGGAACCACAGGCTATGCCACCCTGATGCCTGGAACCTGACCAACATGAACTTGCTGCTCTGGAGTGTGGGCGGTGGGAGTTTGAGTCCCTCCCCTGGTTTGTGAAGTAGCTGGTGCAACCAGAATCACCCCCGCCTGAGTCAATGTACCAAACATGCTCAGGAACTGTGCTAAGGTCTCCATAAGTCCGGGGTAATAGCAGGCGCCTCCGGTACCTGCCCCCAACTGGAGCTACTGGCGGCTTCTAAACAACTGTTTTGGTAAGTGATCTAGTTGTGGAACGTACTCCTCGTTGACCTCTGTATCTGCCTCCAGCGACCCCTGCTCTGGGAGCAGCATTATCAGTAACTGTAGTGTGTGTCCTCACCATTTGTGAGAGAATGGAATGATAATAGTTCAGACACCGAGATCAATAAGCTCGGACGATAGGAATGAAAGAAGTGAGATTGTCCTAATAGTTCTGTAGCCTCTCGAAGATAAGTACAGACGTCTCTGTACTGATCCGCAAGACTCTACTAAACTCGCTTATGACTCGTAGTACCTATGAACCTAAAGCTCTGATACCAAATTGTCATGACCCAATTTCCCCTCCTTTGGGTTTCATGACGACACCTACTCTTAAGGACTAGGTAAGCCTAATATTTATGGAAGAACAACAATAATGAATAGCATAATCAAATTCTTCTGGAATGAATCCTTTATACAATGAACATATTCCAAAAAACTAGTAGTACAAGTCATAAGCTGTAGAGAGTTAACTAGCACTTCTATATAAAATGTTTGGAAAAGAGTGAAAACAGTTGAATACAAGTAAGAAGGTGACTCCGAAGCCTGCGAACGCATCAATAGATTTACCTTGAGTCTCCTCAGCTATGATTCTCACAACTACGAACGATCGATACCTAAGATCTGCACAACAAAAATGTGCAGAAGAGTAGCATGAGCACACCACGGCGGTGCCCAGTAAGTGTCAAGACTAACCTCGGTGGAGCAGTGACGAGGAACAATCAAGACACCTACCTGTCTAATAAACTGTACAAATATACGCATAGGAACAACGAAACATGATGTATATATAAAGACTGCACGATATGACTAACAATACAACAATCACAATAAGGGAAGAAAACATCAAGTAATAGCGGAAATACCATAATAATGACATAGAAGAGCGAGCGAAATCACAAACCTAAATCCTAATTCACAAATGCAGTAAAGGTAAGCAATAACTCAGAACCTACGACAGTGTTCACATCAGGTCTTAGCCAACAAACTCCACGAAGTACCGAACCTCGGACAAACTTACAGCTCACGGGTCCCAATACCCGAACCCTAATACCTAGCATCATGTGCCCCCATCACACCCCATGGTCACGCTGACAACTCACTTGCTAACTAGAGCTACTCTCACATATATGACAAGTAAACGAGGGTGTACATCTATACTCAGCAATATTAGAAGGACTTTATATCCAATAGGAGTGTTCAACTACGTGTATGCTTTTGCAAGTGCTCTAACATAGTTCCTACTAGCTAATAAGCATAAGGAAAAGAATGGACAACACGTAAGATGTTTTCTCACAACTTCCACGAGATAAAACTCATATAGGTAAGCATACCACAACACAATATCAAACAGCAAGAATGCCCCCAGACCATACAAATCATCACAATCAATCACTGACATAGACCACCTTGTCTCGCCATGTGTGCAAATAATAACATAATAAGTGCCCGCCTTGTTTTGCCACACATGCATCATAATGTGCCCACCTTGTCTCGCCACATGTGCAACCCACATATAGGTTATCTAAACTCCCAGATATACAAGTCAATAACAAGGAAATCAACACAAGCGTAGTAGTCCCAAATAAAGGCAAATCAACAAGATATAGGTTATCTAAACTCCGTTTAAGGTTGGGAAGTTACGAGAATATTCGACAATTCAATTAAGGAAAGGTGATCTTAGCTGCAGTTAATACTATGTGATTATAGGAGGGATGATAATAAATCTCAATAACACAGGCAGTTATAAAAAGGTAGCATGACAATAAGAGAGACGAAATTCTACAGTTAAATCAAATAGGATGACAATTAGGCAATAAGAGTGAATCATAAAGCAATTAATTCCAATTAAGCATATAGAGATGAAACTAATAAGCAAGAACTCAGTCATATCAAGAATAACTCCATACATAGTGAATATAAGAACTTAAGAACCCTAAAAGGCCAACTATCCACAATTAAGTCCGAGCACGCACTCGTCACCTCACGTACACGAATTACAATCAACATAGAAGACTCAATCCTAAGGGGAAGTCCCCCACACAAGGTTAGGTAAGATACTTACCTCAAAGACGACAAACCGATACTCTAAAATGCACTTCTCAGGCGAAAAGACTTCCGGACGGCTCAAATCTAACCAAAATAACTTCAAAGCACAAACAAAACACATAAGAAGCTATTCTAGATCATAGAATCTCAATCTTTAACAAAATCCAAAAATCGGTCCAAAAGTTGATCCTCGGGACAACACCTCGGAACCCGACAAATTTTAAAAAATCCGAATACCCATTCCCATATGAGTTCAACCATACAAAAATTATCAATTTCTGACACCATTTGGTCCTTCATATCATGATTTTTCATTTTAGAAATTTTCTTCAAAAATCCACATTTCCCTCAACCCAAAACACAAATTAAAAGATAAAAATGAAGATAGATTCTCGGAAAATGTTAGGTTCTAGGTGAAGAATACTTACCCAATCAATTTGCTTGAAAACCCCCAAAAGAAGCTCCCAAATCCCAAATTTAAAACTCAAAATATGAAGAAAATGGCTAACCCTCGATATGAAAGGATTCTGCTAGGACTTCCGCATCTGTGGTCAAGAAACCGCATCTGCGGGACCGCATTTGCGAGAAAGAGTCCGCATCTTCGAACTTTGGCTACTTGGCCTGGGACCGCATTTGCGGAAATTCAACTACACCAGCGGCACCGCATGAACGAAAAGTGGAGCCGCAGAAGCGAGAAATTACCCAGGCCTGCATGACCGCAGAAGCGGCCGGGTTCACGCAGAAGCGGAGCCGCACCTGCTCTCCAAGGTCGCAGGTACGAAAACACCAGAACCAAACCTGTTTAAAACTATGCAAAACATCCGAACCTCATCCGAAACACACCCGAGGCCCCCTGGGACACCGTCTAAACACACAAGCAAGTCCTATAACCTAAAACGTACTCGCTCGAGATCTCAAATCATATCAAACAACGCCGGAAATACACATCGCGCCAAGAATCAAACTATGAACTTCCAAATCTTCCAACTTTGAAAACTCGTGCCGAAACCAATCAAATCAACTCAGAATGACGCCAAATTTTGCAGACAAGTACAAAATGACATAACAGAGCTGCTCCAACTCTCAAAATCACATTCCGACCCTAATATCACAAAAGTCAACTATGGGTCAAACATCTCCATTTTCCAAAATTCAACTTTTCCAACTTTTACTGAAATACCTCAATTTACCCTACGGACCTCCAAATCCGAATCCGGACACACACCTAAGATCGAAATCATAATACGAAGCTGTTGAAATCACCCAAAACCAATTCCGGAGCTGTTTACTCAAAAGTCGAATTCCGGTCAAATTCTCACTGCTTAAGCTTCCGAAACTAGATTTCTTCTCCCAATTCGACTCTGAATCATCCGTTAACTGAATTCAACCATGCACACAAGTCAATACTATGAATCTGTTTGGGACCTTACACCACTTAATGGAGCTTAAATTACCAAAATGACCAACCGAATCATTACATCCTTCCTTTCTTAAAACCAACGTTCTTCCTCGAACGTGCCAAGATTCGCCTCGAAGTCCTCAAGTTGCTGAATGCACACTTCCAACATACACCCGCGGGTGATCCCACGTCACCCCAATCCACATAAACTCGTCGACACCATCTCAACTAAATTTAGCCTTTCTAGCAATACCTAATAAGCTATAGAGCCAAAATTCTCACCTTCCATCCATTTCCAAAAGACTCGATCCAAAATCCACATCTGATATCAGCCTCAACTAGCTGCATCAACTCCTGCCAACACCCACAGAGTACAACCACACAACATGACACATCACACTTAGGCCCACAGGAACATTTCTAATCACAATATCCGCCTGAAATCAAATCTGACACCAGCCATAAGCCTCATATTCAATAGGAACCCGTTTCAAACCTCCATAGCACTAACGATGATACAAGAACCACGAAAACCTCATAACTAACACTCGAACCAACAAGCCACAACTAACACCATTGAGCACACACCCCGCAAAGCTAAAGTTTAAGAGCACAAAACGAAAATGACTGGATATGAAAAGAGAAACACATAAAGGGATATCAACAAGCCCGGCAAACAAAATTTTCTATCAGTACTAACCTACAAAGCAATATAACTAGAAAGAATTAAAGCATATAAACAAATCACAAGGATCTCATACTGATATAACTTCCATTGTGGTTCACAACTTGGTCTCAACACATCAAATCATATGAAATCACGAGGGTTCCTCCCTCAACTATGAATCACAAGTAGGGTACACATCAACTAGCTGGAAACTCTCACTAGATCAATTCCGTCAACAACATTACAACACGTACTGGATCCCATACCGGTGGAGCATAAAATTACAACTTTTAACCAAAAATACTAAGAATCATATCAAGCCTACCATAATGGACAATAGGAATTTACTACTAGTCTTATAACTCTCAACAATGAATAAAACCGACAATAGACACGGGCTATCACTATAAACTCTCCCAATAGCGAAACACATAAACGAAGTGCTATTCATGAAATGTGCCCATAAGCGGAACAACAAATAGGGAAACTCGCCGCGATAAGCAGAACTGTAATGAACTACGGATATTGCTCCTCTATATCAAACTAAAATCATACTTGAATGATTTCACCTGGCGTCGCGGCCTTAATCCTACTATCTAAATCATCTGTTATCTAAATTCAACCATGCACGCAAGTCAATATCCATATTATAAAGCTGTTCGGGACCTTACGCCGCTGAATGGAGCTTAAATTCCCAAAATGTCCAGCCGGGTCGTTACAGCTTTTGATTAGGAGCCAAATATTTTTTGTCTTAGAATTTTTAGTTGTGCGATATATGTTTTACTTGCTCCACCAACGTACAAAGATGGGTCCCCAAAGAAGGTTGAAGATATATATTGGGTATGAATCTCCTTCTATTATAAAATATTTGAAACCTATGACTGGAGATTTATTTCCGACAAGATTTGCTAATTTCCATTTGATGAATCAGTGGGGAGAAAATAAGCAACTGAAAAAGGAGAAAGATTGGAATGCATTATCACTATTTCATTTAGATTCTCAAACAAATCACTGTAAACAAGAGGTTAAAAAAATAATTTATTTGCAAAATATTACGAATCAGCTAGCAGATGCATTCACTGACCTACCAAGAGTGACTAAGTCACATGTTCCAACTGCTAATGCTATAATTCGAGTTCATGTCCCTATAGGACAATCAGTTAATGCAAACGAGTCTAAGCCACGCTTGAAACGTGCTAGATCAATCGGTTCTAAAGATAAAAATTCGCAAAGAAGAAAATGAACAAATGATTAAGGTAATCATAATACAGAGGTAGTGGCTCAAAAAGAGCCTCGAGATATAACAAATAATAAGATTCTAGGGGAGGTCCAGGTACTTGAAAATAATGAGAATGAAGAGATCTCAATATGTTATATTTCTACGGAAAAAGATGGAATTGAGATGATATTGTTGTTGATAATATTTTGCGTATAATGTTGTTGTTGAAATAATGCAACAAGATGAGGATCTCGAACCAAAATCTGTCGATGAATGTAGACAAAGAAATGATTGGCCAAAACGAAAAGAAGCTATCCAGGCAGAATCAACTTCACTTGAAAAACGTGAAGTCTTCGGACTTATAGTTCGACCACCTGAAGGTATAAAGTCAATAGGGTACAAATGAGTTTTTGTGCGAAAACAAAATGATAAAAATAAAGTCGTTCGATATAAAGTGTGACTTATGGCACAAGGGTTTTCACAAAGAGCTAGAATTGATTATATGCAGACATATTCTCATGTGGTGGATGTTATCACCTTCAGGTATCTCATAAATATGGTGATGCATGAACTTGATATATGTCTAATGAATATTATCACAGCCTATTTGTATGGATCATTAGATAATAAATTTTTTATAAAAATACCTGAGAGATTTAAAGTGCCTGAAGCATATAGAAATTTTCATGAAACTTGTTCAATAAAGCTTCAGAAATTCTTATACGGATTGAAACAATCAGGTCGTATGTGGTACAACCGCCTGAGTGAATACCTATTGAAAGAAGGGTACAAGAATGATCCAATTTGTCCTTGTGTCTTTATAAAAAGGCCTGGATATGAATTTGTTATAATCATTGTGTATGATGCTGATTTAAATATCATTGGAACTCTTGGGGAGCTTCTGAAAGCATTAGACGGTTTGAAGAAAGAATTTGAAATAAAAGATCTTGGAAAGACAAGATTTTGTTTTGGTTTTGAGTATGTGAAAGATGGAATATTTATCCATTAATCAACATACAATGAAAATATATTAAAACGATTCTATATGGATAAAACATATCCATTGAGTACCTCGATGGTTGTGAGATCACTTGATATAAAGAAAGATTCATTTCGACCTCATAAAAATGATAAAGAGCTTTTTGGTACCGAAATATCATATCTTAGTGCAATTGGGGTATTAATGTATCTTGCCAATAATTTTCGACCAAATATAGCTTTCTCAATAAGCTTGTTGGAAAGATTTAGTTCTTTCCCAACACAAAGACACTTGAATGGTATTAAGCATATATTCAGATACCTCTGAGGGACCATTGATATGGGCTTATTTTATTCAAATGAATCCAAGTCATCATTGGTCGGTTATGCAAATGCAGGATATTTGTCCGATCCACATAAAGGTCGATCTCAGACAGGCTATTTATTTACATGTGGGGGTGCAGCCATATCATGGCGTTCAACGAAACAAACTATGGTTGCTACTTCTTCAAATCATGCAGAGATTATAGCCATTCACGAAGCGAGCGGAGAATGCGTTTGGTTGAGATCGATAACTCAACACATTTAGGAAATATGTGGTCTTTCTTCGAAAGTGAATATTCCAATAATGTCGTATGAAGAAAATGTTGCATGCATAGCTTAACTGAAAGGAGAATACATCAAATGAGATAGAACAAAACACATTTCACCGAAATGTTTTTCACTCATGATCTTAAAAAAAATGGTGAAATAGATGTTCAACAAATTCGTTCAAGTGATAATTTGGCGGATATGTTCACTAAGGTATTACCAACCTCAATATTTGAGAAGCTGATATACAAGATTGGAATGCATCGTCTTCGAGACATTAAGTGACATTTTCATCAGGGGGAGTAAATACGCTCTGCACTCTTTTTTCCTTAACCAAGATTTCGTCCCAAGGGTTTTCCTGGTACGGTTTTTAATGACGCAACAAGTAATGCGTATAACAAATAACTACGTGCTCTTTTCCTTTCACTTGAAATTTTTATTTGATATGGACATCCAAGGGGGAGTGTTGAAAATAATAGATAGGGATGCCCATGCTGAACCCCATTTCATTTACAGTGTAGTAGCCATTCGTCTCACTATTTTACAATAGTGATTCTTTACTTTACATATCTATATAAAGACTTTGTAACGGATAGATATATAAAAATACACAATTGAAGAAGAAAAACTTCTCCTCCTTTCTATCTCCATTTCTTGTTTAAGTTCTACTAAATTATTTTATTTTATAACAATCTACACCTTTTTCTACATAACTATTTTGGGTATGAAAGCTGAAGCAGCTTATATCGTATAAAAAACAAACAGGATTGAAGTATCAAATTAGTAAAGTATCAGTTCTTTTTCAGTTAGTCATATTCTTATGAGATATTTTGTGCAGCTCAATTGTGTTTCTAAACAAGTAATTAATGAGAAATATTTAAAAGGTGCTGTTCCTTTAGTCAAAGTGCTAGTGGTCCTTAATTTAAATAAATAAATCTCTGTCACAAAGAGGTGGCTGTTTAAACTATCATTTCCATTCTTTTTCTTCTCTTCACAGATGCAAGTTGTGCCTTGTCCTAGTTATACTTCCACCAAATACATCTAATTGCAAAACCGACAAAATTAGCTTATATTATTGTTATTTTTGGTTGCTGCCCAACATTATTGTTATTTTTTGGTTGCTTTGGTAACATTCTTATCCACCCAAAAAGGTCACATCCAAAACAGTCATCACCATGTCACAAAACTAGCTGTTTTTAAACTCCTGATGGTATTAAAAATATTTGAAGGATCAAATTATTTAGTTGCTAATTGCATTTAATTTTATAAATTTGTAATAAGTATGGATATCTATCATATGATAAGTGATAAAAAATTTGTTATGATATTGATAGTGCAAATTTGTTTAAATAATTAATATATATAACTTAAATCTTTTACACTAAAATAGGCGCTTTTGGCGTGGCAATACAATAAAGACATTAAAGCAAAACGTATTCCCCACATAAATTATGTCCTGAATAAAAAATATTATCAAATCTTCCGGGAGATCAAGTATTTTTTTAATATAAAGTATACAATTTTTTTTCTCTATAATAAAAATAAAGACCATGTTCCGCATTTATTATTTCTTTATTCTTTGAAATACAATATCTTGATAATGGAAAACGATCCTTTGGACAAGTCTAACTTCGGCTATATATTTGATTGGGTGGAAACATATATTTTAAAATATAATTTGTAATGCGTCTTTTCACTTGAATGAAAAAGCAGTTTTTGTTTGACGATTCTTTAACTTTTTTTAGTGAATTAAATTAATTATCATGAACATTTTGTTAAAAAATACAGTAAGCTTTAACTTCTAGACTAGATTCCGCATATCTGAATCTTGTTATAGCAATATTTATAAGATGAAATAATTCATATTGATTTATGTTGTTCAATATTTACAATAGAGAATGAATATTCATTAGGCTTATAATTGGACCACTTCTTAGGCAGATAAACCAAAAGAGAATCCAAATTAGATATACGTGTAAATGCGGCTATAAGCCACCGTTCATTTTGCATTATTGCATACTCTTCAAATACTACCTCTATTTCATTTTAACAGAGTCGTAGTTACAAAAAATAATTATCTCAAATTATTTATTATTTTAAAAGTTTAAAATAAAATTAATTATTTTTTTCTTTTTTTATTCTTTATAATAATTGTTCTTGAAGATGGAGATAACACATATATAGAATAAATATTCAATGAAAGATATTATATTTTAAGACATAAATAAAGGTAAAATAGTCCAATTCCTTTTCTAATTAATATTTCTTAAGGGATTGTCACACCTCCTTTTTGCGCGCCCGTCCCCGAAGGGTTAAGTGCGCGGGTAGAGTTTTTCCAATTTAAGTGACGATATTCGAAATGAGATTATTTATTTAATTTAGAGTCGCCGCTTGGGAAAGGTTTGGCTTTTGGTGTCCCAAGTCACCGGTTTATCTTGAATCCCAAATCGAGGAAATTTTCGACTTTTCCAAATGAAGTCTGCGAACCAGAAATTCTAAGTAAGGAATTCTGTTGACCCGAGGGAAGGTGTTAGGCACCCTCGAATCCCGTGGTTCTAGCACGGTCACTCAAATTGTTACAATGGCTAAATATCTGATTTAAGTACATGTTGTGACTTACGTGCTTTTATTAAGTTTAAACCGCTTTTATTATTATCATTTATTTTTATAGAATTGCAACGTCGTGAAAATGCATCTCGAACCACGTCACAATCAATGCACCCGTAGTTGTTAACACATTTCGACTCCGTTGAGATTTGAATTTGGGTCACATAAATGCGCACCCGAATTTAAGAATGTAATTTAATTAAGTCGCGCCTAAAGAATCTAACGCGTTATTGTCTTTGGGGAGGGCAGTGGAATTCACTAAACAGCCCGTCCCAAATTCTAAGTATTTATTATGATCAATTATTGAGGGCCCCGCAATTTGCATTTTTATTCGGCGAGGCTCGTCTCATTATTTTAGAAGGGTACCCTACAATGACTACATTTCTACTACATTTATCTTTAAAGAGAAGGATGATGCCGAATTTTGCGGGTTTGGACAAATACGGACTGAATCCTTATTATGTTTGCCGAACCTAAACTTGTTTGATTACCTGATTGATTGTTCATGAGGTGAGGGTTACCGCATGCTTTGTCTTCATCGAGTGAATATGCTTATTAATTCGCTAAGTGAGATTGCAAACAAACTAACAACATATATTAAGTTATGTTTAACGACCTCCAAGTTCTATTTTTAACACTCTAACCTATTTGAAATTGATAAAACGAAATCGGTTGTTTTATTAGGGAAATTACTACTAATTGAACTAAAATATGATTATTAGTTTTTCTCAACAATCATCACATCATTTCGAAACAAAGAATCTATACCGAAACCCAGTATCGAACCTGCATTGGAACGAATAAACTGACAGGAGAACTGGCATTCATAGCCAAACTCTTAATGTGACTGTATGGGAGTTTGTTTGGGATACATTTATCCCGGACCCAGTACCACAGTTTTGTCAATTCAGTGGTCTAGGCAAAATACATACAAGTGCTTACCATGACTCTATGTTATACAGTCATAACTAAACCAAACAAGTGTTATACTGAACTGAATATATACTAAATCAAAACATGCTGTCTATGTCATGCTGTCATTACTGTTGAACCATGCTATCTAACAGTTCATCTTAAACAGAATGTATGCTAGTTTATACAGAATATTTGCAGTTCGCAGTAAAAATACAGGCCCAACTAACATTCGAACTATCTTTTTACACCAGTGCTATAACATAAACTGATGTTCATTTCTTTATTTCTGCTTCAACTTCAAACTTTCAACAATACAAGGTTCAAAGGTTGTGTACCTGGGAATATTTGCAATTGAAGAAAAGGGCAATCAGTAGAGTAACAATGAACAAATGCAGCAACAGTAACAGCACTATCAGTAGCAACAAGGCAGAATAGCAGCAGGCAAAACAATACAGCCAGAAACAGGCTCGAGTGCAGAGATGCAACTATGGCCAATAGAAAGCAATAGCCAAATAGCAGCAACACCCAGTGGAATAGAATCAGAAATCCAGACAGACCAAACCAGTAGTAAACCAATGAAAACACTCGACTAATAGACACAACTGGAATTTCAAAGAATCAGAATTGATTTGAACAGGTTGAACAACTGAAAACCAGTAATAATAGGAGGAAAAAAGCTTCTGATTGTTGGTTGTATCCCTTCTATCCCTTAAACTCTCTCTATCTATGTGTATCTATTTGTATGTATTTCAGCTCTCCTGTCCAAACTCCTCACAGTGTGTTTTTCTTTTTTTTTTAACCTTCAAAGTCCGTTTTCTTTTTGTATGTCTGTCCTTTTGTCTCCTCCCCCCCTCCTCTTATAGGCCTCAACACTATCCCTTTTAAACAGCCTGTTTTCAGAACACCCCAGTGCCCCTCCCATGTGCCTTCCATTTCAATTCTGACTTAGCTAATTAAATATTTAAACCCCATCAACATTCCCTGGCAGACTTACTTTTTTAAAAGGTTTAACATTTTTTAAACTTAAAGCAAGGTATGGGCGGCAGAATATACCTGACAGCATATGCTGTCAAATTGTTTAAAACTTAAAAGCCTTCTTATGCAGAAAAACAGGCTGTGCACAAGGCACATGAGGTGCACCAATGCACATGCTGTGCACGAGTGCACCTGCCTTCCAATTCAGAATTTAAACATAAACAATCCTTTTTACATTAACTGATCAATTCAAACAATCTATAAGTAAACAAAGCTAGTTCTTAATTGACTCAAGGCAAATGTTCATCAGAAGCAAATCGATTTACTTTGTTCAGACAGTTGAAACTAATTGACGACATATGTCGACTCGACTATATTAGCATTGACATACACAATCGTAACCAAAAATCCGACATTTAACAGTATCGATACATGGTTTGAATTATACTGACTAAGCAGAGATGCACTTGAGGAGTTAGCTAGTCAATACAAACTCGAAACACAACCAATGCCTTATCAGAATAAGAGGGGGGGATTTAGACAAACACAGAGGTTTAAGCAAAGTGGACAAACAAAAATCAAAACAAATATGAACAGAACCCTTTTTAAAAAACAAATCACACGAAATAAAACAAAAATAAAGAAAAGAAAACAAGACTCACCTCAAATCTTTTTAAGGAACAAATCAGAAAAATCCACTGGTGTTTGAACAGACCTTCTTTAAGGTTGAATGGACTTTTAAACGAAGTGTTTCTCGGATGAGAAACACCTCGATTAAGGTCCATTAGACCTTAATCTCTTCGTTTTGAACAAAACACGGAACATGCACAGGGAAAACTAGAGTTCAAAAACTTAGATCTGGGATTCATGTTTCCCTGGTTAGATTCGGACCAAACCAAGTATGGTTTGGTCACGAGGAGGGTCCGGGGAGTGTCTGGTATGAAACTGGGGTTGGTTGGGTTAGATCGAGTTTTGACTCGAATCTTCAAATGAAGATTCGAGGACCTGGGGGTGATTCGAACCAAACGGTTAACAGGTCTATGTTCAGGGTGGTGAGGGGGTTCTATGGTGTTCAAGTGGAGGTCACCGGCGTTCAGGCCGCCGGGTTTCTGGTGAAGGTGTGCAGGGGCGGCTAGGGTTTGAAGGGGATGGGTTCGGTGAAGACGAAGGCAGGGGTGTTAGCTAGGGGGGGCAGGGTATGGTGAAGGGCTTATATAGTTAGTGGGTGGGTGAACCTCGACCGTTAGATCAATCTAGATCTACGGTCTGGATCTGAAGGCTTAAATGGAACGGTGTCGTTTTGAGGGTTTGGGTTCGGTCCGGGTGAGACGGGTCGGGTTTGTTGGTGGGTTACGGGGGATTGATCTTGGCCGTTGATCAATCTGAGATCAACGGCCCAGATCATACTGGGCTAAAACATCGTCGTTTGGATGTCCTGGGTATCAGGTGGTGTTGGACCGGGCAGGCCTGGTTTGGACGTTGTTTGTTTTGGGCCAATTTTAATAAATTGTCCCAATCCGGAAGAAGAAAGGGTCTTTTTCTTTCTTTTTTTTATTATTTTATTTCTTTCCTTATTTATTTTAAAAACAAAACTAAGCAAAAAATCAAATTAAAATTAAACACACACTCAATACAATTATTTGCACACACACTAAAGATATTTCAAAATAGGTGAAATCAAACAAAACAAAATCACGGACAAAGATGCATGTTTATGCCTTTCTATTTAAACCTTGTTACGGTTCAGATTATGCATGACACGTACATATATTTTTTTTTGAATTTTGTTTTAATAAAGTAAATAAATAAAAATGGGCCAAAGTCACAAATAAATCAACAAAGTGCCGCACAGAAATCCAAAAATTGTACAGCAGGACCAATATTTATTCTTTTGGAGCGACTGACGCGCAAAACAAAAATGACGTGCTCACAGCTGCCCCTCTTTGTTCGGAAACACGAAGAGTTTTCGTGCAAAGATAAAGTGAGCGTGTATGAGTGATTTTTGCCTATGGACCACTCCGTATGAAGCATGTTTTTGAAAGATCTGACCGAATCTTGCTTCAAAGATTTCCTACATATCCTGGGCTAAACAGGAATCAGGTCAATGTAGTTCGAGAGGTTTTGGTAGCTGGGACTACCCTGGGATTGCAATGCTTGCTGTTACTGCTGTTGCTGTTGTCACTGCTGCATTACTGACCTCCTTATTATAACCAATGGAAAATTGAGACTAAACTAAACACTTATATGCATGTCAACTGCTAGTTACAAGATTCCTATCTATGATTCTTTTGCGACTTGATCTTAGGTCTTAGCTGATTCTGCTTGTAGACTCCGATCTGAATCTTGATGCTTGCGAGTTGCTACGACTTGCTTAATCTCTGGGATGCTGAGTGAGACGCGATTGGCAGGGTTCAAGACCTTGATCAAATGTTGGAGTCAATCTGCCTTCCATTTACTCTGATATCTCGGGACATCTTTTTTCTTTTTCTTCTTTGATTCCGAGCTGGGACTCATCTCGTGGGTCATTTCGAATCGTGTGGCTCGAGGTTAGACCTGCGGGAGAAAACAAACGAACGAAATTTTTCTGTCCCAGTTTCACTAGGAAAATTTCGTTAATTATTCGCCAGGAAGTTCATAAAATTGATGAAGGGAAATAAAAATGCTTAGTTCAGGATTGGAGCTCTAATACCGACTAGCTGGGGAAAGGTTCAGTTTAGGGTTTAAAACCCTAATGCCGAACAAAGGCAGAATTCAGTTTAGGGTTTAAAACCCTAATGCTGACTAAAAGGAAAATTCAGTTTAGGGTTTAAAACCCTAATGCTGATTGCATGGAAAAGCTCAGTTTAGGGTTCAAAACCCTAATGCTGGCCGAATGGGAAAAAAGTTCAGTTTAGGGTTTAAAACCCTAATGCTGACTAAAAGGAAAATTCAGTTTAGGGTTTAAAACCCTAATGCTGACTGCATGGAAAAGAGTTCTCGGGTTATGCCGAAAAGATTCATCGAGTCATGCTGGGAGGATTCATCGGGTTATGCCGGGAGGCTTCATCGGGTTATGCCGGGGAGATTCATCGGGTTATACCGGGAAGATTCATCGGGTTATGCCGGGAAGATTCATCGGGTTGTACCGGAAAGATTCATCGGGTTATGCCGGGGAGATTCATCGGGTTATGCCGGGAGGATTCATCGGGTTATGCCGGGGAGATTCATCGGGTTATGCCGGGAAGATTCATCGGGTTATGCCGGGAAGATTCATCGGGTTATGCCGGGAAGATTCATCGGGTTATGCCGGGAAGATTCATCGGGTTATGCCGGGAAGATTCATCGGGTTATGCCGGGAGGATTCATCGGGTTATACCGGGAAGATTCATCGGGTTATACCGGGAAGATTCATCGGGTTATGCCGGGAAGATTCATCGGGTTATGCCGGGAAGATTCATCGGGTTATGCCGGGAAGATTCATCGGGTTATGCCGGGAAGATTCATCGGGTTATGCCGGGAAGATTCATCGGGTTATACCGGGAAGATTCATCGGGTTATACCGGGAAGATTCATCGGGTTATGCCGGGAAGATTCATCGGGTTATGCCGGGAAGATTCATCGGGTTATGCCGGGAGGATTCATCGGGTTATACCGGGAAGATTCATCGGGTTATACCGGGAAAATTCATCGGGTTATGCCGGGAAAATTCATCGGGTTATGCCGGGAAGATTCATCGGGTTATGCCGGGAAGATTCATCGGGTTATGCCGGGGAGATTCATCGGGTTATGCCGGGGAGATTCATCGGGTTATGCCGGGAGGATTCATCGGGTTATGCCGGGGAGATTCATCGGGTTATGCCGGGAGGATTCATCGGGTTATGCCGGGAGGATTCATCAGGTTATGCCGGGAAGATTCATCGGGTTATGCCGGGAAGATTCATCGGGTTATACCGGGAAGATTTGGGTAGATAAAGCCCCTTGGGTTATGCCAGGGAGATCCATGGTTTTCAATCAAAATGCATGAAAATATTATGGGAAACTTACCTTTGGCCGTTTTCTGCTGCAAGGTTGTTTCAATGCTTGCGCGCTTTATCTCTTTTGGGCTACACCTACTTCTTGCACAGCTACTTTGTGTCGCACCTGTCTCAATCTTCCTAAACAAAGAAAGATTATTAGTTTGAAAACGGCGGTTAGTTTGGGGGCCTTGACTGTTCCAATTGCTTTGCCTTGGCCTAATTCTTGTTGAGAAACTCTGCTATTGATTGGATTTCACATGCGAAAACCTTTGGACTACTCAGACTTGTGTTTCCAGATTTTGTGATGATTTGCCTTATAAGGCTTTGGCTTTTCCGTCCCGTTCTGCTTGGGGATTTTTGGTGGGGATTTTATTAGGGAGATTCTGTGGGGATTTTTTTTTTTTTTTTTTTTAGCAAACTTGCTGGGGATGTGCTGGGGTGGACTTCTTTGGGGAATTGTTCAAGGGATAGCTTGTGGGGATTTGTCGGTTTTGGAAGCAAATCAACCATCATGGCCAGTCGGGATGGGACTGACGCGCCACCGAGGTTGTACATTTTATTCGACTCTCGCCAAACGGAGCCCTGTAAAACCGGTCCTGCCACCTTTCTTTGCGATTACTACGGAATTAAGAGTTAGATAAAAAAAGAACTCAAAGAAAACTATGTAAAAGAGAACATATGAGTTTAAAGAGAAACGCCCCTTTCGGGGAGAAAAGAGGGACTTATCTGGAGTGTATGCCAGTTTCAAACTGACATGACATGCCTTTTGGACTGGATGCCCGACCTCCGAGAACTTGCATTTCCTCATGAATCAAAACAGATCTATATTTTTTTCAAAAACCCGGGAACCTTGCCAGGACTTTCTGAGGTGGAATCATCCTTTTGGCCGACAACGCCCTTTGCGGGTTTTCGCTAGTCGACCTCTCTCATTTCTCTTCTTACTGTCGCCTGCTAGTACTCCTTGCGAGTTTTTACTAAACAAGCTCTCTCATTTCAATTTCTCTTCTCTCGTCGCCTCACGATGCCCAAAGGTTTTCACCGACAAGACTCTCTCATCTTTATTCTCCTCATTTTGTTGTATCGGACCCAAATAATTCCATCTTCCTATTTTGAAATGCTTTGCTGATTGATCAGAAGGACTTAAAAAAGGTTTGGGGTGAAAAGAATTTGGATTGAACTACAACTTTGGAACTTTTGGGTGGGATCATTGCTGAATCGTTATAACTTCTGCCCCAGTTTTATTTTCGGGGGGAATTCCTGGATTTTATTGTTGGTGTGACTGAACCCCAAGGAGAGGTTGCCTACGTATCCTTTCGGAATCAAGTCAGACGTAGTTCATATGGTCCCCTTTTTTTTTGGATTTTTGTTGTTGTTTTTCCTCATTCTTCCAATTCTTTCTTCTTCCTTCTCTTTTTTTTTCTTTTTTTTTTCAATTTTCAATAATATATTTCAGGTTCCAAAGAGGGTAATCAAAGAAGAGTAACCAGCTCAAATGGGTTTGCAAAGGGTTGATAGTGTTTGGGTAGCGAGAATGAAAGCCTTCGTCATCTCAAACTGTGCAAAGATATCGCTAGAGTGATTTAGACATATCACTGCACCTGCTTTCCAAGCAAGGCTGACGTCGTTTCTTCCGACATCGCCCAGATACAAATGCTCCATTTGGTAACGTTTTTCGATGACGTATGGACCCTTCTTTTTTTTGGTACAATTGCTCGTGACAAACCGCAGTTATTAAGGTTATCATTCTGTACGGGTCTAAACCCATTTACTGCTCTCAAACTCTGCTTTAGTGACGGACATTTTCCAAACCATGAACCACTTTTCTTTAGTTGTTACTACTTTTCAAATTCTTTATATCTCAAATTTTGACTCATTATTTGAAATCTGATCGGAGTTCTCGTGATCCGGGCATGAAGTCCGCAAACATGTCATGTTATCTAAAGCTGCATTTATTAGAATTAAAGAGAACACAAAAGAAAACATAGAAGAAGAAAGTGAGTAATCAAGCACGATTTCATTTCTTGGCATTTTGGGGAAGATAAGGAGAAAGGTTGACATTCAGGAAATTAAAAACATGAAACTGAAGAAAAACATCCGAGCCACCTTCTGGGGTTACTCGTGATACAGAGAAAGTGGCAAGAAAAGTTCATTAGGACTTCCGTTTGATCAAGAATGGCGTAGCCTTCTAGTTTTGAAACTAGGTGCTTGGTCCCATGTACGATACTTCAACGATGCTAGTGCCCTCTCCTGGCTGGACCATGTGTATTTCGCATAGCTTTTCCCTTGTCGCCTCACATATTTCCTCGCTCTCGTCGAGCGGGGACACCTTATCATCTCCCTCTTTTTTGTATTTTGGTTCCTGTGGTATGCGTCCGACAAACACTGGCTCGTTCGGCCGAGGTTGTTTGATCGTCCCCCATACCATGGAGGCCTGCTTGAATACATCACTTATTCCTTTTTCTTGCTCCGGAGTTACCCTGTGTCCTTTTTCTGTATCAGCAATAGCAATTATGGCTTTAAGTGCCGGATCATCTTCCTCGTCTTCACAAATCATCCCAACTATCGGCCCGTTGTTGTGGGCGGGCAGCGGATTATTGGTCACATTTGGGATATCCTCGTCTCTCAACACAATCTTCCCTTGGTATAACAGATTCTCTACAGCTTGTTTCAATGTCCAACAGTCGTTGGTGTCGTGCCCTTCTACCCCTGAATGGTATGCACATCTGACACCCCGCTGATATGATGGTGATCCCGGGTTCTGCCCGTTCGGTGGTATGGGCTGCAACAAATTCATTTGGACAAGCTTAGGGAATAGGGTGGAATAGGGTTCACCGATTGGTGTGTAGTTGGGTCTCCTGGGTGGTTCCCGAGGACGGAAATTATTTGGAGGAGGTCGAGGATTGTAGTGGTTTCGGTGAGGAGGCTGATTCCTAGGATGTGGGGCCTGCCCCCGATTGACTGGTTGTGACCGCTGGATATAAGGCTGGGTGCTCATGACCATGTAGGGTTGAGGAGCGTAGGTCGCATTTTGGTGGGGGAAATAATGTTGCGAGGTTCTTTCCGAAGAACAAAGCCCGGAATTATGATATTCTCCCATCTCTGATACCGCCATGGATGTTTCCTCTTTTTTCTTCCCTCTTGCCATTCCTCCAGACCCGCTTTGGACGGCCTGGGAGGTTGCCCTTATGGCTGCCTGACTCAAAATTCTTCCCGTTTTCAAACCGTTCTCCACCATCTCTCCAATCTTAATCGCTTCTGCGAAAGGCTTTCCCATGACCGACATCATGTTTTGGAAATAGTCGGACTCTTGAGCCTGGAGAAAAGTAGTGACCATCTCTATCTCGTCCATGGAAGGTTTTACCCTTGACGCTTGCTCACGCCATTTGATGGCGTATTCTCTGAAACTTTCCGCGGGTTTCTTCTTTAAGTTTGACAAAGCATTTCTGTCTGGTGCGATGTCAATATTATATTGAAACTGCCCTACGAAGTCTCTGGCAAGATCATCCCATATATGCCAGCGAGATATGTCCTGGTCCATATACCATTCCGAAGCGACTCCCACCAAACTTTCTCCAAAATATGCCATTAGCAGTTCTTCTTTTCCGCCGGCTCCCCGCAATTGATTGCAGTATTTTTTAAGATGTGCAATGGGGTCACCGTGCCCATCGTATTTCTCGAACTTTGGGGTCTTGAAACCTGCTGGCAGGTGCACGTGAGGGAACATGCATAGGTCGGCGTAAGAGACGCTCTTCTGTCCGCTCAATCCTTGCATATTTTTCAAACTTTGTTCAAGGCTTCTCATTCTCTTGGAAATCTCATTTTGTTCTGCAATTCTGGGGTTCTGATCCTGCCCGGGTGCAAGCTCGCACTGAGGCGGTAGAGGATTAGTGCTGGTAGCGAATCTAGTTGGTTCCATTGAGAACGATGGTGCTTGGAATGTAAAAGAGGATGAGTCAAAGCTTGGCTTGTACGTGGCAGGCTGTGCCGTAATCGGGCAAGGCGATGCAGTAAAGATGTTCATGCTTGCATCGGTGGCTGACATTCGGGGATGAGGGTCAGAAGGCGATCCAGCAGAGAAGGCTGAGGTGGCTGGGTACCCGAATGGGGTAGCAGGATAATTTATGGGAACATTAGAAGTCCCACTTGACCTGGAGAATAATTCAGGGAATCCGGGGATGACACTTGGCGGCTCTTTCCCATTATTCCAGTCGTCCAGCATTTCCAACATGCGGAGCCGTAGGATTCTATTTTCCTCCGCAGTTGCGGATTCAGGCGTGAGGACGGCTGAGATCGAACTCTCCTCAGAAACAGGGATTGTTTGCAATGGAATTTCTGAAGACATTCCCACACTTCCTTTTGACCTGGTGAAGTAAGTGTGAGTACCGCTTCTGGCCCTAGGCAGCTGAACACTTCCCCTTGACCTTGTGAAGTATGGGTGCGAGGCCAGACTTTTACCAAACCAACCGTCTTTCAAAAAACCCTGGATATACTCATCGACAAGCGCACGGTTAATTTGCAGCAAATAACAGATAGTTAATCTCACGTTGGGCATGATGCACCTATACAGTTAAGTGGATTACTATATGTTTGCTACGAGAGCATGCGTCATTCCGGCATTTTTATTAGTTTTTCCCCTTTCTTTTCTATTTTATTTTTTTTTTGTTTTTTTTTTGTTTTTCTTTTATCATTATTTTTTTTTATTTTGCAGTAAAAGAAATGCGACCGGATCCGATGAGGATTGCCTACGTATCACGATGCCTACGTGAATCAGATCATTACGTAGTTCGAAACTAACAAATATATAAAAATAAAGAAGCAAGTGCTCATTTAGCATAGGGCTCAAAAGATTTGATTTTTTTTGGATTTTTTTTGAAAGAACTTCTTTAAAAGAAGAAAGAAAATTTTGTTTATTCTGATTCTTGTTTTATTTTTAAAGAAAGACTTCTAAAAGTTTATTTGCTTTTGACTGGAATTCTGGAAAATTTAAAAAAAGAAAAATATGTTTGGTTGATTTTTTTTTTTTTGTTTTGTTTTACCTTTTCTACGGAAGAAAGAATGTATATGATGTTGCCCCTTAAATTTTGAAAGAGGGACTCTTTAAGAAAATGATGTGAAATTCTGAGTTTTATTTATTTACAAAATCACTTCTAAAGAAAAATCCTAATATTTCGAAATTCAAATTTTCAAATATATATATATTTTTTTTTATTTTGAAAAAAAATATTTTACAAAAGAGAGACTAAAAGCAAAGAGTATTATTTTTTTTTTGGATTTTTATTGCTGGTTTTTAATTCTTATTACATTATTTCACATGAAAGACTTCAGAAAGAAAGAGACTATTTTTATTTGAGTTTAAGAAAACTTCTATATTATTTTTTGTTTCTTTTCTTTTTATGTTTTCTAAGGAAAAATTTATAAAGAAAGAACTAAAGGGAAATATATATTTTTTTTTGATTTTGAAAATTGGGGCCGGAACCGATGAGGTTTGCCTACGTATCTCACACCCGGTGAGAATCAGACCCGCGTAGTTCGGTCATATCGCGAATAGAGAAAATCAAATAAACCTAGTAATCAAGAATAAGCATTTTTATTATTTTTGGAGAAAGATAAATACTAAACAAAATATATATTTTTTTTTGTTGTTTTTTTTTTTTGCAATATTTGGACTATCGGTCCGAATTTATAAAAGGGTACTACAAAAGAAACAACACATTTTTTTTGAATTATGAGTTTTCCATTTTTTTTTACTTTTAAAATAAAATAAATACCCTCTTTTTTCCTTAAAAGAACAATTTTTTTATATGTTTTTTTTTAATCAAACTAAAAGGCAACTTTTGGTTTTATTCTTTTTTTTTTAGAAAAATTCCGACGAGGTTTCGACACTACTTGGACATTGGTTTTATTTTTCCAAAATAAGTAATTATCTCCCTACGCTGCTATTTTTCTTTTTTTTTTAGAAACCGATCAACATGCGGAACCGAAGCAAATAAATGCGCAAAACAAATAGGATGCAGCAGGGTGGTCTTTTCATTTCTGGTTGCTTGTCCTAGACGGACCCAACCCCTGTGTTGAGCCCCCTAAGCCAAATGCAACATGATGCAAATAAGCGTTCCTACTAGGGATCCGGCATGAAGTCGAGTTATACTAGGTTTAAACCTTGGTATTTGTTCTAGACTGTGTACCCGAGCGGACAACTCGAGTCGAGGAGGGGCAACTTACCGGGAACCAAAAGGCTGTCCGGCTTCGTAACTTATCCGTCCTCTTTCTTATTTCGGGTATCGACACTAACAGAATAGGGAGTCTCGACCAGCGAGCTTCTCCCCGGAGGTGAAGAGAGAAGGGTTTCGGCACAGTTTATATACAGTTCAGATAATATCAAAGCGGTAAAAGACAACATTTAGCACGTTATGCAAAAACATGTAATAAAGATCAGATAATAAAGCCAAATATATCAATTATTCTAAGCTCGAATTCTTGAACCCTGAACCAGTGGTTCTGGGTAATTATCCCCAGCAGAGTCGCCAGAGCTGTCACACCTCCTTTTTGCGCGCCCGTCCCCGAAGGGTTAAGTGCGCGGGTGGAGTTTTTCCAATTTAAGTGACAATATTCGAAATGGGATTATTTATTTAATTTAGAGTCGCCACTTGGGAAAGGTTTGGCTTTTGGTGTCCCAAGTCACCGGTTTATCTTGAATCCCAAATCGAGGAAATTTTCGACTTTTCCAAATGAAGTCTGCGAACCAGAAATTCTAAGTAAGGAATTCTGTTGACCCGAGAGAAGGTGTTAGGCACCCTCGAATCCCGTGGTTCTAGCACGGTCGCTCAAATTGTTACAATGGCTAAATATCTGATTTAAGTACATGTTGTGACTTACGTGCTTTTATTAAGTTTAAACCGCTTTTATTATTATCATTTATTTTTATAGAATTGCAACGTCGTGAAAATGCATCTCGAACCACGTCACAATCAATGCACCCGTAGTTGTTAACACATTTTGACTCCATTGAGATTTGAATTTGGGTCACATAAATGCGCACCCGAATTTAAGAATGTAATTTAATTAAGTCGCGCCTAAAGAATCTAACGCGTTATTGTCTTTGGGGAGGGCAGTGGAATTCACTAAACAGCCCGTCCCAAATTCTAAGTATTTATTATGATCAATTATTGAGGGCCCCGCAATTTGCATTTTTATTCGGCGAGGCTCGTCTCATTATTTTAGAAGGGTACCCTACAATGACTACATTTCTACTACATTTATCTTTAAAGAGAAGGATGATGCCGAATTTTGCGGGTTTGGACAAATACGGACTGAATCCTTATTATGTTTGTCGAACCTAAACTTGTTTGATTACCTGATTGATTGTTCATGAGGTGAGGGTTACCGCATGCTTTGTCTTCATCGAGTGAATATGCTTATTAATTCGCTAAGTGAGATTGCAAACAAACTAACAACATATATTAAGTTATGTTTAACGACCTCCAAGTTCTATTTTTAACACTCTAACCTATTTGAAATTGATAAAACGAAATCGGTTGTTTTATTAGGGAAATTACTACTAATTGAACTAAAATATGATTATTAGTTTTTCTCAACAATCATCACATCATTTCGAAACAAAGAATCTATACCGAAACCCAGTATCGAACCTGCATTGGAACGAATAAACTGACAGGAGAACTGGCATTCATAGCCAGACTCTTAATGTGACTGTATGGGAGTTTGTTTGGGATACATTTATCCCGGACCCAGTACCACAGTTTTGTCAATTCAGTGGTCTAGGCAAAATACATACAAGTGCTTACCATGACTCTATGTTATACAGTCATAACTAAACCAAACAAGTGTTATACTGAACTGAATATATACTAAATCAAAACATGCTGTCTATGTCATGCTGTCATTACTGTTGAACCATGCTATCTAACAGTTCATCTTAAACAGAATGTATGCTAGTTTATACAGAATATTTGCAGTTCGCAGTAAAAATACAGGCCCAACTAACATTCGAACTATCTTTTTACACCAGTGCTATAACATAAACTGATGTTCATTTCTTTATTTCTGCTTCAACTTCAAACTTTCAACAATACAAGGTTCAAAGGTTGTGTACCTGGGAATATTTGCAATTGAAGAAAAGGGCAATCAGTAGAGTAACAATGAACAAATGCAGCAGCAGTAACAACACTATCAGTAGCAACAAGGCAGAATAGCAGCAGGCAAAACAATACAGCCAGAAACAGGCTCGAGTGCAGAGATGCAACTATGGCCAATAGAAAGCAATAGCCAAATAGCAGCAACACCCAGTGGAATAGAATCAGAAATCCAGACAGACCAAACCAGTAGTAAACCAATGAAAACACTCGACTAATAGACACAACTGGAATTTCAAAGAATCAGAATTGATTTGAACAGGTTGAACAACTGAAAACCAGTAATAATAGGAGGAAAAAAGCTTCTGATTGTTGGTTGTATCCCTTCTATCCCTTAAACTCTCTCTATCTATGTGTATCTATTTGTATGTATTTCAGCTCTCCTGTCCAAACTCCTCACAGTGTGTTTTTCTTTACAACCTTCAAAGTCCAATCCCTTCTGTATGTCTGTCCCTCCTCTTTATAAGCCTTCCTTACCCCTTTCTAAACAGCCTGTTTAGACACCCCAGTGCCCCTCCCATGTGCCTTCCATTTCAATTCCAACTTAGCTAATTAAATATTTAAACCCCATCAACATTCCCTGGCAGACTTACTTTTTTAAAAGGTTTAACATTTTTTAAACTTAAAGCAAGGTATGGGCGGCAGAATATACCTGACAGCATATGCTGTCAAATTGTTTAAAACTTAAAAGCCTTCTTATGCAGAAAAACAGGCTGTGCACAAGGCACATGAGGTGCACCAATGCATATGCTGTGCACTAGTGCACCTGCCTTCCAATTCAGAATTTAAACATAAACAATCCTTTTTACATTAACCGATCAATTCAAACAATCTATAAGTAAACAAAGCTGGTTCTTAATTGACTCAAGGCAAATGTTCATCAGAAGCAAATCGATTTACTTTGTTCAGACAGTTGAAACTAATTGACGACATATGTCGACTCGACTATATTAGCATTGACATACACAATCGTAACCAAAAATCCGATATTTAACAGTATCGATACATGGTTTGAATTATACTGACTAAGCAGAGATGCACTTGAGGAGTTAGCTAGTCAGTACAAACTCGAAACACAACCAATGCCTTATCAGAATAAGAGGGGGGGATTTAGACAAACACAGAGGTTTAAGCAAAGTGGACAAACAAAAATCAAAACAAATATGAACAGAACCCTTTTTAAAAAACAAATCACACGAAATAAAACAAAAATAAAGAAAAGAAAACAAGACTCACCTCAAATCTTTTTAAGGAACAAATCAGAAAAATCCACTGGTGTTTGAACAGACCTTCTTTAAGGTTGAATGGACTTTTAAACGAAGTGTTTCTCGGATGAGAAACACCTCGATTAAGGTCCATTAGACCTTAATCTCTTCGTTTTGAACAAAACACGGAACATGCACAGGGAAAACTAGAGTTCAAAAACTTAGATCTGGGATTCGTGTTTCCCTGGTTAGATTCGGACCAAACCAAGTATGGTTTGGTCACGAGGAGGGTCCGGGGAGTGTCTGGTATGAAACTGGGGTTGGTTGGGTTAGATCAAGTTTTGACTCGAATCTTCAAATGAAGATTCGAGGACCTGGGGGGTGATTCGAACCAAACAGTTAACAGGTCTATGTTCAGGGTGGTGAGGGGGTTCTATGGTGTTCAAGTGGAGGTCGCCGGCGTTCAGGCCGCCGGGTTTCTGGTGAAGGTGTGCAGGGGCGGCTAGGGTTTGAAAGGGATGGGTTCGGTGAAGACGAAGGCAGGGGTGTTAGCTAGGGGGGGCAGGGTATGGTGAAGGGCTTATATAGTTAGTGGGTGGGTGAACCTCGACCGTTAGATCAATCTAGATCTACGGTCTGGATCTGAAGGCTTAAATGGAACGGTGTCGTTTTGAGGGTTTGGGTTCGGTCCGGGTGAGACGGGTCGGGTTTGTTGGTGGGTTACGGGGGATTGATCTTGGCCGTTGATCAATCTGAGATCAACGGCCCAGATCATACTGGGCTAAAACGTCGTCGTTTGGATGTCCTGGGTATCAGGTGGTGTTGGACCGGGCAGGCCTGGTTTGGACGTTGTTTGTTTTGGGCCAATTTTAATAAATTGTCCCAATCCGGAAGAAGAAAGGGTCTTTTTCTTTCTTTTTTTTATTATTTTATTTCTTTCCGTATTTATTTTAAAAACAAAACTAAGCAAAAAATCAAATTAAAATTAAACACACACTCAATACAATTATTTGCACACACACTAAAGATATTTCAAAATAGGTGAAATCAAACAAAACAAAATCACGGACAAAGATGCCTGTTTATGCCTTTCTATTTAAACCTTGTTACGGTTCAGATTATGCATGACACATACATATATATTTTTTTGAATTTTGTTTTAATAAAGTAAATAAATAAAAATGGGCCAAAGTCACAAATAAATCAACAAAGTGCCGCACAGAAATCCAAAAATTGTACAGCAGGACCAATTTTTATTCTTTTGGAGCGACTGTCGCGCAAAACAAAATCACGTGCTCACAGGGATGTGTAAAAGAGAAATACAATACATAATATGAGACGGAGGGAGTATTACTTAAAATAAATTTATTGAGAAGGGTCACTGATCCAGAATGACCTTTCCTTATTTTCTTTATTTCCTTTTATCTTTCATGATTTTTTCTGGTCAAAATCTTTCATGTCACTAACCCAATTTTTAAAGATATTTATTGCGTGTTTCATTTTCAATTATAAATTCTAAATTCTAGTAATTTATGTACTATTTCCTTTATCAAACGTAGGAATACATGTTCATATCGATAAAAGTAAATTATGTTCGTTCAAGAGAATAAAGCTGTTCTAATTTCTTATATGGTTATCTCGTTCAGATATATTTTGTATTTCTCGTTTGTTTCTAAAATAAAATTCTAACAATCAAAACACCAAAATTAATTCTCTCACATTTATTTCAAAATAGATACTCCGAAACTAACCTAAATACTTGCAAAAAAATAATAATATTATTTTCTAATTTCAACAATGAATATTTTCCCCAAATAAAAGAGTGTCACAATTGGGGGGGGGGGGGGGGGTTGTTTGTTGGGGGGTGGGTGGATAACTCCTACTCTATCACACCTAGACAAGTTTGGACTGTTGTATTGGCTCAGCCGAATACCACCTCTCTTCTTTTGTTGTTTTTTTAATTTGTTGCTTATTAAAGTTTGTGGACAATAATATATTTATTTATTTATTACTTGTGTTCATCACACTCCTACAGTCCTACTCTTCTTAAGTCTTATGACATCTGTCTTTAAATAATTCAGTATCAGTCTGCCAAAGAACAACACGAAATAGAGCAAAAAAAGTAGGGAGTTGTCACCTATATGTATTATTTCCATCTAGGTATTATTTCAAGAAAATTAAATTAAATTTTTCAAAAAAATATTTTAGAAAATAAAAACTATCAGAGCTCAAAAACAAAAACTAAAATGTTCTAAATGAAATTTTCTGGTAAACTAATTCAGAAACATGTTAAATTATTTCCAAAAGATTCTTTCGAAATTAACTGAATTACTGAAATTTGCCATAAATGATAGTTACATTGATACTATTGGTATTTTTTTTTTTGTTGTTGCTTTGTTGCATTCTGTAATGATGTTGAGTGTACTTTTCTTTGCTAGTAAATGGTAATGAAGCCTTGTTTTGTACTTTTGTTTGGTGTTTCCTCATTCTTGTCGAAGATAAAAATTGAACAAGCACAACTCAATCAAATAGGGAAATTATTATTGAGAAAATTTGATACAGCATAGCAATAGCCAATAGTGTAGTTACTAAAATTGGTAAAAGTTAAAAGAAAGATAGTAGGCGTTCGGACATAAAAATTATTTTTTTTAAAAAAAAAATAATATTTGAAGTTAAGTTGAAAAATACTTTTTAAAATTAAAATTATGTTTGGACATGTATTTTACTTGAAAAATATTGTATTTTTATGAGTGGGGTTTAAAAATTTGATTTAAATTTATTTTTAAAAAATCTCTAAAAACTTGCAAAATTTTATGAACGTTTTAAAAAAAATCAGAAAAAAATATATGGACTAAGGGATCAATAGTCCTAAAAGGGCACTATTTTTTTTTTTTTTTTCATTTGGCATAAGGAAGAAAAAATAATTGGAATTGCCAAATACCAATAAAATAATTAGAGATAAGTCTTCACATTTCTAAACCACAATTGAAAATACAAAACAGTAACCATATACACTAAAAATCTGCAACATGAATGACTAGCGACTAGTTCAAGACTTGTTTGCTTCTCTCTTTCCAATCATATAGTAATATTCAATTTCTTCATGCTATGATAGTTTAGGCATCAAAAACGATTGATGGGCATATCTCAATTCTTCTTGTTCATTCAATACCTTGATATTTTTCTTCTCTGTTGATTTTGGCTCCATAATCTGCTTCTTAAATAGCCTTCACTCTAATGTAAGTTCTGTAATCTTGTGACACAAAATATTCTTTTGTTGTACTTTCTTAATACATATTTTTATTATATTATGTGTGGTTTATTGAATTCTATGTGCTTTTTCTATGGTATTCTTGTTTATTGATGACTTTTTTTTGTTCTTGTTGTTGAAGCTGAAGTTAACAAAATTGCAAGGGCATATTATTATAAGCTGAAAGTTGTTGCCACATGGGATTGGGGTTAATAATCTTAGGTGATAAAGTTACAGTCTTTGAGCCAAAACAAGTAGAATCAGTATGGAATCACAACTGGGTTTAATTGAACAATCCTTTAATGTTAGATATTCAGATGGGGTTAAAGAAGCACTTGATGAATTGCCTGATAGTTTTACCATTACTGATCCCTCTATTTGTGGTCACCCTATTGTTTATGCCTCAAGGGGTTTCTTGAAAATGTTTGGTTATAACAAGAATGAGGTGATTGGGAGGAATGGAAGGGTATTTCAGGGTCCTAAGACTAATCGAAGAGCGGTTATGGAGATTAGGGAGGCGATTCGAGAGGAGAGGGCTATAGAAATCAGTTTATTGAATTATAGGAAGGATGGGGCACCCTTTTGGATGTTGTTTCATATGTGTCCTGTTTATAGTGAAAAAGATGGGAGGGTGGTTCATTTCTTGGGAATTCAAGTGCCTATTTTGAGGAGGAGAAAGTCGTCGGGAGGTGGAATTGGGAAGAATGGAGTATGCAATGATGGAGGTGGTAATAATTGCAGGGAGTCTGCCTTTAGGTGTTGTAGGAGGGAAGTTTGCTCGAATTTGGTTATGGAAATGGATAGAGCATTATCGCTTGATTCGGTTTCAGGGTTGGATTGTACAGGTATGTGTATATTCATTATGCTTCAATTCTCAATTCTCCATTGACATTGTAGTGGATTTACTGTTTAATCTTCACAGTTGCTATACGATTGTGGAATTTGTTGCACTAATCTCCAATCATCTGAGTATTGTAGGCTTTATCTTATGGTCTTGGCTTTTTATTTTATTTTAAATGTTTTCCCTAATGCCCTTGCTCCCCTCAATATTCTATATGTGAGAGAAGAAAGCAAGAAGGGGGGGGGGGGGGGATAAAACCTAGAATTTACAACCTTATCTCTGCTTTGTTTTTCTGAAGCCTAAATTCATGATTTGCGTTAAATTTCTGAAGTTGCTTTCGTTAGATTGTAGGTTTCTATTATGCTTTGAGATGCAAACAGTTTTAGTGCAAATTAGCTGTCCTAGTCTGTCTATAGAAAACCTAATTTTTTCTCCAACTACTTTGTAGTGCACAAGGGCAATGCTTCACTTTGTTTCCAATTTTTGCACATTTGGATTATTTCCGTTTTATTTTCATTCTTAAATCCTAGTGTAGAGTTTCCTAGTCTTGTTGCTTGAGGTACAATCCATAGAATTCTTTTCACAAGGCTTATTTATCACAGAAGTAGATGTTGAAGGGCCCTGTGAAGCAAGTGATCACGAGAAGAGAAAAGCCAGTGTTGCGGTTAACAACATAATATCCGTGCTGGCAAACTACAGTGAGTTGACAGGCAGACTGGTTGGTGACAAGAGATGCTGTCAATCTGGAACGAGTCTGCTCAGTGCTTCCTTAAATATATCTTTTGGTAGAATAAAACAAAGCTTTGTATTGTGAGTTTTTTTGAAATTCCTAAATTTCCTGTTTTGTTGACCGTATGATCTACTCCTGAGTAGAGTTAACACTTTCTTTCTCCATTTGGAATGTCTTTCTGAAATGTGCAGAACCGATGCGCACTTACCTGACATGCCAATTGTCTATGCAAGTGATGCCTTCCTAAGATTAACAGGTGCTGAAGCTGTAGCTAATTTACATTATTGTAATCTTTTTGTCATTTAACAGGGTTGTTCTCACTTTTGATGGATTGGGGAGGGAATAGAGAAATCTACTTGTGTTCATAAGAACGCGCATGAGGGCTCACTCTAACCAATGTTGCTAACAGGAACCATTCTTTTCTTCAATAGGCTTCTCGAGACATGAAGTATTGGGCCGTAATTGTAGGTTTTTAAGTGGGGAAGATACAGACAGAAGTACACAATTTCAGGTAATATTTTTTCTGCTGATCTGCTCTCAATTGCTTTGGGATTAAAGGCCTAGTGCCCTTCGTAAAATTAAGATTTTCTTAACTGGGGCCAGGGCTGAGGGAAGGTATGGGCTTGAGCAGACGATCTCAATCCTTTTTTGCCTTTTTTTCTTCTCTTTGCAGATAAGACATTGCATCCAAAATGAACAACCATGTACTGTACATATCTTAAATTACAGGTTGGTTCCGGTCTTTGCATGATATTCAGATAAGGATTGTTTCCTTGTTCTTTAGGCTCAATCTCTTGGTGGCTGCATATTTGCTTTCAGAAAAGACGGAACATCATTTTGGAATTTTCTTCACATTTCACCGGTCCGGAATGCTTCAGGCAAGGTAATATTTTTTAAACTAATAGGTACATATTTACCATCCCATAAAAAGCTTAGAAATGCCTGTTGAAAGAACGAAGCTATCTTTTAAAATATAACTTCTCTATTTTTTTGTTTAGTTTGCATGGTCATTGGACGGAGGAATAATATATTCCGTTTCTTTTGAATGAACTCTTTTATAAATTCACTTTAGTAGAGAACGTGGTTTAGATACAAGTATTCCTAATTAATTTCTTATTTTCCTTTTTTGTGTCGCGTTAAAACAAAAGAAAGTATACAAATTTTATAGTTTAAACTGGTTGAGTTGATTTATCCTTACTAAACAAGCTCACAACAAATTTTTATAGTCCACGAGTAAGTTGCCTGAAGGGCTGAGACAAGCTATTTTTGCATTAGCGGTAGTTGAGTTTATTCATATTCTCAATTCAATTGCAGGCTCACTGGTGTCATAAATTAATAACATCACCTCTCCCTTTGTCATGTTTATGATGCTCTTATGATTCCCTCAGCCTATCAAGGTGTTATATAGTCTATTAACGTAACATATCGTCATATATTCCCCAATGTAGACAACTTCTCCACAGGTTCTTTTAGGTGAATGTCATGTCCAAATGGAATGAATACATCTCCTGAGACATGTTTGTTAGTCCTTTCAGTTTAACCAATTACAGAGTTATCATTTAGGAATTTGTTAGTTACCTTTTCATACATTATGTTTGTATTGAGATATCCATTTGAAGGTTTCATGTTGCAAGAGATGCTTTATTTTAGATTCGAGATTTGAATTAGTTCTCAGGGATCAAGAGTAGCAGATGGTCTAAAATTCGTCTTTACTTTATGTTGGAGAAATAGATCCAAGAATAATTCAATGTCTCAGGGATTTGAATTAGTTCTCAGGGATCAAGAGTAGCAGATGGTCTAAAATTCGTCTTTACTTTATGTTGGAGAAATAGATCCAAGAATAATTCAATGTCTTCCTGAATAATCAGTGATTGAAAAGATTGAATTTTTGTTCCACGGATTTAACTAATAGTGATGCTCACAGTAAAAAATGAACTATCTGTAATATTCTAAAGAAGATAACCAAAAAGCTGGTATGGTTCTCATTATGTGCTCTTTATCTAGTTTGCGATGATTAGTACTAGCGTCAAAGAGATCAGAAAAAAAGAAGAAAGGATTTTATGATGTCTATCAAGTTTCTTGTACACAGTAAAGGTGGAGATAATGCTATTGTGAGTTATGTAATTTGGTGCAAGAGGCTGCGCCAAGAGACAGAGAAATTAGAAGAGACTAGCAGGATAAAATTGGAAGTAAAAAGCGAAATAAGTTTTTTGCTCTGTTTGGCTTGAAACCAAGCTGTTAGGTATGTTGGACAAAGTCAATTAATATAACTTAACCTAATGAATATCAGTCTCAATCCATTTCTAAGTATTGGATTGAGACGGGTCTAGATGGAGTGACATGGATAATAAAGATTCACATACCCGACCCTTGCTTGCGATTGAGGTTGTTGGTGCTCGGTGAACAAGTTACATTAGACATTTAAAGATTGATCTTTTCTGCATTGTTTGTCATTCTCTGTTAAAACTTAAGCTTGGAGTAGAATTCTTGATTCCAAAGGCGATCCATTTGCTGCACATATAATCAGAATAAATGCAGCCTAAATCACAAAAATATGCGCATAGCTTAGGCCGCGTTCACCTACTTGCTGCTGCTTGTTGAAAACTAAGCATTTGTTATTCTGTCCATTTGGCTGCATAGGTTGCATACTTTGTTGGCATTCAGATAGAAGATACAAGCGAGGCTGGGGGGAAACAAGGGCTAAATCCGGAGATGAGGCAGCGCAGTGTTGTAGCTGCTGTAAAGGTTGCTGTAAGAGGCTTGTCAATGGGTGCAAGCACCTCCTAGTTCTTGAACAAATTTGTTTTTCCTTTTTGTGCTAATAAACACTGAATTCTGCTAAAAAATGTATTGTTTCATAGCACATTAGCATCAGTTAAAAAAAAAAAACACATAAATAGTATGTTATGAAAATTTGATCTTTTCTTTGTCATATATTCAGATGCCTGAATGTTGATTGAAGTTTATACATTGCAATTCACACACCATACATCTACAACAATTAGATGCAATCACTACAATATTTAAGTCTTGTAGTTGAACTACTCATTTTATTTTTAATTTTTTATGCAGGAAGTGAGTGTCATCTAAATCTCTATTTCTTAGGGCAAGTTGCGACAAAAAATAACTACATTCGCTAGCTAAATATACAAAAATATGTATATTATTAATATATAGAAATTATATATTTTGTCGGCTATTATTTCTTGGAGCGGCTGTAGTTTAGTTTTTCCTATTTCTTACACGTAATAGTTGCTTTATTTGTCAAAACTAACTATACTCAATTGTTTTCGAGGTCAACAATATGAAAATTGATTTTAATTTTCTGAAAGGTTATTTGGTTTAAAAGAAAGATAACCTTGGTATAAAATTATGCATAAATGATGGTATAATCTTGGGTTTGAAGGGGAGCCATGACGTGATTGGTAAAGTTGTTGCCATGTGACCAGGAGGTCACGGGTTCAAGCCGTAGAAACAACCTATTGCAGAAATGCATGGTAAGGCTGCGTACAATAGACCTTTGTAGTCCGGTCCTTTCCTGAACCCCGTACATAGCGGAAGCTTAGTGCACCGGCTGCCTTTTTCATTAGCTAATGATGCGTTTGATCTTTTGGTATAAAACTCTGTAACTAATGCAATGTTTGGTTTCCGGTATTAAATTTTTGCATTACTAATATTGGTAAATATAATGTAGAATAAGAAGACAAGTCTAAACAATATCTATTCTCAAGATAAGAGTAGCTAAAGATAAAAAAATGCTCTCCAAATATAACAATTACTGTATAATAGTATTTTCCGACCGCTGAAACAGTCGGAATGTGGTCAGAAAATGCTGATTTCCGACTACATTCAGACTGAAATAATGCGGTCGCAAAATAGCTGGTATGAAATATTTGCGACTACCGCAGTCGGAAAGTCAAAATAAAAAAAGGACTAATAAATGTAGTCAACCGTTCGACTGACGCGATCACAAACATTTAAATTAAATTTCAATTATATATATATATATATATATATTCCCCACTACTTCGGTCGCAAATGTTATAAATAATTATAATTTTATTTAAACTTTCTCACTAAAGTAGTCGTAAATATTACAAAGTATTTTAATTTTATCTAAGTTTCCCACAATTGTAGTCGCAAATTTAATTTAGTATTATTATTTATTTATATATGTTTTCCACTATTGCGGTCGCAAAACTAATTTAATATTATTTATTTATTTTCCACTATAGCGGTCACTGTTCCTAGATCTGGTAAATATTGAAGTAATTTGCGACTATTGTGGTCGGAAAATTGGAAATATTTTAAAGCTACATCACCTACCACTTCAAAAATACAACAACTAAACAATTAATCCACCATTCCGAACAATCAATCCACTATTCCAACCAATTAATCCACCATTTCAACTAATCAAAACCTATACAAAGCAAACTATTAAAGAAAACCCCTATTGATCAAACCCTATTTATTGTTCATCAACAATTACTATAATTTCATGTATATAACTAATCTGTGAACCAAATGACCACTTAGAGTATTTAATTTAATGGGTTGTTACAAAAATTAATCGGTTAATCCGCCATATACTACTCTGATCCCAGTTTAATAGCTGTTTACTATTTTCTTCAACATTTCGAAAGAAAAACAACAATCAATCCTCTAAAAAATTGTGGAATTTTCACCAAATTTAAATTAGGTCACTTAAAACAGAAACAAGCAGTAGCAGTAATATTTTCTGAAGATAGATATGAAGTATATTTTCTCAAACTCTTTTTCTCAGTGCCCATGAATAATTGTCTGTAATGGTCCATTGTTATTAAAAAGTAAAAATGCATTAAAATATTAACATTTTTTTCAACTCATCTTTTTTAATAAATAAATAATACAACAAACTTTAATTTGTATCTCAATAAATAATCGTGCAAGATCACAATAATTGTTGGACAGTTTTCATCTAAAATTTTGTATACGGTCAAAACCGGGCTCGCCCCTTATGTGATTAATCGAGATTGGAATATGATAGGTTAAGGTTCGACCTCGAATTATACTGAACCAAGGTGCGAGGTTATATCGTTAAGTTCGACCTCGGAAAGACGAGATCGAGGGAAATTTGCCATGCCGAATAACAGTAGGATGAAATATCGGCGATCTAGTGCAGATCACAGCGGGACTCTCGACACATATCAAGGATGGGCCGGTTAATTAGCTCGTGGGATTTTTTTACCTCATAGAGAGCTGTATCAAGAGTAGGAATCCTCTGTAAGTTATTTTTCCTATGTATATGTGGCCCAATAGGTTAAGACCCATAATTAATATTTAATTAATTATCAAATCTCATCCGTCCGATTGGTTACTTGATGGACGTACCAGATTAAGTGAGAACCTCTATAAATTGGTCCTCTCCCCACCCATTAGGGTTACCGTATTTTATATTCTCTCTTCCATCACTAAAGTCAGCGGTAACGTAAAGCTAGAGCAAGGGGCGAGAAACCAATTTCAATTAACGCTTCCGCTTCACGATAATGGATTCCGCTTCAGGTATGTTTTCTATGACGATTATATGTAAGATTATCATGTTCAAGATCATAGTACCAATTAAAGTTTATGCTTACAGAGAATGGATATTTGAACTGGTAATCTTCGTTTACTAGTACAACTGAAATCACCGTGGCTTTAGTTAAGAATAGTTTTCAGCGAAACTGTAAGAACATATTTATTTTCTCATGGTGTTTAAATCAGTACAATTGAGAATTCAATCTCTAAGCCAACGAGATTAGAAAATCTTTGACCAATGGTTTGCATTCGTTCAACACCCGTTAGCCCATCATGAAGTTAAAATCAGAGTTCTTTGAATACTGAGATATATTAATCTACTTGATTCTTAGTTCATCAATTTCAAAGAAAATATGAGTACTGGAATTTAAGTTTTGTGTGGTGGTGACTTATTTTTTGTTTACATGATGGTCGTATTACCCCTTAGTTATTAGCCATATCAGTTTCGGCCTAGATTGTTTGTAATACATTACTATTTATATTTTGTTAAGATTTTGACTACAAAAATTATTGTTACTTTCTAGATTATAAAAGTAAAGTTACTGGTATCTTAGGGACATTAAGGAAATAAAGTTTTACTCCTAAAAGATTTTCTTGAATGCTAAGCTTCACGGAGATCTCACATGATGCATTAACTATTATTTGATTCTTATACTGTGTAATGACTAATGTATGTTTTTTTAAAGTTATATAGAATGTTTAAAATATATACATACATAATATTTAATTTTTATGCATGTACCAATGTTTATATAGTTTGTTAGTCACCAAAGTGATCAAACTAGATTGTTTAAAATATTCACATGCATAAAATATTCTGATATTTATTTTATGTGTGCATTTATGTTTATATAGTTGTTAGTCGCCAAAGTGACCAAACTAGTATGTTTAAGAAATATGCATACATAAAATTATAGTTTATCCATAAAATTAATGAAACGCCTATAATTTAAAATTAGTGGATAAATTATTTTTAACTATTGCTAGAACTTAAGGATTTACCCAAAGGTGAATCAATTATTCTATGAATAGTGAATATGATGAGGTAAATTAATATTCGTAGTTAAATATATATTGTATGTCCAAAGATGGCATATATATTTGGTTAAAAATATATAATTACCTATTAAAGACGAAGTGGCATTTAAATTATGATAGTGCATCGTAGTATTTACCCAAAGGAGAATTACGATATGCTTTAACTGTTTCAAATCCATATTGATTTGTGAGCATGTATTATCTATTTTGCAGTTATTCCTTTTCATTCGCTTGCTTCGTCTATTACTGTGTTCAACGGATTGAACTTCTCTGAATGGCGTGAACAAGTCCAGTTCCACTTAGGTGTGATAGATCTTGACTTGGCTCTGCTGAATGATAAGCTCGTTGCCATTACTGATTCGAGCAGTGCGGATGAGAAGTCTTTCCATAAAGCATGAGAACGCTCTAATAGGCTAAGCCTTATGTTTATGCGAATGAATATTGCCAACAACATTAAAAGTGCTATTCCACAAACAGAAAGTGCCAGGGAATACCTGAAGTTTGTGGAAGAACATTTTTGTTCTGCAGATAAGTCTCTCGCTGGTACACTAATGGCTGAACTCACGACCATGAAGTTTGATGGGTCGCGTAGTATGCAAAACCATATCATCGAGATGACTAACATTGCAACAAGACTTCAGACCTTGGGGATGAAAGTGGATGACTCCTTCTTGGTTTAGTTTATTTTGAACTTGTTACCTCCTGAGTATGGACCTTTTAAAATTAACTATAACACTATTAAGGATAAGTAAAATGTTAGTGAATTGTCCAGTATGCTTACTTAGGAGGAGTCAAGACTTAAGAAATAAGCGAGTCATTCAATTAACCTCATGGGTCAAAGAGCTGGTAAAGGACTTAAAATGAAGGCCAACAAGTTCAAGAAGAAGAAAGCACTTGCTAAAGCTCAACAGGATGCTAACAAGGAACATAAGGCAGATACGTGTCATTTCTGTAACAAGGAAGGACACTATCAGAAAGATTTCCTGAAACGTTAAGCTTGGTTCGAAAAGAAAGGTACAACTAGTGCTTTTGTATGTTTCGAATCAAATTTAGTAGAAGTTTCTAATAATACTTGGTGGCTTGATTCTGGTGCAACTGCTCATGTATCTACTATGTTGCAGGGATTCCTTACGATCCAAACTACAGATCCAAATAAGGATTTCTTGTTCATGGGAAATCGTATGAAGGCTCCAATTAAAGGCATAAGGACTTATCGTTTGATCATGGAGACTGGACGTCACCTTGATCTATTACAGACTCTTTATGTACCTTCAGTTTCTAGGAATTTGATTTCTCTTTCAAGACTTGATGTTTCTGGATTTGATTTAAAGTTTGGAAATGGATGTTTTAATTTATATAAGAATGCTATTTTTTATGGTTATGGTTTTCTTAGTGATGGTTTATATAAATTGAAACTCGATATTGGTTTTTCTGAATCCCTTCTTACTGTTCAACATAATGTTGGAATTAAACGTCGTTCACTATATGAAAGTTCTGCTTACTTGTGGCATAGACGTTTGGGTTATATATCCAAAGAAAGGTTAGAAATATTAGTAAAGAATGAGATTCTTCCGAATCTAAATTTTACTGATCTTACTATATGTTTGGATTGCATTAAAGGAAAGCAAACCAAGCATAGTAAGAAAGGTACCACAAGAAGCACCCAGCTTCTTGAAATTATACACACCGATATTTGTGGACCCTTTGATGTTCCATTTTTTGGTGGAGAGAAATATTTTATCACTTTTATCGATGATTTTTCACGTTATGGATACATCCATTTGTTGAAAGAAATATCTCAAGCAGAGATGCTCTCAAGGTGTTTGTTAATGAGGTTGAAAGGCAATTAGATAAAAAGGTAAAAATTATTAGGTCAGATAAAGGTGGTGAATATTATGAAAAATATAATGAGTCAGGACAATGTCCAGCTCCATTTGTAAAGTTCCTCGAGGAACGTGGCATATGTGCACAATATACTATGCCAGGAACACCTCAATAAAATGGTGTTGCAGAAAGGCGTAATCAAACACTTATGGATATGGTTAGGAGCATGATAAGTAACTCCTCATTACCCAAATCATTGTGGATGTATGCTCTTAAAACCGTTGTATATTTATTAAACACGGTTCCTAGTAAGGCAGTTCCAAAAACCACTTTTGAACTGTGGACATGAAGGAAACCTAGTTTAAGGCACCTGCATATTTGGGGTTGCCCAGCGGAAGCTAGAGTTTATAATCCATAAGAAAAGAAATTAGATTCTCGAACGGTAAGTGGTTACTTTATTGGTTACCCAGAGAAATCTAAAGGGTATGTGTTTTACTGTCCAAACCATAGTTCGAGAATTGTTGAAACCGGTAATGCAGATTCATTGAGAATGGTGAAGTTAGTGAGAGTGTTGAAAAGCAAAGTGTGAAAATTAAATAGGTGAAGGTTAATATTCTATTACCCAAAAATGTGCCTACTTCCACACAAATACCAAATATTGTTCCAGTTGTTGAAGAACACTTTGACAACACCGAGCAACATTTGGATGAAACACCTCATGAAGAAATTAACTCACACAAATGAACCACAAGAAATGCCATTAAGAAAATCTCAAAGAGTTAGAAAATCGACTATTTCGGATGATTACGTGGTTTATTTGCAAGAGTCAGATTTTGACATTGGTATTAATAAGGATCCAATCTTATTTTCATAAGCCATAAAAAGTAATGAGTCTGACAAATGGATTGATGCCATGAAGGAAGATTTAAAATCCATGGAATACAATAAATTCTAGGATCTTGTTGAATTACTAGAAAGTTCTAAAAGAATCAGGTGTAGATGAGTCTTTAAGACCAAACACGATTCAAATGGAAATATTGAGAGATACAAAGCTAGACTTGTTGCCAAAGGTTATACTCAGAAAGGAGGCATTGATTATAAAGAGAACTTTTCGCCGGTCTCTAAGAAAGACTCGTTAAGAATTATTATGGCTTTGGTAGCTCATTATGATTTAGATTTACACCAAATGGATGTGAAAATTGCCTTTCTTAATGGAGACCTCAAGGAGGAAGTTTCTATGGACCAACCAGAGGGTTTGGAAACTAAAGGAAAAGGTCAAATGGTGTGTAAACTGGAGAAGTCAATATATGGACTTAAACAAGCCTCACGACAATGGTATATAAAGTTTAATGATACCATAACATCTTTTGGATTTGTGGAAAATACCGTTGATCGATGTATATACCAAAAGATCAGTGGGAGTAAGTTTATATTTTTAGTCTTATATGTTGATGATATTCTACTTGCTGCTAATGATTTAAGCATATTGCGTGAGACTAAAGATTTCCTCTCTAAGAATTTTGAAATGAAAGATATGGATGAGGCATCCTATGTGATAGGAATAGAAATATTCTGTGATAGATCACAAGGATTATTGGGATTATCTCAGAAAGGTTATATCGAAAGAATTCTAGAGAGATTTAATATGAACAATTGTTCAGTAGGAATTGTTCCAATTCAAAAAGGAGACAAATTTAGTCTCATGCTATTGGCCCAAGTAAAGGTTAGTTTTGAAGACTGACAAAGGAACTCAGGATGAACTAGGTCTATCCCTCAGGTGCACAAAAACGGGCAGATTCGAGCATGTGGGTTGCACGTGAAGGAGATAAGCTTAACTTGGTGTATTTAATATCTCCTGATCGAAAAGGTTGCATAATTGATAAGGAGAAGGACTCCTTAGTCAAAGAAAATACTATCCAAGATAGAGAATGAGTTAGAAGTTGAAATCAACTAGAACTCTTCCACCAAGGAAGAGTTGCATCAGAACTCTAGTTATTTCTTTATATACTAACTCTATAAATTGCAGGATGTTCTCACATTACAAGTGTTGCACAAAAACGCAGAAGTTAAACGTGAATTGAGAGCAAAATAGCAAGGTTTTTTGCAAGCAGTTCGTATGTGATTCAAGTGTGCAAACCTGAAGCTACATGAACCAGATTGAAGAACCAGCTCCATAAAGAGTCTTATGTGTCTTTCTTTATTTCTAGTTTAATTGTAGTAGGTGTTTTCATATTGTACCTTTCAGCTTTATCTAGAAGCAATTGTAATAGGTATTTGAGCATTCAAGTTAGAGTTAACTTGAAGTTGTCGCAACAGTTAGAGGCTGGTTGCTACAACGAGATTAGAGGTAATCCCTAGGTTTACAAAGAGTTTTTGTAAATGCTGTTTTGGCTCAGTGATTTAGTGAAGTGTTGGGAAAAATCCTACTGAGTAGTATGTCGTGGTTTTTTCACCTTTTGATCCAGGTGTTTTCCACGTAAAAATCTTTGTGTTCTTTATTTTATGTACTTTTTATTCCGCAAACACTAGTAGTTAGAACACCTAGAAGAACCAGGTTCTTCTAGATCGAAAAATTGGATACCACACAAATCACCCCCCTCTTGTGTGGTATTGACGCTTAAAACATCAATTGGTATCAGAGCGGGTTATCCTTGAAGAGGCTAACACTTTAGGAACAGATCAAGATGAGTGCATCACCTGGAAACTGGTAAGGGCAATCCACTGATAGGCCTCCACTCTTTAATGGCCACTACTACTCTTGGTGGAAAAATCGGATGAGAGATCACATCATCAGAGAAGACTATCAGCTGTGAGATATTATCACTGATAGTCCCCTAGCTACCATGAAGAAGAATGCTGAAGGAGTAGATGTGCCAAAAACAAGAGCTGACTGTAATGCCGAGGACTTGAGGAAATGGGAAAAGAATGCTAAAGCAAATAAATGGCTTGTGTGTGGACTTGGTCCAGACGAGTATAGTAGAATTCAAAGCTGTACCACTGCTAAGAAAATCTGGGATACTTTGCAAGTGGCTCATGAAGGAACACCTAAAGTGAAGAGGTCTAGAGGAACACTGCTATATTCTCAATATAAGAATTTCACCATGGAGGAAGGGGAAACCATCCAGGAGATATATACAAGGTTCACCACACTGGCAAATGAACTTAAGTCTCTTGGAAGGGTTATTCTTGAAAAGGACAAAGTTGAGAAAATTTTGACAATGGTTCTGCCAGTCACTTGGGAAAGCAAAATCACTGCCATTCAGGAATCAAAGAACATTGCCATTCTTAAGTTGGATGAGCTAATTGTAAATCTCACTGCCTATGAACTTAGAAGGCAAGCCATGAAGATGGATGCACCCAAGAAGGAAAGGAGCCTGAGATTCAAAATCACTGAAGGTGCTGATCTAGAGGAGGATAAAATCACCATGATCACAAAGAAATTCAAGAAGTACCTAATGATAGGAAAGGGTCCTTCCAGAAGTGGAAGCTACAACAAACAAAGGGTTCCTGAAAAACAAACCAATGAGGGGTGTTACAAGTGTGGGAAGACTGATCACCATATCAAAAACTGCCCTCAATGGGAAATTGAATGGAAGAAGGAAAGATCTGAACGAAGAAGCAGGAAGAAGGGACATGTTCAACCAAAAGGGAACAAAGGATCAACAAAGGCTATGGTTGCTACCTGGGGAGAAACATCAGATGAGGAATCAGAAGATGAAGTTGGAGATGAACAAGCTCTTATGGCCATAGGAGAATCAGATGATGAACAAGAGGTAAGTATTCTTCATCTCAAAGACAAGATTAAATTCCTGTCTAAAGAAAGGTTGTATGAACTATTGTGGGATTTTATTAATGAGTTTGAGATAATTAACAATGAAAAGGAAGAGCTGTCTAGGGAATGTATGATCCTAAAAGCCAAGTGCAAAAACCTGGAGTCTAGGGCTAATGAGAGTGAAAGTGAAAATACTGAGTTCAAGAACCAGGTTCTTGAACTTGACACTAGTGTCCTAGAACTTAGGTCTGGGAACTTAAAACTGAAACTAGGAACAGGAAAGAAGAAAGCTGATCATACACATCTCACCCTAGAAGAAAACTTAGGAAAAATGAAGGATGAGCTGTACATGAAAGATGAGTAGATAAGAGTATTAAAAGAAAATCTAGGGAAGGTAAAACATGAACTAGACAGAACTTGCAAATGGAACAAGGCTTCAGATGCACTCTCCTGGCTACAAGAACATCACAGTAGCAACAAAAGAGGACTTGGTTATGAGACTCAAACACCTAAGTGGGATCCCAAAAGCAAGTACCTCACACTTCCTGAGAACAAAATTTGCACACACTGTGGTAAAACTGATCACTATAAAAGTGAATGTATTGCAAAAAAAAAAAAGGCTAGTCAAAAGAATAAAGAATTTGTTCAAGGGAAAAATAGGCTGCCAGGTTGGGCTAAAAAGAATCTGATTCACCCTTTTGCCTATAAAAAGGGACCCAAACTAGTTTGGGTTCCTAAGACTAACTCCTGATTTCCTTTTGCAGGTCCTAGTGAAGGGGAGCAGCCAAATATGGTACATGGATAGTGGCTGCTCAAAGCATTTAATAGGAAGCAAGAACCAGTTCCTTTCACTTGAGGACCTCAAATGAGGTAATGTCTCCTTTGGAAATGGGAAGAAAGGTGAGATCATTGGGGTTGGAAAGGTAGGTAAGACTGATTCTCACTCTATTGAGAATGTCTACTTGATAGATTGCCTAAAGTACAGTCTAATTAGTGTATCACAATTATGTGATAGAAGTAACTTGGTAGCATTCACCTCTACCAAATGTTTTGCTATTGATCTTACCACTGACAAGATTGTTTTGCAGGTAAAAAAGAGTAAACAATATATACATTGTAGATTTGTCCACACTTTCAGAAAATGAACTCACTTGCTTAAGTATGTTGGATAATGATCCCCTTCTTTGGCACAAGAGACTTGGACATACAAGTCTGAGTCAACTCAACAAATTAGTCTCCAAGGACCTGGTGATAGGGCTGCCTAACATCAAGTTCAAGGAAGACAAAGTTTGTGAGGCTTGTGCAAGGGGGAAGCAGGTAAGATGCTCTTTTAAATGCAAGAAAGTGGTAAGCACCACCAGAACGATGGAACTGGTCCATATGGATCTCTATAGTCCAATGAGAACATTAAGCAGATGTGGTAAAAGATATGTGATGGTGCTTGTTGATGAGTACTCTAGATTTTCTTAGACATTGTTTCTAACATCTAAAGATGAAGCATTTGACATATTTACTTCTTTTGTTAGAAAAACTCAGAAATAACTAGGTAATCAACTTGCATCAATTAGGTCTGACCATGGAACTGAATTTGAAAATGCTAAGTTTGCTGAATTTTTGCATTCTACGTCATAAATAGTTGCATGACTAGACCTCTTGTTAAGAAGATTCCCTATGAGTCACTTAAAGGGAGAAAGCTAAATATATCCCATCTTAGGGCATTTAGATGCAAGTGCTTTGTACACAACAATGGCAAAGACTCCCTAGGTAAGTATGATCCCAGAAGTGATGAGGGAGTATTCTGGGATATTCTTCACATAGTAAAGCTTATAAGATATACAATAAAAGAACTATATGTGTAGAAAAATGTATATGTTATTTTAAAAAAAATTAACATTCTTTCTAAGAGGCAGGAACAAGATAATGAAGAGATTGGGCTGATAAGAAATTCAAATGGTGAAACCACAGTCCAACCTGAAGATGCATCGTAGGAAGGAACAAGTGATAGAATAGGTCCTTCTACCCAGGGCAACATGACATGGGGAACTGACTAGAGAGGAACTGATCCTCAAACTTCGAGGGAACCTGTCCATAAACCTATTCCTCAGTAACAAAACTAGGAAGGAACATCCAAAGAAATTGACACTCCTATTGCAACATCCACAAAATTGGATATAGATGAACCTCGTTCATCTGTTGATCAGAAGTTGTATAGGGGAATGATTGGTTCTCTTTTGTATCTTACTGCTAACAGACCTGACATTGTTTTCAGTGTAGGGCTTTGTGCTCGATTTCAAGCAAATTCAAAGGAATCCCACTTGGCTGTTGTCAAGAGAATATTGAGATACTTGAAAGGCACTACTGATCTTTGCCTTTGGTATCCAAAAGGTAGTAACTTTAACCTAGTGGGATATGTTGACGCTGACTATGCAGGTTTTCTTGTGGATAGGAAGAGCACCTCAGGTATGGTAGACTTCCTTGGTTCATGTCTTGTGTCATGGGATACTAAAAAGCAAAATTCAGTGGCCTTATCTACTGATGAAGCTGAGTATGGTGCTGCTGCTTCATGATTGTGCTCAATTGTTGTGGATCAAGAAACAGTTGATGGATTTTGGTATTGAAGTTGGTTGCATCCTTATTTTCTGTGATAACACTAGTGCTATTAGTATGACTAAGAATCTGATTCATCATAAGAGAACTAAGCACATAGATGTTAGACACCATTTTTGAGGGACAACTATGAGAAAGGCTTGATCACTGTGGAGTTTTGTGCTACTGACAAGCAAATTGCTGACATCTTCACAAAAGCCTTAAGTAGAGATCACCTTGAGAGGAACAGGTTGGAATTAGGGATGATTAAGATCACCTAAAAAGACCAGTTTAAGGTTAAACAAAAAAAACTGAAAAAATATATTTGGTTAGAAAGTCTGTAAATTGTGTATAATTATATTAAATCTTGCTCCGTCTCATACTTTCCATAGTATACTCTTGTGCCATGTGTTAAAATGACTCATTAATCTCTAATGATATTTTCTCTATTTTGGCAAATTTAGACTTACACAAGAGAATTATCAGTGAAGAACCTGGTTCATCAAGATAACACAGTATGTTTTCTACACTCTGTATAATTTAAAATAACTATATTTGGATCATGAGTAGAGTCCTACCAAATATCAAAGTTCTTTTGAACTTATCCGTTACAAGTGAACTGGTTACGTTCAAGACTCCTGACCGTATCAAACTACCTAGATTCTTTTAAATCTGCTACTCAGGGGGAAGAAAGTGGCTCTTCCGAAACTGAACAAGTATCTTCTGATTCTAAAGTTTCTCCTGAGACAATTTCTAAAGTTGCTGCAAATTTGGAAAATAGATTTGTAGGATCTATAGCAGGTGTTGAGACTACAGAATCTGGAGAAGTTGGTGGTAAAAATGAAAAAAAAAAGAGTGCAAGGGTGCTAGGAGTACTGTGAGGGGAAAAGAGACAAGAGTGGCTGATTCTTCACCCACTCCTGTGAGTTTAACCAAAAATGCAGGTGCAATGGTTGTTTAGGGAAATGAACCTGGTTCATATATAGATGAAACCCTCACAGACCTGCTGAAGAAAGTGACTAAAAGCTACAATCCAGCTTCTTGATAGAGTTATCGATGACACCAAAACTCATATTATTCCCTATGACTTCATTCTCACAACTGTGCTTGCACATTTCAATGTACCTATGAAAAAGTGGGAGGTCAGTACAAACATAGATCATTTTTGGGTTAATACTCTGCTTGCTTACGATCATGAAGTTAATGTCACTCCTAAAAAATCTAGTTCATCCAAAAAGATACCAGTGAATAGCAAGTCCAGAGCCTTGGTGCAAGAAAATGGGGCTAAGGATGCTGAGATTGAAAGGCCGAAGAAGAGGTTGGTTGAGGTGGAGACTAAGAGAGATGCTCTCAGAACTGAGTTGGCAAGAGAAAAAGAGAAGAATGATGGCATTCTTCAAGGTATGCTGAAACTCCTCCAAGTCAAAAACCAAGCACCTAGTTCTTCCCAACCTTAAGCCTCCTAGCCTAATGTAGATAAACCAGTAACCCAAATCGGGACTTTTTGTTTCTTTTGCTCATGTTTTCAGTATTTTTATTTCTTCTTATGCTTTGTGGTAGAATCTTATCAATCATCAATGAAATTCACTGTTTTTGCTCTAACTGTTTGTTTATATTTCTTTGATGGTTAAAATTATTAGCTTGATCTATGATGATTAATCCATGATTGCATTTGAAGTAGCTTCAGTGGCCATGAGTAAGCTTTAAAATCTGGTTATCTCACATTTTTTATGCAACTTTTCGATGATGCCAAAAGGGGAAAAAAGTTGTGCTTTAAACAAGTGATGTTTACACTTTGAACAGTGATGTTTATAACCTAATGCACCTGGTCCTTGATGATAAGTGATAAAAAGGAAAAAATGTTTCTAACATTGTGTTGATGTTGAGCTGAGTTGAAACAGAGCCTAAGCTTATGAAAAGCACTGAGTTTGTCATCATCAAAAGGGGGAATTTATTGGCCCAAGTAAAGGTTAGTTTTGAAGACTGACAAAGGAACTCATGATGAACCAGGTCCATCCCTCAGGTGCACAAAAATGGGTAGATTCGAGCATGTGGGTTGCACGTGAAGGAGATAAGCTTAACTTGGTGTATTTAATATCTCCTGATCGAAAAGGTTGCATAATTGATAAGGAGAATGACTCCTTAGTCAAAGAGAACACTATCCAAGATAGGGAAGGAGTTAGAAGTTGAAATCAACTAGAACTCTTCCACCAAGGAAGAGTTGCATCAGAACTCTAGTTATTTCTTCATATACTAACTCTATAAATTGCAGGATGTTCTCACATTACAAGTGTTGCACAAAAACGCAGAAGTTAAACGTGAATTGAGAGCAAAATAACAAGGTTTTTTACAAGCAGTTCGTGTGTGATTCAAGTGTGCAAACCTGAAGCTACATGAATCAGATTGAAGAACCAGCTCCATAAAGAGTCTTATGTGTCTTTCTTTATTTCTAGTTTAATTGTAGTAGGTGTTTTCATATTGTACCTTTCAGCTTTATCTAGAAGCAATTGTAATAGGTATTTGAGCATTCAAGTTAGAGTTAACTTGAAGTTGTCGCAATAGTTAGAGGCTGGTTGCTACAACGGGATTAGAGGTAATCCTTAGGTTTACAAAGAGTTTTTGTAAATGCTGTTTTGGCTTAGTGATTTAGTGAAGTATTGAGGAAAATCCTACTGAGTAGTAGGTCGTGTTTTTTTCACCTTTTGAGCCAGGTGTTTTCCACGTAAAAATCTCGGTGTTCTTTATTTTATGTACTTTTTATTCTGCAAACAGTAGTAGTTACAACACCTCGAAGAACCAGGTTCTTCTAGATCAAAAAATTGGGTACCACACAAATCACCCCCCTCTTGTATGGTATTGATGTTTAGAACATCACATGCAATGCCCTAAGAATGATGTAGAATGAAAGGAAATGGAATCAATTCCTTACTCTTCAATTGTTGGTAGTCTGATGTATGCTCAGACTTGCACAAGATCGGATACTAGTTTTGCGATCGGAATGCTAGGAAGATATCAGAGTAACCCAATAATTGATCACTGGAAAGCTGCAAATAAAGTTTTGAGGTACCTGAAAGGAACGAAGGATTACATGTTCATGTATAGGAGGTCCAAGCATTTGGAAGTTGTTGGATACTTGAATTTAGATTTCGCTGGATGTATTGACACTAGAAAATCCACGTTTGGTTATTTGTTCCAATTAGCTGAAGGAGCAATATCGTGGAAGAGTGTCAAACAGTCTGTTATTGCTACATCCACGATGGAAGCAGAATTTGCGGCATGCTTTGAAGCCACAATTCATGCATTATGGCTGCAAAACTTTATTTTAGGACTTGGGGTTGTCGACACCATTACCAAGCCGCTGAAAATTTACTGTGATAATTCTGCAGCAGTATTCTTCTCCAAGAACGATAAGTACTCCAAAGGTGCCAAACATATGGAATTAAAGTACTTTACCGTCAAGGAGGAAGTTCAGAAACAAAGAATGTCACTTGAGCATATTAGAACTGATCTCATGATTGCAAATCCGTTAACGAAAGGTTTACAGCCGAAGATATTTAAAGAACATGTACATAGAATGGGTCTTGGCTGTATTTATGACTGATGTATTTACGATGTTTTGACACTTTGAGCTCATTTATATGTTTCTGATATACATTAGTGATTTCCTGTTTCTCATAATGGTGTACACATTATTCTTTTGAGATATTACAGAATAAGTCTCAATGAGACATTATTGTGGACCATAATATTTTATAGCTTATGGACATGGTACGATGAATTGCTAATGTTATAGTATGTGGAAGAGAGTATGTAGACATATTATATATAACCGCCATAACTCATATTTAGTAGTTTATCGTATTATGGTATTTATGATGGACATTATAGAAGAGATTTATTTATGTGCAACTAATGTTCCTATATTAAATATTAATATTATGTGATTATTGGGCCAAGTGGGAGAATGTAATTTATTTTTCCTCCGTGTATGTGGCCCAATAGGTTAAGGCCCATAATTAATATTTAATTAATTATCAAATCTCATCCGTCCGATTGGTTACTTGATGGACGTACCATATTAAGTGAGAACCTCTATAAATTGGTCCTCTCCCCACCCATTAGGGTTACCGTATTCTATTTTCTCTCTTCCATCACTAAAGTCGGCGGTAACGTAAAGCTAAGGCAAGGGGCGAGAAATCAGTTTCAATTAACGCTTCCGCTTCACGATAATGGATTCCGCTTCAGGTATTTTTTCTATGACGATTATATGTAAGATTATCATGTTCAAGATCCTGGTATGAATAAAGTTTATGCTTACATCCCCTACTATATAAAGGGGGTCTGATCATTTGTAAAAGACATCATTTTTACGCAACATAAAGCTATATACTGTCATCTTTCTAGCTTTTATTATCTTGTTACCCTATTACTCTATTCATACTTCAGTTGGAACATATTTGGTTCAAGAGTGGTCGAGCTCGAGGGCCAAGACAATTCGATTCGTTTGGTTTGTATTTATTCTTTTATCGATCTCAATATTAATCCATTCTCTTAATTTGTATTAAGTTATATCACGTACCCTTAAAACCACGTATAAATTCAATTGTTATCCGATTTTAGGGTAAACAAATTTATGCAACAAGATCGAGCTGCGGTATTTCTGCCTAATCGACAGACCATGTTAAAGATAACAGCTTAAGCCTATTTTTCGCAAATACTAGACAGGACTAACATTTTCTGTGACCATGTTGAAATAGGACACCCATAAAAAGAGTGTTAGTGTTAAAAAGAAAAGGTTTAACTTTTATATACCGATAATGTAAAAATATTTTACACCATTAGATCACTCAAAAATTATGTGTAGCTGTCCGTAGTAGATGAAATCAATAACAACAAAACCCAATGTAAACCCGATGATGGGAAGATAGTGTATATGAAGACCTTACCCCTGGCTTGAGACGATAGAGAAGTTATTTCCGATAAAGGAAAGATGAAAAAAGAAGCAGTAGCATTGGACAGTAATAACAATAAGATAGCAAGAAAATTGAAGCAAAAGCAACAACAAATAGTAATACAATGATCTAAAAGTAAGAAAGTACCAGACTAACCCTAATACTACTGGTATAGACAAGGAAAACTCATGACTATCCACTAACTTTTTATCCTAATTCGGGATCTCCTACCATACCCCTTATCAAGAGTCATATCCTCGGTAAATTGAATCGTATAGTAGAAATTTATATTGAATTATTGATAGTGTGAAAAACATTTATACTATTGTTGTATATAATTTAAATTTAAAGCAACACCAATGAACATAACCGCATATGTAAAATGCATTCTTCAGATCACAAATCAGAATGGTTTTCGCTGGCTGCTATAAACTTGCATTTAATTCGAGCCGTATAATAACCCATGTTGCCCAGCAAAATATTAAAGTTGTTAGTGGACCCTTACCATATACCAATTAATTATTACTAGTTGACTTTGAATATTAATAGTGCCCTTCTGGACTTTTTAAAGCTACTTAAAAGTGTTTAACTAACGACAACAGTCGGTGAATTAAAGAAGGAAAGGTTATATACATAAGTTATGTCATCAAAGGATAAGCACAGTTAATTTATTGTTGGCAACGTTTCATGACTCTTGTGAAAAATCACCTAAAAGCAAGCTTTAGACATGTGGTTAAGCTATCGTTGTTAATTGTGTGAGCATGTGAACAAAGATCCATATATGGTTGGTTTTCATAATAATGATTTATGGTGCAAATTAAGACGAAAAAAGAAGAAGAAAATGAAGTTGATACAGACTGCAATAGGGAACCAAGAGAAATGGGGCAATTGTAGCAGCAAATTTATGTTGGCAGTATTCAATAGATTCAAAAAGGGCAGATTTGGAGTAACAATAAAGTTATCTTCGTGTGTTTAGTAGGTTATAGGTTCGAGCTGTCGAATTAGTGACACTGACGCTTGTGTTATGATATGTTATCTATATTATATTTTCTGGGTATGATTCTTTTCCGAACCTCACTTAGATGTGAGATGTTATGTAAATCGGATTGCCCAGTACAACGGGATATCTTTGAAATCGGTATATAAAAAAGAAAGATCTTTTTTTTTAGTTGAACCATATGATATCCAAAATCTACTGATCCGACTACTCCAAGAATTTCTTGAGTGTTATCTTAATTCTCACCCACTTAGTTTTCTACTGGAAAGTGAAATATACTCGATGATCGTAAATCAACAAACATAGCAATATAAGTTCTCTAACTCCTTGTTTCTTCCAAATCAAATAATATTATATTCAACTAAGAATACCACATGAAATTGGCAATAATTAAATTAAAGCTACCAACTAGAGAATCGAATGTAACTAATTACTAACATAAGCTCTACTTTTTACAACCTAAAAGTTCAATATTAATCAATTTGCACCATACTATTATTTTCTCTTCCTCCCGGCCGGTCCTATGCAAACTTCTACTTTAAAGAAGTTAATAAAAGTAAATTAGGGTTTCTATTTGAGGAAACCGAAACAATCTAAAGAAAGAAAGGGACCAAAATGCTTTTTCTTTAAATAAATATTAATTATAAATAAATAGGAGTAATAATTGTTGGCGGAAGTCAAATGATTATGGACCAATACAAGAACTTCCTCTCCGCCTATCCATATATTTAGCAACTGACTAATTTCACCCAATCCGTGCATGCATTCCCCTTACTCTCCCCTATCTATATTCTTCTCTTTCTACTTTTTTACGCCAATATTTTACTTTCACACTAATTTATTTCATTCATTTAAGAACTCTTTGCCCATCAAACTACTAATATTTCCTTTGTTACTTATCCATTTCCCATTTTTTTGATCATCTCAATCAAGAAAACATAAGAAAACTTATCAATGGAATTCAAGAATCTATCTTTTTATTTCCTTTTTGCTCTCTTCCTTCTTTTCTCAACTTTCCCTCTCTCATTTTCATCTTCATCTTCATCTTCATCCCCTAAACAAAATGGTGGCCACCGACAGAGTCCATCACTGCCTAATAGTATTATTCAATCATCATTTTCCACGTCCTTTGACTTCAAATTCTCAGGTCAAGCAGGACCATTGGATCAAAAAAACTCAGATCATAGAAATGGTAAATGGATTCTTTTACAAAAATCCATTGGTGTCTCTGCCATGCACATGCAACTTCTCCATAATAACAAGGTTGTCATCTTCGACCGTACAGATTTCGGTGCTTCTAACCTTTCCCTTCCCCAAGGCCAATGCAGGTACGTTGAATTGTGTGATTATTTCATCTCATATCTGGGCGTTTGGATATACATAGAGTAATTCACAAATAATCATATATTTTTTCGCAAATCAATATTTGTTTAAATGTTGGTCAGTATATCAATTTCAACTTGAAATGGAGAACTTTAAGTTGAAAAAACTAATTCGAAAGTTATTTCAAGTGAAATAATAGTATTTTTTTTATCGCAAAACTTCACTCCTAAGTAAAATTTAAGTTCAAACACATTTCAGTACATTAACTATTAACGTTAAATACTCATTTTTTTTTTAATTTCAACAAAATATTGAGGAAATAATACTAAGTTGTTAGAGAAATATATTTTTAATTATATTTTCAACAGGTATAATGACGAAGCCATCAGAGTAGATTGCACAGCTCATTCTATCTTGTACGATGTTGCCACCAACACTTATCGTCCTCTCATGGTTACCACCGACGTTTGGTGTTCCTCTGGTGCCGTTAACCCTAACGGCACCCTTATCCAAACCGGCGGATACCATGCGGGTGAACGTAAAATACGGTTGTTTTCACCATGTAATAACGATGAACATTGTGATTGGACGGAACTTCCACAGAATCTCACCGTTAAAAGATGGTACTCTTCAGATCATATACTTCCAGATGGACGTGTAATAATTGTTGGAGGTAGAAGAGCTTTTAGCTATGAGTTTTTCCCACAAAACTCACAAAATAATGGGATTTTTTATCTTCCTTTTTTGAAGGAAACAACTGACCCTAAAGAGGAGAACAATCTTTATCCATTTTTGTACCTTTTACCTGATGGAAATATTTACATTTTCGCTAATCAACGGTCCATAGTCTTAGATTACGTGAATAATAAAATTATTAGAGAGTTTCCACCAATTCCCGGCGAAAAAAGGACTTATCCGGCGACTGGTTCATCGGTAATGCTACCGATGAAATTAGTCGCCAGTGCTTCGTCGCCGGTGGTGGAGGTGATGGTATGTGGCGGTGCTAACGGTGGCGCGTTTTCACAAGCTGAGAAGGGTGTTTTTTTGCCTGCTTCACGTACATGTGGACGTATGAGGATTACGGATCCGGATCCTGTATGGGTCATGGAGGATATGCCAATGGGTCGGGTCATGCCCGATATGTTGTTGTTGCCTACAGGAGATGTAATTATACTAAATGGAGCTTCAAAAGGGACAGCCGGGTGGGAAAGTGCAATTGACCCGGTGTTGAACCCCGTTCTTTACAAGCCAAATGAACTCGACCTCAGTAAGAGATTTACTGTACTCAAACCAAGTAACATTCCAAGAATGTACCACTCAGCAGCTACATTATTGCCAGATGGCAGAATAGTAGTGGGTGGAAGTAATCCACACATAAGGTACAACTTTACAGGCGTACAGTACCCCACAGAGTTAAGCTTAGAAGCATTTAGGCCACCATATTTGGCCCCAGAACACTCACATCTCCGACCATCAATCTTGACCGTTGAAGGACCCGTATCATACGGTCAGAAATTCTCCATCACATTTACACTTGGTTTTTACCAGCCTGCAAAGGAGCTCATGGTAAGCATGATTCCACCCTCATTTACCACACACTCATTCGCGATGAATCAACGGTTATTAATATTGGACGTTGTGGGAGTTCAACGGCTGTCGTTGTTTGCACAAAAGATTACGGTGTGTGCACCTCCATCGCGTAATATTGCACCTCCAGGCTATTATATGGTGTTTGTCGTACACAGAGGTGTTCCTGGACACTCCTCTTGGATCAGGATGCAGTAATTTTGATAGCCTATTTTTGTTTGTTGGAATTGGCAAGAGGGAGTTTAATAGGTCATTTACTTGTTCAGTGTAGGTAGTTGGAATGGAAGTTTTGGTGCAGTTGAGAAAATGTCACCATTTTTTCCCCCTATTTTTTCCAATTAGGGAAAAAAAAGGATTGGTGTAGCTTGTAGTCGGTTAAATTTTTATTTAGTGGATATTATTTTTGGCATACTTGCCTAGTTTTTACCCTAGTGGCCCAGGTGAGCAGTGAGCTAATATTTGTATTTGTAATACAAAGAATAAGGCAGGGCAGGGACTTGACCACAGTATATGAGAAGGGAAGCTCCTTTTTACCATATTGTTCTATTAAAATGTAAAGTTTTTAATATATGGTATTCTTTTGTTTATGTGCACAATTTTTATCAAAATTGGTAATGTTAAGAGAAAATGTGGAAGCATGAAAAGAACAGGATCAGCTGCAAACAAGTATGTGACACACATTTACCGCATTATGTATGAGCACAGTACTGAACTATATTTAAAGTGCACATTTATTGTCACATTTCTTTTAGGTTTTCTATTTGGTTTATTTCTTTGCTTCATTTATCTTATTATCTTATTGTTGCTCTAGCATATTGTATTGCTTTTTTTTTTTTTCATATTTTTTTATTGTTATATTTCTTTTAAATAATATTGTGATTATGTTTCTCCTGAACCAAGGGACTACAGGAAACAAGCTTTTTACCTTTACAAGGTGAGGGTAAAATTTTCATATATACTGTCGTCCCCCTGACTCCACTTGTGGAATTTCACTAGATTTTTGTTGTTGTTATTAGGTTTTCTATTCGGTATCTAATATATGCTTATGGACCCCGACTAATGGGGACCCGCGCCGCATAAAAGCCCACTAAAAAGAAAATTCTCATACCATGATTTTTCTTATTCTCATAACTCAGAATCAACAACTGTGCTTGCCTAAGTTGAGAATCTCTTGGAAATATTCTCTTTACCTGCACATGGTAAGAGAGTCTGCATACATACTATCCTCCCCAGACCCTATTTGACTCAAGAGATATCGGAACCTTTTTGAATAAATTAATCAAAGAAAATGAAGGGGTAAATCTTAGTCAAACATAATAACTTCCAGATCAATGAGCTAATAGAATAGATAATATATAAGATAAAATAGATATAGTCGATCTTATTGAACTTCATTGTGACTCCCATTAATCGATGGGAGAGGTAGTATTACATGTTTTTCGGTAGATTACTTCATTCTTATGAAGATTACAAGAGGAGAACTTAGGGGAGAGAATGGGAAGGAGCTCACCTACTATCGAGGGTTTTCCCTTACTATATATAGTTAAGGAACCTTTGCCATTTACTTGGTCCGATGCTCTCTCGCTCCAAGTGTGCCTTGGTCGTCCTTTAGACATTGCTCCTTCTAACTCGACGGGTGTCGAGAATGCCGAATGTAGAGTGGGCCATGTTATCTTTTACCGCCTTATCACTTGGGCGGGACGTTGGTCAGCTCGACTGTGACGGTCAGATTTTGACCAATACAGTTAGTCCCTCTGTCTGTCGGGGTTGTCTCCTGTCGGGCCTGGTAGACGGATCATGATTGCTACGAATTCGAGCGAAAGCTGACTTCTCGTTCCTTGGTTACGTTACTTGGGTTTCAAGTGAGATGGCTGCATTCTTTCGATATCCTTGGACCATTGCGGCTGTTTCGGAACCGAAACGTCGTTTGGCATCGAAGCATTATTTCATGGTTACCGCCATTATGACACACGTTCCCGGGGAACAGAAATGTTTCATGCCCTATCAGATTCGATTAGCGACCCTTGGGTTTCGCTTGGGCGATTTATGTCTCTTATAAATAGAAGGAACTCATCATTCGATTGGCACACTTCCTTGCCTTTTACTCGAAAGAATTCTGCAGATATACTTTCTTCCCGAAACTCCGAGTTTTCGTTTGCCCTCAGTTAACTGAAATTTTTCATCCTTTCTTTCCGTTGTCCTTTTGCTACATCATCTGGACAAAATGGCTGGTGATTCCTCTTGCACCGATCTCCCTATCACAATTACGGCACCGGCAAATGTTGCTCAGGCCATTGGAGGGGCAGATGCGGTGGAAGACGAGGAGGTCCCGTCGGTAGTTGAGATTTTGCCTCGCTCTGGGCGAGAATTGACCGACTTCAGCAGCACTGGGGCGGAGCCGGAGCCTGTCCCTTCTGTTATGAGAGAAGAAGATATTGCAGAGTTGAAAGCCAGGTGGGGGATCCCCGGTTACGTCGACATGCGACCGGCGATAGAAAATGACATAGTTCATTTCGACCGTCTTGGGTACTGCATATTTTACGCCTACCCCTTTCTTATTGGATACACACTTCCTCTCCCTCTCTTGGTGGTAGACTTCTGCCATTTTTATGAGGTATGCCCCGCCCAACTTTCACCGTACCTGTACAAGTTGTTCCTTATGTTGCTCAAATTTGCGGAACTCGCTGGTCGTGAGATCACTTTGGATCACATGCTCAATATCTTCGCCCCCTCAGCTTATCCGCGGCACGATGCTTCACATGCGTCCTCGGGTGTCGAAGAGTCTGGTGGTGAAAATGGACGACCGGGCTAACCGTCGTTTCTATGAGAATTATTTCTATGTCCGGACTGAGCACATTGTGGCGGATCCGACGGGGTTCCATGAGAAATGGAACTTTGCACGTAAGTTCTTATGCTTTTTGTCGGAGATATATCTGATAATTTTCCGTTACAGTACTAAACCCTATTATGTCTCTGCAGCCGAGAAATTTTCTTCTCCATCTGTCGAAGGTATCCGTGAGTGGGTGAGCACCATCCTTCCCCATACGGCGGGGGTTCACACCTGGTCGGCCTTTTATGAAAAATTTGGACGCAGGCCCCTTACAGGTGAGAAGTCGTTTCTGTTTGTTACTTTTCCTCTCTTTTTACTTAGTTTTTTATATGCTATTTGTCAATGCCATAGAGTGCGGAGAGAGAGGGATCCTCCATTGGCTTTTCGTCAGCCGACATTGTCTGCTTACCTTGTTGCAGCACCTGCCGTTCGGCCTTCGTCTAGGGCCACTTCGGTCGAGTCGGCGGCTGCGGTTGTTCCTGCGGAGGCCACTTCTCAGACTGAAGTTTCAGCTCGTGTTGCTCATTAGACGGGTGAATCTTCCTGCGTTGAGGAAGAAGAAGTGTCGTCTAAGAGGCAGCGAGTGGAATTCGAGGTAACCCCTCCGACTGTAATTCACCTGGACGACTCTCCTTTGACAGAATCTAGGGCAGGGGTTGATACCGCTCCGCTCGTAGAGATGGAGACAGTCATCACATCTTCCCCATCGATAGAGATTCCTACTGCTGTTGTTGATCAGCAACCTGTCGTGACGGGGGCCAGATGTTTGAGGCTGCCATTGTAGTTTTAAATATACCCTTGTCATCCGTACCTAGTCATGCTTCGTCCTCAACTGCTGAAAGAGGAAATGGTGTTGTGGTCGACGATTATGAATCTGAGTCGGACCTCGATCTTGATGATGTTAGGTTATTTGAGGTGGGTATTACCCACTCGATGGTTCATGCAGGAGGGCTGGATCGTATTCTTGAAATTTCTTCAGATGTTAATCTCTTGGGGGACACGGAGGATCTGGTGCCACAGTTCGACATTCTATGTTCTGCTGCCAAGAACAAGGCTCTCCGGAACGTTCCTGATGTCGATTTGATGAATGAGGTGGCTGCTATGGGTTCTAGGGTACGTTGCCCTTTTCTTTTATACTTCTCCCATTTTTCTTGTTGGTATGGTTTTAGCCCGCCTTCTCGTTTTTCAGATGTACACGGTGGAAGTGGAGAGTATGCGCAAGGACGACATTCGGGCCAAGCTTTTCTTGAAGATGTTGGAAAAGTATCGACGCTATCGCAACAAGTGCCGTGAGATGCACGGGCGACTGAGGGAGAATCCTAGTGCTCGATCACTCGGTGAGGAATTGGAGAAAAAAGATCAGCAGTTGATGGAGGCCATTCGTAGGAACAGTGTGCTCGAAGAGTAGCTTCGCGCGAAGGATGAATAGCTTGAGGTGGGAAAGGGGGTAGCGGCAGAGTGTGACTATCTGCAGGGGAGGCTGAGGTCAATGCAGGCCGAAATAGACCAGAACCTTATAAAGGTCGAGGCCATGAGTGCAGAGTGGATGGGAAAGATGGCCGAGTTGGAGAGAAAGGTCGCTGGGCTGGAGAGTATCGAGAGTGCCTGGTCTGCGACTTTAGCAAGGGCGGCAGCACTGGAGAACACTATCCGCGTCCTCCAATCCGAGCAGGAGTCGGAGAGAGCGACGACAACGCTGATGGAGGCGAGGCTTGTAGAGCGCATTGGTGAGATCGATCGGGAAGCTTCAACCTTTGGAGATCGGGTCGCCGCTCTTGAGGCTGAAAAGGAGCGACAGTTGGCTCAGATTGAGTCTTCCTCCACCGATGCTCCCCGCCGCCTACATGAGCTTTGGGTTTATGTTGAAGCTCAGCGGGATATATACAAGAGTCTATGGGAGGCGAGCAATATTACTGAGGCCGCATATGAAGAAGCACGAGCAAAGGCGCAAGAGGCCCGTGTCAAATGTGGTTATGACTCTGTGACTCCAGAGGCTGAAGAGGGCGCGGATGATGAGGGAGAGCTTCCTAGAGATGATGGTGGCGGTGATGACGCCGAGTGAAAGAATGCTGTCTTAGTCTGTTTTCTGTATATTTTTTTTATCGTCGATTGTCATTGTTCCTTTCTCTTTTTTTTAATTGTTAGCTTGGTCCGTAAGTAATCTACGACTGTTACCGTGGTGACCTTGTATAAAGAAGAATTTTTTCGTTGTTATCTACCTTGCGTTTTATCTTTGTTTTTACTTTTTTGTGACTTTGGCGCGAGATGGATTCCCGTATGGCGAGTCCTGGTCTTTTCTTCCCTTTTTGTTTATTGACGACCCTTGGCCTTAGATATATTTTGAACTTTTCCCTTTGGCGATGGCTTGTGGCCTTGAGGGTGTGATTTCGAACTTTTGTCGAAAAATCGATCCGTCACTGTTTGATTAAGATCGAACTCTTCTTTTTGGCGAATGCCCTTGGACTTAAAGAATGTTATTTTGAACTTATCGAAATAGTAACCTATCATCGTTCGATCGAGGTCGAACTCTTCTTTTTGGCAGAGGCCCTTGGCCTTAAAGGGCGTTATTTCGAACTTATCGAAATATTAACCTATCGTTGTTCAATCGAGGTCGAACTCTTCTTTTTGGCGGAGGCCCTTGTCCTTAAAGGGCGTCATTTCAAACTTAGCGAAATAATAACCTGTCAACGTTCGATCGAGGTTGAAGTCTTCTTTTTGGCGAAGGCTCTTTGCCTTAAAGGGTGTTATTTCGAACTTATCGAAATAGCAACCCATCGTCGTTCGATCGAGGTCGAACTCTTCTTTTTGGCAAAGGCCCTTGGCCTTAAAGGGTGTTATTTCGAACTTAGCGAAATAGTAACCCGTCGTCATTCGATTAAGGTCGAACTCTTCTTTTTGGCGAAGACCCTTGGCCTTAAAGGGTGTTATTTTGAACTTATCGAAATAGTAACCCATCGCCGTTCGATTGAGGTCGAACTCTTCTTTTGGCGAAGGCCCTTGGCCTTAAAGGGCGTTACTTCAAACTTATTGAAATAGTAACCCGTCGTCGTTCGATCGAGGTCGAACTCTTCTTTTTGGCGGAGGCCCTTGGCCTTAAAGGGCATTATTTTGAACATAGCAAAATAATAACCTGTCGACGTCGATCGAGGTCAAACTCTTCTTTTTGGCGAAGGCCCTTGGCCTTAAAGGGTGTTATTTCGAACTTATCGAAATAGCAACCCGTCGTCGTTCGATCGAGGTCGAACTCTTCTTTTTGGCGAAGGCCCTTGGCCTTAAAGGGTGCTATTTCAAACTTATCGAAATAGCAACCCATCGTCGTGCGATCGAGGTCAAACTCTTCTTTTTGGCGAAGGACCTTGGCCTTAAAGGGTGTTATTTCGAACATATCAAAATAGTAACCCGTCATTGTTCGATCGATGTCGAACTCTTCTTTGTGGCGAAGGCCCTTGGCATTAAAGGGTGTTATTTTGAATTTATCGAAATAGTAACCCATCATCATTCGATCGAGGTCGAACTCTTCTTTTTAGCAAAGGCCCCTTGGCCTTAAAGGGTGTTATTTCGAACTTATCAAAATAGTAGCCCGTCGTCGTTCGATCGAGGTCGAACTCTTCTTTCTGCGCACACATTGTAGTTTCCTTGTCTGACTCCTGCCTTCCGGCTTGGAGGTGTCACCGGCGGGCGGTATTTCGGTTGTTTTGTATTAGTTTCTCATTCTTTAATTGAGATGTTTCTTTTCTTGCTCGCCCGCGCGACATTTGTGTTCCTGCTTGAGCATTGAGCAGAAGGTGATTTAAAATGATACTTTCCTTACCCCCATCCGATGGTCCGGCGAAGGAGAGTAGGTTTGTAATGTTGCTCGCTTTGCTTGGCATTTCGATGGTTGATGGGGCGAGAATTTCTAAATTCGGTGATTCTACTCGGCTCTCCTTCCCCTTCTGTGCTACACCTTTGTCCCGCGTGGGTTGGGTTTTGCCTTAGCGCTCTTTTTGGTGGGTAATCATGTTTCTTGTCTTTGATCTGGGAGAGACTAGGAAATTTCACTAAAAAATCCACACAGACGACGCTAAATTGTTTGACTCAAAAGATATCAGAACCTTTTTGAATAAATCAATCAAAGAAAATGAAGGGGTAAATCTTAGTCAAACATAATAACTTCCAGATCAATGAGCTAACAGAATAGATAATATATAAGATGAAATAGATATAGTCGATCTTATTGAAATTTTTCATTGTGACTCCCATTGATCGATGGGAGAGGTAGTATGACATGTTTTTCGGTAGATTACTTCCTTCTTATGAAGATTACAAGAGGAGAACTTAGGGGAGAGAATGGGAAGGAACTCCCCTTCTATCGTGGGTTTTCCCTTACTATATATAGTCAAGGCACCTTTACCATTTACTTGGTCCGATGCTCTCTCGCTCCAAGTGTGCCTTGGTCGTCCTTTAGACATTGCTCCTTCTGACTCGACGAGTGTTGAGAATGCCGGATGTAGAGTGGGCCATGTTGTCTTTTACCGCCCTGTCACTTGGGCAGGACGTTGGTCAGCTTGGCCGTGATGGTCAAATTTTGACCAATACAGACCCCAAATGTTGAAATATACTAGATATGTTATTATTGTTCATAACTCGAAACCGAGAGCATTGTTTAAACATGAAGAAACACTATTCATCCAACCACATTCTTTGTAGTGTCATATAATAGTAGATGCAATAATATTCCGCTTCCATTGAATTAAAATTTATTCTGTATTACTAGAAAAAGAGTATAAGATGACAAGAACAGAAGGGTTGAGAGTGAAACATAACAGGCTGGTGAAAAGAGAGGGTGAAATAAATGAGAAGTTGTAAAGCAGGTGGGGAAGGGACCCTTGTATTAGAAACACAAAGGGGGGAGTCCCCCATCTTTGTTTGTTTGTTTGTATTGGATAGTACAATGTCAGAAGCAAGTGCCATAAATACACCGTTGTGATTGTGGGCACAAGTAATGAAAAAAGAATGAAAAGCCTATACCCCCGACGAGAAGAAAAAGAATGAAGCAAAAAATTATGTGAACGCAACAAAAAATCAATGGAGATGCGGGGTATCGATCCCCGTACCTCTCGCATGCTAAGCGAGCGCTCTACCATCTGAGCTACATCCCCTTCAGCGTGAGATACGTTTTACTGCTTCCTTTGTTCTGTTATCTTTTTCTAGGTTAGATTTAGACTTAAGAATTGTAAAATTCCGAAAAAAGTGACAAAGGTAATTGAAAATTATAGTTGTGTTTGAACATGAATATATTTGGGGTTATTTTTGCGAGTGGTCTGAGTGAAAATTTTGAAAACAACTTTTTGGAGTTTTTCAAATTTTCGAAAAATTTCAAAATTTATCTTTAAGTGAAAATTGAAAATTTTATGACTAAACATTGATTCGAAAAAAAGTGAAATTTTTTCGAAAAAAATAAATAAAAGGAATCTCATAACCAAACGGGCTCTTATTCTCAAACTCAATAAATTTGGAACCATTGCATACTGTCAGAAAGTTGAAAATGAATATATTTACATAAATGATTGAAAAATCAATTGTATATTCATTACGCGAATCAAAATACATATAATCCATACTTAAATGTTGAAAACGACGAGGCAAAATGAGTTGCCTATATATGTATATTCTAGGAAAAAAAGCACATTTTGAGATTCTTTTATTTTGTAGTTTGTAAAATTCATTGTGAGATGTTTGGTTAATCTTTTCTTGAAGTTGAAAGAAGGTTCATATTCTTTAGTCCCAAAGTATTAGTCTTTTTTTCTTCCACTATAAGTCAAAGAAAGAAATTCGAAAATGCATTCTTGTCTTCATTTTGCACTTGAGACGAAAATTGAAACTGATAATTTGTTTGGATAATATTTATTTTTTCAGAAAAATAAATTAATACTTTTCATGATAAAGAGAAAGCATTGTGTTCAACTTGTAGGCAATGTATTTTTGAGCAGAATGAAGAAGCTCTCATGTTTTTTTTTTTTTTAAAAAAAGGAAGCTCTCGTTCTGCAGAACAATTACGTTGGTTGTTTATGTGAGCCAAAATGGTCTTACAAAGACAAATGTGGGAACAAAAAACTTCTAACATTTTGTAAACTTGAAATAAAATAAATTAGTCGAGATAATATGTCAAAGGTTGATCAAGCTTACGTTTCTTTATTTATAAAAGTGACCAAACTAATATTTGTTGTACGTAGCATTTATTATAGAGAACTATTATGGCCATCGTTATCATGTCCCTTTTGTTTTGTCCTGCTTCACATAGTTGAGTGAACTTTTTATTAAAAAGATAATATAGTGAATTTTATGATGCTTAAATAAAATAAAGTTAATTTTCTTTCAAAAAAAATGTTATAAATTTAATGTGATAAAATAAACTTTAAATAACCATAAAAAATTAACCCTAACCGTGTTGAACTTATGATTGATTACTCAAGAAATAAATTTGATCCTAAAAGTCCATTAACTTTGATCAACAACTATACTAAATGTTTATAAGATAAAAGAAAGGAGAAATCTAAAAATATATGAAACAAAACTCTTATTTACAATAACTCACAATATTATTTCACTTTCAAAATGTAGTAACAAAAATTTCTTCTTAATTTATATAACTTACAACAAAACCTACAAATTTAAGGATTTTAAAGATCTTCTCTCTTAGATTTTTCAAGCACAACTTCTATGGCTTCCTCTGTTGGGATATATACTATTAACTAGGGGTTTGGTTTAGATATATTATTTATTATGAAACAATTGTTTATTCAGCTTTAATAAAGTTTTAAATAGATCATATATTCGTCTGTGTCCTTTGCTTATATAGTAGATGATTTAGTATGTAGAGTTTAGTTTATACACGGAAGATTAAATCATCGGTTCTTATAAGTATAAACTTTGAGTTCACAATCTAATGATGGAATTGGACAAACCATGAGGAATTATTGTAGCATAAGATTAAATATAATTTATCTTGATTATGGGAATGGTTTAATTCCAACTTCTTATGCTAGTACATTTTGTATGTATTGAACGGACCAAGTAGAGATAAGTATTTTATACTGACTTAATAAAATAAACTCTCTAGCCATTAAATGTACTTATACTCTTAATCTTGATATAATTATTATTAGCTGTGTATATTATTATTATTATTGTTTGATTTATTAGTGTCATGACCCGAAATTCCCACTTTCGAGACCGTGATGGCGCCTAACATTTCACTTGCTAGGCAAGCCAACATTAGAGAAGCGAGATTCTTTCGTGGGTCAATATGCCTGGTAAATTGGATAACAATAATGTACATTGGCGAAATAATAGTTAGTTAATGGAATCCATGTCTCGGTTTAGAGATTGATGATACACCTTTATGAAAGCTTATAAGTGTTCATGTGTAAACCCGGCCGGTGGATTTTGTATCCGACACATGAAATAAGTTAAGCGAAAGTCTAAAGGAAATGATCAATAAATTAAATTGTCAGTAATTTAATTTAATTGATTAGTATCTGAATCTTAACATGGGAAGTTAAATAAGATTTAATGGATGAATTTCGAAATTGAATAAGGAGTGCAATTACGAATTTTTAGTGAAATAATTCGCAATTAATTTAGTGGATATTAATTTCGAAAATTACAAATTAATTCCATAATTGGAAGCCTTGTTAATTAAATTCTGTGGTCCCTACTCTGCCTAAATAATAGGAAATAAAGGAATCCTTTTTCTGGTGGAAAAGAAAACCTAACAGGTTTTGGAAAAGGGTTTTAACCCGTAAAACTTGTGCTATAAATACATAAGGTTTTCCACCTAGTACAGGAGAGTAAAGGGGGCCGAAATTTTTAGCCTTTTTCCTTAGAAAATTTCGCCCGGAAGTTGCTATTTCCGGGTATTATTTGGGTAACACAGTAGAACACCGTGGAACGTTCGAAGACCGTGATCGTGCGAGTGGTAGATGTCATGACCCAAAATCTACTAAGGATCGTGATGGCGCCGGACACCGCTGTCAGGCAAGCCAACCAAAATACTTAATTAAATTCTCGTTTTAATAACTTTTGAAAACTATGATTTTCCTTCAACTTTACCAGTAAAAGATAATTGTTTCAAATCAAATATGAATGTTAAGAAGTTAATACAAGATACCCCATAATCATCCCAGAACCCGGTGTCACAAGGGCATGAGCATTTATTACGGAATGAAATAAAATACAGTAACTGTCCGGAATACAAAGTTGACAGAAATGAAAACACAGTAAAATACTCTGAAGGGAACTCTACTGGCTGCGGGTAATCTCGATAAATGCAGCTCGCCTAAGTCTCCGTATCAACCCTGCCGCTATGCCACTAAGCCACTAACGACATATGAACCTGTGCAACAAAATGCACAGCAAGTGTAGTATGAGTACGAAAATAACGTGTACCCAATGGGTATCCCGTCTAATCTCGAAGAAGTAGAGACGAGAGGCCGACTTCGACACTTACTAGTGGTCCAATGATAATATAGTACAAGTGTGAGAAATTCATGGATTTCATAAAGCAAAATTAAACTCATAAAGCCGGAAAGCAGGTAAACAACTTTTCAAATAATAAAGGATTTCTAAAGATTTACTTTTCATTATCTTTATCAATTTATCTCTGGCCAGGAAAAGCAATTATCAACATTTATAAATCTCAGGCAAACAATACAAGCATGCGCATATCATGCCGAGGTCGTACGGCCCGATCCAACATCAATGTAAAATGTGTACTACCGAGGGTCGAACGGCGCGAACCATAGATGTATCTATTACCCCACTCGTAAATCATACATGCGACGCGGTCAACATAAATAAACATACACCCTGCTCGCGAATCATACATGCGACGCAGGTACACATAGAAATACATGCTCAAACAGAAAATTAAGAATTTATTGTGGAACGTTTATCCAAATAAAAGCCAATTCTCTTTTAGTGATTTAAGAAAATGGAGCTTAATCCTTTTAGAAATTCATTTACCAATTCAATAAGATTTAAGCAATTCAGATGCTAACAAGATTACAGATATTCCAAGTATAGCATGCTTTTGGGTCCTAGACTACCCGGACTTACACATAATAGTAGCTATGCACGAACCCTCGTCACCTCGTGCGTACGTAGCCACCACAAATAGGAGCACATAACCAATTATATCACATATGGGGACAATTTCTTCTTACAAGGTTAGAAAGGAGACTCACCTCGCTCCGATGATCCATAACCGGCATTCCATGCCCTTCCAAAGACTCGATTCGATGCCAAATGCTCCAAAACTAGCAAATAAATATGCAAATCCATTAATATATATTCAATTACTCATTACAATCTAATTTATAACAATTCCTAACCCCGATCGAAAAGTTAACAAAATTGCCCTCGAGCCCACATGCCCAGATTCCGAAATTTCTCGAAGATAAAGTTTACCCATGAACTCACGAACACAAATATATGATTTTATCCTAATTTCATACCCAAAATCGTGGTCAAAATCCAAGAATATCAATTTTCTAGGTTTTCCCTCTACCCGAAGTTTCTACCAATTTACATGCTCAAATCCCTAACAAAACCATGTATTTAACCCATAAGGGGTGAAATTAACTTACCTCATGTTTGATGATGAAATCCCTCTCTTGAAGCTCTCCAAAAATTGCCCAAACAAGAGTAAAATGGCCAAGACCCCCGATTTTTAAAGAACCTTACTACTTACAGCAATTCCTCCCTTGCGGTCACACAAACGCTTCTGTGGTTCCACAGGTGCGACCCCTCTACCGCTCCTGCGGTTTCTCTCTGGGCTCCCCTTTCCGCTTCTGCACCTCGACTCCCGCAGGTGCGGTCCCGCTTCTACGGCAAGATAACCACATTTGTGGTCCTTACACTTCCAGCCCAAAATCGCATCTGCGACTCTCCTGGCCGCCCCTGCGGCCGAAGCCTCGCAGGTGCGGTTACACTAGAAGACAACTGCTGCACTTCCTCTTCCAATTTCCAAAATTGATCTGTTAACCATCCGGAATCCACCCGAGGCCCCCGGAACCCCAACCAATCATACCAACCAGTCCCAAAACACATTACGGACTTGCTCGAGGACTCAAATAATATCAAACAACGCTAAAAATCATGAATCGACCCCCAATCCAAGCTTAACGAACTTTAGAATTTCAAACTTTTACATTCGATGACGAAACCTATGAAATCATGTCCGATTGACCTCAAATTTTGCACACAAAACATATTTGACATTACGGACCTACTCCAACTTCCGAAATTGGATTCCGACCCCGATATCAAAAAGTCCACTTCCGGTCAAACTTCTCAAAAACCTTCAAATTTCTATCTTTAGCCAAATGACTCCAAAATGACCTACGGGCCTCCGAATGTACTTTCGATTGCTCTCCCAATACCAGAATCACTATACGGAGCTATTCCCAGACTCGGAATCTCAAACGGACATTGATAACACTGAAATGCACTTCAATCCAAACTTATGAGATTCTTCCGAAAATGCTAATTTCCACAATAGGCGCCGAAACATTCCCGGATCTTCCACAACCCAGTCTGGACATACGCCTAAGTTTGAAATTATCATACAAACCTGCTGGAATCTTCGAATTAGGATTCCGAGGTCGTTCACTAAAACATCCAACCTTAGACAATTCTTTCAACTTAAAGCTTTCAAATGAGAATTCTCTTTCCAAATCAACTCCAAACTTCCCGGAATTCAATTCCGACAGTGCACACAAGTCATAATACCTGAAGTGAAGCTTTTCATGGCCTCAAACTGCGGAACGACGCGCTTGAGCTTAAAACGACCGATCAGGTTGTTACATTCTCTCCCACTTAAACATATGTTCATCCTTGAACGTGCTAAGAATTGTGCTGGGGTTGCCTGAAATCACTGTTTAACACCTCGAGCACCTACCCGTGCTACCACAACTCAGCTGGGCACCCTAGATCGATTAATCTGAAGATACCCTTTTTCACTTAGACAAATAAGCCTTAGCACCCAATTCTAACATCCGGAATTCTCTGCCAGGCCTGTTCCAACATACGCTCACCGAATCAATAACTACACGCAATACGAAAACATGACTACATACCTTAGTTGAATTCACACCTTGCACCCCTTTACTCACAGAACCACAATAACACTCTCTAATAAATTTAGTCGAAATTCCATGACTCTGATGCTCCCATTGCACCTCATGACATATATAGGTCTTGCCCTAACTCTTACAATACCGCCACGACGGAAGAGATGTGTAGAAATTCATAACCAACTATTGAATCAATAAATCATTGGGTCTATACTCCTGACAAGAACCATCACCTCATTCTAAACCAAATAATGGTCTTAGCTCCTTAATATACTTCATATAATCAGATTGCACTGATTCTAAATCCAATGATCTTGTCTTATCCAGTACAAACTGCTCAGGCAATAAGCCATCCCGAACATGATCAAAAGTCTCATATAATGCCATAATGTACCAATAGGCTACCAATTCGAACATGATACAAAGGAAAATGAACTCTGAAAAGGAAATCCAATTGCCCTGCTCGCGAATCATACATGCGACGCGGTCAACATAATTAAACACCCCGCTTGCGAATCATACCTGCGACACAGGTACACAACTAATATAAGTTTTCCTCAGGAAAAAAATAGGAAACAAAACATATAAAAACAGATATGGGGAACTGTACTCAACATCACACTATTGCGGTGCACAACCCGATTCAAACAACATACCCATAGCGGCGTGCCACCCGATCCACACATAAAATTCACATAAGGAGATACACACTGATTCCTTCCTGAACCACCACACCCCGCAATATCTAATAGTCGTTTCTCCAATATTATTTCACAATATTTTACCCCAAAGGCGAATTGCAGAAGACTATAACATCGGCAAACTCAACACATTCAATCGAGGATGACGACACAACAGCGCAGATGAAAATTCCACCACACTCAAAAATACCAAGTCTCATTACTTCCTCTACCCAAACCTGGACCTTCGTAGGCCAATTGCTTTTCCTGCACTGAAAATAAAAATAAGGTACTGAATCTCGGAACCATGCACTATGTAAACCTCATTTCAAGTCATTCACTGCCCCGCCACATGGGCATGCATCCTACCATCGCGTCACTACTGTGCGATAATCATTCATGAACATCAAAGCAACCTGTGCATGGACTCAAAGCTCTCAGAAGTGCAGCTACTGAGCTGAAATGACAAGATATCCTTCCACAAGGCGACGACAATAGCCCCCTCAACTATACCGGGAGAAATATCCCGAACCACATCTGTAGTTCCAATACAATTTTTTTTTCTATTCTTGATTTATAACAAGCACCTCGCATCGCATAAGATTGGGTAGGAAGGAAACATGGGCATAAGCCTCAAGAAATCAAATGGCACGATGAGGAATCAAGAAGGGAAGTGCTCCTAACAGTCCTGTAGCCTCTCGAAGATAAGTATAGACGTCTCCGTACCGATTTGCAAGACTCTACTAGACTCGCTCATGACTTGTGAGACCTAAGGGAACCTAGTGTTCTGATACCATGTTGTCAATACCCAAAATTCCACGAAGGTTCGTGATGGCGTCGGACACCGCTGTCAGGCAAGCCAACCAAAATACTTAATTAAATTCTCGTTTTAATAATTTTTGAAAACTATGATTTTCCTTCAATTTTACAAGTAAAAGATAATCGTTTCAAATCAAATATGAATGTTAAGAAGTTAATACAAGATACCCCATAATCATCCAAAAATCCGGTGTCACAAGGGCATGAGCATTTACTAGGGAATGAAATAAAATACAGTAACTGTCCGGAATACAAAGTGGACAGAAATGAAAACACAGTAAAATACTCTGAAGGGGACTCTGCTGGCTGCGGGTCGTCTCGATAAATGCAGCTCTCCTTAGTCTCCGTATCAACCCTGCCGCTATGCCACTAAGCCACTAGCCACATATGAACTTGTGCAACAAAATGCATGGCAAGTGTAGTATGAGTACGAAAAAAACGCGTACCCAATGACTATCCCGTTTAATCTCGAAGAAGTAGAGACGAGAGGTCGACTTCGACACTTACTAGTGGTCTAATGATAATATAGTACAAGTGTGAGAAATTCATGGATTTCATAAAGCAAAATTAAACTCACAAAGCTGGAAAGCAGGTAAACAACTTTTCAAATAATAAAGGATTTATAAAGAATTACTTTTCATTATCATTATCAATTTATCTCTGGCCAGGAAAGGAAATTATCAACATTTATAAATCTCAGGCAAACAATACAAGCATGCGCATATCATGTCGAGGTTGTACGACCCGATCCAACATAAATGTAAAATGTGCATTGCCGAGGGTCGAACGGCACAAACCATAGATGCATCTATTACCCCGCTCGTGAATCATACATGCGATGCGGTCAACATAATAAACAAACACCCTGCTTGCGAATCATACTTGCGACGCAGGTATACATAGAAATACATGATCAAACAGCAAATAAGAATTTATTGGGGAACATTTATCCGAATAAAAGCCAATTAACTTTTAGCGATTTAAGAAAATGAAGTTTAATCCTTTTAGAAATTCATTTACCAATTCGATAAGATTTAAGCAATTCAACTGCACAATAAGATTACAGATATTCCAAGTATAGCATGTTTTTGGCTCCTAGACTACCCGGACTTACACATAATAGTAGCTACGCACGGACTCTCGTCACCTCGTACATATGTAGCCCCCACAAATAGGTGAAAATAACCAATTATATCACCTATGGGGACAATTCCCTCTTACAAGGTTAGAAAGGAGACTCACCTTGCTCCGAAGATCCACAATTGGCATTCCACGCCCTTCCAAAGACTCGATTCGATGTTAAATGCTCCAAAACTAGCCAATAAATATGCAAATCCATTAATATATATTCAATTACTCATTACAATCTAATTTATAACAATTCTTAACCCCGATAAAAAAGTTGACAAAATTGCCCTCGGGCCCACATGCCCAGATTCCTAAATTTCTCGAAGATAAAGTTTACCCATGAACTCACGAACACAAATATATGATTTTCTCCTAATTTCATACTCAAAATCGTGGTCAAAATCCAAGAATATCAATTTTCTAGGTTTTCCCTCTACCCGAAGTTTCTACCAATTTTCATGCTTAAATCCCTAACAAAACCATGTATTTAACCCACAAGGGGTGAAATTAACTTACCTCATGTTTGATGATGAAATCCCTCTCTTGAAGCTTTCCAAAAATCGCCCAAACAAGAGTAAAATGGAAGAAAATGGCCAAGACCCCCGATATTTTAAAGAACCTTACTACTTCCAGCAATTCCGTACCTGCGGTCACACGACCGCTTCTGTGGTTCCACAGGTGCGGCCCCTCTACCACTTCTGCGGTTTCTCTCTAGGCTCCCCTTTCTGCTTCTGCGCCTCGACTCCCGCAGGTGCGGTCCCGCTTCTACGACGAGATGACCACATCTGCGATCCTTACACTTCCAGCCCAAAAATGCATCTGCGACTCTCCTGGCCGCCCCTGCGGCCTAAACCTCGCAGGTGCGGTTTCACCAGAAGACAGCTGCTACACTTCCTCTTCCAATTTCCAAAATTGATCTGTTAACCATCTGGAATCCACCCGAGGCCCCCGGAACCCCAACCAATCATACTAACCAGTCCCAAAACACATTACGGACTTGCTCGAGGACTCAAATCATATCAAACAATGCTAAAAATCATGAATCGACCCCCAATCCAAGCTTAAGGAACTTTAGAATTTCAAACTTTTACATTCGATGATGCAACCTATCAAATCACGTCCGATTGACCTCAAATTTTGCACACAAAACATATTTGACATTACGGACCTACTCCAACTTCTAAAATTGGATTCCGACCCCGATATCAAAAAGTCCACTTCCGGTCATACTTCTCAAAAACCTTCAAATTTCTATCTTTAGCCAAATGTCTCCAAAATGACCTACGGGTCTTCGAAAGTACTTCCGATCGTGCTCCCAATACTAGAATTACCATACGGAGCTATTCCCAGACTTAGAATCTCAAACGGACATTGATAACCCTGAAATTCACTTCAATCCAAACTTATTAGATTCTTCCAAAAATGCTAACTTCCACAATAGGCGCCGAAACGTTCTCGGGTCTTCCAAAACCTAGTCCGGACATACGCCCAAGTCCAAGATCATCATACGAACCTGGTGGAACCTTTAAATCAGGATTCTGAGGTCGTTTACTCAAAAATCCAACCTTAGTCAATACTTTCAACTTAAACCTTCCAAAACGAGAATTCTCTTTCCAAATCAACTCTGAACTTCCGGGAATTCAATTCCGATCGTGCGCACAAGTCATAATACTTGAAGTGAAGTTGCTCATGGCCTCAAACTGCGGAACGCCACGCTAGAGCTCAAAACGACCGGTCAGGTTGTTACATTCTCTCCCACTTAAACATACGTTCGTCCTCGAACTTGCTAAGAACTACGTTGGGGTTCCCCGAAATCACTGTTTAACACCTCGAGCACCTACCAGTGCTACCACAACTTAGCTGGGCACCCTAGCTCGATCAATCTGAAGATACCCTTTGTCACTTAGGCAAATAAGCCTTAGAGCCCAATTCCAACATCCAGAATTCTCTACCAGGCCTGTTCCAACATACGCTCACCGAATCAATAACTACACGCAGCACAAAAACATGACTGCATACCTTAGCTGAATTCACACCTTGCACCCCTTACTCACAGGACCATAATAAAACTCTCTGATCAATTTAGTCGAAATTCCATGACTCTGATGCTCCCATTGCACCTCATGACATACATAGGTCTTGCCCTAACTCTTACAATACCGCCACGACGGAAGAGATGTATGGAAATTCATAACCAACTGTTGAATCAATTAATCATTGGGTCTATACTCCTGACAAGAACCATCACCTCATTCTGAACTAAATAATGGTCTTAGCTCCTTAATATACTTCATATAATCAGATTGCACGGATCCTAAATCCAATGATCTTGTCTTATCCAATACAAACTGTTCAGGCAATAAGCCATCCCGGACATGATCAAAAGTCTCATATGATGCCATAATGTGCCAATAGGCTACCAATTTGAGCGTGATACAAAGGAAAACGAACTCTGAAAAGGAAATCCAATTGCCCCGATTGCGAATCATACATGCGACGCGGTCAACATAATTAAACAAACACCCCGCTCACGAATCATATCTGCAACACAAGTACACAACTAATATGAGTTTTCCTCAGGAAAGAAATAGGAAACAAAACACATAAAATAGATATGGGGAACCGTACTCAACATCACATTGTTGCGGCGCGCAACCCGATCCAAACAACATACCTATGGCGGCGTGCCTGTCACACCTCCTTTTTTCCTACACACCCACTAAAAGGATGTAAATAAATGGAGTTTTTCCAATTAAAGGACAATCAAAATGAGATTTATTTATTTAAAGATTCAGAGTCGCCACTTGGAATATTTATGGTGTCCCAAGTCACCGGTTGAATCCCGAATCGAGAAAAAGATTGACTCTGTTTAACAGTCCGCGAACCAAAAATCCGGGTAAGGGATTCTGTTAACCCGAGAGAAGGTGTTAGGCATTCCCGAGTTCCGTGGTTCTAGAACAGTCGCTTAACTGTTATGATTGGCCTATTTACTTGATTTTAATACATGTTTAACCTATGGTGCAATTTTAACTTTTTAACCGCTTTTATTCATTTTCAAGAAGATTGCAACGTTATTAAAACACATCTTGAACCACGTCACATAAATGCGCCCGCGGTCTTCGACATATTTTATCATTGTTGAGATTTGGATTCGGGTCACATAAATGCACACCCGAATTTAAGAAAATTAATTTAAATTACGCGCCTAACGCAACTACGCATTTTCAAGTTTGCGAGTGCCATGGAAGACTCAACGAAATGACACACCCCAATTTATTTTTAAAAGATTGCATTCAACTTAAAGCAAACTACGGATGTTCATAAGTTATTTTCCTAAACTAGTTTGAGATTATTGTAAAGGTCATGATATATGGAATTATTTGGTGGAAGAAACAAAATTAATTGTCTAAGGAAAGGCTAACTAGCTTATTAACTAGTCTATTGCATTGGGCCGGACAATTTGAACGTATTTGAGCCCAATTTTGATTCTTACTAATCTGACCAAAACCAAACCCCATTGCCTATACGTAAGAGAAAAAAAAACTGGTCCAAAATAAAATTCCAATCACATAGCCCATTTCAACTTAAGAACCCTGGTCCATTTATGATTACAGTACTAATTTCCACCTACAGTTAACGTGACCCTCTTCTCACAAATAACAATTGAAGGATTTATTATAATAAACAAAACATAGGTACACATATCAATTAATAACTTCTAGTTGTTAAGATCTTGCACTACATATCAAAATCCAGATGTCCAAGAGTAAACAAGTTGTGCAAAAACCAAATGCAAATCTTCCCGTTCAGTTTCAGTAGCAGCTCTACAATGACGATGGGTCTGAATGATAGACACAATTAGCAGATAATATCATTAAATAATGAAATGCTCTTCAAGCACCTAAATCACATCCTAATATACTTCAAGGTCTTGACATCATATTTAATACAATGAACGCTTAGAAACTTAACTTTAAAAATTGGCATGGTTTTTGCAGAAACAACTAAGAGCCATAAAAAATATAAATTAAATGGCAACAAGTACATGCCTGAATCAGATAATGCAACTGCCAAATTTGAGTAGAAATAAAGACGACGAGACCCAGCAAAAGCAACCACAGATTCAACAATCAGTCAATAGCTATTATGAATGTCCTTGAAAGTCCCCTTTATACATACACCAATTCAAACCCCATGACATCCAAGTATCTAAGCCATAACTTGTTCTATGTTTCAAACCAAAGATAATTCTAGAACAAAGAACTTAGCAAGTGCACCCAACAATAAGGTGATTACAAACCTAGTCATACTCTATTCAACCATAAATATACCTCGACCAAGCTATTTTCGAACTAAATGATATACATTATGCATGAAATGGAAAGAAAACAGAAGTGAGAATTCAATAGCAACCATCATCCAATTTGTTCACATTTCAGAACCAAGCTTCAAACTGCCTTTAAGTGGTGTCCATGGAATTGATAAATACCTGGACGTAAAAATGAAACGAAAGGGTGAGGATTTTAGCAGTAACAACAGCAGAATTAAGTTCAGATCCAAGGAAATAGTGCCACAGATCAGTTCAAGACCGTGAAATGCAACCCAGAATACCAAAGATCCAATTTCGGATTCACAGTTAAACCAACAAACTCAATATCCAAGATAAATGACTGCCACTCAAACTGTTTCTAAGTCCAAACAGTTAAGAAATTGATTCAAGGAAAGAATAGTTGCAGATTAGCAAATTCAAACTTAATGGAACAGTGCTAAAGTTTTTAGCTGTTTTCAGATTTTTTCTCTTTTTTTTTTCGATTTTTTCTCTTCCTCTCCCTCTTTCAGGTCCATGTGTTCTCCTTTTAAACTTCCAGCCTCTCTCCTTTTCCAACTCCTCTTTTCCTTTACAATTGTATTATTTCAGCTTTTTGAAATGTTCCTCCCATGTTGTCTTACTTTCCAACTCTTAAAAGTATTGAACAGGGTGTCCTTTGCATTGCTGATCCCCTTTTTATTAAATTAATCCCAAGACTGATCCTACCATGTGCTAGCAACTTATTAAGTAGGTGAGATAGACCTTTTCATTAAACAATTCTTAGGCTATCTTAAAGGCTTCCTAATTAATTTCAAACACAGTTGCGATTTGAATTCTTTCAGACAAATAAATATCCCAAACTTTGTTCAAACCCTCTACACTCCTCTACAAACTGTTATGCATGTTCCAAAGAAAAGAACAGAACGATTAGGCGTCGACGAGAACCAAACAGAGAACCAAATAGAAAACCAGTCAGAAAACCAAACAGAAGGTGGCCTAAATATCTTGGCGCTTGAAATCACGCATACTAGAAAATCAGAGAACCAAACAGAAAGCCATGAGAAATGCATCGCTGGTTCAGACTTATTCAAAAAAATCCTAAAGTCGAACAAATCGTCCATTTCAACTCGAGAAAACTTAATCCCAAGAGATACTTCAACACCATAAACAACTAAAGGCATTCGAGACATAGAAAGCGAACACTCAAATTAGCTTTTGTTAACTGAACATGCTCGAGGCAAATCAAAACAGTGAATACAGGATTCCAAACAACAAAATGACATATCAAATACAATTTCCAAACACGAATCGAGAACAAATGCTAACTCCGAATCCAACCTCAACTAAAATTAATCGCAGGCCTATGTTTATAGATGGATTAGCATAGCTCTTATCAAGTTTTCCCAATCGACAACCAAACAGATATAAAACAAATATTGAACCTGATTGCGCGAAGCCTAGATTAATTTCGTATCCAATACAAATGAATCCGACCTTGAAATTAAGAGTAACAACAACTGAGAAATAGATACTAGTGGCCACGAATCAATGGTGAGCACAGGCAAATTCCATCTCTATCGAAACAGAACTTGAATAAAAAAAGAAACTTTAATTGATTCTGCCCGGAATCTCTTCAGGCGAGTATAGAGATGAAAATAAATCAACCCGACTCAGTTACATAGCAAATCGACTCAGCTCGGAACATTTCTTGTGGAAATTTTTTTTTCGTTTCCCCTCCAATCATTGTTGTTCCCTTCTCTTTGCTTTCTGTTTTCCAGTCATCCTCTCTATGCTTGTATGTGTGTTCATGTTCAGTGTGGTTCAAGAAGAAGCTTGGTCATTCGATGAAGACGAGGGGCTTAGGGTGTGTAACGTTGCAGAAGATCGGTGGAGATGGCTGGATAGTCGTTTGGGGATGGGGTGGTTCGAAGAAGATGATCTGAAGGGGTGGGGTGATGGGTCTATTGCGGCTGCCCCTCTCTTTAGTGTATTCTAGGTTAATTTAAGAGGGATCCGGGTCGGGGATGGGTTTGGGTCGGGTCGTGGGAGGGTTTTAGGCCGGATTGGATTGGGTCTGGGTGGGTTTTTGTTTTGGGCCTGAGATTCTGACCAAATTGGCCCAAACCAGATTTTCCTCTTCTTAATTTCTTTTTTTTTTCAATTTTGTTTCTAATTAAAATAAAATACAAGCCTAAATTTAACCTTGGCCAAATTATCCTAAAAATATTAATTAACTCTAAGTAGTTATTATCACAGATAACTAAATACCAAATTAAAAGAAAATCACACAATTTTGACATTAAACACTAAAATGCGAAGTACGTTATTTTGTGATTTTTTTTTCATTTATTGTAAAACAACTACTTACTTAACTAATCCTAATTGTAAAATTATATCCTAGATGCAAATTCAACATATTTTTGTATTTTCATTAATTTAACAAATAAACATCCACAGACAAAAATGCAAATAATAACAGAAAATATTACAAAAATCCACAAAATTGCAAACAACGGAAAAATTATTTTATTTTGAATTTTTTGGGAGTAATTCTCATAGGGCAAAAATCACGTGCTCACAGCTGCCCCTCTTTGACCGAAAACACAAAGAGTTTTCGTGCAAAGATAAAGTGAGCGGATACGAGCGATTTTTGCATGTTTTGAATACTCCGTGGGAAGCATTTTTTGAAAGATTTGACCGAACCTCTGCTTCAAAGGTTTCCTACATATCCTTGGCTAAAAAGGAATCAGGTCAATGTAGTTCGGGAAGTTTCGGTAGCTGGGACTATTATGAAGCTGTGGTTTCACTGTTACTGCTGCTGCTGTTGCTGATACTGCTTACTGACCTCCTCATTACACCATGACAAAAATGAAGAAGCTAGACTAAGCTATAATCTATGCTTTACAAATATTTATTTTCAAACTTGGTCTTGTGACTGTTGTTGCCTTGTTGACTTGTATTTTCTTCAGTTGTTCCTTTGTGGTTAACTTGCATGGTATCTTTTGAAATTCTTTCCTTTTCTTCAGGTGGGCATCTTGTTGCTGAACCTTTAAACGTCTTCCTTTGACCATTGTTGCCTATCCTCTATTCTATAGGCGAGCTCCTGATTACTCAAACTTGAATTGGCTCTTCCCTTCGTCCTCCCTTTGGGTGCCTGACCGCTGAACTTGAATTGTATTCCATTGTTTTCCAGGTGGGCTCCTGACTGCTGAAACTCGAATGTACTCCCTTGTTCTCCAGGTGGGCTCCTAACTGTTGAAACTTGAAATGTATTCTCTTGTTCTCCAGGTAGGTTCCGGATTGCTGAACTCGAATTGTATTCCCTTGTTTTCCAGGTGGGCTCCTGACTGCTAAAACTTGAATGTATTCCCTTGTTCTCCAGGTGGGCTCCTGACTGTTGAAATTTCAACTGTCTTTCCTTGTTCTCTAGGTGGACGCCTGATTTCTGAAACTTGGTCCATCTTCTTCTTGAAACTGCTTTTCTTTGACTTGTTCTCCCTCGTTCCTCCAGGTGGGCACCTGATTACCAATACTTGTGTCAATCTTCCTTTGAAACTTGATTTGTTTTCCCTTGTTCTCCAGGTGGGCTCCTGATTGCTGAAACTCAAACTGTTGCTCCTTGTTCTCCAGGTGGACGCCTGATCGCTGATACTTCAACTATTGTTCCTTGTTCTCCAGGTGGTCGCTTGATTGCTGATACTTCAACTGTTGTTCCTTGTTCTCCAGGTGGACGCCTGATCGCTGATACTTCAACTGTTGTTCCTTGTTCTCCAGGTGGTCGCCTGATTGCTGATACTTCAATTGTTATTCCTTGTTCTCCAGGTGGTCGCCTGATTGCTGATACTTCAACTGTTGTTCCTTGTTCTCCAGGTGGACGCCTGATCGCTGATACTTCAACTGTTGTTCCTTGTTCTCCAGGTGGTCGCCTGATTGCTGATACTTCAAATGTTGTTCCTTGTTCTCCAGATGGTCGCCTGATTGCTGATACTTCAACTGTTGTTCCTTATTCTCCAGATGGTCGCCTGATTGCTGATACTTCAACTGTTGTTCCTTATTCTCCAGGTGGACACCTGACTGCTAGTGCTTAGTTACGCTCTTATCTTTACATCTGTGTTATTCTCCCTGTTCTTCAGAGGGGCACCTGACTTCAACAGAAATAGACAAAACAAAAGAAAATTTTCTGCCCCAGTTTGGTAGCTGGGTGCATCTGTGAGTGTTAAACTGAATCATATTACCAAATATTACTAAGAATTTGAAAGCTAGGTCCCATTATTCAGGGGAGGGGGTCGTGAAAACTCTTAATTAAATGACAATTTTAAAGCTAAATCATATCTACTGAAGGTCTGTCTTATGCTAAATCTTGTTATCCAATGGAGATCTCAAAGCTAGGTCCCATTATTCAGGAGGGTCCTGAAAATTCCTGATTGAATCATATCTTAAACATGCGAAATTTAAACCATATTATTTCTTGGGATACATTTATGCTAGATTTTACTACTCATGACTGTTTTAAATTTTAAACTAGGTCCCATTTTCCAGGAGGGTCCTGAGAATTTCCGATTAAATTGGGGAAAAGGTGGAAAAAGTTGGTGTTTCTGCTTGGGAAAAAAGTTGAGGAAGCAGAAAATCATAATCATTAATCTGGGAAAGAAGAGAAGTCAGAATCTTTGTTCTCATGGGGTAATGTCCAAAGTGTATCTCAAACATACAAACTTCAGAGCTCCACTTATAATCCTCTATGGTGCATTTATGCCAAATTCCGCTAATCATGATTATTTTGAATTTTAAACTAAGTCCCATTTTCCAGGAGGGTCCTGAGAATTCTGCGATCAAATCTGCCTAGTACTTACTCTCCCTACGGATGATTTCCAGAAACAAATGCCATTTTTGCCCCTGTTTCAAATTAAAGAAAATTTATTCAGTTTAAAACGTCGTGGTTCGTTGTGGCATTCTTGCTGGAGGTGGTTTTCTCTTTGCCATTCTTTGCTTCGTCCAACTGCCTTGAACTGATCGAAAATATTGTTTTGACCTTCTAACTGATCCTTAACTACAAGATCCCCAACTGCTATTCTCCCCTCCTAACCTTTCTACCTGAAACCGTACATCTCCCACGACATTACTGAACCATTCCGCCGTTTTGACTTTTGCTTACACCATAGGTCCCATTTTTCATCATATTATCTCCGGCATGTCCTAGCCGTATTTTGTTTTGTGCAATTTCGAAATTGGTATTAAACTTTGAAATTCCTTCTTATTCATTGAAACAAGGCTAAACTTGGAAGAGCTTTAGAGAAATAAAATTAACAACAATGAAATGCAAGGATTTTGAGAATTAAGAATAAAGAAAAGAATTCAAATTTGGATGACTGTTGGAGATAAGAAAAGGAACTTATCTGAGTGGAGTCACTGACACCAATGATCATGGTATGCATTTTGGATTAATTAGCCCAGCCTATTTAACCAACCTCTTTTCCAATTGTTTTACTTTGTGCTCCAAGATCTTCCATAACCCAAATTTACTTTCCGCTAACTTTACGGACCTTGTTCGACTTGTAGTGCCCCGAAGGGTTTTTACCGACAAACCTCTCTCATTTGTTGATTCCTCAATTACTTGTCGCCTGATGGTGCCCGTAAAGGTTTTCACCAATAAGACTCTCTCATTTTTATTTTCTCTCAGCTTTCATCGCCTCCTGGTGCCCATGAGGGTTTTCACCAATAAGACTCTCTCATGTTCATTAGTTTCCCTGCTTGGACCAGAGTATCACTCTGATATGAATCACCTCTATTTGCTCGACTTGTCATCTCTCAAAAACTGATCGGAAGGTCTTTCTTTGGATCGTAATGTGGGCTTTTGGATGAGGTTAGAAAGAAAGGGTATCAAAGGCTCAAAATAATTTTGACATGGGTTTAAAATTACAACTTTTGGAATCACATTTCTTATTTCAAATATAACCTCTGCCCCAGTTCCTTGCTTGGGGATCGTTGGATATTTTATTTCACTTTGACCGAGCCGTGAAACTGCCTACGTATCCTTAACATGAATCAGGTCAAACGTAGTTCGCACATGAATTTCCTTGTTGTTATACTTTTTACTTCTTTTCTTTTCTCTTTTTCTTTTCTTTCTTTTCTCTCTTTTTCGTTATTGATTCCAAAAGAGGGGTATGAAAGAAAGAAATAAGGCTCAAAAGGGGGAACAAAAGGGTAAAGTATTTAGATAGCAGAACAAATTGCCTTCGTTATTTCAATCTTTGAAATAATGCCAAATACAAACAATCAACAATTATACCAAAGAAATCATATATAATATCTTTTTATTGCATCAACATTGATAGCCATGTCTATCCATTTTCCTTCGATATCTGTTAAACGTAAAGCACTATTGGACAATACTCTGGTCACAATGAATGACCCTTGCTAATTTGGGGCGAACTTGCCTTTCGCTTCAACCTGGTGTGGAAGGATACGTTTCAGCACCTGCTGGCCCACTTCAAACTTCTGGGGACGTACCTTTTTGTTGTATGCTCTTACCATTCTCTTTTGATATAACTGGCCATGACACACTGCTGCCAATTTTTTTCATCAATCAAATTCAACTGCTCCAAACGGGTTTTGACCCACTCATTATCATCAATTTCAGCCTCAGCGACAATCCGAAGGGACGTGATTTTAACTTCCGCAGGTATCACTGCTTCAGTTCCATATACCAACAAATAAGGAGTTGCACCTACTAAAGTACAGACAGTAGTGCGATAACCCAGCAACACAAACGGTAATTTTTCATGCCATTGCCTGGAACTTTTTACCATTTTCCGAAGTATCTTCTTTATGTTTTTGTTGGCTGCCTCAACTGCTCCATTCGCCTTGGGACGATATGGGGTAGAATTGCGATGTGTAATCTTAAACTGTTGGCATAATTCTTCCATCAATTTACTATTAATATTAGCGCCATTATCCGTGATGATCACCTTTGGGATTCCGAATCGACAGATGATATTTGAGTGAACAAAATCGACCACTGCTTTCTTGGTCACCGATTTGAAAGTTTTGGCCTCAACCCACTTAGTGAAATAATCAATGGCTACCAGAATGAATCTATGCCCGTTGGATGCTGCTGGCTCAATTGGTCCAATGATATCCATGCCCCAAGTAACGAAGGGCCATGGTGCCGACATCGTGTGCAATTCCGATGGTAGAGAATGAATCAAATCTCTGTGTATCTGGCATTGATGACATTTGCGCACAAAACTGATACAATCTCGCTCTATGGTGAGCCAATAATAACCTGCTCGGAGAATTTTCTTTGCCAACACATACCCGCTCATATGTGGTCCGCAAACTCCTGAATGTACTTCGGACATGATAGCCGTAGCTTGTCTAGCATCTATGCATCTTAACAATCCAAGATCTGATGTCTTTTTATATAAAACTCCTCCACTTAAGAAGAATCCACTCGCCAACCGTCGAATTGTTCTCTTCTGATCCCCCGTGGCTTGTACTGGATATATCCCCATTCTGATGTACTCCTTGATATCATGAAACCACGGTTCGCCATCAAGTTCTTCTTCAATTATGTTGCAGTAAGCATGCTGATCTCGTACTTGAATGTGCAAAGGATCGATATAGGCTTTGTCCGGATGGTGCAACATTGACGCTAGGGTAGCTAAAGCATCGACGACCTCATTATGGACCCTAGGAATATGCCTAAACTCCATTGATCGAAACCGTTGACAAAGATCATGTAAACATTGTCGGTATGGTATGAGCTTCAAATCTCGTATTTTCCATTCTCCTTGAATTTGATGTACCAGAAGATCCGAGTCTCCCAAGACCAAAACTTCCTGGACATCCATGTCTGCAGCTAGCCTCAAACCCAAAATGCATGTCTCGTACTCAGCCATATTGTTGGTACAATAAAAAAGAAGTTGAGCCGTGACAGGATAGTGATGCCCTATTTCAGAAATAAGCACAGCTCCTATTCCGACTCCTTTCATGTTAGCCGCCCCATCAAAGAAAAGTTTCCAGCCTGGTTTTTCAATTTGCTCCAGTTCATCGATATGAATCACCTCTTCATCGGGAAAGTAAGTTTTCAATGGCTCACACTCATCATCAACCGAATTCTCGGCCAAATGATCGGCCAATGTTTGGGCTTTCATCGCAGTCCGAGTCACATAGATTATGTCAAACTCCGTGAGCAAAATATGCCACTTCGCAAGTCTTCCTGTCGGCATTGGCTTTTGAAAGATATACTTCAATGGATCCAAGCGTGAAATGAGGTAAGTAGTGTAGGATGACAAATAATATTTCAATTTCTGTGCCACCCAAGTTAGGGCGCAACATGTCCTTTCCAGGTGAGTGTACTTAACCTCATAAGTCGTGAACTTCTTGCTAAGATAGTAGATGACCTGTTCTTTCCTGCCGGTGACGTCATGCTGCCCCAGTACACAGCCAAATGAATTTTCCAGGACAGTCAAGTAAAGAATCAAAGGTCTCCCTAGTTCTGGTGGTACCAGCACAGGCGGGTTAGACAAGTATCCCTTTATCTCATTGAATGCTTCTTGACATTCATCAGTCCACTTGATCGCAGCGTCCTTCTTCAGCAACTTGAAAATAGGCTCACAAGTTGTCGTGAGCTGAGCAATAAATCTGCTGATATAGTTCAACCTTCCTAACAAACTCATCACTTCAGTCTTGTTCCTCGGAGGGGGCAATTCTTGTATGGCTTTGATCTTTGATGGGTCCAACTCGATGCCTCGCCGGCTGACTATGAATCCCAACAATTTTCCGGATGAAACACCAAATGCACACTTGGCGGGGTTCAGCTTGAGGTTGTACCTACGAAGCCTCTGGAAGAATTTCCTTAAATCCCCGACATGGTCGGCCTAATGCTTTGATTTTATGATCACATCATCTACATATACCTCAATCTCCTTGTGTATAATATCATAAAACACAGTAGTCATTGCCCTCATATAAGTTGCCCCAGCATTCTTCAAACAAAATGGCATTACTCAATAGCAATAAGTTCCACATGGCGTGATGAATGCCGTCTTTTCTGCATCTTCTTCATCCATCAGAATCTGATGATACCCGGCATAACAATCCACAAAAGATCCAATCTCACGCTTGGCACAATTATCGATCAAAATATGGATATTGGGTAGTGGGAACTTATCCTTTGGACTTGCTTTGTTGAGATTTCGGTAATCGACGCATACTCTGATCTTGCCGTCCTTCTTCGGTACATGCACGACATTAGCCAACCAAATAGGATATCGAGTGACCCGAATAACCTTTGCATCCAACTGCTTGGTAACTTCTTCTTTAATCTTCACACTCATATCAGTTTTGCATTTCCTCAACTTTTGCTTGACGGGAGGGAATGCTGGATCAGTGGGCAATCTGTGGACCACTAAATCAGTGCTTAAACCCGGCATGTCATCATATGATCACGCAAAAACATCTTTGTACTTGATAAGTGTTTTGATTAACTCCTCTCAGATTTTTGGCTCGAGGTGGACACTTATTTTAGTCTCTCGGACATTGTCTGTGTCCCCTAAATTGATGGCTTCTGTGTCATTCAGGTTGGGTTTGGGTTTTTCTTCGAAGTGAATTAACTCCTTACTAATCTCTTCAAAGGCTTCATCCTCATCATCGTATTCTGATTCGTAATCATTATCTTCTTCTTGAACTAATATTTCAGAATCAGATTGATTTTTAAGACTGGGCTGAGGATTCCTTATGCATGCCATGTCATTAGAACCAGCGTAAAAAGAACTGTATAGAAAAGAAAACAAAACAAAACAAAAAGGAAAACCATCAGGAATGATGAAGAAAGGGAAATTGTATTTTATTGAATGATAAAAGATAACAAGGTTTGCACACTGAAAAAATGGAATCTGGATTACAACCCTGGAATAATCCGTACAAACTTAAAGGAAAATCAAAGCAAACTACCAAGACTCCTTCCGAGTAGGGAGAGGAGTAGCCTTCCAATTATTAAGCTTTGTTGTTGGCCCGACAAATTGCACTTTCGCGTTGCTAGAACCTTCTCCAATTTCCACCATGTTCACACTATCGAACAACTTCTCAAATCTTTCAATTAACTCCTTGTCCGGATCAATCACAGAACTAAGAATTGCTGTCACTGGGCGACTCCTCGTACCGGACTTGACAAATGATCTGGAAAGACGTGGGATCGGTTTTGGAAGGACCCATGCCCTCTGTTTCAATTTCCTGGCTCTTTTTATGTTTGCGGCTATGGGCTTGAATCCTAGACCAAATGTTCCCAAGTTTTCAGGAAGAGACACGGGCTGTATGATGCCTTGCAAAGCTGATCCCAAACCCTTTCCTGGTACAAAACCATTCTTCAACATTTCATACGCTACCATGACTGATGCGGCGGTTATCTTCAAATTTGGGATACACTTCTCTTTTGGAACTTTCTCGACTGACATTGCATCATAAACTTGGTAGACCCATGGTCCCTTGTCATCTTCCACTTCAATGAATGGCACAATGGTGTTCCTGTGAGTGCACAAATTATCTTCGCCGTGCACAACTATTTCCTGTCTGTCCCATTCAAACTTGACCATCTGATGGAGTGTTGATGGTACTGCTTTAGCGGCATGGATCCATGGTCTCCCTAATAGCAAATTGTAGGAAACAGCTATATCCAGCACTTGGAATTCCATTGTGAATTCTACTGTACCTATAGTCAGCTCCAACATTATGTCCCTAACTGAGTCTTTACCTCCGCCATCAAATCCTCGCACACAGATACTGTTCTTATGGATCCTCTCATCTTCTACTTTCAGCTTGCTTAGAGTGGAGAGATGACAGATGTTCGCACTTGAACCATTGTCAACCAATATCTGGGTAACCACGGAATCCTTCCATTTTACTGTCAGGTAAAGGGCTTTGTTGTGCTTAGTACCCTCTACGAGCAATTCATCATCGGAAAAAGTGAATCTGTTTACTTCAAAAATCTTGTTGGCTATCTTTTCCGGATGTTTTACCGAGATCTTGTTAGGGATATGGGCCTCATTCAAGATTTTCATCAGCAACTGACGGTGCTCATTTGAATGGATTAGCAAGGAGAGCAATGAGATCTGAGCGGGCGTTTTCCTCAACTGTTCTACAACAGAATAGTCATGCACTTTCATTTTCCTCAAAAATTTCTCTGCCTCTTCTTTAGTTACAGCTTTCTTTACCGGCGTTGGATTATCTTTAGTTCTTCTTAACTTCTCGGGAGTAAAACAACTTCCTGAGAGAGTCAAACCTTGTGCTTCACAAAATTCTTCTTTGATTTCTTTCCCTTTGTAAATCACTGTCACTCGTTCATAATTCCAAGGAACAGCCTTGCTATTGATCACTGGAAGCTTAGTTACTGGTTTTATAATAACAGGCTCTGTGCGAGCACCCTTCACGACCACAACAGGTTTACTTGCAATCCCTGGCACTACCACTTTAGCTTTCTCTGGTTTCACTGCAACAATGCTTGACGACCCTCTCTCAGCTACCACAACAGGCTTATCGACTACCCATTTAGATTGGACCATTGATTTCCCACTAGTTACCTTTTCCTTTGAGTTGGTTTCACTGGAACGGATCATCATTACCGACTGCGAGGGCTTTATGGGATCTCCTCCTTTGTGTATCAACTCAATCATATGGGTCTCATGGTGAGTTGACAGTGGATTCTGATTGACATTTGGTGCTTCTAGGGCCTGAACCTCGATCCAATGAGTATCAATAAGCTCTTGCACAACTGTTTTCAGTTTCCAACACTTCTCTATATCATGCCCCGAGGCTCCTGAACAGTACTCACAACTCACCGAGTGGTCAAGATTTCTAGGAGGGGGATTTGACATTTTAGGCTCAATTGGATTCAACATGCCCAACTGCCTCAACCTGTGGAAAAGACTGGTATATGATTCCCCCAGTTGAGTGAAAGTCTTTTGCTTCTGTAACCTCTCATTCTTGAAGGCTTGGTTTGGTCGAAAACCTATTCCGGGGGGATTTCTGTAGGCTCTTGGGAGTGTATATGTGTTTTGTGGAGCTGGGTATGGAATTTGTGGAGTCGGCGCACGCCATTGTGCATGTGCCGGGGTTTGGGTATAGGTTTGTGCATGATGGACAGAAAAATGGGGATGTGGCGGTAGGTAGTAATGCTGTGGAGGGCTATATGGAGCGTGGAGGTAATTTTGGTGGTAGGGTCGGGGTTGGTTATAGTAGGGTGATGGGCTTTTAGATCCGAACCAGGCTCTGGACTCAACTGTCGCGACATCTTCTTTCTTCTTTTTCCCAAGCACACCCCCAGTGCCGTTTTGAATTGCCTGGGTGGTTGCTTTAATTACTAAATAACTCATGATTTTATTGGAATTAAGCCCCTCCTTGACCATGACTCCCATTTTTACAACCTCATTAAAAGACTTGCCAATTGCGGACACCAAATGACCAAAGTAAGTCGGCTCCAAAGCTTGCAAAAAGTAATCAACCATATCACTTTCTTTCATTGGGGGATCTACCCTTGCTGCTTGATCCCTCCACCGGAAACCATACTCTCTAAAGCTTTCACTGTGCTTCTTCTCCAGTTTAGTCAAAGATAGTCGGTCTGGAATGATCTCAAGATTATACTGAAAGTGACAAGCGAATGCTTGTGCCAGATCATCCCATGTGTACCATCTTCCGTGATCTTGGCGGGTGTACCACTCCAATGTTGATCCACTCAAGCTCTAACTGAAGTAAGCCATTAGCAATTCATCCTTTCCTTTAGCTCCCCTCATCTTACTGCAAAAACCTCTCAAATGAGCCACCGGATCACCGTGTCCATTGTACAAGTCGAATTTGGGCATTTTGAACCCTGCTGGTAGTTGTACATTTGGGAATAAACACAAGTCTTTGTAAGCCACACTTACCTGACCTCCTAGCCCTCTCATATCCCTGAAGGATTGTTCTATGCTTTTCATTTTTCTGAACATCTCTTCATATTCGGGATTTTTGGCTGGTCTCTCAGCTTCTCTCGGGAGATCAGAGCGCGGATCATAGGGGTAGGTTTCGGTAACTTTGAGGATGGGCTCCGGGGGATAATACTGGTTGTCCTGAGCTTGGAACATAGGTTCGCTTGAGGATATATGGAGTGCAGCTGGTGGAGATGCCACAAAGACAAGAGTGACTGGCGGAGGGAGGTATGTAATTGATTTTGGTGGTGGAGCTTGTGGCATATGAGAAGCAGTGCCATGGTAATGTTGGTAAATGAGAAAACCTGGATCGGTGGCAGGATGATCCTGAGACTGAGCTAATGGTGGGGTAAAAGTCGGGTTAGCCGGGTAAGACGGGGGTGATTGCCCTTTGGACCAGGCCTGGTACATTTCGGCCATCTGTTGCTTAAGTTTGAGCATCTCCTACTTTATTTTATTGACATCCAACTCCTCCAACTCAACACTAGTGTCGGCATCCGGGATAGACATGATTTCTGGTATTGGTCCTTTCGATCTGGTTTGGTAATGATAATATGCCAGTATCCTCTAAGTAAACTAACTGCTTGAATTCTCTGGAAAACAACAAACTTGTTAGTTCTTAGAGTTTAACACATATGCAATTACACGTTGGGATGCAATGCACCTAGGCAATTAACCATTTTCTATCATGCATTTTCTTCGGTTGCGTGCGTCATTCCGGCCTCTCATAATTGTGCCCCTTCTTTTAAGCTTCTTTTATTCTATACTTCTTTATTCCCCCTTTTCCTTTTTAGTGGTGGTCGAATCCTATAGAGATTGCCTACGTATCATGTCCCCGCATGAATTAGACCGTGCGTAGTTCTGTCAGATAAGTGTGAAAATAAATAAAACATTTTTGGGATTTTCAGCTTTTATAAAAACAGATGCTTCGATCACAAAGACTCAATACTAACAAATTTCAAAAGACTAACAGACTCTGATGCAAAAGACAAAATACAGACTCCGAAATTAAGCTATCATACTTTAAATAAATACAGACTAACAAAAAGAAAATATAAACCCAACATGACTTACGGACTCCGACAGAAAAGGAAATACCAACTCAAACGGAAAATCATGAGTATATCAATTCTCCTGGTGCCCCCGGGACAACATTCGGTCTCGTCGCGGGCCTATGTGCAAGATCCCTTTGAAGTCGGTCCAAGTTGTTCATTATTTGTTTAACAAAGATCATCACCGCTGCAAAGAACGTAGTGCGAGTCATATCCTCACAAATGTGGCACTTCATAACGATGTAGTCTGCGATGTTTCTAATTCTCTCTCTTATGACGCCCTTTTCTTGTAAGAAACGCCCAATCTGCTGGGCCCTGGCTTCCAAAGTTTGCTTGGCTGCATAATTTTGTTCCTGAAGTTGTTGCAAGTCTATTTCTAACTGCGCCAATGTCGTATAACAGCGTTCCCTTTCAACCTTGAAGTCTTTTGCCTGCTTGATCATTTTGTTTTCCGCGGCGATGACCCTTTTCTTCAACCCCGCGACCTCATCGTCGTACCTTTTTCTTAACTGCTTAACCAGGCATACCCGTTCATCTGCATTTTTAGCCAATTGTTTTTGAGCCCTGGCTAGTTCACTTTCTGCTTTGTTCAAATAGAAACTATAGTTACTCACTTTCTGCCTTAGGTTAGCTACGAGCTTTTCATCTCTGTTACTTCGGACTGGATTTTCTGCCGCTACTTTCAGTTTCTGAATTTGAGCTCGAAGGGCCTCATTTTCTTTGGTTAGCCTTTTCTTTTCACCCTCATCTGCCGCTGCTTGTAAGCCATTCTCGAATTGAAGGTCTTTGACTTGCTTTTCCAGCTTTCCTATTGTGGCCCTCTACTCGTTTTCTTTGGCCAACCAAGCCCACGGTTCTTGCGATGCCTCAACGAATTCCTGAATGTGCAGTTTTTTGGCCGGTCTTTCTGATTCGGCCCTTGCAGTGTTCTTCTTTCTATACCAGGCAAGGTAGGCAGGTGAGACCTCGCCTTTAGATAGGTTCCATACTCGGGTGCTTGCCGTCAATTACTGGCACTCGTTCCAAGTAGAACGAACTGTTTCTTCGTGAAATTGGCCGTCGGAGCTAATCTCAACCGCGTGGATATTGAGATCTTCATCTGGATGCATCACTTGACACCTTCCTAATTGTCCCATCACTCGGTAGGGAGCGTAAGGCTGAATACCTTGAAGACCCATTAGGAGGAAGTAAGGACCTGTGGTAGGTATATACACAATTTCTTCAACAGGAAACCAACCTAGTATCCATTCTATTTGTCCCGTAATGATGGCGCGAAGGCGGGCTATCCATTCTCCAAACTCCTCCGGTAACTTGAACCCTGAAACCCTTGTGTTGAATTCTTCAACGCAGCTTTTCTCTACAGATCCATAACTCATATACTGAGGGTGGTGGCACAAGTGCTCGATCATCCACATTTGTAATAGCAAATTGCACCCCTCAAAGAAGTCTGCCCCAGCTTTACAAGCTGTGAGAGCTTGGTATATCTCAGACACTATCATAGGGGCGAGAGTGCTCTCGACATTGGTAACCAGGACCTTGATGACTCCAGTCACCCGCAAATCGATATTCCCATCTTTTCGGGGAAACACCACAAGGCCTAAGAATGCTACCATGAAAGCGAAACATCTATGCTTGTCCCATTTTGTTCGGTTCCCTTTACTGCAAACCCCGCTTTCCGGATCAATGAACCCTCTTACATGCCCGTACTTCTGGTATATAAAACGTAGAGTGGAAAACCCCCCTTTCAACTCGGAATATGGGATTCCCTTGCTTATCTTTAGCAAATCCATGAATTTATGAGAGTTAACGGCCCTTGGAGCGATCAGATACTTATGCCTCAAACCTGCAGTACTTTTCATATAACCTGCTATCTCTTCCAAGGTTGGGGTGAGTTCAAAATCCGAGAAGTGAAATACGTTATGGGCCGGGTCCCAGAACGTAACCAAAGCCTTTATGATGTATCCTCTAGGTTTGATCTTTAATAACCCGGTGAGACCCCCCAAATGCAGATTGACCTTATCTTGCTCTGACCTGCCCAGATCTTCCCACCACATATGCAACTCCAAAGAGATTTTGTTCATAACTGTTACCGGCAAATTCTAACTCGTGCTCATTCTGCATGTTTATTAGGGTGTTTAGGCAAAATTTAAGACTTATTTGACTCAAAATAAAATTAACACACACTTTTTCAAAAATAAAATAAAAACCCGGTTTCGCAAATACGGACTTTCAGCACTTCGAGAACAAAGATTTTAAGGTTGTGTTGGCTCACTGGTGAAAACCTTGAGAAAAAAAATGACCACAGGTGGTTGTTCTTGCAAAAACAGCCTTCCGGCGCCCTTTTTAAGGACATTGACTATTTTTGACAAGAATGGCATCACCCTAACTATTTTTCAAATAAAAGTAAAATTTTGTTCTTTTGACTATTTTTGCGAAAAGGAAGTTGGACCCGATGAGGGTTGCCTACGTATCTCACACCCTGTGAGAATCAAACTGGCGTAGTTCGGGCAATTTTGACAACACAAAAACCAATTTTTTTTTGAAAATAATAAAATTCTCTTTTTTGTTTTTTTTTTCAAAATTTCTGCAGAGTTTCGGTATATATAGGTTTTCAAAATAGGTAATTACCTCCCTTAGCCCTCACACTGCTATTTCGTTTCCAAACTCTTTTCTTTTATTCAAAAACCGGCCAACATGCAAATTCGAAACAAATAAATGCACAAGTAGCAAGCAAGATGCATCAGGATGGTCTTTTCATTTTTTGTACACTTGTCCTAGACAGACCCAACCCCTGTGTTGAGTCTCCAAAGTTAAAATGCACGTGATGCAGCAAAACGTTCCTACTAGGGATCCGACATGAGGTCTTGTTATACTAGGTTAAAAACCTGGGTTTATTTGTTCTAGACCTGGCTTACCCGAGTGGACAACTCGAGCCGGGGGGGGGGGGGAGGGGTTGCGTACCGGTAACCAAAAGATCATCCGGCTTTGCAACTTGTCCGGACCTCGTTCTATTTGGAATAGGACTCTAACAGAAAGAAGTCACGACCAGCGTGCACTCCTCGAGAGAGAGAAAAGAGGGGTTTCGTGGCAATTTATATACAGTTCAGATAATATCAAAGTGGTAAAAAGCAACAATTAGCACATCAGGCCCAAACATGTAATAAAATCAGATAATAAATAAAGCCAAATAATAACAATTATTCTAAGCTCGAATTCTGAACCCTGAACCAGAGATTCTGAGTTCGGTCCCCAGCGGAGTCGCCAGAGCTGTCACACCTCCTTTTTTCTTACACCCCCACGAAAAGGATGTAAATAAAGGGAGTTTTTTCATTTAAAGGACAATCGAAACAGGATTTATTTATTTAAAGATTCAGAGTCGCCACTTGGGATATTTATGGTGTCCCAAGTCACCGGTTGAATCCCGAATCGAGGAAAAGATTGACTCTGTTTTACAGTTCGCGAACCAAAAATCCGGGTAAGAGATTCTGTTAACCCGAGAGAAGGTGTTAGGCATTCCCGAGTTCCGTGGTTCTAGCACGGTCGCTTAACTGTTATGATTGGCCTATTTACTTGATTTTAATACATGTTTAACCTATGGTGCAATTTTAACTTTTTAACCACTTTTATTCATTTTCAAGAAGATTGCAACGTTATTAAAACACGTCTTGAACCACGTCACATAAATGCGCCCGCGGTCTTCGACATATTTTATCATTGTTGAGATTTGGATTCGGGTCACATAAATGCGCACCCGAATTTAAGAAAATTAATTTAAATTATGCGCCTAAAGCAACTACGCTTTTTCAAGTTTTCGAGTGCCATGGAAGACTCAACTAAATGGCACACCCCAATTTATTTTTAAAAGATTGCATTCAATTTAAAGCAAACTACGGATGTTCATAAGTTATTTTCCTAAACTAGTTTGAGATTATTGTAAAGGTCATGATCTATGGAATTATTCGGTGGAAGAAACAAAATTAATTGGCTAAGGAAAGGCTAACTAGCTTATTAACTAGTCTATTGCGTTGGGCCGGACAATTTGAACGTATTTGAGCCCAATTTTGATTCTTACTAATCTGATCAAAACCAAACCCCATTGCCTATATGTAAGAGAAAAAAAACTGGTCCAAAATAAAATTCCAATCACATAGCCCATTTCAACTTAAGAACCCTGGTCCATTTATGATTACAGTACTAATTTCCACCTAAAGTTAACGTGACCCTCTTCTCACAAATAACAATTGAAGGATTTATTATAATAAACAAAACATAGGTACATATATCAATTAAGAACTTCTAGTTGTTAAGATCTTGCACTACATATCAAAATCCAGATGTCCAAGAGTAAACAAGTTGTTCAAAACCAAATGCAGATCTTCCCGTTCAGTTTCAGTAGCAGCTCTACAATGACGATGGGTCTTGAATGATAGACACAGCTAGCAGATAATATCATTAAATAATGAAATTCTCTTCAAGCAGCTAAATCACATCCTAATATACTTCAAGGTCTTGACATCATATTTAAAACAATGAACGCTTAGAAACTTAACTTTAAAAATTGGCATGGTTTTTGCAGAAATAGCTAAGAGCCATAAAAAATATAAATTAAACGGCAATAAGTACATGCCTGAATCAGATAATGCAACTGCCAAATTTGAGCAGAAATGAAGACGACGAGACCCAGCAAAAGAAACCACAGATTCAACAATCAGTCAACAGCTATTATGAATGTCTTTGAAAGTTTCCTTTATACATATACACCAATTCAAACCCCATGACATCCAAGTAACTAAGCCATAACTTGTTCTATGTTTCAAACCAAAGATAATTCTAGAACAAAGAACTTTGCAAGTACAACAATAAGGTGATTACAAACCTAGTCATACTCTATTCAACCATAAATATACCTCGACCAAGCTATTTCCGAACTAAATGATATACATTATGCATGAAATGGAAATAAAACAGAAGTGAGAATTCAATAGCAACCATCATCCAATTTGTTCACATTTCAGAACCAAGCTTCAAACTGCCTTTAAGTGGTGTCCATGGAATTGATAAATACCTGGAAGTAAAGATGAAACGAAAGGGTGAGGATTTCAGCAGTAACAACAGCAGAATTAAGTTCAGATCCAAGGGAATAGTGCCACAGATCAGTTCAAGACCGTGAAATGCAACCCAGAATACCAAAGATCCAATTTCAGATTCACAGTTAAACCAACAAACTCAACATCCAAGATAAATGACTGACACTCAAACTGTTTCTAAGTCCAAACAATTAAGAAATTGATTCAAGGAAAGAAAAGTTGCAAATTAGCAAATTCAAACTTAATGGAACAATGTTAAAGTTTTCAGATTTTTTCTCTTTTTTTTCCCGATTTTTTCTCTCCCTCTCCCTCTTTCAGGTCTATGTGTTCTCCTTTTAAACTTCCATCCTCTCTCCCTTTCCAGCTCCTCTTTTCCTTTACAATTGTATTATTTCAGCTTTTTGAAATGTTCCTCCCATGTTGTCTTACTTTCCAACTCTTAAAAGTATTGAACTGGGTGTCCTTTGCATTGCTGATCCCCTTTTTATTAAATTAATCCCTAGACTGATCCTACCATGTGCTAGCAACTTCTTAAGTAGGTGAGATAGACCTTTTCATTAAACAATTCTTAGGCTATCTTAAAGGCTTTCTAATTAATTTCAAACACAGTTGGGATTTGAATTCTTTCAGACAAATAAATATCCCAAACTTAGTTCAAACCCTCTACAGTCCTCTACACATTGTTATGCATGTCCCAAAGAAAAGAGCAGAACGATTAGCCATCGACGAGAACCAAACAAAAAAATCAGTCAAAAAACCAAACAGAAGGTGGCCTAAATATCTTGGCGCTTGAAATCACGCATACTAGAAAATCAGAGAACCAAACAGAAAGCCATGAGAAATGCATCACTGGTTCAGAATTATTCAAACAAATCCTAAAGTCGGACAAATCGTCCATTTCAACTCGAGAAAACTTAATCCCAAGAGACACTTCAACACCATAAACAGCTAAAGGCATTCGAGACATAGAAAACGAACATTCAAATTAGCTTTTGTTAACTGAACATGCTCGAGGCAAATCAGAACAGTGAATACAGGATTCCAAACAACAAAATGACACATCAAATACAATTTCCAAACACGAATCAAGAACAAATGCTAAATCCGAATCCAACCTCAACTGAAATTAATCGCAGGCCTATGTTTATAGATGGATTAACATAGTTGTTATCACATTTTCCCAATCGACAACCAAACAAATATAAAAAAAAATTTGAACCTGATTGCGCGAAGCCTCAATTAATTTCGTATCCAATACAAATGAATCCGACCTTGAAATTAAGAGTAACAACAGCTGAGAAATAGATACTAGTGGCCGCGAATCAACGGTGAGCGCAGGCAAACTCCATCTCTATCGAAACAGAACTTGAATAAAAAAAAAGAAACTTTAATTGATTCTGCCCGGAATCTCTTCAGGCGAGTACAGAGATGAAAATAAATCAACCCGACTCAATTACATAGCAAATCGACTCAGCCCGGAACATTTCTTATGGGAATTTTTTTTTCGTTTCCCCTCCAATCATTGTCGTTCCCTTCTCTATGCTTTCCGTTTTCCAGTCATTCTCTCTATGCGTGTGTGTGTGTTTGTGTTCAGTATGGAGAAGCTTGGTCTGTTGATGAAGACGAGGGGCTTAGGGTGTGTAACATTGCAGAAGATCGGTGGAGATGGCTGGATAGTCATTTGGGGATGGGGTGGTTCGAAGAAGATGATCTGAGGGGGTGGGGTGATGGGTCTATTGCGGTTGCCCCTCTCTTTAGTGAATTCTAGGTTAATTTAAGAGGGATCCGGGTCGAGGACGGGTTTGGGTCGGGTCGTGGGAGGGTTTTGGGCCGGATTGGATTGGGTCTGGGTGGGTTTTTGTTTTGGGCCTGGGATTCTGACCAAATTGGCCCAAACCAGATTTTCCTCTTCTTAATTTCTTTTTCTTTTCAATTTTCTTTCTAATTAAAATAAAATACAAGCCTAAATTTAACCTTGGCCAAATTATCCTAAAAATATTAATTAACTCTAATTAGTTATTATCACAAATAACTAAATACCAAATTAAAAGAAAATCACACAATTTTGACATTAAACACTAAAATGCGAAGTACGTTATTTTATGATTTGTTTTTCATTCTTTTGTAAAATAACTACTTACTTAACTAATCCTAATTGTAAAATTAAATCCTAGATGCAAATGCAACATATTTTTGTATTTTCATTAATTTAACAAATAAACATGCACATACAAAAATGCAAATAATAACAGAAAATATTACAAAAATCCACAAAATTGCAAACAACGGAAAAATTATTTTATTTTGAATTTTTTTGGGAGTAATTCTCATAGGGAAAAAATCACGTGCTCAAAGTGCCACCCGATCCACACATAAAATTCACATAAGGAGATACACACCGATTCCTTCCTGAACCACCGCACCCCGCAATATCTAACAATCGTTTCTCCAATATTATTTCACAATATCTTACCCCAAAGGAGAATTGCAGAAGACCATAACACCGGCGAACTTAACACATACAATCGAGGACGACGACACTACATCGCAGATGAAAATTCCACCACGCTCGAAAATACACAGCCTTAATACTTCCTCTACCCAAACATGGACATTTATATGCCAATTGCTTTTCCTCCACCGAAAATAAAAATAAGGTACTGAATCTCAGAACCATGCACTGTGCAAACTCATTTCAAGTCATTCACTGCCCCGACACATGGGCATGCATCCTACCATCACGTCACTACTGTGCGATAATCATTCATGAACATCAAAGCAACATGTGCATGGATTCAAAGCTCTCAGAAGTGCAGCTACTGAGCTGAAATGGCAAGATATCCTTCCGCAAGGCGACGACAATAGCCCACTCAACTATACCGGGAGAAACATCCCTGTAAGCACGTGATTTTCGCCCTATATGAGAATTACTCCCAAAAAAAAATTCAAAAAATAAAGTAATTTTTCTTGTGTGCAATTTTGTGATATTTTGTGATATTTTGAATAATTATTTGTATTTGTCTGTGCATGTTTATTTGCTAAATTAATAAAAAATACAAAAATATGTCGCATATTGCATGTAGGATTTAATTCTACAATTTGTTAGTAATTAAGTTTGTTTACAAAAAATAAATATTTACAGAAAATAGACATCGTTTGCATTTTTAGCATTTAATGTCCGAATATACAATTTTATGCTTAATTGTGCTTTAATTGTTATTGGGAGTTAATTTGCGCTTTTATAACTTAATTTAGTTCTTAATAATAGTTTAAGTATTTTTATAATTTAGTTTTAGAGAAATAAAAGAAGAAAAGAGAGCGAAAATATAAAGAAAGTCGGAATTTGGCCACTTCTTCGATTTCAAGCCACATGCCCAAAAATGGCCCAATCTTCCCAAACGACCCAGTCCATATCGAACTAGGTCAACCCAGTCCATAACCCAACACCCCTATTATCTTACAAACAACACAAAACAAAAAAAAAAGAAGAGAAGAAAACCCTAAAAAATACTAACCCATCCGCCGCCCCCCCTCTCTCTTTCTCTCTTCTCCTTCACCATCTTCAAGCTCCATCCATGTCAGCCTGCAACGTCGACCACCCTCCCCCACGAACACCCCCTCACCCCGTCACACTCACACACACACGCACCAACACCTCCATAGCTGCCCTCATCCATCGAGCTTCGTCATCGTCAAGTTTGAGCTCATCCATCGTGCATCGTCTACTCTTTCTTGATGCGATCAGTTGCTTCTCCTTCTTGTTGCGTTTGCTGCTGCATTACAACGTTGCCGAGCAGCTGTTGCTGCGTCTCTTCTCTTCATGCTGCTGCCTGCTCCGCCATTGTTGTCCGCTGCAACCTTCTTCATCACAGCTGCTACTGCTTAAGCAAAAGCTTCGTCCAAACGAGCATCGTCGTCTCCATCGCTGCCACTAGTTGAGTAGCGTTGCTACTGCTGCCCGCGTCGCCACTGCTGATGCGTTTTTCTTCCAGCTATTTGCTGCTTCACTTCATCGTCCTCTTTGCTGCTATTGTTTCGTTGTCGCTTCATCGTCTTCAAGTCCGTTTATGTCAAAGTTTCGTTGGATTCGTTTAAAGTTCGTTCGAGTTCGTCGTTGGTTATTTACGGTTAGTTGTTCTAAGTTTTGTTTCTGTCCATATTTTGTTTGATATTTTTCGTATCCGAAATCGATAAATGATTCAATTTTTGTTTTGTTTGTTCATCGTTGAAATAATTTTCTAGTTTGTTCATATGTTTTGTTGATTAAATTTTCAGATTCAAATGGAACTTTGATTAATTAATTTTTCAATTTGTTTCATGTTTGTTTTATCGTTCTTGTTTATAGTTTAGTTAAAAGTTGTTAGTTTAATGTTGGTTAGATACAAATTGAAGTTTAATTAATTTGTTTCATGTGTTCTATGTATTTTTTCAGAAATTGTTAATATTGTTAAGTTGAAGTTTAAATTCATAATTGTTTCTTCTTAAGTTTGTTTTGTTATTTGCCTAAAATAATTTATTTGTAATAGGGAAGTATGTTGGTTTAATCATTTGAATCCGTCGTTTTTAAAATAGACTCATTCATGTTCATACTTTGTTTGGTTGATCTTGAATCCGAAATTTGTATAACTTGATCTCTTGTTTATCATTTATGATTATTTCTTGAATTTGTCTCATAATCTTGTTTAAAGTTTAATATAGGAAGTGTTGGTTGTAATGTTGTTAGAGTTGATTTTAAGTTCAATATTATTGAATTTAGAAATCTAAATATACTTGTTTGTTGTTGTTGTTGTTGAATCTGAAAATAGGTTTGTTGTTGCTAAAATATTGTTCAATCAACTTTTAGTTGTTCTTTGTTGTTCAATTTGTGTTCATGTGATTTGTTGTTGAAATGTTGAAGAAATCATGTTCATGTGATTTGTTGTTGAAATATTGAAGAAATCATGTTCATGTGATTCGTTGTTTGAACATTGTTAGAAATTGATCATATTGTCTATATTTTGGTTAAGTGTGATTAATTGATTTGTTATAGCTGATGGGGGTAATTTGGTAAATCGCAGTACGTTTGAGGGTAAAATAGTAATTGTAATAAGGTCGGAGGGGTAGTTTAGGAATTGTACATGTTTGTAATTTTTTATGTGAAGCATGGGGGGCAAAATGTAATGGGGTGGGTTGTGATATAGTTGTTTAATATAAAGGGGGGACAAGACAAATTTTAGTGTGGGGGAATCTTGTATTTGTTTATGTTAGGCATGTGGGACAAAATATAATGGGGTGATGTGATATATTTATTTAATATAATGGGGATGAGTGGGAAAATAATGGGTTTGGTAGGGGAAAGTGATTGATTTTAATTGATTAAAGGGTTAAGATTATATATAGGAAGTCTTGAACACAAAACGAGAGGACACACAGAATAAAAGAGAATAAGAGAGAGAATAAAAACACAAACAGAGAAAAAAAAAAGCTGAATATTTAAGAGAGAAAGAAAAAATTCCGAAAAATATTAAAGCCTTCAAATTAAAAATAAAACTAAAAAATCTTCTGCTTTCATTCATTGTTTTGAAATCAGCATTAATTGTTGGTTGTTTCATAAGAGCTTGAAGCTTTTGTTTTGGGATTACTACTCCACCGGTTTGCAAACTCTTTTCCTGGGTTGTTACTGTTGCTGGGCTGTTGTTGCTGTGTTGTACTGTTATTACTGCTGCTGATTCTCATCTTCATTTTCTTTTGTTTCCAATATCAGGTACACAACTGACACGCTGGTTATTGTAATCCGAATATGAAGCATGAATACGAAAAATGAAGAGTTGAAATTCTGAATTAGCTTTAATTATATTCTGAATTTTATTTGTATGTACAAATTATTTAGCTTGCAAAAATCAGAATCATGTAGCTATTTAATACATATAGTGGATCATCCGATGATAGCTTAACGGACGAACTATCTATATATTGCTTAAAAATAAATAAAAGGTGTAGTAACTTCGTCTAGTTAATTCTATATTGTTGGATGATTACCATGTCTCAAAAAGCACGTTAATTCATCGAATAAACCGTTTCGGAACTTGTAGGAATATTGTTTAGCTAGATACTATTGGTTAATTTCAGCATGTAAATAAATTAGGGCTTTCTTCATTTTCATTTTTTTAAAAGACAAATTTAATAGGAAAAGATGTAGGCACTTTAGGATTATCCTTTTAAAATAAATGGGATGAGCCTCGCCCAATAAAACGCACAAATTGCGGGGCTCTCGACAAATATTTAATTGAATACTTAGAATTCGGGATGGGCCGTTTAGCAAATTTCACGGCCTTCCCCAAAGTAATAAAGCGCTAGACTCTTTAGGCATGATTTTAATAATATTACATCCCTAAACTCGGGTGCGCGTTTATGCGACCCAAATCCAAATCTCAACGGAGTCAAAAGGTGTCAACAACCACGGGTGCATTGATTGTGACGTTGTTCGAAACACATTTTCACGACGTTGCAATTCTATTAAAAATAATAATAAAAACGGTTTAAAGTTGATAAAAGCACATAAATTATAATATGTATTAAAATGAGATACCTAGCCATTACAACAGTTTAAGCGACCGTGCTAGAACCACGGGATTCGGGGGTGCCTAACACCTTCCCTCGGGTCAACAGAATTCCTTACTTAGAATTTCTGGTTCGCAGACTTCATTTGGAAAGTCGAATATTTTCCTCGATTCGGGATTCAATCGCTGACTTGGGACACCATAAATCTCCCAAGTGGCGACTCTGAAATAAATAACTAAATCCCGTTTCGACTGTCCTTTAATTGGAAAAAACTCCCTACGCCCCCCGCGGGGGCGGAAAAAAGGAGGTGTGACAGCTCTGGCGACTCTGCTGGGGACGAACCCAGAATCTCTGGTTCAGGGTTCAAGAATTCGAGCTTAAAATAATTGTTATAGTTGACTTTATTTATTATCTGATTTTTACATGATATATGCCTAATATGCTAAATGATGCTTTTACCGCTTTAATATTATCTGAATTGTGTATATACAACTGCTACGAAACCCTTCTTCTTTCTGAGTCTTCTGAACTTATGGTGTACACGTGCGCGTGGCCCACCTTTCTGTTAGAAGTCATACCAAATAAGACGAAGTTGGGACAAGTAACTAGGCCGGGCAGACTTTCGTGCTCCCGGTACGTTGCCCCCACTTCGGCTCAAGCTGTCCACTTGGGTGAGCCAGGGCTAGAACAATATGCATCAGGTTATTTCACTTAGAATAACTCAGCTTCATGCCGGATCCCTAGTAGGAACGTTTATTTGCATCACGTGCATTTGACTTTGGAGGCTCAATACAGGGGTTGGGTCTGTCTAGGACAGGTGTACCAAAAAATGAAAATGACCATCCTGATGCATCTTACTTGTTGCTACTTGCGCATTTATTTGATTCGGACTTGTGTGTTGACTGACTTTTGAATATCAGGAATAATATTTTAAAATTGAAAAAAAAGAAATAGCGGTTAGGGAATTGATTGTTTATTTTTGAAAAAAACCCAATGCCCAAATACTGTCAAAACTCTGCCGAAATTTTGAGAAAATGAAAAAAAAAATATTTTATTAGTTTGTTTTACTAAAAGCAAAAGAAAAAAAAAGAGTCGTTGTTGTGTCTCGTTTTCAAAAATAGAAAAGGAAAATAGTTTGCCTTCCCATGAAAAATGAAAATGAAAAATGGTCTTGTTTTTTTTTAAAAAAAATATAGTTTGTTTTATGCCCGAACTAAGCGGGTTTGATTCTCACCGGATGTGAGATACGTTGGCAACCCTCATCGGTTCCAACCCCCTTTTTTGCTAAAATAGCCAAAAACCAATAAATAAATAAAAAATGTGTCAAAATTTTAATTTTGTCATAAATAAGTCGGGCAGTGTCCAGCCTCCCCTTTTGCTAAAACAAAAAATAGCCAAAAAAAATATGTCAAATTTAATAAAGAAGTCAGGTGACGCTGTTTTGTCAAGACACAGCCGAATGTTCCCGAAAGGGACGCCGAAAGGCTGACTTTGCATAAACAACCACTTTTTGGGTCATGTTTAAGATTTGGTCCAGTTGACCCACACAGCCTTAAAAATCTTCGTTCCCGAGACGTTGAAAGGCCGTGTTTGCAATGTTGAGTTTTCTATTTTTGAAAAATGATAAAAAGAGTCATAAATAAGTCAGGGTGGTGCTGTTTTTGTCAAAAATAGCCGAATGTTCCCGAAAGGGACGCCGGAAGGCCGACTTCGCATAAACAGCCACTTTTTGGGTCATGTGTAGGATTTTTGTCCAGTCGACCCACACGGCCTTAAAAATCTTCGTCTCCGAGGCGCTGAAGGGCCATGTTTGCAACACCTGGTTTTTATTGTAATTTAAAAAAAAAACAAAAAACAAAGAGTCAACGGTCAAGTAAATACCGTTTAGATTTTTGGTCAAAATAAGCCGAGCCAGCTTCGGCCGCGTCTTAAACCGTTCTTGCCGAAATAGCCTTAGAGTATCTTTCAATTGTCGAAAGGTTATTTTCGTAAAAGAATGGACAAGTTCGTAAAGTGTCAAAATAATCCTCCCCGGCCTCAAAATTCATGTGAGATTTGGAAGGGGCCACATTTGCAAAAATAGTCGTTTGGTTGCATTTGTCAAACGGGGAAAGAAACTGGCCGTTTGTAAATCTTTTGATTAGAGTATGTGGGTTGTTTGATTTTCGAGTTTGTAGGTCATCTTCAAACCTTTGAAACCCAATTTGTTTTATTATGAAAACTGATAATTCCAAAAAGTGTCTCATTGTTGTTACCTTTCATTTTGTCCGAACTACGCAAGATCTGATTCATGCGAGGTCATGATACGTAGGCAATCTCCATAAGATTCGACCACAACAAAAAATGAAAAAAAAATGAAAACAAATCGAAAAAAAAAGAAAAGGAAAAAATGAAAAAAAAATAAAAAAAAGGAAAATGAAAAAAAAATGAAAAAAAGATGTTATTAATAATGGGGACCGACGGAGTCCATTCTAACCTGTTTCACTTTGAATCACAAAGAAAGTTAAGGTAGTTGGTTTGTGGTAAGCCGAAAATACAAGACCCAGAAGCACACTTTGCGGGGATCAGGCCTGATAGCAGAAGCACTCAAATCCTATTGGGGACTTGTTGACTAAGGTTGATGATATTGAAGTTGGTAATAGTCTAGGCAATACTGATGCAAAGCTCAGTGGCTAAGATGTCAATTTTGATAAAGTGGGAGGACGTTCCGTTCCTTGATCAGCAAGAGAAAAGCTTGTGGTGGCTTATTTTGTTGTCATTTCTGGTGTTCGGATTATTACGGTTGTAATTCAGATATTGTCTTGTGTCAAACTGTCTTATCTTTTCGTTTTGTCATTACGGTTTGTTTAAGTTTGTCCAGGCTGTGTTAGGATTTTATTCTGGTTGTTTTGTTTGTTTTGTTATTCAAACCATCTCGCCGGTAGTCTAAAGCAAATCCGGTCCTTTATTATTTCCAGTCATTTTTTGTTTAGTCCTTTTATCATTTTTGTTCAAGCGCCGATTCTCGTGACATGACATGCGCACACAGTTTGGGCCTAATCTTAAAAGTTAATCATAAAACCCTGGGAAGGTGATCAAAGCATTTAAAGGAAATAAGAACGGTGTGAGATTATTTGAAGCCCGAGTCATGTGGAACTAGAGCAAGTAAAACACAAAGAAAACCGTTAAATGCAAGATTCGCCGAATTGGCATGAGGGTCGTTCATGAGAGTGAGAGTGTCGCCCAGCAGTGCTTTAGAAATGACAAATTAAAAGCAAGTGTTTAACATAATTGTCAAGACCAGCACCGTCGGAAAAGACTATAAATCTATGTTCAATTGTGTTGTTTGCACTTGGCATGTTTTGAAAACTGGAATGACGAAGGCATTTTGTTCTGCTACCTAAACACTTTATCCTTCGTTACCCCTTTTGAGCCTTATTTATTTTCTTTCATACCCCTCGTTCGTAATCAATAGCAACGACTAGGAAATACGAGTCTGGAAGGTAAAGAAAAAAAATCAACAAAAAACGAAAAAAAAAGAAGAGAAAAATGATAACAAAAAAAAAGTCAGAAGAAAAAAGAGGAATTGGGAACTACGTTTGACCTGATTCCTCAAAGAGGATACGTAGGCGCTTCACGGCTCGGTCATAAGGTGCATAATGGCCACAATGGTCACAGTGTGCCGGGTGTAATAAAAAAATTTTAAAAAATAAATAAAATTTTAATTATAAATAAATAATCCCCAAGCAAGAAACTGGGGCAAGAGTTGTGCTCGTTGTAAGCAAAATTGGTTCCGAAGGTTGTAATGTTAAACCCCAAATTTATTTTGTTTTTGAGCCTTTTATACCCTTTCTTTCTAAACCTATCCAAAAACCCACATTACGGTCCAAGGAAAGACCTTCTGACCAGTCTGCAAAAGATGCCAAGTCAGACAAATAAGAGTCTTACCGGTGAACATAACACTCTGTTCCACAACAGAAAGGACTCCAATCTCCAGCAGAGAGAGTCATACCGGCAACACTCCAAATCCCCAGCTGGAAAGTGATACAAATGAGAGAGTCTTATTGGTGAAAATCTTTACGGACACCATAAGGCGATGAAAGCTGAGAGAAAAACCCAAAATGAGAGAGGCTTGATAGTGAAAACCCTTCGGGCACTACAAGTCGAATAAGATTGGGAATCAGATGGGGAATTGCCAATTGAAGGTCTTGAAAGACGATTGACGGCAGAGGATAGGCCATAGGTGCATGTCATGACCATTAGAGTCGGTATCTGCGTTTGATAGGTTTTTTTTTATTCATAGTTTCTTTTGTTAAAGAGTCACCTTTTTCTTTTGTCTTTTATTCTGTTTCCTTTTATCTTTTCCTTTCATAGAAAATTCCCCAGTAGAGTCTGTATGGTCAGAACAAGTGGGAAATGACTTCAAAATAGGCCATCAACTTTCCAATTATGCAAACGAGATCTGACTAGTACATCCGAGTGGTATAGTCAGCAAGGAACAAGCGCGAGGCCAATATCAAGAAAGATATCCCCAACAAAAGGATCAACGAGTGTCAAGAGGGATATCCTTGCCAAAATCAAAGGTTATTAAAACCTCAAGGCCAAGGCCCGTGGACAAACAAGGAGAGCAATAAGCATGATTTGGGAAATTCATGCGAGACTAAAAGGTCGGGAAAATGCAAGTTTCCGAGCCATGCCACGAAAGAAGAGGGATATCCCCAGCAGAAAAGGATTATCCCCAGCAAATAATATCATCCCCAACAAGTTTTGGAACGCAGAGCAGGGAAGGAGAAAGGGAAAAGCCATCCCAGTAGGCGTATCACAACCAACCACCGCATTTTAAGCTAACAAATTTTATTTGATTTGAAACAGGTAAAAGAAATGGCATTTATAACGGAAATGCATGCCACAAGAAAGATTGTCAAACTGGGGCAGAAAATTTTCTTTTCAGTTAGAAAATTTTCTGGAAAATCAGGTACCCATTTGGGGAAGAATAAAGATAGCACCAAGAAAGTGGTCTTTGAACCAGGGTTGCCCCCAACATAATAAGTTTCCAATGGAGGAAGTTGTTCCCTAGCAGACAGAACCAAAGAGATGAAACTGGTGTTTAGAAAAAGCAAAAGCCATTGTCATCCCCAGCAGCTTCCAGAAGAATGAAGCATCGATTTGAAGGGATAAAATTCCCAAAGCAGCGTTATCCTCAACAACGTTATCCCAAGAAGATAACACTTTTTCCCCCAGCAGTGTTGAGAGAAAATTAAAAAAAAACAAAAAAAAACAAAAAAAAACCAAAAAAAAATTTTGAATTTGAAGGAGGGGAAGAAAGGAGACTCCCACAGTGGTATTATCCCCAGCAAGCAAGAACAAAGCAGCGCGAAGGAAGGAGAAAAGAAAAGAAGAAATTACGAAGGTAAGTTTCTCAAATCATTGATCTTTATATTTTCCTCCTAGGATAAAAGTCCTAATCTGATGAATTTCTTTCCCGATACAATCTTGGTCAGATGAAATTTTTCTCCCAAGAAAAGATATCAAATCTTAGTCCGATGAATCTTTCTCCTAAGATAGAAATCTTGGTCCGATGAAATTTTTTCTCCCAAGATAAGATATCAAATCTTAGTCCAATGAATTTTTCTCCTAAGATATCAAATCTTAGTCCGATGAATCTTTCTCCTAAGATCACAACAAAATGGACCTAGTTTGACGATTTATCTCCTAGAGTCACAATCTTGGTCCGATGGAATTTTTTCTCCCAAGATAAGGTATCAAATCTTAGTCCGATGAAATTTTCTCCTAAGATACCAAATCTTAGTCTGATGAATCTTTATCCTAAGATATAAATCTTAGTCCGATGAAATTTTCTCCTAAGATATTAAATCTTAGTCCGATGAATTTTTCTCCTAAGATCACAACAAAATGGACCTAGTTTGACGATTTATCTCCTAGAGTCACAGTCTTGGTCAGATGGAAATTTTTTCTCCCAAGATAAGATATCAAATCTTAGTCCGATGAAATTTTCTCCTAAGATATCAAATCTTAGTCCGATGAATCTTTCTCCTAAGATCACAACAAAATGGACTTAGTTTGACGATTTATCTCCTAGAGTCACAATCTTAGTCCGATGAAATTTTCTCTTAAGATACCAAATCTTAGTCCGATGAAATTTTCTCCTAAGATATCAAATCTTAGTCCGATGAATCTTTCTCCTAAGATCACAACAAAATGGACCTACGATTTATCTCCTAGAGTCAAAATCTTGGTCCGATGGAATCTTTCTCCCAAGATAATATAATAAAATCTTAGTCGGATGAATCTTCTCCTAGGATCAAAATCTAGTCTTATGAATTTTCTCCTAGGATAATTTGAAAAAAAAGAAAAGTTTGAATTTGAAAAAAAAAAAGTTCGCCAACCTAAAGAAAGGAATGACATTTTATTTTTAAAGTTGTTGTTGAAGTCAGGAGCCCCCTGAAGAATAGAATGGCGATTTATTGGTTGAAGTCAGGAGCCCCCCTGAAGAATAGAATGGCGATTTATTGGTTGAAGTCAGGAGCCCCCCTGAAGAACAGAATGGCGATTTATTGGTTGAAATCAGGAGCCCGCCTGAAGAAAGGAAAGGCGTTTTTAAAAAAAAAAAGGTTGTTGAAATCTCGCCATCCAAAGAAAGGAATGGCATTTTTTGAAAAGTTGTTGAAGTCAGGAGCCCCTCTGAAGAATAGAATGGCGATTTATTGGTTGAAGTTAGGAGCCCCCATGAAGAATAGAATGGCGATGTATTGGTTGAAGTCAGGAGCCCCCCTGAAGAACAGAATGGCGATTTATTGGTTGAAGTCAGGAGCCCACCTGAAGAAAGGAAAGGCATTTTATTTTTAAAAGTTGTTGAAATCTCGCCAACCTAAAGAAAGGAATGACATTTTTAAAGTTGTTGTTGAAGTCAGGAGCCCCCCTGAAGAACAGAATGGCGATTTATTGGTTGAAGTCAGGAGCCCCCCCTGAAGAACAGAATGGCGATTTATTGGTTGAAGTCAGGAGCCCCCTGAAGAATAGAATGGCGATTTATTGATGGAAGTCAGGAGCCCGCCTGAAGAAAGGAAAGACGTTTTATTTTTAAAAGTTGTTGAAATCTCGCCAACCTAAAGAAAGGAATGGCATTTTTAAAGTTGTTGTTAAAGTCAGGAGCCTCCCCTGAAGAACAGAATGGTGATGTATTGGTTGAAGTCAGGATCCCCCCTGAAGAATAGAATGGCGATTTATCGGTTGAAGTCAGGAGCCCGCCTGAAGAGAGGAATGGCGATTATTTTCAAAGTTGTTGTTGAAGTCAGGAGCCCGCCTGAAGAGAGGAAAGGCGTTTTTAAAAGTTGTTGAAATCTTGCCAACCTAAAGAAAGGAATGGCGATGTATTGGTTGAAGTCAGGAGCCCGCCTGAAGAGAGGAATGGCGATTATTTTCAAAGTTGTTGTTGAAGTCAGGAGCCCGCCTGAAGAGAGGAAAGGCGTTTTTAAAAGTTGTTGAAATCTTGCCAACCTAAAGAAAGGAATGGCGATGTATTGGTTGAAGTCAGGAGCCCGCCTGAAGAAAGGAAAGGCGTTTTTAAAAAAAGGGTTGTTGAAATCTCGCCATCCAAAGAAAGGAATGGCATTTTTTGAAAAGTTGTTGAAGTCAGGAGCCCCCTGAAGAACAGAATGGCGATTTATTGGTTGAAGTCAGGAGCCCCCCTGGAGAATAGAATGACGATTTATATGTTGAAGTCAGGAGCCCCCCCTGAAGAATAGAATGGCGATTTATTGGTTGAAATCAGGAGCCCCCCCTGACGAATAGAATGGCGATGTATTGATGAAAGTCAGGAGCCCGTCTGAAGAAAGGAAAGGCGTTTTATTTTTAAAAGTTGTTGAAATATTTCCATCCAAAGAAAGGAATGGCATTTTTTGAAAAGTTGGTTGAAGTCAGGAGCCCCCCTGAAGAACAGAATGGCGATTTATCGGTTGAAGTCAGGAGCCCCCCTGAAGAACAGAATGACGATTTATTGGTTGAAGTCAGGAGCCCCCCTGAAGAACAGAATGGCGTTTATTTTCCAAGTTGTTTATTGAAGTCAGGAGCCCGCCTGAAGAGAGGAAAGGCATTTTATTTTAAAAGTTGTTGATGAAGTCAGGAGCCCGCCTGAAGAGAGGAATGGCGATTATTTTCAAAGTTGTTGTTGAAATCAGGAGCCCGCCTGAAGAGAGGAATGGCGTTTATTTTTAAAAGTTGTTGTTGAAGTTGGGAGCCCGTCATAGAACAGAGGCATACATTTCAGTTTTTACATTTCAAGCATTGAAGTTGGGAGCCCGCCCAGATAATAGAGGCATACATTTCAGTCTTTATATTTCAAGCGTTGAAGTTGGGAGCCCGCCCAGATAACAGAGGCATACATTTCAGTCTTTATATTTCAAGCGTTGAAGTTGGGAGCCCGCCCAGATAACAGAGGCATACATTTCAGTCTTTAATTTTCAAGTATTGAAGTTGGGAGCCCGCCCATACAACAGAGGCATACATTTCAAGATCAAGTCAGAGGACAATAAAACAGAGGGTTACAATAGGAATCCCCAGCAGGAAACAATAAAAATCCCCAGCACCGGGAAGCAGAAGGTTACAACAAGAGGTCCCAGCACAAACTCCAGTGCATGTGTCAAAAAAGAAGAAAAACACCGGAAAAAATGCAAGCAGACAAGAAAGCAAGGCAACAAGAACAAATTGCAGTCTAGCCTAACTTCTTGTTTTCTTTTAAGCACGGTGTAACAAGGAGATCGGTAAGCAGTGGTAATAGCATGCAACAACAGTAATATTGCAGTCCCACGGTAGTCCCAGCTACCAAAACTTCCCGAACTACATTGACCTGATTCCTGTTTAGCACAGGATATGTAGGAAACCTTTGAAGCAAAGGTTCGGTCAAATCTTTTTCAAAAACAAAAATGCTTCACACGGAGTACTCGGATAGGCAAAAATTGCTCGCTTTATCTTTGCACGAAAACCCTTAGTGTCTTCGGGCAAAGAGGGGCAGCTGTAAGCACGTGATTTTTGCCCTATATGAGAATTACTCCCAAAAAAAATTCAAAAAATAAAGTAATTTTTCTTGGTGTGCAATTTTGTGATATTTTGAATAATTATTTGTATTTGTCTGTGCATGTTTATTTGCTAAATTAATAAAAAATACAAAAATATGTCGCATATTGCATGTAGGATTTAATTCTACAATTTGTTAGTAATTAAGTTTGTTTACAAAAAATAAAAATTTACAAAAAATAGGCATCGTTTGCATTTTTAGCATTTAATGTCCGAATATACAATTTTATGCTTAATTGTTCTTTAATTGTTATTGGGAGTTAATTTGCGCTTTTATAACTTAATTTAGTTCTTAATAATAGTTTAAGTATTTTTATAATTTAGTTTTAGAGAAATAAAAGAAGAAAAGAGAGCGAAAATATAAAGAAAGTCGGAATTGGGCCTCTTCTTCGATTTCAAGCCACAGGCCCAAAAATGGCCCAATCTCCCCAAACGACTCAGTCCATTTCGAACTGGATCGACCCAGTCCATAACCCAACACCCCTATTATCTTACAAACAACACAAAAAAAAAAAAAGAAGAAGAAAACCCTAAAAAATACTAACCCATCCGCCACCCCCCTCTCTCTTTCTCTCTTCTCCTTCACCATCTTCAAGCTCCATCCATGGCTGCCCTACCCCCAACGACCACCCCTCCAGCCCTTCCCCCTCACCCCGTCACACTCACACACACACGCACCAACACCTCCATAGCTGCCCTCATCCATCGAGCTTCGTCATCGTTAAGTTTGAGCTCATCCATCGTGCATCGTCTACTCTTTCTTGATGCGATCAGTTGCTTCTCCTTCTTGTTGCGTTTGCTGCTGCATTATAGTGTTGCCGAGCAGCTGTTGCTGCGTCTCTTCTCTTCATGCTGCTGCCTGCTCCGCCATTGTTGTCCGCTGCAACCTTCTTCATCACAGCTGCTACTGCTTAAGCAAAAGCTTCGTCCAAACGAGCATCGTCGTCTCCATCGCTGCCACTAGTTGAGTAGCGTTGCTACTGCTGTCCGCGTCACCACTGCTGCTGCATTTTTCTTCCAGCTATTTGCTGCTTCACTTCATCGTCCTCTTCGCTGCTATTGTTTCGTTGTCGCTTCGTCGTCTTCAAGTCCGTTTATGTCAAAGTTTCGTTGGATTCGTTTAAAGTTCGTTCAAGTTCGTCGTTGGTCATTTACGGTTAGTTGTTCTAAGTTTTGTTTCTGTCCATATTTTGTTTGATATTTTTCGGATCCGAAATCGATAAATGATTCAATTTTTGTTTTGTTTGTTCATCGTTGAAATAATTTTCTAGTTTGTTCATATGTTTTGTTGATTAAATTTTCAGATTCAAATGGAACTTTGATTAATTAATTTTTCAATTTGTTTCATGTTTGTTTTATCATTCTTGTTTATTGTTTAGTTAAAAGTTGTTAGTTTAATGTTGGTTAGATACAAATTGAAGTTTAATTAATTTGTTTCATGTGTTCTATGTATTTTTTCAGAAATTGTTAATATTGTTAAGTTGAAGTTTAAATTCATAATTGTTTCTTCTTAAGTTTGTTTTGTTATTTGCCTAAAATAATTTATTTGTAATAGGGAAGTATGTTGGTTTAATCATTTGAATCCGTCGTTTTTAAAATAGACTCATTCATGTTCATACTTTGTTTGGTTGATCTTGAATCCGAAATTTGTATAACTTGATCTCTTGTTTATCATTTATGATTATTTCTTGAATTTGTCTCATAATCTTGTTTAAAGTTTAATATAGGAAGTGTTGGTTGTAATGTTGTTAGAGTTGATTTTAAGTTCAATATTATTGAATTTATAAATCTAAATATACTTGTTTGTTATTGTTGTTGTTGAATCTGAAAATAGGTTTGTTTGTTGCTAAAATATTGTTCAATCAAATTTTAGTTGTTCTTTGTTGTTCAATTTGTGTTCATGTGATTTGTTGTTGAAATGTTGAAGAAATCATGTTCATGTGATTTGTTGTTGAAATAATGAAGAAATTATGTTCATGTGATTCGTTGTTTGAACATTGTTAGAAATTGATCATATTCTCTATATTTTGGTTAAGTGTGATTAATTGATTTGTTATAGCTGATGGGGGTAATTTGGTAAATCGCAGTACGTTTGGGGGTAAAATAGTAATTGTAATAAGGTCGGAGGGGTAGTTTAAGAATTGTACATGTTTGTAATTTTTTATGTGAAGCATGGGGGACAAAATGTAATGGAGTGGGTTGTGATATAATTGTTTAATATAAAGGGGGGACAAGACAAATTTTAGTGTGGGGGAATCTTATATTTGTTTATGTTAGGCATGAGGGACAAAATATAATGGGGTGGTGTGATATATTTATTTAATGTAATGGAGATGAGTGAGAAGATAATGGGTTTGGTAGGGGAAAGTGATTGATTTTAATTGATTAAAGGGTTGAGATTATATATAGGAAGTCTTGAACACAAAACGAGAGGACAGACAGATTAAAAGATAATAAGAGAGAGAATAAAAACACAAACAGAGAAAAAAAAAGCTGAATATTTAAGAGAGAAAGAAAAAATTCCGAAAAATATTAAAGCCTTCAAATAAAAAAAAACTAAAAAATCTTCTGCTTTCATTCATTGTTTTGAAATCAGCATTAATTGTTGGTTGTTTCATAAGAGCTTGAAGCTTTTGTTTTGGGATTACTACTCCACCGGTTTGCAAATTCTTTTTCTGGGTTGTTACTGTTGCTGGGCTGTTGTTGTTGTGTTGTACTGTTATTACTGCTGCTGATTCTTATCTTCATTTTCTTTTGCTTCCAATATCAGGTACACAACTGACACGCTGGTTATTGTAATCCGAATATGAAGCATGAATACGAAAAATGAAGAGTTGAAATTATGAATTAGATTTAATTATATTCTGAATTTTATTTATATGTACAAATTATTTAGCTTGCAAAAATCAGAATCATGTAGCTATTTAATACATATAGTGGATCATCCGATGATAGCTTAACGGACGAACTATCTATATATTGCTTAAAAATAAATAAAAGGTGTAGTAACTTCGTCTAGTTAATTCTATATTGTTGGATGATTACCATGTCTCAAAAAGCACGTTAATTTATCGAATAAACCGTTTCGGAACTTGTAGGAATATTGTTTAGCTAGATACTATTGGTTAATTTCAGCATGTAAATAAATTAGGGCTTTCTTCATTTTCATTTTTTTTAAAAGATAAATTTAATAGGAAAAGATGTAGGCACTTTAGGATTATCCTTTTTAAATAAATGGGATGAGCCTCGCCCAATAAAACGCACAAATTGCGGGGCTCTCGATAAATATATAATTGAATACTTAGACTTCGGGATGGGCCGTTTAGCAAATTTCACGGCCTTCCCCAAAGTAATAAAGCGCTAGACTCTTTAGGCACGATTTTAATAATATTACATCCCTAAACTCGGGTGCGTGTTTATGCGACCCAAATCCAAATCTCAACGGAGTCAAAAGGTGTCAACAACCACGGGTGCATTGATTGTGACGTTGTTCGAAACACATTTTCACGACGTTGCAATTCTATTAAAAATAATAATAAAAACGGTTTAAAGTTGATAAAAGCACATAAATTATAATATGTATTAAAATCAGATACCTAGCCATTACAACAGTTTAAGCGGCCGTGCTAGAACCACGGGATTCGGGGGTGCCTAACACCTTCCCTCGGGTCAACAGAATTCCTTACTTAGAATTTCTGGTTCGCAGACTTCATTTGGAAGGTCGAATATTTTCCTCGATTCGGGATTCAATCGGTGACTTGGGACACCATAAATCTCCCAAGTGGCGACTCTGAAATAAATAACTAAATCCCGTTTCGACTGTCCTTTAATAGAAAAAAACTCCCTACGCCCCCCGCGGGGGCGGGAAAAAGGAGGTGTGACAATCCCGAACCACATCTATAGTACCAATACAAATTTTTTTCAATTCTCAATATATAACAAGCGCCTCGCGTCGCATAAGATTGGGTAGGAAGGAAACATGGGCATAAGCCTCAAGAAATCAAATGGCACGATGAGGAATCAAGAAGGGAAGTGCTCCTAATAGTTCTGCAGCCTCTCGAAGATAAGTATAGACGTCTCCGTACCGATTTGCAAGACTCTACTAGACTCGCTCATGACTTGTGAGACCTAAGGGAACCTAGTGCTCTGATACCATGTTGTCACGACCCAAAATTCCACTAAGAGTCGTGATGGCGCCGGACACCGCTGTCAGGCAAGCCATCCAAAATACTTAATTAAATTCTCATTTTAATAATTTTTGAAAATTATAATTTTCCTTCAATTTTACCAGTAAAAGATAATCGTTTCAAATCAAATATGAATGTTAAGAAGTTAATACAAGATACCCCATAATCATCCCAGTACCCAGTGTCACAAGGGCATGAGCATTTACTAGGGAATGAAATAAAATACATTAACTGTCTGGAATACAAAGTGGACAGAAATGAAAACACAGTAAAGTACTCTGAAGGGGACTCTGCTGGCTGCGGGTCATCTCGATAAATGCAGCTCGTCTAAGTCTCCGTATCAACCCTGCCGCTATGCCACTAAGCCACTAGCCACATATGAACCTGTACAACAAAATGCACAGCAAGTGTAGTATCAGTACAAAAACAACGTGTACCCAATGAGTATCCCGTCTAATCTCGAAGAAGTAGAGACGAGAGGTCAACTTCGACACTTACTAGTGGTCCAATGATAATATAGTATAAGTGTGAGAAATTCATGGATTTCATAAAGCAAAATTAAACTCATAAAGCTGGAAAGTAGGGAAACAACTTTTCAAATAATAAAGGATTTCAAAAGATTTACTTTTCATTATCGTTATCAATTTATCTCTGTCCAGGAAAGGAAATTATCAACATTTATAAATCTCAGGAAAACAATACAAGCATGCGCATATCATGCCGAGGTCGTACGGCCCAATCCAACATAAATGTAAAATGTGCACTGCCGAGGGTCGAACGACGCGAACCATAGATGCATCTATTACCCCGCTCGTGAATCATACATGCGACGCGGTCAACATAAATAAACAAACACCCTGCTCGTGAATCATACATGTGACACATGTACACATAGAAATACATGCTCAAATAGGAAATTAAGAATTTATCGGGGAACGTTTATCCAAATAAAAGCCAATTGTCTTTTAGCGATTTAAGAAAATGAAGTTTAATCCTTTTAGAAATTCATTTACCAATTCGATAAGATTTAAGCAATTCAACTGTCAACAAGATTACAGATATTCCAAATATAGCATGCTTTTGGGTTCTAGACTACCCGGACTTACACATAATAGTAGCTACGTACGGACTCTCGTCACCTCGTGTGTACGTAGCCCCCACAAATAAGAGCACATAAACAATTATATCACCTATGGGGATAATTCACTCTTACAAGGTTAGAAAGGAGACTCACCTCGCTCCGAAGATCCATAACCGACATTCCACGCCCTTCCAAAGACTTGATTCGATGCTAAATGCTCCAAAACAAGCCAATAATTATGCAAAGCGAGTAATATATGTTCAATTACTCATTACAATCTAATTTATAACAATTCCTAACCCCGATCGAAAAGTTGACAAAATTGCCCTCGGGCCCACATGCCCGGATTATGAAATTTCTCGAAGATAAAGTTTGTAAGCACGTGATTTTTGCCCTATATGAGAATTACTCCCAAAAAATTCAAAATCAAATGATTTTTCCTTGGTGTGCAATTTTGAGTATTTTTGTGATATTTTTGGATAATTATTTTTCTGTGTTTGCTTATTTGCTAAATTAATAAAAAATACAAAAAATATGTTGCATTTTGCATGTAGGATTTAATTCTACAATTTTTAGTAATTAAATTTGTTTTACAAAAATTAAAAAATTACAAAAAATAGGCATCGTTTGCATTTTTAGCATTTAATGTCCAAATATACAATTTTATGCTTAATTATTACTTAATTGTGCGTTAATTGTTATTGGGAGTTAATTTGCGCTTTTATAAATTAATTTAATTCTTAATAATAGTTTAAGTATTTTTATAATTTAGTTTTAGAGAAATAAAAGAAGAAAAAAGAGCGAAAATATAAAGAAAGTCGGAATTGGGCCTCTTCTTCAATTTCAAGCCGCAGGCCCAAAAAGTGGCCCAATCTTCCCTACGACCCAGTCCATTTCGAACTGGGTCGACCCAGTACATAACCCAAAAGACCCAAACCCCTTTGTCTTACATTTTACAAAACAAAACAAAAAAAACAAAATGAAGAAAACCCTAAAAATTGCAAAATCATCCGCCACCCTCTTATCTTCTTCTTCTTCCTCAAGTTCCAAGTTACCCTCCCATGTCCGCCCGTCGACCACCGTCCAACAGTTGACGCAACAACAAAGCTGCTCTCCGACCACCCATGGCTACATCGTCTTCATCTTCTTCTTCTTCGTCCGAAATTCCTAGCCCTATCCGCCATTGACGAAGCTCGTCGAGCTCAAGCTTGAGCTCGACGCTCATGGCTAACCATGCTGCTTCAGTGTCTCAACCAAACAACCAAAAGAATACAGCCCTCGACGAGTCAGCTGTTGTTCGAAGCTCCCATCGCCGCTGCTCGTCACGGCCAAGCCCGTCGCTGCCTTCGTCGTCCAGCTCATTCCGCCATGGATGAGCTTGAGGCCAGCTGCTTCTGTCGAGTAGTTTGAGGCCAAAACAAGCCTCAACTGCTGCTGTTCTTCTTCGTCTTCTTCAGTGAGCGTCGCCATGGAAGCCGTCTCCGAGTTGATGCTTTGGACGCCGCTGCTAGGTCGTCGCCGCTGCTGCTTTGTCGCGGCAGTGGCTTCAGCTGCCCCCGATGCCGCCTCACCTTCGTCCTCTTCACTTCGGCCTCGCATACACGGATGAGTTTTGGTCGATGTCGTTCGTCGTTGGTTAGTAATTCGTTGTTTCAATCCGGTTAGTAGTTTTTGAATTTTATTTTGTCCGTATTTTGTTTTGATATTTTTCGAATCTAAAATCGGCGAATGTTTGTTTTATTCATGTCTATGGTTAGATATTTGATTTTTGGTTTTGTTCATGTTCATGTTGTTTGTTAAATTAATTTTTAGATTTCAAAATAGAAGTTTAATTAGTTGTTTTCATATTCATTTCATGTTTGTATTATTGTTTAAATAAATATTTGTTAGTTTGATGTTTGTTAGATTCAAATTGAAATTTAATTAACTATTTCTTCAATTTGTTTCATGTGTTTATGTATTGTTAGAAATTGTTAATATTGTTAAGTTCAAGTTTAAGTTCATAATTGTTTCTTCGTCGATCTTGTTATTTGTTTAAAGAATTTAGTTGTGTTAGAGAAATATGTTGGTTTAATCGTTTAAATCCATCATGTTTGTTGTTTAAAATAGATTTAATTCATGTTCATACTTTGTTTGATTGTTCTTGAATCCGAAATGTGTATAGCTTGATTTCTTGTTTACCATTTGTGATTATTTCTTGAATTTGTCTCATAAAGTTTAATATAGGAATTGTTGGTTGTAATGTTGTTAGAATTGATTTTAAGTTCAATATGATTGAAGTTAGAAATCTAAATATACTTGTTTGTTGTAGTTGTTGAATCCGAAAATAGGATTGTTTGTTGCTAAAATATTGTTCAATCAAATTTTAGTTGTTCTTTGTTGTTCAATTTGTGTTCATGTGATTTGTTGTTGAAATGTTGTTAAAATCGTGTTCATGTGATATTGTTGTTATGATGTTCATATTGTTGTTTGAACATTGTTAGAAATTGATCATATTGTCTATATTTTGGTTAAGTTTGATTAATTGATGTGTTATAGCTGATGGGTAGTTTGGTAAATTTGTAGTACGTTCAAGGGTAGTTTGGTAATTTCAGTAAGGTCGGAGGGGGTAGTTTAGGAATTGTACATTTTGAAATTGTTTATTTGAAGCATGGGGGACAAAATGAAATGGGGTGGGTTGTGATATAGTTGTTTAATATAAAGGGGGAATCTTGCATTATTTTAAATGAAGCATGGGGGACAAAATATAATGGGGTGGTGTGATATGTTTATTTAATATAATGGGGATGAGTGGAAAGATAATGGGTTGGGTAACGAAAAAGTATGGATTTTAATTAATTGAAAGGTTTATGGGATGGGTTATAAGATGAAGTCTTGAACACAAGACAAGATAGACAATACAGAGAGAAACAATAAAGAGAGATACGAGAAAAAAATACACACACAGATAGAGAGAAAAAACGGACAGAGAATAGAAGAGAGAAAAATTCCGAAAAATATTTAAACTTTCAAAAAAAAAACTAAAAAAATATTCTGCTTTCTTTCATTGTTTGAAATCAGAATTAATTGTTGTTTCATCAAAGCTTGAAGCTTTTGTTTTTGGGATTACTGCTCTACTGGTTTGCAAACTCTTTTCCTGGGTTGGTACTGTTGCTGGGTTGTTGCTGCTGTGCTATACTGTTATTACTGTTGCTGATTCTCATCTTCATTTTTTTCGCTTCCAATATCAGGTACACAACTGAAAAGCTGGTTATTGTAATCCGAAATATGAAGCATGAATACATATGAAGAATGAAATTTTGAAGTTTTAATTTCGTTTTTCTTTGTTTCCTTTTGTTGATTATATTTAAGCTCTTCCATGTATTACTAAATAATAATTGGAATAAGGAAAGAATAACTTAAGTTAGTCTTTAATGATTCAGTTCAGCAAAACAGGTTAATTCACTAGTTATGAAGGTTTCAAGATTATCAACAGTAGGTTAATCATGAATAACTAGCTAAATTTAGCTAAGACATGAATTTAAATTAAAACTTCGTAAATTAGGCATTAAGGCACGACTTGAGTTCAAGCAAGACTAGAAGAACGTTTAAGTCTAATAAACTTTCTAATAAGCTTTAGTAATTATGGTTAAATCAAGTTTCAAATGGTTGTGAATAATTAATCTCAATAATTTTTTTATAACAATGCTGAGTTTTAATCTAGCTATATTTGATTCTTTTGGATATTAGTTGTTGAACTTTTATTTTATTTATAATTTCGAAATTAAGAATAAAATTCCTTTTTCATCAATATTTGTATTAATCAAGCAATTAGCATGTCATGTTTTCTTAATAATAATAATAAAAAAACGTAATTAATTAGGATTTTCTTTATTCATTTTAGAGAGTAATTTTAAATAGCAAAATGTAGTCGCTTTAAGATTTGTCCATTTAAAATAAATGAGACGAGCCTCGCCAAATAAAACACACAAATTGCGGGGCCCTCGATAAAAATTTAATTGATTACTTAAACTTCGGGATGGACCGTTTAGCAAATTTCACGGCCTTCCCCAAAATAATAAAGCGCTAATCGCTTTAGGCGCGATATAATAATAATACATTCTTAAACACGGGTACGCATTTATGCGACCCAAATCCAAATCCCAAAACATTGAATAAAAATATGTTCCGGATCGTGGATGCATTTTATGTAACGCAATCCAAAGACATGTTTTTAAACGATGTTCACATTCTTTAAAAATATAATAATAACAATAAAAGCGGTTAAAAGTTAAAATTGCACTATAGTTTTTGAACATGTATTAAAATCAGATATTTTAGCCATTACAACAGTTTAAGCGACCGTGCTAGAACCACGGGATTCGGGGGTGCCTAACACCTTCCCTCGGGTCAACAGAATTCCTTACTTAGAATTTCTGGTTCGCAGAATAACAAACAGAGTCATATTCTCCTCGATTCAGGGATTAAAACCGGTGACTTGGGACGCCTTAAAATTCCCAGGTGGCGACTCTGAAACAAACAAACAAATCCCGTTTCGACTGTCCTTTAATTGGAGAAAATTTCCTACGTACCCCGCGGGGGCGGAAAAATGAGGTGTGATAGCTCTGGCGATTCTGCTGGTGATCAACTCAGAACCACTGGTTCAGGGTTCAAGAATTCGAGCTTAAAATAACTGTTATAGTTGGCTTTATTTTTTATCTGATTTTTTACATGATATATGCCTAATGTGCTAAATGATGCTTTTACCGCTTTAATATTATCTGAATTGTGTATATAAAACTACTACAAAACCCTTCTTCTTTCTGAGTCTTCTGAATTTATGGTGTACATGTACGCGTAGCCCACCTTTCTGTTAGAAGTCATATCAAATAAGACAAAATTGAAACAAGTAACTAGGCCGGGCAGACTTTCATGCTCCCGGTACGTTGCCCCCATTTCGGCTCAAGCTGTCCACTTGGGTGAGCCAGGGCTAGAACAATATGCCTCAGGTTTTTTCACTTAGAATAACTCAGCTTCATGCCGGATCCCTAGTAGGAGCGATTGTTTGCTTCACGTGCATTTGATTTTGGAGACTCAACACAGGGGTTGGGTCTGTCTAAGACAGGTGTACCAAAAAAAAATGACCATCCTGATGCATCTTACTTGCTGCTACTTGCGCATTTATTTGATCCGGATTTGTGTGTTGACTGACTTTTCAATATCAGGAATAATATTTTAAAATTGAAAAAAAAGAAATAGCGGTTAGGGAATTGACTGTTTATTTTTGAAAAAAAAAACCAATGCCCAAATACTGTCAAAACTCTGCCGAAATTTTGAGAAAATGAAAAAAAATGTTTTATTAGTTTGTTTATTAAAACCAAAGAAAAAATAGAAAAAAAATTCGTTGTTTTGTCTTATTTTTCAAAATAAAAAATAAAAAAATAATAAAATATATATATATATATATATATATATATATATATATATATATATATATATATATATATATAAAGGAAAATAGTTTGTCTTCCCCTGAAAATGACAATGAAAAAGAGTCTTACTTTTAAAATAGTTTTTTTTATTCGTTTCTGAAAAATTCAAAACAATAAAATAAAAAGAGTCGCGTTGAAAGTGGTTTTATTATTTGTTGCAAATATATATATATATATATATATATACAAATATATATATATATATATATATAAAAGTCCAAAAAGTTTTTCTTTATTTCCAAAAAATGTATATATATCTTTATTTGTTGCAAAAATATTTGTCCTGCCCAAAAAGTCTGGAAAAGTTTTTTTTAGACTCCCAATTTTCAAAACAAATAAAAATCCAAAAATATTTTCCATTATTGACTTCTTTAGAAAGTCTTTTTAATTATTAAAAAAAATATATATATTATAAAATAAAACAAATTCGAAAATATTCTCCTTCTTCTTTAAAAAATTGAAGAAAAAATTCAAAATTCAAAAAAATATTTTTTTAGAAAGCATTTCTTTTATTAAAGGTAAAATTCAAAAAAAAAATATTTTCTTTCTTCTTAGAATAAGAAAAAACAAAAAAATATCTTCCTTTTACTTTTGAAATTCTCAAAGTTCAAATCAAAAGAAAAGGAATTCTTAGAAGTATTTCTTTCAAAAAGAAAATCAATCAAAAATCCAAAAAAAAATATATATTTCCTTTCTTTTTTTAAAGCAGTTCTTTTACAAATTCAAAAATAATAATAATTTAAAATTAGTTTACTTACTTTATTCATGACCTGCCCGAACTACGCGGGTTTGATTCTCACCGGATGTGAGATACGTAGGCAACCCTCATCGGATCCAACCCCCCTTTTGCTAAAATAAGCCAAAAACCAATAAATAAATAAAAAACGTGTCAAAATTTTAATTTTGTCATAAATAAGTCGGGTGGTGTCCAACCTCCCCTTTTGCTAAAAATAGCCAAAAAATAATATGTCAAATTTTAAGAGTCATAAAGAAGTCGGATGACGCTGTTTTATCCAGACATAGCCGAATGTTCCCGAAAGGGACGCCGGAAGGCTGACTTTGCATAAACAGCCACCTTTGGGTCATTTTTAAAAAAATTTGGTCCAGTTGACCCACACAGCCTTAAAAATCTTCGTCCCCGAGGCGCTGAAGGGCCGTGTTTGCAACACCAGGTTTTATTATAATTTGAAAAAAAAACAAAGAGTCAACGGTCAGGTGAATACCGTTTGGATATTTGGTCAAAAATAAGTCAAGCCAGCTTCGGCCGCGTCTTAAACCGTTCTTGCCGAAATAGCCTTAGAGTAACTTTCAGTTGTCGAAAGGCTATTTTCGTAAAAGAACGGACAAGTTTGTAAAGTGTCAAAATAATCCTCCCCGGCCTCAAAATTCATGTGAGATTTGGAAGGGGCCACATTTGCAAAAATAGCCATTTGGTTGCATTTGTCAAACGGGGAAAGGAAGATGGCCTTTTTATTTTGAGGTTATAAATCTTTAATTAGAATATGTGGGTTGTTTGATTTTCGAGTTTGTAGGTCATTTTCAAACCTTTGAAACCCAGTTTGTTTCAAATTAAAAAAAAATGTTTAGTATTGTTTATATTTTATTGGTCCGAACTACGCAAGGTCTGATTCATGCGGGGTCATGATACGTAGGCAATCTCCATAAGATTCGACCACAACAAAAATAAAAAAAATGAAAAAAAATGAAAAAGAAAAAATGAAAAAAAAATGAAAAAAAAATCGAAAAAAAAGAAAGAAAGAAAATGAAAATAAAAGATGTTATTAATAATGGGGACCGACGGAGTCCATTCTAACCTGTTTTGCTTTTGAATCGCAAAGAAAGAAGGTGGTTTGTTTGTGGTAAGCCGAAACTACAAGACCCAGAAGCACACTTTGCGGGGATCAGGCTTGATAACAGAAACACTCGAATCCTATTGGGACTTGTTGACTAAGGTTGATGATATTGAAGTTGGCAATGGTCTCGACAATATTAATGCAAAGCTCAGTGGCTAAGATGCCAATTTTGATAAAGTGGGAGGACGCTCCGTTCCTTGGTTAGCAAGAGAGAAGCTTTTGGTGGCTTATTTTGTTGTCATTTCTGTTGTCCGGATTATTATTAGGGTTGTAATCCGAATATTGTCTTGTGTCAAACCTTCTTATCTTTCCGATTTGTCATATCAATTTGTTTAAGTTTTGTCAAGGCTGTGTTAGGATTTTATTCTGGTTGTTTTGTTTGTTTTATTATTCAAACCATTTCGCCGGTAGTCTAATACAAAAGCCGGTCTTTTATTATTTCCAGTCATCTTTTTGTTTTAGTCCTTTTGTCATTTTTGTTCAATGCCGATTCTAGGGACATGACATGCGCACACAGTTTGGGCCTAGTCTTTAAAGTTAATCATAAAACCCCGGAAAGGAAATCAGAGCATTTAAAGGAAATAAGAACGGTTTGAGATTATTTGAAGCCCGAGTCATGTGGAACTGGGGCAAGTAAAACATAAAGAAAACCGTTAAATGCAAGATTCGTCAAATTGGCATGAGGGTCGTTCATGAGAGTGAGAGTGTCGCCCAGTAGTGCTTTAGAAATGACAAATGAAAAAGCAAGTGTTTAACACAATTGTCAAGTCCAGCACCATCGGAAGAGACTATAAATCTATGATCAATTGTGTTGTTTGCACTTGGCATATTTTGAAGACTGGAATGACGAAGGCATTTTGTTCTGCTACCTAAACACTTTATCCTTCGTTAGCCCTTTTGAGCCTTATTTATTTTCTTTCATACCCCTCGTTCGGAATCAATAGCAACGACTAGGAAATACGAGCCTGGAAGGTAAAGAAAAAAAATCAAAAAAAAATTCCAAAAAAAAAAACGAAAAAAGAAAAAGAAAAGAAAAATGAAAAAAAAAACAAAAGAAAGTCAGAAGAAAACAGAGGAATTGGGAACTACGTTTGACCTGATTCCTCAAAGAGGATACGTAGGCGCTTCACAGCTCGGTCATAGGGTGCATAATGGCCACAATGGTCATAGTGTGCCTAGTGTAATAAAAAAAAATTAAAAATAAATAAATAAAATTTTAATTATAAATAAATAATCCCCAAGCAAGAAACTGGGGCAAGGGTTGCGCTTGTGGTAAGCAAAATTGGTTCCGAAGGTTGTAATTTTGAACCCCAAATTGATTTGTTGTTTGAGCCTTTAATACCCTTTCTTTCTAGCCTGTCCAAAAACCCACATTACGGTCCAAAGAAAGACCTTCTGACCAGTCTGCAAAAGATGCCAAGTCAGACAAATGAGAGTCTTACCGGCAAACATAACACTCTGTTCCACAACAGAAAGGACTCCAATCTCCAGCAGAGAGAGTCATACCGGCAACACTCCAAATCCCCAGATGGAAAGTGATACAAATGAGAGAGTCTTATTGGTGAAAATCTTTACGGACACCATAAGGCGATGAAAGCTGAAAGAAAAACCAAAATGAGAGAGGCTTGATAGTGAAAACCCTTCGGGCACTACAAGTCGAATAAGATTAAGAATCAGATGGGGAATTGCCAATTGAAGATCTTGAAAAATGATTAACAGTAGAGGATAGGCCACAGGTGCATGTCATGACCATTAGAGTCGGTATTTGCGTATGATAGGTTTTTATTTATAGTTTCTTTTGTTAAAGAGTCATCTTTTTCCGTTGTCTTTTATTCTGTTTCCTTTTATCTTTTCCTTTCATAAAAATTTCCCCAGTAGAGTCTGTTTGGTCAGAACCAGTGGGAAATAACTTCAAAATAGGCCATCAGCTTTCCAAGATAAGATCTGACTAGTACATACAAATGGTATAGTCAGCAAGGAACAAGCGCGAGGCCAGTATCAAGAAAGATATCTCCAGCAAAAGGAGATTGACAAAAGGATCAACGAGTGTCAAGAGGGATATCCTTGCCAAAATCAGAGGTTATTAAAACCTCAAGGCCAAGGCCCGTGGACAAACAAGGAGAGCAATAAGCATGATTTGGGAAATTCATGCGAGACTAAAAGGTCGGGAAAATGCAAGTCTCCGAGCCATACCACGAAAGAAGAGGGATATCCCCAGCAGAAAAGGATTATCCCCAGCAAATAATATCATCCCCAACAAGTTGTGGGACGCAGAGCAAAGAAGGAGAAAGAGAAAACCATCCCAGTGGAGTATCACAGCCAACTACTACGCTTTAAGCTAACAAATTTTTGATTTGAAACAGGTAAAGGAAATGACATTAATGACGGAAAGGCATGCCATATAAAAAAAAAAGATTATCAAACTGGGGCAGAAAATTTTCTTTTCAATTAGAAAATTTTCTGGAAATCAGGTACCCATCTGGGGAAGAATAAAGATAACACCAAGGAAGTGGTCTTTGAACCAGTGTTGCCCCAACATAATAAGTTTCAATGGAGGAAGTTATCCCCAGTAGCAGAACAAAGGGATGACATTTGTGCTCAGAAAAGCAAAGAGCCATTATCATCCCCAGCGGCTTCCAGAAGAATAAAGCATCGATTTGAAGCGATAAAATTCCCCAGCAGCGTTATCCTCAACAACGATTATCCAAAAAGATAACCCTTTTATCCCCAGCAGTGTTGAGAAAAAAAAAAGAAAAAAAGAAAAAGAAAAGAAAAAATATATAAAAATGGAGGAGAGGAAGAAAGGAGACTCCCCCAGTGATATTATCCCCAACAGTCAGGCGTCCACCTGGAGAACAAGGATGAGTAATGGAAGTATTAGCCATCAGGCGTCCACCTGGAGAACAAGGAAGAGCAATGAAAGAAACAGCAATCAGGCGTCCACCTGGAGAACAAGGATGAAGAAAAGAAATAGCAATCAGGCGTCCACCTGGAGAACAAGGATGAAGAATTGAAATAGCAGTCAGGCGTCCACGTGGAGAACAAGGAAGAACAGTTGAAATATCAGAAGTCAGGCGTCCACCTGGAGAACAAGGAAAAGCATCAAAACTAGGGCAGAAGATTTTCTGCCATTGTCGAAATTTTCTCGGAAGAACGAGGAAATCAATTCAAGTTTTAAGAGATAGAAAGACAACAAGATGTGGAGAAAAACAGTCGGAGGTAAGACAATTCCAAGATTTTGAAAATGGGATCATCCGCCCTCGAATAGGATATTTGGGTTCATCCACCCTCGAATAGGATATTTTGGGATCATCCGCCCTCGAATAGGATATTCTGGGTTCATCCGCCCTCGAATAGGATATTCTGGGTTCATCCGCCCTCGAATAGAATATTTTGGGTTCATCCGCCCTCGAATAGGATATTTTGGGTTCATCCGCCCTCGAATAGGATATTTTGGGTTCATCTGCCCTCGAATAGGATATTTTGGGTTCATCCGCCCTCGAATAGGATATTGTTGGGTTCATCCGCCCTCGAATAGGATATTTTGGGTTCATCCGCCCTCGAATAGGATATTTTGGGTTCATCCGCCCTCGAATAGGATATTTTGGGTTCATCCGCCCTCGAATAGGATATTTTGGGATCATCCGCCCTCGAATAGGATATTTTGGGTTCATCCGCCCTCGAATAGGATATTTTGGGTTCATCCGCCCTCGAATAGGATATTTTGGGATTCATCCGCCCTCGAATAGGATATTTTGGGATCATCCGCCCTCGAATAGGATATTCTGGGTTCATCCGCCCTCGAATAGGATATTTTGGGTTCATCCGCCCTCGAATAGGATATTTTGGGTTCATCCGCCCTCGAATAGGATATTGTTGGGTTCATCCGCCCTCGAATAGGATATTTTGGGTTCATCCGCCCTCGAATAGGATATTTTGGGTTCATCCGCCCTCGAATAGGATATTTTGGGTTCATCCGCCCTCGAATAGGATATTTCGGGTTCATCCGCCCTCGAATAGGATATTTCGGGTTCATCCGCCCTCGAATAGGATATTTCGGGTTCATCCGCCCTCGAATAGGATATTTCGGGTTCATCCGCCCTCGAATAGGATATTATGGGTTCATCCGCCCTCGAATAGGATATTGTTGGGTTCATCCGCCCTCGAATAGGATATAATGGGTTCATCCGCCCTCGAATAGGATATTTTGGGTTCATCCGCCCTCGAATAGGATATAATGGGTTCATCCGCCCTCGAATAGGATATTCCGGGTTCGTCCGCCCTCGAATAGGATATTTCGGGTTCATCCGCCCTCGAATAGGATATAATGGGTTCATCCGCCCTCGAATAGGATATAATGGGATCATCCCCCCTCGAATAGGATTTTATTTTCAAAGATGTTGTTGAAGTCAGGAGCCCGCCTGAAGAGAGGAATGACGCTTATTTTTAAAGTTGTTGTTGATGTTGGGAGCCCGCCCAGATAACAGAGGCATACATTTCAAGATCAAGTCAGAGGACAATAAAACAGAGGGTTACAATAGGAATCCCTATCAGGAAACAATAAAAATCCCCAGCACCGGGAAGCAGAAGGTTGCAACAAGAGGTCACAGTACAAACTCAAGTACATGTGTCAAAAGAAGAAAAGCACCGGAAGAAATGCAAGCAGACAAGGAAGCAAGACAACAAAAACAAATTGTACTCTAGCCTAGCTTCTTGTTTTCTTTTAAGCATGGTGTAACAAGGAGATCGGTAAGCAGTGGTAATAGCATGCAACAACAGTAACAATGCAGTCCCACGGTAGTCCCAGCTACCAAAATTTCCCGAACTACATTGACCTGATTCCTGTTTAGCCCAGGATATGTAGGAAACCTTTGAAGCAAAGGTTCGGTCAAATCTTTTTCAAAAAATGCTTCAACGGAGTACTCGGATGGGCAAAAATCGCTCGCTTTATCTTTGCACGAAAACCCTTCGTGTCTTCGGGCAAAGAGGGGCAGCTGTAAGCACGTGATTTTTGCCCTATATGAGAATTACTCCCAAAAAATTCAAAATCAAATGATTTTTCCTTGGTGTGCAATTTTGAGTATTTTTGTGATATTTTTGGATAATTATTTTTCTGTGTTTGCTTATTTGCTAAATTAATAAAAAATACAAAAAATATGTTGCATTTTGCATGTAGGATTTAATTCTACAATTGTTAGTAATTAAATTTGTTTTACAAAAATTAAAAAATTACAAAAAATAGGCATCATTTGCATTTTTAGCATTTAATGTCCAAATATACAATTTTATGCTTAATTATTACTTAATTGTGCGTTAATTGTTATTGGGAGTTAATTTGCACTTTTATAACTTAATTTAATTCTTAATAATAGTTTAAGTATTTTTATAATTTAGTTTTAGAGAAATAAAAGAAGAAAAAAGAGCGAAAATATAAAGAAAGTCGGAATTGGGCCTCTTCTTCGATTTCAAGCCATAGGCCCAAAAAATGGCCCAATCTTCCCTACGACCCAGTCCATTTCGAACTGGGTCGACCCAGTCCATAACCCAAAAGACCCAAACCCCTTTGTCTTACATTTTACAAAACAAAACAAAAAAAAAACAAAATGAAGAAAACCCTAAAAATTGCAAAATCATCCGCCACCCTCCTATCTTCTTCTTCTTCCTCAAGTTCCAAGTTACCCTCCCATGTCCGCCCGTCGACCACCGTCCAACAGTTGACGCAGCAACAAAGCTGCTCTCCGACCACCCATGGCTACATCGTCTTCATCTTCTTCTTCTTCGTCCGAAATTCCTAGCCCTATCCGCCATTGACGAAGCTCGTCGAGCTCAAGCTTGAGATCGACGCTCATGGCTGACCATGCTGCTTCTGTGTCTCAACCAAACAACCAAACGAACACAGCCCTCGACGAGTCAGCTATTGTTTGAAGCTCCCATCGCCGCTGCTCGTCACGGCCAAGCCCGTCGCTGCCTTCGTCGTCCAGCTCATTCCGCCATGGATGAGCTTGAGGCCAGCTGCTTCTGTCGAGTAGTTTGAGGCCAAAACAAGCCTCAGCTGCTGTTGTTCTTCTTCGTCTTCTTCAGTGAGCGTCGCCATGGAAGCCGTCTCCGAGTTGATGCTTTGGACGCCGCTGCTGCTTTGTCGCGGCAGTGGCTTCAGCTGCCCCCGACGCCGCCTCACCTTCGTCCTCTTCACTTCGGCCTCGCATACACGGATGAGTTTTGGTCGATGTCGTTCGTCGTTGGTTAGTCATTCGTTGTTTCAATCCGGTTAGTAGTTTTTGAATTTTATTTTGTCCGTATTTTGTTTTGATATTTTTCGAATCTAAAATCGGCGAATGTTTGTTTTATTCATGTCTATGGTTAGATATTTGATTTTTGGTTTTGTTCATGTTCATGTTGTTTGTTAAATTAATTTTCAGATTTCAAAATAGAAGTTTAATTAGTTGTTTTCATATTCATTTCATGTTTGTATTATTGTTTAAATGAATATTTGTTAGTTTGATGTTTGTTAGATTCAAATTGAAATTTAATTAACTATTTCTTCAATTTGTTTCATGTGTTTATGTATTGTTAGAAATTGTTAATATTGTTAAGTTCAAGTTTAAGTTCATAATTGTTTCTTCGTCGATCTTGTTATTTGTTTAAAGAATTTAGTTGTGTTAGAGAAATATGTTGGTTTAATCGTTTAAATCCATCATGTTTGTTGTTTAAAATAGATTTAATTCATGTTTATACTTTGTTTGATTGTTCTTGAATCCGAAATGTGTATAGCTTGATTTCTTGTTTACCATTTGTGATTATTTCTTGAATTTGTCTCATAAAGTTTAATATAGGAATTGTTGGTTGTAATGTTGTTAGAATTGATTTTAAGTTCAATATGATTGAAGTTAGAAATCTAAATATACTTGTTTGTTGTAGTTGTTGAATCCGAAAATAGGATTGTTTGTTGCTAAAATATTGTTCAATCAAATTTTAGTTGTTCTTTGTTGTTCAATTTGTGTTCATGTGATTTGTTGTTGAAATGTTGTTAAAATCGTGTTCATGTGATATTGTTGTTATGATGTTCATATTGTTGTTTGAACATTGTTAGAAATTGATCATATTGTCTATATTTTGGTTAAGTTTGATTAATTGATGTGTTATAGCTGATGGGTAGTTTGGTAAATTTGTAGTACGTTCAAGGGTAGTTTGGTAATTTCAGTAAGGTCGGAGGGGGTAGTTTAGGAATTGTACATTTTGAAATTGTTTATTTGAAGCATGGGGGACAAAATGAAATGGGGTGGGTTGTGATATAGTTGTTTAATTTAAAGGGGGAATCTTGCATTATTTTAAATGAAGCATGGGGGACAAAATATAATGGGGTGGTGTGATATGTTTATTTAATGTAATGGGGATGAGTGGAAAGATAATGGGTTGGGTAGAGAAAAAGTATGGATTTTAATTAATTGAAAGGTTTATGGGATGGGTTATAAGATGAAGTCTTGAACACAAGACAAGATAGACAATACAGAGAGAAACAATAAAGAGAGATACGGGAAAAAAATACACACACAGATAGAGAGAAAAAACGGACAGAGAATAGAAGAGAGAAAAATTCCGAAAAATATTTAAACTTTCAAAAAAAAAACTAAAAAAATATTCTGCTTTCTTTCATTGTTTGAAATCAGAATTAATTGTTGTTTCATCAAAGCTTGAAGCTTTTGTTTTTGGGATTACTGCTCTACTGGTTTGCAAACTCTTTTCCTGGGTTGGTACTGTTGCTGGGTTGTTGCTGCTGTGCTATACTGTTATTACTGTTGCTGATTCTCATCTTCATTTTTTTTTGCTTCCAATATCAGGTACACAACTGAAAAGCTGGTTATTGTAATCTGAAATATGAAGCATGAATACATATGAAGAATGAAATTTTGAAGTTTTAATTTCATTTTTCTTTGTTTCCTTTTGTTGATTATATTTAAGCTATTCCATGTATTACTAAATAATAACTGGAATAAGGAAAGAATAACTTAAGTTAGTCTTTAATGAATCAGTTCAGCAAAACAAGTTAATTCACTAGTTATGAAGGTTTCAAGATTATCAACAGTAGGTTAATCATGAATAACTAGCTAAATTTAGCTAAGACATGAATTTAAATTAAAACTTCGTAAATTAGGCATTAAGGCACGACTTGAGTTCAAGCAAGACTAGAAGAACGTTTAAGTCTAATAAACTTTCTAATAAGCTTTAGTAATTATGGTTAAATCAAGTTTCAAATGGTTGTGAATAATTAATCTCAATAATTTTTTTTATAACAATGCTGAGTTTTAATCTAGCTATATTTGATTCTTTTGGATATTAGTTGTTGAACTTTTATTTTATTTATAATTTCGAAATTATGAATTAAATTCCTTTTTCATCAATATTTGTATTAATCAAGCAATTAGCTTGTCATGTTTTCTTAATAATAATAAAAAAAAACGTAATTAATTAGGATTTTCTTTATTCATTTTAGAGAGTAATTTTAAATAGCAAAATGTAGTCGCTTTAAGATTTGTCCATTTAAAATAAATGAGACGAGCCTCGCCAAATAAAACACACAAATTGCGGGGCCCTCGATAAAAATTTAATTGATTACTTAAACTTCGGGATGGACCGTTTAGCAAATTTCACGGCCTTCCCCAAAATAATAAAGCGCTAATCGCTTTAGGCGCGATATAATAATAATACATTCTTAAACACGGGTACGCATTTATGCGACCCAAATCCAAATCCCAAAACATTGAATAAAAATATGTTCCGGATCGTGGATGCATTTTATGTAACGCAATCCAAAGACATGTTTTTAAACGATGTTCACATTCTTTAAAAATATAATAATAACAATAAAAGCGGTTAAAAGTTAAAATTGCACTATAGTTTTTGAACATGTATTAAAATCAGATATTTTAGCCATTACAACAGTTTAAGCGACCGTGCTAGAACCACGGGATTCGGGGGTGCCTAACACCTTCCCTCGGGTCAACAGAATTCCTTACTTAGAATTTCTGGTTCGCAGAATAACAAACAGAGTCATATTCTCCTCGTTTCAGGGATTAAAACCGGTGACTTGGGATGCCTTAAAATTCCCAGGTGGCAACTCTGAAACAAACAAACAAATTCCGTTTCGACTGTCTTTTAATTGGAGAAAACTCCCTACGTACCCCGCGGGGGCGGAAAAAGGAGGTGTGATAAAGTTTACCCATGAACTCACGAACTCAAATATGTGATTTTCTCCTATTTTTATACCCAAAATCGTGGTCAAAATCCAAGAATATCAATTTTCTAGGTTTTCCCTCAACCCTAAGTTTCTACCAATTTTCATGCTCAAATCCCTAACAAAACCATTTATTTAACCCACAAGGGGTGAAATTAACTTACCTCATGTTTGATGATGAAATCCTTCTCTTGAAGCTCTCAAAAAATCGCCCAAACAAGAGTGAAATGGAGGAAAATGGCCAAGTCCTCCGATTTTTAAAGAACCTTACTGCTTCCAGCAATTCCGCACCTGCGGTCACATGACCACTTCTGCGGTTCCGCAGGTGCGGCCCCTCTACTGCTCCTGCAGTTTCTCTCCGGGCTCCCCTTTCCGCTTTTGCGCCTCAACTCCCGCAGGTGCGGTCCTGCTTCTGCGGCGAGATGACCGCATCTGTGGTCCTTACACTTCCAGCCCAAAATCGCATCTGCGACTCTCCTGGCCACTCCTGCGGCCCAAGCCTCGCAGGTGCGGTTACACCAGAAGACAACTGCTGCACTTCCTCTTCCAATTTCCAAATTGATCCGTTAACCATCTGGAATCCACCCGAGGCCCCCGGAACCTCAACCAATCATACCAACCATTCCCAAAATACATTACGGACTTGCTCGAGGCCTCAAATCATATCAAACAATGCTAAAATCATGAATCGAACCCCAATCCAAGCTTAAGGAACTTTAGAATTTCAAACTTTTACATTCGATGATGAAACCTATCAAATCACGTCCGATTGACCTCAAATTTTGCACATAAGTCATATTTGACATTACGGACCTACTCCAACTTCCGGAATTGGATTCTAACCCCGATATCAAAAAGTCCACTTCCGATCAAACTTCTCAAAAACCTTCAAATTTCTATCTTTAGCCAAATGACTCCAAAATGACCTACGGGCCTCCGCGTTCACTTCGATCGCGCTCCCAATACCAGAATCACCATACGGAGCTATTCCCAGACTCTGAATCTCAAACAGATATTGATAACCCTGAAATGCACTTCAATCCAAACTTATAAGATTCTTCCAAAAATGGTAACTTCCACAATAGGGACCGAAACGTTCCAGGGTCTTCCAAAACCCAGTTCAGATATACGCCCAAGTCCGAAATCATCATACGAACCAGCTGGAACCTTCGAATCCCGATTCCGAGGTTGTTTACTCAAAAACAAACCTTAGTCAATTCTTTCAACTTAAAGCTTCCGAAATGAGAATTCTCTTTCCAAATCAACTCCGAACTTCCCGGAATTCAATTCCGACCGTGTGCACAAGTCATAATACCTGAAGTGAAGGTGCTCATGGCCTTAAACTGCTGAACGACGCGCTAGAGCTCAAAACGACCGATCGGGTCGTTACAGTAAAAAATTCATTGAGTTGCTGTGGAATTGAAAGTTCACGAGATAAATGAGCTTTGTTCACGCTTCAAAAGGTAACCCGTAAAATCCCCTTTATGCTAGTTGTCTAGATTATATGTGATTTTGATACTGGGATTGCTTCCGCTGCTTATTATAATCCATTAATTGGTATCAGAGCCCACTCACATCTAATTAAATAACTAAGTTTTTCATGAAACAAGAATTTCGTGTTTATGTGCGTTTTTGAATTACACGTATATGTTGTTTTCTGAAAAACTACACTGCTGTTTTTGTGAATTAACTGTGCAAAATTTTTGAATTATTCTTTTAATCATGAGATATCTATTTTCTTATTGATATTTAATTGACATTATCTAAATTTTTTGGGGTAAACCCTAGAAAAATGCAAAACCTGATTTTGACCGAATAGCTGATATTTTCGGAGGTCAACGAACTTGACGGACTTCAGTTGAGCTGAAAGTTGGTGGGACCATCAGAAACAACGCAGTGAGAAAACCTCACTGCTTTTGCAATGAATCATGGTATTTTTTGGCATTTTGAGGTCGTTTGGACTGTGTTTTGGACGTTTTTCTATTTTCTAGAAATTATTTCTTAATAATTTTAATTCATTTTTAATTCAGTGGTGGCGGGGGTGACTCCCCATGGTTACCATGATTAAATACTGGTCATATAATAGGTTAAATTCAGTAATAGAGTTGTAGGATTTTATTGACTAGGTCTTACAAGATATAATTGATATTGTGTGATGATATAATTATTTTGTAAGAAAGTGAAATCCTCAATTTGATATCCTGGATGAGTAATGACTGGAGCGTTTGGCATATTTGTGCATAAAAAATTTTAGTTTGTGTTTTTATACACTACGTGATTACTAGTTTTAGATTTTCGATGAAGAATTTTGTTCTCTGATTGGAGGTTCTAATTAAGTGAAATATGACGGTATTTTGTATGAGTTTTATATTGTTGGTATGGCTTTTAAGCTATGGTCCATATTGTGCTATAAAATAATTTTATGAACTAGTTATATATTCACTTGTAAATTAAGAATTTTATGAGTAATAAATAGTTACCGCTGAAGTGGTTTGTTTATTTGAACTCATGAAAAATTCTTAGTAAATTTGTACATGTGAAATTATGTCTATTCATGGATTGAGCATTATGATTAATAAGTAGGATCCACAAAATGGTCTATTTATTTGCGTCTTTGAAATCTGCTTAATATACAATTTGAAAATTATCCTTGAGAAATCTACATTAATGGTAGATGTTCTTAACTAGAAAAAGAGTTTTATATTTGGATACTAGTGAAACTAACTCCACCCATGAGAAGAGATATTGGGGTTTTCACCGAACGGGAGAAAATATAATATCTTAGGTTCTTGTGTATTTAATAAAAGGATAATTTATTGCAAAAGAAGATATTATGTATCCTAGAAATAGGAAGAACATAATTTATGCCTTGAGCTCATAGTATAATTATAAGGAGAATATAAATCAATGCCATATTTATTTTAATTCATGAAACTGCTTAAAACGGTTATTCTCTGAGTTTATTACTGGCTGGTGGTCATGAATTTGACGAACTCCGATTGACCTGAAACTTAGTAGGTTCATCGAAAACAATATAGTGAGAAAAACCCACTGTTATGTAGTGAATCATGCCATTTTTGGTATTTTGAGGTCGTTTAGATGGGTTTTCAAGCAGCTTATTAAATTGAATTTGTTATAAATATGAAAAAAATTCTTTATATATCAACTATATTTTTGTTAAATCTGAAACATGATGATTTAACTTGATATGATATATAGCAAAGAATACAAATCACATGAATTTAATCCTAAATACGCCAAAAATAATTTATTCGAATTTGGTCTAGTTTTGGCGATCATGAATTTCACGATCTCCAAATGACCTGAAATTCGGTAGGATCATTGGAAACGATCATTTATGAAGAACCCACTGCAATGTAGTGAATCACATCGTATTTTGACGATTCTGGATCGTTTAGATGAGTTTGTTTTAGAAGTTTGGCGGATTAAAATGTGATTTACATACGAAAAGTCATTCTTTCTATAATTTTATTTATGTCTAATCTGGAACATGATAACACATGTTGATTTGACATGAACTGGTGTATGATAAAAAATGTAGGCCATATTTTAAATTCTTAAAAAAATACTTAAAATTGTAATTCCAAATTTGGTCGCAATTTTTGGAGATTGTGATTTTAACGATCTCCGATTGATATGAAATTTGGTAGATTTACCAAAAGCAGCCCAGTGAACAATACTCACTGATGTGCAGTGAAAACCGATAATTTTAGCGTTTTAAGACTGTTTAAATGGGGTATTGAGCATTTGTTTAAAATTATGGAACTTAATTCTCAGAGAAAAATTTGTGGTTGTGATAAAGTGGTGATAGAAATTAACCCCTATGGTCCCCATTTTTTATTTATAGTGAGATAATAAATTTACGCGTTGACATTAGGTCTTCCTCTATATCAGATAAATTTATTATGAACTCACTGGATATAGTTACTAGTTATTGATAACCTGTATTAGCTCTCTATCTGAGTTTAAGGGTTGAATCAATTTTGTAACTAAAATACAATCATGATTAAGTGGTGATAGAAATATTTTCTATGATCTTCCACTATTATTTTCAAGTGAGTAATAAATTTACGCTTGACTTTAGGTCTTCCTCCATATCGGATAAATTTATTATAAGCTCACTAGGTGAAATATTAGTAATTTATATCGTGTACTTACTCTCCATCTGAGTATACATGTTGGATCAATGGAACTAGAGCTATTAATTATGATGTTCACTTGACTTAAATTAACAGTATACTCTCCATCTGAGTTAGGTCTGTTTTAATTATTGGAGTGAATTATCTGGCATTACATATGTATGTTGCATGAGTAGTTCTTTTCCCATCGAAATTGCTATTCAAGATGCATGACATACATGTGTAGTGTGTTTAAACTTTTTGTACCAAAACTTAATACAATTGACTGAAAATAATAGTATACTCTCCATCCGAGTTGGTTCTATTTATTTTTGGATTGTATAATTCTTGCATTATATAATATACTTTGCATGGATGATTCTTTTCCCATCGAAATTTATTATTCGAGATGCATGTATGTATATGAATATTGAATGCATCATGAATTTTACTATTCAGTGTTTTGACTTATTATGATTTCTTTAATGTTTTTATCTCAACTCCACAATGACTTTATGCAATTTGTCGTATTACTTGTTTGTGATGACCCAAAAGGTCATCACTTATTTTAGAAATGAATTCTGTGTTCCGAGGCCTTAAAAACCTCTTTCTGTCTCACCTCGATTTGCAAGCAAAGTCCGGGCGCATATCCGAAAAGCTATTATGTGAAAATCTGTGAAAAATAATAAATTTTGCTTTTAAAATGAATTTAAGTTGACTTCTGTCAATATTTTGGGTAAACGGACCCGGACCCATGATTTGACGGTCCTGGAGAGTCCGTAGGAAAATATGGGACTTGGGCGTATGCCCGGAACCGAATTCCGAGGTCCCAAGCCCGAGAAATAAATTTTTAAAGAAAATTATTTTCTGGAATATATATGAGTTTGGAAATGAAATATGTTTGAATTTGATGGTATCATACCCGTATTTTAGTTTCGGAGCCCGGTACAGGTCTTATATGTAATTTATGTTGAGCCTGTTAAATTTGGTAAGAAACGGACTTGAAATGACGTGATTCGGAACCTTAGTTGTAAAATTTGAAACTTTGAAAGTTCTTGAGATTTTCTTTGATTTTGATGCTAAATTCACAGTTGTTGATGTTATTTTGGTGATTTGAGTGCACGAGCAAGTTTGTGTGATATTTTTGGGTTAGTGTGCATGTTTGGTTTAAACCCCCGAGGGCTCGGGTGAGTTTTGGATAGGCCACGGAGTGAACCTGCACTTAGGAATTGCTGGTATATTGCAGGCCTGCAGGATTCGCATTTGCGAACAAACCATCACAAATACGAGAGAAGGCCTGAACAGGCCTGATCGCAAATGCAATCATTTCTTCGCAAATGCGAAGAGGCCCATAAATCCCCATTTTCGCAAATGCAACTCTTCTGTCGCATGCGAGTTTGCAATTGCAAACAGTGATCGCAAATGCGAGATTAGCAAGTTCTGAATTGCGACATCTGCGACCTGCAAATTCATAACTTAGCCAAAATTCTTTCATTTTTTAAACTCTTTAAAAAAATAAACTCTCTTGGGCGATTTTCCCAAGAAAAGTTCTTCTCCAAATCTATTGTAAGTCATTTCTAACTCGTTTTCTTCAATCTTTAATATCTTTTCACATGATTTCAACTCAAATCAAGGGTTTTCATGGGGAAAATTGAGTGTTTTGGGTAGAACCTAGCTTTTTCAAATTTTGAGGATTTGAACCTCGATTTAAGGTCCGATTTCAAAACAAATTATATATTTGGGTTCGTAGGGGAATGAGTAATCGGGTTTTGGTTCGAACCTTGGGTTTTGACCATGTGGGCCCAGGGTCGATTTTTGACTTTTTGGGGAAAAACTTTAGAAAACTTATTTTTATGCATTGGAATTGATTCATTTAACACTTATTGATATATTTAAGTAACTTGTGGTTAGATATGAGCGAATTGGCGGTGGAATCAAGAGGTAAGCTATAGTTGAGACTTGAATTATTTTCGTAGCATCGAGGTAAGTGTTTGGTCTAACCTTAGCTTAAGGGATTAGGAGTTGTGTCCTATTTGCTATATGTTATTTGTTGAGTACGGCGTATAGACATGGTGACGCGTATCTATACATTGGTGTCAAGCATGCCCGTGAGTCTTATACTATGATTAATGTGACTCTGTTTGTATTATTCATGCCTTATGTGATGATTTCTATTGTTGAGCAAAGCTTATGGAAGTAATATTGGTATTTGAATATTGAAGAGCGTTGTCTCAAGTTGTAAAATGAATTGTGGGAGCACAATTGGCAATTGAACCTCATAGAGCATTGGTTCAAGTGGTGAAGTGAGTTGTGAAGTAAACGTGAAAAAGAGAAGAGGATTGTTATATAGTCTCCCTTGCCGAGATGTTGATGCTTTTGATATTGTTCCCTTGTCGGGATTTGATTGTTGTACTATTGTTCCATTGCCGGGATTTGATTGTTGTACTATTGTTCTCTTGCCGGGATTTGATTGTTGTACTATTATTCCCTTGCCAGGATTTTATCGTGATTTTATTTATTTTCTTTCCCTTATTGCTTGTGGTTGTTGTTTGGGTAAGGAAGAGTGTTAAAGCACGAAGGGTGATGTCGTGCATTGTTTTGGTGAGAGAGTGTTAAAGCACGAAGGGTGATGTCGTGTATGATTTGGTGAGGAAGAGTGTAAAACCCCGAAGGGTGATACCGTGCCGCACGATGTACAGTCCCGTGCCAGTTATATTTATTTTTATGTCGTGCCGTACTGTACATTCTTGCTTTTATTTTTCCGCTATATATGATTTAACTGTACAAGTTTATTTGGTAGTCTGGTGCTAGACTCGTCACTACTTCGCCTAGGTTAGGCTAGGCACTTACCAGTACATGGGGTCGGTTGTGCTGGTACTACACTCTGCACTAAGTGCAGATCCCGGTGCAGCATCTTTCGGACCGTAGCTTTGGGTTGCTGCCTTCAGTCCAGTCAGAGATTTCGAGGTAGCCCTGCAAGCGTCCGCAGGCCTTGGCGTCTTCTCCGATCCTTTTATTCTGTTTCTTTTATATATTTCAGATACAGTGATGTAATAAATCTTTCGGACCTTTATTTATAGTATTCCTAGATAGTCTGTGAAGTTGTGACACTAGTCTTGGGTAGTTTATGTATGATAGAATTGGCATCTTTATTAATATGATACGTTTCAGTCTTCTGCTTTTAATTTCTGCTATTTATATAATGTTGGCTTTTAATTGTTAAATGATTAAAAATGGAAAAAAGGTAGATAATTCAAACGGTTGGCTTGCCTAGCTTTCACTAGTAAGCGCAATCACGACTCCTGAGGGTGGAAAATCTGGGTCATGACAAGTTGGTATCAGAGCTTTAGGTTACATAGGTCTCACAATTCACGGACAAGTTTAGTAGAGTTTGAGGGATCGGTACGGAGACGTCTGTATTTACCCCCAAAGGCTACAGAGTTAGGAAAAGCTTCACATCTATTCTTTCCTGTCGTGCAATTTGGTTTCTCAATGCTAATTGAATTTCTACTCTGTTCTTTCACAGAGGCCGAGGCTAAGGCTGTGCTAGAGGTCGAGGCAGGGGCAGAGCTCAGCCTAGAGCAGTAGCACCAGCGGCAGAGCCTCAGGTTGGGTTTGATGATGAGGTTCCGGCCCATGCAGTTTCGGTGGGCCCAACTCAGGTCCCAGAGGAGTTCATTGCAACCAAAGTACTCCAGGATGCTCTGGTCGTCTAATGGGCCTTATGGAGAGTGTCACCCGGGCAAGCTTACTTCATGTAGCACCAACCGTCTCTCAAGTTGGAGGAGGAGCCCAGACTCTTGCTACTCGCACTTCAGAGCAGATGTCTCCCTAGTTTCAGACTCTAGTAGTTTAGCTAGTTGGAGCAGTTCAACGGGGTATGGTAGCTCAGACCGGCGATGGAGCAGCTATTTCTGCCGATGCCTTATGGATATTGGACAAGTTTACCAAGCTCTTCACTACCACTTTCAGCGGTGCATCTTCTGAGGATCCCCAGGATTATTTAGATAGCTGTCATGAGGTTCTCAGGAACATGGGGATAGTGGAGACCAATGGGGTCAACTTTGCTACTTTTTGCTTATCTGGATCTGCCAAGACTTGGTGGAGGGATTATTGTTTGGCTAGACCAGTTGTGTCACCAGCTTTGACTTGGGACAAGTTTTCTCAGCTATTTTTGGAGAATTTTCTTCCTATCACTTAGAGGGAGATCTATCGGAGGCAGTTTGAGCGTCTCTGGCAGGGTTCTTTGACTGTTACTCAGTACGAGACTAAGTTTATTGACTTGGCCCGTCATGCTCTAGTTATACTTCCCAGTGTGAGAGAGAGAGAGAGAGAGTGATGAGGTTCATTGAGGGACTCATTCAACCTATTCGACTTCAGATGTCTAAGGAGACAGGGAGTGAGATTTCTTTTTAGGAGGCAGCCAATGTGGCCAGGAGAGTTGAGATGGTTCTATCGTAAGGAGGTGGTCAGGGGTCTAACAAGAGGCCTCGATATTCAGGCAGATTCAATGACGTCTCGTCCAGAGGCAGGGATTCGTATGGTTGAGGCCATTCTCCTGGGCCTTTTCAGTCAGAACTTCATGTTTCTCACTGTGCTTCAAGCGGTCATGGTTCTCATATGCAGTATTCTAATCAACAGTCCTATAATGCATCACCAGCTCCTATTAGTGCACCGCCACTCCAGAGTTTCGGGGTGTCTATTCAGGTCATCAGGATCAGCAGTATCAGCAGCTAAGGGCTTGTTATACTTGTGGCGATATAATGCATATTGCTAGATTTTGCCCTCGAGCATCGAGCAGTTCTCAACATCAGAGTTCCTGTGCCATGGTTCAGGCACCGAGTGTTCCACAGCCTGCTCAGCCAGTTAGAGGTGGAGATAGAGGTGCTAGAGGTGGAGGTAGAGGCATTAGAGGTGGAGGTCAGGCCGCTAGAGGTGGAGGCCAGCTTGCAGTAGGCCATCCCAGAGATGTTGTTCAGAGTGGTGGGGCGCAACCCCGATGTTATGCTCTTCTAGCCAGGCCCGAGGTTGAGGCTTCTGATGTAGTTATCACTGGTACTGTTCTGGTTTGTAGTAGAGATGCTTCAGTTCTATTTGATCCAGGATCTACGTACTGCTACGTGTCATCTTATTTTGCACCGTATCTGGTCATGCCTAGTGATTTTTTGAGTGCTCCTGTATATGTGTCCACACCGGTAGGTGATTCTATTATGGTATATCGTGTCCATCGTTCATTTATAGTTGTGATCGGGGGTCTTGAGACTCGAGTAGATTTGTTACTTATGGACATGGTTGATTTTGATATCATATTGGGGATGGACTGGTTATTACCTTACCACGCTATCTTGGATTGTCATGCCAAGACTGTGACCTTAGCCTTGCCAGGCTTACCTCGTTTAGAGTGGAGAGGCACTCCTGGTCATTCTACCCGTAATGTTACCTTATATATGAAGGCTCGGCGTATGGTCAAGAAGGGGTGTTTGGCTTATTTGGCATATGTTCATGATTCTAGTGTCGAGGTTCCTTCTATTGATTCTATGCCTGTTGTTCGTGAGTTTCCTGAGGTATTTCATTCAGGCCTGTCGGGTATGCCACCCAACAGGGATATTGACTTCTATATTGATTTGGCTCCGGGCACCCAGCCCATTTCTATTTCGCCGTATCGTATGGCCTCACCTGAGTTGAAAGAATTGAAGGAGCAATTGCAAGACTTGCTTGAAAAAGGCTTCATTAGACCTAGTGTCTCACCTTGGGGTGTGTTGGTGCTGTTTGTTAGGAAGAAGGACGGATCGATAAGGATGTGTATATATTACTGGCAGTTGAACAAGGTTACAATCAAAAATAAGTATCCATTACCGAGGATTGATGATTTGTTTGATCAGCTTCAGGGTGCCAAGGTATTTTCAAAGATTGACTTGAGATCTGGCTACCATCAGTTGAGGATTAGGACATCTGATGTCCCTAAAACAGCTTTCCGCACTCGGTACGGGCATTATGAGTTCTTGGTGATGTTATTTGGGTTGACAAATGCCCCGTCAGTTTTTATGGATTTAATGAACCGAGTGTCCAGGCCTTACTTAGATTCGTTCGTGATAGTCTTCATTGATGATATTTTAATCTACTCCCGCAGCCGGGAGGAGCATGAGTAGCATCTGAGAGTGGTCCTCCATACTTTGAGAAATAGCCACTTGTATGTTAAGTTTTCGAAGTGTGAGTTATGGTTGAGTTTAGTTGCTTTCTTTGGCCATGTTGTTTTAGTAGAGGGTATTCAGGTAGATCCGAAGAAGATAGAGGCAGTCAAGAACTGGCCTAGACCAGCATCAGCTATAGAGATCCAGAGTTTCTTGGGTTTGGCAGGCTACTATCGTCGCTTTGTGGAGGGGTTTTCATCTATTGCAGCCCCTATGACCAGGTTGACCCAGAAGGGTGCCAATTCAGGTGGTCGGATGAGTGCGAGGCGAGCTTTCAGAAGCTCAAGATAGCTTTGACTATGGCACCGGTGTTGGTTTTGCCCATAGATTCAGGGCCATATACAGTTTATTATGATACATCTCGTATTGAACTTGGTGCAGTGTTGATGCGGAATGACAAGGTTATTGCTTATGCTTCTCGTCAGTTGAAGATTTATGAGAAGAACTATCCAGCCCATGATTTGGAGTTAACAACCATTGTTCACGTGTTGAAGATTTGGAGGCATTACCTATATGGCGTGTCATGTAAGGTGTTCACGGATCATAAGAATCTGCAGTACTTGTTCAAGCAAAAGGAGCTATTTGAGGCAGAGAAGGTGGTTGGAGCTGTTGAAAGACTATGATATCACCATCTTATATCACCCGGGAAAGGCCAAAGTGGTGGCCGATGCTTTGAGTAGAAAGTCAGCCAGTATAGGTAGTTTAGCGTATATTCCGATCAGTGAGAGACCGCATGCTTTGGTTGTTCAGGTTTTGGCCAATCAGTTCGTGTGGTTGGATGTTTTTGAGCCCAGCCGTGTGTTAGCTTCCACAGTCACTCGTTCTTCTTTATTGGACCTTATCTAACATCGTCAGTATGATGATCCTCATTTTTGTGTCCTTAGGGACACGGTGCTGCGCGGTGGTGCCAAGCAGGTTACATTAGGAGATGATGGAGTTTTGAGGCTGCAGGGTCGAGTTTGTGTACCTAATATGGATGGGATCCAGGAGTTGATTTTATAGGAGGCCCATAGTTCCCGGTACTCTATTCATCCGGGCGCCGCTAAGATGTATCAGGATTTACGGCAGCATTATTGATGGAAGAGATTGAAGAAGGATATTGTTGCATATGTGGCTCGATGTTTGAATTGTCAGTAGGTAAAGTACGAGCATCAGAGACCTGGTGGTTTGTTCCGGAAGATTGAGATTCCAGAGTGGAAGTGGGAGTGTATCACTATGGACTTCGTTGTTGGACTTCCACGGACTCAGAGGAAGTTCGATGCAGTGTGAGTTATTGTTGATACGCTGACCAAGTCAGCATATTTCATTCTAGTAGCAGTCTCCTATTCTTTCGAGAGGTTAGCTAAGATCTATATCCGAGAGATTGTTCGTCTTCATGGTGTGCCCGTGTCTATCATTTTGGAAAGAGGTATGCAGTTTACCTCACATTTCTGGAGAGGAGTTCAGTGGGAGTTGGGCACATGGGTCGAGTTGAGCACATCATTTCATCCTCAAACGGACGGGCAGTCCGAGCGTACTATTCAGATCTTGTAGGATATGCTCTGAGCTTGTGTCATTGACTTTGGAGGCTCGTGAGATCAGTTTTTACCTTTAGCAGAGTTTGCCTACAACAATAGCTACCAGTCGAGCATCCAGATGGATCCTTATGAGGCTTTATATGGTAGGCGGTGTCGGTCACCGGTTGGATGGTTTGAGCCGGGAGAGGCTCGGTTGTTGGGTACGGAACTAGTACACGATGCCTTGGACAAGGTCAGGATCATTCAGGATAGGCTTCGTACAACTCATTCCAGGCAAAAGAGTTATGTCGACCGTAAAGTTCGAGATTTGGCATTCATGGTCGGTGAGCGGGTATTGCTCCGGGTGTCGTCTATGAAGGGCGTGATGAGATTTGGGAAGAGGGGCAAGCTTAGCCCTAGGTTCATTGGCCTGTTTGAGATTCTTGATCGAGTGGGAGAGGTGGCTTACAGACTTGCGTTGCCACCGAGCTTATCAACCGTGCATCCAGTGTTTCATGTGTCCATGCTTCGGAAGTATCATGGCGATCCATCCCACGTGTTAGATTTCAGCACTGTCTAGTTGGACAAGGACTTGTCCTATGAGGAGGAGCGGGTAGCTATTCTAGATCGACAGGTTCGTCAGTTGAGATTGAAGAGTTTCCCTTCTGTTCGTGTTCAGTGGAGAGGTCAGCCAGCTGAGGCATCGACTTGGGAATTCGAGTCCTATATGCGAAGCCGTTATCCCCATCTTTTCTCCGACTCAGGTACTTCTTTCTTATGTCCGTTCGAGGATGAACGGTTGTTTTAGAGGTAGAGAATGTGATGACCCAAAAGGTCATCACTTGTTTTAGAAATAAATTATGTGTTCCGAGGCATTAAAAACCTCTTTCTGTCTCACCTCGATTTGTGTGCATAGTCCGGGCGTGTATCCGGAAAGCTATTATGTGAAAATTTATGAAAAATGATAAAGTTTGCTTTTAAAATGATTTTACGTTGATTTCGGTCAACATTTTGGGTAAACGAATCTGGACCCGTGATTTGACGGTCCCGGAGGGTCCGTAGGAAAATAAGGGACATGGGCGTATGCCCGGAATCGAATTATGAGGTTCCAAGCCTGAGAAATAAATTTTTAAAGAAAATTATTTTCTGGAATATATATGAGTTTTTGGAAATAAAATATGTTTGAATTTGATGGTATCGTGCCCGTATTTTGGTTTTGGAGCCCGGTTCAGGTCTTATATGTGATTTAAGTTGAGCTTGTAAAATTTGGTAAGAAACAGACTTGAAATGACGTGATTCGGAACCTTAGTTGTAAAATTTGAAACTTTGAAAGTTCTTGAGATTTTCTTTGATTTTGATGCTAAATTCATAGTTGATGATGTTATTTTGGTAATTTAAGTGCACGAGCAAGTCCGTGTGATATTTTTGGGTTAGTGTGCATGTTTGGTTTGGAGCCCCGAGGGCTTGAGTGAGTTTTGGATAGGCCACGGAGTGAAACTTGCACTTAGGAATTGCTGGTATGTTGCAGGTGCGAAGCCTGGCTCGCAAATGCGAACAAACCATCGCAAATACGAGAGAAGGCCTGGGCAGGCCTGATCGCAACTGCGATCGTTTCTTCGCAAATGCGAAGAGGCCCAGAAATCCCCAATGTCGCAAATTCGACTCTCCCATCGCAAATGCGAGTTCGCAATTGCGAATTGTGATCGCGAATGCAAGATTAGCAGGTTCTGAAGGGTTCGCAATTGCGAACCCTGGTCGCAATTGCGACATCTGCGACCTGCAAATTCATGACTTAACCAAAAATCTTTTAATTTTTCAAACTTTTTCAAAACATAAACTCTCTTGGGCGATTTTCCAAAGAAAAGTTCTTCTCTAAATCGATTGTAAGTCATTTTTAACTCGTTTTTTTCAATCTTTAACATCTTTTCACATGATTTCAACTCAAATCAAGGGTTTTCATGGGGGAAATTGGGTGTTTTGGATAGAACCTAGGTTTTTCAAATTTTCGGGATGTGGACCTCGATTTGAGGTCTGATTTCAAAATAAATTATATATTTGGATTCGTGGGGGAATGGGTAATCGGGTTTTAGTTCGAACCTCAGGTTTTGACCATGTGGGCTCGAGGTCGATTTTTGACTTTTTGGGGAAAAACTTTAGAAAACCTATTTTTATGGTGAGGACGAGAGTGATGTCGTGCACTTGTTTGATTTATGATTCTTGTTGATAATTTAGTTATGTGTTCCTTATATTTATCTGTTGTCCTTCTGTTATCGTTTGATGTTTCCCGCAACATGTTTCCCCCTCCCATGCTTAACTGTACATTCCTGCTTTTATTTTTCCGTTGTATATGATTTAACTGCACAGGTTTATTTGGTAGTCTAGTCCTAGCCTCGTCACTACTTCGCCGAGGTTAGGCTAGGCACTTACCAGCACATGGGGTCGGTTGTGCTGATACTACACTCTTCACTGTGTGCAAATCCTGGTGCAGCAGTTTTCGGACCGTAGCTTTGGGTTGCTTCCTTCAGTCCAGTCAGAGATTCCGAGGTAGTCCTGCAGGCGTCCGCAGGACTTGGCGTCTTCTCCTATCCTTTTATTCCGTTTCTTTTATATATTTCAGAGACAGTGTTGTAATAAATCTTTCGGACCTTTATTTGTAGTATTCCTAGACAGTCTGTGAAGTTGTGATACCAGTCTTGGGTAGTTTATGTATGGATTGATTTTGGCATCTTTATTAATATGATACGTTTTAGTCTTCCGCTTTTAATTTCCGTTGTTTATATAATGTTGGCTCTTATTGTTAAATGATTAAAAATGGGAAAAAGGTAGATAATTCAAACGGTTGGCTTGCCTAGCTTTCACTAGTAGGCGCCATCACGACTCCCGGGGGTGGAAAATCCGGGTCGTGACATTGTTAGAATTTTCTTTTAATGATAAGACATTAATTTAAAGGATGCAATATATGTACTTTTGTTAGAAGGAATTTAATTCTGGTTTCTGGGCAATATAAGAGATGGATATTTGTTTTATTTTTCGAATAATTCTTGAGTTATTAATCTTGATAGATATTTTATCTCTTGTGGTACATGAATGCATGATCATGTCATTGTATATCAGTGTCTCTCCTGAACAGAACAATAATAGTCTACCTCATAAGAGAATGTGTTCTTCAAAATTGAGTAAAACTTATATGTGCACTTTTGTCTAAGTCATATTAATCTGGATAGGATTTCAAGTTGGCCAAGGATGGACCGTAAGGTTCATTGAAAGTAGAGGCACTACCAACTTGTAGAAGGAAATTTGACTAAATGTTGTTTCCCTTCAAAAGGAAATAATGCTAGGGATAAGCTATAATGAATCCCTTCTGATTTGTATGGTTAAATGAACATACTAGTAAGAGATAGTTTTGAGTATTTTTGTGAAGTTCATAAATGATTACTCAAAATATTAATAAACTTATTTGATGCACCGTAAGTCTTAATGAATTTAGTAATTCAAGATTTTTAAGACTTGAAACGGAGAAACACCAAGAAAATATATTAAATTACTGTAATTTGATTGTAATAGCGAGCACCTCTCTAAAGAGTTCTTTTGTTACTTATCAGAATAAGGGATTACATCTCAATTGACTACACCGTAAACTCCATAATAGAGTGGTGTGGTAGAAAGAAGAAATAAGACTCTTTTGGACATGGATAGATTAATGACGTGTTATTCAGATTTTCTTATTTGTTCTTGGAATATTTCTTAGAAACTGTAAATTACATTCTGAATTTAGTTCCTTCTAAGTTAGTACCTCAGATATCTATAGAACTATGGACTGAATGTAAGCTTGGTTTGTGGCATGTTTAGATATAGGATTGTCCCACATATGTGCTGAAAGGGAAAACAGATATGTAAGTTGGAACTAAGAATGGATAGGTGCATGTTTATCGAATATCCAAGAAAACGAATGGAGTTTTATTTTGTTGTCCTAAAGAAAATAAGGCAATTGTTAAAACAAATGCATTTTTCTAGATAAGGACTGTTTAATAAAACATGTTCCTAGAAGTAAACTATTTTTTACAGGAACTGGACAAAGAAATGACTAGATGTTCAAGAGCATCAAAACCCACACGTCGGAATTGACGTTCCATTGCACTTAAGTAGTGGGAGAACGTTAATAAACATGATATGCCTTTATCAAATGGGAGTGATGTTTGAACATTGAACACTATAGTAAGAAGTCACTAATATTTCAATGCCGTAAGGTAATGAAGGTAATATTAGTAGTACTTCGTTGTAGTGGGAGAATGCTAAAGAAAATCATAGTTCGGTGCACACTCTTGGGATAGTTTCGGTAATAGGATCCCTGAAGAGTTTAATACCAAACTAGATAGTTACGACAAATAACTACTGGACAAATATTGCATCAGATATAACTTGGCAATATTCGTTAACAAAACCTTATTTGGTGAATACTTTTAATAGTCATGTAAAAGAATGCCTGAGAAAGTTGTAGATGCATGATTATGAGTCTAAGTGGGAGATTGTTGGGGCATATACTATTAACCATACGTTTATATATAGTATATTCTAATAATTGTCATGGTTAAAAGTCTAAGTGGGAGATTGTTGGAATATATACTATTAACCATGGATTTGGTTTAGATATAATATTTATTATGAAACAATAGTTTATTCAGTTTTAATAAAGTTTTAAATAGATCATATATTAGTTTGTGACCTTTACTTATATAGTAGATGATTTAGTGTATAGAGTTTAGCTTATACACGGAAGATTAAATCATTGGTTCTTATAAGTATAAAGTTTGAGTTCACAATCTATTGATGGAATTTGACAAACCATCAGGAATGACTGTAACACAAGATTAAAGATAATTTATCTTGATTATGGGAATGGTTTAATTCCAACTTCTTGTGCTAGTACATTTTGTATGTATTGAATAGACCAAGTAGAGATAAGTATTTTATACTAACTTAATAAAATATACTCTTTAGCCGTTAAATGTACTTATACTCATAATCTTGATATAATTATTATTAGTTGTGTACATTATTATCATTTTAATGTATTAAAAGGCGAGATTCTTTCGTAGATCAATATGCCTAGTAAATTGGATAATAATAATAATGTACATTGGCGAAATAATAGTTAGTTGATGGAATCTATGTTTTGGTTTAAATATTAATGATACACCTTTATGAAAGCTTATAAGTTTTCATTTGTAAACCTGGACGATGGATTTTGTATTCGATACATGAAATAAGTTATGCAAAAATCTAAAGAAAATAATCAATAAATTAAATCTTCAATAATTTAATTTAATTGATTAGTATCCGAATCTTGACATGGGGAGTTAAATAAGATTTAATGGATGAATTTCTAAATTGAATAAGGAGTGCAATTACGAATGTTTAGTGGAATAATTTGTAATTAATTATGGTGGATATTAATTTTGAAAATTACAAATTAATTCCATAATTGGAAGCCTTGTTAATTAAATTTTATGGTCCCTACTGTGCCTAAATAATAGGAAATAAAGGAATCCTTTTTCTGGTGGAAAAGAAAACCTAACAGGTTTTGGAAAAGGGTTTTAACCCTTAAAACTTGTACTATAAATACATAAGGTTTTTCACCTAGTAGGGGAGAGTAAAGGGGGCCGAATTTTTCAGCCTTTTTCCTTAGAAAATTTTGCCCGCCTGTGAAATTCCGTTTATGCTAGTTGTCTAGATTACATGTGATTTTGATACTTTCTGCTGCGTATTATAATCCATCATCCTCCACTTCTGATCAACTTTCTTTCATTCAGTTTCTCTTTCTTTTACGTTTACGTGAGCCAATTATAAATGGCGTTAAAGAGGAAGGCTAGTTTTCTCTATTTTCTTTTCCTTACACCAGATGTTCCTTTGCTGAATTAGCCAATTTTTTTTAACGAACCACTATTAACAATGGATTTGAAGCTTCAATTTCAATCTGAAATTTTTTAGTAGTTGGTTTTGTCACACCTTCTTTTTCCCGAGAGGATAGGGAGTTTCTCTAATTAAAGTGACAATAATCGAAACTGAATTATTATTTTAATCAGAGTCACCACTTGAGATAATTTATGGTGTCCCAAATCACCATTTTAAAATTCCGAATCGAGGAAGTTTGACTCTGTTTTACAGTCCGCAAAACACAAAAATCTGAGTAAAGAATTCTGTTTACCCGGGAGAAGGTGTTAGACATTCCCGGGTTTCGATGTTTTAGCACGGTCGCTCAACTATTAATGATTAGCCTAATTACCTGATTTATTACACATTTTAAACCTTCATGCATTTTTAACTTTCAAACCGCATTTAGTGTTTATGAAATTATTTCTGGAACAAATTACGATTGTCGTACACTTGTTTGTTTTTGTACATGTTGTGAATCGTGTCACGTGAACCGTACCCACAATCTACAACACATTTATTTTATTATTTTTTAGAATTGTGGTCGGGTCACATGAAATGTGCACCCGAATTTTGGAATTATGTATCACGACCATGCCACGGGAACCATGCCCATAGCCGTGATGATTTAATTATAAATGTGCCTAAAGCAAATTATGAATGTTCATGGTTATTCTTAAAATTAATTTGAGATTATTGAGAGGCCACGAATTATGAATATGACATTGTGAAAAGATATGCATAATTTTAGCTATTATGAAAAGATGGTCCAGCAGCAAGCTCAGTGCGTTATTTCTGACCACGCGTTTAAAAAAGGTGTTATTAATGCTCGATTGGTCTCAAAACTGAGCCCAACAGCGAAACAAGGGACCAGAGACACATCAGGTTTTATTTTCTGATCAGGCTGTCTCACGTGGGCTAAATACCAGGCCCAACTATTTTTAGATGAGGGCCCTTAATGTATTCACATTTCCTCAAATATACAACCAGCAAACATTGTACTAAAATCTGAATATCAACATGATGAATCACTATATTATAGACCCAATTCGTTGCATTAACACGCCGTTTGAAATGGTGACCAGCTTGAATTAAACTAATTAAAATTTGTATCCTTGAATCATAAAATATTACGCCTATGAGAGGAAATTTCAACTAAGTCAGCTTTGAATTCAATAGCAATTAGAGTTAGAACTATATGTTGTATCTCCAGAATAGAAGTACATAACCACATGAGTAGATTCACCAACTATTTTCATTAAGTCTAAAACAACTAGTACACTTAAAATTTGGATCCCAGACAGTATATCTATATACTTTAAAGCCAGTTGATACCAAACGAAAATAATTACAGATTGCCTTAACAGGAAGACATGCATATTTAACATCTGGGAATCACAACTAATTTATTATATAAGAATTCAAACCTCAAAGAGAAAACACTAATTACTTCTTATTACAACTTTTTCATGAAATTTCTAGCCTAGTGAACACTTGCCAATTTGAATATGATTTATACACCAAAACTTTAGTCCATCACATGGAGCCATCAATTTTCAGCACAACATTAACAGGAGAATCCCAACTCTTGGCTTTAGAACTTGCTGATTTGGCCAACTAGTGGCCAGATCCACAAGCTATAGCCCATGATTAGCAACAAAAACCCTCAATAACCTCAAATAGACACAGTGTCATTCATCACACACGCATGAAAGAAAAAAAATAAAAGCAGCTGTATGTTTAGAATTAGCGCTGACACTACATGATTTTAACTATAAAAAACAACTTCAAACAATACTCCTGAAGTCAGCACTTCACATATTCATCTTTTAAAAAGAAAGCTGCAAGAATTAATGTACCAACCAAGTTTGTTTCACTACACTTACACTAGATCATTTCAACTTAGACTTACACAACAAGAGATTAATTCGATCTACAACAATACAATCAGTAACTAACATGAAATGAAACTCATTTATCACATACAAGTAAACCATGATTGCAACTTTTGATATTATGACACTTAAACAGATAGTACATCAATAAGGATGGAAATCAGTACCTTGAAACACCAAAAACAGAAGAAAACAAAGCTCTGGCTAATGAAGAAGAAGAAGCAGCCACTAAGCAATAGCAGAGAACCACAACAACTACCCACTCCAATCAGAAATCCCAGTATTTTTGAATTAAAATCAGTAGTGAAAAATGGTAAGGATAGAGGCTGAAAATCTTTTCCTTTTTTCTATTTTTTGTTCTTTTCGTGAGAATGTAGATCCTCTCTAATGAAGGAATACTAATCCTTATATAGAGTGTGAGGTGTGTGCTTTGTGAGGAATAATAAAATCAGAGAATCTCCCAGTCTCCCACCTGAATTTAGGGCATTAGCATCTTTTAACAGAAATAATGGACATCTGTCCATTTTTCAGCATATTTTTTAAAAAATTCTGGACAGCTGTCGCTTCTACAAGTTTCCCATTTCCAGATATTTTTGTTCTAAAACTTCTAAGATCCTCCTAGTTTTTTTAATTCAATTAACTCCTACAAGTTTCTAATAATTTACAAATTAGGGCAAACAGAAACAAGGCAAATAAAAATCAGAATCCAAATCAAATAACAAGCAGAAACGAGACAGTGCAATTAAACCTAGAGTATAAAGTATTTAAAAACATAGTTAATCCTAAACCTAGCTAAATTTAGAATGAACCAGATTCAAAATAAAATTATCAAGAACCTATTACTATCAACAACTCTCATAAAAGGAAAACTATTAAAACTCATAAGAAGACATGTTCAGATGATTCAAATTAGCATAAACAAAACAAACAGACAGACAATAACGAAAAACAAACATTGTAATTAGACCTAAACCATGCAAGCTAAGCAGAAAAGAGAACGATTATGAAAGAGGAAAGGAGAAAAACAAAAGAAAAGCGGAAAAAGAAATTACCCAAGCTTGATTTGAACTAGACAGTCACAAACTCGAACAAATTTTGGGGTAAAATGAACTGAGACTAACATCAATCGATTGCTCTCATCAAGAGAAATCAATTGATGTAGGTCCCGGGTTCAAGTGGACCGAAATCAAACGGAAAATTATAGGCAGAACAAAACTAGGGTTTCGACTTTAGATATGAGATTTGGGGATTTCTGGGTTTTTTCGAAGGAAATGATTACGACATATAGGAAGAGGAGGAGATGGTGGTTGGCTGGTGTTAATTTGAACGGGTTTGAAGCGTCGCCACTACCGTGAGGCGATTTCCGGTGGGCGGCGGTTAGTGGTAAGGGGATGTGATTTTAGGGCAGCTAGGGTTACGATTAATAAGAGACGAGGGGGAAATGAACGAGGGTCTCTGGGTTTGGGGGGTTAGGACAATTATAAGTGAGAGGAGGACAGTTCCGAGCCGTTCGATCAAGGAAGATCAACGGCTACTAAATTTAATTAAAATTCTAGACCAAAATCTAATTATATTTTTAACCTAAACATAAATAATTAACTTAAAGCTAATGCGAGAAAATTACTAATTTGAGACTAAAAGCTAAAAAATGTAAAAATGGCCAATATTTTTTTATTTTTGTCTTTTAATGCAATTAATTAATAACTTAAACCTAAAAATGCAAATATCAACCTAAAAATGCAATGCATGAAATTTGAACATTTTAAATGTATTTCTCATGATTTTAAAATGCTACTAAATGCAAACAATTTAACAGATATTCCTAAAAATTCCGTAAACATTAACATAAATAAAAAAAATCTATTTTGTGACTTTGTAGGAGTATTTCTTGGTCGAACAAAAATCACGTGCTCATAACTGCTCCTCTTTGATTGCAAACACGAAGAGTTTTCGTGCAAAGATAAAGTGAGCAAATATGAGCGATTTTTGTCCGTTTGGATACTCCATGGGAAGCGTTTTGGAAAAGTTTGACCAAACCTTGCTTCCGAGGTTTCCTACATATCCTTGGCTATAAAGGAATTAGGTCAGTGTAGTTCTGGAAGTTTTGGTAGCTGGGACTACCGAGAAGCTGTAATTTCATTGTTGCTGCTATTACTGCTTGTTGACCTCCTTATTACATCGAAATCAAAAATGAAAAGAAGCTAGGCAAGTCTATCAGCTATGAGTTACAAGATTCCTATCTATATGTCTTCAAAACTTGATCTTGAAACTTCTACAGTTCTGCTGTGCATCTTGAACTGTTGACTCGTACTCTCGAGGCAAGCTTCTGTTACTTCTAACTTGAATTGATCTCATTCTTCAGGCGGGTTCCTATTGTTGTCTTGGACTTTGAGCTTAACTCTGAAATAAATTCCCTCATTCTGAAGGTGAGTGCCTGCTACTTGACTTAATACTTGAAATGAATTTCCTCGTTCTCCAGGTGGGTGCCTGCTACTTGACCTAATACTTGAAATGAATTCCCTTGTTATCCAGGTGGGTGTCTGCCACTATAACAAAACAGACAAAACAAAAGAAACTTTTCTGCCCCAGTTTGGACCAGGAGCATTCATGAGTGTTAGTTGAATCCCATTGTCCAGGAGGGTCCTGAACATTTGAAGCTAAGTCCCATTATCCAGGCGGGTCCTGACAACTTGCAACTAAATTCCGTTATCCAGGAGGGTCCTGAAAACTTGAAACTATATTCCATTATCCAGGAGGGTCCTGAAAACTTGAAACTATATCCCATTATCCAGGAGGGTCCTGACAACTTAAATTACATCCCATTCCAAGAGGGTCCTAACAACTTAAACTATATCCCATTATCCAGGAGGGTCCTAAAAATTTGAAACTAAATTCCATTATCCTGGAGGATCCTGACAACTAAAAACTGAGTCCCATTATCTAGGAAGGTCCTGAAAACTTGAAACTAAATCCCATTCTCCAGGAGGGTCCTGACAGTTTAAAACTAGATCCCATTATCCAGGAGGGTCCTGAAAACTTAAAACTACATCCCATTATCCAGGAGGGTCCTAAAAACTTGAAACTACATCCCATTCTCCAGGAGTGTCCTAAAAACTTGAAACTAGATTCCATTATCCAGGAGGGTCCTGAAAACTTGAAACTATATCCCATTATCTAGGAGGGTCCTGAAAACATAAAACTACATCCCATTATCCAGGAGGGTCATGAAAACTTGAAACTAAATCCCATTATCTAGGAGGGTCCTGACAACTTAAAACTAGATCTCATTATCCATGAGGGTCCTGAAAACATGAAACTATATCCCATTATCTAGGAGGGTCCTGAAAACTTAGAACTAAATCCCTTTATCCATGAGGGTCTTGACAACTTGAAAATTAAATCCCATTATCCAGGAGGGTCCTGAAAACTTGAGACTAAATCCCATTATCCAGGAGGTCCTGACAACTTAAAATTGAGTCTCATTATCCAGGAGGGTCCTGAAAACTTACGGCTGATCTATCTGGAACATGATTTCCTCATGGAGGATTCCTTCCAAACAAACAAGATTTCCTGCCCCTGTTTCAATCGAAGAATATCTTGTCAGTTTGAAAGTGTGGTGGCTAGTTTGTGGCATCCTTGCTTAAGGTGGCTGCCTTTCCATTGCCATGCTTCGTTCCGATTAGCCGCTTTGGGCTAGCAAAGAATTGTTTGACCTTTTGATCGAACCTCAACCGCAAAAACTGTGAATGACCCGAGTAGCTTACACTCAACTTGTTATTTGACAACTCTGTCCTGCCAATTTTGAACCGTTATACTTCATCTAAATTCACGTATCACTTGACTGCTTGAACTCCCATTAACACCTTATTGCTCATTCTGAATCATGCCATTTGTGATGTACTCTGGCCGAGCTTTGCTTTGTGCAATTGAAAGTCGGTAATAGGCTTTGAAATCCTTTATTGCTTGCTTAACAAGGCTACCATTGAAAAAAACTTAGAGAAGTAGACCCAAAAGAAACGAAGCAAAGTGACTTCAGAGTTAGGAATAAAGAAGAAATTTTTTGAACTAAGATGACTATTTGAGGAAGAATGGAAAAGAGACTTATCTGAGTGAAGTAGCTAGCCCCAATGATCATGACATGCATTTCAGATTAATCATACCAAACCATTCACCTAATCATATTTCAGTTCATGCTCCGTCTTTATACTTCAAAAACCCAGATTTCCATAATCCAATCTCTCTACAAAGTCACGAACCTCATTTGGCTTGTAGTGCCCTGAAGAGTTTTCACTAGCAAAACTCTCTCATTTGTTCATCTCTCGACCCACTGTCGCCTTACGGTGCCCGCGAGGGTTTTCACCAATAAGACTCTCTCATTTCGATTTGTCTATTAGCTTTAGATCGCCTTACGGTGCCCGTGAGGGTTTTCACCAATAAGACAATCTCATTTATTCATCTTTCCTTATGCTTGAATAAAGTGTTACCCATGATGTGAATCATACATCTATCTCGCTTGACTTGGCATTCCTCAAAGATTGATCAGAAGGTCTTTCTTTGGATCGTGGTGCGGGCTTTTGTATGAGGTTAGAAAGAAAAGACGACACGCAGGCTCAAAAATGGCTTAAAATAACAAGGTTCAAAATTACAACTTTTGGAATCAGATCTTTTGCAAAATCACAACTTCTGCCCCAGTTTCTTTGAGTCTGGGGAATTTTGGATTTTTATTTTGATGGAACCGAACCGTGTAAGGCTTCCTACGTATCCTTAAAAGGAATCAGGTCAAACGTAGTTCTAACACATAGGAGTTGCTTTGTTTTGTTACTTTTTCTTTTGCTTTATTTTCTTCTTTTTCTCTCTCTTTTGCTTTACTCTTTTTTTTTCAATTTTCTCTTTTCCTTTTTTTCTTCTTCTCTTTTTTTTTTTAAACTTTTACTTCCGATTCCAAAAGAGGGGTATGAAAGAAAATAAATAAGACTCAAAAAGGGTAAAAATAGATAAAAGTGTTTAGATAGCAGAATAAAATGCCTTCATCATTCTAATCTTTGAAATATGCCAAATACAAACAACGCAATTGAAGACAAACCCAAAAAATCATACATAATATCTCTTGACAGCATCACAATTGACAGCCATATCTACACATTTACCTTCTATATCTGTTAAATACAAAGTACCATTGGGCAACACTCTCGTTACAATGAACGGCCCCTGCCGGTTTGGGGCAAACTTGCCTTTAGCTTCAGCCTGATGTGGAAGGATGCTACTTGCTGTCCCACTTCAAATTTCCGGGGACGCACCTTCTTGTTGTATACTCTTGCCATTATCTTCTGATACAATTGACCATGACATATTGCCGCCAATATTTTCTCATCAATCAGACTTAACTGCTCCAATCGGGTTTTGACCCACTTATCATCATCAATTTCAGCTTCAGCAATAATTCGAAGGGATTAATCTCGACTTTCGCGGGTATAACTGCTTTAGTCCCATATACCAGCAAATAAGGAGTTGCACCTACTAAATTGCGAACAGTAGTGCGATAACCTAGCAAAGCGAAAGGTAACTTTTCATGCCATTGCCTATAACCTTGCACCATCTTTCGAAGTATCTTCTTTATATCCTTGTTAGCCGCCTCAACAACTCCATTTGCCTTGGGGCGATACGGAGTGGAATTTCAATGCATAATCTTGAACTGTTGGCATACCTCTTTCATCAGATGGCAGTTGAGATTAGCAGAATTGTCTGTGATGATTACCTTGGGGATTCCGAACAGGCAAATGAGATTTGAATAAACAAAATCCACCACTACCTTCTTGTTCACAGATTTGAAAGTTACAGCTTCAACCCACTTGGTGAAATAATCAATGGGCACCAGAATAAAACCTATGCCCGTTCGATGTTGCTGGCTCAATCTCGTTCCATGGTGAGCCAATAATACCATACTCGAATAATTTTCTTTGCCAAAACATATCCGCTCATATGTGGCCCGCAAACTCTGGAGTGCACTTCAGCCATGATAGTCGAAGCCTGTTTAGCATATATGTACCTCAGCAGTCCAAGATGTGGAGTTCTTTTGTACAAAATTCCCCGTTCAAGAAAAATCCACTAGCCAAACATCGAATCTTTCTCTTTTGATCACCTATGGCATGTACCAAATATACCCTCGATTTGATGTACTCCCTGATATCATGGAACCAAGGTTCACCATCAAGTTCCTCTTCAACCATATTTCAATAAGCATGCTGATCACGAACTTGAATATGCAAAGGGTCGAGATAAGCCTTATCCGGATGGTGTAACATTGACGCCAGAGTAGCCAAGGCATTGGCAACCTCATTATGGATCCTAGGAATATGCCTAAACTCTACTGATCTGAATCGTTGACAAAGATCATGCAGACATTGTCGATACAGTATGAGCTTTAAATCTCGAGTCTCATATTCTCCCTGAATCTGGTGCACCAATAGATTCGAATCTCCCAAAATCAATACTTCCTAAACTCCCATGTCTACAACTAATCTCAAACCCAGAATGCATTCCTCGTACTCAGCCATGTTGTTAGCGGCTCCATCAAAGAAAATGTTTCCAACCGGGCTTTTCATCCTGCTCAATATTGTCAATATGCATCACTTCTTCATCGGGAAAGTAAGTCTTTAATGACTCATACTCTTCATCCACCGGGTTCTCAGCCAAATGATCGGCCAAGTCTTGGGCTTTCATCGCAGTTCGAGTCACATAGATGATGTCAAACTTTGTGAGCAAAATCTGCCACTTTACATGTCTTCCTGTGGGCATAGGCTTCTGAAAGATATATTTTAGGGGATCCATGTGAGAAATGAGGTAAGTAGTGTAGGACGACAGATAATGCTTCAACTTTTGTGCCACCCAAGTTAGGGCGCAACATGTCCTTTAGGAGAGTATACTTGACCGCGTAAGAAGTGAACTTATTGCTGAGATAATAAATGGCTTGGTCATTCTTTCAAGTGATGTCGTGTTGACCCAACACACAACCGAACAAATTATCCAGGATTGTCAAATAGAGAATTAAAGGTCTTCCAGGATCCGGTGGGACCAACACAGGTGGGTTTGATAGGTACCCCTTGATCTTATCAAATGCCTCCTGACACTCATCAGTCCATTTGACCGTGGCATCCTTCTTCATCAGCTTAAAGATGGGCACATAAGTTGTCGTGAGTTGAGCGATAAACCTGCTGATGTAGTTTAACTGCCCGAGAAAACTCATCACCTCAGTCTTATTCTTTGGCGGTGGCAATTCTTGGATGACTTTGATCTTTGAGGGGTCCAGCTCGATACCTCACCGACTGACTATGAATCCCAACAATTTTCCCAACGGGACACCAAATGCACATTTTGTAGGGTTGAGCTTGAGGTTGTACCTGCGGAGCCTTTGGAAAAGCTTTCTCAAGTCTCCAACATGGTCGGACTGCTTCCTTGACTTTATGATCACATCATCTACATAAACCTCAATCTCCTTGTGTATCATGTCATAAAATATGGTAGTCATTGCCCTCATGTAGGTTGCCCCAGCGTTATTAAAACCAAATAGCATTACCCAATAGCAATATGTTCCCTATGACGTGATGAATGCTATCTTTTCTACATCATCCTCGTCCATCAAGATCTGGTGATATCCCACATAGCAATCCACAAAAGACCCAATCTCATGCTTGGCACAATTATCAATCAGGATGTGGATATTTGGCAATGGGAAGTTATCCTTTGGACTTGCCTTGTTGAGATCGCGGTAATCAACACACACCCTGGTTTTACTATCCTTATTCGGCACTGACACAACATTAGCTAACCAAGTGGGATATCGAGTGACCCGAATGACCTTTGCATCCAACTGTTTTGTGATTTATTCCTTGATCTTCACACTCATGTCAATCTTGAACTTCCTTAACTTTTGCTTGTCAGGAGGAAATGCCGGATCATTTGGCAATTTATGAACCACCAAATCAGTACTCAAACTCGGCATGTTGTCATATGACCATGAAAAGATATCTTTATATTCAAACAGTGATTTAATTATATCTTCCTTGATTTGTGGTTCCAGGTGTACACTTATCTTAGTTTCCCTGATATTATCTGGATCTCTTAAATTGATTGCTTCAGTTTCATTCAAATTAGGCTTGGGTTTCTCTTCAAAATGATTTAGTTCTTTACTAATTTCCTCAAATACCGCTTCTTCATCTTATTCTGTTTCATCATCACACTATACTTCTTGGATTATTATTTCAGAGTTAAATTGGCTTTTAAGGCTTGACCGAATATTCCTCATGCATGTCATGTCATTGAAACCGTCATAAAAAGAACTATACAAAGAAAGACAAAATGAAACAGTATCAGGAGTAATGGAAAAAAGGAAAATTGTATTTTATTAAAAATAAAGGATAGAAGGGTTTGTACATCAAAACAACCAAAAAAATAAAATCTAGATTACAACCCTAGAATAATCCAGATAACAGAAAGGAAAATAAAGAAAACTACCAAAACTCTTTCTGAGTAGGGAGGGGAGTAGCCTTCTAATTGTTAAGCTTCACTTTTGGCCCAACAAACTGCACATCTGCTTGCTGGAACCTTCCCAAATTTCCACCATGTTCACCTCATCAAATAGACTCTGGAAACTTTCGATCCGCTCTTCATCAAAGTCGACCACAGGCTTTGGGATTGTTGACGCTGGGCGCTTCACGACCCGTGGCTTGACGAAGGACCTAGAGAGGCGTGGGATATGCTTAGTAAGTGACCATGCCTTCTTATTCAACCTTTTAGCCCTCTTCACCTCCTCCCCTGTGGGCTTGAATCCCAGACGAAACGTACCCAGATTTTCACGTAGAGACATTGGTTGCACGATACCTTGTAAAGATGTGCCCAGACCATTGCCCAACACAAAACCATTCTTCAACATTTCATTTGCTACAATGACGGATGCGGAAGATAACCTTAGACTTGGCATGCATTCCCTTTCCAAAATCTTCTCAACTAACACAGTTTCGAAAGCTTGGTAGACCCAAGGCCCTTTATCATCTTCGGCTTCAATAAACGGGACATGTGTATCATTGTAAGCACATAAGTTCTTGTCACCATGCACAAAGATTTTCTGTTTGTCCCACTCGAATTTTACCATTTGGTGCAGAGAAGACGGGATTACCTTGGCAACATGTATCCAGGGCCTGCCCAACAGTAAATTGTAGGAGACGGCCATATCTAGTACCTGGAACTCCATAGTGAATTCAACTGGTCCTATTGTCAGTTCGAGTACGATATCACCAATAGAATCTTTTCCCCCTCCGTCAAAATCTCGAACATATATATTGTTATTGTGGATCCATTCAGTATTGATTTTCAACTTTTGCAGAGTGGAGAGAGGGAAAATATTGCATTGTAACCATTATCAACTAGTACCCTCGAGATCACAGAATCCTCGCATTTCACTATAAGATAAAGACCTCGATTGTGTTCTGTACCCTCCAAGGGAAGTTTGTCATCCAAGAAAGTGATCTTGTTTGCCTCGAATATCTTGATAGAAATCTTCTCCAAATGGTTCACCATGATCTTATCAGGGACATGAGCCTCATTCAAAACCCTCATGAGGGCCAGGCAGTGTTCGTCTGAATGTATTAACAATGATAAAAGAGAAATTTGAGCGGGTGTCTTCCTTAACTGCTTGTAACGACCCGGCCGGTCGTTTTAAGAATTTATGCCTGATCCCCTATGAAATGCTTTCGTCGTGTTTGTTTCTGCTATTGTGAGTTGCCGGGAGGAATTATTTGGTGTTTCGTAGAGTTTTGGGACACTTAGTCCCTAAATTAGAGCTTAAGTTCTAGGAATTTGACCGTAGTTGGAATAGTTTGAAGACAGCCTTGGAATGGAATTCTGATGGTTCCATTAGCTCCATTGGGTGATTTAGGGTTTAGGAGCATGTCCGGATTGTGTTTTGGAGGTCCGTAGCTAATTTAGGCTTGAAATGCCGAAAGTTGAATTTTTTAAGTTTCCGGTTCGATAGTGAGATATTGATCTGAGGGTTAGAATGGAATTTCGGAAGTTGGAGTAGCTCTATAGTGTTGATTGTGACGTGTGTGCAAAATTTCAGGTCATTCGGATGAGGTTTGATAGACTTTTTGACTGAAAGCGTATTTTAGAGTTTTTAAAGTTCTTACGCTTGAATCCAATGCTAAATTGGTTTTGATGTTGTTTTGAGCTTTTCGGAGATTTAAACGAGTTTGAATGATGTTTTAGATTTGGTTGGCATGTTTGGTTGAGGTCCCGGGGGCCTCGGGCGTGTTTCAGATGCTCAACGGGGCATTTTGGAGCTTGTGGAAATTGCAGAAAAATTGCAGTAACCTAGTTCTGGTTTCCTTCTTCGCGTGCGCTAGTATGGTCTCGCGTTCGCGAAGAGGAGCTGGGGCTAGGGGAGTTTTTGTGCTTCGTGTTCGCGAAGAGTCTCCCACGTTCGTGAAGCTAGGAGGTTTTATACCTACGCGTTCGCGATGTTGTTCTCGCGTTCGCGTAGGAGGAGGAGGTGTTGCATCGCGTTCACGACTTGGGCATCACGTTTGCAATGAAGGAATATAGACCCAAGTGAATTTGTGATTCGCGAACGTGAGGGGCCTTCCGTGCTCGCGAAGAAAGGATATCTGGGTAGTATTTAAATAGCCCATCTGCGACCCTTCTTCATTTTTCCACCATTTTTGAACGGGATTGAAGCTTATGAGGGTGATATTTGAGGAAACCAAAGGAGAATCACTTGGAGGTAACATTTTTGACTTTATAACTCGTTTATATGTGATTAAAGGCCTAATTAGTGGTGAAAATTTGGGGAAAATGGGTAATAAAGGCTTGAGATTTAGAGACCTTAACATGAGTATTTGAGGGGTCAATTGAACTCCGATTTTAGTGTTCTTGTTATGTATAGACTCGTGAGAGTATGAGGATTTTGAAAATATGAATTTCACCTGATTCCAAGATGTGGGTCTAAGGGGCGTTTTGGTCATTTTACCTAATTTCGCGTATTAGCTTAGAATTTATTTGTAGAATCAGTTACATGAAGTGTTATTTACATTATGTAATTGAATTGAATAGATTTAGGCCATTTGGGGGTCAAGTACTCGTGGCAAGAATGTGGTTTTGAATTGATTTTTAGCTGGTTCGAGGTAAATGGCTTGCCTAACCTTGTGTGAGGGACTTTCCCCTTAGGATTGGTATTGTGATAATTGAAATGCCTTGTACGTGAGGTGATGAGTGCGTACTTATGCTAATTGTTGGAAATCCTGTTTTCACTAAAATAGCTTAAATTGTGTTTTTCCTTGCCTGCTTATACTACTTAGAATTTAAACCTGCTGTTAGCTTAGAAAAGCATGTCTAATTAACTTAATTGCTTTATTTGCTTTAACTGACTTATTTGTATTACGTGAAGCATGCTAGGTTAGAATTGCCTGTGTTACTTTGGTATGAAGTTGAATTTATTTGAGTATTCCTTGTGCCATTGTTGTGTGTTTTACTTTAGGACTATGGGACGGCATCCCGGGAGATCCCTTGTACGCATTTATGATTTGAGCTGAAGTACGGGATACCGAGAGATCCCCAGCAAATATATTGAGGATAACAAGAGATCCTCGGGATACCAAGAGATCCCTAGCATACATTGAGGATACCAAGAGATTCTCGGGATACCAAGAGATCCCTAGCATATATTGAGGATACCAAGAGATCCTCGTGATACCAAGAGATCCTTAACATACATTGAGGATACCAAGAGATCCTCGTGATACCAAGAGATCCCTAGCATGTATTGAGGATACCAAGAGATCCTTAGGATACCAAGAGATCCCTGGCATATATTGAGGGTACTAAGAGATCCTCGGGATACTGATAGATCCCCGGTTATTATCCTTGTGAATAGTGGTATTTCCTTGTGATTGTTTTTGTCTCTGTTCCAGTTATTGTATTCCTTATTATCCTGTATTAAATTCTTACTGTTAGCTTTCAACTGTACCACTTATCTTATTCTGTCATACCTTATATTTTTCTTTAATCTTAGTAGGACCCTGACCTTCCTCGTCACTACCTGACTGAGGTTAGGCTTGTCACTTACTGAGTACCGTTGTGGTGGTGTACTCATGCCATTTCTATGCATGTTTTTCATGTGCAGATCCAGGTACCTCCATTTAGAATCATCACACTTGAGACGAGGAGCTTGTAGAGACTCCGAGGTATATCTGTCGCGTCCGCAGACCAAAGAGTCCCTTTCTACTCCACCTTTTAGCATTAGACCTTATGTATTTTCCTTTCCTTGTTAGATATTTTGGAGTTAGATACTTGTAGACTTTTAAAGGCTTGTGATCATGAGATTCTGGGTTTTGGGAAAATGTATCCAGATTTCGAGAGTTATTATTGTGTATGTCGAGCGACACTTTTAAACATTGTATTATTTCTTCCACAAATTGGTTTGTGTTTCGCATTGTTAGGCTTACCTAGTCGTAGAGACTAGGTGCCGTCATGATGGTTCACAGAGGGCGAACCAGGGTCATGACAAGTTGGTATCAGAGCTCTATATTCATAGGAGTCATGAATCACAAGCCGGTTTATTAGAGTCTCGCAGATCGATACAGAGACGTCTGTACTTATCTATGGAAGGCTATGTAACCGTTAGGAAAATTCCACTTCATTTTGATTTCCCTGTCGTGCGAGATTTCTGACATCACAACCCTAAGCCTCTGTCTTCCATTTTCTCATAGATGGTGAGGACACGTGCTACCTGAGATAATCAGACACCCGCGCCCCCTGCGAGATCCATCAGAGGTCGGGGCTGGGGTAGAGGTCGAGGACGCACACACGGTGTAGCTAGAGCACCTGTGCGAGCTGCCACCGAGGAGCCACCAACAATTCAAGCCAGAGCCCAGGCACCGGATACGCCTACTGCTACTACTACTCCCGCACTTCAAGAGACATTAGCATAGTTCCTGAGCATATTTAGTATATTAGTTCAGGCAGGGTTGATTCAGGTTGTACCAACTACTTCACAGATCGGGGAAGGGGCCCAGACTTCTGCCACCCTACTCCAGAGCAACGAGTTCTCATTGGTCGGGTTCCAGGTGTCATAGCGATACAGCCTGTGGTCCCAGTTCAGCGGGTGGTGAGGACCTCTCGCCAAGTAGAGGATAGGTGGGTCCAGGAGAGAGAGGACAAATGAGGTTAGGAGAGATAGTATAGGGAAGTGAGGACACTTGTAGACTGGAGAGACCCGCTGGTCCTTATTTTGGAGGAAGAGTATGGCATGGTAGAGGTTTTGTGGGTCAGCCAGCTCAGTTGCATCTCAGATTTCACATAGTGTTTCAGGTGTTAAGGGGTCTTAGAGTACCCGTACCGCATAGTTCCCATTGCCACTTCCTCCTAGAGCTTGTTTTGTGTATGGTGACATACGCCATGTGGTGAGGGATTTCCCTAGACTTGGGAGGAGTGCACCTCCACAGACTTCTCAGCCGCAGTGTGCCCCGCAGAGTTCTCAGGCTATGGTTATAGCACCAGTTGCTACCCCACCTGCTCATCCAGTTAGAGGTGGAGGTCGGGTAGGTAGAGGTCGCCCTAGAGGGGAGTCCAGGCCAAATATTATGCCCTTCCTGCCCGTACCAAGGTTTTTGCCTCCGATTCTATCATCATAGGTATTGCCATGGTTTGTCATAGAGATGCATCGATTTTATTCGATCTAGGCTCCACTTATTCTTATGTGTATTCTTATTTTGCTACGCATTTGGGTGTACCTCGGGATTCTTTGAGTTCCCCTATTTATGTTTCTATTCCTATGGGAGATTCTCTTATTGTGGACCGTATTTATCGGTCGTGTTTGGTTGCTCTTAGTGGTTTTGAGACCAGAGTCAATTTATTGTTGCTCAGCATGGTTGATTTTGATATTATCTTGGGCATGGATTGGTTGTCGCCCCATTATGTTATTCTTGATTGTCACGCCAAAACTGTGACGCTGGCTATGCCAAGTGTTCCGAGAGTTGAGTGGAGGGGTACTTTAGATCACACTTCCAGTAGAGTTATTTATTTCCATAAGGCTCAGTGTATGGTTGATAAGGGGTGTGATGCGTATCTAGCTTATGTGAGAGATGTCAGTATTGATACCCCGACAGTTGATTCAGTCCCAGTGGTACAGGATTTTTCTGATATATTTCTAGTTGATCTTCCAAGCATGCTGTCCGATAGAGATATTGATTTTGGAATTGATCTACTGCCGAGCACTCAGCCCGTTTTTATTCCTCTATATCGTATGGCTCCTTCTGAGTTGAAGGAGTTGAAGGATCAGTTACCGGAATGGCTTGATAAGGGTTTTATTTGTCCCAGTGTATCACCTTGGGGTGCTTCTATCTTGTTTGTGAAGAAAAATGATGATTCTATGCGTATGTGCATTGATTATCGCCAGTTGAACAAAGTTACAGTGAAGAATCGTTATCCTTTGCCTCGTATTGATGATTTGTTTGACCAGCTTCAGGGTGCACTGGTGTTTTCTAATATTGACTTGCGCTCAGGTTACCATCAATTAAAGATTTGGGAGCCAGATATCTCGAAGACTGCTTTCAGGACTCGGTATGGTCATTACGAGTTCCTTTTTATGTCATTTGGGCTGACCAATACCCCAGCAGCCTTTATGCATTTGATGCATAGTGTGTTCTGACCATATCTTGACTCGTTCGTCATTATCTTTATTGATGATATCCTTGTATACTCCCGGAGTTGGGAAGATCATGAGAAGCACCTGAGGACAATACTTCAGACTTTGAGGGAAAAGAAGTTATATGCAAAGTTCTCGAAATATGAGTTTTGTTTGGATTCTGTGGCTTTCTTGGGTCACGTAGTATCAAGTAAGGGTATAGGTGGATCCAAAGAAAGTGAAAGCAGTGCAGAGTTGGCCTAGACCATCCTCAGCTACAGAGATCCACAGTTTTCTTGGCTTGGCGGGTTACTACCGTCGATTTGTTGAGGGGTTTTTATCTATTGTAGCACCTATGACCAGGCTACCCAGAAGGGTGCTCCGTTTCAGTGGATGAAAGAGTGTGAGGCGAGCTTTCAGAAGCTCAAGACAGCTTTGACTACAGCCCTAGGTTTGATATTACCTACAAGTTCGGGGTCTTATACTATCTATTGTGATCCTCGAGGATTGGCCTTGGAGCGATTTTGATGCAGGACGATAGGGTTAATGCCTACGCGTCCAGACAATTAAAGGTACATGAGAAGAATTATCTTGTCCACGACCTTGAGTTAGCTGCCATTGTTCACGCCCTAAAGATCTGACGTCATTATTTGTATGGTGTGCCTTGTGAGATTTATACTGATCATCGGAGCTTGCAGCACCTGTTCAAGCAAAAGGATCTAAACTTGCGCCAAAGGAGGTGGTTAGAGTTGCTGAAGGGCTATGGTATCACTATTTTGTACCACCCGGGCAAGGCTAATGTGGTGGTCGATGCCTTGAGTCGCCGGGCAGAGAGTTTGGGTAGTTTGGCTTATTTACCAGCATTTGAGAGGCCTATGGCGATGGATGTTTAGGCCTTAGCCAGCCAGTTTGTGAGATTGGATCTTTCGGAGCCCAGTCGGGTTCTGGCTTGCGTGGTTTCTTAGTCTTACTTATTTGATTGTATCAGGGAGCATCAGTATGATGACCCTCATTTGCTTGTCCTCAAGGACAAAGTTCAGCATGGCGATGCTAGAGATGTGACCATGGTGATGACGGGGTATTAAGGATGCAGGGTCGAATTTGTATACCCAATGTTGATGGGCTTCGGGAGTTGATTCTAGAGGAGGCCCATAATTTGTATTATTCTATTCATCCGGGTGCCACGAAGATGTATCAGGATTTGAGGCAATACTATTGGTGGAGGCGGATGAAGAAAGATATAGTTGAATTTTTAGCTCGGTGCCTCACTTGTCAACAGGTGAAGTATGAGCACCAAAGACCGGGAGGGTTTCTTCAGCAGATAGAGAATCCAGAGTGGAAGTGGGAGAGGATTACCATGGACTTTGTAGTTGGGCTCCCACGGACTTTGAGAAATTCGATGCTATTTGGGTGATTGTGGATCGAATGACCAAGTCCGTACACTTTATTCCCGTGTGTACTACTTAATTTTCGGAGCGGTTGGAGGAGATTTATATCCGAAAGATTTTTTGTCTGCATGTTATTCCAGATTCCATCATTTCCGATAGGGGCACTTAGTTCACATCACGATTCTGGAGGGTTGTTCAGCATGAGTTGGGTACTCGGATGGAGTTGAGTACAACATTTCACCCTCAGACGGACAGACAGTCCGAGCGCACTATTTAGATTCTTGAGGATATGCTCCGTGCATGTGTGATTGAGTTTGGAGGGTCTTGGGATCGGTTCTTGCCATTGGCGGAGTTTGCCTACAACAACAACTATCAGTCCAGCATTCAGATGGCACCGTATGAGGCATTAAAAGCCTCTTTCGGCATCACCTCGATTTGTATGCACAGTCCGGGCACGTAGCCGGAAAGCCATTTTGTGAAAATCTGTAAAAAATGATGAATTTTGCATTTAAAATGAGTTTGAGTTGACTTCGGTCAATATTTTGGGTAAACGAACTCGGGCCCTTGATTTGAGGGTCTCGGAGGGTTCGTAGGAAATATAGGACTCGGGCGTATGCCCGGAATCAAATTCCGAGGTCCCAAGCTCGAGAAATGAATTTTTGAAAGAAATTATTTTGCTGAATTAATTATAAAGTAAATAAGAGAATTTACCTACGCATTCGCGATGTTGTTCCCGCATTCGCGGAGGAGGAGGAGGTGTTGCTTCGCGTTCGCGACATGGGCATCACATTCGCAATGAAGGAATCTGGACCCAAGTGAATTTGTGCTTCGCGAACGTGAGGGGCCTTCCACGTTCGCGAAGAAGGGATATCTGGGCAGTATTTAAATAGCCCATCTGCGACCCTTCTTCATTTTTTCACCATTTTTGAACGGGATTGAAGCTTTTGAGGGTGCGTTTTGAGGAAACTAAAGGGGAATCACTTGGAGGTATCAATTTTGACTTCATAACTCATTTATATGTGATTAAAAGCTTAATTAGTGGTGAAAAATTTGGGAAAAATGGGTAATTAGGGATTGAGATTTAAAGACCTTAACATGGGTATTTGAGGGGTCAATTGAACTCGGATTTTAGTGTTATTGTTATGTATAGACTCGTGAGAGTATGAGAATTCTGAAAATGTGAATTTCACCCGATTCCAAGACGTGGGCCTGAGGGGCATTTTGGTCATTTTTACCTAATTTCGCTTATTAGCTTAGAATTTATTTTTAGAATCAGTTACTTGAAGTGTTATTTACATTATGCAATTGAATCGAATAGATTTGGGCCATTTGAGGTCAAGTACTCGTGGCAAGAGCGTGGTTTCAGATTGATTTTGAGCTGGTTCGAGGTAAGTGGCTTGCCTAACCTTGTGGGGGGGACTTTCCCCTTAGGATTGGTATTATGATAATTGAAATGTGTTGTACGTGAGGTGACGAGTGCGTACTTGTTCTAATTGTTGAAAATCATGTTTTCACTAAAATAGATTAAATTGTGTTTTTCCTTGTCTGCTTATACTACTTGGAATTTAAACTTGCCATTGTTGTGTGTTTTACTTTGGGACTACGGGATGACATCCCGGGAGATCCCCTGTACGCATTTATGATTTGAGCTGAAGTGCGGTATACCAAGAGATCCCCAACACATATATTGAGGATACTAAGAGATCCTCGGTATACCAAGAGATCCCTAGCATACATTGAGGATACCAAAAGATCCTCGGGATACCAAGTGATCCCTAGAATGTATTGAGGATACCAAGAGATCATCGGGATACATTGAGGATACCAAGAGATCCTTGGGATACTAAGAGATCCCTAGCATGTATTGAGGATACCAAGAGATCCTCGTGATACCAAGAGATTCCTGGCATATATTGAGGGTACTAAGAGATCCTCGGGATATTGAGAGATCCCCGGTTATTATCCTTGTGAAGAGTGGTATTTCCTTGTGATTGTTTTTGTCTCTGTTCCAGTTACTGTATTCCTTATTATCCTGCATTAAATTCTTACTGTTAACTTTCAACTGTACTACTTATCTTATTCTGTCATACCTTATATTTTTATTTAATCTCAGTAGGACCCTGACCTTTCTCGTCACTACCCGACCGAGGTTAGGCTTGGCACTTACTGATACTGCTGTGGTGTACTCATGCCCTTTTTGCGCATGTTTTTCATATGCAGATCTAGGTACCTCCATTCAGACTCATCATGCTTGAGATGAGGCGTTTGTAGAGACTCCGAGGAATATCTGTTGCATCCGCAGATCGAAGAGTCCATTTCTACTTCCCTTTTTAGCGTTATCCCGTCTGTATTTCCTTTCCTAGTTAGATATTCTGCAGTTAGATACTTTTAGACATTCAAAGGCTTGTGATCATGAGATTCCGTGTTTTGGGAAAATGTTTCCAGATTTCGAGAGTTGTTATTGTGTATGCCGAGCGGCACTTTTAAACACTATTTTATTTCACTATTTCATTTTATTATTTCTTCCGCAAATTGGTTTGTTTTCCGCATTGTTAGGCTTACCTAGTCGTAAAGACTAGGTGCCATCACGATGGTTCACGGAGGGCGAACCGGGGTCGTGACACTGTTCCATGATGGAGTAGTCCTGCACCTTCTTTTTTCTCAAGAATTCTTCCGCCTCCTCTTCGGTAACTGGATTCTTTACCAGGATTGGGTTATCTTTCCGTAATTCTTCTGGGGTAAAGCATCTCCTGGAATGAGTCAACCCCCGTGTTTCATTAACTTTCTCTTGCACTTCTTTTCCTTTATAAGTTACTATCACTCATTTGTAATTCCATGGAATGGCCTTGGTGTTATCTATCAGCAGCGGAGTCATAGGTTTAATAACACCAGGGACAATGCGAGCCCCTTCCACGATCATGACAGACCTACTTGTTGCCCCGGGAATGGACACTTTCGGCTTTCCTTGCTTCGCTTCAACATCATCTGGGAACCCTTTCACGACTAATACAGGCGGCTTAACATTGGGCGTGCTTAGCTTGTCTGTCAGCCCTTCTGCTATCGAAGATGTTGCATTTGTAACAACTGAAGTTTTGACTAAATTACTTTTACTGGCATGGATCATTATGACAGACTTTGAAGACTTCTTGGGCTTCCCATCCTTATGCACTATCTCAATCATGTCCATTTTGGCATGGGCTAGCAATGGATTTTGATTGATGTTTGGCGCTTCCGGGCTTTGGACCATAATTTGATTTGTATCGATAAGCTCTTGGATGGCACTTTTCAAATTCTAACACTTTTATGTGTCGTGCCCAGAGCATCAAAACAATATGCGCATCTGAGGGAATAATCCAGGTTCTTTAGATGAGGATTTGGTAACTTTGACTAAATCGGCCTTAGAACGTCCAACTGCCTCAACCTCTAAAACAAACTGACATAAGACTCTCCAAGCGGGGTGAACGTTTGTTTCCGCTGCTGCCTTTCCTTTTTGTACTCCCTCCTGGGTCGAAATCTTGGACCAGTAGGGTTTCGGTATGTTTGTGGAGGTGGATAAGGATTTTGTGGAGCTAGAGCATTCCATTGCGGGTAAGGAGGGGGTTGAGCATATGATTGTGCATGGTGGACGTGGTATTAGGGTGGTCTGACTGAATATTGAGGGTCTTGTGGTGGGAAGTAGTGTTGGGGTAGATTATATGGAGCTTGGGTGTAGGTTTGAGGCTGGGTGTAATGGTAAGGTGAACCCCTTGGGCTATGCCACGATCCTGAGATGACCATAGCAACATCTTCTTTCTTCTTTTTCCCTAACACGCCCCCGGTGCCATTCTGGATTGCTTGCGTGGTTGCTTTTATGGCGGAGTAACTCATGATCTGCTTGATTTGAGTCCTTCCTCTACCATTCCTCCCATCTTTACCATTTCATTGAAAGACTTACATATGGCCGAGATTAGATGACCAAAGTATGTAGGCTCCAAGGCCTGGAGAAAGTACTCCACCATTTCGTCTTCTTCTATTGGAGGGTTGACCGTGCCGCATGTTCTCTCCACCGGAAACCATACTCCCTGAATCTCTCACTAGGACTTTTTCTCTATCTTAGTCAAGGATAGGTGATCTGGGATAATTTCTACATTGTACTGGAAATGCCGAGCGAAAGCATAAGCCAAGTCGTCCCAAGTGTACCATCTGTTGTTGTCCTAGCGGGTGTACCATTCCAACGCTGCAATGCTCAAACTTTGACTAAAATATGCCATTAGCAATTCATATTTCTCATTAGCACCGCTCATCTTGCTGCAAAATCCTCTTAAGTGCGACACGGGGTCTCTATGCCCATCATACAAGTCAAATTTGGGCATTTTGAACCCGATAGTTAGTTGGACGTCGGGAAACAAGCACAAATCCTTATAAGGCACACTTACTTGGCCTCCCAACCCTTGAATATTCCTCAAGGATTGCTCCAAACTCTTTACTTTCCTAAATATCTCCTCTTGCTCTGCGTTCCTTGATGGTTTCTCAGTTTCGACATGAGGTTCAAAATAAGGAGTGTAGGAGTAATGATCCAGGACTTTGAAAGTGGGCTTTGGGGCATAGTATTAGGTATATTGAGCTTGGAATGCCGGTTTACTAGAAGATCGATGGAGGCTAGCTCGTGGAGGGGATACAAAGATAGGAGTAGATGGCAGAGCAGGGTATGCGGTTGCTTTGGCTGGTGAAGCCTGGAAAGTGTGGGTTGAAGTGACAGGATAGTGGTGGTAAGGGGTGAAGCATGGTGCATGCTGAGGGGACAGATCAACAATAGTGGGATCTTGGGATTGTGATAGTTGTGGGATGAAAGCGGGGTTTTCTGTATAGTTGGCAGGGAATGACGGTGGAGGATGCGCCCTGATCCATGCTTGATACATTTCGGCCATTTGGTGCTTCAGCTTATGTGCCTTTTCTTTCAAAGCAGACTCAGATTCCTCCATTTCTCTCGGTGGATCAACAACACTTGCATCTAATTCTTTGCTAGCCATGATCGCCTTGTGTTTAGACCTGGTGTTATATGGGTGATTTGCCAAAATGCCAAACAAACTAGTCACCTTCCTGTACTCAATAACAACAGCAAACTTGTTAGTGTTTAAGAGTTTAACAGATAGACAATTGTGACATCAATGCATGGCAATGCTCTCTTTCCGCTTTGAAGTTCTTTGCTTGCTGGGCCATCTTATTTTCAAGAGTAGTCGACTTTTTCTTCAGACTCGTGACTCATTTGTCGTACTTTTCCTTCAACTGCTGAAGGAACCTCGCCCGTTCTTCTGCATTCCTTGCCAACTTTTCCCGGGCTTTTGCAAATTCATCCTCGGCCTTTTCCAAGTCAGCCCTATAATCACACACTTTTCATCTAAGACTACTTATGAGCTTTTTATCTTTTCCACTTTTGGTCGGGTTTTCTGCTGCTATTTTCTCTGGATCGGAGCTCGGAGGGCTTCATCTTTTTGGGCCATCCTTTTCTTTTCTCCTTCATTAGCAGCAGCCCACAGACCATTATCAAATTTGATGTCTCTAATTTGCCTTTCTAATTTGCTTATGGTAACTCTATATTCATTCTCTTTGGTTAACCAAGCCCAATGTTCTTATGATGCGACAACAAATTCTTGGATGTGGGGCCTTTTGGTTGGCCTTTTAGATTCATCATCTATCGCGACTCTCTTCCCATACCAAGCAAGATAACCTGGTAAAACCTCGCTCTGGATAAATCACGTACTCGGGTGTTTGCCCCCAAATATTGGCATTCACTCCAGATCTAGCAAACCACTGCTTTAGGAAATTGGCCATTGGAACAGACTTCAACTACATGAATACTAAGATCTTCGTCTTTGGGAACTATCTGGCATAAGTTGTCTCAAAACCTGGTATGGAGCATAAGGTTGGATGATTCGGAGACCTATTAGGAAGAAGTAGGGGCTGGTGGTAGGAATGTACACAATCTCATCAACGGGAAGCCAACCCTGTGTCCACTCTATCTAACTTGCAGTTATAGAATGAAGGTGGGATATCCAATCTTTGACCCCCTCCCCCTGGTATTTCGAATCCAGTCACCCTTGTACCAAACTCCTCGATATAGCTATTTTACCTAGACCCGTAGTTCATGTATCGGGGACAGTGACAAAGGTACGAGATCGTCCACATTTGTAATAACAGATTAAACCCCTCAAAAAACTCTAGTCCAACCTTACAGGCCGTGAGAGCTCGAAATATATCTGATACAATTATGGGTGCAAGGGTTCTCTTAGCATTGGTAGTCAAAAACATAGACGACTCCATCTACACGCAAATCAATATTCATGTCCTTCCTTGGAAACACTAAGAGGCCTAAGAATGCCACCATGAAAGCAAAGCATCTATGTATTTCTCACTTTGAATGGTTTTCGTTACTGCAAAGTCTACCTTCTGGGTCATCCAATCCTCTCCAGTGCCCATACCGCTGGTATAAAATGTGTACAGTGGAAAATCTCTCTGTCAAATCTGCATACCGGACCTGCCTGCTTATTTTCAGTAAGTCTGAAACTTGTTGGGAGTAACAGCCCTTGGAGCTATCAAGTATTTGTGTCTTAAACCTTCTGTACTCCCAACATAACCCGCCATTTCCTCCGAGGTAGGTGTAAGCTCAAAATCCGAGAAATGTAGAACGTTATGAGTTGGTCCTAGAATGTTACTAATGCCTCTGTTACATCACTCATAGGCTTAATCTTCAATAATACGGTGAGTGCCCCCAGGTAGTGGTTGACCTTATCTCGTCCATCTTTTCCCAAATCTTCCCACCACATGTGGAGTGCCAATGGAATCTCAGTCATAACCTTCACCAGTAAATTCTGAACCATGCTCATTTTGCACATTTAGATTAGGGTGATTGACTTAAAACATGTGAATCTTATTTAAAACTTATCAAAAGGCTATTTTTTTTGCAAAAAATTCAAATTAAAACAAACCATGGCTAATTTTGCAAGTACGGCCCTTCAGCTCTTCAGAAGGGAAAATTTTAGGGTTGTGTTTGCTAGATGACCAAAATTTGACAAAGGGGCCGTTGGTGGCTATTTTTAGCAAAAACGGTCTTCCGGCGTCACGTAGGGACATTTATGGCTATTTAGGCAAAAAAGGCATCGTCTAACTTTATTTATGACTAAAAATGACACCATTTCATATTTTGTTATTTGCAAAAAAGGAGCGGGATGGATCCGATGAGGGTTGCCTACGTATCCCACATCTAGTGAGAATTCAATAGCAATTAGAGTTAGAACTACAGGTTGTATCTCCACAATAGAAGTACATAACCACATGAGTAGATTCACCAGCTATCTTCATTAAGTCTAAAGCAACCAGTACACTTAAAATTTGGATCCCAGATAGTATATCTATATACTTTAAAGAAGATACCAAACGAAAATAATTATGAAGACATGCATATTTAACATTTGGGAATCACAACTTATTTATTATACAAGAATTAAAACCTCAAAGAGAAAATACTAATTTCTTCTTATTACAACTTTTCCATGAAATTGCTAGCCTTGTGAACAATTGCCAATTTGGATATGATCTATCCATCAAAGCTTTAGTCCATCACATGGAGCCATCAATTTTCAGCACAACTTTAACAGCAGAATCCCAACTCTTGGCTTTAGAACTTGTTGATTTGGCCAACTAGTAGTCAGATCCACAAGCTATAACCCATGATTAGCAACAAAAACCCTCAATAACCTCAAATAGACACAATGTTATTCATCATACATGTAGGAAAGAAAATAAAAGAAATTATAGCATCTGTATCAGAATTAGCGCTGACACTACAAAATTTTAACTAAAAAAACAACTTCAAACAACACTCCTGAAGTCAGCACTTCACATATTCATCTTTTAAAAAGAAAACTACAAGAATTAATATACCAACCAAGTTTGTTTCACTACACTTATACTAGATCATTTTAACTTAGACTCACACAACAAGAGATTAATTAGATTTATAGCAATACAATCAGTAACTAATATGAAATGAAACTCATTTATCACATACAAGTAAACCATAATGGTAGCTTTTGATTTTATGACACTTAAATAGATAGTACATCAATAAGGATGGAAATCAATACCTTGAAACAACAAAAACAGAAGAAAACAAAGCTCTGGCTAATGAAGAAGAAGCAGCAGCCACTAAGAAATAGTAGAGAATCACAACAACTACCCACTCCAATCAGAAATCCCAGTATTTTTGAATTAAAATTAGTAGTCCAAAATGGTAAGGATAGAGGCTGAAAATATTTTCCTTTTTTCTATTTTTTTGTTCTTTTCGTGAGAATGCAAACCCTCTCTAATGAGGGAATACTACTCCTTATATAGAGTGTGAGGTGTGTGCTTTGTGAGGAATAATAAAATCATAGAATTTGTCAGCCCTTCCCCCGTGAATTTAGGAAATTAGCGTCTTTTAACAGAAATAATGAACAACTATCCATTTTTCAGCATCTTTTTTTAACAAATTCTGGACAGTTATACCTTCTAGAAGTTTTCCATTTCCACATATTTTCTTTCTAAAACTTCTAAGACCCTCCTAGTTTTTTTTTAATTCAATTAACTCCTACAAATTTCTAATGATTTACAAATTAGGGCAAACAGAAGCAAGGCAAACAAAAATCAGAATCCAAATCAAATAACATTCAGAAACGAGACATTGCAATTAAACCTAGAGTATAAAGCATTTAAAAACTTATACTAATCCTAAACCTAGCTAAACTTAGCATGAACTATATTCAAAATGGAATTCAAAGCTAAATTAGTTCATTCAAATTAAACTCATGAGAAGACATGCAGATGATTCAAATTAGCATAAATAAAACAAACAGACGGATAACAACAAAAAACAAACACTGTAATTAGACTAAGCCATGCAATCTAAGCATAAAAGAGAACGATTATGAAAGAGGAAAGGAGAAAAACAAAAGAAAAGCGGAAAAAGAAATTACCCAAGCTTGATTTGAACTAGATAGTCACAAACTCGGACAAATTTAGGTGGGGTAAAATGAAGTGAGACTAACATCAATCGATTACTTTCAAAAGAGCAATCAATTGATGTAGGTCTTGGGTTCAAGTGGACCGAAATCGAACAAAACTAGGATTTCGACTTTAGATATGAGATTTGGGGATTTCTGGGTTTGTTTGAAGGAAATAGTTATGAGATATAGGAAGAGGACGAGATGGTGGTTGGCTGGTGTTAATTTGAATAGGTTTGGAGTCTCGCCGTGAGGCGATTTTCGATGGGTGGCGGTTGGTGGTGAGTGGATGGGATTTTAGGGCGGCTAGAGTTAGGGTTAATGAGAGACGAGGGGGAAATGACGAGGGTCTTTGGGTTTGGGGGGGAGGAGTTTAGGAAGTTATAGGTGAGAGGAGGGGGGCTGGACCGGGCAAGGGACTGAGCTGGCCGGTTCGGGGATCAAATTGGGCTTCAGAAATTTTAGTCTTGGCCCAATTTCAGATTTTAACAAAGCTTCCTTTTTATTTATTTTTTCTTTTATCTTTTCTTGATTCTTTTAGCCTACTAAATTTAATTAAAATCCTAGATCAAAATCTAATTATATTTTTAACCTAAACATAAATAATTAACTTAAAGCTAATGCGATGAAATTACTAATTTAAGACTAAAAGCAAAAAAATTTAAAAATGTCCAATTTTTTTTTATTTTTGTCTATTAATGCAATTAATTAACAACTTAAACCTAAAAATGCAAATATCAACCTAAAAATATAATGCATGAAATTTGAACATTTTTAAGGTATTTCCATGATTTTAAAATGCAACTAAATGCAAACAATTTAACATATATTCCTAAAAATTCTGTAAAAATGAACATAAATAAAAAAAATCTATTTTGTGACTTTGTTGGAGTATTTTTTGGTTAGACAAAAATCACGTGCTCACAGTTTTGAGTGAATGTATTTGACATTTATTGAAAATATCGGGACGAGATTATATATAATCTGAAGAATATTATAGGTGATGTGGATTGGTTTGAGGCTAAAATTCTGAGCTGAAAAATGTTATTGCGACGTCTATATCATGTGCATGTCACTTGTATATATACTTTATATCACTTGTATATCATTTCTCCACTTCATGTCTAAGCATTTCTACACATAAAATAAACTCTATTAAACTCAATTGTCGCACAAATTAATATCCAAACAACAAGCAAGTAGGGTAAATAACGTCAAAATATATGGAATTATAGCACGACATCAATTTACAATGGGGTAAAACCCTTCTATTCATAGGGGAAATGACTTAGCCACAAAGTAACAAACTCTTTAAAAGATAGACATTCACTTTAAGTACAATTCTATTCATAACACTCCCCCTTGAATGTCTATTCAATAGGTAATATGCCTCGTTAAAACCTTAACTAAAATAAGACCAAGTGGAAAAGAATTCTAGTAAAGGAAAAAGAGTACACATGTTTAATAATACATCTTTTGGTTGCCTCGTTAAAAACCTGCAAGGAAAATCCAATGGGACAAAACCTTGTTAGAAAAAAAGAGTACAACGCGTATTAACTCCCCCTGATGAGAGCATCAATTCACATCCTTGAGCCTTCGCATCCTAATCGTATACACTAGCTTCATAAAGGTTGATGTCGGTAGAGATTTAGTGAACAAATCAACCATATTATCACTTGAATGAATTTGTTGCACATTGATATCTCCATTCTTTTGAAGATCACATGTGAAAAATAACTTTGGTGAAATGTGCTTTTTCCTATCTCCTTTAATAAATCCTTCCTTCAATTGGGCTATGCATGCTGCATTGTCTTCATACAAAATTGTAGGTAGTTTATCACACTTCAAACTACGTTTGTCTCGAATAAAATGTATTGTGGACCACAACTACAAACATTCTCGGCTTGCTTCGTGAATGGCAATTATATCAGCATGATTAGAGGAAGTAGCCACGATTGATTGCTTAGTTGATCACCAAGATATGACAATGTCTCCACATGTAAACACATAGCCTCTTTGAGATCGAGCCTTGTGTGGGTTAGATAAATACCCAGCATCATCATAACTAACAAGATTGGGACTACAATCATTATCATAAAATAAGCCCATATCGGTAGTCTTATTTAGATGCCGTAACATGTGTTGATTCCATTCCAATGTCTCCTTGTAGGAGAAAAAGTATATCTTGCTTAGACATTAACTTAAAAAGTTATGTCAGGCCTTATTGTATTAGCAAGATACATTAATGCACCAATTGCATTAAGATATGGTACTTCAGAACCAAGAAGCTATTTATTCTTTTCTTGAGGTTGGAACAGATCCTTATTCACATCAAGTGATCCAACAACCATCAGAGTACTAAATGGATTTGCTCCATTCATGTAAAACTGTTTCAATACCTTTTTCGTGCAGGCAGATTGATGAACAAAAATCCCATTTGCCAAATGTTCAATTTGCAAATGTCTTTCTAAGATCTTTCATCTCGAATTCCTTCTTTAAATAATCAATTGCCTTTTGGAGTTCCAATAAGGTTTATGTCATCAACATATACGGCAAGTACAACGAAATCTGATGTTGTTTTCTATATAAAAACACATGGATAAATGGCATCATTTTGATGACCTTTCTTTAATAAATACTCACTAAGGCGGTTATACCACATTCTTCCTGATTGGTTTAGACCATACAAAGATCTTTACAATTTGACTGAAAATATTTTTCGGGACTTTGAATTATGTGTGTCAGACATTTTAAACCCTTCTAAATTTATATGTGTATCTCATTATCAAGTGAGTCATAAAGGTAATCTGTAACAACATCCACTAAATGCATGTCAAGTTTTTCATGGACAACAAAACTACTGAGATAAAGAAATGGTATTGCATCTATAATAAGTGAATATGTCTCTTCATAATCGATACCAGGCCTTTGTGAAAATCCGTGTGCGACAAGGCATGCCTTATATCTTTGTACCTCATTTTTCTCATTTCTCTTGCGTACAAAGACCCATTTATATCCAACAGGCTTAACACCATTATGTGTTTGGACTACAGGCCCAAAAACATCACGTTTTGCAAGTGAATCCAACTAAGATTGGATTGCTTCTTGCCATTTTGGCCAATTATGTCGTCTATATTCTCCAACAGATTGAGGATCAAGATCCTCACCATCTTGCATAATGCTAGATACAACATTATATGTAAAGACATAATCCACCACTACATCAGATCGATTCAAATTCGTCTCAATATCGATTGGATTTGTTGATAGTTTTATTTTCTTGAGTCTCAGGCTCAGTGATTTCCTCATGAATCTCAGGATTAGTTAACTCGTGGACTTCTTCATGAGACTCTTTCGTAGTATCATCTTGTTCATTTATTTTTCATTTTGTCGGACTTAGAACCCAATGGTCTGCCACACTTTAGGCATGCTTTTGACTCATTAGCTATGCCACTAAAAGATTGTCCAACATGGACATCAATACGGATTGGAACATTCTCTGCAAGGATATGTGATTTTGTTATCCTTTTTAAATCTGTAAATGCGTCTAGCATTTGATTGCCTGTTTTATGCAAATGAAAAATCTTTTGCACCTCATTTTCACAAATAAAGACATGTGGATCAAGATGAGACAATGATAGATTTTTTTACAAAATTTCTCATTTGGTTTCACCATTTTGTCCCCCTAATTTTGGGAAAAATACCTCATCGAATCAACAATCTGCAAAGCGAGCAGTGAAAAAATCTCTCGTTAATGTTTTGAGGTAGCGAATAATGGAAGGCGATTCAAACCCAACATATATTCCTAACCTTTTTTGGGGACCCATCTTGGTGCGATATGGTTGTGCTACAGACACATATATTGCACACTCAAAAATTCTTAAATAGGATATATTAGGTTCATGACCCAAAACTAATTACAACGGGGAATATTTATGATAATTTGTTGGTCTGAAATGAACTAGCATTGTTGCATGCAAAATGGCATGACCCTAAATAGAAGTGGGTAACCTCGTTTTCATGAGTAATGGTCCTGATATTAATTGCAAACGTTTAATTAATGACTCTGCAAGACCATTTGAGTGCGAACATGAGCTACATGATGTTCCACTTTTATCTCAATTGATAAGCAATAATCATTAAATGCTCGGAATAAAAACTCAGCAGCATTATCAAGTCTAATAGACTTAGTAGGATTATCGGGTAATTGCGCTCGTAATTAAATTATTTATGCCATTAATTTTGCAAACGTCAGGTTACGAGATGACAATAGGCACACATGAGACCATCTAGAGGATGCATCTATTAAGACCTTAAAATATCTAAACGACCCACTAGATGGGTGAATAGGTCCACAAATATCTCCTTGTATACGTTCCAAAAATGCAGGGGACTCAATCCCAACTTTTGTTGGTAATGGTCTAATAATTAACTTGCCTTGATAACAAGAAGTGCAAAAAAAATCAGCATATAAAAGAATCCTTAAATTTTTTAATAGATGCCCATTTGAATTTTCTATAATCCGTTTCATCATAATTGATCCAGGATATTCCAATCGATCATGCCAAAGTACAAAAGTATTGGAATCAATAACCTTTTAGTTTACGATAGAATGTACCTCAATTACACTAATTCTTGTCCAATACAGGCCACAAGATAAAGATAGAAACTTCTATATAATCCTTTTCTGGCTAGAGACAATCTTGGTAACGATGGTGTAACGATCGGACCGACCGTTTTGAGAATTTGCATCCCGTTCAGTGGCTTAAAGTATTGAGTAACTCTGTATTGAGTATTCAGACTTGCGTGTGTGGTCGAGTTCGATTCTCGGATGCTTCGGGGTTGGTTTAGAATGGGTGATTCTTGTTTTTGAAGTATAAGTGGTAAGAGTTGACCAGAGCTTGAATTTTATGTAGACGACTCCGGAATAGAGTTTGGATTATTCCAATAGCTCTGTATAGTGATTTTGAACTTAAGAGTATGTTCAGATATGGATTTGGAGGTTCATAGGTAGATTTGGCGTATTTCAGGAGTTGGCTTTGTTGATATGGGGTTCAGATTTCGATTTCGAGAGTCGGAATAGCTCCGTTATGCTATTTGAAACTTGTATGAAAAGTTTGATGTCATTCCGAGTTGATTTAATATGTTTCGGCGCGAGTTGTAGAAGTTGAAAGTGCATAGGTTCATTAAGTTCGATTTGTGATGCGATTCGTAGTTTTGATGTTGTTCGATGTGATTTGAGGCCTCAAGCAGGTCTACGTTATGTTATGGAACTTGTTGGTATGCTTGGATGGGGTCCGGAGGCCCCGGGTGTGTTTCGGATGAGTTTAAGATGGTTTGCATGATTTTGGTGAGGTCTGTTTCTGGTGCACTGCACCTGTGCATTTTGAAGTGCAGGTGAAGGGCTGCTTCTGCGCATTTTGTGTCACTTTTGCGACGTCAAGGTCTGGCAGGAGTTTCGCTTCTGCGGATTTAGGGATGCAAGTGCGACGGTCGCTTCTGCGGCTTAGTGATCGCAGATGCGCATGTTTCCGCTTTTGCGGTTGGCCGCTCCTGCGTTGTCGTAGGTGCGATGATTCTTCCGCAGATGAGGACCTTTGTATTGTATATGGACATAACTACTAGTTTCCCTTTTATAAAAGATCTACTCCTAATTTAAACTCAGCCACCCGGGCCCATGACACGACTACTTTTAAAACCACTTAAACCCCACAATCGAATTAAACCTTATTACACTATATATTTCCCCCCAAATCATATGGTCTCTCTAAAAATTAGGGTTTCAACTATTTCAAGCTCAAAGCTATCAGTCCTTTAAATTATACAACAACAACAAGCCAGTAAATCCCACTTAGTGGGGTCTGGGGAGGGTAGTGCGTACGCAGATCTTACCCCTCCCTACCCTGGGGTAGAGAGGTTGTTTCCAAATAGGCCCCCGGCATCCTTCACTCCAAGAACTTCCCACCTTGCTCTTGGAGAGACTCGAACTCACAACCTCTTGGTTGGAAATGAAGGTTGCTTACCATTAGAGCAACACTACCGTTACTGCTATTTTATTTCTTTGAAGTTTCATAGGTAAGTTTGTATTTGGATCCGAAAAGGAGTGTATAATGTCAGAAACTAGTTGTTCGTTCAAGAGGAAGTGCCATTGTGGTGAAATTGCCAACTTCTTCACTCCAGAATCTCTGTTTAATCTCGGAAGAAGATTTTATAAGAGTCCTAAACTTGAAGTAAGTGTTATTATTAAATGTGAATTTCCGTATTAATTGTTTAAGAAAAATTCAGTTTCCCTCTTTATATAATGGTTGATAATTCAAAGTTCTTTTGATTGGGTTGGGCAGTAGATTCTTGTGGCTCTTTTAGCGTATTTAAGTGTTTCTATTTTCCCATTATCAGTCGAATAGATGCTGCAAAAGAGCAAAGGAGCATTTTGATAACCTTGAGATGTTATTTGTAGAAATGATAGTACAAAACCTGTTCTATTTTGACCTCTTTGCTGGCTTAGTCCTGTTGCATGGACTTCAAGATCCAGCAATTCATCAGACATATTTACATTAAGTCTAGAAAGACCATACATTAAAACTAGGGCAGTTTCATCTATACATCTCCACTGCCAACTTTTACTTGCTAGACCGTACTGATCTATATTTGTATTTTGCAGCCCAGAATAGGTAGTGTATGAAGTTTAATGCACTGAGTATGCACATTAGCCAGTAGAACCTCTCCAAACGGTAGTGATTCAAGTTGCTACCAGAGAGCCATGCTTTGTGCTTTGAAATACCTGTCAGACTATTTACTATCGATACTATCACTGAGCTGAGGTAGTATCCTATGGCTAAAGAAGCCCATGTTAGAGATGTTGCTAATGATCTCATACTCACTGGTGCTTCTGAGAAGCAGAATTCGAGTAGTCCTGCTAGAACGAAAAGATCGGCTGATCCCAGAAACAAGTACTGAAACGCGATCCAGAAGAAAGTTATGGGCAACGGTTTGGAAGAGTCGAGGAGGCCTGAGTCAGTAACTACACTTTTGCGCTTGATTTCAACAAGGGCTGCAACTGCCATAGCTACAATAGAGAGGAACAAACCGACACCAATGCGTTGGAGGTGAGAGATGCCCATTTCTGTTTTGGTTATTCCACGAGCAAATGGGATGATGAAGTGGTCGTAAATTGGTGCTAGGATCATGATGAAAACAACAGGGAAAATGGGGAGCGAGGCTGGCGGGACTTTTAAGGAGCCTAGTTTTGTGTTCATTGTGGCTGCTTGCTGGACTGAGAATGTATTCAGTTGAGCTAGGCAGCAGTTGAGCATGATAGTGCAGGCAAAAATTGGGAAAATTTTCATCACAATCTTGACTTCTTCCACTTGTTGTACTGAGCATTTTAATGCACCACAAGCTGGTGTGTCTGAAACAGCCCGATTAAGGAAGCTAAGACTTGTCGATGGAGTCTCAATTGATTTGACATCTTTGCTGTTTTGGCCACTTTCGTGGCCAGTTGGAATCGGAGGAGAAGGGCTTGAAGCCATACTTGCTATAGCAGTACTTGAGTTTCTTGAGACGCAAGAGTTTAGTAATGCTCCAATTAGAACCTACGCATTATAACATGAGATTAGTTGCTGAGCAAAGATAAAACTCAGTTAGGTTAGATGAAGTTTTTATGAAACTATATACCTTGCTGATCGTTGTAAGAGGGCTTCCACCTGGTATTTTGTTCCTATAGAATGGTGAACCAGAAAGGAAGATTGGGATTGACAAAAGTATAGCTAAAGTTGCAATTCCAAATCCCCATTGCCAACCCATATTGTCTTCAATCCAGACCACAAATGTGACAGCAATGAGACCTCCAAAGGAGAGGCAGAACACAAAGTAATTGAAGAAAGTTGATCTTTGCTTTCTTCCTTGTGGGGTTGCTTCATCAAACTGTTCTGCACCGTGTGGTGGCAACGATCCCTTTATACCTCCTACACCTAATGCCACTAAGTAGAGTCCTATGAACAACATTGCAGCTTGTGTACCATGAACTTGTTCACACGGCACGTTGGTCACTCCTAGGTCGCATTTTGGTGGCTTCAACGACGCAGAACGAGCCTGTATGGTGAGTACCACCAGTCCCTGTTTCATTCAAAATTTCAGGAGATATTCACAAACAATATTCTGTGTTGTTATGATTCATCTTAAACAACCTACCAAAGTTGAAGGGCATGTTATACCGAATGATTGTAGGATAAGTAGTGTTCTATGGGAGTGAATGTTGGGTCTCTAGAATCCAACATATCCACAATATATCTGTGTAGAAATATGGATATTAAGATGAATATACCGTTTAACATGATTAGGCAAGATTAAATACGGTCGCATTTGATAGAAGACACAAGTAACATACAAAAAGGATAAAATGAGTGTGTTACTTGTACCCAATCAGTGGCGGATCCAGAATTTTCATCAAGAGGTGTCAAAATATAAATAATTAGATATATCGAAAAGTCAAGGGGAGTCAACGTATAGTAAATATACATAAAATAAAAAAATTCATCGAGCAAAATAGTGTAATTTTCGGCGAAGAGGTGTCGTTTAACACCCCTCCCCTTGCTTCAATGTGGCTCCACCACTGTACCCAATTGTGTGGCCTGATGGTCAATAAAGTGGGTTGAGGACCATGAGGTCTGAGGTTCAATTCCCAACCGAGACGAAAAAAGTAGGTGATTTCTTCCCATTGGTGAACAGAGTTACCTAGTACCCAGAGTTATCTGATACTTATTCTTAGTGGAAGGTAACACGTATCCCGTGAAATTAGTTGATGTGCGCGTACTATGGTCGTACACCACAGTTATAAAAATTTAGAGTGTCAATTGAGATGGTTTACTCATATCCTTAGGTCATTTGTATGCTAGAAGTCTTTTAGCCTTTGGCTTCTACTTATTTGTCAATAGAAAATGTAAGAAATTTCTAGTATTAGAGAAACTAAGCTTTAATAATATTGAACTGAGGCGGGCTTTAATGGAGATAGATGGAGGATTTATACAACACACTCAATTTGTTTGGGATTGAGGCAAAATCATTATTGTAATATTCAGGAATAACTAACAAAATATTTGTCAGAACAGTTGAAATGATGCATGAGTTAATCTTTTAAGTTCTGTTTCAAACTACTTGCAAAAAAGAATAGTTCTGCAACATCTAATCAATGTTGGGTTGTTGCCTTGATCCATTTTGAATTTCACCTTAGTTCAACTTTAGACGTAAAGTACTTTCTACCAAGTTTTCATATTTAAATCTCAGACCTCTGCATAAGAATAAAGGGTTCTTACTACTTACCGCCCACAGCAACTTTTGATGGTGGACACTTCGACATATAGCTTGGTGACCTACAAACAAATCTAAACTATTGCAGTGCACATTTCTATTTTAATAATACGTAGGTGTATTGGTGTATAATAATGTAGTGATAGGTCGATGTGAGTGACATGTGCCCTTTTTCCTAACAAAAATGGAATGTTTCCTGTGGACACTCTTTCCTAATGGAAAGTTTATGGCTATTTAAAGAAATCAATAGATCTGCCACATTCCTAACAACCACACACCTGTTACATCATCCTGGTAAAATATATTTAATCTTTATCACCATTTTTGTTAATGTTCCTTACGTCTAACCATAAAAAGCAGATACCCCTTTACCTCTATGTCACTTTACATACCATTTTGTGCAAATATTCTATTTTAAAATATCTAAAAGTTATATTCCTGTGAGTTGCGAGCATATCTAGTGTTTCCATAGGAGTCATTTGATAGGTTAAAAGCTCACAAGATTTTTTTTTTTAAAATTTCTCAAAATAAAGTCATACATGACCAACTCCACGCACATAGGTAAAGCCAAATGCGTCTGGTTAGAGAAAAGGCGTTTAAGTTTTTATAGAAACTAGTGAATAAAAATTGAAAATATTTAGATAAAAGAATACTAAGGTGGCTTTTGGATCTGGTTTTGTTGGTTCTTATAAAGCTAGTTTTTGGAAAGAAAAATACAATAGTTTAAAAAAAATATGTATTTTTTGTCGGTAATTCTGCATTTGATTTTTGTTTTGGCTCTGGAAAGATTTTCAGTTTGATTTGAAATGTGGAATCAAAAATTGTCTTTTACGCGGGGGTTTGGCTTTGCAGAAAAATATTTAAGTTTTTTCTGAACCTGGTCATAATTTAATTTCATCTTACACTATTAGGTGTTGAGTTTTAATTCTACCAAAATCTTTCTTCTTCAACCTTTTCGTTCATGCAATTCACAGTTTAAAGAAGAAAAAGAGGCTAAACGGGCCCAGGCTTAATAAAATTAATTATTTCTAATATATCTTTTGTACTTGCTATCCACGTCATATAGTTAACAAAATTGGGTGTGGCACAAAGCAGAATATCCCCTACCACCCCCAAAAGAGAAAGAGACAATTAGTCCAAAACATGGATTGGTCCTACCACCATTAACACCAAAGATGATGCAACAAGCGTCATTAAACAAGATCAAAGCCAAAAGTCAAAGAAACAAGAGAAAAACACGAAATGTGTATACCTAGGAAAGAATGGTGTCAAGTGTGAAAATCTAAGAGGCTAAGATGCCGAGAGATTCAATAATTCGGATAGAGAAAATCATGAGGTCTCAGGTTCAAATTTCAGTCGAGGCAAAAATATTATGTGACTTTTTTCTATCTGTCCGAGCTTTGATAGACAGAGTTATTTAGTATTTGTACTGGTAAAAGATATCGAACATTTTGAATTAGCTGAAACGTGCACAAACTGATCTTAACACTACTGATTATTAAAAAAGAATGCCATGCCGAGAGTGTATTATCAGCTTGTGCAATGTTGTGCACATTACATGAACCAACAGTAAATGAACTCTGGGACGCTATGACACGTTAAAAGTTGAGGCAAACACTCGTCGTCTACCCCCTAGACAAACAACATTAATGCTAACAAACAGTATTCTTACAGCATCGCTTTTCCAGTAGAAATTTTAGATGTAAATTTCTTTAACTTTTTGTCTTGTTGCTAATTGCCTCCTCATATATTCCAGCAAACCCTTATCCTAAACACCCGCAAGTTAACGTTAATTTCTTGATTAAGATTGATTCCTAGTTTTACCATATACACCTAAATCCATTGTATGTCAATTTATTGATTGAGATAAATTCATTGTCTTAGCATAAACGTCTAAATTTGTTGAATCTAAAGATGGATCGGAATTGCAGTTTATTATTTGTTGTCAGTATACATCCAATTTGTTGAATCTAAAGTTGGATAGGAATTGCAGCTTATTACTGGTTGTAAGTTGTAACTTTATAACACTTAGGTGTAATGTTCTAATTTCAAGAAAAAAGTCTTCTTCTTTCTAGTAGACAAACATTTGGGTCGAATTCTCTCTCTATATATGTACTAATTCTGAAGTCATTGTCACAAGAATATATAGTGACACTCAGGACCATTGATAAAAAGAACTCCCTCCGTTTCAATTTATATGAACTTATTAGACTGATACGAAAAAGAGCTAATGTGTATTGTGACAAAGTACTTTTTTCAGTCATGGATCCGTATGATAACTGCAAATACTAACTACATACGTTGCATGAATGGTGTGGGGAAGGGTGGATTCTCATGATCCTTCCACTAAAAAAACTGTGTCTAAAATTTGATTATAATAACTTAATAATTAGGCGACAAATCTACAAAACCTTTAGCCACTATCATGACCATTGCTTTTCATCCTACAACAATGTGTTTCACGGTGCCACAACTTTTTTCACCAAATCAGAATCATATAAGAATTTCATTTAGTGGGTTATAAAATTATTGGAAAAAAACAAAACCCAAAAAAACAAGTGGTCTCTTTTCTAAGTCATGGGATTTCTTTTGGAATTTCAAAGAATAACAGCGACAAGAAAAAAATAAAGGGGTCGATATCTTTCAAATTTCTTCGTTATTAAGTTTGTTATTTGGTATGATGGATGGGACTATGAGGGAAAAGAAAAAGAAAAGAAGATTAAAAGAAGAAAGCAACAAATTCCTTTAATACATGGTTGCAAAACTTTATAGCTGGAATCGAGCAGCTTATTGCATCACCTTTGTAAGTTGCATGCACTAGTGGAATTTTAATAGCGATCATATTCACTCCTAAAGACAAAAACATTATTATTAGGCGATATTTTAAGATGCGATCTAGTGGTCATTGAAGTAAAAAAAAGAAGATTCTAGATATGGGCGTTCAAATGCCGAAAAAATTCTAAGTGATTTCTTACTGTTACTCAAGTCTGTGTGTGCATAGTTACTTATCTTGTGCTGATAGAATATTGATTATAAGTATCCGACGAATATGCAAATTTTAGAGTTCCTTTGCCATATTATGAAGTAACTTTCTAGAACCCATCTAAAGCACAAAACTTCAAACTACTAATGAAATGTATTCATTCAGCAAAAATAGGGGTAAAATGTGAAAGGGTAAAATGAGGAAAAAGAAAGAGACGGTGTAAAAATTAAAGAACATTAGGAGTAAATCAATTCTCTACTTTAATAAAGTGATTTGATGACCTTTTATTTTTCTTGACGTACCATAATTTTTATCGTTCAATAAGCTAGTAAAAGAAATAGTACTGAAGATTAAAATTACCCCTAACTGTAAACAAAATAATAATAAAAAATAGAGGGTGCATCAAAAAGCGGGGCGATGTTATTGGCTTTATTCACATTTCCCAACTTTCTTTCATTCAGGACTGCCTATAATTGCCATTGCTTTTACTGATTTTACGTCTAGCCAAATTATAACCCTCGTGCTTATCTAGATTTTGAACCCCCTTGACCACTAAACTACACTTTTGGATTATGTTAAGGGTGTTCAAAACTTAATATATAGAGATAAAAAACAGATTTTATCTTATATATATAGTGTAATTTTTCGGCGAAGGGTGTTCACCCCCTAAATCCGCCCCTGCTCGTGCTTACTCTTCAGTTCCTTGACATAAATTAAGGTAAGCTTTTGGATTATCTCAATATTCTAACTGTTGAATTCGTAAAGATATACGGGTGTGGTAGAGTAGTAGATACTTATCCATCCTTAAATTAGAGGTTTTAAAATTTGTCAAGTCGCCTTTGTTAGGGAGCGTTTTACCTTCAATATAAAATTTTCCGACGCAACTCTAAATTTAGAGCCCGTTTGGCTTTAAAAAATTGACTTTTCAACCGAAATAACTTTTAAGCCAAAAACCAATAAGTTGAGGTTGCCCAACTTATTGCTTTTATCTTGTTTTAAGCAATTTTTTTACTTATTTTAAGCAATTTTTAACTTATTTTAAGCAGTTTTTAACTTTGTCATTCTTTTCGAAAAAAGCTAAAAGAGTTTAAAAGCTGATTTGACCAGCTTAAAAGCCAATGTAAACACCTTCTTAATCGATACCAATGTGGATATCGGACATCTAAGTAAGAAACCAGAAAAAATACTTAATAATATTATAGATTAGAGAATCCACAGATGAATTTATCCACGATTAGGGCCTAGGGGGCGCAAAAAAGGTAAAGTAACGATAAACAGAGAGGGGAGGAAGAAACAAAAAAAAAGGAAGAATTATTACCAGAAATTCGATGAGTGCACTGATGAGATAGATGAAATAAGTTGTGCAGAAGGCATCAGATAAGAATCCACCAAGTAGTGCAAGTAAAAAAGCAGTGCCCATAAAATTGGTCACAGAATTTGCTGATGTTGTTGGTGAGAAATGCATGTATTCTGACAAATACATCACCAAGTTACTTGCATTTGCTAAATATGCCAAGTTCTCCAGCACCTCCACAACTGATAAATTTACGGGAAAAAAAGAAAAAAAAAATTAGACAAAAATCAAATGATGGAAAATCTTGACAAAAAATTTTATCTTTTTATAAACCCATGTAAGACTTTTCGAAGAAATGAGATAAAAATAAATAGTTGGGATGTGAAAACTAGTTTTTAATTATTTTACCTAAGACAAAAGAGGCAGCAAGTAAGCCACCATGCCTATTGGTAAGTGCAGGTCTATTTCTCCAATCTACATAGCCATCCCAATTAGTGCTTAGGTAGCTTTGACTATCTATTTCCTGCAAACCAAAATATGCCAAATTAAATATCTGTTAGTCAACAAAACAAAGAGAAAGAGAGAGCACAAAAAGAGAAGGGAAAGAGAGAGAGAGAGAGAGGAACAAACCATTATTTTTTCTTGTTTTCCTATTGTTTTTAATTTCAACTTAGAGGAATGAGATTCAAGAGTGATCAAAGGTGGTGAATTTAAAGAGTTTGGAGAAGAGGAAGAAAGAGCAATCTAAGTATAGAGAGAATGGTATGGACCCTTTATAGAAAAAGAAAGACTTATAAAAGCATTTGAAACAAAGCAAAGGCTTAAAGCTCCTTCTTATACCAGAATGGAAAGAATTTCTCTTTTTGTTTTATTTTGTGATGTAATTATGACTTAACTAGTTTCCTGTTTGGCACTAGAGTCCCCTTTTTAGGGGAAATGAAAAGGAGAGAGATGGATGTGATGTTATCTAGGATTTGATTGCTTAGAAATGAATATATTTCCAGAAAAGAAGGAAGAGAAAAACAGTGCAAAGAGCATCATAATAGTAAGCTGGAAAATGAATAAATAAAAATAAATGAAAGAGAGAAAGGAAACAAGAAGGGAATAGATGCCATTTAAGTTGTTAAAGTGTGTCATATCTAAAGATTTAAGCTATTAGAGAAAGGCTTTAAAAAAAATTCTATTTACTTAATTATGTATTTATCACGCTTCTTCATGTGTGGGCCTGATTTTCCTTTTTTTTTTCCTAAGACCCGAATTTATGAGTAGCAATAAGACTCGTAGTCAGCATCTCTGCCTACTTTGTTATCATGTAAAAGTATATGACTATCTTCGATCTCATCTAAATGTTTAAATCGTTAAAGAAAACGTACTTTAATTTAATTAATTATATTTTTAAGACAAGCTCTCACACTAACAATAATAAAGTAAAATAATGTTTGTGCAATTAGGCTACTTATAAGGTAATTATAATTTGCAAATATCTCTAGTAAGCATGTATTTGATATTATTACAAATTAAGTATAATACAAAAATATTTTATATTATCGATATATATTTCAAAAGATTTCTTTTGAAAACTGCTTCTAAATGTATTTTTCTCAAAAGTGCTTCTCAGAAAAGTGCTTTTGGAGATAAACTATTTTTTTCTGCTTCTCCGAAACTGCTTCTGCTTCTCCTCAAAAACACTTTTTTTTCCTTCCAAAAACACCTCAATTTTTGGCCAAAAGTGCTTTTGGCAAAAAAAAAAAAAAGAAGCACTTTGCTCCAAAAAAACTTGGCCAAACATGCTATTAGAGAGTGTTTGGCTAAGCTTATAAGCTGGTCAAACTAGCTTATAAGCATTTTTTGGCTTATCTACGTGTTTGGTAAAATTAAAAGTGCTTATAAGCCAAAAGCCATAAGTTGTCTAGCCCAACTTATTAAATTTCAGCTTATAAGCACTTTAAGTTTGACCAAAATATTTACTATTCTATCCCTAAAATATTTCTTTTTAAAACAAAACTCTTCGTATTATAAGCTGGTCAAACTAGCTTATAAGCATTTTTTGGCTTATCTACGCGTTTGGTAAAATTAAAAGTGCTTATAAGCCAAAAGCCATAAGTTGTCTAGCCCAACTTATTAAATTTCAGCTTATAAGCACTTTAAGTTTGACCAAAATATTTATTATTCTATCCCTAAAATATTTCTTTTTAAAACAAAACTCTTCGTATACCCAGTTCTTCAGTTGTATATTATTAATTTCAACACTTTTATCCAAATACATAACTGCTTATTTTTTTAATCAGTTTCAGCATTTAAAAGTGCTTTTTAGCACATAATTCTTATCAGCTACTCTAAATCAGCTAAACCAAAAAGGCTCTAAATCTTGATGGCCCCACCATCCATTTATGGCATGTGGCTCATCACAAAGTGGAAATGTTAAGATGAGCAATTCTTTGTTTTTTTCCTCACTGAGTTCTTAGTATTTTTGACTTTGTTTTTCTTCCCCTTTTTATTAATTAAAATCAACTTCCTTCGCTATTAATAGATGTCTAGAATAGAGTTGCCTAACCTTTTTTTTAAGTAGTTGCCTAGAATGGAGAATTGATAGCTTTAATCCAAATACACGCGTTGCTAGAGGATCCTTTAAGATGGAGTATAGCATGTTTGGCCAAGCTTTTCTAAACTAACAAAGTATTTTTTTTTCAAAATTAAATTATTTGGCTAAGATTTTGGAAGAAAGAAAAAATACTTTTGAGAAGAAGCAGAAGCAAAAAAAAAAGTAATTTCTCTCCAAATCACTTTTTTAAAAGTATTTTTGAGAAAAATACACTTAGAAACACTTTTAAAAGCTTGGTCAAATACTAATTGTTGTTTAGAAATATTTTTTAAATTAATTAGTCAAACACAAACTGTTTCTCGCCAAAAGTACTTTTGAGAAAATACTTTTGAAAAAAGCTTAGAAACTTGACCAAACAGGCTATTAGGCTTATCACATGGTAATTTACCGTGTCCTCCCACTAATGTTTTATTTACTTTTCCGCAAAAACTCTTTGAGAATCGAGTCATCACGATAAATTTTTTGTGTGCTAAAGTCCTTTAATTTCTTGTGTTAGTTTTAAGTTGCCTTTTACAGAATTAAAGTCAATTTATCGCGTCCTGATGAACAATGACCTATATTAATCTGCCGCATGTGATGAAAAAGTGGCTATATTCTCAAAAATTAAAGTAGATGCTAACCATATAAAGAATTTGGGTATTTGCATCTATACTCGCTTTTTGTGTCACGTTTTAATTTGTATTCGCTTTGCAAAAAAAATTGCAAGCGTACCCGCTTTTTCGCATAACTTCAGCATACGGGGCTGAAGTAGGAAAGACAATCACGCAAAACTTTAGCATTCTAGTAGTCGGGCCTGAGCTGAAGTTTTTTGTTTTTTAACTGGCGAACTTCAGCTCTAGAGCTGAAATTTTCGTGTTTGTAACTGGTGAACTTCAGCTCTAGAGCTTAAGTTTTTGTTTTTGTAACTGGCGAACTTCAGCTCTAGAGCTGAAGTTTTTGTTTGTAACTGGCGAACTTCAGCTCTAGAGCTGAAGTTTTTGTTTTGTAACTGGCGAACTTCAGCTCTAGAGCTGAAGCACTACAATTAGCAGTGATTTTTTAAGAAAAATAGTGTACATCTTTTCAGCTCAAACACGAATAAACATACAAAAACTCCAAAATTTTACAGCTCATCCTATTGGTAACTTAAACTTTTTCCTAAGACTAATTTGCAGTAAATTTGGAGCAGAAATACAACTGTCGAACTGTTCAATTAAAAAAAATTGACCTTATAAATAAAGCAGCGTTGCTTCTGGAGATAAATATCAGTTTGTTTTGTAACTTGAAGAAGAAAACGAAGGAGGAGAAAGGGGGCTGAAGTTATTTAAAAAGTGGGTACAAGTTAAAAGTTTTAAAAAAAATAGATATAGGTTAAATAGGAGCGACCAAATAAGACGTCCGGTGCAATTTTTACTAAAGACTTGGCTATTTTATAAAAGTTATTCTAGGGTGGAAACTTTGCTTTAATTTGACATACTTGCACATTTACGGGTAGTGATTAATTTCACGCATTCTATTTCAGGACCGCATGGTTAGAAAGGCTGGCCATCCGAGCTACACTACCCACTTGGTCTTACCACCTGTTACAGACATGGCCATACCTATATTGGATCAAGCGGATTTATAAATTCGTTTCGTCAAAAAATTGTACTATGAAGTGGGTTCGTCAAAAAATCATATAAGAAAAATTTTATCTTTTTCTGAGAAAATATATTATTATTATGAAAATGTTGAACCCACTTGACTTAATTATAGCGCACGACTCATTGGTGAAGTGGGTTCAATTTTGTATGGTATCCTGGGTTCGAAACTTTTTCATATATAAGTTTATTGATATTTATTAGGAAACGGAAACCTACACATTTTTTTTTTCTTTAAATGAAACTATAATGTGAAAGGAGTCTATCTAAGTTGCACGTTTTGCTTCTTCTTTTTAAGGTACAAAATTTATTTCTTTGTATATTACTTCTTCATTTCTTTTGGTAAAAATTCTGGATAAACCACTAGTCACAGACCGTTCAATATCGTATCGTTCTCCTTTCTGTTGTTGATTTCTCTCAATGAATATTTTTTAAATTACACTAAATTACTTACAAAAGTATGAATGTGATATGAGCAATGGAAAATCAAGAAATTTCGTTAAAACCGTTAAAACTTTAATATACATGTATATCAAATGTAATATTTAACCTACAAATACACAATATAATTTTTTGACAAAACATATCAATTGAGCACACTTTGCTGGTTCTAGCTCCGCCCTTAATCTGGGAACATTTTTTCCACTTCTGTTTGTTTTTAAATTGTTTTTTAAGGCTTAAACGAGTCAATACCTACCTTCTCAGTTAGTGGCAATGAAACCCGTCTCCACCTTCCAAATCTTAGCTATCTTTACCTAAACATAACACCGAAAGTACATTTCTTCTGACTTCAACGTTTACTTGGAAAAGAAAAGAGAAGATAATCTATTATATATCTGTTTACCCTAATATTGTGTTGTTTGGTTCTTCCGTAATGAACTTCCCTCACTCAGATTTGGCAATTTGATTATACTTTGGGCTTGTCAAAGTGAGCCTTACATGCATTTGTTAGAGTTTTTACCACTCAATCATATAGTTGTCGCTTTCATATCAGAAATTGTATTTGTTTATTATTCTTTTCCGATTGATAATCATATTGTTCGGGTCAGCTTGCACATATTTTGACTAATTTAATAAGTTGTTACTATTCACCAGTAGTCCAGTATAAATATCGGATTACCTGCTTTATCACAACCTCTTAACAACAACAACAAAAAAAAACTCAGCTTAATCCCATACGTGGGGTCTGGGGAAGATAGTGTGTACGCAGCCTTACCCTATCTTATAAAGGCATAGAGACTATTTCCAATAGATTCTAGGCTAAAGAACCGTTAAAAATAAAGCAACAAGCAATAACAGCAGTAATATAATAAGTAATGGAAGCGAGTGACATCCACCATCTTAACAAATAAGAAGAAATTTGCCGCCATGATTTGTTTTGATTATTTAGACTTTTTCCGAAAGCAACTCAAAATGTATTTCAAACTAAGAGGGTGTTTGACTAAGCTTATAAGTCGGTCAAACTAGCTTATAAGCACTTTTTGGCTTATCTACGCGTTTGGTAAAGTTAAAAGTGCTTATAAGTCAAAAATAAGCCAAAAGCCATAAGCTGGTCACCCCCAACTTATGAATTTTTAGTTTATACGCACTTTAAGTTTGATCAAGATTTTTACTATTTTATCCTTAAAATATTCCTTTTAGAACAAAACTCCTATATCGATACCCACTACCTCAAGTATTTAACCTAAATCCCCTTTCTCCTCCCTCCCCCCCCCCACAAATATGCAATTCTCATTGACTATCTAAAATAAGCAAATTCTCTATTCCTTTGCATATTTATATCGATGTGATTGTGTATTAATCTTTGAACTGTATATAATAAATGAAGACATCAAATTTGTGGTATATTGCTTTCTAAGTGTTGTGGTGATGAAGACAATGTTTGTTTCTCTTTAAATAGTTTGTGCTATTTAGGTTTATTTTTTGATGAAACTTTTGTCAACGTATTAATTATTATAACTTATGATTATATGCTTATCATAAAATAAATTATATCTATCATAAAAATTATTTTATCTAAGCACAGTTGTATTTAAAATAAAATAATAAATAGAATATTTTGTATTAATGTTATACCCCATGTTTTCATACGTGGAAGTACGCCATAAGTAAATTAATATAAGCTCAGAAATGAGATGTTACATTATGCATTTTCGTATGTTAAAGTTTCGTCGTAAGCTAATCGACGTAAGTTTGGGAATGAGATTATTTTGAGATTATAAACATTATGCTATTTCAAATAAGTGATAAGTTAATTCATGAAGGTGAGAGGGTAAGCGAATCGAAGAAAATGAGTTCCGTCGAAGTTTAGCAATTTAGGGATAAAATACGATCAAAGCTATAAAATCCCGTATTCATGGACTAGTGTCATACAAGGTACCACACGACCATGATAGTAAGGTGTATAAAGTGTGTTAAAAATGAGTAGTATTTTAAGTAATTTAAGATAATTCTTAATTATGTGGTTAATTGATTAATTATTGGTTTAATGGAAGATTAACCATGTAATTAAGAATTTGTGGATAATTAATAGGTGCAGACAAATTCCCCCACATGGTAGCCAAGAAGCTTTGGCTAAAAATGACTCTTAAGTCATGTGCTTGGTGTCACAACTAGTTGGTTTTATAGTCAAGTCATGCTAAAGTAGGGCCCACCCTATTTAATAAAGATTTCAATATAAGTCATCAAAATACATAAGTTCCATTTGCAATTCGAAGAGAATTGCACTTCTAGGCAACAGATGGAGCTCACACATTACAGATCTCCTTACTTCTTAAAGAGAGATGCATATTCATGTTAACGTGAGAATTTTGATCTTCAACAATTCAATAAAATCTCATAAGCATCTTCAAGAATTCAAATGAGAATTCTTAGTATCTTAGCAACGTGAGATTTTGCGATTCTAAGGGAGTACGGTGTAATCCTTTTCCAGAATATCATACGAATTTTCTCCTTCTTCGATCCGCCGTTGCGTGTTGTCGCAATCAACGGGTGTTAAAGGGATTTTCAAGAGAATCAGTTCAGGTATGTTAAGGTTATCCCTTCTTTCTTTTTGGCATGATCCATACGATAAAACGAAACGAGCAAATGCACAATTTTCATAAATGACTCTATTTATAGAAATACTAGAGATGCTTATATTCTTGACCCATGTGTCCTATTATTCTATCATCTGTTCACGGGTCTCAGAAAATACGTAAGTTGATAAAGTTTACTCCATAATATTAATCAAATGTATAATGGTCTTATGACACTCTAAACAATTTATTGACGTACTTCTCATGCATTGCATTCATTTACCTTGACCCATGACAAGATGGCGTTATATATGCATGTATATATATATATATATATATATATATATATATATATATATATGTAATTATATGGGATATGGGAAAAGGTTATGTCGTTATATACGCACCACCACCTGATCAGCTGGTATACGTTGATGATTTTGCCTACAATGGCCAAGATGATATGATGGGATGCCCTTAGAGGCTTGATGATATTATGAACACATGTACCTATACACAACATGACATTCATACGCATATGCCTGACATTATATGTATTTAATGATTTGCAGAGTTATCTAGACTTACATGTCGAGTCTTTTACTCTATGTTTCTAATATGTCTATTATTTACTGATTTTCATTTCTTACATACTTGGTACATTATTTGTATTGACGTCTCTTTTGCCTGGGGACGCTACGTTTCATGCCCGCAAGTCTCGATAGACAGGTCGAGAGTTCTCCAAGTAGGCTATCAGCTCAGCGGAAGATGTTGGTGCACTCCATTTGCTCCGGAGTTGCTTATTTGGTCAATAGGACTTGGATGTGTATTGTTTAGTATGGCGGGACTCTGTCCCGACCTTTATGGTATTTATCTACTCTTAGAGGCTTGTAGACATATGTCATGTACATAAAAGATTGTATGGCCTTGTCGGCCTATGTTTAGTGTACGAGTGGTCATTTTGGTCTTATAGGCATGTATGTCTTAGGTATAAGTTGGTATTACATGTTTTATTCTAGTTATCCTACGACAACCTTTTCCTCTCATTTACCTATGATAGCATGATACGAAAATATAAGTTATGTTGGTACTCGGTAGAGTAAGGTACCGGGTACCCGTCACGGCATATCGGTTTGGGTCATGACAAAAGTGATATTAGAGCAGTTCTGTCCTAGGGAATCTACAAGCCGTGTCTAGTAGAGTCTTGTTTATTGATGTGTTGTGCACCACACTTATAAGTAGGAGGCTACATGTCATTTAGGACTTTCATCCTTTCTTTTTTACTCTAGATTGTATGGTAGAGCTCAGTTGTAAGAACTCAATTTTATAACTCTATCTTATTCATAATACAACGATACCTACATCCAGAAAGACGGTTGGTAAGAGATATAGCTGTGGAAGAGTTGAGTCAGAGGAACTCGATTTTTGCATCATGCTTATGATGGATAAATATGAGGTATTCAGCTGATCATGTGTGTACTAAGATGTGTAAGTTTTTTTGATAAGGATCCCTAAGGCAAGCATGTCTATCCACTCTTACGGTAAAAAGGAATAAGAGAATCAGAAGGTAAACATAAGTTTCAACAAGTAAAAGAAGCAAGGTGATGAAGGGTACAAGGTACCTAGTTAATGAAGATTAATAGTATTTACAATTCAAGCAGAGAAATATAAACATTTTGAGATACCTCCAATTGTAACAGAAGTATGTACAATTAGTCACACCCATCTCAATTATGCTCCATGGGAGCTAACAGATATAGTTTAAGAAAAGGACGGGATATTAGAATTCGGCTGGGTTTAGAGTAACCCAAAATGGTGAATGGATTGTTTGTGTTAGTTGACATTTCCGAAGGATATTGTAAGTGTGCTAACAAGTTCTCCTTATGAGACACCTAGATGGTGCACTTTAAAATAGTACAGCTAGATATGGGTACTACAAAGATAGTCACTGGAAGCCTTGAAGGGACAAATATTACCTAAGTGTGGCTCCCGCCCTAGTAGGCGAGAACGTTAAGCAACCCGAAGAGCCAGTGGATGGAGCCAGGGGAGCTAAAAGCAAAAGAACATCTTGTTAAAGTTTTTAAAATAAAGTGATAGATAGAAATATTAGCAGGGAAATTAGAAGAGAGATAATGAAGCATTATGAGTAAGATGTGATACATGGATGACAACAATAGATAAAAAAACAGTATTACAGAGTCTGTAGTTAAGTAAAGGAAAAAACCATAGGTGACAGGCCTTGAGACAACAAAAGAATATAGGTCATAAAGTTATATCCTCATTTTGAAAAATAAGTTCGTGACTCCAGCAGGACTACTAGAAGGAAAAGTTAGACCATAGAGTAATAGAAATCAGTATGGGCTGGTGAACAAGATAAACTAAACATGAATTAGGGACCGAGTGATTTGATAATGGTCAGCATCATGAGAATTTCAGAGATTTTGTTCCAGCGATAATAGAATGGACGACAGAAAAATATTCATGAGAAATTCAGGGAATGGTCATTCAGGAAGACGCTTCCCTAAAGCAAGCAATGCGAGCAAAGTTAAGCTTAAGGGACTGTGTGTGCTAGATGTCACACCTCCTTTTTGCGCGCCCGCCCCGAAGGGTTAAGATGCGCGGGGAGTTTTTCCAATTTAAGTGACAAATATTCGAAATGGGATTATTTATTTAATTCAGAGTCGCCACTTGGGAAAAGGTTTGGCTTTTGGTGTCCCAAGTCACCGGTTTATCTTGAATCCCAAATCGAGGAGATTTTCGACTTTTCCAAATGAAGTCTGCGAACCAGAAATTCTAAGCAAGGAATTCTGTTGACCCGAGGGAAGGTGTTAGGCACCCTCGAATCCCGTGGTTCTAGCACGGTCGCTTAAATTGTTATAATAGCTAAATATCTGATTTAAATACATGTTGTAACTTATGTGCTTTTATTAAGTTTTAACCGCTTTTATTATTATCATTTATTTTACAGAATTGCAACGTCGTGAAAATGCGTCTCGAACCACGTCACAATCAATGCACCCGTAATTGTCGACACATTTGGACTTCGTTGAGATTTGGATTTGGGTCACATCAATGTGCACCCGAATTTAAGAATGTGATTTAATTAAACCGCGCCAACAGAACCTAACGCATTATTATCTTTGTAGGAGGCCATGAAGTTTATTAAATGGCCTATCTTGAATTCTAAATAACTATCGTCAGTTGTTGAGGGCCCCGCAATTGTTTTTTTTTTATTTGGCGAGGCTTGTCCTATTATTTTAGAAGGGTATCCTACAGTGACTACATTTCTATTATTTTTATTTCCAGAGATAGAAGAAAAGAAAGCGTGTGTGCTAATTGAAGTATATACTTCAGCTTAAACCAAACTCCTGTCAATTTTGATTGATTACTTTTAAGGTAAAAAGGACGTCATGCCTTTTACGAAAATGATTTGGTCGAATAACAGATTACATATGAGATAAGATGAAATGCAATACTTAATCCGAACATTTCTTAATTTGAACTTAACTGAACTTATTTGAACTGGGTTAAAGGATAACTGGCGAAGTAAAATGCTTTAATTTATCATATACAAGTTAGCGAAATACAACGTTTAATCCGAGCATTTCTTGTATTGAGCTTAACCAAACTTATATGGGCTAGTCTTAAAAAAAACTAAATGAAACAGAAAATGGTATTGTGTAAAGTCGAAATATGCATACTTATACTAAACAGACAATTATCGAGCCCAAATACAAAAGGGTGAAACTCAGTCGGCTATCAGTATACTCTTTTGAACCATTGAAACATGAGCTAAATCAATTTCCACAAGGCCTGTTAATGTACTATGAATATTACAGCAAATGCTTGAACTTCTTCAACCTTTTTCATTTCATGCTTTCAGACTGTTCCAATTACATCAATATGGGATTTGAAATGTGTACCTGAAAATGCTGAAAATGCAAAAGAGAAGGAGAAGAAGATAGGAATCAGCAGCAGCCAAAAGGCAGAATTAACAGTAGCAGCAGGACAAAATGCAGCAGCAATAGCGAGCAAGATAGCAGCAACAATCAGAACAGCACAACAGAAAGGATTCTGTTGCGAGATGGAACTAGAGTTGAAGGAGAACAACTCGATGAAACAGCACACAGTGCGATACTCCAGACAGTCCAATTCCGGAATATACCAATGCAGCAGAACACTAACAATAATCTCGATTGAAGAAAGAACACTGCCTAACGTATTGACAATAAATGAACTTCAGACAAACAAGACCAAATTTCTGATTTCTTAGTTTGTTTTCTCTCTTTCTTGCTCTCTTTCTATTCTTGTCAACTCTCTCTTTTCTTTCTATCTTCACAGTGGGTGTGTGTTTTCTTTTCTGTGTATCTCTCAATGTCTCTCTGTGTATTATCCCCTTTGTCTATTATCCCAAAAAAATCCCTCCCCTTCCACTGATGGCTCCCTCTATCTCTTAATGTGCCTCCCTTTTATAAGCCTCAACATCAAACCTTTTACAGCCTGTTAAATTAATCAGATACCCCTCCCATGTGCCCCTTTCTTTTCAGTTTCCACTCAGCTATTTAAGTATTAATCCCATGACATTCCCTTGGCAGGCTTTAACTTTTCATTTTATTATCTAAAAGCAAGTATGGGCAGTAGAATATATCTGACAGCATATACTGTCAGATTGTTTAAAACTTAAAAGCTTCTTAATGCAAAAAAAACAGGCTGTGCACAAGGCACATGAGGTGCACCAATGCACATGCTATGCACGAGTGCACATGCCTTCCAATTCAGAATTTAAACATAAACAATCCTTTTCACATTGACTGATCCAAATCAACAGCTATAAGTAAACAAAACTGGTTCTGAATTGATTTCAACAAATGTTCAACAGAAGCAAATCGATTTACTATGCTCAGACAGTTGAAATTAATTGACGACACATGTCGACTCGACTATATTAGTATTAACATACACAATCGTAGCCAAAAATCAGACATTTAAACAGTATTGATACATGGTTCGCATTATACTGACTAAGCAGAAATACACTCGAGGAGTCAACTAGTCAGTCCAAACTCGAAAATCAGCTACTTGCACAAACAAATACATAATGCCTTATCAGAAAAGGAGGGGGGGGGGGAATTTAGACAAACAAACAGAGGTTCAGGCGAAGTGGTTGAAGCACAGTTGATAGAGGTCAAGGACATAAACAGAAAACGAACAGACCCTTACAACAATCAAACAAACCAAAAACAACTAAGAAAAGAAAGAAAACTCACCTTAAACCGCAAAAAGATCGAAACCTTAACTCGGACTTGGTCAGGCCTTTCTTAAGGCTGAATGGACTTTAAACGAAGTGTTTCTCAGACGAGAAACACTTTGATTAAAGTCCATTAGACCTTAATCTCTTCGGTTGAACCAGTGACGGAGGAACACCAAATTTCCAAAACTCAGATCTGGGATTCATGCCTCCCTGATCAGATTCGGACCAAACCAAGTATGGTTTGGTCACGAGGGGGGTCTGGGGAGTGTCTGGTATGAAACTGGGTTTAAACTGAGTAGATCGAGTTTTGACTCGAATCTTCAAATGAAGATTCGAGGACCTGGGGGGTGATTCGAACTAAACGGTTAACAGGTCTATGTTCAGGGTGGTGAGGGGGTTCTATGGTATTCATGGCGAGGTCATCGGCGTTCATGCCGCCGGGATTAATGGCGAGGGATAAGGGGGCGGCTAGGGTTTTGTGGGGAAGGAGGTGAAGACGGAAGCTGGGGTATTGGATAGGGGGGCAGGGTGTGGTATGAGGCTTATATATGGAATGGGGGGATTGATTTCAACCGTTGGATGAGACGAGATGGACGGCTTGGATCTGAAGGTTTAAACGAAACGTCGTCGTTTGGCTCAGTAGGGGTCAGAATTGGTTCGGGTAACGGGTCGGGTAGTGGGATTACGGGTGAAAGATCTGGACCGTTGGATCGACTTGGTTTAAACGGTTGTGATGGGTTGGCATCGAAACGACGTAGTTTTGGTGTTAAGCTACGTCGTTTCATGGCCTGGGGGTGGGCTGTTTGGACTGGTGGCTTGGGCTGTCCGTTTGGGCTGAGTTTGTTGGGCCAATTTTAACAAATTGGCCCAAGTCCGGAAGGGGTCTTTTCTTTCTTTTTTTTATTTCTTTTTCTTATTTATTTTAAAACAAAACTAAGCCAAAAATCAAATTAAAATTAAATACACACTCAAATACAATTATTTGCACACATACTAAAATATTTCAAAACAGGTAAGGTCAAACCAAATAAAATCACGGACGAAAATGCCTAATCACGATTTTCTATTTAACGACCGGATTACGGTTTGAATTATGCAGGACACATATTTTTTTTGAATTTTATTTTAATAAAGTAAATAAATAAAAATGGGCCAAAGTCATAAATAAATCAACAAAGTGCCGCACAAAAATCCGAAATTGTACAGCAGGGCCAATTATATTTGTTTTTATTTCTTTTTGGAGTGATTGTCGTGTGAAACAAAAATCACGTGCTCACAGCTGCCCCTCTTTGTTCGGAAACACGAAGAGTTTTCGTGCAAAGATAAAGTGAGCGTGTATGAACGATTTTTGCCTATGGACCACTCCGTATGAAACATGTTTTTTTTTTCGAAAGATCTGACCGAATCTTGCTTCAAAGATTTCCTACATATCCTGGGCTAAACAGGAATCAGGTCAATGTAGTTCGAGAAGTTTTGGTAGCTGGGGCTACCATGGGACTGCAATGCTTGCTGCTACTGCTGCTGCTGTTGTCACTGCTACGTCACTGACCGCCTTATTACAACCAAACGAAAATTGGAAACTGAACTAACTACTTATATGCATGTCAACTGCTAGTTACAAGATTCCTATCTATGATTCTTTTACGACTTGATCTTGGGTCTTAGCTGATTCTGCTTGTAGACTCTGATCCGAATCTTGATGCTTGCGAGTTGCGGCGACTTGTTTTTTAATCTCCGGGATACCGAATAAAATGTGACTGGCAGAGGTCAGGACCTTAGTCAAATGTTGGAGTCGATTTGCTTTCCCTTTACTCTGATATCTCGGGATATCTCTTTTTTTTTGTCTTTTTTTTTTCTTCTTTGATTCCGAACTGGGATTTATCTCGTGGGGCATTTCGATCCATGTGGCTCGAGGTCAGACCTGCGGGAGAAAAGAAACAAACAAACGAAATTTTCTGCCCCAGTTTCACTAGGAAAATTTCGTTACTTATTCACCAGGAAGTTCATAAAATTGATGAAAGAGGATATGCGTGCTCAGTTCAGGGTTGGAGCCCTAATATCGACTAGCTGGGGAAAGGTTCAGTTTAAGGTTTAAAACCCTAACGCCGAACAAAGGAAGAATCCAGTTTTAAGACCCTAATGCTCACTAAAAGGAAAATTCAGTTTAGGGTTTTAAAACCCTAATGCTGATTGCATGAAAAAGCTCAGTTTAGAGTTTAAAACTCTAATGCTGGCTGAAAGGAGAAAGTTCAGTTTAGGGTTTAAAACCCTAATGCTAACTAAAAGGAAAATTCAGTTTAGGGTTTAAAACCCTAATGCTGATTGCATGAAAAAGCTCAGTTTAGAGTTTAAAACTCTAATGCTGGCTGAAAGAAAAAAGTTCAGTTTAGGGTTTAAAACCCTAATGCTGACTAAAAGGAAAATTCAGTTTAGGGTTTAAAACCCTAATGCTGATTGCATGAAAAAGCTCAGTTGAGAGTTTAAAACTCTAATGCTGGCTGAAAGAAAAAAGTTCAGTTTAGGGTTTAAAACCCTAATGCTGACTAAAAGGAAAATTCAGTTTAGGGTTTAAAACCCTAATGCTGATTGCATGAAAAAGCTCAGTTTAGAGTTTAAAACTCTAATGCTGGCTGAAAGAAAAAAGTTCAGTTTAGGGTTTAAAACCCTAATGCTGACTAAAAGGAAAATTCAGTTTAGGGTTTAAAACCCTAGTGCTGATTGCATGAAAAAGCTCAGTTTAGAGTTTAAAACTCTAATGCTGGCTGAAAGAAAAAAGTTCAGTTTAGGGTTTAAAACCCTAATGCTGACTAAAAGGAAAATTCAGTTTAGGGTTTAAAACCCTAGTGCTGATTGCATGAAAAAGCTCAGTTTAGAGTTTAAAACTCTAATGCTGGCTGAAAGGAAAAAGTTCAGTTTAGGGTTTAAAACCCTAATGCTGACTAAAAGAAAAATTCAGTTTAGGGTTTAAAACCCTAGTGCTGATTGCATGAAAAAGCTCAGTTTAGAGTTTAAAACTCTAATGCTGGCTGAAAGGAAAAAGTTCAGTTTAGGGTTTAAAACCCTAATGCTGACTAAAAGGAAAATTCAGTTTAAGGTTTAAAACCCTAATGCTGATTGGTTGGGGGCAAAGTTCAAGAATACTAAGCGACCTCTCTTTTTTTTTTTCTTGTTTTAGTAGAAGATACAAGGGAGTTTCGTGGAAACTTACCTTTCGAGTGAATTCCTTATTGCCAAAATATTTCTTGCACCCATGTACCTTCTTCTTTGGGCGACACCTGCTCCTTGCACGGTTGTCTTGGATTACACCTGTTTCAACTTTTCAGACAAAGGACAATTGTTAGTTCGGAAATGACGGTCGGTTTGGTGACCTTGATCGTTCCCGGTTGCTTTGTTGCGTCTTTATTCCTGTTGTGAAGTCCTGCCATTGATTTGATTCATATGCCGAAACCCTTTAGACCGCTCAGGCTTGTATTTCCAGATTCTGTGATGATTTGCCTCGTAAGGCTCTTTTTTTTTCTTTTCTCTTTTTTGTGTCCCGTTTTGCTTGGAGGTTCTCATCGGGGATTTTATTGGAGGTATTTTGTGGGGATTTGTACAAAAGGGAAGCTTTGTGGGGAATATTTACAAAGTGGATTCTTTGTGTGGAATTTTGTACAATGGGCATGCTGGGGATTTATTTCAAAGTGGGATTTCTAGGGTTTGTTGGGGTAAGCTTGTTGGGGATGTCTACAAAAGGACTCGCTGGGGTGTGCTGGGGAGATTCCAATTTTTTTTTTTTTTTTTTTTTTTTTTATATTGAGGAGATTCTGTGGGAGATTGTACAAGACTCTGTTGGGATTTGTACAGGGGGGAGACTCTGTGGGGATTTGTCCGAAGGTGGACTTGCTGGGAAAGATTTCAAGATTTCTCTCTTTTTCCTTTACTCCGGAACACCATCAAACGTCATGATTCATCATGCTTGGGTAATCATATCAACGAGATGAGGTGCTTTCCTTCATGAGACGGGATTCCGTGCAAACAAACCATGCCACCTACTCTTTCCGGTGTGTCCTGAACTCGGGGTTAAAATGCAAAAAGGGATTCGAAAAGAAACAAAGCAGGGGAAAACAAATCAGAAAAGGAATACCCTTTTCGGGACGAGAAAGACTTATCTGAGGAAGATAACGCTGGCTTTAAATGACATGACATGCTCTTTGGACTGGACGTCCGACCTTCCATGAACTTGCGTTTTCCTGAACCAGAACAGGTCTGTGATTCCAAAACCGGTGGAACTTTGCCGAGACCTTCTTGGGGTGGCGTCATTCCTTTTCGGCCAACAGCGCCCTTTGCGGGTTTTCACTGGCTGACCTCTCTCATTTCTCTTCCTGTCATCGCTTGATAGCACTCTTTGCGAGTTTTTACTAAACAAGCTCTCTCATTTTTGGTTTCTCTACTCCCGTCGCCTCGTGGTGCCCGAAGGTTTTCACCGCCGAGACTCTCTCATTTTATCTCTCTCAATTCAGAGTGTGATGGTCTTTTTTTTTTTTTTTTTTTTTTTTTGGTGGCGCTTATCGATTCCCCATCATATTTGGTAATTGATTTGAAGGTTTGTGCTTGGTAAAGAGAGGTAGATGATACTAACTCCTAAACTGCTCGACGTGCCCCAGTTTCAATTTCAGGGTGAATGGGATTTTATTGTTGGTGTGACTGAACCTCAGGGAGAGGCTGCCTACGTATCCTTTCGGAATCAAGTCAAACGTAGTTCAGGCCTCAATCAAATTTGTTTTTTTTTTTTTTTTTTTACAGCTCAAAAGTTGGTAGAGAGAATTGGGTAGTGTTTGGGGAGTAGTGGGGAATAAACACCTTCGCCCTTTTCAACGTGTCAGGACCACTTGGAGTACGATCTAGACATAGTACCTCTTGACTGCATCTGCATTCACTGCTGTGTCAGGGTCATTTCCTTCGATATCACCTAAATACAATGCTCCTCTTGGCAATATTTTCCTTACGATGTATGGGCCTTTCCAATTTGGGGCAAACTTTCCTTTTGCTTCTTCATGATGCGGCAGAATACGCCTCAGTACCAATTGTCCTACTTCGAAATTCCGAGGTCGGACTTTCTTGTTGTAAGCACGGGCCATCCTTCGTTGGTATAACTGTCCATGACAAACTGCAGCCATCCGCTTTTCATCAATCAACGTCAATTGCTCCAGTCGAGTCTTAACCCACTCGTTGTCCTCGATTTCTGCTTCGACAATGATTCGAAGTGAAGGAATCTCTACCTCTGCCGGTATTACGGCCTCGGTCCCATAAACCAAAAGATAAGGAGTCGCTCCCACCGATGTGCGTACCGTAGTGCGATACCCCAATAATGCAAAAGGCAACTGCTCATGCCACTGTCGGGAATTTTGTATTGTTTTCCTCAAAATCTTCTTGATGTTTTTATTTGCAGCTTCCACAGCACCATTGGCTTTTGGCCGATAAGGAGTGGAATTCCTGTGTGTTATCTTGAATTGCTCGCACACATCTCCCGCCTCGATTACACTGCAGTAACCGTGTCTTTCCTTGATTTGGATTTCCAAAGGGTCAACGTGGGTGTCGCCCGGGTAGGGTAGCATAGAAGCCAGAGTAGCAAGTACATCTGCCAGTTCATTGCGACACCTCGGAATATACCTGAATTTTATTGAGGTAAAGCGCTTGCTAAGGTCCTCCACATGTTGTCGGTATGGGATAAGTTTGACATCCCGAGTTTCCCATTCACCTTGAACTTGCCGGATGATCAGGTCAGAATCTCCCATAATCAGTAAGTCTTTGACATCCTGATCGATTGCCATATGTATGCCCATAATGCAGGCTTCATATTCAGCTGTATTATTTGTGCAGAAGAAACGAAGTCTAGCTGTGGCGGGATAATGCTGACCGGCAGGTGAGATCAAAATTGCCCCAATCCCTATACCCTTGGTGTTCACGGCTCCGTCAAAGAACATCTTCCAAACATGAGCTTCCTCCGAGATTACTTCTACGGTGTTTACCTCTTCATCTGGAAAGTAGGTATCCAATGGCTGGTATTCCTCATCGACCGGGTTTTCGGCCAAATGATCTGCTAACGCCTGGGCTTTCATTGCCGTGCGAGTGACATAAACTATGTCGAATTCCGTAAGCAAGATTTGCCATTTAGCCAGTCTCCCAGTAGGCATTGGTTTCTGAAATATATATTTCAAGGGATCCAACCTGCTTATGAGGAATGTAGTGTGGGCTTGGAGATAATGCCTCAGCTTTTGAGCAACCCATGTGAGAGCGCAGCATGTCTTCTCCAACAGAGTGTATTTGGCCTCGTAGATGGTGAATTTCTTGCTCAGGTAGTAGATCGCCTGTTCCTTTTTCCCGGTCACATCGTGTTGCCCGAGGACGCAGCCAAAAGAGTTCTCCAAGACTGTCAGATACAAGAAAAGTGGCCTCCCTGGTTCGGGAGGAACCAAGACTGGGGGATTCGAAAGGTACTCTTTGACTTTATCAAAGGCTTCTTGACACTCCGTTGTCCACTTAATCGCCGCATCTTTTCTTAACAACTTGAATATGGGCTCACACGTGCTTGTCAGTTGGGCAATAAACCGACTGATGTAGTTCAGCCTGCCCAAAAGACTCATCACGTCTTTCTTCGTTCTTGGGGGAGGTAGATCTTTGATAGATTTTATCTTAGTCGGATCTAGCTCGATACCTCTCCTGCTTACGATGAAACCCAAAAGTTTACCTGACGGAACTCCGAAAGCGCATTTGGCTGGATTTAGCTTCAAGTCATACTTCCTTAGCCTCTCGAAGAATTTCCTCAAGTCTTGGATGTGATTATCCTGTGTCCTGGACTTGACTATTACATCGTCCACGTACACCTCTATTTCCTGATGCATCATGTCATGGAAAATGGCGGTCATGGCCCTCATGTAAGTAGCCCCAGCATTCTTTAAACCAAATGGCATGACCCGATAACAGTAGGTACCCCAAGGCGTGGTGAAAGCGGTTTTCTCGGCGTCCTCTTCATCCATCAGCACCTGATGATATCCAGCGTAACAATCTACGAAGGATTGTATCTCGTGTTTGGCGCAATTATCAACGAGGATGTGGATGTTGGGCAGCGGGAAATTATCTTTGGGACTTGCTCTGTTCAGATCTCGGTAATCTACACATACCCGAGTTTTCCCGTCCTTTTTCGGTACTGGAACCACATTCGCCAACCATGTTGTATATTGGACTACCCGGATCACTCCTGTTTTCAGTTGCTTGGTGATCTCCTCTTTAATTTTGTCACTGACCTCGGTTTTGAACTTTCGTTGCTTTTGTTGAACCGGAGGACAATCAGGATGAATTGGCAATTTGTGAACCACTAGATCGACACCTAGTCCCGGCATGTCATCATATGACCAAGCAAACACGTCTTTAAATTCAAGAAGAAGTTGAATTATCGCCTCTCGCGTTTTCTTGTCCGTGTGAATGCTTATCTTGGTCTCCCGGATTTCTTCCGGGGTTCCTAAATTTACCGGTTCAGTGTCATTCAGATTTGGCTTAGGTTTATTCTCGAAATATTCCAACTCTCGGTTTATCTCCCTAAAAGCCTCTTCCGCATCATATTCTGGTTCTGGATTCATTAATTCGCAGTTAAATAGCTCATTGTGATCCGGGCGTGAAGTCCGCAGGCATGTCATATTTAAAGCCGCATTATTAGGACTGAAAAGGAAGATAAGAGGAAAAGTAATAAAATCAGAACGAAAGAAAGAATAGGAAAGCAATGAAGATTTTTTTTTTATTTTCTTTGGAAAATTGGAAGACAACAACGTTTACAACTAGGAATTCGGAACAACAAATGAAAAGAAGAAAACGTTCAAGTTATGTCCCGGAGATAACTTGTGATACAGGAAAGGTGGCAGGACAGGTCTACCCGGACTTCCGTCTAGTTGGGAATGGCGTGATCTCCCAGTTTTGGAGCTTGGCGTTTGGCCCCATGTATATCATCTCAGCAGTGCTCGTGCCTTCGCCTGGTTGAACCATGTGGACCTCGTAGAGCATTTCCCTCATTGCCCCACATATTTCCTTGATTTCCTCAACTGTGAAGACCTCATCTTCTTCTTCTTCAGTGTACCCTGGCCTGACAAAAGTCGCATGTAAATCCGGCAGTGGTTGAGGCAACTTCCAGCCCTCATTTCTCCTTTTCTTTGCCCATTTTTCGTCTGCTGGAGTAGGTTTGAAACCTAGTCCAAAAGGTTTCTTGATGACTGGTAAAGTAATGGGTTCCGTCATTCCCTGAAGGGTTCGTCCAAGCCCCTTCCCTGGCCTAAATCCGTGTCGGATCATCTCTTTGGCCACCATAACCGAAGCGTTAGACAAGAAAGGCTGGGGGCAAGGTACTCCCTCTTCGTGCTGCTCTGCCAATACCACCTCGAAAGCTTGATAGACCGTATGCTCACTCCCTTCTCTTGGTTCAAGATACGGGATAGATGGGTCCCGATAAATGGCATGTTCATCTTCTCCATGGACCACGATCTCTTGGTCTTCATACTCGAACTTCACCATCTGGTGAAGAGTAGAAGGCACGGCTCCTGCCGCATGGATCCAAGGCCTGCCAAGGAGGAAATTGTAAGATGTGTCCATGTCGATCACTTGGAAAGTGACTCGAGATTCGACTGGTCCTATGACCAGCAACAGGTCTATTTCTCCCATGGTGTCTCTCTTGATACCATCGAAAGCTCTCACGCAGACGTTGTTGGGTCGGATTCTTCCGGTCTCAATTTCCATTCTTTGCAGCGTGGAGAGCGGGCAAATGTCAACACCTGATCCCCCATCCAGCATCACCCGCTTGACATAGTAGTCCTCACATTTGACTGTTAAATGCAATGCCTTGTTGTGTGCTGCTCCTTCCGGGGGTAGATCGTTCTTGCTGAAGGAGATTTGGTTGACGGCGAAGAGTCGTTCTGTCATCCGCTCTAATTGCTCCACCGAAGTTTCAACCGGCACATATGCCTCATTCAGGGTCTTCAGTAAGATCTTTTGATGCTCGGCCGACCTTGTCAATAATGATAGCATGGACACCTGCTCAGGGTGCTTGCGCAACTGATCTATCACTTCGTAATCCGGCATCTTCATTTGTTGGAAGAACACTTCCGCCTCTTCAACACTCACAGGCTTATTTGGAGGAAAGCGCCTTTGTGTGGCGTTGTTCAGTTCTTGGGTATTTGAGTACCCTCCAACGAAAGTATTTTCTGGAAGTTCTTCCATGACCTCCTTACCTTTGTATGTTACCAAAATCTTTTGATAATTCCACGGCACTGTGGACGGGTTGGTCATTGGCTTTTGTGGCACGCGTCCGATAACTACTGGCTCATTCAGCCGAGGTGGTTGAATCGTCCCCCGGACCACATAGGCCCCTTTTTGCACGTACATAGGTTTTGTCTTTTTGATCCCGGATTTCTGCGTCTTCTCAGCTTGGCCCCGTGGTACGTAAAGAACTCCGCCCTTTGCTGGTACTACTTTCTCTTCCACCTTCTTTTCAGACTTGCTCTCTGCGACCTTGGCCTCCTCCTCTTTTTCTGATTTTTGGTCTATTTCAGGCCTCTTCCCCGTGTCGACAATGGCAATTATGGCTTTCAAAGCAGGGTCGAACTCTTTGTCTTCACAAATCATGCCGATCAATGGCCCATTATTGTGAGCGGGCAATGGGTTGTTTGTTACATTCGGGATCTCCTCGTCCCTTAGCACTATTTTCCCCTGCTCTATCAAATTTTCGACCACTCTTTTCAATGACCAGCAGTCGTTTGTATCATGCCCCTCGGCCCCTGAATGATAGGCGCATCTGACTCCGGCTTTGTAAGAAGGAGATGTCGGGTTTTGCCTTGTTTGAGGGATGGGTTGCAGGAAACCCAACTGAACCAACTTTGGGAACAAAGTTGAGTATGGCTCACCGATGGGCGTGAAAGTCCGCCGTCGAAGTGGCTCTTGGGGGCGGTAGTTATTTTGCGGGGGTTGTGGGTTATAGTGGTTGCGGTAGTGAGGCTGATTTCTGGGAGGTGGAGCTGGGCCTCGGTTGGCTGGTTGCGGTGGATGGTTATAAGGTTGGGCATTCATGACCATATAAGGTTGATGAGCATATGCCGAATTTGAATGGGGGTAGTAGTGTTGTGGGGCTCTTCCCCGAAAATGGGGCCTGGGATGACGATACTCCCTTGCTTCAGAGGCTGCCATAGTCGTTTCTTCTTTCTTCTTCCCCCTTGTTGTTCCTCCCGACCCGCTTTGGACGGCCTGAGAGGTTGCCCTTATGGCTGCTTGACTCAAAATCCTTCCCGTTTTCAACCCGTTCTCCACCATCTCTCCAATCTTGATCGCTTCCGCGAATGGCTTACCCATGGCCGACATCATGTTCTGGAAATAGTCAGACTCTTGAGCCTGGAGAAAGGTAGTGACCATTTCCACTTCATCCATGGGAGGCTTCACTCTCGACGCCTGTTCACGCCACTTAATAGCATACTCTCTAAAGCTTTCCGAAGGCTTCTTCTTCAAATTCGACAGAGAGTTTCGGTCTGGCGCAATGTCGATGTTATACTGGAATTGCTTTACAAAATCTCTGGCGAGATCATCCCATATATGCCATCGGGACATTTCCTGATCCATATACCATTCCGAAGCTATCCCTACTAAACTTTCCCCAAAATACGCCATTAGCAGTTCTTCTTTTCCGCCGGCTCCCCGCAATTGGTTGCAGTATTTCTTAAGATGTGCAATGGGGTCACCGTGCCCATCGTATTTCTCGAACTTGGGGGTCTTGAAGCCCGTCGGCAGGTGCACGTGAGGGAACATGCACAGGTCGGCGTAAGAGACGCTCTTTTGTCCGCTCAACCCTTGCATATTCTTCAAACTTTGTTCAAGGCTTCTCATTCTCTTAGCAATCTCATTTTGTTCTGCAATCCTGGGGTTCTGATCCTGTCCCGGTGCGAGTTCGCACTGAGGCGGTAGAGGATTATTGTTGGTAGCGAACCTGGTTGGTTCCATTGAGAACGATGGTGCTTGGAATGTAAAAGAGGATGAGTCAAAGCTTGGCTTGTATGTGGCAGGCTGTGCCGTAGCTGGGCAAGGCGATGCAGTAAAGATGTTCATGCTTGCATCAGTGGCCGACATTCGGGGATGAGGCTCAGAAGGTGATCCTGCGGAAAAAGCGGAGTTGGCTGGGTACCCGAACGGGGTAGCAGGGTAATTTATGGGGACATTAGAAGTCCCACCTGACCTGGAGAATAATTCAGGGAATCCGGGGATGACACTTGGCGGCTCTTTCCCATTGTTCCAGTCATCCAGCATTTCCAGCATGCGGAGCCGTAGGATTCTATTTTCTTCGGTAGTTGCGGATTCAGGCGTGAGGACGGCTGAGATTGAGCTCTCCTCAGAGACGGGGACTGTTTGCGATGGAATTTCCGAAGACATTTCCACACTTCCTTTTGACCTGGTGAAGTAAGTGTGAGTACTGTTTCTGGTCCTAACAATAGGTAGTTGAACACCTCTCCTTGACCTCGTGAAGTATGAGTGCGAGGCCAGACTTTCACCAAACCAACCGTCTTTTCAAAAACCCTGGATATGCTCAATGACAAGTGCACGGTTAATTTGCAGCAAATAACGGATAGTTAATCTCACGTTGGGCATGATGCACCTATACAGTTAAGCGGATTGCTATATGTCTGCTACGAGAGCATGCGTCATTCCGGTGTTTTTCCTCTTATTTCCCCCTTTTTTTTTTCTTTTTTTTATTTACATATATTTTTTTTTATATTTTTTTTAGCAAAGGAAAATGCGATCGGATCCGATGAGGATTGCCTACGTATCACGATACTCACGTGAATCAGATCATTACGTAGTTCGAAAACACAAATGAGTGTGAAAGAAGCAAATTCTTTATTATTGAAGCAGTCTATTACAAACTACATTTTGCAAAAGAAAAAGCAAACTTTGAAAATAAACCTAGACTCAAAAAATAGACTAAAAATCACCCTGATGGAAAAACAGGCGGAAGATGCTAAGATGCAGATTTGACCTATGAATGCATTATGGTTTTAAAAATTGGTTTCCGCGGGGCATCGTTCGGCCTCGCCGCGGTCCTAGGCGTGAGATCCCTCTCAAGTTGCTCTAGCTCGTGCATAGTCTGCTTGACATAAATCATTACTGCCGAGAGGAAGGTAACACTGGACATGTTCTCACATCGTAGACATCGTCTGGTGATGGCGTGGGCAATGGCTTTGATCCTATCTCTGGTTTGCTTCTTCTCTACAAGTAGGTGCTTTATCTGATCGCTGCATATCTTGAAGACTTGAACATCCTGTACGTGTTGATGCTTCAATCGCCGTACTTCCAACTTCATCTGGGCTATTGAGTCGTACCAGTATCTGCTCTCAATTTGGAAATCCTTTGCCTGACTAGCTGCTTTGATCTCAAGTGCTGCCATCTCTCTCTTTATTTTAGCAACAGTCTTCTCGTGGTCGCCTTCCAATTGATTCAGGTGTCTGCGATGCTTATCTGCTCTTGTATCCCACTGTGCTTTGAGCTCTGCTATGATGTTTTCAGATTTCTCCAAACCATCTCGCCATTCCCTGATTTCACCTTTTAGCCCTTTTATCAGCTGCTCGTCCGATCGACGCCTTGGTTGTCTATCTGCATCCAACCTTATTTGTTTGATCTGGGCTCTGAGCATTTCATTTTCTTGAATTAACCTGTTTCGCTCTCCCAGATCGGTAGCAACTTGCACGTTGTGTTCATATTTCAAGTTTTCCACTTGTTGCTTTAACCTGCTGATTTCGGTGCAATAGCCTCTTTCTTTTGCTAACCAATCCCACTGCTTTTGTGATGATTCGGTAAAATTCCGGATGTGGGGTCTCTTAGCTGGCCTTTCATGCTCGAGTTCCCTTCTGTACCATGCAAGGTAACCTGGCGCCGTTTCTCCTTTGGCTTGATCCCGCACGCAAGTATCTGATTTCAAATATTGTCCCTCATTCCAGATTTGGCGAATCTTTGCTTCTGGGAACTGTCCGTTAGGACTTATCTCAACTGCTTGAGTGCTTAGATCTTCCTCATGAGGTACTGTCTGGCATCTTCCGAACTGTCTTAAAACTCGGCAGGGTGCGTAAGGTTGAATGCTTTTAAGCCCCATCAGCAAGAAATGAGTTTTAGCCGCTGACATATATAAAACCTCATCAACGGGCAACCATCCCAACTTCCATTGTATTTGGCTGGCAGTAAGAGCTTGAAAGAACGAGGTCCAAGTCAGGACTCCTTCGGGCAAACTGATCTCTTTGGCTCTCGCGTAAGATTCTTCTATGCGGGTCTTTTCCGGGGAACCATGGCTCAAAATCTCGGAATGATGGCAAAGGTGCTCGGTCAACCATATCTGCAGGAGCAAGTTACAACCTTCGAAGAAATTTCCCCCAGCTTTACAAGTTGTGAGAGCTCGAAAGATGTCAGATACCACCATTGGCGCGAGAGTGCTGCCACTTTGCGTGAGTAAAGTGCTGGCAACCCCAGATATCTTCAAATCAATGTTTCCATCTTTTCTCGGAAATACCAGAAGACCCAGAAACGTTATTATGAACGCCACCCGTCTGTGCTCGTCCCACTTCTGACGAACTCCTTTGCTGCACAGTTTGTTGATTGGATTATTGAATCCCCCCTCGTGACCGTATCTATCATATATGAAGCATGGAGTACAGAATCCGGCTGCTAGATCCGGGTTGTGGACCGTTCTAGGTATTTTGAATGAATCCAGGAACCGATGTACCGTGACGACTCTTGGGGCGACCAAGTATTTTTCCTTCAACGGGAGTTCAGTATTCCCGATGTATCCGGCCATTTCTTCCAAAGTTGGGGTGAGCTCAAAATCAGAGAAATGGAAAACATTGTGCGCCGGGTCCCAATAGGTAACCAAAGCTCTTATGATATCTCCCCGAGGCTGGACTTCCAACAGACCCACAAGACCTTTCAAATATTTCTTAACCTCATTTTGTCCTTCAACCCCTAGATCATTCCACCATAGCCGTAACTTGACAGGGATTTTGGTCATTATTGAAAAATGTTCATTTTGCATCGTGCTCATCCTGCACATTTATTAAGGTGATTTTAACAAAATTGACTGACTCAAAAAATATATATATTTTTTTTAGAGAGGATCAAGCCTTTCCCATGGCCTTTAAACACTTCGGAGACAAAGATTTTAAGGCTGTGCGGGTCTAAAAAACGCTAAACAAGACCCAAAGGTGGCTTGTTTATGCAAAGTCAGCCTTCCGGCGTCCCTTTCGGGAACATTTGGCTATTTATGATAAAACAATGTCACCTGACTTATTTACGACTCTATTAAAAATTTGACACATCTTTTATTTGTTTATTTACTGATTTTGGCTATTTAGAAAAATGGGGTTGAACCAGATGAGGGTTGCCTACGTATCTCACATCCGGTGAGAATCAAACCGGCGTAGTTCGGGCTATCGTAACATAGAAAAAAAAAATCGAATAAACCTAGAAATCAGGAATGCGTATTTTTTTTACATTTTTTTTTTTGAAAAGAGATAAAGATTAAAGAAACTATTTTTATTTTTTTTATATATTATTATTATTTTTTTTAAGAAAAATTTGGACTATTAGTCTGAATTCATAAAAGGGGTACTACGAAAGAAACAACTCATTTTTTTTGAATTATGAATTTTCGATTTTTTTTTTTCTTAAAATAAATACCTTTTTTTTGATCTTTGAAAGTGATAAAAGAAAAATTTTTGTATATATTTATTTTTTTTTAACAACTCTCAATAAACAAAACAGTTTTTTTTTTAGAAAAATTCCGGCGAGGTTTTGACACTACTTGGACATTGGTTCTATTTTCCAAAAATAAGTAATTATCTCCCCTGCGCTGCTATTTTCCCTTTTTCTTTTTTAAGAACCGGTCGACATGCGGAACCGAAGCAGATAAATGCATAACACAGATAGGAATGCAACATGATGGTCTTTCCATTTCAGGTTGCCTGTCCTAGACGGACCCAACCCCTGTGTTGAGTCCCCTAAGTCAAATGCCATATGATGCAAATAAGCGTTCCTACTAGGGATCCGGCATGAAGTTTCGTTATACTAGGTTTAAACCTTGGTATTTGCCCTAGACTGTGTACCCGAGCGGACAACTCGAGTCGAGGAGGGGGCTACGTACCGGGGACCCGCGAGATCGTCCGGCTTTGTAACTTGTCCGACCTCTTTCTTATTTCAAGTATTGACACTAACAGAATAGGGAGTCTCGACCAGCGAGCTTCTCCCCGGAGGTAAGAAAAGAAAGGTTTCGGCACAGTTTATATACAGTTCAGATAATATCAAAAGCGGTAAAAGACAAAATTTAGCACGTTATGCAAAAACATGTAATAAAGATCAGATAATAAAGTCAAATATAACAATTATTCTAAGCTCGAATTCTTGAACCCTGAACCAGTGGTTCTGGGTTTGAGTCCCCAGCAGAGTCGCCAGAGCTGTCACACCTCCTTTTTGCGCGCCCGCCCCGAAGGGTTAAGATGCGCGGGGAGTTTTTCCAATTTAAGTGACAAATATTCGAAATGAGATTATTTATTTAATTCAGAGTCGCCACTTGGGAAAAGGTTTGGCTTTTGGTGTCCCAAGTCACCGGTTTATCTTGAATCCCAAATCGAGGAGATTTTCGACTTTTCCAAATGAAGTCTGCGAACCAGAAATTCTAAGCAAGGAATTCTGTTGACCCGAGGGAAGGTGTTAGGCACCCTCGAATCCCGTGGTTCTAGCACGGTCGCTTAAATTGTTATAATAGCTAAATATCTGATTTAAATACATGTTGTAACTTATGTGCTTTTATTAAGTTTTAACCGCTTTTATTATTATCATTTATTTTACAGAATTGCAACGTCGTGAAAATGCGTCTCGAACCACGTCACAATCAATGCACCCGTAATTGTCGACACATTTGGACTTCGTTGAGATTTGGATTTGGGTCACATCAATGTGCACCCGAATTTAAGAATGTGATTTAATTAAACCGCGCCAACAGAACCTAACGCGTTATTATCTTTGTAGGAGGCCATGAAGTTTATTAAATGGCCTATCTTGAATTCTAAATAACTATCGTCAGTTGTTGAGGGCCCCGCAATTGTTTTTTTTTTTTTATTTGGCGAGGCTTGTCCTATTATTTTAGAAGGGTATCCTACAGTGACTACATTTCTATTATTTTTATTTCCAGAGATAGAAGAAAAGAAAGCGTGTGTGCTAATTGAAGTATATACTTCAGCTTAAACCAAACTCCTGTCAATTTTGATTGATTACTTTTAAGGTAAAAAGGACGTCATGCCTTTTACGAAAATGATTTGGTCGAATAACAGATTACATATGAGATAAGATGAAATGCAATACTTAATCCGAACATTTCTTAATTTGAACTTAACTGAACTTATTTGAACTGGGTTAAAGGATAACTGGCGAAGTAAAATGCTTTAATTTATCATATACAAGTTAGCGAAATACAACGTTTAATCCGAGCATTTCTTGTATTGAGCTTAACCAAACTTATATGGGCTAGTCTTAAAAAAAAACTAAATGAAACAGAAAATGGTATTGTGTAAAGTCGAAATATGCATACTTATACTAAACAGACAATTATCGAGCCCAAATACAAAAGGGTGAAACTCAGTCGGCTATCAGTATACTCTTTTGAACCATTGAAACATGAGCTAAATCAATTTCCACAAGGCCTGTTAATGTACTATGAATATTACAGCAAATGCTTGAACTTCTTCAACCTTTTTCATTTCATGCTTTCAGACTGTTCCAATTACATCAATATGGGATTTGAAATGTGTACCTGAAAATGCTGAAAGTGCAAAAGAGAAGGAGAAGAAGATAGGAATCAGCAGCAGCCAAAAGGCAGAATTAACAGTAGCAGCAGGACAAAATGCAGCAGCAATAGCGAGCAAGATAGCAGCAACAATCAGAACAGCACAACAGAAAGGATTCTGTTGCGAGATGGAACTAGAGTTGAAGGAGAACAACTCGATGAAACAGCATACAGTGCGATACTCCAGACAGTCCAATTCCGGAATATACCAATGCAGCAGAACACTAACAATAATCTCGATTGAAGAAAGAACACTGCCTAACGTATTGACAATAAATGAACTTCAGACAAACAAGACCAAATTTCTGATTTCTTAGTTTGTTTTCTCTCTTTCTTGCTCTCTTTCTATTCTTGTCAACTCTCTCTTTTCTTTCTATCTTCACAGTGGGTGTGTGTTTTCTTTTCTGTGTATCTCTCAATGTCTCTCTGTGTATTATCCCCTTTGTCTATTATCCCAAAAAAATCCCTCCCCTTCCACTGATGGCTCCCTCTATCTCTTAATGTGCCTCCCTTTTATAAGCCTCAACATCAAACCTTTTACAGCCTGTTAAATTAATCAGATACCCCTCCCATGTGCCCCTTTCTTTTCAGTTTCCACTCAGCTATTTAAGTATTAATCCCATGACATTCCCTTGGCAGGCTTTAACTTTTCATTTTATTATCTAAAAGCAAGTATGGGCAGTAGAATATATCTGACAGCATATACTGTCAGATTGTTTAAAACTTAAAAGCTTCTTAATGCAAAAAAAACAGGCTGTGCACAAGGCACATGAGGTGCACCAATGCACATGCTGTGCACGAGTGCACATGCCTTCCAATTCAGAATTTAAACATAAACAATCCTTTTCACATTGACTGATCCAAATCAACAGCTATAAGTAAACAAAACTGGTTCTGAATTGATTTCAACAAATGTTCAACAGAAGCAAATCGATTTACTATGCTCAGACAGTTGAAATTAATTGACGACACATGTCGACTCGACTATATTAGTATTAACATACACAATCGTAGCCAAAAATCAGACATTTAAACAGTATTGATACATGGTTCGCATTATACTGACTAAGCAGAAATACACTCGAGGAGTCAACTAGTCAGTCCAAACTCGAAAATCAGCTACTTGCACAAACAAATACATAATGCCTTATCAGAAAAGGAGGGGGGGGGGAATTTAGACAAACAAACAGAGGTTCAGGCGAAGTGGTTGAAGCACAGTTGATAGAGGTCAAGGACATAAACAGAAAACGAACAGACCCTTACAACAATCAAACAAACCAAAAACAACTAAGAAAAGAAAGAAAACTCACCTTAAACCGCAAAAAGATCGAAACCTTAACTCGGACTTGGTCAGGCCTTTCTTAAGGCTGAATGGACTTTAAACGAAGTGTTTCTCAGATGAGAAACACTTTGATTAAAGTCCATTAGACCTTAATCTCTTCGGTTGAACCAGTGACGGAGGAACACCAAATTTCCAAAACTCAGATCTGGGATTCATGCCTCCCTGATCAGATTCGGACCAAACCAAGTATGGTTTGGTCACGAGGGGGGTCTGGGGAGTGTCTGGTATGAAACTGGGTTTAAACTGAGTAGATCGAGTTTTGACTCGAATCTTCAAATGAAGATTCGAGGACCTGGGGGGTGATTCGAACTAAACGGTTAACAGGTCTATGTTCAGGGTGGTGAGGGGGTTCTATGGTATTCATGGCGAGGTCATCGGCGTTCATGCCGCCGGGATTAATGGCGAGGGATAAGGGGGCGGCTAGGGTTTTGTGGGGAAGGAGGTGAAGACGGAAGCTGGGGTATTGGATAGGGGGGCAGGGTGTGGTATGAGGCTTATATATGGAATGGGGGGATTGATTTCAACCGTTGGATGAGACGAGATGGACGGCTTGGATCTGAAGGTTTAAACGAAACGTCGTCGTTTGGCTCAGTAGGGGTCAGAATTGGTTCGGGTAACGGGTCGGGTAGTGGGATTACGGGTGAAAGATCTGGACCGTTGGATCGACTTGGTTTAAACGGTTGTGATGGGTTGGCATCGAAACGACGTAGTTTTGGTGTTAAGCTACGTCGTTTCATGGCCTGGGGGTGGGCTGTTTGGACTGGTGGCTTGGGCTGTCCGTTTGGGCTGAGTTTGTTGGGCCAATTTTAACAAATTGGCCCAAGTCCGGAAGGGGTCTTTTCTTTCTTTTTTTTTATTTCTTTTTCTTATTTATTTTAAAACAAAACTAAGCCAAAAATCAAATTAAAATTAAATACACACTCAAATACAATTATTTGCACACATACTAAAATATTTCAAAACAGGTAAGGTCAAACCAAATAAAATCACGGACGAAAATGCCTAATCACGATTTTCTATTTAACGACCGGATTACGGTTTGAATTATGCAGGACACATATTTTTTTTGAATTTTATTTTAATAAAGTAAATAAATAAAAATGGGCCAAAGTCATAAATAAATCAACAAAGTGCTGCACAAAAATCCGAAATTGTACAGCAGGGCCAATTATATTTGTTTTTATTTCTTTTTGGAGTGATTGTCGTGTGAAACAAAAATCACGTGCTCACACTAGATACACTAAGTGTCACCCTTGGGAGTAAGGAATTTTCTTATCCTTGGTACATAAGGATTACCGTAAGGCAAGTAAGGGTCACCAATGATGTGAAAAGACGCCAACTATAAAGAGGTAAAACATCTATAGGTAGATCGGCGTAGCTTTAAATATTAGTACTCCCCTAAAGGGGAAATATGGACTGATGTGGCATTAAGTCAGAGTTAAATGGTTCTAGTAACTATGGAATGGTAAAAGAAGAATGCAATAAAAATGAGAAGGGTATAAGGTTGAACTTGTTCAAATCCTACAGATATGCTACGATTCTAGAACATCATGCAAAAACGACGTTAAGGAGAGGAAGTAAGGGTTCCTGCTCGAGATATTATTGATAGATAAGGAGCCAGTGTGAAACGTCAGTTAAGACACAAGAAATAACCCAGGAAAGATTACGCGGAATATTAATATGAGAATGGGCCAACGAGTAGTTAGTAGTTGATTTAGGAAGAGCCTAGTTATGGCTAGACAAAAGGATACATACAAATCAACAAATCATGCAAGAAAAACATAGTGAACCCCAACATGGGAAATTCAATCTCGCGGATATGACAATGTAATACTTAAGAAATATTCACTTAGGAGTTGGGGTAGTTAAAGGTACTGTATGAGTGTTACGGAAATAAAAGAGAGTGCCACTGGGAAGTCAGTCAAAATATCAGTTCAAAAGCAACCCTTCAAGCACAAGAGCGTGGAGGTAAGTAACTACGGATAATTATAGGAGAGGAAGGACATAAATATTCCATCGAGTATACGATGTAATAAGCTCGCAGCTTTACAAGAGTCAGAGGGTCCTCCCTAAGTACTATAATGAAAGATTTGCTGAGGAAATAAGGAAAAAGGCTTCAACCTAAACATAGTGACCTAAAGAAGAAATTATCTTGTAACAACACTCTCACAACAACATTGTACGCACTCAACAAGAAAGTGGCACCTATCATGGCTAATGAACGGGAAGAAAAAAAATCTAAAGTAATAATAGAGATCATATGAGTTGCACAAAAATTCAGGCAGGTGTGGGAACTAAGATAAGCTAAGTATGCACGCAACAAGGGGGCATAAAGACCAGGAAAAGTAATATAGCTTACGTTTAAAGAAAGCTGAGAAAAAATGAAAGGAATTGTATGATCAATGATCCAGAGTTAGTTACGTTATGAACACACTTAAGATTTTGTTCGGAGAATTATCCATGCAACATATATGTTGATAATCATACCACCGTAGAAGACTTCGGTATAAGTTAAAAGAAAGAATTGAGTCCAAGTCATAGACAAAGAATTGAATGGTTAGAAGAAGGTTGATTAGAGGGAAGAGGAAACTAAAGAGTTACATCGACTAACTAAATTAGGAGTCTAATTACTGGACCCAAAAAATTATAGACATCGTGATTGAGAATATTGCAGAATCACTATTAATATCAGAGGTGCAAGTATTATAATAGAGCTTCAAGTTGTGGATATGAATTATATCTATGTGGAAGGGAGGTCATGAAAGAGATAGAAGATATGATTCGAAATTTAAGGTAAAGGTGAATAACATACGAGATACTCTGGTGTAGAAGGTTGTGAATAATCTATACTCTCAGATAGAGGGCTAAAAGCATTGGGATTCAATATCTAGGAATAATAGCAGCGTCATCAGTGGCATATCTTTCAGTCTATGGTTTCTAGGTACCGAGAGATCTAGTTAAGAGAGTAAATAAGAGTTAGAGACGATGTGATATCTCGCTTGATGTTCTAAAATAACACAAGGAAATCTGTGGTGCAAGCAAGTTAAAGGAAGGTTGCATGTAGTATAAATAGATATGTATAGGTCGCAAGCTAAAGTATGGTAAAGCGACAAGGTTTTAGGAAGACAGGAGTAAGGATAAGAAAGGGCGAGTGACAAGGTGATGAGAATGGATAAGTCCTCAGGATTAAGCCCATGAAAACAAGAGACATGATGGTTTCCCTAAGTTATAGAAAGCTCAGTATAGCCTGAATGAACTCAAAGGGGTTACTCATCATAAATAGCATTTAAAAAAGATGGAATGCTGCCTTGGTAGTAGAATAAGGGTGTAATCGTGATAGATAAAAGATTACATTTTTGCCTTCGATTGAGTAATAATTTCATGAATTGTATAAGATTAAAATACCCACGTAAGGTAAATCACATTGTGATGCTATGAAATACGGGTATGGAAATATAGTATCGCTCCTAGGTGGATCAGGAAAATCACTTCTAATGTTCCTTGATGCGGCGTGAACCCTAGCGGCAGTGTTATACAAAAGGTTAAGATATCAATAGTAGATTACATATCAATATTGAGGTGAATCAACAATGGATGGATAAAAGTTATAAAGTATGAGGTGAGATAGCACATCATTCTTAAGATGAATAGTAATGAGGAAGCATTAAAGGATTTAGACTTATACATATATGATAAGCAGCAAAAGAGTAACCTAGAGTTTGGTAACAGAACTCAGTAACCTAGAGTTATGGTACAGTATGACCTACCTAGATGCAGTAAATTCATACGAATAGATAATCGGGTCTATGAAACAAGATATAGCAGTGTTCGTAAGTTCGATAAAATACCAAGCAAAGAACTTCAGTACACCTATAGATGCCCAGAGGGACATCTTGTCAAATTCTGTATATATTCCCAAAATAAGGCCTAGATATTGGCTAAAAGCTGAAGGGAAGAGTCGCATAGGCGCACATAAAAGGAAAAAGTTGTACAGGCTGCATGGCCGAAGGTAGCAACAGTTACGAGATTGAAAGGATTCTGACCAAAAGTCATGGTGTGAGAAAGAGACCTAAAGGAGGGGAGGGGAATGCCTTTGCCTTTGGATTTATTTACAGAACAGTTGCCTAGATGGCAAGGAGAGTACTAAAGTATTTGGAAGACATAATTCATAAAAATGATAAGTGCATTAGTCAACATTCGAGGACGAATGTTCCATAGGAGGGAATGATTTTACACCCCATGTTTTCGTACGTGGAAGTATGCCATAAGTAAATTGATATAAGCTGAGAAATGAGATGTTACATTCCACATTTTCCTACGTTAAAGTTTCGTCGTAAGCTAATCGACGTAAGTACTGGAATAAAATTATTTTGAGATTATAAACATTATGATATTTTAAACAAGTGATAAGTTAATTCATGAAGGTGAGAGGGTAAGCGAATCGAAGAAAATGAGTTCCGTTGAAGTTTGGCAATTTGGGGATAAAATATGGTCCAAGATATAATAATCCGTGTTCATGGACTAGTGCCATACAAAGTACCACATGACCATGATAGCAAGGTGTATACAGTGTGTTAAAAATGACTAGTATTTAAAGTAATTTGAGATAATTCTTAATTATGTAGATAATTGATTAATTATTAGTTTAATGAGAGATTAACCATGTAATTAAGGATTTGCGGATAATTAATAGATGGGGACAAATTCCCTCACGTTGCAGCCATGAAGCTTTGGCTAAAAATGACTCTTAAGTCATGTGCTTGGTGACACAACTAGAAGGTCTTTGGCCAAGTCATGCTAAAGTGGGGCCCACCCACATTAATCAAGACTTCAATATAAGTCATCAAAATACATAAGTGTCATTTGCAATTTTAAGAGAATTGCACTTCTAGGCAACAGATGGAGCTCACACATTAAAGATCTCCTTACTTCATAAAGAGAGATGCATATTCATGCTAACATGAGAATTTTTATCTTCAACAATTCAACAAAATCTTATAAGCGTTTTCAAGAATTCAAACGAGAATTCTTAGTATCTTAGCAATGTGAGATTTTGCGATTCTAAGGGAGTACAGTGTAATCTTTTTCGAGAATATCATACGGATTTTCCCCTATTTCGATCCGCCGTTACGTGTTTTCGCAATCAACGGGTGCTAAAGGGATTATCAAGAGAATCGGCTCAGGTATGTTAAGGCTATCACTTTTTTCTTTTTAGCATGAACCATACGATACAAATAAAACGAGCAAATGCCCAATTTCCATAAATGACTCTATTCATACAAATACTAGAGATGCTTATGTTTTTGATTCCCTATGTGTCCTATAATTCTATCATCTGTTCATGGGTCTCAGAAAATACGTAAGTTAATAAAGTTTACTTTATGATATTAATCAAAGGTATAATGATCTTATAACACTTTAAAAGATTTTATTGACGTACTTCTCATGCATTGCATTCATTTACATTGACCCATGACCAGATGCCATTATATATATATATATATATATATATATATATATATATATATATATGTATATATATATATATATATATATATATATATATATATATATATATATATGTATATGTATATATATATATATGTATATGTATATGTATATGTATATGTATATGTATATGTATATGTATATGTATATGTATATGGGATATGAGAAAATTTACGGCGTTATATACGCACCACCACCTGATCAACTGATACACGTTGATGATTTTGCCCACAATAGCCGAGACGATATGATGGGATACCCTTAGAGGCTTGATGATGTTATGAATACATGTACCTATGCACGACATGACATTCATACGCATATGCATGACACTATAAGTATTTCATGATTTGCAGAGTTATCCAGACTTACATGTCGAGTCTTCTACTCCATGTTTCTAATATGTCTATTATTTACTGATTTTCATTCCTTACATACTCGGTACATTATATGTACTGACGTCCCTTTTGCCTGGGGACGCTGCATTTCATGCCTGCGGTTTCCAATTGACAGGTCGAGAGTCCTCCAAGTAGGTTATCAGCTCAACGGAAGATGTTGATATGCTCCATTTGCTCCGGAATTGTTTATTTGGTTAGCATGATTTGGACGTGTATTTTTTAGTACGGCGGGGCCCTGTCCCAACCTTTATGGTATTTATCTACTCTTAGAGTCTTGTAGACATATGTCATGTACGCAAAAGATTGTATGACCTTGTCGTCCTATGTTTAGTGTACGAGTGGTCATTTTGGTCTTATAGGCCTGTATGTCTTATGTATAAGTTGGTATTACATGTTTTATTCTAGTTATCCTACGACAACCTTTTCCTCTCATTTATCTATGAGAGCATGATACGAGAAGATACGTTATGTTGGTACTCAGTTGAGTAAGGTACCGGGGACCCGTCGCGGCCCATCGGTTTGGGTCGTGACATTGAATCGACTATAATCAAAGATTTTGAAGAAATTACGCCCTTATAAGTGTAAACAGTTCTAAGGTTATTTAAGTTAAGTTAACCGAAAAAGAGCTTATCGGTACTTTTTTATCGAATAATGCAGCAACTTATTAATTTCAGCAGTTGTACCCAAATACGTAACTTGTTATTTATTAAATCAATTTCAGCACTTAAAAATGCTTTTCAGCACCTAATGCTTATCAGCTGTTTCAAATAAGCTAATCCAAACGGGCTCTAACACAATTATCTCACGCAAATGTACCCCTCTATTTCAAAAAATACTTTTGAAACAAATCTATCCTAGCCGTAATGAAAAAATCTACCCTCGCTGTTATTAAAATGTAATTGAAAAAAGTAAAGAACTGAAAAAATAAGCAACACAGACACACCATCTTATAATCTGAGTTATTACAGGTAGATGTGCGTGTTTTTTCAGTGCCCTATTTAAGTTGCAAATATCCAATAAAGGGCAGTGTAGTGACTTATATATAGACTCTTATTATAACCAGCAAAATATACTTCAATTAGTATATAGTCCTACTCCATGATGATGATGGTGACCTTCTTTGCCTTTTTCTTAGACAAACTTGCATCTGATATGTGGACACTTTTCCTGGCACATTTTGACAGTTGGTAGTCATTGCTAACTCAAATTCGGAGACGAATTTAAGATTTAAATATAATTTCATAGGTTGTACCTCTAAAGTTATTAGAACAAAACTAATTGGACTTGTGAAATTATGTGAGACGTTCATGGCAGAGGGTCGATCAAATATGACTGGCAAGCTTCCGAATGGGGAATGCATGTGATATCTTCGGCATATTCCACATCGGAAAGGGAGAGAAGAGTGAAGGTGCTATTTAAGATGGAGTACAAGTTCAAATGATACATACACCTTTGGGCTCGATGACGACGAAGCTTAAGGAACAAATTCGTGAGATTTGTTAGACGTGGATTAAACTATGTGTATTTCGTCCATTGAGTGAGCAATCGAGGCTGAAACATGGCAGGTCAAAGCTCGAGCTTGGGTTATATCGAACCAAACAAGATCGAGGGAAACTTGCCGAACCAGATAACAGAAAGCCGGAATATCCGTAATCAGTCGAAGATTACGGCGGAAATCTCTCCACGTATCAAGAAGAGGCCGATTCATTAGCAAATCATGAGATTTTTTTACCTTTTATAGAATTGTACCAAAAGTAGAACACCCCTACTATATAAAGGGGAGTTCTGATCATTTGTAGGACACATTGTAATACGCACAAAGAAAGCAATATACTTATCATTTCTAGTTCTCATCATCTTATTGTTTAGTTCTAACATTAGTTGATATGTTTCTTGGCTCGAGAGTGATCAAACTCATAGGCTAAGACTATTCAATTTGTATGGTTTACATTTATTTTATTATCGTTAATTTTAACATTAACTCACGTATCCTTATAACCGCGTATAAATTAAATTTTTATCTAATTTTAAGGATAAATAGTTGGCGCCCATCATGGGGATAAGGATAATAGTGATTACGTGGTACAAACTTTCATAACACACACTATTTTACACTTGTTCTTTGGAGTATCTTTGATTCCAGGACCAAAATGTCGAACTCTCAGTCAGCATCCCTACAGGTTGACAATGATTTCAGCCACCACGGCGAATGTTATTATATAGCACCAGGGAACGATGTACCCCCAATTGGCCTCGATGGAGTTTCGACTGTGAATCCAATCGACGTAAGCTCACATGTAGCCATCATTGTAAATTTAGCCATCGATCCCGAGGGCAGCATTCGTGGGGATGTTCAATCAGTCGCTCAAAGCACTCATGGCGGCGAAGATGGCGGGATCAGCCTGCGGGTGATCTTCAAAATGTTGTAGGCTTAACAGGCATCAATAGCTCAGCTCCAAAACCAGAATCAACCACCGGGTAGGATCGAGCCCAAGCCATCCCAGGAAGTTGTTCACAGGGTCGAATCGGTTTCAAGGAAATCGAACGAGAAAGAATCAAAGACCAATCCTGCAATCATAAAGATGCTCAAAGAACTAACAAAACGAATTGAGTCGGGGGAAAAGAAGATCGAGGCAATTAACAAGAAGGTGGAAACTTACAACTCCAGGGTCGATCAAATCCCGGGGGCACCGCCAATATTGAAGGGACTGGACTCCAAAACATTCGTGCAAAAACTTTTTTCCCCCGAGCACGGCTCCAAAGCTGATCCTCGAGAATTTCCGCATGCCCCAGATTCCTATGTAAAATGGAACGATCGATCCGAACGAGTATGTAACCTCTTACACATGTTCTATCAAAGGGAATGATCTAGAGGATAACGAGATTGAATCTGTCTTGCTAAAGAAATCGGAGAGAGCCTGTCAAAGGGAGCTATGATATGGTACCATAATTTACCACTTAATTCTATTGATTCATTTGCTATGATTGCAGATTCTTTTGTAAAGGCACACGATGGGGCCATCAAGGTCGAAACCAGAAAGTCGAACCTTTTCAAGGTAAGGTACAAGGACAATGAAATACTCAGAGAATTCGTGTCTCGATTCTAAATGGAACGGATGGACCTACCACCAGTCGCTGATGATTGGGCTATTCAAGCTATCACCCAAGCCCTCAATGTTCGAAGCTCGGTGGCTTCACAATAGTTGAAGCAAAATCTGATAGAGTAATCCTACTGTTACTTGGGCCGATGTGTATAATCGGTACCAATCGAAGATCAGGGTCGAAGATGATCAACTTGGGGCTCCTTTCGGGTCCGTTTATCCTATCAGTCCCATCGATATAATCAAGAGGGTTATTGACCAAGAACCGAGGTTGAACAGAGAGAGATACCAAACTTATAATGGAGATCGTAGGAGCAGCGAAGCTGGGTGAAATTCTGCACGAAATGAAAGGACAAGTGATCGAGGCCAGAACTCTCGAGGGCTCATAAGAAAGAACGGCTTTGACAGACCTATTGAACCTAAAGAAGCACCACGATTAATAGTGTACAACTTTAATGTTGATGCAGTTGCCATTGTATCGGCTATCCGACGCATCAAAGATACCAAGTGGCCTCGGCCTTAACAAACTGATCTAGCCTAGAGGGATCCCAACCGAATATGCAAATATCATGGAACTCATGGCCACATAACAGAGGATTGTTAACAATTGAGAGAAGAAGTAGTCTGGTTATTCAACAATGGACACCTTCGGGAATTTCTAAGCGACCGAGCCAAGAATCATTTTAGAAATAGAGATTCCAATAAAGAAAACGAGCAAGACGAACCTCAACACCTCATTCATATGATCATCATAGGGGTTGATGTTCCTGAAGGTACGATGTTAAAGTTCCCCAAAGTATCAATCACAAGGGAAAAACGGACCCAAGATTACATAACAGAAGGAACTCTATCTTTCAACGACGAGGATGCAGAAGGAATCGTGCAGCCCCATAATGATGCACTGGTAATTTCTGTACTCATGAATAAAACTCAAGTTAAATGTGTGTTACTTGATCCATGTAGCTCGGCCAATATCATTCGTTCGAGGGTCGTAGAGCAACTCGGCTTACAGGACCAAATCGTACTTGCGACCCGAGTGCTAAACAGATTCAACATGGCTTGCAAAACTACTAAGGGGGAAATAACGTTACCGGTAAACGTAGCCGGAACCACCCAGGAGACCAAGTTTTATATAATTAAAGGGTACATGAGGTACAACGCCTTGTTTAGGAGGCCATGGATCCACAACATGAGGGATGTTCCCTTGACCCTTCACCAGGTATTAAAATTTCCAACACCAAAAGGGATCAAGACGGTCTACAAGGAGCAACCCCCGGCAAAGGAAATGTTTGTTGTCGATGAAGTAATTTCGATATCAACACTCTCATCGACAAAGGAGCCAGATTTGAAAGCAAAACAAGAAGCTGAATAGCAATCACCGATGCCAGCCTCGACCCAATCAGACAAGCAGGGGATTGAGGAAGACGATGATTACAGGGTTCCTCGATCCTTTATAGTTCCTGATGATTCCGACGCTACTAAATCAACGATCGAAGAGCTGGAGCAGGTCGTTCGACCGAACATCTGCCCAATCAAAAGGTATACTTGGGCACGGGATTAACTCCCGAGCTCAGAAAAAACTCATTCAATTTCTTATACCTAACATGGATTTTTTTTCTTAGTCCCATATTGATATGATAGGGATCCCGCTAGAGATCACTATTCACAAGCTGAGCCTGGACCTGAAATTCCATCCGGTCAAGCAGAAAAGGAGACCCAGTCCAAGATCAAGGCATGCCTTCATCAAGGACGAGGTAACTAAACTCCTTAAAATAGGGTCCATTCGGGAGGTCAAATACCCAAAATGGTTAGCAAACGTAGTAGTAGTCCCTAAAAAGGGAATAAACTAAGAATGTGTGTGGATTATAAAGATTTAAATAAGGCATGTCCCAAAGACTCTTTCCCTTTGCCTAACATCGATCGCATGATCGATGCCATGGCCGGTTACGAGATCCTCAGTTTTTTCGATGCCTACTTTGGGTACAGCTAAATACGGATGAACCTAGATGATCAAGAAAAGACCTCCTTCATCACTAAGTATGGCACATACTGCTATAACATAATACCATTTGGATTAAATATTTATAGGAAACTTTCAGTATATTGAAGAAGTACAACATGAAGTTGAATCCAAAAAAGTGTGCATTTCTAGTTAGATCAGGTAAATTTCTCGGGTTCATGGTGTCCATCCAAGGAATCGAAATCAACCCCGACATGATCAAAGCTATCAAGGATATCTTGGTAGTGGATAATGTGAAGGCTGTACAAAGGTTAATCGCGTGCATTGCCGCCCTGGGGCGATTCATCTCGAGGTCCTCCGATAAGAGACATCGGTTTTTCTCGTTACTAAAGAAGAAAAACAACTTCGCATGGATCCTAGAACGCCAACGGGCCTTAGAGAAACTTAAGCGGTATCTATTAAGCCGGCCACTATTTCACACACCGAGGGCAGATGAATGACTACCCTTATATTTGGCAGTATCGAAAATAACAGTAAGTGGAGTCCTAGTTTGGGAAGAACAAGGTACACAATTTCCAATTTATTATGTTAGCAGGACTTTAAGTGAGGCCGAAACAGATATCCTCACTTAGAAAAATCGGAGCTCGCTTTGCTAAGTGACTCTAGAAAATTGAAACCATATTTTTTAGTGCCATCCTATATATGTTGTGACAACCTACCCATTACGAAATATAATGCATAAACCTAAACTCTCGGGACGATTGGACAAATGGGCGATAGAAATCAGCGGGTACAATATCAAATATCAATCTCGAACAACCATTAAATCTCAAATATTGGCAGATTTCGTGGCCGACTTTAAGCCGTCCCTAATACCAAAGTCAAAATAGAGTTGTTGGTAAACTCGGGGATGTCTTCGGGAATCTGGACCCTCTTTACGGATGGTGCCTCGAACACAAAAGGGTCCGGACTTGGCATCATACTGAAGCCACCCACATGCAACATAGTTAGACAATCCATTAGAACTATGAAGTTGACTAACAATGAGGCCGAATATGAGGCCATGATTGCAGGTCTCGAACTGGACAAAAGTTTGGGGGTAGAGGTGATCGAAGCTAAGTGTGACTCCCTCCCTGTGGTGAACCAAGTTTACGGAACACTCGAAGTTAGAGAAGAACGAATGCAATGGTACCTAGATAAGTTATAGGTAACATTACAATTGTTCAAAGAGTGGACTTTGAAACACGTACCTCGAGATCAAAATAGTGATGCCAATGCCCTTGCAAACTTAGGGTCGTCGTCAAAGACGACGAGCTTAACTCGGGGGCAGTCGTACAACTCATGAGGTTGGTAGTAGAAGAAGGTCATACCGAAATAAATTCCACAAGCTTAACCTGGGATTGGAAAAGCAAATACGTAGAGTATTTGAAGACCAGGAAACTTCCCTCAGATCCAAAAGAATCGAGGGCCCTACATAGAAAGGCAGCCCGATTCAGCTTGTACAAGGACGGAACCTTATTCAGAAGAATGTTTGATAGCCCACTAGCAATATTTCTGGGACTGGGAGATACCGAGTTTGTTCTAGGAAAATTTCATGAGGGCACCTGCAGAAATCATTCAGGTGCCGAATCATTGGTTCAAAAAGTGATCAGAGCCGACTATTATTAGATCGACATGGAAAAACATGCGAAAGAGTTCATAAGAAAATGTGACAAGTGCCAAATATATGCTCCGATTATTCACCAACCCGGGGAACTGTTGCATTCTGTCTTGTTGCCATGGCCATTCATGAAGTGGGGAATAGACATTGTCATCTCTCTTCCATGGGCACCGGGTAAGGCTAAATTTATCTTATTTATGACTGACTATTTTCTAAGTGGGTTGAAGCACAGGCATACGAGAAGGTCAGAGAGAAGGAAGTTATTAGCTTCATTTGGAACCATATCATATGTCGGTTCGGGATGCCATCCGAAATTGTGTGTGACAACAGGAAATAGTTTATTGGCAGCAAAATGACCAAGTTTCTCGAAAATCATAATATCAAAAGGATTCTATCGACAACTTATCACTATAGTGGGAATGGACAAGCCAAATCGGCCAACAAAACCATAATCCAAATACTTAAGAAAAGGTTGACCGATGCCAAGGGAAAATGGAAGGAGATCCTGCGCGAAGTTCCTTAGGCATATCTCACAACTTTGAAGTCCAGTACCGGGGCTACCCCATGCTCATTGGTTTATGGCATCGAAGCTCTAATACCGGTCAAATTCGGGGAGGCAAGTATCATATTCTGATATGCAACAAAGAAATCAAATGACAAGGCCATGAATACAAGTCTAGAGCTATTGGATGAAAGGGGTGAAGCAGCCCTTGTTCGATTGTCCTCCCAAAAGCAACAAATCGAGAGGTATTACAATCGAAGGGTCAAACTTTGATACTTCAATGCTGGGGATTTAGTACTAAGGAAAGTCACAGTATATACCCGGAATCCAACAAAAAGGAAATTGGGTCTGAACTCGGAAGGACTGTACCAGATTCTCGAGGTCACAAGGAAAGGATCCTATAAGCTCGGAATTGTGAACGGAGAACAACTACCAAGCAATTAGAACGTAACTCACCTAAAACGTTTTTATTGCTAAGGTATGACCCCATTTCATTTCCTTTTATTTTCGGACTAACACTTGCAGGTGGTCGACAAGGAGCGGCACAAAGTCTTTAGGTCTGAAAGCGCGCATTGCACACTTTTTCCCTTGAACCGGTTTTTTCCCAAATGGATTTTCAGCAAGGTTTTTAACGAGGCAACATCGGATCGTGTTAACTTAGAATCAAAGGCCGATCACGAATCAGTGTCGAAGATAGCATTAACAATATCTGAGGTTCCTTTATAATCAACCTCGGATACTAGGGGGCATTACCCTTGGATATCGACTTTTGCGAGGAAATTACTTTGTAGTAGAAGGGTCTCGATAGGTAGGATTTGTTGTAAGGGCCAATCGGTCAAATTAACCGTGCCCACATAGATTGCTCGAGCCCTGGCATAAAACATGCACGCATGTAGAACTGTTTTGCACAAAAATAAAGAGAAGTGATTTCCTTGCAATTGTCTTATGTTATAAAAATTTTCTCTTTACTTCCCTTAAAGAATTTTGTACTTTCAATCTCCTAAAGATAACGAGCTCAAGTGTCACTTATAACCAAAGTTCGAATGAGTCCCTCACCTAGGGACTGCTGTCCAAAAACAAATTTGAACAGCCCATGTCACTGGGCTTCGGGGGTGTAAGACCTATTAGGAACCCCCGGATTTTAAAGGCCACGACCACCCCGTTCGGGGACTGTTATCTTGGGAAAGCCCGGGTAGCTCAGGAAGGCAAGTCCAACGGGCAACCTCCGAACTAAAAGGCTACAACCATATTAACACGGCTTAAAGACATCCGAAACCCATAACAAAAACTAGGCCTTACAAAAAAAGAAATTTTTTTCATAACCGGTTGTAAAGGCTACCCTCGGCAAACTATAATCTGAAATATTTACTTTGGGAGAAAAGTTTCCAGTAACACCGAACCCCCAAGACGCCTCAAAACAGAGTAATGTAAAGGCGATGTTTGTTTGAACTTTCGAAGATAACCTAAGTTGCTTTATGCTAAGGCATTCTGGCCTTTGTGAATACAAGTAATAAAGCAAAGGAAAAATTTAAAAATCGAAATCGAAAGATATATATATATATATATATATATATATATATATATATATATATATATATATATATATATATTTATATTTATTTACCCAATAATCTTCTTACAGAGGCCAGAATGGCTTAATTCAAAAATTTACAATGGCCGAAATGGCCTCAAAAAGATGCAAAAAAGCAAAAAATAAAAACATATAAAGGCCTAAGTGGCCCGATCTCATCGGAGGCAGCATCTTCATCCTTGGGATCTTCCCCGCCTTCAGACTCGTTTAAGCTCTCGGAATCTTCCTCAGGAAAGGCCGGTTTCCGGGCCCTGGCTTTTTCTACTTTGGCATTCTCTATTTCAGCTAGTATATCAACGTTTTGAGCATGGACTCCCTCGAGGGCTTCCCTTCGAGCTTGCCACCTTGCATGCTCCACCATACCTTTAGCATGCGCTTGAATCGCCTTGACATCAACCTTGAACTGGGCCACTTTAGCATCAGCCTCTGTCTTTGCCTTAACCACCTCTGATTTGGCCGCCTCGACTTCCTTGGCCATATTATCTTTACCAGAAGTAGCTGAGTCCAATTGAGATCGGAGCTACTCGATCTTCTTGGCCTACACTGAGGATTTCTCTTTTGTAACCCGGAGCTGGGCCTCGGCCGACTCCAGTTGTGCTTGGACATCTTCCTTTTTCGAGGCTAAGAGGTCCATATTTTTCTTAAACTCCTCACCCTCAACTTGTATTGTATCTACCTGTGCCTGGAGCTGCCTGATCTGTTCAGGCCTCTGTCAGACCTGCAGGACAAATCATTAGCCACTATGTCCAATTCATTTTCACTATCGTGAAGTACTTGATTTACCTTCTCGACCATCTCTCCATGCTCCCTCCGAGCCACTTCTAACTCGGCCTGAAGCTTTTCATTGAGAAACTTCTAGGTGCCCCTCTTCTTAGTGAGATCCCGAACCTCAGCCTCGTGATGGGCTAACTTATCTCGGTATTGGAGGAAAGTCGCATGATGCAATACTGAGGCCTGCAAGCATAAAGAAAGGTGTTATCATTATTTGCAACTTTAAGTTTAAAATATATAATGAAAAAGACACTTGAAGTTACCCGATTCAGCGCTTGTTGAGCTTCATTGAATAGACAGGGTGGTTCCACCTTGTCTATCACGGCCTGGTCCTCTTCGGTCACCAAATACCAAAGGTAGCTAGCAAACCCCACGGGGGCAGAGAAAACGGGGCATCCTCCGGGATAGAGAAAACTATTGACCGCTTTCGCTCAGGGTCAATACTCGAGGTCGGCAACCGGTCCACTAACTTTGGGCTTGAGGAGGACCCACTAGCTTCCTGCGATGATACCTTCCTTGGAACCGATAAATCTTTGAACCCGGTGATGTCCTCCGAGGTAGTACATTCTAAGCCAACGAAGAAATGATTGATATCTGCCTCCCCATGAGACCCCTCGTGCGGACACTCTTTTATCATACTGGCCTCGTTGATCATTAAATCGAAGAACATAGGAGACGCAGTGATATAAATCATGCCAAGCACATGTTTCAGGGCACTTTCCCTTGCTCGAGAATTATCAGCCCTAGTTTCCTTTTCGACCTCTCTAGCTCGAGGCGGAGTGGCCTCAACCCCCTCTGATTCGGAAGCTTCAGCTAATGTTCTCCCATAGACCTCCTCAAGTTGAGATGGTTCAGTTCCGACACCCACCAATTTAGAGGCCTCTCAAATAGAGACACATGCCCACACGCGGGCCACCAGCTTGGATTTATCTTCTTCTTCTTTGGACTCATCCCTTAGCCATTGGGAGGATAGAATGCATGTTCCTCCCTTGGGTTTACACACCAACCTACCCTTTGGTTTTTTCTTTTTCGAGTTCGGAGAACTCGGGGTCCTTTTCCTTTTCTTCTCGTTACCCTGCCTCGGAGCAGGGGACTCACCAAGAACATTCTCATAACCGGATAGGGCCTCATAACAACATCTTTGGGGAGACCTACAAAAGAAAACAGAGCCAATAAGAATTGGTAGTGCAAAGAGAAAATCAAACATCATAAAATCAGAAAAGAGAACTTGCCATGATTACGGGCCTCCCAGGGACCCTTTGACAATTCGCGCCATGCGTGCTCAGAATACAGTCTTTGTGACACAAGGCCCTTGACCGACTCTTTGAGTTGAGGAATTGCATATGGCATCCAAGCCATAATTTCACCAGAAAAACACCAATAAGAACGGAGGGAAGGGGAGAAACAATAAGTAAAATCTTTAAGGCGAAGATATACTTACGCTTCATGTTCCATTTCTTGGGAAATGGCATGTCCTCGGCAGGGATCAGGTCCGAGGTCTTCACTCGAATGAATCGACCCATCCAGCCTCGGTCCCGATCCTCATCTATACTCGAGAACGGGGCCATATTGGCCCGGCGAGTAAGTTTTATTAACCCCCCTCCATAGAGTCGAGAACTGTACAGACGCATGAGATGATCAAGGGAGAAGGGGCACTCCTCGATTTTTCTTACAAAAATGGGAAGAAGAATCACTATCCTCCAGAAAGAGGGGTGAATTTTACTGAGGGTCACTTCATACCTTTTGCAGAAGGCAATAATGATCGGATCTAAGGTGCCCAACATGAAGGGGTAAGTGTAAACACTTAAAATATCCTCCATGTGGGTAGTAATTGATTCCTCGGGCGAGGGCACCACCACGTGTTTTCCGACCCAGTTACAATTATCTTTGACCTTGGAGGGGAGATCATCTGTGATCGAACATATATATCTCGAGACCGGCTCGCATCGATCCGATACCGAGGAAGTTTTTTCGATCTTGAAATCAGCACTGATCGGGAACCCTCTTGGAATGAACTCTTCAAGGTGTGGCTCCGCTGCAGTCCCATCACCAGCAGGCCGTGGTGAAGAGGCTTTTTCTTTCTATGGATCAGTCTTGGAAGTTTTTGCCATTATAATGCAGAGATGAAGAAAAGGAAATTAAGAAGGTATGCTCAGTGGTTGCAAAAGGTTGAAGAAATCTGGGTACAAGAGTTGGAGAGTGAAGAGATTCTTAAAGAACAAGAGTAGAAGAAGCTTATGAACAAAGTTTGAATGAATGAAAGTGGCGATATTTGTAGTTTGCTAATGGCGGTTCAAAACTAGTAGTGGCCGACCAACACTGACACACATTTAATGCCTTGGAGAATGGACCGACGGGACGTTTCAGTCACCTTTTGTCGCTCACGTCATGATCTATCGAAGCGAGGTTCAGAAGTTCATATCGTTTCTCGTCATCTTCTCTCCGAAAAATGAGGGAACTATCTGTATACAGTCAAAATCGGGTTCGTCCATTGAGTGACCAATCGAGGCTAAAACATGTCAGGTCAAAGCTCGAGCTTGAGTTATATCGAACCGAACAAGATCGAGGGAAACTTGCCGAGCTAGATAACGAAAATCAAAATATCCGTAATCGGTCGAAGATTACGGCGGAAATCTCGGAACATATGAAGAAGAGGCCGATTAATTAGCAAATCATGAGATTTTTTATCTTGTATAGAATTGTACCAAGAGTAGAAAACCCCTACTATATAAAGGGGGTTCTGATCATTTGTAGGACACATTGTAACATGCACAAAGAAAGCAATATACTGATCATTTCTAGTTCTCATCATCTTGTTATTCCGTTCTAACATTAGTTGATATGTTTCTTGGCTCGAGGGTGATCAAACTCAGAGGTTGAAGCTATTCAATTTGTGTGGTTTACATTTATTTTCTTATCGTTAATTTCAATATTAATTTGTTTTCTTAATTTGTATCAAGTTATATCATGTATCCTTAAAACCGCGTATAAATTCAATTATTATTCAATTTTAATGGTAAACACTATGATGTTATGAGTTTAGAATATAATATTCGCTGAAATTGTGGTGGTTTTTGACACATATATTCATGTTCTATCTCGAAAAACTCTGTTTCCGTTTTGTACTCATAGCTAATAAGCTACCTCTGTTAGTGCTCTCTTACTCTCATTTTAATTGAAGAATTTAACCCGACATGTTAATTTGTATACGAGTCAAATTATATTTTTATATAATACTATTAGTGATAGTTTGAGGAAATATTAAAACAACAATCACAAAATTAATTCGATCGGGAATGTTTGCATTGAAGTTTGAATTATTTTACAAATTTGAGGTTTTGAAATTTATAGAAATTGTATATAAATGAAAAAGGAAAACTTTTTCACATTCGAAATTTGCACTCTAAGTAATTTTTGCCTAATAATTTGACCAATAAAGATTCTGGATGTACCAATTTAGATCTATACTATATTAAAAGCACGAAGGTCCTTAGCGAAATGTCGTTCGTCTTTTTTACCCTTCAAGAATAGATTTTATATTGGACAATAAGGCAAACGACATTTCGCTAAGGGCAAAATCAACTAAAATTTTGATTATCAAATTTTCCTTATTTGAACTTTGAATAAATTCCTAACATTTAGGTTACATAAATCTTTTTCTTATTTTACTTATGTAAATTAATAGCTTCTTCTTACAGGTACATTATATATTTACTTATCACTAGTAGAAATAAATATGTTTACGTCTATCTAAACGATTACAGTGACATTATTTACTATATTAGAATAATAGAATTTCTGAGTAGGCGAATGAGTTGGTATTTTAATATCGAGTAAGACATAAAGTTCTTCCAAAATATTTGGATTTGTTACCATTGATCAAAATAAGAGTGTATTTTTATATACCTTGTGTCAATTCCCTAATAAATATTCCAGTGAGTTCTGGCATCAGCAAATAGTAAGATGATTCAAATTATTTCTATTACATATTTGTCTGTTTCTTTAACAACTTCCGTACTTTTTGTTCAATAACTGGACTTTGACTTTGACTTGGAATTTTAATTTTTTTTAAAAGTATTCACACCTAGGTTCATCCCCTTATTCTGCTTATCTTGAATATTGAAGTATGCAATTCTTTTACGTTTCTTGGGAGAATTCAAACACACAGGAAATAAGTAGCACCAGGCAAGTGAAAAACGAACATCTTCCATAAAAATGTTTGTAAGATAACTAGAATCTATAAACGTGCGTTGCACGTTAATAATGACACATGACAATTTAAATATTTATTTATATTAAAAAATAATAAAATTTTATTAATGAGAGAAATTTTATACATAATATTACAACAATTATCTAAATGTCGGAAAATAGTGATACATTAGAATAATACGTGAATTCAAAAAGGATATCATCAGAACTCTTGTTGTCGATATTTATATCTCTCTTGAAAGTGCAACATATCTATATATATACGATAAAATCGGAGGGCCCAATTTTCCGTCATTATGATACCTCGTAAGCACATTTCACAAGGTTCGAGACTAGGGTCGAGGTTCACCCTCGAGGGCTATCGATGCTCGATATCGGGACGATGGGACCAATGGCTATGATGGGAAAGTGGGGAGTTCCCAAGGCGCACAACTAGGGCTGACAAGGTCTAGTGAGCTAAGTTCAAACCCGAATCATGGCGTCAACTAACTGTCTCATCCCCATATCTTTGTAATAAATGCACTTATACCATGTTGGGATTCCCCCTCATATATAAAGGGGACCCTTGTCACTTTGTAAACATCTGTTGCCCCATACTAAATATACTAGAACATTCTCTCAGTTCTCTAAACATTCTCTTGTTCTCGTTACTTCATTTATTGCTCATATTTATTGTGTTCTACTTAAAGTTCATCATTTATTGCTTATTATTGGCCATAAAGAGCCGTTATTGATTTGTTTATAATTGTTAGTCTCCATCGACCACCTTCGATAGCTCCCAGCCGAGCTTCGGTCTTGACCCCGAGGCCCTCGAATAGGCAAGCTCGAGGCTCCGATTGACAGCGATTCAGTTTGATTAACATCTCGTTTTTAAACTCTTATCTCGTTTCTAAGTCTTTCACATATCATCAACCGCCTAACAACTAGCATAAAAATCGATCACATATTTTTAGAACCACTTAATCAAATGTAATTGCTATTACTATTTTCACGGTAAACAGTTTGGCGCCCACCGTGGGACTAAAAATAATAGTGATTATTTTCTTGCTGGTTTTACTACACAACGCAAGTTATCTTTCACACTTTTTCTTGTCCAACATCTTTGATTTCATGTCAAAATGCCTAAACCAGTAAGCGTGCTAAAAAACAACAACCTCAAAAACTATGGGAAGGGCGGTACGGTTATTCCAGGTATGGGTGTGCCACCACGAAACCTTGAGAACACACCTGAGCCGATTCACAAAGGGTACGACCTCGTGCGACACCCAAGGCATTAATATCGGTCCTTACATTAATCAGGGAGCGAAGCAAGAAATTCAGCGGGAATCTCGGAAACATCCAACCTGGGCAAAAAGAGAGATTCCTCAGCATGTCATTCATATGATTATCGGGGAGATCAACCTTCCCCAAGGACCCGTGATCAAACGTATAAAATATCCACTGCAATCGAGGGGCCGATCCGAGACCGCATAACTGAACACACCCTCGCATTCAGCGAGGAGGATCTCGAGACCTTGGCAGAACCACACAACGACGCTCTGGTAATTTCATTTCTTTTAAGCAACGTTCAAATTAAATGTGTGCTCATAGATCCAGGCAGCTCGGCCAATGTAATTAAGTCAACGGTAGTAGAACAACTTGGGTTGCTCGATCAAATCGTACCCACCTCCCGGGTTCTCCACGGCTTCAACATGGCTGGCGAAATAACGAAAGGAGAGATCTTCCTCCTGATTGACATGTCCGGTACAGTTTAGAATACCAAGTTCCATGTCATCATTGGTGACATGAGGTACAATGCATTGCTTGGCAGGCCGTGGATACACAACATGAGGGCGGTGCCGTCAACTCTGCACCAGATGATAAAATTTCCAACAAAAGATGACATAACAACCATATATGGAGAACAACATGCGGCAAAATCCATGGAAGAAGATGAGCCTAGGAGCATATAGACCCCCGAGGATGATGAAGAAGATTTCCTCGCCCCTCGAACTTTCGTAATTGTCGAACTGGAGCAAGCTGTTTTGATTGAGCATCTCCCGGATCGGAAGGTATACCTGGGAACGGGATTAACCCCCAAACTCAGGAAAAAACTCATTCAATTCTTTATTAACAACATCGACTATTTTGCTTGGTCCCATTTGGATATGACAGGAATCCCGCCGGAAATAACCACCCACCAATTGAGTGTCGAGCCTAGGTTTAAACCGGTGAAGAAAAAAAGAAGACCCCAGTCCGAAGTAAAATAAACATTCATCAAGGACGAGATAACGAAACTCCTTAAAATAGGGTTTATCAGAGAGGTAAAGTATCCCGAATGGCTGGCCAACGTAGTGGTAGTGCCCAAAAAGGGAAATAAGTTAAGAATGTGCGTAGATTAAAATGATTTAAATAAGCGTGCCCTAATGATTCTTTCCCATTGCCTAACATCGATCGTCTGATCGATGCTATGGCCGGCCATGAGACCCTCACCTTTCTCGATGCCTGCTCGGGGTATAACCAAATTCAGATGAACCCCGAGGATAGGGAAAAGACTACGTTTATCATGAAGTATGGTACCTACTGTTACAATGTAATTCCCTTCGCGCTGAAAAACGTAGGGGCTATGTACCAACGTCTAGTTAATAAAATGTTCGAGCATCATATAGGCAAATCCATGGAAGTTTATATTGATGACATGCTAGTTAAATCCTTGCGCGCAGAGGACCATTTAACTCATTTGCAGGAAATATTCGACATCCTCAGAAGTTACAACATGAAACTTAACCCCGAGAAATGTGCCTTCGGAGTGGGTTCAGGAAAATTCTTAGGCTTTATAGTATCGAATAGGGGATTCGAGATCAACCCCAACAAAATCAAGGCCATCGAAGAAATTACGATGGTAAATAATATAAAGGCCGTGCAACGGCTGATATGGCGAATAGTGGCTCTAGGCAGATTCATATCAAGGTCGTCGGATAGGAGTTACCATTTCTTCTCTTTACTCAAAAAGAAAAAACAACTTCGAGTGGACTCCAGAATGCCAACACGCCTTAGAGGAACTGAAACGGTATCTGATTAGTCCGCCTTTGCTCTACACACCAAAAGAGGATAAAATGATGTATCTATACCTGGCTGTATCCAAGATAGGGGTAAGCAGTGTGCTGGTTTGAGAAGAGTAGGGTACACAATTTCCTATTTATTATGTAAGTCAGACCCTAGGGGATGCCGAAACCAGGTATCTGCACCTAGAAAAATTAGCTCTTACATTAACAAGCACATCGCGAAAACTGGAACCCTATTTCCAATGCCACCGTATTTGCGTATTAACAACGTACCCTCTTTGAAGCATATTGCATAAGACCGAACTATTGGGATGATTGGCCAAATGGGCCATTGAACTCGAGGGGTATGATATCGAGTATCAACCCCGAACGACCATCAAGTCCTAGATTCTGGCAGACTTTGTGGCCGACTTCTCACCCTCCCTCGTGCCCGAGGTAGAAAAGAAACTCTTACTAAAGTCAGGCACATTCCTGGGTATGGACCCTGTTCACTGACGGCGCCACAAACATAAGAGGATCTGGGCTCGGTATAGTCCTGAAGCCGTCCACGGGTGGCATAATCAGACAATCTATAAAAACTGCAAAATTGACTAACAATGATGCCGAGTATGAGTCTATGATTGCAGGTCTGGAATTGGCCAAAAGCCTGGTAGATGAGTTCGTCGAAGCAAAATGCGATTCACTCCTGGTAGTAAATCAGGTAAATGGGAGCTACGAGGTCCGAGAAGACAGGATGCAAAGGTATTTGGACAAAATCCAAATCACATTATGCCATTTCAAAGAATGGACCCTGGTCCATATACCTCATGAGCAGAACAGTGAGGACGATGCCCTCGCAAACCTGGGATCATCTGTTAAAGAAGATGACCTACTCCCCCGGGCTGTTATGCAGCTGTCCAAATCAGTGGTCGAGGAAGGTCATGCCGAGATTAATTCTACTAGCCTAACATGGGATTGGAGAAATAAATACATTGACTATCTGAAAGACGAAAAATTACCCGCGGACCCAAAGAAATCGAGGGCCCTGTGAACCAAAGCAGCCCAATTCTCGCTCAATGAAAATAGGACTCTATATAGAAGAACCTTCGATGGCCCCTAGCAGTATGTCTGGGGCCAGGGGACACAGACTATGTACTCCGAGAAATCCACGAGGGTACTTTTCCGAAAGGTGATCAGGGCAGGCTACTACTGGGACAACATGGAAAAAGACACTAAGGAATTCGTCCGAAAGTGCGACAAATGCCAGAGATTTGCCCCTATGATTCACCAACCCGGAGAATAGCTACATTCGGTCTTATCGCCATGGTCATTTAGGAAATGGGGAATGGACATCGTCGGACCCCTACCAACGGCGCCAGGGAAAGCTAAATTCATTTTATTTATGACTGACTATTTCTCAAAAATGGATGAAAGTGCAGGCCTTCGAGAAGATAAGAGAAAAAGAAGTCATTGACTTCATCGGGGATCATATTATGTGCCGATTCGGGATTCCTTCTGAGATAACAAGTGATAATGGGAGGCAGTTCATCGGAAGCAAAGTAACACAGTTCCTTGAGGATCACAAAATTAAGAGAATCCTATCAACGCCTTACCACCTATGTGCAAACGGCCAGGCTGAGACCACAAACAAAACTATCATCCAAAACATAAAAAAGAAGTTGGAAAGCGCTAAAGGAAAATAGAGAGAAATATTGCCCGAAATGCTCTGGGCATACCGAACAACTCCAAAATCAAGCACATGGGAAACACCTTTCTTTCTAGTATATGGTGCTGAGGCTTTGATACTAGTGGATGTCGGAGAGACATGCGCCAGATTCTGACACACCACCGAGAGCTCGAACAACGAGGCCATAACTACGGCCCTCGAACTATTAAATGAAAAGCGAGAAGCCTCACTGGTCCGGATGGCCGCCCAGTTTTCCGTCATTATGATGTCTTTTAAGAAAATTTCACGAGGTTCAAGACTAGGGTTGAGGTTCACCCTCGAGGGCTATCGATGCTTGACCTCGGGACGATGCGGACCAACGACTATGATGGGAAAGTGGGGAGTTTCCAAGGCGCACAACTAGGGCTGACAAAGTCTAGTGAGCTAAGTTCAGACTCGAATCATGGCGTCAACTAGTTGTCCCATCCCCATATCTTTATAGTAAATGCACTTGTACCATGTTGGGATTCCCCCTCATATATAAAGGGGACCCTTGTCACTTTGTAAACATCTGTTTCTCCATACTAAATATACTAGAACATTCTCTGTGCTCTCTAACACATTCTCTTGATCTCATTACTTCATTTATTACTCATATTTATTGTGTTCTACTTAAAGTTCATCATTTATTTCTTATTTATTAACCAAAAAGAGCCTTCATTGATTTGTTTATAACTGTTAGTGTCCATCGACCACCTTCGATAGCTCCCAACCGAGCTTCGGACTCGACCCCGAGGCCCTCAAAAAGGCAAGATCTAGGCCCCGATTGACAGCGATTCGGTTTGATTAATATCTCATTTCTAAGTCTTTCACATAGCATCAACTGCCTAACAACTAGCATAAAAATAGATCACGTATTTTTAGAACCATTTAATCAAATTTAATTATTATTACCATTTTCATGGTAAACAATATAGTTATTCATGTAAGAAAATATATTGTGATAAATATAGTTTAATATGTAGGATGTTTATCCTTGTGCTTTATTTATTATAACTACAAAACATAAACATATTGAAAATTATTTTCACACAAATTTAAAAGGATATTTTTTAGTTTCCAAAGATGAAAGTTGAATTCGGGGATAAACACATACTTAGACGCACACTAACCAGTATCATAAATTCTGCATGTATGATGTTATTGTCAAAACTTCTATATATCATATGTGTACTACTACATAAGCTATTCAATGGATATAAGTTTTCATTAGCTTGCAATGGAAGACCAATTTTAACTTAGTCTATTATATATATGGTGACACTAACATATGTAAGAAATAATAAACTTGACAACAAACATGTATGGTAGAAGGCCAACTGGTATTAAAGTATTGAAGTATTCTTCTTGGTAATTATTGTTGGTATCATCTTCTGTTGAGTCAAAACTAAAAATTATTTTGTTTTTACCATAAAACTTAGCAATCAACCTTTTTATTTAGTTGATCAACATATTTATTTCTGCTAGCTAAGATAGCTCTTTAATTTCTATCATATAATTTGCACAAATTGCGTTTTAATATAATGATGAAAATACTTTCCTTATTAAATGCTCTATTATTACCATTGGAGTTGATAACCAAGTGTTCTAAAAGAACCAAATCATCTTTAATTGAATGCTCTTCTTTGTTTCCGACGCGAAGCAAGAAGTCACTGAATGTTGGATGTGTTCTTACTTTTATATTCTTGTCATTTGAATATTTTTCATTTGAGGTCATAAGTATAGTTTTGGCAAGCTAGCTTTTATAGTTTTTCCTTTGGTCAATTTTGGAAGTGCTGATCGTACTTGATAGAAATCACCTCCTAAACTATTACTTTTCTACCAAACGGTTCATTGGTATCTAATATATCTCTAAAACTTTGGGCAATTATTTCGAGTGTCTGACACTTAGCCAAAAGCACTTCATCCCATATTATCATGTAACGACCCGGGTGGTCGTTTCATGAATTACCGCTTTATTTTCCCCATTTCTGCTTCTTTATGTCTTGTTCAGCAGTATTATGTGGTATCGTGTTGGTGGGTTCGAGTTTGGAGTAGTTTTGTAATGAAATGAGACACTTAGTCTCTTTTGAGTAAGCTTAAGTTGGAAAAGTCAACCGAATGTTGACTTATGTGAAAAAAATCTTGGATGTGAATTTTAATGGTTCAGATAGGTTCGTTGGTGATTTGGGACTTAGGAGCGTGATCATAATGTGTTTTGGAGGTCCGTGGTAGATTTAGGCTTGAATTGGAGAAATTGAAATTTTAGCATTTTCGGTTGGTAGCGAAAATTTGGATGTAGGGTTCGGTAGGTCCGTTGTGTCATTTGTGATGTGTGTGCAAAATTTCAGGTCATTCGGACAAGGTTTGATAGACTTTTTGATTGAAAGTGGAATTTGGAAGTTTTGAAAACCTTAGGCTTGAATCCAAGGGTGTTTTGATGATTCAATGTTGTTTTGAGTATTCCGAAGGTTGGTATGAGTTTGAATAGTGTTACGTGACTTCTCCGTATTTTTGGTTGAGGTCCCGGGGGCCTCGGGATGAATTCAGAGTTTTTTTCCCGGAAAGTTTGGCTTTGGAAGTGAGCAGCTTCAGCTGCTACCCCTGTCATAACTGCACCTGCGGATTGGGCACCGCAAGTGCGAGATCGCAGAAGCGTAGGAGAATCCACAGATGCAGCCATGAGAAAGAAGGACAGAAGTCGCAGGTGCAGAAGGTTGAGCGCACTTGCGAGATCACAGATGCGTCCATGAGCAAGAAGGCCAGAAGTCGCAGGTGCGGAAGGTTGAGCGCACCTGCGAGACCGCAGGTGCGGATATTGAGGCACAGGTGCGGCTCCAGTGCAATAAGTGAAAACCACATATGTGGTTGGTTTGACCGCAGTAGCGGTACCGCAGTAGCGGGAAAAGGACTGTAGGTGCGGAATCCCTGGGTCAGAAGTATATAAGTTCCCCTTCGCAAAATTTGGGTTGTTTTCCACCATTTTTGTCCGGGATTGAAGCGTTTTGGGAGACTTTGAAGAGGGAATTCAAGAGAACTTCGTGGAGGTAAGATTATTGGAACTAAAACTCATTCTATGGTGACTGATTAGACATGGCATTTATGGAAGTTAGTGGTTAAAAATTGGGGGTTTAGGGTTTGAAATTGGAGATCTTGATTTAAGGATTTGAGGGGCCGTTCGTGGTCAGATTTTGTTGTTCTTGGTATGTATGGACTCGTGGGAGGATAAAAATTCTATTGATGTAATTTTTATCGAAATTTGAGATGTGGGACCGGAGGTCTTGTTGGACCAATTGCGGGATTTTTTATATAACTTTATTATTTTTGCATGGGCTTCGTTCCCTTAGAATATATTGACGTTATGATTCTGATTTTGGATAGATTTCATTCGAGTTGAGGCCGAGTCGCGAGGCAAGGGTATCGCAGAGTAGTATTTCATCCGGTTTGAGGTAAGTAACAATTGTAAATCTAGACTTGAGTGTATGAAACCCCGAAATTTTGTACTGTTTTGATAAATGAGGTGACGCACATGCTAGGTGACGGGCGTTCACCCATAGGGATTGTGACTCGGTACATCCCATGTTGATTGTATAGTTGCATATTTTGATATATTGTATATGATATCCATGTGTTTTAGAGATTGGTTTGTTAACTTGGGTTGAATGCCATGTTTGGGGCCTCTGTGCCGAACTGTTTAGACCCTTAGAGGTATTTTACTACTTTTCTCAAGCTGTTTTAATTTGAAAGCATATCTTCAGTCATGTTTTACCTGTTACTGTTTAATCCAGTTTCATTACCCTACTTCTTAATATATGAAAACTGTTTTGGCTGAGCTTCCCTGATATATATATATATATATATATATATATATATATATATATATATATATATATATATATATATATATATATATATATATATATATATATATATATATATATATATATATATATATATATATATATATATATATATATATATATATATATATATATATATATATATATATATATATATATATATATATATATATATATATATATATATATATATATATATATATATATATATATATATATATATATATATATATATATATATATATATATATATATATATATATATATATATATATATATATATATATATATATATATATATATATATATATCTGCACACCCCTAGTAAGCGCAGTCGACTATATATTTATGGATCGGGATGCACGCCGCAACGGTTATTATTATTATTATTATTATTATTATTATTATTATTATTATTATTATTATTATTATTATTATTATTATTATTACTATTATTATTATTATTATTATTGAGCCAGAGTTCTGAGTGTGAGTACTGATTGGCGAGAGCTGAGTCACGAGTGACTGAGAGGCTTGCCCGAGGGGCTTGTTTATGACATTTTGCTGCTTTCACTCTTCTTTTTATACTGAGCCTCTATTGAAAAATGTTGAATAAATGTTTTCAAAGGATTTAAACTGAAACTGGAGTTTTACGAGATAACCGGCTATTGAACTGCGGATTTTGACTTGATATTTGTGTTGAGATTTCTTATATGATTTTAAATGCCCGTCACTGCACTCAGACTTTATTTACTTTAGTTACTTATTGAGTTGGCATACTCACGTTACTCCATGCACCTTGTGTGCAGATCCAGGTGCCCGAGCATCAGAGTGAGAGTTTCCAGCACTCTCAGAGTCTTATCCGGAGATTGCAAGATAGCTGCACAATGTTCACATTCCTGCCTTCCTCCTTTCTATCTTAGTACCTGTATTTCAGACTCATTTTGTATTATTTAGATAGTCTTTGGCTGTACTTAGAGGCTCATGACTAGTGATGCCGGTTTCAGGCTATGTTAGTGTACTTTTGTACTGATTTCCGTTTTTGTACTGGTATCCACATATTTCTGTTGATACATATATATATATATTACATATGAAATATTTGAGACTTGATCGATTTTAGAAAAATGATTTTATAAAAAGAATTCGATATGGTAAATGTTGGATTGGCTTGCCTAGTACTGTGACGCCATCACGACCGGAGTATATGGGGTTGTGACAAGTTGGTATTAGAGCCTAGGTTAGACAGGTCTCACAGGTCATGAGCCGGTTTAGTAGAGTCTCGCGGATCGGTACGGAGACGTCTGTACTTATCCTCGGGAGGCTGCAGAACCTTTAGAAAAAACTTCACATTCTTGAAATTCTGCACCGAATGTGGTACAATCGCCTTAGCGAGTATTTTCTAAAGGAAGGGCACAAAAATGACCCTATTTTCCCTTTTGTTTTTATTAAGAGGCCTGGATATGAATTTGTCATCATAGTTGTGTATGTTGATGACTTGAATATCATTGTCACTTCTAAAGAACTTCCAAAGGCTGTAAAGTGCTTGAAGAAAAAATTTGAAATGAAAGATCTTGGTAAGACAAAATTTTATCTTGGCCTCCAAATTGAGCATGTAACAAATGGAATTTTTGTCCATCAATCATCATATATTGAAAAGGTTTCTAAGAGATTTTAAATGGATAATGCACATCCATTGAGTACCCTAATGGTTGTGAGATCGTTTGACATAAATAAAGATTTTTCAACCTCAAGAAAATGATGAAGAGATCGTTGGTGATGAAACTCCATATCTTAGTGCAATTGGGGCGCTGATGCATCTTGCCAATAATACCAGACCAGATATTGCTTTTGCAGTAAGCTTATTAACAAGATTTAGATCCTATCCAACACGAAGAAATTGGAATAGTTTTAAGCATATATTTAGATTTCTTCGGGGAACTATACATATGTGATTGCTTTATTCTAATGAATTCAAGTCAGAAATGATTGAAATGCCGATGCAGGTTATTTGTCTGATCAACATAAAGTCTGATCTCAAACAGGCTATTTGTTTACATATGGAGGTACAAATATATCATTGCGTTCAATGAAACAAACAATAGCTGCCACATCTTCAAATCATATTGAGATAATAGCCATTCATGAAGCTAGTCGGGAATGTATTTGGTTGAGATTGATGACTCAGCATATTCAGGAAATGTGTGGTTTTCTTATGAAAAAAGATAATCTAACTACTAAATGAACACAATGCTGCTTTCATTGCTCAACTGAAAGGAGGATACATCAAAGGAGACAGAACAAAACACATTTTACCAAAGTTCTCTTTCACGCATAATCTTCAACAAAATGGTGAAACTAATGTTCAACAGATTCATTCATGTGAAAATTTAGCTGATCTGTTCACTAAGGCATTACCAACTTCAACATTTGTGAAGTTGAGACAGAAGATTAGAATGTGCTGTCTTCGAGAAATAAAGTGATATTTTCAGAGGGGAGTAAGATATACGTTGTACTCCTTTCCCTTAGCCTAGGTTTTATCCCACTAGGTTTTCTTGGTAAGGTTTTTAAGGAGGTAGCAAATAAAGGGTATTACATATATGTATACACTTTATCCTTCACTAAAATTTTTCTTCCACATGTTTTTTTTTCTTAGTAAGGTTTTAACGAGGCATATTATCTATTTTTGACATCCAAGGGGAGTGTTGTCAAACCTTTAGTAAATGTGGATGTCCAATACTCCCACTACTTTCACCCATGATGTAAATAACCTCCCACTACTCATCACTATTATGAATGTAACTCCCACACCTCCATAACCCCTCCCATGATCTTTCCCCATGATTTCAATTGTTAATGTCATGTTTAAGACAATCATTTTGTAGCCTTATATGTAATAATATAAATAGAGGCATGAAATGATATGGGACACACTTGAACACTTGATGAAATAAGAACATTATCTCTTCTTCTTTTATTCTACTACTTATCTTTTTATTTTATATTGTTACTTTGAGCTACATTTTTTAATTTTTTTAATTTAAAAAAACAAGGGTAAAATCATAAAAATAAATGAAAATACCAAAGAAAAAAGTATTGACAACAAAATAGTTGTCACGACCCCAAGACCACCACGGTCGTGATGGAGCCTATCACAGTACTAGGCCAGCCGAATCAACACTAACAACATAAAAGTCTTTTGCAAATTCATTTTTTTATCAGATATAGTCTCAAATCTTTCATTTTAATATAACAAAATACGCGGCAAAACAAACACGCAGTTACATTCACACTGCCTGAACCTGGTGTCAATAGTCATAAGCCACTAAATACAACCCAATACTGTCTACTCAATACTAGATAAGACTAAAATATAAATACTAGGATAGGAAGGAGAAAGGCAGGGTTGCGAACGCCGTGCAACTACCTTGCAATCTCTGGAAAATACTCTGAAGGCAAAGATCAACTCTCACTCGGAGGCTCTGGCACCTGGATCTGCACACAAGGTGCAGGGAGTAATGTGAGTACGCCAACTCAGTAAGTAACCAAAGTAAATAAAGGCTGAGTTCGATGATGCGCATTTAAAATCATATACATACTATAGCATAGAATCTCAATAGAAACATCAAAGTCAAATCTGTAGTTCAATTTTCAAACATCTCGTAAAAACTCTAGTTTCAATGAAAGTTATTTAAAACATTTGTTTAACATTTTTCAATAGAGTCTCAGTATAAAAGAAGAGTGAAAACAGAAATTCCATAAACAAGCCCCTTGGGCAAAGCATCACTCATATATATTTCCCCTCGGGCAAGCCTCTCAGTCACTCGTGACTCAACTCTCGTTAATCAACACTCTCGTTAATCAACACTCTCGTTCCACACTCTCACTCAATATATATCTCATAATAATAACCGATGCGACGTGAAGCCGATCCGTAAATATACATATAGTCGACTGTGCTCATTGGGGGTGTGCAGACTCCGGAGGGCTCCGAAAGCCCAAGCACTATATCGCTGCGGCGTGCGGCCCGATCCAATACATATCACTGCGGCGTGTAGCCTGATCTATATATATATATAAATATCGCTGCGGTGTGCAACTCGATCCATAAATATATATAATCCTCGCCATCAGGTCCTCGACCTCTGTAAGTCATTAACCTCACAGCCACTCGGGCATTTCAGTGCAAAATCAGGGAACTCAGCCCAAACAGTTTTCATATATTTAAAAGTAGAGTAATGAAACTAAATCAAACAATAAACAGGTAAAAATCATAACTGAGGATATACTTTCGAATCAAAACAGAGTGAGGATAGTAGTAAAACACCCCTGAGGGTCCAAACAGTTGGGCACAAGGGCCCAAACATGGCATTCAGTCCAAGTTAACAGATTCATTTCTAAAACACTTAGATATCATATAATGTCTATCAAAATATGCAACTCTACAGTCGCCACGAGACGAACCAAATCATAATCCTTACGGGTGCATGCTCACACGCCCATCACTTAGCATGTGCGTCACCTCATTTATCAAAACAATATGAAATTCTGGGGTTTCATACCCTCAGGTCTAGATTTACAATAGTCACTTACCTCAAATCGAACGAGAATATACTCCGCAATGCCCTTCCCTCTCGACTCGGCCTCAAATCGCCCCGAATCTATCCAAAATCAGAATCATAACATCAATACATGCCAAAGAATCAAATCCCAAGCGAAAATTACCAAATTAATCTCAAAATCCCGAAATTGGTCAAACCCGACCCTCCAGGCCCATGTCTCGGAATTCGATAAAAATCACCACACTTGAACCCTTAACCTCTCACGAATCTATGCATACCAAAATCATCAAAATCGGACCTCAAATGGCCCCTCAAATTCCTAATTTAAACTCTCCAGTTTCACCATAGATACGAGTATTAAGTTCAAAAATCATACCTCAACAAGAATCCCCTTGATTTCCTTTTCAAAACCCTCCAAATGCTTCAATCCCGACTTCAAAAATGGTGGAATGGGCTAAATTTCACGAAGGGGGAACTTATATACATTCTGCCTAGTAATTTTCCGCATTTTCAGACAAAATTTTGCACCTACGGGCCGCTTCTGCGCCCAAAGATCCGCACATGCGGAATCCACTTAACTACTCAGAACCGCACCTGCGACCCAGGTCTCGCACCTGCAGGCTCGCAGATGTGGTCCAGCCTTCCGCTCCTGCGATCATTGCCGCTCCTGCGGTCTCCTTTACGCTTCTATGGCTCACACCTGTGGTCCATAATCCAAAGGTGCGGTTATGACAGAAAGAACAGCTGAAGCTGCTCAATTTCAAGACCAAACTTTCCGACAACTTTCCGAATTCATCCCGAGCCCCCCTAGGACCTCAACCAAAAATGGGTACAAGTCACATATTATCATTCAAACTCATACCAACCCTCGGAACACTCAAAACAACATCTAAACACCATATCACCCTCGAATTCAAGCCTAAGGATTTCAAAACTTCCGAATTCCGCAACCGATCCAAAAACCTATCAAACCGCATCCGAATGACCTAAAATTTTACACACACATCACATATGACACAACGGACCTACTTCAATTTCTGTAATTCCATTCCGACCTCGATATCAAGATTTCCACCGGCGACCAAAAAATGCCTAATTTCCAAATTTCGCCAATTCAAGCCTAAATCTACCACGGACCTCCAAATTACATTCCGAACATGCTCCTAAGTCCAAAATGTCCTAACAAAGCTATCCGTACCATCAGAATTCACATTCGAGAAGTTCTACGCCTAAGTCAACATCTAGTTGACTTTTCCAACTTAAACTTCCAAATAAGAGACTAAGTGTCTCATTTCACTCAATGACCATTCCGAACACAGAACAACCAATACGATATAATGAAATACAACTGAACAACACATAAAGAAGCAGAAATGGGGAGATCGGAACTGTAACTCATGAAACGACCGGCCGGGTCGTTACATCCTCCCCCTCTTAAATAGACATTCGTCCTCGAATGAGTCAAGAAATATACCTAAAGCCTCAAATAGGTGAGGATATCTGCCCGACATCTCTTGATCGGTCTCCCAGGTAGCCTTCTCCACGGGTCGACCTCTCTACTGCATTTTCATTGAAGCTATATCTTTCGATCTCAACTTTCGAACCTGCTGCTCCAATGTAGCCACTAGCACTATATCATAAGTCAAATCACCGTCTAACTGAACCGTGCTGAAATCCAAAACATGAGACAGATCACCAATATACTTCTGGAGCATAGAAACATGAAGTACCAGATGCACACTCGACAAGTTGGATGGCAAAGCAAGCTCATAAGCCACCTCCCTACTCCTCCGAAGAACCTTAAAAGGACCAACGAACCGATGACTCAATTTACCCTTCTTCCCAAATCTCAAAACGCCTTTCATGGGTAAAACCTTTAGTAGAACCTTCTCCCCAACCATGTAAGATACATCACAAACCTTCCTGTCAACATAACTCTTCTGTCTCGATTGCACTGTACGAAACCACTCCTGAATCACTCTCACCTTGTCCAAAGCATCCTGTACCAAGTTTGTCCCCAAAAGCCTGGCCTCTCCCGGCTCAAACCATCCTACTAATGATCTATACCATCTCTCATATAAAGCCTCATATGGAGACATCTGAATACTCGACTGATAACTGTTGTTATATGCAAACTCTACTAGTGGTAAAAACTGATCCCATGAACCCCCAAAATCAATGACACAAGCGCGCAACATGTCCTACAATATATGAATAGTGCGCTTGGACTGCTCGTCTGTCTGAGGGTGAAAGGCTATGCTCATCTCAACCTGAGTACCCAACTCTCGCTGCACGGCTCTCCAAAACTGCAATATGAACTGAGTACCTCCATCTGAGATGATGGAAACTGGAACCCCATGTAGGCGAACAATATCTCGGATATAAATCCCAGCTAACCACTCCGAAGAATAGGTAGTACACACATGAATGAAGTGCGCAGACTTGGTCAGCCGATCCACAATTACCCAAATTGCATCGAACTTTCTCAAAGTCCGTGGGAGTCCAACTACAAAATCCATGGTGATCCACTCCCACTTCCACTCTAGGATATTTAGCTGCTGAAGCAGGCCACCCGGTCTCTGGTGGTCATAATTCACCTACTGCCAATTGAGACACCGAGCTACAAATCCCACAATACCCTTCTTCATTCTCCTTCACCAATAGTATTGTCTCAAATCCTAATACATCTTTGCGGCACCCGGATGGATGGAATACCGCGAGCTATGAGCCTCCTCTAGAATCAACTCCCGAAGCCCATCTACATTGGGCACACATAACCGGCCATGCATCCTCAATACCCCATCATCACCAATAGTCACATCTCTGGCATTATCATGCTGAACTTTGTCCTTGAGGACAAGCAAATGAAGATCATCACACTGGCGCTCTCTGATGCGATCAAACAAGGAAGACCGATAAACCACACAATCTAAGACCCGACCGGGCTCCGAAATATCCAACCTCACGAACCGATTGGATAAGGCTTGAAAATTAACTGCAACAGGTCTCTCCCCTATAGGAATATATGCCAAACTGCCCATACTCACCGCCTTCCTACTCAAGGCATCGGCCACTACATTGGCCTTCCTCGGATGGTACAAGATAGTGATATCATAATCCTTTAGCAGCTCCAACAATCTCCGCTGCCTCAAATTGAGATCCTTCTGCTTGAACAAGTGCTGGAGGCTACGGTGATCAATAAACACATCACAAGACACACCATAAAGATAATTACAGTGGTAGTGGCAGTCAACTCCAAATCATGGACATGGTAGTCCTTCTCATGGGGCTTCAACTGAAGAGAAGCATAAGCAATCACTCTACCCTCCTGCATCAACACACACCCAATACCAACTCTAAAAGCATCAATACACTGTATATGAACCTAAAACTGATGGAAAAACTAATACTGGAGTTGTGGTTAAGGCAGTCTTGAGCTTCTAAAAGCTCACCTCACACTCATCCGACCACCTGAAAGGAGCACCCTTCTAAGTCAATTTGGTCAATGACGATGCAATAGATGAAATTCCCTGAATGAACCGATGACAATAACCCGCCAAACCAAGAAAGCTGCAAATCTCCGTGACTGAATATGGTCTAGGCCAACTTGGAACTGCCTTTATCTTCTTCGAATCAACCTAAATACCCTCACTGGACACCACGTGCCCCAAGAAAGCCATTGAACTGAGCCAAAACTCACACTTGGAGAACTTTGCATAAAGTTTTTTCTCCTTCAACCGCTACAACACAACTCTCAAATGCTCAACGTGCTCCTTCTGACTATGCGAGTACACAAGAATATCATCATTGAAAACAATCACAAATGAGTAGAGATAAGGCCGAAACACTTTGTTCATCAAATGCATGAATGCTGCTGGAGCTTTGGTCAGCCAAAAAGACATCATAAGGAACTCATAATGATCATATCGGGCCCTGAAAGCCGTCTTAAGAATATCTGAGTCCCTGATCTTCAACTGGTGATACCCCGACCATAGATCAATCTTGGAGAACACTTTCGCTCCCTTAAGTTGGTCAAATAAATCATCAATACGAGGCAAAGGATACTTGTTCTTGATTGTAACTTTGTTCAACTGCCTGTAATCAATGCACATCCTCATCGTGCCATCCTTCTTTTTCACAAATAGAACAGGCGCACCCTAAGACGACACACTAGGCCGAATAAACCCTTTATCAAGGAGTTCCTGAAGCTGCTCCTTCAAATCCTTCAACTCCATCAGTGCCATATGATACGGTGGAATAGAAATGGGCTGAGTGCCCGACACCAAATCAATACCAAAGTCAATATCCTTGTCTGGTGGCATGCCCGACAGGTCTACAGGAAATACATCTAGAAAGTCTCTCACTACTGGAACATAATCAATTCTATGAGTCTCTGCACTGACGTCCCTCACAAAACTAAGTATGATAGACATTATTTCCCAACCATCCGCTGGGCCTTCAAAAATGAAATCACCCTACTAGGAACAAAATCAGTCGAACCTCGCCACTTAATCAGTGGCACACTCGGCATAGCCAATATCACTATCTTAGCATGACAGTCCAATATAGCACGACACAAAGATAGCCAATCCATGCCTAATATCACATCAAAGTCCACCATACAAAGCAACAAAAAGTCTACTCGGGTTTCAAGACCCCTAACAGTCACCACACACGACCGGTATACGCAGTCCACAATATTAGTATTGCCTACCAGAGTATATACACGAATAGATGAAACAAAAGACTCATGGGGCGTATCCAAATAACGAGCAAAATATGATGACACATATGAAAAAGTGGAATCATGATCAAATAACATAGAGAAATCTCTGTGGAAAACTAAGACAATACCTGTAATCACGGCATATAAACAAATAACATTTGGTCTAGCTGGGAGTGCATAGAAACGGGCCTGACCACCACCGGATCGACCTCTCCCTCTAGGGCGACCCCTAGCTGACTGACCTCTACCTCTAGCTATCTGGGCGGGTGGTAAAGTAACTGGAGCTGAAGTCGAGGGCCGACTCCTCTACTGAGATGAAACCCCAAGAAGACGAGGATACTGTCTCCTCATATATCCATACTCTCCACACTCATAACAACTTCTTGGTGCGGGGGACAAGGACTGAAGGGAACCCCTAGCACCAGAATGACTAGTAGAAGGATGTGTCATGGAAGATCCCTAAACTAATGGAGCACGAGACGAACTCTGGGCTGGAAGGGCACTTAGTGATGAATGGCCCTGATGAGAACTATGAGAACCTTGGCTCGATGATGCCCCACGATGAACTGGGCGAGCTGACTGAGCATGTCTGAATGGATGGCCTCTATCGTGCTAAAACTGGCCTCTCGAATGAGCACCAGCAAAACTACCAAATCCCTGAGACCTCTTGGCCTCCCTCTCATCTCGCTCATGGCGACGAACTGACTCAATCTCTCGAGCAATATCAATAACCTACTCAAAAGTAGCACCTGACACCCTCTCTCTGGTCATAAGAATCCGAAGCTGATACGTGAGGCCATCCACAAACCTCCTGATCCTTTCCCTATTTGTAATAATCAATCAAATGGCATGTCGATCTAGCTCTGAAAATCTCATCTTATACTGCATCACAGTTATATCATCCTGACGCAACTGCTCGAACTACCTGCGTAGCTCCTCTCTACGAGACTGTGGCACGTACCTCTTCAAAAAGAGAGCAGAGAACTGCTGCCAGGTAAGGGGCACTGCATCAACAGGCCTACGCCTCTCAAAACCTACTAAGTAAAGGCAGCTCCTGAAAATTGGAAAGTAGTGAACGAGACCCCACTAGTCTCCAAAATACCCGCAGTCCGAAGCATCCTCTGGCGCTTGTCCAAGAAACCCTGGGCATCCTTGTCCTCTGCACCACTGAAAATCGGAGGTTGAATTCTACCAAACCTATCTAATCGACGCTGCTCTTTGTCAGGTATAACTGGTACCATATAATCCTGAGCATGTGCAACCTGTTGGGCTAGAGGTGCCCCCGGTGTTTGAAGTCCCTGCACAGCCTGCTCAGGTGTGCGAGCGGTGGGGCTCTAGGTGCCTCCCTCGGCCTTAGAAGTAGTTGTGATCGTAGTAACTGAGACCACCTGAGCCAGGCCTATGCACACTGATAGAATCTAGGGTAGGGCCTCCTAAAGGCCTGGAATAACAATCGGCACAGCCGGTGTCTGAGCTAGTCCTGCTAGAGCGTCTGCAACTGGGACCTGATCATGAATTGGGGCGGCTGGTGGATTTGCAGGTGCTGCCCTAGCTGCTGTGCGAGCTACACCCTTGCCCCTACCATGGCCTCGACCGTGACCTCGGCCTCTAGTGGCCCCAACTGGTGGTACTAGTGGTCGTTCGTCCTGGCCGGTAGCACGTGTCCTCACTATATATGAGAGAATAGAATAATAGAAGTTTAGTACTAGAATCGACAGATTCGAATGACAGGAAATTTCAAGAATCTGAAGCTTTTCCTAAAGGTTTTGCAGCCTCCCGAGGATAAGTACAGACGTCTCCGTACCAATCCGCGAGACTTTACTAAACTGGCTCATGACCCGTGAGACCTATGTAACTTAGACTCTAATACCAACTTGTCACGACCCCAAGACCACCCCAGTCGTGATAGCGCCTATCACAGTACTAGGCCAGCCGAATCAACACTAAAAACATAAAAGTCTTTTGCAGATTCTTTTTTTTTGATCAGATATAGTCGCAAATCTTTCATTTTAATATAACAAAATACGCGGCAAACAAACACGTAGTTACATCCACACTTCCAGAACCTAGTGTTACTAGTCATGAGCTACTAAATACAATCCAATATTGTCTACTCAATACTATATAAGACTCAAATATAAATACTAGGATAGGAAGGAGAAAGACAGGGTTGTGTACGTTATGCGGCTACCTTGCAATATCCAAAAAATACTCTGAAGGCAAAGATCAGCTCTCATCGGAGGCTCTGGCACCTGGATTTGCACACAAGGTGCAGGGAGTAACGTGAGTACGCCAACGCAGTAAGAAACCAAAATAAATAAAGGCTGAGTGTAGTGACGAGCATTTAAAATTATATACATACTATAGCATAGAATCTCAATAGAAACATCAAAGTCAAATCTGTATTTCAATTTTCGAACATCTCGTAAAAACTCCAGTTTCAATTAAAGTTATATAAACATTTGTTCAACATTTTTCAATAGAGGCTTAGTATAAAAGAAGAGTTAAAATAGAAATTCCATAAACAAGCCCCTCGGGCAAAGCATCACTCATATATATAGCCCATGGGGCAAGCCTCTCAGTCACTCGTAACCCAACTCTCGTCAATCAACACTCTCACTAAGCACTCCCGCTCAATAGATATCTCATAATAATAACCATTGCGGTGTGCAACCCGATCCGTAAATATACATATAACCGATTGCGCTCCCTAGGGTGTGCAGACTCTGGAAGGGCTCCTATAGCCCAAGTGTCATGACACAAAATTCACTAAGGGTCGTGATGGTGCCGGACACCGCTGTCAGGCAAACCAACAAAAATACTTAATTAAATTCTCGTTTTAATAATTTTGAAAACTATGATTTTCCTTCAATTTTACCAGTAAAAGATAATCGTTTCAAATCGAATATGAATGTTAAGCAGTTAATACAATATACCCCATAATCATCCCAAAACCCGGTGTCACAAGTGCATGAGCATTTACTAGGGAATGACGTAAAATACAGTAACTGTCCGAAATACAAGTGGATAGAAATGAAAATACAGTACAATACGCTGAAGGAGACTCTACTGGCTGCGGGTCATCTCGATAATTGTAGCTCACCTAAGTCTCCATATCAACCATGCCGCTATGCCACTAAGCCACTAGCCACATATGAACCTATGCAACAAAAATTCATAGCAAGTGTAGTATGAGTACAAAAACTACGTGTACCTGTCACACCTCCTTTTTCCGCCCCGCGAGGGGTGAAGGAGTTTTATCCAATTAAAAGACAATCGAAACTGGATTTGTTTATTTATTTCAGAGTCGCCACTTGAGAGATTTTGGGTGTCCCAAGTCACCAATTTAATCCCGAATCGAGGAAAAGAATGACTCCATATTACAGACTGCGAACCAGAAATCCGGATAAGGAATTCTGTTAACCCGGGAGAAGGTGTTAGGCATTCCAGAATTCTGTGGTTCTAGCACGGTCGCTCAACTGTCATATTCGGCTTGTTTATCTGATTTTATACAATTATGCGCTCTTATGCAAGTTTTAACTCTTTACCGCTTTTATTATTATATTTTTAAAAGAATGTGAACATCGTTTAAAAACATGTCTTTGGATTGCGTCACATGAAATGCACCCGCAATCCGGAACACAGTTTTATTCAATGTTTTGGGATTTGGATTTGGGTCGCATGAAATGCGCACCCGAGTTTAAGAAGGTAAGATTAATTAAATCGCGCCTAAAGAGTCTAACGCGTTATTGTCTTTGGGGAAGGCAGTGAAATTCACTAAACAGTCCATCCCAAATTCTAAGTATTCACTAAGCAGTAGTGTAAATACACAGCAACAGCAGGTTCAGCAACACCGCAAAACCAGTAACGACCAGTAGAATAACCCAGTAATAGATTGAAAACTCAACAATACCAAAGTACAATCACAGTCAAAGAAGAAGAGAGACGGATACAAGATGCAGTAGTTTACTGATTTTGAATAACACTCGAGGAAAGGCAAACAGAAATTATTCGAGTGAAAGTTCAAATTATCTTTCTCTTTTACTCTCAAATTCTGATTTCTCAAGATTCTTTCAAGTTCAAGTCTAAGTCTTCCTCTCAAGTCTTGAAGCTCTCAAGTGTAAAAGTCCTGTTTTGTAAAAGTCTTTTTTTTCGTTCCAGTCCTCCAAACTCTTTTTCTTAAGAATGTGTCAAATGACTCTATTTATAACAAGACTCTTGTCTTGAATCCCCAACTCGAAATATTCCCTAATGGCATGCTTTGTCCCCACTAATTAATGTTTTCTTTATTTTAAACCTTGTCCCCCATGCCTACATGCTTTTGTCCCCCACTACATTAAATAAATATATCAACCCAACCCATTACATCTTGTCCCCTATGCCTAACATAAACAATTACAATATTCCCCCCACTACATTATGTCTTGTCCCCCATTATATTAAACAATTATATCAACCACACCCCATTACATCTTGTCCCCCATGCTTAACATAAAGAATTATTCAAAATGTTCAATTCCCAAACTACCCCTCCGAGCTTATTGCAATTACCATTTTACCCCTGAACGTACTGCAATTTACCAAACTACCCCCTTAGCTATAACCAATTCACCTAATCAAATCCAACCAAAATATAGCAAATATGACCAGTTTCTAAACAAATTCAACAACAAATCATATGAACACAGATGAATCATATAACTTCAAATTAATGGAAATAAATTAACCATATTGGGAACCAATCCTGGTTAATTTAGACCAAAAATGGATGAGCAAGGAAACAACAATATTAACAACACAATACATGATTCAAACTAAATCAACAAATCAAAAACCAAAACATAAACTCACATTAAATCACTGGATTAAAAACGAACTTCAAACAAAGATGAATATGAATTAAATCTATTTTAAACAACAAAACATGACGGATTCAAACGATTTAAACTCACACTCTTCTATACTAAATCCTTTTAAATTAACAGAACAAACTAAAGACAAAATTCATTGAACTTCAACTTAAAACTAAAACATTATAACTACTAACAATTTCTACCTAAAATAAACAAGAAAAATAAAACAGACATGAAACAAACTGAAGAAAAATAAGAAAAACGATAAACACGAATTGGTTAAACAACTAACCGGAGCGGAACGATGATAAATTTGAACAAAACAAATCTGTCCGGAAACGATTATCGCACCAAGACTGCCAACGACTTAATGGGTCTTGAATTCAACGACGAACTCACCTTTCTTTTAACCTTGACGAACTCAAAACAACGATCGACGACATCGACCAAAACTCGAATAACGAAATGGTGGCAGCAAAACATCAGGTGCGGCTGGTTTTGTACGTGAAGCAGAAGTGAAGAAGACGAAGGTGAGGCAACAGTAACAGCAGCAACAACGGGGTCTGTTTGGACGTAGCGAAGAAGAAGCAGTAGTAGCTGGTCGTTTGGATGGAGACAAGTGAAACAAAGACCCACGTCCATGGCTGGATCTCGGAGATGGCAGAGGTGAGCGTAGGCAGCGATGGGAGCTCGAGTTCGAGCTCGACAAAAATGAAGAAAATGAAGCAGCAACGACTGGGTTTCGCTGGACCAAGCAACAGGTGACTGGGAAGGGTTGGCGGAGCTGGAGACAGCGGGCAGCAAAAGAAGCAGCAACCATTGCATTATGGTCATCGATGCGGCAGCTGGGGACGATGGTGATGACGAAGTAGGAGATGAAGCAGCATGGAGCTTATCCATGGCAGCCATGGCGACGGGTTGATGATGAAGACGCAGTAACGTCAACAGAAACGAGCCCAATGGAGGAGAAAATGGCGGTGGCTAGAGCTTGTTCGTGGTTGACGAGCAGAAGCAGTCGCGTGGTTGAGGGCAGCCATGGATGTGTGTTTTGGAGTTTGGAGGAGTTGTTCATGGTGAGGGTAGTCGATGGGGTGTTGGAGGAGACGATGGGGCTGGGCAACTATGGAGCTGCTGGTGCATGTGTGTGTGTGTTTGAAGAAGACGACGCAAGGGCAGCCATGGATAGGGTGTTTGGGATTTTGGAGAAGAAGAAGAGAGGGTGGGGGCGGATAGTTTAGTTTAGGGTTTGTTTTTTTTTGTTTTGTTTTGGGAAAAAATGAAAAAATGAAGAGGGGTTAGGTATTGGGGTTATGGGGCGGACCGGGTTGACCCGTGTGGAGATGGACCGGGTCATGGGGAAGGTTGGGTATTTTTGGGCTTGTAGCTTGAATTAGAAGAAGAGCCCAATTCTGATTTTTTGTATTTTTGCTCTGTTTTCTTCTTTTATTTTTCTAAAACTAAATTCTAAAAATCCTTAAATTATTATTAAGAACTAGATTAAGTTATAAAAGCGCAAAGTAACTCCCAATAACAATTAACGCACAATTAAGTAATAATTAAGCATAAAATGGTACAATTGGACATTAAATGCTAAAAATGCAAAAGATGCCTGTTTTTGTAATTTTCAATTTTTGTAAAACAAACTTAATTACTAATAATTGTAGAATCAAATCGTACATGCAAAATGCGACATATTTTTGTATTTTTTATTAATTTAACAAATAAACATGCACAGACAAATACAAATAATTATCCAAAAATGTCACAAAAATTCTCAAAATTGCACACCAAGAAAAATCATTTTATTTTGAATTTTTGGGAGTAATTCTCATATAGGGAAAAAATCTCGTGCTTACAGCTGCCCCTCTTTGCCCGAAGACACGAAGGGTTTTCGTGCAAAGATAAAGTGAGCGATTTTTGCCCATCCGAGTACTCCGTGTGAAGCATTTTTTGAAAAAGATTTAACCGAACCTTTGCTTCAAAGGTTTCCTACATATCCCTGGCTAAAGGGGAATCAGGTTAATGTAGTTCGGGAAGTTTTGGTAGCTGGGACTACCGTGGGATTGCAAGGTTACTGCTGTTGCATGATATTACCACTGCTTACCGATCTCCTTGTTATACCGTGCTTTAAAAGGGAAACAAGAATCTAGGCTGGACTACGGATCATAAGATCTCGTCTATCTTCAACTTGTTCTTGTTGCCTTGCTTTCTTGTCGGCTTGCGTTTCTTCCGGTGCTTTTCTTCCGAGACTTTGGGGATGACACTGACCTTTTGCTTTTCTGAATACCAGTTTTTCATCATTTTGTTCGGTCCGCTGAGGACATGGCTTTCTTCATTAAGCTTTTCGGCGGTTCCTCTGGGGGTACGGCTCTCTTCATCAGATTTGTTTTGCTGGGCATAATTTAATATTCACAAGCCACTTCTTTCAAGACGCGTCTTTTCTTCCTTTTGACTCATGCGCTTGAATTTGTGCTGGGACCTCTTGTTGCGACCTTCCGCTTTCCGGTGCTGGGGTTTTTTATTGTTTCCTGCTGAGGATTCCTGTTGTAACCTTCTGCCTTCTGGTGGGTTACTGATTTCAAGATCTGCAGTATAAGACTGAAAAACATTCCTCTCGTTATACAGGTGGGCGCCTGAGTGCAAAAATTATGAAATGTATGCCCGCATTATACTGGTGGGTGACCTAGAACATGAAATGAAAAGACAGAAATGTATTCCCGCATTATACTGGTGAGCGACCTAGAACAGAAATGTATTCCCGCATTATACTGGTGGGTGACCTAGAACAAAAATGTATTCCCGCATTATACTGGTGGGCGACCTAGAACAGAAATGTATTCCCGCATTATACTGGTGGGCGACCTAGAACAGAAATGAAAAGACAGAAATGTATTCCCGCATTATACTGGTGGGCGACCTAGAACAGAAATGTATTCCCGCATTATACTGGTGGGCGACCTAGAACAGAAATGTATTCCCGCATTATACTGGTGGGCGACCTAGAACAGAAATGTATTCCCGCATTATACTGGTGGGCGACCTAGAACAGAAATGTATTCCCGCATTATACTGGTGGGCGACCTAGAACAGAAATGTATTCCCGCATTATACTGGTGGGCGACCTAGAACAGAAATGTATTCCCGCATTATACTGGTGGGCGACCTAGAACAGAAATGAAAAGACAGAAATGTATTCCCACATTATACTGGTGGGCGACCTAGAACAGAAATGTATTCCCGCATTATACTGGTGGGCGACCTAGAACAGAAATGAAAAGACAGAAATGTATTCCCGCATTATACTGGTGGGCGACCTAGAACAGAAATGAAAAGACAGAAATGTATTCCCGCATTATACTGGTGGGCGACCTAGAACAGAAATGAAAAGACAGAAATGTATTCCCGTATTATACTGGTAGACGACCTAGAATAGAAATGTATTCCCGCATTATACTGGTGGGTGACCTAGAACAGAAATGAAAAGACAGAAATGTATTCCCGCATTATACTGGTGGGCAACCTAGAACTGAAATGTATTCCCGCATTATACTGGTGGGCGACCTAGAACAGAAATTTATTCCCGCATTATACTGGTGGGCGACCTAGAACAGAAATGAAAAGACAGAAATGTATTCCCGCATTATACTGGTGGGCGACCTAGAACATAAATGTATTCCCGCATTATACTGGTGGGCGACCTAGAATAGAAATGTATTCCCGCATTATACTGGTGGGCGACCTAGCACAGAAATGAAAAGACAGAAATGTATTCCCGCATTATACTGGTGGGCGACCTAGAATAGAAATGTATTCCCGCATTATACTGGTGGGCGACCTAGAACAGAAATGAAAAGACAGAAATGTATTCCCGCATTATACTGGTGGGCGACCTAGAACAGAAATGTATTCCCGCATTATACTGGTGGGCGACCTAAAACAGAAATGAAAAGACAGAAATGTATTCCCGCATTATGCTGTTGGGCGACCTAGAACAGAAATGAAAAGACAGAAATGTATTCCCGCATTATACTGGTGGGCGACCTAGAACAGAAATGTATTCCCGCATTATACTGGTGGGCGACCTAGAATAGAAATGTATTCCCGCATTATACTGGTGGGCGACCTAGCACAGAAATGAAAAGACAGAAATGTATTCCCGCATTATACTGGTGGGCGACCTAGAAAAGAAATGTATTCCCGCATTATACTGGTGGGAGACCTAGAACAGAAATGAAAAGACAGAAATGTATATGAATTTGTTTCCTTGTTCCTCCGAGAAAATTTTTGAACAACGGCAGAAAATTTTTCTGCCCCGATTTTGGTGACCTTTCTTATGGCGTGTTTTTCCGCCACCATCAACCGTTATTTTCCTGTAGAAATCAAAGAGAATCTTGTTAGTTTTAATATGGTGAGTGATCGTGTCACTCCTGCTGGGGTATGATTGTTCCTTTACCTTTTCCTTGCTCTGTGCTCCCAAAAACTGGTTGGGGGATAAAATTGCTTGCTGGGGATGATATGTCTACTGGGGATGGTTTTCCATTTTTCCCTTCCCCGCCTTCTTGTTTCAGAACGAGCTGTGGGAGTCCTCTTTAATTCCAAAACTACTCTCTTAAAAGTATTATTCCTTCCCAGAACTGTAGGGCATAGGATGTTATCACCTGGGGATATAAATATTGGGGATAGGACTGTTAGGGTTGTCTTGCGGCGGATCAATTCTCCCTGCCTCCTTCCCTCTTTCTGTGGTGTCTGGCCACCTTGGACCTCGGTCCATGGTCTATCGACGTTCTGCTGAGGGATCTTCTTGGAACTTGGTCCATAAGTCCCTCATCCGTCGTTTTCCGCTTTTCTTCACGCCCCCCTTAACTTTCTCAGCCAATTTGTCCTTTGGTTTTGCAACAAACGCCTTTTGTCTTATTGCCTCATCTTTGGTCTGTCCCATTCGTATTTTGCTTTTGTACCACTTTGGCCCCTGGTAGTAAACTCTAAAAAATCCTTTTCAAAACAAATTTCTGGAAAGAAATGAAAAAGATAGAAAAGGAAAAGAATCTTTCTGAACAAATGCTGGGGGGGGGGGGGGGGAAAGAAGAAAAGGAAAGAACTTATCTGGATTGTATGACTGGTCCCTATGATCATGTCGTGCACTACAGATTCCCGACCCAGTCTATTTGTATTCATCAATCTACCTGATGGCCTTACTTGCTGGGGATAGATAGGTGCCCACCTCTTCGCAGATGCGGATCCTATTGCCAATCTATCTTGTCGCCTTACAGTGCCCTTCGAGGGTTTTCACTAATAAGACTCTCTCTTTTCTCTCAGCTCCCATCGTCTTACGGTGCATGTGAAGGTTTTCACCGATAAGACTCTCTCATTTTATCTCTCTCATCTTTCATCGCCTTATGGTGCCCGCAAAGGTTTTCACCGATTAAGACTCTCTCATTTTATCTTTCAACGGGTGATTGGAGTGTTGCCGATATGACTCTCTCTTTCAGAGATTCTTTTCGGCCATCAATTCATTTCCAGTTTATGACCCTCTTATTTGCTGGAGATCAGCGTATTATTATCGGCTTCCATTGGCCTGGCTTGGCACTTCTCGGATATTGATCAGGAGGTCTTTTTGGGCATCGATGTTGGTTTTGTGTGTCAAATATTTAACTTAACTTTGATGGGTGAAGTGTTACAACTCTTGGAATCAAACCCTTTTTGGATATTCAAAAACATAATTCCTGCCCCAGTTTTCTTGCTTGGGGAATTTTATATTTACACTATGTTGAGCTATGCATATTATGCATACTATGACCGAGCCGTGAGGCGCCTACGTATCCTCTTTGAGGAATCAGGTCAAACGTAGTTCCTAACGCTTTTGTTGTTGTTTTTTTTTGTGATTTTTATCTCTTTTTTTTCATTTTTCTTTTAATTTCCCTTTTTTTTCTTTTCATATCTTTTCCCATTAGTGATTCCAAAAGAGGGGTATGAAAGAATAACTTAAGGCTCAAAAGGGGGAAGCAAAGGTTAAAAGTGTTTGGATAGAAGAAAGAGTTGCCTCCGTCATTTCATTATCCAATAAGTACTAAATACAAACGAACGAACCAATAGCTACCATAATTAAAGAAATCACGCATAATATCTTTTGACTGCATCAGAATTGATAGCCATGTCAACACACCATCCCTCGATATCTGTTAGACACAAAGCACCGTTGGACAACACTCTGGTCACGATATAAGGCCCTTGCCAATTTGGGGCGAACTTGCCTTTTGCTCAATGTGGATGCTGATTTTGGTTTCTCTGACATTATCTGCATCCCCTAAATTCACAACCTCAGTGTCATTCAGATTAGGCTTGGGTTTCTCTTCAAATTGGCACAGTTCTCGGTTTATTTCTTCAAAGGCTTCATCCCCATCATATTCAGACTCATCGTCACAATCGATCTCTTGTATTATTAAGTCGGAGTCGGATTGATTTATTAGACTAGGTCGAAGATCCAATGTGCATGCCATGTCATTAGAACCAGTAAAAAGAGAACTGTTCAGAAAGAAAAAGAACAAAACAAAATTAAAACGAGACAAAAGAAAAGAATTTTATTGAAATTGCGGGATAACATGGTTCACACTTTTACAAAACAAAATAAGAGTTGGATTACACCCTAGAATAATCCGAAAAAAGAAAGCAAAAATTAAAGCCTACTACCAGGACTCCCCCCGGATAGGAAGAGGAGTAACCGTCCAATTGTTGGTTTTGGCCTCAGGCCCCACAAACTGTATGTCCGCTCTTACACCGGTCGATTCTTCTTTCGGAGGGGCTTGGATTGTCATCACTGTCTGTGAGGGTTTCTTTGACTCTCCTCCCTCGTATACCAGCTCGATCATGTGAGCTTCGTGGTGTACTGGCAATGGGTTTTGGTTGATGTTGGGCGCCTCCGGAGTCTGGACTTCGATCTTATTGGCATCAATAAGATCTTGTATTGCATGCCTTAACTTCCAACACTTTTCGGTATCATACCCCAGCATTCCTGAGCAGTACTCACAGCTTATTGATCGGTCCAAATTTTGGGGTGGAGGATTTGGTCCTCTAGTCTCGACAGGACTAACAAAACCTAATTTCCTCAATTTGTGGAACAAGGCGGTGTAGGTTTCTCCCAACTCAGTAAAAACTCTATGTCTCTGTAGCCTGTCATTTCTAGCAGCTTGATTTCCCTGAAAGCCCGCCCCTAGAGGGTTTCTGTATGCCCTTGGTGGAGGATAGGTGTTTTGCAGTGGTGCATGTGTGTTTTGGGGAGCCGGCGCGCTCCATTGCAGGCGAGCCGGAGGCTGAGTGTATGTCTGGGCTTGGTGCACGGAGAAGTGTGGTTCTTGAGGTGGATAGTAGTGCTGTGGTGGGCTGTATGAGTAGTTTGGCCTGTGGGGTCTGGGTTGGTTGTAGTTTGGTTTGCCGGACCTGGACCAACTGCTTGCCTCAATCGTGGAAATTTCTTCTTTCTTCCTCCTTCCCAGCGCACCTCCCGTGCCGCTCTAAATAGCCTGGGTCGTTGCCTTGAGCGCCGAGTAATTCAGTATTTTGTCAGACCTCAGACCCTGCTCTATCATGACCCCTATCTTTACTACTTCATTGAAGGATTTTCCAACCGTCGTCACCAAGTGACCAAAGTAAGTTGGATCCAGTGTTTGCAAGTAGTAGTCCACTATTTCTCCCTCTCTCATGGTAGGATCAACTCTGGCTGCTTGTTCTCTCCAGCGGAAACCAAACTCACGAAAGCTTTCCCCAGGCTTCTTTCCGGTCCTCAACAATATGAGACGGTCAGGGACTATCTCGAGATTGTATTGAAAGTGACCCGCGAAAGCCTGCGCCAGATCATCCCAAGTGTACCATCTGCTGGAATCCTGCCTGGTATACCATTCCAGTGCCGATCCACTCAAGCTTTGACTGAAATAAGCTATCAGTAGCTCGTCTTTGCCGCCTGCTCCTCTCATCTTGCTACAAAAGCCCCGCAAATGTGCCATAGTATCATCGTGCCCTTCATATAAATTAAACTTAGGCATCTTGAACCCGGCCGGGAGTTGGACGTCCGGGAAAGGGCATAGATCCTTGTAGGCCACGCTGACCTGGTTGCCCAATCCGTGCAGGTTCCTGAAGGACTGCTCCAGGATTTTGAACTTCCTCATTACCTTATCTTGTTCTGGGACCTTAACCGACTTTTCAATCTCTGCCGGTACCTCCAAGTGCGGATTGTAGGTATGGGGTTCTGGTGCATGGAATGTGGGCTCAGGGGGATAGTATTGCGTATCGTGAGCCTGAAACAACGGCTCGCTGGTTGATCTTTGCAGGGTGGCTGATGTGGGTCCCATATTAGGAGAGGTTGATGGGGGTGGTGGAGCTTGGGAATCATGAGGGCTTCTCTTCTGAAGATAACGATGATTCGGGAGGCTTGTTGAAAGGCCAGAGTGAGGGTATTCCGACATATGCCCTAGTGGTTCAGGGCTCTTTTGTGCTTTGGCGAGAGCTAACTGCATTGCATTCATCTCTAGTCCCATCCTTTCTATTTTCTCCATCGCTTCTTTTAACAACTGGCTCAACGGCCTTTCTTCCTCGGTACTATTTTCTGAAGTAGTCATGCTCGTTGTTACCGGTCCTTTGGATCTGGTTTGGTAAGGGTGTGTTGCCAGAATGCTTTAACAACTAACTGTCTGATATTTGTGGAAAACAACAAACTTGTTAGCGTTAGAGTTTAACAGATTTGATGATAGCACATTGGGGATGCAATGCTCCTAGGCAGTTAACCATTTCTAACATGCTTTGCTTCAAACACATGCGTCATCCCGGCTCGCTTATTTGCCCCTTTAAAGTACTTTGGGAACCCCTGTATTTTATTTTTATATTTTCTTCTTCTCTTTTTTTTCTTTTTTTTGGAATTATCAATTTTCATTATAAAATAAACTGGGTTTCAAAGGTTTAAAGATGACCTACAAACTTGAAAATCAAACGACCCACATATTCTAATCAAAAGTTTTACAAACTCAAAAACAAACGGCCAGCTCCCTTTCTCTGTTCGACAAATGCAACCAAACGATTATTTTTGCAAATGTGGCCCCTTCCAAATTTCACATGAATTTTGAGGCCGGGGAGGATTATTTTATGACACTTTACAAACTTGTCCGTTCTTTTACGAAAATAGCCTTTCGACAACTGAATGATACTCTAAGGCTATTTCGGTAAGAACGATTTAAGACACTGCAGAAGCTGGCTCGACTTATTTTGACTAAAAATCCAAACGGTATTCACCTGACCGCTGACTCTTTATTTTTTTTTGTTTTTTTTAAAAAATTAAAATAAAAGACCTGCTGTTGCAAACACAGCCTTTCAGCGTCTCGGGGACAAAGATTTTAAGGCTGTGTAGGTCAACTGGACCAAAATCCTAAACATGACCCAAAAGGTGGCTGTTTATGCAAAGTCAGCCTTCCGGCGTCCCTTTCAGGAACATTCGACTATTTTTGACAAAACAGCATCACCCGACTTATTTATGACTCTTTTTATCGTTTTTCAAAATAGAGAACTCCATATTGCAGACACGGCCTTTCAGCCCCTCGGGGACGAAGATTTTTAAGGCTGTATGGGTCAACTGGATCAAATCTTAAACATGACCCAAAAGGTGGCTGTTTATGCAAAGTCCGCCTTCCGGCGTCCCTTTCGGGAACATTCGGCTATTTATGACAAAACAACATCACCTGACTTATTTATGACTCTTTTTATCATTTTTTCAAAATAGAAAACTCAATATTGCAAACACGGCCTTTCAACGCCTCGGGGACGAAGATTTTTAAGGCTGTGTGGGTCAACTGGACCCAATCTTAAACATGACCCAAAAAGTGGCTGTTTATGCAAAGTCAGCCTTCCGGCGTCCCTTTCGGGAACATTTGGCTATTTTTGACAAAACAACATCACCCGACTTATTTATGACAAAATTAAAATTTTGACATGTTTTTTTCTTTTTATTTTGTTTATTTACTTGTTTTTGGCTATTTTAGCAAAAAGGGGGGTTGGACCCCATGAGAGTTGCCTACGTATCTCACATCCGGGTAGAATCAAACCCGCGTAGTTCGGGCAATTAACTGAACTATTTTAAACTCTTTTTTTCATTCATTTTTGGCAGCAAATATAAAAATCACTTTCAAAGCACGACTCTTTTCCTTTTCGATTTTGGGCATTTTCATAAAATTAAAAAAAAAACTATTTTTAAAAAATAAGACCCTTTTTTCATTTTCATTTTCGGCAAGACAAACTATTTTCCTTTTTCTATTTTTTGAAAACAAGACAGAACAATGATTTTTTTTTCTATTTTTCCTTTGCTTTTAGTAAAACAAATTAATACAATATTTTTTTTTATTTTCTCAAAATTTCGGCAGAGTTCGACGGTATTTGGGCATTGGGTTTTTCAAAAATAAACAATTAACTCCCTAACCGCTATTTCTTTTTTTTTTTCAATTTCACAATATTCCTAATATTCAAAAACTGGTCAGCATGCGGGCGCGAGACAAATAAATGCACAGAAAACAAATATGATGCATCAGGATGATCTTTTCATATCAGGTTGCTAGTCCTAGACGGACCCAACCCCTGTGTTGAGTCCCCTAAGTCAAATGCAACGTGATGCAAATAAGTGTTCCTACTAGGGATCCGGCATGAAGTCACGTTATTCTATGTTCAAAACCTAGGTCGGTGTTCTAGACAGTGTACCCGAGAGGACAACTCGAGTTGAGGAAGGAGCTCCTTTCCGGGAACCAAAAGGCCATCCGGCTTAGAAACATTCCGAGCCTCTTTTATTTAGGGTATGACACTAACAGAATAGGGAGTCTTAACCAGTAAGCACATCCCCAGAGGTAAGAAGAGAAGGTTTCGGCACAGTTTATAGGTACAGTTCAAATAATATCAAAGCAGTAAAAAGCATCATTTTGCACATTTAGGCCAAAACATGTAATAAGATCAAATAATAAATAAAGCCAAATATAACAATTCACCTAATCTCTAATTTCTAACCCTTAACCAGTGGTTCTGGGTTTTTTCTCCCCAGCAGAGTCGCCAGAGCTGTCACACCTCCTTTTTCCGCCCCGCGAGAGGTGAATGAGTTTTTTCCAATTAAAGGACAATCGAAACGGGATTTGTTTATTTATTTCAGAGTCGCCACTTGAGAGATTTAGGGTGTCCCAAGTCACCAATTTAATCCCGAATCGAGGAAAAGAATGACTCCATATTACAGTCTGCGAACTAGAAATCCGGATAAGGAATTCTGTTAACCCGGGAGAAGGTGTTAGGCATTCCCGAATTCCGTAGTTCTAGCACGGTCTCTCAACTGTCATATTCGGCTTGTTTATCTGATTTTATACAATTATGCGCTCTTATGCAAGTTTTAACTCTTTACCGCTTTTATTATTATATTTTTAAAAGAATGTGAACATCGTTTAAAAACATGTCTTTGGATTGCGTCACATGAAATGCACCCGCAATCCGGAACACAGTTTTATTCAATGTTTTGGGATTTGGATTTGGGTCGCATGAAATGCGCACCCGAGTTTAAGAAGGTAAGATTAATTAAATCGCGCCTAAAGAGTCTAACACGTTATTGTCTTTGGGGAAGGCAATGAAATTCACTAAACAGTCCATCCCAAATTCAAATTATTTATTATGACCAATTATTGAGGGCCCCGCAATTTGCATTTTTATTTGGCGAGGCTCGTCTCATTATTTTTTTAAAAGGATAATCTTAGCATGACTATATTTTCTATTAAGTTCGTTTTCTAAAATAAATGAAGAAAAATGTCCTACTTTATTTACATACTTTCGAGTTATTATAGTTAAGTTTCGAAAGTGAGTTGTTTAAAGAGTTTACATGGCAACGCATAGAACATTCTACATACAGACAGTAAAAGAAAGGAAAGACTACATTGAATTACAACTTCAAATCTTTCTCTTTTTTGCATTCATGCTTCGAGTGGCTTACAAAATGAACCAGTGTATCAGTTTGTGTACCTGGTAATTGGAAAGCAAGGAAAGAAGATGAAGATCAGTAGATGTGAGCACGTGATTTTTGTTTCGCGCGACAATCGCTCCAAAAGAAATAAAAAAATAATAATAATTGGTCCTGCTGTACAATTTTTGGATTTTTACATGGCACTTTGTTAATTATTTATGATTTTTTGCCCATTTTATTTTTATTAAAAAAAAATACAAAAAATGTATGAGTCATGCATAATTTGAACCGTAATCCGGTTATTAAATAGAAAATCATAAATAGGCATCTTTGTCCGTGATTTTGTTCTTGCTTGATTTTACCTGTTTTAAAATATTTTAAGGTGTGTGCAAACAATTGTATTAAGTGTTTATTTAATTTTAATTTGATTTACTTGGGTTTTTGTTTTTAAAATAGAGAAGAAAATAAAATAATAATAATAAAAAAAGGAAATCTTTTCGGACTTGGGCCAATTTTAAACAAATTGGCCCAAACAAACTCAGCCCAAAACCCCTGTGCAACCCAGTCCAGTCCAGCTGACACCAAGGACGTCCAAACGACGTCGTAATGGTTGAGTCTGATCTGAGCCGTTGATCTCTGAATGATCAACGGCCAAGATCACTTCCTCACAACCCATGATGAACCCGACCCATTTCCACCCGGACCAACCCAAACCCCCTTTAGATGAGACGACGCCGTTTCCCCTAAGCCTTCAGATCCAAGCCATTGATTTCGATTGATCTGACGGCTGAGATCAACCCACCCATTCCATATATAAGCCCCTTACCATACCCTGCCCCCCTATCCAATACCCCAGCCTTCGTCTTCACAGACCCTTCCCCTTCAAACCCTAGCCGCCCCCATCTCCCTTCACCAGAAACCCGGCGTCATGAACGCCGGTGACCTTCACCTTAACACCCTAGAATCCCCTTGCCATCCTGAACATGGATCTGTTAACTACTTAACTCGAATCCCATCCCACCTTCTCGAATCTTCATTTGAAGATTCGAGTCAAAACTCGATCTACACCGTTTAACCCCAGCTTCACACCAGACACTCCCCAGACCCCCCTCGTGACCAAACCATGCTTGGTTTGGTCCGAATCTGACTAGGGAAGCACGAATCCCGGATCTAATTTTCGGAACCTTAGGGTTCCTCATCACTGGTCCATATCCGTTCAAACCGAAGAGATTAAGGTCTAATGGACCTTAATCGAAGTGTTTCTCATCTAAGAAACACTTCGATTAAAGTCCGTTCAGCCTTAAGAAAGGTCTGTTCGAATCCAAGTAAGATTTTGATTTTTTGGGGGTTTAAGGTAAGTTTTGCTTTCTTTTCTTTATTTGTTTTGGTTCATCTGATTGTTTTAAAGGTCTGTTCATGTTTTGTTTGTGTCCCTGAATTTTATCAACCGTGCCCTGTCCACTTTGCCTGAACCTCTGTTGTTTGATTGAGTCTTTCTATTGGTTCTGATAATGTGTATGTAAGTGTTGTGCAATTAGCTGATTTTCAAATTTGAACTGACTAATTGATTCCTCGAATACCACTTTGTTTAGTCAGTATAATTCAAATCATGTGTCGATGCTGTTAAATGTCTGATTTTTGGCTACGATTGTGCATGTTATGATTAATATAGTCGAGTCGACATGTGTCGTCAATTAGTTTCAATTGCCTGAACAATAACAAATCGATTTGCTTCTGGACACATTTGTTTGAATCGATTAGGAACTGAGTTTGCTTATTTATAATTGGTAATTTGAATCAGAAATGCAAAAATCAATGTTCTGTTTAGTCACAGTTTTGAAATTGGAGGGCATGTGCACTTATGCACAACATGTGCATTTTATGCACAGCCTGTGCCCTGCCTAAGTGCTTTTGAATTAAATAGTCGGACAACATGTGCTGTCAGACTACATCCTGCTGCCCATATTCTGCTTTAAGTTTCAGAAGTAATAAACATTACTAAAAAGTTTAAGCCTGCCAAGGGAATGTCATGGGTTTAATACTTAAATAGCTAAGTGGAAACTGAAAAGATGATGGCACATGGGAGGGGTGTTTCTTTTGGTCTAACAGGTTGTTAAAGGGCTGAGGTTTAGGCTTATAAAATGGAGGCACATTGAGGGATAAGGATATACATAGAGACAGAGGGAATTGTTAAGAAAAAAGATAGAGGAGATCAGACATAAGAGGGAGATCAGATAGATCTGCAAAGAGAGAGCAAAAATACAGACATATACACACATAGACACACACACAGAGAGACATTGATAATAAAGGGAGGGGAATACACTGATATAAGGGGGATTGATAAGAAAACAGGAAAAGAGAGTTTTTCTGAAAACACACGGACAGAAATAGATAAAGAGAGGCCTAACACAGAAAGAAGGAACTGCATTTTTTCATCTTTGTCTTGATTCTCAACTAGTCTGGATTTGCCTGTTCCATATTGATTTATCCTGAGTCTTGCTTGAGATTACTAGTTGTGTGTAGTATCAGTTCAGTTCTGGATCCATTCTGGTTAAATTTCGATTCCATATTGCTGGGAATTTGCTACATTCTGCCATCTTTCATTGGCTCTAAATTGCATTTTTGCACTGAGAATTTGTCCTGCTGTTGTTCATCTGTTACTGCTGTTCCGCTTACACTGTTGCTCAACTGACTCCCCTACTTCCTTCATTGTAAGCATTTCCTCAGGTACATATTTCGAATCTGTCTGATGTTGCAATGAAAGTTGAATCGAAAGATCTGAAGTAGTTATAATCATCTGTTGCATTGCCTACGAATTTCTTTTATACATAAATGTTGTTAAGATGTGTAAGTTTCTAGTCTGTTAGCCTAATAGAGATACATTAGTAAGGTTGTACTTAATTAAAGTTTATGCCAATCTAAAACTGCGACATTTGACTCGTTTAGTAGTATACAAGATGTAAATACAATTCATGAAATGTGCAGCTATTTAACACGATTGTTAACTTAAACTCGCTCTGTCAGCATGCTTTGAATATGTAAGGGCAAATGGCCGCTTAAATCTAGCTAAAGATAATACAGTTTCATTCTCGAGTTTCAACTTCATTAGGCAGTTTATAGGATGAGTTTCAAATATCATTAGTCGCATCTTCTAATAAGTGGTTTTAATTAATCTTGTCTAAATAAGTTAAAGTTAAGGAGCTCTTGTAGCAGTCGTAGCATTTCATCAATCTTGTATATAATTCTTCTATCAAATTAAAAGCATGTTTCATGAGGTACAACGTTTCTTCACTCTGTAAATAATTAATCAGATGATTAACCAAAATCTGGATTTGGCCAAAGCATATAATTGAATTAGCATGCACCTTTTCTTCTATTTTTAGAGATAAACACATTAGAAATGTAGTCGCCTTAGGATGTTCCTTCTAAAATAATGAGACGAGCCTCGCCAAATAAAAACGTAAATTGTGGGGCCCTCGATAAATAATCATAATAAATATTTAGAATTCAGGCTAGGCCGTTTAGTGAATCTCATGGCCTTCTCAAAAAAATAATAACGCGTTAGGCTCTCTAGGCGCGACTTAATTAAATCATATTCTTAAATTCGGGTGCACATTGATGTGACCCAAATCCAAATCTCAATGTGTTAACAACTACGGGTGCATTGATTGTGACGTGGTTCGAGATGCATTTTCATGACGTTGCAATTCTATAAAAATAAATGATAATAATAAAAGCGGTTTTTAAACTTAATAAAAGCACATAAGTCACAACATGTATTTAAATCCGATATTTAGCCATTATAACAATTTAAGCGACCGTGCTAGAACCACGGGATTCGAGGGTGCCTAACACCTTCCCTCGGGTCAACAGAATTCCTTACTTAGAATTTCTGGTTCGCAGACTTCATTTGGAAAAGTCGAAAATTTCCTCGATTTGGGATTCAAGATAAACCGGTGACTTGGGACACCAAAAGCCAAACCTTTCCCAAGTGGCGACTCTGAATTAAATAAATAATCCCATTTCGAATATTGTCACTTAAATTGGAAAAACTCCCCTCGCGCATTTTATCCTTCGGGGGCGGGCGCGCAAAAAGGAGGTGTGACAGCTCTGGCGACTCTGCTGGGGATGGGTTACCCAGAACCACTGGTTCAGGGTTCAAGAATTCGAGCTTAGAATAATTGTTATATTTGGCTTTATTATCTGATCTTTATTACATGTTTTTGCATAACGTGCTAAATGTTGTCTTTTACCGCTTTGATATTATCTGAACTGTATATAAACTGTGCCGAAACCTTTCTCTTCTTATCTCCGGGGAGAAGCTCGCTGGTCGAGACTCCCTATTCTGTTAGTGTCAATACCTGAAATAAGAAAGAGGTCGGACAAGTTACAAAGCCGGACGATCTCGCGGGTCCCCGGTACGTAGCCCCCTCCTCGACTCGAGTTGTCCGCTCGGGTACACAGTCTAGAACAAATACCCAGGTTACGAACCTAGAATAACTTGACTTCATGCCGGATCCCTAGTAGGAACGCTTATTTGCATCATGTTGCATTTGACTTAGGGGACTCAACACAGGGGTTGGGTCCGTCTAGGACAGGCAACCTGAAATGAAAAGACCACCCTGCTGCATCCTATTTGTTTTGCGCATTTATTTGCCTCGGTTCCGCATGCTGACCGGTTTTGAAAAAAAAAGAAGAAAAATAGCGGCATAGGGAGATAATTACTTATTTTAGAAAAATAGAACCAATGTCCGAGTAGTGTCGAAACCTCGCCGGAATTTCTTCTAAAATATATATATATAAAAAAAGAGATTGTCTTCTAGTTCGATTTAAAAAAAATATATATAAAAATTTTCTTTTTATCATTTTCAAAATAAAAAAAAAGAAGGTATTTATTTAAAAGGTAAAAAAAAAACGAAAAATTCATAATTCAAAAAAAAAATGTTGTTTCTTTTGTATTACCCCTTTTTATAAATTCAGACTAATAGTCCAAATATTTCCTAAAAAAAAATAAAATAATAATAAATATTTTCTTTAGTCTTTATCTCTTTTCAAAAATAATAAAAATACTTATTCTTGATTTCTAGGTTTATTTGATTTTCTCTATTCATGATATGCCCGAACTACGCCGGTTTGATTCTCACCGGATGTGAGATACGTAGGCAACCCTCGTCGGGTTCAACCTCATTTTGCTAAAATAGCCAAAATCAATAAATAAATAAATAAAAAAAAATGTGTTTCAAACTAAAAAAAAAGTCGTAAATAAATCAGGTGACGCTGTTTTGTCATAAATAGCCGAATGATTCCGAAAAGGGACGCCAGAAGGCTGACTTTGCATAAACAGCCACCTTTGGGTCTTGTTTAGCATGTTTGCCCATTTGACCCACACAGCCTTAAAATCTTCATCTCCGAAGTGTTTAAAGGCCGTGTTCAAAACTTGATCCCCTCTATAAAATATTTTGCGTCAAAATCATTTTTGTTGAAACCACCTTAATAAATGTGCAGGATGAGCACGATGCAAAATGAACATTTTTCAATAATGACCAAAATCCCTGTCAAGTTACGGCTATGGTGGAATGATCTAGGCGTTGAAGGACAAAATGAGGTCAAGAAATATCTGAAAGGCCTCGTGGGTTTGTTGGAAATCCAACCTCGGGGAGATATCATAAGAGCTTTGGTTACCTACTGGGACCCGACGCACAATGTTTTTCATTTCTCTGATTTTGAACTCACCCCCACTTTGGAAGAAATGGCCGGATACATCGGGAATGCTGAACTTCCCTTGAGGCAAAAATACTTGGTCGCCCCAAGAGTCGTCACGGTACATCGGTTCCTAGATTCATTGAAGATACCTAGAACAGTCCACAACCCAGATCTGGCAGCCGGATTTTGTACTCCATGCTTCATATATGATAGGTACGGTCATGAGGGGGGATTCAATAATCCAATCAACAAACTGTGCAGCAAAGGAGTTCGTCAGAAGTGGGACAAGCACAGACGGGTAGCGTTCATGATGATGTTCCTGGGCCTTCTGGTATTTCCAAGGAAAGACGGAAACATTGATTTGAAGATATCCGGGGTCGTCAGCACTTTACTCACGCAAAGTGACAGTACTCTCGCGCCTATGGTGGTATCTGACATCTTTCGAGCTCTTACAGCTTGTAAAGCTGGGGGAAATTTCTTCGAAGGTTGTAACTTGCTCCTACAGATATGGATGACCGAGCACCTCTGCCATCATTCCGAGATTTCGAGCCATGGTTCCCCGGAAAAGACCTGCATAGAAGAATCTTACACGAGAACCAAAGAGATCAGTTTGCCCAAAGGAGTCCTGGCATGGACCTCGTTCTTTCAAGCTCTTACTGCCAGCCAAATACAATGGACGTTGGGATGGTTGCCTGTTGATGAGATCCTATATATGTCTGCAGCTAAAACTCATTTCTTACTTGATGGGGCTTAAGAGCATTCAACCTTACGCACCCTGCCGAGTTTTAAGACAGTTCGGAAGATGCCAGACAGTACCTCATGAGGAAGATCTTAGCACTCAAGCAGTTGAGATAAGTCCTAACGGACAATTCCCAGAAGCGAAGATTCGCCAAATCTGGAGTGAGTGTCAATATTTGAAATCAGATACTTGCGTACGGGATCGAGCCAAAGGAGAGACGGCACCAGGTTACCTTGCATGGTATAGAAGGGAACTTGAGCATGAAAGGCCAGCTAAGAGACCCCACATCCGGAATTTCACCGAATCATCGCAAAGATAGTGGGATTGGTTAGCAAAGGAAAGAGGCTATTGCGCCGAAATCAGCAGGTTAAAGCAACAAGTGGGAAGCTTGAAATATGAGCACAACATACAAGTTGCTACCAATCTAGGAGAGCGGAACAGGTTAATTCAGGAAAACGAAATGCTCAGAGCCCAGATCAAACAGATAAGGGTAGATGCGGATAAACAGCCAAGGCGTCGATCAGACGAGCAGCTGATAAAAAGGCTAAAAAGTGAAATCAGGGAATGGCAAGATGGTTTGGAGAAATCTGAAAACGTCATAGCAGAGCTCAGGGCACAGTGGGATACAAGAGCAGATGAGCATCGCCGATACCTGAATCAATTGGAAGGCGACCACGAGAAGACTATTGCTAAAATGAAGAGAGAGATGGCTACACTTGAGATCAAAGCAGCTAATCAGGCCAAGGATTTCCAAATTGAGAGCAGATACTGGTACGACTCAATAGCCCAGATAAAGTTGGAAGTACGACGACTGAAGCATCAGCATATACAGGATGCTCAAGTATTCAAGATATGTAGCGATCAGATAAAACGCCTACTCGTAGAGAAAAAGCAAATCGGAGATAGGATCAAGGCCATTGCCCATGCCATCACCAGACGATGTCTACAATGTGAGAACATGTCCAGCGTTACCGTCCTCTCGGCAGTAATGGGTTATGTCAAGCAGACTATGCATGAGCTGGAGCAACTTGAGAGGGATCTCACGCCTAGGACCGCGGTGAGGCCGAACGATGCCCCGCGGACACCAATTTTCAAAACCATAATGCACTCATAAGTCAAGCCTGTATCTTAGCATCTTCTGCCTGTTTTTCCCATTAGGGTGATTTTTAGTCTATTTTGAGTCTAGGTTTATTTTCAAAATTTGCTCTTTCTTTTGCAAAATGTAGTTTGTAATAGACCATTTCAACAATAAAGAGGTTGTTTCTTTTACGCTCATTTGTGTTTTTCGAACTACGTAATGATCTGATTCACGTAGGCATCGTGATACGTAGGCAATCCTCATCGGATCCGGTCGCATTTCTTTTACTGCAAAATAAAAAAAATAATAAAAGAAAAACAAAAAAAAAGAAAAAAAAGAAAAAAAGGGGGAAAAACTAATAAGAGGAAAAATGCCGGAATGACGCATGCTCTCGTAGCAAACATATAGTAATCCACTTAACTGTATAGGTGCATCATGCCCAACGTGAGATTAACTATCTGTTATTTGCTGCAAATTAACCGTGCGTTTGTCGATGAGTATTCCAGGGTTTTTGAAAAGACGGTTGGTTTGGTGAAAGTCTGGCCTCGCACTCATACTTCACGAGGTCAAGGAGAAGCGTTCAACTACCTGTTGTTAGGACCAGAAGCAGTACTCACACTTACTTCACCAGGTCAAAAGGAAGTGTGGAAATGTCTTCAGAAATTCCATTGCAAACAATCCCTGTTTCCGAGGAGAAGCTCGATCTCAGCCGTCCTCACACCTTAATCCGCAACTGCGGAGGAAAATAGAATCCTACGGCTCCGCATGCTGGAAATGCTGGATGACTGGAATAATGGGAAAGAGCCGCCAAGTGTCGTCCCCGGATTCCCTGAATTATTCTCCAGGTCAAGTGGGACTTCTAATGTTCCCATAAATTATCCTGCTACCCCATTCGGGTACCCAGCCACCTCAGCCTTCTCTGCTGGATCGCCTTCTGAGCCTCATCCCCGAATGTCGGCCACTGATGCAAGCATGAACATCTTTACTGCATCGCCTTGCCCGATCACGGCACAGCCAGCCACGTACAAGCCAAGCTTTGACTCATCCTCTTTTACACTCCAAGCACCATCGTTCTCAATGGAACCAACTAGGTTCGCTACCAGTACTAATCCTCTACCGCCTCAGTGCGAGCTTGCACCTGGGCAGGATCAGAACCCCAGAATTGCAGAACAAAATGAGATTGCCAAGAGAATGAGAAGCCTTGAACAAAGTTTGAAGAATATGCAAGGATTGAGCGGACAAAAGAGCGTCTCTTACGCTGACCTGTGCATGTTCCCTCACGTGCACCTACCAACGGGTTTCAAAACCCCAAAGTTCGAGAAATACGATGGGCACGGTGACCCCATTGCACATCTTAAGAAATACTGCAACCAATTACGGGGAGCCGGTGGAAAAGAAGAACTACTAATGGCATATTTCGGGGAAAGTCTAGTAGGGATAGCTTCGGAATGGTATATGGATCAGGAAATGTCCCGATGGCATATATGGGATGATCTCGCCAGAGATTTTGTAAAACAATTCCAGTATAACATCGACATTGCGCCAGACCGAAACTCTCTGTCGAATTTGAAGAAGAAACCTTCGGAAAGCTTCAGAGAATATGCTATTAAGTGGCGTGAACAGGCGTCGAGAGTGAAGCCTCCCATGGATGAAGTGGAAATGGTCACTACCTTTCTCCAGGCTCAAGAGTCTGACTATTTCCAAAACATGATGTCAGCCATGGGTAAGCCATTCGCGGAAGCGATCAAGATTGGAGAGATGGTGGAAAATGGCCTGAAAACAGGTAGGATTCTGAGTCAAGCAGCCATAAGGGCGACCTCCCAGGCCGTCCAAAGCGGTTCCGGAGGAACGACAAGGGGGAAGAAGAAGGAAGAAACGACTATGGCAGCCTCGGAAGCAAGGGAGTATCGTCATCCCAGGCCCCATTTTCCGGAAAGAGCCCCACAACACTACTACCCCCACTCAAATTTGGCATATGCTCATCAACCTTATATGGTCATGAATGCCCAACCTTATACCCATCCGCCACAACAAGCCAACCGAGGCCCAGCTCCACCTCCCAGAAATCAGCCTCCTTACCGCAACCACTATAACCCACAACCCCCGCAGAATAACTTCCGCCCTCAGGAGCCACCCAGAAGGCGGACTTTCACGCCCATCGGTTAGCCATACTCAACTTTGTTCCCAAAGCTGGTCCAGTTGGGTTTCTTGCAACCAATCCCTCAAACAAGGCAAAACCCGATGTCACCTTCTTACAAAGCTGGAGTCAGATGCGCCAATCATTCAGGAGCCGAGGGACATGACACAAATGACTGCTGGTCGTTGAAAAGAGTGGTCGAAAACTTGATAGAGCAAGGGAAAATAGTGCTAAGGGACGAGGAGATCCCGAATGTAACTAACAATCCATTACCTGCTCACAATAATGGGCCGCTTATCGGAATGATTTGTGAAGACAAAGAGTTCGACCCTGCTCTGAAAGCCATAATTGCCATTGTCGACACGGGAAAGAGGCCCGAAACGGACCAAAAACCAGAAAAGGGGGAAGAGGCCAAAGCTATAAAGAAAGTGCCTGAAAAGAAGGTGGAGAAGAAAGTGGTACCGGTAAAGGATGAAGTTCTTTACATACCACGAGGTCAAGCTGAGAAGACGCAGAACTTCGGAATCAAAAAGACAAAACCTATGTACGTGCCAAAAGGGGCCTATGTGGTCCGGGGGACGATTCAACCACCTCGGCCGAATGAGCCAGTGGTTATCGGACGCGTGCCACAAAAGCCAATGACCAACCCGTCCACAGTGCCGTGGAATTATCAAAAGACTTTGGTAATGTACAAAGGTAAAGAGGTCATGGGAGAACTTCCAGAAAATACTTTCATTGGAAGGTATTCAAACACCCAAGAACTGAACAACGCCACACAAAGGCGCTTCCCGCCAAAGAAGCCCGTAAGTGTTGAAGAAGCGGAAGTGTTCTTCCAACAAATGAAAATGCCGGATTACGAAGTAATAGATCAACTGCGCAAGTACCCCAAGCAAGTGTCCATGCTATCATTATTGATGAGGTCGGCCGAGCATCAAAAGATCTTACTGAAGACCCTGAATGAAGCATATGTGCCAGTTAAAACCTCGGTTGAGCAATTAGAGCGGATGACAGAAAGATTCTTCGCCGTCAACCAAATCTCTTTCAGCAAGAACGATCTACCCCCGGAAGGAGAGGCACACAACAAGGCTTTACATCTAACAGTTAAATGCGAAGACTATTATGTCAAGCGGGTAATGTTGGATGGAGGCTCAGGCGTTAACATTTGCCCGCTCTCCACGCTGCAAAGAATGGAAATTGGGACCGGAAGAATCCGACCCAACAATGTCTACGTAAGAGCTTTCGACGGCATCAAGAGAGATACCATGGGAGAAATAGACCTGTTGTTGGTCATAGGACCTGTCGAATTTCAAGTAACCTTCCAGGTGCTCGACATGGATACATCCTACAATTTTCTCCTTGGCAGACCTTGGATCCATGCGGCAGGAGCCGTGCCTTCCACTCTTCACCAGATGGTGAAGTTCGAGTACGAAGACAGAGAGATCGTGGTCCATGGGGAAGATGAGCATGCTATTTATCGGGACCCATCCACCCCATATCTGGAACCGAGAGAAGGGAGCGAACATACGGTCTATCAAGCTTTTGAGATTGTACTGGCAGAGCAGCACGAAGAGGGAATACACTGCCCCCAGCCTTTCTTGTCTAACGCCTCGGTTATGGTGGCCAAAGAGATGATCCGGCATGGATTTAGGCCAGGGAAGGGGCTTGGACGAACCCTTCAGGGAATAACAGAACCCATTACTTTGCCAGTCACCAAGAAACCTTTTGGACTAGGTTTCAAACCTACTCCAGCAGACGAAGAGTGGGCAAAGAAAAGGAAAAATGAGGTTTGGAAGTTACCTCAACCACTGCCGGATTTATATGCAACTTTCATCAGGCCAAGGTACGTTGAAGAAGAAGATGATGAGGTCTTCACAGCTGAGGAAATCGAGGAGATATGTGGGGCGATGAGGGAAATGCTCTACGAGGTCCACATGGTTCAACCAGGTGAAGGCACAAGCACTGCTGCAATGCTGTACATGGGGCCGAACGCCCAACTTCAAAACTGGGAGGCCACGCCATTCCCGACTAGACAGAAGTCCGGGTAGACCTGTCCTGCCACCTTTCCTGTGTCACAAGTTATCTCCAGGACATAACTTGAGCGTTTTCTTCCTTTCAATTGTTGTTTTGAATTCCTAAGTTGTAAACATTGTTGTCTTCCAACTTTCCAAAGAAAAAAAAAATCATCATTTCTTTCCCATTCTTTCTTTTGTTCTGATTTTTGTTATTTTTCCTTTTACCTTTCTTTTCAGTTATAATAATGCGGCTTTAAATATGACATGCTCGCGGACTTCACGCCCAGATCACAATGAGCTATTTAACTGCGAATTAATGAACCCAGAACCAGAATATGATGCGGAAGAGGCTTTTAGGGAGATAAACCGAGAGTTGGAATATTTCGAGAATAAACCTAAGCCAAATCTGAATGACACCGAACCGGTTAATTTAGGAACTCCTGAAGAAATCCGGGAGACCAAAATAAGCATTCACACGGACGAGAAAACGCGAGAGGCGATAATTCAACTTCTTTTTGAATTTAAAGACGTGTTTGCTTGGTCATATGATGACATGCCGGGTCTAGGGGTTGATCTAGTGGTTCATAAATTGCCGATTCATCCTGACTGTCCTCCAGTTCAACAAAAGCAACGAAAGTTCAAAACTGAGGTCAGTGACAAGATCAAGGAAGAGATCACCAAACAACTGAAAACGGGAGTGATTCGGGTAGTCCAATATACAACATGGTTGGCGAATGTGGTTCCAGTACCAAAAAAGGACGGGAAAACTCGGGTATGTGTATATTACCGAGATCTGAACAGAGCAAGTCCTAAAGATAATTTCCCGCTGCCCAACATCCACATCCTCGTTGATAATTGCGCCAAACACGAGATACAGTCTTTAGTAGATTGTTACGCTGGGTATCATCAGGTATTGATGGATGAAGAGGAAGCCGAGAAGACTGCCTTCACCACGCCTTGGGTCACCTACTGTTACCGGGTCATGCCATTTGGTTTGAAGAATGCTGGGGCTACTTACATGAGGGCCATGACTGCCATTTTCCATGACATGATGCATCAGGAAATAGAGGTGTACGTGGACGATGTGATAGTCAAGTCCAGGACGCAGGATAATCACATCCAAGACTTGAGGAAATTCTTTGAGAGATTAAGGAAGTATGACTTGAAGCTGAACCCCATCCAAATGCGCTTTCGGAGTTCCGTCAGGCAAACTTTTGGGCTTCATCGTAAGCAGGAGAGGAATCGAGCTAGATCCAACTAAGATAAAATCCATCAGAGATCTACCTCCCCCGAGAACAAAGAAAGACGTGATGAGTCTGTTGGGCAGGTTGAATTACATCAGTCGGTTTATTGCCCAGCTGACAAGCACGTGTGAGCCCATATTCAAGCTGTTAAGGAAAGATGCAGCGATTAAATGGACCACTGAATGTCAAGAAGCTTTTGATAAAGTCAAAGAATACCTTTCGAATCCCCCGGTCTTGGTCCCTCCAGAATCGGGAAGGCCACTTTTCTTGTATCTGACAGCCTTGGAGAACTCTTTCGGTTGTGTCCTCGGGCAACACGACGTAACCGGAAAGAAAGAGCAAGCAATCTACTACTTGAGCAAGAAATGCACCGGCTACGAGGCCAAATACACTCTGCTGGAAAGGACATGCTGCGCTCTCACATGGGTTGCTCAAAAGTTGAGACATTATCTCCAAGCCCACACTACGCTCCTCATAAGCAGGTTGGATCCTTTGAAGTATATATTTCAGAAACCAATGCCTACTGGGAGACTGGGTAAATGGCAAATCTTGCTTACGGAATTCGACATAGTCTATGTCACTCGCACGGCAATGAAAGCCCAGGCGTTAGCAGATCATTTGGCCGAAAATCCGATCGATGAGGAATACCAGCCATTGCGTACCTACTTTCCAGATGAAGAGGTAAATACCGTAGAAGTGGTCTCGGAGGATGCTCATGTTTGGAAGATGTTCTTTGATGGAGCCGTGAATGCCAAAGGTGTAGGAATTGGGGCAATTTTGATCTCGCCTTCCGGTCAGCATTATCCCGCCACAGCTAGACTGCGTTTCTTCTGCACAAATAATACGGCTGAGTATGAAGCCTGCATCATGGGCATGCACATGGCAATCGATCAGGATGTCGAAGACTTACTGATTATGGGAGATTCTGACCTGATTATCCGGCAAGCTCAAGGCGAATGGGAAACTCGGGATGTCAAACTTATCCCATACCGAAAGCATGTGGAGGACCTCAGCAAGCGCTTTACGTCAATAGAGTTCAGGTATATCCCAAGGTGTCACAATGAACTGGCAGATGCACTTGCTACTCTGGCTTCAATGCTACCCTACCCGGGCAACGCCCGCGTTGATCCTTTGGAAATCCAAATCAAGGAAAGACACGGTTACTGCAATGTAATCGAGGCGGGATCAAATACGCAGCCTTGGTACCATGACGTTAGGAGGTTCCTGAAGACACAAGAATACCCCGAGAACGCTACTGAAGATCAAAAGAGGACCATTAGGCGACATGCAAGTGGTTTCTTTCTAAGCGGTGAATTGTTGTATAAGAGGACCCCGGACCTCAATCTTCTAAGATGTGTCGATATCGAGGAGGCAAGAGAGAACATGCACGAAGTACACGCAGGTGTGTGCGGACCTCACATGAACGGTTATGTCTTAGCAAAGAAAATCCTTCGAGTAGGTTATTACTGGATGACCATGGAAAAGGATTGCTTTAGCTTCGTTCGGAAGTGTCATCAGTGTCAGGTGCACGGTGATTTGATTCATGCACCTCCCACGGAGCTGCATCCCATGTCTGCACCTTGGCCATTTGTCGCCTGGGGCATGGAAGTCATTGGACCAATCGAACCGAAGGCTTCGAATGGACACAGGTTTATACTGGTTGCCATCGATTACTTCACAAAATGGGTAGAAGCTGTCACTCTCAAGTCGGTCACTAAAAAAGCTGTAGTGGATTTTGTACACTCAAATCTTATCTGTCGTTTCGGTATTCCTGCGACTATCATTACAGATAACGCAGCAAACTTGAACAGCCACTTGATGGGAGATGTATGCGAGCAATTCAAGATAACGCATAGGAATTCTACTCCTTATCGGCCAAAGGCCAATGGTGCTGTGGAAGCGGCAAACAAAAACATCAAGAAGATTTTGAGGAAGACCATCCAAAGTTCCCGACAGTGGCATGAGCAGTTACCATTTGCATTGTTGGGGTACCACACTACGGTACGCACATTAGTAGGAGCGACTCCTTACCTTTTGGTTTATGGGACCGAGGCTGTAATACCGGCAGAGGTAGAAATTCCTTCGCTTCGAACCATTGTCGAAGCGGAAATCGAAGACAGCGAGTGGGTCAAGACTCGGTTAGAGCAATTGACTTTGATTGATAAAAAGCGAATGGCCACGGTTTGTCACGGACAGTTGTACCAACGTAGGATGGCCCGTGCTTACAACAAGAAAGTCCGACCCAGGAATTTCGAAGTAGGTCAGCTGGTACTGAGGCGTATTCTGCCGCATCATGAGGAAGCAAAAGGGAAGTTTGCTCCAAATTGGAAAGGCCCATACATCATAAGGAAGATATTGCCGAGAAGAGCATTGTATTTAGGTGATATCGAAGGAAATGACCCCGACACAGCAGTAAATGCGGATGCAGTCAAGAGATACTACGTCTGAATTATACTCCAGTTAGTCTTGACGCATTTAAAATGACGAAGGTTTTATTCCCCACTACTCCCCAAACACTACCCAATTCTCTCTACAAACCTTTAAGCCGCTTACAAAAAAAACAAAAAAAACATTGATTGAGGCCTGAACTACGTTTGACTTGATTCCGAAAGGATACGTAGGCAGCCTCTCCCTGAGGTTCAGTCACACCAACAATAAAATCCCATTCACCCTGAAATTGAAACCGGGGCACGTCGAGCAGTTTGGAAGTTAGTATCATCTACCTCTCATTACCAAGCACAAGCCTTCAAATCAATTACCAAAGATAGTGGGGAACCAATAAGCATCACAAGTGGAGACCGGCACACTCCGAATTAAGAGAGATAAAATGAGAGAGTCTCGTCGGTGAAAACCTTCGGGCACCATGAGGCGACGGGAGTAGAGAAACCAAAATGAGAGAGCTTGTTTAGTAAAAACTCACAAAGAGTGCTATCAAGCGATGACAGGAAGAGAAATGAGAGAGGTCAGCCAGCGAAAACCCGCAAAGGGCGCTATTGGCCGAAAAGAATGACTCCACCCCAAGGAGGTCTCGACAAAGTTCCACCGGTTTGGAATCGCAGATCCTTTCTGGTTTAGGGAAACGCAAGTTCATGGAAGGTCAGGCGTCCAGTCCAAAGAGCATGTCATGTCATTTAAAGCCAGCATTATCTTCCTCAGATAAGTCTTTCTCGTTCCGAAGGGGGCACTCCTTTTCTGAAATTCGTTTTATCTTTTCTTTGTTTCTCTTCGAATCCCTTTTTATGTTTTAACCCCAAGTTCAGGATATACCGGAGAGGGCAGGTGGCAAGTTTGTTTTCATGGAATTCCGTTTCATGAAGGAAAACACCCCGTTTCGTTGGTACGTCTGTCCAAACTTGATAAATCATGGTGTTTGACGGCGTTCGAAGTAAAGAGGAAAAAGAGAAATTTCCCCCAGCAAGTCCGCCTTCGGACGAATCCCCACAGAGTCTCCTCTTGTACAATCCACCACAGAGTCTCCCCATTGGAATTTCCCCAGCTGGAATTTCCCCAGCACATCACCAGCGAGTCCCTTTTGTAAAAATTCCCCAACAAGCTTACCCCAACAAATCCTAGAAAGCCCGCTTTGAAACAAATCCCCAGCATGCCCCGTTGTACAAAAATCCACACAAAGAATCCACTTTGTAAATATTCCCCCCACAGAGCTTCCTTTTGTACAAATCCCCACAGAGTATCCCCAATAAAATCCCCGTTGAGAATCTCCAAGCAAGATGGGACACAAAAGAAAGAGAGAAAAAAAAAAGAAAAGCCTTACGGGGCAAATCATCACAGAATCTGGAAATACCAAGCCTAAGCAGTCAAAAGAGTTTCGCCATCTGAATCCAATCAACAGTGGGACTTCGCGACAGAAATAAGGACGCAACAAAGCAACAGGAACGATCAAGGTCACCAAACCGACCGTCATTTCCGAACTAACAATTGTTCTTTGTCTGAAAAGTTGAAACAGGTTTAATCCAAGACAACCATGCAAAAAACAGGTGTCGCCCAAAGAAGAAGGTACATGGGTACAAGAAATATTTTGGCAATAAGGAATTCACTCGAAAGGTAAGTTCCACGAAACTCCCTTTTATCTTTTACTAAATCAAGGAAATTCAAAAAAAAGAGGTCAGTTGTTGTTCTCGAATTTTGTCCCCAGCCATCAGCATTAGGGTTTTAAACCCTAAACTGAATTTTTCCTTTAGTCAGCATTAGGGTTTCAAACCCTGAACTGAACTTTTTCCATTCAGCCAGCATTAGGGTTTTAAACCCTAAACTGAGCTTTTCCATGCAGTCAGCATTAGGGTTTAAAACCCTAAACTGAATTTTTCCTTTTAGTCAGCATTAGGGTTTTAAACCCTAAACTGATCTTTTTTCATTTAGCCAGCATTAGGGTTTTAAACCCTAAACTGAGCTTTTCCATGCAATCAGCATTAGGGTTTTAAATCCTAAACTGAACTTTTTCCATTTAGCCAGCATTAAGGTTTTAAACCCTAAACTGAGCTTTTCCATGCAATCAGCATTAGGGTTTTAAACCCTAAACTGAACTTTTTTCCTTTCAGCCAGCATTAGGGTTTTAAACCCTAAACTGAGCTTTTCCATGCAGTTAGCATTAGGGTTTTAAACCCTAAATTGAATTTTTCCTTTTAGTCATCATTAGGGTTTTAAACCCTAAACTGAACTTTTTTCATTCAGCCAGCATTAGGGTTTTAAACCCTAAACTGAGCTTTTCCATGCAATCAGCATTAGGGTTTTAAACCCTAAACTGAATTTTTCCTTTAGTCAGCATTAGGGTTTTAAACCCTAAACTGAACTTTTTCCATTCAGCCAGCATTAGGGTTTTAAACCCTAAACTGAGCTTTTCCATGCAGTCAGCATTAGGGTTTTAAACCCTAAATTGAATTTTTCCTTTTAGTCATCATTAGGGTTTTAAACCCTAAACTGAACTTTTTTCATTCAGCCAGCATTAGGGTTTTAAACCCTAAACTGAGCTTTTCCATGCAATCAGCATTAGGGTTTTAAACCCTAAACTGAACTTTTTTCATTCAGCCAGCATTAGGGTTTTAAACCCTAAACTGAACTTTTTCCATTCAGCCAGCATTAGGGTTTTAAACCCTAAACTGAACTTTTTTCCATTCAGCCAGCATTAGGGTTTTAAACCCTAAATTGAGCTTTTCCATGCAATCAGCATTAGGGTTTTAAATCCTAAACTGAATTTTTCCTTTAGTCAGCATTAGGATTTTAAACCCTAAACTGAACTTTTTTCAATTCAGCCAGCATTAGGGTTTTAAACCCTAAACTGAGCTTTTCCATGCAATCAGCATTAGGGTTTTAAACCCTAAACTGAATTTTTCCTTTAGTCAGCATTAGGGTTTTAAACCCTAAACTGAACTTTTTCCATTCAGCCAGCATTAGGGTTTTAAACCCTAAACTGAGCTTTTCCATGCAATCAGCATCAGGGTTTTAAACCCTAAACTGAACTTCTTCCATTCAGCCAGCATTAGGATTTTAAACCCTAAGCTGAGCTTTTTCCATGCAATCAGCATTAGGGTTTTAAACCCTAAACTGAACTCTTTCCTTTAGTCAGCATTAGAGTTTTTAAAACCCTAAACTGAAGTTTTCCTTTAGTCAGCATTAGGGTTTTAAACCCTAAACTGAATTTTTCCTTTCAGTCAGCATTAGGGTTTTAAACCCTAAACTGAACTTTTCCTTTAGTCAGCATTAGGGTTTTAAACCTTAAACTGAGCTTTTTCCCTTCAGCCAGCATTAGGGTTTTAAACCCTAAACTGAGCTTTTCCATGCAATCAGCATTAGGGTTTTAAACCCTAAACTGAATTTCCCTTTCAGTCAGCATTAGGGTTTTAAACCCTAAACTGAACTTTTTCCATTCAGCCAGCATTAGGGTTTTAAACCCTAAACTGAGCTTTTCCATGCAGTCAGCATTAGGGTTTTAAACCCTAAACTGAACTTTTTCCATTCAGCCAGCATTAGGGTTTTAAACCCTAAACTGAGCTTTTCCATGCAATCAGCATTAGGGTTTTAAACCCTAAACTGAATTTTTCCTTTAGTCAGCATTAGGGTTTTAAACCCTAAACTGAACTTTTTTCCATTCAGCCAGCATTAGGGTTTTAAACCCTAAACTGAATTTTTCCTTTAGTCAGCATTAGGGTTTTAAAACCCTAAACTGAATTTTCCCTTCAGTCAGCATTAGGGTTTTAAACCCTAAACTGAACTCTTTTCATTCAGCCAACATTAGGGTTTTAAACCCTAAACTGAATTTTTCCATTTAGTCATCATTAGGGTTTTAAACCTTAAACTGAACGTTTTCCCAGTTGGTCAGTATTAGAGTTTCAAACTCTAAAACTGAACTTCTCCCCAGCTAGTCGGTATTAGGGCTCCAATCCTGAACTAAGCATTTTTATCTTCCTTCATCAATTTTATGAACTTCCTGGCGAATAATTAACAAAATTTTCCTAGTGAAACTGGGGCAGAAAATTTCGTTCGTTTGTTTGTTTTCTCCTGCAGGTCTAACCTCGAGCCCCACGGATCGAAATGACCCACGAGATGAGTCTCAACTAAGAATCTAAGAAGAAAAAGACAAAAAAAGATGTCCCGAGACACCGGAGAAAATGGAAGGCGGATCGCTCCAAGATTTGATCAAGGTCTCGAGTTCTACCAACCCCGTCATATTCAGTATCGCAGAAATAAATAGGCGCCTCCAACTTGCAAGCATCAAGATTCATATCGGAGTCTACAAGCAGAATCAGCTAAGACCCAAGATCAGGTCGCAAAAGAATCATAGATATGAATCTTGTAACTAGCAGTTGACATGCATATAAGTGTTTAGTTCAGTTTCAATTTTCCTTTGGTTGTAATAAGGCGGTCAGTGACGCAACAGTGACAACAGCAACAGCAGTAACAACAAGCATTGCAATCCCATGGTAGTCCCAGCTGCCAAAATTTTCCCGAACTACATTGACCTGATTCCTGTTTAGCCCAGGATATGTAGGAAATCTTTGAAGCAAGATTCGGTCAGATCTTTCAAAAACATGCTTCACACGGAGTAGTCCATAGGCAAAAATCGCTCATACACGCTCACTTTATCTTTGCACGAAAACTCTTCGTGTTTCCGAACAAAGAGGGGCAGCTGTGAGCACGTGATTTTTGTTTCGCGCGACAATCGCTCCAAAAGAAATAAAAAAATAATAACAATTGGTCCTGCCGTACAATTTTTGGATTTTTACATGGCACTTTGTTAATTATTTATGATTTTTTGCCCATTTTATTTTTATTAAAAAAAAATACAAAAAATGTATGAGTCATGCATAATTTGAACCGTAATCCGGTTGTTAAATAGAAAATCATAAATAGGCATCTTTGTCCGTGATTTTGTTCTTGCTTGATTTTACCTGTTTTAAAATATTTTAAGGTGTGTGCAAACAATTGTATTAAGTGTTTATTTAATTTTAATTTGATTTACTTAAGTTTTTGTTTTTAAAATAGAGAAGAAAATAAAATAATAAAAAAAAGGAAATCTTTTCGGACTTGGGCCAATTTTAAACAAATTGGCCCAAACAAACTCAGCCCAAAACCCCTGTGCAACCTAGTCCAGTCCAGCTGATACCAAGGACGTCCAAACGACGTCGTAATGGTTGAGTCTGATCTGAGCCGTTGATCTCTGAATGATCAACGGCCAAGATCACTTCCTCAAAACCCATGATGAATCCGACCCATTTCCACCCGGACCAACCCAAACCCCCTTTAGATGAGACGACGCTGTTTCCCCTAAGCCTTCAGATCCAAGCCATTGATTTCGATTGATCTGACGGCTGAGATCAACCCACCCATTCCATATATAAGGCCCTTACCATACCCTGCCCCCCTATCCAATACCCCAGCCTTCGTCTTCACAGACCCTTCCCCTTCAAACCCTAGCCGCCCCCATCTCCCTTCACCAGAAACCCGGCGGCATGAACGCCAGTGACCTTCACCTTAACACCCTAGAATCCCCTTGCCATCCTGAACATGGATCTGTTAACTACTTAACTCGAATCCCATCCCACCTTCTCGAATCTTCATTTGAAGATTCGAGTCAAAACTCGATCTACACCGTTTAACCCCAGCTTCACACCAGACACTCCCCAGACCCCCCTCGTGACCAAACCATGCTTGGTTTGGTCCGAATCTGACTAGGGAAGCACGAATCCCGGATCTAATTTTCGGAACCTTAGGGTTCGTCATCACTGGTCCATATCTGTTCAAGCCGAAGAGATTAAGGTCTAATGGACCTTAATCGAAGTGTTTCTCATCTGAGAAACACTTCGATTAAAGTCCGTTCAGCCTTAAGAAAGGTCTGTTCGAATCCAAGTAAGATTTTGATTTTTTGGGGGTTTAAGGTAAGTTTTGCTTTCTTTTCTTTATTTGTTTTGGTTCATCTGATTGTTTTAAAGGTCTGTTCATGTTTTGTTTGTGTCCCTGAATTTTATCAACCGTGCCCTGTCCACTTTGCCTGAACCTCTGTTGTTTGATTGAGTCTTTCTATTGGTTCTGATAATGTGTATGTAAGTGTTGTGCAATTAGCTGATTTTCAAATTTGAACTGACTAATTGATTCCTCGAATACCACTTTGTTTAGTCAGCATAATTCAAATCATGTGTCGATGCTGTTAAATGTCTGATTTTTGGCTACGATTGTGCATGTTATGATTAATATAGTCGAGTCGACATGTGTCGTCAATTAGTTTCAATTGCCTGAACAATAACAAATCGATTTGCTTCTGGACACATTTGTTTGAATCGATTAGGAACTGAGTTTGCTTATTTATAATTGGTAATTTGAATCAGAAATGCAAAAATCAATGTTCTGTTTAGTCACAGTTTTGAAATTGGAGGGCATGTGCACTTATGCACAACATGTGCATTTTATGCACAGCCTGTGCCCTGCCTAAGTGCTTTTGAATTAAATAGTCGGACAGCATGTGCTGTCAGACTACATCCTGCTGCCCATATTCTGCTTTAAGTTTCAGAAGTAATAAACATTACTAAAAAGTTTAAGCCTGCCAAGGGAATGTCATGGGTTTAATACTTAAATAGCTAAGTGGAAACTGAAAAGATGATGGCACATGGGAGGGGTGTTTCTTTTGGTCTAACAGGTTGTTAAAGGGCTGAGGTTTAGGCTTATAAAATGGAGGCACATTGAGGGATAAGGATATACATAGAGACAGAGGGAATTGTTAAGAAAAAAGATAGAGGAGATCAGACATAAGAGGGAGATCAGATAGATCTGCAAAGAGAGAGCAAAAATACAGACATATACACACATAGACACACACACAGAGAGACATTGATAATAAAGGGAGGGGAATACACTGATATAAGGGGGATTGATAAGAAAACAGGAAAAGAGAGTTTTTCTGAAAACACACGGACAGAAATAGATAAAGAGAGGCCTAACACAGAAAGAAGGAACTGCATTTTTTCATCTTTGTCTTGATTCTCAACTAGTCTGGATTTGCCTGTTCCATATTGATTTATCCTGAGTCTTGCTTGAGATTACTAGTTGTGTGTAGTATCAGTTCAGTTCTGGATCCATTCTGGTTAAATTTCGATTCCATATTGCTGGGAATTTGCTACATTCTGCCATCTTTCATTGGCTCTAAATTGCATTTTTGCACTGGGAATTTGTCCTGCTGTTGTTCATCTGTTTCTGCTGTTCCGCTTACACTGTTGCTCAACTGACTCCCCTACTTCCTTCATTGTAAGCATTTCCTCAGGTACAGATTTTGAATCTGTCTGATGTTGCAATGAAAGTTGAATCGAAAGATCTGAAGGAGTTATAATCATCTGTTGCATTGCCTACGAATTTTTTTTATACATAAATGTTGTTAAGATGTGTAAGTTTCTAGTCTGTTAGCCTAATAGAGATACATTAGTAAGGTTGTACTTAATTAAAGTTTATGCCAATCTAAACTGCGACATTTGACTCGTTTAGTAGTATACAAGATGTAAATACAATTCATGAAATGTGCAGCTATTTAACACGATTGTTAACTTAAACTCGCTCTGTCAGCATGCTTTGAATATGTAAGGGCAAATGGCCGCTTAAATCTAGCTAAAGATAATACAGTTTCATTCTCGAGTTTCAGCTTCATTAGGCAGTTTATAGGATGAGTTTCAAATATCATTAGTCGCATCTTCTAATAAGTGGTTTTAATTAATCTTGTCTAAATAAGTTAAAGTTAAGGAGCTCTTGTAGTAGTCGTAGCATTTCATCAATCTTGTATATAATTCTTCTATCAAATTAAAAGCATGTTTCATGAGGTACAACGTTTCTTCACTCTGTAAATAATTAATCAGATGATTAACCAAAATCTGGATTTGGCCAAAGCATATAATTGAATTAGCATGCATCTTTTCTTCTATTTTTAGAGATAAACACATTAGAAATGTAGTCGCCTTAGGATGTTCCTTCTAAAATAATGAGACGAGCCTCGCCAAATAAAAACGTAAATTGTGAGGCCCTCGATAAATAATCATAATAAATATTTAGAATTCAGGCTAGGCCGTTTAGTGAATCTCATGGCCTTCTCAAAAAAATAATAACGCGTTAGGCTCTCTAGGCGCGACTTAATTAAATCATATTCTTAAATTCGGGTGCACATTGATGTGACCCAAATCCAAATCTCAATGTGTTAACAACTACGGGTGCATTGATTGTGACGTGGTTCGAGATGCATTTTCATGACGTTGCAATTCTATAAAAATAAATGATAATAATAAAAGCGGTTTTTAAACTTAATAAAAGCACATAAGTCACAACATGTATTTAAATCCGATATTTAGCCATTATAACAATTTAAGCGACCGTGCTAGAACCACGGGATTCGAGGGTGCCTAACACCTTCCCTCGGGTCAACAGAATTCCTTACTTAGAATTTCTGGTTCGCAGACTTCATTTGGAAAAGTCGAAAATTTCCTCGATTTGGGATTCAAGATAAACCGGTGACTTGGGACACCAAAAGCCAAACCTTTCCCAAGTGGCGACTCTGAATTAAATAAATAATCCCATTTTGAATATTGTCACTTAAATTGGAAAAACTCCCCTCGCGCATTTTATCCTTCGGGGGCGGGCGCGCAAAAAGGAGGTGTGACAGTAGAAGCAACACTAGTGTAAATACACAGCAACAGCAGGTTCAGCAACACCGCAAAACTAGTAACGACCAGTAGAATAACCCAGTAACAGATTGAAAACTCAGCAATACCAAAGTGCAATCGCAGTCAAAGCAGAAGAGAGACGGATACAAGATGCAGTAGTTTACTGATTTTGAATAACACTCGAGGAAAGGCAAACGGAAATTATTCGAGTGAAAGTTCAAATTGTCTTTCTCTTTTACTCTCAAATTCTGATTTCTCAAGATTCTTTCAAGTTCAAGTCTAAGTCTTCCTCTCAAGTCTTGAAGCTCTCAAGTGTAAAAGTCCTGTTTTGTAAAAGTCTTTTTTTTCGTTCCAGTCCTCCAAACTCTTTCTTAAGAATGTGTCAAATGACTCTATTTATAACAAGACTCTTGTCTTGAATCCCCAACCCGAAATATTCCCCAATGACATGCTTTGTCCCCACTAATTAATGTTTTCTTTATTTTAAACCTTGTCTCCCATGCTTACATGCTTTTGTCCCCCCACTACATTAAATAAATATATCAACCCAACCCATTACATCTTGTCCCCCATGCCTAACATAAACAATTACAATATTCCCTCCACTACATTATGTCTTGTCCCCCATTATATTAAATAATTATATCAACCACACCCCATTACATCTTGTCCCCCATGCTTAACATAAAGAATTATTCAAAATGTTCAATTCCCAAACTACCCCTCCGACCTTATTGCAATTACCATTTTACCCCTGAACGTACTGCAATTTACCAAACTACCCCATCAACTATAACCAATTCACCTAATCAAATCCAACCAAAATATAGCAAATATGACCAGTTTCTAAACAAATTCAACAACAAATCATATGAACACAGATGAATCATACAACTTCAAATTAATGGAAATAAATTAACCATATTGGGAACCAATCCTGGTTAACTTAGACCAAAAATGGATGAGCAAGGAAACAACAATATTAACAACACAATACCTGATTCAAACTAAATCAACAAATCAAAAACCAAAACATAAACTCACATTAAATCACTGGATTAAAAATGAACTTCAAACAAAGATGAACATGAATTAAATCTATTTTAAACAACAAAACATGACGGATTCAAACGATTTAAACTAACACTCTTCTATACTAAATCCTTTTAGAATTAACAGATCAAACTAAAGACAAGATTCATTGAACTTCAACTTAAAACTAAAACATTATAACTACTAACAATTTCTACCTAAAATAAACAAGAAAAATAAAACAAACATGAAACAAACTGAAGAAAAATAAGAAAAACAATAAACACGAATTGGTTAAACAACTAACCTGAGCGGAACGACGATAAATTTGAACAAAACAAATCTGTCTGGAAACGATTATCGCACCAAGACTGCCAACGACTTACCGGGTCTTGAATTCAACGACGAACTCACCTTTCTTTTAACCTTGACGAACTCAAAACAACGATCGACGACATCGACCAAAACTCGAATAACAAAATGGTGGCAGCAAAACTGCAGGTGCGGCTGGTTTTGTACGTGAAGCAGAAGTGAAGAAGACGAAGGTGAGGCAACAGTAACAGCAGCAACAACGGGGTCTTTTTTGGACGTAGCGAAGAAGAAGCAGTAGCAGCTGGTCGTTTGGATAGAGACAAGTGAAACGAAGCCCCACATCCATGGCTGGAGCTCGGAGATGGCAGAGGTGAGCGTAGGCATTCATGAGAGCTCGAGTTTGAGCTCGACGAAAACGAAGAAAATGAAGCAGCAACGACTGGGTTTCGCTGGACGAAGCAACAGGTGACTAGGAAGGGTTGGCGGAGCTGGAGGCAGCGGGCAGCAGAACAAGCAGCAACCATGGCGTTATGGTCGTCGACGGGGCAGCTGGGGACGATGGTGATGACAAATCAGGAGATGAAGCAACATGGAGCTTATCCATGGCGACGGGTTGACGACGAAGGCGCAGTAACGTCAACAGAAACGAGCTCAATGGAGGAGAAAATGGCGGTGGCTAGAGCTTGTTCGTGGTTGACGAGCAGAAGCAGTCGCGGGGTTGAGGGCAGCCATGGATGTGTGTTTTGGAGTTTGGAGGAGTTGTTCATGGTGAGGGTGGTCGATGGGGTGTTGTAGGAGACGATGGGGCTGGGAAACCATGGAGATGCTGGTGCGTGTGTGTGTGTGTTTGAAGAAGACGACGCAAGGGCAGCCATGGATGGGGTGTTTGGGATTTTGGAGAAGAAGAAGAGAGGGTGGGGGAGGATAGTTTAGTTTAGGGTTTGGTTTTGTTTTTTTTTTGTTTTGGGAAAAAATGAAAAAATGAAGAGGGGTTAGGTATTGGGGTTATGGGGCGGACCGGGTCGACCCGTGTGGAGATGGACCGGGTCATGGGGAAGGTTGGGTATTTTTGGGCTTGTAGCTTGAATTAGAAGAAGAGCCCAATTCCGATTTTTTTGTATTTTTGCTCTCTTTTCTTCTTTTATTTTTCTAAAACTAAATTCTAAAAATCCTTAAATTATTATTAAGAACTAGATTAAGTTATAAAAGCGCAAATTAACTCCCAATAACAATTAACACACAATTAAGTAATAATTAAGCATAAAATTGTACAATTGGACATTAAATGCTAAAAATGCAAAAGATGCCTATTTTTGTAATTTTTAATTTTTGTAAAACAAACTTAATTACTAACAATTGTAGAATTAAATCCTACATGCAAAATGCGACATATTTTTGTATTTTTTATTAATTTAACAAATAAACATGCACAGACAAATACAAATAATTATCCAAAAATGTCACAAAAATTCTCAAAATTGCACACCAAGAAAAATCATTTTATTTTGAATTTTTTGGAGTAATTCTCATATAGGGCAAAAATTCCATGCTTACAGTACCCAATGAGTATCCCGTCTAATCTCGAAGAAGTAGAGACGAGAGGTCGACTTCGACACTTGCTAGTAGTCCAATAGTAATATTATTAATGCGATGAATCACAGATTTATTAAGAACAATAGTAAATTCAAATAAGTCACAAAACAGGTAAGAGTTCCTTTTTATTAAAAGTCTCCGGATGCATAATCCATTAATTAACAATTATCCCAAGTCGGAGAGAGCAAATATCAATATCAATAACTCTCAAGACAAGCAATACAAGCAAGGGCAAATCATGTCGAGGTCGTACGACCCAATCAAACATAAATGTAAAATGTGCACTGCCGAGGGTCGAACGACGCGAACCATAGATGCATCTATTACCCCGCTCGCGAATCATACATGCGACGCGGCCAAATTTAAATAAACAATCACCCTGCTTGCGAATCATACATGCGACGCAGGTACACATAGAAATCCATGCTCAAACAACCAATTAAGAATTTATCGAGGAACATTTATCCAAATAAAAGCCAATTTTTTTAACGATTTAAGATCCTTTTAGAAATTTATTTACCAATTCGATAGGATTTAAGCAATTCAACTGCCAACAAGATTTCATATATTCCAAGTGTAGCATGCTTTTGGGTCCTAAACTATCGGGACTTACACATATTAGTAGCTACGCACGGACTCTCGTCACCTCGTGCGTACGTATCCCCCACAAATAGGAGCACATAACCAATTATTTCAGCTATGGGGACAATTCCTTCTTACAATGTTAAAAAGGAGACTCACCTCGCTCTAAAATTTCCATAACCGGCTTCCAAGCCCTTCCAACGACTCCAATTGATGCACAACGCCCCAAAACTATTCAAACAACGGGAAACCAATAAAAATTCACTCTAATACTTGTAACAATTCAAATTGTATAAGTTTCCAACTCCGCTCGAAAAGTTGACCAAAATGCCCTCGGTCCCACGTGCCCAGATTCCGAAATTTCTCGAAGATAAATTCTACCCATAGCTTTACTAATTCAAATATACAATTTGGTCGAATTTTCATGCTCAAATTCAAGGTAAAAGTCCAAAATTCCAAATTCTAGGTCTTCCCCAAAAATCCCAAATTTATACTAATTTTCCATGTCTAAATCCATGTAAGATCACATATTTAACTCAAAAATAGAAAGAAATTACTTACCTAGTGTTTCTTGGTGAAAATCCCTCCTTGAGCTCTCAAAAATCATTCAAGCCAAATGAAAGAAATGGGCCAAAACTCGTGTTTAAAACAATCTGCCAAGGCTTCATCTAGTTGTACCTTGCGTTGTGCAGGTTGTACATCATATTACCATTTTCCCGTGCTATACATCTTCTGTTAAAACGCCCATAACTCCTTGTGAAAATATCCAAATGACAAACGGTTTAAAGATTTAGAAACTAGACTGAAGATCTTTCAATGATAGGTTGTACACCATATAACTCTTTATATATTCCGAGATATGAGTTTCTAAATTCGGCTCCATGCATCAGAAAATTCTGTCGAAACTACTCTACCAACCATTTTCAATCGATCATAACTTTCTGATAAATTGTCCAAATCATAAATGGTTTAACTTTTTGGAAACTAGTATGCTAGGGCAACAACTTTTATGTTTTGCAAATTTTCATATTCCTTATAGATTTCAAGATATAAGCTTCCAAAATAGCCTCCTCGATTACACCATTACTGTCCTAAACAGCAGCTGCAACAGAAAAAGCAGCAGATTTTTAGCAGATTCAAATTTCCGAAATCGATCCGTTAGCCTTCCGAAATCCACCCGAGACCCTCGGGACTTCAACCAATTATACCACCATGTCCCAAAACATGATACAAACTCGCTCGAGGCCTCAAATCACATCAAACAACGTCGAAATCATGAATTGTACTCCAATCGAAACTTTATGAACTTTGAAATTTCAAACTTCTACATTCAATGCCGAAACCTGTCAAATCACGTCCGATTGACCTCAAATTTTGAACATAAGTCATATTCTATATTACGGACCTGCTCTAACTTTTGAAATTGGAATCCGTCCCCGATATCAAAAAGTTAAACTCTCGGTCAAACTTCTCAAAAACCTTCAGATTTCTATCTTTAGCCAAATGAATTCAAAATGACCTACGGATCTCCGAATTTACTTCTGCTCACGCCCCAACTCCAAATCACCATATGGAGCTATGCCCAAACTCAGAATCCCAAACGGACATTGATAACCCTCAAATGCACTTCAACCCAAACTTAGGAAATTCCTCCAAAATGCTAACTTCCACAATAGGCGCTAAAATGTTCCCGGGTCTTCCAAATCCCGATCTGGACATATGCCCAAGTCCGAAATCATCATACAAACCTGCTGGAATCTTCGAATCCCAATTCCAAGGTCGTTTACTCAATAATCCAATTTTAGCTAATTCTTTTAATTTAAAGCTTCCGAAATAAGAATTCTCTTTCCAAATCAACTCCGAACTCCTCGAAATTCGATTCCGACCACGCGTACAAGTCATAATACCTGAAATGAAGCTGCTCATGGCCTCAAACTGCTTAATGGTGCGCTAGAGCTTAAAATGACCGATCAGGTCATTACATTCTCTCCCACTTAAACATGCGTTCATCCTCGAATGTGCTAAGAACTGTGTTGGGGTTGTCCGAAATTATTGTTTAACACCTGGAGCACCTACCCGTGATACCACAACTCAACTGGGCACCATAGATCGATCAATCTAAAGATATCCTTTTTCACTTAAGCAAATAAGCCTTAGAGCCCAATTCATACATCCAGAATTCTCTGCCATGCCTATTCCAACATACGCTCACCATATCAATAACTACCCGCAGCACCAAAACATGACTGCATACCTTAGCGGAATTCACACCTTGCACCACTTTACTCATAGGACCACAATAACATTCTCTGATCCAATTAGTCAAAATTCCACGGATCTGATGCTCCTATTGCACCTCATGACCTACATAGGTCTTGATCTAACTCTTACAATACCGCCAAGACGGAAGAGGTGTGTCGAAATTCATACCCAACTGCCGAATCAACAAATCATTGGGTCTATACTCCTGACAAGAACCATCACCTCATTCTGAACCAAAAAATGGTCTTAGCTCCTTAATATACTTCATATAATCAAATTGCACTGATCCTAAATCTAATGATCTCGTCTCACCCAGTACGAATCGCTCAGGCAATAAGCCACCCCGAACATGATCAAAAGTATCATATGATGCCACAATGTGCCAATAGGCTATGAACTCGAATGTGATAAAAGGAAAACGAACTCTAGAAGGAACTACTCAACTCACGAACTAATATGGACTTTCCTTAGAAAATAAGAAACAAGGCATACAAAAATAGCATATAGAAAACTGTACTCAACATCACACTGTTGCGACGTGCAACCCGATCCAAATAACATACCCATGGAGGCGTACCACCCGATCCACACATAGAATTCACATAAGGAGATATACATTGAGCTAGATTGCTCATTACAACCAAATACCGAATATCGGTCACAAGCACGCTAAGTGCATAATACCATCCATGGGGAGACATATGGTGCCATAGGCTACAAAACCCAAGCACAACTGAGGTACGATATATGTTCTGAAGCTAAAGATCCATCCTGCTCACATATCACCATCGCAACGCGGAACCTCAATACACAAGAAAATTATTGAGCCGTTCACAACTCACACAACACAATATAACAATACATGAAATAGCCGACAACGAAATAACACCCCATGTCTGAATACTCCTCCATAAGGAGCGCTATACTGAAATGAACACATTCAGCCTGATATAAGGGCCATATTCGCATTTAAATCCATCCACAGACCTCAAGCTGATTTTGATCGGACTGAACTAGCTAATAACCTTTCAAAGGTCCATAATAACTCCCCTTTTTCTCATAACATATAAGAATAACCATCATAACCGGAGTAATCCTCCACAGTCCACAACCCAATAAACTGAGTGCCCTCCAAACATCAATTCTCAATTTAACGACATCACCACAATCTTCATACTTGGTTTAACTCTTCAATCAATCAAGTGACTACACGCCACACTTATACAACCTTCCCATTGGGCACACTCCCACAACCTTCTGTAACAGATAACAGGTCTGTACATCCAAACCACCGACCGCACTAACGCTGAAAAGAAATCAAGAATCCTTAGCCACGATGCAAATCCCTTTTCATAAAACACCGATCTCATGTGATGCTGAAGACAATACCAACTTACTTTAAACATCGAAACTTCTTTCCTGCACATCCGAGCTCGTGACATCCTCGTCATCACCGAAATGCAACCTTGATCCTCACTTCAAATTCCATACCACTAATAGATTAATACTTCATCATGTAAAAACTTTTTACTTAACTCACTTCAGGAGAAACATAGCAACACTCAGGTGAATTCTTATAACCGTAGAATATGCAAATCTCCAAGTTGTGGCCTAAGCCACCATGGCGACTCTAGGATCCGCCTGCATATAACAGGCCATAACAGTAGCATACTTCTGAGTAACATCAATTACGGCGGCCGACAAGCCTCGCACGTACCATCATAAATCATTCGCATAACTTGATTACGCTGAAGGAAATGATCACTACAACCAGTATGCCAATTCAACTATGGCTAACCAATCTATCTTCTCTCAATTTATCCTTGATTGCCTTAGAAATAAGAATAACTCCATTCAATACATAACATACTTCATTCGCACTCATCCCGAGTGACCTTGAATTACGAGACCATGCTGTCTCAAATCCCACAAACCATTTCGTACCTCCCAAATGCTACGCTGCAAGTAAAACATCATAGAAAATTCTGGGCCTTTTCTCATAAGCTGCTACACAAGCTTCATTCTTAACCATACCTATAGGCTCGATATCATTAGGCACCACGCTTTATCCTTTGAATCCACTAGGACCGTTGTTGAGAGCCACCCACTCTGACTTGGCCCCGAATATAATCAACTCTATGAATCTTCTAGCACATGAATATCCTCTCGGCAATGCACCCGGCATAATCACTTCCCTTGAAACCCGCATCTATATAAGGCATAATTCTTGAATCCTTCCCCAAGTCTAAACATGAGTCAGTAAGGCCAACCATAGCACACATTTAACAATTCCTTTGCTCGAATTACCACTTATGTTCCTTTCCCATAACTGAAATAACCCATCAATATGCTAATAACCAGAAATCTCGCAAGTAGTTAACCATGCAATCCAATCATAGGCGGTGGGACTCTCCCACTTAGCTTGAAGCAACTAATACACAATCTCTGGAATTCACCAGTATTTTTTATCTCATATTGACATAGATCTAGCTCAACCATCCCGCTGAGTTCTTGAAATCTTTCTATAACATCATTTATGAATACTTTGAATCGTTAACCATGTTCACATGTCTGACCCCTTCACCAAATAGCCAGTAGGATTCTTCGCAGAGGCTTCGCCAACCATGCGACCGCTGATCTGCTCATAGGAGATGACCCACCTGAGCCCGTGCTCATTTACTAGCTGCATAAGTCCATTCACTCCTCGTGGACATCAACTAAATGTGCGACAATATCCTCCAATTCAAAGTTATGTTATAACCTCCTTCATATCAAGCAAATCCTTTCCTTCATATCAAATCTCTCGCCGTATAATAGCCGATATTTCAAATCAAGTTCGTAGACCCAGCCACTAAATCCACATACTGCTCTGCCACTCTCCCACTTTGGGCAGACTCACTTCTTTAAGTAACTACTCGACCTCCACTTCTTGCACCTGGTCTTCTAGAAGTTTAACCATCGCATGACACTTCCCACACGTCCTTCCTCATCCTTTACTGCTCAGTTATTGCCTTAAATAAAATCTATCTTCGTAACACTTGAACCCACCAATCGCTACTAACTTTAAACCTTTCCGAAGATTATCATTCTCGTGCCATCAACATTAGCAATACATATTAAAACCTGAACCACCGCACCCCGCGATATTTAACAGTCGCTTTTCCAATATTATTTCACAATATCTTACCCCAAATACGAATTGTAGAAGACCATAACACTGGCGAACTTAACATATTCAATCGAGGATGACGATACCACGTCGCAGATGAAAATTCCACCACACTTTAAAACACCAAGTCTCGTTACTCCATCGATCCAAATCAAGATATTCATAGGCCAATTGCTTTTTCCCCGCCGGAAATGAAATACTGAACCTTAGAATCATGCACTGAGAGAAGTCCCTTCCAAATCTTTCACTGCCCCAACATATAGGCAAGAACTTTACCAACACGCCCATACTATGCGACAACCGATCATGAGCAATTGTAGAAATCTGTGCATAGACTCAAAGCTCTCGGGAATACTATTACTAAGCTGAAATGACAAGATAGCCTTCGGCAAGGCGACGACAATAGCCCAAATCAACTATACCGGGAGAAATATCCTGCTCCACATCGGTAGTGCCATTACAATTTTTCAATTTTTGATTTATAACAAGCGGTTCGTGTCGCATAAGATTGAGTAGGAAGGAAACAATGGTATAAGCCCGAATCAAATCGCACGATGTGGAATCAAGAAGGGAAGTGCTCCTAACAGCCTTGTAGCCTCTCGAAGATAAATACAGATGTTTCTGTATCGATCCGCAATACTCTACTAGACTCGCTCATAACTCGTGAGACCTAAGGGAACCTAGTGCGCTCACAACCCAAGTGTCACTATTTAACCGAAAAATGAAATTTTAGTCAAAGGTAGAATTCAGAAGAACACGGGTTATTGATAATCAAAAGAGTGTATAAAAGGAAGTAATTTACGTAGAAAGAGAATAATCAAGAGAAAAACAAAGTAAACCAAAGTTTATATCAATAATATTTCGTGTCCTCACAATTGATCAAATGTCTCCCTTTTATAGAATCTTGGAGATATACGTTTTTCCCAAATCACAATGAGGCTATTATGAGTAATTAAAGACATTTAATGCTACGTTACATAATCATTATATTCAATACAAATTCTCTAACGTATTCCACATTTAATGCTTATCAAATGTCTTAACTGCATTCTTTTCTATTGTCAGATTCATTCCTTTTGATTCTTGCACATAAATGACTTAGGTAGGTACGGGTGCTGGGTTATTTGTATTCCTGCCCGTGTCTCTTCCTCTGCCATTTGCTCGTATCTGTTGAAACTCATGCCTCTTGGATAGTTGTAATTCTTTGACCATTTAACCAGTCTACGTGTTTCGACACGTATTCGACACGTCACCTTTATATTTAAAATACAATTTTTTCCAATACATATAGTCCCCTCACTTTCCATTTATTCATCAGTTGAATATTTGGGAAGTGGATTTCATTAAAAGAGAATTTTTGTCACCATTAATGCTATGACAAAATTGATGCTTCAATTGTCCTTTCCATTTAATGCTCCGTACACGTGTCTTTTTTCCATTGGTTCTGCAGTTTTGCAACCCTTTTCAAGGTTTTTTACGGCTCCACTATTCACGAAGTGCCAGTTATCATTATTATGGTCTTTCCATCACTGCACTTTTACCTTTGGCGGTGGCGTATTAATATAAATATAACTTCTTTCCTTGTTTTTTACCATATAAAGCTTATTGAACACTTAATTCCTCACATTATTCTTCTTCGCCATGTCTTCATTAAATCCTAACCCTAGGAGAGTTCCCATTGTTGATACCTTCCCTAACGCCCCCATTAGACATAGAAGGGGAGGTAGACTTCGTAGCTTAGGGTCTACTCGCGGTGGTGGTTCGTCTATACCTTCTCCTAGTTCTGGTCCTTCTTCCAGAACCAGAGGTTCCCTTTCTCACAGATCTTCTTCTAGGGATAAAGAACCTTCTGAACCATTACATGAACCTTTAGTAGAGGAGATAGTCCCTACAGAACTATCTTTTTACCATGATAAGGAATCTCTTAAAAACCAGGTTTCCGCCTTAGATCGTGCTGACGCTTACCCCACTCAAATTACAGAAGTTTTGACTCTTGTAGTTCGCAAAGACTGCCATTGGAGTAATGATTTTCCCATTATTATCCCTAATCCAAATCAGAGAATTACTTCTTACTTGACTGAGTTCTCTTTTGTTTATATATACCCTTTCACTTTAGGGTTCAAACCAGCTATTGATCCAGTTATTCTTGAATTTTGCCGTTTCTTTAATGTCTGTTTGGGTCAAATTGGACCAATCATATGGAGGGTTGTTGCCTGTTTGAGGCATTTAATCAATTTGGCTAATGTTTTCTTTACTTTCCCTTACCTGATTCATCTTTACTCCCCTAGACTTTTCCGTAATGGTGTTTTTACCCTAGTGGCCAGGAGTAAGAGGGTTTTAGTGAGTCCTGAAGATGACAAAGACCATGGCTGGTACGCCTGATTTTTTGCTGCCCCCACTATTGGTTTAGTGGGTGAGAATAATGTTCCCTTCCCTGAGAAGTGGAATTTTGCACGTAAGTCTTTTATCCATCTCGTACCTTTTTCCTTCATGTTTATCAACTTCTCTAATTTTTTCCTTTTTTTATCAACCATGGGAGTGGTGGAAAATATTCCCAATTTTCATGGTTGGGTAGATAAATTGCTGAAGGCTGCACCAATAGATGGTAGGTCTTGGAAAACACTTTCTAACCGTTACGGTTGGAAAGTAAAGACTCATGGTAAGAGTTTTTATTTCATCTTTCACGCATGTATATATTTTTTCTTTATGGTTCTAACTTCCATCCTTCTTTTTATCAGGATTTGTTATTCGAGGAGTTACTGCTGAAGCAGTTGCGGCCTCTCATGTCTCTTCGGGAACCCGTACTACTTCAGGAACCCGTATCTTTTTAGAAAGAGCCAGAGAAATAGTCTTGGGTTCTTCTTCTGCAAAAAGGAAAACTGTTGAAGAAGAAGACTCTGAAAAAGAGGACAATGGGGGTTCCCTGGTGATGAGGCACGAGCTAGGAGACGCATTGTCTCTAATGACGGAGCTGAAGTTTCCCCTTGTCTTTCTGTTTCTCTTACCGAACCTGTTGAAACCCCAGTAATAATTCCTGACGATGACGTCACTCCCTATGATACCCATGAATTTATTGATCAACTTTTCTTCAGTGGTTTTGGTAGTGGAAGTTTAGGGCCTGTTTTAGATGAAATAGCCTTATCTTCTTTCTCAACTCCCGTGCCTGTGATTCCTTCCTTACCAACCCCGGTTGTTTCTGTTCCTTCTTCTAATATTTTCACTTCCTCTACCACTCCTCCTTCGATAACTTCCCCTCCTAACGTTCGCCATACAAAAGCGGGCTCTTCAAGTAGAAGTGCCGCTATGAGGAGGGTAACCATTGAAGTTCCTGCTGATAGCAGCCTTTTGAGAAAGTCAGGTCAGGCAGTGTATGGCTGGAACCTTTAATCGGTCTAATTGAAAAAGCAAAGCTCTATAGTTCCCTGACACTAATCAATGATATCGTGCATGCTACTTTGAAGGTACTTTCCTTCTCTCCCTTCTTTACCTTGTAAAAGTTTTTATCTTTGGGATTCTTATATTCTTAATTGCCTTCCCTTTTTTTAGGCCAATCTTATCGGCACAGAAATGATGAACAGAATCCCTCTCTTGGAGAAGGTAGCACGTGATTCTCAGTTGGAGGCGATCAATTGGAAGGAACAATTTGAGAGTGCACAAATTAATATGGAAGATTTACAAGAAGGCAAGAGTACCCTAGAACAGCAGGTGCGGGCTTTAACTTCAGAGTTAGCGGTTGCAAAAGCTTCCTCAAGCCAAGCAAAAAAAGACAAAGAACATCTTGAATCTTCCTTATCAGAGCAACTATCTAAGGCCAGCGAAGAGAATAGAGAGTTGAAGGCTCTTTTGAGTCAAAAAGAAGTTTACGCTGGGGAGCTCGTGCAAAGCTTTACTCAAGCACAAGAAGACCTTCGAGTCTCGGCTGATAAGGTTCGTGCTTTAGAGAGATCCCATGCATCTCTTCAAGCTTCTTACAACTCCACCTTGGCTGAAAATGAAGAGCTAAAGAATGAGATTGCTGATTGGGAAAAGGATTATGAGACCCTTGACGAAAAATCTGCTGTTGAGGTAAGTTAGGCATTTTTGAATTCACGTCGAGATACCCTAATTGAAGCTGGCCAAGAAAACTTCAACCTGGAGTCGAAGTTAGCAAAGATCAATGAAACCATTGAAAAAGCTCAGCAAACTCAAGACTTCCCTTATCCCGTGGTTGAAGCTCCCGTGAATGTTGAAGTTGATACGGGTATCCCAACTCTTTCAAGCCCAATCGAGCCTGTTGTTACAAGCCAAGTTGAAACCGCATCTGTTGATGCACCTGCCCAAATTGAGCTCGCTGCTACTGATGTTCCTGCTTCAGTTCCACAAACTTCTCAGTGACCAGTTTTAATCATTTGAATGATTTTGTTCTTGTTTTTATTTTGGAAAATTGTAATCAAACCCTTAGCTTCATTTGAGGGTTGATTTTGGAAACGCAAGTCCCCAAGTCTTTTATGGGGCAATCTGTATAAACAATTTCATAGTTTTATGACTAAGTTCGAACTTAGTCTTAGATTTTTTACATATTAAGAAGTTTTTCATGTTATTATCTTAAACTTCTGTTTGCTTTATTCTTGCCTTTATTTTTAAGGACTTACAGAATAATTTGCATTTTTATTTTTCGAAAATGCTTCTGTTAACCTCATGACTAATTAATTTAAACATGAGTTTTATAAAAGAGGGCCCTTTTATACTTCGACACTTAATGAAGAAGACGTCTTAACTTCATAATGGTGTTGTCATACGATAAAAGAAATAGGAACACACATGTTTCTTTGAAATAACTTTGACTAGTTTTGAATAATACTTTACATGTATTTGAATTACATCTATAACTTTCTCGTAACTGTTTTTCTTGTAACAGATTTTTTCAAAAGAAGAATAATAGACACGGGGTTTTTTCTTATAACCCATTTTAGTACATAGCCTTTACCCTAACTATAGTGAGGTTTTTCTTTGGCCTTAGTTCGTGGCTTCATCTCGTGACCTTGTGACTTTTACTCTGCACTTGACTCTTTTAGGCTTGATTTTTCTTAATCTTCTTTGCCTTCTTTATAAACATATCTGTATATATTATGTAGTCCCCCAAGTGTTTGAGTGTTGAAGTATGAAGCCTGAAGCACTTGATAGATTCTCTCATTTGGTCCTTTTCCTGAAAAGGAAAAACATACGGGACTCGGAGGTGCGATTTTAGATGAAGACTGCTTAATCCGTATGAATTTCTATCAGAATAATTGTAACCCTCGGCCAGAAATTTTAGGTTATTCTGTGTGCCTTACAGGTCGTGACTCATCATTCAGTAAGGGTTAGATTTTTGCCTATCATCTAAAATCTATAGTAAAATTTTAACAATTCAAAAATTAAATTTGAAATAGTGATACCTGACCGTGGGTATTCCTTAGAAATAGTATCTCTTCAAATGAACATCATTCCAATGTGAAGGTAGTATCTTGTTATCCATTGTCTCCAACTCATATACTCCCTTGCCTGCAATATCACGAACTCTATAGGGTCCTTCCCATGTTGGACTTAATTTACCCGTGTTAGCTACCTTTATGGATTGAAAAAACCTTTTAAGCATGAAGTCCCCCACTTTGAAGAATTTGATGCGTGCTTTTCGGTTGTAATATCGTTCTATGACTTGCTTTTATGTTGCCATTCTTATCAATGCAGCTTCTCTCTTCCCCTCGAGTAAATCTAGATTGACCCGTATCTCCTCGTCATTAGATTCTTGTGTCACCTGTGTGAATCGCGTACTTGGTTCCCCTATCTCAACTGGAATTAAAGCCTCAGCTCCATAAACCAATGAAAATGGTGTTTCTCCTGTACTTGTTTTTGCAGTTGTGCGATATGCCGATAAAACTCCAAGTAACACTTCAGGCCAGTTACCTTTTGATTCCTCTAATTGTTTCTTTAAGTTATTGATAATAACCTTCTTCGTTGATTTTGCTTGCCCATTACCCTCTGGATGATAAGGTGTTGACGTAATCCTTTTAATTTTCCAACTTTGAAAGAATTCTGTGAGTTGAGCTCCAATAAATTGAGGGCCATTATCACACACGATCTCCTTTGGTACACCGAATCGGTATATGATATGCCAAAGAAAATCTTTGACATCCTTTTCTCGCACCTGTTTAAATGCTCCTGCCTCCACCCACTTAGGAAAATAATCAGTGAGTACGAGTAGAAACTTTACCTACCCTTTTGCTTGTGGTAATGGACCCACGATATCCATTCCCCATTTCATAAATAGCCATGGGGAAATGACCGGGTGTAATAATTCCGCAGGTCTTTGCATATTGTTACCGTACCTTTGACATTTATCACATTTGGCCAAGAAACGTTCTCTTTCTTTTTCCATTTTAGGCCAGTAATAACCTGCCCTAATTAATGTTCTTACCAATGACCTTCCTCCTGCGTGATTCCCGCAATGTCCCTCGTGTATTTCTTTCATTACATACTTTGTTTGCGAAGGTCCGAGGCATCTTGCTAAGGGACCATCGAACATTTTACGATATAAATTGCCTTGCTTTAAGCAGTACCGAGCAACCTTCTTTCAAAGCGCTGAGCTTTCTTCTTATCATCAGGGACGATACCATATTGCAAAAAAGCAACAATCTCGTTCCTCCAATCCCAAGTTAAATTATTAAAATTTACCTCATTCTTATCAGGATCGAGAACTGAATGAAACAAATGTATAACTGAGGCATTTGCATCGCTTGCCACATCAGCTGCAGATGCGAGATTAGCTAGGGCATCCGCTTCAACATTTTCATCCCTTGCTATTTGTATAACTTTCCAGGTTTGAAATTGCTTTATCAATTCCCGTTCTTTTCTAAGTATTATTGCATCCTTGCTTCCCTAGCTGTAAAAGTCCGTAGCATTTGATTAACCACGAGTTGTGAATCACTATTAATTATAATCTGATTTATGCCAAGCTCTCGTGCCAATTATAGACCTGCATTCATAGCCTCATACTCCGCTTCATTGTTAGTTATGGAGTAACATTTAATATATTGTTGAATGGTCTCACCTGTAGGTGGTATCAAGACAATCCCTAAACCTGCACCTTTTACATTAGATGATCCATCAGTGAATAAAGTCCAAGTTCCAGGGTTAGCCCCATTGAATACATGTAATTCTTTTTCTGCTTCTAATTGCATATTTTGGCTAAAATCGGCCACGAAATCAGCTAACACTTGTGATTTTTTAGCAGTTCTAGGTTGGTATGTGATTTCGTATTCACTTAACTTTATTGCCCACTTAGCTAACCTACCTGATAGCTCATGCTTATGTAATATATTACATAAAGGGTAGGCAGTTACTACGACAATAGGATGACACTGAAAGTAAGGTCTTAACTTTCTAGATGCCATGATTAATGCAAGTGCAAGTTTTTCTAACTGAGGATACCGCATCTCTGCATCTAACAAAGATTTACTAACATAGTAGATAGGGGATTGTTTACCTTGTTCTTCTCGGACCAAAACAGCACTTACCGCAACTTCCGAAACAGCAAGGTAAATGAGTAGTCTTTCCCCAGCCTTTGGTTTTGCTAGCAAAGGTGGATTTGATAAGTACGTTTTCAAATTCATGAGTGCCTGTTGACATTCCTCATGCCATTCGAAATGATCCTACTTCTTAAGGGCTGAGAAGAATTTAAAACACTTCTCTGATGATTTAGAAATGAATCTTCCCAAGGCTACAATTCTCCCTGTTAATCTTTGAACTTCTTTCTTGTTTGAAAGTAAATCAGGGATTTCCTCAATGGCCTTGATCTGTACAGGATTTACTTCAATACCACGGTTAGAAACAAGAAAACCCAAAAATTTGCCTGATGCAATGCCAAACGCACATTTTTCGGGATTTAACTTCATATTAAATTTGCACAAAATTGAAAATGTGTCAGATAAGTGTGATATGTGATCTTTTGAATACTGAGTTTTAACAAGCATATCATCTATATATACCTCCATAGTCTTTCCTAAATGCTCTTGAAACATTTTGGTAACTAACCTCTGATACGTTGCACCTGCATTCTTTGGACCAAAGGGCATTACTTTATAACAGTAAGCCCCCCTGTCTGTTATGAATGAAGTTTTTTCTTCATATCCCGGATTCATTTTAATATGATTATAACCTGAATATGCATCCAAAAAACTTAATAGTTCGTGACATGCAGTTGCATCAATCAATTGATCTATGTGTGATAGTGGAAAAGAATCTTTAGGGCAGGCTTTATTAAGATCTGTGTAATCTACAGAAACCCGCCACTTACCGTTCTTCTTTGGAACTACAACAGCGTTAGCTAACCAGTTAGGATATTTTACCTCACGAATGGAACCAATTTTTAGCAATATTTGGACTTCTTCCTGAATCACCTGATTCTTGAAAGTTCCTTGCTTTCTTTTCTTTTGATTGATAGGAGGGTATGAAGGATCTTTATTTAGTTTATGGGTCATCACCTCCGGTGGTATTCCTATCATGTCAGAATGGGACCAACCAAAGCAATCCACGTTAGTTTTCAAAAATTCAATTAACTTACCTATCATACCTTGGCTAAGATTGGCTCCAACATAGATTTTTTTATTAGGCCATTGAGCAAATAACACGACAGACTCTAATTCCTCTATTGTTATTTTGATATTTTCATTCTTTCCTGGTTCTTGAATGGTATCAGGCCTTGAATATACTTCTGTTTGCCCTTATCCAGTTGAGGTTTGTGTTGTGGTGACCTCAACTGCCTTCTGTGATTGCTATTTACCTTCATTTCTCGTACTTGTATCTACAATAGAGTTGATAGACCTGGCTGTATGTTGATCTCTATGAATATGACAGATTCCCCATGGCGATGGAAATTTAATAACTTGATGTAAGGTTGAAGGAACAACATCCATTTCGTGGATCCATGGTCTCCCAAGAATCATGTTGTAAGCCATCTCCATATCTACCACATGGAACTTTGTATCTTTAATGACTCCTTCAGCAAATGTGGTGAGTGTTACCTCTCCTTTCGTGAGGACACTAGAATTATCAAATCCAAATAGAGTATGTGCCTTTGGTATCACTTTATCTTTAACTTGCATCTCACGTAATACTCTCAGTAAAATAATGTTCATGGAACTACCTAGATCAATCAAAACTCATTTCATATTAGTATCATGTATAATTAAAGATATTACCAATGCATCGTTATGAGGGGTTAATACGCCATCTGCATCTGCGTCATTGAATGTAATGTTGTCTTCCTCTAAAACATGCCGCACCCGTTTCTCTTGGGTAATTGTTACTTTGGAAATTTTGTTAGCTGCAGTATATGATATAACCTTGATGTCTTCACCCCCACTTATAACGTTGACAGTTCTTTTGGGAGAAGGTGGTTTTGGAAGCTCCTGCTTGTTCTTCATGTAAGCTTGCTTGCCTTTCTAACTGAACAACTCAGTAAGATACCCTTGTTTTAATAAATGATCAACTTCACTTTGTAAAAATCTGCAATCTGCTATTTTATGTTCGTGGTCATTATGAAACTCGCACCAATGGTCAGGGTTGCGCCTGTTTGGGTTCAATCTCATTTCATTTGGCCATCGAACCTTATCTCCCATGCTTCTATGGCTACAAGCTCGGAGGTGCTGACGTTGAAGTTGTAACCACCGAATTTCGCTTTTAAATTTCTATCATCATCTCGTGACTCATAGTTATTTCGCTCGTTCCTGAATCTTGATGAAGAACCTGATTCTCTATTTCTTGATATGTGATCGTACCTTTGATTATCCTGCTTTGACCGTGAATCCTTTCCTGCAGGTCCCATGTAAGGCTCGTACCTATTTTTACCGGATCTTTTTTTGGTCTCCGCACGTCTCGAACTTACCTTTTCTTCTTTTTGAAATCGTGGAACAGTATCTTCCTCAATCCTCAGCTTCGTGCTATACCTGTTATAAACATCATTCCACGTTGTAGCTGGGAATTCTCGAAGGTTTCCTTGAGCCTCATCGTAGCTTCCGAGCGTTTTCCATTCAAATTACTTGTGAAACCTATAGCTGCCCAGTTGTCAGGTACACGTGGCAATGTCATTCTTTCTCGTTGAAATCTGTCCACGAATTCTCTAAGCAGTTCTGAGTCCCCTTGCTTGATTTTGAAAATATCCTCCATTCTTTTCTCTACTTTTTGTGCTCCCGAGTGTGCTTTGATAAAAGAATCTGCAAGCTCAGCAAAAGAATTTATAGAATTTTCATGTAAAAGAGAATACTATGTTAGCGCTCTATGTGGGTCTGTTGTTCCATCATATTTTGGAATATCAAGCATTTTGAACTTTTTTGGAATTAGGAGTGGAGCAGCACTAGGCTTCCAGGGTTGTGTGAATATCTATCCATATCTACCCCTTTGATTATGGGCGGTACCCCGGGTATCTGCTCTATGCGCTCACTTTGCACCTTGAGCCGTTTCTGCAAGGTTAGTACTAAGTTTTGTAAATTTGAATTAACAAAATTACCCGGTTCGCCATCCTGCGATTCACTGGGGGTTCCTCCGCTACCTGAATTAACAAGCCCAGAACGAGAGTTCTCTAGAGCGTTGTTATTTGGAGTAGGTGTGGGTGGTGTAGCAGGTAACTAGCTAACCAAGGCCTGAATGACTTTATTGACCTGTGCGGTAATAAGTTTTTTGCAAAGCCTCATCTATAGCTTCAACATTTTCGAATTGAGCCTGTCCATCAGTATGAGATCCCTCAGGAGTGCCTTCACGAGATCGCCGAGGAGAGCCTTGTGAAGAAATAATTAGTGCGTTATTATCTTGAGGGTCTCTCTAAAGTTGTTGGTTTATTTGGTTTTCTTGGTTTCCTTGAATGTTGTCATTGTTGTTCGACATAGTTGATGCAACAAGGAAAGTTAAGCGAAAAGAAAATAGATTATCAGATTCCCGGTAACAGAACCAATTTGTTTAACCAAAAAATGAAATTTTAGTCAGAGCTAGAATTCAGAAGAACACGAGTTACTGATAATCAAAAGAGTGTATAAAAGGAAGTAATTTAGGTAGCTAGAGAGTAATCAAGAGAAAAACAAGTAAACCAAAGTTCATATCAATAGTATTTCGTGTCCTCACAATTGATCAAATGTCTCCCTTTTATAGATATCTTGGAGATATACGTTTTGCCCAAATCATAATGAGACTATTATGAGTAATTAAAGACATTTAATGCTACGTTACATAATCATTATATTCAATACAAATTCTCTAACATATTCCACATTTAATGCCTATTAAATGTCGTAGCTGCACTCATTTCTATTGTCAGATTCATTCCTTTTGATTCTCGGACATAAATGACTTAGGTAGGTACGGGTGCTGGGTTATTTGTATTCCTGCCCGTGCCTCTTCCGCTGCCATTTGCTCGTATCTGTTGCAAATCGTGCCTCTTGGCTAGTTGTAATTCTTTGACCATTTGACCAGTCTATGTGTTTCGACACGTATTCGACACGTCACCTTTATATTTAAATACAATTTTTTCCAATACAGTCACGATCCAAACTCCACTAAGGTTCGTGATGGCGCCGGACACCGCTGTCAAGCAAGCCAACCAAAATACTTAATTAAATTCTCGTTTTTGAAAACTATGATTTTCCTTCAATTTTACCAGTAAAAGATAATCGTTTCAAATCGAATATGAATGTTAACAGTTAAAACAATATACCCCATAATCATCCCAGAACCCGGTGTCATAAGTGCATGAGCATTTACTAGGGAATAACGTAAAATACAATAACTGTCCGAAATACAAGTGGACAGAAATGAAAATACAGTACAATATGCTGAAGGCGACTCTGCTGGCTGCGGGTCATCTCGATAATTGTAGCTCACCTAAGTCTCCATATCAACCATGCCTCTATGCCACTAAGCCACATATGAACCTGTGTAACAAAAATGCACAGCAAGTGTAGTATGAGTACGAAAACAACGTGTATCCAATGAGTATCCCGTCTAATCTCGAAGAAGTAGAGACGAGAGGTTGACTTCGACACTTGCTAGTTGTCCAATAGTAATATTATTAATGCGATGAATCACAGATTTATTAAGAACAACAATAAATTCAAATAAGTCACGAAACAGGTAAGAGTTCCTTTTTATTAAAAGTCTCCAGATTCATAATCCATTAATTAACAATTATCTCAAGTTGGGGAGAGCAAATATCAATATCAATAACTCTCAAGACAAGCAATACAAGCATGCGCAAATCATGTCGAGGTCGTACGGCCCGGTCCAACATAAATGTAAAATGTGCACTGCCGAGGGTCGAACGGCGCGAACCATAGATGCATCTATTATCCTGCTCACGAATCATACATGCGATGCGGTCAAATTTAAATAAACAATCACGCTGCTCGTGAATCATACATGCGACGCATGTACACAGAGAAATACATGCTCAAATAGCCAATTAAGAATTTATCGGGGAACATTTATCTAAATAAAAGCCAATTCTTTTTTAACGATTTAAGAAAATGAAGTTTAATCCTTTTAGAAATTCATTTACCAATTCGTTAGGATTTAAGCAATTTAACTGCCAACAAGATTTCAGATATTCCAAGTGTAGCATGCTTTTGGGTCCTAGACTACCCGGACTTACACATATTAGTAGCTATGCACGGACTCTCGTCACCTCGTGCGTACATAGCCCCCACAAATAGGAGCATATAACCAATTATTTCACCTATGGGGAAAATTCTTTCTTATAAGAATAGAAAGGAGACTCACCTCGCTTCGAAATTTCCATAACCGGCTTCCAAGCCCTTCCAACGACTCCAATAGGCACCAAAACGTTCCTGGGTTTTCCAAAACCCGATCCGGACATATGCCCAAGTTCGAAATCGTCATACAAACCTGTCGGAACCTTCGAATCTCGATTCCGAGGTCGTTTACTCAAAAATTCAATCTTAGCTAATTCTTTCAACTTAAAGTTTCCGAAATGAGAATTCTCTTTCCAAATCAACTCCGAACTCCCCAAAATTCGATTCCAACCACGCGTACAAGTCATAATCCCTGAAATGAAGCTGTTCATGGCCTCAAACTACTGAATGACGTGCTAGAGCTTAAAATGACCAGTCGGGTCGTTACACCAAGCGCTATATCGTTGTAGCGTGTAGCCCGATCCAATACATATCTCTGCGACGTGCAACCTGATCCATATATGTATAAATATTGTTGCGGCATGAAGCCCGGTCCATAAATATATTTAATCCTCACCATCAGGTCCTCGGCCTCTCTCAATTATTAACCTCACAGCCACTCGGGCATTCCAGTGAAAAATCAGGAAACTCAACCCAGACAATTTTCATATATTTAAAAGTAGAGTAATGAAATTGAATCAAATAATAAACAGGTAAAAATCATGACTAAGGATATACTTTCGAATCAAAACAGAGTGAGGATAGTAGTAAAACACCCCTGAGTGTCCAAACAGTTCGACACAATGCCCCAAACATGGCATTCAACCCAAGTTAATAGATTCATTTCTAATACACTTAGATATCATATAAGGTTTATCAAAATATGGTCCTCTACAATCGCCACGGGACGGACCAAGTCACAATCCCTACGGGTGCACGCTTACACGCCCGTCACCTAGCATGTGCGTCACCTCATTTATCAAAACAATACAAAATTCTGGGGTTTCATGCCCTCATGTCTAGATTTACAATCGTTACTTACGTCAAACAGGACAAAAATCTACTCCGCAATGTCCTTCCCTGTTGACTCGGCCTCAAATCGCCCCGAATGTATCCAAAATCAGAATCATAACATCAATTCATGCCAAAGGAACAAAACCCACGCGAAAATTATCAAATTAAACTCAAAATTCCGAAATTGGTCAAACCTGACCCCCGGGCTCATGTCTCAAAATTCAATAAAATTTACCACACTAGAACCCTTAACCTCTCATGAGTCTATAAATATAAAAATCATCAAAATCGGACCTCAAATGGCCCCTCAAATCTCCAATTTAAACTCTCTAATTTCAAGTCCTAATTTCCCAATATTTCACCCCTAATCTCTTCGATTTCCATGTTTAATCAACTGAAATTCACCATAAATACGCGTATTAAGTTCAAAAATCTTACCTCAAGAGGAAACCCCTAAATTTCCTCTACAAAACCTTCCAAAAGCTTCAATCCCAACTTCAAAAATGGTGGAATGGGCTAAATTTTGCGAAGGGGGGAGCTTATATATTTTATGCCCAGAGATTTTCTGCAATTGCGGACAAACTTTTACCCATGTGGCCCGCTTCTGGCCCAAAGATCCGCACCTGCAGAATCTACTTAACTCCTTAGAAGTCGCACCTGCGACCCAGGTCTCGCACCTACGGGCTCGCAGATGTGGCCCCCCCCGGGACCTCAACCAAAAATACGTACAAGTCACATATCATCATTCAAACTCATACCAACCCTCCGAACACTCAAAACAACGTCGAAACACCAAATCACCCTCGGATTCAAGCCTAAGGATTTCAAAACTTCTGAATCTCGCAACTGATCCAAAAACCTATCAAACCTCATCTGAATGACCTGAAATTTTGCACACTTATCACAAATGACATAAAGGACCTAGTCCAATTTCTGAAATTCCATTTCGACCCTGATATCAAGATTTTCACCGCCGACCGAAAAATGCCTAATTTCCAAATTTCGCCAATTCAAGCCTAAATCTACCATAGACCTCCAAATTACATTCCGAACACGCTCCTAAGTCCAAAATGACCTAACGAAGCTATCCGAACCATCATAATTCACATCCGAGAACTCCTACGCCTAAGTCAACATTTGGTTGACTTTTCCAACTTAAACTTCCAAGTAAGAGAATAAGTGTCTCATTTTACTCAATGACCATTCCGAACACAGAACAACCAACACGATATGACAAAATACAGCTAAACAACACACAGAAGCAAAAATGGGGAGAAAGAGACTGTAACTCATGAAACGACCAGCAGGGTCATTATAATAGTAAAAAGTTTCAAGGAAAAAGATACAATATTAGTAATATATCTGAAGAATAAGATAATAATAGAATCATAACCATAATACTAATAAAGATAGATGAGGGAGCAGATGAAGTGTTCTAAACTAGAACCATGCTCTTCCACAGAAAAGAGAGATCGCTATAATACCTATTAACCTTTCACCATAATTCTTGACATCCATGCTCTCCTATCTAGGGTCTTTTTGGCGCCTAAGAATCACAAATTTGTTTCTTAAAACATATTTCATTAAAAGAAGAAAATAGATGTTTTAGGGTATGTTTTTGTTTTCAAATAATTAATTTGAAATAATTTATATACTTTAAAGAGTGTTCAATAGTAAGGAAAAATTTCTTCGCAAAAGTACTTTTCGAAAAATATTTCCTTCTTACTAAACGCATCATGAAAGGGTAAGAAATAGTGTTATCGGATGATGAAATATACACAGAAATAAGCAAAGACAGTTTCGATTAATACAGAAAGAGACCCTATCATAAAACTAGGGGCTTCCCCTCTTTCATGCAACGTGAAGTCCTTATTCACATGATTTTCTTCCTGCACTTTTTTAATTAAATAAAAATAAAGACTCTTTTCTTCATTAGTTTATTTAGTCTTCTTTTAGTTTTGTATTTTCATTTAGAGTTGCTATGGGTTTACTAAAGATATAATTAAGCAAATAAAAGTACGTTTTATCTAATATACAGCAAAAATATTTAAATGAGTATGTCATACTTCACATAATTTCAAAACATACAGAGGTCGTTGTTTAACCAAAAATAGGAATTTCGGTCAAAACTTTATTTTAGAAGAACTCGGGTTACTGATAATCAAATATATAATGAATAAATGAAATTGACTTTTTAATAATAATAAGAAGAGCAGAAGAGAGAAAAGTAAATCGGTATATTCCAATAGTATTTCCTATCTGTACAAATGTTCAATCTTCGCCTTATATAGTTATATCTAAGTATTACATTTTTCTCCTCTCATAATAGAGTCTTTATGACAATTAAAGACATTTAATGAAACGTTATAATTGGTAATCATAACTGATTCAATACAAATTTCATAACGCTTCCCGTAATTAATGCCTATTAACTACCAATAATTCGTATATGTACCCCTTTTGCTTTTTAGGTTCATTCTTCTGGTGCGATTCCCAAATATCAATAGGTTCGAGCACTTATCCTTTCTGACTTCCTTGGATCTTTTCCCGTGCCTATTGAAGCTTGTGCCTCTTCAACTATTCTTTGCCAACTGTCACTTGTCTTACTAGTCCATGTGTCATGACATGCCACCTCATACTTAATTCTATATATGAACTTAATTTTTCCCAATATAGATAGTCCCCCCACATACCATTTATTCTTCAATAGAATATTTGGGAAGTGGATCTCATTAAAGCGAGAATATTTGGCGCCATTATTTATTATCTGGAACTGACACTTCATATGTCATTTTCATTTAATGTTCGTGACATGTGGCATCCCCCGATTGTTTCTACGACTTTTCAACGCCTTTTAGGGCTTTTTTAAGGCTTTATCAATTACAAAGCGACAATTTCCATTATGACGTTTCCATCATTACGCCTTTTCCTTTGACGGTTGGTTGTAAGTATAAATATAACTTTTCATCTTTGTCTTTCTCACAAAAAGTTTTAGAATATCCAGTTCTCGTTTTCTTCTTCCTCGTACTACTATGTCTTCTTCAAACCCTAACTCTCGAAGAGTCCCCATTGTTGATAACCTTTCTCTTGCTCTTGTTAGAAGTAAGAGAGGGGGAAGACTTCGTAGTTTAGGATATTCATCTTCACGTGGCCCATCTCTTCCTTCAACGAGTTCTACTCCACCCTCTAGAACTAGAGGTTCTCTTCCCCAGAGGTCTTCATCCAGAAATAAAGACTCTAATGAAACTATTCGTGAACCTTTGGTAGAGAAAATTGTTCCTGTGAAACTTCCTTTTTACATTGATAGAGAATCCATCAGAAACCAAGTTCCTTCTCTAGATCGTGCTGATATTTACCCATCTCAAATCACTGAAGGATTGATTTCTGCTATTCGTAGGGATTGCCATTGGAGTCATGACTTCCCCATTATAATTTCCAATCCGAACCAAAGGATTACGTCTTACTTGACTAGGTTTTCTTTCGTGTATACATACCCTTTTACGCTGAATTTCAAACCCCCCATTGATCCTGTTATTATCAAGTTCTGCCATTTCTTCAATGTTTGTTTAGGACAGATTGGCCCCATTGTGTGGAGGGTTGTCGTATGCTTAAGGCATTTGGCTAATATGGCTGGTTTGCCTTTTACTTTCTTTCATTTAATTCACTTATATTCTCCCAAACTTTTCCGCCATGGGATTTTTACTTTAGTAGCGGGAAGTAAGAGAGTGCTGAGTAGCCTCAAGGATGATAAAGACTGTGGCTGGTACGCTAGGTTTGTTGCCGCCCCACTATTGCTCTAGTGGGTCAAGAAAATGTTCCATTTCCTGAGAAGTTGAATTTTGCACGTAAGTTTTTTTTTAATAACTTCTTCTATCTTTTCTCTCTATTTTACTTGCTATCATTTAACGTTTTCCTCTTTTTCAGCAACCATGGGAACTGTTGATGAGATTCCCAATTTCCGTGGTTGGGTACGAAGGTTATTGAATGTTGCCCCGGTGGAAGGTAGATATTGGAAAAACCTTTCTCATCGGTTTGGTTGGAAAGTGAAAACGTATGGTAAATGCCTTTTCTCTTATATCTTTCGTACTTTCATTTACTTTTTTCTTTGGAATTTGTTTTGATCCTTCTTTTAATCAGGATTTCCCATTCGTGGTATTAGTGCTGATGTAGTTGCTGCCTCCAGAGTTTCTTTGGAAAGAGACCAAGAGATAATCTTGGGTTCTTCATCGAAAAGGAAAGTTGAGGCAACCCAATACTCTGGAGAAGAGGAGGAATAAGATAAGAATTCCTTGTTTAAAAGGCCTTGGGCTAAAAGGTGCATTATTTCAGATGATGAAGCGTCTCTTCCCTGTTCGGTTTCTTTAACCGAGCCTGTTGAAGCCACCTTGGTAATCTCTGATGATGACACTCCCGCGGCTGCTCGTGATTCTATTGATCAGCTTTTTGCTTGTGGGTTTGATAGTGAAAATTGGGGTCCAGTTTCTGATGAAGTGCCCCTTGCCTCATTTTCCATGCCTGCTCCTGTGATATCTTGTTTACCAGTTGTGACTACTGTCATTGCTGCTCTGCCCCAAGCTATTTTGACTCCTTCCATAGTTCCTCCCACAACTGTTCATCACACTGAGGTTGGTTCCTCAAGTGGAAGTGGAGCTATAAAGCAAGTTATCATCGAGGTTCCTACCGATGGTAATCTTTTAAGAAAATCAGGTCGGGCTGATGTGTGGTTGAAACCTCTGATTGGTCCAGTTGAGAGATCCAAGCTTGAGAGTCACAACTCTTTGACTTGGATGAACGACATAGTGCAGTCATATTTAAAGGTATCCCTTTTCATGCTTTATTACGCCCTTCTCCTATTAAGGTTCTTACATATCTTTTTCTTTTTCAGATTAATCTAGTCGGCACAGAGATGATGAAGAGGGTTTCTTACACGGAGCAGTTAATGCATGACTATCAATCTGAAGCGGACAACTGGAGAGAACAGTACGAAAGCCTTCAAATTGATATGGAAGTGTTAGAAGAGAGCAAGTGCACCTTAGAGAAACAATCGAAGGTTTTAACTTCAGAATTGGCGGTTGAGAAGGCTTTCTCAAACCAAGCTGGCAAAGATAAGAATCTCCACGAAACATCTTTTTCTGAGCAACTCTCCAAGGCCAGTGAAGAGATTAGAGAACTGAGGGCTTTGTTAAATGAGAAAGAATTTTATGCCGGTGAACTTGTGCAAACTTTAACTCAGACTCAAGAAGATCTCCGCTAGTCTTCTGATAAGGTTCGTTTCTTAGAAAGTTCACGTGCTCCTCTTCAAGCTTCTTATGATTCTGCCTTGGCTGGGAATGAAAAGCTCAAAAACGAGATTGATCAATGGGAGAAAGATTATGAGATTCTAGAGGACAAGACCGCAATTGAAGTGAGTTGGGCAATATTAATCACACACCTTGATACTCTTGTGGAAGCTAACCAAGAGGGCTTTAACTTGGAAGCTGAGTTAGCTAAGATAAAAGAGACTATTGAAAAGACTCAGCAAGGGCAAGATTTTCCCTCTCCCATGGCTGATACTCCCGAGCATATTGAATATGATATGGGTACGGTGAATGCTCCAACTCCTTCAGGCCAACTCGAACCTTCTGCTATTGGTGACTCTACTTTAGATCCTTCTTCAGCTCCTCAATGACAAGTTTATGGAATGTGACTTCTCTTTTTTTTTCTTTTGGTGGAATGTGGTTTTAAACCCTTGTCCCATTTGGGGGTTTAGTTTTTTGAAACGACAAATACCCAAACCTTTTCGGGGCATTTTGTATAAATGACAAATAGTTTAAGACTAGGCTCATACTTAGTCTAAACTTTTTAATATTAAGAAGTTTTCTGTTTTAACTTAGTTATTCTGAGCTTTTGTTTTGCCCGTTTTTGCCTTTATACTTAAGGACTTGTTAGTTAATTTGTGGGTTTATGTTTTACCCTTTATTTGCATTTTTATTTCATAAAATGCTTTATTAACTTCATGGATGTTTGAATCAAACATGAATTTTATAAAAGAGGGCCCTTTTATATTCAACACTTAATGAAGAAGACGTCTCAACTTCATAATGATGTAAATGTACGATAAAAGAAATAGGAATACACATTTTTCTTAAAATAACTTTGATAAAATTTTCATCTGAACTTTGTTAAGTCTAAATAACATCTTACATGCATTTAAATAACTTCTATAATTTTTTCGTAACTATTTTCTTTACAACAGATTTCCAAAATAAAATTCAAGGTTTTTCTTTATAACCCCTTTCTATACATTGCCCTTAACCTAGATATCATAAGGTTTTTTGATTGGCTTTATATTATTGGCTCGTGACTTTGCTCTGCACTTGATTCATTCGATGAATAGACTTTTCGGGCTTTGACTTGAACTTTGACTATACTCAGTCTTCTTTGCCTTATTTATACATATGTCATATGTATATTATATAGTCCCACAAGTGTTTTATCTTTGAAGTATGAAATATCAAGCACTTGACTACTCCTCTCATTCGGTCCTTTTCCTGAAAAATAAAAAATATACGAGACTCAGAGGTACGATTATATATGAAACCTGCTTAACTCGTTTGAATTTCTATCAGAATAGTTGTAACCCTAGACCGGAAATTTATACTTTTGTACATGTCTTGCAGGCCGTGATTCATCATCTAGTACGGGTTAGCTTTTTGCCTATCATCTAAAATTGTTAGTAAAATTTTAACAATTCAAAAATGAAATTTTAAAATGAGGGTACCTGCCCGTGGATACTTCTTTTCCTTAGAAATAGTATCTCTTCAGATGAATGGCATTCCAATGTGAAGGTAACATCTTTGCATCCATTGTTTCCAGCTCGTATGCTCCCTTTCCTGTGATACCGTGAATCTTATAAGGTCCTTCCTAAGTTAGATTTAATTTTCCCGCATTATCCGCTCTCGTGGATTTAAAAACCATCGTGAGTACGAAGTCCTCAATCTTGAAGTATCTCAGGAAAGCTTTCCGATTATAATATCATTCCATAACTTGCTTTTGTGCTGCCATTCTTATGAATGCGGCTTCCCTTCTTTCTTCAAGTAAATCCAAGTTTATTCGCATTTCCTCTTCATTGGATTCCTCAGTGGCTTGTGTATATCTCGTGCGTGGATCCCCTATCTCGACTGGGATTAAGGCTTCAGCTCCGTATACCAGCGAGAACGGTGCTTCACCCCTACTTGTTTTTGCTGTTGCGCGATAAGCCCATAAAACACCAGGTAACACATCTGGCCAATTACCTTTGGATTCCTCTAATCGTTTCTTCAAATTGTTGATAATGACTTTATTCGTTGATTCAGCTTGTCCATTACCCACCGGATGGTAAGGCGTTGAGGTAATCTTTTTAATCTGCCAACTTTGAAAGAATTATGTGATCTGTGCGCCTATAAATTTCGGGCCATTATCACATACGATTTCTTTTGGTACGCCGAATCGAAATATGATATTTTGCCAAATGAAATCTCTGACCTCTTTTTCTCGTACATGCTTAAAAGCACTTTCTTCTACCCACTTAGTAATGTAATCAGTGAGTACTAGTAAAAAATTTACCTTGCCTTTTTCTTGTGGTAGTGGACCCACGATATCCATCCCCCACTTCATAAAAGGCCATGGTGCAATAACCGGATGTAACAACTCTGCAAGTCTATGCATATTATTACCGTATCTCTTGCACTTGTCACATTTAGATACAAAATTTTCCGCTTCTTCTTCCATTTTGGGCCAATAATATCCATCTCTAAGAATAGTTTTTACTAAAGATCAACCTACCATGTGATTTCCACAATGCCCCTCAGGTATTTTTCTCATCACATACTCTATTTGAGAAGGCCCGAGGCATCTTGCTAAGATACCACCGAACATTTTATGATAAAGATTGTCTTGCATTAAACAGTACCGAGCTGCCTTTTTACGAAGTGCTTGAGCCTTTTTCTTATCTTCAGGGACAATTCCATACTACAAAAAAGTGACAATCTCGTTCTTCCAATCCCAAGTTAAGTTATTGAAATTTAACTTGTTTTTGTCGTGATCAAGTACTGAATGAAAAAAATGAATTACAAAAGCATTTTCGTCATTTGTCACTTCTGCCGTAGATGCAAGATTAGCTAGGGTGTCTGCCTCGACATTTTCCTCTCTTGGTATCTGCACAACTTTCTAGGATTAGAATTGCCTAACCAGATCACGTGCCTTTTCTAGGTATTGCTACATCAGTAAATAAGGTCCAGATTACTCGATTAGACTTATTGATGACTTGTAGCTCTTTTTCTGCTTCTAGTTGCATTCCTAGGCTAAAATCGGCCAAACAATCTGCTAACACCTGTGACTTTATTGCAGTTCTAGGTTGGTATGTGATGTCATATTCACTCAATTCTATGGCCCACTTGGCTAACCTACCTGATAACTCATGTTTGTGTAATATATTACACAGGGGATAAGCAGCTACTATGGAGATAGGGTAGCATTGAAAATAAGGTCTTAATTTCCTAGATGCCATAATTAATGCAAGTGCAAGTTTTTCTAGATGAGGATAACGTGTCTCAGCATCTAATAATGACTTGCTAACATAATAAATTGGAGACTGTTTACCATGGTTTTCACGAACCAAAACAGCACTCACCGCTACTTCTGAAACAGCTAGGTAGATAAGTAACATTTCCCCATCTTTTGGTTTTACGAGCAACGGTGGATTTGACAAGTATACTTTCAAGTTTTTGAGTGCTTGTTGATATTCCTCAGACCATTTGAACTGATCTTGCTTTTAAGAGCTGAAAAGAACTTAAAGCATTTTTCTGATGACTTGGAGATAAATCTTCCCAAGGCTGCAATTCTTCCCGTCAGTCTTTGTACCTCTTTCTTACTTGTAAGCATGTCAGGAATTTCTTCAATAACTTTAATCTACGCGGGATTTACTTCAATGTCACGGTTAGAAACAAGAAAACCCAAAATTTACCTGATGAAATGCCAAATGCATATTTCTCGGGATTTAGCTGCATATTGAATTTACGCAAGATCTGAAATGTATCAGACAGGTGCTGTATATGATCCCCTGATTGTTGGGATTTGACAAGCATATCATCTATGAACACTTCCATAATTTTCCCTAAATGTTCTTGGAACATTTTGGTCACCAATATTTGATATGTGACACCATCGTTTTTTAGGTCAAATGGCATTACTTTGTAACAGTAAGTCCCCCTGTCTGTTATAAATGAAGTTTTTTCTTCATCTACCGGATCCATTTTGATTTTATTATACCCTGAATATGCATCTAAAAATCTTAACAATTTATGTCCTGCAGTAGCATCAATTAGCTGATCTATATGTGGTAACAGAAAAGAATCTTTAGGACAAGCTTTGTTTAGGTCGGTGTATTCTACACAAACTCTCCATTTACCATTCTTTTTTGATAATACTACATTATTAGCTAACTAATTAGGATACTTTACCTCGCGGATAGACCCAATTTTTAAAAGTTTTTGCAACTCATCTTGAATCACATGATTTTTGAAAGATCCCTGCTTTCTCTTCTTTTGTTTGATAGGTGGATACGATGGATCTTCATTTAACTTATGAGTAATTACTTCCGGGGGTATTCCTATCATATCAAAATGGGACCAGACAAATCAATTCACGGTAATTATCAAAAATTCAATTAACTTACCTTTCATTTCGTGGCTTAAGTTGGTCCCAATGTAGACTTTCCTTTCATGCCATTGTATGAATAGTTCTACAGCCTCCAACTCTTCAATCGTCGTTTTGATATTTTCATTTTCTTTCGGTTCTTGGATGGAATCGGGACTTGAGTCCACATCTGTTCGCCCATGTTCAATTGAGGCTTGTATCGTAGTATGCTCAACTGGATTCTGTAATTGCTATTTTTCTTCGTTTTTTGTGCTTGAATCTGCTACAGAGTTGATGCTCCTGGATGTCTATTGATCACCATGGATTTGACATATTCCCCATTGTGATGGGAATTTAATGACTTGATGTAGGGTAGACGGCACAACATCCATTTCGTGAATCTATGGTCTCCCGAGAATCATATTGTAAGACATATCCATCTCTACCACCTGAAATTTCGCATCTTTGACAACTCCCTCTGCGAATGTTGTAAGTATTACCTACCATTTTGTTACGACGCTTGAATTGTCAAAGCCAGATAAATATGCGCCTTGGGTACCAACTTATCTTCAACTTGCATTTCGTTCAATACTCTTAATAAAATGATGTTCACAGAGCTACCTGGATCAATCAAAACTCGTTTAACATTAGTGTCGTGTACAAGTAGAGACATTACCAGTGCATCGTTGTGCGGAGTTAGTACCCCATGTGCATCTACATCATCAAATGTAATACTTTCTTCTTCCAAAACATGTCGAACCCGCTTTCCGTGTGTAACTGTAATTTTTGAAATTTCTTGGCTGCCGTATATGTCACGTCGTTAATTTCTTCTCCCCCTCTTATAATGTTAACGGTCCTTTTTGGAGAAGAAGGTTTAGAGGGCTCCTGCCTGTTCTTCAGGTATGCTTGCTTACCTTTTTTTACTAAATAACTCGGTAAGATATCCTTGCTTTAATAAATGGTCTACTTCACCTTGTAGCAATCTACAGTCTGTCGTTTTATGACCATGATCGTTATGAAACTCGCACCAGTGATCAGGATTACGCCTATTTGGATTTGATCTCATTTGTTTTGGACACCGCATCTTATCACCCATGCTTCTTAATACTGCTACTAACTCTGAAGTGCTGATATTAAAATTGTAACTGCCAAATTTTGCCTTCAAGCTTCTATCATCTCGCGTCTCTCGTGCGTTTCGATCTTTCCCAAACCTTGATGATGAACCCGACTCTCCATCTCTCGATCTATGATCATACATTGAATTGTACTACTTTGAACATAAGTCTCTTCCTGCTGGGCCCATGTAGGGCTCGTATCTATTTTTACCAGACCTTTTTTCAGTTTCAGCATGTCTCGAACTCACCTTCTCCTCTTTTTGAGACCGAGAGATGGTATCTTCTTCTATCCTTAGCTTCGTGATATATCTGTTGTAAACATCATTCCAGGTTGTTGCTGTAAATTCATGTAGACTTTCCTTGATTCATATCGTGGCTTCTGAGCTTTTCTCATTCAAATTACTGGCAAAAGCCATAGCTGCCCAGTTATCAGGTACGCGCGGTAACATCATCCTTTCACGCTGGAATCTATCTACGAATTCTCTAAGCAGCTCTGAATCTCCTTGCTTTATTTTGAAAATATCTTCCATTCTTTTTTCGACTTTTTGAGCTCCCGAATGCGCTTTGATAAATAAATCAGCAAGCTCAGCAAAAGAATTTATATAATTTTCGGGTAAGAGAGAATACCATATTAATGATCCCTTGGTGAGTGTTTCACCGAATATCTTGACCTATACTGATTCAATTTCTTGTTTGGTTAAGTCGTTGCCCTTAACACCAGTTGTGAACCCAGTCATGTGGTCTCGTGGATCAGTTGTACCATCATATTTTGGAATATCGGGCATCTTGAATTTCTTCGAAATCGGCAGAGGAGCAGCACTGGGTTTCCAAGGTTGTTGTGAATATTTATCTTTATCTATTCCCTTGATTACAAGCGATACTCCTGGTATTTTCTCTATGTGATCACTTTGCTCCTTGAGCTGTTTTCTGCAAGGTTAATACAAAATTTTGTAAATCAGAATTAACTATGTTACTTGGTTCGCCATCACAAGACTCACAGGGAGTTCCACTACTGCCTGAATTAACGAGTCCAGAATGTGGGTTTTCCAAAGTATTGTTATTTGGAGTTGGTGTCGATGGTGCAACCAGTAACTGGCTGGAAAAAGCCCGGAGAGCATTATTGACTTGTTGAGCAATTAATTTCTTCAGAGCATCATCAAGTGCTTGTTCGTTAGCAACCCTGTCATTTTGATTTGCTTCAGATCCATCCAGAGTCCCTTCTCGTGACTGTCTCTGAGAATCATGCGACGAAGGAGGTGTGGACCTGTCATCCGCATCATTCACTTGATGTTGTGGATCTTGTAGTGGTAAATTGTGTTGGTTGTTGTCGTTGACATTTGACATGATTATTTTTGATGAAAGAATTGATTTGGAAAGCAAACGATTATCAGATTTCCGGTAACGGAACCAATTTGTTTAACAAAAAATAGAAATTTCGGTCAAAGCTTTATTTTAGAAGAACTCGGGTTACTGATAATCAAATATATAATGAATAAATGAATTGACTTTTTAATAATAATAAGAAGAGCAGAAGAGAGCAAAGTAAATCAGTATATTCCAATAGTATTTTCTATCCTTACAAATGTTCAATCTTCACCTTATATAGTTATCCCTAAGTAGTACGTTTTTCTCCTCTCATAATAGAGTTTTTATGACAATTAATGACATTTAATGAAATGTTTAATTGGTAATCATAACTGATTCAATACAAATTTCATAACGCTTCCCGTAATTAATGCCTATTAACTACCAATAATTCGTATATGTACCCCTTTTGCTATTTAGGTTCATTCTTCTGGTGCGACTCCCAAATATCAATAGGTTCGAGCACTTATCCTTTCTGACTTCCTTGAATCTTTGCCCGTGCCTGTTGAAGCTCGTGTCTCTTCAACTATTCTTTGTCAACTGTCACTTATCTTACTAGTCTACGTGTCATGATATGTCACCTCATACTTAATTCTGTATATGAACTTAATTTTTCCCAATACAGTCGCCGGTTCAATTCTAACTCATTATTAGAAAGAACTTTTACATGCTTTAACTCATATAAAAATCAAGCACATAGGTCCTCTTTGCCCATTACTTATGCAAGAATCTATAGCTCCTAATCTGTCATTATCACTCCGACCAAAGTTCCACGCCGATCTTGCCAACATTTAGGCCAAGCTCGAACCTGTATCCTAACATTTTTATTCGAGTGGCCTTTTAATGCGCAAACCTATAACCTAATAGATTAGTAATGTAACACTTAGGGGTTGTTTGGATATCGTTCTAATCCCGACACAAAATTTGGGATTGTATTTATCCATTATTTGGTTATTGATATTAGCTAATAGAAGGTGAAATTCTAATACTGCGATACCCTTGCTTTAAACCAAACGGCCCCTTATAAGCTATAGGTAGGAGTGGCAAACGGGCGGGTCAGGTCGGATATAGTTCGGATCGAAAACGGGTAATGAAAAACTGATAAATTATTCGACCAAACCAATATTTAACACAGATAAAAAATGGGTTAACCGGCGGATAATATGGTTACCCATATTATCCATGACTTCTTGCATATGATCACTTTTGGGAGAATTCTTAGTCTTCCTAACTTGAGAAACCCTCAATTTGAGGCTTTACAAATGTAAAAGTTAGACCCATTGGTTATCTATTAGTTATTCATTGGTTATCCATTTTCTAAATGGATAATATGGTTATTATCCATATTTGACTCATTTTTAAAAAATTAATTATCCAACCCATTTTTTAGTCAATAATATGAATGGTTAACTGTTTTTTTAATCATTTTGTCACCCCTAGTTATAGGCTAGAATATGACAATGCTAGATGCGTCTTATTTTAAGAGGATTCTTTGGCCTGTCCAATTTGCAGCGAAATTTCTGGCTCTTGTTTAATGTCTTTGCCACTTTCTATGCAGAGAGAGACCTTCTCCCACCTTATGTGGAGTAGAATAATAAGTTATGTGTCTTTGATAGACATAAGATGCTCAAAAGTAGTCATCCTCAAGCAAGTTCTGATTGAAGCCATTTTACATCCATAAACACTACTACTCTAGAGAAATGTATAATTTATCAAACAGAAAAGTCGTCTTCCTTTTTTTTTTTTTTCATTTTTAAGTCAAAACTTTGCATCTTCATGGGGGAAAAATCACAAAAGCAGTTTTTTCCTTTTTGATTTAAAATTTGGTGTCTGATATCTACTTTGGGATCCCGAATAATTCGAATTCGTGCTGCATATAACCCTTTAAAAATAGAAGCGCTTCTTATCAAACTCTTTTTCATTCCCCGTGCTCGAACTCGAAACTTCTGCAGGATAAAAAAAATCTTATCAATCGCACAACAATCCTTAGTAATACATGAGGGTAAAAAGTTAAGTGAGTATTTATAGAATATGAAATTTTGAGACATAAAAAGGTGATGATGCACAACAAATTGAAGGATAGAATAATCATCATCTGACTTATTCTTCAATTTTGTGGCTCACAAATGAGAAAGACTTGATGTCTAGCATAGGGCAAGTACCAAGTGGAAAGTGAAAAAGGGTAATAAAAGAGAAGAATTTTAGTAAAAAGGAACACAGTAGACTTAAAAGGTTTATCCAAAGTAATAGGCGCCGCATATTAAATTCTTATTCGCCCAAACATTGAATAAAAACGGCTAATTCTGTCTACATAAGATCATCCCTAGAGTAATGGGCAAAATGGCTGAGGTTGGAATAATGTTGGAATTTTGTCGGGGAAGCCTTTTTTTGTTCTCTTAATTCTTATCCTTCAAAATTTCCCCCTTTCCCCAATTAAACCCTTGTATCAGTGAAAATTGACTAGTCCTGTGGGTTTATTAAATGACGACACGTGTCAACAAAGTTTGAAGAAAAGTGAAAAATGACATATAAAAATGATATGTGAAATATCTCTGCGACCGAACATACTCGTACCGTGCCCGTTAGCCTCGGAACTGATCATCATGAAATAGCCCGGATCAGGTGCGGAGAATATCTCATAATTACAAATGAGGAAGGAATTAATTAATCATGGATTATATGGGATTTACCATCATTACACCATCAGTTACAATTCAATTATTAACAAATGCAATAAATAATTGTAACGGTCAGGACAAGGCAATCAATTACAAGATTGACTCAACATGCACGTGATTGACTCAACAGGCACGAGATTGACTCATCAGTTACAGAATTAACTCATCAGTTATGGAATTAACTCATCAATTACGGAATTAACTCATCAGTTACGAAATTCCAGCATTTACACAGCTATTACAAGTCTTCCAAAAGTAATGGATAGATTGAGTAAATGCTCATAATGGACCCATAATTCAAGGAGACTAGTTACTTAGATTTAGCCCTATAAATAGACTTACTTTTACCACCATCAGGGGAATCTAATTTTCTTCTCTACAATTCTATACATTGTAATTTATAGCATATTGCTCTCAAGTTAGCCATAGTTCGGCCCTTCAAGCCCTGTTCGGCTCATTATCCTATCAAGGATCATTCAATAGGAATTCTTTCTTCTCTGCTTTATTTTTGTTGAATTTTTTGTATTAACAAAATTTATATCTTTCGGATTGAATCGGTTGCTTGTGACCCGTCATATAAAATTATTGCTTTGGCCTTGAAAACTATTTTTTGGGTTAAACAGATCATCAATTTTCTTTCTTTATAAATATTCTTTTAATAGCCTACCATATTTATTATTTACTTTTTGTAGCCATATACGTAATTTATATATTGATTATATATAATTATATACATATAATATATAAATTATACATATATTGTACCTCAACCGGTTATTTTTAGTTTAAACGGTTGGGTGAGCGGCTATTTGGGCTAATTCTTCTTTTATTTCATTGATTGTCAATTACTAAAGCTTGGAAATGGGGAAAAACAGAAATGTGGAATATTTTGGTAAAATTTAAATTCAACCAAGGTGTACCCTTTTTTGTTTACCTAAAAGAACATATGAGGTCGTGAGAAAAGATACTATTAAAAATCTAGCAGCAACACAGTAGATAATTTTTACATCAGTTCTGTTATATATCCTGTCCTCTATTTTTAAGTACTATTGACATTTTAAACTATTCGATTATGTTAAAGTTATTTTTTTAAAATATTACTGGATAAAAATCAAAATTCACTTCGCAATATTTGAATACTCTTCATGACCAGACAAGATAAGGATCAGAATTTAAAAATTACGAATTGATCATAAATTACAAAACATTTGTCATGATATCAGCACATTTTTCTCATTCATGCGTTGGCTTAATGGACGTAACATCAGTAGAAAGAGATAGTTAGGGTACCTAGTCGTGGCGGGATGGATATGATCTATCCATTCTAGACTAAAGTTTCAGGTCCGAGCCATAGGAAAAAAATATTATTGAATAGGGAACCCTTTTACCTTTATGGGCCTTATGCATTGCGAATATAAATTAGTCGGTGTTTGGCCAATAATATAAATCTTGGTTCAAATAGTTCAATTTATATAAACAAAGGTTGATCCTAGTTAATAATAATATCCTTAGATCTTAATATTAGAAAAAGCAATTAATAAGTGTTTATGCGAACAGTAATGTAATGACCCGACCGGTTATTTTGAGCATGTGCACTTTGCTCGGTAATCTGGGGGAACGAGTAGCTCTGTATGATGTATTAGGACTTGTGTGCAAAATTTGAGTTCATTTCGAGTTGATTTGATATATTTCGGTGCGAGTTTTGGAAGTCAAAAGTTTGAAAGTTCATTAAGTTCGATTTGAGGTGCGTTTCGACATTTCGATGTTGCTATACATGATTTGAAACCTCGAGTAGGTCCGTATTATATTATGGGACTTGTTGGTATGTTCGTCGGGGTGCCGAGGGGCTCGGGTGAGTTTCAGATATGTTTGGGCTGTATTGCGCTCGTTTTTCTTATGTTCCAACGTCGTTTCTTCAAGAATAAATGGTACCACATTGAGCAAATGAGCTCCGATTTATGTTTTGATTGACGAATTAGATCCGTATCGTAATTACCGAGCCATAGCAAAAAGAATCGTCAAATTTGGACATCGTATAAGGACTTTATGGTCATTTTACTAAGAAATGGGTTGCTATATTTTTTTCAGATTAATTATGAAATTGTCACTGCTACGTATTTAAAAATCTGTACTTTTTTCAAATATTGAACCAACATAGCTCCTTCAATATAAGGTCAAATGGAGTGATTCAAGAGCTTAACTTGACTAGAATTTCATAACTATCCATAGGAGGCATCAAAAGTGAGTTTCGAAATCTTTTGACACAAGAAACGAGGAAGAACAGTGTTAAAACGAGGGTTTTGTTCATTTAACATATTTTGAGTTGGGGAGCTTGGAATTGGGCAATATTTAAGGCGCTTTTCAGCATATATATTGGCGTAAGTGTTCTCTACTCGGTTTTGGTTATACTTTGTGAATCTATCTTCGATTTTAGCTTTTGGTTGATGAATTTTAAAAACGAAATTGGGGATTTTGGCCTAAAAGTTTCATAATATGAATTTTTGAGTTTTGAACACCGATTCAGAGTCGGATTTTAGTGAAATTAGTATGGTTGAACTCATAATTGAATGTGTTGACGGATTTTGTGGGTTTTATCTGGTTCTGAGGTGCGTGCCCATGTTGGGCATTTGGCCGATTTTGGGCTTTTGATTTAACATTCAACCTTTTTCGATTGGGATTGGTTCCTTTAGCATTGTTTGATGTATTTGAGTTATTTTTGATTAGTTTCGAGCCGTTCGGAGGCCAGAACACGCGTGATGGCATTCTTGGAGCATCACTTGGCTTGCTCGGTGTCAGAATTGGCTTGTTTAAGATAAGTGACCCTTCTAAACTTAGTGCTGAGAGTATAAAATCCCGAATTATATGTTATGTGATTGGTGTTGAGGTGACACACATGCTAGGTGACGGGCGTATGGGCGTGCACCCTATGAGTTGTGACTCTGTTGTTTCCAGAGTACTGTTTAGTGGACCGCTTCGTTGATATTTGTGTTTTTCATCATGTGATAAAGTAATTGAGCTGTACATCGTGCTATATATCATATTTAGGTTTTATGCTGATAATGTTGGGACCAATAGTGGTCGTTTCTTGCTGTCATCTCATTGAATTCTTTGATATTTCGTACTTAGTCACATTCATGTATCATATCATATCCTAGTCTTAGTTGTTACTTATTGATACATCATATCGTTGTTCCGAGTCAATTTTCATGACATTGTGAGCCCATGGGTGTGACTGGAGAGATTGATGACTAATTGAGGCCGAGAGCCTAATTATGAGTGACAGTTATGGGATCGGGCGGCACGCCACAGCAGATTATTGATTATGCCTTCATTGGCTTGTTATAGCGCTTGGGCTGAAGGAGCCCCTCTGGAGTCTACACACCCCCAGTGAACACGGATGATATTATTGATGGATGAATTTTCCTGGACATGGATTTGTCCAAAGTATTGATTTATGGAGATGGATTTCTCCACAGGGATGGATTTCCCTTTTTCCTCGGTATCAAGTGACATATAATCATTGTTGAGTATATTCCGGGATGGATTTCCCTGGGCCGCACGGGCCATATACAGTACCGGATGGTCGAGCATTTATATATTATTGAGATATGGATTTTCCTAGGCATGGATTTGTCCGAAGTACTTGATAGTTGGAGATGGATTTCTCCACAGGGTTGGATTACCCTTTATCCTCGGTACTGGGTGACTTATAGTCAGTGTTGTACTGAGTGGTTGAGTGGGATGCCGTGAGATTGAGTACTCTGAGAGTGTGAGTACATGATTCATCTCTGAGATACATGGCATTGACATGCATACATGACATACATACATAAAGATGCATTTTTCCTCATGATAATACGGTATCACATCATTCATGATATTTTTACACACATTGATATGTGGTCATAGAGAGGTATCTCACACCTGCTATCTGGAAAGAAAAAATGGAACATCTTATTTACTGTGAAAAAGGACTTTCTGAAAAATGAAATACAGTTAAAAACTATCTCATATTTCATGACGTTTTCGGTAAAGAATTTTGGTTTTTTTCACTGATATTCTTGAAAGGCGGAACTATTTTTAAAAAAAAATATGAAAAGGCTAAGCATTCTATCTCTGAGCTACTTCTTTATGTGCTTGCTTTACACTGTTATGAACTGCTATTGGTTATTATTGTTGGACCCGACCTATGTTCTAGCTCGTCACTACATTCAATCTAAGGTTAGGTTGGTTACTTTTTGAGTACATGGGGTCAGTTGTACTCATACTACATTTCCTGCACATTTCGTGCAGATCCCGGATGTCTATGTTGCTGCGTTCGATGGTTGCGGGATTAGAAGGCGTACATGCGTTCCTACTATATGCTGCCTCTTGTTCACGGTAGCGTAGATTATAAAATTCTATTTATGTACTTTTCAAATAGAAGATATATTTTCTTCATAACAGCTTTGTAAACTTTATTCATAGAAGCTCATGATTTGTACTACCAGTCCTTGAAAAATGTATAAGATTTAGATAATTCTATTGTTTAATTATTTCATTAAGTTAAATGGAAATGGATAATTGTTAATTGGCTTATCTAGAGAGTTGGGTTAGGTGCCATCACGACTGGTGGATTTTGGGTCATGACAGATTGGTATCAGAGCTCTAGGTTCATAGGTTCTACAAGTCATGAGCAGGTGTCTAGTAGAGTCTTGCGGATCGGTATGATGACGTTCATATCTATCTTCGAGAGGCTTCAGGGCATTTAGAATATACTTCCCATCTTTCTTTCCTTATCGTGCGACATTAGTTCAGCTTGAAGCGTAACTCTTTGCATTCCTTCCACGTATTCGTATATGCATGTGAGCGCTCAGTACCAGTTGTGCATCGACGACGTGTGACTTCTGTGTTTGAGTTGCAAGATGTAATTTTGGCATGTTTATGATGGGCCAGTCTGGAGGACTTGAGGTTGGTTTTTGTCTGTGGCTTGAGTACTGGGATTTCAATTATGTGAGCACATGCATTTGGGACTTATATGTCCTTTTGTGTCCTTGTTGATGGGATTTGTGACTAGATAACTATGTGGTGAGTAGGATTTGATTGCGAGATGTGTTCAGATTGTTTGAATGTAACAAGAAGAGTATACTTGAGATGTAGCGGAGACTATTGGGTGTATGATTTCTGTATGGATTTGGCGTATGGCCTCGAGTTATAGGTGTATTGAATGACCTCTCAAGTAGTTTAGTTATAGAGTGAAGTAGATCTTCATGTTGCGTTATGAGTTCAGACTCAGGGGGATAAAGTGATTGCGTAGTAGTTATGATTATGGAGGAGTATAGAGAGATATCAGTTTGAGGCGAAAGCAGGTGGGGTTATCTCCTGCGGGGTGTCATGAGGTTGTGTGATCCTTATGTTGTTTTGTGGAGAGTTCTCTTTTACCAGTGTATGATATGCATTGCAATTTGAGTTTAGATCGCTCGTGGAAGTTGTCCTGACTATTATAATGGTGAATGCAAGATTTGCATATAATTTGAGGTATTAGATTGTTTGTGTTACATGAGTTCAGGAAGGATTTAGTTGAATCTTTCTGCGGTATGGCGACAGTAATAGAGTATGACCATTGTGAGTTATTGTGTGTTTTGATCTACGGCTTTGAGCCAAGTGCGGGAGTCCATTATTGATAAGTTAATTTCACGGTTGTGTGTTGTATTGGTTACAGTTTGAGGTATACTTGTGAATGTATTATGTTCTGCAGAGGGTGAGATCGAGGATGACTTGAGTAAAGAAATTTCTGGGTACGAGTTGTATTAGGATTTATGAGTAAATGAGAATCACGAAACGATTTGAGTTATTGTTGGTGAAGGATGTAATGTGCATGGAGCAGGAATTTATTTGGTTGCATTAAGGTGGAGTTACTTCCTTGGGTGTTGGAGTACTAATGGGGCACATGTCGTTTAGTCTGTTTGGTCAGTCTAATTGAGATTTGAGCAGAGTGGATGGCTCTCGAGAATGGTTCCAGCGAGTTCAAAATTTATATGTGGCAATTGAGAATCTTCAGGATATGTATTTAGCTAGAAACTGAGATTTATAGTAGAGGATGTTAGGACTTGTGGTATTTCTATATAATTATGGATTCTACATATCAGAAAGGCGAAAGTAACGACTTCAGATTCGCAGAAGGTCTCTTCAGAGCGGGTATCTCGGTTGTGGTACTTTTGGCGGTGCGTAAGAAGGAATACAATGGTTTATGAGCCTTAGGGCGGTGTGGTTTATGCTAATGTTCGTGGGGGCAAGTTTTAGTTAAAGATAGTAGTGTACTAGCAAGGAAAAGTATCAATTTGAAGGTAATTCGAAGGAACGCAGAGAATTAGGACAGCTTGGCGGTAGGTTTGGATCGACATGATAATGGATATGATCGGTTCTTTGGGTGCTTATGATGTGGTGGGTTTCTACAAGTGTTTTGTGGCAATGCTCTTGGGTTTTCGTGACCTGCATAGCTTGGTTGAGTTAGAAGGATTTAGTCCTGACGGTTTGGTTTTGTGCAAATGGGATTTGGAGAGTTCTTTATGGTTTCTACCACGGCTCGAGGAGTATATTTTCTACTGGCGTGAGGAGCATGTGATGTATAGTAATTTTTCTTGGATGAGATCAAATGGAAGGTTTCTAAATGGTTGAGTATGTAGTTTACTGTGACTCGGAGTGGATTATGAGATTTTCATACTTTTTATACGATGGCGTGGTATATGCGGTGTGTTGTGCGGGATTGAGATTTGCATGAGCAACATCACAGTGTATTCTTAGGCAGCATGGATGGTTTCAGATGACTAGGAGAATGATATTACTATTTTGGTATGGCTTGATGAAAGTATACATTTTAGAAGGGGCAATGTGTTTTGATTTATGGATACTTCATTGGTATTGCGGCACTCTCCTGGTTGATCGACTACTGATATTCAAATTTTTCTATGTGGCATGGAAGAATTATAGAAGTATTCCTTGTGGGATGATCGTGTATAAGAGATGTGTTAGACATTCGGGTGGTAGAGATGAGATCAGATATGGTGATTGGTGTGTTCTATGGAATTGGAGATTGGGAGTTCTTAGAAGCAGATTGTATCATGGTTATGGACTATGAAGTCATGGCCAAAGCTAGCCAGATGATAGTATGTGTTATGATTCGGTCATTGTAGATTTTCGGAGGGTTATTTATCTATTTGTGGGTGACCATAGTTGATTTGGGGGTTCATTGGTAGGCCCAATTAGGATGTGGATTCTACACTGAGCCGGATTGGTTTGATCCATATTGCTATTGCTGAGGGATGTGCCATTCGGTTATTGCTGAGCTTATTCGTGTTCTGAAATGATCCGTGAGTTACTCTTCTATGCTACGAGGAGTTGTGAATTGTAGGCTATAAGCACAATTGGCGCGGTTCTATTGGGGTCTTATATTGGAATTTGAGCAGGATGAGTATTTGATTATTGCATGATTGATGGCGTATTGGTTATGTTCTTTTGGGGTTTGTATGGCACTGTGTAATTTTCCTCTCCATGGTTATGGTAATGCATTTTGAATACTTGATTTAGAATTGCGTGTGGTTATTGATTTTGAGTAGGGTGGCTTGAGGTATATGCCATGGATCAGTGTTTGGATGGGGTACGCATTGCAGCAAAATTATGTTGAGGTATGAACCTTTGTGTTAGATTCGTGTGATGGTCCTACGGGGTGTGATGGATTTACAGTATTTCGTTGTCGCAGTACTTGTTAAGCTTGCGGGACTGTTCTCTCGTTTGAGTCATTTTTCATGATTTGAGTACATTTGGATTGTTGCTTATTGGTGCTCGGATTGCATGAGTTGTGGCTTTAGATTGTGTTGATGTGGCATGTCACTAGAATGATTGTGTTGGATGAGATGAGGTCATTGGACCTAGACTGGATACTATCGTAATTGATTACAGCATAGTTGGAAGGATGATATCAGAAGTCGGCTTAGAAATTGGCTATAGTTCTTATCGAAGGAGGGAGAGTGCCATGGCTTGTTGGTCTGATAAGTGGTTACGAGTTTCTACGTGTTTCTTTCATCATTGGCAGTGTACAAAGGTTCAAAACAAGATTTTAGTTGATATGAGGTTCGTTACCGGTGTTGAGTTGGTTATCGAGCAGCTATTGCGGTCAAATGTTATCGCTATGAGTATTTGAGTTGTGTGGTATATCCTGTGATTGTGTCGTGGGTCATGGTTATGGCTTGATATAGCTTGTTCATACTTATACAGCGTGTATATGCGAAGTTAGGGTCTTGTAGTAAATTCTGGATGTTGGAAATTGGATACTGTGGTTTACGGACTAAGGATTGAGTAATTGTATTCAGTTGTGTAATGTGGTCGCGCCTAGTTGAAATAGGATGACGTGGGATCACCCCCGAGTATGTGCATGGTAAAGTTATACGGCATTTTGATGGCCTTGGGAACAACTCTTGGCACGTTCGAGGACGAACGTATATTTAAGTGGGAGATAATGTAACGACCCGACCGGTTATCTTGAGCATTTGCACTTCACTCGGTAGTTTAGGGACACGAGTAGCTCCACATGATGTATTAGAACTTGTGTGCAAAATTTGAGTTCATTTCGAGTTTATTTGATATATTTCGGTGCAAGTTTTGAAAGTCGAAAGTTCGAAAGTTCATTAAGTTTGATTTGAGGTGCGTTTCGTCGGTTCGATGTTGTTATACATGATTTCAAGCCTTGAGTATGTATGTATTATATTATGGGACTTGTTGGTATATTCGTACGGGGTGTCGAGGGGCTCGGGTGAGTTTTGGATAGGTTTGGGTTGTGTTGCGCTCGTTTTTCTTATGTTCTAACGTCCATTCTTCAAGTATAAATGATACCACATTGAACAAATGAGCTCTGATTTCCATTTTAATTGAAGAATTAGATCTGTATCGTAATTACAGAGCCATAGCAAAAAGAATCATCAGATTTGAATATCGTATGAGGATTTTATGTCATTTTACTCAGAATTGGGTTGCCAAATTTTTTTTCAGATTAATTATGAAATTTCGAGCGCTGCATATTTAAAAATCTGCACTATTTCCAAATATTGAAACCAACATATCTCATTCAATATAAGGTCAAATAGAGTGATTCAAGAGCCTAAATTAACTAGAATTTTACAAGGAATCCATTGAAGGCATCAAAAGTGAGTTTCGAGATCTTTTGCCATAAGAAATGAGGCAGAATAGTATTAAAACGAGAGTTTTGTTCATTTAACATATTTTGAGTTGGGGATCTCGGAATAGGGCAATTTTCGAGGCAATATTAAGCATATGTATTGGGGTAAGTTTTCTCTACTTGGTTTTGGTTATACTTTGTGAATCTATCTTCGATTTTAGCTTTTGGTTGATGAATTTTAAAGAAGAAATTGGAGGTTTTGGCTTAAAGTTTCATAATATGAATTTTTGAGTTTTGAACATCGATTCGGAGTCGGATTTCAGTGAAATTAGTATGGTTGAACTCGTAATTGAATGAGTTGATGAATTTTATGAGTTTTGTCGGGTTTAGAGGTGCGGACCCGGGTTGGGCTTCTTGGCTGATTTTGGGCTTTTGATTAAAGATTTGGCCTTTTTCGATTGGGATTAGTTCCTTTAGCATTGTTTGATGTATTTGAGTTATTTTTGATTAGTTTTGAGCCGTTCGTAGGTCAGAACGCGTGTGATGCTATTCTTGGAGCATCGTTTGGCTTGCTTGGTGTCGAAATTGGCTTGTTTAAGATATGTAACCCTTCTAAACTTAGTGTTGAGGGTATAAAATCCCGAGTTATGTGTTATGTGAATTGTGTTGAGGTGACACACATGCTAGGAGATGAGCGTGTGGTTGTTCACCTTGTGAGTTGTGACTCTGTTGTTTCCAAGGCACTGTTTAGTGGACCACTTCGTTGATATTTGTGTTTTTCATCATGTGATAAAGTAATTGAGCTGTACATCGTGCTAGATATCATGTTTATGCTTTATGCTGATAATGTTGGGATCCATAGTGGTCGTTTCTTGCAGTCATCTCATTGAATTCATTGATATTTCGTACTCAGTCACATTCATGCATTCATATCATATCCCAATCTCAGCTGTTACATATTGATACATCATATCATTTTCCGAGTTAGTTTGCATGACATTGTGAGCCATTGGGTGAAACTGGAGAGATTAATGACTGAGTAAGGCTGAGATCCTGAAAAAAGAAATACAGTTTACAAACTATCTCATATTTCATGACGTTTTCGGTAAAGAATTTATGTTTTTTTTCACTGATTTTCTGGAAAGGCAAAACTATTTTTGAAAAAACGAAATATGAAAAGGCTGAGCCTTCTATCTCTGAGCTACTTCTTTATGTGCTTGCTTTACATTGTTATGAACTGCTATTGGTTATTGGTGTTGGATCCGACCTATGCTTCATCTCGTCATTACTTTCAACCTAAGGTTAGGTTTGTTACTTTTTGAGTACATGGGGTCGGTTGTACCCATACTGCACTTCCTGCACATTGCGTGCAGATCCCGCATGCCGATGTTGCTGTGTTTGATGGTTGATGGATTAGAAGGCGTACCTGCGTTCCTACTGTATGCTTCCTCTTGTTCATGGTAGCCGAGATTATAAAATTTTGTTTATGTACTTTTCAAACAGAAGATGTATTTTCTTCATAACAGCTTTGTAAACTCTATTCATAGAAGCTCATGATTTGTACTACCAGTCCTTGGGAAATGCATAAGATTTAGATAATTCTATTGTTTAATTGTTTCATTAAGCTAAATGGAAATGGATAATTGTTAATTGGCTTACCTAGGGGGTTGAGTTAGGTGCCATCACGACTGGTGGATTTTGGGTCGTGACAAGTAATGTCACCATATGATAAATGCTTTGAAAAAATCAAGAACACTGGTATATCATATAATATACAATGAACAATAATAAATGGCATTGAAGTAGATAAGGGGAATGATTCAATCAATAAAGGGTGGAATAAATAAACCTTCTACCGGACAATGATTGAAAGAAAAATCCTTGAATAATCGAGATTTTCTCGGATCTGATGATAAAGAGTAGATAAGAATTTTAGTGAAAAGTAGATCTTTGTATCTTGTGAAGATTGAATCTTTTTGTCAAAGTGATTTTCTTACAAATGAATGTCACATCCCCCTCTATCACTGTTTTTTTCTATTTATATGGGACACATTCCCAAAAACCCTAATAGTACAAATAAAGAGAATATCCACTAGAATATTCTCTTTAAGATCTTATCTTGAAAACTAGCCATTACAACTCCATCGTCAGTACTCGACCTCGACCTCGATCCTCATTGATGCCTTGACTGCTGCTCTCATCGACTCTTCGACCACAGGTTGTGCAGCTTCTAGGACCTTTTTAATAAATGACGATTTGAGGATTTTTCTCGTAATGTTATCTTGACCTGAATATGCTAAGGGCGAATTTTGACCCATACATTTAGTCCCTCCGCTTATTGAAGTCGGCCTCACGTGGGCTTTATGAGCGCATTATGTTCATTGCGATCGAAATGATTGGGCGAACTAAGAGATTCGTGATGATTATGGAGAACTGGCAACGTGGCCCTTCGTGAGCCGCGAATTTTGTACGCTTCGTCTCATGGTCGGTTTGTCGGAGTTGTGTTGTCCATGAATTAGGATGACATCATGGCATCATGCATCATCACAACGCGTATTGCCGATGTATTACTTCTTTTTGTGTGTGATTCCTGATTGGACCTACCACTTCGATTCCAGTGCCAGGTAATGATGAGCTGATTTTTCGGTTCTGATGCCTGAATCCTTATAAATCGGGATGCGAAGGTATAACTCAAAAGTTTGCAGATTTCCTGTATTGAAACCATATATCTCCCTCCTTCTCTCCCAATGTTGTGCATTTTACCCTTCTATTCCAGTGATTCTAGTCATTTTTAACTTCCGATTGTTTGGTACTTCTTTCCCTTTTGTTAAAACATGTCTAACGTACCTTCTAAGTCTAGAGAGGGAAGCGATTCAGTCCCTCTATCGATGGTGTTTCTCCCTCATGTGCATAATGTTTTCGCTGCCACCGCTGAGGATAGAAGCTTCCTAACGGTGGAGCAGATAGTTCCTCGTAACCCCGATACCAGGTCTGATTTCTCAAAATTGCCTGAAGCCGAACCTGGAACATTTAAATCAATGATGAAAGAGGTTGATTTGGTAGATCTTAAGGCTAAATACGACCTTCCTAATCACATCGATTTGATCCCCGCCGAGTAGGATACGATGCAGGTCTACCGTCTTGGATATTGCGCCTTCCACACCTACCTCTTTCACCTCGGCTACACTCTTTCTCTCCTTCCGTTGGCGGATAAGTTTTGTCACTATTATGGTGTTTACCCGACTCAGCTCTCGTAGTACGTTTACAAACTCATGAGGATGCTCACCGAATTTACGGAGTTGGTCGGGGTCGAACTCACACTTCGACATTTGACGCACCTATTCTCCTTAAGCTTTTATAGGGGACGATGTTGAATATTTTCCACCAAGGTGGTAAGTGCCTGGTGTTGAAAATGGACGACAAGGCTAACCACCAATTCTGGCTCAACTTTTTCTTTGTTAGAACTAAGGACGTAGTGGCCAATGCCGATGGTTTTCGTGAGGCTTGGAATTGTACTCGTAAGCACATAACTTCCTCGTTTGTAAGTATCTAATTTTTCTGTCGTGTTTGGCCATGATTCTAACCTTCTGCTCTTTTGTGCAGCTACATGCTCACCTCCCCTTTTGGTTGATGATATTTCCGACTGTGTGGGTCGGCTTCTTCCTCATATCGTGGGGATACGGGAGTGGTCCGGCTTCTTCGAAAGGTTTGGGCCCTATCTCCTTTTGACTGGTCAGTCATTCTTATCGTCGGCTTCTTAGTTGTTTCCCTTTTTGGGTTTACTTCGGCTGACTTTCTTTCTCCTTTGTATTTTCCTTAATTTCAGCCGGGGGTCCTCGAAGAAGTCGAAATCTCCCGCACCCTCGTTCCGCAAGAGGAAGAATGCAAAGGCCTTGGCTACCACCCTCTCCTTTATTGTATCCTCTTCTGATCGTGCCCCAGTTCCTCCTTTGACCGTGGCTGCCTCTACTAATGCCTCGGTCTCCCCTATTGGTGCAACTTGTCCAGCTCCTTCCTCAGCCTATTCATTATACCATCTTATAGACGAAGACGAGGAGGAGCTTGCACCTAGTGAGGAAGATTTGATGCCTCACAAGAGAAGGTCTATAGGTACTAGTGATGGGGTCACCTGGGACATCGACGTAATAAAGGGTGTTTTTACGCTACACGAGACGACAACCAATATCATTGGAGACAATGTCGAGCCGATGTCTGAGATTCCGAGGTTGGCAGAGACTGACGTATGTACGTCTCTTCCTTCTGTGATGATGGAGGCTAAAGGGCTAGTCACTGGAGTTTTTGACACTTTGCGTCAAGAGGAGTCGTCGACTTTGCGGCCAGCTGATGATACTTCTTTCCTAGCCAATGAGAGAGGCAAAGGCATTGCTGAGGAACACTATGAGACAGGTTCGGATATTGATGCATATGACCTAAAGATGATGGAGGAAGGGTTTACCCAACTCGTGATATGGTTGGAGGGGTCTCTGAGGACCATTGCGATCCCTATAGATCGTGATTTGCTAAAGAATACGGAAGACGTAGTCCCCAAACTCGGCCCCCTTTGTTCCGAGATAGAGGGTAAGATCCTTAAAGAGTTGGATGATGTTACTCTGTCGAGGAGCATTGCTGGTATCGCCCTTAGAGTGAGTGTTTAACGTATTGTTCTTCTCTTCTTTTTGTCTTTGTGCTTTTTTTTAATGGCATTTTTATTTCTGACTTATTTCTTTTCTTTTTTTGGTCACAGACGGTGATTTTGGAGATCGAGAACAGCCAAAGTGAGGAGAGACGTAGGGAAATTTTTGTAAGGTTAAAAATAAGTACTTTGAGTATCGACGCAAGTACATGTAGTTTCGTCGGTGACTTGATGAGGATGGCGACATACAGGCCCTTCAGAATGAGTTGAAGGATAAAGATGATGAGCTGGTGAAGGCCATTGAGAAGTGCAGCGTCCTTTAGGGGACATTGATGGGTAAGGAAGAGGAACTTGAGGTTAGCAAGGTCATGGAGGCCCAATGCCATGACCTACAAGCGCAAGTGGTTGAACTGCGCAGGCAATTGGAAGAATGTCTGCTTCAGCTGGAGAGCCTTAATGGCAAAGTTTTTGAGAAACCAAGTGAGATTTAGAAGGTAGAATCTTTCCGTTTGGACGCCCAGAGGAAATTGGAGATGCTCGAGATAGCGAACAATACCCTCCAAGCCGAGCTGGAGAATTACCCATCCATGGTGAAAGCTAAGGAAGACCGATTAGAGGGGAGGGTCAGAGGTTGGAGAAGGATAACGCCCTCCTTCATAATTGGGTGGTCACAGTGGAAACTAAGAATCAACTGCTTGCACATCCCTCTTTTTCTCATACTTCAGAATTTCCCAACATCCTCAGGAATTGTATGAAGAATGGATTGACTATGAGGCTCAATTGGATGTATATCAAGATTTTCATGGGGGAGGGGGGTATGTTTCCGAGTTCACCCTCGAGGATGTTCATGTTAAGGCTTGGGAAGCTCGAGTCACCTGCGATTATGATCTTGCTAAAACTGAGGGATGAGAAGGCATGGATCGGCTTGAAGAGGAAGCCTTGTACGACACCGCTTATCCTGAGGGTGGGGACATCGAAGGTGGGGGTGATCGAGGTGGCGAGGGTATCGATGTCCAAGGTGGTGAATGCACTAGAGATTGTGATGGTGGTGATTAGTAGTTTTGTTTTTGCCTTGTAAACCTTTGTGTACTTCTACCGGTGTCTTCATGAGCCTTTGTAAAAATGTTTAAGTATGAAATGTCAAAGTTGTTTTCTGCATCTCCCTCCCTTCTTGCGATTTACTTTTTGTACTTATATATTTTTGCTTCTATTATTTGCATGTTTTGCTTTTTCCTTCGTTGGTGTTGTTTTTTCATTGTTGTCTTGTGATGCGGCCGATAATTGATAGGTATTTGTTCGAACATCTCGAACATAACCTTTCATTAGTATTGCGGCCAAGGTCCAATTGGTGGTTGTTCGAGCTGGGCCGAACATAACCATTTGTTAGAATTACGGCTGAGGGCCGATAGGTGTTTGTTTGAATGGTGTCGAACATAACCTTTTGTTATAATCGCGGTCGAGGGCCGATAGATATTTCTTCGAGCATCGAACATATGTTAGAATCGCGGTCGAGGGACGATAGGTGTTTGTTCGAGCAGGGTCAAACATAACCTTTTATTATAATCACGTTCGAGGGCCGATAGGTATTTGTTCGAGCGGGGTCGAATATAACCTTTTGTTAGAATTGCGGTCGAGGGCCGATAGGTTTTTATTTGAGTGGGTTCGAACATAACCTATTGTTAGAATTGCGGCCAAGTGCCGCTAGGTGTTTGTTCGAACAGGGTCAAACATAACCTTTTGTTAGAAAGCATGCTGATAAGCATAAATTTCTTATTGCTTTGACATTGTTGATTTGGTTACATACTTAGAGAAATTTATAGATTTTTCAGGTGTTGGATGGCGTTCCAGTCCCAACCACAATCTAACTAGTCTTTTCATTGGTTGACCTAGAGAATATTGTGAGGTCGAGAAATGAACTAGCAATCAGGTCCCTTCTTTCACATACTTCGACTTAAAGTGTTCCCTTCATCGCCTCATTAAAAACCTCCTTGAGAAAACCCAACTGAGACAAAACTCAAGTGAGAGAAAAAAGAGCACGACTTGGGGGACGTTTTATCTCTTAAAAGCTAAAGTATTTGAGGTGGTGGATATTCCAGTTATTTGGTAGTAGCTTTCCTTCTATTGATTCTACTTGGAATGAACCTTTATTTGCTTTTGCTGTGATTATGTACAGACTATCCCAATTTGTTCCCAGTTTGCCTTCCCTGGGATCTTTGCTTGCTTGAGTTTTAGCTTTTAGTACGAGTCCCGACTTCGAGCAGCCTGACCTTTACTTTCTTGTTATAATAGCTTTTTGCTTGTTGTTTTTGGGGGATAATTCTTATATAGCAAATATCTCTTCGTTCATCGACTTTGTCGAGTTCCTACCTTTTAGTTTCGTCGTTGCTTGTGCTTCTCTCATAGGAGTACCTTAGGCTGGGTTCTCCAACCTCGACTGATATTACTGTTTTGGTACCATAGACCAAATAGTAGGGCGTCTCTCCTATGCTTGTTTTTGGAGTTGTTCGATAAGCCCACAATATTTCTAGTAATATTCCCAGCCGCAGTCCCTTGGCGTCTTCAGACTTCTTCTTTATGATGTTTAGTATCGATTTGTTGGAGGACTCTACTTGCTAGTTGCCACGAGGTGGTACGGGGTCGAGAGTATCCTTTTGATATGTCATTTCTTGAAGAATCAGCGGTTTTCTTTCTTGTGAACTGGGGTTTGTTATCGCAACTGATCTCTTTGGGAATGCCGAACCTGTCACGACCCAAACCGATGGGCCGCGACGGGCACCCGATACCTTACTCAACCAACTACCAACATAAAGTATCTTTCTTATTACATCATCATATACATGTGACATACGGGCCTAATAGGCCAACATCATCCTTTATAAAGTCAAAACATAGGCCGACAAGGCTGTACAATCTTTTATTGACACGACATATGTTTACAAGCCTCTAAGAATAAATAAATGCCATTAAAGTTTGGGACAGAGTCCCGCCATACCTACCAATACACGTCTAAATCATACTAACCAAACGAGCAACTCCGAAGAAAATGGAGCGCACCAACATCTTCCGCTGAGCTGATAGCCTAATTGGAGGGCTCTCGACCTATCTATCGGGACCTGAAGGCATGAAACGCAGTGTCCTAGGAAAAGGGACGTCAGTACGAATAATGTACCGAGTATGTAAGGCATATAAATAAATACATAAGGGACATTGAAGACATATAGAGTACATGACTCAACCTGTAAGTCTGAATAACTTTGTAAATCATAAATTACTTTTAACGTCATGCATATGCGTATGAATGACATGTCGTGCATAGGTATCTATTTCTTAATATCATCAGCCTCTGAGGGCATCCCATTATATCATACCGGCCACTATGGGCAAATTCATCATCGTATACCAGCTGATCAGGTGGTGGTGCGTATATAACGCCATAACCTTTCCCATATCTCATATACATGTATATGCATACATATATACGCGTATATAACGTCGTTTGAATACATACATATAAATATATATATGCGTATATAACGCCATTTGAATACATACCCATATATGCGTATATAACGCTGTTTGAATCATATTTCAGCCACTGTGGGCAACATCATCATCATATACCAGCTGATCAGGTGGTGGTGCGTATATAACGTCGTAACCTTTTCCCATATCCCATATACATATATTTACATACATATATACGCGTATATAACGTCATCTGTTCATGGGTCAATGCACATGGATGCAATGCATGAAAAGTACGTCAATAAAATCATTCGGAATGTCATAAGACCATTTTGCATCTTGATAAATATCATAAAGTAACATCTTTTCAACTTTCGTATTTTCTGAGACCCATGAACAAATGATAAAATATTATGGCACATGGAAATTAAAGAACATAGATATTTCTAATACTTCTGTGAATAGAGTCACTTATGGAATTTGTGCATTTGCACATTTCGTTCGTATCGTATAGATCATGCCAAAAGAAAGAAGGGATAGCCTTAACATACCTGGAGTAGGGAAAACTCCGTATAATATTTCGTTGGAATTTAGAACCCAAAAATCAGATTAAGCTTCTGCTTTTTTTTTCTTTTTTTAAAATTCTTGAACGCAAACTGCTCCTTCTTCTTTGAATATTGAACAGAATTTTTCTTAATATGTGAAAGCTTGGACGAAAATTGCTCCTTTTGAATTGAGATGAAGTGTTTCTGTTTCTTGAGAGTTGAGAGAATAACGTTTCTATTCTTTTAATTGAAAAGAATCACATTCATTTGATTCATAATAGACTTTGTGGCAGATACTTGGTTTAGTCATCATTGTGACTTCTTAGTCACATTCTTGATATAGAGGATTCTTGCCACGTGTTTGGGGAATTATTATTATGTTTTTTATCCATTTATTAGTTAATCGGGTAATGTCCCGTTATCCGGTAATTAATCAATTACCCGCATAATTTAAAAATTACCATATATTACTTAAAACTCTATTTATTTTTAAGATACATCATATATACTTTATATATTATACTACTGTGGTCATATGGTACCTTGCTTGGTACTAGTTCATAATTATCGGGTATTATCGCTCGACCCGTATTTTATTTCAAATTGACCACTTTCAACGAAGCTCGTTTTCTTTAATCCGTGTACCCTCTTATTCTTTATAACACTTATTTATTGCTTTCTATAAATAACATAAGTACATTAACGTCAAGATGATCTCATCCCTGATTCTTACATTGGTTAACTAAAAACAAAATTTTAACGTACAATACTTCAGGGTGCAACATCGTCGTAACTTAATACTGTGAAGTGTGACATCACCATAATATAATACTGCAAGTCACAACATCATCTTAATATAATACGGCGGAACGTGATATCGACGTAATATTGCAGGGTGTAACATCATCCCCCCCTTTGGAACATTCGTCATCGAATGTTGACTAATGCTCTTATCATTTTCATAACTTATATCTTCCGAATACTTTAGAACTTCCCTTTCCATCTAAGCGACTGTTTTGTGAATAAGTTCAAAGTCCAGGGCATTCCTCCCTTAAGCCTCCTTCTCACACCACAACTTGTAGTTGGAATCCTTCCAATCTCGTAACTATTGCTACCTTTCATTATGCAGCCTCTGCGATACTGACCTTGTAAGTGTGCCTATGTGACTCTCCTCTCATTTTTCCTCCGTCTTTTAGCCGATCTCTAGGCGTTACTTTGTAAATATATACAAGGCTTAATAGGATTCCCCCTCTGGGCATCTATATGTGTACTGAAGTCCTTCACTCGGTACTTTGTTGACCTTACGAATATTGCTATACTTTTTTTTTCACAAATCCATTTATCCATCCGTATGACTTTACTGCATCAGGATAGGTCATATTATACTGTAACTCTTACCTCGATTTTTCGTTACTAAGGTCTGCTACCAAACTCCAGGTTACTTTCATTACTTATCCAATATGTATAAATTTATGTTCTCTAATGTTTCCATATTATTGTTCATCTTAAGAATGACGGCCTAATCTCCTCTCATACCTTATAACTTTTATCCACTCATTGTTGATTCACCTCAATTTTGATCCATAATTCACCCCTGTTAACTTAACCTTTTATGTAATATTGCTGCTAGGATTCACGTTTTATCGGGGAACGTCTGAAATGATTAGATTGATCCACCTGGGGCGATACCCTTCTTTCATAACTGTACCTCACAACATTCCAATGTGATTCACCTAACGTGGGTACTTTAATCATGTCCAATTCATAAGATCCATTTCTTTTCTTCGTTGAATCATTACTCAATCGAAGGCCCAAACGTTATCTTTTATCTATTACAATTATACCCTCATTATATTACCAGGGTGGCATTCTAAATGCTATTAGTCTTAGACTCCTTTGAGTTCATTCAGGCTATAGTGAGCTTTGAATAACATAGAGAAATTGTCTGCTCTTCTTGTTTTTATGGGATTAATCCTAAAGACTTATCCATTCTCGTCACCTTTCACTTGACTTTCCTCATCCTTACTCATGTTTCCTTAAAACTTTGTCGCTTTACCGTACTTTAGCTTGCGACCTATACATATCCATTTATAAACTTTCCTTCAACTTACTCGCACCATAGATTTCCTTATGTTATTCTGGAATGTCAAGCGAGACATCACATCATCTCAAACTTTTCTCTATTCTCTTAACTGGATCTCTCAGTACTTAGAAACCATATGCTAGAAGACATGCCGCCGACGATGCCGCTATCATTCCTGGTTATTAGCTCCCCGTGCTTATAACCTTCTATTCGAAGTATGGACTATTCACAACTTCCTGCATTTTAGTATCTCATACGTTGTTCACTTTTACCTTACTTACTTAAAATTTCGTATCATATCTTCCATCTCTTTCATAACCTCCCTTCCATCTAGGTGTAATTCACGTCCATAACTTGAAGCTCTATTATATTTTATAATACTCGCACCTCTGGTACACACAAATCCGGTGGGAGCTTCATACTGACTTCTTATGAGGCCAATACTTCTTCTAATTGGCTTCCTTCTCGAGCGATTATAGATTATGGTCATTGTGATTTCTCTCAGACATCTGACATTAAGAGTGATTCTGTCATGTTCTCAAGAAAAACATCTATAATTTTTCTACGTCCAATAGTCAGGCTCTTGATTTACTTGGGTGATGTAATTCTTTAGCTTCCTTTTCCTTCCGATCAGCCTTCATGTAGGCTTAAGATATCTTCCGATCTGTGTCTCATGGTATCAGTTATTACCTTAGCCTTTCATGGGTGTTATGGAATATCCATCCATGATACAATCTTTCATGGAATATCTATCCATGATATAATCTTCTAACAATACAATCATGTGTCTACACCTTGGGCTCAATTCTTCTTTTTAACTTATATTGGAGTTTTCTATGGTTGTATGATTGTCACCAAATATATTGCCTGGATAATGCTTCACAATCTTGAGTATATCCATAACATAGTTTTTCTTCCCCTTGTCGTGTACATACTTAACTCATCCTAGTTCCCATGTATGCCGAAATTTCCATATAACTCATATGATCTTCCAATACTTCTTTTGATTTTACTTCCCGTTCACTAGCCACAGTAGATTCCTTTTTCTTATGGAGGATGTACAGTGTTGTTGTGAAACTATTGTTACAAGACCATTTCTTCTTTAGGTCACTGTACTTAGGTTGAAGCCTTCTTCCTTATTTCCGTAACTAGTCTTCCATTGTAGTGCTTAGGGAGGATTCTCTGACTCTTGTAAAGCTGTGGGCTTATTACATTGTATACTCGATGGACCTCCTGATGTCCTTCCTTGCCTATACTTATCCGTAGTTACTTACCTTCATGCCCTGGAGCTTGTGGGTTGCTTTTGAACTGATATTTTGACTGTCTTTCCAGTGGCACTCCCTTTTATTCTCGTAGTACTCGTACAATACCCTTTTAACTTCCCCATATGAATATATCTCAAGTATTATAATGATATTATTCGAGGCTGGACTCTCCATATTGGGTTCTACTATGTTTATCTCACACGATCTGATGATTCGTCTGTAACCTCCTGTTTAGCCATAACTGGGATCTTCCTGACCAATTACTAACTACTCGTTGGCCCATTCTCATATCAATATTCCTCATAATATTTCTTGGGTTACTTCCTTTGTCTTAACTTAAGTCTCGCACTAGCTCCTTATTTATTAATAACAGCTCGGGCAGGAACCTTTACTTCCTCTCCTTGATGTCGTGCTTGCACAATATTTTTGAATCATAGCGTATCTGTAATATTTGGATAAGTGCCCTCTCATTCCTCTTTCATTTATCGCATTCTTCCTTTACCATTCCATAGTCACTAGAAACCCTTTATTTTGACTTAATGCCACATCACTCCATATTCCCTTCTTTTGGGGTGTACTAAGAGCTGAAGCCATTAGGATCTACCTATAAATGTTTTAACTCTTCATCTTTGGCGTCATTTCTCAACATCAATGATCCTTACTTGCCTTGCGGTAATCCTTCTGTACCAAGGATGACAAATTCCCTTACTCGTGAAGCTGACACTTAATGTAACCGGTACATACAGTCCCTTAAGCTTAACTTTGCTCACATTGCTTGCTCTAAGGAAGCATATCCCTGAATGACCATCCTCTGAATTCATCATGAATTGTCTTTTGTGGTCCATTCTATTACCGCCGGAACAAAATCTGAAATTCCCGTGATGCGGAGTACTTTCCAATCATCCAGTCCCTAATTCATATTTAGTTTATCTTGTTTACCAATCCATACTGATTTTTGTTACTCTGGGGATTAACTCTCCCCTCTGGTAGTCGCACTGGAGTCACGAACTTATTTCTCGAAATAAGGATATAACCTTATGGCCTATACTTTTTGGTTATCTTAAGGCCCATCACCTTTCGTCTATTCCTTTATTTGACTATAGGTTCTGTAAAACTTTACCATTTTCATTCATGTATCATACCTTATTCATAATGCTTCCTTATCTCTCTTCTCATTACTCTGCTAATATTTATGCATATCCCTTTTCTTGTGGAAACTTCAATACGACATTCTTTCGCTTTTAGCTTTCCTTTGCTCCATCCAGTGGCTCTTCAAGTTTCTTAACGTTCTTGCTTTACTAGGGGCGCGAGCCACACTAAGGTAATATTTATCCCTTCAAGGCTTATAGTGCATGTCTTTGTAGTACCCATATCTAGCTATACTATTTTAGGGTGCACCATCGAGGTGTCTCACAGGGAGATCCATTACCACGTTTGCACTATTCTTCAAAAACGTCAACTGACTCTACCATTCCATCCACTATTTGGGTTACTATATCCCCAGCTGGATTCTGATAACACGTCCTTTTCTTAAACTATGTATGGTAGCCCCCATAGGGTATAACTGAGATGGGTACAGCCAATTATACATACTCTGTTACCATTGAATATAATTCAAAAAGCTTATATTCCTTTGCCTGAATTATAAACATCATTAACCTTCATTAACTGCGCGCATCATACCCTTCTTCATCTTACTTCTTTTGCTTGTTGAAACTTGTATTTATCTTTTTAATCTCTCATTGTCTTTCACCATAAAGGCGGATAGGCATTCTTGCCTTAAGGCTCCTTATCAAGAGGCTTACACCTTTCAATACGCACATGATCTGCTGAAGACCTCATATTTACTTATCATAAGCATGATACAAAGTCAAGTTCCTCTAATTTAGCACTTCCACATCTATATCTCTTATCGATCATCTTTCTGAGCGTAGGCATCATCTTATTATGAATAAAAATAGAAGCTCGGGACTTGAATTCTTATAAGTGAGCTCTACCGTACGATCTAGAGTAAGAAAAAAGAGTGATAATCCTAAATGCCCTGTAGCCTCTAGCTTATAAGTGTGGTGCACGACACACCCATAAACAAGACTCTACTAGACACGGCTTGTAGACTCCCTAGGACAGAACTGCTCTGATACCACTTTTGTCATGACCCAAACCGATGGGCCGCGACGGACACTCGATACCTTACTCAACCGAGTACCAACGTAAAGTATCTTTCTTATTACATCATCATATACATGTGACATACGGGCCTAATAGGCCAACATCATCCTTTATAAAGTCAAAACATAGGCCAAGAAGGCCGTACAATCTTTTATATACACGACATATGTCTACAAGCCTCTAAGAATACATAAATGCCATTAAAGGTCGGGACAGAGTCCCGCCATACCAAACTATACACGTCTAAATCATACTAACCAAACGAGCAACTCCGAAACAAATGGAGCGCACCAACATCTTCCGCTGAGCTGATAGCCTACTTGGAGGGCTCTCGACCTGTCTATCGGGACCTGCAGGCATGAAACGCAGTGTCCCAGGAAAAGAAACATCAGTACGAATAATGTACCGAGTATGTAAGGCACATAAATAAATACATAAGGGACATTGAAGACATATAGAGTACATGACTCAACCTGTAAGTCTGAATAACTTTGTAAATCATAAATTACTTTTAACGTCATGCATATGCGTATGAATGACATGTCGTGCATAGGTATCTATTTATTAATACCATCAGCCTCTGAGGGCATCCCATCATATCATATCGGCCACTATGGGCAAATTTATCATCGTATACCAGCTGATCAGGTGGTGGTGCGTATAAAACGTCATAACCTTTCCCATATCCCATATACATGTATATACATACATATATACGCGTATATAACGCCATTTGAATACATACACATATATGCGTATATAAATAACCTTTCCCATATACATATATGCACATACATATATACGCGTATATAACGTCGTTTGAATTATATTTCAGCCATTGTGGGCAACATCATCATCATATACCAGCTGATCAGGTGGTGGTGCGTATATAACGCCGTAACCTTTTCCATATCCCATATACGCCATCTGGTCATGGTTCAATGCACATGAACGCAATGCATGTAAAGTACGTCAATAAAATCATTCGAAATGTCATAAGACCATTTTGCCTCTTGAGCAATATCATAAAGTAACATCTTTTCAACTTTCGTATTTTTCTGAGACCCATGAACAGATGATAAAATATTATGACACATGGAAATTAAAGAACATAGATATTTCTATTACTTCTATGAGTAGAGTCATTTATGGAATTTGTGCATTTGCACGTTTCATTCATATCGTATGGATCATGCCAAAAGAAAGAAGGAATAGCCTTATCATACCTGGAGTAGGGAAAAATCCGTATAATATTTCGTTGGAAACCTTCGTGGCTTGAATTTAGAACCCCAAAAATCGGATTAAGCTTCTGCTTTTTTTTCTTTTTTAAAATTCTTGAACGCAAACTGCTCCTTCTTCTTTGAATATTGAACGTAATTTTTCTTAATTTGTGAAAGCTTGGACGAAAATTGCTCTTGTTGAATTGAGATAAAGTGTTTCTGTTTCTTGAGAGTTGAGAGAAGACATTTCTATTCTTTTAATTGAAAAGAATTATATTCATTTTGTGAGCACGTGATTTTTGTTTTTGCGCGACAGTCGCTCCAAAAGAATAAAAATTGGTCCTGCTGTACAATTTTTGGATTTCTGTGCGGCACTTTGTTGATTTGTTTGTGACTTTGGCCCGTTTTTATTTTATTAAAACAAAATTCAAAAAAAATGTGTACGTGTCATGCATAATCTGAACCGTCACATGGTTTAAATAGAAAAGCATAAACAAGCATCTTTGTCCGTGATTTTGTTTTGTTTAATTTTACCTGTTTTGAATTATTTTAATGTGTGTGCAAATAATTGTATTAGGTGTTTATTTTTTAATTTGATTTTACTTAGTTTTGTATTTTTATAATAAAAGAAAAAAGAAAAAGAAAAGAAAAAAAAAGGGGCCCTTCCCTTCCCTTCCGGACTTGGGCCAATTTTAACAAAATTGGTCCAAACAAACAGCCCAAAACCCAGGCCTGCCCGGTCCAGACCACCTGATACCCAGGGCGTCCAAACGACGCCGTTTTGGTTCAGTGTGATCTGGGCCGTTGATCTCAGAGTGATCAACGGCTAAGATCAATTCCCCATAACCCACCAACAAACCCGACCCGTTTCTACCCGGACCAACCCAAACCCCCATTAGTTGAAATGACACCGTTTCCCCTAAACTCTTAGATCCAGACCGTAGATCTTGATTGATCTAACGGTTGAGATCCACCTACCCACTAACTATATAAGCCCATAATCCTACCCTGCCCCCCTATCCGAACCCCAGCCTTCGTCTCCACAAACCCTTCCCCTCAAACCCTAGCCGCCCCTGCACACCTTCACCAGAAACCCGGCGGCATGAACGCCGGTGACCTCCACCTGAACACCATAGAACCCCCATGCCATCCTGAACCCAAATCTATCAGCCACACACTTCGAATCCTATTCCACCTTCTCGAATCTTTATTTGAAGATTCGAGTCGGAACCTAATCTACACCGATCTGCTTTAAATTCATACCAGACACTCCCCAGACCCCCCTCATGACCAAACCATACTTGGTTTGGTCCGAATCTGATCAGGGAAGCATGAATCCCAGATCTGAGTTTTGGAAATTTTGTGTTCCTCCGTCACTGGTTCAACCGAAGAGATTAAGGTCTAATGGACTTTAATCAAAGTGTTTCTCATCTGAGAAACACTTCGTTTAAAGTCCGTTCAGCCTTAAGAAAGGCCTGACCAAGTCCGAGTTAAGGTTTTTGATCTGTTGCGGTTTAAGGTGAGTTTCTTTCTTTTCTTAGTTGTTTTGGTTCGTTTGATTGTTGTAAGGGTCTGTTCGTTTTTTGTTTATGTCCTTGACTTCTATCAACTATGCTTCAACCACTTTGCCTGAACCTCTGTTGTTTGTCTAAATCCCCCCTCCTATTCTGATAAGGCATTATGTATTTGTTTGTGCAAGTAGCTGATTTTCGAGTTTGGACTGACTAGCTGACTCCTCGAGTGCATTTCTGCTTAGTCAGTATAATTCAAACCATGTATCGATACTGTTTAAATGTCTGATTTTTGGCTATGATTGTGTATGTTAATGCTAATATAGTCGAGTCGACATGTGTCGTCAATTAGTTTCAACTGTCCGAACAATAACAAATCGACTTGCTTCTGTTGAACATTTGCCCGAATCAATTAAGAACCAAGTCCTTTTACTTATAGTCGTTAATATGATTTCAGAAACCTAAGGCTTGGTCTGTAACTGAAATATGAGTTGATGGCATGTGCACTTGTGCACAGCATGTGCATTGTGCACAGCCTGTTTTCCTGCATAAAAGGGCTTTTTATTTTAAAAATGGTTTGACAGCATATGCTGTCAGATATATCCTACTGCCCATATTTGCTTTTAGTTAATAAAATGGGAAGGTTTAAGCCTGCCAGGGGAATGATGGGGTTTTAATACTTAATTAGCTAAAGTGGAACTGAAAATGGAAGGCACATGGGAGGGTACTGTGATATTCTAAAACAGGCTGTCAAAAGGGTTGGTGTTAAGGCTTATAAAGGGGGGATAGACATACAGAAGAGAGGGGGGATCAGATAGAGATAGACAGAATTAGAGGGGCTAAAAAATACAGGGAGAGGGGAAAATACACTGTGAGGAGTTTTGAAAGAGAAAGCTTGAAATACATACATTGTGAGGATAGAAAAGAAAAAGAAAGAGTTGGCAGGAATAGAAAGAGAGCAAGAAAGAGATAAAACAGATTAAGAAATCAGAAACTTGGTTTTGTTTGTCTGAAGTTCATCTATTGTCAATACGTTAGGCAGTGTTCCTTCTTCTAAATTTCAATCGAGATTATTGTTAGTGTTTTGTTGCATTTGGTATATTCCGGAATTGGATTGTCTGGAGTATTGTTGTCATCACACTGTGTGTTGTTTCATTTGGCTGTTTCTTCTTCAACTCTAGTTCCACCTCGCAACAGAATCCTTTCTGTTGTGCTGTTCTGATTGCTGCTGCTATTTTGCTCACTATTGCTGCTGCATTTCTGTCCTGCTGCTACTGTTAATTCTGCTTTTTGCTGCTGCTGATTCCCCATCTTCTTCTTCTTCTCCTTTGCATTTTCAGCATTTTCAGGTACACATTTCAAGTCCCATATTGATGTAATTGAAACAGTTTGAAAGCATGAAATGAAAAAGGTTGAAGAAGTTCAAGTATTTGTTGTAATATTCATAGTACATTAACAGGCCTGTGAAAATTGATTAGTTTATAATTCAACAGTTCGAAAGTATGTACTGATATTCGACTGAGTTTATCCTGTTGTATTTTAGCTCGGTAGTTGTTTGTTAATATGGGCATGTATACTTCGACCTTATACAATACTGTTCCTGTTTCATTTAGTTTTTTTAGTTAAGATTAGTCCACATAAGTTTAGTTAAGTTCAACTCGAGAAGTGTTCGGATTAAGTATTGCATTTCATCAATCTCATATGTAATCTTTTGTTCGACCAAAGCATTTTCGTAAGGCATGATGTTTTTTTTACTTTATAAGTAATTAATCGGAAATTGATAGGAGTCTGATTTAGGCCAAAACATATACTTCAATTAGCATACATTTTTCGTTCTTCTATCTCTGGAAACAAAAATAATAGAAATGTAGTCACTGTAGGATACCCTTCTAAAATAATGAGACGAGCCTCGCCAAATAAAAATACAGATTGCGGGGCCCTCAATAATTGACCATGATAAATATTTAGAGTTTGGGACGGACTGTTTAGTGAATTCCACTGCCTTCCCCAAAGATAATAATGCGTTTAGATTCTTTAGGCGCGACTTTAAGTAAATTATATTCTTAAAATCGGGTGCACATTGATGTGACCCAAATCCAAGTCTCAACGGAGTCAAAATGTGTTAACAACCACGGGTGCATTGATTGTGACGTGGTTCGAGATGCATTTTCACGACGTTGCAATTCTATAAAAAAAAATGATAATAATAAAAGCGGTTTAAACTTAATAAAAGCACATAAGTCACAACATGTATTTAAATCAGATATTTAGCAATTATAACAATTTAAGCGACCGTGCTAGAACCACGGGATTCGAGGGTGCCTAACACCTTCCCTCGGGTCAACTGAATTCCTTACTTAGAATTTCTGGTTCGCAGACTTCATTTGGAAAAGTCGAAAATTTCCTCGATTTGGGATTCAAGATAAACCGGTGACTTGGGACACCAAAAACCAAACCTTTCCCAAGTGGCAACTCTGAATTAAATAAATAATCCCATTTCGAATATTGTCACTTAAATTGGAAAAACTCCACCCGCGCATTTAACCCTTCGGGGCCGGGCGCGCAAAAAGGAGGTGTGACAGCTCTGGCGACTCTGCTGGGGATCGAACCCAGAACCACTGGTTCAGGGTTCAAGAATTCGAGCTTAGAATAATTGTTATATTTGGCTTTATTATCTGATATTTATTACATGTTTTTTGCATAACGTGCTAAATATTGTCTTTTACCGCTTTGATATTATCTGAACTGCATATAAACTGTGCCGAAACCCTTCTCTTCTTACCTCCGGGGAGAAGCTCGCTGGTCGAGACTCCCTATTCTGTTAGTGTCAATACCTGAAATAAGAAAGAGGTCGGACAAGTTACAAAGCCGGACGATCTCGCGGGTCCCCGGTACGTAGCCCCCTCCTCGACTCGAGTTGTCCGCTCGGGTACACGGTCTAGAACAAATACCCAGGTTACGAACCTAGAATAACTTGACTTCATGCCGGATCCCTAGTAAGAACGCTTATTTGCATCATGTTGCATTTGACTTAGGGGACTCAACACAGGGGTTGGGTCCGTCTAGGACAGGCAACCTGAAATGAAAGGACCATCATGTTGCATTCCTATCTATTTGTGCATTTATTTGCTTCGGTTCCGCATGCTGACCGGTTTCTAAAAAAGGAAAAAATAGCAGTGTAGGGAGATAATTACTTATTTTGGAAAAATAAAACCAATGTCCAAGTATTGTCAAAACCTCGCCGGAATTTTTTTTTTCTAAAAAAGAGAATAAAAACAAAATATGTCTTCTTAGTTTGAATTAAAAAAATTTAAAAAATAATACAAATTTTTTTTTTCTTTCATGTCCAAAATCAAAAAAAGAGAAAGGTATTTATTTTATTTTTTTAAAAAAAAATTCATAATTCAAAAAATGTTTTGTTTCTTTGTAGTACCCCTTTTAAATTCAGACTAATAGTCCAAATATTGCCAAAAAAAATAAATATTTTTCTTTAGTCTTTATCTTTTTTCAAAAAATAATAAAAATACTGATTCTTGATTTCTAGGTTTATTTGATTTTCTCTATTCATGATATGCCCGAACTACGTCGGTTTGATTCTCACCGGATGTGAGATACGTAGGTAACCCTCGTCGGGTTCAACCCCATTTTTGCTAAAATAGCCAAAATCAATAAATAAATAAAAAATGTGTCAAATTTTAAAAGAGTCGTAAATAAATCGGGTGACGTTGTTTTGTCATAAATAGCCGAATGTTCCCGAAAGGGACGCCGGAAGGCTGACTCTGTCTAAATAGCCACCTTTGGGTCTTATTTAGCATTTTTACCCAGTAGACCCACACAGCCTTAAAATCTTCATCCCCGAAGTGTTTAAAGGCCGTGTTCAAAACTTGATCCCCTCTGTAAAAATATTTTTTGAGTCAGTCATTTTTGTTAAAATCACCTTAATAAATGTGCAGGATGAGCACGATGCAAAATGAACATTTTTTAATAATGACCTAAATCCCTGTCAAGTTACGGCTATGGTGGAATGATCTAGGTGTTGAAGGACAAAATGAGGTTAAGAAATATCTGAAAGGTCTTGTGGGTCTGTTGGAAATCCAGCCTCGGGGAGATATCATAAGAGCTTTGGTTACCTATTGGGATCCGGCGCACAATGTTTTCCATTTCTCTGATTTTGAGCTCACCCCGACTTTGGAAGAAATGGCTGGATACATCGGGAATACTGAACTTCCGTTGAGGGAAAAATACTTGGTCTCACCGAGAGTCGTCACGGTACATCGGTTCCTAGATTCATTGAAAATACCTAGAACAGTCCACAACCCGGATCTAGCAGCCGGATTCTGTACTCCATGCTTCATATATGATAGGTACGGTCATGAGGGGGATTCAATAATCCAATCAACAAACTGTGCAGCAAAGGAGTTCGTCAGAAGTGGGACGAGCACAGACGGGTAGCGTTCATGATAATATTCCTGGGCCTTCTGGTATTTCCAAGGAAAGATGGAAACATTGATTTGAAGATATCTGGGGTCGTCAGCACTTTACTCACGCAAAGTGACAGTACTCTCGCGCCTATGGTGGTATCCGACATCTTTCGAGCTCTCACAGCTTGTAAAGCTGGGGGAAATTTCTTCGAAGGTTGTAACTTGCTCCTACAGATATGGATGACCGAGCACCTCTGCCATCATTCCGAGATTTTGAGCCATGGTTCCCCGGAAAAGACCTGCATAGAAGAATCTTACACGAGAACCAAAGATATCATTTTGCCCAAAGGAGTCCTGGCATGGACCTCGTTCTTTCAAGCTCTTACTGCCAGCCAAATACAATGGACGTTGGGATGGTTGCCTGTTGATGAGATCTTATATATGTCGGCGGCTAAAACTCATTTCTTGCTGATGGGGCTTAAGAGCATTCAACCTTACGCACCCGGCCGAGTCTTGAGACAGTTCGGAAGATGCCAGACAGTACCTCATGAGGAAGATCTTAGCGCTCAAGCAGTTGAGACAAGTCCCAGCGGACAGTTCCCAGAAGCAAAGATTCGCCAAATCTGGAATGAGGGTCAATATTTGAAATCAGATACTTGCGTGCGGGATCGAGCCAAAGGAGAAACGGCGCCAGGTTACCTTGCATGGTACAGAAGGGAACTTGAGCATGAAAGGCCAGCTAAGAGACCCCACATCCGGAATTTCACCGAGTCATCACAAAGGCATTGGGATTGGTTAGCAAAGGAAAGAGGCTATTGTGCCGAGATCAGCAGGTTAAAGCAACAAGTAGAAGGCATGAAATACGAACACAACGTGCAAATTGCTACCGATTTGGGAGAGCGGAACAGGTTAATTCAAGAAAATGAAATGCTCAGAGCCCAGATCAAACAGATAAGGTTGGATGCAGATAAACAGCCAAGGCGTCGATCAGACGAGCACCTGATAAAAAGGCTAAAAAGCGAGATCAGAGAATGGCAAGATGGTTTGGAGAAATCTGAAAACGTCATAGCAGAGCTCAAAGCACAGTGGGATACAAGAGCAGATAAGCATCGTCGATACCTGAATCAATTGGAAGGCGACCACGAGAAAATTGTTGCTAAAATAAAGAGAGAGATGGCTGCACTTGAGATCAAAGCAGCTAATCAGGCCAAGGATTTCCAAATTGAGAGCAGATACTGGTACGACTCAATAGCCCAGACGAAGTTGGAAGTACAGCAACTGAAGCATCAGCATGTACAAGATGCTCAAGTCTTCAAGATAAAACACCTGCTTGTAGAGAAGAAGCAAACCAGAGATAGGATCAAGGCCATTGCCCATGCCATCACCAGACGATGCCTACGATGTGAGAACATGTCCAGCTTTACCATCCTCTCGGCAGTAATGGGTTATGTCAAGCAGACTATGCACGAGCTGGAGCAACTGGAGAGGGATCTCACGCCTAGGACCGCGGCGAGGCCGAACGATGCCCCGCGAAAACCAATTTTCAAAACCATAATGCACTCATAAGTCTAAACTGTATCTTAGCACTTTCTGCCTATTTTTCCCATCAGGGTGATTTTTAGTCTATTTTTGAGTCTAGGTTTATTTTCAAAGTTTGCCCTTTCTTTTGCAAAATGTAGCTTGTAATAGAACGTTTCAACAATAAAGAGGTTGTTTCTTTTACGCTCATTTGTGTTTTTCGAACTACGTAATGATCTGATTCACGTAGGCATCGTGATACGTAGGCAATCCTCATCGGATCCGGTCGCATTTCTTTTACTGCAAAATAAAAAAAAACATAAAAGAAAAACAAAAGATAAAAAGAAAAAGAAAAGAAAGAAAAAAAGAAAACTAATAAAAAATGCCGGAATGACGCATGCTCTCGTAGCAAACATTTAGTAATCCACTTAACTGTATAGGTGCATCATGCCCAACGTGAGATTAACTATCTGTTATTTACTACAAAATTAACTGTGCGTTTGTCATTGAGTATTTCAGGGTTTTTGAAAAGACGGTTGGTTTTGTGAAAGTCTGGCCTCGCACTCATATTTCACGAGGTCAAGGAGAAGTGTTCGACTACCTGTTGTTAGGGCCAGAAGCAGCACTCACACTTACTTCACCAGGTCAAAAGGAAGTGTGGAAATGTCTTCGGAAATTCCATTGCAAACGATCCCTGTTTCTGAGGAGAGCTCAATCTCAGCCGTACTCACACCTGAATCCGCAACTGCGGAGGAAAATAGAATCCTACGGCTCCGAATGCTGGAAATGCTGGACGATTGGAATAATGGGAAAGAGCCGCCAAGTGTCGTCCCCGGATTCCCTGAATTATTCTCCAGGTCAAGTGGAACGTCTAATGTCCCCATAAATTATCCTGCTACCCCATTTGGGTACCCAGCCACCTCCACCTTCTCTGCTGGATCACCTTCTGAGCCTCATCCCCGAATGTCGGCCACTGATGCAAGCATGAACATCTTTGCTGCATCGCCTTGCCCAGTTATGGCACAACCCACCTCGTACAAGCCAAGCTTTGACTCATCCTCCTTTGCATTCCAAGCACCATCGTTCTCAATGGAACCAACTAGGTTCGCTACCAGTACCAATCCTCTACCGCCTCAGTGCGAGCTTGAACTTGGGCAGGATCAGAACCCCAGAATTGCAGAACAAAATGAGATTGCCAAGAGAATGAGAAGCCTTGAACAAAGTTTGAAGAATATGCAAGGATTGAGCGGACAAAAAAGCGTCTCTTACGCCGACCTGTGCATGTTCCCTCACGTGCACCTGCCAACGGGTTTCAAGACCCCCAAGTTTGAGAAATACGATGGGCACGGTGACCCCATTGCACATCTTAAGAAATACTGCAACCAATTGCGGGGAGCCGGCGGAAAAGAAGAACTGCTAATGGCATACTTTGGGGAAAGTCTAGTAGGGATAGCTTCGGAATGGTATATGGATCAGGAAATGTCCCGATGGCATATATGGGATGATCTCGCCAGAGATTTTGTAAAACAATTCCAGTATAACATCGACATTGCGCCAGACCGAAACTCTCTGTCGAATTTGAAGAAGAAACCTTCTGAAAGCTTTAGAGAGTATGCTATTAAGTGGCGTGAACAGGCGTCGAGAGTGAAGCCTCCCATGGATGAAGTGGAAATGGTCACTACCTTTCTCCAGGCTCAAGAGTCTGACTATTTCCAAAACATGATGTCGGCCATGGGTAAGCCATTCGCGGAAGCGATCAAGATTGGAGAAATGGTGGAAAATGGGTTGAAAACGGGTAGGATTCTAAGTCAAGCAGCCATAAGGGCAACTTCCCAGGCCGTCCAAAGCGGGTCTGGAGGAACGACGAGGGGGAAGAAGAAGGAAGAAACGACTATGGCAGCCTCTGAAGCAAGGGAGTATCGTCATCCCAGGCCCCATTTTCGGGAAAGAGCCCCACAACACTATTACCCCCATTCAAATTTGGCATATGCTCATCAGCCTTATATGGTTATGAATGCCCACCCTTATAACCATCCACCACAACAAGCCAACCGAGGCCCAGCTCCACCCCCAGAAATCAGCCTCCTTACCGCAACCACTATAACCCACAACCCCCACAGAATAACTACCGCCCCCAGGAGCCACCTCGACGGCGGACTTTTACGCCCATCGGTGAACAATACTCTACTTTGTTCCCTAAGCTAGTCCAATTGGGTTTCTTGCAACCAATTCCCCAAACAAGGCAAAACCCAACATCGCCTTCTTACAAAGCCGGAGTCAGGTTGCGCCTATCATTCAGGGGCCGAGGGACATGATACAAACGACTGCTGGTCATTGAAAAGAGTGGTCGAAAATTTGATAGAACAGGGGAAAATAGTACTAAGGGACGAAGAGATCCCAAATGTGACTAACAATCCATTGCCCGCTCACAATAATGGGCCGCTGATCGGAATGATTTGTGAGGACAAAGAGTTCGACCCTGCTTTGAAAGCCATAATTGCCATTGTCGACACGGGGAAGAGGCCTGAAATAGACCAGAAACCAGAAAAGGGGGAAGAGGTCAAAGCTATAAAGAACAAGCCTGAAAAGAAGGTAGAGAAGAAAGTGGTACCTGTAAAAAATGAAGTTCTTTACATACCACGAGGTCGAGCTGAGAAGGCGCAGAACTTCGGGATCAAAAAGACAAAACCTATGTACGTGCCAAAAGGGGCCTATGTGGTCCGGGGGACGATTCAACCACCTCGGCTGAATGAGCCAGTGGTTATCGGACGCGTGCCACAAAAGCCAATGACCAACCCGTCCACAGTGCCGTGGAATTATCAAAAGACTTTGGTGATGTACAAAGGTAAAGAGGTCATGGGAGAACTTCCAGAAAATACTTTCGTTGGAGGGTACTCAAATACCCAAGAACTGAACAACGCCACACAAAGGCGCTTCCCTCCAAAGAAGCCTGTGAGTGTTGAAGAAGCGGAAGTGTTCTTCCAACAAATGAAGATGCCAGATTACGAAGTGATAGATCAGCTGCGCAAGCACCCTGAGCAAGTGTCCATGCTATCATTATTGATAAGGTCGGCCGAGCATCAAAAGATCTTACTGAAGACCCTGAATGAAGCATATGTACCAGTTGAAACCTCGGTGGAACAACTAGAGCGGATGACAGAAAGATTCTTCGTTGTCAATCAAATCTCTTTCAGCAAAAACGATTTACCCCCGGAAGGAGCGGCACACAACAAGGCTTTGCATCTAACAGTTAAATGCGAAGACTATTATGTCAAGAGGGTAATGTTGGATGGAGGCTCAGGCGTTGACATTTGCCCGCTCTCCACGCTGCAAAGAATGGAAATTGGGGCCGAAAGAATCCGACCCAACAATGTCTGCGTAAGAGCTTTCGACGGTATCAAGAGAGACACCATAGGAAAAATAGACCTGTTGTTGGTCATAGGACCAGTCGAATTTTGAGTAACCTTCCAGGTGATCGACATGGACACATCCAACAATTTTCTCCTTGGCAGACCCTGGATCCATGCGGCAGGAGCCGTGCCTTCCACTCTTCACCAGATGGTGAAGTTCGAGTACAAAGACCAAGAGATCGTGGTCCATGGGGAAGATGAGCATGCCATTTATCGGGACCCATCCATCCCGTACCTTGAACCGAGAGAAGGAAGCGAACATACGGTCTATCAAGCTTTCGAGATTGTACTGGCAGAGCAGCACGAAGAGGGAATACCCTGCCCCCAGCCTTTCTTGTCTAACGCTTCGGTTATGGTGGCCAAAGAGATGATCCGACACGGATTTAGGCCAGGGAAGGGACTTGGACGAACCCTTCAGGGAATAACAGAACCCGTTACTTTGCTAGTCATCAAGAAACCTTTTGGACTAGGTTTCAAACCTACTCCAGCAGACGAAGAATGGGCAAAGAAAAGGAGAAATGAGGGTTGGAAGTTACCTCAACCACTGCCGGATTTATATGCAACCTTCATCAGGCCGAGGTACACTGAAGAAGAAGATGATGAGGTCTTCACGGCTGAGGAAATCGAGGAGATATGTGGGGCAATGAGGGAAATGCTCTACGAAATCCACATGGTTCAACCAGGTGAAGGAACGAGCACTGCTGAGATGCTGTACATGGGGCCGAGCGCCCAACTCCAAAACTGGGAGACCACGCCATTCCCGACTAGACGGAAGTCCGGGTAGACATGTCCTGCCACCTTTCCTGTGTCACAAGTTATCCCAGGACATAACTTGAACGTTTTCTTCTTTTCAATTGTTGCTTTGAATTCCTAGTCGTAAACATTGTTGTCTTCCAACTTTCCAAAGAAAATATATATATATAAAAGAAATCATCATTGCTTTCCTATTCTTTCTTTTGTTCTGATTTTTATTAGTTTTCCTTTTATCTTCCTTTTCAGTCCTAATAATGCGGCTTTAAATATGACATGCTTGCGGACTTCACGCCCAGATCACAGTGAGTTATTTAACTGCGAATTAATGAACCCAGAACCAGAATATGATGCGGAGGAGGCTTTTAGGGAGATAAACCGAGAGTTGGAATATTTCGAGAATAAACCTAAGCCAAATCTGAATGACACTGAACCGGTAAACTTAGGAACCCCGGAAGAAGTCCGGGAGACCAAGATAAGCATTCACACGGACAAGAAGACGCGAGAGGCGATAATTCAACTTCTTTTTGAATTCAAAGACGTGTTTGCTTGGTCATATGATGACATGCCAGGACTAGGTGTTGATCTAGTGGTTCATAAATTGCCGATTCATCCTGATTGTCCTCCAGTTCAACAAAAGCAACGAAAGTTCAAAACTGAGGTCAGTGACAAGATTAAAGAGGAGATCACCAAGCAGCTGAAAACGGGAGTGATCCGGGTAGTCCAATATACAACATGGTTGGCGAATGTGGTTCCAGTACCGAAAAAGGACGGGAAAACTCGGGTATGTGTAGATTACCGAGATCTGAACAGAGCAAGTCCTAAAGATAATTTCCCGCTGCCCAACATCCACATCCTCGTTGATAATTGCGCCAAACACGAGATACAGTCTTTTGTAGATTGTTATGCTGGGTATCATTGGGTGTTGATGGATGAAGAGGACGCCGAGAAAACTACCTTCACCACGCCTTGGGGCACCTACTGTTATCGGGTTATGCCATTTGGTTTGAAGAATGCTGGGGCTACTTACATGAGGGCCATGACTGCCATTTTCCATGATATGATGCACCAGGAAATAGAGGTGTACGTGGATGACGTGATAGTCAAGTCTAGGACGTAGGATAATCACATCCAAGACTTGAGGAAGTTCTTCGAGAGGCTAAGGAAGTATGACTTGAAGCTGAACCCAGCCAAATGTGCTTTCGGAGTTCCGTCGGGCAAACTTTTGGGTTTCATCGTAAGAAGGAGAGGAATCGAGCTAGATCCAACTAAGATAAAATCCATCAGAGATCTACCTCCCCCAAAAACAAAGAAAGACGTGATGAGTCTTTTGGGCAGGTTGAACTACATCAGTCGGTTTATTGCCCAGCTGACAAGCACGTGTGAGCCCATATTCAAGCTGTTAAGGAAAGATGCGGCGATCAAATGGACACCTGAGTGTCAAGAAGCCTTTGATAAAGTCAAAGAATACCTTTCGAATCCCCCAGTCTTGGTCCCTCCAGAACCAGGGAGGCCACTTTTCTTGTATCTGACAGTCTTGGAGAACTCTTTCGGCTGCGTCCTCGGGCAACACGACGTAACCGGAAAGAAGGAGCAAGCGATCTACTACTTGAGCAAGAAATTCACTGGCTACGAGGCCAAATACACACTGTTGGAAAGGACATGTTGCGCTCTCACATGGGTTGCTCAAAAGCTAAGACATTATCTCCAAGCCCACACTACGTTCCTCATAAGCAGGTTGGATCCTTTGAAGTATATATTTCAGAAACCAATGCCTACTGGGAGACTGGCTAAATGGCAAATCTTGCTTACGGAATTCGACATAGTTTATGTCACTCGCACGGCAATGAAAGCCCAGGCATTAGCAGATCATTTGGCCGAAAATCCGGTCGATGAGGAATACCAGCCATTGGATACCTACTTTCCAGATGAAGAGGTAAACACCGTAGAAGTGATCTCGGAGGAAGCTCATGTTTGGAAGATGTTCTTTGACGGAGCCGTGAACGCCAAGGGTGTAGGGATTGGGGCAATTTTGATCTCGCCTTCCGGTCAGCATTATCCCGCCACAGCTAGACTTCGTTTCTTTTGCACAAATAATACAGCTGAGTATGAAGCCTGCATTATGGGCATGCATATGGCAATCGATCAGGATGTCGAAAACTTATTGATTATGGGAGATTCTGACCTGATCATCCGGCAAGCTCAAGGCGAATGGGAAACTCGGGATGTCAAACTTATCCCATACCGACAACATGTGGAGGACCTCAGCAAGCGCTTTACATCAATAGAATTCAGGTACATTCCGAGGTGTCACAATGAATTGGCAGATGCACTTGCTACTTTGGCTTCAATGCTACCCTACCCGGGCAACGCCCACGTCGATCCTTTGGAAATCCAAATCAAGGAAAGACACGGTTACTCCAGTGTAATCGAGGCGGGATCAAATACGCAGCCTTGGTACCATGACATCAAGAAATTCCTGAAGACACAAGAATACCCCAAGCACGCTACTGGAGATCAAAAAAGGACCATTAGGCGACATACAAGTGGTTTCTTTCTGAGCGGCGAATTGTTGTATAAGAGGACCCCGGACCTCAATCTCCTAAGATGTGTCGATATCGAGGAAGCGAGAAAGATCATGCACGAAGTACACGCAGGTGTGTGCGGACCTCATATGAACGGGTATGCCTTAGCGAAGAAAATCCTTAGAGCAGGTTATTACTGGATGACCATGGAAAAGGATTGCTTCAGCTTCGTTCGGAAATGTCATCAGTGTCAGGTGCACGGTGATTTGATTCATGCACCTCCCACGGAACTGCATCCCATGTCAGCGCCTTGGCCATTTGTCGCCTGGGGCATGGACGTCATTGGACCAATTGAACCAAAGGCCTCAAATGGACACAGGTTTATACTGGTTGCCATCGTTTACTTCACAAAATGGGTAGAAGCTGTCACTCTCAAGTCGGTCACTAAGAAAGCTGTAGTAGATTTTGTGCACTCAAATCTTATCTGTCGTTTCGGTATTCCTGCGACTATCATTACAGATAATGCAGCAAACTTGAACAGTCACTTGATGGGAGATGTATGCGAACAGTTCAAGATAACGCATAGGAATTCTACTCCTTATCGGCCGAAAGCCAATGGTGTTGTGGAAGCTGCAAATAAAAACATCAAGAAGATTTTGAGGAAAACAATCCAAAGTTCCCGACAGTGGCATGAGCAGTTACCTTTTGCATTATTGTGGTACCGCACTACGGTACGCACATCGGTGGGAGCGACTCCCTATCTTTTGGTCTATGGGACCTAGGCTGTAATACCGGCAGAGGTAGAAATTCCTTCGCTTCGAATCATTGTCGAAGCAGAAATCGAAGACAGCGAGTGGGTTAAGGCTCGACTGGAGCAATTGACGTTGATTGATGAAAAGCGAATGGCCGCAGTTTGTCACGGACAGTTATACCAACAAAGGATGGCCCGTGCTTACAACAAGAAAGTCCGACCCCGGAATTTCGAAGTAGGTCAGCTGGTACTAAGGCGTATTCTGCCGCATCATGAAGAAGCAAAAGGAAAGTTTGCCCCAAATTGGAAAGGCCCATACATCGTAAGGAAGATATTGCCGAGAGGAGCACTGTATCTAGGTGATATCGAAGGAAATGACCCCGACACAGCAGTAAATGCAGATGCAGTCAAGAGATACTACGTCTAAATCATACTCCAGTGGTCCTGACACGTTTGAAAATGGCGAAGGTTTTATTCCCCACTACTCCCCAAACGCTACCCAATTCTCTCTACCAACTTTGGAGCCGCTTACAAAACAAAAAAGAAAACAAAAAAAAAGGAAAACAAAAAAGAAAACAAAACAACACATTGATTGAGGCCTGAACTACGTCTGACTTGATTCCGAAAGGATACGTAGGCAGCCTCTCCCTGAGGTTCAGTCACACCAACAATAAAATCCCATTCACCCTGAAATTGAAACCGGGGCACGTCGAGCAGTTGGGAAGTTAGTATCAGCTACAGTCGCTGATTTTTTACCAAGTACAAGCCTTCAAATCAACAAAGTGCCGCACAGAAATCCAAAAATTGTACAGCAGGACCATTGGCTTTCGGCCGATAAGGAGTAGAATTCCTATGCGTTATCTTGAACTGTTCGCATACATCTCCCATCAAGTGACTGTTCAAGTTTGTTGCATTATCTACAATGATAGTCGCAGGAATACCGAAACGACAGATAAGATTTAAGTGCACAAAATCTACTACAGCTTTCTTAGTGACCGACTTGAGAGTGACAGCTTCTACCCATTTTGTGAAGTAATCGATGGCAACCAGTATAAACCTGTGTCCATTCGAGGCCTTTGGTTCAATTGGTCCAATGACGTCCATGCCCCAGGCGACAAATGGCCAAGGCGCAGACATGGGATGCAGTTCCGTGGGAGGTGCATGAATCAAATCACCGTGCACCTGACACTGATGACATTTCCGAACGAAGCTGAAGCAATCCTTTTCCATGGTCATCCAGTAATAACCTGCTCTAAGGATTTTCTTCGCTAAGACATACCCGTTCATGTGAGGTCCGCACACACCTGCGTGTACTTCGTGCATGATCTTTCTGTGCAGCTTTTTTATTCTTTTTTTTACCAAGTACAAGCCTTCAAATCGATTACCAAAGATAGTGGGAAACCAATAAGCACCACGAATGGAAACCGGCACACTCTGAATTGAGAGAAATAAAATGAGAGAGTCTCTGCGGTGAAAACCTTCGGGCACCACGAGGCGACGGGAGTAGAGAAACCAAAATGAGAGAGCTTGTTTAGTAAAAACTCGCAAAGAGTGCTATCAAGCGATGACAGGAAGAGAAATGAGAGAGGTCAGCCAGCGAAAACCCGCAAAGGGCGCTGTTGGCCGAAAAGGAATGACGCCACCCCAAGGAGGTCTCGGCAAAGTTCCACCAGGTTTGGAATCACAGATCCGTTCTGGTTCAGAGAAACGCAAGTTCATGGAATATCAGGCGTCCAGTCCAAAGAGCATGTCATGTCATCTAAAGCCAGCGTTATCTTCCTCAGATAAGTCTTTTCTTGTCCCGAAAAGGGCACTCCCTTCCCGAAATTTGTTTTCTCCTCAAACCCCTTTTGTGTTTTAACCCCAAGTTCAGGATACACCGGAAAGGACAGGTGGCAGGTTTGTTTGCACGGAATCCCATCTCATGAAGGAAAGCGCCTCGTTTCGTTGGTATGATTGCCCAAGCAAGAGTCGCCAGAGCTGTCACACCTCCTTTTTCCGCACCCGCGGGGCGCAGGGGGAGTTTTTCCAATTAAAGGACAATCGAAACGGGATTGGTTTATTTATCTCAGAGTCGCCACTTGGGAGATTTAGGGTGTCCCAAGTCACCAATTTTAATCCCGAATCGAGGAAAAGAATGACTCTATATTACAGTCTGCGTACCAGAAATCTAGATAAGGAATTCTGTTAACCCGGGAGAAGGTGTTAGGCATTCCCGAGTTCCGTGGTTCTAGCACGGTCGCTCAACTGTTATATTTGGCTTATTTATCTGATTTTTAATACAATATGAACTTATGTGCAAATTTATCTTTTAACCGCTTTACTATTATTGTTTTTTAAAAGAAATGTGAACATCATTTAAAACACGTCTTTGGACTACGTCACATGAAATGCACCCATAATCCGGAACACATTTTATTTGATGTTTTGGGATTGGATTTGGGTCACATGAAATGCACACCCGAGCTTAAGAAAGTAAATTATTAAACACGCACCTAAAGAGACTATCGCGTTATTATTTTAGGAAGACCACGAAATTCTCTAAGCGGCCCTCCTGAATTCTAAGTAATTTAAAACAAGTATTTACTGAGGGCCCCGCAATTTGTATTTTTATTCGGCGAGGCTCATCTCATTCTTATTTTTAAAGGAATTTGCAACGTCATGGAAATACATCTCGGCCACGCCACAATCAATGCGCCCGTGACTAGAGACACATTTCGACTCCGTTGAGATTTGGATTTGGGTCACATAAATGTGCACTTCAACGATATATTGCAACTTCAAACATTGAACGTGAAATTTCTTTAATCCAATACATCGAGACTTACTAACCTGAATAAACAGAAATGCTTAGAGCCATGGACCGAACCTCAACATCCACTTCAACGAACAAACTCGACGCGCCGGACCTCGACGAACAAAGACGACCTCAACGGACTGAATAAACAGAAATCTTAGAGCCATGGACCGAACCTCAACATCGACTTCAACGAACAAACTCGACGCGCCGGACCTCGACGAACAAAGACGACCTCAACGGACTGCACGACAACAGTGAAAGAATAACGATAACATCAGCTGAAGCAGTGGTGGTCGCGTTTGGACGGTGGGGTTGCGGGCAGTGGTTGACGGGCCTGTTTGGTGGTCGACGACCGGACTGGGACGACGAACAGCTGAGGTCGTCGGAGTGCAGTGATGGAGGGAGTTTTTAGTGGTCGTCCATGGTGGTTTTGAGGCAGCAGGTTGACGGGGATGGTACGTGGGGGTGCCGGAAGGTGGTGACTGGTTGGTCGCGATGGCTGGAGCTTGGACGTGAGAGAGTGGAGGCTATGGCGTTGTGGGTGTTCGTGGTTTTGGGGAGTTTGACGTTGGTTTAGGGTGGTTTTCCGTAGGGTTATTTGGTTTTTTAAAGAAGACCCAGGAACAGTGGTCGTTGATGGAGGGTGTTCGAGCGTGGGGGCGTTGGTCCGGTGCTCGGGGGAAAGTCCGGAAAAAATGGAGGGGAAGGTGACGGGGTCTCCTCTCTTTCACAGTAGGGTTTTTTGCTTCTTCTTCGTTTGAAGAAGAAGCGTGAACAGTAGTATGTTTTCCTTTCAAAATTTCCAAAATCTCCAGTTTTTTCAACTTTTTTCAAAAGTCCTCCCCCCTCTCTTTCGTCCGTTTTTTCTTTTTTATACAGTACCCCCTTTTCCAAAATTTCAAAATCCCTTTTTCGTTGGTCCCCCCTTTCTTTGTGTTTGTCCGTGTTTCAATGCCCATGAAAATGAGCCCCACGCGTGGTGGGGTTCGAGGCATATGTCCCCCACGCGTGGTGGGGTTCCCCACGTGTCCTGGACACGGTTTATTATGGGCTAGGTCCGAAAATTAGGCCTAAAACCGGGTAGTTTGAACCCGAATATTATTCTTTTGCCCGGACCCGAGAAATAGGAACACGTTGCTTAACTAGTCCTATGTAAGCAAAATAACTACCAAAAATAAAACTAGTATTTAAACAAAACTATATATATTTTTAAATATTTTTTCAAGATTTAAAATAGCTACAAAATATTAATAAAACTATGTTTTTGTAATTTTCTTTTTTAAATATTAAGATAAAATATGAGGTAACATTTTTGTATTTTTCAAAGTTTAAAATGACTATAAAACCTTAATATAACTATTTTTTTTTTGTAATTTTCGAAATTATATAAAGTACAAAAATAAAGTGCAATTTTTGTATTTTTCAAGTTTATGAGAGATACATAAACTAAAATTTATATATATATTTTTTGAATTTTTTTTTTTTTTGCAACGAAATAAAGTAAAAATAGTTAAAATAGCTATACTAGACCCAATTTCACATATTCACACTAAAATGTGAAAATTCTCGGGGAGGGTCAAAAATCACGTGCTTACAGCTGCCCCTCTTTGACTGGAAACACGAAGAGTTTTCCGACAAAGAACGACTAGACGTGTTTTTGACCCGACCATTATTTGGACGGACTACACGTAAGGAAAGGGAGGGAATGTGACCAAGCCCTGGTATCTGAGCTGCCTACATATCCTTGGTTATACAGGAATCAGGCCACGTGTAGTTCGGGAATGAGAGAGATAGTGAAGTGTACCGAGGTGAAGAGCCGATCGAGGTGCCGTTCCATTGAGGTTCCGGTCCGCGGTCCTGCCATTACAACAAAAATGAAAACTGAAAAAGACTAACTAAGCCTATCAGTTACTAGTTACAAGGATTCATATCTCTTAAGTCTTCTGAAACTTGGTCTTGAGTCTTGAATGGTGCTTCATGCAGACTTTGGATTTGAACCTTGATACTTGCTAGTTGTAGGCGCTAGTTCTTGAGCAGATCACATCTGTTCTCCACTTCCGTGCTTTGGATTCATTCATTTTTCTTCTTTTTTCTTCTTGTTTTTGTTTTTTTTTTTTTTTGTGTGACCAGCTTCTGTTGATCATCCCAGACTGTTGACTTGCATTCTTGGGGTGAGCTTCTTGTTGCTTCTACCTTGGATTGAGTGTTGGGGATTTTTGTTGTAACCTTCTGCTTTCCAGTGGATCACTGCTTGATCTTGAAAAATGTTTCTCCGTTCTACAGGCGGACTCCTGACTTCTTCTATCTGCGACACGCAACAACCTTCGTTCTACGGGCGGGTCCCTGACAATCAAAATAAATAAAACAAACAAAATTTTCTAACCCAGTTTGTACTGGGAAGATTTGTGAGTCGTTAGCAAAATTGTAACTCACTTACACTACTGATGCAATGATGAGAGTAAACTAAAGACTAGGCTAGGATGTGCATCTCCTATGAGTAAAACCAAAACTCTTGCTAGCAAATGTGTCTGCTAAAATAAAACCCTCAATGACTCAAACTAGAAAGTGTGTCTTCTATGGTTGAATCGGAATGAGCTAAACTAGGAAGTGCGTCTCCTAAGGGTGAAAACTTCAGTGACTAGAACTAGGAAGTGAGTCTCCTATGAATAAAATCTCGATTAGGAAGTGCGTCTCCTACGGGTAAACTTCAAAAAAACTGGACTAGGAATTGTGTCTCCTATGGTCGAACTTAAAATGAATCAAACTAGGAAGTGCATCTCCTAGGGGTGAAATCTCAATTCCGGAAGTGCGTCTCCTGAAATATAATCTATAACCTGAGTGAACCAGACTAGGAAGCGTGTCTCCTAGTAACGAAAACTTAATTCAGGAAGTGCGTTTCCTGTGCATGGAATTAAACTTAGGAAGTGCGTCTCCTAGGGGTAAAACTAAACTTTAGGAAGTGCGTCTCCTAATGGTAAAACTGAACCTAGGAAGTGCGTCTCCTACTGGTGAAACTTTTTAGGAAGTGCGTCTCCTACTTGTGAAACTTTTTAGGAAGTGCGTCTCCTATTGATGAAACTTGCTTAGGAAGTGCGTCTCCTATTGGTGAAACTGAACTTAGGAAGTGCGTCTCCTATCGGTGAAACTTATCTTAGGAAGTGCATCTCCTGCTGCTGAAACTTGCTTAGGAAGTGCGTCTCCTATTGGGAAAAACTGTTCTTAGGAAGTGCGTCTCCTACTGGGTGAAACTATTTAGGAAGTGCGTCTCCTACGGTGAAACAGAACTTTAGGAAGTGCGTCTCCTATTGGTGAAACTGACTTAGGAAGTGCGTCTCCTATTGATGAAACTTGCTTAGGAAGTGCGTCTCCTATTGGTGAAACTGAACTTAGGAAGTGCGTCTCCTATTGGTGAAACATATCTTAGGAAGTGCGTCTCCTATTGGTGAAACTGAAACTTAGGAAGTGCGTCTCCTATTGGTAGAACTGAACTTAGGAAGTGCGTCTCCTATTGGTAAACCTGAACTTAGGAAGTGCGTCTCCTATGGTGAAACTTGTCTTAGGAAGTGCGTCTCCTACTGGTAAAACTTGCTTAGGAAGTGCGTCTCCTCAGGAAGTGCGTCTCCTATCGGTGAAACTGAACTTAGGAAGTGCGTCTCCTATCGGTGAAACTGAACTTAGGAAGTGCGTCTCCTATTGATGAAACTAGCTTAGGAAGTGCGTCTCCTATTGATGAAACTTGCTTTAGGAAGTGCGTCTCCTATGGTGAAACTTGAACTTTAGGAAGTGCGTCTCCTATGGTGAAACTGACTTAGGAAGTGCGTCTCCTATTGATGAAACTTGCTTAGGAAGTGCGTCTCCTATTGGTGAAACTTGCTTAGGAAGTGCGTCTCCTATTGGTGAAACTTTTTAGGAAGTGCGTCTCCTACTGGTACAATGGATTTAGGAATTGCGTCTCCTATTGGTAGAACTAAATTTAGGAAGTGCGTATCCTATGGTAAAACTGAACTTAGGAGGAAATGCATCTCCTATGGGTAAAACTAAAACTTAGGAGGAAATGCATCTCCTATGGGTAAAGACGTGGAATGTATGCCTCTGTTATCTGGGCGGGCTCCCAATTTCAACACTTAAAAGTAAAGACTGAAATGTATTCCTCTCGTTATACAGGTGGGCGCCTGGAACATGAAATGCAAATACTGAAATGTATTCCTCTCGTTATTCAGGTGGGCGCCTGGTGGTAAAGATATGAAAAATGATATGCCCGCATTATACTGGTGGGTGACCTAGAAAAGAAATGAAAAGACAAAAATGTATTCCCGCATTATACTGGTGGGTGACCTAGAAAAGAAATGAAAAGACAAAAATGTATTCCTCTCGTTATTCAGGTGGGCGCCTGTCTTCAATAATAATTTTGAGAATAAGATCCTATTTGAGGGCGGATGATCCCAACATATCCTATTTGAGGGCGGATGAACCCAACATATCCTATTTGAGGGCGGATGAACCCAACATATCCTATTTGAGGGCGGATGAACCCAAACATATCCTGTTTGAGGGCGGATGAACCCGACATATCCTGTTTGAGGGCGGATGAACCCGACATATCCTATTTGAGGGCGGATGAACCCGACAGATCCTATTTGAGGGTGGATGAACCCGAACATATCCTATTTGAGGGCGGATGAACCCAAACATATCCTATTTGAGGGCGGATGAACCCGACATATCCTATTTGAGGGCGGATGAACCCAAACATATCCTGTTTGAGGGCGGATGAACCCGACATATCCTGTTTGAGGGCGGATGAACCCGACATATCCTATTTGAGGGCGGATGAACCCGACAGATCCTATTTGAGGGCGGATGAACCCAAAATATCCTATTCGAGGGCGGATGAACCCAAAATATCCTATTCGAGGGCGGATGAACCCAAAATATCTTTAAGACTTGAAAATGTCTTACCTTGAATACTTTGCTGGGGATTGGGATGAATTTTCCTTGTCTACCTTCCCAATTTTTATTATTATTCTTTTTTTTTATTATTTATTTATTTATTATTATTATTATTATTATTAATAGCTTCCTCCTTCGAAGTCTAACCGCTGAGGATACCGATTTTCCAACCTTGTGTTGGACCCCTCGCAACTGCTAGGGATAACACTGTTGAGGAATTATTTACTTACCTGTTGGGGGTAAAATGTTATCAGCTGGGGGTACCTGCCTCCAGAAAATTTTCTAAATGGAAGGAAACTTTTCTGCCCCAGTTTGATAATATCCCTTGTAGCATGCGTTTCTGCCTCAATGCCATTTCCCTTACCTGTTTCAAATCAAACAAAATTGTTAGTCTAAAACATGGTGGTTGGTTGTGATACTCCTACTGGGATGGCTTTTCCCTTTCTCCTTCCTTGCTCTGCGTTCAACAACTTGTTGGGGATGATCTTATGTGCTGGGGATAATCCCTTCCTAATGGGGGATATCCCTCTTCTTTTGTGGCATAGCTTGGAAACTGGCATTTCCCCGACCTTTTAGTCTAGTATGGATCTCGCTAAATCACGCTCACCGCTTTCCTTGCTTTGTTCATGGGCCTTGGCCTTGAGGTTTATAACTTTTGTTTTGGCAAGGATATCTCTCTTGACGCTTGTCAATCCTTTTGTCAATTCCCTTTGCTGGGGATATCTTTTTGACACTGGCCTCGCGTTTGTTCCCTGCTGGCTACCACTTGGATGTACTAGTCAGATCTCATTTTGGAAAGCTGATGGCCTATTTGAAGTCATTTCTACTTGTTCTGACCAGACAGACTCTATTGGGGAAATTTTTATGAAAGGAGAAAGATAAAAGAAACAAAATAAAAGACAAAGGAAACGAATGACTCTTTTACAAAAGAAACTATAAATAAAAATCTATCAAACGCAGATACCGACTCTAATGGCCATGACATGCGTATGTGGCCTATCCTCTGATGTCAATCATCTTTTAAGATCTTCAATTGGCGATTCCCCATCTGATTCTTAATCTTGTTCGACTTGCAGTGCCCGAAGGGTTTTCACTATCAAGTCTCTCTCATTTTTAGCTTTTCTCTCAGCTTTCATCGCCTTATGGTACCTGTGAAGGTTTTCACCGATAAGACTCTCTCATTTGTATCTCCCTCCAGCTGGGGGGGATTTGGAGTGTTGCCGGTATAACTCTTTCTGTTGGAGATTAGAGTCCTTTCTGCTGTGGAACAGAATGTTATGTTCGCCGGTAAGACTCTTCATTTGTCTGACTTGGCATCTTTCGGAGACTGATCAGAAGGTCTTTCTTTGGACCGTAATGTGGGTTTTGGATAGGCTAGAAAGAAAAGGTATAAAAGGCTCAAAAATGCATTAATTTTGGGTTATTAGTTACAACCTTCGGAATTAGATTTATTTACATCAAACGCAACATCTGCCCCAGTTTCTTGCTTGGGGATATTTTAATTGATTATTTTTCAAAACTATGACCGAGCCGTGAAGCGCCTACGTATCCTCTTTGAGGAATCAGGTCAAACGTAGTTCCCAATTCCTCTTTTTTTCTTGTGACTTTCTTTTCACTCATTCTTATCTTTGTTTTCTTTTTCTTTTGCCTTTTTCTTTTCTCATTTCTCCTTTCTTTTGTCGTTTTTTTTTCTTTCTCTCTTTTTTCTTTTATTCTTCTTTTCCGTTTTGCTGTTTTCTTTTCTTTCTTTTCTCTTATCTGCCATGCTTGCGTATTCTAATCGCTGCTACCAATTCCGAACGAGGGGTATGAAAGAAAATAAATAAGGGTCAAAGGGCTAACGAAGGATAAAGTGTTTGGGTAGCAGAACAAAATGCCTTCGTCATTCCAGTCTTCAACACATGCCAAGTGCAAACAACACAATTAAACAATAGATTTATAGTCTCTTCCGATGGTGCCGGACTTGACAATTATATTCAACATTTTTTTGTTCACTTGTCACTTCTAAAACACCGTTGGGCGACACTCTCATCCTCATTATTATGAACGACCCTCATGCCAATTTAGTCGAATCTTTCTTTAACGGTTTTCTTTGTGTTTAACTTGCCCCAGTTCCACATGACTCGGGCTCCAAATAGTCTCAAACCGTCCTTATTTTCTTTAAATGGTTTGATCGCCTTTCTGGGGTTTTATGATTAACTTTAAAGACTAGGCTCAAACTGTGTGCGCATGTCGTGTCACTAGAATCAGTGCTGAATAAAAATGACATAATGACTAAACAGAAAGATGACTGGGAATAATCAAAGACTGAATTTTTTTTGCATTGGACTGAACAAATGGTTTTAAAAACAAAGCAAAACGGAATAAAATCCTAGATAACTTGGACAAAACTTAAAGAAACCGCTATGACAAAACGGAAAAATGAGCGGAAAGTCATTGACACAAAACAAATCCGAACTACAATCCTAATAATCCGAACAACGGAAATGACAACAAAATAGACCATCAAAGATCCTCTCTGGTTGACCCAAAATGGAGTGTCTTTCCAACTATCCAAGCACGGCATCTCCGGCTGACCCAAAATGGAGTATCTTCCAACTGCAAAGCATGACATTTTAGCCATTGAGCTCTATATCAACATTGCCAAGACCATCCCCAACTTCAGTATTATCAACATCAATCAACAAGTTCTCAAGATGATTCGCCTGCTCCCTGTCACTGTCGTCGATCACAATTGCCCCTTCCTGAATCATTCTTTCGATTTCCTTTTTCAAAGAACGACAATCTTCAATGCTATGTCCTTGGACATTAGAGTGGTACATGCATCGTACAGCAGGATTGAACCCTTTTGCATATGGATCTGGAGTATAGCCAAGGAGCGGCTCAATTAGTCCTGAAAGCTTTAGCTTTTCAAACAAACTTGCGTAGGACTCCCCAATTGGCGTGAAATTGTTTCCTTGCCTTTGTTTTCCCCCATGCCCCAGTTTTCTAGGGTCGTTGGGTGCTTGGAAACGATGTGAAGGCAAGAATGCATTACGTGGTGCTTGCTCTCGCCAGCCGGGGTGACCTGATGGTTGACCCTGCGACCGGACCTTGTTTGGAGGATAATATTGAGGCGGATTATATGGAGCTCGGGGGCAGGCTTGGGCATGATAGGCTGAAAAGAGTGGCTCTGATGGTGGGTAGTAGGGTTGTGGAAGGTTGTATGGAGTGCGTGGATAATTTGGATGACTGGGTTTGGGCTGGTAGTGAGAGGAAGGACCTCTGAATTTGGACCTAGTACCTGCTTTGACTGATGCGACCTCGCGCGCACCTCCCGTGCCGCTCTGAATAGCCTGGGTCGTTGCCTTGAGCGCTGAGTAATTTAGGATCTTGTTAGACCTTAGGCCCTCCTCTATCATGACCCCTATCTTTACCACTTCATTGAAGGATTTCCCAACCGTTGTCACCAAGTGACCAAAGTAAGTTGGATCAAGTGTTTGCAAGAAGTAGTCCACCATTTCTCCCTCTTTCATGGGAGGATCAACTCTGGCCGCTTGCTCTCTCCAGCGGAACCCAAACTCACGAAAACTTTCCCCAGGCTTCTTTCCAGTCCTCAGCAATGTGAGACGGTCAGGGACTATCTCGAGATTGTATTGAAAATGACCTGCGAAAGCCTGCGCCAGATCATCCCAAGTATACCATCTGCTGGAATCCTGCCTGGTATACCATTCTAGTGCCGATCCACTCAGACTTTGGCCGAAATAAGCTATCAGCAGCTCATCTTTGCCGCCTGCCCCTCTCATCTTGCTACAAAATCCCCGCAAATGTGCCATGGGATCACCGTGCCCTTCATATAAATCAAACTTGGGCATCTTGAACCCAGCCGGGAGTTGGACGTCGGGGAAAGGGCATAGATCTTTGTAGGCCATGCTGACCTGGTTGCCCAATCCGTGCAGGTTCCTGAAGGACTGCTCCAGGCTTTTGAATTTTCTCAACACCTCATCCTGTTCAGGGGCTTTAACCGGTTTTTCGATCTCTGCCGGTACCTCCAAGTGTGGATTGTAAGCATGTGGTTCGGGGGCATGGAATGCAGGCTCAGGGGGATAGTATTGTGTATCGTGAGCCTGAAACAATGGCTCACTGGTCGTTCTCTGCAAAGGGGCTGATGTAGGTCCCACAAAAATGGGAATATTGGGTGTGGGGAGAGGTTGATGGGGTGGTGGAGCCTGGGAATCATGAGGGCTTCTTTCTTGATGGTAACGGGGATTTGGGAGGCTTGTTGAAGGGCCGGAGTGAGGGTATTCCGGCATGTGCCCCAATGGCTCAGGGCTCTTTTGTGCTTTGGCTAGAGCTAGCTGCATTGCATTCATATCTAGTCCCATCCTTTCTATCTTTCCCATCGCTTCCTTTAACAACTGGCTCATCGGCCTTTCCTCCTCAGTACTATTCTCTGAAGTAGTCATGCTTGTTGTTATCGGTCCTTTGGATCTAGTTTGGTAAGGGTGTGTTGCCAGAATTCTTTAACAACTAACTGTTTGAGATTCGGAAAACAACAAACTTGTTAGCGTTTAGAGTGTAACAGAATTGATAACAACACATTGAGGATGCAATGCCCCTAGGCAGTTAACCGTTTCTAACATGCTTTGCTTCAAACAACATGCGTCATCCCGGCTTGCTTATTTGCCCCTTTGAAGTACTTTGGGAACCCCTATATTTTATTCTATTCGTATTTTCTTTTTCTTATTTTTTTTTTATTTTGTTGTTGTGGTCGAATCTTATGGAGATTGCCTACGTATCATGCCCCCGCATGAATCAGACCTTGCGTAGTTCGGGCCAATAAAATAAACAATAATGAACATTTTTTCTTTTCACTTTCCTATTAAAACAAACTGGGTTTCAAAGGTTTAAAGATGACCTACAAACTTGAAAATCAAATAACCCATATACTTTAATCAAGAGATTTATAAACTCAAAAACAAAAGGCTAACTCCCTTTCTCTATTCGACAAATGCAACCAAATGGTTATTTTTGCAAATGTGGCCCCTTCCGACTTTCACATGAATTTTGAGGCCGGGGAGGATTATTTTATGACACTTTACAAACTTGTCCATTCTTTTACGAAAATAGCCTTTCGACCACTGAAAGATACTCTAAGGCTATTTCGGCAAGAACGGTTTAAGACGCGGCCGAAACTGGCTCGGCTTATTTTATTTTTTCATATTTTTTTTTGACTAAACATCCAAACGGCATTCACCCGACCGTTGACTCTTTGTTTTTTTTTCAAATTATGATAAAAACTTGGTGTTGCAAACACGGCCCTTCAGCGCCTCGGGGACGAAGATTTATAAGGCTGTGTGGGTCAACTAGACCAAAAATCTTAAACATGACCCGAAGGTGGCTATTTATGCAAAGTCAGCCTTCCGGCGTCCCTTCCGGGAACATTCGGCTATTTATGGCAAAACAACATCACCTGACTTATTTACGACTCTTTTTATCATTTTTTCAAATTAGAAAACTCAATATTGCAAGCACGGCCTTTCAACGTCTCGGGGACGAAGATTTTTAAGGCTGTGTGGGTCAATTGGACCAAATCCCAAAACATGACCCAAAAGTGGCCGTTTATGCAAAGTCAGCCTTCCGGCGTCCCTTTTCGGGAACATTCGGCTATGTCTTGATAAAACAGCGTCACCCGACTTCTTTATGACAAAACTAAAATTTGACATGTATTTTTTATTTATTATTATTATTTGTTTTTTGGCTTTTTTAGCAAAAGGTGGGGTTGGACCCGATGAGGGTTGCCTACGTATCTCACATCCGGTGAGAATCAAACCCGCGTAGTTCGGTCCAATGAACTACTTTAAAAGAAGAAAGGAAGCATTTTTTTGATTGATTTTCTTTTTAAAATAAACAGTTCTAAGATATATTTTTTTTGAATTTTCATTTGCTCTTTTTTTCTTTACTCTAAAGAAGAAGAAGAAAATATTTTTTCGGAATTTTACTTTTAATAAAAGAAGTGCTTTCTCAAAATGTTTTTTTTTGAATTTTGAATCTTCTTTTCAATTTTGAAAAAAAGAATCAAAATATTTTCGGATTTGCTTTTTTATTTTATTTTATATTATATTATTTTTTTGAAAACAATTAGAAAAACTTCCTAGAGAAGCCAATAATGGAGAAAATATTTTTGGATTATTTTAATTTTTGTCATTTTCATAAATAAATAAATAACACATATTTTAAAAACAAGACACTTTTTTTTCATTTTTATGACAAGACAAACAATTTTCTTTTCTATTAACGCTTTTTTTTATATATATAAAACAAACTAATAAGACATATTTTTTTTATTTTATATTCTCAAAATTTCGGCAGAGTTTCGACACTACTTGGACATTTGTTTTTTTTTCTAAAAATAAGTAGTTATATTTCTATACTGCCATTTCCTCATCTTTTCACGATTTTCTAATTTGTGGAAAACGATGACAATATACAAAATCTTTTGAATTTTCATGCCTTGTTTTTATATGTATTTTTTATTTTTTTATATTTATTGTTATTTTCTTTCAAAAATGTGGCATGGGAGACATAATGATTTCCAAGACTTCTTGGATTCCGCAAATGCTCCCCATGCGCTTTTCCCAACATATGAAGCGTGGGGGACATATGGGAATTCCAAGACTTCTTGGATTCCACAAATGTTCCCCATGTGCTTTCCCAAAAAGCAAGCGTGGGGGACATAGGGAATTCCAAGGCTTCTTGGATTCCACAAATGTTCCCCATGCTTTGATTAAAATAACATCATGCTGGAAATGACCAAATGACCCATACGCCCTTGACTAAATATAACATGTAGCACATAGGATGCCGAAAGATCGTCTATTATTTTCAGGTTGCTTGTCCTAGACGGACCCAACCCCTATGTTGAGTCCCCTAAGTCAAATGCACATGATGCAAATAAACGTTCCTACTAGGGATCCGGCATGTGGCTTTGTTATACTAGGTTCAAAAACCTGGGTCGGTGTTCTAGACAGTGTACCCGAGCGGACAACTCGAGCTGAGGAAGGAGCTCCTTTCCGGGAACCAAAAGGCCAGCCGGCTTAGAAACTTTCTGAGCCTCTTTTATTTAGGGTATGACACTAACAGAATAGGGAGTCTCAACCAGTGAGCACATCCCCGGAGGTAAGAAGAGAAATGTTTCGGCACAGTTTATATACAGTTCAAATAATATCAAAGCGGTAAAAGCAGCATTTAGCACATTAGGCTCAAAACATGTAATAATCAGGTAATAAATAAAGCCAAATAATAACAATTATTCTAAGCTCGAATTCTTAACCCTGAACCAGTGGTTCTGGGTAAAAACTCATCCCCAGCAGAGTCGCCAGAGCTGTCACACCTCCTTTTTCCGCACCCGCGGGGCGCAGGGGGAGTTTTTCCAATTAAAGGACAATCGAAACGGGATTGATTTATTTATCTCAGAGTCTCCACTTGGGAGATTTAGGGTGTCCCAAGTCACCAATTTTAATCCCGAATCGAGGAAAAGAATGACTCTATATTACAGTCTGCGTACCAGAAATCTAGATAAGGAATTCTGTTAACCCGGGAGAAGGTGTTAGGCATTCCCAAGTTCCGTGGTTCTAGCACGGTCGCTCAACTGTTATATTTGGCTTATTTATCTGATTTTTAATACAATATGAACTTATGTGCAAATTTATCTTTTAACCGCTTTACTATTATTGTTTTTTAAAAGAAATGTGAACATCATTTAAAACACGTCTTTGGACTACGTCACATGAAATGCACCCATAATCCGGAACACATTTTATTTGATGTTTTGGGATCAGATTTGGGTCGCATGAAATGCACACCCGAGCTTAAGAAAGTAAATTATTAAACACGCGCCTAAAGAGACTATCGCGTTATTATTTTGGGAAGACCACGAAATTCACTAAGCGGCCCTCCTGAATTCTAAGTAATCTAAAACAAGTATTTACTGAGGGCCCCGCAATTTGTATTTTTATTCGGCGAGGCTCATCTCATTCTTATTTTTAAAGGAATTTGCAACGTCATGGAAATACATCTCGGCCACGCCACAATCAATGCGCCCGTGACTAGAGACACATTTCGACTCCGTTGAGATTTGGATTTGGGTCACATAAATGTGCACCCGAGTTTAGGGAGATAACATTATTAAGGCGCGCCTAAAGCAACTAGCGCATTATTATTTTTGGGGAGGGCCGTGAAATTTGTTAAACGGCCCATCCCGGAATCTAAGTATTTAATACATATATTTTGTGAGGGCCCCGCAATTTGTCCCTTTTATTCGGCGAGGCTCGTCTCATTTTATTCTTTATTATTACTATTATATTTTTTATTTTTATTTTTTATTTTTTAAAAGGGATGCCATTTTTTACGCTTTTAACCATACTAAACCTTACAGCTTCTTTACAACTAAAATCTCATAACTTGTTAGAAGTTTAATAAAAAGAGTTTTAGCGAATGAGTATTTCGGGAGTAGTAATAACATGTACTAATAATAAAATTTTTGAATGAACTAAGCGAAGTAAAGGACGAACAAATTAACGTCAAACTTGTGTCATAGAACAATTAGTCAAACTTAATTACATGACGTCAAGTAAACAATAATAACATAACACAAAAATGAACTAATGCATACGGTGAAACATAAGCAGAATCTCAATTGATATATTGCAACTTCAAACATTGAACGTGAAATTTCTTTAATCCAATACATCGAGACTTACTAACCTGAATAAACAGAAATGCTTAGAGCCATGGACCGAACCTCAACATCCACTTCAACGAACAAACTCGACGCGCCGGACCTCGACGAACAAAGACGACCTCAACGGACTGAATAAACAGAAATGCTTAGAGCCATGGACCGAACCTCAACATCGACTTCAACGAACAAACTCGACGCGCCGGACCTCGACGAACAAAGACGACCTCAACGGACTGCACGACAACAGTGAAAGAATAACGATAACATCAGCTGAAGCAGTGGTGGTCGCGTTTGGACGGTGGGGTTGCGGGCAGTGGTTGACGGGCCTGTTTGGTGGTCGACGACCGGACTGGGACGACGAACAGCTGAGATCGTCGGAGTACAGTGATGGAGGGAGTTTTTAGTGGTCGTCCATGGTGGTTTTGAGGCAGCAGGTTGACGGGGATGGTACGTGGGGGTGCCGGAAGGTGGTGACTGGTTGGTCGCGATGGCTGGAGCTTGGACGTGAGAGAGTGGAGGCTATGGCGTTGTGGGTGTTCGTGGTTTTGGGGAGTTTGACGTTGGTTTAGGGTGGTTTTCCGTAGGGTTATTTGGTTTTTTAAAGAAGACCCAGGAACAGTGGTCGTTGATGGAGGGTGTTCGAGCGTGGGGGCATTGGTCCGGTGCTCGGGGGAAAGTCCGAAAAAAATGGAGGGGAAGGTGACGGGGTCTCCTCTCTTTCACAGTAGGGTTTTTTTGCTTCTTCTTCGTTTGAAGAAGAAGCGTGAACAGTAGTATGTTTTCCTTTCAAAATTTTCAAAATCTCCAGTTTTTTCAACTTTTTTCAAAAGTCCTCCCCCCTCTCTTTCGTCCGTTTTTTCTTTTTTATACAGTACCCCCTTTTCCAATATTTCAAAATCCCTTTTTCGTTGGTCCCCCCTTTCTTTGTGTTTGTCCGTGTTTCAATGCCCATGAAAATGAGCCCCACGCGTGGTGGGGTTCGAGGCATATGTCCCCCACGCGTGGTGGGGTTCCCCACGTGTCCTGGACACGGTTTATTATGGGCTAGGTCCGAAAATTAGGCCTAAAACCGGGTAGTTTGAACCCGAATATTATTCTTTTGCCCGGACCCGAGAAATAGGAACACATTGCTTAACTAGTCCTATGTAAGAAAAATAACTACCAAAAATAAAACTAGTATTTAAACAAAACTATATATATTTTTAAATATTTTTTCAAGATTTAAAATAGCTACAAAATATTAATAAAATTATTTTTTTGTAATTTTCGTTTTTAAATATTAAGATAAAATATGAGGTAACATTTTTGTATTTTTCAAAGTTTAAAATGACTATAAAACCTTAATAGAACTATTTTTTTTTGTAATTTTCGAAATTATATAAAGTACAAAAATAAAGTGCAATTTTTGTATTTTTCAAGTTTATGAGAGATACATAAACTAAAATTTATATATATATTTTTTGAAATTTTTTCTTTTTGCAACGAAATAAACTAAAAATAGTTAAAATAGCTATACTAGACCCAATTTCACATATTCACACTAAAATGTGAAAATTCTCGGGGAGGGTCAAAAATCACGTGCTTACAATGACGTTTGATGGCGTTTCAGAGTAAAGAGGAAAGAGAGAAATCTTGAAATCTTCCCCAGCAAGTCCGCCTTCGGACAAACCCCCACAGAGTCTCCCTCTGTACAAATCCCCACAGAGTCTCCCCTTTTGAACAATCTCCCGCAGGGTCTCCCCCAATATGAAAAAAAAAAAAAAAAAGCCCCCGTTGGAATTTCATCAGCACATCCCCAGCGAGTCCTTTTGTAAATATTCCCCAACAAGCTTACTCCAACGAACCCTAGAAAGCCCGCTTTGAAACAAATCCCCAGCACGTCCCCAGCGAGTCCCTTTGTAAATATTCCCCCCACAGAGCTTCCTTTTGTACAAATTCCCACAGAACACCTCCAATAAAATCCCAGTTGAACCTTCAATCAAAACGGGACAAAAGAAAAAAAAAAGGCCTTACGAGGCAAATCATCGCAGAATCTGGAAATACAAGCCTGAACAGCCTAGAAGGGTTTCGGCATTCGAATCAAATCAATGGCGGAACTTCACAACAGAAATAAAGACGCAAGAAAGCAACTGGGAACGATCAAGGTCACCAAACCGACCGTCATTTCCGAACTAACAAATGATTCTTTGTTTGAAAGGTTGAAACAGGTCTAATCCAAGACAACCGTGCAAGAAGCAGGTGTCGCCCAAAGAAGAAGGTACACGGGTACAGGAAGTACTTCGGCAATGATGAATTCACTCGAAAGGTAAGCTTCCACGAAATTCCCTTTGATCTTCTATTAAAACAACAAAACTCAAAAATAGATCGTGTAGTATTCTCGAGCCTTATCCCCAGCCAGTCAGCATTAGGGTTTTAAACCCTAAACTGAATTTTCCCTTTAATCAGCATTAGGGTTTTAAACCCTAAACTGAACTTTTTCCCTTTCAGCCAGTATTAGGGTTTTAAACTCTAAACTGAGCTTTTCTATGCAATCAGCATTAGGGTTTTAAACCCTAAACTGAATTTTCCTTTTAGTCAGCATTAGGGTTTTAAACCCTAAACTGAACTTTTTCCTTTTCAGCCAGCATTAGGGTTTTAAACTCTAAACTGAGCTTTTCCATGCAATCAGCATTAGGGTTTTAAACCCTAAACTGAATTTTCCTTTTAATCAGCATTAGGGTTTTAAACCCTAAACTAAACTTTTTCCCTTTCAGCCAGCATTAGGGTTTTAAACTCTAAACTGAGCTTTCCTATGCAATCAGCATTAGGGTTTTAAACCCTAAACTGAATTTTCCTTTTAGTCAGCATTAGGGTTTTAAATCCTAAACTGAACTTTTTCCTTTTCAGCCAACATTAGGGTTTTAAACTCTAAACTGAGCTTTTCCATGCAATCAGCATTAGGGTTTTAAACCCTAAACTGAATTTTCCTTTTAGTCAGCATTAGGGTTTTAAACCCTAAACTGAACTTTTTCCTTTCAGCCAGCATTAGGGTTTTAAACCCTAAACTGAGCTTTTCCATGCAATCAGCATTAGGGTTTTAAACCCTAAACTGAATTTTCCTTTTAGTCAGCATTAGGGTTTTAAACCCTAAACTGAACTTTTTCCTTTCAGCCAGCATTAGAGTTTTAAACTCTAAACTGAGCTTTTCCATGCAATCAGTATTAGGGTTTTAAACCCTAAACTGAATTTTCCTTTTAGTCAGCATTAGGGTTTTAAACCCTAAACTGAACTTTTTCCTTTCAGCCAACATTAGGGTTTTAAACCCTAAACTGAGCTTTTTCCATGCAATCAGTATTAGGGTTTTAAACCCTAAACTGAATTTTTCCTTTCAGCCAGCATTAGGGTTTTAAACTCTAAACTGAGCTTTTCTATGCAATCAGCATTAGGGTTTTAAACCCTAAACTGAATTTTCCTTTTAGTCAGCATTAGGGTTTTAAACCCTAAACTGAACTTTTTCCTTTCAGCCAGCATTAGGGTTTTAAACCCTAAACTGAGCTTTTTTCATGCAATCAGCATTAGGGTTTTAAACCCTAAACTGAACTTTTTCCTTTCAGCCAGCATTAGGGTTTTAAACCCTAGACTGAGCTTTTCCATGCAATCAGCATTAGGGTTTTAAACCCTAAACTGAGTTTCCCTTTTAGTCAGCATTAGGGTTTTAAACCCTAAACTGAACTTTTTCCTTTCAGCCAGCATTAGGGTTTTAAACTCTAAACTGAGCTTTTTCTATGCAATCAGCATTAGGGTTTTAAATCCCAAACTGAATTTTCCTTTTAGTCAGCATTAGGGTTTTAAACCCTAAACTGAACTTTTTCCTTCCAGCCAGCATTAGGGTTTTAAACCCTAAACTGAGCTTTTCCATGCAATCAGTATTAGGGTTCTAAAACCCTAAACTGAATTTTCCTTTTAGTCAGCATTAGGGTTTTAAACCCTAAACTAAACTTTTTCCTTCCAGCCAGCATTAGGGTTTTAAACCCTAAACTGAGCTTTCCCATTCAATCAACATTAGGGTTTTAAACCCTAAACTGAACTTTTTCCTTTAATCAGCATTAGGGTTTTAAACCCTAAACTGAATTCTTCCTTTGTTCGGCATTAGGGTTTTAAACCCTGAACTGAACCTTTACCCAGCTAGTCGGTATTAGGGCTCCAACCCTGAACTGAGCATGAATATCCTCTTTCATCAATTTTATGAACTTCCTGGTAAATAATTAACGAAATTTTCCTAGTGAAACTGGGGCAGAAAATTTTGTTCGTTTGTTTTCTCCCGCAGGTCTGACCTCGAGCCACGTGGATCGAAATGACCCACGAGATGAGTCCTAGTTCGGAATCAAAGAAGAAAAAAAAGAAAAAAGAGAGGTATCCCGAGATATCGGAGTAAATGGAAGGCGGATTGACTCCAACATTTGATTAAGGTCTCGAACCCTGCCAACCGCGTCTCACTCAGTATCCCGGAGATTAAACAAGTCACAGCAACTCGCAAGCATCAAGATTCAGATCGGAGTCTACAAGCAGAATCAGCTAAGACCCAAGATCAAGTCGTAAAAGAATCATAGATAGGAATCTTGTAACTAGCAGTTGACATTGCATATAAGTAGTTAGTTCAGTTTCTAATTTTCGTTTGGTTGTAATAAGGCGGTCAGTGACGCAGCAGTGACAACAGCAACAGCAGTAGCAGCAAGCATTGCAATCCCATGGTAGTCCCAGCTACCAAAACTTCTCGAACTACATTGACCTGATTCCTGTTTAGCCCAGGATATGTAGGAAATCTTTGAAGCAAGATTCGGTCAGATCTTTCAAAAACATGCTTCATACGGAGTGGCCCATAGGCAAAGATCGCTCATACACGCTCACTTTATCTTTGCACGAAAACTCTTCGTGTTTCCGAACAAAGAGGGGCAGCTGTGAGCACGTGATTTTTGTTTTTGCGCGACAGTCGCTCCAAAAGAATAAAAATTGGTCCTGCTGTACAATTTTTGGATTTCTGTGCGGCACTTTGTTGATTTGTTTGTGACTTTGGCCCGTTTTTATTTTATTAAAACAAAATTCAAAAAAAATGTGTACGTGTCATGCATAATCTGAACCGTCACATGGTTTAAATAGAAAAGCATAAACAAGCATCTTTGTCCGTGATTTTGTTTTGTTTAATTTTACCTGTTTTGAATTATTTTAATGTGTGTGCAAATAATTGTATTAGGTGTTTATTTTTTAATTTGATTTTACTTAGTTTTGTATTTTTATAATAAAAGAAAAAAGAAAAAGAAAAGAAAAAAAAAGGGGCCCTTCCCTTCCCTTCCGGACTTGGGCCAATTTTAACAAAATTGTCCCAAACAAACAGCCCAAAACCCAGGCCTGCCCGGTCCAGACCACCTGATACCCAGGGCGTCCAAACGACGCCGTTTTGGTTCAGTGTGATCTGGGCCGTTGATCTCAGAGTGATCAACGGCTAAGATCAATTCCCCATAACCCACCAACAAACCCGACCCGTTTCCACCCGGACCAACCCAAACCCCCATTAGTTGAAACGACGCCGTTTCCCCTAAACTCTTAGATCCAGACCGTAGATCTTGATTGATCTAACGGTTGAGATCCACCTACCCACTAACTATATAAGCCCATAATCCTACCCTGCCCTCCCTATCCGAACCCCAGCCTTCGTCTCCACAAACCCTTCCCCTCAAACCCTAGCCGCCCCTGCACACCTTCACCAGAAACCTGGCGGCATGAACGCCGGTGACCTCCACCTGAACACCATAGAACCCCCATGCCATCCTGAACCCAAATCTACCAACCACACACTTTGAATCCTATCCCACCTTCTCGAATCTTCATTTGAAGATTCGAGTCTGAACCTAATCTACACCGATCTGCTTTAAATTCATACCAGACACTCCCCAGACCCCCCTCGTGACCAAACCATACTTGGTTTGGTCCGAATCTGATCAGGGAAGCATGAATCCCAGATCTGAGTTTTGGAAATTTTGTGTTCCTCCGTCACTGGTTCAACCGAAGAGATTAAGGTCTAATGGACTTTAATCAAAGTGTTTCTCATCTGAGAAACACTTCGTTTAAAGTCCGTTCAGCCTTAAGAAAGGCCTGACCAAGTCCGAGTTAAGGTTTTTGATCTGTTGCGGTTTAAGGTGAGTTTCTTTCTTTTCTTAGTTGTTTTGGTTCGTTTGATTGTTGTAAGGGTCTGTTCGTTTTCTGTTTATGTCCTTGACTTCTATCAACTGTGCTTCAACCACTTTGCCTGAACCTCTGTTGTTTGTCTAAATCCCCCTCCTATTCTGATAAGGCATTATGTATTTGTTTGTGCAAGTAGCTGATTTTCGAGTTTGGACTGACTAGTTGACTCCTCGAGTGCATTTCTGCTTAGTCAGTGTAATTCGAACCATGTATCGATACTGTTTAAATATCTGATTTTTGGCTACGATTGTGTATGTTAATGCTAATATAGTCGAGTCGACATGTGTCGTCAATTAGTTTCAACTGTCCGAACAATAACAAATCGACTTGCTTCTGTTGAACATTTGCCCGAATCAATTAAGAACCAAGTCCTGTTACTTATAGTCGTTAATATGATTTCAGAAACCTAAGGCTTGGTCTGTAACTGAAATCTGAGTTGATGGCATGTGCACTTGTGCACAGCATGTGCATTGTGCACAGCCTGTTTTCCTGCATAAAAGGGCTTTTGATTTTAAAAATGGTTTGACAGCATATGTTGTCAGATATATCCTACTGCCCATATTTGCTTTTAGTTAATAAAATGGGAAGGTTTAAGCCTGCCAGGGGAATGATGGGGTTTTAATACTTAATTAGCTAAAGTGGAACTGAAAATGGAAGGCACATGGGAGGGTACTGTGATATTCTAAAACAGGCTGTCAAAAGGGTTGGTGTTAAGGCTTATAAAGGGGATATAGACATACAGAAGAGAGGGGGGATCAGATAGAGATAGACAGAATTAGAGGGGCTAAAAAATACAGGGAGAGGGGAAAATACACTGTGAGGAGTTTTGAAATAGAAAGCTTGAAATACATACATTGTGAGGATAGAAAAGAAAAAGAAAGAGTTGGCAGGAATAGAAAGAGAGCAAGAAAGAGATAAAATAGATTAAGAAATCAGAAACTTGGTTTTGTTTGTCTGAAGTTCATCTATTGTCAATACGTTAGGCAGTGTTCCTTCTTCTAAATTTCAATCGAGATTATTGTTAGTGTTTTGTTGCATTTGGTATATTCCGGAATTGGATTGTCTGGAGTATTGTTGTCATCACACTGTGTGCTGTTTCATTTGGCTGTTTCTTCTTCAACTCTAGTTCCACCTCGCAACAGAATCCTTTCTGTTGTGCTGTTCTGATTGCTGCTGCTATTTTGCTCACTATTGCTGCTGCATTTCTGTCCTGCTGCTACTGTTAATTCTGCTTCTTGCTGCTGCTGATTCCCCCATCTTCTTCTTCTTCTCCTTTGCATTTTCAGCATTTTCAGGTACACATTTCAAGTCCCATATTGATGTAATTGAAACAGTTTGAAAGCATGAAATGAAAAAGGTTGAAGAAGTTCAAGTATTTGTTGTAATATTCATAGTACATTAACAGGCCTGTGAAAATTGATTAGTTTATAATTCAACAGTTCGAAAGTATGTACTGATATTCGACTGAGTTTATCCTGTTGTATTTTAGCTCGGTAGTTGTTTGTTAATATGGGCATGTATACTTCGACCTTATACAATACTGTTCCTGTTTCATTTAGTTTTTTTAGTTAAGATTAGTCCACATAAGTTTAGTTAAGTTCAACTCGAGAAGTGTTCGGATTAAGTATTGCATTTCATCAATCTCATATGTAATCTTTTCTTCGACCAAAGCATTTTCGTAAGGCATGATGTTTTTTTTACTTTATAAGTAATTAATTGGAAATTGATAGGAGTCTGATTTAGGCCAAAGCATATACTTCAATTAGCATACATTTTTCGTTCTTCTATCTCTGGAAACAAAAATAATAGAAATGTAGTCACTGTAGGATACCCTTCTAAAATAATGAGACGAGCCTCGCCAAATAAAAATACAAATTGCGGGGCCCTCAATAATTGACCATGATAAATATTTAGAGTTTGGGACGGACTGTTTAGTGAATTCCACTGCCTTCCCCAAAGATAATAACGCGTTTAGATTCTTTAGGCGCGACTTTAAGTAAATTATATTCTTAAAATCAGGTGCACATTGATGTGACCCAAATCCAAGTCTCAACGGAGTCAAAATGTGTTAACAACCACGGGTGCATTGATTGTGACGTGGTTCGAGATGCATTTTCACGACGTTGCAATTCTATAAAAATAAATGATAATAATAAAAGCGGTTTAAACTTAATAAAAGCACATAAGTCACAACATGTATTTAAATCAGATATTTAGCCATTATAACAATTTAAGCGACCGTGCTAGAACCACGGGATTCGAGGGTGCCTAACACCTTCCCTCGGGTCAACAAAATTCCTTACTTAGAATTTCTGGTTCGCAGACTTCATTTGGAAAAGTCGAAAATTTTCTCGATTTGGGATTCAAGATAAACCGGTGACTTGGGACACCAAAAACCAAACCTTTCCCAAGTGGCGACTCTGAATTAAATAAATAATCCCATTTCGAATATTGTCGCTTAAATTGGAAAAACTCCACTCGCGCATTTAACCCTTCGGGGCCGGGCGCGCAAAAAGGAGGTGTGACACATTTGATTCATAATAGACTGTGTGGCAGATACTTGGTTTAGTCATCATTGTGACTTCTTAGTCTCATTCTTGATATAGAGAATTCTTGCCACGTGTTTGGGGAATTATTATTATGTTTTTTATCCATTTATTAGTTAATCGGGTAATGTCCCGTTATCCGGTAATTAATCAATTACCCGCATAATTTAAAAATTACCATATATTACTTAAAACTCTATTTATTTTTAAGATACATCATATATACTTTATATATTATACTACTGTGGTCATATGGTACCTTGCATGGTACTAGTTCATAATTATAGGGTATTATCGCTCGACCCGTATTTTATTTCAAATTGACCACTTTCAACGAAGCTCGTTTTCTTTAATCTGTGTACCCTCTTATTCTTTATAACAATTATTTATTGCTTGCTATAAATAACGTAAGTACATTAACGTCAAGATGATCTCATCCTCGATTCTTACATCGGTTAACTGAAAATAAAATTTTAATGTACAATACTTCAGGGTGCAACATCGTCGTAACTTAATACTGTGAAGTGTGACATCACCATAATATAATACTGCAAGGCACAACATCATCTTAATATAATACTGCGGAACGTGATATCGACGTAATATTGCGGGGTGTAACAGAACCGTCATATGATATTTCTCCATATAAAGGTGATTATTTCATGTTCCCGTATTTGGGCGAATGCTCCTGCTTCCACCCTCTTAGAGAAATATTCAGTTAAAACCAAATGCTATTGTACGTTACCTCGCCCTGCCGGAAGGGGGCCCATGATGTCTATTCCCCATATGATGAATGGCCAAGGTGAGGTGATCGAGTGGAGGTGTTTGCCCGCTTGGTGAATCCTTGGGGTGTACTTTTCGCATTGCTCGCATCTCTTCACGAAGTCTGCAACCTCCTTTTTCATGGTGGGCCAGTAATATCCCTCCCGTATGAGGCATCTGACCAGTTCTCGGTTACCGGAATGAGCCCCGCAATGGCTTTCGTGGATTTCTTCAAGGACGCGCCGAGTTACGTTAGGCCCAGGCGCTTCGCTAAAGGGTCCCCATAAGTTCTCTTATACAGGTTGTTGTGGAGGATATTGTATCTGGCTGCTTGCATTTTCAGTTTCCTTGCCTCTTCTTTTATCGCTTGGGAGTGTGTCGTCAATCCTGCAACTTCGACCATATCGGGGTCTTTGATGTTGTCCCCGATCCCATCATGCTCTGATCTCGACCCTACAAATTGTTATGCTTCTTTTTCTTTGTCATTTTTAAGTGGGTGGTCGTGCTGTCTAAAGCGATGCGGTAGTATTACAGGAATGTACACTATTCTCATTGTATACTGAATATTGTTGATACCCAATTTTTTCCTATATATTCTAGATATATATAAATACTTTCAAAATAGCATGTACGCATATATAAGCATGCATAAGCATTTTTATAATTTTTTCTATAATTTTAAAGGCTTCAAATCGATTTATTTTTTCCCTTTTTACTCATAAAATCTCCAATAATTATCCTTCAAATTATTTTTTTGGTGATTTAGCCATCTAAATTCTGTATTTATGCCAAAATATTGTTAAAATATTTTTAATGTATTTTTTATGATTGCATTTTTAAAGCTAATTTGCATATATTTGCAATACTAGCCCTATTAATGCATAATTATATTTTTACGCATAAAATGATCTACTATATTTTTAAAATGTTAAATAGATATTTTAAATTATTTTAGTATACGAAATTATTTTTTAGAAATCGTGTATTATTTATTATAAATTATATAGTGTTGAATTCGCTATTTAAAAGTTAGCCAAATTGTATATCAATTTCAACCTCAATTCAACCCAATACCCCAGCCCAATTTCTGATCAAATTACCCGACCCAAGACCCTATCAGATCATGGCTGTTGATCTAAAAGATCAACGGCCTTTGTTAAAACTTACCTTTTTTAATTCCAAACGACCCCCAGCCCTAATCATTTCTATGCAGCCGCCGCCCTAAAATCCTCTCTTCTCTCAAAACACTCTCAACCTAACCCTAATCTTCAAACGCCGACCTCCTATCTCCGGTCATCTCCGGTGACCTCTCATCGTTTCTTAAGCCTCCCATGGCTTCTCTCATGCCATTCTTGTCTTATCTAAGGTCCTCAAGGGCCTAGGGCCATGCTGACTTACATCTAGGGTTCATCTCTTGCTTGTTCCTGGCTATTCCAGTGTGATTCCAAGCGAAATCATTCTATATTTGATACGATCCTTGGGTTTCTAGATAGGTTTCTTCATCTCTTTATGGGTATCTGTCAAAACCCTAATTTTTTTACACCCCTTAGATCTGTACGATTTGAGTTGTTTCTTAAATGTTTCACACCATCATTGAGGTTCTTTACAATAATCGTGTGATTTCAAGTGTTTTTCGTCTTCTTCTAAAACCAGGGTTTTCGGAACTTCTTTTAAAAACCTTGTTGAACTGATTCTTTGTGTTTAAACTTCTATTTCTTACATATTTTGACTAATTCTATGAGTTTACTGCACCTTAACTCGACTATGCTGAAAGCCCTAATTCTTTTTAGGGTTCTTCGTTTGGTTCTGTATATTAGCATGACTGACCGGTTCTCATTTTGAGTTTCTGTGATTTCTCGTGACTATCTTGCCTTGATATATTTCTGCTGAGTTTCTTAGCCTAAACTTACACTGATTCTATGTACTTGTGTTCATCTTGATTGTTCAAGACTTGACTCTTTCTCATTGAATTAGTATTTTTTAACTTTCATGTTTGCTATAGTTGTATGTCGACTCTTGACTATCCATGTCTTACTTTACTTATATGCTAAACGCTAACTCTTTTCATGACCTTCTCTTTGATTTATTCTGAATTCCCTGTTTCTTGGTTAAATTTGAAAACTTTTCTTTAAACCTTCGATTCTTACCTTCCTACTCAATATGATTGATTTGCTTGCCTAAACTAACTTTCCCTTACCTTGTCTGCATTGTTACTTGATTCTTACCGACTATCTTCTTAATTAGAATTTTCTGAACCTAGCCCTAATTTTTTACTCTGTGCCTACTATGTTTGAATTATTTCCTTGTCTGTTATGCTCCAGTTACATATTGATTTCTTTCCTTATTTGCCACATGTTCTTACCATTTGAACTAATTCCCTTAATTAAGGGAGTACTTGTACTGATTTTGCTCTAATTGGTTCTTAGTTCCATAATAACTACTCCCTCTGTTCCAGTTTAAGTGAACCTATTTCCTTTTTGATCTGTTCCAAAAAAAATGAACCATTTCTAAAATTGGTAATAATTTAGCTTAAACTTACAACTCTACCCTTATTGAGAAGGGTTTATAACAACACAAATACTCTAGGCCCCATTTGGACTTGTTTAGGACCACAAATTCCAAAAGTCTTCATTTTTTTCGTAAACTCCGTGCCCAGCCAAACAGATTCACATAAATTGGAATAGAGGGAGTATACAATTGTGATTCTTACCTTATTTTACCTAGTTTCAAACTACTATATATATGCTCTCTCATTAACAGTCAATAGAGATGAACACATTGGTTCAAACTCTCTCACACTCAAAACTTTTCTGCTCTTTCTCTCTCTTTGGTTACTTGCTATTATTCAGAGTTAGCCGGCTGCAAGCCAAGGCTAATTATTGTGCTCTCCTATTCTTCACTTTGTGTTTACTATCCCTTCACTGGTATGTTCTGATTTCAATTCAAGTCCCAAAACCAATATGTTTCTTCTACTGCTTCAGTTTATCATGTTTCTAATTTGTTTCTATCTATGGTTCTAATGTTCAACATGTAATTGACATGTTTACATTACTGCTTCATCTAGCATGGTATTCTAACCCTCTTAGAGAATTTTAAAACATGTTCTACTCCCCTTGGTAGTCTGTCTCAACCCTGTTTTGAATTCTTGTCTACTTGTTATCCAGTTTTGATATGCATTTACTTTGCAAATTGATTTGTCACTTTAAATGTCTGATTCTATGATTGGTTCTGAAATTCATACTGTGTTAGTACCACTAGCTATACCCTAATATCATAAACCCCCACAAGAACTGCTATGTTCTTGTATACTATGTGCTCTATGTGTCCCCAATTCCCATCACCCCTGTAAAAAGGACTGTTGTTTGAGTGTTGCTGAATCTGCCTTGATAATATGTTTGATCTACTGTTTGTTTGATTACACAACTCTTGTTAAAACTGTTTTACTGAACAACTCTCCTATTTATAAAACTAATGAGTCTTTTCAAATAATGCTTTCCTATTAAAACCTTTTCAAAACCATGTCAAGCACTCTCACTCCACTCTTAGGTCCTTAAGTTCTTCCCCTCCAGTGTGTGATTGCCTTGAGATCCCTCTGAACTCTGATGCACTGGAGCTGGCTCTTCCATAGTGCACTTACTCAGTTCTGGTTATATAGTTTAGAGGTGAGCACTGCCCAGGATCCTTGAGGTCCTTAGGGAACTCTGACGCACCTAGATAATGATATTGTCTATGGAATTTGGCATTTGAGGCTATTGGAGGCTTGGGAAAATCATTTGGGTCTGCTTCAGGCTCCCTATAGTGTAACTTCTTCTTTTATTTTTTATTTATGTAATTTATTCAGCTGGTTTGTAATAACTATTTGTAAAGGAATATTGGGGTGATTAGTGAAAAGGGATAGGTAGTTATACACCTATAGGGTAATACAGGTAGAAACCATGCCTATAGGATTTTGTTAATATACTTGCTATGTTTGCTTTACCATACAAGTGACCATGTCTATAGGGTATAACAACCTGTTTGGATGGTTGTTACATATCGTTTCATAATGTATCGTATCGTATTGTATTGTACTGTATTGTACTGTACTATATCGTTTGATGAATACAATGTTTGGATGAATTGTGTCGTTTTGACGTCGTTTCATGATATCACACACCAGTAAATGATGAATAAACTTGCAATATTATAAAGAAAAATTATTATATGGTATATAAAAAGGTAGGGTAAATGATAAAATAAAATTATTTAATAATAATGAAGGGTGAGATTGGAGAAAAAGAAAAGATAACGATGCAACCACACCAAATCGGTCGTTACATAAAGTGGCATATTTCATCGTTATATAACGACATTTAACGATACGATACAATAAAATTAAGTAACAATCAAAACAAACATTGTATTTAAAGTAACAATATGATACAATATAATGGGTAACAACCATCCAAACAAGTTGTAAATGGTTCCAATAATAGAAATCATGCCTATAGGACCTAAATGGCTTTATAATTAAATACCATGCCTTAGAATGTGATCAGGTTGAGTTTCTGTTACAACAGGCATTTACATTTGTTTCCACTACAAATCATGCCTATAAGTTTCTAACATCGGCTCTTAACAACCAGATATCATGCTTATAGGGAATAAAATCAGGAATTCCGCCTATAGAATTGAAATCAATTTAGTTACACAAGTCAGTCTAATCCGTGTTATTTCATTTGAAATTAGCTTAATCAATTGTCCGCTTCTTTAATCGATCTTTTAAACATTGCCTTCATACACTACTGCTAGAAAGCATGCCTATAGGACCTCAAGAGTCTGTTTCGAAAATTGCTTACTATTTTACTATATCAACGTAGTTATCATGTTTTTAGGATATCACTGTTTTGCGTTTAGGCAAGCCTATAGGGAGATTTTAAATTTTGTAACTCTGAAACTGTATTTTTTCTACTTAAAACTAACCAGATTTAATAGGTTTAAAATCAATAGGCAAACTGATTAGGACCTTACTGTCAAGTTTATAAAAAACAAAGTTGCATATTTCTGTGCACTGATATCCACTTAGATATCCTGTTTAAGTCTTTTCTCTAATAAAACTGATCTTGTTCGTGTTTGAGATGTGTTGCTTATGTGCATTACTTGTGGAAGTAAACCTAGGCCTCTTAAGTGCTTCTTTCTGCATTTATCTATTTAGTCCTATGTATTCTTGCTTGTCGCCTAGAATTTTCTCCTTTTAAAACACCTTAGGGGTCGTCTAGAACTGCTCAGATTTAGAGGTCCTAAAATACCTATATGGCCACAGGGAAGGGATGGGTAGTGCATTCATAGGACATTGTCAAGGTTACTAGAACGCATTAGGCTATGACCAATAGGAGGGACTTGGGTAGAACGAGATATGATGACTACACACTAACGTCACGTGTAGCCCCTCATTGAGAAGCGTTTACCGGGCATTGCGTGGGGTGATCCTGTAGGCTAACCAACCTAGGACCCCTCCTTTCCCAAACTCCTTTTGCTTAAAACTTTCTTTTTATGTGTACAACTTGTTCAAATCCCTTGTCTTATTATCTGAGTCATACAATGTCCAACATGCTTTATTTGCAATTATTTGTTTCAACTACTTATTTGTTAAAGGACTAATTCATAAGTATAAGTTCGGTCGGGACCCACCGTTGTGGACCGAGAGGGGTGCCTAACACCTTCCCCTCAAAGTTATTTCGAGCCCTTACCCTAAATCTCTGGTAATGCAAACCAATCCAAGAGTTAACTGCTCTGGGTTCCCTAACGCATCATAATCCGTTAGGTGGTGACTCTTCAAATACCCAATCCCTAAAAGGAAATTAGTTATCACCCCCATGTAATGTCGAAACCCGGACTCTCTCCGCGGAGGAAAGAAATGGGGCGCGACAGCATGGCGACTCCGCTGGAGATACCTTTAGGCTCTTACCATAACGAACTTGTCTTTTGTGAATCAGTCCAAGCATGTTTTACCCCGTACCCTTTCGCCTTATTTGAACTAAACTGCCTATTTAAAGCACTTATGTTTCTTTTATTCATGAAACTGACTTGTCTCTTTGTTTTCTTTCTTCGTAACTGTATTTTCATTATTTAAATATTGTATTTATTTTTCCTACGTGCAAACAATTGACTACATGCTATTTATTGTTGCATATATCATGCTCTACATCATATTCCACTCGTGCATATCAAATCCTATAGCAATGCTTAATGAGTGGTTGTGCTCTTCCTATTTATTACCCTTAAATTCGAAAAGGCTTATTTGTGGTAAAACCAGTCGATTAGCGGTGCAATTGACGGTTTCGTGCCTTTCCCCCTCAAGTTATCCGCTTGAGGATACCAATCTAAAACCCTATAATAAACTTACTCTGATCAAAATTGTGCATGCATCATGGTCAAACCTAGTCGGATAAGCTATGTTGTCCACATAATGATCCTGTAAGATAAGCCTTATCCAAAGTTCACCGGGGTTCCCATAAACCAAACGGATATAACCACGTTCTATGCATTAATTTGGAGAACTAAATGCCAATATGCTAATCATAAATGTATAAATAGTCGAGTCTGGTGGGGGAGAAAGGCCTAACCCTTTTGTTTTGCAGAAAATGAGGCACAAGGTCCCCAGATTCGGTATGGATAGCAAAATTCCACCAATGCAGCTAGATTGGTAGGAGGACCTTTCCTCAAGAGAAAAGAAACATGTAAGGAAGTATCTGGGTAACTTGCCTTCCCTTCTAGACATTGAGCCAAACAACAAGTTGACCGAGACTGCCACTTTATTCTGGGACAGTGAGAGGTCTGTGTTCCATTTCGGCGACATAGAAATGACACCACTTTTATAAGAAATTGGAGGGCTTGTGGGATTGACTTGGGATAGTCCCGGATTATTGGTGCCAGAAAATCGTACCGATAAAGGGTTCTTAAAGATGATGGGATTGAAGAAGAATGCTGACCTAGTATGCTTGAAGGAATCTTACATACCGTTCGAATAACTGTATGAGCGGTATGCCATAGCAAGTCCTACCGTACCTACCATGATGAGATCTCTCTCACTTCTCTAGGTCATATCCACCGCAGAGTGTTCGTATTCATTGTATACTTCTTGGGCCTGATAGTGTTCCCAATGAAAAGGGAAAGAATTCACACTAGGTTGGCCATGGTTGCCAAGACATTGATGGAAGGGATCAATGGACAGACATACACTATAGTCCCATGATTATAGCCGACATCTACATGGCTCTAGAGCACTGCCAAAGAGGGGTCAAGCATTTCGAGGGTTGTAACTTGTTGTTGCAATTTTGATTGTTAGAACATTTTCAAAAGGGTCACTACCGCCAAGAATTTCCGCGAAGGGATTGGAACAACCATATTGCCTTCCATCACCCCAAGCGGATGACTTACATTCCAGACAGATTTGCTCAACCAGAAAATGCCAGAGAATGGGTAGAGTTCTTCGACAATCTGATAGATGAACAAGTGCAATGGATGTTTGAATGGTTCCCGACAGACGAATTCATCATCAGATCCAGAGATGCTCAACACTTGGTGCTGATAGGGTTGAGAGGGATATACCTTTATGTCCCTATCCGAGTTATGAGGCAAGCAGGCAGGAAACAGGTTGTACCCAGGGTTGCCAAGATGAGCCATTTCAGGGCAGACTTTTAAGACGACGACGTATGAGCCTCTCCACCCAGCGTGGCTAGAAGACAATCTAAAGGGAATAGTGATGCCAGGAGCTGTTGAGGGAATAGATTCACAGACGAAGAAGCTAAAGCTCAAGTCAAATACAACAGGCTGTGCAAGAGGGTCCATGACTCTGAAAATGAGCACCGAGAAATACATGAGAAGAATGCAAGCTTGATTGAAGAATGGAAAGAAATGGCAGTCACTTCAAATAGGAAGTTGAAATATCTGGAGCGATGAATAGTGGAGCTAGAAGGAAATGTCATAAAGAGGATCGAAGATTGCCAGTATACTAAAGGAGGACATCTGGCCAGAGCGTACTTGCTGCTGGGTGTGCGCGAGCTGGGGAACCTGTATGATGGGGTCAGGAAGATCAAATCTAGGGAAGGTCCTTCAGGGACCAAATAGGCTAGATTTATTTGCTTTCCTAAATGTAATAAGGCCAAGTTCCAGTAGTGACTTATTTTTATTATCTTGGTGTCGTTTTAGAATTCGTCTATTTTTATATTATGAAATGAAGCTTTTATTGGCATTTAAAGTTCTCCAAATTTATTTGTCGCTAGGCCTACCTCGGGCACAATGAGGTTCCCAAAGTAGGACACGAATTTATATTTCCACAATATGTATTTAAATACTACAAACATTTTAGAATCCTCGCTGACTTGTTACCTTTTTGTTTTTCCTTATTTTATTATTCTCATCCCCTTATGTTGGTTCACTCATACTGGTCTCATCAGCATATCATACCAGATCTAGAAGCCCTCCACCTCATCCTTCTCCAAGAAACATAAAAGGAAAAGGAAAAGGAAAAATGGGCGACTTAAGTGGCATCCGAAAGGAGAATGTTGAGAATGTAGAAACCTCAGATAGCCGTAGTACTCCGGCCCCAAATGATCTAGTCTTGAGACTGGAACAAAAGATACTGGAACTACAAGGAGAACTTGAGCAGGTTCGCAATTTAGCAAACTTGTCACTCACCATAAATGTCCCCGACATCCACCAACAAAACAAATGGAACCCAGCAAATCCCCAAAGCACACAAAACCAACATCTACAAAATCCTCTCGCGCCAAATCAATGCATAACGTCACCCCAAAATCTCAATCCACTGCCAATACTAACTCCGCCACCAACTCAGTACCCACCAACCACCACTTACCACACTCCCCAAAACACACCACAACCCATTCTCGATCCCAAAAAATCCACCAATGACCATCATTACACCTAAGTCCCCGGCACCCATCAGAGCAACCCTATATACGTAGAAACCGTACCTCACTCCATCCAACCCATCTCTTATACACCAGAATCCTCCGAAAAGGACCTACTCATTAAAAACATGGCTGAAGAACTCAAGAAGTTGACAAGCCAAGTCTAAGGTGTCAAGGGTGGCAAATGAATAGAAGGGTTGAACTATGAAGACCTATGCATACAACAGACGTAGAACTGCCGGAGGGATACAAACCTCCCAAGTTTGAGATATTTGATGGCACAGGTGATCCCAGAGTCCATCTAAGGACCTATTGCGACAAACTTGTTGGAGTCGGGAAAGACGAAAAGATACAAATGAAACTCTTTATGAGGAGCCTTACTGGGTATGCTTTGTCTTGGTACATTAGCCAAGATCCCAAGAAATGGTCCAATTGGGTAAGTATGGCGTGAGATTTTATGGACCGGTTCAGGTTCAATACAGAGAATGCACCGGATGTTTTCTACATTCAGAATCTTAAGAAGAAACCTACTGAGACTTTCAGTGAGTATGCTACTCATTAGAGGTCGAAAGCGGGCAAGGTCAGGCCATTTTTGGACGAGGAACAGATGAACAAATTCTTCGTCAGAGCATAGAATCCGCAACATTATGAAAGATTGATGGTTATTAAAAATCATAAATTCTCTGATATCATCAAACTTGGAGAAAGGATCGAGGAAAAAATCAATAGCGATATCGTAACGAATTTTGAGGCACTACAGGCCATAAATAAGGCAATACAATCAGGTGGCATATCAAAGAAGACAGATACTGGGGCAGTAATGGTGGCCCAAGGCCCGAAATCTTCACTTACATATCAAACACCTCCACCCACATACCAAACACCTCCACCCACATATCAAATACCTCCACCCACATATCAAACACATCCACTCACGTACCAAGCACCGCCACCCACATATCAACCTTCATCTCCCAAATATTCCCAACCAGCCACTGTCTATCACACCTATAACTCCCAACCATCCCATTTCCAATCACCTCAAACTCGTCAAAACTTTCCAAGACCAAGACCCAACTTCGACTACAAGCCACCCAGACAATACAACGCCATTGCTGAGCCCATCAACCAGTTGTATGAAAGGTTGAAAGCCACGGGTTACATCACTCCTGTTCCCATTGTGGCCTTAGAAAACCCATCCCAATGGGTCAATCCTAACAAAACTTGTGCGTACCATTTTGGTATGAAAGGGCACACCACTGTTGAGTGCCAAACATTGAAGGATAAGGTCCAGATGCTGATTGACAACAAGGTCATACAGGCGAAGGAAGCCGTACCCAATGTCCGCAATAACCCCCTCCCTGACCACAGAGGTGATGGTGTACATGTGATAGAGATGAATGAAGAGTGGGACCCTGAGGGGTTGATTGGGATTATTCGAGAAGGTGATGACTTTAAAGTTGCAGACACACTTACTACTATTGTGGTACATACTCAGTCACCAATCGAGGTTGAGGTAACTACATCAGTTCCATTTGAGGTGGAGGGGGCTCCACCTGCAGCCATCCCTGCTCCATTTGAAGTAGAAATAGTCAGACCTTTCATTGTGACAGTATCGACCATACCTCTATTCAACTCAAAAGCAATACCTTGGGATTATGTTGCCGAGGATCGGCGAAAAGGGAAGTCCAAGGTAGAGGAATCTAACGCTGCTCAAGGAATGACTAGAATTGGAAGAGTCTATACCCCTGAACATTTGGGAGGTTCACGTAAGGATGCTACTACTAGGCAGCCTATCATTGAGACTGGGTCGGATGACCTGTGGAGGAAAGTACAAGCAAAGGAGTATTCCGTCATTGACCATATGAACAAAACCCCAGCTCAGATATCTATCCTGTCATTGTTGCAAAATTCAGAGGTGCATAAGAACGCTTTAATAAAAGTATTGAGCGAAGCTTATGTATCCAACAACATCACTGGTGGAGAAAATGGCCAATATGGTGGGGCAAGTATTGGAAAGTCATAAGATTAACTTCCATGAAGATGAGCTGCCACTTGAGGGGCTGATCACAATTGGGCATTTCACATTACAGTGAAATTTGAAGATAAATTGATTACCAGGGTCTTGGTTGACGGAGGTTCAAGCCTAAATATTTGTCCATTGGACACTCTGAAAAGGTTGGACAAAGGTTTTCATGAAATACGGGTAGGAAGCATGAATGTTAAAGCTTTCAATGGATCCTAAAGGGCCACGATCGGGGAAATCAATCTTTACTTGCATATGGAGCCAACTTGGTTTGACGTCGAGTTTCAGGTGCTTGACATACCAGCCTAATATAATCTTCTGTTGGGCCGTCCATGGATCCATGTCGCTGGAGCCGTGCCTTCCACACTACATCAAGCCGTGAAGTTTGAATGGAACCGCCAGGAGGTAATCATCCACGGAGATGGAAGTAACCCCATTTACACTAGTCAAACCATCCCATCCATTTGACATAGAAGAAGGCTAGGAGAGGAAACCTATCATCACATTGAACGGGTCAATGCCATCGAGAAGGATAAATAGTGGAGCAGTAAAATAGAAAGCATATTGGCCTGGTCGGGATATGAACTCGCAAAGGATTGGGAAAGTACCTCCAAGGTATCACCAAACCAATATAGCTGAAAAATCACGGTACCACTTTTGGGCTCGGATACCAGTACACATGGCAAGAGTATAGAAATTGGTCGCCTTCATGGCATGGACCGTACTACCCTCTTGAGCAGCCAGTGCCACGTTTGGAACAAGCTTTTCACCAAGCTGATATGATATGGGGGACCACAGAAGAGGAAGCACTAGCTGGGTTGAAGAATTTGTTCTTGGAGGATGAGGACATGGACTGCAGTGCCATAATTGAGGAGGAGGAAGAAGAAGGCCTCACTATTCAGACCATGAAGAAAGGAGTCATTCTCAGGAACTGGACTACCACACCATCCCGAGCCCGCCGAGTCCCTGGGTAGCTTGGTATATTTTACTTATATAGCCATTCTAGGCATTAAAATTTCTAGTAATATTGTTTTAAGATTTACTTGTTTCAGAATAAATGCTCGATTCACCGAGCCACACTTTGTCTGGATGATTTTTTTAGTTTTAATCAAATGCATTTGCTCTTTATTATTCATTACTATTTCTACACTTTTTCTTTCTACAACGTTATTATTACTTTTCCTGATGAACCAGTAACTATGACATGTAATGAGGCAATGCAATATGAGAATAATGATTCAGATGAAGAAGATGAGATACCCGAGGAAATTGTCAGGGAGGTTGAAAATTTTGAGAATAAGCCTAAGTCCAATCTGTACGAAATCGAAGCAGGAAATTTGGGGACGTCGAGACCGTCAAGGAGACCCGCATCAGCATTCACTTGTCACCAACAGAGAAGGAAGAGTACATTCGCTTCCTAAAAGAGTATGAGGATATTTTTGCATGGTCGTATGATGACATGAATGGTTTGAGCACATCCATAGTGGCTCACAAACTGCCTACCAATCCCATGTGTCCGCCAGTAAAACAGAAACTCAGAAAGTTCAAACCAGACATAAGCTTAAAAATCAATTATAAAGTTACCAAAAAGATCAAAGCCAAAGTTCTCAGGGTGGTTGAGTACCCAACCTGGTTAGCTAACATTGTGCCAGTTCCAAAGAAGGATGGGAAGGTCATAGTATGTGTTGACTATCGGGATTTAAATAGAGAAGTCCCAATGACGACTTCCCACTACCAAATATACACATCCTGATCGACAATTGCACCAAGCATGAACTGCAATCCTTTGTAGATTACTTTGCGGGCTATCACCAGATCTGGATGGATGAAGAAGATGCAGAGAAGATAGCTTTTATTACACCTTGGGGTGTATACTGTTACAAGATGATGTCATTCGGTCTGAAGAATGCTGGGGCCACTTACGTTAGAGCCATGACAACCATCTTCCATGATATAATATACAAGAAAATAGCGGTGTATATGGACGACGTCATTATCAAATCCAAGAGGGTCGCGGATCACATAGCTGACCTGAGAAAGTTCTTTGACAGGCTAAGGAGGTAAAATCGAAAGCTGAACCCCGCAAAGTGTTGGGGTTCCCGTAGGAAAGTTATTAGGATTCATCGTCAGCCACCGAGGGATCGAACTGGATCTAACTAAAGTCAAATCTATTCAGGAGTTACCACCACCTAAGAGCAAAAAGGATGTGATGAGCTTCCTAGGACGTCTCAACTATATCAGTCGCTTCATAGCACAGTCCACAGTCATATGTGAACCCATCTTCAAGATGCTAAGTAAGGATGCCAAAACGAGCTGGACCGAGGATTTCCAGAAAACTTTTGACAAGATCAAGGACTACCTGTCCAGCCACTGCCAGTTCTTGTCCCTCCAGAACCAGGACGACCTTTGCTACTCTATCTATCTATATTAGATGGAGCCTTCGAATGTGTTTTGAGACAACATGACGAGACAGGAAGAAAGGAGCAAGCCATATATTACTTGAGCAAGAAGTTCACACCTTATGAAGCACAGTACTCTCTGCTTGAATGCACTTGCTATGCTTTGACCTGGATTGCCCAGAAGTTGAGGCATTACTTTTGTGCCTACACTACATACCTCATATCTAGGATGGACCATCTTAAGTGCATATTCCAGAAACCCATGCCAACTGGAAAGTTGGCCAAATGGCAGATACTATTAAGTGAGTTTGATATCGTCTATGTAACTCAAAAGGCAGTCAAAGGGCAAGCATTGGTAGATCACCTTGCTGAAAACTTGGTGGGAGGAGCATACGAACCTTTGAAAACATATTTTCCTGATGAAGAAGTATCGTTCGTAGGAGAAGAAATTATCGAAGCATACGACAGATGGAGGATGTTCTTTGATGGAGCTGCAAATTTCCGAGGAGTGGGCATTGGAGCAGTTTTGGTATCAGAAACATGTCAACATTATCTGGTATCTGCTAAACTCAAATTTCCCTGCACCAACAACATGGCAGAGTATGAAGCCTACATACTAGGACTCAACATGGCAGTCGACATGAACATTCAAGAGCTGCTGGTGATCGGTGATTCAGATTTGCTCGTGCATCAGGTTCAAGGAGAGTAAGCCACCAAGAATTCCAAGATATTGCCATATCTGCACCATGTGCAGGAATTGAGAAAGAGGTTCACGAAGATAGAATTCCGACATGTGCCCAGAATTCAGAATGAGTTTGCCGATGCATTGGCCACCTTGTCATCTATGATACAACATCCAAATAAGAATTATATTGATCCTATTCCAGTGAGGATCCATAATCAGCCGGCATATTATGCTCATGTTGAAGAAGAAGCAGATGGAAAGCCTTGGTTTCATGACATCAAGGAGTATTTATCAAAGGGAGAATATCCAAAGCATGCAAACCACATTCAGAAATGCACACTCCGAAGATTGTCCAATCACTTCTTCCATAATGGAGGAAACTTGTATAGGAGAACTCGTAATTTGGGTTTGCTAAGATGTGTCGCCGCAAAAGAAGCTTCTAAACTGCTTGAGGACGTACATGTTGGGACCTGTGTCCCGCACATGAATGGTTTCGTCTTGGTTAAAAAGATACTCAGGGCTGGTTACTTTTGGATGACCATGGAGACAGATTGTATCCAGTATGTCTGCAAATGCTTTCAATGCCAGGTACATGCCAATATGATAAAAGTGCCGCCAAACGAGCTCAATGCAACAAGCTCACCTTCGCCATTCGCCGCTTGGCGAATGGATGTTATTGGTCTTATTGAGCCCACTACTTCAAATGGGCACAGATTTATTCTGGTAGCCAATGATTACTTCACAAAATAGGTAGAAGCTGCATCTTACAAAGCTGTAACCAAGAATGTCGTGCATATTTTGTCAAAAATCGTATTGTCTACCGATTCGGAGTCCCCGAGTCCATTATTACTGATAAAGTCGCCAATCTCAACAGTGATATGATGAAAGCTGTGTGTGAAACTTTCAAAATCAAGCACAAGAATTCCACAGCCTATAGACCTCAAATAAATGGAGCCATAGAAGCCTCCAACAAAAACATCAAGAAAATACTAAGGAGGATGGTAAGGAATCACAAACAGTGGCACGAAAAGCTACCTTTTGCTTTATTGGGATACAGTGCTACAGTTTGCACATGAACTGGAGCAACTCCCAACATGCTGGTTTATGGTACCGAAGCTGTCATCCCAACCGAAGTAGAGATTCCTTCTTTGAGAGTCATACAGGAAGCTGAACTCTGCGATGCAGATTGGATAAGGAGTCACTATGAATAATTGGCCTTTATCAATGGAAAGAGGATGAACGCAGTGTGTCACGGCCAACTTTTATCATAATAGAATGTCCAAAGCTTTTAATAAAAGGGTCAAACCAAGGCAATTTGCACCAGGTCAGTTGGTGCTGAAGAAGATCTTCCCATATCAAGAAGAAGCCAAAGGGAAATTTTCCCCCAACTGGCAAGGACCGTACATGGTTCACAGGGTGCTGACAGGAGGAGCACTTATACTTGCAGAAATGGATGGAGAAATATGGCCAAAACCAATCAATTCAGACGCAGTCAAGAGATACTACGCTTAGATTATTTATATTTCCTCATCTGATATAATTGAACTACGCTTGACCTGATTCCCGTTTAAGAGGGGATATGTAGGTGCCCTATGGGTTCGGTCATATCATAATAAATTTCATTTCCCCAAAGATTAGAAACTGGGGCAGAATTTTGAGGAGGGTCCTCAAAATTCCAGAGCAAGTCCAGCCAACACCAACATATGTCAGATAGTTAGTAATCAGTTAAGAAACTGGGGCAGAATTTTGAGAAGGACTCTCAAAAATCCGAAGAAGGTTCAGCGAGATCCATTATCCGCAAACAGCCGAAGGATCATGTACTAAACTAGGGTATAATTTTGAGGAGAACCCTCAAAATTCCGACATAAGAAATCTGCAATGCCTTTGAGACGTGTTACAGTCACTAGTTCATCAAAAATTATTTGATATATCAATACGTTTCTAAAAACAACTCTATTTTTATCAATAATTGCATATTTTCGAAAACTTTATTTCCATAAAAGTCAGGTGTCACCCAGGGGAACTCAAATGCTTTCAGAACGGAGCAAAGCAAAGCCAGCGGACAAAATCACGAACCAACCTCCCCCCCACAAAACTTACAATTTTTCTTTTAACACAGGTGTCGCGCCCCTTTTTCCCTCTTTGCATCAAAAAATCGGGTTTATGACATCTTGGGTATAAGACAACTCATTACTTTTGGGAACTGGGTTTTGCATTTGAAGAGTCGCCACCTAATGATTTAAGGTGCATTAGGACACCTATAGGGTTCATTTCTAAGTTTGCTTGATAACCAGAGATAGGGTAAGGGCTTGCAATTATCCTAAAGGGGAAGGTGTTAGGCACCCCTCAGGATCCACTAGTGTGGTTCCTGGCTAGATAGATTTGTGAATTTGTACAATTAGCAACTAGACAAGTATATGCTCAAATAGTAGGGGATTTAGGTTTAAACACGTAAGAGTTTGAAAGAACATAAAGGCGGACTTTGGAAAAAGGAGTCATATTTTCACAAATACTTGGGAATATAAAAGGAAAGGAGAGGGGAGGGGAGGTCATAGGTTTATTTATAATATGGATCACATCAATGCGATACCCGGTATGACACTCCAAAGAAGAGGGGATACACGTGGTATTAACACACCAGTCATCGTATCCATATCTACCCTTCCCACCCCGTCGAGGTATTAAAGCGTGGATTGGTCTCGACCACTATTGCATGATATTACCCGTCCCACTCCTATCAGTCACGGAGGAACTTAGGACTACTATTCCTAAATAGGAGGGATATTAGGTTGACTTTTAGGTTTCAAAAGATGAAAAAGCTAAGGCGACATACAAAAACACATAGGACTGCATATTAGGGAAAACATGTAAATAACGAAAAGGCTCATGTATACCTCCTCAAACAAAGCACATAAATAGCATGACTTATAGATAGTTAGGGTCTGAATTTAAAGTACTAAGATAAGGAGAATTTTAATTGTTGTGGCAGACCAGTTTATTACATAACTTAGATAAGAAATCTGAATCAGGCCTACCTGCTGGTTGTAGTAATTACTGATTAACACAAGCGGGTTCAGATTTTATTGGTTGTTATCACCTAAGGCTTGCCTAAGTGTTTGGGTGAGATCCTCTAAACATGATACCTATTACTGATTCAGAATGTAGTAAAGCAGTAACAGTTTTACAACAAACGATTTGAGATCCTATATACATGCTTTCTAAACCGCGTTGAATAAAGGAGTAAGGCTGTTTAAAACTAATTCAGAACAATACGAGTTAGGCTGATTTTAAACTAGACTGGTTTCAGATCCTGTAGGCAGGATATCTATTATTGCTAATTTTAATTCCTATAGACAGGATATCTAGTCGAACGTGAAATGAAGCAGGCAGTAGTTACTTGAAATTCCTATAGGCATGATTTCTATAAAGGTACTGATTTTAATGATGTCGGATTGTAACCACTTAGATCCTAAGAACATGGTGTCTAAGTGTGGTAATAAACATGCAGAATTGAAGACAAACCCTATAGGCATGTTATCTAAATGTAGAGTTAGACATGCAGAATTTAAACCAGTCCTATAGACAGGTTCTCTAAATGCAGAGTTAAACATGCAGAAAACAGGTCCTATAGGCATATTCTCTAGATGTAGAACATGCAGAATTTTAAAGAAAACAGATCTTATAGGCATGATATCTACCCTTAAGCATGCACAATTACCCAGCCATTTTCACTAGCCAACCCCAATGTTCATTAATGAATTACATCACAAAAGTGTAAAAGAAGAAGTTACAACCAGAGGAAGCCTGATTCTTGACTTCCTCTCTGAGTAATGGACTAAACCACCTCAAATGCCATTTGTTCCAAAGCAAGCATTCGGAGCATAATAATCAAGTAGGTCAAGTCACATTGAATCAACAGGGAAGAAAACAGATTATCAGAAACATGCAAAGGTTTCACAGTAGCAGGTGAGGAAACCCTTTGAGAGGTTAGGGTTTTCGATAAAAGTTGAGTTAGAAAGATAGTAAAAATCAGATATGTCACATAGAGAAAAGAGAGTCTGAAACAAGAACTTTCAATCGAGTCAAGTGTTCAGACAACAATTTCAGACCCAAAAGACCTAGGGTTTTCAGCAACAAACGAGTTCAAAAGATGGTGAACAGATGAGTCAAGCAAGAACTTAAACAAACATGTACACATTTAACAAACAACTTCAAAATTCGACTGAGGCCCAAAAGAAATTAGGGACTTAAACATGCTAACTCAAATAGAAGAACAACATGATCAAAACGTAGCAAGATCAGAAACACGTTAAAATCAGAGAAGAAATTTTTGAAATAACTTAAAAGAAAAACCCTAATCTGAAAAAATAAAGAGTCGTTTTGAAAGCTAAGTTAAAGAACCTTCGAGAAAAATGCTTAAAAAATCATGGTAAGCACAGATCTAAGGTAGATCTGAAAGAAATCGAAAGATCTTAGAGATTAGGGTTTCAGAAAACCCAAAAGAAATGAGAAAGATCTCAAAAGTTAACGATCTAACCAAAAAAGGTCAAGGACCCGCCTCGAAAGGCCATGAATGGTCGGAAAAGGTCGTGGATAGTCGGAGAAAGGCCATGAACACCAGTCGAGCAAGGACTGGACCAAACTCCTTCGAAGTCTGGTCATGAAACCATAGAATCAAACACATAGAAGCCATGGAAGGCTGGTACAAGCCTCAAATGACCATGGTAGGCCATGGATCAGGTAGGTGTTAGGGTGGATTAGGGTGTAGCTTGATGGTGGCGGCTAGGGTTTGTAGGAGTTTCAGAGAGAGTTGAGAGAGAATAGGGATTCATAGGCGGCGGTTGGTGAGAAATGAGGTAGGGTGAAGGGTACATTTGGGTTTAAAAAGGAAAGGGGTAATGGGAGCCGTTGATCTAAATGATCAACGGCTGCGATTAAAGGGGTTAGGTGGGGAGTCCAAGTTGGGTCATTTAAATGGGTAAAGGGTCAGATATAAAAGGAATTGGGCCAGGGGAAATTGGCTTCAAATTGGGGTCAATTCGGGCTATAATTGAAATGAAATCTGGCTAGATTTTAAATAGCCATTTTCCCTATTTATTTTATGAAAATAGCAAATTAATTTCTGGAAATAAATTTAAAGTACTAAAATAATTTATGATATATAATTATCAATTTAAAAAATACTGGACTTAATTTTCATGAACATAAACGCAATTAAATCCTAAAGGAGGCTAATATTGCAATTATACAATTTAGCCTCTAAAAATACTAAATAATTTTGTAAAAATATGAAAAAATTCCCTTAGCTATATTTTAGCATAAATGTAAAAGTACAATAAATGAATCACTAAAAATGATAATTTTGAAATTAATTATTGGGTTTTTATGGATAAAATAGGGGAATAAATTTATTTAAAAACCTTTAAAAATTAAGGAAAAATAATAAAACATTTGGACATACTTATATATGCATACATATGCTGTTTTGAAGGTATTTTACATATTAAAAAATATATAGGGAAAAATTGGGTATCAACAGCTGCCCCTCTTTACCCGGGAAGGATGAAAGAGTTGTCGGGTAAAGATATGATGGCCAATTTTGACTGAACGAAACGGTTTGAAGAAGTTAGGCCACGCCCTGGATTTTGAGCTGCCTAGATATCCCCGATTTTTAGGAATCATGCCATATGTAGTTTAAGATCCGTCGGCGGAGTATGCCGATGGAGACTTTCCAAGAATGGACGCACTATCCAGGACGGGGTGAGTGGGCGGCTTGTGAGAATGGTTAAGGTTAGATATGGTTGCAGGAACTGGAGCGGGCTTGATCCTACCGAGATGGCCATTGCTCGCTGGTGTACCTGCAATTAGAAATAATACAAGCGTATACTGCGCATAAATCGAAACATGATGCAAATTCCCGTCAGACCATGAATGTTGTCTTTGGACGGTTAGGATAACGTCCTTTAGACCATGATGTTATAGGCCATGAAGTGTTCAATAAGCATTCGCATGCCATGAAATGATGCTCTCGGGCTGTGAGGATGGTGCCTCTGAACCATGATGCCTTTGAATAATGATATGCAAAAGATAAAAAGGGGTCCTCGGGCCATGATATGGTGTTCTCGAGCTATGAAAATGGTGCCTCCAAATGATGACGCCTTTGGATAATTTTGCAATCTTTCAGCCCATGAGATGCAATACGCGGCGATCTTTCAGCCCATGCGGATGTAGTATGAGGCGATCTTTCAGCCGTGCGGAGGCGATCTTTCAGCCATGCAGATGCAGTATACTATGATCTTTCATCCATGTGGATACAGTATGAGGTGATCTTTCAGCCATGCAGATGCAGTATGCGGTGATCTTTCAGCCATGTGGATGCAGTATGAGGCAATCTTTCAGCCGTGCGGAGGCGATCTTTCAGCCATGCAGATGCAGTATGCGGTGATCTTTCAGCCGTGCGGATATAGTATGAGGCGATCTTTCAGCCGTGCGGAGGCGATCTTTCAGCCATACAGATGCAGTATGCGGCGATCTTTTAGCCGTGCGGATGCAGTATGAGGTGATCTTTCAACCGTGCAGAGGCGATCTTTTAGCCACATAGATGCAGTATGAGGCAATCTTTCAGCCATGCGGATGCAGATGGAGGTAGAGCTTAACCTCGGAAGGTAGAATAGTAGCCTTATGCAATGTAACATGCAGATGGAGACAATGTTTAGTCTCTAAAAGGAAGAATAGTAGCCTTATACAATGCAGAAATGCAGATAGAGACAACGTTTAGTCTCGGAAGGCAAAATGGTAGCTTTATGCAATGCAGAAATGCAGATGGAAATAGTTTTTAGTCTCGGAAGGCAGAATAGTAGCCTTATGCAATGCAGAAATGCATATGGAGACAACGTTTAGTCTCGGAAGGCAGAATGGTATCCTTATGCAATGAAATAATATTGCAAATGGTAATAGAGATTTCTTAGCTGATAGCAGATTGCGATATTGTGAATGCTGGGGATATTGTGCCTGCTGGGGAATGTCACTGGTGTGTATGGATAGCAGATGTTGGTAAGTGCAACAGTTCTGAGAGTTGTATTCCTGAACAATGTTCGTCTTGTGAGTGTATAGTATGTTTGATGATTTCGCCATCCAAGTGCCTGCATCCAAAGAAAAACTGTGAGTTTTGTAATGGGGGGAGGTTAGTTCGTATCCCTGCTAGCTCTGCTTGACCTGCTCGGCTTTGATGTGGTGATACTATATGTATCATTGGGGTAACATTGCTAAACAAGGCAATTTCAGTAATAAACATGCATGATTTAGTAAAAACATGACATAAGTATATAATTAAGAATAGCTTTTAGATGAACCGACGACTGTGATGTGGTTCAGGATATTGCAACCTCTCTTGCTACAGAATTTTGAGGGTCCTCATCAAAATTCTACCCCAGTTTAATGGGTTGATGCTTCTGACTATTGTTTGCGACGACCGGCTGAAATCACTTTGGAATTTTGAGGGTCCTCCTCAAAATTTTGACCCAGTTTCCAATTGCGGGGGAAATGAAAATTTTATTAAATTGTGACCGAACCCATAGGGTTGCCTATGTGTCCCCTCTTAAACGGGAATCAGGTTAGGCATAGTTCAAATTACATCATATAAGGGAAGCATGGAAATTATACATAGTAACGCTTGACTGCATCTGAATTAATCGGCTTTGGCCAGACTTCTCCGTCCATTCCTGCCAGCATGAGGGTTCCTCCTGTTAGAACCTAGTGAACCATGTATGGACCCTACCAGTTGGGAGAGAATTTCTCTTTGGCTTCATCCTGATGCGGAAAAATTTTCTTTAACACCAGTTGCCCCGGTGTGAACTATCTTGGCTTGACTCTTTTGTTGAAGGCTCTGGACATTTTGTTCTGATAGAGTTGAACATGGTAGACTGCATTCATTATCTTTCTGTCTATAAGGGCTAGTTGCGCATAACGACTTTTTACCCATTCTGCGTCGTCGAGCTCAACTTCTTGTATGATCCTTAGGGAAAGAATTTCTACCTCGGCGGGAATGACTGCCTCTGTACCATAAACTAGCATATAAGGGGTTGCCCCAATTGATGTGTGGACTGTGGTGTGATACCCCAATAGAGCAAATGATAACTTCTTGTGCCACTATTTATGCTTCTCTATCATTTTCCTCAATATCTTCTTGATATTCTTGTTGGCGGCCTCTACAGCTCCATTCATCTGTGGCCTATAGGCTGTGGAATTCTTGTGTTTAATATTGAAGGTTTCACATATAGATTTCATCAAGTCACTATTGAGGTTGGAGCCATTATTAGTGATGATCGACTCTGGAACCCCGAATCGACAAACAATGTGGTCGCGGACAATGTCTGCCATGACTTTCTTAGTTACTGCTCTGTAAGATGCTTCTTCAACCCATTTGGTAAAATAGTCGATTGCTACTAGGATAAACATGTGCCCGTTGGAAGAGGCAGGCTCGATTGGTCCTATAACATCCATTCCCCAGGCGGCGAACGGCCATGGAGAGCTTGTTGCATTAAGATCATTCGGAGGTACCTTAATCATGTCTGCATGTATCTGATAGCGGTGGCATTTTCTGACATACTGGATGTAGTCCGTCTCTATAGTCATCCAAAAGTAACCAGCTCAGAGTATCTTCTTTGCTAAGACAAAACCATTCATATGCGGACCGTATGTCCCAACATGAATTTCTTCTAGTAGCCTGGATGCTTCCTCTGTGTCGACACACCTTAATAACCCCAAATCAGGAGTCCTCATATACAAGATTCCTCCGATGTGAAAGAAGTTGTTGGACAGTCTCCGAAGTGTGCATTTTTTTAGAAGGATTTGCGAGTTTTGGGTACTCTCCTTTTTCCAAATACTCCTTCATGTCATGAAACCAAGGCTTTTCGTCTGCTTTTTTTTTAACATGGGCACAATAAGCTGGATGATCATGGATTTTCACTGGAATAGGATCAATTAAATTCTTGTCTGGATGTTGTATCATAGATGACAGGGTAGCCAATGCATCGGCGAACTCATTCTGGACTCTGGGAACATGTTGGAACTCCGTCTTTGTGAATCTCTTTCTTAATTCCTATACATGGTGTAGATACAGGAGTATCTTGGAGTTCTTGGTTGCCCATTCTTCTCGCACCTGATGTATAAGCAGGTTTGAATCTCCACTTACTAGCAACTCCTGAATGTTCATGTCAATGGAAATTTTGAGCCCTAAGATGCAAGCTTCATATTCAGCCATGTTGTTAGTGCACGAGAACCTGATTTTGGCAGATACCGGATAATGCTGATCCGTTTCTGATACTAGGACTGCTCCTATGCCAACTCCTTTGAAATTTTCTGCTCCATCGAAAAACATTCTCCAACCGTCATAGGATTTTGCAATGTCTTTTCCTATGAATGATACCTCTTCGTCAGGAAAATATGTTTTCAGGGGTTCGTATTCTCCATCCACGGGATTTTCAGCAAGGTGATCTGCTAGTGCCTGTCCCTAGATTGCTTTCTGAGCTACGTAGACAATGTCGAACTCACTCAACAGGATCTGCCACTTGGCTAGCTTGCTAGTGGGCATGGACTTCTGAAAGATGTACTTCAAAGGATCCATCTTTGATATGAGATATGTGGTATAAGCACAAAAATAGTGCCTCAGCTTCTGAGCTACCCAAGTCAAAGCACAACAGGTGCACTCTAACAGAGAATACCGGGCCTCGTACGGGGTGAACTTCTTACTGAGATAATAAATGGCCTTCTCTTTCCTCCTCGTTTCATCATTCTACCCAGAACGCAACCGAAAGCTCCATCCAATACTGTAAGGCAGAGTAATAAGGGTCTACCTGGCTCGAGCGGGACCAAGACTGGTGGTGTTGACAAGTACTCCTTGATTCTGTCGAAGGCTTTTTGGCAGTCATCGGTCCATTTGGTGGCGTTGTCCTTCTTCAACATCTTAAAGATTGGCTCGCAGATAACTGTGGACTATGCTATGAACCGGCTGATGTAGTTAAGTCTTTCCAAGAAACTCATCACATCCTTCTTGTTCTTTGGTGGTGGTTGTTCTTGAATGGCTTTGACTTTTGATGGATCCAGTTCTATTCCTCGTTGACTCATAATAAACCCAAGCAATATTCCAGCAGGAACCCCAAATGCGCACTTCGCGGGATTCAATCTACATATACCTCTATCCTTCTTGGATTTGATGATGACATCATCTACATATACCTCAATCTACTTATGTATCATATTATGAAAAATGGTGGTCATGGCCCTCATGTAGGTGACCCCAGCATTCTTTAGGCCGAATGACATCATCTTGTAATAGTACATTCCCCATGGCGTAATGAAAGCCGTTTTCTCGGCATTTTTTTCATCCATCCAGATCTGATGATAACCAGCAAAATAATCTACAAATGATTGCAACTCATGCTTGGCTCAATTGTCAATCAAGATGTGTATGTTCGGCAAAGGGAAGTCATTTTTTGGACTGGCCCGGTTGAGATTCCAATAGTCGACACAGACTCGGACCTTCCCGTCTTTATTTGGTACCGGTACGATATTGGCTAACCATGTCGAGTATTCTACTACCTTAGATTTGACTTGCTAAGTGACTTCTTCCTTGATTTTCAAACTCATATCGGGCTTGAACTTTCTGAGCTTTTGCTTTACCAGTGGACATGTTGGATCGATTGGCAGTTTCTGAGCCACAATAGACGTACTTAGACCAGTCATGTCATCATACGACCAGGCGGATATGTCCTCATACTCCCTTAGAAATTCTATGTATTCCTTCTTTTCTGATGGCGATAAGCGAACACTGATTCGTGTTTCCTTAACGTTTTCTGCATCTCCTAGGTTAACAATTTCTTTCTTGTCCAGGTTGGACTTAGGTTTGTTCTTAATGTTCTCAACTTCTTTGACGATCTCATCTGGTATGTCATCATCCTCTAAATCAATGTCCATTTGTTGCGTTGTCTCATTGCTTGTCACAGTCATTGGTTCATCAAGATAATTAATAGTAATGTTGTATAAGTAAAGTAATGAGAGAAAAATAATAATGAGTGTTGATTCATAAGAAAAGCCGAAATGCTTTGATAAATTACATAACTGTTTTGAACATTGGATATCTTATTGTGGGAATAAAAATGCAAAATGAAAATCATTTAGTAAATAAAAATAGTGCATGATGCTTGTTTTAGCCTTGCTACCCTGAGGCTCGTCGGGATCTGGTTGTCTTGATGGTCCAGTTATTGAGGCTTTCCCCTCTACTCACAGCCTGTATGGAAGGGCCTTCCTCCCCCTCCTCCTCAAGAACAACATAGCAGTCCATGTCATTGTCTTCTAAGAACAAGTTCTTCATCGCTGCAAGTGCTTCTTCTTCGTCTAACCTATAAACAATGTCGGCCTGGTGGAAAGTCTGCTCCAAACGCGGTATTGGCTGCTCCAGTAGATAGTAAGGACCGCGCCATGGTGGTGACCAGTTATTGAATTCTTCAAAAGTGTACTCATATCCCAAACCGAAAGTAGTGTCATGCTTCTTGAGCTTTATGGGCTTAAAGATTCCTTGGAGGTTCTAGCCGAGCCCTTTACCAGGTTCGTACCCATTCCAATTCAGTATACTCTCGATCTTGTTATCCCACTATTTATCTTTGTCAATAGCATTTACCCGTTCAATGTGGTGGTAAGTCTCTCCACCTAGCTTCCTTCTTCCTTCGATTGACGGAATGGTCTGGCGACTGTATATAGGGTTGCTACCGTCATCGTGAATGATCGCCTCTTGGTGGTTCTATCACCTGGAAATTGATATCAAACCATGTTGGTCCCATTTGCAAGCGTAGGACAATCTAACCAATGGTGGACCTTTGAGAACCATCGAAAGTTTTCACATTGATAGCTCCGTCTTTTATCTCGTGTAGCCCTTTACCCAACTTCTTGAGTGTTACCGATGGACAAATACTATGACTGGAACCTCTATCAATCAGGATTCTAGTGATAAAATAGTCCTCGCACGGTGATGTGCAGTGCTTTGTTGTGTCCCAACCCTTCAGGTGGTAGCTCATCCTCATGAAAAGTGATCGTATGGCTCTCCAACACTTGTCCTACCATGTTAGCCATTTCTCTGCCAGTGATGTTAATTGGCACGTATGCTTCACTTAGTACCTTTAGCAGACCATTCTTGTGTGCCTCAGAATTTTGTAGCAAAGCAAGAATGGAAATTTGCGCCGGTGTTTTATTCAACTGGTCGATGACCGAGTACTCCTTGGCCTGTATCTTTCTCCAAAGATCGTCTAGACTTATCTCAATGATGGGTGACCGATTGGAGGCCTGCTTGTTTGACTCAGCGAGATGTTCTGGGGTATAGACTCTACTAGTTCTTGTCAAACCCTATGTTGCAACAGTCTCTTCGAACCTGACCTTGCCTTTCCTCCTTGCCTCGGTTGTATAGTCCCAGGGTACAACCTTTGTATAGAATGGTGACATGGTTGACATCGCCACTGGGATCGGCGTGGCTATCCTTACTCCGAACGGAGCATGTGCCTTGGGTAGTAAAACTGCAACTTCAAACGGTGGGGGTGCATTTTCCGGAGACACAAATTCGACCTTAATTGATGATAGTGTCTTTGTAGACGATGTCGCTTCGAATTCAAGTGGCACAGACATATTTACCCCAGCGCCTCCATATGGTTGAATCTAGACTATGATTGGATTAAGAGTAACTATTGGCATATTTGGGTCATCACCTTCTGCGATCAACCCGATTGATCCCTCGGGATCCCAATTATTCTCTATTTCAATCATGTGGATACCTCCACCCTTATGGTCTGGCAGAGGGTTGTTGCAAACATTTGGAGCGGGTTCCTTTGCCACAATAATTTTGTTATCAATTAAAGTCTGGATCTTGTCTTTCAAGGAACGGCATTCATCGATGGTGTGCCCTTTCATGCCGGAGTGGTATGCACAGGATTTGTTTAGGTTAACCCACTAAGAAGGGTTCTCCAGGTTTGCAGCAGGGATAGGGGTGACATAACCAACAGCTTTGAGCCTTTCATACAATTGGTCAATAGGTTCGGCAATGGTTGTATATTGTTTTGGAGGTCTGTGATCGAAATTAGGTCGGGGTCTAGGGAAGTTTTAACGGGGGGGGGGGAGGTGACTGATAGTGGGATGGTTGAGCATTGTAAGTTTGGTATATATGTGCAGGTTGGGAATATCTGGGCGAAGTAGGCTGATACGTAGGAGGTAGAGGCGATTGATAAGGTGGTGGTGGAGCTTGGTAAGAGGGTAAGGGTGCTTAGTAGTTCGGAGTAGGCTAGTATGTGAGTGGAGGTGTTGGGTAAGTTTGGTATTTGATAGGAGATTTGGTTCTTTGTGCAACCATCACGGCTCCTACGTCCCTTTTCTTGGACACACCACCGGACTGTAAGGCCTTTTTGTAGCTTGCAAGGCCTCGAAGTTTGTAACTATACCACTTTTGATACCCTCTTCAATCCTTTCACCCAGTTTGATAATGTCGGAAAATTTGTTGCTCTCGATCATCATTAGTCGTTCATAATACTATGGGTCCTAATCCCGGACAAAGAATTTGTTCATTTGTACCTCCTCTAAGGCAGGTCTGACCTTAGCAGCTTCGAACCTCCAGCGAGTAGCATACTCGCGAAATGTTTCTGTAGGCTTCTTTTTTAGATTCTGAATATAGAACACATTCGACGCATTCTCTGTGTTAAACATGAACCTGTCCATAAAGTCGGACGCCATGCTTACCCAGCTTGACCATTTCTTTGGATCTTGGGTGATGTACCAAGACAACGCATCTCCTTTCAGACTCCTCATGAACAGCTTCATGCGGATTCTCTCGTCTTTCCCTACTCCAACCAGCTTGTCACAATATGTTCTCAAATGGACCCTTGGATCCCCTGTACCATCAAACATTTCAAACTTTGGAGGTTTATACCCCACGAGCAGTTCGACAGCGGGCTGTATGCAAAGATCTTCATAGTTCAGCCCCTCAATTCCCTTGCTTCCTTCAACGCCTTGAATCCGGCTAGTCAATTTCTTAAGTTCCTTAACAAGGTTCCTGATGAGCAAGTTTTTATCATCAGACTCGGGTGCATTTGAGATTTTGGTGGAGTGTGGCATGGTCTCCACGTAGATAGGGGTGTTATGGTGGGTGTTGTAGTGGTCATTTGTCGAGTTTTGGAGTTCTAGGATGAGTAACGGGGTATTTTTTGGGGTATGGCAGGTGTTGCATTGGGTCTTTGGTGGAATAGTGTGAGGAGTGGGATGATTCTGTTGCTTCGGGATGTTCTGAGGTGGTGTAAGGTTTTAAGTATTGGGAAAGGTGATATCCGGGGTGCTGAGGGAAAATGACAAGCTTGCCAGATTTCGAACCTGATCGAGCTCTTCCTGAAATTTTAGCAATTTCTGTTCAAGTTGGGATACAGTTTCCTTAGGAAACTTAGTACCATGACCATTAGTGGCCTCTACCCGTTCAGTTGAATTCTCCTTTCTGACGTTGTTCAAATCTTCCATCTTGCCTTTATTCTTGTTTTTGACAGGACTAAGAGGAGGAGTGGATGGAGGGCCCTGGATCTCGTGGAATAAGATGATGTTGCCAGAGTGCACGAACTAACCTTTGGGGGAGGGGAATAATAATACAAAAAGTAAAAACAAAAAGGTAACCAAGTTAGTGGGGATCATAAAAAGCATTGCAATATTTAAACACATAGTGCGAGAATGTAAATCGTGTCCTAATTTGGGGACCTCTTTAAGCCCGAGGTAGGTCTAGGGACAAATTGATTTGGAGAACTTAGGACGCTAAATGTCTCATTTTATTGATAAAAATAGACGAATCCCAAATTGACACTAAATAAATAGGAAATAAAAAGTCATTAATGGTCATTGGCCTTATTACATTTTATAAAGACAAATTCCTATCTATTTGGTCCCAGAAGGAACTTCCAGATTCAGCATCCTTGTCTCCGTCGAACAGCTTCCCTAACTCACGAAGTCCCAGTAATAGGTAGGCCCTGGCTAGATGTCCGCCTTCGGTTCCTTCAGCACTTTGGCAGTCTTCGACCCTCTTGAGAAACTTTCTCTCCAACTCTACTATGCCTCGCTCCAAGTATCCCAGTCGCTTGTTGGCACTAACAACCATGTCCTTCCATTCCTCAATTAGCTTCTGGTTGGATTCTTGTATCTCGCGGTTTTTGCTTTCGCACTCCCGGATCCTCTTGCACAGTTGGTTGTATTTGACCTGTACCTCGGCCCTTTCATCTATAATCCTGTGACCTCGAGCAAACCCTGGCTGGCCCAGACCATCATGATTGTCTTCCAACTAACCTGAGTAGAAAGGAGCGCAACCAGCATGATACCTGTCTGGCTCAATGGTATCTCTCCCCATTATGATCTTGCAGTGCCACATATGTTGAGCTTGGCATTTGTAAGGACTATCATCATTCTGGAGGTCATCTCGAAAATGACTCATCTTGTAGACCTTGAGTATAACTTTCTTCCTACCAGCTTGTCTCACAACTCGTAGAGGGACATAAGGATATGTTCCCCTCAGACCGATCAGTATCAGAAAAGGTGCATCTCTGGATCAGGCGATGAATTCCTCGGTCGGAAACCACTCGAACATCCATTGAACCTGTTCTTCGATTAGGTTATCAAATAGTTCTACCCATCCTTTGATATCTTCTGGCTGAGCGAATATATCGGGCATGTAATTCATTCGCTTTGGATGATGGAAAGTGATGTGATCGTCCCAGTCTCTTCGCTGAATCTCTTGTTGGTATTCACCCCTTTGGAGATGCTCCATGAGCCAGAGTTGGAGTAATAAATTGTAGCCTTCGAAGTGTTTTGCTCCTTGTTGACACTTCTCCAAGGCTCGGTATATGTCGGCAATGATCATGGGCACGATGTTAATAGGCTGCCCACCAATCCCTTCCATTAGAGTCCTAGTTACCATAGCCAGTTTGGTGTGGATTCTTGCTTTCTTCATCGGAAACACGATCAGCCCCAGGAAACAAAACATGAATACGAAGACCCTTCGATGGATGTGCCCCAATGATGTGATGGCAAACTCGTCAGGGTAGGTACGGTAGGATTTGTTGTGACCGTACCTTTCATACAAACAATCGAAAGGGGTGAAGGATTCCTTCAGACATGTTAATTCTTGATTCTTCTTCAAACCCATCATTTTGAGTAAACCTCTGCCTTTATGGTTCTCAGGCATCAGTAGACCCAGAGTTTCCCAGACTAGACTGGCCAATCCTCCCATCTTCTCTAGCAAAGGTGTTATTTCAATGTCCCCAAAATGGAATACAGCCCTTTCACAATCCCAAAATAGTGTGGCAGCCTCTATGATCTTATTGTTAGGTTGGATTTCTAGGAGGGAAGGTAGATTTCCCAAATATTTTCAGACAAGAGTTTGATCCCTAGAGTGAAGAACTTTCCACAAATTTAGCAGTCTTGGGTGGATGTTGGTGACCATGCCGAATCTAGGGACTTCGTGCCTCATATTTCTGCAAGACAAATAAGGTTAGGCCCTTACCCCCCACCAGACTCGACTATTTAATACCAAATATTAGTATGAAGCATCTAGTTCTCCAAATAAATGCACAGAACGTGATGGTATCCATTTGGGTTTTAGGAAAACCCGGTGGACTTTGGACAAGGCTATCTTAAAGGATCATTATGTGGACAACATAACTGACCCGGTTAGGTTTGACCATGATGCATGCACAATTTGAATAGAGTATGGTTTCTATGGGGTTTTAGACTGGTACCCTTGAGCGGACAACTCAAGAGGGAAGGCACGGAACCGTCGACCACACCGTTGATCGACTAGTTTTATCGCAAATATGCCTTTCCGAATTTAGGGGGTGATAATATAGGAAGAGTGCAACCACTCCTTATAAATGTTTCTATGGTATTTGTTTGGCACGAGTGGAGTATGATGTTGAGCATAATTATGCAATAATTAAAAGCATGTTGGAATGTGTTTGCACGTTAAGGAAGCGATAAAATACAACAGTTTCATAATTTAAAGCGACAATAAAGGAAAGAAATAAGAAGACATGTCGGTTTTGCTTTTTGAAAAGAAATTAAATGCTTAAAGAAATTTAAACAAGTAATTGCACATAAGGGAGGGTACAAATTCACAAGAACAATCTGAAATGGTAAAAGCCTAAAGATCCCTAGTAGAGTCGCCATGCTGTCGCGCCCCCTTTTTCCTTCTTTGCATCGGAAAGTTGGGTTTATAATCTTGGATATAAGACAACTCATTCCTTTTGGGAACTGGGTTTTGCATTTGAAGAGTCGCCACCTAATGATTTAAGGTGCATTAGGACACCTATAGGATTCATTTCTAAGTTTTCTTCATAACCAGAGATAGGGTAAGGGCTTGAAATTATCCTAAGGGGAAGGTGTTAGGCACCCCTCAGGATCCACTAGTGTGGTTCCCGGCCAGATAGTTTTGCGAATTTGTACAATTAGCAAATAGACAAGTATAGGCTCAAATAGTAGGGGATTTAGGTTTAAACACGTAAGAGTTTGAAAGAACAATTAAAGGCGAACTTTGGAAAAAGGAGTCGCATTTTCACAGATACTTGGGAATATAAAAGGAAATAAGAGGGGAGAGGAGGTCCTAGGTTTATTTATAATATGGATCACATCAATGCGATACCCAGTATGACACTCCTATGAATAGGGGATACACGTGGTATTAACGCATCGGTCATCATATCCATATCTACCTTTCCCACCCCATCGAGGTATTAAAGCGTGGATTGGTCTCGACCACTATTGCATGCTATTACCCGTCCCACTCCTATCAGTCCCGGAGGAACTTAGGACTACCATTCCTAAAGGGGAGGGATATTAGGCTGACTTTTAGGTTTCAAAAGGTGAAAAAGCTAAGGCGACATACAAAAACACATATGACTGCATATTAGGGGGAACATGTAAACAACTAAAAGGCTCATGTATACCTTCTCACACAAAGCACATAAATAGCATGACTTAAACAAAGTTAGGGTATGAATTTAAAGTACTAAGGCAAGGAGAATTTTAATTGTTGGGGCAGACCAGTTTATTAAATTACTCAGATAAGAAGTACGAATCAGGTCTGTCTGCTGGTTGTAGCAATTACTGATTAACACAAGCAGGTTCAAATTTTATTGGTTGTTATCACCTAAGGCTTGCCTAAGTGTTTGGGTGAGATCCTATAAACATGATACCTATTACTGATTCAGAATGTAGTAAAGCAGTAACAGTTCTACAACAAACGATTTGAGATCCTATAGACATGTTTTCTAAACCGTGTTGAATAAAGGAGTAAGGTTGTTTAAAACTAATTCAAAACAATACGAGTTAGGCTGATTTTAAACTAGACTGGTTTCAGATCCTGTAGGTAGGATATCTATTATTGCTAATAATTCCTATAGACAGCATATCTAGTCGAACGTGAAATGAAGCAGGTAGTATTTACTTGAAATTCCAATAGGCATGATTTCTATAAAGGTACTGATTTTAATGATGTCGGATTATAACCACTTAGATCCTAACAACATGGTGTCTAAGTGTGGTAATAAACATGCAGAATTGAAGACAAACCCTATAGGCATGTTATCTAAATGTAGAGTTAGATATGCAGAATTTAAACCAGTCCTATAGACAGGTTCTCTAAATGCAGAGTTAAACATGCAGAAAACAGGTCCTATAGGCATATTCTCTAGATATATAACATGCAGAATTTTAAATAAAACAGATCTCATAGGCATGATATCTACCCTTAAGCATGCACAATTACTCATCCATTTTCACTAGCCAACCCCAATGTTCATTACACATTATTACAAACTGAATAATGAATTACATCAAAAAAGTATAAAAGAAGAAGTTACAACCAGAGGAAGCTTGATTCTTGACTTCCTCTCTGAGTTATGGACTAAACCACCTCAAATGTCATTTGTTCCAAAGCAAGGATTCGAAGAATAATAATCAAGTAGGTCAAGTAACATTGAATCAACAGGGAAGAAAATAGATTATCAGAAACATGCAAAGGTTTCACAGTAGCAGGTGAGGAAACCCTTTGAGAGGTTAGGGTTTTCGATAAAAGTTGAGTTAGAAAGATAGTAAAAATCAGATAAGTCACATAGAGAAAAGAGAGTCTGAAACAAGAACTTTCAATCGAGTCGAGTGTTTAGACAACAATTTCAAACCCAAAAGACCTAGGGTTTTCAACAACAAACGAGTTCAAAAGATGGTGAATAGATGAGTCAAGCAAGAACTTAAACAAACATGTACACATTTAACAAACAGCTTCAAAACTCGACTGAGGCCCAAAAGAAATTAGGGTCTTAAACATGCTAATTCAAATAGAAGAACAGTATGAGCAAAACATAGCAAGATCAGAAACATGTTAAAATCATAGAAGAGATTTTTGAAATAACTTAAAAGAAAAACCCTAATCGGAAAAGATAAAGAGTCGTTTTGAAAGCAAAGTTAAAGAACCTTCAAGAAAATGCTTAAAAAGTCATGGTAAGCACAGATCTAAGGTAGATCTGAAAGAAATCAAAAGATCTTAGAGATTAGGGTTTCAGAAAACCCAAAAGAAACGAGAAAGATCTTGAAAGTTAACGATCTAACCAAAAAAGGTCAAGGACCCGCCTCAAAAGTCCATGAATGGCCGGAAAAGGTCGTGGATGGTCGGATAAAGGCCATGAACACCAGTCGAGCAAGGACTGGACCAAACTCCTTCGAAGTCTGGTCTTGAAACCATAGAACCAAACACATAGAAGCCATGGAAGGCTGGTACAAGCCTCAAATAACCACGGAAGGCCATGGATCAGGTAGGTGTTAGGGTGGATTAGGGTATAGCTTGATGGCGGCGGCTAGGGTTTGTAGGAGTTTCATAGAGATTTGAGAGAGAAGAGGGATTCAGAGGCGGCGGTTGGTGAGAAATAAGGTAGGGTGAAGGGGTTGTTTGGGTTAAAAAAGGAAAGGGGTAATGGGAGCTGTTGATATAACCGATCAACGACTGGGATTAAAGGGGTTAGGTGGGGAGTCTGGGTTGGGTCATTTAAACGGGTAAAGGGTCAAATTTAAAAGGAATTGGGCCAAGGGAAATTGGGTTCAAATTGGGGTTAATTTGGGATATAATTGAAATAAAATCTGCTAGATTTTAAATAGCCATTTTCTCTATTTATTTTATAAAAATAGCAAATTACTTTCTGGAAATAAATTAAAAGTACTAAAATAATTTATGACATATAATTATCAATTTAAAAAATACTGGACTTAATTTTCATGAACATAAACGCAATTAAATCCTAAAGGAGACTAATATTGCAATTATACAATTTAGCCTCTAAAAATATAAATAATTTTGTAAAAATATGCAAAAATTCCCTTAGCTATATTTTTTAGCAGAAATGTAAAAGTACAATAAATGAATCACCAAAATGATAATTTTGGAAATAATTATTGGGTTTTTATGGATAAAATAGGGAAATAAATTGATTTAAAACCTTTAATAATTAAGGAAAACTAATAAAACATTTGGACATACTTATATATGCATACATATGTTGTTTTGATGGTATTTACATATTAAAAAATATATAGGGAAAAATTGGGTATCAACAACAGGCACATTTGACGTAACGATAGCACTCGAAAACATATTTACACAAAGCAAATTCACCATCCATCCGGCCATCAGACACTGAATATATCTCCAGCTAAGAAATACACTACTCTTATTTGCTACTCGCTCTTTGCATGGGAGTAATCTCTATTCCCCATATCTGCATGAGGCTAATTCCTGCCTCCGTATCTACATGAGGCTAATCCTTGCCTCCATATATGCATGAGGAAAATCCTTGCCTCCACATTTGCATAAGGCTAATCCCTCCCTCCATAATTGCATGAGGTTAATCCTTGCCTCCCTATTTGCATGAGGCTTATCCCTGCCTTGCCTCCATATTTGCATGAGGCTAATTCCTGCCTTTGTACCTGCATGAGGCTAATCCTTGCCTACATATTTGCATGAGGCTAATCCTTGCCTCCACATTTGCATGAGGCAAAACCTTGCCTCCATATCTGCATGAGGCTAATCCTTGCCTCCATATCTGCATGAGGCTAATCCTTGCCTCCATATCTGCATGAGGCTAATCCTTGCCTCCATATTTGCATGGAGCTAATCGTTGCCTCCATATCTACATGAGGCTAATCCTTGCCTCCATACCTGCATGAGGCTAATCCTTGCCTCCATACTTGCATGAGGCTAATCCTTGCCTCCGTATCTGCGTGAGGCTAATCTTTGCCTCCACACTTGCATGAGGTTAAATCCTTCCTCCACACTTGCATAAGGCTAATCTCTGCCTCCATATTTGCATGAGGCTAATCCCTGCCTCCCTACTTGCATGAGGCTAATCCTTGCCTCCCTACCTGCATAAGGCTGATCCCGGCCTCCATATTTGCATGAGCCTAAACCTTGTCTCCCTACCTGCATGAGGTTGATCCCGACCTCCATATTTGCATGAGGATAATCCTTGCCTCCCTACCTGCATGAAGTTAATCCTTGCCTCCCTACCTGCATGAGGCTAATCCCTGCCTCCATACTTGCATAAGGTTAATCCTTGCCTCAGGCTAATTCTTTCTTCCATATCTGCATGAGGCTAATCCTTGCCTCCCCATCCATATGGGACTGAGCAATGTCCCTCTTTCTATGAATATTGCTCTATTTCTAGTACTATTTATTTGCTTTTTAATCGGGCTAAGCTCTGCCCTTCATTTCACAAGACTAAGCCTTGTCTTGATAACATCATAAGTATTGCATATCATGGGTTGAAATATCACAACCTATCCAAAGGCGCCATAGTCTAAAAGGCATCATCCTCATAGCCGGAAGATACCATGTCATGGCCTGACGATCCCTCAAATTTGCATATCATTATTCAAAGGCGTCATTGTTCGAAGGAACCATTGTCATGGCCCGAGAACATCATTTCATGGCCTGAGAATCCCTCACTAAACAATTCATGGCCCAGGACATCATCTTTAACCGTCCAAAGACAACTTTCAAAGTTCAAAGGGAATCTGCATCATGTTTAAATTTTCACAAATACATGTTTGTAGCATTTTTTATCTGCAGGTAATCAGTAAGCAACTACTATCTTAGAAGGAGTGATCTCGCTCCAGTTCCTTCAACTATCCCGAACCTTAACCGCTCACCATAGCCACTTCCATATCGCGTGTCTGTTCTTGCAATAATTTCATCGGCATATTCCGTCAATGAATCCAAAACTACACATGGCCTGATTCCTATAAAAATAGGGATATGTAGGCAATTCGAAGACAGGAGTCTGGCCTCTGTCTTTCAAAACATCCCGCCCGGTCAAAATTGATCATCATTTCTTTACCTGAAAACTCTTTCATCCTTCCTAGGTAAAGAAGGGTAGTTGTTGATACCCAATTTTTCCCTATATATTTTTAATATATATAAATACTTTCAAAATAGCATATATGCATATATAAGCATGCATAAGCATTTTTATAATTTTTTCTGTAATTTTAAAGGCTTCAAATTGATTTATTTCCTCTATTTTTACTCATAAAATCTCCAATAATTATCCTTCAAATTATTTTTTTATTGATTAAGCCATCTAAATTCTGTATTTACGCCAAAATATTTAATGCATTTTTATAATTGCATTTGCATTTTAAAGCTAATTTTCACATATTTGCAATACTAGCCTTATTAATGCATAGTTATATTTTTTACGCATAAAATGATCTTCTATATTTTTAAAATGTTAAAAAGCTATTTTAAATCATTTTAGTACACGAAATTATTTTTTAGAAATTATTTATTATTTATTATAAATTATATAAGGTTGAATTGGCTATTTAAAACTTAGCCAAATTGTATTCCAATTTCAGCCTCAATTCAACCCAATACCCCAGCCCAATTTTTGATCAAATTACCCAACTCAGGCCCTAAATACACCTACCTGACCCAATACCCCATCAGATCATGGTCGTTGATCTAAGATCAATAGCTCTCGTTAAAACTTACCTTTTTTAATTCCAAACGACCCCCAACCCTAATCATTTCTATGCACCCACCTCCCTAAAATCCTCTCTTCTCTCAAAATACTCTTAACTTAACCCTAGTCTTCAAACGCCGACCTCCTATCTTCGGTCATCTCCGGTGACCTCTCATCGTTTCTTAAGCCTCTCATGGCTTCTCTCATGCCATTCTTGCCTTCTCTAAGTTCCTCAAGGGCCTAGGGCCATGCCGACTTGCATCTAGGCTTCATCTCATGCATGTTCCTGGCTATTCCTGTGTGATTCCAAGCGAAATTATTCTATATTTGTTAAGATCCTTGGGTTTCCAGACAAGTTTCTTCATATCTATATGGGTTTCTTTCGAAACCCTAATTTTTTTACACCTCCTAGATCTGTGCAAATCTAGGATGATTTGAGTTGTTTCTTGAATGTATTACACCATCCTTGAGGTTTTTTTACAAGAATCATGTGATTTCAAGTGTTTTTTGTCTTCTTCTAAAATCAGGGTTTTTCGGAACTTTTTTTAAAAACCTTGTCGAACTAATTCTTTGTGTTTAAACTTCTATTTCTTACATATTTTGACTAATTCTATGAGTTTACTGCACGTTCACTTATCTATGCTGAAAGCCCTAATTTTTTATAGGGTTCTTCGTTTGGTTCTATGTATTAGCATGACTGACGGATTCTCGTTTTGAGTTTCTGTGATTTCTCGTGACTATCTTGCCTTGATATGTTTCTGCTGAGTTTCTTAGCCTAAACTTACACTGATTCTATGTGCTTGTGTTCATCTTGACTGTTCAAGACTTGCCTCTTTCTCATTGAATCAGTATTGTTTAACTTTCATGTTTGGTAGAGTTGTATGTCGACTCTTGACTATCCATGTCTTACTTTATTTATATGCTAAACGCTAACTCTTTTCATGACCTTCTATTTGATTGATTCTGAATTCCTTGTTTCTTGGTTTAATTTGAAAACTTTCCTTTAAACCTTCGATTCTTACCTTCCTACTCAATATGATTGATTTGCTTGCCTAAACTAACTTTCCCTTACCTTGTCTGCATTGTTACTTGATTCTTACCGACTATCTCCTTAATTAGAATTTTCTGAACCTAGCCCTAATTGTTTACTATGTGCCTACTATGTTTGAATTATTTTCTTATCTGTTATGCTCCAGTTACACATTGATTTCTTTCCTTATTTGCCACATGTTCTTACCGTTTGAACGGATTCCCTTAATTAAGGGAGTACTTGTACTGATTTTGCTCTAATTGATACTGAGTTCTATAATTACTATACAATTGTGATTCATACCTTATTTTACCTAGTTTCGAACTACTATAAATATGTTCTCTCATTAACAGTCAACAGAGACGAACATATTGGTTCAAACTCTCTTACACTCAAAACTTTTCTGCTCTCTCTCTCTCGCTCGCTTTGGTTACTTGCTATTATTCTGAGTTAGTCGGCTTCAAGCCAAGGCTAATTATTGTGCTCTCCTATTCTTCACTTTATGTTTACTATCCCTTCATTGGTATGTTTTGATTTCAATTCAAGTCCCAAAACCAATATGTTTCTTCTACTGCTTCAGTTTATCATGTTTCTATCTATGGTTCTATTGTTCAATATATAATTGACATGTTTACATTACTGATTCATCTAGCATGCTAGTCTAACCCTCTTAGGGCATTTCAGAACATGTTCTACTCCCCTTGGTAGTCTGTCTCAACACTGTTTTGAATGCTTGTCTACTTGTTATCCAGTTTTGATATGCATTTACTTTGCAAACTGATCTGCCACTTTAAATGTCTGATTCTATGATTGGTTTTGAAATTCATACTATGTTGGTACCAATAGCTATCCCCTAATCCCATAAACCCCCACAAGAACTGCTATGTTCCTATATACTATGTGCTCTATGTGTTCTCAATTCCCATCACCCCTGTGTGAAGGACTGTTCTTTGATTGTTGTTAAATCTGCCTTGACTATATGTTTGATCTGTTGTTTGTTTGATTACACAACTCTTGTTAAAACTGTTTTACTGAATAACTTTCCTATTTATAAAACTAATGAGTCTTTTCAAATATTTCTTTCCTATTAAAACCTTTTCAAAACCATGTCAAGCACTCTCACTCCACTCTTAGATCCTTAAGTTCTACCCCTCTAGTATGTGACTGCCTTGGGATCCCTATGAGATCCCTCTGAACTCTGATGCACTGGAGCTGGATCTTCTACACTGCATTTACTTAGTTCTGGTTATAAAGTCTAGGTGTGAACATTTTCTGGGATCCTTGAGGTCCTTAGGGAACTCTGACGCACCTAGACAATGATATTGTCTATGGAATTTGGCATTTGAGGCTATTGGGGGCTTGAGAAAATCATTTGGGCCTGCTTCAGGCTCCCTATAATGTAAGTTCTTCTTTTATTTTTTATTTATATAATTTATTCAGCTGGTCTGTAATAACTATTTGTAAACTAATATTGGGCTAATTAGTAAAAAGAGATGGGTAGTTATACACCTATGCGGTAATACGGGTAGAAACTATGCCTATAGGATTTTGTTAATATACTTGTTATGTCTGCTTTACCATACTAGAAATCATGCCTATAGGATTTTGTTAATATACTTGCTATGTTTTCTTTACCATACTAGTGACCATGTCTATAGGGTTTAAATGGTTCCAATAATAGAAATCATGCCTATAGGACCTAAATGGCTTTATAATTAGATATAATTCCTTAGAATGTGATTAGGTTCAATTTCTGTTACAACGGGCATTTACATTTGTTTCCACTAGAGATCATGCCTATAAGCTTCTAACATCGGCTCTTAACAACCAAATATCATGCTTATAGGGAATAAAATCAGGAATTCTGCCTATAAAATTGAAATGAATTTAGTTACACAAGTCAGTCTAATCCGTGTTATTTCATTTGGAATTAGCTTAATCAATTGTCTGCTTCTTTAATCGATCTTTTAAACATTGCCTTCATTCACTACTGCTAGAAATCATGCCTATAGGACCTCAAGAGTCTGTTTTAAAAATTACTCACTATTTTACTATATCAACGGAGTTATCATGTTTTTAGGACATCACTGTTCTGAGTTTAGGCAAGCCTATAGGGCGATTTTAAATTCTGTAACTCTGAAACTATATTTTTGCTACTTAAAGTTGTCCAGATTTAACAGATTTAAAATCAGTAGGCAAACTGATTAGGACCTTACTGTCAAGTTTATAAAAAACAAAGTTGCATATTTCTATGCACTGACATCCACTTAGATATCCTGTTTAAGTCTTTTCTCTAATAAAACTGATCTTGTTCGTGTTTGAGACGTGTTGCCTATGTGCATTACTTGTGGAGGTAAACCTGGGCCTCTTAAGTGCTTCTTTCTGCATTTATCTGTTAAGTCCTATGTGTTCTTGCCTGTCTCCTAGAATTTTCTCCTTTTAAAACACCTTAGGGGTTGTGTAGAACTGCCCAGATTTAGAGGTCCTAAAATATCTCCAGGGCCACAGGGAAGGGAAGGGTAGTGCACGTATAGGACATTATCAATGTTACTAAAACGCTTTAGGCTATGACCAAGGGGAGAGACTTAGGTAGAATGGGATATGATAACTACGCGCTAACGTCACGTGTAGCCCCTCATTGAGGAGTGTTTACCGGGCATTGTGTGGGGTGATTCTGTAGGCTAACCAACCTAGGATCCCTCCTTTCCCAAACTCCTTTTGCTTAAAACTTTCTTTTTATGTATACAACTTGTTCAAATCCCTTGTCTTATTATCTCAGTCATACAATGTCCAACATGATTTATTTGCAATTATTTGTTTCAACTACTTATTTGTTAAAGGACTAATTCATAAGTATAAGTTCGGTCAGGACCCACTGTTGTGGACCGAGAGGGGTGACTAACACCTTCCCCTCAAGGTTATTTCGAGCCCTTACCCTAAATCTGTGGTAATGCAAACCAATCCAAGAGTTAACCGCTCTGGGTGCCCTAACGCACCATAATCCGTTAGGTGATGACTCTTCAAATACCCAATTCCTAAAAGAAAATGAGTTATCACCCCCATGTAATGTCGAAACCCGGACTCTCTTCGCGGAGGGAAAAAACAGGGGGCGACAAATATTCCCCAGGAATTTGATGACTTGATACAAGCTAGAGGGGACGATTTTCATGGGGTTTATGCATAGTCGTCCCACTTTGGCGTTGTACGCGGTGTCTTAGTGCATGATGTGGAATCTGGTTTCCAGAGTTATGCCACCGGCCAAAACGGGGAGTATACATTCCCGGGATGTTTGTTCAACTGCATTGTTAAAACCAGTTAGCGTGATGCAGTGCGTCACTATCTTATCTTCGAGTTTCATTTGGGTAAGTAGTCAAGGATGCATAATGCACGTGACGCTCCCATCATCTACCATAATGTGTTTAACATTGGTATCTAAAATTCATAAGGTAATAACAAGGGCATCATTATGAAGAAAAGTCAGACTCTTGGCATTTGACTTGTCGAAGATGATACTCTCTTCGAGTTCGTCGCACCATTTGGGGGTGATTGACCGCTTGAGTTTATGGGTAGTGATGAAATTCACGTTATTGATGGATGCGTCATCGTTGCCGACGATGATCATATAGATAGTACCAGCTGGTGAGGCTGGCTTTAGCGATTCTTGGGTTTCGCATCCTTTGGCGAAATTGGTTCCTCCCCTATCGCTTAGCAGCTGTTTGAGGTGCCTTTGTCGTAACATGTTTACGACTTCCTACCTTAGGGTGATGAAATCTTCAGTTTTAGGCCCTCGTTCTTGGTGGAATTCATAGAGGGCATCGGACTTTCTGGTACTCAGATCTGATCTCATCTTCAGTGGCCACTTTACTTTTGGTCCGAGCTTCTCCAGAGCGTAGACTATCTCTGTAGGTAACACACAAAAATTATGAGCGGCTAATAAGAGGGGCATATCTTTTTTGTTCCGGTGAGTCCCTGTCCTTAGTCTGGATGGGCCTTCTTCGTAGCGGGGGGAGGTCGCAGTGGCCATTCTGACATATGGTTGATGTTGTTCCCTATTAGGTCGGGGAATTGCATGATCCCTTATGGCGTTGTTTCTTTGATCTTTTCTGTATTTGACCTGTACCGAGGTCAGTCGATTAGTTGGTCGATTGAGGTCGTCCTCATCTGCTTGGACCTCAGCATAATAAGGATTGTGGATTTCACCCCAAGTGGTCGGGGGATACTTCATCAACCGATTTAACAGTTTCCTAGTTGCTCTTGAACCATCCCTACTCAGCCTGTTCTTAAATGCTGCAACTGTCATCCCTTCGGATACGTCTGGAAAAGTCATCCTTATGCGGTTGAACTGGGTGAGGAAGTCCCTTAGTCCCTCTCTTAGGGCATGTTTAATGGCAAATATGTCATTTACTCTCACCTCGGCCTCTTGGCTCCGGCATAGACGTTACGAACTTGTCGACCATCTTTTCGAAAGTTTCTAAGGAGTGTGTTGGTAGCTGTGAATACCATGTTAATTCTCCTCCATGAGAGTTTCACCGAACTTCTTCAGTAAAATAGAGGACACTTGCTCTTTGGAGAGGTCATTGCCTTTCACGGCAGTGATGTAATGAGTCACATGATCTTCAGGGTCGGTCGTACCGTCGTATATCCTGAGGTAGGGCGGCATTTTGAAATTTTTTGGTATGGAATATGTGAATGCATTATCATTACACGGCTTCTTTATGAACCGGTTGGCGACCCTTTTTGGTAGCAACTTAGGAGTGCCTGGTATTTTATCAACCCGCTCTTGATGTTCTTTCATCTAATTTCGGAGCTTTTTGTTTTCATTCTTCATTTCTTCCATCCTTTTTAGGATGGTTGTGAGGGCGTTGTTACCTGCATTATCGACGACATTATGAGTTATACATGTCGTTGGAAGGGGTGGTTGATTGCACTGCTCGTCTATTTGTTGTATTGTGCTAGTCCTTGTTGTTTCTGCAGTCGAGCCTGGAGAGGGTTTGTTGGGAATTCTTGTTAGCGTGTCAGTCAACCATGCCTCAAGGAGCTTTTTGACAGCTGGGGGCGCCCCTTCCTCTGCAGGCGTAAAGGCTCTTTTACAACGAGGTTTTGGTATATTGCAGTGTGGGGGTGGTGACCCATCTCGCCTAGGGGACTTATTGGGCGTCGTGTCTTCCCCGCCATTTCGCAGCTCTCAGCTCTCAATTATGACATTTATGAGGTTGGTCGGAAGGTCATTTGTTATCCTCACCCTTTCTTCTCGGTTACCTGCCATGTTAGGTTTTGCATATAGAAAGAAAAGAGATCTTGGGTTTTGTGACGTTAGTGACTTGCGTTAGTTGTAGATATAAAGGAAACTAAAAATTTAACTAAGATATCCCCATACGACGCCAAATTATTTGACCAATAATATAAATCTTGGTTCGAATAATTAAATATATATAAACAAAGGTTGACCTTAGTTAATAATAATATTCTTAGATCTTAATATTAGAAAAGGTAATTGATAAGTGTTTATGCGGACAGTAATGGCACCACAAGATAAATGCTCTCAAAAATAAAAAATAGTGGTATAGCATATAATATTCAATGAACAATAATAAATGGCATTTAAGTAAATAAGGGAATGCTTCAATCAATAAAGGGTGGAATAAATGAATCTTCCATCTGACAATAATTAAAAGACAAATCCTTGAATAATCGAGGATTTCTTGGATCTGATGGTAAAGTGTAGATAAAAATTTCAGTGAAAAGTAGATCTTTGTATCGAGTGAAGACCAAATCTTTTTATCAAATTGCTTTTCGTACAAATAAATGTCACATCCCCCTCTATCACTGTTTCTTTTTCTATTTATATGGGACACATTCCCAAAAAATCCTAATAGTGCAAATAAAGAGAATATCCACTAGAATATTCTTTTTAAGATCCTATCTTGAAAACTAGTCGTTACAGCTCCATCGACGGTACTCGACCTCGATCTCGATCCTCGTTGATATCTTAACTGTGGCTCTCATTGGCTCCTCGACCAAAGGTTGTGCGGCTTCTCAGACCTTTTTAATAAATGACGATTTCAGGATTCTTCCTCTAATGTTATCTTGACCTAAATATTCTAGGGGCAGATTTTGACCCATTCAGTTAGGGCATCAATGCGAATACCAATCATCGAACGAAAAGAGAGAGAGAGAGAGAGGGGGGATAATCAATTAATTAATCAACAAGCGTAGAACTTAAAAATAGTTTTAAAATTTTCAAGATCACTGTAAGTGGACTTTGATTTCGCTGGACGATGAGGAAGATGAGCGCCATTTTGAGTGCTAGTAATTATCTGTAACATACGATTAAACAAAACAAACTGTATTCCATTTGTTACCAGCATCTTAAACATCAAAGCTACCCAAATCCTAACACTTAGCCATAAATTTTCCTATAAAAAAATGAAAGGGTCTGGTCAATAGATTAATAAACCCTAGATGGTGAATGGAACTTCATTTTCTCCATACAATCTATTTTTTAAAACATTCAAAAGATTTAAGAGATCAGAACTAATTGGATAGCCTGATAGTTAACACTATCTCAATTAATTAATAAAAGTTAATCTTTGTTAAGGTCTTTCACACGCTGAGACAAGAGTCATTATAAACCAAAGTTTGGACCACTTTATAGTATGTTAAAAAAACATAAACATGAGTCTCGTGATTCATGTTAGATGAAAATACCCTCACAACCCATAGGGAGAGGTGTTTGAATATTGGAAATTAAAATGACAGAAAGTGAATTTTGAAACCCATTAATTAGGTGAAGACCTAAGATCTAGCTGGTCAAATAATGTGTTATGTTATAGTCATGATCCAGGTTGATACTATATAGGTTAACTTAACCATAGTTAGGTTTTCTTGTAACTATAGTTAGTTGTTGGTGTAGTTAGTTGACTATAGTTAGCTAATCAGAGATTAGTCGGTTATATTAGGTATAACTGTAGATTGTACAATACACTTTCATTTTTGCATATTCAGAAAATGAGATTCATTCTCACACCTCACGCTTCTCTCTCTTCTCTGTTTTCTCTCTCTGTAAGAGGAATTTCTCTTTACTCATATCCACAAAATTTACATGGTATTAGAGCTTGTAGACGATTGAATCTAGAGGTTTTCACTGAGAATTGTTGAAAACAAGAGATTCGTTGTTCATTTCTCAAAATATTTTCAGCCGGAAACATCAATTGCACGCCAGAACTCTAAACAGTCATGGCCGGAGATGAAGCTACAAGTTGAATAGAGGAAGTAACAAATCAATCTACAGTTGTGATAGATCATAATCATTTACTGTATTTACATCCATCGGACACACCAGGAGCATTGTCACTTGGGTTTCAACTGCAGGAATGGAAAACTACCTGATCTGGAGCCAAGCTATGGAAGTTTTGTTACTAACACAAAATAAGCTATGGCTTATTGATGGTTCAATAACGCGTGACACTTATGGAGACAATTATGTAAATCTATGGGATTCTACAACGCTATTGTGAAATCGTGGATAATGCAAAATGTGAGTCGCGATTTGTTGAGTGGAGTACTGTTTCAGTCAAGTGCATATGCAATTTGGTCGGATCTTAAGGAACGCTTTGATATGGTTAATGCATCATAAATGTATTGCTTACGTAGGCAGATTTTTACATTGACATAAGGTATATCCTCTGTTTCAGTTTACTACTCGAAATTGAAGGATTTTGTGGGATGAATATGACTTGAAATTTTTGCATATTTCAGGATCTCTTCACTAGGAGGGTGAAGGAGATTGGTAAAGAGGAAGAAGGACTATATGTGTTGCACTCACAAAGGAGAAACAAGAATACAACTAGATTATTAGTGATGGTTGCACACAGGAATGAAGCTGAGCTGTGACACAAGAGGATGGGACATGTTCCAATTCAAGTTCTCAAGAAAATTCCTAGTCTTAGTAGCAGTAGTAAAGTAGAAATAAGCCCATGTGGCATTTGTCCTTTAGCCAGGCAAGCTAGGACTTCTTTTCCAGTTAGTAACAATAAAGCAGACAATGTCTTTGATTTGATACATATGGGTGTTTGGGGACTCTATAAAGTTCCTACATATAATGGAAAGAGATACTTTCTCATAATAGTTGATGATCATTCTAGATGGATTTGGATTTTCTTATTACATCTTAAGTCTGATGTTATTACAGTAATCAACTGTTTTAGATCATACAATAGTTCTGAATTTTTTAACCATAAGTGTGCTACTCTGTTTCAAATGCATGGGATTATACATCAAAGTTCTTGTCCACACACTCCTCAACAAAATGGAGTGGTGGAAAGGAGACATAGACATGTTGTAGAAACTGCAAGGGCCATCAGATTTTAGGGGCACTTGCCAGTGAGGTTTTGGGGTGATTGTGTAAATGCAGCTGTGTACATAATAAATAGGATTCCCTGCATAATATTAGGAAACAAATCACATTTTAAGTTGTTTTATGGAAGACAGCCTTCATTATCACATATGAGGATCATAAGATGCTTATGTTTTGCAACAAAGTTAACAAGGGGTGACAAATTTGCACCCAGGTCCATAAGGTCAATATTTCTGGGATATGCAAGCACACAAAAAGGATATAGGCTGTATGATATTGAACACAAGACACTCTTTGTCAACAGAGATGTGATATTTCATGAAGATGTATATCCATTTCAAGGTCTTGCTTAAAATTCTTCTCTTTCTATAGATGAGTTTCAGAGGGTTGATCTTCCTCTTGATCAGCTTCTTATTATTTTACCTTCTACTGCAAGAGACAAGGAAAACCTAGTCTCATCTACACCTCCCACAACTGCAGAATCTGATCCTAAAAGTATTAATTAATTAATAGATTCTCATCCTCTACCACATATAGAGGAATCAACTATTGCACAACATGAAGAACATATTAATAACACTGAGGAGTTGAGAAGATCAGGGAGAACTACCAAGCCTCCCATTTGGCTTAAGGATTATGTTGGTCCAATACAGAAGTCCCAATTCTTCTCATGCAGCTCATTGCCAATATCCTATTGGTGATTTTATTCAGTACACAGGGTTGTCTGCTTCATATCAAGCTTACATCACTCAATTGTCTTCTGAAGTTGAACCAAGTTCTTATCATGGGGCAGCTAAGGATGTGAAGTGGATTGAAGCTATGAAAACAGAGATCTAAGCATTGGAGGATAACAAAACATGGGAGGTAGTGTCATTGCCACCAAACAAAAGTGCAATTGGATGTAAATGGGTGTACAAGATCAAGTACACATCTAGTGGGGAAGTTGAGAGGTATAAGGCTAGATTAGTAGCTAAAGGGTATAGCCAAAAGGAGGGACTGGATTATCAAGAAACCTTTTCACCTGTTGTGAAAATGGTTACTGTTAGGTCTGTTGTATCCATAGCAGCTACCAGAGGTTGGACCCTAAATCAAATGGACGTTTACAATGCTTTCTTGCAAGGGGATTTGGAAGAAGAGGTATATATAACCTTATCTCAAGGTTTTTCTCCTGGGCAAGGAAAGACACAGGTGTGTAGATTGCTCAAGTCACTCTATGGGCTTAAGCAAGCTTCAAGGCAGTAGAACATTAAACTCACCACAACACTTTTTAATTCAGGATTCAAGCAAAGTCACTTTGACTATTCTTTATTTACTAAGAACAAGACTCTCATATTGTCATTGTTTTGGTCTATATTGATGACCTTTTGATCAATGGGGATGATGCTGACCTTATTTCAACTACTAAACAAAGTTTGCATCAGAATTTTAAAATCAAAGCACTTTGGGTTGAGATATTTTTTGGGGATTGAGTTTGCTAGAAACAAAGAAGGGATCTTGTTACACCAAAGAAAATATGCACTTGAGCTCATCCCAGATGTTGGTCTAGCAGGATCCAAACCAGTCCATGCTCCCGTTGAGCTAAATCAGAAGCTCACCACAGTGACTTATGATGATCATTTAGGTCTTAATGATGACAGCCTGCTTGAAGATCCTGGTGCTTATCAAAGACTGATAGGCATACTTCTTTACTTGACAATTACAAGGCCTGACATTTTCTTTACTGTGCAGTCTTTGAGTCAGTTCATGCAAGCCCCCAAATACTCTCACATGAAAGCTACTCTGAGGGTAGTTAGATACATCAAGCAGAGTCCAGACCTTGGGATTCTCATGTCAGTTGCAGAATCTACCCAATTGAAGGCTTACTGTGATGCTGATTGGGTAGCATGTCCAAATACAAGGAAGTCAGTCACTAGCTATTTAGTGCAATTTGATAATTCCCTCATTTTATGGAAGTCCAAGAAGCAGAGTACCATTTCCAGAGAGGCAGAATATCGAAGTTTGGCTTCCACAGTAGCTTAGATTGTTTGGCTCGTTGGTCTATTTGCTTAGTTGGGTGTCACTCTCACATTACCAGTTCCCCTTCATTGCGACAGTAAATCAGCAATACAAATTGCTGCTAATCATGTGTTCCATGAACGAACAAAGCATATTGACATTAACTACCACATCATTCGTGAGAAGGTTCATCTGGGCTTAGTTTAAATACTTGAAGTCTGCTGATCAACCTGCTGATATCTTAACCAAAGGCTTGAGTAGTATTCAACATTCTCACTTACTATCCAAGCTAGGCCTCAAGAACATCTTCATTAGTCCTAGCATGAGGGGGTAATGAGCTATGTAATAGTCATGATCCAGGTTGACACTGTATAGGTTCACTTAACCATAGTTAGGTCTTCTTGTAACCATAGTTAGTTGTTAGTGTAGTTAGTTGACTATAGTTAGCTAATGAGAGATTAGTCGGTTATATTAGGTATAACTGTAGATTGTACAGTACACTTTCATTTTTGCGTATTCAGAAAATGAGATTCATTCTCACACCTCTCGCTTCTCTCTCTCTTCTCTGTTTTCTCTCTCTGTAAGAGGAACTTCTCTTTACTCAGATCCACAAAATTGACATCAAATAATACCATCTTAGATATTTGATCAGCTTCATCCATTTGATGTTTCAAACAGGTTTCAATATTCTTGACCAGCCGATTCAAGCCTTTGTCATGTACTATGATTTTAAGGGTTCTTATTAACATACATGATTGTTTTCAATATATATATATACACTTATACATTTAGAATTTTTGCCGAAGTTAACGCAGTTTGATGATCCCTCTTCTACAAGCATAAGTCTGCCTCTACCTAGAGGCTATAGGAGTATATAAAGTATAAATTATACTTCGTCCCATCTTTAGTCGAATAAATCAAACATTTATCGATAGAAATATCCGCTAAATAATCCCATCATTATTTGATTCGAGTATTTATAATCCTGATATTATATTAATTTTGGAGTAACTTGTTTCTCAATAAAACTACCTCTTAACAATTTTGTTGCTTGCAAAAGTTGATCATTTCATGCGTCATTTCACGTACACGATAGAGATGTTTGTGTTTTCTGTGGGGAATGGAATACTGAAATGAAATTCTGTAGAAAGGGAGAACGTACGAAACTTGTGCAAACGACAATATAAGAAGTCTACAACTTGGGATGTCCGCATGTTAACGGCATTAAGAAAAACTCAGTAACACTTTAGAAAATGTGAAACACATTCGTTAGACAAAGAAAAACACAGATGATAGATTCACTTATACTATAATAAGGTAGTGAAACGCTTTCGTTAGAAAATTATACTGTGCAAATACGATAAAAGTAAAATTGATTATATATTTATAAATTGTTGAATACCCTTTACATATGTGTAGCGGCAAAAATGGCTCAAAAGTTGCTTTAAGTCACAGGTTCAATTCCGCTTTCTTGCATTTTTGAATCCTTTGTTAAAATTCCTGCTCTGCCACTGCTTGAGTCTGGCATTGAAAGATAAACAAGACGGTCAACGAGTAGCGAGAATCTTCTTCTCAATTAACTCGCAATGCAATGCTGAGATCTTAGCTTCCTTTTTGAGTTATTAAAACAACACATTTGACTTGTGTACACTGCATGTTTACTTACTTGACCTTACAGATCTATACTTATATTTTGAAGCCCAGAACAAGTAGTGCATGAAGTTTAATGTACTGAGTATACACATTAGCCAGTAGAACCTCTCCAAATGGTAGTGATTCAAATTTCCACCAGAGAGCCATGGTTTGTGCTTTGAATTTCCTGTCACACTATTTACTATCGATACTATTGCCGAGCTGAGGTAATATCCTATGGCTAAAGAAGCCCATGATAGAGATGTTGCCAATGATCTCATACTAACCGGCGCTTCTGAGAAGCAGAATTCAAGTAGCCCTGCTAGAACGAAAAGATCGGCTGATCCAAGAAACAAGTACTGAAACGCGATCCAGAAGAAAGTTATGGGCAATGGCTTGGCAGAGTCGAGGAGGCCTGAGTCAGTAACTACACTTTTGCGCTTGATTTCAACAAGAGCTGCGATTGCCATCGCTACAATGGAGAGGAACAATCCGATACCAATGCGTTGGAGGTGAGATATGCCCATTTCTGTTTTGGTTACTCTACGAGCGAATGGGATGATGAAGTGGTCGTAAACTGGTGCTAGGATCATCATGAACACAACGGGGAAAATGGGGAGTGAAGCCGGTGGGACTTTTAAAGAGCCGACCTTTGTGTTCATTGTAGCTGCTTGCTGAACTGAGAATGTAGACAGTTGAGCAAGGCAGCAGTTGAGCATGATGGTGCAGGCAAAAATCGGGAGGATTTTCATCACAATCTTGACTTCTTCTACTTGTTGTACTGAGCAATCTAGTGCACCACAAGCGGGTGTGTCTGAAACAGCTCGATTAAGAAAGCTTAGACTTGTCGATGGAGTCTCAATTGGTTCTACATCTTTGCTTTTTGAAACTTGGCCACCTTCCTTACCGGTCTGAATGGGAGGAGAAGGGCTTGAAGCCATACTTGCTATCGCACTAGTTGAGTTTCTTGATACACAAGAATTTAGCAAGGCCGCAATTAGAACCTACACATAAAAATCATCATTTTATTCACTTAAAAAAGAAATGAATCAAAGAGTATTACTATATCAGAGGCGGATTCAGAATTTGAGCTCTATGGATTCAACCTTAAGGTTTTTAACATTGAACATATTATATTTTTAAAGTTATGAGTTCATATCTACTATTTGTTGTAATTGTAGTGGATATTTATACATAAATTTATGTTATGATATCTTAATGCTACATCCGCCCCTGCATATAATATGAAAAAGATTATGAAAGATTGAGGTTTTGTGAAACTCTATACCTTGCTGATTGTTGTAAGAGGGCTTCCACAAGGTATCTTGTTCCTATAGAATGGCGAACCAGCGAGGAAGACTGGGATCGACAAAAATATGGCCAAAGTGGAAATTCCAAATCCCCATTGCCAACCCTTATTGTCTTCCACCCAAACCACGAAGGTTACAGCAATGAGAGCTCCAAAGGAGAGGCAGAACACAAAGTAATTGAAGAAAGTTGATCTTTGCTTTCTTCCTTGTGGGGTTGCTTCATCAAACTGTTCTGCACCGTGGGGTGGTAACGATCCTTTTATACCTCCTACACCTAATGCCACTAGGTAGAGCCCTATGAACAACATTGCAGCTTGTGTACCATGAACTTGTTCACACGGCACGCTGGGCGCTGCATGTAGGTCGCATGTTGATGGCTTCAACGACGCAGAACGAGCCTGTATCGTGAGTACTACTAGCCCCTGTTATGAAGCAAAGTTTTCAGGAAATATTAAGAAATTATCAATCAAATCTTTGTTAAGAAAAATGAAATGATGCACGAATTATGCCTCTACATTTTATAATTTAAAACTTTTAGCTTTCTCGTCAAGATGCTAAAATAACATGCAATGTTTTTTTTTTTAAAATTGAAATCAGTCACTGATGCTTGGACCAGGGTAGGCTGCCTACATCACACCCCTTAGGGTGCAGCCCTTCTCTAAACCTTGTGTGAATGCGGGATGATTCGTGCACTGACTATCCTTTTTTAAACATGATTTGGTTAATTGACCAATACATAAGCAATTTACCTCACAAAAATCATTGTTAAAGAGGCTTACGTTCTGCCCCTAAACAAGACTCTCTTAAGTACTACATGCAGTATAATATGCAATGTTGCGATGTAATCGTGGTGCATCTTGAACTTCACCTTACTTGTACTTTTAATTTTCTTGTGGGAATATTCAGGGCAGGATAGTGATTGTTAAATGTTAATAATGCGAAAACTCAAGTAGGACTAGGGAAAGAATGACCCTAAAAGAGTTCAAAGTTCACACATTTAAAAGTGAAGAAAAAGTTTCTTCTAGCTGTCACTGGAATAAAGAGACAATCTCCTCCTTTAAGTCCACTTTTGACATTCCAAATTCTGGAACTAACCATGCAAATTAAATCTATCAAATTTATTTAATAAGTACCTAGCAACAGTGGAATCTTTTTCATTAACACTATAAAAAAAAGTAAAAGAAAAAGAGTTTTATGAGAAAAATATATATAGTAATGACCAAAATATGTTCACATGGCATGCAACGAAGACAATTAGTAGGATTTACCAAAGATAGGGCTAATATTCATCATTTGTAGCACTCCAAACAAATAGGCTAAGGTCATTAAAAAAACAAATCTAATTAATTCTATTACACATTTCTACTTTTAATAGGTGTATAATCAAGCATTGATAAGTTGCTGTAGTGGCATTTGCCCTTTTGTCAAATGAATATAAAATATTTTCTGCGGGCATTCTCTCATAATGGAAAGTTCATGTCTATTTAAAGAAATAGATAGCACTGCCACATTACTAAAAACCAAACACCTGTTGCATTAGCCTTCTAAATGTTACTGTATTTTAATCACCACTTATAGTTAATATTCCCATAGGCTAGCCATAAAAAGCAAAACCCTAATGCTATATGCCACTTGACATACCATTTATGCAAAAATTAAACTTTCTATTTTGAAAAAACAAAACCTGTTCTTTATGTATATTTTATCTTTTAGCACAGTCTAGAAAAATCTTTTTTTCTAAAATAAACGGGCTTAGTTGTTTAAGAAAAAATTAATGATTATTTTATGATATTTCTTGTACTTGCAATCCACGTCATAGAGTCAACTTAACAAAATTGGGTATTAATTGCCACTAAACAAGCCACCAAAGAGGAAAGACATGTCAATCCAAAACCTGGGGTGGCCCTACCACCATCAACACCACAGGTAATGCAACAGAGTTAACAAAGTTATAGGACGACGGCAACAAATCCAAAAGTCACACAACAGAACAAGAAAGGAAAAAAAAAGATAAAATCTAGCGAAATGTGTATGCGAAGAGGTAAAATCGAGAATTTAAACTTAATGAATTCAAGGTTCTGAATCCTTCGAAAGTATTTGCTCAAGACATAGTATTATGCTGGAGGGGGGGGGGGTAACACATTTTTACGGTTTATAGTAAAAATGATGGATTCAACTGAACCTGCTCTCAACATTCTACGTACGCATGTCTAGATAAGAAGAAAAGAACAACGTCAAATGTGAAAACCTAAGATCCCAATATGACATGCAGGGGCGAATCTAGCCCTTCGGTACCGGGTTCAACTGAACCCAGTACTTTTATCGCAGAGTCAAAATTTATGTGTAAATTTATTACAATTGCAACAAAGAGTAGATGTGAACCCATAACTTTAAAATATAATGAATTAAATGCTAAAAATTTTAACATTTGAACCTATAGAATTTAAATCCTAGATCCGCCTGCCAAGAGTTTCAACTTCTCGAATGTACAGAGATGGACCTACCCCGGTAACTTCAAAAGACTCGTCGTGTACCTTTATACAGGAAATGAAGCATCTGCCATGGCTGATGAGACGCTACTAATTACTGGTTTGACAGTTTGAGGCAAACACTCGTCGTGTACCCTTAGACAAACAACTTAAATGCTAACAAGCAATATTGTTACATTGCTTTTCCAATGGAAATTTTAGATGTTGTATTTATATGTTTTTCGTCTTTTTCCTAATTGCCCCCTCATTTAATTCCAACAAATCCTTATCCCAAGCTCCAGGGGCTGATGTAGCGTTCCATCACCGGGTTTATCTGAACCCAATACTTTTGACGCAAAGTATAAATTCATATGTAAAAATACATTAAAGATATAATAAATGGTAGGTCTGAATAGTGGGTTTAACGCTATAAAAGCTATGAAGGTTGAGCTCATAGAGTTTAAATCTTAAATCCGAATCTACCAAACTCCCGCAAGGTAGCGTAAATTATTGATAAAGATTGTTCCGTAGGTGTAAAAACATCCGACGAATTCACATTAAGTGTGGTTGAAATTTACATCTTATAATTTCGGCAAAAGAATATTGCAATTTTATTAATATACTAATTCTCCTATCTTCGCCTCCCCACTATTCATAGGCCATCATAATTCATATCCAATCAAGAAAAAAAGACTACTTGTAAATATTTTTCTTAGCCCACTGTCACAATATATACACAGTGACCAACGTAAAGTGCGGGATAAAAAAGTACTTAAATACAAACGAAAAAAGGTTTGTGTGAGTGTATGTTTTGATGTGAAAAAAGGCTTATTTTGGGTATGGGTCCCTGGAAATTGCAACACTCTAACTAAATACGCTGCATGAATGATGTGGCGAGATCTGGGGGGGAGGGGGGGGGATCCTTCCACTAATATTGTATCTAAAAATTATCAATTCTAATTTGACAAAAATTATCAATTCTTTTCATGCTATAAACTGTGTTTTCCACGATGCCACAAACTTTAATTCACCAAATCGAATCATATCAAGTAGTTTCTTTTCTAAGTCATGCCTCATGGGATTTCTTTTGGAATTTTTTTTAAAGAATAAGAATGACAAAGGAAAAGCTAAGCTCCATTATATTATGGGGTCAATATTAATTTTCCTAATTTCTTCGTTAATAAGTTTGATGGATGGGACTATGAGGAAAAAGAAAAAGAAGCAGACAGAGAAGATAAAAAGAAAAAAAGCAACCAATTCCTATGTATCTTTTTAGTCATACTAACAAAACTTTTATCGCTGGAATCGATCAACTTGCTCAAATTGCAAGTTGCTTGCCCTATTGCAATTTTAAAACTGATCATTCACTATTTTTAGGATGCCATTCTTAATAAGAGTAGTATAGACTATCTCATTATGCTCGGGTTTGAGTCAGAGGCGGATCGAAGATTTCAAGAGGTTTTGTGAAAAGGTAGATCTAGAATTTATATTGACGGATTTGACTTTTGTCTTTTATCATGAACCCATATACTTTCGAAATTAGAGGTTCAAAATTATATTCTTTTGGAAATATTAGTGATTTTTACACACACACACACACATATATATATATATATATATATACACACACACTCTCTCCGTGTCGTGCACCCAATAATAATTGCACCATAGGAGCTTTTGAGTATGGGTGCACGCACACATATTTAAATAATTTTGAAAAAATATAACATTGTTATATATTGTTTAGGGAAAGGAGCATGAGTTCACGTGAACCCACATCTCTTAACCTAGATACGCATCTGGTTTGAGTATGAGAAAGAATTATTTTTGATAGACAGCGCTTCTTCTTTAATGGGTCTTATGTGGCACGAACTCGATTAGTCAGAACTTCATAATACGACCAGACATCGAGTGAGAAAAAAAAACTATTGCACTATGCAAATCTTTATTGTATGAAAATTCACTCAACAAAAAAGAATTAGGTGGAAGTAATAGAAGAGGGAGTATTGTGAAAGAACAAAATAAGAGTAAAAAGACACAGATAGTCATTCTTTGCTTCAAAAGTAATTTGACTTTTTCCCTTTTTTCTTGTGAAAGTACGACTACTATCATTTATAACGGTTCAATTAGTTAAAAAATGAAAATAAATTAATAATACAAGAAAAGGAAGATTCTGAAAAAATATAATACAACAAGACAAAAGAGAGTGAATGGGTGCAGAAAAAGTGTGGCTACGTTACTGCCTTTGATCACATTTCCCAACTATCTTTAATTCAATATTGGCCAAAAAATGCCATAGTTTCTGCTCATTTTACGCCTCACCAAATTAAAATCCACGTGCCTACAGTTCAGTCGGTTATAAATAACAATATTTTTATACGATAGTAGTATTAGTTTTAGGTGTGTTACATAAATCATTTCACCTCACAGATTAGTTAAATATGTAAATATTTTTTTTACACGATCAGCACATACAAAGAAGAGTAGAACGGTGATAAACACATATATAGATTAAGGGGAAAAAACATAATGGGAAAAAGAAATGAAAATTTACCAGAAATTCAATGACTGCACTGATCAAATAGATGCAATAAGTTGTGCAGAAAGCATCAGATAAGAATCCACCAAGTAGTGCCAGCAGAAATGCTGTGCCCATAAAATTGGTCACAGAATTTGCTGATTTTGACGGTGAAAAATGCATATATTCGGACAAGTAGAGCACCAAATTGCTTGCATTTGCCAGATATGCTAAGTTCTCCAGCACCTCCACAACTGTAATTTTGCATTTCAAGAAAATTCACAAATCAAAAAACCAAACATGCAATAAAAGATAAAAAAGGATAGTCAGATGCATAAGTCATCCCAGGCCGGAAAGGTCGCATCCCAAAAGGTGTGACGTAAGCAGCCTACCCTGATGCAGGCATCAGGGTATGATTCTATGGCTCGAACCTAAAACAATTTGACTGTTGCTCCAAAGCTCTACTCATTTCAAACATGCAAGAATGAAGGAATATCTCTTTCTCAAAAACCCCATATAAAATTTCCAGAAAATAAGGAGTTTAGGCATATGAAAATGATTTTTACCTAAGACAAAGGAGGCAGGAAGTAAACCACCATGTTTCTTAGTGAGAGCAGGTCTATTTTTCCAATCAACATAGCCATCCCAAGTGCTTAATTGGGTTTGGCTCTCTGTTTCCTGCAACACAAAAACAGAGTGATGAATATATTGAAAGGCAAAAAAATAGGGTTAAAGAGAAAAAGAGAAAGAAAGAAGAACCCACCATTTATTTTTCTTGAATTCCTATTAGCTTTAATCTCAACTTGAATTTAGGGGTTTAAGTTGAGAGTTAAAAAGAGTGGAGGGATCTATGGAATACAGAGGAATGAGATGTAGAAAAGAGAGTTATGAAAGGTGGGGCTATTTAAAGAGTTGAAGAGAATGGTTTGGGAAAAAGCAAAGGCTAAAGGTCCTCCTCCTGTAGGAGAATTTCAAGAATTTCCATTTTTTCCTTTTTTCTTTTCAAAATTACAAAGTTTTTTTTTTTTTTGGAAAATGACATTGTATAGCCGCGGTCAAAATAACAGCCGAAAAAATATATAATTTTTATATATTTATATATACATTGTGTATGTTATATACAAATTTTATATACTTTTTTTGCTACCAAATATAAATAATTTCTGGCGCGAGTTAAAAGTAATAATACTTTTTTTAATTGATGACACAATTCCTCTTTTGGCAGTCGAGCTTTTCTTCCTTTTTCACGGGGAATGAAAAGAAGAGAGATGGATATGATGTTAGAATACGGATTTGATTGGTTATCGAATAATGATTCGTTTGGTTTGGTTTGAGGGATGAGATAAATGAATAATCATGGTATAGAATTTGGTATGCTTTATTCCATGTTTGATTTGTATTTTGAATTATGTATAACTAATCTTGGTATAATACTATAACCTAATACACCATTTGATGTCTTGTTTTATACCCAGTATAATATGGAATAGTGATACATGATTTTTTTCCCCTTCTTTTTAGTGATACATGGAATAGTGATACATGAATTAATTAATACATAACTTAAATACCAAAAGATAAAACTACCCTTAATCTTTTCAATCAACCCGTCATCAACGTCCTTTCAATTTTATTAAGTTTAAAACATATGTGCATTTATTAAATTTTATCCTATATATTTCAAATTTAGTACAAAGAACTTGATTATAAAAAAATAATTTTTGTAATATAATCTCCGCCAATGTTAATTGTTGCAATACTAATACATGTATTATGATATTTGCATACCTTATTTCTTTTACCAAATGACCCCTAAAGTTTAACTATGTATTTTTGTGAGTCCCGTCTAGTGTTCGGTAATAATTAAAATTGTAGCTCGACTAAATTCGGATTGGTATTTTCCTTCCACCTTTTTCTGTTTTCCTTTTTCTTTGTTCATTTTTCTTTAATTGTGTTGTTTGTGTTGGAGGGCTGAAATGAGTCAATACCTACCTTCTAGTTAGTGGCAATCGAACTCTCTCTATCCTCCAAATTTGAGTTATCTTTGAGTAGATATAACACCGTAAGTACATTTGTTTAGATTTGTAGGTTTTACTTAGAAAAGAAAAAGAGAAGAGGATCTTATACTATATCTTTCACTCACTTGACTTGGCAATTTCGATCCATTAGACTTAAGGCCTTTAGAAATGTCTGTATACGGATAAAATCGGTCTCGAAATACATCCCGATCTCCAACATAATAAGCCAAACTCGAGATGCAGTAACAGAGGGCCTAGACCGAGGTAGGGATCTTATCAATTCTGAGTCCGGATCATAACACCCGCCCTTGAGAATATCGGGGTCGTAATTAGGGATCAGTCCTGGCCTTGTTCAACTTCGAAGAACGTTGTCGAGCTCGGCCAACAGAAGGTCGTGATATTAGTAACCGACCGAATATCACGGCAGAGATCTCGGCATATACCGACGAGAGATCAGCAATCAGTTAATTAGGGGATTTTTACCTTTTATAGGGTTGTACCTGATATAGGGTTCCCCTACTATATAAAGGGGTCTGATTACTTGTAAGAAAAATGGTAGCATGCACTCCAAAGTAGTATATTATTAATTTCTTTCTTTAAGATTTTGTTCTTCTGTATCTTTATATCGGTCAAATTGCATCTAGTTCAAGTGTGACTGACTTTCCAAGACTGTAGATGTTCAAGTTGTGCGGTTTGAATTTACTTTATCATTGTTCATTTCAATTGCAATTCTAATTTATCACTTTGTATCAATTTAATACATGTATCCTTAAAACCACTTACAAATTCAACTGTTATTCGATTTTGAGGGTAAACAGTTTGGTGCTCACCGTGGGGCTAAGGATAATAGTGGTTATTTGATACAAATCTCTATAACACACACTACTTTACACTTTGTTCTTTGGAGTGTCTCTAATTTCAGGTTAAACTCAAAAATGTTAAAACTCTTAATCAGCGCCCCTACATGTTGACAATAAGCCCGGTTATCATGGTGAAAATAACAACACAGCGCCCAGTAATGAGGTACCGCCTGTTGATCCCATCGGAATTCGAGTCGCGAACTCGCTGGACACTAACTCGCATGTAGCTATTGACACAAATATGCCTGCCGACCCCGAGAATAGCATCTGTGGTAAAGCCCGATCGGTAAGGCAAAATACTCAAAACAATAGAGAAGACGGGATCAATTTACGGATGATCTTCGAAATGTTACAGGCACACCAGGCGGCGATAGCTGCATTATAGAACCAAAGTCGTGCACCAAGCAGAATTGAACCCGATCTGTCCCAGAAAATCACTCGCAGGAACGAACCGGTCGCAGAGAGGTCGAATGGAAATGAGTCGTGGACTAACCCCTAGATCATAAAAATGCTCGAGGAGCTGATAAAACGGATATAATCAGGGGAGAAGAAAATCGAAGCAAATGACAAAAGGGTAGAAATCTATAATTCCAGGATCGACCAAATCCCGGGAGCGCCGCCAATACTAAAATGCCTGGATTCCAAGAAGTTCATGCAAAAACCTTTTCCTACGAGAGTGGCTATGAAGCCGATCCCTAAAAAATTCTGCATGCCCGAGATTCCTAAGTACAACGGAACGACCGACCCAAACGAGCATGTTACCTCCTACACATGTGCTATCAAAGGGAACGACTTGGAGGATGATGAGATCGAGTCTGTTTTGTTGAAGAAATTAGGAGAGACTCTATCAAAGGGAGCCATGATATGGTATCACAACTTACCTCCTAATTCTATTGACTCATTTGCTATGCTTGTAGACTCTTTCGTGAAAGCACACGCCGGGGCTATCAAGGTCGAGACCAGGAAGTCGGGCATTTTCAAAGTAAGACAGAAGGATAATGAGATGCTCAGAAAGTTCATGTCACTGTTTCAAATGGAACAGATGAACCTACCACTGGTCGCTGATGATTGGGTCATTCAAGCTTTTACCCAGGGACCCAATGTTCTAAGCTCAGTGGCTTCATAGCAGTTGAAGCAAAATCTAACAGAATATCCGATTGTTATGGGATGACGTGCATAACCAATATTAATCAAAAATCAAAGTTGAAGATTATCAACTTGGGGCCCCTTCGAGGTCCCTATATCCCGTCAGAACCGTCAACGTAGTCAAGAGAGATATCGACCTTGAACTGAGGTCAAACAGGGATCGGTATCAGCCTTACAATGGATATCGAAGAAGCAGTAAGTCCGGGCAAAATTCTATTAAAAGTGAAAGGAGAAGTGATCGAGGTCATAGCAACTGGGGACTCATGAGCAAGAATTGTTTCGATAGGCCTATCGGGCCTAAGGAACCACCGAGGTTATTGGAATATAAAATTGAACGACGATGTTGCCTCCATTGTATCAGCTATCGGATGCATCAAGGACACCAAATGGCCTTAACCTCTACAATCTGATCCTTCCCAAAGGGATACTACCCAGTTATGCTAGTATCATGGCACGCACGGCCATAAAACAGAGGATTGCCGACAATTAAGAGAGGAAGTAGCCCGGCTATTCAACAATGGCACCTTCGAGAATTCGTGAGCGACCGAGCCAAGAACCATTTCAAGAATAGGGATTCTAATAAATAGACCGAAAAAGAAGAACCTCAACACATCATTAACATGATCATCGGTGGGGTTGATGTCCTCAAGGACCGATGTTGAAGCGCACTAGGGTATCCATCACAAGGGAAAAACATACTCGAGATTACATACCAGAAGGAACCTTATATTTCAACGACGAGGACGCAGAAGGGATCGTACAGCCCCACAACGATGCACTTGTAATATATGTACACGTGAATAAATCTCGAGTTAAGAATGTGTTAATTGATCCAGGTAGCTCGGCCAACATCATCCGATCAAGGGTCGTAAAACAGCTCGGCCTACAAGATCAAATCGTGTCTGCAGTCCGAATTCTAAACGAATTTAACATGGCATGTGAAACCACTAAGTCAGAGATAACATTACTAGTGAACGCCGTCGGGACCATCCAGGAAACCAAGTTTTATGTGATCAAAGCAGACATGAGGTACAACGCCCTGTTCGGGAGGCCATAGATCCACAATATGAGGGTAGTGCCCTCAACTTTGCACCAAGTGTTAAAATTCCTAACATCGGGAGAGATTAAAACAATCTAAAGAGAGCAGCTAGTCGTAAAGGATATGTTTGTGGTCGGAGAGACGATTCCGATATCCATACGTACAACGACAAAGGGGCCAAGTTCGGCCACAAAATAAGAAGATAAATAGCAATTACCGAAGCCAGCCCCGACCTAACCGGAGAAACAGGGGATTGATGAAGACGATGATTATAGGGTTCCTGGGTCTTTGATAGCCCCCAATGATTCTGACGCCATTAAATCGACAGTCGAGGAGCTGGAACATGTCATATTGATCGAGCATCTACCCGATCGAAAGATGTATCTGGGCACGGGGTTAAGTCTTGAGCTTAGGAAAAAACTCATTCAATTTCTTATAGCTAACATAGATTGCTTCGCTTGGTCCTACCTTGATATGACAGGGATCCCGCCGGAGATAACCACTCACAAGCTAAGCCTGGACCCGAAATTCGACCCGGTCTAGCAGAAGAGGAGACCCCAGTCCGAGGTCAAACATGCTTTCATTAAAGACGAAGTATCTAAACTCTTTAAAATAAGGTCCATTCGGGAGGTTAAATATGCTGATTGGTTAGCAAACATAGTGGTAGTCCCTAAAAAGGGAACAAATTAAGAATGTATGTAGACTATAACGATTTGAAAAAGGCATGTCCCAAGGACTCCTTCCCTTTTCTCAACATTGATCGCATGATCGATGCCATGGACGGCTACGAGATCCTCAGTTTTCTCGATGCCTACTTTGGGTACAACCAAATACGGATGAACCCAGATGATTAGGAAAAAACCTCTGTCATCACTAAGTACGGCACATACTGCTGTAACATGATGCCATTCAGATTAAAAAAATGTCGGTGCTACTTACCAATGCCTAGTAAACTAGATGTTCGAGGAACAAATAGAAAAATCAATGGAGGTTTACATTGACGATATGTTGGTTAAGTCCCTGCGAGCAGAGGACCATTTAAAACATTTGCAGGAAACCTTCAGCATATTGAAGAAGTATAATATGAAGCTTAACCTGAAGAAATATGTGTTTGGAGTCGTATCAGGTAAATTCCTCGGGTTTATGGTATCTAACTGAGCAATCGATATCAACCCCGACAAGATCAAAGCCATCAAGGATATCACGGTTATGGACAATATGAAGGTCGTGCAAAGATTAACCGGATGCATAGCTGCCCTAGGTCGATTTATCTCGAGGTCCTCTGATAAGAGCGATTGATTCTTCTTACTACTGAATAACTTTTCATGGACACCGGAGCGTCAACGAGCCTTGGATGAGTCAAACGGTATCTATCGAGCCCACCATTACTTCACCCGTCGAAGATGGACGAACAACTATACTTATACTTGGCGGTATCAGAGATAGTGGTAAGTGGAGTTCTGGTCCAGAAAGAGATGTTACTAGGACTCTACGTGAGGCCGAAACTAGGTACCCTCACCTAGAAAATTGGCACTCGCTTTGCTAAGTGCCTCTAGGAAGCTAAAACCATATTTTCAGTGTCATCCTATATATGTTGTGACTACTTACCAATTGTGAAACATAAGGCATAAACCCAAGCTCTCGGGGCGTTTGGTCAAATGGGCCGTGGAAATCAGCTGGTACGATATTGAATATCGACCCTGAACAGCTACTAAATCTTAAATTTTGGTAGATTTCATGGCTGAATTTACACCGGCCCATATACATGAGGTCGAAAGAGAGTTGCTGGTAAACTAGGGGACGTCTTCAAGAATCTGGACCCTCCTTACGGACAGTGCCTCGAACGTAAAAGGGTCCGAACTTGGCATCATCTTGAAGCCACCAACAAGCAACATAATTAGACAATCTTTTAGGACTGCAAAATTGACTAACAATGAGGCCAAATATGAGGCCATGATTGTAGGTCTCGAACTAGCCAAAAGCTTGGGGGCGGAGGTGATCGAAACTAAGTGTGACTCTCTCCTCCTGGTGAACCAAGTTAATGGGACATTCGAGGTTAGAAAAGAACGAATGCAAAGGTATCTAGATAAGTTAAGGGTTACATTATATCGGTCCAAAGAGTGGACTTTGCAACACGTACCTCGGGATTAAACCAGTGAGGCCGATGATATTGCTAATGTAGGATCGTCGGTCGAGGACGACGAGTTCAACTCGGGGGCAGTCGTACATCTCATGAGATCGATAATGAAGAAGGCCATGCCGAGATAAACTCAACAAGCCTAACATGGGACTGTAGAAATAAATATATAAAATATGTGAAGACCGGGAAGCTGCCCCCAGATCCAAAAAGAATTGAGGGCCCTTTGTACAAAAGCGGCCTGGTTTAGTTTATCCGAGGACAGAACCTTGTTGAGAATTACATTCGATAGACCGTTCACAATATGTCTAGGTCTAAGAGATACCGAGCACATCATGAGAGAAATCCACGAAGGAACATGCGAAAATCATTTAGGCGCCGAATCGTTGGTTCGAAAATCAATCAGAGTCGACTACTACTGGATAGATAAGGAAGAGGACACGAAGGAATTCGTACAAAAATATAATGAGGGTCAAAGACATGCTCGATAATCATCAACCCGGGGAAGCTGCAACATTCGGTTCTGTCACCATGGTCGTTCATGAAGTGGGGAATGCACATCGTTGTCCTCGTTCCATGGGCACCCGGTAAGGCTCAATTTATATTGTTTATGACTGACTATTTTTCTAAGTGGGTAGAAGCCCAGGCATACGAGAAGTTCAGGGAGAAAGAAGTCATCGATTTCATTTGGGATCACATCATATGCCAGTTCAGAATGCCATTTGAGATCGTGTGCGACAACGGAGAATAATTCATCGATAGCAAAGTAAGCAAGTTTCTTGAAGACCATAAGATCAAAAGGTTCCTATCAATACCCTACCACCCTAGTGGGAAAGGACAAGCAGAATCGACCAAAAAACCATACTCTAAAACTTCAAAAATAGGTTAGCCTACCCCAAAGGAAAATGGAAGGAAATCCTGCCCGAAGTCCTATGGGCATACTGTACGACCCAAAGTCCAGCACCGGGGCCACCACGTTCTTGCTGGTTTATAGTGTCGAAGCTCTAATATCGGTCGAAGTAGGATAATCGAGTCTCAGGTTCCGATACGTAACCAAGGAATCGAATGACAAGGCCATGAGTACGAGCCTGGAGCTATTAGATGAAAGGCATAAAGCCGCCCTTGTCCGGTTGGCTGCCCAAAACAGTGGATTGAGAGATATTACAACTGAAGGGCCAACCTTAGACACTTCAATGTCGGGGACTTAGTGTTAAGAAGGGTCACACTAAGCACCCAAAATACCAAAGAGGGGAAGCTAGGGCCGAACTGGGAAGGGCCATATCAAATTATTGAGGTCACTAGAAAAGGATCGTACAAACTCGAAGCAATGAATGGTGAACGACTACCAAATAACTGGAACATAACTCACTTAAAGCAATAATACTGCTAAGGTACGACCCCATTCATTCCTTTTACTTGTTTTTGAGCTAAAACTTGTAGGTAACCAATAAGGAACAGTGCAATTTTTAGGCTTGAAAGCATGCATTGCCCTCTTTTTCCCTTGAGTCGATTTTGTCCCGGATTGTTTTTCTAGCAAGATTTTTAATGAGGCAACAGTGGATCGTGCTAACTTAGAATCGAAGGTCGATCATGAATCGGTGTCACAGACCACATCAACAGTATTCAAAGTTTCTCTATGATCAACCTCGGACAGAGTGGGCATTACATTCGGATAACAACTCTAGCAAGGAAAGAGACTTTGTGATCGAACGGTCTTGGCTCGATCTATAGGATTTATTGTAAGAGCCAAATGGTCAAATGAACCAAGCCCGCATAGACTTCTCGAGCTCTAACACAAATCTTGTACACATGTGTAACAATTATGCACAATAATAAAATTAAGTCTCTACCTTGGTGATAACTATCTTGTCCGTTAAAATTTTTCTTTTTGCATTTCTTAAGGAATTTCCGACATTTGATTCCCTAAAGGTATCAAGCCCAAGGTCCGCCTTAATCCGAGTTCAAAACGATCACTCCCACTCGAGGACTGCCGTTCGAAGACACACTCGGACGGTCCGGGCTATTAGATCTCGGGGGCACAAGACCTATTATGCAACGCCCGAATTTTAAAAGCTACGGCCATCCCCATTCGGGGACTGTTATCTTAAACAAGCACGGATAACTCGAGGTGAAAAGCCCACTGGGCATCACCTGAACTAAATAGGCTACGGCCTATTAAAATGTCTCGGAGATGTCCGAGACCCATAAATAAAAACAATGCCTTTAAAATTTCTTAACCGGTTCTAAAGGCTACCCTCAGCAAATTATAATTTTAGTGTAAGTACTTCAAGGAAAACATTTCGGTCATACTGAACCCCCACGATGCCTTAAACAAAATAATATTGTATGCAAGGCCCGTTCGAACCTCTGAACATAACCTAACTATTTCATGCTACGGCATTTCAATCTTTGCAAATATAAATAATAAAGCAAAGGAAAAACTCAGAAATTGTTGAAGGGAAAAAATCTTATATACATATCAAAAGATTTTTACAAAGTCCAAACGGCCTCGAAACAAATTTTTACAAAGGTTAAACGGCCTCAACAAAAAAGGAAGATAATAAAAAAAAAAGCGCAAAAGTGGACTAGTCCTTGTCGGGGCCGCCTTATAACCAGAACCTTCGAGGTCTCCCCCACCCTCGGATTCTTCATCATCCTCGGGATAATTCACATTCTTGTCCTCGGATTTGAGCTCCTTGGCACTCTCAATTTTAGGCGACAAGTCGAATCCCCGGGCAAGAATTTTCTCGAGGGCCTCCTTTCGGAATTGCCGCATCGCGTGCTAGACAATATCTTTTGCTTGATCCTTGGACTCCTCGGTATCGGCCTTATATTGGGCCACTATCTCGTCGGGACTAGCTTTAACCACAATGACCACCGACTTGGCCGTTTCAAGCTCTTTGGCCAGAGTTTCTCGATGGAAGACGACCAAACTTAACTGAGATTGGAGCTCCTCTATATTTTTAGCCTGCACTACGACATTATACTTTACCGCCCGAAGCTGGACCTCAGCCAAATCCAATTTCGCCCGAATAGTTTCCTTTTCTAAGGCCAAGCTATCCATTTTGCTTTTCCATTCTTCAGCCTCGGCCTTTACCACGTGCATCTCTGCCCGAAGTTAGTCGATCCGATCAAGATTTTGTTGGACCTGCGGGTTCAGAGAATTAGTCACCGATTCTAGCCTATCGTCACTAACCTCAAAGACTTTTACCTTTTCCACTAGCTCGGCGTGATCCTTCCGAGCAGCCTCAAGCTCAACTCGGAGGCTCTTAGCCTCCCCTTCATGTTGCTCGCTAAGAAGTTTGTAAACATCTCACTTCTTAGTGATCCCTCGAATCTCGGCCTCATATTGGTTTAACTTTTCCCGATATCAGAGAAAAGTTTTGTGATGAAGCACAGAGGCCTACAAACATAAAGAAAAAAGTTGTGATCATCTATAAATTAATCTAAGTACAAATTAGAAGTCATCAATAGGTATTTGAAGTTACCTGGTTTAGCGCCTGTTGCACTTCGTTGAACAGACAGGGCGCCTCCACCTCATTCATCGGCTTGGTCTGCCTCAGTCACCAAGAACCGAATGTAACTGGCTACCCCTGCGGGGGCAGAGAGGACCTGGGCATCCTCCGTGATGGAGATGATGATCGATTGCTTCCGGTCATGATCCACGCTCGGAGCTGGGAACCAGTTGATTACTTTCGGACTTGAGGGAGGCCCGATTATTCCCGAAGATGGAGTCTTCCTCGGCATTGCCATGTCATCCAATCCAGTGACGTCCTCCGTGGTGGCAGAATCCACGCCGTCAAAAAAGCCAAGGAGGGGGTCTTCCGCTCCTTGGGCCCCCTCATTAGGGCACTCCTTCATCGTCTGAGCCTCGTTGAACATAGACTCGGGTAATGAAGGCGACTCGGTGATGTCTAGCACACCGAGTACATCCTTCAGGGCGTTACCCACATCCAGGGAGGCCTCGACCATGACCTCCTTGTCAGTTTCCCTGGCTTGAGGTAGATCGTCCTTGCCTCTTTTTGGTTTGGAGGCCCCTTGTCTCTCGTACTGCGAACGCACGCGGGCAACTAGTTCAAAGTCTTCTTCTTCTTCTTCAAATTCGTCCCTCAGCCGGTAGAGTGAATCCGAAGGTGGGGCTCGAGCGCTAGTATTATCTTTAGGCTTGCACACCAGCTTTCTTTTTGTTTTCTTCTTCTCTAAGCTAGGAGAACTCAGAGCCCTCTTTCTTTTCTTCTCATAGCCTTGTCTCAGAGCAGGGGACTTGGCGGGGCAGTGTTCGTCACCGAATGGAGGCCTCAGTGTGACATCCTTGGATAAACCTGCAAAAGGAAATGAAACAAGAAAAAACTTAGTGATACAAAAGAAATTTAAGTACTACTCACTCGGGAAAGGAATATCACCATGAGAACGGGCCTCCTACTGGACCTTCGAAAGTTCACGCCACGCATGCTTAGAGTATGGACATTGTAGCACGATGCCCTCAACCCACTCCTTAAGTCAAGGGACTGCATTCGGGAGCCGAACGACATCTGCACCACCACCAAGCATCGATAAGAAGGAAGGATCAAAGAGAGTAAAATAAAATTTTGAAAACAAAATTTTACTTACATTTTATATTCCACTTCTTAGGGAACAACATGCGGTCAACTGGTATCAGGTCTGAGGTCCTCACTCGGAGAAAACGGCCTAGCTAGCCTCAATCCCGATCTTCATCAACTCGAAAATAGGGCTTTACTGGCAGGGCACGAGAGCTTGATCAGTCCCCCCCCCCTCCAAAAAAAAGACAGGGACTGTATAGACTCATGAGATGGTCGACGGTGAACGAGTATCCCTTGATCTTGCTCACGAAGAATCAAAAAAGGATCATGATCCTCTAGAATGGAAGGTGAATTTTACCGAGGCATACGTCGTATCTTTTATAGAAGTCGATAATGACCGGATCCAATAGGCCCAGTGTAAAAGGATAAGTGTAAACACTTAAGTATCCCTCAATGTGGGTGGTGATATCTTCATCGGGTTCAGGAACCACCACGTGCTTTTCAACCCAGTTGCAATGCTTTTTGACCGTAGGGAGGACTTCTTCAGTGATCGAGCACATGTATCTCGAGACCTTCTCACACCGACCAAGTACAGAGGCAGATTTTTCAACCTTAAAATCGGCGATTACTGAGCATCCACCAGGGATGAACATGTTTAAGGGGGTTCCGCTACTGGTTCCTCGACAGCAGTATGCGGAACGGTCTCCTTGGCAGCCGGCCGCGATATAGAAGGAGTTTCTTTTTGGGGAACTGCTTTTGAAGTCTTCGCCATTTTTTTTAAAATGGAGGGAAAAGATGAAAAAGAGGAAGTTAAAGGAATACACTTGTTGGTTTGAGATGAAGACTAGCAAAAGTTCTCACAAAGATCTCAAGAAACCAGGATACAAGTGCTAGAAAATATAGAGATTTCAAAGGAACAAGGGTAAAAGGTTTGGATGTAAAGTTTGAATGAATGAACAAGGGGGTATTTATAGTTTTTCAAATGGCAGTTCGCTTCCACGAGTGGACTGCTGGCAACTGACAAGCATTTAATTCCATTAGGACTTGACTGCCGAGACGTTTCACTCATTTTGTCGTTTCTGGCGTGGAGTATCGAAGTGAGAATTGAGAGCTCATGTCATTTTTCATCATCTACTTTCGATAACCAGGGGACTATCTGTATACGGGTAAAATCAGTCTCATAGTACATCCCGGTTTCCGACATGATAAGCCAACCTCGAGATGCGGTAGCAGGGGGCCTAGACCGAGGTAAGGATCTTATCAATTCTGAGTCCGGATCATAATGCATGCCCTTGAGGATATCGGGGTCGTAATTAGAGATCGCTCCTGGCCGTGTTCAACTTCGAAGAACACTGTCGAGCTCGACCAACAAAAGGTCGTGATATTCGTGATCAAATATTACGGCGGAGATCTCGGCATATACCGAGGTGAGATCAACAATAAGTTAATTAGGGGATTTTTACCCTTTATAGAGTTGTACCTGATATAGTGTTCCCGTGTTATATAAAGGGGGTCTGATTACTTGTAAAAGAGATAAAAACACACATTCCAAAGCAGTATATTATTAATTTCTTTCTTTAAGCTTTTGTTCTTCTGTATCTTGATATCGGTCAAATTGCATCTAGTTCAAGTGTGACTGACTTTCCAAGATTTTAGATGTTCAAGTTGTGCGGTTTGAATTTACTTTATTATTGTTTATTTCAATTGCAATTCTAATTTATCGCTTTGTGTCAATCTAATCCATATATCATTAAAATCACTTACAAATTTAATATCTGATTTTGAGGGTAAACAATGTCAAAGTAAACAATTTTTTTTAATATTCTTATTTTGTTAGGGTTTTTACCGCTCGATAGTTGAATCGGAGCATAAATTCTAAATTTGATTAATCTACTTCATAATTCTCGTGAGGTTGGTTCTTATATTTCCTCATATTTTTCAAATATATATATATATATATATATATATATATATATATATATATATATATATATATATATATATATATATATATATTCCAAAAACACAAAATGCATGTTAATTGAGCTTTGAGAAAATTCATGGCAAGTAACCATGTTTTTGCTAGGCAGTGTATCGAATGATCGAGAACGAACCTTTTTTGGATATATGATCCAAGTCAGAGTATGCAAAATTACAGGAAAAAAAATGTCTAATTAAAAACTAATTTTACGTTTGGTTCATAGAGTATTTTTTATTGAGAATTCCTTGTTCCTTTTGTGTGAATTTCCTTCCGTTATCTTTAGGACCACAGAAATTAGTAAATATTTAACTCATATTTTTGGAATCTTAACCTCAAAATATATAAGAATGCTTTCTAGAAAAATCAGTAACAAGTGTAAGGTCAAAATAAAACTTTTCAAAGTATTCTCTTAGTGCGACATGGGTGGTGAACTGTGGTGGTCATAACCAATAAGCCACCTAAGTGGTCCAACTAAATAGAGGGTTATAAGCCTCGCCGATTGGTATTTGGACTAAATAGTGTTGTGTCTGTTAAGTCGAAGAAGAGGCAAGTCCGAAAATATAGAAGATAAAGAACACCAAATTTTAACGTGGAAAACCCTTCAAATCGAAGGTAAAAACTATGGGATCACAAAGATCCAAAAAAGCTACACTATAACAATAAGAGGGTTACAAAAGTTTTCCAAATTGGCTACACAACAAGTGTCAAACACGGAGCAACAATAGCAATAAGAGCAACAACTAATCAATTGAAGAAAGAGTATAATCCACAAAAATAAAGCTGTTGTTCGAGGCTCTAAATCAGATGCTACGAGCCTCCAAATTGGATCTTCACCGTTCAAATTCAATACAAAGATGCTACGAACACTAAGTCAAAATTTCAGCCCGATCCAACGGTTGAATCGAAAAACGTGATATGAATATTAGATGGTCAGAATAAAAATCTGCAGCAAAACAAATATTTTTCTTCTCTCTTCTCTCTTGACGAAAGCTCTCTTAAAAACCACTCTTATATGCCTAAGTCTTTCAAAGACTTGTATCAATGAGCATAGAATAATTCACCAAGGTTGTCCTATTTATAGATCATGAGTGGTGTTTTCTCTTAAAGCCAAAACTCACTCAAAATAGGAATAAACCAAATCCAATTCCTAATAGGAATGGAAACCAAAAGAGAATAGGATTAGGCCATTGGGCTTTTGGCTGGACAACATGGGCATGTTCCCAACAAACTCTCCCTCCATCCAAGGGGCCAAATGTGTCTTCAAGTAGAGGAACTATTGACAGGCTTCATGCCTGCCAATTTTCTACAAAATTCATGTTTATCTGCAACCACCGCCTTTGTCAGCATATCCGAAGGATTTTCATCAGTGTGTATCTTCTCAACCTCAAATAGTTTATCTTCCACGGACATTCTTATCCAATGATACTTTCTATTTATATGTTTGGTCTTAGAATGAAAAGTGGAGCGCTTGGTGAGACAGATAACACTCTGATTATCACAAAAAGATGTACCTTGGCTGCTCAAAGCAAAGATCATTAATAAACTTCTTCATCCATAATAGTTCTTTGGCACCTTCTATGACAGCAATATATTCGGCTTCTGTAGTGGATTGAGCTAAGCACTTCTGTAGTCTAGATTGCCAAGAAACAGCTCCCCCTGCAAAAGTGATCAAATAACCGGAAGTGGATCTTGAATTATCAAGATTGCCTCCTAAATCAGAGTCTGTGTAACAAACAAGTTCAGGCTTGCCATTGCCAAAACACAGCTTCAAATCTGCAGTACCTTTCAAATACCTTAATATCCATTTTACTGCATCCCAATGTTCTTTTCCAGGATTAGAAAGGAATCTACTAACAGTACCAACGACATGTGCAATATCTGGTCTAGTGTAAACCATAGCATACATCAAGCTACCAACGACAGAAGAGTAAGGAATACGAGACATCTCATTTTTCTCTTCATCAGTAGATGGACTTTGACTAATACTCAATTTGAAGTGTTTAGTAAGAGGAGTACTAACCAGTTTTGCATCTGTCATATTGAACCTCTTGAGTACCTTCTCAATATGTTGCTTTTGGGACAGAAATAACTCCTTTTTATCTCTGTGTTGGTGGATTTGAATGCCCAAGATTTTCTTTGCTAGCCCCAAGTCCTTCATCACAAACGATTTTCTTAACTGCTTCTTAAGGACTGCAATTCTGGATTTATTCTTGCTAACAATAAGCATGTCATCCACATAAAGCAATAAAATAATAAAATCATCATCAGAGAACTTCTAGAAGAATACATGGTAGTTTGAAGAAGTTTTCTTGTACCCTTGTTTTTTTATGACAGATTCAAACTTCAAATACCATTGCCTTGGAGCTTGTTTCAATCCATACAGGCTCTTTTTTAATTTGCAGACATAATTTTTTTTCCCTTAGTTACAAAACCCTCAGGTTGCTCCATATAAATCTCCTCATCTAAATCACCATGAAAGAAAGCAATCTTGACATCCATATGCTCAACCTCTAAATCTAGACATGCAGCTAAGCCTAGAACCACACGAATAGAAGACATCTTTATAACAGAGGAGAAAATTTCATCAAAGTCAACTCCCTTCTTCTGGCCAAAACCTTTAACAACTAAACTCGACTTGTATCTTCGCGCATAGGTATGGTTATCTTGCTTTATTCTGAATATCCATTTGTTAGATAAAGCTCTCTTACCTTTCGGCAATTTCACTAACTCATATGTGTCATTCTCAAGGAGTGACTTTATCTCATCTTCTATCGCTTCGATCCACTGATCTTTGTGAGTATCTTGCATGGCTTCATCATAATTTTCAGGTTCTCCCATGTCATTCAAAAGTACATACTCATCAGCATGATAGCGCATGAATTTTTGCTTCTCCCTTGTAGATCTTCTAAGAGAGGTTTCATGAGCATTCGAAGTAGTTACCTTTGTAGGAATTAGTTGCTGATCAACCACAACTTCATCAACTGGAGCATCCATAACATCTACACTATGATGATCGTTTTGATCTTGATCACTATCTCCATCATTGTCTTGGGTTCCTTCATCTGCAATAGGTGCATTAGCAATTGAAACTGGATCAATATCAACTAAGCACTCATTACTCTAAGAATCTATCTTCTCAGCTTTGTCAATATCTTCAATAGTTTGGTCTTCAAAGAATATTGCATCACAATTTCTAATAATTTTATTGTCAACTGGATCATAAAAACGATACTCAAACTCATATTGACCATAACCGACAAAGATGCACTGCTTAGTTTTGACATCCAGTTTCGATCTCTCATCTTTAGGAACATGCACACAAGCTTTACACCCAAAAACTCTCAAGTGATCATAAGAAACATCTTTGGCAAACCAAACTCTGTCTGGGACATCACCATCCAAAGCAACTATTGGAGATAAATTGAAAACATAGGTAACAGTGTTAAATGCTTCTGCCCAAAATGTATTTGGAAGTCTAACCTCTGAAAGTAAGCATCTAACTCTCTCAACTAGAGTTCTATTCATCCTCTCTGCCAAACCATTCAATTGAGGTGTCTTGGATAGAATTTTCTGATGACGAATTTCCTTGTTCCTTGCAATAGTTATCAAAGGGACCACAATATTTACCACCATTATCAGTGTGAATACATTTTAATTCTTCCCCGTATGTCTCTCAACTAAGGCCTGAAATTCCTTAAACACGGTAAGTGCTTAATCTTTAGATTTTAAAGGATACACCCAGAGCTTACGAGAATGATCATCAATGAAGGTCACAAAGTAAAGTGCACCACCTTTTGACTTTACTTTAAAAGGACCACACAAATCAGAGTGTACTAGCTCTAATAAATCGGACTTTCTTGAGGAAGGATGGTTACGAAAGGAAATCCTTTTCTGTTTGCCAGCTAAACAATAGATACACATTTTCAGTTTTGCTTGTTTCACTCCAGAAAGCAAACTTTTCTTAGCCAAACACATAATCCCCCTCTCGCTCATATGACTCCGTCTTCGGTGCCACAATTCTGATAAAGTATCACTTTCCAACAGATTTATGGAGTCATTAAGAATAGAGCTTTATGTCACATATAATTGACCAGACTTGACTCCTCGAGCCACTACTAACGAACCCTTGGTGAGCTTCCATTGACCACTAAAGAGAGTATTATGGTAACATTCATCGTCTAATCTTCATGGGGAGATCAAATTGAAAGGAAAGTCTGGAGCATACTTGACATCTTGAAGAACTAAAGTTAAACCATTATTAGTTTTCAAACAAACTGTGCCAACACCAAACACCTTAACTTCACTGACATTGCCCATCTTTAACACTCTAGAATCAACATGAGTATAAGATGAGAAAAAATCTTTTCTTGGTGTGACATGTGAGGTAGCTCCAGAATCTACTATCCAGCTCATCTCATGGGATACCAAATTGATGACATTTCATCATAAGCAAAAAGAAGGTCATCTCGAACAATAGCAGCAACATTGTTCTTGTTATTTTCAGCTTTCTTTCCTTCTCTAGTGTCTTGATTCAACTTGCAGCAAAACCTTTTGATGTGTCCTTTCTAGCCACAGTGGTTGCATGTAATATTATAGTATTTGGACCTTGACTTACTTTTACTTTTACCTCTATTCCTTGAGCCTCTTGTTCTATCTCCCCCACCCCCAATCTTCTGTAACCAAGATATCTTCTTGTAAGGACGAACCCTGAGATTTTCTCCTTACTTCCTCGTTCACCACACTACTCTTGGCATATTCCATGGTCACCTTACCTCCAGGAGCTGAATTTGTCAAAGAAACACGAAGCGTTTCCCAAGAGTCTGGCAGAGTATTAAGAAGTCAAAGTCATTGTATCTCATCATCAAAATTAACTCTCATTCCAGATAGCTGATCAAGGACGCCCTGAAAATCATTTATGTGATCAAGGATAGGGTTGTCTTCCTTATATTTAAAGGTCATCAATTGCTTTAGTAGAAACAATTTATTGTTCCAGATTTTTGAAGTATAAAAAGTCTCTAGCTTTTCCCACAATGATCTTGCATGTATCTCGTTCACAATATGGTTGCGAACATTCAATCCATTTTCGTATATATCCACATACTTGTTGGTGCTCGAAATTCCAATCTTCATTGGATATACTCTCGGGTTTATGAGCTGAAAAATGGGTAGATGCATCTTTTTCATGAACAACAAGTCTTTCATCTTGCTTCTCCAAATATTATAATTTCTCCCTTTTAAATATACCATCTTGCTCATATTCACCTCCATTTCGTAACAACCCGGATAAATAACCAAGGATCTGATACCATTGTTAAGTCGAGGAAGAGAGAAACCCCAAAAATAAAGAAGATAAAGAACACCAAATTTTAACGTGGAAAACCCTTCAAATTGAAGGTAAAAACCACGGGATCACAAAGATCCAAAATAGCTCCACTATAATAATAAGAGGGTTACAAAAGTTCTCAAAATTGGCTACACAACAAATGCCAAACACGGAACAACAATAGCAACAAGAGCAACAACTAATCAATTGAAGAAAGAGTATAATCTACAAAATGAAGCTGTTGTTCGAGGCTCGAAATCAGATGCTACGAGCCTCCAAATACGATCTTCACAGTTCAAATTCAAGATCAAGATGTTACGAACACTCAGTCAAACTTTCAGCCCGATACAACGGTTAACAAATCCGAAAATGTAATTTGAATGTTGGCTAGTAGGAATAAAAATCTGCAGCAAAACAAATATTTTTCTTCTCTCTTCTCTCTTGACGAAAGCTCTCTCAAAAACCACTCTTATGTATTTAAGTCTTTCAAAGACTTGTATCAATGAGCATAGAATAATTTTCCAAGGTTGTCCTATTTATAGATCATGAGTGGTGCTTTCTCTTAAAGCCAAAACTCGCTCAAAATAGGAATAAACCGAATCCAATTCCAAATAGGAATGGAAACCAAAAGAGAATAGGATTAAGCCATTGGACCTTTGGCTGAACAACATGGACATGTGCCCAACAATGTTATTTTTATTGTTTTTTCTTTTCTTTTTTTCTTTAAGAATCTTTGGATAATATATTACACACTTATGTTTATTTACTACTTATAATCATAGGTTTTCGTTCGAGCATAGAAATGAAGTCAGCTTTGGTAGAGAACAGTTTACCTCTAAGGTGGGACTTTCAGATGCGAATTCAGATTAGTCGAGCCGTAAAAATGAATATTGTTGATCGAGTAGAAAAAAGATTTTTTTTTCACCCAGAAACTATTTATATTTGATAGCCGAAATTATGTATAAAGTTTGTATAATTTTTGTATATAACATACATAATGTATATATATACAAAAAAATATACAAATTTTATATAATTCTTTGGCAATTATTTTTACAACTATTATTTTGAGAACGGCTACAGAGTATTATTTCCCCCCAAAATAATACCAATTCTCGCTTTTTACCTCTAAATCTTTGCCACAAAGAAAGAAGATCACGTTAAATTCTGCTCTCTCAATCATAAGTAAATACATGATTGGGGAGATTGATGTAACAATAAAAACAGTTATATATAAACTTATAAGCAAAAACAAAAAAGAAGAAAGTAAAGCCACATACACCACATACTAGCGTAAAAATACCATTGTATAGTCAGTTTTCGGACTGGTCATTCAAAAATAGCCAGCGTTTACGAAGTTAATGAAAAATAGCCATTATTTTGCTATAACAGAGACCGGTCCAGCATAATATACTGGAGTTCGGTGCACCTGTGTATGAACTCCAGCATATTATGCTGGACCGGTATACTTTGCTGACTCCAGTATATTATACTGGACAATTATACTTGTTGGAACTCCAGTATATTATATATGCTGGAGTTCTAGTGTACTTATGCTGGAACTCCATCATATTATGCTGGAGTTCCAGCATACTTATCCTGGAACTCCACTATAATATGCTGGAGTTCAAGCATACTTAGGCTGGAACTCCAGTATAATATACTGACGTATTTTTCAGGTTTTGAACAGTGTTTTTGTTCAGATTTATCTTTACATGAAAAGTGGCTAAATTTCGATTACTTTTGAAACTGAGCTATTTTTGAACGATCAGTTATAAATCTGACTATTTTTTAATTTCTCCCCATACTAGCTTTTATATCCTGCATGTAGATGACGTTTCAGTGCCCTTGTCAATTTCCCGAGGGCCAATTCGAAAATCAGAAGAATAAATTATACTATCTAGGATGTGGTGTGATAGATAAATATTAGTAGATTCTGGATCAAAAATTTTGAGTTTGAGCCTTGAAAATAAAAAAATCATGATAAAAACGATTTTCTGTTTAATGAGCCTTACGTGACAATTTTATATCAATCTGAGTTTCAAAGCGCATATTGAACATCTATTGGGGGAAAAAGAGCATAGAACTATAATTTAAGCATCAAAAAGCCCCTGGCTACTTCAACGAGTATTGTCCTACTCTATGATGGAGACTTTCCTGCCCTTTTTTGGTATGGTTTGTTGAAATTTTCAGATGCAGTGGTCAATGGTTTTCCATTGAATGATACGCGGAGGTTGTTTTTCCTTTTTAGAAAGAAAAGAGATTGATTTTTTCGAAAAATAATACAAAATATAATTTCGTGACTTTACCAATGCAATGAATAAGTTCTATAACGTTACTAATATCAAAATGATTTTATGACTTTAATATATTGCAATAGATAATAAAGTTCAATAACGACGCAACAATAACCAAATATCGAGTAGGCCATAACTTATTTCGTTGGCATGCCGCTGTTTCACAGTGACAACCTTTGTATCATGTGTACAGTTTTCCGCACTTTGTTTGACACCAATCATTATCATTTTTCTCATTATTTATAATTACAAGTAATATTATATTTTTAAACTTAACAAATAAGAGTATATATTTATATCTTACCTCATTCCTCCGGTATATCTTAACTCAGACTTCCTCCATCTTGAATAGTTATATGATTCAAGTTGTTTCTGTTACACATATTTGTCTTTTTTGCAATAATTACCTCCTTTTTTTAATTTGAATAATTGAACTTTGTTTTGCTATCTTATATTATTTTTTATTCATATGTTCCAACGTTTTTCAAATTTTTATGAAAATTAGAAAAGAAAAAAGCCACAAAAAAAGGCGCCAGCTTGCAATATAACTGCATACTTGTTGCCCTTTACACCATGAATAATTTTCAGATATGCAAAATTATAATGTGGAAAATAAAAATACTTCATTTTGATTATGTCAAAACTTCAATTGGTGATCACATAAAATAATTTGATAAAAGCGTCTTTGATTTAATATAAACAGTAAGTGCGGATAAATGCTTGTCTCATATTTCCCTGTACTAGATCTCTAAACACCCAAAAGAATATTAAAAATTGGGATATGCTGGTATTGACGTTAAAATATTGAAATTTGACCAAAACAGTGAACCCTGAAATATTAATACGATTAGAAACATACGTGGAGGTTGTTTAGGCAGTTGGCTTAGTCAGTTTTGGATAAAGACGTAGACTTGCTTATTATAATCCAATATTCCAGTATAGCAATGAATATCTTATTGAAGATGTCATTATACAATATGCCCTTACTATTTGAACTCTAATTGTATTGGGAAAAACTGAGTTTACATATTGAAGTGATTGAAAGTTGACGTGTTATGATACGAGGGCTGGTCAAAGAATGATAATTAGCAAAGAGACACAAATCGCGACAGATACGAGCAGAGGCACGAGCGAATACTCAAAAGACTTGACGCTCATACCTATTTAGATCCGCAAATTAAGGAGAATGAATCTGACAGTGCAAGAGAATACAGATACAGTATTTAATAGGCATTAAATACTGAAAACGTTAGAGAATCTGTATTAAATTACAATAATTATGTAACGTAATATTTAATGCCTTTAATTGTCTATAATGGCCTGATTATGACAAAGACAAAATGTATATTTTAGAGATAGCTATAAAAAAGAGAAAACTGGTCATTTGTAAGGACACGAAATATTATTTGGATACATCGGTTTACTTTATTTTCTTCTGCTTATCTGATTGTTAGCAAAATCATTTCCTTTACTCATTTTTGATTATCAGTAACCCGAGTTCTTCTAAATTAAAGTTTTGACCGAAATTTCACTTTTTGGTTAAACAAATTGGTTCCGTTACCGGGAATCTAGTAATCTATTCTTTCTTAGCCTAACCTTTTTTGTTGCATCAACCATGTCAAACATTAATGACAACACCCAAGGAAACCAACAACTCCAGGGAAATCCACAGGATGATCGCACCCCGGTCCCTTCTCCACAAAGATCCCCTCGGCGGTCTCGAGAAGGCACTCCTGAAGGATCTCATGCAAATGGAAACGCTCAATTTAAAAATGATGAAGCTGTCAATGAAGCTTTGCAAAAAACTAATCGCTCAATAGGTCAATAAAGCTCTTGAGGCCTTTGTTAGCCAGTTACCTGTCGCACCCACAACATCCACTCCAAATGACAATACTTTGGAGAACCCTCATTCTGGGCTTGCTAATTCAGGCAGTGGTGGAATCCCCACCGAGTCATGAGGTGGAGAACCAGGTAACTTAGTCAATTCCGATTTACAAAATTTAGTACTAATATTGCAGAAACAGCTCAAGGAGCAAAGTGACCACATAGAGCAAATACCTAAAGTACCACCCGTAGTCAAAGGGATAGATATGGATAAATATTCACAACAACCCTGGAAGCCAAGTGCTGCTCCCCTCCTAATTCCATAAAAATTCAAAATGCCCGATATTCCAAAATACGATGGAACAACTGATCCACGAGACCACGTGACTGCATTCACAACAAGTGTAAAAGGCAACGACTTGACCAAATAGGAAATTGAATCAGTACTGGTCAAAATATTTGGTGAAACGCTCACTAAGGGAGCATTAACATGGTATTCTCTTTTACTTGAAAATTCCATAAATTCTTTTGTTGAGCTTGCAGATTCATTTATCAAAGCACACTCGGGAGCTCAAAAAGTCGAAAAAAGAAAGGAAGATATTTTCAAAATCAAGCAAGGGGACTCAAAATTACTTATAGAGTTCGTGGATAGGTTCCAGCGTGAAAGAATGACGTTACCGCGCGTACCTGACAATTGGGCAGTTAGAGCCTTCACTAGTAATTTGAATGAAAAAAGCTCCGAAGCCACGAGGCGACTCAAGGAAATTCTTTGTGAATTCCCAGCAACAACGTGGAATGACGTTTACAACAGGTATAACACGAAACTAAGGATAGAAGAGGATATTATCTCACGATCTCAAAGAGAAGAAAAGGTGAGTTCGAGATGGGCGAAAACCGAAAAAAGGTCCGGTAAAAACAAGTACGAACCATATATGGGTCCAGTGGGAAAAGATTCACGGTCAAAACAGGACAATCCAAGGTACGATCATAGATCGAGGAATAGAGAGTCGGGCTCCTCATGAAGATTTGGAAATTATCGAAACATGCGAGAGTCACGATATGATGATAGAAACATGAAAGCAAGATTTGGCGGTTATAATTTTAATGTAAGCACTTCCGAGCTCGTAGCTGTTTTAAGAAGCATGTGTGATAAGGTACGGTGACCAAAAGAAATGAGATCGAATCCAAACAGGCGTAACCCTGATCACTGGTGCGAATTTCACAACGATCATGGGCATAAAACGGTAGACTATAGGTTGCTACAAGATGAAGTTGATCATCTATTAAAGCAAGGGTATCTCACTGAATTATTCAGTGAGAGAGGTAAGCAAGCATACATGAAGAATAGGCAGGAGCCCCCAAAACCACCTTCTCCCAAAAAGGACTGTTAATGTCATAAGTGAAGGTGAAGACATCAATGGCGTGACGTACACAACAACCAATAAAGTATTACGTTTGATGATGCAGATGCGGATGACGTATTATCCCCACATAACGATGCACTGGTAATATCTCTACTTGTACATGATACTAATGTGAAACGAGTTTTGATTGATCCAGGTAGTTTCGTGAACATTATTCTACTAAGAGTACTACGCGAGATGCAAGTCGAAGATAAATTGATACCAAAGGCGCACACCTTGTCTGGATTTGACAATTCCAGCGTAGTGACGAAAGAGGAGGTAATACTTACTACATTCGCAGAAGGAGTTGTCAAAGATACAAAGTTTCATGTGGTAGATATGGAGATGTCTTACAATATGATCCTTGGGAGACCATGGATCCACGAGATGTATGTCGTTTCGTCAACCTTGCACCAAGTTATTAAATTTCCATCACCATGGGGAATATGTCAAATCCGTGGGGATTAACATACATCCAGGAGCATGAACTCTGTAGCAGATTCAAGTACGGGGAACAAAGAAAAATAGCAATTACAGAATCCAGTTGAGGGTACCACAACACAAACCTCAACTGAACAAGGACGAATAGATGTGTACTCAAGGACAGATGACATTCAAGAACCAAAGGAAAATGAAAATATCAAAACAACGATTGAAGATTTAGAAGCTGTAATATTATTTGCATAATGGCCTGAAAGGAAAGTCTACGTAAGGGCCAATCTAAGCCAAGACATAAAAGGTAAGTTTATTGAATTTTTAAAAATTAACGTGGATTGTTTTGCTTTGTCCCACTCTGATATGATAGGAATACCACCAGAGGTAACGACTCACAAATTAAATGAAGACCATCGTATCCCCCTGTCAAACAAAAGAAGAGAAAGCAAGGAACTTTCAAAAATCAGGTGATTCAAGATGAGGTTCAAAAATTACTAAAGATTAGGTCTATCTTTGAGGTAAAGTATCCTAATTGGTTAGCCAATACTGTTGTGGTACCGAAGAAGAATGGTAAATGGCGAGTTTGCTTAGATTACATAGACCTTAACAAAGCTTGTCCTAAAGATTCTTTTCCATTACCACATATAGATCAACTAATTGATGCTACTACAGGACATGAATTGTTAAGCTTTTTAGATGCATATTCAGGATATAACCAGATCAAAATGGATCCAATAGATGAAGAAAAAACTTCATTTATAACAGACAGGGGGACTTACTGTTATAAAGTAATGTCTTTTGGTTTCAAAAATACTGGTGCAACATATCAAAGATTAGTGACCAAAATATTTCAAGAACATTTGGGAAAAACAATAGAGGTCTACATAGATGACATGCTTGTTAAAACTCAACATTTATGGGATCATATATCGCAATTGTTTGATACGTTTCAGATCTTGCGAAAATTCAATATAAAATTAAATCCGAAAAAATGTGCATTCGGTGTTGCATCAGGTAAGTTTTTGGGTTTTCTTGTTTCTAACCGAGGTATGGAAGTGAATCCCGCATAGATTAAGGCCATTGTAGAAATTTCTGACATGCTTACAAGTAAAAAAGAAGTGCAGAGGTTGACAGGAAGAATTGCAGCCTTGGGGAGATTCATTTCTATCATCAGAAAAGTGTTTTAAATTCTTTTCAGCTCTTAAAAAACAAGATCAGTTCGAATGGACTGAGGAATCTCAGCAGGCACTCAAAAATTTGAAGACATACCTATCAAATCCGCCATTGCTCGCAAAACCAAAGGCTGGGGAAAGACTGCTCATCTACCTTGCTGTCTCAGAAGTAGCGGTAAATGTTGTTTTAGTTCGTGAAGACCAAGGTAAACAATCCCTGATCTATTATGTTAGCAAATCTTTATTAGATTTGGAGACGCGATATGCTCAATTAGAAAAGCTTGCACTTGCATTAATCATGGCAACTAGAAAATTAAGGCCTTATTTTCAATATCGTCCTATTGTTGTAGTAACTGTTTATCCATTACGCAATATATTACATAAGCATGAGTTGTCAGGTAGGTTAGCTAAGTGGGCTATAGAATTAAGTGAATATGACATCACATACCAACCTAGAACCGCGATAAAATATCGAGTGTTAGCAGATTTTGTGGCTGATTTTAGCCAAGGAATGCAATTAGAAGCATAAAAAGAATTACAAGTGTTCAATGGATCTAATTCGGGAATTTGGACCTTATTTACTGATGGTTCGTCTAATGTGAAGGGTGCAGACTTAGAAATTATTTTGGTACCACCTACGGGAGAAACCATTCGACAAACCATTAAATGTCATTCTATAACTAACAATGAGGTAGAGTATGAAGCTGTGATTGTAGGTTCAGAACTGGCATGAGAACTTGGCATTAATCAAATTATAATCAAAAGCAATTCGCAGCTCGTAGTTAATCAAATGCTGGGGACTTATATGGTCAGAGAAGTAAGGATGCAGCAGTACTTAGAGAAGGTACGAGATCTGATTAGGCAATTCCAAACCTGGAAAGTTACGCAAATACCAAGAGATGAAAAAGTCGAGGCAGATGCCCTAGCTAATCTCGCATCTACGGCAGACGTGGCAAACAATGAAAATGCTTCTATAATTCATTTGTTTCATTCACTGCTCGATCCAGACAAAAATGAAGTAAATTTTAATAACTTAACCTGGGATTGGAGGAACGAGATTGTTGCTTTTTGCAGTATGGTACCGTCCCTGAAGACAAGAGAAAGCTCACGCGCTTCGAAAAAAGGCTGCTCGATATTGTTTAAAGCAAGTCAATCTTTATCGAAAAATGTTCGGTGGTGCCTTAGCAAGATGTCTCGGACCTTCTCAGACGGAATACGTAATGAGAGAAATACACGAGGGGCATTATGGAAATCACGTCGGAGGAAGATCACTGGTAAGAACCATAATTAGGGCATGTTATTATTGGCCCAAAATGGAAGAAGAAGTGGAAATTTTGTGGCTAAATGTGATAAACGCCAAAGGTACGGTAATAACATGCTTAGACCTGCAGAGTTGTTACATCCGATCATTGTATCGTGGTCTTTTATGAAATGGGGGATGGATATCGTGGGTCCGCTACCACAAGCAAAAGGACAGGTAAAATTCTTGCTCGTACTCACTGACTATTTTACTAAATGGGTGGAAGCAGGAGCATTCAAACAGGTGCGAGAAAAAGAAGTTAGAGATTTCATTTGGCGAAATATCATATGTCAATTCGGTGTGCCAAAGGAAATCGTGTGTGATAATGACCCTCAATTTATAGGCGCACAAATCACAGAGTTCTTTCAAATTGGCAGATTAAAAGGATTACATCCATACATTATCATCTGGTGGGTAATGGACAAGCTGAGACAACAAACAAAGTCATTAACAACAATTTAAAGAAGCGTTTGGAGGAATCCAAAGGTAATTGGCTAGAACTGTTACCTGGTGTTTTATGGGCATACCGCACAACAACAAAAACAAGTACGGGAGAAACACCATTTTCATTGGTTTATGGAGCTGAAGCTTTAATTCCAGTTGAGATAGGAGAGCCAAGCACAAGGTTTACACAAGCGTCAGAAGAGTCTAATGACAAAGAAATGCGCATAAATCTTGATCTACTTGAAGGAAAAAGAGAAGCTGCATTAATAAGAATGACATCGCAAAAGCAGGTCATAAAACGATACTACAATCGAAAAGCACGCCTAAGATTCTTCAAAATTGGGGACTTCGTGCTCAAAAAGGTTTTTCAATCTACGAAGGCAGCTAATACGGGGAAATTAAGTCCACATGGGAAGGACCCTATAGGATTCATGATATTGCAGGGAATGGAGTATACGAGCTGGAAACAATGGATGGCAAGATACTACCTTCACACTGGAATGTCATTCACCTGAAGAGATGCTATTTCCAAGGAATACCCACAGTCAGGTATCCATATTTTAAAATTTATTTTTGAATTGTTAAAATTTTACTAACGATTTTAGATGATAGGCAAAAAGTTAGCCCGTACTAAATGATAAATCACGACCTGCAAGACACGTGGAATAAATTAAAATTCCCTATCTAGGGTTACAACTATTCTGATAGATATTCAGACGGGTTAAGCAATCTTCATCTATAATCGCACCTCCGAGTCCCGTATGTTTTTCCTTTTCAGGGAAAGGACCAAATAAGAGGAACAATCAAGTGCTCGAGATTTCATACTTCAAAGCTCAAACACTTGGGGGACTATATAATATACAGAGTCCGAAACTTTTCTAATGCCTTTTTGGGCAAAAAATACATTTTTACTACTAAAAAAAGCTACATGAATAACTAAAACGCAGTATAATACTGCGTTTTACTTTAACGAAAAGTTAGCCGTTAAAGTAAAACGCAGTACTATACTGCGTATTATTAAAAAATTATTTTTTAAGGAAAACGCAGTATAATACTGCATTTCCCTTAAACATAGTATTGTACTGCGTTTCCCTATTAATATTGGGCCCACTAATAATTCAAATACATAAAACGTGGTATTGTACTGCGTTTTACATAAAAAAAAATCTGCACCCCAAGCTTATTTAAATGCGTTTGAATTTTATGAAAGTCCATTCAATACTTTCCTTCAAACTTCCGTTCATACTTCTCTCTTCTTCTTATCAATAATTTTTTTACAATGTCTGAAGAGCCAAAAATAAGGGTTTCAGTATATTGGGGGGTGAGGTTGTGCTGGAGAATAACTCTGTGAGGTATAGCTCACCTCCAAGGTGTCATATTAAATTGCCGCTTACAATAGAGTACGATAAATTGGTATCGTTGTTACGTAAAAAAATGAGTCAGAGGAAGCGTTCGGTTAACCTTAAAGTAACCGGTAGATTTCCGTATTTAGTGACTCCGTAGGGATTTGCTTATTACTCTGAGTTTAACATCAAAGATGATGAAACTCTTAGAGATTTTTTGCGAATTCCGGATGAATACAGGGAATTTATTGTAATAAAATTGTTGGAAATGTACGTCAAGGTGGAAGACGTTCCCAATAATGAGGGCGTGCATAGTAGAGATATTCCCCAGTCATCGGGGGATTATTCTGGAGTAGTTTTTGCCCGACAGATTGCCGATGAAAGAGCTTGCCTTGATTTAAACTTGTCACCATCGACGAATGAGCAACCACAAAATAATTTTTTGACTTTATATAATCCACAAGACGACTGGTAAACTTCAAATTTTCTACGCTTTAACGATGTTTTATTTTATCTTTGAATTGGATTTGTATTAACACTCATATTTTTCATAGGGGGTATCGTCTGGATATGAATTTTACAAGTTATGACCCCGCCCCTAGTTGGAATATGCGTAGTTCTGGAGTATTGGACTACGACGATCGATCCGGGAGTCATCACCAACAAGAAAATATCCATCATGAAACGTCAAGACAGTACAACTTGTAAGTAAAGTGATATATCTATTTCTAAAGTATTTATCTAATTGGGTAACTTATCATTTTGTTCTTTTTTTGTAGTGAAAACGAGATACTTGATGTTGCTGACCTCACACAGTTGCCCATAAACGACGTATTCACTCGTGAGTTGGCAGATGCACAGAGTGAGGAAGATAATAGTGATTATGACAACAATGCGGATGAGTCTGGAGATGACACACCCTTCCATGATGAGAGTGATGATGAGGAGGAAGTGAATGTTGAACCTAAGCTGACGAGGGAGCATGTTCCTCCACCTCCCGCTAGACCAAAAGTGTACGAGTCCCACGTGCCATTTCATGAGCGTAATATTCCCTACCTTGATAATTTGCCAAGTATGCCGAACGTGGATGCCCTCACAAGGGATGATGACGAAATTTGCGACTTGACTGCCGCGCGAGTGTGAGTTTTGACTGACCAAAAACGCCCCCGTGACACCTAGCTAGACGTACATACACAAATGACAAAACAAAGTCATAAAAGATAGGGGGGAAAAAAGAAAATAATAATTAACATATTAGTATTCCTTCATTTTTAATTTATGTGAAACTATTTAATTGGATACTGAATTTAAAAAAAAAAAAGAGAAGTCTTTTGAATTTGTGGTGTAATCTAAGACACATATTTTGTGTGGCTATAAATTATTGCATAAAGGTAAATTATTTCCAAATAAGGAAAATGGTCATTCTATTTTGCACTTATTAAAAAAGAAATAAGTTCACATAAATTGAAAAGGATGAAATATTACTTTTAGTTTCTCCGGTGTTCGATAGTCACATTAGACTACAATTAATTTGAATTACGTCATACAAGGACCATTAAAGGAGAATATATTTTTTATTATAATTCTTTTCATACTCATAATTTGAATTTGTATCCATTCAAAAACAATCTCTTTGTGATAAGTAACATGTAAAAAAAGAAAAATAGGAAGTCGAAGTAATTGCACTTTCCCTCGTGAAGGTGGAAAATGGTAGAGCAAAGGGATGGAGGTGTAATAAATGAAAGTGGTTTGAGAAGAATGGGACGTGCGCAGAAATAGGAAAAGACAGCTTCGAATAACGTAAGAAAAAGACCCAATCATAGAATACAGAGGCACCCTCTTTTTTCATGCAACATCAAGTCCTGACTCACATGATTTTCCTCCTTTTACTTTTTCCTTATAGTTCTTTATTTTAATATATTTTAAAATAAAAGGGGTTTATATCACTAACAGTTTGTTTGGATGGTTGGACTACCAGTTACTTTAAATACAACGTTTATTTTGATTGTTACTTAAATTTTATTGTATCGAATCGTTAAATCTGTCGTTACGTAACGATGAAATGTGTCACTTTATGTAACGACCGATTTGGTATGGTTGCATCGTTTCCTTGTGTTTTTCTTTCAATCTCACCATTCATTATTATTAAATAATTTTATTTTATCATTTACCCCACCTTTTTATATACCATCTCATAATTTTTCTTTATAATATTGCAAGTTTATTCATCATATTACTGGTGCATGATACCATGAAACGACGGCAAAATGACACAATCCATCTAAACATTGTATTCATCAAACGGTACAGTACAATACAATATAATACGATACAATACATTATGAAACCATACGTAACAACCATCCAAACAAGCTGTAAAAATCTCATACCACTAACATTTTTTATCTTTTAAAACGTTTAATATACCTAATGTTCTGTTCGACCTGAGTCCAAAATAACTCGCAAGCCTGACAGTGGTGTCAATGGCAGAAAAATACTTTTGTATTCGTTTATTTACGTATGTGTGTTTATCTGTACAAAATCGTTAAAAGAGTATATATATATATATGGAAGTTAAAGATTTTATTTACCAAAGGAAAAGATATGTACAAGTAAAACAAAAAACCCCTAGAGTGGGACATGCTCCAACTTTAGTAAACGGCCTAGCATCTAATCTCCACCTCCCTTATTACAAATGATCGAGTTATATCACCTACGGGTAATAGTTCATCTTGCTTAGTTGTCCATTCTTGGTGGTGAGAGATCCAACAATGCCGGCAGCTTCACTTAGTGGTGAGTTTCGGCACAGGCCTTTCGAGCGCGCCTTCTCTTCCTTATTGGGTTTTCCTTTGCAGGCCTTCGACAAGCTTAAGTCCGGGCTGTTCCATCATGAAGCCAGGCTGCGGAAAGCTCTGGACGAGGAGAGATCCCGTAGGCTCCTCTGCGATGAAAAGGAAGTCGAGTTGGTACACTTGCGGTATGAGGTGAACCGGAGCTTGAATTATGAGAGCTACTTGAAGGAGCAGGTAATTTTCTGTCCCGGGTGAGCGTGCATTCCGCCTTCTAGTTTCTGAGGCTAATGCTTCGTTTATTTTAGTTGCAGAAAAAGATGGAGGCCCTGAAGCGCCTTCGGGATGAAGCCGGCCGGGCCAGGCGTGAGAATGATGAGCTAAAAGCTCGGGCGGAGACTCAGGCTTTAGAGGGGAAGGGTGCTCTGGTAAAGTTCCCGATTTTGAGGCTCAACTTCGCTTAGCTCATGATAATACTTCTGTTCAAACAGATATAATTACGGGTTGTTGTTGTTGTTGTTGTTGTTGTTGTTGAGTCCTAGCTTTCGAAGGTCAGGGCTAAGATCGTTGATGCCCGGGCCGAAGCCGTAATAAGACGATCTAAGGCTGACCAGGAGATGGCGATTTATTTAAAGGATGCTGCCGATGCTCAAGCTGAGCTGAGAAGGATCCTCGACCGCGAAGAGAGGATTGAAGGATATGCTTGGTGCAAGTCTCGAAGAAAGACCCTCGAGGAGATTCGTGCTAGGGGTTTCGCCCTCTCGGAAGAGTTGGCGCGAGCGAGGGCGGACGAGCGTGATGCTCGGTTACTTCTGTCCGACGCCGAAGGAAGTGAAGATGAGGCCGGTAGGCCGTAGCTCCCCCGGGGCGTAGATTTCACCATCTGTGTATATAGCATTTTCAAAGCATGTTTGTAGACGGAGATTGAAGTTTTTTCGCATATATGTGTAAAAGAAAACCTTACGGTTTTATTTCTTCTATATCTCTTTCTGTCTCGAATTTGGCCAGGTGAACTTGTCTTTGAGTTGGTAGGAATCCTTAGATTCGTGGTATGGCCCTGGGCTCATTGGGCTGGCCCATAGCTCTTACGCGCTTGGTCGGAGCGACCTTTTAGTGTAAGCTAGAATATTTAGTTAACTATTTTGGGTTCAGTCTCCGAATCGGGTGTCGACTCGAGCTCATTCGACCCTCAAGTTTTGTATTTGTGCTAGCTGGCGACAATGGCTCTTACGCCTTGGGCCGATGCGGCCTTTTAGTGTGGGCTGGCGACGATGGCTCTTATGCATTGGGTCGAAGCGACCTTTTATTGGCTTTATTTTTCCCTAGTTAAGGACTTTTTGAAATAATTTTTGCCTGACTTTTTGATGGTTCGATAAAAACCTCGATTACGGGTCGTTATATGGCGATAATCGAGCACCTCAGGAGGTTTGGCCGGAGGCTGAGTATCTCGAAGCCTGTGATTTGGAGTTGACGTGGTCGAAGCTCTTTTGCCTATGTCTAGGGTAGCCTGTTTAACTGGTTCTTTCCGAAGTATATTCGAAGTAATTGAAGGCCTGTGATTTATAGCGATGGTCGGGCGTCCCCGAGTCACATTAGTTTGGCTAGTACAACCTTGTGACTGGAGTCATTAGTGTTCGACCGTAGCTTTTAAGTCCCGAGTGAAGTAGTTTCGGCATCTATATCGAGGGTATACCTTTTTAGGGGTCTTACAAGTTCGATATATAGCCGAAATTTTGAGATCGGGTTTATGCCTTTAGTAAGGTCTTACAAGTTTTACATGCCTTTGAGGTCTTACAATTTTACATGCCTTTGAAGTCTTACAATTTTGGGTAGTTGGTACCAGTATTGTTCATGCCTTGCTTGAGGTCTTACAGATATTGTTGTTGCCTTATGAAGGACATACGAGACCAAGGCTGCCCGCATGTGGCCTTACGAACTCGGGTCTTTATAAGTTGATGGAGATGATGCTTGACGATAGTCCCCGAGTCGTCGAGGGTTTCTTGACTCGGGTGCCATTACTTGTAAACTTTGTATTACCTCATTGAGGGCTTACGATTTCGGAGATTCCGACCCTAGGGTCGTGCGATTTTTAAGATTTTGATGCCAGTCCCCGAGTGTTCGGGACAATTTCGGCCTTAGAGATGTTTCGTGATTTTCATTTTGTCTCGCTGAGGGCTTATGAGTTTGGAGTCCCTACCCGGAGGTCGTTCAGGTGTTGAATTGTTGACGCCAGTTCCGGAGTGCTCGGGGTATTTTTGTCAGAGGAGTCATTTCTGCAAAGGTGCCGAGTTTCTTTTGGAGTGTGAGGTGCTTCGACAAAAGGTATTCTTTGATTACTTGGTACAAGTATACATGTTTCCGTCGTCTGGGCTCGGCTATACGGACACGATTCGTTCGACCGGTTGGCCCGGTACATCACTTTCCTATTAGGGCCCCATTTAGCATTTCTTGGCTTTTCCGAGTGGGTGGCCCTCCAGGGGGATGCCCCTCAGTGTTCGAGGTTGATTGCAAAAGAAGCCTTGGATATTTATTGATTCGTCCTTAGGTAGCATGTGGATGTTGCCTCATTAAAAACCTCGCCGATAAAACCTTTTTTGGGATAAAAACTCGGTCGAAGGAAAAGAGTGTAACAGATGCTTTAAAACCTTAAGGTCTTCGGGCTGGGTTAGCGCTTTGACTGCTTCGGTCGGGCTCTTGCATAAGAGTTAGTGTGAAATACAAAATGAAAAGGGAGAGGGTTATACCTTAGTGTGGGATGTGCGACATTTCGAGGTTCGATATGTTTTTCTCGCTTGTGATGAGGACGCGGTACGGTCCTTTGCTTTGTTTAATCGGGCTTAACCGAAGATGTAATTTGATTACCCTTTGGTTCCTTTGCGGGCGGAGGTATTGGTGTCGGCGCCACGTCGTGCACCGTGAACATTTCTCTTACCGCATGCTATTCCCCGTAGACGGTCTTAACTCCATCCTTTTTCGGGAATTTCATCATTTGGTGGAGGGTGGATGGTACTGCTCTCATGCAGTGTATCCACAGCCTTCCGAACAAGGCATTGTACCTCATGTCTCCTTCGATGACATGGATTTGACGTTTTGGGTTGTGCCATCCACATTGACTGGGAGGGTGATATCTACTTTCGTTGTTTCACTAGCCATGTTGAATACGTTGAGGAATCGAGTGGCGGGCACAATTTGGTCAAGTAGTCCGAGCTGCTCTATTACCCTCGACCTGATAATGTTGGCCGAGCTACCTGGATCCACGAGTACACATTTTATTTGAAATGTATTTACAAGGAAAGAGATTAGCAGTGCGTCATTGTGGGGTTGAGACAAGGTCTCGGTGTCCTCTTCGCTGAATGTGAGGGCATCCTCGGGTATATACCCGAGGGTTCGCTTTTCTCTGGTGATGGATATATTTGTCCTTCTCATCACGAGTTCCTGTGGGGCATCGATACCTCCCAAGATCATATGGATAACATGTTGCGGCTCATTCGTTTTGTTCTTCTTGGCCGCCTCTCTTTCCTGGAACTGATTTTTGGCTTGGTCACTGAGGAATTCCCAGAGTTGACCTTTCTTAAGTAGCCAGGCTACCTCTTCTCGGAGTTGGTGGCAATCCTCGGTCCTGTGGTCGTGCGTGTTGTGAAATTCACACACTAAGTTATGATTCCTTTGTGAAGGGTTTGATTGTACAGGCCTGGGCCACCTGGCGTCTCTTATTTTACTTATGGCGAACATGATGTCCGATACATCGACATTGAAGTTGTATTCTGATAAGCGAGGTGACTCCATTGGCCCTGCGTTCCTATCGAATCCGCCTCTGTTGTCTTCGGTGTATGGCTGATATCTTTATTTGTTTGGCTTCGGCTCCTTCGCTAGAAGCATGCTTGGGTATACTGAGCCCGAGGGGACTCCTAGTTGGTCGTCCTCGACTGGTATCGGTTGTGGACGTCCGACCAGATCACAGCGGGGTACTCGACCAAATTCTATTTCAACTGCTTTGAAGCCACCGATCTTCATTCATTCTGACCTTGAGTAAAGGCCTGCACTGCCCTGCCATAGGAGACTGGCGGTAGTTCCATCCGTTCCATTTGAAAATGAGATACGAACTCTCGCAACATTTCATTCTCCCTCTGCTTGATCTTGAACACGTCAGATTTCCTTATTGCCACTTTGATGGCACCGGCATGTGCCTTTATTAAGGAGTCTGCCAACATGGTGAATGAGTCTATAGAGTTAGGAGCTAGGTTGTAATACCACATCATGGCCCCCTTCGAGAGTGTTTCCCTGAAGTTCTTTAGTAAGACGAACTCGTTTTTGTCGTCCTTTATGTCGTTGCCCTTCACTACGCAAGTGTAAGTAGTAACATGCTCATTAGGGTTTGAGGTCCCTTTGTATTTTGGGAGGCCTGGTATTCTGAAATTCTTTGGAATAGGTTTCGGATCCGCTTCCTCTTGGAACTGCCTTTGTACAAACTTCTTCGAATCCACACCTTTAAGGACCGTGGGTGCACCCGAAATTTGGTCGACCCAGGAGTTGTAGGTCTCGACCTTCTTGTCGTTGGCCTCTATCATTTTCTCGTCCGATTCGATCCTTCTGGTGAGGTCCTCGAGCATGTTTACGATGACGGGATCGGTTGTCGACCCGTTATTGCTCGATCTCTCCGGTACTTCTTTAGTTGGTGGAGCTGTCCCCGGTGCTACCGTGCTAGGAGTTTTTTGGTGACTTTGCAGCTGAGCAATAGCCAGCTGTTGTGCCTGCAATATTTCAAAAATAACATGAAGGCTAACCTCCCGTTCTCCCCTAGTTGGGATTTTCTGGGCTTCTTGTTGATCCCCTTAGTGCACGCTCCTGTCAGTGTAGGAGCTTATGTCGATGTTTTGGGTGTCGCGTGAGACCGCGTCCATGGGAATTGGTTCTGGTGCATTCACAGGGTTTCATGGTGGCACACCAACACCTGTAACGGCCACACCGTTTTCTCCGTGGTCCTCAAGATTGTCGTTTTCACCTCCATTTACCGAGCTAGTCATTTCGACCTGAAATTGAAGATCTTGGACAAGAAAAGGTGTGAAAGATAACTTGTGTTGTGTAATGAAACCAGAAAGAAAATAATCACTATTATTTTTAGCCTTACGGTGGGCTCCAAACTGTTTACCGTGAAAATGGTAATAATAATTAAATTTGATTATGGGACTCTAAAAATACGTGATCTATTTTTATGCTAGTTGTTAAGCAGTTGATGCTAAGTGTGAGGTTTAGAAATGAGATAAAAGTAAGGAGTAAGGTGATAATCAAACCCATAGGTTAACAATCGGGGCCTCAAGCTTGTCGATTCAGAGGCCTCGAGGTCCATTCCGGAGCTCGGCTGTGAGCTATCGAAGGTGATCGAAGTATGGCTAACAACTATAATAAAATCAATAAAGGCTCTTTATGGCCAATGATAAGCAATAAATGAAGAACAATAATGAAGACAATAAATGGAAGCAATAATATCAAAGAATGTGTTAGAGAGCAAAGAGAATATTCTTGTATATTTCGTGTGGAGCAACTGAAGCAACAGGGGTTTACAAAATGAGAAGGATCCCTTTTACATAGGAGGGGAATCCCAACACAGTACAAAATACATTAATGACAAAGAAACGGAGATGAGACAACTAGATGACACCCTGATTCGGGTTTAGAGTAGCCCACTAGGCTCTGTTAGTCCTTGCCGTCAGTCCTTGCCGTGTTCTACCATTACCGTAATCATCACTACCCCGAGGTCGAGTGTCGACGACCCTCGAGGGAGGATACTCGGTCGTGGCCTCGAGCTTTCGAGGTGATCTTCCAAAGTGCCTTAATGGCGAGGAATTGGACCTTCCGATTTCACAGTATACAATGTGTAAAAATTCACTAAATTACAATAAATAAATACGAATAATATATTTTTAAATATAATAAGTTCAACGCTAAATTGAAATCATACAATATAAATTCTGGATTCGCCACTGACTACACCTAAAGCTCTAGATGTGTTCATACAAATTGGACCAACTTTACCTTTTGTAGTATGTTTTCATGAGCTTCTATTCTTTTGGTTAAATTAAGTGACTAGAGGTCCAGAAAATGCGGTGAATTTATTGAAATAAACTTAACAAAAATTGGGATAAAAAGATATTAATCATTAAAGGCACAAGGACGAAAATTTTCAAATTTGATTTAATGGGAATGAACTTGATCTAATGAAGCAGGAATAATAAAATTACCGCATTTAGTGAATGGATCACAAAATTCACGTTACACAATGCAAAAATGATATGGCAATCCACATAGAATTGAAGGATAGAATATATCAATATAGACTTATCTTCAATTGTCCTAGATAATTGGCGCCGCATATTTGATTCTTATTCGCCCAAACATAGAATAAAAATGGCTAATCTGTCTACAATTACATCATTGTAGGGTAATAAGCGATGGCTGAGGTTGGAATAACATTAGAATCAGACCGAGTAACCTTTCATAGGGTGTATTTGGTGACAGAAACGGATGAAATTTAAATTAAGTGACTAGAGGTCCAGAAAATGCGGTGAATTTATTGAAATAAACTTAACAAAAATTGGGATAAAAAGATATTAATCATTAAAGGCACAAGGACGAAAATTTTCAAATTTGATTTAATGGGAATGAACTTGATCTAATGAAGCAGGAATAATAAAATTACCGCATTTAGTGAATGGATCACAAAATTCACGTTACACAATGCAAAAATGATATGGCAATCCACATAGAATTGAAGGATAGAATATATCAATATAGACTTATCTTCAATTGTGTGGTTCACTTGTGATGTCTGGCAGTCTAGCTTAGAGTTAGTACCAAGTGGAAATAAGAAAGGAAGTAAAAGATTAGAATTTTAGTAGGAGTAACAACATATGCAAAGGTTATCCTAGATAATTGGCGCCGCATATTTGATTCTTATTCGCCCAAACATAGAATAAAAATGGCTAATCTGTCTACAATTACATCATTGTAGGGTAATAAGCGATGGCTGAGGTTGGAATAACATTAGAATCAGACCGAGTAACCTTTCATAGGGTGTATTTGGTGACAGAAACGGATGAAATTTATAGATTTCGATAGGTATTTCGAGTTGAAGTATAATGATAATTGGAATCACAATCGAGTATTAGTAGATATTGACTGAATCTTTAATACATATAGAAAGTCTCGTAAAAGCGACTGGTTCACATGAACCAAAAATTACTAGTTGGATCTGCCTTTGCTTGGTAGGAAGGAATGTTTTACAAAAAACGAGTCACTTTTTTGTAATCAAACATCAGAAATATATTTTTTGAAGAATATTTTTTAGTGAATATGAAAAGATATTTTTGTTTTTGTTTTTTGGTTCTATTTGTTTACCCTTAAAATTGGATAACAGTTAAACTTATAAGTGGTTTTAAGGATATGTAATTTCACTTAACACAAACTGAGGAATATAAGAATTAATGTTAGAAATTAACTATAAAATAAAGCAAACCAATATAATGAGCGGTTATGGCCTTCGAGCTAAATCGCCCTCGAACCAATAGAGTATGCTAATAAAAGTACGAACTGAACAACAGACCTTGAGAGAAAAAGTAATGTGGTACTTTGTTATGCGTGAATAATGTGTTTACAAAATGATTAGAACCATCTTTATAATGTAGAGGAATTCTATTTATGGTACAATTCAAAACATAGAAGGAAATCCCATGATTGGCTAAATGTCTGATCTTGACTTGATACGTGCCGAAATTTTCGCCACGATCCTTGTTCGGTCACGGATATCTCGGCTTTCTGTTATTCGGTTTAGCAGGCTTTCTTCGATCATGCTCGTTCCCTATCTCGCTTCGATCTCGATCACGGCTGGTCTCGATCTTGATCGATCATCGACTCACGAGCTTAGCGATTTATCTTTGTGCCATGGTCCGATGCAAACCGAGGTCGAGCCTTGGTCTGCCACCCCGATTTCGATTAGCCATGCCAGATTAGAGAAGCCTGATTTTGACCGTATACATATAGTCCCCTCGTTTTTTAGAGTATAATGACAGAAAACGAATTGAGTCTTCGAACTTCCCCTCGGTTTACCATGACATAAGCATCGTGACGCAAGCGGCCGAAGTGGCCGAAACTTCCTGTCAGTTCAGTTTTCTAGGCATTTAATGCGTGTAAATCGACGATCGGCCACTACCAGTATTGAACCGTCGTTGCGAAACCAATAAATAGCCACCTTCTTCATTCTTTCAAACTTTACTTTCAATTTCCTTCATCCTAATCTCCACAATTCTTTGTCTTCTCCAGATCTTTATGTTTTCAATTTCCTGTACTTATTTCTTCTCAAAATATCCAAGCGTTCCTCCTCTGTTTTGTTCTCCCCTATCTACAAAAATGGCTAAGACCTCAAAAACTATCCTACACAAGGAAAAAGTTCCTCATCAAAACCCGTCGGCGTCGTAGCCACGGTGGAACATCCCCTTGAGGACTTCATTCTGACAAATTGCGCCTCTGCTGCTGATTTTAAGGTGGAGAATACACCCTCGACACCGAGTCAATGCGAACTGATGTCGAGGTACATATGTACGATTACAGAAGATCTCCTCGAGAAGGTGAAAGAGGAGTGCAACTAGGTAGGCAAAGATGTAGTAGTTCCTACCCCCGAGGAATCCATCACAACCCATGTGGAGGGGTATCTAAGTGTCTATACTTACCCCTTCACTATAGGTGTAGCACCCGGAAAAATTTCGAAGTACTTAAAGGTTATTAAGAAAGTTGATGTGTGTTAATTGTATTATTTTGTGTGTAGACGAGGACTATTAATATGATGGATATCAATTGGATATGATAATAAGTGTACGAGGTATATTATAAGTGATGTGGGGTCTAAGGATAGCCCTAAGTCCAAGCCAAGTTGGAAACTACATGATAGACACACACACACACACACACACACACACACACACACACACACACATATATATATATATATATATATATATATATATATATATATATATATATATATATATATATATATATATATATATATATATATATAAATATTTATGTGGATGTACAACCTATCAAATGAAAGGTCTTTGAGTCTAGTTTCTAATGCTTCAAACCATTTATCATTTGGACATTCCTACAAGAAGTTATGAGTTTTTATCAAAACTTACGTATTGACAAGAGTATCCATATTTGAGTGCTAAAGATAAGTTTTCATGGAAAGTATTTCTTTTGGAAATTGACGAATAGAATAACACTTGTGGTATTTCTTAAAGATTGATGTTAAATTGCTAAAGGCTTTAGCATGTAAAAAGTTATTTATTTAATTTTTATTCAAATGATTTAGATTTTTCTATAAATGTTATGAGTTGATAAAAATAGATCCTTTGAAGCTACTATGATATGAATCTACTTTTGAAGTATTAAATGTGTGGGGAGTTACTGGTGTTCACCGAGATTGACTTCGGATATACTGTGTTCGTAGTCATGAAACTACACGTGCCAGGGTAGGCGTAGATGGCCACTTTGTGGTATAGACTATGACAGAGTGTTCTCCCTCGAGAGAGTACTATTTTGTGCTATTATTAGCATGACTGAGTCGATTCGTGTGACACTACGATGAGACGACCTGATCAAGTAGGGTATATGATACTTGCCGCTAGGTACATAACCTAGTTGACCTTCTTATGTCGTTAATGGTATAGTACTCCCAGTGAAAGGTAAGGATTATTTTCTTATGTTTAGGCCTAAGGAGCCAAAAGTGATTTCAATGAATTAAAGTAAATGAAATGATTTTGTATGATTTTATCCAAAATCTTAGATTGGTGTAAATATTTTTAAAGCTTATATTGTGGGTTATATTTCACTTGGTTTTATTCAAAATGACAAGGGTCATGAATTGATAGAATTTCTTATCTTTTTATTTTAAATATTGATGCATTATTTTTATAAAGTTTATCCCAAGAACTTAAGTTAGAGAAAGTCTCCGTGAACTATCGTGACAGCACCTAGTCTCTACGACTAGGTAAACCTGACAAATGCTGAAAAGAAACAATTTACCGAAAGAAAATAATATAAAACCGAAATAACAACATGAAATAGTGTTTAAGATGTCGTCTGGCACCTAACAGTACAAGAATTTCAACCTAACACTTCTCAAAATCCGGAACCCCATGAATCACAAGCTAAGAGATACATAAAAAGCTCTAACTCCAGAAATGTCTAGCAAAAAGGAAAATACTGAAGGGCTATACTATTACAGAAAGATAGAAAGGGACTCCTCGGTCTGCGGGCGCAGTAGATATACCTCGAAGTCTCAATAGAAGCGCCTCGCCTCAAGGATGATAAGACTGAGTGGAAGTACCCGGATCTTCATATGAAAAACATGCTCTGAAAGGGCATGAGTACACCACAACGATACTCAGTAAGTGCCAAACCTAACCTCGGTCGGGTAGTAACGAGGAAAGTCAGGGCCCTACTGAAGTTAAATGAAACACAAGGAGTAATAGTGAAAAAATAAGACATTATAATAAGTGCAACACTAAGGAGTAACACAGAATAGAAAAAACTGTGAGCATGTGATTTTTGCCCAAAAGCAAATTATTCCTAGAAATTCAAACAAAAATAATTTCTTTATTATTTTATAATTTTAGGGAATTTTGGTGACATTTTCTGCTAATTGGCGCATTTATATGTGCATTTTAATTCATATGAAAATACAAAATATGCATTTGCATTTAGGATTTAATTTCATATTTTTAGTATTAATTAGGGGTTAATTTGTTTTAGGACAAAATATGAAGAAAATAACAAAAATAGTTCACTTTTGTTTTTGATTATTATTTAATGTGAATTCGTCCCGAAATAGTTTTAAAAATAATTTTAGAAATCAATTAGTTTAATTTTAATTGTTGCAATTTTATAAAATCAGAAAAAATATACAAAAATAGATAAAAGAAAAAATAAAATAAAAAAGCAAAAAGAAATAAAGAAAGGGCTGCCCACGATTTGGGCCATGCCCAAATCAATTCACCCGGGCCCAACATTTCTTTCTTCTTTCCCACGCCCCAAGCCCAAACCAACACGGACCAGGTCCGGGTCCTCAAAAAAATCCAAACGACGTCGTTTTTTCGAAGTCCATCTCAGCCATTGATTCTTAATCGAACGGATGAAATCGTCTTAGGTTGTTTTATATATATATGTCCAAAATATTCACCCCCCTATCTCGTCTCTCAAACCCCCCGTCCATCTCTAACTCTAAAAACAAGCCGCCCCCATATCCTTCGCCGGAACCCTACCGCCGGCGAACACAACCTACACCGATCCGTCCCAAATTCACACCATAGATTCCCCATGAATCCCTCTTTCTAACCATGCCATTGGTGTCCCTCGAATCTTTCCCCATCTCCTCGAATCTTCGACGGAAGGTTTCCGGCCAAAACACAAAGTAACCCAATCGCCACCAAACTAACACCCTGTGACCGCCTGGGCCTCCTCTACCCAACCCCCATGGCCTTGTATCTCGAATCTGTCTGGAAAAGCTCGAATCTCAGATCGAGGGTTTCTGACCAAAAACCTAAGGCAGGATCTCCATGATTTCGGACCCTAACAACCCTAAACAGGTATTTTCTTATGAAAACACATGGTTAGGGATGTTAAGGGTCAGAAATTTCGGGGATGTGGAAAAACCACTGGCCGGAGCTCTTAGTGGTCAGTGGGTTCGTATTGGTATTTTTCTTTCATCCTAAATTTCTTTTTCCTTTTCTGATTTTCTGCATGTATGAATTCCTTGTTTAAATGTCTAGTTAATTTACGTTTTAAATTTTGTCAATATTGCTCTAATCTTGTATCCCGATTTGATTAAGTCTAGTTGTTTGTTTGAATATGTTCCAATTCCTAATACTAGTTCGATTTATAATTTGTTAATTAAGTTAAGTTTTGCTTGAATTAGTTTATGTTTTTCATTTAGTTAAATAATAATTAGTTCATGTTTGGCTTTAGTTTGATTAGTCGTCTAGCTAGTTCTAATTAGTTTAATTTGTTTTGGTCTGATTAAGGCTAATTTGGATTCTTTGGGAAACTATAATTGGTCCGTTTAAGGCTAACAGAGAGTTTGAGTCAGTCAGTTAGGGGTTTGAAGCTTAGCTTATTTGGGTAGTAATTTCAGGAAGGGAATAAGGGTAGTTTAGGCATGGAAAAGGGTAGTTGTATTAAGAATAGTAATTTCAAAACCAAGATAAGGGTAGTATAGGTATTGTATAGGTAAAAGAATACCCTAGGGCCTTCTAGAATAAGACTTTAGTGTAGATTTCAGTAAACTTAGGGGAGTAACTTGAGAAACAAGGCAGAAGTTGAAGGACTAATAGGGGAAATCTGAAATTAAAAGAGGAAAATTGTGTGAGTGCCATCTAGAGCATTCTACCATATTTGTTGCCTATAAAAGGCAACCCCAATGCCTTCATTGGAGGTCTGAAATTTTTTCCAAGGAAGCTCCTCTCTGATTATTCAGATCTAAACTTGAAGTTCAAAACATTCAAAAACCCAAAAAAAAAATCACTGTTTCATTACTTTCTTCAGGTTGTTTTCGAATTCCAGCTTTAATTCAACTTTCTAGTTCATCTCGAAGTCAAAAACATCTTGACTCTTCCGTGTCTGTTCAATAGTTGAAATCTGAAAGTGTTTTGAATTATTTGAGCACTGGTGTTGGTTTATTTGAGCTGGCTGGGGTTATTCGTCGAATGTGTGAATTGATGGATTCATTGCTGGTTGTATTGGTGCTATTATGGTTTTGAAAATTTCTTTGGATCACTGATTCATTTCTGGGCTGAAACTGCTGTTTGAAATTCCAAATCACTGTTGCTTGTTCTGCTGTTGCTAACTGCTCCTTCTTCCTTTGATATTTTGAAATCTAGGTACATATTTGAACTGTCCCAATGTAAACTCTCCTGTCCAATAATGAATTGAAATCGAAGTTTCTGCTGCAGTTTTCTTCTTCTGTTAAATTTTATTATGTTATAAACATATCCTGTGACTTAGTGAACTGTACACTCTAATCAATTATGGACTGTATACCTGGGCCATTTCGAAATGTAGCCTGTGTTCGTTTAGACTTGATTTTAGTATAATAGGTACTGGACTCTGTGTAATCATAGTTCTGTTAAAAAAAATCAAAAATAGTTGGTATTGCAATAGTTAACAGACACCTAGTGAATCGTTAATTGATTCAGGTTTTGCTAGGTTTAGTCCAGTCAGATGTATGGCCATGTAGGTGTTTTGATTATTGATTAATGTTTGGAGTTGACAGTTATAATTGAGAATGCTAATTGTTATGGAAAAGGTTATGGAAATCCTGCAGTTTTATTTTGTTTAAAAGGCTAGGCATAGTCACTTGAGTTTGAATCTCTATTAGTGTTAATTTGGTAGACTGATTAGCTTCTTAGATTAATAATCGTTTGGAATTAAAAATCGTTTGGCTTGTGTTTGCCCCTGCTGGGATTCGACCACCCAGTTGGCTCCGTGTGGCCTGATAGGGTTCACCTACTTTGGGCCAAAATCAGGCCCAATATTTATAGTTAACGAGAATTGGGTTTTTAACAAGCCTGGAACATTGGACCAGCAATCATGAAATAAATTCATAAGGATTAGGCCATTTCAAATGGAATAATTGTTTAGGAATTCCTTTTATTACTATGGACAAAAAATAAAATAAAAAATATAAAAAATCATAGTTGCTTTTATATTGGCCTTTTTAAATAATAAGTGAGACGAGCCTCGCCAAATAAAACTACAAATTGTGGGGCCCTCGATAAATATTGTCCTAATTTCCTAGAATTCGGAATTGGCCGTTTAGCGAATTTCACGGCCTTCCCTAAAGATAATAACGCGTTAGACACTTTAGGGGCGTTTTTAATAAATTACCTTCTTAAACTCGGGTGCGCATTGATGCGACCCAAATCCAAATCTCAACGGAGTCGAAATGTGTCAACGACCACGGGTGCATTGATTGTGACGTGGTTTGAGACACGTTTTCACGACGTTACAGTTCTCGTAATAATAATAAAAGCGGTTCGAAATTAAAAAAAAAACATAAGCAAGAACATGTTTTGAAATCAGATAAAATAAAATACAACAGTTAAGCGACCGTGCTAGAACCACGGAACCTGGGAATGCCTAACACCTTCTCCCGGGTTAACAGAATTCCTTATCCGGATTTCTGGTTCGCGGACTGTTAACAGAGTCATAAATTTCCTCGGTTCGGGATTCAACCGGTGACTTGGGACACCATTAATATCCCAAGTGGCGACTCTGTATAATTATAATTAAATCTCGTTCTGATTGTCCTTTAAATGGAAAAACTCCCATATACATTATCCTTCGGGTTGATGTAAAAAGGGAGGTGTGATAGCTCTGGCGACTCTGCTGGGGACACTTACCCAGAACTTCGGTTCAGGGTTTAAGAATTCGAGCTTAGAATAATTGTTGTGTTGGCTTTATCTGATCTCCTTACATGTTTCATGCTAAATGTGCTAAATGCTTTACCGCTTGGATATTATCTGAACTGTATATAAACTGTGCCGAAACCCTTCTCTTCTCACCTCCGGGGATGTGCTTACTGGTTGAAACTCCCTATTCTGTTAGTGTCATACCCTGAAATAAAAAAAGAGGCTCGGATAAGTTGCAAAGCCGGACGATCTCGCGGGTCCCCGGTATGCTGCCCCCTCCTCGACTCGAGTTGTCCGCTCGGGTGCACTGTTTAGAACACATACCCAGGTTTTGAACCTAGAATAACTTGACTTCATGTCGGATCCCTAGTAGGAGCGTTTAAATGCATCATGCTGCATTTGACTTAGGGGACTTAACACAGGGGTTGGGTCCGTCTAGGGCTAGCAACCTGAAATGAAAAGACCATCCTGATGCATCCTACTTGTTCTGTACATATATTTGTTCTGAACCGGCATGTTGACCGGCTTTTAAATCTCGGGAATGTTGGAAAATTGAGAAAAAAAAAGAAAAGAGAAAAAGAGAGAAATAGCAGTTAGAGAGTTAACTTTATTATTTTAGAAAAATCGATGACCAAATACTGGCGAAACTCTGCCGAAATTTGAGAAAATGAAAAGAAGATTGCTTTATTTTTAATAAGTCTGTTTTACTAAAAGCAAAAAGAAAAATAGGAAAAGAATCCTTTATTTTTGGAAAATTGTTTGTTGAAAAGGAAAAGAAAAAGAGTCTTTACTTTATTTGGAAAAATAGGTTGTTGAAAATGAAAAAGGAAAAGTCGTTATTTTGCCTTGTTTTCAAAAATAGAAAGGAAAAATAGTTTGTCTTGCCATGGAAAATGAAAAAAAAAGGTCTTGTTTTCAAAATATAGTTAGTTTCTTTGCCCGAAATACGCCGGTTTGATTCTCACAGGGTGTGAGATACGTAGGCAACCCTCATCGGGTCCAACTTCCCCTTTGCAAAAATAGCCAAAAAAAAAGAAAAAAAATATATCAAAATTTTAATTTTCGTCATAAATAAGTCGGGTAACGCTGTTTTGTCAAAAATAGCCGAATGTTCCCGAAAGGGACGCCGAAAGGCTGACTTTGCATAAACGGCCTTCTTTAGGTTTTTTGCTGATTGACCCACACAACCTTAAAATTGTCGTCCCCGAGGCGTTAAAAGGCCGCGTTTGCAATACCGGGTCTTTATTTTAATTTGAAAAACGAAAAACAAAAGAGTCATAAATACGTTAGGTGATGCCGTTTTTGTCAAAAATAGCCGAATGTTCCCGAAAGGGACACCGGAAGGCTGACTTTGCATAACGGCCACCTTTGGTCAATTTTGATTTTTGACCAGTTGACTCTCACAGCCTTGAAATCTTCATTCTTGGGAGTGCTGAAAGGCCGTGTTCGAAAACCGAGTCTTTCATTTTGAATTTGGAAAAGGAAATAGTTAATTTTGTTTTGAGTCAAATAAAAGTTCTATTTTTGCTTAAATCACCTTAATAAATGTGCAGGATGAGCACGATGCAAAACGAACCTTTCTCAATAATGACTAAAATCCCTTTCGAGTTGCGGCTATGGTGGAACGATTTAGGCAAAGAAGGACAAGACGAAGTCAAGAAATATCTGAAAGGTCTTACGGGTTTGCTGGAAATCAAGCCTCGGGGTGATATTATAAGAGCGTTGGTCACTTGATGGGACCCAGTGCACAATGTCTTCCACTTCCCAGATTTTGAGCTCACCCCAACTCTGGAGGAAATCGCCGGGTACATCGGAAATGCTGAGGTTCCGTTAAGAGAAAAATATCTGGTTGCTCCAAGAGCCATCACGGTGCATCGGTTTTTAGATTCATTAAAAATACCCAGGACAGTCCATAATCCAGATTTGGCAAAAGGCTTCTGTACTCTGCGCTTCATATACGACAGGTACAGTCCATAATCCAGATTGTACTTGTTTGTATTTGGCATATTTTAAACATTTTTACCCCTTGTCACCCCCTTTGAGCCTTATTTATTCTCTTTCATATCCCTCTTTCAGAATCCATGGCACCATTAAGAAATGCGAGTGCAGAAGAAAAGAAGATGAAAAGAAAAGTAAAACATAAAAAAAAAAGGAAGAAGGAAGAAAAGAAGGAAAAGAAAAGAAGAGGAAAATTGAAGGTGAAAAGAAGAAAGAAAAGAAAGGGAAAAGAAAAGAAAATGAAGAAAAGAAAAGAAAACAACAACGTAGTCTCTATGACGCGAACTACGTTTGACTTGATCCCGAAAGGGTACGTAGGGAGCCTCTCTGAGGTTCAGTCATACCAGAATAAAATTCAAAAGTCCCCAAGCAAAGAAACTGGGGCAGAGGTCGTGGTTGTTGTAAGAAATCCGATTTCGAAAGTTGTAATTTTAACCCATTTTGAAATTATTTTGAGCCTTTCATACCCTTTCTTTCTAACCCCGTCCAAAGCCCACATTACAGTCCAAAGAAAGACCTTCTGATCATTTTTTGAGAAATGCCAAGTCAAGCAGGTAAAGGTAATTCATGTGCAGAGCAACACTCTGGTTCAAGCAAGAAAAGCAAAAAGATAAAAATGAGAGAGTCTTATTGGTGAAAACCTGCACAGGCACCGTAAGGAGGCGGGAGTTGAGAGAAAGAATAAGATGAAAGAGTCTTATTGGTGAAAACCCTCGCGAGCACCTTGATGCGAAAGTGAGTTGAGAAATGGTTAATGGAGATAGGTCTGTTGGTGAAAAACTATTTCGAGGCATTGCAGGTTAAACAAGATTTAAGGTTTGGGTGAAGTAATCAGTTGGTGGAAATTCTGAGGTAGTAAAGTATGGCAGCTGAAAGCTGGTTAGTTGGACTGATTGGGCCAATTAGTCCGAAATGCATGTCACGATCATTGGTGCCAGCTGTTCCGGTCAGATAAGTTTCTCTTCTTTGTCCTTTTAACAGTCATCCGATTTTGGATTTTTTCTTATCCTTAATTCATAAAATCATTGCGTTTCATTTTCTTTTGGGGGTTTCGTCCATCTAAAATGTTCCAATGTCAATTTTTGTTCAAAGCAAGAGGGAAAGGATTTCAAAGCTCACTACCAGCTTCCAAAAATGGTAAAGCATAATGTGGTTAGAGCATGGCAACAACAACACGATGTAAAGGGGAATATGAGAGGTCGCCGGGAGTTTCATCGGTGGAATAATTGGAAAATGTTGTGGCAAATATAAAGGTTCATACCAAAGGGTCAGAGGTATGAAACAACAGCACGGGTACATGACAGTCGGGTTGTCAGAGGTTAGGGAATTTAAATGTCAGTCGGAAAGACAAACGGTTCAGGGTCAGTTCGAGGAATTCAGTGAACACAAAGAAAGGCAGTGAAAGGATTTTTCAGCAAGAATGTCATCAGCTAACCACCATTTTAAACTAACGAAATTTGCTTTGATTGAAACAGGGGCAGAAAAGTTGTTTGTGCAAGAGGAATTCTCCATGAGGGAAAAGCAAGAGGTAATCAGGTTTGACTGCAAGTGAGGTATGTTTAGAACACAAGATAATGAGGAGTAACATAGGAAATGTAGGGTAGTCTCAAAGTTTGCATGTTTAGGACAAAATTTTAAGTTTTGAAGTGGGGAGCCCGCCCCTATAACAAGGGAATACATTTTAGTTTTAAAATTCTAAGTTTTGAAGTAGGGAGCCCGCCCCTATAAAAAGGGAATACATTTCAGTTTTTAGAAGTGGGGAGCCCGCCCCTATAACAAGGGAATACATTTTAGTTTTTAAATTTTAAGTTTTGAAGTGGGGAGCCCGCCCCTATAACAAGGGAATACATTTCAGTTTTTAAATTTTAAGTGTTGAAATGGGGAGCCCGCCCATATAACAAGGGAATACATTTCAGTTTTTAAATTTTAAGTTTGGAAGTGGGGAGCCCGCCCCTATAACAAGGGAATACATTTTAGTTTTTAAATTTTAAGTTTTGAAGTGGGAAGCCCGCTCCTATAACAAGGGAATACATTTTAGTTTTTAAATTTTAAGTGTTGAAGTGGGGATCCCGCCCCTATAACAAGGGAATACATTTCAATTCTTGAATTTTAAGTGGGGAGCCCGCCCCTATAACAAGGGAATACATTTTAGTTTTTAAATTTTAATTGTTGAAGTGGGGAGCCCGCCCCCATAACAAGGGAATACATTTCAATTGTTGAATTTTAAGTGGGGAGCCCGCCCCTATAACAAGGGAATACATTTTAGTTTTTAAATTTTAAGTTTTGAAGTGGGGAGCCCGCCCCTATAACAAGGGAATACATTTCAGTTTTTAAATTTTAAGTTTGGAAGTGGGGAGCCCGCCCCTATAACAAGGGAATACATTTTAGTTTTTAAATTTTAAGTTTTGAAGTGGGGAGCCCACCCCTATAACAAGGGAATACATTTTAGTTTTTAAATTTTAAGTGTTGAAGTGGGGAGCCCGCCCTTATAACAAGGGAATACATTTCAATTCTTGAATTTTAAGTGGGGAGCCCGCCCCCATAACAAGGGAATACGTTTCAGTTTTTAAATTTTAAGTTGTGAAGTGGGGAACCCGTCGCTATAACAAGGGAATACATTTCAGTCTTTAAATTTTAAGTTTTGAAGTGGGGAGCCCACCCCTATAATAAGGGAATACATTTCAGTCTTTAAGGTTTAAAGTTACATTTCATTCTTACCACAATTCAAGTTTTAGTTTTCAATTCTTATTAGTATATGATAACATGTACCCAGTTTTCCAAACTGAGGCAGAAAGTTTTCTTTGTTTGGTTTATTCTGTGAAGTCAGGAGCCCGCCTAGATAATAGAGGAACACATTCAAGTTCAAAATTATTCAAGTTCAGCAATTTGGAGAGAAGGAATAACATCTCAGTTCACGATTTGAAGTAACAACAATGAGTTTCACCAAGGGAATGCAAGACAACAAGGAATTACAAGATGCAGTTTGAAGATTTCAGATAGGACTTTTGTAATTTATAGTTCACAGCATAAACTAGTTTCTTTTATTTTGGCACGGTGTAATGAGGGAGGTCAGCAAGCAGTAACAACAACAAGCGCAGTGAAATCGCAGCTCCTGGTAGTCCCAACTACCAGACATTCCTGAACTACACTGACCTGATTCTTGTTTAGCCCAGGATATGTAGGCAACTTCCGAAGCAGGGTGCGTCTCAACTCTTTCAAAAATGCTTCACACGGAATATTCAAACGAGCAAAAATCGCCCATATTTGCTCACTTATCTTTGCCCGAAAACTTTTCATGTTTCCGAGCAAAGAGGGGCAGCTATGAGCATGTGATTTTTGCCCAAAAGCAAATTATTCCTAGAAATTCAAAAAAAAAATTCTTTATTATTTTATAATTTTAGGGAAATTTGGTGACATTTTCTGCTAATTGGCGTATTTATAGGTGCATTTTAATTCATATGAAAATACAAAATATGAATTTGCATCTAGGATTTAATTTCATATTTTTAGTATTAATTAGGGGTTAATTTATTTTAGGACAAAATATGAAGAAAATAACAAAAATAGTTCACTTTTGTTTTTTTTATTATTTAATGTGAATTCGTCCCGAAATAGTTTTTAAAATAATTTTAGAAATCAATTAGTTTAATTTTAATTGTTGCAATTTTATAAAATCAGAAAGAAATATACAAAAATAGATAAAAGAAACAAAAAAAAAAGAAAAAAAAAGACGAAAGCAAAAAGAAATAAAGAAAGGGCTGCCCACGATTTGGGCCATGCCCAAATCAATTCACCCGGGCCAACATTTCTTTCTTCTTTCTCACGCCCCAAGCCCAATCCAACACGGACCAGGTCCGGGTCTTTAAAAAAATCCAAACGACGTCGTTTTTTCGAAGTCCATCTCAGCCGTTGGTTCTTGATCGAACGGATGAAATCGTCTTAGGTTGTTTTATATATATATGTCCGAAATATTCAACCCCCCCCTATCTCGTCTCTCAAAACCCCCCGTCCATCTCTAACCCTAAAAACAAGCCGCCCCCATATCCTTCGCCAAAACCTTACCGCCGGTGAACACAACCTACGCCGATCCGTCCCAAATTCACACCATAGATTCCCCATGAATCCCTCTTTCTAACCATGCCATTGGTGTCCCTTAAATCTTTCCCCATCTCCTTGAATCTTCGACGGAAGGTTTCCGGACAAAACACAAAGTAACCCAATCGCCACCAAACTAACACCCTGTGACCGCCTGGGCCTCCTCTACCTAACCCCCATGGCCTTGTATCTCGAATCTGTCTGGAAAAGCTCGAATCTCATATCGAGGGTTTCTTACCAAAAACCTAAGGCAGGATCTCCATGATTTCGGACCCTAACAACCTTAACCAGGTGTTTTCTTATGAAAACACATGGTTAGGGATGTTAAGGGTCAGAAATTTCGGGGATGTGGAAAAACCACTGGCCGGAGCTCTTCGTGGTCAGTGGGTTCGTATTGGTATTTTTCTTTCATCTTAAATTTCTTTTTCCTTCTCTGATTTTCTGCATGTGTGAATTCCTTATTTAAATGTCTAGTTAATTTACGTTTTAAATTTTGTCAGTATTGCTTTAATCTTGTATCCCGATTTGATTAAGTCTAGTTGTTTGTTTGAATATGTTCCAATTCTTGATACTAGTTCGATTTATAATTTGTTAATTAAGTTAAGTTTTGCTTGAATTAGTTTCTGTTTTTCATTTAGTTAAATAATAATTAGTTCATGTTTGGCTTCAGTTTGATTAGTCATCTAGCTAGTTCTAATTAGTTTAATTTGTTTTGGTCTGATTAAGGCTGATTTGGATTCTTTGGGAAACTATAATTGGTCCGTTTAAGGCTAACAGAGGGTTTGAGTCAGTCAGTTAGGGGTTTGAAGCTTAACTTGTTTGGGTAGTAATTTCAGGAAGGGAATAAGGGTAGTTTAGGCATGGAAAAGGGTAGTTGTATTAAGAATAGTAATTTCAAAACCAAGATAAGGGTAGTATAAGTATTGTATAGGTAAAAGAATACCCTAGGGCCTTCTAGAATAAGACTTTAGTGTAGATTTCAGTAAACTTAGGGGAGTAACTTGAGAAACAAGGCAGAAGTTGAAGAACTAATAGGGGAAATCTGAAATTAAAAGAGGGAAATTGTGTGAGTGCCATAGAGCATTCTACCATATTTGTTGCCTATAAAAGGCAACCCCAATGCCTTCATTGGGAGTCTGAAAAATTTTCCAAGGAAGCTCCTCTCTGATTATTCAGATCTAAACTTGAAGTTCAAAACATTCAAAAACCCTAAAAAAATCACTGTTTCATTGCTTTCTTCAGGTTGTTTTCGAATTCCAACTTTAATTCAACTTTCTAGTTCATCTTGAAGTCAAAAACAGCTTGAACTCTTCCGTGTCTATTCAATAGTTGAAATCTGAAAGTGTTTTGAATTATTTGAGCACTTGTGTTGGTTTATTTGAGCTGGCTGGGGTTATTCGTCGAATGTGTGGATTGATGGATTCATTGCTGGTTGTATTAGTGCTATTTTGGTTTTGAAAAGTTCTTTGGATCACTGATTCATTTCTGGGTTGAAACTGCTGTTTGAAATTCCAAATCATTGTTGCTTGTTCTGTTGTTGCTAACTACTCCTTCTTCCTTAGATATTTAGAAATCCAGGTACACATTTAAACTGTCCCAATGTTGACTCTCATGTCCAATAATGAATTGAAATCGAAGTTTCTGCTGCAGTTTTCTTCTTCTGTTAAATTTTATTATGTTATAAATATATCCTGTGACTTAGTGAACTGTACACTCTAATCAATTATGGACTGTATGCCTGGGCCATTTCAAAATGTAGCATGTGTTCGTTTAGACTTGATTTTAGTATAATAGGTACTGGACTCTGTGTAATCATAGTTCTGTTAAAAGAATCAAAAATAGTTGGTATTGCAATAGTTAACAGACACCTAGTGAATCGTTAATTGATTTAGGTTTTGCTAGGTTGAGTCCAGTCAGATGTATGGCCATGTAGGTGTTTTGATTGTTGATCAATGTTTGGAGTTGACAGTTATAATTGAGAATGCTAATTGTTATGGAAAAGGTTATGGAAATCCTGCAATTTTTATTTTGTTTAAAAGGTTGGGCATAGTCACTTGAGTTTGAATCTCTATTAGTGTTAATTTGGTAGACTGATTAGCTTCTTAGATTAATAATCGTTTGGAATTAAAAATCGTTTGGTTTGTGTTTGCCCCTGCTGGGATTCGACCACCCAGTTGGCTCCGTGTGGCGTGATAGGGTTCACCTACTTTGGGCCAAAAGCAGGCCCAATATTTATAGTTAATGAGAATTGGGTTTTTCACAAGCCTGGTTCATTGGACCAGCAATCATGAAATAAATTCATAAGGATCGGGTTATTTCAAATGGAATAATTGTTTAGGAATTCCTTTTATTACTATGGACATAAAATAAAATAAAAAATAAAAAATCATAGTTGCTTTTAGGTTGGCCTTTTTATATAATAAGTGAGACGAGCCTCGCCAAATAAAACTACAAATTGCGGGGCCCTCGATAAATATTGTCCTAATTTCCTAGAATTCGGAATGGGCCGTTTAGCGAATTTCACGGCCTTCCCTAAAGATAATAACGCGTTAGACACTTTAGGGGCATTTTTAATAAATTACCTTCTTAAACTCGGGTGCGCATTGATGCGACCCAAATCCAAATCTCAACGGAGTCGAAATGTGTCAACGACCACGGGTGCATTGATTGTGACGTGGTTCGAGACACGTTTTCACGACGTTGCAGTTCTCATAATAATAATAAAAGCGATTCGAAATTAAAAAAAACCATAAACAATAACATGTTTTGAAATCAGATAAAATCAAATACAACAGTTAAGCGACCGTGCTAGAACCACGGAACCTGGGAATGCCTAACACCTTCTCCCGAGTTAACAGAATTCCTTATCCGGATTTCTGGTTTGTGGACTGTTAACAGAGTCATAAATTTCCTCGGTTCGGGGTTCAACCGGTGACTTGGGATACCATTAATATCCCAAGTGGCGACTCTGAATAATTAATAATTAAATCTCGTTCCGATCGTCCTTTAATTGAAAAAACTCCCTTATATTCGTGCCCTTTACGGGGTACATGTAAAAAGGAGGTGTGACAAGAACAACAATAACTACTACTACAAAGGCAAAGTAAACACAGAGAGAAATATATCTAAACACAGAAATAACAACCGGGGATTTCCCAGGATACCGTCCTGTAGTCCCAAATATAAATATCCAGTGGATCTTCCGAGATATCGTCCTGTAGTCCAACTCATAATGCGAGGGGATCTTCTGGAATACCGATCCGTAGTCCCAAATGTAAATACTCAGTACATGGGGAATCTACCGGGTGTAACTCCGTAATTCCAATGTAAATGTGCAGGGGGATCTCCAGGAATACCGTTCCGTAGTCCCAAAATAAACATACAGGGGAATCTCCCGGGATACCGCCCTGTAGTCCCAAAGTAAACACACAACAACAACAACAAGAATAAACAATTCAGTTCAAATTCCATACCAAGGTAAAATAGGTATTTCTAGCCTAGCATGCAAGACGTAATCCAAATAAGGCAGTTTGAACAAGTAAAGCAATTAAACTTACTTAAAGAAAAACCGGATTTTTCAATAATTAGCACAAGTACGCACTCTTCACCTCACGTACAAGGCATTTCAAATATCAATAATACCAAATCCTAAGGGGAGTTTCCCCCACACAAGGTTAGGCAAGCCACTTAACTCGAACCGGCTCAAAATCAACCCGAAACCACGTTCTTGCCACGAGTACTCGACTCCAAATGGCCTAAATCTGTTTAATTCAATTGCATAATGTAAATAACACTTCAAGTAACTGATTTTACAAATAAATTCTAAGCTAATACGCAAAATTTGATAAAACGACCAAAACACCCCTCGTGCCCACGTCTCGAAATCGGATAAAATTTATATTTTCAGAATCCTCATACTTTCACGAGTCTAACTATACCAAAATTATCCAAATCCAATGTCAAATCTCCAATCAAAACTCTAATTTTTGATCTAAGAACTTTCCCCCAATTTTCATACAAATTCCGAAATTAAATGATGAATTCATGTTTAGATTAATGGGTTACAAGCAAAAAGGAGTTAAGAATCGTTACCCAATCAATATCTCTGAAAATCCTTCAAAACCTCGCTCAAATCCAAGCTCCCAAGCTCTAGTTTTCACAAAAATGGCTAAACCCTCGATTTTGAACTTAAACATTCTGCCCAGGTATTTCCTTCTTTGCGAACATGGAAGGACCCTCGCATTCGCGAAGCACAACTTCACTTGGTCCAACTTTTCTTCATCGCGAACGCAATGCCCTGGTCGTGAACTCGATGCACAATCTCCTCCTCCTACACGAACGCGGGAACACCATCGCGAACTCGTAGGTATAAGACCTCCCAGTTTCGTGAACGCGGGAGATACTTTGCAAACGTGAAGCATTAATTCCTCAGCAGCCCCAGCTCCTTTTTGCGAACGTGAGACCCCACTCACGAACGCGAAGAAGGAAACCAGAACTGACTGCTGCAATATTTTTGTACAATTTCTAAGTTCCAAAAATGACCCGTTGAGCATCCGAAACACACCCGATGCCCCCAGACACCTCAACCAAACATGCCAACCAATCCTAAAACATCATTCAAACTTGTTCCAATCTTCGGAACGCTCAAAACAACATCAAAACGCCAATTAAATAATGGATTCAAGCCTAAGAACTCCAAAAACTCTCAAATTATGTTTTCGATCAAAAAGTCTATCAAACCTCATCCGAATGACTTGAAATTTTGCAAGCACGTCACATGCAACACTATGGAGCTACTCCAACATCCAGAATCCCATTACGACCCCAATATCAAAATCTCACTATCGAATCGGAAACTTTAAAAATTCTACTTTCGGCATTTCATGCCTAAATAAGCTACAGACCTCCATAACAGAATCCGAACACGCCCCTAAGCCCGAAATCACCCAACAGAGCTAACGGAACCGATGGAATTCCATTTCGAGGCTATCTTCACACTGCTTCGACTACGGTCTAAATTCTAAAGCTTAAGCTCTCATTTAGGGACTAAGTGTCCCAACACAGTCCGAAACTCAAAACCAAACATCCCGGCAAATCAAAATATCAAAAACAAACACGAGGAAAGCAGTTAATAGGGGATCGGGGTGTTAATTCTTAAAACGACCGACCGGGTCGTTACATCCTCCCACACTTAAACATTCGTTCGTCCTCGAATGAGCATAGAGACATACCTGAAGTAGTGAAAAGATGAGGGTAACGTCTGCGCATATCTTGCTCGGTCTCCCAGGTCGCCTCCTCGACCGGCTGACCCCACCATTGTTCTTTGATATCAGCTTTCGAACCTGCCTGTCCAATATTGCCACAAGCTCCTCAATATAAGATAGATCCTTGTCCAACTGAACTGAATTGAAATCCAACACGTGCGACGGATCATCGTGATACATCCGGTGCATCAAAATATAAATTAGTAGATGAACCCCTGCCAAGCTGGGAGGTAAGGCGAGTTTATAAGCAACCTCCCTAATACGCCTCAATATCTCAAAAGGGCTAATAAACCTTAGACTCAACTTTCCTTTCTTCGCAAATCTCATAACACCCTTCATAGGTGAAACCCGAAGAAAAACCCGCTCTCCAACCATATAGGAAACATCACGAACCTTCCGGTCCGCGTAACTCTTCTATCTGGACTGGGCTGTGCGGAGTCTATCTTGAATCACCTTAACCTTCTCCAAAGCATCCTGAACCAAGTCTGTGCCCAATAATCTAGCCTCACCCGACTCAAGCCAACCCACCGGAGGTTTACACTGCCTACCATATAAAGCCTTATACGGTGCCATTTGAATGCTAGACTTATAGCTGTTTTTATAGGAAAACTCTGCCAATGGCAAGCACTGATCCCAAGACCCTCCAAACTCAATCACACAAGTATAGAGCATATCCTCAAGAATCTGAATAGTGCATTAAGACCATCCGTCCGTATGAGGGTGAAATATTGAACTCAACTCTACCGAAGTACCCAACTCATGTTGTACGACCCTCCAGAACCGTGATGTAAACTGAGTACCTATATCTGAAATGATGGAAACTGGAATACCATGCAGACAAACAATCTCCCAGATATAAATCTCTGCTAGATGCTCCAAAGAATAGGTAGTACACACAGGAACGAAGTGCGCGGACTTGGTCGGACGATCCACAATCACCTAAATGGCATCAAACTTCCTCAAAGTCTGTGGGATCCCAACTACAAAGTCTATGGTGATCTGCTCCCACTTCCACTCCGGAATCTCTATCTGCTGAAGCAACCCACCCGGTCTCTGATGCTCATACTTCACCTGCTGACAATTGAGGCACCAAGCTACAAACTCAACTATATCTTTCTTCATCCGCCTCCACCAATAGTGCTACCTCAAATCCTGGTACATTTTGCGGCACCCGGATGAATGGAATACCGCGAATTATGGGCCTCCTCTAGAATCATCTCCTGAATCCCATCAACATTGGGTACACAAATCCGACCATGCATCCTCAATACCCCGTCATCACCAATAGTCACATTCCGGGCATCACCATGATGAACTTTGTCCTTGAGGATAAGCAAATGAGGGTCATCATACTGACGCTCCCTGATATGATCAACTAAGGAAGACAGAGAAACCATGCAGGCTGGAACCTGACTGGGCTCCGTAAGATCCAATCTCACAAACTGGCTGGCTAAGGCCTGAACATCCATTGCCACGGGCCTCTCCGCTGCTGGTAAATAAGCCAAACTCCCCATACTCTGCCCGGCTACTCAAAGCATCAGCCACCACATTGACCTTTCCCAGGTGATACAAAATAGTGATATCATAGTCCTTCAGCAACTCTAACCACCTCCTCTAGTGCAAATTAAGATCATTTTGCTTGAACAAGTGTTGAAAGCTCCGATGATCAGTATAAATCTCACAAGAAACACCGTACAAATAATGATGCCAGATATTCAGGGCGTGAAAAATGGTAGCTAACTCGAGATCATGGATAGGGTAATTCTTCTCATGTACCTTCAACTGTCTGGATGCGTAGGCAATCACCCTACCGTCCTGCATCCTCGAGGCATCACAATAGACAGTACAAGACCCCGAACCTGTAGGCAATATCAAAATTGCGGCTGTAGTTAAAGCTGTCTTAATCTTTTGAAAGCTCGCCTCACACTCTTCCGTCTACTGGAATGGAGCACCCTTCTGGGTTAGCCTAGTCATAGGGGCTACAATTTATGAAAACCCCTCCACAAAACAACGGTACTAACCTACCAAGCCAAGAAAACTTTGGATCTCTATAGCTGAGGGTGGTTTGGGCCAACTCTACACTGTCTCTACTTTCTTCAGATCCACCTGAATACCCTCACTCGATACCACGTGGCCTAAGAATGCCACGGAATCCAACCAAAACTCACATTTTGAGAACTTTGCATATAACTTCTTTTCCCTCAGAGTCTGGAGCACTATCCTCAGGTGCTGCTCATGATCTTCCCCACTCCGGTAATACACTAGAATATCATCAATAAAGACAATGACGAATGAGTCAAGATATGGCCAGAACACACTGTGCATCAAATGCATAAAGGCTATTAGGGTATTGGTCAGCCCAAATGACATAACAAGGAACTCGTAATGACCATACCGAGTCCTGAAAGCAGTCTTCGGGATATCTGGCTCCCGAATCTTCAACTAATGGTAACTTGAGTGCAAGTCAATCTTAGAAAACACACGTGCACCCTGAAACTGGTCAAACAAATCATCAATACAAGGCAAAGGATACTGGTTCTTCACTGTAACTTTGTTCAACTAGCGATAATCAATACACATACGCATAAAACCATCCTTTTTCTTTACAAACAAGACAGGAGCACCCCAAGGTGATACACTAAGCCGAATAAAACCCTTATCAAGCAATTCCTATAATTTATCCTTCAACTCCTTCAACTCAGGAGGGGCCATATAATACGGAGGAATAGAAATGGGCTGAGTGCCCAGCAACAGATCAATGCCAAAATCAATATCTCTATTGGGCGGCATGCCCGGAAGATCAGCTAGAAACACATCAGGAAAATCCCCTACTACTAGGACTAAATCAACTGTAGGGGTGTCAATGCTGACATCTCTCACATAAGCTAGATACACGTCACACCCCTTCTCAACCATTCGCTAAGCCTTAAGGAAAGAAATAACTCTACTAGGAGTGTGATCTAAAGCACCCCTCCACTTAACACGCGGTACACCTGGCATAGCTAGCGTCACAGTTTTGGCGTGATAATCAAGAATAGCATAATGGGATGACAACCAGTCCATGCCCAAGATAATATCAAAATCTACCATGCTGAGTAATAATAAATTGGCTCTAGTCTCAAAACCACTAAGAACAACCAAACACGACCGATAAACGCGGTCCACAACAAGAGAATATACTACAATAGTAGAAACGTAAACATGGGAACTCAAAGAATCCCAAGGTACACCCAAATGCGGAGCAAAATAAGAAGACGCATAAGAATAAGTGGAGCCTGAATCTAATAGAACCAATGCATCTCTGTGACAAACCAGTATAATACCAATGATGACAGAATTGGAGGTAACAACCTCGGTACGGGCAGAAAGTGCATAGTATCGGGCCTGGCCTCCCCCTCTAGAGCGACCTCTACCTCCCCTAGTCGGCTGAGCATGTGGGGTAGTAGCTAGAGCTGTAACCATAGCCTGAGAACTCTGCGGGGCATGTTGTGGCTGAGAAGTCTATGGAGGTGCACCCTCCTAAGTCTAGGGAAATCCCTCACCATATGGCGTGTGTCACCACACTCAAAACAATCTTTGGGAAGACGTGGTGGTTGTGATTGGCTCAGGCCAGGTTTGCTGGATTGACCACTGAAAGCACCCCACGCAAGAGGCGCACTAGATATTGGAGGTGCATAATAAGGCTCCTAGGGCCTAGGAGGAGCTGGAGTACCACTGGCTGCTAGAAGAGTTGAATGAACGGGGCAACTCTTATAACCCCTACCATGACGACCTGCAGCTAGGGCACGGGCACCAGAATAATAGCCCGACTCTCGAGACCTCTTGGCCTCCCTCTCCTCTCTCTCCCTAGAATGCATACCCTCTACCCTTCCAGCAATCACCACCTGCTGATAAGAAATATCCATCTCTAACTCATGAGCCATGCTAGACCTGATGCTAGGAATAAGCCCCTCAATAAACCGATGAACCCTCTCGCGAACAGGAGAAACCAAGGCTGGGGCATGTCTAGCCAAGATGGTGTAACGGACAGCATAGTCCGAGACAGTCATAGTACCCTATCTCAAATGCTCAAACTCTGTGCGACATGCGTCCCTAAGGCTCTAAGGAACAAACTCTCTCAGGAACATATCTGAAAACTAAGTCTAAGTCAGTGAAGCTGCCTCATCCGGACTGTCTAACTCATAGGTGCGCCACCACTCATAGGTGGCTCCTCGAAGCTGGAAGGCTAAGTGAAAGAAACCCCATTCGATCCTGATATACCTATAGTACAGAGGATACGGTGACACTCCTCCAGAAATTTCAAGGCATCATCTGATGCTAACCCACAGAATACAGGAGTATCATACTTATTGAACCCCTCAAGTCTCCTGTCACGACCCCAGTTCGCCCTCCATGAACTGTCATGATGGCACCTAGTCTCTACGACTAGATAAGCCTAACAAATGCGGAACATAAACAAAACTTGCAGAAGAAATAATCAAAAACCAAAATAACTGAATGGAAACAATCGTTATAATGCCGCTCGGCATATACAACACAACACTCTCAAAATCGAGTATACTATCCCAAAACCCGGAAACTAACGGAAACACAAGCCTTTGGAATATCTAATAGTGTAACTCCAGAATATCTAACAAGAAAGAAAATATAGAAGGGCAATGTGTAACAGCTAGAAAAGAAAGGGACTCCTCGGTTTGCGGACGAGGCAGATGTACCTCGAAGTCTCTAGAGCAGTTGCCTCCCTCAAGGATGGTAGGCCTGAGTAGCGTACTTGGATCTGCACATGAAAAACATGCGCAGAAAGGGCATGAGTACACCATAACGGTACTCACTAAGTGCCAAGCCTAGCCTCGGTCGGGTAGTGACGAGGAAGGTCAGGGCCCTACTGAGTTTAAATAAAATATAAAGATCAACAGTATAGAACAGAACTATATGAATAAATACAGCAGTAAAATAACACAGGAGGTACAGGACAACAACAGTTATACAGAAACAAGGTAAACACAGAAAGGAAATACAGCTCGGCACTTAATAACAATCGGGGATCTCCCAGGATACCGTCCTATAGTGTCATGTGTACATATCCGATGGATCTCCCGGGATCCCGTACCGTAGTCCAACTCATAGTGCACGGGGATCTACCAGAATCCCGTTTCGTAGTCCTAAATGTAAATACCCATACTGGGGGAATCTACCGAGTGCATTCCTGTAGTTCCATATAACTGTGTAGGGGGATCTAGCGAAATCCCACATCCTTAGTCCTAAAATAAATAGACAAGGGGAGCTACCGGAATCCCACATCCGTAGTCTCAAAATAAATACACAGCAGCAACAGGAAAATATATAGAAATGGAAAAATTTCATGTTAAGGAAACAACTGATTCTAGCCTAACATTCTGCACAGAATTCAGGTAAGGCAGGTTGAGCAAATAAAGTAATTAAGTCACTTAGACATGCTTTCCTAAGTTAAGAACTTGCTTAATAGTGCAAGTAATAGAAACAGGAAAGGAAACATACTAGTAATTACTTAAAGAAAACCAGATTTCCAACAATTAGCACAAGTACGCACTCGTCACCTCACGTACAAGGCATTTCAATTACCAAATATACCAATCCTAAGGGGAAGGTCTCCCACACAAGGTTAGACAAGCCACTTACCTCGAACCGGCTAAATAATCAATCTGAAACCACGCTCTTGCCACGAGTACTCGAATCCAAATGGCCCAAATCAATTCAATTCGATTTCATAATGTGAATAACACTTCAAGTAACTGATTCTATAATTAAAGTCTAAGCTAATACGCAAAAATTATGTAAAATGAACAAAACACCCCTCGGGCCCATGTCTCGGAATCGGGTAAAATTTATATTTTTAGAATCCTCACACTCTCTCGAGTCTAACCATATCAAAATTATCCCAATCTGATGTCAAATCCCCAATCAAAACTCAATTTCTTGGTCTAAGAACTTTTCCCCCAATTTCCACCAAAATTTCGAAATTAAAGGATGGATTTAAGTATAGATTCATGTAAATTAGTCTAAACCGAGTAGGAATTACTTACCCAAATCGCCCAGGTGAAAATCTCTTCAAAAATCGCAATCTCCTGAGCTCCCAAATCCAAAATATGAATTATGGCTCAAACCCTCAATTTTTGGTTTTAAATATCTGCCCAGGGGTTCCCTTAATCGCGAACGCGGTCAAATCTTCGCGTTCGCGAAGCACAAATTTACGAAGACCCTTTTTCCTTCTTCGCGAACGCATCCCCTTCTTTGCGAACGCGAAGGCTTAGCTCCCAGCCCATCGCGAACACGGCCCCCTTCTCGCGAACGAGTAGATCAAGACCCCAGCCCTTCGCGAACGCAGGACCTCCCTCGCGAAGGCCAAACCTTCATCTCCATGTCCTATCCCTTCGTGAACGCGATGGTCAGTTGTGAACGCGAAGAACAACTGGTCTGCAGCACACCAGCAGTTTTTTTCTGCAACTTTAAACATCAAGAAATGGTCCGGTTAACCACCCAAAACTCACCCGAGGCCCCCGGGACCTCAACCAAACATACCAACATATCCTATAACCATATTCGAACTTGTTCCAACCTTCAGAATGCACAGAACAACATCAAAATACCTATTTCTTATCGGATTCAAGCCTAAGAATTCCAAAAGCTCTAAAATCTGTTTTCGATCAAAAAGTCTATCAAACCTCGTCCGAATGACCTAACATTTTGCACACACGTCACATTCAACATTACTGAACTACTCCAACTTCCGGAATTCCATTACGGCCCTCGGATCAAAATCTCACTATCGAACCGGAAACTTAAAAAATTCAACTATCGGCATTTCAAGCCTAAATTAGCTACGAACCTCCAAAACATAATCTGAACACGTCCCTAAGCCTGAACTCACCTAGCGGAGCTAACAGAACCATCAGATTTCCATTCCAAGGTCGTCTTCACACTGTTCCAACTACAATCTACTTTCCAACACTTAAGCTCTCATTTAGGGACTAAGTGTCCCAAAACTCTCCGAAACTCAAAACCGAACATCCTGGCAAATCAAGATAGCAAAAATAAATTTGGAAAAAGCAGTTAATGGGGGATCGGGGCATAAATTCTTAAAACGACCGGCCGGGTCGTCACATCCTCCTACACTTAAACATTCGTTTGTCCTCGAACGAGCATAGAGACATACCTGAAGTAGTGAAAAGATGAGGGTAATGGCTGCACATATCCTGCTCGGTCTCCCAGGTTGCCTCCTCGACTGGCTGACCCTGCCATTGAACCTTTACTGCAGCAATGTTCTTTGACCTCAGTTTTCTAACTTGCCTGTCCAATATTGCCACTGGCTCCTCAACATAAAATAGATCCTTGTCCAACTAGACTGAACTGAAATCCAACATGTGCAACGGATCACCATGATATCTCCGGAGCATCGAAACATGAAATACCGAATGAATTCCTGCCAAGATGGGAGGTAAGGCAGCCTCCCCAACACGCCCCAATATCTCAAAAGGGCCAATAAACCTCGGAATAAACTTCCTTTTCTTCCCAAATCTCATAACTCCCTTCATAAGCGAAACCCGAAGCAGAACCCACTCTCCAACAATATAAGAAACATCACGAACCTTCCAGTCTGCGTAACTCTTCTGTCTGGACTGGGCTGTGCGGAGTCTATCTTGAATCACCTTAACCTTCTCCAAAGCATCCTGAACTAAGTCTATGCCCAATAATCTAGCCTCACCCGGCTCAAACCAGCCCACCGGAGATCTACTCCGTCTCCCATATAAAGCCTCATACAGTGCCATATGAATACTAGACTGATAGTTGTTATTGTAAGCAAACTCCGCCAATGGCAAGAACTGATACCAAGACCCTCCAAACTCGATCACACATGTACGGAGCATATCCCCAAGAATCTAAATAGTACGCTCGGACTATCCGTCCGTTTGAGGGTGAAATGTTGTACTCAACTCTACCCGATTACCCAACTCATGCTGAACGACCCTCCAGAACCGTGATGTGAACTGAGGCCTCTGTCTAAAATGATGGACACTGGAATACCATGCAGACGAACAATCTCCCGGATATAAATCTCTGCCAACCACTCCAAGGAATAAGTAGTACACACAGGAATAAAGTGAGCGGACTTGGTCAGCCAATCCACAATCACCCAAATAGCATCGAACTTTCTCAAAGTCTGTGGGAGCCCAACTATAAAGTCCATGGTGATCCGCTCCCACTTCCACTCCAGAATCTCTATCTGCTGAAGCAACCCACCTGGTCTTTGGTGCTCATACTTTACCTGCTGACAGTTGAGGCACCGACCTACAAATCTAACTATATCCTTCTTCATCCTCCTCCATCAACAGTGCTTCCTCAAATCTGGATACATCTCCGCGGCACCTGGATGAATGGAATACCGCAAGCTATGGGCTTTCTCTAGAATCAACTCTCGAAGCCCATGAACATTGGGTACACAAATCCGACCATGCATCCTCAATACCCCATCATCACCAATTGTCACATCCCTGACATCACCATACTGAACCTTGTCCTTGAGGACAAGCAAATGAGGTTCATCATATTGCCGCTCCCTGATACGATCAAATAAGGAAGATCGAGAAACCACACAAGCTAAAACCCGACTAGGCTCTGAAAGATCCAATCTTACAAACTGGCTGGCTAAGGCCTTAATATTCATTGCCATAGGCCTCTCCGATGCTGGTAAATAAGCCAAACTCCCCAAAACTCTCCGCCCGACGACTCAAAGCATCGGCCACCACATTGGACTTGCCCGAGTGATACAAAATAGTGATGTCATAGTCCTTCAGCAACTCTAACCACCTCCTCTGGTGCAAATTTAGATCCTTTTGCTTGAACAGGTGCTGCAAGCTCCGATTGTCAGTATAAATCTCACAAGGCACACCGTATAAGTAATGGCACCAAATATTCAGGGCGTGAACAATGGTAGCTAACTCAAGGTCGTAAACAGGGTAGTTCTTCTTATGTATCTTCAACTGCCTGGACGCATAGGCAATCACCCTACCGTCCTGCATCAACACCGCTCCAAGGCCAACCCGCGAGGCATCACAATAGACCGTATAAGACCCCGAGCCTGCAGGCAATATCAAAACTGGGGCTGTAGTCAAAGCTGTCTTGAGCTTCTAAAAGCTCGCCTCACATTCCTTCGTCCACTGGAATGGAGCACCCTTCTAGGTCAACCTGGTCATAGGGGTTGCAATCGATGAAAATCCCTCCAAAAAATGATGGTAGTTGATCAAAGCCTACCCTGCACTACTATTGAGTAACGAGAAAGGGTCGAAGTAGCTTTACCCGATTTAGGGTCGGGATCAATTTTCACAGAGAGCTAGAAGTTGGAGTTGGGTATCTATCTAGTTTGGAGTCGTGTATGTTCTCCAAATTACACTTCTAAACATTTTTGGGTTTTTGTTTTACTTCTACTTTTATCAAACTACAATGGTAAATTAAACTAGAATAAGCTAAGAGTAAAATGTTGCAGGTTGTTCAAATGGTTAAAAGGCACTAGTGTGGTGACTTTCGCCTAGGTGGTTAATTGATGGATATTTGAGTCTAAGGCATGATTGACATATTTGGAGAGTATGATATAATCGTGCACCATTTTACCCACTCTACACCTCTCAGTGGTTCAAGTGATTTTGCCCGAATTCACTTTCTCAAGACCAATTAGGTATGCAAATTTGCACAAGCAATCAAGGTTCAAGTCGGGTATTACTCTCTTGAGGTTTAACCCTTTAATTGGGGCTATCAATCTCTTGAGTACGCCCCAATTCCTTATTGGACCAATTTCAGAGATTCAAGCTCTCTTTTTCAAGAAGAGCTCAAGTCAACTAAACACAAACTAGTATTTGCAACCACTAATTCAGCAATTAAATATGAAATTAGCCCAAATATCAAACAACCATATTCATTCTAGCCCTAAAACACAAGACCCATCAAGTACCCACACTAGGGTTGAGCCACAGCCCTAGCTTATGAGTTTAGCTACTCATAATTAAAGAAGAAAAGCAAGAAATATATGAAGAACAACTCATATTAATTAATTACTAAGATAAACAAGAAGATTCAATGTTGAAATGTTGATAAAATTGCCCAAAATAGCTAAAATATTCGAACCCGCGAGCGCAAATCTTAGCTAAAACTATCTGATAAGCTAAAAATGGGAAAAGAAGCTATTTATACTAAGCTAAAAAATCTGGACCAAAATACCCCCGCGGGGCTAGTGCGGATCGCACAAAATAGTGTGCGGCCGCACTAAGGCTCTAGGCTTAAAAATCAAACTCTCTGAACTCGGGAAATGCGGACCGCAAAGAATGGAGTGCGGCTAGGGAGGCTTCTGGTGCGGTCCGCATGAAATGGAGCGCGGACCGCATTGGCTTGGAACTGGCAACTCTTTGATCCTTCTCACTGCGAACCGCACTAAATCGAGTGCAGCCGCATTGATCCCAGTGCGGACCGCACAGAACCTAGTGAAGCCGCATTGCCTGTTTGCCTGAATATCATACTCTCTGAACCTCACTTATGCGGACCGCACAGAATGGTGTGTGGCCGTATTAGGCCTGTTTTGCCAGAGCTTTGTCTTGTCTTAGTACTTGTGCAAGTTTCACTCCTTTTTGAGCTGATCTTTGACATCTTGTCACTTTGTTGATCAAACCTGTAATCAAGCACAACTTGTGAGCCTTTTGGGACTATTTTGTACAAATTTCTAATCAAAACATAAGTAAGAAGGAGTATAAAAGGTATCAAAATCCCTAGTTATCAGTAGTAACCCGCCAAACCATGGAAACTGCGAATCTCGGTAGCTGAGGATGGTCTGGGCCAACTCTGCACGGCCTCTATCTTCTTCGGATCCACCTGAATACCCTCACTCGATACCACGTGGCCTAAGAATGTCACTGAATCCAACCAAAACTCACATTTCGAGAACTTAGCATATAACTTCTTCTCTCTTAGAGTCTAAAGCACAGTCCTCAAGTGTTGCTCATGATCTTCCCCACTCCGAGAATACACCAGAATATCATCAATATAGACAATGACGAACGAGTCAAGATACGCTGAGAACACACTGTGCATCAAATGCATAAAGGCTGCTGGGGCATTGGTCAGCCCAAATGATATAACAAGGAATCGTAATGACCATACCGAGTCCTGAAAGCAGTCTTCGGGATATCTAGCTCTCGAATCTTAAACTGATGATAACCTGAGCACAAATCAATCTTAGGAAACACTCGTGTACCCTGAAGCCAGTCAAACAGATCATCGATACGAGGCAAAGGATAATGGTTCTTAACTGTAACTTTATTCACCTGGCGATAATCAATGCACATACGCATAGAACCATCTTTTTTGTTCAGAAACATGACAGGAGCACCCCAAGGTGATATACTGGGCCGAATAAAACCTTTATCAAGCAATTCCTGTAACAGATCCTTCAACTCCTTCAACTCAGGAGGAGCCATACGATATGGAGGAATAGAAATGGGCTGAGTGCACGGCAACAGATCAATGCCAAAATCAATATCTCTATTAGGCAGCATGCCCGGTAGGTCAACTGGAAACACATCGGGAAAATCACATACTAATAGAACTAAATCAACTGAAGGGGTATCAATACTACATCTCTCACATAAGTTAAATACACGTCATACCCCTTCTCAACCATACGCTGAGCTATAAGAAAAGAAATAACTCTACTGGGAGTTTGATCTAAAGTATCTCTCCACTCAACACGCGGTACACCTGGCATAGCCAGCATCACGGTTTTGGCGTGACAATCAAGAATAGCATAATGGGGCGACAACCAGTCCATGCCCAAGATAATATCAAAATCTACCATGTTGAGCAATAATAAATCGACTCTGGTCTCAAAACCACTAAGAGCAACCAAACATGACCGATAAATGCGGTCCACAATAAGAGAATCTCCCATAGGAGTAGAAACATAAATAGGAGAACTCAAAGAATCCCGAGATACACCCAAATACGGAGCAAAATAAGAAGACACATAATAATAAGTGGAGCCTGGATCTAATAGAACTGATGCATCTCTGTGACAAACCAGTATAATACTTGTGATGACAGAATCGGAGGCAATAGCCTTGGTACGGGTAGGAAGGGTATTGTATCTATCCTGGACTCCCCCTCTAGGGCGACCTCTACCACCCCGACCTCTACCTCTAGCTGGCTAAGTAGGTGGAGTAGCAACTGGAGCTATAACCATAGCTTGAGAACTCTGCAGGTCATGCTGTGGCTGAGAAGTCTATGGAGGTGCACCCCTCCCAAGTCTGGGGCAATCCCTCACCATATGACGTGTGTCACCATACTCAAAACAAGCTCTGGGAGGACGTGGTGGTTGTGACTGGCTCGGACCAGGTCTACTGGACTGACCTCTAAAAGCACCCCGCGCGGGAGGCGCGCTAGATATCGATGGTGCATAATAAGGCTCCTGAGGTCTAGGAGGAGCTGGAGCACTACTGGCTGTTAGAAGAGCTGAATGAATAGGACAACTCATATAACCCCTACCATGACGACCTGAAGCTGGGGTACGGGCACCAAAATAATGGCCCGACTCTCGAGACCTCTTGGCCTCCCTCTCCTCTCTCTCCCTAGCATGCATACCCTCAATCCTCCTAGCAATGCTCACCACCTGCTGATAAGAAATATCCATCTCTAACTCACGAGCCATGCTAGACCTGATGCTGGGAATAAGGCCTTCAATAAACCAGAGAACCCTCTCGCGAACAGTAGAAACCAAGGTTGGTACATGCCTAGCCAAACTGGTGTAACGGAAAGCATACTCTGAGACAGTCATAGTACCCTGACGCAAATGCTCAAACTCTGCGTGCCATGCGTCCTGAGGCTATAAGGAACATACTCTCTTAGACAGATCTAAAAACTGAGTCCAAGTCAGTGAAGCAGCCTCATCCGAACTATCTAACTCATAGGTACGCCACCACTCATAGGTGGCTCCTCGAAGTTGGAAGGTAGTGAAGGAAACCCCGCTCGATCTTGATATACCCACGGTACGGAGAATGTGGTAACTCTCATCTAAAAATTCCAGAGCATTCTCCGATGCTAGACCGCTAAATACGGGAGGCTTGTACCTCTTTAACCTCTCAAGCCTCAAATGCTCCTCCTCGGAAGCTGCTACCATGTCCTCGAGCTGAACTGGCACTGTAGGTGGTACAGGAATAATCTCACGGACCTTCTTAATATGTACTCACTGCTCAGGAGTGCGAGTGGTGAGAGTTTGTGCTCCTCTCCCGGCCTAAGATGTAGCTGCAGCAAGGGGAAGCAACCCTGCCTGCGCCAGAGTGGTGTACATGCTCATGAACTATGCCAAAATCTCCTGAATGGCTGGAGTAGTGGTAATAGTAGGCGTGTCAGGCGCCTGGACTCCGGCTAGAAATGTTGGTGGTACCTCGGTGGCAGCTCGTGCGGGTGCTCTGGCTGCACCACATGTGCGTCCTCGGCCTCTACCCCGGCCCCGACCTCTGACGGCTGTAGTAGGGGGCGCGGGTGCCTGATTATCTTGGGTAGCACGTGTCCTCACCATCTGTGATAGAATAGAAGACATAATTTTAGAATTGTGATGTCAAAGTATTGTACGACAAGGAAATCAAATAAAGTGGAAATTTTCCTAACAGTTACATAGCCTCTCGTAGATAAGTACAGATGTCTCTGTACCGATTAGCGAGACTCTAATAAACCGGCTTGTGATCCATGACTCATATGAACCTAGAGCTCTGATACCAACTTGTCACGACCCCATTTTTCCCTTTGTGAACTGTCGTGACGTCACGTAGTCTCTACGACTAGATAAGCCTAACAAATACAGAACATAAACGAAACTTGTGGAAGAAATAATAAAAAACCAAAATAACTGAATGGAAATAATAGTTATAATGCCGCTCGGCATATACAACACAACATTCTCAAAACCAAGTACACTATCCCAAAACCCAGAAACTCACGGAAACAAAAGCCTTTGGAATATCTAACATTCTAACTCCAGAATATCTAACAAGAAAGAAAATACAGAAGGGAAATGTTTAACAGCTAGAATAGAAAGGGACTCCTTGGTCTGTGGACGCGGCAGATGTACCTCGAAGACAGAACTTGCAAATGGAACACGGCTTCTGATGCACTTTCCTGGCTACAAGAACATCACAGTAGCAACAAAAAAGGACTTGGCTATGGGACTCAAGCACCTAAGTGGGACCTAAAAGCAAGTACATCACTCTTCCTGAGAACAAAATCTGCACACATTGTGGCAAGATTGGCCATTAAAAAATGAATGTAATGCAAAAGAAAAGGCCAGTCAAAAGAACAAAGCTTTTGTTCAAGAGAAAAATAGGCTGCCTCGGTGGGCTAAAAGGAATTTGATTTATCCCTTTGCCTATATAAAGGGACCCAAACTAGTTTGGGTTCCTAAGACTAACCCTTGATTTCTTTTTGCAGGTCCAAGTGAAGGGAAGTAGCCAAATATGGTACATCGATAGTGGCTGCTCAAAACATATGACTGGAAGCAAGAATCAGTTCCTTTCACTTGAAGACCTAAAGGGAGGTAATGTCTCCTTTGGAAATGGGAAGAAAGGTGAGATTATTAGGGTTGGAAAGGTAGGTAAGACAGATTCTCACTCCATTGAGAATGTCTACTTGATAGATGGCTTGAAATACAGCCTGATCAGTATGTCACAACTGTGTGACAGAGGTAACCTTGTAGCATTTACCTCTACTAAATGCTTTGTGATTAACCTTACCACTGACAAAATTATTTTTCAGGGAAAAAGATTTAACAATATTTACATTGTAAATTTGTTTACTCTTTCAGAAATAAACTCACATGTGGCACAAAAGACTTGGTCATGCTAGTCTGAATCAGCTATATAAATTAGTCTCTAAGGACTTGGTGATAGGGTTACCTAACATCAAGTTCAAGGAAGACAAAGTTTGTGAGGCATGTGCAAGGGGGAAGCAGGTAAGATCATCCTTCAAAAGCAAGAAAATGGTAAGCACAACCAAGTCATTGGAACTGGTCCATATGGATCTCTGTGGTCCAATGAGAACCATAAGCAGAGGTGGAAAGAAATATGTAATGGTACTTGTTGACGACTATTCTAGATTTACCTGGGTACTATTTCTAACATCTAAAGATGAAGCATTTGACATGCTACTGCTTTTGTTAGAAAAACTCATAAACAATTAGGAAATCAACTTGCATCCATTAAGTCTGATCATGGAACTGAATTTGAAAATGCTAAGTTTGCTGAATTCTGTGATGAGAATGGTATAGATCATAACTTCTATGCTACTAGGACTCCTCAACAAAATGGAGTAGTTGAAAGAAAGAATAAGACTCTTGAAGACATGGCTAAGACTATGCTTCTTTCTAGTAAACTACCCCATAGCTTCTGTGCAGAGGTTGTGAACACTGTATGTTACATTATCAATAGATGCATGACTAGACCTCTTGTAGAGAAGACTCCCTATGAGTTACTTAAAGGGAGAAAACCAAATATATCCCATCTTAGGGCATTTGGATGCAAGTGCTTTGTGCACAATAATGGAAAAGACTCCCTAGGTAAGTTTGATCCCAGAAGTGATGAGGGAGTATTATTGGGATATTATTCACATAGCAAAGCATATAAAGTGTTCAATAAAAGAACTTTGTGTGTAGAAGAAAGTGTGCATATAGTGTTTTATGAAATTAACATTCTTTCTGAGAGACAGGAACATGAAGATGAAGCCATTGGATTGGTAAAGGATTTGACTAAAGCCTCAGCACAAGTTAAAGTGGCACCAAAAGAAGTAACAGGTGATGGAACAGGTTCTTCCATTCAGGGCAACCTGACAGGGGGAACTGATTGAAGAGGAATTGAAACAAACCCTCTAAAAGAACATGTTCATGACCCTGTTCCTCAGCAAGCGAACATGGGAGAAACATCTAGCAGAAATCAGTTGGTTGTGAAACCTCACAAGTATCAAAATTCTCATCCTATTGAGAACATTATCACTGATCCAACATCTGGAGTCAAAACTAGATCACAATTAAAGAATTTGTGTGCTTTTGATGCCTTTTTATCTCTTATTGAACCTAAAAATGTTGTTGAGGCTTTACAGGATGCAGATTGGGTGAATGAAATGCAAGATGAACTTAATCTGTTCGAGAGAAGTCAAGTTGCGCATCTAGTTCTAAGACCCAAGGACAGATCAGTTATTGGTACAAAATGGGTCTTCAGAAACAAACTTGACGAAGATGGAATAGTAACAAGAAACAAGGCAAGAATGGTAGTCCAAGGTTACAGCCAAGAGGAGGGCATAGATTATGATTAGACTTTTGCTCCAGTTGCAAGACTAGAGGCAATAAGACTCCTCATAGCCTTTGCAGCACACATGGAATACACTTTGTGAGCACGTGATTTTTTCCCTAAGCAAATTATTCCCAAATTTCAAAATAAAATAATTTCTTATTATTTTATAATTTTTGTGAATTTTGTGTCATTTTCTGGTAATTGTTGCATTTTATTTGTGCATCTTCATTCATACGAAAAATACAAGAGTACATGTGGCATTGGTGTAGGATTTAATTTCATATTTTTAGAGTTAATTGACAGTATAAAATTGTTTTCATATGAAGAAAATGACAAAAAATGACTTTGTGCACCTTTATTTTAGTTTGTGGAATTTGTTTTGAAGTTTGGAAGTGGGGAGCCTGCCCCTATAACAAGGGAATACATTTCAGTCTTTAAATTTTAAGTTTTAATGTGGGGAGCCCGCCCCTATAATAAGGGAATACATTTCAGTCTTTAAATTTTAAGTTTTAATGTGGGGAGCCCGCCCCTATAACAAGGGAATACATTTCAGTCCTTGAATTTTAAGTTTTGAAGTGGGGAGCCCGCCCCTATAACAAGGGAATACATTTCAGTCTTTAAATTTTATGTTTTGAAGTGGGGAGCCCGCCCCTATAACAAGGGAATACATTTCAGTCTTTAAATTTTATGTTTTGAAGTGGGGAGCCCGCCCAAATAAAATGAAATAAAAGGAAGGCTTTAAAAAGGTTGGCCTAAATGAAATTACCTACCCAATTTAGTCCCCAGCCTAGCCGGACCCTGGCCCAAATCACCCGCCCCAGCCCAATTAACCCACAACACGGTCTTCTTCAGGAGACTACCAAACGACATCGTTTGGTCTAGGATCTAATCTCAGCCGTTGAGTGCTTATGATCCAACGGCCACAAACAATTGTCACATTCTTATTTAACTGTCCGAAAATGGGCTTTAACCCTAGAGACTGTATCTCTTCTTCCTCGTATCATCTCTAGGCCTCGCCAGAGTCGCCGGCAACGGCGAACACTACCTATGCCATTGACCACCAGAAAAATACCACAGAATCTCCTTAGGCCCCTCTTTCCAGCCATGCCATGGGTTTCCTTCGAATCATGGTCAAAAGTGTCCAATCTTTCTTCAAACGTTTCCGGCCACGACACCAGTTACGCTAAATCGTACCAAATTTACACCGTAAGATCGTCACACCATCCTCTACACAACCCCTATGACCTTTTGTCTCGAATGTAACTGGAATGGCTCGAATTTAGGTTTGAAAATTTTCCGGCGAACCTGGGTTTCATCAAACTTCACCAAATTGGTGCCATGGGACTCTCCTCACATTCCTCATGATATTTCTACCATCACTGGGAGTCAATTGACAACAAGACTGTCCGAATTTCAAACCAAGAGTTAGAAGACCCCAAGCCCATAGTGAGCTTTTCGATTGGCTTAATCTTCTGTTAGTTGTTCTTAGTTTTATATAGGCTAACTTCAGTTTACTTTGCATGGTTAGTTTTCTTTTCTCATCATGAATTCTGTGAATTTTCTTTGATTCCATGTTTGATTATGGCTTAATTGGATTGCCATTTGCTTGGTAGTCTTAGCTTAGTTTTGTTATTAGCAGGTTGTATTAAGTTCAGTTCATTACTGGAAAATTAATTTGACAATTGATTAACTTTGCTTGGCTCGAATCATTCCTTGATGTGTGTTTCAATTCGTTGTTTACTTTGAAGATGTTAGTTGGTTAGGTTTAGTTGATAGTTAATCATAGTTAAGCGATTAGGGCAATGTTAGAGTCATTTGGTAGTTTCTCATGAATTCAAGGGTATTCTAGGTAATTGGTAGTTACAAGAATAATTCAGAATACCCTAGGAGCTTCTAGATGGGGGTTTCTAAGTAATTTGTAAAGAATAGTAGTGTTTTCTTATGTGACAAGTTAATAAATGGGGGGGGGTAAAAATCAAAAGGAAGGGAGGACTAAAAGGAAACGAAAATCTGTCAAGATGCCTATAAAAGGCAAGCTTTTGCCTTGTTGAGGGGGGTCTTCTTTTGAGCCAAAAATTTCCCCTCATTAGTTTTATTTCCAGATTTGAAAATTCAAATTCAAGTCAAAAATCCTCTTAGATTTTAGCTTTCTTCATATAGAAAACAAAAAAATAATAGAAACTTCCAAAAATCCCAAAAAAACAGCTACTGTTCCATTAAATTTTGAGAGAATTTTCAACTTTGAGCTACTGATTTGCAATTCCTAGGTTCGATTCTGATGATTGAAGGTTTCAAAAGTAGTCTGGTTTAGTTTCGAGTAACTTTGAACTCAATTAAATTGGTTTGCTTGAGTTTTGGGTTTGCTGAAGTATTTCGGAGTATTTCAAGTTGATTTGGATGCATTTCAGTTGATTTGTGGTTGATTGCCTGGGTGTTACTTGGTTTCCAACTCTTCGTGGCTATTGAATTAAGTTACTGGATGATTGATTTCTACTTGTGGCTGTTATTGCTGCTGATCGTCTTCGTCTTCTTATTGAATTTCACATCTCCAGGTAGTCACCATGAAACTCAGTACTATGTAGATCACTTGCTGAAAAATGAAATGAAAACTGGAGCTTCGGCTATAGATATGTCGTTTGTGGATCTCATTACAGTTTAACAGTTTTAAGTGATTTGGTTGTTGTACGATACAATCAATTTGAATATATAACTGAACTGGCAGAACTGTGTTATTTAGATTGCTGGACTGTTGATTTGTAGGTACTTAGATTTAGCTTGTTTAACTTAGCAATTTTCTGTTTTAAAAATTCAAAATCATAAACAGTTCAAGTTTGCGGTGAAGCTGGAACTGGTGTGTTGTCACGTTGAGTTCTATTCTAATGCTGAACATGCGTCCTAAATAACTTCGTAACGCAATAGCTTTGACAATTATAAGTCAGTAGTCAGAGTTAATAGTTCACTTTAGTCTTAGTTGTTTTCTCATCAGCTGGTTCATAAATTGGTTTAAAAGCATAACAATTATGAGGTATAACATTTGTCTTGTAATTGCAAGCGTGAGTAAATTTATTAGTACGTCGGGTCATTTTTAAAATCAGGACGACATAATTACTCTCTTGAATGATTTGAGGGTTAGTATCTAATTGATTTAGGTAAGTGCATATTCATTTCCTTTTGTCGGAAGAGTGAAGCTCATTCACGAGAGTTTGGGGTAAAGTTAGTGAGCAGACATTTAAACAATTTGTTGGATTGCCACTCTAGTGATTCGACCAGCTGCTCCCTAGATGGTTCGATTTGGCTTGATTGATTTGGGCTGACTTCAGGCCCAATGTCCGTGGCCGTGGGAAATTTTGGCCGGTGTACCACTTTCAAATGCGGTTTATTAATACTAATAATTGATTAGGACCTTTTCTTGATTAATAGAGACAAACAAGAATAGAAAATCGTAGTCACTTTTAGGATGGCCTTTTAAAAAATAAGGAGACGAGCCTCGCCAAATAAAAGTACACAGTTGTGGGGCCCTCAAATAAGGGTTATATTCAATTATTAGATTTAGGGATGGGCCGTTTAGCAAATTTCACGGCCTTCCACAAAATAATAATACACTAGACTCTTTAAGCACGACTTCAATAAAATTACATTCCTAAACTCGGGTGCGCATTGATGCGACCCAAATCCTAATCTCAACAGAGTCGAAATGTGTTGACAATTATGGGTGCATTGATTGCGACGTGGTTCGAGACGCATTTCCATAACGTTGCAATTCTTTTAAAATATAATGATAAAAGCGGTTTATGAATAAGCGGCACATAGGCTAGCCTGTATTAAAATCAGATAAAATCAAATATAATAGTTGAGCGACCGTGCTAGAACCACGAAGCCCGGGAATGCCTAACACCTTCTCCCGGGTTAACAAAATTCTTTATCCGGATTTCTAGTTCGCGTACAGTAATACAGAGTGAGTATTTTCCTCGGTTCGGGATTAAACCGGTGACTTAGGACACCATTAATCTCCCAAGTGGCAACTCTAAATAATTAATAATTAAATCCCGTTCCGATTATCCTTTAAGTGGAAAAACTCCTTTAAGCCCTTGGGGGTACAGTGAAAAAGGAGGTGGAATTCACTCTTCATTAGATGGATGTCAAAAGTGCCTTCCTGAATGGTTACCTGAAAGAAGAAGCATTTGTGAAACAACCTCCAGGATTTGAGAGCAAGGAATGTCTTGAACATGTGTACAAATTAGACAAGGCTCTCTATGGACTCAAGAAGGCTCCAAGAGCATGGTATGAACGACTGTCCAAATTTTCGCTTGAACATGGGTACAAAAGAGGTAAAATCGACAGTAACTTATTCTTAAGGGAAAAAGGTAAGGATCTCATTGTGGTACAAATATATGTTGATGACATAATCTTTGGGGTCACCACTGATAAGCTAAGTAAGGAAATTGAAAAATTAATGGGGAGTGAGTTTGAAATGAGTATGATGGGTGAGCTTAACTTCTTCTTAGGTTTATAGATCAAACAAAGCCCAAATGGAACCATGATCCATTAGCAGAAGTATGCAAAAGAGCTTATCAAAAAGTTTAAAATGGAGGAATCAAAGGAAATAGATAGACCCATTGCAACTGCCACAAAATTAGACATTGATGAACCTGGTTCATCAGTTGATCAAAAGTTTTATTGGGGTATAATTGGTTCACTCTTTTATCTTACTACTAGCAGACCTGACATAGTCTTCAGTGTAGGATTTGTGCTCACTTCCAGGCCAATCCAAAAGAGTCTCACTTGACTGTTGTCAAAAGGATACTAAGATACTTGAAAGGCACCACTGATCTGTGTCTTTGGTATCCCAAAGGTAGTAATTTCAATCTAGTAGGATATGTTGATGTTGATTATGCAGGTTCCTTGTGGATAGGAAAATCACCTCAGGTATGGCTCACATTCTTGGTTTATGTCTTGTATCTTGGGCCACTAAAAAGCAAAATTCAATGGCCTTATCCACTGTTGAGGCTGAATATGCTGCATCTTGTTGTGCTCAATTGTAATGGATCAAACAGTAGCTAGTAGATTTTGGCATTGAAGTTGGTTGCATTCCTATATTCTGCGATAACACTAGTGCTATAAGTATGACAAAGAACCATGTTCATCGTAAGAGGACTAAGCACATAGATGTTAGACACCACTTCTTAAGAGATAACTATGAGAAAGGATTGATCTCCATAGAATTCTGTGCTACTGATAAGCAAATTGCTGACATCTTCACTAAAGCACTGAGTAGAGAAAACTTTGAGAGGAACAGGTTGGAATTAGGGATGATTAAGATCACCTAATAGGTCCAGCTCAGAATGCACAATGAAAAAAGAATTTGGCTAGGAATTCTGAACTTATGTAAATATCTAGATTAATTCTTACTCAACTTCATACTTTAATTAGTATACTCCTGTGACATCTGTTTATATGACTCACTGATCTCTTACAAAATTTTCTCTATTATGGCATTTGAGGCATGTTCAAGAGAGTTCTAAATGAAGAACCTGGTTCATCAGTATGAGTTCATATGAAAGCTCATGTATGTTTTCTATACTCTGCACAATTAGAAAGATTAATAATTCAATCATGAGCAGAAGTCCTATATTTGTCAAATTCCTAGAAAATTCTATCTGGTAGCATTGAACAAATTCCGTCCACCTAGAACTCTAAACTGTAGTTTTTGCCTAATATCTAGGGAAGCCAAATCGATCATTCAAAATTAGAATTTCAGGTTGATTAGACCTCTAATTGACCACTGCAAAAGGTTGTCGTTACTTATTAAATGGGTATTTGTCTTTAAATACACATCAACTCTCCTGCCTTCATCATAATTTTAAACCGTCAAAAAATTTTCTTCAATTTCACTTGCCCTCTTCTCCAAAATTCCCAAATTCTCTCAAGAAACCTACAATCATGTCTAACCCACAAGACAATCCTGGAACTCATCCACCACCATCTCCTTCCAATTCATCCTCAACTACTCCTCCCAGTGCATCTCCAAAACCTAGACTACGAAGGGTGAAAATACTTGCTCGAAAGACTGTAGCATCTGGGGCTCTGGGGAAGGCTTTAAATAAAAGGTTGAAAGCAAGCCAAGTGAAAGAAAGCCAAGCTCCAAATTACGACTCCAGCTCTGAGTCTGAATCATATCAATCCGCTACTGAGGGGGAAGGACATGAGTCTTCTGACTCTAAAAAGATTCAAGAATCTCCTTCTAAGGTAAGTTCATCTGTGATTGAAAATCTAGAGACTAGGTTTGTTCTGGTTAGACCAATTAGAGATGTTGAATTGCCTGGGATACGTAGGAGTGGAGGTAAAAAGAATTTTGAAAAATAAAAGGAGAGGGTGCATGTGGTGAAGAGAGGGGAATTGGGAAAGGTGTAGTGCATGCTATCTATAGGGTTGAACATGAAAGGGTAGAAGAGAGTGGCATGAAGTCATGAGGAAATGGTTCTGGGGAAGCTGCTGAGGGGTTGGTTCATCTGAGCACACAGAGAGATGAACCTGTTCCATCTACTGAAGAGACCCTAGCTGATCTACTGAAAAAGGTTGGGGCAAGCTATGACCCAAAGAAATGCAGAACTCCCACAACAAAAGCCCCAAATGTTCCTAAACCTTCCAAGAAAAGAAAAGCTTCATCCCCAACGCCTACTGCCTCCTCATTGCCAAGAGGTAGAGCCACAAGAAGCAAGGTGAAACAGAGTGAAGATGATCTACAAAGGGCCTTAGAAGAAAGTAAGAAAAAGAGAAAGAATAAAGGAAAGGGAAAGATTGCAGAATCCTCAGAGGTTGTTGAGAAAGAAGAGATGGAACTGGTCCATCAAGAAAGGGGTATTGTTGATACCCAATTTTTTCTCTATATTTTTTATATGCAAAATATCTTTCAAAATAGCATGTATATGCATATATAAGTATGTCCCAAGGTCCTATTATTTTTCTTAATTTTTCAAAAAAAATTAAGTCAATTTACTACTCTGTTTTATCAAGAAAAACCCAATAATTGTCCACAAAATTATTATTTTTGTGATTGATTTATTGGACTCTTATGTTTATATTAAAATATAGCTAAGATATTTTTTCACACATTTTTACAAATTATTTGGTATTTTAAGGATAAAATTGCTTAATTGCAATATTAGCCATTTTTATGTTTAAATCCGTCTCATGTTTATAAAATGGGATTTTGTATTTTTAAATGGATAATTATACGTTATAAGTCATTTTAGTGCTTTTAATTTATTTTCAGAAATTTGTTTATTATTTTTTATAAATTAAATGGGAAAAAGTGGCTATTTAACTTATAGCCACATTTGGCCTTTTAATTTGGCCTAATTAAACCCAATATCCAACCCAAATTAAACCAACCCAAGACCCAAGCCCAATCCTAAATCTACCCGACCCAACCAGGACTAAATCTTAGTCGTTGATCATTTTTTATCAACGGTCCAGATCCGCCCTTACCAAATTAAACCAAACGACCCCCCCCCCCCCCCAAGACCCCTCTCATTCCTAACTCAACTGACTCTCTCTCTATCTCTCTATCTTTGGTTCTCTCTAGAACCTTCCCCTTTCCCTTCCTCTCCGATGAGTTCCATCCATCTTCTCCGGCCACCTCCTAGCCTGAATCCATGGTGGTTTCACCACCCACTAGCCTTCTATGGCTCCTTACGCTTGGTTACTGAAGTTTCATGACTTGACCACGAAAAGCTGGGTCCAGACCCTTATTGATTCGAGTTTCACGGCCATCTCCGGCCTTGCTCCGGCAAGCCATGTCTGTTTCGAGCCTGGCCCCGACTCCTCCTGCTTAGATCCAAGCCTTTCTCACCATTTGGGTTTCTCCGAAACCCTAGCTTTTAAGGTTTTTCTTATCTCTGTAGATATGTTCCATATCCATGTTTTCCCTAAGCTCTTAAATGATTTTCTGATATTTCTTTCAAAAGTTATGCTTTCAAGACCTTTATTTTCCGATCTAGGGTTTTTAGATGTTTCTCTGATTTTTCTTTCTCTTTTGTGTGCTTCTTCTACTGTGTTCTTTGTGTTTCTTCTACTGTATTTTTAAGTTTCTGCTATTGTGTTCTTAATCAGTTTGTTCTACTATGTTTCTCATTAGCTTCTTCTACTATGTTTCTTTTACTGTGTCTCGCATGTTGTTCTTTTACTATGCTTCTCATGAGTTTCTACTACTAAACGAGCATGCTAAGGGTCTCAGTTCCTTTCTAAAACCTCTAAACCTGTTTCGATTAGTATCTTTTCCTTGATTGTTTGTCCTCTCACCTCTGCACTCGATTGATGGTAAAAACCCTAGAATTTGGGGGTTCATCTGAGTTTTGAGACCATTGGCTATGTGATTCGCTTGTGCTTCATCTCTGAACTTGCCTGATTTCAAAAACCCTAATCTTTTGGACCTATTTGAGTTCCTGGAGTTATTTCATCTACTACTTCATTACGTTTCAAAATTATTGTTTCAATTTTGTTTCTTTATATGGTTCTGACTTTTGCTAAACTCTATAAGACCTTCCACTTGACCGTTTTCGCATGCCTGATATTTGTGTGCTCTTTATATGTGCTGAACTTCCCTCTAAAAAGGCTTTCAATTTTTGATTAATTTCAGACTTCCTTTTGTATAAGTTTGATTGATTTCTTTCCTTGTTTGATGACTGCCCTATTATTCGACTTAAGTTAAAAAAAAATCTCAGCTTTTCTGACTTAGTTCATTCATGGACCAGTGATTACAAAATCTCTGATCCTTGATTTACTGGCTACTAATTGATTTCTCTTACCTTATTCATGCAACCGTGTATTTCAAAGCTCTGCCCTAAAATAAACTTCTATGTATTTACCCCTAATTGTCTACTTTGCATAAGATGTTTATTTGATTTCTTTTCTTAAATAGTTTTACCTTTTGAATCTGAATTCCTTAATTAAAGGAAGTCTTATGTTGATTGATTATTAATTGACATCTAGATCCTTAATCGTTTTCTTACCTTATTTCTGCCTGTTTTTCACACTATAAATACACGACTCTTTCATTAGCACACCATCACTCATAGTCTTTCTGAACTTACACTTACACGCAATAGTATTCTCTCTTATTGCCTACACTGTGGCCTGTTTACAAGACCTACTGCTTTTCTCTATTTGTTTCTTTAAAATTGGTATGTCCTGATTTAATATTTAACACCACAACAAAGTGTTTATTTACTGCTTTCATATCTATGTCTACTCACTGTTTCTGTATAGTTCAACACTTACTTTAGCATGTTGATTTCTTTCTGCCTTTTCTATTTTGAATCCCAAACCCCTGCCTCTTATGTGTTCGAGCTATGGTTTAAGACATGGCAATATGAAAATTATTGTCCATGAATTAAATATGATCCCTTGGGATCCTAGCCTCTAAATAGTGTGTTCTAACAGGCTTATGGGTATGCTGACATTCTCCACTGCTGGGCATGCCCACAGCCTGCCCTTGCCTCTTTCAATTTCCCTATTCCCCCTGAACCCCTTATGTGTACTTATCTGTAGCTATTTCCCCCTCCTTTCCCCCTTTTAGAATTCTGTTTCTGCACTTGCACATTCTTTTAGTCTTTCAGTTCTGCCCCTCTCTTGTGAGCCTTGCCTTGGGATCCTTTGAGTTCCCTCTGAACTTGGACACTTGAGGGTTGGCCTTTCCACACTGCACTTGTCCTAATCTGATAATACATTTGGGTGTGAGCATTGTCCAGAGTTCTTTTTGAGGCTCTTAGGGAACTTTGACACACTCGAAGGGGAGAAAGGCTTTGGATCTTGATCTTATGGAGTTGGTTTACCTCATATTTCAGACATGAAGTCTAAATCAGGATCTCCTTTGTTTGTACTTTTATTTACATTTTTCTGATGTATTTTGCTTTATTCTGGGCTGTAATAATTTATAATAAAATCTTGGGGATGGCTAGTGAAAAGGCTGGGTAACTATGTATGCAAATGGTAGATACCATGCCTATAGGTCATTCTAAATTCTGCAACTCTCATATAGAAATCATGCCTATAAGTCATTCTGAAATATGCATGCATATAGAAATCATGCTTATAGGAATCATGTCCATAAGTATAGAAATCTGAATTCTGCATATGCATATAGAAAATATGCCTATAGGTCCTTCTGAATCATGTATATCTATTTTCATCTATAAATCATGTTCATAGGTTTTAAACAATCAACTGCATATAGATACCATGTCTTAAAACAAATTCTGCCAGTTAGATACTATGTTTAGAGGTTAAAACCCGTCTTATGCATTTAAATATCATGTCTGTAAGGTTTTTGCACTTTTACCATGTCTATAAGGCTTCTAATCAACTACACGTAGAAAGCATGTCTATAGGAATTATTAAGCGAGTCTGAATCGCTTCATTCACGTCTAGAGCTAAACCAGTAATAACAAGGATCATCATTTGCAGAACTCATGACCTTCGTAAAAACTTGTTTTCTTTAATAATTTGACAAACTTTTTAACCAATACGTATTCAGTTTATTATTATTGCTTTTTGAATTTAGTAGATACCATGCCTATAGGATCTTTGTCCAACATTTAGGCAAGCCTTAGGGCAAAGTTATAAACTAAATTTGTGCTATTAACTACAACTAGCAGGCAGGCCTGATTCGGGCTTCTTATCTGAATTATGTAACAAATCAGTCTGCCTCAACTTTTAAGTTCTTAATCATACCATAAATAGTATGTGAAAGTCATATTAATTATGTGCTTTCTTTCTTCAAGGAGGTATATCTGAGCCTTAGAATTTTGCCTTTGAAACTATAAATAAGCCTAATATCCCTCCCCTTAGGATTAGTAGTCCTAAATGCTTCCGGTACTGATAGGATTAGGACGATTAATAGCATGCAATAATTAAACGAGACCATTCCACGCTTTAATACCTTAACGGGTGGGAAAAGTGTAGATATGGATATGATGACCACGCGATAACGTCTCGTGTAGCCCCTCACTGAGGAGTGATTATCGGATGTTGTGTGGGGTGATCCATATTATTAATAAATCTAGGACCCCCGTTTTCCTTTGTTTCTTTGTTTCTTCTAAATATTTCAAACTATTTCTTTTAAGAAAATCAGCTTCCTTTTAATTCTTTCCAATTTTATTTGTAACCATTATGTGAAGATCCCCTCTTATTTCAAGATTTATTTGCCTACATGTTATTTGCACCCAAATTCACAACAATAGTCTGGCCGGGAACCACACTAGTGGATCCTGAGGGGTGCCTAACACCTTTCCCTTGGGATAATTTCAAGCCCTTACCCAATCTCTGGTTACTCAAATCAAACCTTCTTGGTGTCCTAATATACCTTAATCATTAGGCGGAGACCCTTCAATTCAAACCCAAAAATTCCCAAAAAGGGGAATGAGTTGTCCTCCCAAATGTCATAAACCCGATTTCGCGAGAAAAAGGGGGCACGACAGGTACAACAGTGGGCGTTCCTACACCCAAGCCTAAAAAGCCCAAGACCTCTTCCAAGAAGTCTTCCTCTGTGCATGTGATTGACGAACCCACACTAGCCAAGAGGACAAGATCTGCAGTGAAAACCAAACAATCAAAAGTTTCTGATGATGATGACTGGAGTGGAAAAGAAGAAGAAAACAATTTTGAGAAGGAACAGGACAAGCTTGCCATTTTTGGCAGAAGAAAGATTTTAAAGGGTAGACTGTTGAAGGACCTGGCGGAACCAGGAATGATGAGATTGGTGGATGCCTTAGCTGCTCAGGGATGGAAGGATATGGTCCTTTAGATGGATGGTAGGCTAGCCAGAAATGAGCTGATTGAAATTATGGCCAATGCTGCTTTTAAGGATGGAGTTGTCAGTAGCCTGGTGAAAGGAGTCCAATTGCAGTTTGATGCAGAAAAACTAGGAGAGATCCTGGACATACCCTCTGAAGGGTTTGATGACTATACAAGTCAAAGGTGGCCATGCCTGGACTCCCTCCCTACTGCCCTTGCAATCACCAGGAGGTTTTGTGATTCAGAAGAGGTGAATGAAGCCAGGGCTATGTAGAAAAGTGAGATGAGGCCTGAGCACAAGGTTGTGTTTGAATTTGTCAACAAGTGCTTATTGCCCAAACAGGAGCTAAGCAGTCCTATAAGCCCATAGAGCGTCATCCAACTTCTTTGACCAATCGGTCCTATTTGCATTGACCGTCTTTGACAATATGCTCTTGATTTCCCTATTGGAGACTTCAACTTGACCACTTTCTTGAGGATGATAGGGAGTAGAAACCTTGTGATTGACACCATACTTTGAAAGCAAAGTGTCAAAAGCTCTATTGCAAAAATGAGACTCCACATCACTTATGATTGCACGAGGAGTATCAAACCTTGTAAAAATGCTCTTCTTGAGAAATGAAACAACACTCCGGGCCTCGTTGTTGGGCAAAGCCACGACTTCAACCCACTTTAAAACATAGTCCACCACCACAAGAATGCATGTGTTCCTACACGAGCTAACAAATGGACCCATAAAATCAATGCCCCATACATCAAAAATATCAACCTTAAGAATGGTATTGAGAGGCGTCTCATCTTTCTTCGAAATGCCACCCGCTCTTTGACATTCATCACACATTTTCACTAGTTCACTTGAATCTTTATACAAAGTTGGCCAACAAAACCCACAACTAAGAACTTTGGAAGCCATCCTCGCCCCGCCATGATGGCCACCATAGGGAGAGGAATGACACGCCTCAAAGATACTCAATTGCTGTTCCTCCGGGACACACCTTCGGATCACACCATCTGTGCAAATCTTGAACAAGTACGGCTCATCCCAATAGAAATCCAAACTATCCTATTTGAGCTTATTCCTTTGGTTAGAAGAGAGCTCACACGGGATTATACCAGTCACAAGAAAATTAGCAAAATCTGCAAACCATGGCATACCATTCACCGACACCGAAAGGAGTTGTTCGTCGGGAAATGAATCATTGATCTCTAGGCCATCACGAGGCCTCCCATCCTCCTCCAAGCGGAACAAGTGGTCTGCCACTTGGTTTTTACTGCCCTTCCGGTCCACAATCTCCAAATCAAACTCTTGAAGTAACAAGACCCATCGCATCAGTCTAGCTTTGGAATCCTTCTTCATCATTAAGTACCGGAGTGCGGCATGGTCGGTATGGATTATGATCTTGGCACCCATGAGATACAGCCGAAATTTCTCCATTGCAAACACAATAGCCAAATTTCTTTCTCGATCACCGTGTAGTTCACTTGAGCATCATTAATTGTCTTGCTTGCATAATACACCGGATGAAATATTTTGTTCACTCTTTGACCTAAAACCGTCCCAACTGCAACATCGCTCGCATCACACATGAGCTCAAAGGGCAAGCTCCAATTAGGTGTGGTAATGATAGGAGTGGTGGTCAACTTATGCTTGAGAAGTTCAAAGGCTTGCATATATTTTTCATCAAACACGAACTTGGAATCTTTTTCCAATAGCTTGCATAAAGGATTCACTACCTTCGAAAAGTCTTTGATAACTCTCCGATAGAACCCCGCATGCCCAAGAAAACTTCTAACTTCTTTGACAGAGGTAGGGGAGGGAGCTTTGAAATCACATCAATTTTTGCTTTGTCTACCTCATTACCATGCTTTGAAATTTTATGCCCAAGAACTATGCCCTCTTCCACCATAAAGTGGAATTTCTCCCAATTGAGAACAAGGTTGGTTTCTTCACAACGGGCCAAAGCTCTATCAAGATTCTTCAAGCACTCATCAAATGAATCACCCACAACACTAAAGTCGTCCATGAACACCTCAAAAATATCTTCCACCATATCAGTGAAAATAGCCATCATACACCGCTGGAATGTAGCCGGTGTATTTCACAACCCAAAAGGCATCCGAGAAAAGGCAAAGGTGCCATATGGACAAGTGAATGTGGTCGTCTCCTAATATTCTGGAGCAATCAAGATTTGGTTATACCCAGAATACCCATCCAAGAAACAGTAGAAGGCATGCCCAGCAAGTCGGTCTAACATCTGATCAAGAAAAGACAATAGAAAGTGATCATTACGGGTCACTTTATTTAACTTGCAGTAGTCTATGCATACCATCCAACTGGTGATGGTTTTGGTAGGAATCAACTTATTTTGTGAATTTGCAACCACGATCATGCCCCACTTCTTTGGTACACATTGCACCGGCGAAGTCTAGGAGCTATCAGAGATGGGGTACATAACCCAGCATCCAACCACTTGATCACCTCCTTTTTCACAACTTCTTGCATTGCTTCGTTCAATCTTCTTTGATGCTCCAAGGAGGGCTTTGCATCATCTTCTAGGATAATCTTGTGCATACAGAATGGTGGGGCTTATCCCCCAAATATCAGCTAAAGTCCATCCAATTGCCTTTTTTCGCTTTTGAAGCACCGCCAATGTGGCATCAACCTGCATGTTAGTAAGACAAAGGAAAGAATAACTGGCAAAATAGAACTTGAGCCTAAAAACTCATAATTGAGGTGTGGAGGCAACGGCTTCAACTCCAACACCGGAGGTTCATTAATTGAAGGCTTTGTCGGTGGAGTCTTCCGATTCTCGAGATCCAAAGAATATTTTCTAGGCTCATAAGAGTATGAGCCCACATTCATACACTCCACCCGGCTTGCATCCTCATTGACGTCAAGATTCAATAAAACGGCCTCAAGAGGGTCCTCCACATTGATCATTGCACTGGTATCATCAACTATCACTGCTATGACAAGGTCCACAAAAGAGTACACCTCGGAACTGTTGGGCTGCTTCATTGACTTGCACACATAAAAGACCACTTTTCATCGCCCACCCGGAAGGTGATTTCCCCTGCTTCCACATCAACTAACGCCTTCCTATTAACAAGGAAAGGTCTCCCCAAAATGATAGGAACTTCATAATCCACCTCACAATCCAAGATCACAAACTCAGCTGGAAACATAAATTTGTCCGCCCGGACAAGCACATCATCAATAATACCCAATGGTCTCTTCATCGTTCTATCCGCCATTTATAATCTCATGAATATCGGCCTAGGTTGCCCAATACCCAAAGTTTTGAAAACTGAGTAGGGCATCAAATTGATACTAGCCCCCAAATCACATAAAGCCTTAGAAAAATCCGCACTCCCAATGGTGCAAGGAATTGTGAAAGCATCGGGATCTTCAAGCTTTCGGGCCATTGAATGTACTATTGCGCTAACTTGGTGAGTCATCTTTATAGTTTCACAATCCATGGACTGTTTCTTTGTCACCAAGTCCTTCATGAATTTAGCATAGCCCGGTATTTGTTCAAGAGCCTCCACCAAAGGCACATTAATGGATAAGCTCTCCATCATGTCAATGAACTTTTTAAATTGATTCCCATTTTTCTGCTTCGCGAGCCTTTGAGGATAAGCCAGAGGTGGCCTTGGCAAAGGTACCTTGGCTTTAGGCACCACCGGCTCCGGCATGTCTATTACGTGTTCCGTAGACGGGTTCACGTCATTTTGAGTTTCCACCTCGGCATCTTGAATATCAACCCTCACTTCTTCGTTTACATTGTCATCAATCACATTTTCAACCACCCAAGGAACTTCATCTTCTTGCAACTCAACTTCATCACCCAAAATTTGGTTTTGTTTGGAGGCATTCACATTACCGGCTCTCCCACTTTTTGTAGTTACCGCCACAACATGATTGTTCCCACCCTTCGGGTTAACCACCGTATCACTAGGTAGAGCCCCCTTAGGACGAGTATTCAAAGACAGTGAGATTTGGCCTAACTGCACCTCCAAGTTTCTGATTGAGGCATTGTGGGAAGCCAACTGCGCATCAGAATCTGCATTCTTTTTCATCATTTGTTCGAACATCATTTCAATTCTACCCATATCATTGCTAGAAGAACTAGGACCTTGGGATGGAAATGGGGGTGGATTATTCGGTTGTTTGTACATTTGGAGCCTTTGAAAGTCTTGCCCCCAATTTCCTTGGTTTCCATTATTCCATCCATCTTGATTGTTGTTACCACCCCAATTGTTGTTGTTACCATTCCAATTTCCTTGATTGTTTTGATTGTTGTTCTGATTACCCCAGTTGTTGTTTTGGTTGTTGTTCCCCCAATTACCATTTCCTTGTTGTTGTTGATTTCCCCAATTGCCTTGGGGTCTCCATTGTTGTTGGTTGGAAGAATTGCCTATTTGGCCTTGATAATTGTTCACGTATTGCACCTCTTCACTCTGTCCATCATAACCATCATCTTGAAATCCACCACAATCATTGTTAAATTGCTCTGAATTCCCTTAATTCTATTGACCTCTTTGTCTTCTTTTGTTGACAATCTTGTTGACACCCTCCATAGCATTCACTTGACGAGGGTTTTGAACTTGTTACAACTGTGTCTTTGCAAGTTGGTTCATAGTAGTTGTCAACTTAGCTATAGCCTGCCCATGATCATGTAACTCTTTGTGCAAATGAGTGACTGTGGGGTCACCCTGGGTCATATTGGCTCTACATTGCCAAGCAGAAGAAGTGTCAGCCATCTCGTCAAGAATGACACAAGCCTCATCATAAGACAGCTTCATAAAGTTGCCCCCAACAAGTTGGTTCACTATGCATTGGTTTGTTGTGTTAAAACCCAGAAGTTCTGGGTTCTTATCCCCAACAAAGTCGCCAGAGCTGATACACATCCTTTTTCTACCCCCGGAGGGTGTATAAGGGAGTTTTTTCCAATTTAAGTAACAATCGAAATGGGATTATTTTATTTAAAATTCAGAGTTACCACTTGGGATAATGTATGGTGTCTCAAGTCACCGGTTTCAAATCCCGAATCGAGGAAATATTGACTCTATTTTACAGTGCGCGAACATAAAAATCCGGGTATGGAATTATGTTAACCCGAGGGAAGGTGTTAGGCATTTCTGGGTTCCGTGGTTTTAGCACGGCCGCTCAACTATTATTATTGGCCTATTTGTTTGATTTTAAAACATCTTTGAAACCTATGTGTATTTTTATTCCTTTTAAACCGCTTTTAATAATCTGATTGTTATACAGCTAATTATTTGATTACACATTGCAAATCATGTCACGGGAGCCGTACCCACGATCCACAACATGTTTATTTTATTAACAAGATTAAATTGTGGCCGGGTCACATAAATGTACCCCCGAATTTTAGAATTTAAGTGTCACAACCACGTCACGGGAACCGTACCCGTAGCTATGACAATTTATTTAATTAACGCGCCTAAAGCAAACTACGAGAATTTAAGGCGTTTTTCTACATTAGTTAAGATAATTAATATGAGGGCCATAGATTAAATGACTCAATTGTGTTAATGGCGCGCCTCAATTTCTTTCAAAGGAAATGTATTCAATTAAAAGAACTACGGATATTCATATTTAAACTAATTAGGTATCACAACTATGCTACGGGAACCGTGCCCATAGTCTCGATTTATTTATTGTTAATCAAGCCTAAAGCATGCTACGAGTACAGTTAAATAAACAAGAATGCGAGCACAAAAAGTTTTTCTAAGAATCCATCAAAAATTCCAAATCTGCTTTTTAAATCAAGTCTCATGTCCCAATACTCCAACAACAGAAGAATGTAAACTTTAATTGATTTTCATTAATCTCTTAATTACTTAAATCAATCCAAAGTCCACAACCATTCCGTATATCAAGGAACCTAGCACCATATCAATGTTTAGGTAACCCTTAATCTTTCTAGTCGAGTGAGAAGGATCTCTTGAACTTGAAGTGAAAGTAGCCCTTAGGCCTTTGTGGTAGAGTAAGAAGGATCTCTCGAACTCGAAGTGAAAGTAGCCCTTAGGCCTTTGTAAATTTTGTATTCGGCCAATCTGGCCTTTGTAAAACGATTGTTTGAACATATGTATAAGGTTTTTCTACCCTTTTCGGCTTTCAAAGTTTTCCCTTTGTTTATTATTCATGTTCACAAAGGTTGTAATGCCTTAGCATGAAGTAAGGAACTGTTCGAGAGTTTGAACAATTTTGTACTCATTAAAGTTTTCGAGGCTAGATATTATCGAAGCCTTTTACGATTTTGCCGAGGGTAGCCCTTTTAGTAGGTTTATGAAAGAATTCGAAGGCCTGTTTTGTTACGGAATTCGGACGTCTCCGAACCGTGTTAATTTGGCCGTAGCCTCTTTAGTCAAGGATTTTCCCCTCGGGATTATTTTCCCGTTTAACTTCGAGCTTTCCCGAAGTGTCAGTCCCTGAGTAGGGTGGTCGTGGCCTATAAAGATCGAGAGTTGCCTAAAAGGCCTTATGATCTCGAAGTTTTAATGATTCGATCTCGTTTATTTTTCGAACGGCGAAGTTTTAATGATTCGCTCATTTATTTTTCGGATGGCAGTCCCCGAGCATGGGGGTAATTATCTGAACTCTGGTTATGATCGGCCCTTGAACCTGTTTACATAATAGATCGAGAGTGTGAAACTGTAAAGTAGGAAAAATTTTCTAAGGCATGAGATATTGGCAAGGAAAAATACTTCTCTTTATAATTTATTATACATGTGTACATGTTCTGTGCCAGTGCTCAAGCAAACTATGCGAGCATAGTTCGTTTGACTATTTGGCCCTTACAAATTTTCCTATTGAGACCCTGATGCCATGAAGTAATTTCCTCACAACAAAGTTGACATTCGAGGGTAATTCCCCTAGTATTCGAGGTTGATTGTAAACAAGCCTCAGATACTATTGACTTGTTCTAAGTTAGCACAATCAATGGTTGCTTCATTAAAATCCTCGCTGGAAAACCCATTTGGGAAAAAACCGATCTAAGGAAAAAAGAGTGCAACGCGTGCTTTCAGACCTAAAGGCTTCGTGTCGAGAAGTCTATTGTTGTTTCTGATCGAACACCTGCAAGAGTTAGTTCAAAATATAAATGAAAATGGAAGGGGTCATACCTTAGAATTAGTACCATTTTAAGTTTGATACGTTCTACTTGCTCGGTAGTTGCTCGTCGTTCATCGTGCCGAGCTTGTAGGATCCTTTTCATGTGATTTTGAGAATCTAGTATGGCCCTTCCCAGTTCGGACCCAATTTTCCCTTCATTTGGATTTTAGATATTTAACGTGACCTTCCTTAGTACCAATTCTCCAACATTAAAGTGTCAAAGTTTGTCCCTTCGATTGTAATACCTCTCAATTCGTTATTTCTAGGCGGCCAATCGAATGAAGGCAGCTTCACATCATTCATCCAATAGTTCCAGGCTCGTATTCATGGCCTAATTATTTTCTTCCTTTGTCGCGTATCGGAATCTGATGCTTGGCTCCCCAACTTCGACAGGTATTAAAGCTTCGATGCCATAGACCAAAGAGAATGAGGTAGCCTCGGTACTGGACTTCAAAGTTGTACGATACGCCCAAAAGACTTCGGGAGGTCTTCTCTCCATTTTCCTTTGGCATCGGTCAACCTTTTCTTGAGGTTTTGTATTATGGTTTTGTTGGTTGATTCGGCTTTCCCATTTCTACTAGGGTAATAAGGTGTTAATAAGATCTTTTTGATCTTGCGGCTTTCGAGAAATTTGGTCACATTACTACCGACAAACTATTTTCCGTTGTCACGTGCAATTTCGGATGGTATCCTGAATCGACATACAATATGGTCCCAAATGAAATCGATGACTTCTTTTTCCCTGACCTTCTGGTAGGCCTGTGCTTCAACCCACTTAGAGAAATAGTCAGTCATAAATAAAATAAATTGAGCTTTACCTGGTGACGATGGAAGAGTGTCGACGATATCTATCCCCCACTTCATGAACGGCCATGTGGACAAAAGCGAATGCAGTAGCTCCCTAGGTTGATGAATCAACAGAGCATGCCTTTGACATTTATCACATTTTTGCACAAACTCCTTTGTATATTTTTCCATATCAATCTTGTAATAGCCGACTCGGATTACCTTTCAAACTAGTGATTCGGTGCCTGAGTGGTTTCCACATTTGCCTTCGTGGACTTCCCCCAAAACATACTCGGTATCACCCGGTCTCAGACATATCACGGGTGGAGTATCGAACATCCTCCTGAGTAAGGTTCCATCTTCGGACAAACTAAATCGGGCTACCTTCGTACACAGGGTCCTCGATTCCTTTGGATATAAAGGAAGTATTCCGTTCTTCAAATACTCTATGTACTTGTTTCTCCAATCCCAAGTCAAGCTTGTGGAATTTATCTCGGCATGGCCTTCTTCGACCACTGACCTCATGAGTTGTACAACAACCCCTGAATTATGTTTGTTGTCTTCGACTGATGAGCCCAGGTTTGTGAGGGCATCAGCTTCGCTATTTTGATCTCGAGGAACATGTTGCAAAGTCCATTCTTTGAACCGGCGTAGAGTTACTTGTAGCTTGTCCAAGTATCTTTGCATTCATTCTTCCCGAACTTCAAAGGTCCCGTTAACCTAATTCACAATGAGAAGGGAGTCGCATTTGGCTGCGATCACCTCTGCTCCCAAGCCTTTATCTAGTTCGAGACCTGCAATCATGGCCTCATATTCAGCCTTATTGTTAGTCAATTTTAAAGTTCTAATAGATTATCTAACCATGTTACCTGTGGGTGGGTTCAGCATGATGCCGAGTGCGGACCCTTTTACATTCAAAGCACCGTCCGTAAAGAGGGTCCAGATCCCCGAAGATGTACTCGAGTTGACTAACATTCTCTTTCAACCTCGGGTACTAGGGCCGGCATGTAGTCAGCCACGAAGTCTGCCAAGATATGAGACTTGATGGTTGTTCAGGGTCGATACTCAATATCATACATGCTGAGTTCCACGGCCCATTTGGCCAATCGCCCCGAAAGCTCGGGTTTGTGCAAAATATTTTGAAGGAGATAAGTTGTTACAACACATATGGGATGACATTGAAAATATGGTTTTAATTTCCTAGAGGCGCTTATCAAAGCGAGCGCTAACTTTTCTAAATGAGAATACCTAGTTTTGGCCTCACCTAAGGTCCGACTAACATAATAGACAAGGTATTGCGTACCTTGTTCTTCTCGGACCAGGACTCCACTTATCGTTATCTCCGAGATTGCCAAGTACAAGTAAAGTTGTTTTTCCACTTTCGGGGTATGAAGCAGCGGCGGGCTTGATAAATACCGCTTTAGTTCCTCCAAGGCCTGCTGGCATTCTGGGGTCCATGCAAAATTGCTCATCTTTTTTAAGCAGTGAGAAAAATCGATGACTCCTATCTGAGGATCTCGAAATGATTCGCCCTAGGGCGGCTATATGCCCATTTAACCTATACACGGCCTTTACATTATCCATGACTATGATATCATCGATAGCTTTGATCTTATCAAGGTTGATCTCGATTCCCTGATTGGAAAACATGAAGCCAAGAAACTTGCCTGATCCAACCCTGAACGCGCACTTTTCTAGGTTGAGCTTCATATTGTACTTCCTCAATATATCGAAAGTCTCCTACAAATGTTTAAATGGTCCTCTGCTCGTAGGGACTTAACTAGCATGTCATCAATATAAAGTTCTATAGATTTCCATATTTGTTGTTCGAACATTCAGTTTACCAGGCATTGATAGGTTTCCCCGGCATTTTTTAGTCCGAATGGCATTACATTGTAACAGTAGGTGTCATACTTAGAGATAAATGAGGTCTTTTCCTGGTCCTACAGGTTCATCTGTATTTGGTTGTACCGGGAGTAGGCATCGAGAAAACTGAGAGTCTCATGGCCGGTCGTGGCATCGATCATACGATCGATGTTAGGCAAAGGAAAAGAATCCTTGGGGCATACTTTATTCAGGTCTTTATAATCTACACAGATTCTAAGTTTTTTTCCCTTTTTAGGGACTACTACTATATTTGCTAACCATTCGGGATATTTTACATCCTAGATGGATCCTATTTTGAGAAGTTTAGTTACCTCATCTTTGATGAAAGCGTGTTTTACCTCGGACTGAGGCCTCCTTTTTTGTTTCACCGGGCGGAACTTCGGGTTCAAGCTTAGTTAATGAGTAGTAATCTCCGGTGGGATCCCTGTAATATCGAGATGGGACCAGGCAAAACAATCCATATTAGCTTTAAGAAATTTTTCCTGAGCTCGGGAGTTAACCCCGTGCCCAGGTATACCTTTCGATTGGGCAGATGCTCAATCAGTATGATCTATTCTAGCTCTTCGACCATTGATTTTGTGGCGTTAGAATAATCAGGGATTATGAAGGATCGAGGTATCATATAATCGTCATCCTCGTAAGTTCCTTGCTCCTCTGATTAGGTCGAGGCTGGTGGCTGTGGTTGCTATTTGGCCTCTTATTTTCCCTTTGAATCTGATCCCTTTGCTGATGAAAGCGCCGATACCGGTATCACTCCATCGATTGCAAATATCTCCTTGGTGGTAGGTTGTTCCCCATACACTGTTTTGACTCCCTCCGATTTCGAGAACTTCAGAACTTGGTGAAGGGTCAAGGGCACTACCCTCATGTTATGGATCCAAGGCCTTCCGAGCAGTACGTTGTACCTCATGTCACCTTCGATCATATGAAACTTTGTTTCTTGGATGGTCCCGGCCACGTTTACTAGCAAAATAATTTCTCCATTGGTGGTTTCACTTGCCATGTTGAAGCTAAGTACTCGGGCTGCGGGCACAATTTGATCTTGTAGGCCGAGCTGTTCTATGACCCTTTCTCGAATAATATTGATCGAGCTACCTGGATCAATCAAAACACGTTTAACTTGAATTTTATTCACAAAGACAGATATTACCAGTGCGTCGTTATGTGGTTATTCGATCCCTTCTGCATCTCCGTCATTGAAAGAAAAGGTCCCCTCTGATAGGTAGTCTCGAGTTCGTTTTTCCCTCGTGATTGACACCTTTGTACGTTTAAATACTGGTCCTTGGGGAATATTAACCCCTCCAATGATCATGTGGATCACATTCTATGGCTCCTCCTGCTCATTCTGCCTACTAGAATCTCTATTTTTGAAGTGATTCTTGGCTCGATCGCTCAAGAATTCTCGAAGATATCCCTCACTGAATAATCGGGCTACTTCTTCCCTTAGCTGCCTACAATCTTTTGTTTTATGACCATGGGTGCCATGATACTTGCATATTTGGTTGGGGTTTCTCTGGGTCGGATCAGTCTGTAGAGATCGAGGCCATCTAGTATCCTTGAAACGTCCGATGGCTGATACGATGGTTGATACATCTATACTGAAGTTATATTCCGACAATCGTGTTGCTTTTTTGGGCCCCACATCCCTGTCAAAACCAATCTTGCTCACGAGTCCCCATGAACTTTGACCTTGATCGTTTCTCCTCTCATTCTGTGCAAAGTTTCATCCACACCCGTTGCCTCTTCAGTCTCCATTGTACGGTTGATATCGATCTCTATTCGACCTTGGATCTCGATCGATATCCCTCTTGATTCTATCCATAGGCCTGTTAGGATAAACATACCCGGAAGGAGTCCCAGTTGATCATCCTCGACCCTGATCTTCAACTTTTATCAATTATGTACATCGGCCCAAGTGATAGTTGGATGCTCGATCAAATTTTGCTTCAACTGGTGTGAAGCTATGGAACTCCGAATGTTGAGACCTTGAGTGAAGGCTTGAATAGCCCAGTCATCGGTGACCGGTGGCAAATCCATTCTCTCCATTTGGAACAGAGATACGATGAGCATCTTGTTATCTTTCTGCCTTACCTTGAATAGGTCCGACTTTCTTGTTGCAACCTTAATGGATCCGGCGTGTGCCTTTACAAAGGAATCTGCAAGCATAGCAAACGAATCAATAGAATTGGACGGTAAATTATGATACCATATCATGGCACCCTTTGATAGAGTCTCCCCAAATTTCTTCAGCAATACGGATTCAATTTCATCATCTTCCAAGTCATTTCCTTTGATGGCTCACGTATACGAGATGACGTGTTCATTCGGATCAGTCATCCCATTATATTTAGGGATCTCGGGCATACGAAACTTCTTGGGGATTGGCTTCTGAGCAGCACTTGGGGGAAGGGTTTTTGCACAAACTTTTTAGAGTCTAGTCCTTTCAATATCAGAGGTGCCCCCGGGATTTCGTCGACCATGGAGTTATAGGTTTCCACCTTCTTATCATTTTCCTCGATCTTCTTTTCTCATGTCTCGATCCGCTTCGTCAACTCTTCGAGCATTTTTAGGATAGCAGGATTTGTCTCCGATTCTTTCTCATTCGATTTTCTCGAAGTCGATTCGACCCTGTGCACAACTTCTTGGGACGACTCGAGTTCGATCATGCTCGGTGTGTGGTTTTGATTTTGGAGCTGAGCTATTGCTGCTTACTGGGCCTGCAACATTTCGAAGATTACTCGCAGGCTAATCCCGCCATCTTCACTGCCATGTGCATTCTGAGTAGTTGATCGGGTACCCCCACGAATGCTGCTTTCGAGTTCGACGGCCACATTTCCATTGATGGCTACATGTGAACTGACGTCGATTGGGTCTGCAGTCGGAACTCCATCGAGGCCACCAGGGGGTGAATCGTTTCCTGGTGCAATGTTCTCGTTTCGTAGTGGCTGAGATCATTGTCTACGTGATGAGGTACTGACTGAGAGTTTGACATATTTCAATCTTGTAATCAAAGACGCTTCAAAGAACAAGCGTAAAATGGTGTGTGTTACGATAATTTGTACCAGGCAATCACTATTATTCTTAGCCCACGGTGGACGCCAAACTGTTTACCTTTAAAATTGGATAATAATTAAACTTATAAGTGGTTTTAAAGATATGTGATTTCACTTGGCACAAACTGAGGAATATGAGAATTAATGTTAGAAATTAACTGTAAAATAAAGCAAACCAATATAATGAGCGGTTATGGCCTTCGAGCTAAATCGCCCTCGAACCAATAGAGTATGCTAATAAAAGTATGAACTAAACAGCAGAACTTGAGAGAAAATGTAATGTAGTACTTTGTTATGCATGAATAATATGTTTAAAAAATGATTAGAACCCTCTTTATACAGTAGAGGAATTCTACTTATGGTACAACTCTAAATATAGAAGGAAATTCCATGATTGGCTAAATGGCCGGTCTTGACTTGATACGTGCCGAGATTTTTGCCACGATCCTTGCCCAGTCACGGATATCTCGGCTTTTTGTTATTCGATTTAGCAGGCTTTCTTCGATCATGCTCGGTCCCTATCTCATTTCGGTCTCGATCACGGTTGATCTCGATCTTGATCGATCACCGACTCACGAGCTTAGCAATCCATCTCCGTGTCATGGTCTGATGCAAATCGAGGTCAAGACCATTTCGATTAGCCATGCCAGATTAGAGAAGTCCAATTTTGACCGCATACACTATTATAAGTCCAAACCAATTTTCTTGGACATCTCAAATAATTTTTCAATGGAAATGGGAGACGTGCAAGTAACAACCCTGCTTGACTTGAAGAGATACTTATCCATCGTTAGCCGCCAGGTTATTATTGTTAATCCAAGGTTTAAAAAACAATATTTGGTTCGTGTCGGTGGTTTATAATCCTATTTCTGTTGATTTTATTTGATATTTTAGTCTTAGAAGAAATATTTATATGTTTACTGTTTAGAAATTTGATGTTCCAGTCAAACAGAGCAAGTATTTCGGGTCAACGAGACTTCTCTTGAAGATAAACACCTGGATTATTTAGTGAGTAATTAAGCTGGCACCAGCTTATTTGCTTTAATTGATCAATGATTAAGAAATGTTTTAGTCGCTTAATTATCTGTCCTTTTCTACTTTCTTTGTTTAGCTGTGAAGATTCAAGTTTAAAAGTCAACTGAAAAGGTCTTAATTAACAGAATGCTTCCTATAATTAATGCTAGCTAGAAGAATTAATAAATATTGTGTAGACCAATTAAATATATTTCATTCAATTGTCTGTTGCTATCATAATTGTCTATTTGTATAATTATATATATAATATCATTTTCTGAATGGTTGCTCAACCACATTATATACTCTATGCTCAAGTCAACTTTGACATTTAAGGATCAAAGATAAAAATATTTGAATTACATATCAGCAAATATTGTATACGCATGTTCATATTCCAAAATTTACGTTAATTATTAATAGATTAGAATTATTAAGTGACTTTAAGTGTTATGGTCGTATTTTCAAACTCTTTAACTAATTAAGCAGTAACGTCTTCAATCATAAAAGTTTACTTAAGTATTCATATTAGTTCGTAAAGACACAAATATTAGGACCAGTTGACCACAAGATAATAAATAGTACTCTCTCCGATTCACAATAAATGATCAATTTATTTTGGGCATACCCATTAAGAAAATACTAAATTCTAGACAAAAATAACTAGTGTGACTAAACTTCCCTTAATTAAATATTGCAGCATAGTTATAGTAGCAGTTACTTCTCTTCTCAAATGCGAGGAGTAAATGACTTTTTAAGGATACGTACATAAGGGTAATTTTGGAAAAATAAATTAAATTTTTTCTTGATTATATAAATGGACACTTATTTTGAACCAAAATAAAAAAGTAAATTGGTCACTTATTATGGATGGAAGGGAATACTACGTCAAGAATTTGAATTCGCCACAATGTCATGTTATGATCAGCACATGCTTGAAATAATTGCAAGTAACATGAATAATTGCATCATCATGTTGCAAGTTAAAAGTAGATATGAGAAAATGACTTGCAAATATTCTTATTCATGCGTAGCCTGATATATAAAGGTAGCCTCAATTGAAAGCGACCACACAATGCATAGTAATTATACCGATAAATACTCATTTATTCTTAATTTGAATTTTCATATTTGAATCTAAATATAAAATTGCCTTTGTTAAAAAATGCTTACTCCTAGAATTAATATTCTTTTGTGTAAATTCAGATTTAGTAGGATTTCAATATAAATATCGAACCGAATGCAAAGAAAAATATAAGTTGATCACTAATCAACAAAGCGCAGAACTAGTATTTCGAAAAAGTTAAAATTAGAGTAAGTGGAGTTTGATTTTTACTGGGTGAGGATGAGTATGAGGGCAACATTTGAAGTGCAAATAATTATCTGTACCATTATACATTAAATAAAAACCAAGTATATTCCATTTATTACAAACATCCTCTACGTGGAACTTTGCTAAATTCTAGCAGTGATGCAAGAAAGCACACTTTCTTTTTCCTTATATTTTTGTTTTATAATGTATTAAATTAATTATGTCTGTTGTGATAAGTACATAGGTTAGTGGGAGATCTATCACGAAATGTAGTGGATTAACTAAAATCTCGAGAAGTTCACTTCTGGTCAACAAATGTCCAGAAGGTTCTTTTTCTCTTTTATAATATAAGGATTTAGTATTACAAGTTCTATCTTAATCTGAAGCAAGTTGAAATTGGCTATAATTTTGACTGATAATGTCATTTCATTTAAGCTCATCTTAGATTAAGATTGTGACTTAATTATGAGGAATCATACAAGTTTATTAATTTTACAATAGATGTCATGTTATTATCTGGTTGTTGGTATTGCTAGTTGTTATTGCCTTCTTTTTCTTTCCTTGAGCCGGGGTTCTATCGAAAATAGTCTTTCTACCCTCAAGGTAGGGGTAAGATCCGCATACAAACTACCCTCCTCAAACCCCACTCGTGAGATTATACTCGGTTTATTGTTGTTGTCGTCACACTACAACCCGCCTTCTTTATTCGAGTTTTGGACCAACAGTATGAGCAAATTCTCACCCCAAAAATAACATAGATACCAATCCCTTGCATCTGGTGATAAAATCCAACATTAGAGAGGGGAGGATTGAAGCTGAGATTGAATCAAAAAAGGAAGAAAAAGAAAATTCTGGAGACAATCTTCAATTACAGAGAAAATACAATGGCTTATTAGCAATAACACTGTACATGTGGTGTGCATATATAATTAACTTCTAACACTAACTAATTAACTAACTTGCTACTATACAGTTGTCACCTAACTGACTTTGTCACCCTTCAAGCCTTCATTTATACAACTGTCACCAGCTGTCACTTTAACCATCTCAACACGCCCCTTCAAGCTAGGTGCCATGAAGATGTTCAAAACACCTAGCTTGCACATCAAATGGTGATGTTGAACACTTTCAAGTCCTTTAGTCAACAAATCTGCTGCTTGTTCTTCTGTTGGAATATACACAAGTTGAATCAGTCTTTCTTGCATCTTTTCTCTTATAAAGTGACAATCGATATCTATATGTTTGGTTCGTTGATGAAACACTGGATTGCTTACTATCTACATTGCTGCTTTACTATCAATGAACAGTTGAATTGGAATAGGCAATTCAACTCCCAATTCTTTGAAAACTCCTAGCAGCCAGATCAATTCAGAAACTACCAGCGCCATACTCCTATACTTTGATTCTGCTGAACTTCTTGCTATTGTACTTTGTTTTTTTGAATTCCATGAGATTAGAGACTTTCCCAATTTTACCAAGTAACCTCTTACTGACTTCTTTGAATTTGGACAGCTTGCCCAGTCTGCATCACAGTATGCTCTTAGAATCATGTCACCATCTGCACTCATGAGAATGCCTAATCTTGGTTCACTTCAAGTATCTCACTAATCTATGTGATGCCTCTAAATGTGGCTTCTTAGGAGCTTGCATGAATTGGCTTAAAGTCCGTATTGTGTAGGCAATATCAAGCCTAGTTAATGTCAAATATAAAAGCTTCCCTATGAGCTTTTGATATCTTTTGACATCTTTGAGTGCTGGATCATCTTTCAAGTTATAGTATGTATCATACTCTACTGTTGTCAACTTTCTGTTTTGCTCCATTGGAGTGATTGCAGGTTTGGACCCTGTTAAGCCCAGCTCTGCTATTAGTTCCACTATATACTTCCTTTGGCATAACAATATGCCTTTTTGGGATCTGCTAACTTCAATCACCAAGAAGTATTTCAAAAGGCCCAAGTCCTTGATTCTGATGCCTTTTATGAAGGATTGTCTTAGCTACTTGAATCATATCAGCATCATTTCCTATGATAAGGAGGTCATCAACATAGACAAGGATGATGACAAGTTTAGCATTCTTCCTCAAGGTGAACAAAGAATGATCATGCTTGCTCTGCACAAAGCCTGCATTAATCAGTGCCTCAGTGAGCTTCAAATTCCACTGTCTTGATGTTTGTTTGAGTCCATATAAGGATTTGTGTAGTTTGCATGCCTTGTTCCCCCTCCCCCCGACTACCAAATCTTGGTGGGAGCTGCATATAAACTTCCTCTTCAAGATCACCTTGAAGGAAAGCATTGTAGACATCCGTTTGGTAGAGGTTCCACTAATTCATGGCTGCAATAGCAATAACCACCCTTATTATGACCATTTTAACTACTAGAGAGAATGTATCCTAGTATTCTGGTCCCTCTTGCTGACTATAACCCTTTACCACTAACCTGGACTTGAACCTCTCAATCTCCCCATTGGATTTATACTTGATATTGTACACTCACCTACAGCCAATAGGAACCTTGTCTTTGGGTACATCAACTACTTCCCATGTGTTGTTTAGGACAATTTCTGTTTTCATAGTTTCAATCCATCTAGGGTCCTGCATTACTTCAACTAAAGGATGAACATGCCTTCCCTGGACAAATATAGTCTTTCAGCCATGTTGGTGGTTTTGGATCTCTTAAAGATCTCCTCAATGGAACTGTTGGTTCAATATGATCATTTATAGGCAATGGAACATGCTGAAGTTGTTCATCCGAGGTGTGCTCATTAACTGCTGCTAACTGAGTATCACATGCTGGTTCATCAAGTGAAGGATCAATTGTGGTGGTTGTATCCTGTCTTGTATCATTTCCATTTACTTCCTAATCTACCATTAGTGCAGGTGTCCTTGAGATATCTACTTGAGCATCATTAATCTCCAGAAACAGTGGTAAATATACACCTCTCTTCATTGACTAAAAAGAAAAGATGTTCTCCTTAAATGTCACATCTCTACTCACAAAAATTCTCTTGGCCTTGAGATCATACAATCTATAGCTCTTTTGAGAAACTGAGTACCCCATGTGAACTGTTGCTACATCTCTATGTGAGAATTTGTCAACTTTCCTATGTAACTGTGGCATAACACAAACAACCCATAACCCTTAAATGCAGCAAACTTGGCTTGGACTTGTAAAATACCGTATAAGGAGACCTGCCCCCAGAATTGAGGATGGTATTCTATTTATAAGATAGACAGCTGGTAACACACAGTCTCCCCAGAAATGTAGTGGAATGCTGCCCTGAAATCTCGATGCTCTTTCCACCTCTAGGATGTGCCTATGTCTCCTTTCCACCACTCCATTTTGTTGTGGAGTGTGTGGACAACTGCTCTGGTGAAGAACTCCAGAACTAGATAAGAAATCCTTGCATTCTTAGCTAAAATATTCTTCACCATTATCAGACCTTAACATTTTAATTGCCTTTCCAAACTACACATGCACAAGTTTAAAGAATGATTTCAATAAGACGATAGTGTCACTCTTCAATTTCATTAGAAACACCCAAATCATCTTGGAATAATCATCTACAAGTGTTAAAAAGTATTTATTCCCATTGTCTGTTGGAACTCTATATGGACCTCAAATGTCTGCATGAACTAATTGAAAAATATCACTTGTTCTACTATTGCTGAGAGGGAAAGGCCTTCTAGTATGTCTAGCCAAAGGGCATACAATACAATTATTGATACTACAACCTAGAAAATCTTTATTCTTCATAAAATTCAGCTTCTTCATGACTGCTACTGGAATATGTCCAAGCCTTTTATACTAGGTTTCAACATCAATCTTCACTACTGCTACAAGACAACTTCTAATTCTTCGGATTTCCTTGTATTTGTCTGTTTTCCTTAGAATTAAGAGGTATAAGCCACCTTTCTCTTTACCAATCCCCTTCACCTTCCCAATGAACAGATCCTGGAAGACACAAAATATTGGGAAAACATTCACTGAACATTGTAACTTTTTTGTCAGTTTAGAAGTTATATTTAAAATCGGGCACGCACAACACATCATGTATGGTGTCATCTCCTGTAAGGTTATAGCTGCCTTGATAAGTAACAGAAACAGACTTACCATTTGGCAGGCCAACACTACATCTTCTATGTTCAGGTAACTTTACTATATCATGCAACATATTATGATAATCCATATGATCTGTTGCTCCAGTATCTATGATCCAAGGATCCCTACAGTCTTTCAACAAACTTGAATTATCATTACCTGCCATATTAGTTGTGTGCTCTGCTACCTTGTCTTTGGTCAGCAACCTCATTATCTGCCCATATTGTTCCTCAGTGAAGAAGTTTGACATTCCTTGAGGCATTTTAGCTTTTCCTTTATTTATGGCATTCTCTTGAACATGACTGCTGCTATTCACAACTGCATTTGCCTGCTTGTATTGTTGCTATCTTTTTCCTTTGTATCCAGGTGGATATCCATGTAATTTGTAACAAGTATCCTTTGAGTGGCCTTTGAAGTGGCAATACTCACAGTACAAGTCATTTAGCCTTTTAAACTTCGACCGATTTCCTCTTGTACTCATGAAAACTATGGATTCATTCATTTCATTTGCTAAACTAATTTGAGAATTAGACACACAGACTTTCCTTTGATTCTCTTTATTTATTAACATTGCAAAGGCACGACTGACTGAAGGAGATGGAGATTGCAACAGAATTTGATTTTTAATTGCTCCATATGATTCATTTAATCCCATTAAGAATTGAAAAAGCTTTTGTTGTTCTAGATGTTCAATAAAATCTCTCGTACCAGCAGTAACTAAGAGTGAGGGTATAAGAGAACCATATTCATCCCATAATGACTTCAACCTAGAGTGATAAACATAGATACTAGAGGTACCTTGAGAGATTGTAGCTATTTCTCGTTGGAGATTATAGACTCTAGAACCATTGACTTTGTTGAATCGATCTTCAAGGTCTAACCAAACCTCATTAGCATTTTCAGCATACACAATACCATTTATCAATTCTGGAGATACAGTATTCATGATCCATGTCAATATTGTTGCATTGACTCACTCCCAGTCCTCGCCCAAATCTTTAGTGAACTGAGACTTTGTACAACTTCCATCAATAAACACTAATTTCCTCTTCGCTCCGCAATGCAATCACCATAGCTTTGCTCCAGACGGAATAGTTTTCCGTTCCTTTCAGCTAAATTGAAATTATCACATTGCTAGGATTATCGGATGGTTGCAGGAATAGTGGATGCCTAGGGTTGTCAATATCTAAATTCGCCATTGTTGAGCTTTAATTTCAACTCAAAAGGGGAAATCTATGAACTGGCAGTATCGTCTTCACAAAAGCTAGAAATAGAACTACTCTGTCCTCGATCGAGTCATTCAAGCTCTGATACTATGATAAAATCCACCATTAGAGGGTGGAGGATTGAAGCTGAGACTTAATCGAAGAAGGAAGAAGAAGAAGATTCTGGAGACAGTCTTCAATTACAGAGAAAATGGAGAGAAAATACAATGGCTTATTAGCAGTAACACTGTACACGTGGTGTATATATATAATTAATTTCTAACACTAATTAATTAACTAACTTGCTACTATACACAGTTGTCATCTAACTGATTTTGTCACCATTCAAGCCTTCATCTGTACAACTGTCACCAGCTGTCATTTTAACCATCTCAACATCTGGGGGTTGGGGCAAACTAAACTTAGATGTGAAAATAAAGTAAATAGTGACAAAAATGGACATGGTCTAATCGAAAAAACAAACCCCGGATGCTGAAAGGAACCTGATTTTGTTTTTGAGCCTTTATTTTTCTTGTAAAACATAGATAAAGATTGAGGAAATCTTACCTAATTGGATGCTTATGATTAAATCTGAATTAACAAATGTCTTCTTAATTTGTCAAGTCTTTCAGACACTGAGATAAGTCTTAATCAACCAATTATTGGAATCACTTTAGGATGTCAACGAGACATAATTATCGTGATTCATTAAGATACATTTCCCCTGCCAAAACCATAGGAAACGCGGTTTCATTTGTTGGTAAAGGTCAGAAAATTAATTTTCAGACAACACTAAAGGTGAAGACCCAAGATAGAGACAACATGTTATATCTAGCTAGTCAAAAAATACTTAAATATTTAAGCTTCACATATATCCTTTAGTGTTGATCAACTTCTTTGACCAGCCTATCAAAGTATGTGTTAAGCAGGGGTAACATCGGACATAATATATGAAATACTTAAGTGCTTCAACTCTCTCTCCAAATATTCCACCAACTGAAACAAATGTGGTTTATATTCTTTGTGTGGTTTGTAGGCTATTACACAGTGAGGGTTTACTCATTGCTCACCACAGAGTGCTCACCCAAAGGATAGAAGTTGTAGTAGCTACGAATTTTCTTGGGGTTCCAAAAAAAAAAGTACGCCATCCCTCGAAAATGTACAAGGTAGACATCAATTTGAGACAAGCAGTAAAATGTTATTAAAATCTCATGATAACCCCGAATTCAAACCAGTTAACTTGGGACAACATGTGGACACTACTTACATTAAATCCTGCATATACGCCTCTGTATTAACATTATGATACTATTTGATCAAGAAATAAATGCTTAAGTTAGGAGGTTAAGTAATGATTTTTGTTATATTTGAACTAAATTAAACTGGTTTACTTTTAATCTTTTATGGAAAAATATAAGAACAAATATAACTCTTCCTTTTGCAAACAATATGGACGAATCGACAGAACGAAAAACAAAACAGGTGCTACTGTTATACCGTCAAACTTCTCTATATATACCCCAAACTTTTGAATTTTTATTTTCCACATGTCCAAAACCATGAAATTTTCAAATATTCCATTTAATACTCTATTTGCATCCATGTGACCAAAAGGTCACGGGTTCAAGTTATGCAAGCAACCACTAATACTTATGTTGGGGTAGGCTGTCTATATTATACCTCTGTGGCCCTTCTCCGGACCCTACGTAAACGACGGATGCTTTGTGTATCGGGCTGCCCTTTGTATTTGATACTCTATGTTGCCTCCTTTGAAAAGTTAATATTTTCATGCGTTAATATTCCACTTAGTTAATGGAGATTTATGTTTTTCCTTATGAGGCAAAATATTGAACTGATATTGTGTGGAAAGGGTGAATCCATGAAAACGAAGCAAACGACTGTACTACAAGTCCAAAACATGGGATGTATGCACGTTAATAGTAATAGGAAAAGCATATATACCAACTCACTTTTGGAAAATGTGAAACACATTTACATTTGGGTATATATATATAGTTTCCTCAGGTGCCGCCTAGGAATGTTGTCTATTCTTCTTATGTTCAAACGTAATCAGTATGGCATTCTTTGATGTGATTTAGGCCTACTTCACTTCACTTCAGCAAAAATTTGAAACTCATTATAGTCAAAACAGTGGCAATGGAGATGTAATAATAAAATTCCACGTGCAATAATATACAATTGCGCAATAAAGCCCACAACATATCATAACTCTAGTCTTTTTTTAACACATTTTAGAAAGAATAACTATGTATAATTTGTGTATAATCAATATATACATATTATATACTAAATATACACTTGTTAGTCATTGAATATACACTAGCGACTGTTACAGGTAGGATGTATATGAGCCAGGTTAATTCAGTTTTTATCAAAATCAAACAAAATCAATTATCGGTTTGGATTGATTCAGTTTTTATTAATATTTTTGGGGGTTTTTTTGTTATATGAATATTTTTTCAACCTTACTTTGTTACAGTCATAGATAAAGTTTTGATAAGTAGATAATATGTTTAATAAAAAATTAAAAAAACTCACAAATATATGATCTATCAAAATATTCTTATGGGATAATTTTTTTAGTAACCTATGATAGATATTACTTAGTCGTCTAACAATAATTTTTCGTTTGTTTTTTTAGTAACATACGATAGATATTTCTTAGTCGTCTAACAATAATCTTTTCGTTGATGTACGCTTTCAAGGTTAACTGAATTTAATAATTACAATATAAACCTAAATAATGATATAATATATTTAATTTTAAAATTATCGATAACTACCATTTTAAATTCGAAAAAGGTATAAGAGTTTAATAGATCTTAACGCATGAATATGGAAGAAAAAAGAGATTGACATATTTCAATAATATATGATAAGCAGTGATGATACAAATTATTATTTAACGTAAATAAAAATTGATGCACTTCATAGTTCTATTAAATATTACATACCATGAGAGGATCACAAATATTTCTAGATATTTTTTAATGAAAATTTTATATAAAGCCTTAAAAGTATATATAAAAATTATATATTTTTATGTCGGTTTGCTTCGGATTTTTTATTCTATATTAAACCAAATCAAACGAAATTTAATCAGATTTTTTAAACTTTTTGGTTTCGTGCAGTTTTTCAGTTCGATTTAAACACCCCTAATTACGGCTAGGCGGGTAAAATTCTTTTTAGCTATCTAGCAAAAAATGTTAAAATCCCAAAAGAAAACTAATGTTGTATGTGGGACTTATTGCTGTAATGGGCTAGATTTTCTACGATCAAGCGGCTTGGTCTTATCATGTTGGTTTTGGGCTCAAAAACGAAATAATTGGATAAACTTAGTGTATACGGCTAATATTAGTCAATTAGTTATTTGTAGCTAAAAAAAATTAAATTTTTGTTTTCTTTTGAATTTTATTATTAGAATAGATTGGGTATAACATAAGGAGTTTGAATCTCAGTTTTGGGATGATTTTGCAGAGTTTTTCGGTGGTTTGAATTGAAAAATCGAAGTAGAAAATGAAACATGAAAAAATGATTTGTGTATCACATTGTACATCATTTGTGTATCATATTTGTATCAAATGTATATCACATGTATATCCATATATACATGTGTGTGTGATACATGCCTGATACATGTGTCACAAAACAAAAATTGAACTCGATTTTAACTACGAATTTTGATACCAAATGAGTCTAAATCACTTCGAATATTTCTCAAAATTTATATATTGACTCATCTATATGTTTTCAATGAATTTCCACCATACCCATTGAAAAAAATCCTTTTCTACTTCTATTTTTGGAATCTTGTATATATATATATATATTTTTTTCTACTTCATCGCCTTTTTTGTTGCCTCATCCATAAAAAAAAATTCGTTTTGCATCTTATGTTGTTGATCACGCCTAAAAATATGGAAGGAGATTTTTGTGTGTCATTCTTTGATAGAAAGAACCTTATTTATTTAGGTTTTAAATTTTTATATGCGTTTGGTTTGTTTTGATAAGTCTATAATTAATGGATTGAGATTGATAATTTGGGACATTTTTGTAAGATTCCCCTAACTTAACTCTTAAGTAAATACACATATAGACTTCAAAATCTGTCTCCTTTTGGTTTAAGAAATTCTCTTCCGACCCGAAGATTCATTGAAAATCATAGTAAACACAAATGAAAATTGTGGATTTTCCTATGTTTCACTTTAGAAAATCAAAAAAAAAAATATATCACTTTACAAACTCAAATATATATATATATATATATATATATATATATATATATTTAAAGCTAGGAATATGAGTTTGACCTTTCAAATAAAAATAATATTAATATTAGCCAATTCATAAAATACTACCAATATTAGACAACTATTTATAATATATTACAAATATTAGCCCTAAACTCCTTTTTTTTTTATTTATTACAAAGTGTCTAAAGCTTCCTTTTTTCTGCTTCTTCGCGCTTGTCCTCTATCCATTATACTGTAAATGAAGTTGTTAATGTGGAAGAACTTAAAAGAAAACTAGATTTTTTACAATTTCTTACAATTGTTGCTTCAGGCATCAAGGCAATCATAGCGTAGACCTCACAGCACCTTGCACAGCCTGTAATATTTTTTTCACGAAAAATCTCTTATCAAATTGTTTACATTACAAAAACTAAATTATCTAGAAACAACACTTAATATGTTTCTTCTGTTTGGATGAATTAAGTGACAAGCATGAATATAATATGGAGTAACTGAATATACTACACCATAAAAATACAGTAAAATTAAAATTGAACAAAAATATATGTATTTTTTTAAAGTAATAGCTTGAAAAAGAAATTACCAATATCAAAGGTTAAAAATTCGGTTTTTTGAAATTGAAATTTTTTTCGAGCATGTGTTGTTGGAGTATATTGGATATATCTTGAGAAGTTTGAATCTCGATATTGGGTAGATTTGATGGAGATTTGAGCTGGTTTGAATTGAAATTTGAACCAAATTTAAAGAAGAAGATGAACATAGAAGAAGATGAGATATGTAGCTTCCCATGTACCCTCCATGAATTATTTGTGCATCTCATATATATCAAATGTGTATCCCATGTATATCCATGTATCTCTATGTCTAAGCTACATGCGAGATACAAGTGTCGTAGTAGAGTTTTAAAACTCGATTTAGTTACGAATTTTGACTTCAAACTAATCCAAGTTACGTCCAATCTTACTCAAATTTTGCGTATTGCCTCAGTTATGTCTTTTCAATGATTTTCAACCATATCCATTGAAATAAAAAATCTTTTTTGTTAGGTTTTGGATGTTCTGTATTACTGATGATGAATTTTAACTCCAAACCGATCTAAATCACCTTTAATTTTTCTCAGATTTTATATATTGCCTCATCTATATGTTTCAATGAATCTTTACCATACTCATTGAGGAAAAAACTTTGCCTAGGTCTTTTACATGTTTGTATATCATCTATAACTTTTTTGGCTATTTTTGATAGCATTATTTAATGGCTAATTATGTAAGTAGTGTTTATTTGTGGCTATTTTTGTAGTTCTCTCTTTAAAGCTAAGACTAAAAACGGCTAATTGCCACTGAATTACGACGACCCTACTTTGGTGTAAAAATTGTACGGGACCCCTATTTGGTCGCCCCTATTTAACTTATATCCATTTTTTAAAAAAGTTTTAACTTGTACTCACTTTTTAAGCAACTTCAGCCCCCTTTCTCCTCCTCCTTCTCCTCATTCGTTTTCTTCTTCTTCTTTCTTCTGTTGTTGTTGGTGCTGCTATGAAACTTCAGTTCATGGGATGATTGCCATAAATATGTTTATCAAATTATTTAAAAATAAATTATAAATAATTACGTAAGTTAGTAGACAATAATTTGTGAATATTTCCACGTACGTAAGTTAGTAGACAATAATAATTCTGTTCTTTTCATGTTTATTGTTTCCAAAATTTATGATTTAGATACTGTTGGCAATTTGATTATTTATCTAGTATGTTAGAAAGCTTTTTCAAAAACTTCAGCTTATATAGTGCTGAAATTTTTACAAATGAACTAAATAACTTCAGCATTTTCTGCTGAAATTTTTGAAAAACTGTATGACAAAACTAATGAATTCAAGACAAAAAAACTCCAGCTTTTAGTGCTGAAGTTTTTACAATGAACTAAATAACTTCAGCATTTGCTGCTGAAGTTTTTGAAAAAGCTTATCTAAGAAAAAAAAACTTCAGCTTATTTAGTGCTGAAGTTTTTATAAATGAACTAAATAACTTCAGCATCTTCTGCCGAAGTTTTTGAAAAAGCTTAATGACAAAACTAATGAATCCAGGACAAAAAAACTTCAGCTTATTTATGCAATTACAAACAAAAATTTCAGCAAATATAGAACAAAACTTCAACTACTATGCTTAAGTTCGGCAATTACAAACAAAAACTTCAGCACACTTAGTTCAGCACACTTGCTACTTCAGGCCTGTCTACTAGAATGCTAAAGTTTTGCGTGATTGCTTTTGCTACTTCAGTCCCGTATGCTGAAGTTACGCGAAAAAGTGGGTACGTTTGCAATTTTTTTTGCAAAGTGAACACAAGTTAAAACGTGACCCAAAAAGCGGGTATAGATGCAGATGCCCCTACTTTGGTTTAGGAAGTATTTGGGCTAACTGGGCCAAAATCGCAGTGAGCCTCTATACTACTAGGTACCACTAGATAGAAGAATTAACCTAAATAACCGCCCAACTAATTTGTTAAACTAAAAATAGCCAACGGATATATATAATATATATATAACTCATGCATAATATGTGTATAAATATGAATGATGACTATATAAATCATATATATCGGCTAAAAAAAGTAAATCATGAATTTGGCTAGCTATTTATGTAACAATCCCTTGTTGATATCCAGAGTCCAAAGCATGGCCCAATAGAGGGTGGGCCTGATGTAACACTACCTGCAATCGTAACCTACACCTATGCTGCAGGCTAATTGGGCTGTATAGCCAACAAAGTTGCTCAATTGTTGCGGTTTTGCTTCTCTTCAAAATTGGAAGATGTACAACTTCCTATTATATGGGATGAGTGAGATCTTTAAAGTAATAGTATAAGAATTAGATACTTTTAATATAAGAATTCGAGACTTTTTTTTTGTTGGTTTCCCATTCGTTATTCGGTATCTGTGTTAAAGCCTCGTCTAATTCAAATTTGTGGATGTAAGGCCCATTAAAAATAAAAATACTTTCTTTATCATGATTTTCTCTATTGTCATAGCTCAAATCTAAAACTTTTAATTAAGGGTGGAGGCTTATCCATCCTATTACGACCCTTTGTGGTATAAGATTCTAAACTAATACACTTGATGCCTTAATGTTTTGAATTACATGTTCAGTTTCTTTTACACAGGAGTTAAAACTTTTAGTATGCTCGTTTTCTCACTCGAAAAGTCCATTCTCACTTCTTTTCACTCTTATCTTTGGACTCAAATCTTTTTTTCTTTTTGGGTCTCAACCTGTTCTATGGTTCTGGATTTCGCTCTTTCAACTTAACCTATTAATTCTGCTTTAGACACATTTCATCATGTACAAGAGTCTTTCCACTTCAGGTTTACTCTTTAGACTATTAAACCTACTTTTAAAAAATCCAAGACCTTTCTTTCTTTTCCGCCCAGTAAAATTTCACTACTGGGCTCTGGGGAGAGTAGAGTGTACGCAAACCTTACCCCTACCGAAAGGGTCGAGAGGCCAAAAAAAAAAAGTTCAAAAACCGTCAAGCCAACAGAAACAAAACAAACGAAAAAATGTCTGATCATAAGAATATATCATTGACTTAGTCTAAGACTCGAGACATGTTTAGGATAATATAAACAACACTTTATACTCCATAATAAATGCCAAAAGATCTAAATTAGCTCTTGAACAATACAGTTATCACGGATATTAGTCTTAGTAGTTGACAAGCTGGCCCGGATATCATTATTATTAAAAAAAATTAATTTTTAATTAACAAGAACAAATTTAGCTCATATTTGTAACAATAAAGATAGATTTGACCCCGACTATCAATAGAGTGCATATTTAGACTATTTCATGTAGTTCATGACAGAGGCAGACCTAGAGGATCACCGGCACCGTAAAGTTCGGCAAAAATTCAATGTATATAGGTATATGTTTTTAGAAAATAGTGATATATTAATAATGAGCATCCTATATACGGTAGCGGAGCCATGATTTTAGTAAGGGGTGTCAAAATTTAAAGAAGTAAATATACAAAAAAGTTAAGGGGATACGATACATAGTATGAATACACAATAATTTTTACCTACTTAAACAATGTATTTTTTCAATGAAGGGGTGTCCGTTGACACCCCTTGGAGGTGTAGCTCCGCCACTGCCTATATACAAGGCAGATATTGGTTGAATCAAAAAGTGCATCCGCAACCTTCAAATCCTGGATTCGCCCCTGGTTCAAACTTGGACCTATAGTAGTGAGAAATTAAAGAGAATAATTTCGCATAAAAACCAAAAGGGATAATGCTTCTTTTGTGTAACATCTCATTCAGTATGGTAATTATCTAGAATCTGTCTGCATTAAAAACAGAATACTTTCCTTTGTTGGTCATCAGTGTGGCAAATGTTAATTGCTCTAGGTGGTCTCACCAAAACAAGAACACCTCTAGTGCCCAAAACGGGTAGAAGAACAAAGCATCAAAACAATTGATATAAGTATGTTTCCTCTCCAACTACTCCATCACGTTATAGAATAGTATATATGATATACTTTTGTCCTAAACATTCTAAAATAATTGAAATTTGGTGTCGTTTGCATTAGAAAAACAACTTGACTTTGTTTTTATTGTTTTAGATTTGTTTTTCACATGTTGTCTTAGTTTTCTTTTGGTAGAATTACTTTTGTTTTAGAGACTAGGTACTTTTTTTATTTAATTATCTTTCCAACAAGGGAAAAGGGCCAAATTTATCTCTCTACTTTAGTATATATTCATATATACTCTCCGTTATACTATCGGGCCATATTTATCCGTTAGTCAAACCTTTTAAAAATGGAATTTTTACATTCCTATGCCACATATGAAACTTTATTATCCTCAATGTTTAAGGTTTGACTTAATTACACTTAGTATACCAAATTACCAATTCTATATCATAATTAATTAAGGGTATAATTAATTGTACATTTTTTACTCCTTAATTAAAGGAATCTGCACGTTTCTCTCTCCTAACCCCTCAGTCCCACCCACGTTTTACCCATACTCACGTTCTTTTTACCAGTTTCCATCTTCTGAAACCAAATTCTCCCTCTAAATTCACAGAAAATTGAAGAAACTCTTCAACAAAGTTGGTTCCCCATTTTACTCCAGTTGAAGTTCATCAATGAAAACAACAAAGTTCATCAAATTGAAGTCAAATCTTCAAAGTTCATACACACATTTACCTTCAGCTTCAATCTTTCTCAATAAAGAAGAACAAACCTTCAAAGAGACAAGAGAGCAGCAATTCCACCATTGACAGCCATTAAAAAGCTTTGAAGCTTTGAATTCAAATTTGGGTTTTCAAAAATCATTATTTGTTTTGATTGGGTGTTGTTGTAAATAATTGGGAATATGTTTTGGAGTTTATATCTCAAATTTGAGGGGTTTTGGTGAAGATTTAAACTTGGTTTTGGCTGAATTTCAGATTGAAACTCGAAGAAGAAGAAGAAGACATATTGCAGCAATTGTAGATAAATTGTAGGAAAATTGTAGATAAATTGTAGACTATTTTTTGCAGAAGATTTGTAGAAGTTTTAGTCGTTTTTGATTTGTGAAAACAGAAAACAAAGCATCTACAATCAGAATACAAATAATCTACAATTTATTTATAAAATATCTACAAACTGGGTACATTGAATTTTAATATCCCAATTCTCATTCAATTGTAGCTTAATTAGTATTTTCGACATAATTGCATTTTTGCAGAAGATTTTGTAGGAGTTTTAGTCGTTTTTGATTTGTAAAAACAGAAAACAAAGCATCTACAATCAGAATACAAATAATCTACAATTTATCTAAAAAATATCTACAAACTGGGTACGTTGAATTTTAATATCCCAATTCCCATTCGATTGTAGCATAATTGGCATTTTCGACGTAATTGCGTTTTTTGCAGAAGATTTGTAGAAGTTTTAGTCGTTTTTGATTTGTGAAAACAGAAAACAAAGCATCAACAATCAGAATACAAATAATCTACAATTTATCTACAAAATATCTACAAATTGGGTACATTGAATTTTTATATCTCAATTCTAATCCAATTGTAGCATAATTGTAATATTTGACATAATTGTGTTTTTTCAGAAGATTTGTAGGAGTTTTAGCTGTTTTTTATTTGTGAAAACAGAAAATAAAGCATCTACAATCAGAATACAAATAATTTACAATTTATCTACAATTTATTTACAATTTCTGCAATATGTCTTCTTCTTCTTCTTCTTCTTCTTCTTCTTCTTCTTCTTCTTCTTCTTCTTCTTCTTCTTCTTCGAGTTTCAATTTGAAATTCAGTCAAAACCAAGTCTAATCTTCACCAAAACCCCTCAAAATTGAGATATAAACTCCAAACCATATTCCCGATTATTTTCAACAACACCCAATCCAAACAAATAATGATTTTTGAAAACCCAAATTTGAATTCAAAGCTTTCAAGCTTTTTAATACTATCAATGGTGGAAAATATCTGGAAGAATATTTACTTCCATAATTGTAGCGCACCTAAATAGGAATATCTGGAAGAATATGATTTGATCTGATTTACGCCAAATCTTTTTAGAATATTCTGTTCCTCAATTTTAGCTCGACAAATTAGGAATATTCAGCTACTATTAATTAGTATTTAATGATTGGTATAATAAGATCTTCTTTCTTGCATATTAGTCATCTCTGTCGTAGTCACTTGTTGAACTCAAGAAGTGAAAGACAAAAAAATCACAAACAAACATATATCCATTTCTATATTGAGTCCCAACTCTTCTAATAGCCTTATTGTATGTTTATTATATTCTACCTTTATCAATTTCTTTTTTTTTCTAGCTTCTCTCTTTGTCTTTTTTCATCGTGTCGAACTGTACTGAGTATTTACCATGATTTTCTTTCCATCATTACTTCAATGTTTATAGCATCTTATTAGGTTGACAACTCTGAAGTCTTAAGGCAACTAGCGAGGTATATTACTTCCTCCAGCAACCTTTATTGATGAGTATTCATACATCATGATTTTCTTATTCTGCTTTAAGCATTTGGGCCACGAGTAATTATCGCCAAATCACGCCTTAAGAACTAAAGTTAGATTCCGGCTATGGGATGAGATACTCCTAACTCTTAGTAAATGCCCACAGCTAACAACCCAAAATATCCCGACAAGGGAGAATATATATATATATATATATATATATATATATATATATATATATATATATATATATATATATAAAGGTGGGAATGAAAAAGATGACTTGGCACCTCTCTTAGGCCAAGAATCACATTTATCTTTTTTCTCCTTTTTTTGCTTCTTTTCTCTCATTTTTTTTCTTTCAAACTCAAATTATATTAGAAAGCCCAAAAGTTTGTATTAAGGAATTAAATAATGAGCAATCAGAAACGGCTTCTTAATTCTTCATGACCAAACAAATCTCCACTCCTCTATATAACTCCAAATTAATGGTAAAGGAGTAATTAGCTTTCATAATTTAGAAGAATCAGAAACGGCAAAAGCAATTAAAACAAAGGAATATAAGTATCTCCCTATATGCTTGTGTTTGTGATTGTTGCACTGGGGGAGTATTGGTTACTATAATTTGCGGCGAGGCGCATGAAACATTATCGTGAGGGAGGGACTCAGTCATGAAGTAGTGGAGTAAGGATCAGGACATGAGAAGGTAGTTGTGGAGCCTCATATTTGGCCAATTCTATTATCTCCCCAAATATTAATGCAGCAATCACCTCTCCTCAACAATGTGAGCTGCTACGTTTTGACGTTGTGGACTTTAGCAATTTGCTTGCTCAAGATTACTTTGTGTTAGATCCTTTTTAAATTCACAATTGTGCTCATGTATTTCATTTCAAATGAAATATTTATTGCTTTCTTTTCTTAGTTATCATGGTACAATAATCTATTTTCACGTTTAGTAACTAGAGCCTAGAATATGCTTTAGGTTTTACAAAAATGTTGTCATGTACTTTTAAATTTACTATTGTTCTATTTTAGAATTGTTTTTTTCTTTTATTCAGCTGTATGAAATGTTGATATATTGTTATTATATGTGGCATTAAATTTCTAAATTCAGAAAACAATTGATGAGAAGATTTTGTTAAACTTATCTGCAAATTAAGTATTATTGTTAATGTTATAAGTTAAATTGGCCAAGAAAATTATGGAGTATCAATATTCTTGGGACTTCAAATGTTTCACATAGAGATACCTTGTGACGATTTCTCGGAAAATTTGAATTAATATAATATTAGAAAAATACACAAATATTATATACCAAAAAACAAAAATATCAAACACAAGTTTTTGACTGCCAACTAGCAGACACAGATCGATGTTTTACATTTCTCTAAATACAAAGGAAGTAGAGAACGAAGAAGATATCATAAAAATAAAAATAACATTTGTGTAGGATTTTCAATATTTGGTATTCTTGAAACTATTATAATATCATAAAAATATAATGTTTTACTATAACATACGGAGAAGTAAAAAATTGTGTTGAATATCTATGTTCAATATTTTGAAAGTAATACTTTCCTAAATTTCATTTAGTATTCTATATCTATCTGTGTATTATATAAATTAGTTGGTTATAGTTAAGGTGACTTGACACACTCTTAATCCCCTAGATTCCTATTTGATAATATTACGACAATATTGAAAAACTTTTCAAGTTTTAATATTATGTTATTTGTATATTTTATGTACTTTGATTGAAAATTATTTCTATCAGTTTGAAGATTGTGATTCCAGAATTGTATGGGATCATCAATGCTATAATTTTTGACATATGATTTATGATATGTTAGGCTAAGCCCGTTGAAAATATAACTTAATTTATATTTTTCAGAGTCATTGCTTGCTTCAATTTGAATATTCACATACGATTAGGCTAAGAAACTTTACTTACAATTGTCAGAGTCGTTGTATGCTTCAATTTTGTCATGTGATGCAAAATTAAAGAAAGATATAGAATTGAGTATAAATAATAAGGTAAATTCTATTTGAAATCTAATTAATTTGAATTTGAACATTAGAAAAAAGATTAGTTGATAAATTTGATACGATTTTTCATGGCCGCATGAAACGCGGACAAATTGACTAGTTTAATATAAAGATACAATCTAAGAAATTCATCAAGAATGAAAGAAAGTACAACAAGCTGGCAAGTAACTTAACAACGTAAGTATACTAACCTCATGTATTATCCAAGCACAAGTGTTGTTAAAATATATATCAGTTGTTACCAACATACGAGCCAACTGTCAGATGTGCATTACATTAGACAAAGGGATGTCATATTATAACCACAAACAAAATAAAACCGAAAGTGATAACATGTCATCCTAATGCCATCATGAACAACTACGAACCAAAAATATAAGTTCTTACTAATCCTACTGCCACCATCATTAATTCTCGGTCTCTCTCTAAATGAATAAAACATATTAAGACGTCTCAGAAATATAGGTTCCGTATTTTATATGAAGGGTTTAATGGGTTATGGGTTATTCTATTAATCTTGTGGTTTTCCGTTGGATGGAGGGTGTTTTTAGAAAGCTTTGTTAATGGTAAGGGCGAATATGTCCTGATAGTATAACGGAGGATATATGTGAAAAATATACCAAAATAGAGAGGTATATTTGACTCTTTCCCATTCAAAAAACTACTTTGACATATTCCAAAAACAAATTTCATATTCATCTAGTACGGATTTGTTTGTCTCTCGCACCTGTCATACACCATGCAGTTGTGGAAGCATGATTTTTACTAATAGAATTCAAAAAAGAAAAAGTTAAAAATTAAAATTAAACCAACAACCTCACAAAGATTTTGAACCCTCTTGACTAAGGAGCTATACTTTTGGATTGTAGCAAGGAGATTCATAATATAATATATAGAAGCACAAAATGAATTATTTAGTGTAATTTTCCGACTAAGAACGTTCTGGTGAACCCTTTTGCCCCTAAATCTGCCTCTTACACCATGTTACTTTTCTGCCTCTTAGCTCCGGTGTTAATTGTTCCAGTAATCTTCAATAGTGGGCTTGATGGTTGCCATGTGTCCAGAAAACATTTGAAGGACTAGATCTTTAATTTTGCTTCTATTTTAAAAAGATAAAATAAATAAAATGAAACAAACAAGCGAGAACAGATTTTACAGAGTCGCATAAAACATAAAATAAGCCGACGGAAAAGCTTTTATATTAAAATAATGGTTAAGAAAACAAATACAGAAAATCCAACAGAAACGATTTGACAGATCATTTATTGCTTAAGTGTTTTCATTTACATAAAAGGGTAAATAAATTAAACTAGCGGGAATAATTTTGAAAGAGTTGATTTTTATTTGATCACAATTTTTTATTATTACTGAAATAGGGTAAAATAAAAATAAAAACAAATAAGTGGCAATGATTTGATGAGAATATTATTCTTTAATGGCGAATTTTAATTTATACAAAAAGAAGGTAAATGAAAATAAAAATAAATATTATGAGTAAAGAATAATGAATCTAATCCCTTTAATCTTTTCTGGACACATGGCAACCATCAAGTCCACTATTGAACATTACCTGATCAATTTTCACTGGAGCAAATCCGCTCCCATTGCGGAATATCCCTCACTTAACGAAGTACGTAATTAGTTACATTAATTTTTGAAGTAATGAACTTATCAAAAAAAAAAAAAAATTGGAATAAAAATTGATTACATGCAGTGGCCCAACCGTAGGCTGTAGCGGAGGGCACCCCAAGCGAGTCATCAACCTCCTGAAAATGATTGATTAGACATATGCTTTGTTTTCTTTTTTCTACTCGTTGTCATCTCTATTTTCTCCTTTTCTTTCCCATTTACCCTTTTGCCCCTTCATCTTCTTCCAATTTCTTTTTAATTTAATTATTCCATGTAAATAATTTAAATAACTTTCTTTAGAAAACTAAGCTCTTTTTGCGGTTGGGACTTGGGAGGACTTCCAATTTAGGAAGAGAAAAAGTTAGAAAAAGCTGTGATTTTTTATGCGGTTAGCAACTATGATTTCTTGTTAACTTAGGACATGAGAAATTGTAAAAGATGAAGTTGACGTCTTTTTGTGTTCTGCCTTTTTTTTTATACCTATTTCACTTTATAAATATTGTATTAGCTTTTTAAAAATTAAAATTAATGGAATATGAATATCATTTTAGATTTTAAAATTAAATGTTTGATAACATAACCAAATGAAAAATCACTTTCTGAATATTTTTTTTATAACAACTAACTAAGATCAAAATATGAAATACATAAGTATATAATTATCAATCACTCAGGAATAACACAATTATTATATAGAGGTTTGACCGTAAATGAAAGTAAGTTTCTCTAGTGACAAAGGAGACTGCCATGTAATTAAATAATGCATAATACATGTACGAGCATTTCATATTATATTCACAACACATCTCAAATAGTTAAAAATAAGGTAGGTGGAAAACGAGGCTAAACTGGGATATTCCACAAATTACGAGTTGGTATATCTTCAGTCTTCCCATAATTACATTGCCATCTTGTTATTTAGAAGACCATCAAATATTCTTTGACCAGGAAAAGAATTCAAATATATTTATGTTGATCTCAACATTCAACAATAGGCAATATCATTTTTATACCTAGTTAATGGGGACAATTTTACCTAACTATTTAAGTATGCAATAGCTAGGAAACGAGAAGAATCAAATTTGTAACACTGATTTCGAGTATATCACTGTATCATGTTTCGTCCTTGAGCATAGGGTCTATCGAAAACAATATTTTTGTCTTCTCAAGATAGAGATAAGGTCTGCATACATATTACCTTCTCCATACTCCACTTATGAGATTACGATGGGTTTATTTTTGTTGTAAACTACGTCACGTTTCAAGCTTACCGAGGAACATAACTTTATGTAATCTTTTTCTAAATCATAGCTAATTAAGCTACGATAATGCTTTTCCCTAGTTTTTCCTATGTTAGGTTTTAACGTGTTGTGCACACTTCAAAATCTTCTTTGCCCAAAAAGTTGTGGACCAAAAAATGTACACCTCAAAAAATGAGATTAGATACAAGTTATAAATTCATGCGTTGCTTCTCTGATAAACTTATGTTCTTTGACTTTCAAATTTTAGTACTGGACCAAAAGTGACTGTGATATTGTCTCATAGACGACACGACTTCGTAAATAAAAACTTAAGAAATAGGAAAACCAAGGAACTGCTAGCTTAATACATTTATAAGAAAAACATAAAAAAATTATATTTATGAGTAAGTTTAAATGCTTATAATGAACAATAACAATCACATCTCAAGTTCCGAAAATTGGTATTGATTATATAAACATTTATCGTCCATATCGATGAATTTAAGCTCATTTCAAGTAAATATTATATAAAATAAAAATAGAAGTAACACTAAGAGCATTAAAAGTTCTTTTTATTCTACACTACTAGTCTATAAATATTTGACATGAAGAAAAGACTCATAGAAAATACTGGACCTAAAATAAAGATACTAACATAATTTAAGCTTAGTTCTAACTAATAGGTGTCATTTATATAGATTTTTTTTTATTGTGCTCTATTTTTCGTTAGATCAAGAGATTGTACATATTTTGAGATAACTTTATTTTATATGTATAATATAGTATGATATCGCGTAATTATCTTGGCATTCATATATCTGCAACACTTATTTATAAAATAAATATAATATTAAAAAATTGAGCTGCAACTGCCAACAGAGAACCTAATTATGAATCTGAAAGAATAAATTAAAAGGCCAGGAAGATATTTAAAAATTCTGGTATTCAAATAGGACACTGAAGTTCAAATGAATGGGGCACTAACTTTTTAAATGGTATACCAGATGGGGTTCTTGTTCTTTGCAGATTGTATCCCTGTTATAAAATCAACCACGCAATGCATCCAATGAATGAGCATCATCAAAATCTTTTTCTAAAGTGATCTTTTAGCAGTTCAATGAATTGGGCTAAAGAATGCCAATCTTTTTAATTCCTTTTTTCCCATAATAGTACAGAAATGCCAGCAAAACCTTCAGAATTTCGAAAGGTGGATATTCTTTTCCAAAATTTTCAATATGAAATAGTAAGGATTTTTGCACCCTCTCTTACCTACCAATCTTTACATTTTTAGGTAGGCTTTTTATGGAGCGTTTTTTAGGCCTCTGCAACTTTTCTGCTACTTTCCCTCTTTTGTTTTGCATGATTTTATGAGATAATTATCTAATTACGCTTTGCACGTAAATATCACTTAAACATGTTTCTAGAGGCCTCCGATAAAATCTAACGAGTTTAATATCTATATTATTAGAGTAAATTTTAGTGATTTTTCATATTTCGTTCAAAAAATATTGAATTTAGTTGAACTTAGTGGGCTCACAATGCATGCGCCTCTTATGTTTTATATTTGGTGAAATGGTCGAAATATCTTTTTTATTTTTATGTTTTTGACGGGGGTAACTGAAGAAACGGAACTATTTGGTTAGAATCGAACCTTGTATAAGCTGGTCAAATTTCAAATAAAATAAATAATGTTTAGAGGATTTTCATGTCGTAAACCCTAAAAACCATCGGTGCGAATATCTCTTGCAGAAAATTAATTTCGGTAAACGTCTAGCTAATTAAATAAGGTGTTAGTATATGTCACGATCCAAAATCTAATATTGTGATGGCGCCTATCGTGATACTAGGCCAATCACTTATTTCCAAACACTCCATTTTTCAAATAAATACTTAAGGAAAATCATAATTTTAATAGAAATTTAATATGATAAAAGTATAAATCCAAATCCAGCGGAAAGAAAACATAATCCCGACCTAGGGTGTCACTAAGTCATGAGCCAAAACTACTACAACTGTTCGAAATAACATGACCAACACGGTCTGAGAATATCCAAACAAATAAACTAAAGGAAGATAAGGAAGGAGAAGGCGAAACTGTTGTCGCCAAGCAGCTACCTCGCAATCTCCACAGAAGGCCTCCAATTGGCAAGATCAACAACCGCTACCGTGCCCCGAGATACCTGGATCTGCACACAGGGGTGCAAGGGGTAACGTGAATACACCAACTCAGTAAGTAACAAGTCCAAACTATGGACTGACAGTAGTGACGAACCAAACCTCAACATGTTGCAACAGTTAATTGTACGGAAAAGTAGACATGCTTACAATTCATGTAGTTTCTCGGCAGTATAATTTAACACAGTATGTACGATACAGAGTATAAAGCTCAGGAAACTCTAAGTACTAATGCACAAATAGCATGCTCAATGTTACGTATAATACTTCCGCTCACAGTGCTCAACCACTCGGTACTGTATACGACCCACTCGGCCCAGGAAAGATCCATCCCGGAATATAGACACATCATAGACTATAAGTCACCTAATACCGAGGAAACATTCCAATCCATCCCCATGGAGAAGATCCATCTCCATACTAATACTTCGGACAAGATCCATGTCTAGGGAAGATCCATCCCTCAATATTATCAACTGCGCTCACTAGGGGGTGTAAAGGCTCCGGAGGGGCTTCTTTGAGCCCAAGCGTTATATCAATGCCAGCGAAGGCATGATCAGTATCTCACTGCGGCGTGCAGCCCGATCTCATATTGTCAATCAATATCAGGCTCTCGGCCTCACTCAATCTATACTCTCCAGTCTCACTCACACGTGCTAAAAATGTCATGATACAAGCGCGAACAATGATATGATATGTCAATTAGAAATAATCGAGACTGAGGCATGATATAATATGCATGAACAAGACTGAGTATAGAATATAAATGAAGCTAATGACATGACAGCAAGAAATGACCTTTCGGGTCTCAATAGTATTGGCGTGAAGCCTTCACATGGTAATTAGCATGATTTGCAGCTCATTGACTTAATCGCATAAATATATCACAGATATCAGCAAGAAAGAGTCACTAAGCGATGCTCTGGAATGACCCATGCAGCATTTCTCACGATGCATGCCCACATGCCCGTCACTTGGCATTGTGTCACCTCAATAGTAATCATAGAACACACAGTTCGGGGTTTCGAACCTTTAGAACCAAGTTTGGAAACATTACTTACCTTAAGCCAAGTCAAGTCAAACTCTAGCCCGCGATGCCTTTTCCTCTCGATTGGGCCTCCAAATGCCCCGAATCTAACCAAAATCAGTATATAACCATCAAAATATGCTAAGGGAACAAATCTCACTCGAAAATAATCAAATTACATCAAAATCCCGAAATTAGTCAAAACCCGACCCCTGGGCCCACATCTCGGATTCTGATAAAAATTATAAAACTAGAATCCTTACACTCTCACGAGTTTATACATACCAAGAATAACAAAATCCGACCACAAATTACCCCTCAAATCCCTAGATTATGGTCTCCAATTTCCAAGCCCTAACTCCCTAATTTTAGGCTTCAAATACCCCAAATTTCATGTTTAATTAGGTAGAAATCACAATAAAATCGAGTATTAAGCACATAAATCTTACCTCAAAGAGGTTCTCTTGAATTCCCTCTTCAATCTCCTTCAAAAAGCTACAAAACCGACTCACAAATGGTGAACTATGGCCAACAATCGCGAAAATGGCCTTTTAAACATTCTGCCCAGCGATTTAAATTCCTTCTTCACAAACGCGGTCAACGTCTCGCGTTCGCGAAGCACAAAATCCGTTGACCGCTTAATCCTTCTTCGCGAACATGAACACGAAGCTTCAGCTCCTCAACCCATTGCGAAAGCGACCTCTAGCTCACGAACGCGAAGTACAAATGAACCTGGATCTAGCTGCTCCCATTTACTCTATGCGAACACGGGAAACTCATCGCGTTCGCGATGAACACTGGACCTAACCCTTCGCGAACGCGGGAACAACATCGCGAATGCGAAGGCCAAACTTCCTTCCTCACACCACATCCCTTCGCGAACGCGAGAGCCCCCTCGCGAACGCGAAGGCCAAATGTCTGCAACACCAACAACAGAAATCTACACCTTCTCCAACATGAATTTAATCCGTTTAACCACCCGAAACTCACCCGAGGCCCTCGAGACCTCAAAGAAATATGCCAAAATATCTCATAACATCATTCAAACTTGTTCCAACCCTCGGAATGCTCAAAACAACATCAAAACAACAAATCATCATCGGATTCAAGCCTAAGAATTCCAAAAACTTCCAAATTCTACTTTCAGTCAAAAAGTGTATCAAACCTCGTCTGAATGACCTGAAATTTTGCACACACATCACAAATGACACAACAAACCTACTTTAACTTCTGAAATTCCATTCCGGCCCCTATGTCAAAATCTTACCTATCAACCGAAAAATGACAAAATTCCAATTTCGCCAATTCAAGCCTAAATCTACTCCGGACCTCTAAAATATATTCCGATCACACTCCTAAGTCCCAAATAACCTCTCGAAGCTATCTGAACCATCAAAATTCACATCCAAGCCCTTTTTCATATAAGTCAACATTCGGTTGACTTTTCCAACCTAAGCTTACTCAAAAGAGACTAAGTTTCTCATTCCTTTCCAAAACCTCTCTGAACCCGAACCAACCAACCTGATATCACATAATACAACTGAACAAGACAATAAGAACCAGAAATAGGGCAACAGAATGGTAACTCATGAAACTACCGGCTGGGTCGTTACATCCTTCCCCTCTTAAACAAACGTTCGTCCTCGAACGAGTCAAGAAACATACCTGAAGCCTTGAATAGGTAAGGATATTTGCTCTGCATCTCTCGTTTGGTCTCCCAGGTAGCTCCTCTCTCTACTGCACTTTCACTGAAGCTATATACTTTGACCTCAACTTTCGAACCTATCGCTCTAAAATAGCCAGTTGCTCCACATCATAATTCAAATCACCGTCCAACTGAATTGTGCTGAAATCCAAAACATGAGACGGATCGCCAATATACTTCCGAAGCATAGAAACATGAAATACCAGATGCACACTCGATAAGCTGGATGGCAAAACAAGCTCATAAGCCACCTCCCAATCCTTCGAAGAACCTCAAAAGGCCCAATGAACCGAGGACTCAATTTACCCTTCTTCCCAAATCTCATAACACCCTTCATGGGTGAAACCTTCAACAGAACCTTCTCCCCAACCATGTAAGATACATCACGGACCTTCCTGTCAGCATAACTCTTCTGTCTCGACTGCGCTATACGAAGCCGCTCCTGAATTACCTTCACCTTGTCCAAAGCATCCTACACTAAGTTTGTACCCAAAAGCCTAGCCTCACCCGACTCAAACCAACCAACTGGAGATCTACACCGTCTCCCATACAAAGCCTCATATGGAGCCATCTGAATACTCGACTGGTAACTGTTGTTGTAATCAAACTCTGCGAGCGGTAGAAACTGATCCCATGACCCTCCAAAATCAATGACACACGCACACAACATATCCTCCAATATCTGAATAGTGCACTCGGACTGTCTGTCCGTTTGAGGGTGAAAAGCTATGCTCAACTCAACCTGAGTACCCAACTCTCTCTGCACGACTCTCCAAAACTGTGAAGTAAACTGAGTACCTCTATCTGAAATGATAGAAACTAGGACACCATGCAAGCAAACAATCTCTCGAATATAGATCTCTGCCAATCGCTCTAAAGAATAGGTAGTACACACAGGAATGAAGTGCTCGGACTTGGTCAGCCGATCCACAATCACCCAAATAGCATCAAACTTCTTCAAAGTCCGTGGAGTCCAACTACAAAGTCCATGGTGATCCGCTCCCACTTCCACTCTGGAATATCTATCTGCTGAAGCAAGCCACTCGATCTCTGATACTCGTATTTCACCTGTTGACAATTGAGACACCGAGCTAAAAATCTCACAATGTCCTTCTTCATTCTCCTCCACCAATAATGTTGTCTCAGATCCTGATACATCTTCGCGGCACCCGGATGAATAGAATACTGCGAGCTATGGGCCTCCTCCAGAATCAACTCCCGAAGCCCATCTACATTGGGCACGCATATCTGGCCCTGCATCCTCAATACCCCATCATCACCAATAGTCACATCTCTGGCATCGTCGTGCTGAACCTTGTCCTTAAGGACAAGCAAATGAGGATCATCATAGTAGCACTCCCTAATGCGATCAAATAAGGAAGACTGAGAAATCACACAAGCTAAGACCCGACTGGGCTCCGAAATATCCAACCTCATAAACCAATTGGCCAAGGCCTGAACATCAACTACAAGAGGTCTCTCCCCAATAGAAATATACTACAAACTCCCTATACCCACCGCCTTCCTACTCAAGGCATCGGCCACCACATTGGTATTTCCCGGATGGTACAAAATAGTGATATCATAGTCCTTTAGTAGCTCCAATCATCTCCGCTGCCTCAAATTGAGATCCTTCTACTTGAACAAGTACTGGAGGATACGATGATCAGTAAACACCTCACAAGACATACCATACAGATAATGTCTCCAAATCTTCAACGCATGAACAATAGGAGCCAACTCCAAATCATGGACGGGGTTGTTCTTCTCATGGGGCTTCAACTGACGAGAAGCATACGCAATCACTCTACCCTCCTGCATCAAAACACATCTAATACCACTCTCAAAGCATCACAATACACTGTATAAGAACCTGAAGCTGATGGAGAAACTAACACTAGAGTTGTGGTCAAGGCAGTATTGAGCTTCTGAAATCTCTCCTCCCACTCATCCGACCACCTGAATAGAGCACCCTTTTGAGTCAACTTGGTCAAGGGCGTTGCTATAGATGATCCCTGAACGAACCAGCAGTAATAACCCGCCAAACCAAGAAAACTGCGAATCTCTATGGCTGAGGACGGTCTGGGCCAACTCTAAACTGCCTCTATCTTCTTCGGATCAGCCTGAATACCTTCACTAGACACCACGTGCCCCAAGAAAGCCACTAAACTGAGCCAAAACTCACATTTGGAGAACTTTACATAAAGCTTCTTCTCCCTCAATCTCTGCAGCACAACTCTCAAATGCTCTACGTGCTCCTCCTGACTACGCGAATATACCAGAATATCATCAATGAAAGCAATCACGAATGAGTCGAGATAAGACTGAAATACGTTGTTCATCAAATGCATGAACGCTGATAGGGCGTTGGTTAGCCCAAAAGACATTACGAGGAACTCATAATGACCATATCGGGTCTTGAAAGCTGTCTTAAGAATATCCGAGTCCCTAATCTTCAGCTGGTGATACCCTGAACAAAGATCGATCTTGGAGAACACTCTCGCTCCTTGAAGCTGGTCAAACAAATCATCAATGTGAGGCGGGGGATACTTGTTCTTAATTGTAACCTTGTTCAACTACATATAATTATGCACATCCTCATAGTGCCATCCTTCTTCTTCACAAATAGAACAGGAGCACCGCACTGCAAAACACTAGGCCGAATAAACCCCTTACCAAGGAGTTCTTGAAGTTGCTCCTTCAACTCCTTCATCTCCGCTGGTGCCATACGATATGGTGAAGTAGAAATGGGCTGAGAGCCTGACACTATGCCAATACCAAAATCAATATCACTGTCCGGTGGCATGCCCGACAGGTCTGCAGGAAACACATCGGAAAAATCCCTCACAACTGGAATGGAATCAATGCTGGGAGTCTCTACACTGACATCCCTCACAAATGCTAAGTATGAAAGACAACCCTTCCCATCCATCCGATGGGCTTTCAGAAATGAAATCACCCTACTGGGAACATAATCGGTCGAACCTCGCCACTCAATCTGTGGCAACACTGGCATAGCCAATGTCACTGTCTTAGCATGATAGTCCAAAATAACACGACACAGAGATAACCAATCCATGCCCAATATCATATCGAATTCAACCATACTAAGCAACACAAGATCCACTCGGGTATCCAAACCCCCAATAGTCACTACACGAACCATATACCTGGTCCACAATAATAGTATCACCCACCAGAGTAAATACATGAACAGATGAAACAAGAGACTCGCGGGGGGTATACAAATAATGGGAAAAATATGATGACACATATGAAAAGGTGGAACCGGGATCAAATAATACAGAGGCATCTCTGTGGCAGACTGAGATAATACCTGTAATCACAGCATCTGAGGCAATAGCATCAGGTCTGGCTGGGAGGGCATAGAAACATGCCTGACCACCACCTGATCGACCTCCCCCTCTAGGGCGACCCTAGCTGACTGACCTTCACCCCGAGCTGACTGAGCAGGTGGGAAAGTAACTGGTGCTGAAGCCGAAGGCTGACTCCTCGGTTGGGATGAACCTCCCGTAAGACGGGGACAAAACCTCTTGATATGACCCAAATCTCCATACTCGAAGCAACCCCTTGTAGTAAGTGGCGGTAGGAACTGAAGGGAGCCCCGCGCATCGGGATGCCCACTAGAAGAACCAGGCATAGATGAGCCCTAAACTGATGGTGGCTGAGTCGAACTCTGAGCTGGAAGGGCACTGAGAGACGAGTGACCCTGATGTGAACTGGGAGAACTATGGCCAGATGACCGACCGCGATGACCTGAACGGGTTGGTTGAGCATGCCTGAATGAACGACCTCTATTGTGCTGAAACTGGCCTCCCAAAGAAGGCCTCTTGGCCTCTTAGCCTTCCTCTCCTCTCGCTCCTGGTGACGAAATGACTCAATCTCTCTAGCAATGTCAACTACCTCCTTATAAGAAGCGCCAAATACTCTCTCTGTGGTTAGAAAAATCCGTAGCTGATAGTTGAGGCCATCAACGAACCTCCTGATCCTTTCCCTATCCGTGGGAACTAGCCAAATAGCATGGCAGGCCAACTCGGAGAACCTCATCTCATACTACGTCACGGACATGCCCTCCTGACGCAGTTGCTTGAACTGCCTACGCAGCTCCTCCCTGCGGGAGTGCGGTACATGCTTCTCTAGGAAGAGAATGGAGAACTAATGCCAGGTAAGGGTTGGTGAACCAACAGGCCTACGCCTCTCATAAGACTCCCACCAAGTGAAGGCAGCCCCAGAAAACTGAAAAGTAGTAAATGAGACCCCATTAGTCTCAAGAATACCCGATGTGCGCAACATCCTCTGACACTTATCCAAGAAACCCTGGGCATCCTCGCCCTCTGCACCACTAAACGTTAGAGGCTGAAGTCTACCAAACCTCTCCAATCGACGCTGCTTGTCATCAAGCATAACTAGAACCATAAAATCCTGAGCAGGTGCAACCGGCTGGGCTGTTGGTGCCTCCTGTGTCTGGAGTCCCTAAACAACCTGCTCGGGTGTATGGGCGGCGAGAGTCTGAGTGCCTCCCCCGACCTAAGAAGTAGCTGCGGTAGTAGAAACTGCGACTGTCTGAGCAAGATCGGTACACACAGTCAAAATCTGAGCCAAAGTCTCCTGGAGAGCCGGAATAACAATAGGCACAGTCAGTGCCTGAGCTGGTGCTGCTGGAGCATCCCCCGCTGGAGCCTGATCATGAACTAAGACGGCAAGTGGATTTGCAAGTGCTGCCCTAGCTATTGTGCGGGTCACGCCCCTACCCCTACCACGTTATAGGCCTCTAGCGGCCCCAACTGGAGGTACAAGTGGTCGTCCATCCTGACCGATGGCACGCATCCTCACCATCTGTGAGAGAATCGAAAAACAGAAGTTTAGTTACCAGAGTCATTAGATTTGCATGACAAGAATTCAAGAATGTGAAGGTTTTTGCTAAATGTTCTACAGCCTCCCAAGGATAAGTACAGACGTCTCCATACCGATCCGCGAGACTCTACTAAACCTGCTCATGACCCGTGAGACTTATGTAACCTAGGCTCTGATACCAACAAGTCACGACCCAAAATCTAACCATGTCGTGATGGCGCCTATCGTGGTACTAGGCCAACCACTTATTTCCAAACACTCCATTTTTCAAATAAATACTTAAGGAAAATCATAATTTTAACAGAAATTTAATAATATAAAAGTATAAATCCAAATCTAGTGGAAAGAAAACATAATCCCAACCTCGGGTGTCACTAAGTCATGAGCCAAAAACTACTACAATTGTTCGAGATAACATGACCAACACGGTCTGAGAATATCCAAACAAATAAACTAAAGGAAGATAAGGAAGGAGAAGGCGGAACTGCGGTCGCCAAGCAACTACCTCACAATCTCCACAGAAGGCCTCCAACTGGCAAGATCAGCAACCGTTACCGTGCCCCGAGATACCTGGATCTGCATATAGGGGTGTAGGAGGTAACGTGAGTATACCAACTCAGTAAGTAACAAGTCCAAACTATGAACTGACGGTAGTGACGAACCAAAACTCAACAGGTTGCAATAGTTACTTGTACGGAAAAGTAGACATGCTTACAGTTTATGTAGTTTCTCGGCAGTAATTAAACACAGTATGTACGATACAAAGGATAAAGCTCAGGAAACTCTAAGTACCAATGCATAGATAGTATGCTCAATGTTACGTATAATACTTCCGCTCACAGTGCTCAACCACTCGGTACTGTATACGGCCCACTCGGCCCAGGGAAAATCCATCCCAAAATGTATACACATCATAGACTATAAGTCACCCAGTACCGAAGAAACAGGCCAATCCATCCCCATGGAGAAGACCCATCTCCATACCAATACTTCGATTAAGATCTATGTCCAGGGAAGATCTATCCCTCAATATCATCAACTGCGCTCACTGGGGGTGTAAAGACTCCGGAGGGGCTTCTCTGAGCCCAAGCTCTATATCAATGCAAGCGAAGGTATGATCAGTATCTCGCTGCGGCGTGCAGCCCGATCCCATACTGTCAATCAATATCAGGCTCTCGGCCTTACTCAGTCGATACTCTCCAGTCTCTCGCTGCGGCGTGCAGCCCGATCCCATACTGTCAATCAATATCAGGCTCTCGGCCTTACTCAGTCGATACTCTCCAGTCTCACTCACACGGGCTAAAAATGTCATGATACAAGGCCGAACAATGATATGACATGTCAATTAGCAATAATCGAGACTGAGGCATGATATAATATGTATGAACTAGACCAAATATAGAATATAAATAAAGCTAATGACATGACAACAAAAAACGACCTCTCGGGTCTCAATAGTATTGGCGTGAAGCTTTAACATGGTAATTAGCATGATTTGCAGATCATTGACTTAATCACATAGATACATCACAGATATCAGCAAGAAAGAATCACTAAGCGGTGCTCTAGAATGACCCAGGCCGCATTTCTCACGGTGCACGCCCACACGCCCGTCACTTGGCATTGTGTCACCTCAATAGTAATCATAGAACACACAGTTCGGGGTTTCGAACCCTTAGAACCAAGTTTGGAAGTGTTACTTACCTCAAGCCAGGCTAAACTCTAGTCCGCGACGCCTTTTCCTCTCGATTCGACCTCCAAATGCCCAGAATCTAACCAAAATTAATATATAACCATCAAAATGTGCTAAGGGAACAAAGCCCACTTGAAAATAATCAAATTACATCAAAATCTCGAAATTGGTCAAAACCCGGCCCCCGAGCCCACACCTCGGATTCTGATAAAAATCACAAAACTATAATCCTTACACTCTCATGAGTTTATACATACCAAGAATACCAAAATTTAACCACAAATGTCCCCTTAAATCCCTAGATTAAAGTCTCCAATTTTCAAGCCCTAACTCCCCAATTTTAGGCTTCAAATCCCCCAAAATTTCATGTTTAATTAGGTAGAAATCACAATAAGATCGAGTATTAAGCCCATAAATCTTACCTCAAAGAAGTTCTCTTGAATTCCCTCTTCAATCTCCCTTAAAAAGCTCCAAAACCGACTCAAAAATGGTGAACTATGGCCAAATATCGCGAAAATGGCCTTTTAAACATTCTGTCCAGCGATTTAAATTCCTTCTTCGCGTATGCGGTCAACGCCTCGCGTTCGCGAAGCACAAAATCCGTTGACCACTTAATCCTTCTTCGTGAATGCGACATCCTGAACGTGAAACTTCAGCTCCTCAACCCATCGCGAACGCGACCTCTAGCTCGCGAACGCGAAACACAAATGAACCTGGACCCAGCTGCTCCCATTTACTCTACGTGAACGCGGGAAACTCATCGCGTTCACAATGAAAATTGGACCTAACCCTTAGCGAACGCGGGACCAACATCGCGAACGCGAAGTCCAAACTTCCTGTTTCACATCACATCCCTTCGCGAACGCGAGAGCCCCCTCGCAAACGGGAAGGTCAAATGTTTGCAACACCAACAGTAGAAATCTGCAACTTCTCCAACATGAATTTGATCCGTTTAACCACCCGAGGCCCTTAGGACCTAGACCATATATGCCAACATATCTCATAACATCATTCAAACTTGTTCCAACCCTCGAAATGCTCAAAACAACATCAAAATACCAAATCATTATCGGATTCAAGCCTAAGAATTCTAAAAACTTTCAAATTCCGCTTTCGGTCAAAAAGTCTATCAAACCTCGTCCGAATGACCTGAAATTTTGCACACACATCACAAACGACACAACGGACCTACTCCAACTTCCGGAATTCCATTCCGACCCCTATATCAAAATCTCACATATCAATCGGAAAATGCCAAAATTTCAATTTTGCCAATTCAAGCCTAAATCTACTCCGGACCTCCAAAACACATTTCGATCACGCTCCTATGTCCCAAATCACCTCCCGAAGCTATCCGAACCATCAGAATTTACATCCGAGCCCTTTTTCACATAAGTCAACATCCGGTTGACTTTTCTAACCTAAGCTTACTCAAAAATGACTAAGTGTCTCATTCCTTTTCAAAACCTCTCCGAACCCGAACCAACCAATCCGATATCACATATACAGCTAAACAAGACAATAAGAAACAGAAATGGGGGAACCGAAGTGGTAACTCATGAAACGACCGCCGGGTCGTTACTGTATATAAGTTAGTGTAAATGCGTCATGTTAAGAAAGGATAACATTGACTAACAACATTAGGAAGCCTACATAGCTAAATAATTAAGGGATACGTAATGCTGGTAGAATAAAATGTATAGATGGATAACACATACATCACATCAGACGAAAATTTAAGAGAATATAAGTTTAACAGAAAATAGTTGACGTGTGATGTTATAACACATCAATTAAATATATATTTTTTCTTTTAATGGAAAGCCCGAGTCGAGTCCAAACGTAATTCACAATTTTGGACCACAAATCCTAAAAAAATGCCATGGAGCTTTTTAGAGACTATTTGTCATGTGACAAATTGCTTTCTTCATTTAACATGAACTAAAAATAAAAATATTTAATTTATCCATAATTGACAAATGCACCTGCTAATACCAATAAGTTGGGAGCCTTTAGACTACCGATCACACTGTCGTGCGATAAAATGCTTTTTTGATCATTTAACATTGCTTAAGGTCAAAATAATTTTTCGTCTAACATATGACAAAATGTACCTTCAAATTGTTAGTTTAAATTATTCATTCCATTGTTATACAATCATATAATTAAGTGGATAATGTTCAATTATATTGTACCATGGTTATGAGTTGGAAAATAGAAGAGCATAGAAATTACTGGATACTCATGATGCTTCTTCGCACACAATCTCACTTATCGGTCATCTTATTCAAGTAAACATGAGTTACATTGGCAAAGAAAATAAAAAAGAAGTCCTTTGATATTGTGTGAAAATAAAATTTACATTGTTAATATACAATGTGATTAATAATGTGAATGTAATATGACCTTGAGATTATGCATGAAATCGATCCATCAGTTCATTGTAAGTCGCTATCTGTAGCCTAATTAATAGTCGATGAAGTAGGTTGAGAATCATAAAGTTTTAAATTTAAATTGTAATTGTCACACCTCCTTTTTCACTATACCCGCAAGGGCGTAAAGGAGTTTTCCATTTAAAGGACAATCGGAACGAGATTTAATTATTAATTATTCAGAGTCGCCACTTGAGAGATTATTAGTGTCCCAAGTCACCGGTTGTATCCCGAACCGAGGAAACATATGACTCTGTTAACAGTCTGCGAACCAGAAATCCGAGTAAGGAATTCTGTTAACCCGGGAGAAGGTGTTAGGCATTCCCGAGTTCCGTGGTTCTAGCACGGTCGCTCAACAGTTGTATTTTATCTGATTTTAATATATGCTAGCTTATGTGCCTTTTATTCGTAAACCACTTTTTATCATTATTTATTTTAAAAGAATTGCGACGTCGTGAAAACGCGTTTCGAACCACGTCGCAATCAATGCACCCGTGATTGTCAACTCATTTCGACTTCGTCGAGATTCAGATTTGGGTCGCATCAATGCGCACCCGAGTTTAAGGAAGTAATTTTATTAAAATCGCGCCTAAAGATTCTAACGTAATATTATTTTGGGGAATGCCGTGAAGTTTGCTAAATGGCCCTCCCAAATTCTAAGGATAAACATGATTAATTAAACGAGGGCCATGCATGTTGAGGTTTTATTTGGCATGGCGCGCCTCAATTATTCTATGACTCCTAGGCTTAATTACGAAGGCCATGTAAATTAGGAGATTGGGCTCGGGGACAAAGAAGAAATCTAAACTAGGCTGATTCAGATGAGAGGCCTCGGAACGCCAATGGGCCAAAGACACCGGCCCAACTGTGGGATTTACGGCAACTACTTGAAACAAATTAGCTATTCATGAGAACCCCCAAGGCCGATCAAGTGCTGATTATTTTTATAATCTGAAACAGACATGAAATGCATTCCTTGATACCAAATCATATTCTATAGCAGAGATGCCATACATGATGTTATAAAACTCATATACAGTTTGTGTCACCATTTCAAGCTATAATAGCATTTAAAACCTTTAACCAAAACAACAACGTGACTTCAAAATTGAAAGTGCCAATGTAGATTCAAAGTCAGAAACGCAAAAGACGCTCAACTAAACTTAACATGATCACCATTTGAAAGCTTAAAAGCAATCATTCCTACACTTGAGTTCGAACGGTATTAAAACACCCAGTATTCTGAAATTATACAATAGATCCAAGCAACAAAATCAACCTAAGCCCTTAGCATGCACTAGCACTCGATACAAACCAAAAACAGAAATATACAGAACTGAAGCACTTAATCATGTATACTAAAAGTATTAAACAACATCAAACTTGAGATAGTTAATTGAATTTCAACTTGAATTTCCAACAGCTTCGTGCAAGCCTATCAATATTCAATTTCATGTCAGGTTTGAGTATTATACCTGGAGATTTGAAGAATAATGAAGGAGAAGAGTGAGTCAGCAGCAGTTCAAACAACAGTAGACCAAGAGATGATCAAACAACAACAATACACAGCCCAGGAAATTGAGACACAGCCCAGAATAATTTTCAGAGAAGAAACAACACCGATAGTAGACCAAATTCACTTGCAGAAACCCAAAGAGACTCAAAACTACTCCCAACACAACTTCTGAAGCTAACAGTCATCCAAATAGCTCAAAATAGACTCAGCCAACCAACTACAACTCAAAATCACCCAAATAAACTCGAAGATGAATCCAAAATATCTCAAAGACAATGACTCCACCCAAACCAATTCAGTTATGCCCAAAATCACTTGAACAAAGCAACAGTTCGCTCCAGAAACTTTTAATAACTCGAATTTAGCACAGAAATGAAGACATTCATATAGGAATTCAGAAAGGATCTAAACAAAAAAGGCAATGGAACAGTGATTTTTTTTTTTAATTTTTTTTGAAAGTTTCTACTGTTTTATTTTTTGATTTTCTCTTAAGGAAAGCTAAGATCTAAAAGTAGTTTTGAGCTGCCATTTGAATTCTCAGATCTGCAGGCTTGAGAAGTGTTTTTGGGGGAAGTTTTTTTGGAGCTCCCAAAACTTCTGAATGAAGTGAAGGGCATGCCCTTTTATAGGCACAAATGAGGGCAGCCCTCAGATTTTTAGTTTTTCCCAACAGTCCCTCTTCTTATTTTCATTTAAACCGCTATTTCTTGACTTGTTACCCAAGCTAGTGTTTGATTAAAATCTATACTAAAGTACTATTCTAGAAGGCCCTAGGGTATTCTTCTACCCATACAATACCTATACTACCCTTGCTCTTGTTTCGAAATTACCATTCTTAAAGAAACTACCCTTTCCTTATGCCCAAACTGCCCCTATTTCCTCTTAAAATAACTTACCCCAGTTGACTACACCAAACCTATTTACCCTTAGCTAAAACTAACTGAAGTTAACTAACGAATGAATTATCCAGCTATACCCAAATAAACTATCTTAAACACTATCTCAATTAACACTAAAATTGAACAAACAATTAATACTAGCTGAAATCAGTCTTAAACAAATTCCAAATCAAACCTCATATTAACAAAACAAAGGAGAACCTAATTAAACTAACGATTAATTGACGACTTATTTAAACGATTAACAGAAATTCAGCAAAAGAGAAGAAATTAGAATCAAACAAAAAGAGGCAGGCATGAATACTTCTAACTAACAAAGAAAACAAAGCTCACAACTACAGGGGGCGAACAAAAGAAAGAGATAGAAATTAGAAAAGAAACTCACTCAGACTCCACGCGGATTAACCCATCGAAATTGAATTCCGGTTAACGTTACTTGTCTATTTTAACCAAAATAGGCAGGTAACGTTAACAGAAATCCATTGACTTTGAAGCTCTTTAAAACAGGCCCGAGCTGACCAACCCTAGATCCAATATTTGCTGAGCTTCAGAAAGATTCGAGGGATTTCGCCCAGGGATTCAAGATGAGGAAGGTCAGGGGATTACCAGGTATCGATTTGGGGCTGTTTGGACAAAAATAGGATTTTGGGTCTGATTTTAAAATCAAGATTCGAGAGGCTAGGCATTGATTCGAAGGATGATTTTTGGTGTTTTGGAAAGAGGATATGAAGGCGAGGAGGAGGTGTGAATTTGGGCGCCATTGGACGACGGCGCCGCCACCGGCGTTCTAGGGATTTCAGGGCGGCGCGGCTAGGGTTTAAGAGGGGTGAGGACGACGATGGGAAATGGGGTAGGGGGGACGTTTCGGACAGTCTTATAGTACGCCTACCTTGCCTCTGAGCCGTTGATCTTGTTAACCTCGGCGATTTGGATTGATCGACGCCAAACGGCGTCGTTTTGATTTTAGTATATTGGACCGGGTGGGGAAGGGGTTCTGGGCTGGCCGGGTTTGGGAGATCTGGGTTGTTTTCATTTCTTTTCTTTTGACTTATTTTATTTAATTTTTGTATTTCAATTTGTATATTCTTTTTTTTAAAATTTTATAAAATTGCAAAATTTAAAATAAATTCCCAATATATTTTAAAATTAACCAATTAATTCCTAAAATTATTTTAAAAACTATTCCAGGACGAATTCGCAATTAAACAATTAAAAATGCAAAAATGGACTCTTTTTGTTATTTTCCATATATTCTATTATAAAACAAATTAATCGCTGATTAATACCAACATATGAAATTAGATCCTAAATGCAAATGCATATTTTTGTATTTTATATGAATTAATCATGCATAAATAAAATGCAACAACTATCAGAAAATGACGCCAAACTGCACAAAAATTGTAAAAATAAAGAAAAAGAATTATTTTGTTTGAATTTTGGGAATAATTTGCTTAGGGTAAAAATCATGTGCTAACAGTAATGAAGATAAAAAATATAAATTACTCCCTCCGTTTCAATTTATGTGAACCTATTTCTTTTTTAGTCCGTGCCAAAAAGAATGACCCCTTTCCTTATTTGGAAACAATTTACTTTTATGTAATGATTTATAGCCACACAAAATATATGTGCCTCATTTTACCCCACAAGTTCAAAAGTCTTCTCTCTTTTCTTAAACTCCGTGCCCAGTCAAATGAGTTCACATAAATTAAAATGGAGGGAGTATTATTTTTCATACGTCCAAACCTTGACAAGAAATAACAAGTAACTTGAAAATTAGACAGAAATGCGAGCAAGTTGACCTGAAAATCATGATTATTAAAAAAAAAGTGAATGATCGTAGTAATGAGTTTGAATGGCGTTTAGATTTAGGAATAAGTCGTGCTCATAGGCCAAATCTGAGGTGCATTGCAAGAGCTGTCGGATTTCTTCCATACAAAATAGTAGAGAGCGTTAATGATGGGTCTCAGTGAAACAACATGCGTTCCAATGCTCAAGTTTACCTAAATTAAAAGATAGCCGAAGCAAAAAATAGTAGAGCAATAATTTTTGTTGTGCTAGTCCTTGGTATTATGTTTAACTACATTATAATTATAAAATTTGAATTTGCATAGAGAAATTCGACTTTAAAAGTAAATGCTTCCTACTAAAAATAACTTTAATCCTTATGACTCGACCCGATACATAGACAAATAATCTTTGTCGTGCTAGTATCTGGTACTATGCTTAACAACATTATAATTATAAAAATCAGTTAAGTAATAAATTTTAGAAATTTTAATTTATTATTAACATAAGTAAATGTTAAACTATATATACCTATGAGTTTTCAGAACATTAGAAAATGCACCTAAAGAAAAAGGAAGAAATTTAAAAATAGCCAGATGTACAAGTGATCATTCAAAAATAGCTACAGTTTTAAAAGTAATCGAAATTTAGCCACTTTTTATGTAAAGATAAATCTGAACGAAAACATTGTTCAAAATCCAAAAAAATACTCCAGCATAATATACAGGAATTTGGAGCACCGGTTCTCCAGTCTAATATACTGAACCCAACAAAGTATACCGGTCCAGCATAATATGCTGGAAGTTCATGCACAGGTGCACCGAACTCCAGTATAATATACCGGTTCAACATAATATACTGGAGTTTGGAGCACCGGTTCTCCAGTCTCCAGTATATTATACTGAACCCAGCAAAGTATACCGGTCCAGCATAATATGCTGGAAGTTCATGCACAGGTGCGCCGAACTACAGTATATTATGCTGGACCGGTCTCTGTTGCAGCAAAGTAGTAGCAATTTTTCAATGACTTGACAAACGCTGGCTATTTTTGAATGACCAGTCCGAAAACTGGCTAGACCGTGCTATTTTAACAAAGAAAAAAGTAGTAGTATATCTATTGTGGGTGATTTACAAGAATGAACTTGGAAGTAGGTTTAATTTTTCGACTCGCGCTTGCCCCATGAACAATATTTCAAATTTTACAAGGCTTTTGACTTTTGACCTTAAAAATTTGCCCACGAGACAATCGGAGTCAAAAATATCAAGACGGTTCATTTTCAAGATCAACAACAACAACTCAGTAAAAATCCACAAGTAGGGAATGGGGAGAGTAGAATGTACGCAGACCTTACTCCTACCCCAGAGGGATAGAGAGGTTGTTCCCGAAAGACCCTTAGCTCAAGAAGACGAAAATAGACAATAGAATCTGTGATAACAACAAAAATTAAAAAGATAATATAAGCATCGTTCATTTTCAAGATTATTGGGTGTAATTTCTTGTAAATATATAAACCACAATAATAATAATAACTCTTCAATTCCAAATAAATTGGAGTCTGGCTGTATTAATTCTTGTCGATCAATATTTCTCCATTTAAAATCCACAAGTTAGAAACAATGTACTAGAAACAGACGACTCCGAAGGGTATGGTCTTTACATTGTCATAACCAAATTCAAAAATAAGAAGGAAAGAAAATGTTACAGAAATAAAATAGAAAAGTAATTAGGGGTAAAATAGGAAATTCAAAATAAGCCCGCGTTCCATTGCAAGAAGAAAGCTCATGTTGCCACTTTCAGCTAGCTTGTTTATAAACCCCATCAATCTCCTCTTCCCAAGGAAGAATCTCCTTTTCTCTTTCTCTTTTTTCTTACCTCTTTCCATCATTTTTATGCATTGTTTTCTTAACTCAATTTTTGAGTCTCTTTTGTTAGATGATGGCAGTGACCCTTCATTATTCTCTTGCTTGTGATATAACCTTAGTGTTAATCACATCCTTTTTACTACAAACTTCAAAATTCAATCAAAAAACCTCATTTTCCACTGCTTAAATACCACATATTTTTCATAATTCTTGCACCTAAGAAAACTTCAAGGTTCAAGAAAATAATTATAGAAGTTGGAAGAGTTAACGAAGGTTCTAATATGACTACTACTAATACTGTTTTGCATTCTGAAGTTCTTCATAATCTCTGGATGTCCAATTCTTCCCCCTCTTTTCATGGTAATTCTCTTTTGCACCCTGCTAAATATTTGTTCTTGTTTGCTCTTCTTTTCTATTTTTCTTGTAAGCTTATAGTTCTTTGACTTTTATTTCTACTTCTAGTGTATGGTTGCTGAAAATTTGGTAGTTTGTAACTAACATCCTTTCACTGCTCAATTCAATATAAAGAGTTTTGACAATTGTTTTGTACTACAATATTTGGTCCAAGTTTAAGTCTTTTTAGTTTCAGAAATAGTCAAGCAAAGGAAATGAACACTCTATTCAAGAATCGGTTGTTGGTTGAGTGAGATGTTTCTCACGTGGGAGACCTAGTATCGATTCCCCTCACCAGCAGGCCCTTCGGTCAGACCTTGTCGCACCGAGCTTGTGTAGTTCAGTTTACCTCTCCGGTGTGGTTTGACAGCTATTGCATAGTTAGCAGGCACCCAAAGGGTAGCGGCTATAGTTTCCCTAAGAATTTTTCAAGATTTTGATACATTAGTGACCTTGCTCTTTGTTAATTTTGCTCTGTTACAGGGCCTACATCAATGGTTAACTTCGAAGATGGTGGAGGAGAAATTAGTAAAGAGAGGTCATTTTTCTCACCAATTGACAAAGAAGAAACTAGCAATGATGACTATGATAGTTGCTTTCACCGGCCAGAGAAGAAAAGAAGACTTTTGCCAAATCAAGTGCAGTTTCTTGAGAAGAGTTTTGAGGTAGATAACAAGCTGGAACCAGAGAGGAAAGTTCAATTGGCTCAAGAACTTGGCCTACAACCTAGGCAAATTGCTATTTGGTTCCAAAACAGACGTGCTAGATACAAGACTAAACTACTTGAGAAAGACTATGATGTTCTCAAAGCTAGCTTTGATAAACTGAAGGATGATTATGACACCCTTTTCAAAGAGAATGAGAATTTGAGAAATGAGGTATCTTGAATACTCCCTATAAAACCAGCATTCTTCATTGGCATTAGATTTTCCAAAGGGGTTTGTTAAGTACCCCATATTAGTCAGGAAGAAATGAGTTGTTGTCTCGTTATATAATCTTAGACAATCTTATTTCAAGAGCTAGTTTTTAGGGTTAAATTAGTCCAAAGATTCATTTTCTTAACATGGTCTATCGGAAACAGCCTCTCTTCCTTCGTAAAGTAGGGGTAAGGTCTGTGGACACATTACTCTCCTCATATTCCACGTGTGGGATTGCACTGGGTTTGTTGTTGTATCCATTTTTTTAACATGTTATCAGAGTCTAACTCATCTGTGTTCTTGGTTTATCCAACGTTGGAATCCCATATTATGTCTGAGAGGATGTTAAGTGTCCTACATTAGTTGAGGGAATAGGATGTTATCCCTTTATATCGTCTTCAATAATCCTCATCTCATGAACTATTTTTTTTTTTTTACGATCGAGCTAGGCCTAATGTCTATTTTCTTAAATATGTTTCTAATATATTCTTTGATTTTGTTGATGAATAGGTTGATTTGCTGAAAGAAAAATTGCTTGAGAGGGAGAAAGGGAAGGAAAATTCAGAACAAAGTGAACCTATTAATCCAGTCGATGCAGAAGCTCAAAAGGCAACTCCAATTGTTGTTACCTCAGAAGTGCCAAGTATACAAAAGGTAGAATGCAAACAAGAAGATGCAAGTTCAGCTAAAAGTGATGTTATTGATTCAGATAGCCCACATTATACTGATGGGAATCATTCTTCAAATGCATTTGAACCAGAGCCATCTGATTTTTCTCAAGATGAAGATGACAATTTAAGCAAGAGCTTTTTATGCTTCCCTGAAATTGGAGATCAAATTCAAGCTAATTCATGCAATTTGGGATTCCAAATTGAGGATCAGCCTTGTTGGTTCTGGCAATATTAATTTTTCAACTTCAAGATTTGGCTCAATCCTTTAAGGGCTCATTTGGTACGAGGGATAATTAATCCCGAGATTAAATTTGAGATTGATTTATTCCGTATTTGGTTGGGATAAAATCGTGGTATAATTAATTTCGGGATTGTAGTGTTTTTTATCCTTATGGAAAGATGAACAACTAATCCCGAGATAATTAATCATGAGATAACTTGTTTCTAACCAAACGATCACTTAATGTTCCAAGGCAGTTGCTAAATTTCCTTTGTAGTTTTACACTATATTAATCAATAATATGTTTGTATATAGGATTACTAGTAGTTAACTAATTGAGGTGTCTTTATTACTAGCTTGTTTCAAAAAATGTTGTGATTGGCCTTTTTCTCTTTAGCTCAAAAACAAATGGTACTATTGCCTTTTTTCTTCTTCTTTTCAGTTGCTACTGTTAATTTATACTAATTGTTAGGATCCTTTGGCCTTATTTGGACAAGTTAAATCAATGATGAGTCACTTTCTGGGATATGTACAAAACAGAATAAGAGCATGTGCATTTTCTTCTAGTGGTCGGAAAGAAAGAGAGGGGTTTTGAATATAAAAACTGTGGGACTCTTCTGCAATGCATATTGTTCTATGGGAAAACCACTGGATTTAGAGGCACAAGATGGAAATTTAAGAAGAAAATTCCACATTTTAATAATATCATTAAAAGTTAGTAGTGTTAAATATGTTATAATATTTTGACGCATGTTAATCAGAGGCGGACCTATGTGTTACAGTGAGGTATCATCGGACCTCGTAAGCTTCGGCAAAAATTTTGTATATGTATATATATGTAAGCACTTGGCACCCTAAATGCTAAAAGTCTTTAGTGGGCATTGGTTGAACAGAATACTATGCCCGTCGCGTAAAAATTCACGTAAAAAACTTTAAATATAAAAAGATATTATTCTTCTGAATTAGATAAAAATGTCATATAAAATAAAAAAGAGGAAGTTGTTTTTTTCCTCTCCAGAAATCTAATTTTCAAACAATTGTCTAAACGGATATGTATGTGATTAATTTACAACTTTTAAAAAGGAAAATGCCAAAAAAGAAAAAGAAAAAGAAACTGCATGTAAGAGAAAAAGTGAGGATTGAGGTTGAAATCTTTGGCAATGGGGAGGAAAAAGGAAGGGCAATACCCTCTTAAAGTCAAATTTTGTGGATGATTGGATTCAAAAGTGTATTTCAATAGGCAATGACCTTTTAGCTAGATGTTGACAATTTTTCTTCTTTAATTAACTTTATAAAATGGACGTTGAGACATACCCCATCACTTTAAATATTTTTTAATTGAGGGAATCAACTATTCTTTTTAACATGAATATCTTGCTGATGCATTTCTTGTTACGTATTAACATGTGTAATTGTACTATGACTTTGGGTCCATTTTTTAATGGCTAAAATTGATATGGAATCTATTTTAATCCTTTCTTTAAGGATAGCTAGCACGTAGCCTTGAAGGAACAAATCAAATGAAATATTTATACTCTAAGTCTGTTAACTTCTTTCATAATTTTATATTAACTACAGTGTTGGAACCTTACCAAACACGAGCTTGTAGTGTCAAGTTTTTGAGGGAATCAAGTTTTGTTTTAGATATACCAATAATTAATAGACAAATAGTATGATAATATTAGTTGTCTTTAAGATTCGACCATTACTAAGTGGTCCTCTTCTTCATTTTGTGCTTTTTTTCCATGTTGTAATATTTGGCTTGCACAATTCGACTCAAAAGGGAAAGAAATGATTGTTATTTTTGGGGAAATTAATACTTTAGAATCTCCATTACATATGGAAATGGTGAATTGAACCAAAAATAGGAAAAAATGGTGGGTGATATAAAGGAAGGGAAAGCTCATTCGTGTTTAAAGCGATCCTTTTCATGAATCCATTACTCAAATGATCACTTAACTATTTGAAAAATATCCGATGAAATTTTGCATATGTAATTATGATCGAACCAAATTGAAACATTCAGCTATCGACGAGTAAACTTATAGACTATGACTTGAGGTTGTGTGACATCTCTCTAATATTAGTAGCTTCAAGTGGAAAATGTAGGAAGATGTAACTATTAAATGGGGTAGAGATGGGCCATACAATTGATACTTGCAACTCATAACCACTTGGACAAGGGATTGGGCACAAAGTTTGTATTTTGTATGCGAAGTCATTGTTGGTATTGAAAAATATAATAATATGTCTCTAAGTTACTAAACTCAAGAAGCAAACGACAGCTATTTCATTTGTTTACTTCAAATCAGGTAGCTTTCTTTGTTATTGATGCTGATCCAAGTTTTGTAGGTTACATAAAATGAGGGAGGTGTTAAAGAGCTATACAAGAGCCCAGGGCGGAGCTAGAGTGACGGGAGCAGGTTCGGCTACGGTTCGAACCCTGTATTTATCTTAAAAAATCTATGAATATGTATAAATTATTTATTTAGAACTCAATAACTTAAAATAATTATAATCGTGAACCCATAACTTTGAAATCTATATATGCAAGAGCCCAACAGCTTAATTTAGTATTGCTTATTCAAGAAGAGCCGCCTTAATGCTTTTGCGTAACTTAAGAACCATGAAATGTCACTTTTGGCTTCATATTAATTTATTCTAAGAACTTCTAGAACATGTGGAATCAAGATCGAAATTGAAACCAATTGCATTGTTACACTAACACCTAGGAGCGAAGGCACACTTGGGTTAGGATGGTCAACTGACCACCCTTTGTCGAAAAATTACACTATTTATATAAGCAAAATATTAGATTTTAAAGGTACATAACATGTGTTGAACACCCTTTGTCGAATTATTTTTTTACTTATTTTAAATTTGAACATCCTTGAAAAAATTCCTAGCTTCTTCACCGGTAACACCGGAAAAAAAAGGTGTAAACCAATTCGAATGTTACATGCACTAACACCCTAAATCTTAAGAAGTGAGGGCAGATCCCACATTTATAAGAGACTGGGATATACTTATTATCGTTGTCTTGATCAATTATATTCATACACTTGAATAGATTTTAAATTCATATGTTCATATATTTTATTTTATTTATGTAGAATTAATCTCGGGTCTGCCTCTAATGATAACGCTATAAATCTAAATGAATAACATTTGATCTTGATGAACCAATGAAATAAACGAAATATCAATATTTAACAAAGCTCATATATCGACCAATAAAATGAAAGGCGAAAAATGCTTTTACTTTCCAAAATCTTCAAGTTGAATATCTCTTGAAGTTAGTATTAGTACAAATTGTGGTAGCACGTATTCTGGGTTAGACTTTAGGACATGTCAAAAGTGACTTTTGTTCAACTTAGTTACTGCAATTTTATGTACTTAGATATCAATAATGCCTATCAACAATATTAAAACCTCATTGGGCAAAATTCAAAAAAATCTGATACCTTGGTGAAGACAAATGAAATATTGACAAGTGGGGAACCAAGATTTCACACGTGTCTGGTAGTCAAACAAATGCCATAGCAAAACGAACGAAGCCCAATGGGCCCCACCATAAGATGCCAGCCGATGTAGATTGGCCGAGCAACGTGGCGTGGTATGCACAGTGGGGAAACAAGAAAGTGGGCCCGTGGAACCCAGTACGTCTCTTTCACTTATTCTTTTACACGCCATGTAGATAAGCATGAAAAATGGTGGACAAAACAATAAACATGAAAAATGAAGAGCTAATGTAAATAGTTATTCATTCAAACGCTTAAAATATAAATAGTCGGCAAACATGTAATATATACTTCCTCCATTTTAATTTATGTGATTCATTGATTGGACACAATTTTTTTAAAAAAAAATTAAACTTATGGTGTAAAAATAAGACATATATTTTGTATGATTATAAATCATTGTATAAAGGTAAATTATTTTCAAATATGAAATAGATCATTCTTTTTGGCATGAACTAAAAAGGAAATTAGTTCACGTGAATTGAAACGAAGAGAGTATAATTTATATATAGTCTTATATATTCCTAGTATAATTGTTTAAAAAAAATTGTAAAACCTACTGTACTTGGGGGCCCAATTGACGAAGAAACTGAGCTTTGGTGACAAGACAAGGCATTGTCCGAAAGTTGAAAGGGACCTATATTTCAGGAGTGGTGATGTCACACGTGTAGGGTCACTCTCATGGGACCCACTACCCACGTGCGTGCCCATGTCTAGATGGCAGAAAAGAGAACATTTTATAAAACAGTATATTGCCGTTTCATGTGCTCATGAGCTTCTCTGCCTATTTCCTAACTGATCAAATTCTTGATTCCTCCGGTCGTTTGGCACGAGGCATAAGAAGGCACAAGAAGGTATAAAGATCATTTAAAATTTTAATATTATTTTAATATTATGTTTGGTTAGCAAATCAGGTATATTATCCCGGTGTTAATTTTAACATCGGGATAACTTATACCTTATAGAGGGGTGGGTAATTAGCGTCGGTATAACTTATACCTTCTTCTTAGAAGTTATGCAATTGTCATTCTTAATACAATATACCAAACAATGAATAAACAACAATCCCAACATAACTAATCTCAGCATAACTTATCCCAACATAACTTATACCGACATAACCTATACCGGCATAATCCGTATTCCAACCAAACGACCCCTTAATGTTATTCTTGCCTTTTATCAGTTTGGTTCTAATAAAGAACTTTTTTTCTTTTCCATCAAAGTTTCGAATATATTGCTCATTTTTGGGGCAAGATTCAGGCCACGCGACCTCCTGTAGTAGGAGGTCACAAATTCGAGCCGTAAAAATATTTCCTTGCAAAAATGCAGGGTAAAATTACGTACGATAGACCCTATGATCCGGCCCTTCGCTAGACACCGCGCATAACGGGAGCTTAGTGCACCGAACCGCTCTTTTTATTCATGCCACGGCAACTATTACATCATGTTTTTATCTCGAATCATATAGATATATACATTTGAATCCATTTCTGTAATAACATGCCAAAAGCCAAAATAACCCTAGCACATTGTTGGGAGCCAATGAACTGAGTGGAGCGGGTTCCCCTCGCTTTAAGGTGCTCTCCAACTATAATCAGCTGATATCTTTCTAGTTAAGTTTAGCCTTAAGTTTATTTACTTAACCAAAAATAAGTTTGGAAGTCTGATAGCAATCACTAGTTATTTGCTTGGATTCTTAAAAAATATCGTGTTGAATCTTTGAAAAGTCATTCATCTTTAAATATCTGACACGATCAACAACATAGCTCACTAAAACTAATTAAGATTCTTGTGCACAATGATGCTAGTGATGAATTTTTATATTCCAATTTGTATGACCTTTTTTTTTTAAATATGAATGTTGCAAAAAAGAAATTGATACCATTCCATTAATATTAATATCCTATACTAATTTCACAACTTTCAAAATCAAATTCAAATTCAATTGATATTTTTCTAGTTATTACTTCAATGTTTTATGCTACTGCTACTTAAAATGGAGTGGGAGCTCTACATATAAAGCCGGTCGAATTAACTGTTTATTATTCGTAGTTAATATATATTGATAATATATTAATTATACACATAGATTATACATTAATTATTTACTTATTATACATGGAGCATACATATATTATACATCTACCAACTATTTTTAGTTTAAATGTTTGGGTGGCTATTTAGATTAATTCTTCGTTGATTTGATAAATTGGAGAGATATCAACAACTCTCTCACGTTTTTATTACAAGCTATACTTCAAAGTTCAAACGCTTCAAATATGCCACGCAAGCTTATCAAAGGTGTAAAGTTAAATGATCGGACTTGCTTCTTCAGACTCACATGTGTTACCACAAGTTCTCTATTTGGGGGAAAGAATGAAAGATTTAAATGTGACTCTTCAATGCCTCTCAGACAAAAAGGAAATGATAAACACAAATATAGAACCAAGAAACTCTTCTTTTTGTAAAGCAATATTGAGCCCAATTAACAATTTTTGAGGATTCATTTAGATACACATCCATCCAGTTTTTGCGTAAAAATAGCACGGGCTAGTCAATTTTGGACTGATCATTCAAAAATAGCCAGCGTTTGCAAAGTCATTGAAAAATAGTCATTATTTTGCTGCAATACGAAAAATTCCAGCATACTATACTGGAGATCGGTACACTTGTGTATGAACTTCCAGCATATTATGCTGGAACTCCAATACGCAGAATGTTCCAGCATAATATACTGGAGATTAGAACACCTATGTATGAACTTCCAGCATATTATGCTTGACTGGTATATTATGCTGGAAGTCTAATATATTATACTGGAACTCCAATATAATATACTGGAGTATATTATATATATTGGAGTATTTTCCGGATTTTAAACAGTGTTTTTGTTCAGATTTATCTTTACATGAAAAGTGGCTAAATTTCGATTACTTTTTAAATTGTGGCTATTTTTAAACGACCACTTGTAAATCTGGCTATTTTTTAATTTCGTGCAATTTTTGCATAGTAGAACATTTCACTGGCCCAAAATCTTTTAGGAGGAGTACTTAACCCATGCTACTAGTAGAGAAGTAGTCCCTGAACAAGGCCTAGGTCCAAATATGTCCCAAACCAATCAATTAAGGGGTATTATCACTTTTAGCCCGTGCCAAAAACTAATCTTATTTAGTAGCCGAAAAAGTATATAAATAATTTTTGTATATAACATACAATATATATATATACAAAAATATACAAATCTTATACATTTTTTTGGCTATTATTTTTACACCGGCTATATAGTGTCATTTTTTCATCAATCAATTTAATTCATAAGTTGACCCCCCCCCCCAACAAAGGTTACAACCCCAACTGCAACCCACCTTCCATCTCTCAAAACTAAAGAATAAAAAGGGTAGTAAATCTTCAATTGATCAGTCTTACTTCCCATAAATGCAAAATAGTCAAATATGATCAATATTATTTCACTGAAAAATTCTTTTACATAATTTTTTTTTGAAATGATAACATTTGAATATATTATAAATTAGTATATAGGTTGTATTGGAAATCATATTTACAGGTAAATGCTAACTAGATTTGCTAGCGTGCAATCCTGGCAAGATCCTAATATGTCTATGATTGATAATATATTTTCTGTGTAAATCTGTTTACACCAAAAACAAAAAAGAAGAATACAATTGAGTTTGATCTTATGTACTGAGTTGCTTCTGTCTTCAAAACATCTAGCATTTCTTTCCTTCCAAACTGTCCACCAGATGCATACTGGGACAGTCCTCCATCTATCTATGTTGGTTGCTTCAGCTCCAGCTTCTTCCCAACTAAAAAGAACTTTATTGATCCTATGGGGCATTGCCCATGAAATACCACTAAGATTAATAAAAAAATTTCATAGTTGGTCTGTTATCTTGCAGTGTAGAAATAGATGGCTAAATGTCTCAACACTTTCCCCACATAGAAGACATCTTGAGCACAAAGAGATTCCTCTCTTTATGAGATTATCCTAAGTTAAGACAGCCTTATTTGCTACTAGCCAAGTGAAACAAGCTACCTTATAGGGAACTTTAGTTTTCCATATATGCTTCCATGGCCAATCTCTTATCTGTGGGTTATTTTGATTCAAAATCTTATATGCTACCTTAACCTGATAGACCCCTCTGTCATGCCTCTGCCACCAAAGTGAGTCCACCCCTTTCTGTATTCCTTTAAATGTCTCCAGATTGTTATAAAGGTCAGTTAATCTTGTTATCTCCCAGTCATTCAACGGCCTTCTAAGAATTAGTTCTCATCCTTGAGAACTCCACATCTCAGCTACTGTCTTTTGTTGGTTTTGTGCCAAACCAAACATATCAGGGTAGAGTTCCTTTAGGCATCCATTCCCCAACTAGTTATCATTCCAAAATGAAGCTTTCCTTCCATTGTTCACTCTTATGAAAGTGTGATTCTTCATTGTAGGCCACAATTCCCTGATGGATTTTCACACACTAACTCCATATGATGCACTAACTTCCTTTGACACCCAGTTATTTTCCTCCCCATACTTTGCTTTGATCACTTTGATCCATAAGGTTTGGGGTTCTTGAGAATACCTCCATAGCCATTTCATTTTGAGAGTCTTGCTTTGATTCTTCAAGTTTCTGATTCCCAGACTACCTTGCCTTTTCATCACTGTAATGTATTTCTATTTGACCAAATGGAAGGCATTTCTCTCCTTATTCCCTTGCCAAAGGAAGGATCTTCTGAGTTTGTCCAATCTTTGTATAATTCCAGCTGGAATTGGGAACAACAACATCATGTAAGTGGGAAGTGAATCTAAAACTGAGTTGATTAAGACTAGCCTTCCCCACCATTGATAAATATTGTGCTTTCCATCTTGACAACTTCTTCTCATATTTTTCAATAACTGAATTCCAAATCTCTTTGGATTTAGATCTTGCACCCAGAGACATCCCCAGATAGATGGTAGGTAAATACCCTACTTATCCTCCTAGTAGAAGTGACAGTTGCTCCATATTGTGGACATCATTGATGGGGTAAATATGGCTCTTTCTGTAGTTGATGTGAAGTCCTAAAATTTCTTCAAATAAAACCAAGATGATCCTCAAATATCTAAGATGCTTCTCTTCAGCATCACAGAAGACTAGAGTATCATCAGCATATTGGAGATGTGTGATCTCTAGACTATTAGCACCATTCATGTCAACCTCAAAGCCTTTGACCCATCTATTGACATTTGTTGTCTTAACCATGTTGTTCAGACCTTCCATGGCTATGATGAATAGGAAGGGAGATAAGGGGTCACCTTGTCTTAGACCAATATTGGCAGGGAAGAAACCTTTAGGAGATCCATTTATGAGGATGGAAAATCTCACAGTAGAGATACAGAATTTCATCCAATTGATCCATTTCGGCCCAAAACTCATCTGTTCTAGCATTTTCAACAAAAAACTCCACTTGACATGATCATAGGCCTTCTCAATATCTAATTTGCATAGAATTCCTAGTTTTTTCTTTTTGATTCTTGATCCACTGCTTCATTGGCTATCAACATTACATCCATTATTTGTCTTCCTTTGATAAAACCCATCTGTTGAGCACCTACTAGTTTGTCTACCACCCTCTTCAGTCTTTCAGTCAAAACTTTTGAGAGCAGCTTGTAGAAACTTCTATCAGGCTGATTGGCCTAAAATATCTTAGTTATTTAGCACTTGTCTTCTTTGGAATCAGTGTTATATATGTTGCATTGAAGCTCTTCTCAAACATCTCTTGAGAATGAAAATTGTTAAAAGCCTTTATGATGTCCTGCTTCATAATATCCCAGCACTTAATGTAAAAACTCATTGTGTAACCATCAGGGCCTAGGGCCTTGTCACTTGCACACTTCTTCAGACAGCTCAGAACTTCTTGCTCCTCAAATTTGGTTGTAGAAATTCCTTCTCCAAATCTGAGATAGTGGGGCAGTTGTAAAAATTGGCTGCAGGTCTCCACTCTTCAGGTTCTGTGTATAACTTTTTATAGAATTCAATGATCGCATTCTTTATTCTACTTGGCTCCTCCACTGTTTCATCTTGGATCATCAGTTGATCAATATTATTGTACCTCTTGTGTGCATCGGCAGTGCGATGAAAAAACTTTGTATTTCTATCCCTTTCTTTGAGCCATAGGGTCCTAGATTTCTATCTCCATGCACTTTCTTCATTCTTGAGATGCTCCTCAAAATCCATGAGGGCAGCTGCCTTCCTCACTGACTCCTCCTCTATCAAAGCTCTTGCTTGCTGTATTGTATCAAATTCTGCCAATTGGTTCATCAGTTTAGATTTTTGCATTCCCAAATTCCCCTTACAACTTCTGCTCCATTCTTTTAGCTTGCCTTTGAGGGCTTTTAGTTTGCAAGCTAAAATATAGTCTGGTCTTCCTGAGAATTCAAAAGTTGTCCACCAGTTCCTGATTCTGTCATCAAAACCTTCAGAATTCAACCACCAATTTTCAAACTTAAAGTATGATTTGGCTTGCTCCCAAACACCACAGCAGAGGGCCACCAGGGTATGATTAGAGATCAACCTTTGTTGGATAGTTTTCTTGATGTTTCTGAAGCTATCATCCCATTCTTCTGAAATTAGAAACCTGTCAATTCTAGAAGCAGTTGTATGATTATCCCCTTTGAACCAAGTGTAGGAGCCTCCTTCAAGTTGAAGGTCTATCAACTCCATGTCTTCAATGAAGTTTGAGAATTCCACCATCTCTTTGGACCTCCTAAGGCAGTCCCTTTTTTCAATGGGAAACCTTGTGATATTGAAGTCACCACAAACTGTCCAAGGGCCATTCAAAAGACCCCTCACTGCACCAAGTTCCCTCCATACTGTTCTTCTTTCAATTCTGCAATTTGGAGCATATACTCCTGTTATATGACACTAAAAGTTCTGTAAGAGAGCCTCGAACTTACATGTCAGCGTGTATGACCCAATTTGTAACATCTCCCCTTTCCACACTCTACGGTCCCATAATAATAAAATTTCCCCTCTCGTGCCACTAGCTTCTAGACATGCATACCTCACCCATCTCCCCACCCCCACCCCCAAATTTGACTGACAAATCCCTTGATATCCCCCTCCAATTTTGTTTCTTGCATACAAATAATGCATGCCTTCCAGTTGCTTATTTGACTCTTTATGATCTCTCATTTCTTCTTGTCATTTAATCCCCTAATATTCCATGATATTAGATTTATCTTCATATTGCAATAATTGATAGGTCTTTCCCCTATTTCTTTTTCCATCACTCTTGAATTTGACATCAAAGAAAGCTAGACCTTTTAATTTTAGTGAGCCTTTGAATCTTTGTTTCTTTACTTCCACCTCTGTCTCTACTCTTCTAACTTGTCTACAACTGTCAATTTGCATCAGCAGCTCCGGTTCTTCTTCTTTGTGATAAAAAAAATCTACTCCGAACATTTTTCCCAATTTAATCATGTTCTGGTGAACCCATAGTGTCGCGCCCATATCCTTATCCATTATTGAATTTTGGTGTTGAATTGAGAGAGGAGTAACCTCCTCTACCTCCCAGTTTTGTTAAGAATTGAGATGAATTAGTTGTTTTTGGACCGCTAGCCTGCTATCTACTTGATCTTCCCCTAATTTCGTGTGAACAGTGAGCTCCCCTGCATTCTGTCCCAATTTTCCTGCCTCTTCATCATATTCAGGTTGTTCGCATTCCCTATCTGTTGTTGCATGTGCTATAATTTCGAGGGTTGTAGAGGGAATTGGATTCTCTTTGTTATTTTCTTAAAATTTCGAACTTGAGATGCTGCCACGTTCCTCAAAATAAGGTGTCACTCTTTTGTCTTCATTGGGCTCCCGTGAAATGTCATTGAAATTGACCTGGGCCGCTGGATCAGGCCCATTTAATTTCAGACCAGTATTTGTGCTATTTAGGCCCAGATCTGTTGAAATAGAACTTGGACCTTGCATGTGCTGCACACGTGCCTCTCCTTTAATCTTCACATGAAGTAAAGTACACCCCATGTGCTTCCCCATCATATTTACAGCTGTTTGACTGCTTTTAACCGTTGGTTTCTCATAGGTCTTCTCTGTCCACTGGTCACTTGTGAAATTTGTACCTTTCTCTGTTTCTTCTTCGGCACGGGCTAGGGTTTCTGATGATTTCAGCTCAAATCTTGCTTGTTTTTCAGTCTAGATTAGGATGAAAAATCTGATCCCTTCTCTTTCAATCAAAATTTTAGTGGGTATTTTCTTGCCAGCACCAGCAACTTGGATTTTGGCCCACTTGAGATGATTTTTGAGGTTAGTTTCTTCTTTAGTAGCTATTCACCCCAACAGAGATCTCTTATTTCTTTGAAGATCTTTTGTGACCAGAGATGAAGGGGAATCCCTATGGCTCTAATCCGACAGGTTTCCACTATTTGAGAATTTGATAAGCAACCAACATTGTAGTTCCACCATTCCAGATGGAACTTGAACTTTTTCCATATCCATTCACCTTGCAAAACCTGCTCGGCCATATATCTATTTGGAAATTCGAATAGAAACATGTTACCAGTCATCGCGTACATGTTGACCCCAAAAGCTTTATTCCAAGAAGCAACAACCCATCTCCTTATGTTTGTTAGTGTCGGTCGCTCAGTAATATCCTTTCCAAAGTACCCAATAATGCATCTTTTGAGTAGGCCAGTGTCCTCAATTCCGTGTCGTTCCATAATAGAATTGTCTCCTTTATTTGAACTAACTACTGCCTCTCTAAGGGTATTGGATTGCCATTTACTCTCCTTAACTGCTTTGGCATAAGGTTATTTGTCCACGATGTATCTGGGTGGTATTTTTTCACTCAACTTGGGGCCATAATAAATGAATCTCTCTATCTTAAATGCAATGTCTTTCCAACCTGCATTCAAGGCCAACTCTGGCATAATAATGACCGACCTTTCCTCTCCCTTTAATGACAAGATAATCATATACCTTCCGTGAGCATTGAATTTCCTAGTGCGGAAATATTCTATCAGATGTTCCTTATTCTTCCATCTCCTCACTAGATTCTTCTGATCTTTCGAAGCTTCTTTAAGTATGAAGCACAACCATTCCATTGTCTTTTTGCCCATGGATGAGCGTCTCATCATATTGCGACTTCTCTCCACCCATTCAAATCATGTGTATTTGTTAGAATTCCATCTGGTGATATCGAAAGATTTGAAGTCATCATTGAGGTATATCATGTTTTCTCCCATATTAGATCTAAACAACTACTTTGATAATCTAAGAAGAAGGTTTGGTAGAAATCATAGTGGGTGATTACTGATTTAGAAGAAAGAAAGGTTTGGTAGTAATCACTGTAGACATGTAATTTTGACCCGCACATTAGTATTACCCTTAAAAATCCTAGTTTTTTTGAGTTATTTCTATAGGACTTCACTTTATTTTAATTATAATTCTATTTTTTTAAGGCACAAAAAATTTGGGTTTATTTTTATAAGATTTTACTTCACTACCATTTTTAAGGCACAAAAAAAAACTATAATAATAATAATAAATACAGTATATATATAGTTTCATGTTTTACCTTATTTCTATTTAGTTTAGGTTATTAATATTTTATAGCCATATCTTTTGTTTTTACCATGATTTTTCACTTTTATTTTGAGTATAATAATATGTATAAAAATAAAAAAATATGTAGTTTCATATTATCGCATAATTTGTTTAATTAATCGGAATTAGTTTAGTTTTAATTTAAAAGATTGAGTTTGTTATTTAATGGACTTTAAAATTGAAGAAGTACAAATTTGAATCCCCATTTCTACACAAATAGAGGCCCAAACCTGGGCAGCCCAATCCCATAACCCCTTGACCCACGCCCCAAACCCAAAACCTGCTGATCCAATCCGCCGCCCCGCCCCATCTCCACATTAGATCTCAGCCATCAATCTATTTCCCATCCAACGGCCAAGATTTATCCTTACCTTGACATAAAAACCTAATATTTCCAAACCCTACCCTAATGTAACACCACCCAAATGGCGTCCCCTCTTCACCCCATCCTAGCCGCGCTTCAGCCATGGTAAGACCACCCAAAAACTTCACTCATTGGTCCCTATGGTCCCCCCATCCTCTCTCTCTTCTCCACTTCATCCAAACCACGTGAAGAATATTCTCGAACTAATTTCTTTCTTCTCACTCGTTTTTGCACGCGCGACTGAGAGTCTCTTCGAGTATGTGTTGGACGAATGGGAAGCGTGGGATTGATCAATCGATCCAAGCCTTCCATTCAACCACGTGCTTACTTGGTTGAGAGATTTTTCAGTTCTTTGAAGAGAAAGGCTGGAGGTTTCCAGGTTCAATATATAAGGGGTTCGTTTTCAGATTTTGACAGAAAAAAAATCGAAAGAAAAGGGAGAGAAAATTGGAGAGGCGTCAAGCTAGGTTTTTAGTTCTGATTTGGCAATCTTCGTTTTCTAATTTCAGTTTATATAAAGAACGTTAGAGTTTTTTTAGTTTGTTCTTTTGATTTCCAAAACAGAAAAAAGCGAATACTGGATTCTTGACTTGGTCTTCAACTATGAAGTTTGATTGAGGTTTGCCGTGGAGTCGAGGTCGTTCGAGCTGTTCATTGTTTGCAAATCGAGGTTCATTTGCGGTTCAGTTAGCGCCGAGCCAATTCAGTCCAGTTTATGTTCGAGTTCTAGTTGCTGTTTCGTTTGATTTTGTTGCCGCACTTGCTTGTATTCAACTTCCAGAATTAATCAAACTTTTTGCATATCAGGTTTATGTTTGCCTCCTACTATATTTCTGTGTTGTCGATCTTAATATGACGAGCCAAAATTTAACTGGTTCGGGGCTATTTGAAACTTGGATGTTAAGAATTGACTCGAGTATGTGTCTTATCTATTCATGAAATTGTTTCAGTGTTCTAGGGAGTTATTTCAGATCTGAATGACTAGTTTTTGTGTGTTCGACTTGAATTGGTTAATCGTATGTCTATTAAGCGAAACATGAATAAGTGGCTGATTTTCTTGTGGTTATTGTAGGTGTATATTTGTTGGCCTGACGTTACTGAATTCCTCCATGACTTTCCTTGTTTGATGATTGCCCAGTTAAGTTAATTAATGTTCTAAAACATGTCTTCAAATTGTTACAAACAGTTTGCTAGATCTCTTAGGGTAATCAAATGGTGATTATGTTTCAATGCTAAGTTGATGTTCATGTCTAAGCAATTTGAATGATCACAGGAACTAAGTTAAACTGGTTGTTCCATTTCATCTATGTTAATTCAGAATGAATCCTAGGAGTTGTCTGCTTGAATTCTCTGTTCGAATTTGATTATGCTCTGTTATCTACTCCCATACAGGGTGTTATTCAGACATGGAAATGGTTACAGTGGATGAGATTTTCTTTTTCTTTGATTTTCTTTACTCTTCGTGCTAAGTGGAATTTGAACATGAAAATTGTTTGTTTCGAGTCTACTACGGATGTGTTTCAAATATGCTAAGTTGTCACTATTAGAATTTTGGTCCTGTAAGAGTGGAAAACCCAATCAGTTTTTAAAAGGTTTGCTGTAGTATGGTTCAATTCATTTGTTTTATGACCATATTGCGGGTTGACTACATGTTTTAATGCATTGATCCATTTTGATAAACTGTGATTGCATGCCTCTGTAAGTCTAACATGAGGATACATGTCTTTGAATGAATTCTGTGAGCAAAGTGTGACAGGATTAATTTTGTGGATAAAATAGAACAAGGAAAGATATATGTGGTAGTGATTCTCGCATAAGGTGCATACAAGTGAGATTTCTGGGAAGGTAAAATCTGAAAATGAAGGACACGTTAGAATGGGGGGGGGGGGGGGGGGGGGTTAGCTAAACTCTAAATGGCTTTCATCATATTTTGATCCACTTTAATATTTTTGCCCTTTTCTTTTCTTCTGCTTTGTCAATTGTGATCTCTTTCTTTCTTTTATGTGTTTCCTATGTTGAATACATGAATTATTTTGCATAATTGTTGCACCGTGGGGAATCGGAAAAAGATCAAGCCCGCTAGTATTTAATTAAATTACATGCTTTAGGATTGGGCTCGGTCTAAATACATTAAAATTAAAGATTAAAAGGAGAATGAACATGAAAAGAATCCTATTTACTTTAGTTTATTTTTATATTTGTACTCTTTCTTACTTAACCGCTAGGAGCATGCTAGGCCGTCATCATTCGATTAGATCAAGTGCGCAACCGTACTAGTTACGGGACTTAGGGAGTGTCTAACACCTTCTCCCCGAGTCAAATGAACCCCCTTGCCCAAATCTCTGGTGTAGACTTAGTTTTAGAGTTCAAAGTGTTTTGAAAGGAAAATTATTATTTTTAGAAAAAAAACGGTGACCTAACACACCGAAATCAAATGTCAGGTGGCGACTCTAAGTTAATCCTTTTGAACACACAATTGTCACTTTTCAAATTGAAAACCTTTTTCAAGCTTTTTTACTAAATTTTTTTTATTTATTTAAGAGGGTTTAGTGAAGGTTGGTGAAAAGGGGTGTGACAATCACAGTGGGTGATTACTGATTTAGAAGAAAGAAAGGTTTGGTAGTAATCACAGTGGGTGATTACTGAATAAGAAGAAAGAAGAGTTAGATTCCGGTGAAAGATTACGCCGGAAAAGGTATTCTGCAGTCCTAGGAAGTAAGAAAGAGAATATGGACCCACGCACCTACGACTTTTTTACATAAACTTTTTTCAAGGTAAAATGTACAATTGACACTAAAAATCTACAAAACTTTAGCTATAACAGTGAGGTGAGAGGTGGTGAAGTTGGCTCAGTACTGGAAAGAACATCTCATAATATTGCCACTTCAAAATACACTATTCAAAGGGGAAATTGTCACATCATTAATCTCATTATGAAGTGATGACAGGCTATAATTGCGTATTTTAGTTGCTTATTACACTTTAATTGAGTTTGACCTTTAATCGCTATTGTATTGCACTAATTGTGTATTTTATGCCTTGTAGGAGTGATTTCGAGCTATGTAGATATCATGGAATGAATTCAAGTGATTTGGAGCTTTGAAGTCTGAGTAAAAGCCCAAGGAATCAAGCCGGGATCGTGTTCGAGGATCAACAGAAGATAGTTAAGAACGAAATAAAGAATCTAGCGGGCATACAGTGCATTGTCTAGTAAAATACATATAACTTTTCGCTCAGTACTCCGTTTGGGCTCTACAATATATTGTTGGAAAGCTATTCGAAAGGGCTACAATTTCATGTTTTGCATTTTTGTAAATTCTCAATACCGCGCCGCAGAGTGCGCCGTATCTGTGCAAATTTCCAACAGTCTGCCAGGAAACAGCTCACTGAACTTGCCCACTGCCGCGCCGCACAGTGCGTCGAAGCCTGCGGCACGCCTGTACAAATTTTACAGAGTGATTGTCTTATTTCTTGCGAGAGAAGGTATTTTCGTTTGGGCCCAACCCTACTTGGTATGTATACATGGAAAAACATTATTTTGGTGACTCTGGACACATTTTAGACCTAGGAAGAGCACGGAGCCGTCGTGGAGACCGGAGATTTGACCTAAGGAGGCAAGAATACACTAGGAGCAAGGCAAAGAATTCTTCTACGAGTTTTTTACTTCCTTCTTCCTATTTTCATTATTGGTTATGAATTCTAGTATTGTAGTTACGCATACTATTATGAATAGCTAATTTGTTATCTAGGGTTTTGATGGAACCTATTGGAGGATGGTTTTCCTGTTATGTTAATATAGTTTTGCTGTAGTATTTTCTCTATTTGTTCAACTACGTTATTATTGTGGTTGGTTGAAGAGTTCTCAATCGACTGTGCCTATTTAGTGTGTATTACTCGGGAGAGAGTGCATATTTAGGTAGTTATTGAACAACATCACTCCTAACGTATATGAGGGATCAATATGAAGGGTTTAAAAGTGGGATAAGGGATAACAAAGTCTTGGGTGAGATCCGAGTGAGTCGTACTTAATACAAGCTAGCGTAATTCGGGAGAATATATTTAGTAAATTGTGGTAATTACTCAGGATAGAGTTACAACAGTCAGAGCGCTCATGATCGGTAGAGAATACTTAGGCGAATTTATAGAAAACGTGGCGAAAAAGATTCCGATAATAGGGAAAATCATAACTCTAGACCTTCTTAATCTTGTCTCCAATCCTTATCCTTGCTAATTCATAGTTTTACTGCTTTCTAGTATTTTTTAGTTAAGTAGATAAAAATAAATATTATAATCTTTATAATTAGAAAATTGTTTGGACTTGTGTTTCTTAGCGATGTTGAACAACTATATCTAAGTCTTAGTTCTCTGTGGGATTCGACTCCGGACTTGTAAACCGAATTATATTTGCAACGACCGCTTAGTCCTTTTTATAAGGCATAGTTGGGCGTGATCAAATTTTGGTGTCGTTGTCGGGGAACTAATGGTATAGCTGTATGTGTACATATTTCTAGGTTGCAAGTTTGAACTTTTATTTTTGTTTTTGTATTTGATTATTTTTTTTATTTTTAATTTTTGACTTGAGAGACATGGCATCTTGGAATTATGAGAGTTCTGATATTGGTAACTCTACTTTTGATCCTCCTTATGCATATTGTGGAGGAAACCAGCCATTGTAAAATTGTCAAAAATTTTCCGAGAGCGAGTTATGTGCACCAACTCAATCTTATGTGTGGAATGTGTGTGATGGTCAAGATGGTTACTTTCATGGTTGTGATTATTTATCTTATCCTCCCCCAACCCCTTACTATGATGGTTCTACATTTTCTGGTGAAGTTAATAGGATCAAAGAAACCTAGGAAGCTGATTTGAAGAAAATTGAAGATATGTTATAACTAACCATGGATATGTTAAAGTGCCATGTGGAACAATATGATGAGAAACCACGACAAATACAAAGGCAAGAGGCAACTATTCACAACTTGGAGACTCAAGCGAATAAATTAATTGAACCTTGTAAAGCGCAACAAGTTGACATTGTGGATAGTAGCCAATATGAGCATGAATTGGCTGCAGAAATTGCCATTATACTGGAAGATTTAAAAAAATACGGAGATAAGCTAGATGAGAAGGATAGAGTAGAACACCAACAATCAATCGGACTAGATTTTGAGAATGCCGATGTTGTAGAAAAGATACTAGAGTCAATCAAGGATATTGAGGATACATATTTAGTTGACTCTAGTGTCATTAGTGTTGAGGATGTTGACAATCTCAATGTTTATGTAGTTGAGCGCATTGTTCTACACTCCAAGCATTTTTTCACATTGTGTTTGGATGATGATACAGAAATAGAGCCATCCGATCCACTTGAAGAGTCAAGGAATAAGGAACACGATGCCTACATTCTGGAATTCTTCTTGCCAGAAAGCGGGATTACACATCTCATCTAAAGGCCAAAAAGTGCAGAATACTATATTGTTTTATTGGACCAGTCAGATTCGTTCCACCACCCCAGGATCATGATTATAGAGCAGAATCAAAACTTGGGGTCCAATTCATAAGTTCAAAGTGGAGGCAAAAAATGGTTCATGTCGTGCTGCGACATTGAATCAAGCGCTTGTTGAGAGGCGACCCAACTTTACTACTTTCTTTTATTTTTATTTTTTTAATTGTATTATTTTTGTAGTGTCGCTTTTGGATTTTCTAGGAGCTTGGAAAGCAAAGCTATTAGAAGGATGCAACAACAAACCAGATGGTTGGAACTAAGTGTGAGGTGCCAAGCTTGGGAGAAGCCTGAGTACCCCATGAGCTACTAGTACTTAGTCTGTGGCCTATCAAGGAGTTTCTTTTACCCTCTTATTAGTATGGTGTGCATTGGGGACAATGCACAATTGTAAATGTGGGGTGAGGAGATTGTCTAGGTGACTTTCTATGCTACTTTAGTTATGTTAGTTTAATTGAATAATATTTTTTTTTTAAAAATATTGGACTTTTCCCAACGATGGATCTATTAGACAATTTTCTTTAGGGATTTAAGTCTAAAAAAAATAAAGGAAAAAAAAAGATTTTCTTTGTAGGTAGTGTAGTAATTCCCCATTGATTTTTCTTTGTGCGCGGTTCTTTTCCAAGGGTTTTGTTTGAATCAGGTGTAACTAGTTTTATTTTTATTTGGAATAGGAGCAAGTGTGAGATGAATTGAATTGAAACAATATCTCTTGACTTTGTTATGCCTTGAGAATAGAGAGTACTTTGGTTGTGACGCCTAGGCTCAGTTTTTGACTCTTGTAGAAGTACCTTAAGTTGTATGACCTTAACTTTATTTAACTGCTTTGACTAGAGTGTCTTGATGAGTCCAATCCTGAGTGAGCTATGTGCTATGTGTGTGTGTAAGGTTTGTATGTATTCAGTGCATTGCATTTGATGTCTAAAACTTGCCCCGTGTGTTTGCAAAGCACAATAGTAGTTTTGTTCAGTCTTGGAAGTGATATAGGCATTTGTTTGTTGAGCCAGACATGTATATTTTACCCGCCTAATTGTTATGTATCGTAGTTAACCCCTTTGAGCATGTAATCCTGTTTCTTTGGCAACCACATTACAAGCCTTACCTTTTTTTTTTTGAATTAACCATCTATTTGAATTTGTTCACCTCTCATGAGCACTTGAATTATTATGAACGTTGTAAAAGTTAAAGTGTGGGGTGGTTGGTTTGGCTTTTGAGTGGAACTAATGAAATAAGGAGAAAGGTGCATTGTTTTGAAAAAGTAAGAGCCACTTGAATTGGAAAAGAAAAAGAAAAGAAAGAAAAAAATAGTTTTATTTTTGTGAAAAATATTCCTTGATAAGTGATGGTTCTTGATGTAATTGTGCTTAAAGAAGTATGGAGTTAATATATATTGATGTGAAGGTGGAGTTATGGTTTGACATAAGTGTGGGGTTTTAAATGTTAAAGTATATGTATTAAAGTACTTAGGGAGGCGTAGTCACTCTTATATCTAAATATATCCTACCCGTCTCACAGCCTACATTACAACCAAATAAAGTCCTACTTGATCCTAGACTGAATGTGCTCGATTAGTAGAGTAGTACACTACGGGCAAGCCTATGGTGCATCTTTTATGGCATATAAATGTTATTTCTGAGAGTGGGTGAATTCTTTATATCTTGAGTTCCTAATTGTTCTTAAATTTTATTGTGTAGAACTACTCTCTTTTATTATGTGAGGGCACTTGATTCATGAAGGAAAGGTAATTTCAGTGACCTCTATGTTAGAGTAAGTGGGTGAGTTGTGAATAATGCGTGGTACTTGTGAGTCAAATCTTGAGGTGAAGATGTTACGCTTTTGTGCTTAGTCTATTTTAAATATTCTTGGTATAATGAGTTAGGAGAGTTGTTTAAAAAGGTCGTGCCTATATAAAGTATAGTTTGATTACTCGAGGACGAGCAATGGTTTAAGTGTGGGGTATTGATGACAGCCTATAATTGCGTATTTTAGTACTTATTAGACTCTAATGTACTGCACTTTAATTGAGTTTGAGCTTTAATTGCTACTGTTTTGCAATAATTGTGTATTTTATGCCTTGTAAGAGTGATTCCGAGCTATGTAGATATCATGGAATGAATTCAAGTGATTTGAAGCTTTAAGGTCTGAGTAAAAGCCCAAGGAATAAAGCCGGGATCGTGTTCGAGGATCAACGGATGATAGTTAAGAATGAAACGAAGAATTGAGCGGGCATACAGTGCATTGTCTAGTAAAATACACATAACTTCTCGCTCAGAACTCCGTTTGGGCTCCACAATATATTATTGGAAAGCTATTTGAAAGGGCTACAACTTTCATGTTTTGCATTTTTGCGAATTCCCACTGCTGCACCGCACAGTGCGCCGCATCTGTGCAATTTTCCAACAGCCTGTCAGGAAACAACTCTCTGCACTTCCCCACCTGTGCGGCGCAGCCTGCGGTGCGCCTGTACAAATTTTACAGAGTGATTGTCCTATTTCACACGAGAGAAGGTATTTTCGTTTGGGCCCAACCCTACCTAGACATATAAATAGTTATTAAACATCATTTTTATAGGGGAGACCGAGATTGGACAGAGAGACCGACATTAGACTGGGGATTCGACCTAAGGAGAAAAGAACACACTAGGAGCAAGGCGGAGAATTCTTCTACGAGTTTTTCACTTCCTTCTTCCTATTTTCATTATTGGTTATGAATTCTAGTATTGTAGTTATGCATACTATTATGAATAGCTAATTTGTTATCTAGGGTTTTGATGGAACTTTGGAGGATGATTTTCCTGTTACGTTAATATAGTTTTGCCGTAGTATTTTCTCTATTTATTCAACTACGTTATTATTGTGGTTGGTTGAAGAGCTCTCAATCGACTGTGCCTATTTAGTGTGTATTACTCGGGAGAGAGTGCATATTTAGGTAGTTGTTGAACAACATTATTCCTAACGTATACAAGGGATCAATACGAAGGGTTTAAAGGTGGGATTAGGGATAGCGAAACCTTGGGTGCGATCCGAGTGAGCTGTACTTAATGTCAACTAGCGTAATTCGGGAGAATATGTCTAGTAAATTGTGGTAATTACTCGGGAGAGAGTTACGACAGTCAGAGCGCTCATGATCAGTAGAGAATACTTAGGCGAATTTATAGAAAACGTGGTGAAAAGGATTCCGACAATAGGGAAAATCATAACTCTAGACCTCCTTAATCTTGTTTCCAATCCTTATCCTTGTTAATTCATAGTTTTACTGCTTTCTAGTATTTGTTAGTTAAGTAGATAAAAATAACCATTATAATTAGGAAATTATTTGGACTCGTGTTTCTTAGCGATATTGAACAACTGTAGTTAAGCCTTAGTTCTCTGTGGGATCCGATTCCGGACTTGTAAACCGGATTATATTTACAACGATCGCTTATTCCTTTTTATAAGGCATAGTTGGACATGATCCTGAAGCATTTAGTTCAACAAACAGGACGTAAGCATTTCTTGCCTAAATGAATCTTCCAAAAACCTATTCACAAAGGAACAGGAGAAAAGATGCGGAGCTGAGCCTTTTTCACCTTAAAGCTAACCAAGTTAATCTTTGTTTAGAAAAGCAACCCTCAGTCATTGCCCCAAGACTCAACACACAGGCAACTAGAAGTACAAAGGTGGCTTGTATCAGGTCCTTGGACTTATAGCCTGTTTGGTCAAGCTTATTTTTGGTCAAAAGTGCTTTTTTTTTTTTGCCAAAAGTGCTTTTGGCCTCAATTTGAGGTGTTTGGCCAAGCTTCTGAAAGGAAAAAAGTGCTTTTGAGCAGAAGCAGAAGCAGTTTTGGAGAAGCAGAAAAAAGTAGCTTCTCTCCAAAAGTACTTTTTTGAGAAACACTTTTGAGAAAAATACACTTAGAAACAGTTTTTTAAAGCTTGGCCAAACACTAATTGCTGCTCAAAAGTGCTTTTCAAACTAATTAGCCAAACACAAACTGCTTCTCACCAAAAGTACTTTTAAAAAAAAGCACTTCTCAAAATAAACTGATTTTTGCAGCTTGGCCAAACGGGCTATTAGTTTATAGCGATGATACATATAAAAGAACATACATACAGCGGGTTGTGTGAGATTTCCATCTGCAGTAGTTTATCGGACAAAGCATTTCATCAGTATGCTGTGCTGTAAACTGTTATCCCTTGAATACTCCCCAAAACAAACTACATAATACACATACCTACAAGTTCTGTCTCTATTAGAAAGTCTATCATCATTTCTACATGGAAGACATATAGGATTCTGTAAAATGATCCAACTAAAAGCATGCCACTGCCACAGACACAATATGTAGTAAACAATTGGTTCCGGGGTTTTAGGATTCTAAAGGGCAGCCCGGTGGACTAAGCTCCCGCTATGTGCGGGGTTCGAGAAAGGGCCGGACCACAAGGGACTATTGTACGCAGCCTCACCCTGCATTTCTGCAAGAGGCTGTTTTCACAGGCCTTAGAATTCTGTTGATCTTAAAGTATTCCATCTCTATCATTGCATACATAGGCATATAGAAAGTAAAGAGGAAAATGCATAATCAGAAGAACGGTGTGAGACTAAGTGAATTTATCCTCTTGATTGATCAGAAGAGATTATATGATGGTGCCCAATACAAATAATAGCAATATACATGTGAAGGAAAAGTTGTAATATTGATCGACTAAAGAAAGAAAAAGACTTCTCTTTCTCTTATTAGTTTCCGTTTTATCCATAATAGGTTATACTAATCATCTCAAAACTTCAACAGGACTTGATATCAGCTTGATGAGCTCAGTGATTTTTTAAGACTTCGAAGGATACTCCACATGAATGTCGATATAATGAACAGTATTATACCAGTTATAATAGCATACTTGAGTCCAAGATTCACCAACAAATTTACCAGAAGGCCAGCCAAGACTACACCAACAAAGTTCGCAGAAACAGCAGACCAGAAAGGCATATCGAGGACAGAAGCTATGATGGCTCCTGTCCAAGCTCCGGTTCCAGGAAATGGAACTGCCACAAAGAGCATTAAACCGAGCCACTGAAACTCTTGTACAGGACCTGCCTTCTCTTTCGCCCTCTCAAACAACAAATCCAAAAGCTTTGATGCTGATTTGTTCATTCCAGCAAGGAAAATTGCTAACTTCTTTAAGTAGAGCACGATAAAGGGGACGGGAACCATGTTCCTACATATGCAGCACCAGTTTTCATCATTAGCAAAGTGAAAATGAGTTGCACTCCAAGAGCTTCCCTTCCCACTTATATAAGATTAACACGATCGCTATAGCTCCTGAACTCTAATTAATATAAAACAATAACTAATAGACTTCAATAATTACTTAAGACTTTGTTAGATATGCATAGATGTAATAGCGTCCCTCACTAGTCAATTATAATATTTTGAATTGTCTCTGACATATACTTAGATATCTACCATATTCATTAAGTCATTGGTAAATCTTCTTCTCTTTCATATTTATCACGGACACCACGTTCAAAAACTATGTCCCCCAAAATGCAGCACTAGCTTGATAATTAACTGAAAATGGTCAAATTTGGATTCAACTGTCTACTACCCCTATCCGCAATAATGATTTTCAAGGAACTGGAGTTACATCTCTTTTCCGGAATGAGCTACACTTGAATCGCAACCTTCCACTCATACAACATTAGCATAGACACTATGGCTTCTGAAGTCTAAACTATTGTAAGACAATCACCAATAGACATCATTTTCACAGCAACTGAAGCTCCAACTACCGACAATTAATGGCCCCCAGTGCTTTGGTCTAGTGGTAAGAACGCAATGTGTGCAGAGGCGGATCCAGAATTTTAAGTTTATGGGTTCCTATAACAATCTCATGTTAATCTACATGATAAATGGACCAACGAATTGGTTCCAAGCTAAATATTCTTATACTTTTAATGAATTTTTTAGTATAAATACAGGGTCTATGTAAAAGTTACTGGATTCATGGGAACTCGTATCCTTTGCTCTAGATCCGCCCCTGAATGTGTGATATGTGCATTATGTGCACGTCACGGGTTCGAACCCTGCCGTAGATAAAAATTTTGGTATTTAAGCGGGGAAAGGTAGAGGGGCGGACCCACTATCTACCCAATTTCGAACTGTACTCCACTAGCCCTCAGGGATATCTTGGTTATCAATAAAAACCACCAGTAATTAATGACTGGAATTTGGATGATGGTTTCTTTAGACATTTCCCTTCAAGAAGTTAATTATCAGTAGCTAACATTCAAGTTACAGCACAACAATGCACCTTTCTTTTAGCTCCGATCAACGGTATTCAAAATGCAGAACAGCAAGCAAAATTACTCCTAAAAATGAAACAAGACATTCAATTACAGGAAGTGAAGCCAATGTGCAATATTTCTTCCAAATACCACCTTATTAAGCTGCAGATTAAGGGCCTAAAAAAAGAGAATGCAAAACTTACCCAAGAATAGATAAGACAGTCAACGCAATAGGCTTGAGTTGCAACCAATAACCAACAGGAATAGCCCCACGAAGCTCAATAACAGGAAGTGTAGCCAAAGCAAACACAACAGCCTCATCTGGCCAGCCTAAACTTCTTAAAGCAGTAGCAACTTTTACACCAAAGCCCGAAGCCCGAATAGAATCAGCAGCTGCTGCTGCAGCTTTTGCATTCCCTGAAACTGCAAATAAACCAATAGATACAGAGGCCCATAACAATACCCACAACAAGAATTTCAATGGCTTTTCCTCGTTAGCCAGTAAAGACTCTTCCTTTTCAATTTCTTCAAGAAAACCATCAGAACAACAAGCTCTTTTTACCCTCTCAAAATGACCCAAATGGTTAAAAGTTTGAAATATTGGAAAAGATTGAATCTTTAAGTGAAATTTTCTCTTTTGAATATGACCCAGATGGTTAAAAGTTTGAAATATCGGAAAAGATTGAGTCTTTAAGTGAAATTGTCCCTTTTGGTGCAAGAAAGATTGAATCTTGGGTAATGAGAAAGAGGGGTGAGACTTTCTGTAAGAGAAAGTCAATAACTGGGGAGAGTGGGACAAAGAAGTGGCCATTTGGTGCAAGAGAAAATGTACTGAAGAACACTGAGATATACGGCTCACATGTTTGAGCTTAGAACACTAGAGGTACATTTTTTCATGGTTAACAATGAATAGAATGAGGAGTTTTTAGGTTGGGATTTGTGAAAGGCTTAGAATAGACTGATAGTAAGGAGAAGTCTATAGCATTTTGGATTTGTTTTTTAGTAGGGTTTTTGGAGATTGAGTAGATTTTTCATTTTGTATGGCCGGGTAAAGCATAGGAAACTATGTTAGGGAGGAGCAAACGAGGTTTTTAATTTTTGTTCATTAATTGGTCAATTTTCATACTCTAAACTGGGAGATAATTTTAAGGCTAAACTAGAAATTTGTTAACAAATTAGGTGATAATATTGGAGGCTAAAGTTTAAATTCACGGATAAAATATGTTTCGTTGTTTTTTGCCGTGGTGGACAAAATTACTGGCAGAAGATGGTAGATGTGTAATACTCATTAAAAGAAAGAGGGTAATTACGTAATTCACCAAAAAAAATTACAAATAAAATTAAATAGGGCAAGCCCTACGCTGGCTAGCATAAACGAAAAAGGAAGAAAGGGCCGAAGCCGCTTTCTCTTGCAACAAAAATCAATTCTGATGCGTAAAATCAAACAGAAGCAAAAGAAAAAAAGGAACGGGTCAGAATTAAAGCGAAAAATCAAAAACAAATACAGAAGGTGAGTTGGGAAAAAGCTTGGTACCGCAAAAGAAGCCACTTTCATCCATTATTTGTTCAAATCTTCAGGTACTTATTCCACAAATTTGAGAATATATTTTAATGGTTAGAGTTAAATAATGACATTGGCAAAAGTCAGTGAAACAAGGAAAGATATGTATAAATTTTTTGTTAATCTTTGGCAATCTGTTGAGGAATCTTAAGCACGAATTGTATCTTACGGGTATAGCTTGAGCTTCTCTTTCTGGTAGATTTTAATTTCGATTCTCATGATTGGGAGATTCTACACAGAAATAGAAATTACACTAGTTCATTCACACTTGAGAATTTTCTTCCTAAAGAATCAATAGAACTTTATGAAATTGGATTAATAAAATATATGAATATGTTGGAGTTGATAGATTAGTAATTACTCATAGCTGGGTAAATATAATTCGGCGAATTAAAAGTCAAATATGAAACCTCGAGGGTCGGGTATTCTAAATTAGCTATGAACTAGCCAAAACAAGAAAATTAACATGAGATTGATATTATGTAATTATAGATTGATTGGAGGAATTTGTACGAATTGCTCGAGGTGAAGCATTTGATATTTCGGCATGAGCACTGTGAGTAGTAATCTTACCGCAATTTGTGTACTATTGTACCTACTGTTGTCTTACCTGCAGATGCAGTGGCAAGGTTGTTGAATGTGTTAGAAGCATTGGTGCCTACTCAAGGCGGAAGTTTAGCTCCTTAGGCTACTTTACAGACACAATTACCTACACAGACTCAGCCTTTCGGGAATAAGGAATTGTCCCTACACGAGTTCCTGAAATTGAAATCACCAAAATTCACAGGTTCCAGTAATTCAGCAGATCCTCAAAGTTTCTTGGATGGGACACTCAAGGCATTACGTGCTCTTGGATGTTCTAGTGAGAGAGTTGTGGAGCTCGTAGCATACAAACTAGAGGATATGGCCAACACATGGTATGAAACTGTATTGCTAAGAAGGCCAGCATGAGCAGCACCACTGACATGGGACGAGTTCACTAAGTTGTTCAAGAATCATTTTCTTCCAGACAGTCTGATGCAACAATATGCTAGAGACTTTGAGAGATTGGTTCAGACTCCAGATATGGATGTGTCAACATGTAACACTAAGTTCTGTAAGATGGCTATATATGCTCATCACTTAGTGCCTACCGAAGAAGCTCGAGTTCAGAGGTTTGTCGATGGATTGGTTGGTCGTCTATACATTGCAGTATCCCCACAGATTAAGACTTTATTCTACTCTGATGTAGTCGACCTTGCTAGAAAGATTGAAAACAAGGGACGTGAGGAGAGTGCAGCTAATGATTTACGTAAGAAGGCCAAGACAAGAGGGGCTTTCAGTGGTGGTTTAGTGAAAATAAAAGAGTAGGAAATCAGGGACAACATCAATAGGGTTCTCAGACAGGGACACACATGTCTTCACAATCCACATACAGACCACATTACAGACAAGGTAATAGGGGACCATCATCTTCTAGACATCGTAATTCTGCGCAGATATATGCCACTACTCCAGTCTGCTAGACTTGTGGTAGATCACATTTGGGCCAATGTCGTATTCTAATTGGAGAGTGCTTTCGGTGTGGCCAGTTAGGACATCACTTGAGGGATTTCCCTCAGCCTCCGAGAAATTTCAACCAGGCTTCTAGTCAGTCAGCTGTACCGACTCAGACTACTCGTAATACTTCAGGTGCTACAGGTACATGAAATAGAGGTCAAGGTGTTGGAGACCGTGCTACTGTGAATCAAGGACAAGGCAATGCTGGTAGAGGTCAGGCAAGAGTTTTTGCATTTACTAGATTGGATGCTCAGGCCTCGAATGCAGTGGTTACAGGTATTCTTTCTGTCTGTTCATTTGATGCACTTGTGTTGATTGATCCGGGATCTACCCACTCCTATGTGTCCTCGTACTTTGCTTTGAGATTTAGTAGACAACCCGAGCTATTGAATGATCCTTTTCTAGTTGCTACTCCTATTGGAGAGTCTCTATTAGCTGAGTACGTGTATCGTGCTTTATGGGAATGGATTGGTTATCTTCTTGCTATGCTATAGTCGATTGTCATGCAAAGATAGTTAAGTTTGAGATACCAAATGAACCCAATTTTATTCTAAGAGGGAGTCAGGTTCCAGAGACTTGCAAAATCGTATCTTTTATGAAGGCTCAACGACTTCTGAAGAAAGGTTGCTTGGGTCTCTTAGCTATTGTAAATGATACAAGAAAGGAAACAGTTAGTATAGAAAATGTACCAGTAGTGAGAGAATTTTCTGATGTATTTCCTGAGGATTTACCAGGATTGCCTCCGTTACGAGAAATAGACTTTGGTATTGATTTGCTACCTGACACACAGCCCATATCGATACCCCCATATCGAATGGCACCAGCAGAGTTGAGGGAGCTAAAGCAACAGTTACAAGATTTGTTAGATAAGGGTTTTATTAGACCTAGTGTATCAGCATGGGGTGCACCAGTACTGTTCGTAAAGAAGAAAAACGGATCCCTGAGAATGTGCATTGGCTACAGGCAGTTGAACAAGATAATAATATGTAACAAATATCATTTGCCTCGTATAGATGACATATTTGATCAGTTACAAGGAGCTGCCCACTTTTCAAAGATTGACCTCCGTTCTAGTTATCATCAACTTAGAATCAAAGATGAAGATATTTCTAAGACTGCTTTCAGGATTCGATACGGGCACTATGAGTTTCTTATGATGCCTTTCGGACTGACTAATGCTCCAGCGACATTCAAGGATTTAATGAATATGGTGTTCAAGCCGTTTCTAGATAGATTTGTAATAGTATTTATTGATGATATCCCGATATATTCTCGTAGCGAAAGAGAACATGAGAATCATCTCAGGACTGTGTTGCAGACATTGCGAGAACATCGGCTTTATGCTAAGTTCTCGAAGTGTGAATTTTGGCTAGACTCGGTAGCATTTTTGGGGCATGTTGTATCCAATGATGGAATTATGGTAGATCCTAAGAAGACTAAAGCTGTGCAGAAATGGCCCAGACCTACTTCTCCTACAGAGATTCGCAGCTTTTTAGGCTTAACAGGCTATTACAGGCGTTTTGTGCAGGATTTCTCCAGAATAGCAGCGCCGCTGACCAAGCTAACGCATAAAAATGCAAAGTTTCAGTGGACGGAGGAATGTGAGCAGAGCTTTCAAAAACTCAAAATATGTTTGACAACTGCACCAATATTAGCCTTACCATCAGGTTCTGGAGGATTTACAGTATTTTGTGACACCTCGAGGGTGGGATTAAGATGTGTTCTCATGCAAAATGGTCGTGTTATTGCTTATGCTTCGAGACAATTGAAAAAGCACGAGCAAAACTATCCTACACATGATTTGGAGATGGTTGCAGTGGTATTTGCTCTAAAAATTTGGAGACATTATCTATACGACGAAACTTGTGAGATTTATACTGACCATAAAAGTTTGAAGTATATCTTTCAGCAGAGAGATCTGAATCTTCGGCAGTGTCGTTGGATGGAACTACTCAAAGACTATGATTGTTCTATTTTGTATCATCCTGGAAAAGCCAATATGGTGGCTGATGCATTGAGTAGAAAATATATGGGGAGTTTGGCACATATAGCCCCTGCAAAGAGACTTTTGGCCAGAGATATTTAGAGACTAGAAGATACATGTATCAGATTTAGTGTCGGAAATTCAGAGGCATTGTTGGCTTGTGCTCAAGCTAAGTCTTCATTAGTTGAGAGCATTAAGGCCACCCAATATAAGGACGAACGATTATGCAAATACAGAGATGAGGCCTTAGTTGGTAAAAGCAAGGATATGATTGTTGACAATGATGGTGTTCTTCGAATGAGTGACAGGCTATGTGTAGCAGACGTAGATGGGTTGAGACATGCTATTCTTAAAGAAACTCACAAGACTAAATGCATTATACATCCTGGATCCACAAAAATGTACCATGACCTAAAGCAATTTTATTGGTGGGAAGGTATGAAGAAAGATGTTGCTAACTTTGTTTCTAGTTGTTTAACTTGTCAGCAGGTCAAGGTTAAGCATCAGAGACCCGTAGGATTACTACAATAAATTGAGATTCCAGAGTGGAAATGGGAAAGAATTACTATGGATTTTGTAATCGGGCTACCACGAACCCTTAGAGGTTATGACTCGGTATGGGTGATTGTCGATCGACTGACGAAATCAGCACACTTTTTGCCGGTGAAAACTACATATGGTGGAGTCAGGTATGCACAGATATTTATGAATGAAATTGTCCGACTTCACAGAGTTTCAGTATCCATCATCTCTGATAGAGGATCACAGTTCACTTTACGCTTTTGGAAATCTTTTCAAGAAGCATTGGGTACACGAGTAGATCTTAGTACTGCATTTTATCCACAGACAGACGGGCAGTCTGAACGTACTATTAAGATCTTGGAGGATATGTTGAGAGCTTTCATTCTTGAGTTTGGAGGTAGTTGGGACACTTATCTACCGTTAGCTGAATTTGCTTACAACAATAGCTTCCAGTCCAGTATTCAAATGGCATCGTACAAAGCACTGTATGGTAAAAGGTGTCGTTCTCCTATCGGATGGTTTGAAGCTGGTGAGACTAACTTATTGGGATCCGACCTAGTACAAGAAGCTATGGACAAGGTCCAGTTGATCAGACAGAGATTGCTTGCAGCTCAAAGCAGACAAAAGTCTTATGCTGATAAGAGAAGAAGAGATTTAGTGTTCACGATTGGAGACAAAATATTCCTACGAGTCTCCCTTATGAAAGGTGTAATGCGGTTTAGGAAAAGAGGCAAGTTGAGCCCCAGGTTTATAGGACCGTATGAGATACTAGACCGAATGGGAGCGGTGGCTTATCGTTTGGCACTTCCTCCTGAGTTATCCTTTATTCACCCAGTGTTTCATGTCTCAATGCTAAGAAAATGTATATCAGACTCATCTTAGGTGATTGAAGCACCGACTATACCATTCGATGAGAAGTTGTCCTACGAGGAGGAGCCGATGGCTATTGTTGATAGGCAAGTAAGAAAGCTACGGTAAAAAGAAATTGTGCTCGTTAAAGTCTTATGGAGAAATCATATTGTTGAAGAAACTAAATGGGAAATAGAAGATGTTATGCGAGTCAAGTATCCTCATTTATTTCAGTCTACAGGTACGTACCTGAGCTAAATTCGGAGACCGAATTTCATAAGGTGGGGAGAATGTAATACTCATTAAAAGAAAGAGGGTAATTATGTAATTTACTGAAAAAATTACAAATAAGATTAAATAGGGCAAGCCCTACGCTAGCTAACAGAAACGAAAAAGGAAGAAAGGGTTGAAGCCCCTTTCTCTTGCAACAAAAATCAATTCTGTTGCGTAAAACTAAACAGAATCAAACAAAACAAGGAACGGGTCAGAATTAAAGCGAAAATTCAAAAACAAATACAGAAGGTGAGTTGGGAAAAAGTTTGGTACCGCAAAAGAAGTCATTTCCATCCATTATTTATTTATATCTTCAGGTACTTATTCCACAAATTTGAGAATATATTTTAATGGTTAGAGTTAAATAAGGAGATTGACAAAAGTCTGAAACAAGGAAAGATATGTATAAATTTTTGTTAATCTTTGGCAATCTGTTGAGGAATCTTAAGCACGAATTGTGTCTTATGGGTATTGCTTGAGCTTCTCTTTCTGGTAGATTTTAATTTCGATTCTCATGATTGGGAGATTCTACAGAGAAATAGAAATTACACTAGTTCATTCACACTTGAGAATTTTCTTCCTAAAGAATCAATAGAACTTTATGAAATTGGATTAATAAAATATATGAATATATTGGAGTTGATAGATTAGTAATTACTCATAGGTGGGTAAATATAATTCGGCGAATTAAGAGTCAAATATGAAACTTCGAGGGTTGGGTATTCTAAATTAGCTATGAACTAGCCTAAACAAGGAAATTAACATGAGATTGATATTATGTAATTATAGATTGATTGGAGGAATTTGTACGAATTGCTCGAAGTGAAACATTTGGTATTTCGGCACGAGTACTGTGAGTAGTAATCTTACCGCAATTTGTGTTTTCATAACTTGCATGATTTACATATGATTTTTAACATGAATATGTTACCGATTATTTTAAGTTGCATGTGGCACAAGTCTTTTACTCGATATGATACAGAAATAGTTATTTGAGAAGATTACCGTTGTTTAAAATATTTTCGTTGTCACTAGATCTGTTTTACCATTACCTGAATTTACTGTTATCGAAAAGAAATTATATGATTTGATAAGAACTGAAATGCCCTATATTGTTTTAAAATATTTTCTATGAGTATATACGGATTACAGAGACAAGTATAAATGGGAGTAGATATTGAAGGATCCCGTAGATAACGTCGGGTTCGTTAGACTTGGTGCACCTTGTAATTACAGATTACCGTTATAGCCCTCGCTAGTGGGAAGGTAGAACTAGCATATCGTTACCGATTTTCCTCGAGTAGGGACTACCGTTATATTTGACTTCTTGCGAAGAAGTCCACAGTTATACCGATTACATGATCCGTTCATTGAAACCTCCCAAATGTGAATATTGATATTAGACAGTGGTTACCGAGCTTATTACCGAACTGTTAATTGTATTATACTACAAGAAAAGCATGACGAGACTGAAAATTATTTATTGTTTCTGAAAGGACATTTTTATGTTATTTTCTGTTTGATATACTAGCATGTTTTCTGACTTGTCCCCAATAAAAACGGTTGTGGTTAAGTGTTATTACTCACTGAGCTAGTGACTCATTCCACACTAATTTTTTTTACAGAGACAACAGTTGACGCATGCGAGGATTTCGTTAATTAGAGCGCACAAGTTGAGAATTTTTTGTGAGCCTCGCACTTGTTCGTGTGGGCAGAGATTTTTATCAATTGTTATGGTTTTTTCTTTGAATTCTTAAAGTCGCTCCATAGTCATTATTTTAGTGTCATGAGTATTATTTTGCTATTAGTCTTATGTCGAGTATCGTTCTTTATTATCAAAGTCAGAGATAGATTAGTATTTCTGGTTGTTAGTGGGTTGATTAGTAATGGTAAAGACTATTTTGGTTAATTAATAAGTTGTCGATTGTTTGAATTGCTATTAGGGTGTTTGGTTGTTGATTTGAGATAGGAAAATCTTTTTGGGATAGTCTAAAAACAGGGGAAATTCTGTCCGATTTTCTGTAAAATACTAATGAGGCTTACTTGGAAGCACTTGCTCCTAAGCGCCGGTCTCGATCCTTAATTGGGTCGTGACAATTGATGAAAAAATCCAAGTTGCACAAACTGACCTAAACTCGTTTGTTAAGTAAAAAAAGAGTTTCACTAAACTTGACTTACAGCATATACATATTGTACTAATATATATTTTCACCAGAGACTTGCTAAAACAGGTCCGGTGGTTGGTCCAAAGATGGAAGATTCCTATTACTCGATTTCTTTTACTCTTTTAGTAGGCGTTTGGACATAATTTTTGAGAAAAAATTAGTATATGAAGTTAGGTTGAAAACTAATACTTGAAATTTGAGATTATGTTTGGATATGCATTTCATTTGAAAAAATATTGTAATTTTATGAGTAGGGAAACAAAAATTTCTGAAATATTAAAAAATTCATTTCCGAAAAATTTCTAAAAACTTGCAAGTTGCAAAATTGTATGGACAAAAACATTTTTGAAAAAAATATATCTATGGACAAACGAATCCTTAGTGTAACCAATTTATAAAATGGACTAGTATGTCCTACATCTATAACTAAATTGAATATTTAAAGATTACGTCAAATTGTAGCAACTATTGTGATAATAAATCAAATATTATAATTATTCACCAATTTGTGCCCTAACTAATCAAATCTTCTACAAACGTAGATAATTAAGTACTTAATTATTATCTATTCTCTTCATTTCCATTTACGTGTTGTATTGGTCAAAATTTGGATTAGGCTTAATAGTTGCAAATGAACATGGTCGAGGATTAAACCAACCACGGCATAAGGGCGAGGAATCGTCTTAAGAGAGATTAGCGTCGAGGTCGAGTAATGGGCGTATGAAAGTAACGGTAGGATAAGTTAGAATAGAATAAAAGAATATTCAGTCGTACTTTTTTAGGGTTTCTCAGGGATATCCCCTATAAATAGGAAGAGATAAAGAACAAAAAGGGGATCTTCACTTTTTGATAAGAGCACAAAATAAAGGGTTGACTAGAGAGAATATACAAAAGCTTGTACAGTGATTATATTGTTCGATTTACGTTATTCATTCACAAGATCCAAAGATTCCTTATCCATCTTCATTCCCTATCACCCCACGTTGTTGTCAGGGAGGAAAATCGTCCAAGTCACCTAACATTTGGGTGATAAATTCCTTCTTATTACGTTTATTTCCATTATCTATATTTATTGCATGCTTCTATTACTACATTCATTGACAATCATTGGTCATATACTTGATATTTATTATTTTTGAATACGATCTCATCCCATTGATATTTTCCAACTTTAGATCTAGAACTTATTATGTTTAACTAGGATTCACCCTCTATTTTCTTATTAATTAGTTTAATAAAAATCTCAACATTTTTTGGTCAAACAATTTGGCGCTGTCTATGAGGACTTTCTAGTTAAAATCTTAGTTTTTTCTAGATTAAAAAAACGACAACGGCCATCTTTTTCTCGTTTGCACAAACTAACAATGGCAGGAAAATGAGATGAAAGACAGAAAGCAGTAATGGGTGTCACACCCCTTTCTTACAACCTCACTAACCTTCTTAAAATAAATAAAAAGTGATTTTTGAAGCTCAAAAGGGTTTTCAATTAGAAAGTGATAAAAATTTGGGTTCAAAAGAACTTTTCAGAGTCGCCACCTGACATTGGTTTCGGTGTGCCAGGTCACTTTTTTTTAAAAATGATTTTTCCTTTTAAAACACTTAGGACTCCAAAATTAAGTCTGCACCAGAGATTAGGGTAAAGGAATTCATTTGACTCGGGAAGAAGGTGTTAGGCATTCCCCGAGTCCCGTAACTAGTACGGTTGCGTACATGATCAAGTTGGCTTTTAAAATATTCAAATTAAGGTAAAAATAAACACACACAAAAACACACACACAAGAGGTTCAAGGTCGTCCCTACCTTATAAAATAAAAATAAAAAATAAAAATAAAAAAATACTACAAGTTCTACTTACGGCCTCCAAATATAAATACTACGGGACATACTCCAGATAAAAATAAATACAAAATCAACGGGGTACTCCCCGGATAAATTTAACTAAGGGAACAACCTCTCGCCTCAAAACTAACAAAATCCTAAGGCTTGCCTACCCATGTGTGGTCGGCCTAAGCATGCTCCTAGCGATTAAACAATAAATAAAGTAAAGTGACGAGATCATTTTCAATCCAATTTCTTCTCATTTCTCATAATATCTGACCTCAGTTACAGAATATACTACAAGCCTAAAATCCCAACACAAGCTAGTCTGCGAACAACTCATATCATGCTCGATTCTTAATTTCCCCTTCTTCCAAACACATTGAGTTTCAAGTGATGAAAAATCTAATAAAAATGAAAAATATCACGTGTTTTTTATTAATCAAAGAAATTTCACTCAAATAGTAATAGATTGTCTGTTTAATTTAAACAACTAAACTTGACCACTAAGATAGAAATGAGTCTATTCAGTGGTCAAACATGAAAGAATTCATTGAATCACACCAAACAAAACATCACATAATTGTAAAATTAAAAGTAGCAAATAGATCGGGGAAGAATTTGGACCTTTATTGCTGCATATTTTTTGCTGTGTACAGTGACTAAAAAATTTCAAAGCATCAAACCAAAAAAATGAGCTATTGACCAAACATCGAATCGGCGACAGAACCCCGAACAAACCTAACAACCTCGACGAATGTTGTGTACTCGTTCATGCAAGTAGATCATCAATCACAGAGATGACTAAAGAAATATTTTCAATCTTGAAAAGCTTCTTCAGAATGCAATCTCAGACAAACCTACTAATATCTGATGCAAAGCCCGTGGTTCAAGAATTCAGTCATAGTTACTTATTAGAAAACAGAGAAAGAAATGTGCTGGAAGGGCTATATTTGGCTAGTATTTGGCCTGAGATAGCTGCCGAGGAAATGACACCTAGGCGTTTTGAACACATTAAAGACTATTATCTTCCATATCAATGAAATATTTTCCTAGGAACAATATTTGTAGCTGATGGAAGGAATACCACGACAGCGATAACTGGCCAGAGATGGCAGCGGCGGCGGATTTTGCACCCCAAGTTGAGAGAGACGAGGGGGGTAATGACAACTGGTGGTGAAGAAGGGGTGATGCGGCTGTCCGGCATGAGCAGCCGGTGGAGAGAGGTGGACTGGCGGCTGTGCTATTAGGGTGTTCTCTAGGGTTTTCTTGGTTTAGTTCTCTCAATTTTTTTTAAGAATGGTGTCTAGGTTTTATGTATTAGGGTAAGATAAAATATGGGCCTAGGTTTGAATTGGGCTCTAAATCTACAAAATTGGGCTAAGAAAAAACTGAAAATTTAATTTACTTCTAAAAAATACTTATAAGAAGATATAAAATAACTCTTAATTAATTTTAATAAACTATTATATTTTAAATAAAACTAAAAATTAAAGTTAAAACTATATTTGATATTTTTAAAGATTATATTAAAATAAAATAGGTTCAAAGTAATATATCTTTCTAAAAATACCTAAAACGTGAATTAAATAGAGAAATATGGAACTATTTTTGTTCTTAAAATAAAGTAAAAGAGTCAAACTAGTTAAAATAGCGATATTAGTCCTAAAATAAATATTTAAACGCTAAAATGCATAAAATCTCGGGGAGGGTCAAAAATTGCATGTCTGGGCTACCCCTCTTTGGCTGAAAACACGAAGAGTTTTCAGACAAAGAATGACGAGACAAGTTTTTTGACCCGACCCTTATTTAGAGAGACCAAAACTAAAAGAAAGGAGAATGTGACCGAGCCCTGGTATCTGAGCTGCCTACATATTCTTGGCTATAAAGGAATCAGGTCACGTGTAGTTCAGAAGTGGGAACAGTGATGGAGTGTACCGAGGTGGAGCGCCGATTGAAGTGTCGTTCTGTCGAGGTTACGGTCCGCGGTCTTGTTATTACGTCAAAATCAAAAAATGAAAAAGATTAACTAAGCCTGTCAGCTATGAGTTACAAAATTCCTATCTATAAGTCTTCTGAAGCTTGATCTTGAGTCTTGAATGGTTCTTCATGCAGACTTTTTGATTTGAATCTTGACGCTTGCTAGCTGCAGGTGCTAGTTCATTCTTCTTCAGCTTTTTCGGATCAAGACCGGAGGTGTAGCGCTCGTGACTTCCACCATGCCTTGAGCAGTTCACATCTTTCTTTGTTTCTGTGTTTTGGATTCACTTCTTTTTTTCTTTTCTTTTATTTTGGATTGAGACTACTTATGTTGGTCATCTCGGACTGTTGACTCGCATTCTTGTCTCGAGCTTCTGCTATTTCCAACTTGAATTGAATTCTGAAAAGACATTCCCTTGTTCTTCAGGTGGGCACCTGCTACTGACTCAAAATTTGAAGTAACTCTGAAAAGAATTCCCTCATTCTCCAGGTGGATGCCTGCAATCAAAACAACAAAACAAACAAAATTTTCTGCCCCAGTTTTCGCTAGGAAGATTTGTGATTTGTTAGCAAAATTGTAAATCATCTATGTTATTGATGCAATGATGAGAGCAAAACTAAAGACTTGACTGGGATGTGCGAGTAAAACCAATTACATTTGACTAGCAAATTCATCAGACTAAGTCCTTTTTTTCTTTTTCTTTTTCTTTTTTTGTTGTTGTTATCTTAGAAGAAAAATTCATCAGACTAAGACTTCGATCCTAGAAGAAAATTCATCAGACTAGGCTTTCTATCTTCGGAGAAAAATTCATCAAACTAATAGCCCATTTGGCCAAGCTGCAAAAATCAGCTTATTTTGAGAAGTGCTTTTTTTCAAAAGTGCTTTTCTCAAAAGTACTTTTGGTGAGAAGCAATTTGTGTTTGGCTAATTAGTTGAAAAACACTTCTGAGCAGCAATTAGTGTTTGGCCAGCAATTAGTGCTTTTGGAGAGAAGCTACTTTTCTCTGCTTCTCCAAAACTGCTTCTGCTTCTCCTCAAAAGCACTTTTTTTCCTTCCAGAAACTTAGCCAAACACCTCAATTTTTTGCCAAAAGTGCTTTTGGCCAAAAAAAAGCACTTTTGGCCAAAAATAAGCTTGGGCAAACAGACTATAAGATTTCTATCCTAGGAGAAAATTCATCAGACTAGGTTTTCTATCTTAGGAGAAAGATTCATCAGACTAAGATTTTGATCCTAGGAAAAAGTTCATTAGACTAGGACTTTTTTTATCTTAGGAGAAAGATTCATCAGACTAAGATTTTTATCCTAGGAGAAAACTCATCAGACTAGGTTTTCTTATCTTAGGAGAAAGATTCATCAGACTAAGATTTTTATCCTATGAGAAAGATTCATATAGACTAGGGCTTTTTATCTTAGGAGAAAAATTTATCAGACTAAGATTTCGATCCTAGGAGAAAGTTTATCAGACTAGGTCTTCTATCTTAGGAGAAAAATTTACTAGATTAAGATTGCGATCCTAGGAGAAAATTCATCAGACTAGGTTTACTATCTTAGGAGAAAAATTCGTCAGACTAAGATTTTTATTGGGAGGAAAATCCATCAGACTAGGACTTTTTATCCTAGGAGGAAAAATGTGAAGAGCAACGGTAATATTTTATGCACACTAGCAAGACAGATAAAAGCAAAGATTTGAGAAACTTCCCTTTGTCGGCTCTTCTCTTCTTCTTTTTTTGTTTTTTTGTTTGTTTTTGAACCAACTTGCTTGCACTGCTTTGTTCCTGTTTCAAACAAAGAAAACTTGTGAGTTTAAAATGTGGTGGTTAGTTTGTGGCCTTGACTACGAGGGCGATTTCTCTTGCACTTGTCACAATCAACTTGGATTTCAACTTGGAAGACAGTGCTTGCTATCGGCCGACCGCTTTTTTGGACAACCCTTATCACAAGAAATATTCCTGATTCATTCAAGTCCAATACCTTATGCCCGATGCATTGTGCTCGTGTTCTAACATTCACCAAAATCTTTGCATTTTACTCAATCCCAAAGGACACCTATTATCTCCAACTCAGTGCACCCACTATTCTTATGTGTCTTATATCAATTTGATGTGCTTTTCAGACATCGCCTGTGATTAAAAAGTTGGTAGCAGGTTTTGAAGTCATTTCTCAATTGTTTCAACAAAAACAGACTCAAAAGGGACTCAGACAAAAAAAGAGGAACAAAATAAGGAGAAAAACGAGAAGAGATGGTATCTAACAAGAAAAAAACTTTTACCCCGAAAAAAGAACAAAGTAGGAACTAATATGATTTTTAAGGCCATCTCTACTGAACATGACATGTATTTCGGATTAAGCGGCCTGATCTGTCAAGCAAGTCTAATGTTTAACTCAAGTTGTGAAACTGGGCTTCAGTGCTCCAAAATCGACTTATAGTACCCTGAAGGGTTTTCACCATCAAGCCTCTCTCATTTTGCTCTTTTTCTCAACTCACTGTCTCCTTACGGTGCCCATGGGGGTTTTCACCGATAAGACTCTCTCATTTTATCATTTTCTCTCTTTATGCTGAGAACAACGGTATTACCCATGATGCAGGAAGATCATATCCCATGATGCAGGAAGATCATACTTTCACCACACTTGATTTGACATCCTCAAAGATTGGTTGGAAGGTATTTCTTTGGACCGTAATATAGGCTTTTGGACAGGGTTAGAAAGAAAAGGTGACATGAAGGCTCAAAATAATTTAAGATGAAAGGTTCAAAATTATAACTTTTGGAATCAGATCTTTTGGCCAAATTAAAACTTCTACCCTAGTTTCTTAGAGTCTGAGATTTTTTTTAGATTTTTGCTTTGATGAGATTTCTAAGAAACACTGTCCCACTCTTAACTTCGGAGATTATGAAATATTTTATTTGGTGTGAGCGAACCGTAAGTCTGCCTACGTATCTTGAGGTGACAAGAATCAGGTCGAACGTAGTTCAAACACAAAGTTGGGTTTTTTTCCTTTTCTTTTTTTTTTCTTCTTCTTTTTCTCTTTTTCTTTTCTAGTTCCTAACTCTGCTTCTGATTCCAAAAGAGGGGTATGAAGTAAAACAAATTAAGGCTGAAAAGGGGTAGCAAAAGATAAAAGTGTTTGGGCAGCAGAATAAAATGCCTTCGTCATACCAAACTTTAAAAATGCCGAGTACAAACATGCAATTGAAGATAAGCAAAGAAATCATACATAGTATCTATTGATGGCATCAACACAAACACAAAGTGTCAACGGGCAATACTTTTGTCCCAATGAATGATCCTTGTCAGTTCGAAGCAGGCTTGATTCAAACTTATCTTGATGTGGAAGAATGCATTTCAGCACTGACTGATCTACCTCAAACTGCTTGAGAGACATTCCCTTGTTGTATGCTCTCATCAACCTCTTGATTTTCCAGACTAACTACCTCAGTTTCACTCAATTCAAAATTTAGGTTATCTCAGAATGTGTGAATCTTTACTTGTTTCCTCAAATGCCTCTTTTATCATATTCAAAATCGTGTCATTCCTTCATGATTAGACTAACTTTCAAGACTAGGCTGAGAATTATGCGTGCATGTCATATCACTAGAGTAAGGATGAAAATAACTATAAAAGGAAAAGTGACCTAAACAAAACTTAACAGAAAACAGGAGATTGCATTAGATAGATGGTGAAAAGGGTTTAAACAAAACAAGCAAAATAGACATGGGTTACAACCCTAGAACAATCCTAAATAACACTAGACGAGTTACTACAACTAAACGAACTAGAGAAAATAAGAAGAAGAAATGTTTGAGCCACAAGACAATGTCTGGATTACAACCCCAAAATAACCCGGACAACAGAAATGACAACAAAATAAACCACCAAAACTCCTCCCTGGCTAGCTAAGAAAGGAGTGTCTTTCCAATTACCAAGCTCGACATCTTAGCCACTGGGTTGCATATCAAAATTACTGGGACCTTCACCAATTTCAATGTTATTAACTTCAGTCAGCAAGTTCCCCAAAGGATTCTCATACTCCCTATAACCATGCATCATCCCCACGAAATGTACATCATCATATGCAGGTAAAGGATTCTGCGTGATATTCTGGGCGTCACTGTCTTGGATCACAATCAGTTTGTCCTAGATCATTATTTCTATTTCTCTTTTCAAATCCCAACAACTTTCGACATTGTGCCCTTGGGCATTAGAATGGTATTCACACCTTTTAGAAGGGTCAAAGCTTCTTGCACGCGGGTCCACATGATTCTGAGAAATAGGTGCAATCAGGTCATAATGCTTTAATTTCTCAAACAAGCTTGCATAGGACTCTCCTATCGGTGTAAAATTATCTTTCAACCTTTGTTTACCTCTATACCCTTGGCTTGGATGTGGGTTATGGGGCACTTGAAAATTTTGTGGAGGTTGGTGGAGATTTTGCGGTGCTGGCGCTCGCCTTCTGGGGTGTTTTGGTGGCTGAACAACATACTGGGGTGGAGCAACAGAGTAATGTGGATTCTCAGGGGAATTGTCAAAAAACAAACTAGGTTGGTCTTACCTTCAAGATGTTCTTCTAGGACCTCTTCTCGACCCTGATGTCATCATGATTTCTTCAACCTTCTCATCCATGCCACTAAAATTACCAGATTCAATTGGGACAGCCTGAATTGCAGCTTTGAGAGCTGCTTGACTTATAATTTTGCCCGTCTTAAGGTCATTCTCTACCATTTCTCCCATTTTGATTACTGTGAGTACGTGATTTTTGCCCTATATGAATTATTCCAACAAATTCAAAACAAACTAATTTCTTTCAGTGTTTGCAATTTTGTTGGATTTTGTGGCATTTTCTGTTAATTATTTGCATTTGTCTATGCACATTTATTTTATTTTATTCATAAAAATACAAAAATATCACACACTGCATTTAGGATTTAATTTCATATTTTTTAGAATAATTAGTAAATTAGTTTGTTTTATAAAATATGAAAATCACAAAATAGTTCATTTTTCGCACTTTAATTTTAATTTTTCGAATTTTTGTTAGTTTTCTTTAATTTGGCATTTAATTAGGGGTGGTGAACATTATTTACAGTTAGTTAATTCAATTTGATAGGAAAATTTGGTTAGGAATTAATTTAGGTCTTATTTTAATTTTAAATTTGATTTAAAAAGAAATTAGAAAAAGAATCAAGGGAAAATAAAAAGAGTTGGATTTAGAAGACCCTGATTTGGGCCATTTGAGTTCAAAATCCCCCAGGCCCAAGTCGTCCAAACCCCTTCACCCGGCCCAACCACCTTAACCCGATCTGGTTTTCCCCCCTTTAAATAAAACGACGTCGTTTCACGGGCAACAGATCAGGACCGTCGAGGTTTCTTGATCGGGCGGTCCTGAAGCTCGGGTCATTTAGTATTTAAGTGTCCAAACCTGCCCCTACCCCTCATTCATCTCCCTCACAACCTGCCTCTGCAAACCCTAACGACGCCGCCTCTAAATCCCCCCACCACCGGAGGCGGCGCCACCACCACGAACCCGACCTCAAATTAACACCAAATACCCTCCTCAACTCCCTCAGTCCAAATCTACAAGCATCTTCCATCAAACAAACCCAGAATGTCTCGAATCTTGTTTTAAAAGAAAAAACCTAGCGCCGCCCCTATGCTCTCTGGTGGCGGCGCCGCCTCGGTTCAACCCCAAAATCACACCCATGAACCCTGTTTCCCCTTCATTCTAAATCCCCACTTAGATTCCCTTAAATCACCCCAGAACTCTCCGAATTTCAAATCTGAGTTCAAACCCTAAAACTCCTGGAGTCAATTTCCGTCGAATCTGTGGGCATGCATGACCTTAGGCCTCCGATTTGTTCGAGTTTGAAGTCTGATTCAACGCGAATTGATGCTGCTCATTTGTTCTTGATAAAGAACAAGTGATTAGCATCAGTTCCGTTTAAATCAAGATGTCCGATGCCATTTCGGGTTTACTAGGGTAAGTTTCTTTCCCTTTTTCTTTTCTATCCGAGTTTCACCTTCTGTTCCTCTTCTTTTCTTCTCCCTTTCTTTAAGTTATTTTACTTTGATTGAAATTCGAGCAAGGTTCTGAACCTAGTTTCCCTCTAAGATTGATTTTGTGTTCGTATCTATTATATTGGCTTTTCGGCTTTCTTTTTCAAATTTGAAGTTTGTGGTCTGGTTAGCTTTCATTAGTGCCATGCTTAAACTTCTCATTTTTGTCTTTGTTTTGGTCACTAAGCTTAATTAGTTAGCTTAATTAGTTCCCCGCCTGTTTATGATCGTTAATTAGTTGATTTGTTTGGTTTTTAAGTTTTCTGAATTTGTTTGGGTTTCGTCTTTGGGCTCTGAGGTCAGTCTAAGATCTCATGTTAAAGGAATTCTATTTGGTTTGAGTCTGAGTCCATGTCTAGTTAAGCATTGAGCCTGTTCGGGGATTCAAATCCCATGTTCAAGTCTGGCCGGGCTTCAAGGTAAAATACAGAGGCAATAGGGGTAAATTGGGTAAGTCACTTAAGGGAATCTTGTTATAACCACCTATGAAGCTACCTAGAAGCTGAAAAACAGACTAACTTGACCAACAAGTCAGTAATTGAAGGGCTAAGCAGCAAAAATGAAAATTTAAAAAGGACTAAAATGAAAGAAACTGAACACTTAAGGCTGCCCTGATTCTTGCTTATAAAGGCATCATTTCTTGCCTTTCAAGGTAGACCTAAGAGACTAAAAAGAGATAAAAATTCTGAGAGAATAAAAACAGCTGAGAATTCTGAAACTGCACTAATTTCCAGTATATTTCTTTGATAAAAACTGATAAAATTCGGTGTCAGCTGGGGATTTCTGATCTTCTTCATTAGTTAAAATCTCTGAAAGTTTCACATCTTGCACCTGGGTTGGGAGATGGTTTGATTTTTGGTTTTTCTGGGTTTCAAACTGCTGAGAGGTCACTGTTGCATTGATACTGCTGTGCTTTTGTTCTGCTGTTATGTATTGCTTCTTCACCTCTTTTTCCCTTTCAATTTCCAGGTATGCTTTTGAAACTTGGATGGAACTGAAACCTGATTGAGCTGTGTATTAAGATCTGTGATCCAGTTGGTTTCAAATAAAAATATCAGTCCCTGTTGTGTCAAATTCTACCCTGTTGTCGTTTATGTTTTAGTTTAGCTTCTTATGTGCATTTCATTTTGTTTTAAGGTTTGGATTTGAGCTTGCCCGAATATAGTGATTCAAAACTGTTAGACCTTTTAATGTGTATTGATTGAGGACTGTGGCTCTTAGCTGATTGGTTGAAATTGTTTGTTTATAGATGTGCCTTTCATGATTAGGGTTCAAATGTATTAATTCAGATTTTTGGGTACAACACAATTGATCTATGTTCTGCCTTCCATTTGGTTTTTAAATCCTGCTTTCTTATGGTTTGAAGCATAGTCTAGTAACTTCAGAAGTTTGTTGTTCACCCTTTCTCTTTTGTTCATGTGATGATTTGCTTCAATGAGGGATTTCAAATAAAAGTCAGATATGGTTTTTTTGTTTGTTCTGAGAATGTCTCAGCCTAGCACAGTTCGTCACATATTTCTTTTAACAAATTGGAATCATATGGCTGTTTAGTGGCACTTTCACAGGATTTGTTGAGGTTTACCCTCATGTCAGTACTTAGAGTTATTGTGAGGTTTTGTGATTTGAGGTTGCATATCATTTAGTTGTCAAAGTTGAACGTTAATTTTGTGTTTAAAGAATTTCATGAATCAGCAGTTTGCCCTTGTTGAAATTTGGTTCCATCATGGCTTTCCGGACGCAATTTGAGCGCTTCAGGGATTCGAAGTCGAGTCTTTTCTCGTCACTCTCAGACTCACGGGGTTTTGGGCTCATATTGGGCCTGAATTCGGAAAGACTTTCCTAGAATCAGAATTACGTATTTGGCATAGTTTGGGCCTGCTTGATTCCGTTGGCCCAATTCCATCGCTTGCTTGTTCGCTGATAGCAAATTTAGTTCGGGCTTTTAGCATAGTGGATATTCTGAACTCCTGGGGTTTCTTCTCTTCCATAATTAATTAGACTCTCTAAAATGAACTTGAGGTCCGCCATATTTAACAACACAAATAGCTATGGCCCTCCGAAATTTAGTTTGGATTTTTTTAAAATTGGAACCGAGGTGTGTCATGCCCAAACAAAAATCTTAAATTGCATGGCCCTCGTTTTATTAATCTTGTTTAATCCTTAGAATTCGAGGCTTGTCATTTAGCAAATTTTCCGTGGCCCTCGCAAAGCCGCAAATGCATTAGTTGCTTTAGGCGCGTATATTAATAATATTACCTTCCTAAACTCGGGTGTGCATTTCATGTAACCCAAATCAAATCTTAAAACATTGAATAAAATATGTTTAGGATTGCAGGTGCATTTCATGTGGCGCAATCCAAAGACGTGTTTTAAACGACGTTTAATCTTCTTTAAAAATTGAATAAAAGCGGTTAAAAGTTGAAATTTGCACATGAGTTCATAATTGATTAAAATTAGATAATTAAGCCAAATATGACAGTTGAGCGACCATGATAGAACCACAGAACCCAGGAATGCCTAACACCTTCTCCCGTGTTAACAGATTTCCTTACTCGGATTTCTGGTTCGCGGACTGTTGAACAGAGTCCACCCTTTCCTCGATTCGGGATTCAACTGGTGACTTGGGACAATTACTTCCGAGATTGATTTTCCAACTGTGGACATTAGGTTTTAAAGTAATCGGGCTCTTGAGCCTGAAGAAAGACAGTGATTAGCTTGTGGTCATCCATGGGTGGCTTAACTCTGGCTGCTTGTTCTCTCCATTTAATGGCATATTCCCTGAAACTTTCAGTTGGTTTCTTCTTCAGATTTGAGAGGGAATTATGGTCCGGGGCGATGTCAATGTTATATTGGAACTGTTTGACAAAGTCCTGGGCCATGTCATCCCAGACATACCAGCAAGATGTGTCTTGATCCATAAACCATTCGGAGGCTATACCCGTAAGGCTTTCCCCAAAATAAGCCATCAGTAATTCTTTATTTCTTCCTGCACCTCTTAGTTGATTGTAATACCTTTTCAGGTGGGCTATAGGGTCTCCATGTTCATCATACTTTTCAAATTTGGGAGTCTTGAAACCAGGTGGCAAGTGGACATCGGGGAACATACATAGATCCTTGAAGACAATACTCTTCTGACCTGCCAGCCCTTGTATGTTTTTCAACTGTTGTTCTAAGCTTTTCAGTCTTTGGGTTATTTCTTCCGGTGGGCTTCTCTATCTTTGCAGGAAGATCAAATAGGTAGGAATGGTACTCAGGAGAATGGTATTTTTCTTGCTGGGTAGCAAATTGTGACTCATGAGTTTTCCTCTACACTACCGTCGGCTGTGGGATGGTGAAGACAGGCATAATTGTAGTGGTTGTCTGATTGGTTGTCAATGGCACACTTTGGGAGTGCGCAACAGAAGTTCCAGCTATAGTCATACAATTGGGATGAAGACTGAACCTAAATGAATAGAATTGATCAGATAATGAAACCGGAGTGGTAGTAGTCGAGATGGGTGTAAACTCTGGGAAAACATGAGAAAGGGGTGGTCCTTGATCATTGGCCCATGCCTGACACATTTCAGATATTTGTTGTTTTAGCCTTTGGATCTCCTCTTTCAATTCAGATTCCGACTCCACAATCTCCCTCGAGGGGTCAACAACTCATGTATCCAAGTCTTTGCTAGCCATGACTACCTTGCTTTTTGACCTTGTGTTGTATGGATGAATCGTCAAAGTGCCATAAACTAACCACCCTCTGTTATAATAATAATGAAAGTAACCAAGGGGAGCAAAACAAAGCCAACATGTTAGCGTTAGAGCATTTATCAGATAGAAATATCACATTGCGTGCAATGCCCCTAGCAACAATTAACGGTTCTATAATGGCTTCGAGGGTCACATGGTCATTTGGCATCATCCCGATGTTGTTCATTTCAATTTTCTCTTTTCTTTCTTTTCTAGTACTTCTTGGCTCGCTCATTTTTCTTCCTCTCTTTTTTCTTTTTAATTGTCATTCTTTTCTTTTCTCTCATTTCTCACATCCCGCAACTTTCTTTTTTTTTTCTTCTTTTTTAATTCCTTTTTTTAAAATAATTATTCGATCGAACCCTATGTAGGTTGCCTACGTATCATGTCCCTCATGAATCAGATCAAGCGTAGTTCTGGAAAATATAGTGGACAAAATAAACTAAGAAACAAAAATCTTTTTGGATTTTTCATTTATAATTTTTTTAGTTTTTCAAATACAAAACAGGAAGTACGATATAATGAAAGACTCGACAAACTCAACTAGACTATGATAGTCTCTGACATCACCTAAAAGATGCAGTACTACTGGACATGACTACAAAGTAAAAGAAAACATGAAAACAAACTCAAAAATATAGAAAAGTCTCCTCAAGTAGCTCCCGAATGCAGTGGTCCTGGGGTATCTATCATGCTCGAGTCCTGGTACATGGATCCACACCTGAATGAGAAAAATAAGACGAAATAGATCAGTGACTCAAGACACTATGCGACACCACAACACCTCCTATTGGACACATGCAAGACACGATTGAGCTATTTTTGAAAATTAACCTATGTGGCCAAGAGTGGCTAGAAGTGGAAACTCAGCAAGGGTGACTACTCAGATATGGAAATATCTCACTAAGGTTTATATGGATTCACACTCCAAATAATCATGGCCCAAGATTAATTTGCAAAAATGATCCATTTTGAAAAAACGACCGATATGGCCAGAAGTGGCTAAAGATGCAAACTCAATAAGGATGGACCTTAAAGTAATATGGTACCTAGTTGTGGACTCAAGATCCTAAGACATGGGCCATTGAACCACTTGCGTAAAAATGGCCCCATTTTTCAAGAATAGCCGATGTGACCAAACAATGGCTAGACATGCAAACTCAACAGGAATGGACCTTAAAACTGAGAAAACACCTTGTTGTGGACTTAGGGCTCTAAGACATGGGATAATAAGTCATTTTGAGAAATAGCCCTATTTTGTAAAATAACCACATAACCAATGTGGCCAAACGTGGCTAGATATACAAGATTTGGCTAAGACCCCGCGAAACCAAGAACCTAAGACTCACTAGGAAGACCGAACCTTATGTGGGCTGCCTACGTATCCTGCCCCGAAAGATGAGAATCAGGTATGTGTAGTTCGGGAAGATTGGACATAGGAGAAAGCTTTTAAAAAAATGCAGCTAATTTGGAAAAATTATATTTTTTGTCTTTTTGAAAAATGATGGAAAAATGTAAAATCTTTTTGGATTTTCTTTTTTCTCCTTTTTTCCTTCCTTTTTCTTTCTTTTCCTTTTTTTCTTCTTTTTCTCTTTTTCTTTTCTATTTTTTGGAAAATGATGGGAAAGTGCAAAATCTTTTTAGATTTTTCATTTTTAATTTTTTTGGTCTTTTCTTGAAAAGGTTGTGAAGGAAAAACATAACTGGGCCCTACTTGCTTCATTTTTATACTTCACCCTCTTTTCCTTCTCATTTACCCTCAAACCGTCATTTGTCCGCCAAATGACCTTTTTACCCTAAAAGAATGCAGCATGTAACACACAAGGTGATTAAATATCTTTTTGGGACATGGGCCCGTTTTGACATAATTTGGATAGGCCTCCTACAACGGAATACAGTGCTTGGGACCGAGTCCTACTAGGTCTAAATGACATGATGCAAATAAGAATGACCTAAAGGTTAACTTAAGCTTGGGGTTCACTGGACAAGGCAATTCGGGGCGACACGTGGTTGATGGCGGCTGCTCTAGCTGTCCGCCCACTCCACGCTCCCATGCCACCCCCCTAAGGACACGGTGACTCACGAAAAGGCCGTGTACGCTCAAACGTACTCCGGAAGACTTGTTACAGAAAGAAGACTCATGGTTATGCAAATGATGACAGTTATAAAGCGGTAAACACATAAGAAAAAGCGACAAATAAGTAACCAACAAAACAAGAAATAAAACAAACAAACAAACAAACAAAGCAGCTAAAGAAAACAAATACCTTAATCGAATATCTTAAAAGCCAACAAAATCAAGTATCAGCTCGGACCTGCAACTCCCTAGCAAAGTCGCTAGAGCTGTCACACCCCTTTTTTACAACCTCACTAACCTTCTTAAAATAAATAAAAAGTGATTTTTGAAGCTCAAAAGGGTTTTTAATTAGAAAGTGACAAAAATTTGTGTTCAAAAGGACTTTTCAGAGTCGCCACCTGACATTGGTTTCGATGTGTCAGGTCACCGTTTTTTTAAAAATGATTTTTCCTTTTAAAACACTTAGGACTTCAAAACTAAGTCTGCACTAGAGATTAAGGTAAGGGGGTTCATTTGACTCGGAAGAAGGTGTTAGGTATTCCCCGAGTCCCGTAAATAGTACGGTTGCGTACATGATCAAGTTGTCTTTTAAAATATTTAAATTGAGGTAAATAAACACAAAAAAAGAAAGAAAAATAAACACACAAGAGGCTCGAGGTCGTCCCTACCTAATAAAAGAAAAATAATAAAATAAACAAATACTACAAGTTCTACTTACAGCCTCCAAATACAAATACTACGGGGCATACCCCGGATAAAAATATATACAAAATCTACGGGGCATTTTCCAGATAAATTTAACTAAGGGAACGACCTCTCGCCTCAAAACTAACAAAACCCTAAGGCTTGCCTACCCAAGTGTGGTCGGCCTAAGCATGCTCCTAGCGATTAAACAATAAATAAACTAAAGTGACGAGATCATTTTCAATCCAATTTCCTCTCATTTCTCATAATAACTGACCCCAATTTCAGAATATACTGCAAGCCTAAAATCCCAACACAAGCTAGTCTGTGAACATCTCATATCATGCTCGATTCTTAATTTCCCCTTCTTTCAAACACATTGAGTTTCAAGTGATGAAAAATCTAATAAAAATGAAAAATGTCACGTGTTTTTTATTAATCAAAAAAATTTCACTCAAATAGTAACAGATTGTCTGTTTAATTTAAACAACCTTGACCACTAAGATAGAAATGAGTCTATTCAGTGGTCAAACATGAAAGAATTCATTGAATCACACCAAACAAAACATCACATATTTGTAAAATTAAAAGGAGCAAATAAATAGGGGAAGAAGTTGGACCTTTATCGCTACGTATTTTTCGCCATGTACAATGACTGAAAATTTCCAAAGCAGCAAACCAAAAAAATGATCTATTGACCAAACCTCGAATCGGCGACGGAACCCCAAACGAACCTAATAACCTCGACGAATGTTGTGTACTCGTTCATGCAAATAGATCATCAATCACAGAGATGACTAAAGAAACATTTCCAATCTTGAAAAGCTTCTTCAGAATGCAATCTCAGACAAACCTATTAATATCTTATGCAAAGCCCGTGGTTCAAGAATTCATTCATAGTTAGTTATTAGAAAACAGAGGAAGAAATGTGCTGGAAGGGCTATATTTGGCTAGTATTTGGCCTGAGATGAAAGCTGTCGAGGAAATGACACCTAGGCGTTTTGAACACATTAAAGACTATTATCTTCCATATCAATGAAATATTTTCCTAGGAACAATATTTGTAGTTGATGGAAGGAATACCACGACAGCGATAATTGGCCGGAGATGGCAGCGGCGGCGGATTTCGCACCCCAAGTTGAGAGAGGCGATGGAGGTGATGACGGTCGGTGGTGAAGAGGGGGTGATGCGGCTGTCCGGCGTGAGCAGCCGGTGGAGAGAGGTGGACTGGCGGCTGTGCTATTAGGGTGTTCTCTAGGGTTTTCTTGGTTTAGGTCTCTCGATTTTTTTTAAGAAGGGTGTCTAGGTTTTATGTATTAGGGTAAGATAAAATATGGGCCTAGGTTTGAATGAGGCTCTAAATCTACAAAATTGGGCTAAGAAAAGGCTGAAAATTTAATTTACTTCAAAAAATACTTATAAGAAGATATAAAATAACTCTTAATTAATTTTAATAAACTATTACATTTAAAATAAAATTAAAATTAAAGTTGAAACTATTTTTGGTATTTTCAAATATTATATTAAAATAAAATAGGTTCAAAGTAATATATCCTTCTAAAAATACCTAATACGTGAATTAAATAGAGAAATATGGAACTATTTTTGTGATTTTTAATTTTTGTTCTTAAATAAAGTAAAAGAGTCAAAACTAGTTAAAATAGCGATATTAGTCCTAAACTAAATATTTAAACGCTAAAATGCGTAAAATCTCGAGGAGGGTCAAAAATTACATGTCTACAATGGGCGTCACTACCAACCTCTTAAACACCATCAACGAGGATGACCGAGAAGACGAGAAGAACGTGACACCGAGTGCTACACCCAGGCGGAGTGACTCACCTCCCAACATGGAAGTGTAACCGCTTCACGCGAAAGGGGAGCCTCCACGTCCACAACTGAAGAAGCGCCACCAGCAGTGAAAAAATTACTGGTGGAATGGCCGACAAGTTCGTTATCACCCATGCAGAGGCCAAAAAGGCAGAGGCCAGGGTGAATGATATATTCGCCGTCAGACATCGCCTAGCGAGGGACTCAAGGACTTTCTCTCCAGATTCAATAGAGTAAGAATGAGCTTGCCAAACTTATCAGAAGGGATGGCGTTGGCAGCCTTCCAAAATGGGTTGAACAGGAATGTTTCAAGAGCAACCCGAAAGTTGTTGAGCAGACTTATGAAATACCCTCTCACCACTTGGGAAGAAATTCACAATTCCTATTGCACCGAGGTGAGAGCGGAAGAGGATGATCTCAATGGTCCAACCTAACGGCTAACGTCAGTCCAAACGAAGTCGAGAAAAAGACCGTCGTAATGATGGCCGAAGAAACCATTCAGGCCCACGCCCCAACCGGGACATGTACCAACCATATGTCAGAACGGCCATCGCTCCCTCTCCTTGCCATGCCGAAGGGCCGCCTAGGCCACATACAGGGACTCAGCGAAATGAAAGAGGTATGCCTTCACTCTTATCTGCTCACAATTTTTTTGTCTCCCTTTCAGAAATTGTGTACGCACTAGAGAAGCTCGGCCCGAAGGTAAAGTGGCCACAGAAGATGAAGTCCGACCCATGTACTAGAAAATTGAACGTCATCTGTGAGTTTCATCAGGAACAAGGCCATAAGACCAAAGACTGCATAGCCCTACGGCAAGAAGTAGTGAACATGCTTCATCAAGGACACCTAAGGGAGCTGATGAGCGATCGAGGAAGATCCAACTTCGGCTGCGAACGAGAACAATACCAAGGCCCTCCAAAGCCACCCTCCCCCACCTGCACCATCCAAATGATCATCGACGAAGGCAACGAAGCAGCAATCAATCACGTGAAGTACACAACCACACGTAAACTAAAGCGGTCGATCACCCATGAATGGTATGATGACCTCGAAGACAGTATCATCTTCGATAAGTCAGATACCCATAGTTTGACCTTCCCTCACTTCAATGCTCTTGTCATTACTTTACGTATTTTAGATACTGATGTAAAAAGAATAATGGTAGACGATGAAAGCAGCGTGTGTATTATTCACCCCCGAGTTCTCACACAAATGAGACTTGAGGACAAGATAGTGCTACGCTGCATAACACTAATAGGTTTTAACAATGCAATTGAGCGAACCTCAGGAGAGATAACATTGTCCATCCTAGCCGGAAGTGTCACCCTAGAAACAACGTTCCATGTCATGAACTAGGACACAACTTACAACGCCATCATAGGGTGACCATGGATACATGCCATGAGAGCCATCCTGTCCAGCATGTATCAAGTAATCAAGTTCCCTACTCCGTGGGGGATATTCAGCATCTGAGGCGAACAACACACAACCCAAGAGTGCTACCGCATCGCCCAAGATTATACATACACTCAACAGTTAAAGGGAATAAACTCGAGAGCATAGCAATTACCAAAGTCGGGGCCCGAACTCGATGAACAAAAAGACATCATCAAGGAACCCGACTTCGTGGAAGCTGCAGGGTCAACAGTAGAAGATCTCGACCCTATCCAACTAGACAACATAGACAATAGCAAAAGGGCTTACATAGGCCAAAACTAGGTATATTTCATAAGTTTCTAATTGACAATGCCGATCTGTTTGCTTTCTCCCATGCAGATATGCCATGTATCCCGAAAGATGTTGCCACACACAAGTTGAACGCCGATCCACTCTACCTTCCAGTACGACAAGTAAGAAAAAAATTCAACACTGCAATTAACGAGGCTGTCAATGATGAGTTGGATAAACTACTCGCTAATGGCTCCATCCGAGAGTCGAAATACCCCCAATGGGTTGCCAACGTAGTCATAATGAAAAAGAAAAATGGTAAGTGGCGGATGTGCGTGGATTTCACGGACCTAAACAAGGCCTGCCCGAAAGACTCCTTTCCGTTGTCTCACATCGATACAACGACAGGGCACGAGTTGTTGAGCTTTTTGGACGCCTACTCAGGTTACAACCAAATCCTCATGGAGGAGAAGGACTAGGAAAAGACTACTTTCATCACTCATCAGGGAACGTACTATTACAGAGTCATGCCATTCGGGTTGAAGAACGCAGGGGCGACTTATCAAAGGCTAGTCATCAAGATGTTTAAGGACCAACTCGGCAAAACAATGGAAGTTTACATAGATGATATGTTGGTCAAATCAAAAAGGAAGGAAGACCACATCAACCACCTAAAGGAAGCCATCGGCATACTAAGGCAATACGGTATGAAGCTGAACCCCAAAAAGTGTGCCTTCAGCGTAATTTCGGGCAAATTTCTCAAATTTCTAGTGTTACAAAGAGGCATCAAGGTCAACCCCGACCAGATCAAAGCCAATGAGAGAATACCCGAAGTATTACCAGCAAGAAATAGGTACAAAAACTAACAGGTCGTATAGCTGCCCTGTCGAGGTTCATCTCACGATCCTCTGACAGATGCCACAAATTCTTCAACATGCTTAAAAAGGACAACGGGCTCTAGTGGAATTCAGAATGCATCGAGGCCTTAAGAGAACTAAAGGCGTACTTGTCCTTGTCCCCGCTACTCGCCAAAGCAGAACCCGGCGAGTGCCTCCTGATATACTTGGTCGTATCAGAGGCGTAGTAAGTGTAGTACTAGTCTATGAAAACAAAGGCACGCAATCTCGAATCTATTACATTAACAAAACCCTGGTCGACGCCGAAACAAGGTACCACTCCCTTGAAAAATTGGCCTTGGCATTTGTCATAGCTTCACGAAAGCTTAGACCCTATTTTCAATGTCACCCTATATCAGTGGTGGCGACCTTCCCCCTAAGGAGCATCCTACATAAACTCAAAATGTCAGGGAGATTGGCCAAGTGGGCCATAGAATTGAGCGAGCACGATATAACATATCAGCCGCGAACAACGATAAAATCGCAGGTGCTCGCCGACTTCGTCGCCGATTTCAGTGCCAAAATAATTCCCGAGGTAGAGCAAGAAACTTCTCGTACCTTTCCCGGGTTACCCAACCTATGGGTCCTATACACCGATGGTACTTCCAACGCATCAGGATCTGGACTGAGACTCGTACTCGAGGTCCCAACAGGCGAAGTCATCCGCCAATCCATACAGTGCCCTGATATGACTAACAATGAGGCTGAGTACGAGGCTGTAATTGTAGGACTAAAGCTAGCTCTCAAATACAGAGCACGACGAGTCGTTCTCAGATGCGACTCACAACTCATTGTCAACCAAGTCACAGGGACTTTCCAAATCAAAGAGTAAAGGCTACAAAAGTACCAGGCAGAAATTCATAAACTACTACCAGAATTCGACGAATGTCAACTCGACCAGATACCTCGAGCACAAAACATTGAGGTAGATGGCCTTGCCAAGTTAGCAACAGCCCAAAGAACATTACAAAAGAAAACGTGGTTACCCTCCTCCACTCGTCAATAGACCAACTTGAGGTACACTCTATAAATTTGATGTGGGACTGGAACAACCGCATTATAATATATTTGCAGGAGGGAGTACTCCTATCAGACAAAAAAGAAGCCAAAAAGCTTCGAATGCAGACGGCTGTATATCATCGTAAACCACGACCTATACAAAAGAACATTTGGAGGCCCCTTGGCGAAATGCCTAGGGCCGAACCAAACAAGACGCGTCCTCGAGGAAGTACACGAAGGCCACTGCGGTGCCCATACCGGCAACCGAGCCCTTGTCAGATGCCTTTTATGAGCAGGTTATTATTGGCCCACCATGAAGAAGGAAATCACTGACTACGTCAAAATGTGCGAGCAGTGCCAGAAGTACGCTCCTATGATACATAAAGTGGGCGAGCACCTCCACTCAGTCACATCGTCATGGTCGTTCATCAAATGGGGAATGGACATTGTCGGACCCCTTCCAGTAGGACGAGGTAATATACGATTTCTTTTGGTTTTAACTAACTATTTTTCCAAGTGGTTAGAAGAAGGTGCATTCGCCCAAATACGCGAATAGGAAGTTATCACATGCATATGGAGAAACATCATATGCCACTTCAGCATCCCCAAAGAAATCAACTATGACAACGGACCTCAGTTCACCAGAAAAAAGATCGCCGAATTCTTCGAGAAATGGCACATCAAGTGAATACTCTCCACGCCATATCACCCTGCCGGCAACGACCATGCCAAATTCTCCAACAAAACAATACTAAACATCTTGAAGAAAAAGTTTGAGGATGCCAAGGGACTATGGATGGAATTACTACCAGAAGTGTTGTAGTTATACCACACTACGCCAAAAACAAGCACAGGAGAAATGCCATATTCACTAGTCTATGGGACTGATGCAGTGATACCAGTCGAGGTTGGGGAACCATGTTTGAGATATTCCAATGAGAGCGGACCAACCAACGACGAGAACAAGAAAGACTTCGACGAAGCGGAGGAGCGAAGAGACATGGCTTACATAAGAATAATAGCCCAAAAACAGCAAGCAGAACAATATTACAACAAAAAGGCCAAAGTACGACCACTCAAAGTCAGGGACTATGTACTCAGAGCCAAAACACAGGCAAACAAAGACCCAAGAGAAGGTAAACTAGGAGCCAGTTGGGATGAGCCGTACAAAATCACGGCAGCAGCAAACAAAGGATCATTCCAACTAGAAATAATGGAGGGAAAGCTACTACCAAACAATTAGAACGTCGCCCACCTCAAATACTTCAACTTATAAGAACGGGCATCCTCCAAGTTGTACTCTTTTTCCCTCACCCGGGTTTTGTCCTGATTGGGTTTTATTAGGGAGGTTTTTAATGACGCGACGAAGGGGATGTCTCGAAGTTCGAGTATAATTCATCTCCTCGCCTATCGACTACTTCTCCAGGTCGAACGATGAAAGGACTAGGTAGACTAAAACTTCTCCAATGTATGAATGAAACAAGCAGAAACGTGTAATATTCTCCAATGAATGAAATAAACAAAGCAACATCTTTGCACAACTCCACCAAGTCATTTTACACTTTACATTCGACCTCGCTCGAATTACTCTACATTCGACCTCGCTCGAATTACTCTACATTCGACCTCGCTCGAATTACTCTACATTCGACCTCGCTCGAATTACTCTACATTCGACCTCGCTCGAATTATTTTACGCTCGACTATGCCAAAACACTACATGCAAACGGCCAAAAAGTCAGGGACTTCCCCGCATAGAAAACAAAAAAAAAAGAAGAGAACGAGAATCAAAAAATATATAGCAAAAAGGCAATCGTTCCATTTCAATTGTTCGAATTACAACTTTTTACAAAGGGCTTGAGAACGCCCTCACAAAAATAGCAAAGCAAAAAAAAACTAAGTATAAAAGCTTCACACCACATCGTCCCCATCAACATAATCGTCATCATACCAAGTATCGGAGGCAAGCCCATACGCGGCATCATCATCATCATCATCATCCCCACCGGGTGTACCAAGGTCGTAACCACAAGCTTTACGAGCGGCATGTGCCTTGACACAGACGCCCTCAAGCTCCACCTTGGAGACCTTCCCGATAACCTATAAAGATTTGTACACGTCAAGTTGAGCCCCGGCATGGACCCACACTTCGTACAACTCTCGCGACACGTTGGGATCGGCAGAAGTACGAGATGTAGATGGTTGTGCTTGCTATTGTATCTTCTCAGTCCTTAGGGCAACGACTTGCTCATTTAATTCAGACACCTCCGCCTCCAAACCCATCATTCACTCCTCTAACCTCGCCACCTTGAGCACCGACGTCTCCACACCATTTGTACGCTCGGACCTACAAACACGGAGAGCATCATCTAGGGCCACCGCTTCAGCCATAGCAGCCATTCTGCCTTTCTCGGCCCGACCCGATTCTTCGATCTTGGCACTCAGCTCATCCCTCAAATCGATAGCCCTTGCGTCCCTCTTCCCGAGTTCAATCATTAAGAATGCCACTTGCACCTGAAGGTTACTGTTCTCAGCCATCGCCCTCTTACTCACATCGAGCTCGTCCTCTTTGGCCTTTAGCGCTGCCTCAAGCTCGATTCACCTACTGATGGCCCTCCTAAGCTCGTCGTCCCTCTCCCTCAGCTCTTCATCATTTTTCGTCAACTCATCGTCCTTCTATTTGAGCCCATCACGAAGCAACTGAAACTCGCCATCATGGCTGAGAAAGTAGGCCAACATTCGGTGCTTGGTACGGTACTCCTTGTACTTGGAAGTCATCTTCTTAAAAATGGTCGTCCTCTGCTACTCCCGTCGGTCGCGCTCAATCCCCATAATAAGAGTCTAGCATGTAAAAAAAAGACAAGAAGTTAGTGTAAGCATATTATACATAAGAAAAAAACTTAACCTAACATGGAAAAGCACTCACTCGCAGGGCCATGCCAGATATACCCAATGACAGATCCGCATCTTTCATCGCTTGTAGTGTCGTACTCTAGGAAGTTGCGCAGAGGGGAGCAAAGGCCGACGCCGCCCGTTCTGAGTTGGCCAAGAGGTCATAGTCCATAGGAATGACTATATACCGATTAGGACCCTCCGTCCTTATCTCCACACGAGTAGTCTTCTCCATGAAGGTCCATACCTCCTTAGGGTCGATGTCAGAGCCAGAGTCATAGTCCCCCGCAGGGACAACTCTACTTCCCCCGACCGCCGATGATGAGCCACCTTCTGCGGCCCGTGTAATTTCTCCGCTACCACGACCACCCTTAACCCTAGAGGGTCTCCTCTCCATGACGACAACCCACCGCAGAAATGGCCTCGATGTCTGGTGTAAGCACAGATTTGGCTTCCAAAGCAATAAATCTTTCCGGCTCAATGTCAGCGACAATGGCCTTCCCGATCTCCACCCTTCGTCTTTTCCTCGACAATATCTCCTTGTCATTAGATGGCTCGTCTACAAGGTGAAAGATAGGTTGAGAAGAGATTTCATCCCGCACGGCAACAGTTTGAGGGGCGGAGTCCCTCATTGGCGGAAATTGAGTCTGACCTTCTCGAGCAAACTCAGTTAAAGCAAATTGCATTCCAGCCGACGCGATAGCTTGGTGAAATACAGGTACTGGAGCCTTCACCTTTTTGGAAACTCGCCGACCTAGCACCAAAAGAAGGTCGCGTCTAAAGGCAATAGTGAACGGCAATAAGTTAAGGTAGAAATAACACTTACTGGACGGAGTATTGGGTCAAAAATGCTTGTGAAAGGAAGTCCCAGTCACAAATTCTCACGGTGTGGGGTAACACGCGAGTCACCCAATCCTCAATATCGAAGACGCGAGAAGGTGCACGCCTCTCAGCTGAAAATAAGAAACCCATGAGATTCAAAAACAAAAGAGACAGAAAGAAAATAACGAACATTCCGCAGGACGCTTACGATTATAATTCCATTACTCGGGGAACCCGGTCGGATTCGCCACTAGGTGCTCGATCTTGATGAAGAAGTATTTACGCCAGAATCGCCGGATCATCTTATCATCCATCCCCGCCACTAACCCCTTGACCCCACGATGTCGCAGATGTATCAATGTGCCTCTATAAAAGCTGGGCGAGAATAGATGCAACAGATGGCAAATATTGACCTCACAGCCGGCCAACTCTGCATACTTTGCTAGCATCAGAAAAGCTTTGTATAATAAGGGGATAGCTACGCAGGGCAAATGTTATAAAAGCAACAAAACTCCTCCGCTAATGGGGGGAGAGGAAGAGAATAACCGACTAAGAACGGGTAAACATAGAAAGCACAATATACAGGCCGTGAACCTGCACTATATCATCTCCCTCCAGGATAATCTTGACGTAAGAGGGAATACAGTACTTGGACCGGAGGTCGGCTATTTGACGCAGCCCCGTCTCAGAAAGCTCTTGAGCAGGAGAAGGAGCAGGTTCCTTTGGGAAATCATGTCTGGCCAAAGGATTCTTGGGAACCACCTCCTCCACAATAGGGAAACTATCTTCCTCCTCAACCACGAATTCATCACCGCCGGGAGGAATGGCCACCGATAAAGGAGTGGGGAATTTGATATATTTCAGTAGTAAAAGTGTATACAGAAAAGTCGGAGAAAAAAGATGTCAGCCGAAAAGGAAAACGGGGACTGAAATTGAAGAAATTACAAGAAATCGAAAGTAGAGATAGAAAAAGATCAAAGGAAAATGATATGCATGCAACAATGGGAATGTTAAAAGTTTCTGTCATGACCCGGATTTCCCACCCTTGAGAGTCGTGATGGCGCCTACTCGTGAAAGCAAGCAAAGCCGCGTAGTATAGAATCACTAACTCTTTTATTTAGCCCTTTTAACAATTTAAATTAACATGTGATCAACAATGAAATATTAACGATAAATAAATACATACGAAAGACTTAATCTGATAACTTAGCCAAACCAGTAAGAGAATACCAACATACATCTTTATCCAAAATTCGGATTCACAATATCACAGGCCAACTACGAATACTACATACAAATGTCTGGAAAGAAAAATACAATCTGTCTCTGAAGTAAATAAAAACAGAATACATATAAAGATAGAAGAGAACGTCGGGCCTGTGGACGCCTGCAGGACTACCTCGGGATCTCTAACTAGACTGAAGGCAGCTGCCCGATGCTACGGTCCAAAAGCTGCTGCTCCGGTATCTACACATAATGTAGAGTGTAGTATCAGCACAACCGACCCCATGTGCTGGTAAATGCTTGGCCTAACCCCGACGAAGTAGTGACGAGGCTAGGACTAGACTACCAAATAAACCTGTGCAGTTATATAATGTGCAGCGAAAAATAAAACAGGAATAAACAAGTAAAGATGGGAGGGGGTACATGCTGCGGGGGAATATCAATATCAATAGTAAATTTAGAGAAAGGCATAATGGCAATTTAGGATTTACAGCAAAACAATAAGGAACTTTTAACCAATCCATAAACACTTGTATTATCGGCGCGCAACCCGATCCCAAAATATAATGACACTGTTGCAGCGAGCAACCCGATCCATATCATTTATCACTGTTGTGGCGTGCAACCCGATCCAAATATAATATCGTTGCGGCGTGCAATCCGATCTAAATATAATATTATTGGGGTGCGCAACTCGATCCACATATACAGTTCAACACTAATGCCAACAAGAGTCCCGGCAAGGGATCAATAAAGAAACAATACTATCGCGGTAAGGTAATCGACAGTATAAGTAAATATGTCCCGGCAAGGGAGAATCAGCTATAACCAAACTTGTTCCAATATCTAACTACCTCAACCAGCACCAATACTCAATCATAAGTAATTTCCACGAGGATAATCATAATCCTTGTTCAACACAAAGAATCAACAACTTAGGCATTCGTAGTATTTATTTAGAACACAACAATTTCAATTTAAGACTCACGGTCATGCTTGACACCAACGTATAGATACTCGTCACCATGCCTATACGTCGTACTCAACAAGTAACATGTAGCAAATAGGACACAACTCCTAATCCCTCAAGCTAAGGTTAGACCAAACATTTACCTCGAACTTCCACGGCCAACTCAAGCTTCAAACACCGCTTTTCCTTTTGAATTTGGCTCCAAATCAATTGTATCTAGACATAATCGACTTAATAACATCAATAAATGTTACACAATTCAATTCCAATGTTTAATTATAGATTTTCCATCATTCTTCCCAAAAAGTCAAAAATCAACCCAAGGCCCGCTTGGTCAAAACCCGAGGTTCGGACTAAAACCCGAACGCCCATTCACCCACGAGCCCAAATATGTAATTAGTTTCGAAATCCAACCCCAAAATGAGGTCTAAATTCCAATTATGCAAAAAGCCCTAACTCTACCGAAATCCCTAATTTTCTACCCTTAAGAACATGATTTAGGCCTAGAAATCTAATGGGTGTTAATGGAAATTGAAGAAAATGAGCCTAAGATTACATACCTATGAATTTGTGGTGAAGTCCTCTTTCAAAAATCACCCAACTTGGAGTTTGGAAGAAGAAGTTATGAAATTTTGGTGAAATCCCGAGTGTTCTGTTACTGTTTAAAAATCACTCGGCAGGCCTTCATCGCGTTCGCGATAGGCCTGTCGCATTTGCGATGGTTCAGACCTAGGCGACCTTCGCGTTCGCGTTTTTCGGCTCGCGTTCTCAGACCTTCAGCTCCTGGAGCCTTCACGTTCGCGGTCAGATGGCCGCGTTCGCGTAGAACAAATGTGAACCCCCCCATGCCATTAGCCTTACGGGTTCGCGAGTGCCTGGACGCGTTCGCGAAGGGTACTCCCCCTATAGCGTCGCGTTCGTGTCCCAAGCTCCGCATGCGCAAAGAGCAAACTGGCACTTGAGGAAATTGCCTTACGCGTTCGCGAGTGGGACTACACGAACACAAAGAACAAAACCTCTGTGCACTGAGACAGCAAAAACCTGCAATTTTTCCTAAGTTCAAAACCTTCTGAAACCCATCCAAAACTCACCCGAGCCCTCGGGGCTCCAAACCAAATATGCATACTAACTCAAAAACATCATATGAACCTACCCGTGTGATCAAATCGCCAAAATAACCTCTTAAACAACGAATTTAGCATAGAAATCTAAGAAAAATTTCAAAACTTTCAAAGTATCAATTTTCAAAACTAAGGGTCCGAATCACCTCAAACGACTTCCGTTTCTTACCAAATTTCACAAACTCATCTTAAATCACATATAAGACCTGTACCGGGCTTTGAAACCAAAATATGGGCCTGATATCATCAAATTCTAAACTCATTTCATTTCCAAAACTCATAAATAATTTCAAAAAATAATTTTCTTTAAAAATTCATTTCTCGAGCTTGGGACCTCGGAATACGATTCCGGGCATATGCCCAAGTCCCATATTTTTCTACGGACCCTCTGGGACCGTCAAATCATGGGTCCGGGTCTGTTTACCCAAAATATTGACTGAAGTCAACTTAAATCCATTTTAAAGTCAAAATTCATCATTTTCCACAAATTACACATAATGGATTCCCGACTATGCGCCCGGACTACGCATGCAAATCGAGGTGATGCTGAAAGAGGTTTTTAAGGCCTCGAAACACAGAATTCATTTTAAAATAAGTGATGAACTTTTGGGTCATCACATTCTCCACCTCTAAAACAATCATTCGTCCTCGAACGGACATAAGAAGGAAGTACCTGAGTCGGGGAAAAGATGGGGATAACGGCTTCGCTTATCGGACTCGGACTCCCAGGTCGATGCCTTAGTAGGCTGACCTCTCCACTGAACACGAACATAAGGAAAGCTCTTCGATCTCAACTGACAAACCTGCTGGTCTAGAATACCTACCGGCTCCTCCTCATAAGACAAGTCCTTGTCCAACTGGACAGTGCTGAAATCTAACACGTTGGATGGATCGTCGTGATACTTTCGAAGCATTGACACATGAAACACTGGATGCACGACTGATAAGCTCGGCGGCAACGCAAGTCTGTAAGCCACCTCTCCCACGCGATCAAGAATCTCAAAGGGGCCAATGAACCTAGGGCTAAGCTTGCCCTTCTTTCCAAATCTCATCACGCCCTTCATAGGCGACACCCGAAGCAATACCCGCTCACCGACCATGAGTGCAAAATCTCGAACCTTATGGTCGGCATAACTCTTTTGCCTGGACTGAGCTATATGAAGCCTATCCTGAATAATCCTGACCTTGTCCAAGGCATCCTAAACCAGATCCGTACCGAACAACCGAGCCTTCCCCGGCTCAAACCATCCAACCAGCGACCGACACCGCCTACCATACAAAGCCTCATAAGGGGCCATCTGGATACTCGACTGGTAGCTGTTGTTGTAGGAAAACTCTGCTAGAGGCAAAAACTGATCCCACGAGCCTCCAAAGTCAGTGACACAAGCCCGGAGCATATCTTCCAAAATCTGAATAGTTCGTTCGGACTGTCCGTCCATCTGAGGATGAAACGTTGTGCTCAACTCAACCCGTGTGCCCAACTCTCGCTGAACTTCTCTCCAGAAATGGAAGGTAAACTGCGTACCTCGATCTGAAATGATAGACTCGGGCACACCATGAAGACGAACAATATCCCGGATATAGATCTCAGCTAACCTCTCGGAAGAGTAGGAGACTACCACAGGAATAAAATGTGCTGCTTTGGTCAGCCTATCAACAATAACCCACACTGAATCAAACTTCCTCTGAGTCCGTGGGAGTCCAACAATGAAGTCCATAGTGATACGCTCCCACTTCCACTCAGGAATCTCAATCTTCTGGAACAAACCACTAGGTCTTTGATGCTCGTACTTAACTTGTTGGCAGTTCAAACACCGAGCCATATAAGCAACAATGTCCTTCTTTATCCTCTGCCACCAATAATATTGTCGCAAATCCTGATACATCTTAGCGGCGCCCGGATGAATAGAGTACCAGGAACTATGGGCCTCCTCTAAAATCAACTCTCGGAGTTCATCCATATTAGGCACACAAACTTGACCCTGCAATCTCAAAACTCCATCATCTCCTAAGGTAACCTGCTTGGCACCTTCGTGCTGCACCGTGTCTCTAAGGACACACAAATAGGGATCATCATATTGCCGATCTCGGATATGCTCCAATAAAGAAGAACGAGCGACTGTGCAAGCTAACACGCGACTGGGCTCAGAAACATCCAACCTCACGAACTGATTGGCCAAAGCCTGAACATCCAAAGCAAGCGGCCTCTCACCGACTAGAATATAAGCAAGACTGCCCATACTGGTTGACTTCCTACTCAAAGCATCGGCCACCACATTGGCCTTTTCCGGATGATATAAGATGTTCATATCATAGTCTTTTAACAGCTCCAACCACCTTCTCTGCCTCAAATTCAACTCCTTCTGCTTGAACAAGTATTGTAGACTCTTGTGACCCGTGAACACCTCACATGCCACACCATACAGATAATGCCTCCAAATCTTCAACACGTGAACAATGACTGCCAACTCCAAATCATGAACCAGATAGTTCTTCTCATGAATCTTCAACTACCGTGAATCATAGGCAATGACCTTGTCATCCTGCATCAACACCGCACTAAGTCCAATACGAGATTCATCACAATAAACTGTATATGGCCCTGAACCTGTGGGCAAAACCAACACCAATGCCGTAGTCAAAGCTGTCTTGAGCTTCTGAAAGCTCACCTCGCACTCGTCTGACCACCTGAACTGGGCACCCTTCTGGGTCAACCTGGTCATCGGGGCTGCAATAGACGAAAACCCCTCCACAAACTGATGATAGTAGCCTACCAGATCCAAGAAACTCCGGATCTCTGTAGCTGATGCGGGTCTAGGCCAGTTCTTGACTACCTCTATCTTCTTCATATCAACCTGAATACCCTCTGCTGATATGACATGACCCAAAAATGCAACTGAACTCAACCAGAACTCACACTTCGAAAACTTGGCATACAACTGACTATCCCTCAAAGTCTGAAGAACCACCCTAAGATGTTGCTCGTGCTCCTCTCGACTGAGGGAATAGATCAAAATATCATCAATGAAAACTATCACGAACGAATTCAAATAAGGCCTGAACACTCGGTTCATCAAATCCATAAAAGCTGCTGGGGAATTTGTCAACTCGAATAATATCACCAAGAACTCATAATGCCTGTATCGAGTGCGGAAAGCTGTCTTAGGGACATCGGATGCCCTAATACTCAACTGAAGGTAGCCAGATCTCAAGTCAATCTTCGAAAATACCTTGGTACCCTGAAGCTGATCAAACAAATCATCAATCATTGGCAATGGATACTTATTCTTGATTGTAACCTTGTTCAACTGTCAATAATAAATAAACATTCTCATCGATCCGTCCTTCTTCTTAACAAACAACACTAGTGCACCCCAAGGCGAAACACTAGGTCTGATGAAACCTTCTTCAAGCAAGTCTTGCAACTACTCCTTCAACTCTTTCAACTCAGGCGGGGCCATATGATACTGCGGGATAGAAATGGGCTGAGTACCCGGAGCCAAATCAATGCAGAAGTAAATATCCCTGTCGGGTGGCATACCCGGAAGGTCTGAAGGAAATACCTCAGGGAACTCACGAACAACAAGCACAGAATCAATAGAAGGAATCTCGGCACTAGAATCACGAACATATGCCAAATAGGCCAAACACCCCTTCTCGACCATACACCGAGCCTTCACGTAAGAGATAACACTACGGGTAAAATGACCAGGAGTCCCTCTCCACTCTAAATGAGGTAAACCTGGCAAGGCTAAGGTCACAGTCTTGGCATGACAGTCCAAGATAGTGTGGTAAGGCGATAACCAGTCCATCCCCAATATGACATCAAAATCAACCATATCCAGGAGTAATAAATCCACACAAATCTCAAGACCCCCAATCACAACTATACACGAGCAATGGACTCGATCTACCATAATAGAATCACCCACCGGTATAGACACATATACAGGGACACTCAAGGAATCACTAGGCATGACTAGATACGGTGCAAAATAAGATGATACATAGGAGTATGTAGACTCTGGATCAAACAAAACTGAAGCATCTCTGCCACAAATAGAACAGTAACTGTGATAACTACATCGGAAGCCTCAGCCTCAGGCCTGGATGGAAGAGCATAACATCGGGGATGGGGCCTACCACCCTGGACTATATCTCTGGGATGGCCTGCAGCTGGCCGGCCTCCACCTCTAGCGGTCTGGGCTCCACCTCTACCTCCACCTCTAGCACCTCTACCCCCACCCCTAGCTGGCGGAGCGAGCGGCGGAACACTTGGTGCCTGAACCATAGCACGAGAACCCTGCTGATGCTACTGAGTACCCACCAATCTCGAACAAGCCCTCCGGATATGACCATACTCTCCCCACTCAAAGCATCCACCTGAGTGTTGCAGGCTGAGTAAACTAAGTCTAGCCCTGGCGACCTAAATGACCACTCCGAAAACTCTAGAGCGGTGATGCACTGATAGGAGCTGGTGGTGCACTGTAGGGTTGTTGATCCGAATACTGCATATGAGAACCACGACCACCTGAAGCGCCATGAGAAACCTGAAGTGCTGACTGAAAGGGCCTAGGAAGATGGCCTCTACCATACGAATCCCTGCCTCCAGACGAGGCACCACTGAATCTGCCCGAATGACGAGGCCTCTTATTAAACCCCTGACCACCTCCCTACGACAGAACCATCTCCACTCTCCTGGCCACATTGGCCACCTCCTGGAAAGAAATCTCTCTCGCTGTCTCCTTAGCCATCTGAAGGCGAATCGGCTGAATAAGTCCCTCAATAAACCTCCTCACCCTCTCTCTCTCGGTGGGAAGTATGATAAGAGCATGACGACCCAAGTCGATGAATCTGGTCTCATACTGAGTAACAGTCATAGAACCCTGCTGGAGATGCTCAAACTGCCTCCGATAGATCTCTCTCTCTAAGTTATGGGGAAAAACTTCTCCAGAAATAGCTGAGTAAACTGCTCCCAAGTCAAAGCTGGTGATCTAGCTAGTTTAGCCAAGCAATAATCTCTCCACAAAGTCTTGGAGGATCCAGACAAGCGGAAGGTAGCAAAGTCGGCCCCATTGGTCTCCACTATCCCCATGTTTCTGAGAACCTCATGATAGTTGTCTAGATAATCCTGGGGATCCTCAGAAGATGCACCGCTGAAAGTAGTAGTGAAAAGCTTGGTGAACCTGTCCAATCTCCACAAAGCATTGGTAGACATAGCTGCTCCATCACCAGTTTGAGCTACCACACCCGGCTGAACTATTCCAACTGGCTGAGCTACTGGAGTCTGAAACTGGGGAGCCATCTGCTCCGGAGTGCGAGTAGCAGGAGTCTGGGCTTCTCATCCAGCCTGAGAGATGGCTAGGGCTACGGGAAGCAAGCATGCCCGGGTGACACTCTCCATGAGGCCCGCTAGACAGACCAGAGCATTTTGGAGTACTAGGGTAGCAATAAACCCTTCTAGGACCTGAGTTGGACCCACCAGAACGGTTTGGGCCAGAACCTCATCATCAAAGTCAACCTGAGGCTCCGTCGCTGGTGCTGATGCTCTGGGCTGAGCTTTGCAGCTACCTCGGCCCCTAGTACGGCCTCGCCCTCTGCCCCTTGTGGGAGCTGCTGCTGGGGGCTCGGGCTGTTGATCGGTAGATGAGGAAGCGCGTGTTCTCGCCATCTACAAAAGAACAGAGTAGAAATTCAATTAGCATTGAGAAACCAAACCACGCGACAGGAAAGAATAAATGTGAAGTTTATAAATGTGAAGTTTTTCCTAACTCTGTAGCCTCTGGGGATAAATACAGACTTCTCCATACCGATCCCTCAGACTCTACTAAGCTTGTCCGTGAATTGTGAGACCTATATAACCTAGAGCTCTAATACTAGCTTGTCACGACTTGAACTTTACACCCTCGGGAGTTATGATGGAGCCTACTCGTGAAAGCTAGGCAAGCCGCATAGTATAGAATCACTAACTCTTTTATTTAGCCATTTTAACAATTTAAATTAATATACGATCAACAGTGAAATACTAACGATAAATAAATACATACGGAAGACTTAATCTGATAACTTAGCCAAACTAATACGGCAATACCAACATACATCTCTACCCGGAATTCGGATTCATAATATCACGGACCAACTACGAATACTACATACAAATGTCTGGAAAGAAAAGTACAATCTGTCTCTGAAGTAAATAAAAACAAAATACATATAAAGATAGAAGAGAACGCCAGGCCTGCGGACGCCTGCAGGACTACCTCTGGATCTCTAACTAGACTGAAGGCAACCGCCCGATGCTATGCTCCAAAAGCTACCACTCCGGGATCTGCACATAGTGTAGAGTGTAGTATCAGCACAACCGACTTCATGTGTTGGTAAGTGCCTGGCCTAACCCCGTCGAAGTAGTGACGAGGCTAGGACCAAACTACCAAATAAACCTGTGCAGTTATGAAATGTGCATCGGAAAATAAAACAGGAATAAACAAGTAAAGATGGGAGGGGGTACATGTTGCGGGGGAATATCAATATCAACAGTAAATTTAGAGAAAGGCATAAGGGCAATTTAGGATTTACAACAAAATAATAAAGAACTCGTAACCAATCCATAAACACTTGTATTATCAATTGTTGCGGTGCGCAACCCAATCCCAAAACATAATGACACTGTTGCGGCGAGCAACCCGATCTATATCATTTATCACTGTTGTGGCGTGCAACACAATCCAAATATAATATTGTTGCGGCGTGCAACCTAATCCAAATATAATATTATTGCGGCGTGCAACCCGATCCAAATATAATATTATTGCGGCGCGCAACCCAATCCAAATATAATATTGTTGCAGCACGCAACCAGATCCACATATACAGTTCAACACCAATCCCAACAAGAGTCCCGGCAAGTGATTAATAAAGAAACAACACTATCCCGGCAAGGGAATCGACAGTATAAGTAAATACGTCCTGGCAAGGGAGAATCAGCTATAACCAAACTTGTTCCAACATCTAACTACCTCAACCGGCACCAAACTTAATCATAAGTAATTTCCACGAGAATAATCATAATCCTTGTTCGACACAGAGAATCAACAACTTAGACATTCGTAGTATTTATTTAGAATACAACAATTTCAATTTAAGACTCACTGTCATGCTTGACACCAATATATATATACTCGTCACCATGCCTATGTACTCAACAAGTAACATGTAGCAGATAGGACACAACTCCTAATCCCTCAAGCTATGGTTAGACCAAGCACTTACATCGAACTTCCACGGCCAACTCAAGCTTCAAACACCGCTTTCCCTTTTGAATTTGGCTCCAAATCAATTATATCTAGACATAATCGACTTAATAACATCAATAAACGCTACACAATTCAATTCCAATGTTTAATTATAGATTTTTCATCATTCTTCCCAAAAAGTCAAAAATCGACCACGGGCCCGCTTGGTCAAAATACGAGGTTCAAACCAAAACCCGATCACCCATTCACCTACGAGCCTGAATATGTAATTAGTTTCAAAATTCGACCCCAAAACGAGGTCTAAATTCCAATTATGAAAAGCCCTAACTCTACCCAAATCCCTAATTTTCTACCCTTAAGAACATGATTTAGGCCTAGAAATCTAATGGGTGTTAATAAAAATTGAAGAAAATAAGTCTAAGATTACATACCTATAAATTTGTGGTGAAGTTCTCTTACAAAAATCGCCCAATTTGGAGTTTGGAGGAAGAAGTTATGAAATTTTGGTGAAATCCCGAGTGTTCTATTGCTGTTTAAACATCACTGGGCAGGCCTTCATCGCGTTCGTGATAGGCCTGTCGCATTCGCGATGGGTCAGGCCTAGGTGACCTTCGCGTTCGTGTTCGTTGGCTCGCGTTCCCGGAGCTTCAGCTCCTGGAGCCTTCGTGTTCGCGGTCAGATGGCCGCGTTCGCGTAGAACAAATGTGAACCCCTCCCCCCAGGCCATTAGCCTTACGCGTTCGCGAGTGCCTGGACGCGTTGACGAAGGGTACTCCCCCCACAGCATCACATGTGCGTCCCAAGCTCCGCATTCGCGAAGAGCAAACTGGTACTTGAGGAAATTGCCTTACGCGTTCGCGAGTGGGACTACGTGAACGCGAAGAACAAAACCTCTGTGCACTAAGACAGCAAAAACCTGCAATTTTTCCTAAGTTCAAAACCTTCCGAAACCCATCTGAAACTCACCCGAGCCCTCGGGGCTCCAAACCAAACATGCATACTAACTCAAAAACATCATATGAACTTACTCGTGCGATCAAATCGCCAAAATAACCTCTTAAACAACGAATTTAGCATAGAAATATAAGAAAAATTTCAAAACTTTCAAAGTATCAATTTTTACAACTACGGGTCCGAATCACCTCAAACGACTTCCGTTTCTTACCAAATTTCACAGACTCATCTTAAATCACATATAAGACCTGTACCGGGCTCCGAAACCAAAATACGGGCCCGATACCATCAAATTCTAAATGCATTTTATTTCCAAAACTCATAAATAGTTCCAGAAAATAATTTATTTAAAAATTTATTTCTCGGGCTTGGGACCTCGGAATTTGATTCCGGGCATACGCTCAAGTCTCATATTTTTCTACGGACCCTCCGGGATTGTCAAATCACGGGTCCAGGTCCGTTTACCCAAAATATTGACCGAAGTCAACTTAAATCCATTTTAAAGTCAAAATTTATTATTTTTCACAGATTACACATAATGACTTCCCGGCTACGCGCTCGGACTACGCACTCAAATCGAGGTGATGCTAAAAGAGGTTTTTAATGCCTCAGAATGCAGAATTCATTTTAAAACAAGTAAACGAAACCCCTTCTCTACTTACAGGGTTGGGTAACACCGGAATCGAGGCAGAAGAGCCGTCAACAACACCAAAACCGAAGCAACACAAGCACAGACGCTGCATTGGGAAGACGCGTAATAATGACGCGTATGGCATGACGTCATCCTACGATAGCCACACCAATCATAGCCCCGCCTCCAGTTCGACCTCGACCAATTCGATTCAATCGTTACGACCAAATTTCCTCTAAACGGCTACGGACAAGATCCGCTCATCGAGGACGTCCAAGATCCCGACCTCAACAAGAAGAGGGACTAACTGTATTGGTCAAAATTTGGATTAGACTTAATAGTTCTAAATGAACATGTTCAAGGATTAAACTGACCACAGCATAAGGGCGAGGAGTCGTCTTAAGAGAGATTAGCGCCAAGGTCGAGTAACGGGCATATGAAAGTAACGGTAGGATAAGTTAGAATAGAAAAAGGTCAGTCGTACTTTTTTAGGGTTTCTCAGGGATATCCTATATAAATAGGAAGAGATAAAGAACAAAAAAATGATCTTCACTTTTTGATAAGGGCACATTGTAAAGGGTTGACTAGAGAGAATATACAAAAGCTTGTTCACTGATTATATTGTTCGATTTACGTTATTCATTCACAAGATCCAAAGATTCCTTATCCATTTTCATTTTCTATCACCCCACGTTGTTGTCAGGCAGGAAAATCGTCCAAGTCACCTAACATTTGGGTGATAAATTCCTTCTTATTACATTTATTGCCATTATCTATATTTATTGCATGTTTCTATAACTACATTCATTGACAATCATCGGTCATATACTTGATATTTATTATTCTTGAACACGATCTCATCCCATTGATATATTCCAACTTTAGATTTAGAACTTATTATGTTTAACTAGGATTCATCCTCTATTTCCGTATTAATTATGTTTATATTTAGTATTATTTCCCCATGTATATTTCTTATAGAAATGTTATCAAATTCTTCTTTATATATTTAAACTTTCATATTTAGTCAAACTAAAATACATTAACCTATACTATATTAAAAGCACGAAGGCCCTTAGCGAAATGTCGTTCGCCTTTTTTACTCTTTAGAAATTGAATTTACATTGGACAAAATTGTAATTTAAATTATTTTCCTAATATTTAGAAATTTATTAAAATTAATTAGATATTTGACTATGTAACAAGTCCTAATATTTAGAAATCCTAAGCACATACAAATACATGTAACATAGATAGTTACTTCAAAATACTCCGAATATCATTGGGTGGAGATTTAGTTACCTTAATATATAGACTTAGAAATTATATATAGAAACATAATTAATGGAAGTAGTTTAATGAATCTTATACTAATCTAAATAGATCTTAGACAAATCTAATCTATATATCTTTAATTAAATTTATATGTATATTTGTATCTATATCTATATCTATATCTATATCTATATCTATAATTATATATTTATATTTATATATTGATCTACTCATAGATTTTTTTCTATATTAGCTAGAAATATGGAGGTAAAAAATTAATTAAATCTATAATAGAAAAAAATAAAAATATATAAAGACGTAAATTGAGATAACCTATAACTATTTATACTTTGGAGTAAGTTAAAATATAAAATAAAACTAAAATTTACTTAAGATATTAAGGATTTATTGAGTTTAACAATTAAATAATTTCAAGCAGCAAAATAAGATCTTACATAAAGTATACAAATTATTTATAAGGTAAGAGAAAAATTAAATAATTAACAAAAGATATTTTAATAACAAGAATAATAAATTCATATTAATACTGATACATCGTGCAAACGAATATTTTATACGTAAATATTACTAAAACATTTAGATATAATGTGTTTGAACAATTAAGAAAATATTTTTCTATGATTATATTTGAATTAAGTTCAGTTAGTTTAAATTTGAAAGCATAACATAATTTTTTGAAAATATAGTCCAATTAAGAAAATAGAATGATAAAAATTATTTGAATTTGAGATGAGAAAGTTTTTAAAGTTTTATCTATATTATATTAGAATGAGTGTGGTAAAAATAGATACTAAATTCAAACAGGCTAATAAAAATTCACGTGACAATGTAACAATATTAGGTATTGAATAATATAAAATAAAAAATAAAGAATAAATAGAGAAAAAAATAAAATTCAGATTTTTTATCATAGAAAAAGGGCAAAACTTATTTAAATTTGAGATGAGAAAGTTTTTATATTATAAGAAAAAAGTCATAATATAAGTCCACATAACTCAAGTCTAATAGTTAAAATCAAAAACTAAACAAATTGAACAACAAAAATAAATTAGAGATAATGTAAGGACATTTATAAATCATAAATTTAGAAAATAAAATAAAACAAATATACAATACTTAAAAATATTATTAAATTTTAAATAATTTAAAATTTTTGAGTAATGTTTTTAAAACAAAATAAATATTTATTTCATAATTAAAAAAAGTATATATTTATCTTATATTATTAAAGAAAAGTAGTCGATAATGATATTAAATAAATTTACAAGTTAACGAAAAGCCACATAAAATGTAGTAAGATTATATATTAGATTAAAAAAATAGCAAAATTATGTTAAATTATTAGAAATTAAAAGAAAAAACTATTTGAATTTGAGATTAGAAAGTTCTTAAAACTATGATGTGAATGCTCAAATTATGGATAATACCACGAAATTGAAGTCTTACTTATGAAAAATAAAACAATAATAAAAAATCAAAATTTTAAATTACAAAATAAATTTCTAATATAGGTAATTTTACAAAAATTAAATTTGTATCTTAAAACTAAAAAAGAAAGAAAATTTATGTAAAGAAATAAAATGACAGTGAAAATATTATTACAACATTTAGATATAATATGTTCAAACAATTAAGAAAATATTTTTTATTGATTAATATCTGAATCGAGTGCAGTTAGTTTGAGTTTGAATGCATAGCATAATTTTTTAAAAATGCAGTCCATTTTAGAAAGTAGAATGATAAGAATTATTTGAATTTGAGATAAGATTATTTTTTAAAAAAATATTACGTAAAGAACTAAAATGACAGTAAAAATATTACTACAATATTTAGAAGTAATGTGTTCAAACAATTAAGAAATTTTTTTCTATGATTAAATAAAATTTTAAAAATACAAAATAAATTTCTAATATTGGTAATCTTACTAATGAAAATTAAAAATTAAATTGTATCTTATAGCTAAAAAAGAAAGAAAATTTAACTGCATCTAATACAAAATTAATTATAAGAGAACTCAATACATTTGGAACATGATAATCAAATAACTTATGTATTAATATTTTAGACTAATTAAAAGTTACAATTTAAAACAAAATATGACATTATTTTGGCTCTAGGTAAAACATTAATATAAAAACTAATTAACATTTGTAGTAGGGAAGAAAATGTACATAAAAAAAATAGAGGTTGTGTGAGGATACTTATACTTTAAATTAATTTAAAAATATATAAAATAAAATAATTAAATTATATTTTAAAATATTATTGATAAATTTAAATAATTAAAATATTATGATTAAATATTAAATAATACAATAACTATAAGAAAAGAACAAAAAAAAGATTTATGTAAAAGTGATGTGATGAATAAGATATATTTGACTTCCAGATAAAAATAAAGTGATGATAAGAATTTTGTTAAGATAATATTATCTAATGTGCTGAAACAAGATATATCACAATATGACATGTTTAGTATTTTTTAATATCGACAGGGGAACGAAATACAAGTACCAAAATTAAGGGGTTAGGTTGCTACAAATATATATTAAAAAGATTGGTTGTTCACTACGAGATTTGAACAATAATTTCATATCATATTTCATAATTAAATTCTCATGTTATATAATTTTTATCTGAGAAGTTTATATTTTAATGTAATTTGTACATGATTCAAACAACTTACATCGCAATTTAAAATGATTTGTCCGCGCATCGCGCGGGTACTGATACTAGTTACCTTTAAAACTCAAAATTTAATTGAAGAAGAATGTTACCCTTGCATCATCTTCAAGCAAGTTAAAGCCAGTATCTTTCTTATGAAGATGCTTTAACCCCCACATCTGATATAGGTTTAGAATTGATACACATACACAAAATTATAAAAGCAAGAAGTCATTAAATTAATTGTTGATCAATTTTTACTCTTTAAAATAGATTTTACATTAGACGTTGTCATTAAAACTTCTTTTCCCTAATATTAAGCCTTTGAAATTAATTAATTTTTTACTGAATTCTTCCTTATTAGAAATATTAAGTCCTATGATATATACTTTGAATTGATTAAATTTTATATTATATACTGATAGTAGAATTACATATTAACCTCACTAATTGCCAAAAATATTATTAATCTCACTTGTAATAATAAAACAATTGACTGCGGAAATTTAATAGACTTACAATTTCAGATTCTATTTCAATGCTTTCTCTTGGAATAAATAAATTAGTCTTTACATAATAATACATAGGCAAATAATTAATTTACAGCTACAATTTTGATCACATAAGCATGTTATGTAAGTTGATTGAGAGATAACAAGGTTTCTGACAGTTAATGAAGGTAGTAGCTTTTGATTTTTGGTTTTGGTTTCAGGTTCTACAAATTACAATAACGAAATAATTATGACAAGGAAAACCAACAAAATCTTTCAATTTCATATTTATTTTACTATGCTCAACATGACCATATTAGATTTTTTTATTACAATTATCTTATATAAATTATTTTCTTATTTGAATTATATAACATAATTGTAATCTCTTCGATGTTATGTTTGACCGATATAGATGAACTATATTCCATTTCTCTTTATTTTTTGCGTTCATTCTAACAAATGATAACCCCCTCTATTTTTTAATATTTAGTTATTTATTGTAAAATATTAATTCGATATTAGTTACTTTTAGACTTTACATTATTATTTATTATTTTTTAAGAACCATGTGACCGACCTCTTCATTTTTAAATCTAAAAAAGACCAATAGATTTTATTTTTATCTCTTATTTAATAAATCTTTAAGGAATTACGATAAAAGTATTTTTGTATATATTACTTTTTATTTTCAGTATTAGGTCAAACAAATAACAACAATATTATATTCATAAGAGAATCCCACATCTATCCTCAAGAATCACAATAAGACATCTGGTGACTTCTATGGGGCATGATTTCTTTCTTTCTTTTGCTAGCTAAATGGATGGACATTCATTATTTTCAGTTATTTTTTAATTTTTATTTTACAACTCATACACTCTATGTAATAATACTTACATAATTTTTTAAAAAATCATACTCATTTAATATATGGTTACGCGACCTAAAACTAGTATGAAATGAAACGGAAAGAGTACCTTATAACTTGTGTACAACCTGTCCACAAACCAAACCAAGATTGAGAAGGATTTATACAGAACTGAAAAAAAGGAATAAACAGTCCAAATCTCTTTCGTACTTCTCATAGCAGCTTAAACTTGTACACCACGAAGCCCAAAACTCATGGGCCGGAAGAGAGACAGAACCCACTTCAACCGCCACGTCCCTTACTCCTTCCCCAAGCGCCGCCGTCCTCCACCTACCGACGCCGTCTCCGACGACCCTTTGCCGTCAAACAACTCCTCTTCCACCACCAAGCAGCAGCCCGGTAATGTGGTGGTTGTTGGGGTTCCTACTGATTGCTCAGTGCTTGACCTTAAATCTCGTTTTGAGATTTATGGTTCCATCTCTCGCACCCGTATGGACCCCAATGGTCTCGCTTACATCACTTTCCGTTCCTATGATTCTGCTCAGTCTGCTGTTAATGCTGCTGTAGATTCCTCTTTCCCCATTACTCTCCACTCCAAGCCAGTATGCACTCTTTTTCTCTTAAAGTTATATCTTCTAATTGTAGAAATTCTTGCCAATATTGCAACTTTATTGTTGATTTTTGATCTTTCGATATTAAGATGTCTAGTTGAATCCATGGTTCTGTAATTTATACTAACTCTCAGCTTGGCCAAGAATTTTGGTCTGTGGGTATCACTTTATTTGGTATAATTGTGTTGATTGAATTATATATATGGACAATGTAAGTAGTTTTTGCACACCTAAAAGTAGAAATTCTTGCCAAGTTTGCAACTTTTTAGGTTTAAATTCTTGTTTTTTTTGAGACTAAGAATTTTGGTATGTGAGTATCACATTAGTTGGTATAATTGTATGGATTTTAATATTACACACGGACAATGTAAGTAGTTTTTGCGCAATCATTATAGTTTAACAGGTTGTAGCATGTTACTTACCATCTCGGATAAGTAACTCGTGACCTGACAGCTCTGAAAGTCTTACTGTAACTGGTTTGTCTGGAAATATACGTACCCATATTTTTCCACCACGACGTGCATTTCGTGTCATTGCTCGTCGGCCTGCTTCTATTTGTCTAGATGTAATCCAAGCAGGTTCAAGTGCCTGAAGAGCATATTTACCGAAAGAAATATGATTACCTCGATGAGATATTCCCTTCATTATTCCTCTATGTTGTTTACGGAATCTGGTTCTTTTGGGGTTATAGTTGATGGTTGTTTCTGAATTCCATCTCTACTACAGAACCGGACTTGAGAGTTTCTTCTCATCCAGCTCCTCGCGAATAAAAGGATTCCAAAAAATTTAATTTGAATTAAGCTAGAATAGTCAATCTTAAGTTAAGATATATATGTATTTACTGAGTAATACCTTGAACGTGGGATTCTTTGAGATTTCATTCAATCTATTAGTAATTTGTATATCTTGTTTGAATAGATAACTAAACTTTTTAGTTTTATAAATAGAAATCTAAAAAAAAATTGTATTATTATACCAAATCCTTATTTTGTCCTTTATTGTATTGTCCTAAATTTTGCAATAAAAAAAGTTTTCGCGGGCGAATATTGACTCTTTCAATCCCTATTTCATTTATAGGGTTAACTCGTGACTTCTCAGATCTCCGAATACATGAATTAATCTCTGGTTCGTTCCGCCATCCCGACCAGTGAATCATTAAGATTCCTTTTTCAATAGAATCTTTTGCATTCACAAGTTCCGTCGTTCCCATCACTTCTTACTTAATGGTTAGGTCCGAATTCTACAATGGAGCTCAGAATGAAATTGGTTCTTGAGTCAATCTTCTCAGTCTTTATTGGCTCGAGGCATGTTAGTACAAGGCTGGTTGAGCCATACAAGGGTAGGGAAATTGTTGCCTATGATGATATTCTGTAACTTATGGTCATGTTTATTGAGGGATTGCCTCACTTGTAACATTAGCGATATGGCTTTCTCAAATAACATTAGAGCTTTTATTTATGAGGTTAGGTAAAAGGTTGAGTTTTTGTTGCAGATTAGTTGGGGTGATTTTCAGTTCTAAATGTGTTTTCAGTAAGGTTCAGATCTTGTTTTTTTTCCTTCTCTGTGTAATACAAGCATTAGATAATAATGATGTACTTAAGATTTTTTTTATTTGAGTATGTAATTCATATATGCTTCTGTCTTAGCAAATAAGATACTGTTCCTTGATTTGGATTTTGTCCAAAAGATAGATGTTGTTACTGTTCTTGGGGTTCCTCAATACTTGTACTTGCAGCATACAACTTGGAAGAAGTTGGCAGCGGTGATGAGCTTCACATTACATTTTTTGCAGCTGCAACCGGGATGTAGAAGAATCCGCTTTTCCTGTCGTGGCTTTTAGCTTGTGTCATATATAAAAAGGCAGTTGCAGTTTCCAACAAGCAGCCACTTTCTACATAATCTTGTAGGGCTAATTCACCCTGTGTTTATTGTCTTAATTGGTACGTAATGATGGTACTCTTGATGGCACCTTGAGACCTTCCCTTTTGCTACTTTCAAGGTGACTATGACAAAATGTTGTTATTCCCTACCTTATGGGTGATGAGTTATGAGAGTTCTGTATGATGTCTGTTAATGTTGAATCGGATACTCATTTGTTATTGTGTGCTTACGAGAGTCGAAGGATTTGTTCTTTAAGTTGTACATTAAAAATGATAAGAGGACCATCTTGAATCCTAGCAACTGGAGCTTCTTCATAGTTTCATACTCATTTGCTGAACAGTATCATATGATGTAAATGAAGATGATGCTTGATTACAGGTTTTTTTTGGGTTCTATATAGGCCTCCCCCTCCCAACTTCTTGCTTTGTCGCAAGCTAGGTGAATTTTTTTCTTTTCCATAGGAAGAAGCGTCATTTTGTTTCAGAGGAATATCTAATCTAACTGGCTCTGTTATGCTGCAGATTGCTATTGATCTTTTGCAGAATTTTGTGTATTATGAGTTGCATTACCATCAATCAGAAGAATTTCCAGGTAAATCACTGTACATCCTTTGCTCAACAGGGGTATGATCGTATAAGGCATTCTCTGGGAATGAACCAGAGAATCAGGGATAAGGAATGGTGTCGCGGTTAAAAAAATTATAACTTTGGGTAAATATCAAGTCAACTGTAAGACATGAGTATGTGAGAGAAAAATGGATGCTGATGTTATTTGCCCCTGTTGTGTTAAGACTGAGGGGATAATGGAGTACTTATTCTATAAATTTGTGACATATAATAACAATATACCCAGTAAAATCCCACTAGTGGGGTCTGGAAAGAGTAGAGTGTACGCAGACCTTACCCTTACCCAAAAAAGGGCAGAGAGGCTGTTTCCAGGAGACTCTCGGCTCAATAGGGGAGACAATAATATCAGAAAAGAAACAAGAGAAAAGACATGTAACAACAAAATATACCAGAAAGAAAATAATCAAACAAATAAGTGAAAGGACAATAACACAAAATTATGCAAAATAACAATATGAATACAACAAAGACCGCTAACAAACCTAAACGAAACTCTATCAGACTACCCGGTATAACTAGGGAAGAACTCTCGACTACCCCCTAGCTTACCACACTAATGCTTGGAGTCATGTCCTCGGAAATCTGAAGTCGCGTCATGTCCTGCCTGATCACCTCGTCCCAATACTTCTTAGGCCGCCCTCTGCCTCTTCTCGTACCTACCAAAGAAATTTGCGACATATAATAACCTCTAGAAATTGACTGGTTGGAGATGGATAAGTGTGTTGATGCTTTTATTGGCTCAATCTTTTTCTAGCAAGAATGAGAGTGAACTGGTGGCTCTTAGTCTGATCATAATGTCATTAGATAGAATACCACGGGCGACCAGTGTTTCAAATTCTAGCAGATGCAAAAGAACTAGATGATTTTTTTCCATTTGCATAGGTTTTGGTGGATAGAGTTACTTGATACCCGTGCTAGTGGGAGGTAGTCGATACTTGGTGGAACTATTAAATTGCGCGCAAGCTGGCGGCACATACACCATTGTTACCAAAATAAAATAGAAATTGATGTTACTTCGTAGAAAGAAGAAGAATGTCATTATGTGGTTCCTATGCAAAAGTAGGGAGGACTGGACATCTTATGGGATTCATGCAGAAGAGGTACTTCCTCTTGACAAAGCTGTGTTTACTGCTATGTATACTTAGAGGCTCACACAGTGTGCTCTGCCCGTGCATTCTTCTTCAGCTGATTGTATAAGCATAAATGAAAGCCGATGCTTCTTTTTGCACTGAGAAATTGTCAGCTGCAAGTGGTATCGTTGCTAAAACTCAACATAAGAACTTTACTTCAACCATGGAGTACTACTCGGGGATTATCGTACTGCAGAAGCCTGCAACCGCAAGGTGGAATCTGATGAGCCAAATGTTAGTTACATAGGTGCAGGAGAGCTATTTTTTGCTGATTCCGGATTAATGACCGCCTTCCAGATAAGGGTAAGGTCTGCGCACACACTACTCTCCCAGACCCTACTTGTGAGATTATATTGGGTTTTTTTTGTTGTCGTTGTTGTTGGAGTATTGACCGCAATCAAAGGATGGGCAGTCCAGTTCCTGGGCTAGTGTAGTCCTTATTATAAGCCTACTCAGACAACAATTAAACTAGTTGATTTTTTTGGTTGATCGGCTTTAAACAACCTTCACATTTCCTGATGAGATCCCAACTCTCCAAGTGAATGTCCAATAAGTTCTTAGCTTTAGGCCAATCTTTGTTGTTAATGAATGTGGTAGTCTTGTTTAGAAGTCAAGAGGAGCCTGGATATTCCATTTTTGCACTGATCAAGAATTCCAGATAATGGTATATCAACAACAACAACAACAACAACTACCTAGTATAATCCCACTAGTGGGAACTGGGGAGTGTAGTGTGTACATAGATCTTACCCCTACCCTGGGGTAGAGATGCTATTTCCAAATAGAAACTCGGCATCCTTCCCTCCAAGAACTCTCCACCTTGCTCTTGGGGTGACTCGAACTCACGGAGTGGAGGTTGCTTACCATCAGAGCAACCCCAATTGTCTTCAATGCTCGAGATTTTATTTGAATCTCTTATTTATTTTTGGGAGTAAAGTGCTTTTTACAAAGGCAATTTAATTCTTAGGACTTAAACAGGAGATTTCTGGTCAAGAATGGAGGGGTACTTACAATTCAACCAGAATCGTTGGGTGGTCTACATGATATACTTAAACCTGTGTGAGCACGTGATTTTTACTTCACGGAAGCTACTCCAAAAAGAAATCGGAAAAGAAATAAAACAAGTTACCTTCGGGTACAATTTTGAGGATTTATGTGACATTTTGATAATTGTTCTGTCCGTAAATGCTCACCTCGCTATAGTTAGAAAATACAAAAAAATATATGTTGCATGCATTTAGGAATAATTGGTACATTTAGGAACGAGTTGATTATAATTTGGTTATTTAAAAGCGAAGTTGTCATCGTAATTTACTAAAATGTTTTAATTCGTGTGATATTTGTTGTGGGGTATTGATTAATATTTTGTGTGTTTAATTTTGGTTTCTAGGAATTTTGTCTAGTTGTAAAGAGGGGAAATACCGGATTTGGGCCAAAATTTAAAAAAATCAGGCCCAAACCAACTTGCAACGACCCAGTCCAAACCAGGTCTTCTTAGGGACGCCCCAAACGACACCGTATTGGCATCACCCTTTTGAGCCGTTGATTGATTCAGAGGAACGACCCAGATCAGGCCAATCACTTACCCAAACGACGCCGTATAGGGCCATCTAATCTCAACCGTTAACCCAATCCCATCCAACGGCCTCAGGCCATTCCCATATGCCCGACCCGTTCAACCCCGGACCAGCCCAACCTCCTTTTAGGTGGAACGACACCGTTCCTCATTAAGTGAAAGATCCTGGCCCTCGATCTCACTTCATCCAACGACCAGGATCTAACCACCCACTACGTATATAAACTCCAAACTTTACCCCACGCCCCCATCCGAACACCCCCCTTCATCGTCCCAAACCCAAACCCAAACCCAGACCTCTCAAACCCTAGCCGCCCCTGTGCACTCTCACCATGAACCGGGCGGCAACGATGCCGGTGACCACCAAAGTAACACCCCTGATGCACCTCGACCCCCTGGACACAGATCTGCAAACCATTTGGTTCGAATCAACCCACATCCCAAACCTCAGCTTGTACGAACCAACCCCAGACTAACACCCAATAATCCCCTTTACTTCCTCGTCCTTAATCCCTGACCAGATTGGTTCGAACATGAGTTAAAAGCCGTCTAATAACGGATCTAGGGTTTTCAACAGTTCAAGACGTGTCAAAGCTTCAAGGTCGATTGGTTTCTGTTCAGTATTGTAGGCCTATTTCTCAGGAAATAGACGTATAATACTGATTAGGACTCAAGTTCGAAAGAACATACTGTTTGAAATCTGAGAAAAGAACAGTAAGTTCTCCTTAATTCCTTTTGTTGCCTTCTACAATTTTGTTTGTCTATTTTAAATTGTATCTTTGTCTTGATTTGTTTCTTGTCTTTGGTTCAGTGCTTCTCTTTTTTCACCAGACCTTTTATTAGGTCCAGTTCCTCTGATTGTTCGGTTACATGTTGTAAATTGTTCGGTCAATTTATAGTTCGTTATGTGTGAGTCAGTTTTAACCTGATAGTTAGTTCTAATCCTGGCTTTGGTTCCAAGTCCATTTCAGTATGTTTTTGGTATTCTTGTTTAAATGATGTATGGCATTGGTCCAGTTGTCCCCTATATGTGATGTGTGCTTTCTTTGTTCTTTGATATTCGCTCATTCTTCGTTGAGTTCAGTATATTCGTAGGATTTCTTTCGCTCCATTTCAGCTTAATTTGGAATTATAAATCAATCATTCCCACAGTGTGCAGTTGGTGATTTGGGAAGTTTGACCTTGATAGTTAGCTAGACTTGTGTTCTGATTCATGGTAATGTTGTTACTGAGTTTTATATTAAGCATCGATGCATTTTGATTTCAGTTTCAATTTCAGCTTCAATGTTCTACTAAGCTTTTGTTGTTAGCGTTGATTTTGTTTTGAAGTTCCAACCCAGAATTTAGGTGTTCGAATTGATTGTAGCTGCAGTTTTAATATAGATTTCAGAGTTTAATTTGAAGTGATATAGAATTGCTGGCATGTTATTCATTTTAGATGTTGGATAGCATGTGCATTGTAGTTTTTTTTATGAATTAAAGTAACTTGACAGCATGTGCTATCAGGACATACTCATGCTACCCACACTTATTTAGTTTAATAAAAGGATAAACCATTGAAATAATGAAAGGAGGGCTGTCAGGGGAATCTGTTGGGAATACTTTTAGTTTTAAACTTTAAGTGGAAAAGCAGAAGGGAGAGCATGGGAAGGAATCAATATTTTATTTGATTAGTTGCTCTAAGAGCTGGCAGGAGGAGTCTGTGTGTTGCTATAAAAAGAGTACAGGGAGAACTGAAAAAAAGGAGGAGGAAAAAGAGTTCAAGATTTTGAGAGCTAAAGAGAAAAGTACTGTTTCATTGCCTCTTCTTCTGGTTTGTTTCCAATTGCTAAACTAAATTTCAACTCCAGCACCTAATAAAAGAACAGAAGGATAGTTTGAAATAGGAATCATGTCCGGTGTTTGAAGTTTTTGGAGTTGTCTGGACTTATCTGAATATTAATAGTTTTCTCCTCTGCAATCTGTGTGTTTCTGGGCCATATTTTGATTTCCTGGGCTTTGGTCGTTCGCGGGTTGGTTGGTTGTTGTTATTTGCTGTTTGAATGCAACTGGATTCTTGGCTATTTGCTACTGTTCGTTACTACTGCTGTTGCTGCTGCTGCCATTCTTTTGTTGCTGCTGCTGATATCTCTACCTTCTTCTTCTTCTTTTTGCGTTTCAACATCCAGGTACACACTAGAATTTCACATTGATGTAACAGTGAAAGCATGAAATGAAAGATGCGAAGGAGTTTAATCATTTGCTGCTGTAATTACAGTTTTATAAAATGTTGTTAGATTTGTGTAATTTGTTAGTTTGTAACTCAATAGAAAATACATTAGGTAGCTCGTACTTAATTGAAACTTAGTTTGTTTAACACTGTTGATCTTAGTTATTTAGTTGTCTGTATGACTTAGAGTGCACAGGTGTTTAGTATGTCGATAGTTAAATCTCATCTCTATTCTTATTTTAAACACGTAAGGCAGGTTGTTTCTAATTTGGCAAAAGACGCAACATAGTTCTAAGTCATTTAAACTAACTCTATCAAATTGGATCTCGTTAGGCAGTCTATAGGACCATGTTCGAATCCCATTAGTAGCAGCTTCTAGTAGTTAATTCCATTAATCTAGTTTAAATAAGTTAGTTTAAATTCAAACTCGAAGGATGTTTAGCGTGAGTTTAGCATGTTATTAATCTTGTATGCAATTTCCTTTATTAAGTTAAAAGCATGTTCGCTCATGGAATAAGGCATGAAACAATTCCCGCCTCATAAATAATTAATCTGATAATTAATAAGAGGCCGGAGCTGGCCAAACACGTTAATTGGCATGTATTTTCCTTCATTTTTAGAGACAAACATGATAGAAATGTAGTCGATGTAGGTTTATCCTTTCAGAAAATGAGACGAGCCTTGCCAAATAAAAATGTAAATTGCGGGGCCCTCAATAATTGGTCAAAAATAAAATACTTAGAATTTGGGATGGACTGTTTAGTGAATTTCACTGCCTTCCCCAAAGATGATTATGCGTTAGACTCTTTAGGCGCGATTTTAATTAAAATACCTTCTTAAAATCGGGTGCGCATTTATGTGACCCAAATTCGAATCTCAACGGAGTCGGAATGTATTAACAACCACGGGTGCATTGATTGTAACGTGGTTCGAGATGCATTTTTACGACGTTGCAATTATATAAAAGTGATAAATGATAATAATAAAAGCAGTTTAAACTTAATAAAAGCACATAAGTCATAACATGTATTTAAATCAGATATTTAGCCATTATAATTATTTAAGCGACCATGCTAGAACCACGGGATTCGAGGGTGCCTAACACCTTCCCTCGGGTCAACAGAATTCCTTACTTAGAATTTCTGGTTCGCAGACTTCATTTGGAAAGTCGAAAATTTCCTCGATTTGGGATTCAAGATAAACCGGTGACTTGGGACACCAAAAGCCAAACCTTTCCCAAGTGGCGACTCTGAATTAAATAAATAATCCCATTTCGAATATTGTCACTTAAATTGGAAAAACTCCCCTCGCGCATTTTTCCTTCGGGGTAGGCGCGCCAAAAGGAGGTGTGACAGCTCTGGCGACTCTGCTGGGGAGTTCAACCCAGAACCTCTGGTTCAGGGTTCAAGAATTCGAGCTTAGAATAATTGTTATATTTGGCTTTATTATCTGATCTTTATTAGATGTTTTGGCATAACGTGCTAAATGTTGTCTTTTACCGCTTTGATATTATCTGAACTGTATATAAACTGTGCCGAAACCCTTCTCTTCTTACCTCCGTGGAGAAGCTCGCTGGTCGAGACTCTCTATTCTGTTAGTGTCAATACCTGAAATAAGAAAGAGGCCGGACAAGTTACAAAGCCGGACGATCTCGCGGGTCCCCGGTACATAGCCCCCTCCTCGACTCGAGTTGTCCGCTCGGGTACACAGTCTAGAACATATACCCAGGTTATAAACCTAGTATAACAAAACCTCATGCCGGATCCCTAGTAGGAATGCTTTATTTGCATCATGTTGCATTTGACATAGGGGACTCAACACAGGGGTTGGGTCCGTCTAGGACAGGTAACCTGAAATGAAAAGACCATCCTGTTGCATCCCGTTTGTTTTGCGCATTAATTTGCTTCAGAACTGCATGCTGACCGATTTCTAAAAAAATTCAAAGAAAAATAGCAGCGTAGGGAGATAATTACTTATTTTTGGAAAAATAAAACCAATGTCCAGTAGTGTCAAAAACTCGCCGGAATTTTCTTAAAAAAAATGAAAACAAAATTTGTCTTTTAGTTTGATTTATTAAAAAAAACATATATAAAAAAAAATTCTTTTAATCACTTTCAAAATCCAAAAAAAAATATATTTATTTAAAAGTAAAAAAAAAGGGGAAAATTCAAAATTCAAAAAATGTGTTGTTTCTTTTATAGTATCTCTTTTATAAATTCGGACTAATACTCCAAATACTTCCTTAAAAGATTTTTCGAAATTTCAAAAAAAAAAGGTAAAAAAAAGTTCAAAGAAAAAATATTTCTTTAGTCTTTGTCTCTTTTCCAAAAAAAATAATAAAAACAAAAATATAAAATATAAAAATCCAAAAAAAAAAATATTTTCTCCTTTCCTTCAAAAGATTTTATTCAAAAAAATGGGGATTTAGTTTGTTTCCCCTATTTCTGATCAGCCCGAACTACGCCGGTTTGATTCTCACAGGGTGCGAGATACGTAGGCAACCCTCATCGGGTCCAACCTCCCCTTTTCAAAATAGCCAAATGTTAGAATTTTACTTTCGTCATGAATGAGTCGGGTGATGCCATTTTGTCAAGGATAGCCAAATGTTCCCGAAAGGGACGCCGGAAGTCTGACTTTGCACAAACGACCGTTATTGGTCATTTTTATTTTTCTGACTAAATTGCCCAACGGCCTTAGGATCCTCGAGGCTCTGTGAGGCCGTGTTCCCCATGTTGGTTCATTACTAAAAAAAGAGTCATAAATAAATCAAGTGATTGTTTTTGTCAAAAATAGCCAAATGTTCCCGAAAGGGACAGCGGAAGGCTGATTTTGCATAAACGGCCACTTTCGGTCATATTTTAGAGCTTTTGATCGGTTGACCCTCACAGCCTTAAAATCTTCATCCCCGAAGTGCTGAAAGGCCGTGTTCGAAAATCGGATCTTCTTTTTAAAAATATAGTCAAAATATTTTTTGAGTCAAATCATTTTTGCTTAAAGTCACCTTAATAATGTGCAGGATGAGCACAATGCAAAATGAACACTTTTCGATAATGACTAAAATCCCTGTCAAGTTACGGCTATGGTGGAATGATTTAGGTGTTGAAGGGCAAGATGAGGTCAAGAAATATCTGAAAGGTCTCACGGGTTTATTGGAAATCCAGCCTCGGGGAGATATCATAAGAGCTTTGGTCACCTACTGGAACCAGCGCACAATGTTTTCCACTTCTCCGATTTTGAACTCACCCCGACTCTGGAGGAAATGGCTGGGTACATCGGAAATGCTGAACTTCCATTAAGGCAAAAATACCTGGTTGCCCCAAGAGCTGTCACGGTGCATCGATTTCTAGACTCACTAAAAATACCCAGGATGGTCCATAACCCAGATTTGGCCACCGGTTTTTGTAATCCATGCTTCATATACGACAGGTATGGTCATGTAGGAGGATTCAATAATCCGATTAACAAGCTATGCAGCAAAGGTAGTCGTCAGAAGTGGGATGAGCACAGACGGGTGGCTTTCATGATAACATTTTTGGGCCTTCTGATATTTCCAAGGAAGGACGGGAATATTGATCTGAAAATATCCGGGGTCGTCAGTACTTTGCTCACTCAGAATGATAGTACTCTCGCGCCTATGGTGCTATCTGATATCTTTTGAGCTCTCACAGCCTGCAAAGCCGGGGGAATTTCTTCGAAGGGTGTAACTTGCTGCTACAAATATGGATGACTGAACATCTCTGCCATTGTAGCTTTTGAGCCATGGTTCCTCGAAGAAAACTTGCATAGAAGAGTTTTACACGAGAACCAAGGAGGTCAGTCTGCCCAAAGGAGTTATGGCATGGACTTCATTCTTTCAGACTCTCACTGCCAGCCAAATACAGTGGACACTGGGATGGTTGCCTGTTGATGAGGTCATGTATATGCCAGCAGCTAGAACTCACTTTCTACTGATGGGACTTAAGAGCATTCAACCTTACGCGCCCTGCCGAGTCTTGAGACAACTCAGGAGATGCCAGATAGTGCCACACGAGGAAGATCTTAGTGCTCAAACAATTGATATTAAAGATTAGCACAATTTCCTGAAGCAACAATCTGCCAGATCTGGAATGAATGTCAATATTTGAAGGCGGATACTTGTGTGCAGGATCGGGCCAAAAGTGAAATGGCACCAGGTTACCTTGCGTGGTATAGAAGAGAACTTGAACACGAAAGGCCGGCTAAAAGACCCCACATCCTGAATTTCGCCGAGTCGTCGCAAAAGCAGTGGGATTGGTTAGCAAAAGAAAGAGGCTATCGCGCCGAAATCAGCAAATTGAAGCAACCAATTGAAGGTCTGAAATATGGCACAACCTGCAAGTTGCTACCGATCTGGGAGAAAAGAATAGGTTGAGTCAGGAAAACGAGATGCTCAGGGCCCAGATCAAACAGATGAGGATAGACGCTGATAACCAGCAAAGGAGCCGGTCGGATGAACGATTGATAAAAGGTTTAAGGATGGAAATTGGGGAGTGCCGGAGTGAGTCAAAAAATACCATAGCAGGACTCGAAGCACACTGGTCAAGAAGGACAGAAAAGCGTAACCGGCACCTGCGGCAGTTGGAAAGGGATCACGAGCGAACCATTGCCAATCTGAAGGAAAAGGTGGACAGAGCGTTTGAGCAAACCCGAACCCTTGGAGCTGAAAATAGACATTGCCACAAGCTCTTAGCCCAGATGGAAGTAGAAATTCAGCAGTGGCAAAATCAATGCCTCCAGGATTCTCGGGTTATGACAGCCTGTAATGATCAAATAGAGCACCTACTCAAAGAAAAGAGGCAAACCAGGGATAAGATTAAGACCATTGCCCATGCCATCATCAGGAGGTGTCTACGATGCGAAAACATGACCAGCATCACCGTTCTCTCGGCAGTGATGATTTATGTCAAGCAGACCATGCATGAGCTGGAACAACTTGAAAGGGACCTCACACCTAAGACCGCGGCGAGGCCGAACGATGCCCCGCGAGCGCCAATTCTCGAAACCTTAATGTATTCATAGGTCGAGTCAGTCCGTCTTTTGCATCAGGGTGTATTAGTCTGTTGAGTCTGTACTTAGTTCAAGGCTTGTTATTTTCCTTTTTTTCGAAAATGTTAGTTTGTAATAGATTGTTTCAGTAATAAAATGTGTGCTTCTTTTACACTCATCTGTTTTGAACTACGTAATGATCTGATTAACGCGGCATCGTGATACGTAGGCAATCCCCATCTGATCCGGTCACGTTTTAACTGTAAATAATGAAATAATAAAAATAAAGTATATATATAAAAAAAATATAAATAAATATAAGAAAAAAAAATATACATAAAGGGGAGCCCAAAGAGAAGCCGGAATGACGCATGTCTTCGTTGCAAACATGTAGAAATTCACTTAACTGTATAGGTGCATCACACCCCAACGTGAGATTACCTATCTGTTATTTGTTTCAAACTAACCGTTTGCTTGCTGCTGAGTCCTCCAGGTTTTTAGAAAAGGCGGTTTGGTTCGGTGGAGGTCTGGCCTCACATTCGTACTTCACGAGGTCGAAAGGGAGTGTTCAGTTGCCCGTCGTTAAGTCGAGAGGGAGTATTCACACTTACTTCACAAGATCAAAGGGAAGTATAGAGATGTCTTCAGAAATTCCTTTGCCGACAATTCCTGTCTCCGAGGAGAGTTCAATCTCGGCCGTCCCGACTCCCGAGTCAGCAACTGCTGAGGAAAACAGAATCCTGCAACTCTGTATGTTGGAAATGTTGGATAACTGGAATAACGGAAAAGATCCACCGAGTGTAATCCCTGGGTTCCCTGAGTTGTTCTTCAGGACAAGTGGGACTTCCAACGTCCCCATAAGCTATCCAAATACCCCATTCGGGTACCCGGCCATCTCAACCCATTCTGCTGGATCACCCTCTAATTCTTATCCCCGGATGTCAACAACAAATGTAGCTACGAACATATTCACTGCACCTCCCTGTCCGATTGTAGCACAACCCGCTACACACAGGCCAAATTTTGACTCATCCTCATTCACATTTCAAGCACCATCCTTCTCACTGGAACCAACTCGGTTCACCACCAGCACTCATCCTCAACAACCTCAAAACGAGTTTGCACCTGGGCAAGATCAAAACCCCAAAGGTGCTGAACAAGATGAGATGGCAAAAAGAATGAGGAGCCTCGAGCAGAGTTTGAAAAACATGCAGGGTTTAAGCGGGCAAAAGAGTGTTTCCTATACCGATCTATGCATGTTCCCTCACGTGCACCTACCCGTGGGTTTCAAACCACCAAAGTTTGAAAAGTATGACGGGCACACGACCCCATTGCTCATCTTAAGAAGTATTGCAACCAATTGCGGGGAGCCGGCGGCAAAGAAGAATTGTTGATGGCATACTTCGGAGAAAGTCTGATAGGAATAGCCTCAAAGTGGTATATGGACCAAGACATATCTCGATGGCATATATGGGATGATCTAGCCAGAGATTTTGTGAGACAATTTCAGTATAATATTGACATCACACCGGACAGAAATTCTCTGTCAAACTTAAAGAAGAAACCTTCGGAAAGTTTCAGAGAATATGCTATTAAATGGCGCGAACAAGCATCAAGGGTAAAACCTCCCATGGACGAGATAGAAATGGTCTCTACTTTCCTCCAGACTCAAGAATCAGACTACTTCCAGAATATGATGTCATCCATGGGAAAGCCTTTCGCGGAAGCAATCAATATTGGGGAGATGGTAGAGAATGGTTTGAAAACGGGTAGAATCTTAAGTCAGACAGCCATAAGGGCAACCTCCCAAGCCGTCCAAAGCGGGTCCGGAGAAATGGCAAGAGGAAAAAAAAAGGAAGAAACGTCCATGGCAGCATCAGAAGCAAGGGAATATCGTAATCCCAGGCCCCGTTTTCCAGAAAGAACCCTACAACATTACTACCCCCACCAAAATGTGACTTATGCTCCTCAACCCTACATGGTCATGAATAGCCAGCCCTTATGTCCAGCCACCGCAACAAGCCAATCGAGGCCAAGGTCCACCTTCCAGAAATCAGCCTCCTTACCGGAACCACTATAATCCACAACCACCTCAAAATAACTTCCGCCCTCAAGAACCACCCAGAAGACGGACTTTCACACCCATTGGTGAACCGTATTCTACCTTGTTCCCAAAGCTAGTCCAGATGGGTTTCCTGCAGCCAGTCCCTCAAACAAGGCACAATCTGGCATCACCTGCCTACAAAGCCGGTGTTAGGTGTGCTTATCATTCGGGAGCAGAAGGGCACGATACAAATGATTGTTGGACTTTAAGAAGGGTGGTCGAGAACTTAATAGAGCAGGGGAAGATAGTACTGAGGGACAAGGAGGTCCCAAATGTGACTAACAACCCGTTTTCCGCTCACAATAACGGACCGTTGATTGGAATGATTTGTGAGGACAAAGAGTTTGATCTTCCCTTAAAAGCTATAATCGCCATCATCGATGCAGCGAAAAAGCCTAAAACCACCCCGAAGCTATAGAAAGGGGAAAAGAAGACTAGTACTATCAAGGTTGAGTCCGAAGAGAAGGTCGAGACAAAGACAGTAACGATGGTGCCTGCAAGGAATGAAGTTCTTTACGTTCCACGAGGTCGAGCAGAGAAGCCGCAGAGATTCGAAGTCAAAAGGGAAAAACCAATGTACGTACCGAAAGGGGCCTATGTGGTCCGGGGGACGATTCAACCACCTTGGCTGAATGAGCCAGTGGTTATCGGACGCGTGCCACAGAAGCCAATGACACACCCGTCCGCAGTACCATGGAACTATCAAAGAACATTGGTTACGTACAAAGGCAGAGAAGTCACGGGAGAACTTTCGGAGAATACTTTCATTGGAAGGTATTCGAACACTCAAGAGTTAAACAACGCCACACGGAAACGCTTCCCACCCAAGGAGCCTGTAAGCTTTGATGAAGCGGAAGATTTCTTTCAAAAGATGAAAATGCCCGACTACGAAGTGGTGGATCAGTTACGCAAGTGCCCCGAGCAAGTGTCTATGCTATCTCTGCTGATGAGGTCGGCTGAACACCAGAAGATCTTGCTCAAGACCCTGAACGAAGCGTACATACCAGTTGAAACTTCAGTCGAACAACTAGAACGAATGACGGAGAGATTCTTCGCAGTTAACCAGGTTTCTTTCAGCAAGAACGACTTACCTCCAGAGGGAGCGGCTCACAACAAAGCTTTACATCTGACAGTTAAGTGCGAAGACTACTACGTCAAGCGGGTAATGTTGGATGGAGGTTCAGGTGTTGACATTTGTCCGCTCTCCACGCTGCAAAGAATGGAAATTGGGACTAGAAGAATTTGCCCCAATAATGTCTGCGTTAGGGGTTTTGATGGCGTCAAGAGGGACACCCTCGGGGAAATAGACTTGGTGTTGACTATAGGACCGGTGGAGTTCGAAATAACTTTCCAGGTGCTTGATATGGATACGTCTTACAATTTTCTCCTCGGCAGACCTTGGATTCATGCGGCAGGGGCTGTACCTTCCACTCTTCACCAAATGGTGATTTGAATACGAAGATCGGGAAATTGTGGTCCACGGAAAAGACGAACAGTCTATTTATCGGGACCCATCCATTCCATATCTAGAAGCAAGGGAAGGGAGTGAGCACACGGTTTATCAAACTTTCGAAGTTGTGCTAGCGGAGCAGTATGAAGAAGGAAGACCTTGCCCCAGCCTTTCCTGTCCAACGCCTCGATGATGGTGGCTAAAGAAATGATCCGACATGGATTCAGGCCAGGGAAAGGGCTTGGACGAATGTTGCAAGGAATAACGGAACCCATCACCTTGCCTTCCACTAAGAAACTTTTTGGGATAGGTTTTCAACCCACCCCAAAGGATGAAGAGTGGGCAAGGAAGAGGAAAAATGAGGGTTGGAAACTGCCTCGGCCATTGCCAAATTTATACGAGACTTTTGTGGGACCGAAATACATCGAAGAAGAAGACGCCGTTCCCAACTAGGCAGGAGTCTGGGTAGACCTGTCCTGCCACCTTTCCTGCATCACGAGTTATCCCCAGGATGTAACTCGGATGTTTTTCTTTCAGTTTCTTGTTTTGACTTCCTGAAATATAAACCTTGTTATCTTCCAAATTCCAAGGAATAAAAATCAGTATTTCCTCATTTTTTTCCTTTATTCTGATTTTTGTTATTTTTCCTTTATATTTTCTTTCAGTTATAATAATGCGGCTTTAAATAATATGACATGCTTGCGGACTTCACGCCCAGATCACAACGAGCTGTTTAATTGTGAAATAATAAACCAAGAATCGGAATATGACGAAGAAGAGGCTTTTAGGGAAATAAATCGAGAATTGGAACACTTTGAGAATAAACCTAAGCCAAATCTGAATGACACTGAACCGGTTAATTTGGGAACTCCTGAAGAAATTCGAGAGACCAAAATAAGCATTCATACGGACGAGAAAACGCGAGACGCGATAATTCAACTCCTTTTTGAATTTAAAGATGTGTTCGCTTGGTCATACGATGACATGCCAGGATTAGGTGTTGATCTAGTGGTGCATAAATTGCCAATTCACCCTGATTGTCCTCCAGTTCAACAAAAGTAGAGAAAGTTCAAAACTGATGTCAGTGACAAGATTAAAGAAGAAATCACCAAGCAGTTGAAAACGGGAGTAATTCGGGTAGTCCAGTACACCACGTGGTTGGCGAATGTGGTTCCAGTGCCGAAAAAAGATGGGAAGACTCGGGTATGCGTGGATTATCGAGATTTGAACAGGGCGAGTCCCAAATATAACTTCCCATTGCCCAACATCCACATCCTTGTTGATAATTGTGCCAAACATGAAATACAGTCCTTCGTGGATTGTTACGCTGGATATCATCCGGTGTTGATGGATGAGGAAGACGCCAAGAAAACTGCCTTCACTACACCTTGGGGCACTTACTGTTATTGGGTTATGCCATTCGGTTTGAAGAATGCTGGGGCAACTTACATGAGAGCCATGACTGCCATTTTTCATGACATGATGCATCAAGAGATAGAGGTGTATGTGGACGACGTGATAGTCAAGTCCAAGACTCAGGACGATCATATCCAAGACTTGAGGAAATTCTTCGAGAGACTGAGAAAGTATGACTTGAAGCTGAACCCGGCTAAATGCACCTTCGGGGTCCCATCAGGCAAGCTTTTGGGTTTCATAATAAGCAGGAGAGGTATCGAGTTAGATCCAACAAAGATAAAATCTATCCGAGATCTACCTCCTCCAAGAACGAAGAAAGACGTGATGAGTCTATTGGGCAGGTTAAACTATATCAGTCGATTCATTGCCCAGCTGACTAGCACATGTGAGCCCATATTCAAGCTATTGAGGAAGGATGCAGCAATCAAATGGTCGGCTGAGTGTCAAGAAGCTTTTGATAAGATCAAAGAATATCTTTCAAATCCCCTAGTTTTGGTCCCGCCAGAGCCAGAGAGACCCCTGTTCTTGTATTTGACAGTCTTGGAAAATTCTTTCGGTTGCATCCTCGGGAAACATGACATAACCGGAAAGAAGGAGCAGGCGATCTATTACTTGAGCAAGAAATTCACCGGCTACGAGGCCAAGCTCACACTACTTACCTCATAAGCAGGTTGGATCCTTTTAAGTACATATTTCAGAAACCAATGCCTACTGGAAGACTTGCCAAGTGGCAAATCTTGCTTACTGAATTTGACATAGTCTATGTCACCCGCACGGCAATGAAAGCTCAGGCGTTAGCAGATCATTTGGCCGAAAACCCGGTTGATGAGGAATACCAACCATTGAGTACTTATTTTCCGGATGAAGAAATAAACACCATAGAAGTAGTCTCGGAAAACGCTCATGTTTGGAAGATGTTTTTTGATGGGGCCGTAAACGCCAAAGGTATAGGAATTGGGGCAATCTTGATCTTACCCTCTGGTCAGCACTATCCTGCTACATCTAGACTGCGCTTCTTTTGAACGAACAATACAGCTGAATATGAAGCCTGCATCATGGGCATGCATATGGCGATCGATCAGGATGTTGAAGATTTATTGATTATGGGGGATTCTGACCTGATTATCCGGCAAGACCAAGGTGAATGGGAAACTCGGGATGTCAAGCTTATTCCTTACCTATAGCACGTGGAGGACCTCGACAAGCAGTTCAAATCAATAGAGTTCCGGTATATCCCGCGGTGTCACAATGAACTAGCAGATGCACTTGCTACCTTAGCTTCAATGTTGCCCTACCCAGGCAACGCCCACGTCGATCCCTTGGAAATCCAAATTAAGGAAAGACACGGTTACTGTAATGTAATCGAGGCAGGATCGCGTACACAGCCATGGTACCATGATATCAAGAGGTTCTTGAAGACACAAGAATACCCCGAACATGCTACTGGAGATCAAAAGAGGACTATCAGGCGGCATGCAGGAGGTTTCTTTTTGAGCGGCGAGGTATTGTATAAAAGGACCCCGGACCTCAATTTGTTAAGATGTGTTGACGTCGAGGAGGCGGGAAGAATCATGCATGAAGTACACGCAGGAGTGTGCGGGCCCCACATGAATGGGTATGTTTTGGCAAAGAAAATCCTTCGAGCAGGTTATTACTGGATGACCATGTAAAAGGACTGTTTTAGCTTCTTTCGAAAGTGTCATCAGTGTTAGGTGCACGGTGATTTGATTCATGCACCTCCCACAGAACTGCATCCCATGTCTGCACCTTGGCCATTTGTTGCTTGGGTATGGACGTCATTGGTCCGATCGAGCCGAAGGCCTCAAATGGACACAGATTCATATTGGTTGTTATCGACTACTTCACAAAATGGGTAGAAGCTGTCACTCTCAAATCGGTCACTAAGAAGGCTGTTGTGGATTTTGTACATTCAAATCTCATTTGTCGTTTTGGTATTCCTGCAACTATCATCACAGATAACGCGGCAAACCTGAATAGTCACTTGATGGGGGATGTATGCGAACAGTTCAAAATAACGCATAGGAACTCCACTCCTTATCGGCCCAAGGCCAATGGCGCTGTTGAAGCAGCAAACAAGAACATCAAGAAGATTTTGAGGAAGACGATCCAGAGTTCCCGACAATGGCATGAACAGTTACCCTTTGCATTGTTGGGGTATCAGACTACATTACGTATATCAGTAGGGGCAACCCCTTACTTGTTGGTTTATGGGACCGAGGCTGTGATACTAGCAGAGGTGGAAATTCCTTCGCTCCGAACCATTTTCGAAGCAGAAATTAAAGATAGGGAATGGGTTAAGACTCGATTGGAGTAGTTGACTTTGATTGACGAGAAACGAATGGCTGCGGTTTGTCACGGGCAGTTATACCAACAAAGAATGGCCCGTGCTTACAACAAGAAAGTCCGACCCAGGAATTTTGAAGTGGGTCAACTGGTATTGAGGCGCATTTTGCCACATCACCAGGAAGCGAAAGGGAATTTTGCTCCTAATTAGAAAGGCCCATACATCATCAGGAAAATATTGCCGAGAGGAGCATTGTATCTGGGTGATATTGAAGGAAATGATCCGGAAACAGCAGTGAATGCGGATGCAGTCAAAAGGTATTATGTTTGAGTTTACTTCGGTGATATTTTGGCACATTTGAGATGATGAAGGTTTTATTCCCACTGCCCAAACACTATCAACTCTCTCCATAAGCCCTTTGAGCCGGTTACATTTCTTTGGCTACCTTACATGAAAAAAAAAATCAAAGAAAAAACAAACAAACATTGATTGAGCCTGAACTACGTCTGACTTGATTCCGAAAGGATACGTAGGCAGCCTCTCTCTGGGGTTCAGTCACACCAAAAATAAAATCCAATTTGCCCTGAAATTGAAACCAGGGCACACCAAATGGCTTAGAAGTTGTAGTTTCATCTACCATTCCTTTACCAAGCACAAGTCCTTCAAAGATCAATTGCCAAAGGCAGGGGAAGCCGAGAGACATCATGATTGGAGGCCGACACATTCAAATTGAGAGAAATAAAACAAGAGAGTCTTGTCGGTGAAAACCTTCGGGCACCGTGAGGCGACGGGAGCAGAGAAATCGAAAATGAGAGAGCTTGTTTAGTAAAAACTCGCAAAGAGTGCTATCAAGCGACAATAAGAAGAGAAATGAGAGAGGTCGACTAGGCGAAAACCCGCAAGGGGCGCTGTCGGCCGAAAAGATGATTCCACCTTAGAAAGTCTTGGCAAGGTTCCACCGGTTTGGAAACATAGATCTGTTTTGGTTCATGAAGAAATGCAAGTTCGTGAAGGTCAGACATCCAGTCCAAAAAGCATGTCATGTCAATTTAAAGTCAGCATGTTTTCCTCAGATAAGTCTTTCTTGTCCCGAAAGGGACACTTCTCTTTTAAATTTGTTTTCTCCGCTCTTTGTTTTACCTTTATTTGAATCCCTTTCATTTTAACCCCAAGTTCCAAATATGCTGGAAACAATAGGTGGCTGGACTGGTTTCACGGAGCTCCGTTTAGTAAGAAGTAAATACCCCGCTTCAGTGGTACGTCTGTCCAGTCCCGTTTGATCATGATGTTGGTTGCCTTCGAAGTAAAGCCACACACACCCACACACACACAAAAAAAAATCGACAAATCCCCACAGGGTCTCCCTTTGTACAAATTCTAACAGGGTCTCCCTTTGTAAAAATCCCCACAGAGTCTCCCTTGTAAAAATCCCCCAAAGAGTCTGCCCCAGCTAATCCCCAACGAGCTGCCTTGTACAAATCCCCACAGAGTCTCCCCAATAAAAATCCCCACTGAGTCTGCCTCGGTAAAAATCCCCAAGCAGAATGGGATGGAAGAACCAAAGCCTTACACGGGCAAATCATCACAAAATCTGGAAATGCGAGTCTGAGCAGTCTAAAAGGGTTTTGCCTGTGAAGCCATTCAATGGCAGAGTTTCTCAACAGAAATAAGGACGCGACAAAGAAATTGGAACAATCAAGGTCACCGAACCAACCACCATTTTTCAAACTGACAATTGTTCTTTGTTTGGAAAATTGAAACAGGTGTGATCCAAAGCAACCGTGCAAGAAGCAGGTGTCGCCCAAAAAAGAAAAGAAATATGTGAATGTAAGAAAAAGCTTTGCAATAAGGAATCTACCCAATAGGGAAGTTTCCCCAAAATTCTCTCCTACATTTTACTAAACAAAAAAAAAAGAAGTAAGAAGAAAACTCAAAAAAAAAAGAGGGTTAGTTAGAATCCCCAATTTTCTGTAGGCCAGCATTAGGGCTCCAATCCCTGAGTTGAGCGTTGTTCCTGTTAGCCAGCATTAGGGCTCCAATCCCTGAGTTGAGTATTTTTCCATTTAGCCAGCATTAGGGCTCCAATCCCTGAGTTGAGCGTTTTTTCTGTTAGCCAGCATTAGGGCTCCAATCCCTGAGTTGAGCATTTTTCCATTTAGCCAGCATTAGGGCTCCAATCCCTGAGTTGAGCGTTTTTCCTTTAGCCAGCATTAGGGCTCCAATCCCTGAGTTGAGCGTTTTGTCTTAGCCAGCATTAGGGCTCCAATCCCTGAGTTGAGCAGTCTTTCTTTTAGCCAGCATTAGGGCTCCAATCCCTAAGTTGAGCATTTTTTCTTTAGCCAGCATTAGGGCTCCAATCCCTGAGTTGAGCATTTTTCCCGTTAGCCAGCATTAGGGCTCCAATCCCTGAGTTGAGCATTTTTCCTGTTAGCCAGCATTAGGGCTCCAATCCCTGAGTTGAGCATTTTTGTTAGCCAGCATTAGGGCTCCAATCCCTGAGTTGAGCGTTTTTCCCCAGCATTAGGGCTCTAATCCGTGAGTTGAGCGTTTTTCCATTTAGCCAGCATTAGGGCTCCAATCCCTGAGTTGAGCATTTTTGTTAGCCAGCATTAGGGCTCCAATCCCTGAGTTGAGCGTTTTTCCTGTTAGCCGACATTAGGGCTCCAATCCCTGAGTTGAGCGCTTTTCCATTTAGCCAGCATTAGGGTTCCAATCCCTGAGTTGAGCAGTCTTTCCTTTAGCCAGCATTAGGGCTCCAATCCCTAAGTTGAGCATTTTTTCTTTAGCCAGCATTAGGGCTCCAATCCCTGAGTTGAGCATTTTCCTGTTAGCCAGCATTAGGGCTCCAATCCCTGAGTTGAGCGTTTTTCCCGTTAGCCAGCATTAGGGCTCCAATCCCTGAGTTGAGCATTTTTCCTGTTAGCCAGCATTAGGGCTCCAATCCCTTGAGTTGAGCATTTTTGTTAGCCAGCATTAGGGCTCCAATCCCTGAGTTGAGCGTTTTTCCCCAGCATTAGGGCTCTAATCCGTGAGTTGAGCGTTTTTCCATTTAGCCAGCATTAGGGCTCCAATCCCTGAGTTGAGCATTTTTGTTAGCCAACATTAGGGCTCCAATCCCTGAGTTGAGCGTTTTTCCTGTTAGCCGACATTAGGGCTCCAATCCCTGAGTTGAGCGCTTTTCCATTTAGCCAGCATTAGGGCTCCAATCCCTGAGTTGAGCATTTTTCCTTTAGCCAGCATTAGGGCTCCAATCCCTGAGTTGAGCGTTTTTCCTTTAGCCAACATTAGGGCTCCAATCCCCGAGTTGAGCATTTTTCCTTTAGCCAGCATTAGGATTCCAATCCCTGAGTTGAGCAGTCTTTCCTTTAGCCAGCATTAGGGCTCCAATCCCTGAGTTGAACATTTTTTCTTTAGCCAGCATTAGGGCTCCAATCCCTGAGTTGAGCATTTTCCTGTTAGCCAGCATTAGGGCTCCAATCCCTGAGTTGAGCATTTTTCCATTTTAGCCAGCATTAGGGCTCCAATCCCTGAGTTGAGCGTTTTGCTGTTAGCCAGCATTAGGGCTCCAATCCTTGAGTTGAGCGTTTTGTTTTAGCCAGCATTAGGGCTCCAATCCCTGAGTTGAGCATTTTTCCATTTAGCCTGCATTAGGGCTCCAATCCCTGAGTTGAGCGTTTTTCCTGTTAGCCAGCATTAGGGCTCTAATCCCTGAGTTGAGCATTTTTGTTAGCCAGCATTAAGGCTCAAATCCCTGAGTTGAGCGTTTTTCCTGTTAGCCGACATTAGGGCTCCAATCCCTGAGTTGAGCGCTTTTCCATTTAGCCAGCATTAGGGCTCCAATCCCTGAGTTGAGCATTTTTCCTTTAGCCAACATTAGGGCTCCAATCCCTGAGTTGAGCGTTTTGTCTTAGCTAGCATTAGGGCTCCAATCCCCGAGTTGAGCATTTTTCCTTTAGCCAGCATTATGGCTCCAATCCCTGAGTTGAGCAGTCTTTCCTTTAGCCGGCATTAGGGCTCCAATCCCTGAGTTGAGCATTTTCCTGTTAGCCAGCATTAGGGCTCCAATCCCTGAGTTGAGCATTTTTCCATTTTAGCCAGCATTAGGGCTCCAATCCCTGAGTTGAGCGTTTTTCCTGTTAGCCAGCATTAGGGCTCCAATCCTTGAGTTGAGCATTTTGTTTTAGCCAGCATTAGGGCTCCAATCCCTAAGTTGAGCATTTTTCCATTTAGCCTACATTAGGGCTCCAATCCCTGAGTTGAGCATTTTTCCTGTTAGCTAGCATTAGGGCTCCAATCCCTGAGTTGAGCGTTTTGCTTTTGGCCAGCATCAGGGCTTCAATCCCTGAGTTGAGAGTTTTTCTTTAGCCAGCATGAGGGCTCCAACCCCTGAGTTGAGCATTTTTCCTGTTGGCCGATATTAGGGCTCCAATCCCTGAGTTGAGCGATTTTTTTTTAGCCGACATTAGGGCTCCAATCCCTGAGTTGAGCAATTTTCTTTAGCCAGCATTAGGACTCCAATCCCTAAGTTGCGCATTCTTATCTTTTGCGACATTAGGGCACCAATCCCTGAGTTGCGCCTTTTAGACTAGATGTTTCCAACCCCCTCATCAATCCTGTAGATTTTTATGGCAATTAACTCGCGAAATTTTCCTAGTGAAACTGGGGCAGAAAAATTCGTTCGTTTGTTTTGTTGTCTCAGCAGGTCTGACCTCGAGGCCCATGGATCGAGATGACATACGGGATGAGTCTCAATCCAGAATAAAGAAAAGAAGAAAAGAACAAAAAGAAGATGTTCCTAAATATTGGAACAAACAAAGGGCAGGTCGGTCAAAATTTGATCAAATTCCCGAGCTCCGCCAATCCCGTTTCACTCAATACTGCAGAAATAAACAAGCGCCTACAACTTGCGAGTATCAAGATTCGGATCAAAGTCTACAAACAGAATCAGGTCTTCTTAGAAACGCCCCAAACGACGCCGTATTGGCATCACCCTTTTGAGCCGTTGATTGATTCAGAGGAACGACCCAGATCAGGCCAATCACTTACCCAAACGACGCCGTATAGGGCCGTCTAATCTCAACCGTTAACCCAATCCCATCCAACGGCCTCAGGCCATTCCCATATGCCCGACCCGTTCAACCCCGGACCAGCCCAACCTCCTTTTAGGTGGAACGACACCGTTCCTCATTAAGTGAAAGATCCTGGCCCTTGATCTCACTTCATCCAACGGCCAGGATCTAACCACCCACTACGTATATAAACTCCAAACTTTACCCCACACCCCCATCCGAACACCCCCCTTCATCGTCCCAAACCCAAACCCAAACCCAGACCTCTCAAACCCTAGCCGCCCCTGTGCACTCTCACCATGAACCGGGCGGCAACGATGCCGGTGACCACCAAAGTAACACCCCTGATGCACCTCGACCCCCTGGACACAGATCTGCAAACCATTTGGTTCGAATCAACCCACATCCCAAACCTCAGCTTGTACGAACCAACCCCAGACTAACACCCAATAATCCCCTTTACTTCCTCGTCCTTAATCCCTGACCAGATTGGTTCGAACATGAGTTAAAAGCCGTCTAATAACGGATCTAGGGTTTTCAACAGTTCAAGACGTGTCAAAGCTTCAAGGTCGATTGGTTTCTATTCAGTATTGTAGGCCTATTTCTCACGAAATAGACGTATAATACTGATTAGGACTCAAGTTCGAAAGAACATACTGTTTGAAATCTGAGAAAAGAACAGTATGTTCTCCTTAATTCCTTTTGTTGCCTTCTATAGTTTTGTTTGTCTATTTTAAATTGTATCTTTGTCTTGATTTGTTTCTTGTCTTTGGTTCAGTGCTTCTCTTTTTTCATCAGACCTTTTATTAGGTCCAGTTCCTCTGATTGTTTGGTTACATGTTGTAAATTCTTCGGTCAATTTATAGTTCGTTATGTGTGAGCCAGTTTTAACCTGATAGTTAGTTCTAATCCTGGATTTGGTTCCAAGTCCATTTCAGTATGTTTTTGGTATTCTTGTTTAAATGATGTATGACATTGGTCCAGTTGTCCCCTATATGTGATGTGTGCTTTCTTTGTTCTTTGATATTCGTTCAATCTTCGTTGAGTTCAGTATATTCGTAAGATTTCTTTCGCTCCATTTCAGCTTAATTTGGAATTATAAATCAATCATTCCCACAGTGTGCAGTTGGTGATTTGGGAAGTTTGACCTTGATAGTTAGCTAGACTTGTGTTCTGATTCATGGTAATGTTGTTACTGAGTTTTCTATTAAGCGTCGATACATTTTGATTTCAGTTTCAATTTCAGCTTCAATGTTCTGCTAAGCTTTTGTTGTTAGTGTTGATTTTTTTTTGAAGTTCCAACCCAGAATTTAGGTGTTCGAATTGATTATAGCTGCAGTTTTAATATAGATTTCAGAGTTTAATTCGAAGTGATATAGAATTGCTGGCATGTTATTCATTTTAGATGTTGGACAGCATGTGCATTGTAGTTTTTTTTTATGAATTAAAGTAACTTGACAGCATGTGCTGTCAGGACATACTCATGCTACCCACACTTATTTAGTTTAATAAAAGGATAAACCATTGTAATAATGAAAGGAGGGCTGTCAGGGGAATCTGTTGGGAATACTTTTAGTTTTAAACTTTGAGTGAAAAAGCAGAAGGGAGAGCATGGGAAGAAATCAATATTTTATTTGACTAGTTGCTCTAAGAGCTGGCAGGAGGAGTCTGTGTGTAGCTATAAAAAGAGTGCAGGGAGAACTGAAAAAAAAGGAGGAGGAAAAAGAGTTCAAGGTTTTGAGAGCTAAAGAGAAAAGCACGGTTTCATTGCCTCTTCTTCTGGTTTGTTTCCAATTGCTAAACTAAATTTCAACTCCAGCACCTAATAAAAGAACAGAAGGATAGTTTGAAATAGGAATCCTGTCCGGTGTTTGAAGTTTTTGGAGTTGTCTGGACTCATCTGAATATTAATAGTTTTCTCCTCTGCAATTTGTGTGTTTCTGGGCCATATTTTGATTTCCTGGGCTTTGGTCGTTCGCGGGTTGGTTAGTTGTTGTTATTTGCTGTTTGATTGCAACTGGATTCTTGGCTATTTGCTAATGTTCGTTACGACTGTTGTTGCTGCTGCCATTCTTTTGTTGCTGCTGCTGATATCTCTACCTTCTTCTTCTTCTTTTTGCGTTTCAACATCCAGGTACACACTAGAATTTCACATTGATGTAACAATGAAAGCATGAAATGAAAGATGCGAAGGAGTTTAATCATTTGCTGCTGTAATTACAGTTTTATAAAATGTTGTTAGATTTGTGTAATTTGTTAGTTTGTAACTCAATAGAAAATACATTAGGTAGCTCGTACTTAATTGAAACTTAGTTTGTTTAACACTGTTGATCTTAGTTATTTAGTTGTCTGTATGACTTAGAGTACACAGGTGTTTAGTATATCGATAGTTAAATCTCATCTCTATTCTTATTTTAAACACGTAAGGCAGGTTGTTTCTAATTTGGCAAAAGGCGCAACATAGTTCTAAGTCATTTAAACTAACTCTATCAAATTGGATCTCGTTAGGCAGTCTATAGGACCATGTTCGAATCCCATTAGTAGCAGCTTCTAGTAGTTAATTCCATTAATCTAGTTTAAATAAGTTAGTTTAAATTCAAACTCGAAGGATGTTTAGCGTGAGTTTAGCATGTTATTAATCTTGTATGCAACTTCCTTTATTAAGTTAAAAGCATGTTCGCTCATGGAATAAGGCATGAAACAATTCCCGCCTCATAAATAATTAATCTGATAATTAATAAGAGGCCGGAGCTGGCCAAGCACGTTAATTGGCATGTATTTTCCTTCATTTTTAGAGACAAACATGATAGAAATGTAGTCGCTGTAGGTTTATCCTTTCAAAAAATGAGACGAGCCTTGCCAAATAAAAATGTAAATTGCGGGGCCCTCAATAATTGGTCAAAAATAAAATACTTAGAATTTGGGATGGACTGTTTAGTGAATTTCACTGCCTTCCCCAAAGATGATTACGCGTTAGACTCTTTAGGCGCGATTTTAATTAAAATACCTTCTTAAAATCGGGTGCGCATTTATGTGACCCAAATTCGAATCTCAACGGAGTCGGAATGTATTAACAACCACGGGTGCATTGATTGTGACGTGGTTCGAGATGCATTTTCACGACGTTGCAATTCTATAAAAGTAATAAATGATAATAATAATAAAAACAGTTTAAACTTAATAAAAGCACATAAGTCATAACATGTATTTAAATCAGATATTTAGCCATTATAACAATTTAAGCGACCGTGCTAGAACCACGGGATTCGAGGGTGCCTAACACCTTCCCTCGGGTCAACAGAATTACTTACTTAGAATTTCTGGTTCGCAGACTTCATTTGGAAAGTCGAAAATTTCCTCGATTTGGGATTCAAGATAAACCGGTGACTTGGGACACCAAAAGCCAAACCTTTCCCAAGTGGCGACTCTGAATTAAATAAATAATTCTATTTCGAATATTGTCACTTAAATTGGAAAAACTCCCCTCGCGCATTTATCCTTTGGGGTAGGCGCGCCAAAAGAAGGTGTGACAACATGGTATCATGACTTGGAGTGAAATCTATTCTATTTTCGACAATCCCAACAACAGTGAAGGAGCTAGCACTGGTTTCTGGTTTTTTTGATATTCTTCATTGAAACTACATGCGTACCTACTTTGACAAAAAGTAAAGCCAATTAACTTTAAAAAACTGGTTAGGAAGTTAGTGAACACCTTGTGGTTAGAAAAAAGATAAAACTCTCGCCAGTTCTAAAATTTCATCACTTTCATTTCAATTTAACGGACTATAATTATAATTATAATTATTTGTTTGATCTCTGAGGATCAATACGAATATAATTATTATATTGTATCTTATTTTTCTGAAGTACGAAAATATTGTGAGGAGAAAGCGTCATATTCGTAGTATACTTTTCACTATTTAATTAGTCCGCTTGAAAACAGTAGTTTAGTTTTATACTCCTCCCACAACTAAATAAATCGCCGTAAAGATACTTTCATGTTGATAGTTCAAGATATTTTCAGTCTCAATTTTTTGAACTCAAATAAATTTTAAAAAGGGAAAATGGTCAAATTTATTGTGTACTAACTGAAATTGAGCAATTTTATCGTTCATTAAACTTTTAATTTAATACTAGTCTTATGGTACGCGCGTTGCGCGTGTAACCTATCTAAATGAGTATAAAACTTTTAAAAATTTATATAAATATATTTTTTTGAATTAAAATAAATGTGTAAATTTATTTTAACAAAAGATATTGATTTTGTATAGCTATTTCAATAAGGAATATCAATTTATACATTTCAATGTCTATGTTTTTTTGACAAAAAAAAAAGATGTCTATGTTTTATTTTTTCTGTTTTAACTACTACCTTAAATTACTTATGACTAAATGTTTCTAATTTATTTTCATTAATTTCAATATATAAATTTATCTTATCTATGTTTTACTTTTCGAGTATTGTAATTGGATTTGTAATTTAATATGTGTATAAATTTTCAATATGTATTCAACTTAGTCAAATAATAATTAACTCAAAGTACATTAAAGTACTTATTACTTTAAATTAAAATACTACTATTATTTTCAAAACGTAAGCATATCATATTAAACTTATTTATATATATTTTCATACTCGACCTAATATGTTGTAAGTTTGGTTTACATATTATTAATAATCTTTAATTTTTGAAGACTTAAAATTAGATCTAAAATTTTATTAGTAGATTTATAACACATTTATATACATTTTTTCTAATAATTAATCATAAGAAAAAGTTATAATTATTTTACACAATTTATTTAAGGTAAGGATTTATAAGTAAATTTTTATTTGGTTTTAAATTCCTAAAATTTAGGAGTTTCTGACCAACATTTAGTTGATTTTAAAGTATTAAATATTAGTAGAATAATTAAATTATAATTATAATCAATATAACATCTATTTTTAAAGGGTAAAAAAGGCGAATGACATTTCGCTAAGAGGCTTCGTGCCAGGATACGCGCGATGCGTGTACCTTTTATTGATGCGTACAAAATTATAAAAAAAAACATATGCCCCTGAAAATAAGATTTTTAAAAATATAAGCTCTTGAATATGATAAATATTGAGCCTACTTAGTCGAAAAAAGTAACGGATAGCCTATCTAAGTATGACAACAACCAAGATAATCTTGAAAGTTTGATGTTATTATGTATCTCGTTCTTTTACATTAATTTCGTATCAAAGTAGTCGTCTAGGTACCATGTATTCTAAGACAAGTTATCTACAAAGAGAAGAAAAATTAGCGATACATAAATTATGTAGTTAAATAATAAAATTCATTGCTAATCCTACTTAGTGACATAATCAGTTATATATTATAAAAAAATCCTATTAGCTATAAGATGAATTTAGTAGTAACTAATTCATGTTTTATAAAGTTAAATTATGTAATAAACTTTCTTAGTAATAATATTGGTTTCTTTTTTACCAAAAAATAAAAGTCCTTTTCCATTTATTTATTTTAACATATGCAATGAGGTAATTTAGGTATTTATGTAAATTAAATTATGATAATTAATTTTTTATCACAAATTAATGATTACTATATTTTTCAACAATAATTATTATTTCAAAACCTAATGCCGTAGTAAATTTTAACGAATTTAACAACCAAGCTTCTAAGAAAATACTTATGATTTAATTTTTCAAAAAACAAATAAATCATATGAAAGAAAAATAAAGGTAAAATTGGTCTTAATGATTAAACAAGGACAAAGAAAAAAAAATATCACACAAAAACGTGAAGTTTTCTTGTTGGAAACAAACAAAAAAATTTCCTCCTACTTTTTTGTATTCTTTTACGTCTTAATATATTGTATCTTTATTAGGAGAAGATATCAAACATTTAATTATATTAGATTTTTTTTATTTAGAACTCCTAAATATAAGGAAATTTTTTTTATTTTACAATTTTGTCCAATGTAAAATATGTTTTTAAAGGGTAAAAAAGGCGAACGACATTTCGTTAAGGGCCTTCGTGCTTATTATCATATCCTTAAAACAAATCTCGTTTTCGCCCTTGACCCCCTAATGGAGTTCTACCCGTAGATAATCTCGAATCGTAATTAAAAATTGAGGGGTAAATTTGAACTTTTTCTTCGAGAATTCACTCATTTCACACTAGTTTTCCTTAATGGTAAGAGTGAATAAGAAACAATTTGCCAACGCAATGATATAAATAGACCAAACAGGAAAGATAAAATTGAGCCATTTCGGATAACATAAGGGCATTTTAAGAGTCTGACTACTTTTTGTTTGATTAGTAGTAATATTTGAGAATATTTTCAACGATAAAAATTATGATTAAAAGATTTTCAGGACTATTAGTACTCCCAAATATCGTATTTGAATATACACTAAAAATTAAAATATTTTGACCGTGGTACTCAAGTGTGGATATAGAACCTGTAAAGGTAATCAAAGTTATTCCAATAAAAAGAGAAGAGAGGAACAAAGCCGTCAATTTATAGGAACTCAGATTGATCAGATGTCCAAAATGATGGAAGAAACAGAAAGAGTTATAGAACAAGAAGAAGAAAAAGAAGGGTTAGTAAAAGAAGAAATATGGAGCTGGGGAGCAGGAACTGAGGGACAATTAGGAACAGGAAAACTCCAAGATGAACACCAACCTCAACTCATTCATTCTCTCTCTTCTTTTACTTCCATCTCTTATCTCTCCTGTGGTGGTGCCCATGTCATTGCCCTCACTCCTGGTCTGCACTTTTATCTACTCTTCAGTTTGCATTTTTCTTTTGTTCTGTGTATTTATCTCCCTGTAATTTGTTTTTAACTTGATGGGGCTTGGGTTTTGCATTAAAGATTGCACCTTTTTGGTTTGAAATTCAATGAAATGATTTTTACTTTAAAAAAAGAAAAACTTGATAGGGTTTTACTGTACAGATGACACCTATTTGGAGTGAGCTCTTTATGTAAACATTTTATATCCAAAAAAGAAAAAAAAAATTTGATGAGGTTCTGGAGTAATGATGGCACCATTACTTGATGGGAGCTTCAATGAAAAAAAATTTATTTTAATACTTTTTTTAAAAAAAGTTGATGGGTTCAGATGACACCATCTTGATGTGAGAACCAATAGAAAATTTTGAACTTTCACAAAAGCTTGTTATGTAAAGATACCATCTTGGTTTGAGATTCAATGGAAAGATTTTTACTTTTCAAAGGAAAAAAGACACAGTTTGTTTGGGGGGGGGGGGGGTTGTTTAACCTAAAATCTGGTTATTAGATTAAGTAATTAAAACTATGGAATTAGGGCACAACCAACTTGATTAAACCTAGATAACTAAAACCATTGCTGATGAAAAACAGTGTAATGGAAATAAGGATGTAACTAAACTAATCAAATTAATGAAGAATGAGAGAAAAGATTCTTATTGTGGGGAAGAAGGGTATGTATGAGCTAGTCAACCGATCCCTAGAATCACTCCTATACATTGCCATTGCTGATAATTATGATGATTGAATCGTTACTGCTGATGGTGTTTAATGGGGGAAGGTAGATATCTCGAAATTGCTGTTCAATGGGTGATAACTCTCCGGATGCTGCTTCAGACCATCCGGAGGAATCGTTCCATATTTGATCTTTCACGGGAAGAGTGATCCCTTGATCAGCTCATTGGTGTTCAGTCTTCGGTCTGGACGACTCCGACTGACTTGAAGTTGACTATCATAACCTTAATTTGCTTGCCACATGTTGAATCCTGTGTCTGCCACGTGTCTGGTATATTTTTTACCGATACAGTTTTGCAGGTGGAAGAGTGCTAACATGGGGGAGGGGTACATCTGGTCGGTTAGGTCATGTAGAGATGGTTAACTGCTTACACCCAAAGTATGTGGAATCTTTGGAAGGCGTCTTTATTACACATGCTTCTGCTGGATGGAATCACTCAGGATTCGTGTCAGGTTTCTTTCTTTCTGCTTCATCTGTAAATCTTATCTGAGATTGGATTATTATTCTTCATACTGTAAGGTTTTTGCTTCTGGAATACTTTACTTCAAGTTACTCATCAGTAACCCTTATTTAGATATTATTAGTTCTGTTGAAATTGAAATTTCATGCGTTGAGATTTCAATTATGTTTCACGACATCTCTAGTTAAAGTTAACTCATTTATGCTTAGGGTATATTAAATGTGCAGATGACTAAAGCAGAATTCCTTATATCCTAGTTAGAGCCATTCTGCGAGGAACTATTTATGCACTAGGTTACTCCTAAAGTTCTTTTCTTCATGGTAATCGAAAGCTTTTGCCGAACAGATGAATATGAACTTTTGTTGTCATCTAGATTAGCTGTACAACTTTTTGGCTTAATATATTCTTGAATGTTTTATGTTCTGTTGCTGCAATAATAATTATGGTATTGACTTGTGGAGATGGTTCTTGTTTAGCTGAATACCTCTTTTAACTTGTCTTTGAGTGTAAATTTTTTACTATTATCAGACACTGGTTACGTATTCACTTGTGGAGATGGTTCATTTGGTCAGCTTGGGCATGGGGATTATGTCTCAAGATGTTCTCCTGTACAAGTGTTGCACTTTAAGACTAGGCATGTCGTGCAAATTGCTTGTGGTATGCGCCATTCACTTGTCTTACTAAAAGGTAAAGTAGGCCTAATACTTGCATTTCTTTGTTCATCTGGTTATATTAACAAAATTGCTGCTTTCTGAGAACGGTGCGTGCTGTATATCTGTTCATTCGTATAATGTGTCATAGTCTAGTTTGGTAATTAGTGATGTAAATGCTTCTCTTAAACTTTCGCTGGCACTATACAGCTTTACTTTCAATGGGTTATTGCCATGAGCTTGAAATGAAATTGGATAGTTATGACCAGTCACATCATTCAGGCCTCTTAACACACTTGTATGTACATAAGCATGCATATTGATTTGCGTTAAGCTGATTTTTCACTTCAATTAACTTCTATTAGGAGATACCGAGGATCTTATCTATGGATTTGGCTCTGGAAAACGTGGTCAACTCGGTATATCTGATGACAAACAGAAGTCACTTAGTATTCCTCATGTTACTTTGGGTTTGGAAAATGTCAAAATCAGGATTATCGCTGCAAATGGAGATCATAGTGCAGCAATATCTCGTAAGTTTCTGAGTACTCCATTCTATAATCCAATACTGATAATTGCGGGCCCCAACCTTTATCTAGTCGCAGCATCCACTACTTGGTGGTTGTAGCTTCATCTGACAATCTTTTCAAGTTGGTAATTCTTTTACCTGTTATATATTGCTAAAATTTGTTTTTTTTAAGTGAATGGGCATTTATATATATGGGGAAGAGCATTCTGTGGCGCCTCAGATGTGTATAGACCCTGCCGTGTTACTGCAGACTTACCATTAATCCAAGTCGCTTTAGGATGGAATCATGCTCTTGTATTGACAGGTATTTTAAGCTGTTGATCTTTATTATCAATCTGCAAATACGTTAAGGAAATAGCTCAGATATATGGAAATTCTGAAGACTTTCACCACGCACATTAATAGGTGATGGGGAAGTATACATGCTTGGCAGATACAATTATAATGTTCCTACGGGTATTCAGAATGACAACTTGATGAAGCATATATCAGGTAATGATCTTTGATTATCTATCTGTATAAACTTCTGCAGAATTTTGTGAAATCCAATGCTTCTTGAGATTGGATTGTCACCTTGGATGATTTTTACTCTTAGCGCGAACATTTCCTTTTAGGAAAGATATAGATCTACATTTCTTGATTAAGTTGTAAGGTGAAGTAATGTTGAAAACACTTGGTATAAGGACCTCAATGCCTTCTCCAGTACTATCTGTTTTCATATACCAAAATTTAATGGTTTTAATCAAATCAATCATCTAGGCCTTAATCACAAACTTGGGGTACGAACCTCTACAACCATTCCTTTCATATGCGGCCATTCATTTTCTATGTTGATAAATAATTTATCTTTTAAGGAAAATTTGGGGTTCTCTAAAACGAAGTGTTTGTTCTCTAAATCTCACATTTATCCCTACCTGAACCTAATGTAAGTTTAACACCAACAATCAAACTTTAACTAGTCAATGGTTTAATCTATTTGAAATTTCAAATCATATCCCGTAAAGTATTTGTGTGGCTCCGTCTTTTCAATATTTGCTCCCTTTAATCTGAATACAACTTTGTTTCTTTCGCAAAGAAGATGAAGCTGTCATGCAAAGAGTCATTGACTTTGATAGTAGAAAGGTTGTCCAAATTGGCGCCGGAGCTGAGCACTCTGCCTTGGTAACAGGTGAGGATCTGATGCAAAAGTTTATTGTGAGAAAATATCAATAGTGTATTGGCTCATCTTCATTATTAACTTTACAGATGACGGATCTGTAATGACATGGGGATGGGGTGAACATGGTCAGCTTGGATTAGGAGATACAGATGATCAAACTGGCCCACGGATTGTAAGTTTATGCAATGAACAATCTAGAAAACCATGTGTCGGTAGAGTTTACTGTGGCAGTGGTTTTACATTTATTGTCAGGACGTAATGCTGTGAAATCTAGTTTCTAATATAGCAATGTTCAGGATTTGAAATGTAATTGTTCACTATGTTTTCTTATCCAAAAACTTGCTTGCTATTTTATGGCCATCTTGATAAGATAGGGTTCATAGAGCTAATCCCAATTATTAGTTTGGAATTGAAGCGTAGCAGTTGTATTTTACAGCAGTCATTGGCAAGGATAGAAATTTTATAGTTTTTCAATTGTAAGATAAAAGGATCATGGGATATCTCCGTACTGTACCTCTGGCACGATTTTGAGAAATTTTAAATTGGAGGATATCTTACGGTTGTCACTTTGAACTTCTTCTCTATCCCTTCGGGTATCCTTCGGGCAGGGGTAAGGTCTGCATACTCATTACCCTCCCCAGACCCCACTAGTGGGATTTCACTGTGTTGGTGTTGTCACTTTGAGCTTCTGGAAATGAGTTATACCAGTTAGAAGAACCTGTTTGGTTGGTGGAATAAGCAGATTTAATACGTTATTATTATTTGGTTGTTTTTTTGTATTTCGCATAACTAATATAGTATAATCATTCCAATATGTATTTGAGAGTGAGAGAGAGTGTGTGTGTGTGTGTGTATATATATATATATATATATATATATATATATATATATATATAACACATTTTTAAAAATCAACAAGGAATCGAAATAACCAAAAAATCTAACAAAAATTGACTTAATTGTATAAATAAAATTTTATTTATGGTGAATGTCTATATTCTAAAGAGATTCTAGGGATTTTATTTGGTGGCTAAGTCACTCTTTCTCTATAAATAGAGGGGTTCTATTCCTTTGTAATTCATCCTAAAATCAATAAGAATTCTCTCTCCCTACTTTTCTCTGCAATACTCTTCTTCTTCTTTTATTGTTTTATAACACGTTATCAGCACGAGACTCTAACCAATTGAGTAGAAGCTTTTGGATTGAGCATAATGATTGTCAATTGTTCCATGAACTTTCTTCATGATTAAATTCTGAATTTAAGGTAAGTATTTTACTTTAATTTTCTCTTTTAAATTCTTGACATTCTATAATTTGATTTTAAATACAAGCAAATATGGATATCTCTCAAAGCAAAATTGGATCACAATTCAATTGTAAAAATATTTGTTTAATTGACTCATGTACGTCACATACAATATTCAAAGCGAAGAAATATTTCTCTTATTTAAGTATGTGTAAGGTAGATGTTACTACAATTTCTGGTAGTAGTAATCTGATTGAAGGCTCTGGAAGAGCTACTATAACTCTGCCTAAAGGAACAATACTTATCAAGTTATCATAGAGAATGCAATGTTCTCCTCCAAGTCCAAGAGGAACTTGTTGAGTTTTAAAGATATCCGACGAAATGGATATCATATTGAGACAATAGATGAGAATAATCTTGAATATCTCATCATTACCAAGAATGTCTCTGGCCAAAAGAGGGTTATTGAGAAGTTCCCATCTTTATCTTGTGGCCTGTATTGGACAAGAATTAGTGCAATTGAAGCACATTCTATTGTAAATCAAAAGGTTACTGACTCCAATACTTTTGTTTATTGGCATGATCGATTGGGACACCTTGGATCAATTATGATGAGACGAATTATAGAAAACTCAAATGGGCATCCATTAAAGAATTTAAAGATTCTTTTAAATAATGAATTTTGTTGCACTTCCTGTTATCAAGGCAAGTTAATTATTAGACCATCACCAACAAAGGTTGGGATTGAGTCCCTTGTGTTTTTGGAACGTATACAAGGGGATATTTGTGGACCTATTCACCCACCTAGTGGGTTGTTTAGATATTTCATGGTCTTAATAGATGCATCTTCTAGATGGTCTCATGTGTGCCTATTGTCATCACGCAAACTCGCGTTTGCAAAATTAATGGCACAAATAATTCGTTTATGGGCGCAATTCCCCGATAATCCAATTAAGTCTATTAGACTTGATAATGCTGCTGAGTTTTCATTCCAAGCATTTAATGATTATTGCTTATCAATTGGGATAAAAGTGGAACATCCTGTAGCTCATGTTCACACTCAAAATGGCCTTGCAGAGTCTTTAATTAAACGTCTGCAATTGATAGCAAGACTGTTACTCATGAAAACGAGGTTACCCATTTCTGTTTGGGGTCACGCCATTTTGCATGCATCAATGCTAGTTCGTCTCAAACTGACAAATTATCATAAATATTCCCCGTTGCAATTAGTTTTGGATCATGAACCTAATATATCTCATTTAAGAATTTTTAAATGCGCAGTATATGTGCCTGTAGCACCACCATATCACACCAAAATGGGCCCCCAAAGGCTATTATTACTTATGTTGGGTTTGAATCGCCCTCCATTATTCGCTATCTTGAAACATTAACGGGGGATCTGTTCACTGCACGATTTGCAGACTGTCGATTCGATGAGACACTTTTCCCAAAATTAGGGGGAGAACAGGGTGAAACCAAACGGGAAATTTGGTGAAAAAATCCATCATTGTCTCATCTTGATTCACGTGCCTCTATTTGTGAAAAAGAGGTACAACATATTATTCATTTGCAAAAAATAGTAAACTAAATGCCAGATGCATTTACGGATCTGAAAAGGATAACAAAATCACATATCCCAGCAGAGAATGTTCCAATCCGTATTGATGTCCATGTTGGACAATCTTCTAGTGTCATAGCTAATGAGTCAAAAGCATGCCTAAAATGTGGCAGACCATTAGGTTCTAAGTATCAAAATCCTAGAAAAAGGAAAACAAAGGATCAAGATAACACTACGAAAGAGTTTCACGAAGAAATCCATGAGTTAATAAATTTTGAGATTCATGAAGAAACCACTGAGCCTGGGACTCAAGAAAATAAGGAACTATCAATAAATCCAATGGATATTGAGATAAATTTGAATCGAGTGGATATAGTGGTGGATTATGTCTTTGCATATAATGCTGCATCTAGCATTATGCAAGATAGTGAGGATCTTGAACCTCAATCTGTTGGAGAATGTCGACAAAGACGTGATTGGCCAAAATGGCAAGAAGCAATCCAATCAAAGTTGAATTCACTTGCAAAACATGAAGTTTTTGGGCCTGTAGTCTAAACACCTAATGATGTTAAGCATGTTGGCTATAAATGGGTCTTTGTATGCAAGAGGAATGAGAAAAATGAGGTACAAAGATATAAGGCACGCCTTGTTGCACAAGGATTTTCACAAAGGCCTGGTGTCGATTATGAAGAGACATATTCACCTGTTATAGATGTTATAACACTCCGTTATCTCATTAGTTTTGTTGTCCATGAAAAGCTTGACATGCATTTGGTGGATGTGGTTACCGCCTACCTTTATGGCTCATTTGATAATGAGATATACATGAAAATTCCCGAGGGATTTAAAATGCCTAACGCAAATAATTCAAAGTCTCGGGAAATATTTTCAATCAAATTGCAAAGATCTTTGTATGGTTTAAAGCAATCAGGACGAATGTGGTATAATCGTCTTAGTGAGTATTTATTAAAGGAAGGTTATATAAATGATGTCATTTGTTAATGTGTTTTTATAAAGAAAACAACATCGGAATTTGGTGTACTTGCCGTATATGTTGATGACATAAACCTTATTGGAACTCCTATAGAACTCCAAAAGGCAATTGATTATTTAAAGAAGGTGTGAGCACGTGATTTTTGCTTCACGGAAACTATTCCGAAAGAAATCAAAAAAAATAAATAAAACAAATGTCCTTTAGGTACAATTTTAAGAATTTGCGTGGCATCTTTGGATTAATTGTTTGTATTTTTGTCTGTGAATGTTTATCTTGTTTTAATTAATTAAAAATACAAAAATATATGTTGCATGCACGTTTAGGATTTAATTGTGCACTTAGGAATTAATTGAACCATATTTTATTTTTTTATTAATTAATATTTAATCTTGTGTGTCAATTATTATTTAGGTTTAATTAATATTTTTAATTTAATTTTGGTTTAACAACTTATTTTAGAATTTTTGGTAATTAAGAATTAAAAAGGAAAATAATAGAAAAGAAAAACAAGTGAAATAAAAAACACATTCGGAACTGGGCCATTTTTTTGGACCCAAAATCAGGCCCAAAACACCCCGTTTACCCGGTCCAATATGCCTGATCTCTCGGATGACTCAAAAGACACCGTTTAGGCGTCTCAAATCTGAACCGTTGATCAAACAGATCAAACGGTCCAGTTCAGCCCTAGCATTGGTTCAAACGACACCGTTTCAGGTGATTAAATCTGAACCATCCGTTCCTTTTGATCTAACGGTCCCAGGCTTCCCCCATAACCCGGTCCATTTCACCCCGGGTCGACCCAGTCTCGTAGCATGGCCAAACGATGTCGTTCCCTATTAGTAAAATGATCCAGGCCGTTGATCGTGATTGATCCAACGGCCAAGATCAAACACCCCTCCCGTATATAACCCTAATCCCTTACCCCACGCCCCCAAACCAAACCCCCCTCACCCCATCGTCTCTCTCTCAAGCTCAGAGACGAACCAGACCAAACCCTAGCCGCCATTGTTACACCTTCGCCTGAAACCCGGCGGCAACAACGCCGCCGGTCACCAAATTAACACCCCTAAGCCATCTGACCACCCTCGTTACGAATCCGTTAACCGTTTGCCTCGAATCAACCTCTAGCTTCTCGAATCTTCAATCGAAGATTCGAGCAAAACATAAACCTACCCCAACCAGTCCCAAACTCACACCACGGCACCCCCTGACCTCCCTCGTGCCCAAAATACCTTTGGCCTGGTTCGAATCTTGCTAGAACCATTCGAACCCCAAATGGAACCAAGACCCCTATAAAGACCAAACCTGGGTTTTGTCCGAAATTAAAGGAATTTGGGCGTCTAATCGACCTTAGTCGAAGTGTTCTCCGTTGAGAACACTCGATTAAGGTCCGTTCGACCTCAAAAAGTTCGGGTCAAGAGTTCGACCTGGGTTCGTCTAGTTTTTGTTTTGTTAAGGTATTTTTTTTCTCCTCCTTTCTTTCTTGTTCTATTTTTGTTACGGTTAATTGTGTTTAGTTTAGTTATAATCCAGTTTTTGTTCATTACTTCTTCTTCTTCTCCAATCAGACCTTTTTATTTGGTCGAGTCTGCTTCTGTTCATGGTCGAATATATGTTATTAGCCATGTAATTTGTTAGTTTATAAGTTCTCTGTTTTTTGCCAATACCACTCGAATCACTTGTTGGTCTGTTTATTCTGATTGTTTGTTGTTAACTGCTAAATGTTATAGCCTGTATAATCAATTAAATAAGCGTCGTCGATTAGTCTTTTAGGCTTGAATGTTATGTTAACATGATAATAGTTCAACCTTTGGTTCATACCAGTATGTTTACCATCCTGCATCTTGTATATACTTGAATTAGAGTTGTGTTTGCTCATTCCCTGTACTTGGTTTGACCTCCTGTTCTTTATAGTTGTTCGCATGAACCTCCTTCGTTGATTCATACTGCTTCAATTTTGGTTTGTATTATTGAATCCCTGCTCAATCACTAGGTCTGAGTTGATCAGGATTGGTTCCCAATATGATCAACTCATTCCCTTATATTGATGCCATGTTTGAAGTGATCTGGTCTTCTGCTTTGAATCACTGTGTGAATTTGATAGTGGGAATTGGTTTATAGCTGTAGTAATTTAGTGATCAATTAGAGATTAGTTGTTAGGGTTACAACTTATAGAGTTTTAATAACAGATCAATGAAGCTTAGGGTAGGGCAGTAATATACAAGGGTTTCAGGGGTAGTTTTGGGATTTAAAAGTTGGCAAAATGGTCTTGCTAAGTGGCTTGTCAGTAAAGCACTTAATTATTATTAAACTAATGCATTTGTTTAGTGCTAATGGGGAACAAAACATAATGGTAGAGGAAGGCTTAAAAGGGATGAATTAAACGAGTACATTGATGTGACGTGGTTCGAGATACGTTCTCACAACGTTGCAATTCTCTGTTATAATAATAATAATAATAATAATAATAATAATAATAATAATAATAATAATAATAATAATAATAAAATCGGTAAAGAGTTAAAACTTGCATATAAGCTCATAATTGTTAAAATCAGATAAATAAGCCGAATGTGACAGTTGAGCGACCGTGCTAGAACCACAGAACTCGGGAATGCCTAACACCTTCTCTCGGGTTAACAGAATTCCTTATCCGAATTTCTGGTTCGCGGACTGTAATACAGAGTCATTCTCTTCCTCGATTTGGGATTAAACTGGTGACTTGGGACACCCTAAATCTCCCAAGTGACGACTCTGAAATAAATAAACAAATCCTGTTTCGATTGTCCTTTAATTGGAAAAATTCCATCTGCGCCCCTACGGGCGCGGGTAAAAAGGAGGTGTGACAGCTCTAGGGACTCTGCTAGGGACTGGACCCAGAATCTATGGTTCAGGGTTCAGAATTCAAGCTTTAAATAATTGTTATAATTGGCTTGTTTTATCTGATTTTTTACATGTTTGGGCCTAATGTGCTAAATGCTGCTTTTACCGCTTTGATATTATCTGAACTATATATAAACTGCTACGAAACCCTTCTTTTCTCACCTCCGGGGATGTGCTCGCTGGTCGAGACTCCCTATTCTGTTAGTGTCATACCTTGAAATAAGAAAGAGGCTCGGACAAGTTACTAAATCGGATGGCCTTTTGGTTCCCGGTACGTAGCCCCCTCCTCGACTCGAGTTGTCCGCTCGGGTACACAATCTAGAACAAATACCCAGGTTATGAACCTAGAATAACTCAGCTTCATGCCGGATCCCTAGTAGGAACGTTTGTTTGCATCACGTGCATTTGACTTTGGAGGCTCAACACAGGGGTTGAGTCTGTCTAGGACAAGTGTACCAAAAATGGAAAAGACCATCATGATGCATCTTACTTGCTCCTTGTGCATTTATTTGCTTCGGACTTGCATGCTGACCGACTTTTGAATATTTTGAGGAAAGAGAAATAGCAGTATGAGGGTTAAAGAGAGTTAATCGCCTGTTTTGAAAAAACCAATGTCCAAATAGTGTCGAAACTCTGAAAAAAAGAGAAAAGAAAAAAAAAAGAGGAAAAAACAAACAAACAAAAATATAGTTTTATTTGCCAATAAAAAGAGTCTGGTTTTCAAAAGAAGTTTGTTTTATCGGGCCGAACTACGCGAGTTTGATTCTCACAGGGTGTGAGATACGTAGGCAACCCCCATCGGGTCCAACTTCACTTTTTGCAAAATAGCCAAAAGAACAAAATTTACTTTTATTTGAAAAATAATTAGAGTAATGTCATTCTTGTTAGAAATAGCCGAATGTCCTTAAAAAGGGCGCCAGAAGGCCGTTTTTGCAAGAACAGCCATCTGTGGCCATTTTTTTGCAAGGCTTTCATCAGTGAGCCAACGCAGCCTTAAAATCTTCGTTCTCGAAGTGCTGAAAGGCCGTATTTGCGAAATCGGGTTTTTATTTTATTTTTGAAAAATGTGTGTTAATTTTATTTTGAGTCAAATAAGTCTTAAATTTTAAACACCCTAATAAATGTGCAGAATGAGCACAAGTCAGAATTTACACGTAACAATAGTGAACAAGATCCCTTTAGAGTTGCACATGTGGTGGGATGACTTGGGCGAATCAGGGCGCGACACGGTCAAGCTATACCTGGGAGACCTCACTGGGTTGCTGAAGATTAATCCTAGGGGGATATCATAAAGGCTTTGGTTACATTTTTGGGACACGACCCACAATGTAGTCCACTTCTCAGATTTCGAACTCACCCCAAAAGGGGTAGCAGGTTATAGGGACATTACTGAGGGGCTAAGGCACAAATATCTGATTGCTCCAAGAGCCGTCAATATGCACCAGTTCGTGGATCTACTAAGGATAAGCTAGGGAGTCTCGTACTCTGAGTCGGATAAAGTTTTTCTACTCTGCAGTTCATGGGCATATAGGAGGGTTCGACGATCCAAAAAGCAGGGTTTGCAGCAAAGGGAATCAGACAAAATAAGATGAACATAGGCGGTTCGCCTTCATGGTTGCATCCTTGGGCATTGTGGTGTTTTCCCGGAAAGACAGAAATATTGATTTAAAGGTGGCAGGAGTCGTCAAAACCCTGATTACCAGCAATAAAAGCACGTTTGCCCCATGATGGTATCCAAGATGTACCGAGCTCTCACAGCTTGTAAAGCCGAGGTAGATTTCTTTGAGGGGTACATAGGCGCGAGAAAAGCATACGCGGCAAATAAAGAGGGACTACGAAGGGAACATCGCTATATTGAGAAAAATAACATCCACTCTCAAAGAGCGGATCTTTAGACAAGCCCGAGATGCCAGAACAGATAGGAAGCGCTGCTATGATCTGATGGCCCAGATGGAGAAACAGATGAATGAGTTTCAGGATCAACTCTTTTACAACGCTCAAGTGCTGGGGATGCAGAATCAACAAATAGAGCGATTGCTTATGGAAAGGGACAGAATCAAGGGAAGAATCAACGATATCGGGCACTACATCACCATAAAGTGCCTAGCTTGTGAGGATATGTCCCGTACCACCTTCTTTGCTTCAATAATGATTCACGTCCACCAGGTCATGGAAGATTTAAAAGATCTGCAGAGGGGCCTTGCACCAAAACCCGCGGCGAGGCCGAACGACGCCCCGCGGGCACCAAAATTAAAAACTCTGAGACATTCATAGTCTGAAGTCTGTATGTTCCTTGTCTTCAGAGTCTGTTGTTCGTTGGAGTTTGTAACTTCCCTTTTTGCGTAAAGTTTGTAGTCTGTATCAAGTCCGTCAGTTTCTTTTCAAAAGTGTTTAGCCTTGTAATAGATCGTTTTGCTAATAAAGATCGAAAAATCCAAAAATGGTGTCTTTGTTTTTCGCACTTATAGGTCAGAACTACGCACGGTCTGATTCATGCTGGGACATGATACGTAGGCAATCCACATAAGATTCGACCACCATCAAAAAGAAAATATATATACATATAAAAAAAGAAAAAAAGAAAAAATGTGAAAACAAAGAAAATAAAGGAAGGATTGGGAGGCGTTCAAAAGGAGCACAATTATAAGAAGCCGGAATGACGCACGTAACTGAAGCAAATGCATGATAGAAAGGGTTAATTGCCTAGTTGCACTGCATCCTCAATGTGTGTTTTCCTATCTGTTGAAAACCCTAACGCTAACAGGTTGCTCCCATTTTGTTCTCGATTATATTTCCAGAAAGGTGGTTGGTTGTGATTCTAAAGTAACGCTTTCCTGCAACACAAAGGCAAAAGACAATGGCAGAGAACAACAAAACTGAGTGGGTTGGTACCGATGCCCGAAAGCAGTTGATTGAACATGACTACGGGTTGGTAGAAGAGGTAAAAATGTTGAGACGGCATGTGGCAGACATGTATCGGGCATGGATGACTGGGAAAGCACCACCCCGCCACCGCCTAGCTTCCTGAACTCTATCCTTACCCAAACACCTAACACAATAACGGACGATCCTCTATACTCTCCATATCTACCCACTTATGACAGTTTTCCCAGCCACCCGAATAGCTCCATCACTCATCGTCCAACTATATTTTTCCAATGCTACTCCCCTCCCCAATGCTACTTCTCTCCACGGGATTCACAAAGACATGCTTCACTTTCCAAGTACCCAGCTCCACAAAATGTCTATCCACGAGCACACCAGAAACCCCTAGGATTAGGTTTTAGGCCAAATCAGGCATTTAGGAATGAGAGGTTGCTGAAACGAGGAAAGACTCTCACCCCTATCGGAGAATCTTATGCAAGTCTATTTGAAAGACTAAAGCATGCTAGCCTGATTGAGCCGCGCCCCGGATATACTCCAGATCCACGTACAAGAAGCTTTGATCCTACTACACGATACACATACCACTCCAATGTCCCATGGCATAGCATTGAGAGTTGTCATTCGTTGAAAAAGGAAATAGATAGAATGATTCACGAAGGAGTGGTTGCAATCGACGACAATAATAAAGAGCATGTGAACCCTCTCAGGATATTGACTAAAGTTGAAGATGTTGAAGCGGATAGTGGTCTTGATGCGAAGCTCAGTGGCTAAGATGTCGTGCTTGGTAATTGGGGAGACACTCCCTTTCTTGGTCAGTCAGAGCGGAGCTTTGGTGGTTCATTTTGTTGTCACTTCTGTTGTCCGGGTTATTTGCAGGGTTGTAATCCGGACATTGTCTTGTGTCAAACCCTCTTATCCTTCCATTTTTGTCATAGTGGTTTGTTTAGTGTTGTCTAGGTTTTTTTTAGGTTTGTTCCAAGGTTGTACCCCAGTTGTTTTGCTTGTTTTTTTATACGAACCGTTTCACCGCTTGTTTAATGCAAATTCCGGTCTTGTGTTACTTCCAGTCATCTTCTTTGTTTAGTTCTTTTTATCCTTTTGTTTTGTCTTTGTTCAACGCCGATTCTAGTGACATGACATGCGCGCACAGTTTGGGCCTAATCTTAAAAGTTAATTATAAAGCCATTGGGAGATGATCGGGGCACTTAAGGGAAATAGGAACAGCTTGAGGTCATTTGAAGCCCGAGCCGCGTGAAACTGGGGCAAGTAAAACATAAAGAAAACCATAAAAGCAAGTTAGCCATATGGGTAAGGGGGTCGCTCATGGTAACGAAAGTGAGAGTGTTGCCCGACGGTGCTTTAAAAATGACAAATGAAAAGGCGAATGTATAGACACGGTTATCAAGTCTGGCACAATCAGAAGATGTGGCAAATGTTTAAATGTGTTGTTTGTACTTGGCATATTTTGAAGATTGGAATGACGAAGACATTTTATTCTTCTATCTAAATACTTTGTCCTTCGTTAACCCTTTGAGCCTTATTGGTTTTCTTTCATACCCCTCGTTCGGAATCGGTAGCAAAGATTAGAAAAAATGAGCATGGAAAATAAAGAAAAAGAAAAGAAAAAGGAAAAGAAAACAACAGAAACAACAAAATAACAAAAGAGAAAGGAGAAAGAAAAAGGAAAAGAAAAGAAAATAATAAATAAGTGAAAAGGAAAACAAAAAAAAGGAATTGGGAACTACGTCTGACATGATTCCTCAAAGAGGATACGTAGGCGCTTCACGGCTCGGTCATAGTGTAACAAAAAAAAATCAAAAATCCCCAAGCAGAAACTGGGGCAGAAGTTGTGTTTGAGGTAAAGAAACCCGGTTCTGAAGGTTGTAAATTTTGAACCCAAATTGATTCGTTTTGAGCCGCTAGTACCCTTTCTTTCTAACCCTATCCAAAATCCCACGTTACAGTCCAAAGAAAGACCTTTTGACCAATCTTCGAAAGATGCCAAGTCATGCAAATGGAAGTCGAGAATAACATTCTGATCCCCGACAAAAAAAAAGTAATAAAATGAGAGAGTCTTATCAGTGAAAACCTTCACGGGCACCTTGAGGCGGCTATAAGTTGAGAGAAAAACCAAAATGAGAGAGGCTTGATAGTGAAAACCCTTCGGGCACTACAAGTCGAATAAAGATTGAGAATCAGATAGGAAAGCACCAGACGAAGATTGTGAAAGGCGATTAACGACAGATGATATGCCACGTGTGCATGTCATGGCCAATAGAGTTGGTATCCACATCTGATAGGGTTTATTTTGTAGTTTTCTTGTTAGGAGTCATCTCTTTCTTTTGTCTTTTACTCCGTTCCTTTTTCATCTCCTCTTCTTGAGTCTCTTTGGTCAGAACAAACGAAAAAGGATTTCAAAATTTGCCATCAGCTTTCCAATCATGCAAGACGAGATCTGACAAGTACATCAAAGTTGTATAAGTCAACATGTTTTGAGGTTCACGCAAAATACCCAAGATTGGTCCGTATCAATTCAGGGACAGTGCAGTAAAAGGAGGGCCAGTTTTGAGTGAACCAAGGGTATATTCGATGATGAGATTGACAAAAGGGTGGACCAGTGTCAAGAAGGATATCCCCAGCAGAAATCGAAGGTTATAAGGCCAAGGCTAGCGGGAAATCAAGAAAGAAAAACGCAGAAAGCAATGGACATAATTTGGAAATCCATAGGAGACTCAAAGGTTGGGGAAATGCCAGTTCACGGACAGTACCACAAAAGAAGATATTGGGTCTGCACGGGAAAAAGGTATTTTAGTAACACAGACGATAGAGAAAGTGGTTAATTAATAAACATGCAAGATCTTCAAGTGAAATCAGCTGTCATGAAAATACATGAGGTCAGATAAGGAGACTGGAAAATGGTTGAGAGGTTTGTGAATAAGGAATCGTCAAGAAGTTCGGAAGGTATCAGCCAAGTTTCAAGATGGTCAGACGATGCATAGATGGGCAAATGGTTGATAGCATCCCCAGCAGGAGTATCACAACCAACCATCACGTTTTAAACTGACCAAATTCTTTTTTGATTTGAAATAGGGACAGGAAGTGCTATTGACGACGGAAAGGTACCCACTTGAGGAAGAAGGAAGATAACACGAGTTTTAAGGGAGGTAGTCTTTGAAGGAAGAAGCCAACAAGAAAGCAAAAAAAAAAAAAAAAAAGAGGAAGACCAGTTTTGCAAAAGGAAACAGTTTGCAGAGGAATGAAACACCAGTCTTAAGGGAAGTAGTCTTTGAAGGAGTAAGATAACATATGTTTGAAAAAAAGTGTTATCCCCAGCAGTTCGCAGAGAAATGAAACACCAGTTTTGAGGGAAGTAGTTTTTAGAAGGAAGACAATACAAGTTTTGAGGGAAGTAGTTTCGAAGAAAGATAATTCAAGTTAGAAGAAAAATGGTTTAGGAAGAAAGGAATTGCATTTTATTTTCGAAGTTGTTGTTGAAGTCAGGAGCCCGCCTGAAGAGAGGAATGACGTTTTATTTTCGAAGTTGTTGTTGAAGTCAGAAGTCCGCCTGAAGAAAGGAATGGTGTTTTATTTTCGAAGTTGTTGTTGAAGTCAGGAGCCCGCCTGAAGAAAGGAATGGCGTTTTATTTTTCTAAGTTGTTGTTAAAGTCAGGAGCCCGCCTGAAGAAAGGAATGACGTTTTATTTTTCGAAGTTGTTGTTGAAGTCAGGAGCCCACCTGAAGAGAGGAATGTCGTTTTATTTTCGAAGTTGTTGTTGAAGTCAGGAGCCCGCCTGAAGAAAGGAATGGCGTTTTATTTTCGAAGTTGTTGTTGAAGTCAGGAGCCCGCCTGAAGAAAGGAATGGCGTTTTATTTTTCGAAGTTGTTGTTGAAGTCAGGAGCCCGCCTGAAGAAAGGAATGGCATTTTATTTTTCTAAGTTGTTGTTGAAGTCAAGAGCCCGCCTGAAGAGATGAATGACGTTTTATTTTCGAAGTTGTTGTTGAAGTCAGGAGCCCGCCTGAAGAGAGGAATGACGTTTTATTTTTCGAAGTTGTTGTTGAAGTCAGGAGCCCGCCTGAAGGAAGGAATGACGTTTTATTTTTCTAAGTTGTTGTTGAAGTCAGGAGCCCGCCTGAAGAGAGGAATGACGTTTTATTTTCGAAGTTGTTGTTGAAGTCAGGAGCCCGCATGAAGAGAGGAATGGCGTTTTATTTTTCGAAGTTGTTGTTGAAGTCAGGAGCCCGCCTGAAGAGAGGAATGATGTTTCATTTTCGAAGTTGTTGTTGAAGTTAGGAGCCCGCCTGAAGAGAGGAATGGCGTTTTATTTTCAAGTCTTGAAGTTGGGAGCTCGCCCATATAACAGAGGAATACATTTCAGTCTTTACATTTCAAGTTTCGAAGTCGGGAGCCCGCCCGTATAACAGAGGAATACATTGAAGTTTGAAGTCAGTAAAGCGGAGGGTTACAACAAAAATCCCCAGCATAAATTAAAATTCAGAAGTCGTAAGGAAGGCAGCACTAGTCAGAAGAAGGCAGTTCAAGCTTCGAAGGAAAAATAATTCGAAGCTCACAAGAAGGAAATAAGCAATTCAAATTCGGCAATCAAGAGAGAATACAAGTCAAGTCAGAAAGAAAGAAATATCAGAGGAAACACAAGGCAACAAGACAACAACAGTCACATGACCAAGTTTGAGAATAAATCTTTATAATTCATAGACCATAGCTTAGCATAACTTCTTTATTTTTATCAAGGTGTAACAAGGAAGTCAGTAAGCAGGAAGCAGCAGCAACAATAGCAATGACAACAAAACCACAGCTTCATGGTAGTCCCAGCTACCAACACTTCCCGAACTACATTAACCTGATTCCCTTTTAGCCAGGGATATGTAGAAAACCTTCGAAGCAAAGGTTCGGTTAAATCTTTCAAAAAATGCTTCACACGGAGTAGTCCAACGGGCAAAAATCGCTCGTTTCCGCTCACTTTATCTTTGCACGAAAACCCTTCGTATTTTCGGACAAAGAGGGGCAGCTGTGAGCACGTGATTTTTGCTTCACTGAAACTACTCCGAAAGAAATCAAAAAAAAAACAAATGTCCTTTAGGTACAATTTTAAGAATTTGCGTGACATCTTTGGATAATTGTTTGTATTTTTGTCTGTGAATGTTTATCTTGTTTTAATTAATTAAAAATACAAAAATATATGTTGCATGCACATTTAGGATTTAACTGTACACTTAGGAATTAACTGAACCATGTTTTTTTTATTAATTAATATTTAATCTTGTGTGTCAATTATTATTTAGGTTTAATTAATATTTTTAATTTAATTTTGGTTTTACAACTTATTTTAGAATTTTTGGTAATTAGGAAAATAATAGAAAAGAAAAACAAGTGAAATAAGAAACACATTCGGAATAGGGGCCAACCATTTTTGTACCCAAAATCAGGCCCAAAACACCCCATTTACCTGGTCCAATATGCATGATCTCTCAGATGACTCAAACGACGCCGTTTAGGCGTCTCAAATCTGAACCATTGATCAAACAGATCAAACGGTCCAGTTCAGCCCCAACATTGGTTCAAACGATACCGTTTTAGGTGATTAAATCTGAACCATCCGTTCCTTTTGATCTAACGGTCCCAGGCTTCCCCCATAACCCGGTCCATTTCACCCCGGGTCGACCCAGTCTCGTAGCATGGCCAAACGATGTCGTTTCCTATTAGTAAAATGATCCAGGCCGTTGATCGTGATTGATCCAACGACCAAGATCAAACGCCCCTTCCATATATAACCCTAATCCCTTACCTCACGCCCCAAAACCAACCCCCCGTCACCCCATCGTCTCTCTCTCAAGCTCAGAGACGAACCAGACCAAACCCTAGCCGCCATTGTTACACCTTCGCCTGAAACCCGGCGGTAACAACGTTGTCGGTCACCAAATTAACACCCCTAAGCCATCTGACCACCCTCGTTACGAATCCGTTAACCGTTTGCCTCGAATCAACCTCTAGCTTCTCGAATCTTCAATCGAAGATTCGAGCAAAACCTAAACCTACCCCAACCAGTCCCAAACTCACACCACGGCACCCCCTGACCTCCTTCGTGCCCAAAATACCTTTGGCCTGGTTCGAATCTTGCTAAAACCATTCGAACCCCAAATGGAACCAAGACCCCTATAAAGACCAAACCTGGGTTTTGTCCGAAATTAAAGGAATTTGAGCGTCTAATCGATCTTAGTCGAAGTGTTCTCCGTTGAGAATACTCGATTAAGGTCCGTTCGACCTCAAAAAGTTCGGGTCAAGAGTTCGACCTGGGTTCGTCTAGTTTTTGTTTTGTTAAGGTATTTTTTTTCTCCTCCTTTCTTTCTTGTTCTATTTTTGTTACGGTTAATTGTGTTTAGTTTAGTTATAATCTAGTTTTTGTTCATTGATTCTTCTTCTTCTCCAATCAGACCTTTTTATTTGGTCGAGTCTGCTTCTGTTCATGGTCGAATATATGTTATTAGCCATGTAATTTGTTAGTTTATAAGTTCTCTGTTTTTGCCAATACCACTCGAATCACTTGTTGGTCTGTTTATTCTAATTGTTTGTTGTTAACTGCTAAATGTTATAGCCTGTGTAATCAATTGAATAAGCGTCGTCGATTAGTCTTTTAGGATTGAATGTTATGTTAACATGATAATAGTTCAACCTTTGGTTCATACCAGTATGTTTACCATCCTGTATCTTGTATATACTTGAATTAGAGTTGTGTTTGCTCATTCCCTGTATTTGGTTTGACCTTCTATTCTTTATAGTTGTTCGCATGAACCTCCTTCCTTGATTCATACTGCTTCAATTTTGGTTTGTATTATTGAATCCCTGCTCAATCACTAGGTCTGAGTTGATCAGGATTGGTTCCCAATATGATCAACTCATTCCCTTTGATTGATGCCATGTTTGAAATGATCTGGTCTTCTGCTTTGAATCACTATGTGAATTTGATAGTGAGAATTGGTTTATAGCTGTAGTAATTTAGTGATCAATTAGAAATTAGTTGTTAGGGTTACAACTTATAGAGTTTTAATAACAGATCAATGAAGCTTAGGGCAGGGCAGTAATACACAGGGGTTTCAGGGGTAGTTTTGGGATTTAAAAGTTGGCAAAATGGTCTTGCTAAGTGGGCTGTCAGTAAAGCACTTAATTAACATTAAACTAATGCATTTGTTTAGTACTAATGGGGAACAAAATATAATGGTAGGGGAAAGCTTAAAAGGAATGGATTAAAATATGTGGCCCATGCCTATTTGAACATTAAATAAGGAATAGACATACTCTAGTCGAATTAAAAGAAAATCATGGGTAGAATTAGTGAGAGGATTCTGCCTGAGTGCTTTTGAGAGGGGGGCAAGGTCAGTGTTTGGTATAAAATAGGGGTCTGGATAGAGTTAAGGGCTGGTTTTTTTTGGGAGAAGAGAAATCAGTTTTCTTTCAGTTTTTTTTTTTCAGAGAGTCTAGGCTGGATTTTTAACATTTAAGAGTTCAGTAATTTGAGAGGAAAAAAAGGCTGATTTTTAATCCTAAAAGTTTCAGTGTTTGAGAGCTAAGAAACTGAAAAGTGAGGTCTTTTCTTTTACTGCTGAATATCAGAACTAGTACTATTACTGTTTCATTGGCATTGCTGGTTGGTATTTCTGGGGTTTCAATTGGTTTTTCCTGAGTTTGTTATTGGTTATTTGCTACTGTTTCATTGGGTGTTGCTGGAATTCTGCTGGGTTTTTTTTATCTGTTACTGGGTTGTTCTGTTACTGTGCTGCTGGTTATTGCTGTTGTTGTTTGTTGATGCTCTGCCGATCCTCCTCTTCTTCTTCTATTGTCTATTTCCAGGTACACTTTCGAATCACACTGTGATGTAGCTGTGAGATGTAAAAGTGAAAAGAAAATGCTCGAGTAGTGGAGTACTTAGTGCATCTGTAATTTAGTATAAATGATAAGTTGTATAGTCTATCTTTATAACTCAATGAAGAATATGGACTGTGGAGTTTGTATCTGATAAGGACTGTATTGGACCATTAATTTGCCTTTCTTAGTTGTAAATTTAGTAGTTTAATACCAACTTTAGTAGCATAGAATTAAAAATCAAACTTCCAAGTTAACTGTGCTTTTCCCGAATAGTTAAGCATGCCCATTATTGTCAAACTGTTTAGTTAAATAAGTGGAATAAGATGAAGATAGCATGAGTTTGTTCTATTGAACCTGCCTGTTTAAACTTGTTAGTTTCACTAGCTATGAAGGTTTTAATATTGTCAACAATAGGTAGATAATGATTGTTGGCAGCCCATTTGCTCAAAAAGTTGAAATATTGGGTTTGGCTTCATCATGTAAAGCAATTGGCAATAGCCTGTGTATGTTAAATCATACTCGAATCTGCTTCTGTGAGTCGAACGCTGAACTTGGCCTGAATAACGTATGAAATCTGGTCGTAGGAAACGGGCTCGATCACAAGACCATCCTTAAAAATCATACAATAGAGTTAAGTAACAATTGGTTGGGACCTTCATTTGTGTTTAGAGACGAACTTAATAGAAAAAATGTAGTCACTTTAGGATCGTCCTTTTAAAATAAACGAGATGAGCCTCGCCAAATAAAACGCACAGATTGCGGGGCCCTCACAAATGTATGTATTAATTACTTAGAACTCGGGATCGGCCGCTTAGCGAACTTCACGGCCTTTTCCCAAAATAACCACGCGTTAGTCTCTTTAGGCGCGTACTTTAAATAACATTACCTTCTTAAACTCGGGTGCACATTTATGTGACCCAAATCCAAATCTCAACAGAGTCGAAATGTGTCGATAACCACGGGTACATTGATGTGACGTGGTTCAAGATACGTTCTCACAACGTTGCAATTCTCTGTTAAAATAATAATAATAATAATAATAATAATAATAATAATAATAATAATCACATTCTTTTAAAATATAATAATAAAAATGGTAAAGAGTTAAAACTTGCACATGAGCGCATAATTGTATAAAATCAGATAAACAAGCCGAATATGACAGTTGAGCGACCGTGCTAGAACCACGGAACTCGGGAATGCCTAACACCTTCTCCCAGGTTAACAGAATTCCTTATCCGGATTTCTGGTTCGCGGACTGTAATACAGAGTCATTCTTTTCCTCGATTCGGGATTAAACTGGTGACTTGGGATACCCTAAATCTCCCAAGTGGCGACTCTGAAATAAATAAACAAATCTCGTTTCGATTGTCCTTTAATTGAAAAAACTCCCTCTACGCCCCTGCGGGCGCAGGTAAAAAGGAGGTGTGACAAAAGGAATTCAAGATGAAAGATATCGGAAAGACAAAATTATGTCTTGGTTTGCAAATTGAACATTTGGCAAATGGAATTTTTGTTCATCAATCTGCCTACATAGAAAATGTATTGAAACGGTTTTACATGGATGGAGCACATCCATTAAATGCTCCGATGGTTGTTCGATCACTTGATGTGAATAAGGATCCATTCCGACCTCAAGAAGAGAATGAAGAGCTACTTGGTCCTGAAGTACCAGATCTTAGTGCAATTGGTGCACTAATGTATCTTGCTAACACTACAAGGCATGACATAACTTTTTCATTTAATGTCTTAGCAAGATATAGCTCTACTCCTACAAGGAAACATTGGAATGGAATCAAACACATATTACGGTATCTAAAAGGAACTATCGATATGGGCTTATTTTATGGCAATAATTACAGTCCTGATCTTGTTGGTTATGCCGATGTTGGGTATTTATCTGACCTACACAAGGCTCAGTCTCAAACAGGTTATGTGTTTACCTGTGGAGGCATTGTCATATCTTGGCGATCGACTAAGCAATCAATTGTGGCTACTTCATCTAATCATGTTGAGATAATTGCTATTCATAAAGCAAGTCGAGAATGTGTGTGGTTGAGGTCTACAATACATCTTATTCGAGACAAATGTAGTTTGAAGTGTGACAAACTACCCAAGATTTTGTATGAAGATAATGCAGCATGCATAGCCCAATTGAATGGAGGATTTATAAAAGGAGATAGGACAAAGCACATTTCACCAAAATTATTTTTCACACATGATCTTCAAAAGAATGGTGATATTAATGTGCAACAAATTTGTTCAAGTGATAATATAGCTGATTTGTTCATCAAATCTCTACCAACGCCAACCTTCAAGAAGCTAGTGTACAAGATTGGGATGCGAAGGCTCAAGGATGTGAATTGACGCTTTCATCAGGGGGAGTTAATGCACGTTGCACTCTTTTTCTCTTATAAGGTTTTGTCCCACTGGGTTTTCCTTGCAAGGTTCTTAACGAGGCAACCAAAAGGCGTATTGTTATATATGTGTACTCTTTTTTCTTTTCTAGAATTTTTTTTCACTGGGTTTTATTTTAGTTAAGGTTTTAACGATGCACATTATCTGTTGAATAGACATTCATGGGGAGTGTTATAAATAGAATTTTATTTATGGTGAATGTCTATCTTCTAGAGAGATTCTAGGGATTTTACTTGGTGGCCAAGTCACTCTTTCCCTATAAATAGAAGGGTTCTATTCCATTGTAATTGATCTCAATGCAATAAGAATTCTCTCTCCCTATTTTTCTAATACTCTTCTTCTTTTATTGTTTTATAACATTAATTGGTTTGGTTTCTTTTTAAGGGGAAAATTGATCTAAACTGAAAACATGAATACGCCTAATTAATAACTGACAATGACAAAAAATGCCCTCGCTCTTCAAAGTTATATCGTCTTTCTTGAAAAATTTCGAAGGACAGATTAGTATCAAACATCCTATAAGAAATAAGTTCTGCCCTGCATAACTTGCCTTTGAACAAAACAGCCCCTAAAAATTACAAGTACAGTATTGCATAAAGATTCTAGCCCTTATGCTTATTCGTTTAATTACTACATGGCACTAGGGAACAATTAATAGCACTTAATACTTCCTTTGTTCGGTTTGTGTATTTTACCAACAGAGTAACTATCACAACCACACACATTTGTGTCTTCTAGTAATAAACTCTCATGCTATTTCTTCTATGTGGGGTACCTAAACCTTCAGTTCGGATAGGAGAAAGATTACCATATCCCATCCTTTAAACATCAGCGGCATATCAAACAAGCCAGCAAAATTTATACTAGTAAATAGACGGGCACACACTATACACAAAAGAATATCAATTTCTTTAAAAGAATAGGCCAAATCAGCTCAGATCTTTGGAACACATGTTTGCCTTACACCGCCAAGAAATAAATGCTGTATCTGTACTAGTTAGGCGTCAAAGAATGACAGGAAACTACAAAATTCTAGTATGCAACCTATTATATGATCATATTTTTGAGCTAAGTCAATCGCTACTTGGAGTACTTACAAGACAGCAATACTACATCAGTCCCTTAACCACGTAGGATCAGTTAATAATCTTTCAGTTCTTACAGTAACTTTTCGGCGACCTGCTGTTAGGTGACAATGAGAAGATTATTTTCATTACCATCGTTGTGAACAACGGGCCACAAAGGATCAACCTTCCATATGCCATCAACAATGAATTTGATCTGCACCAAAAGAATGAGATCCCACTACTTCAGAACATATTGTAATATTGAATACTAAGCCGTTACAAGGGATTATACAAACCTCATATCTGCCTGGATACAACTTTAGGCTTACAGAAAATATACCAGTGTGCGATTTCTCCATCTTCCTCTGCAAATTCAATACAGCTATTACTCTACTAACCACACATATCATTCTATACTAAGGACAAGAAGCCCATTGAAACTGTAACTACAAAGTTTCTTGATTTTTGGTGAAAGGGGGTTTATAGAACTGCAGAGTTTCATCATTAGGAGACACAAAATAATTAAAAATAAAAAGCATTATACTGTTAAACAGACAACCTTTTCGCTCACGTACATCAATATTGCTATATAATTTCTATCCTCACTGAAACCGATTTATGGATAACAAGTGTTATCACTTAGTAGGTAGAGGGACTTGTGACTTACGTCACAAGTTTGAGCCCTGCACCATGCCAACTAAGCATGGTATTCAAGTGGAGAAGGGTAGAGAGTCGGACTAATTATCCCTGAGTTTCGAAGGTTTTGTGTTGGTTTTAAGGGTTGGCCGCAGACGAATTTCTCCGTCATAAAAAAAATGTGTCATCACTTAGTACGTTGTCATCTCATATTTCCAGAAGTATGAAAAAGTGCAGTTCAGCTTCTGAATTTTTCACCTCAGTAGCACTTTGTAATCTGATCCTGACAGGAACCTTGGGTAGTAATCCTGTTCTATCTTTTGGCCAACCACCCCACCCACCCCACAAAACCCCACAAAGAAAAAAAAAAAGCAAACTAGGACTTAAATAACACATAAAAAGGCAAAAAACAAGACTCTTTGGCATCATGCAATTTAGGTCGAGCCAGAAACTTCTATCCTGACATAACTAAGTTGTGATAACTCTGCTTTCATCTTAAATTCAAGAAATACATGTTAACTTTCTTGGTGACGCTTCTAAATTAAATTATGCGAAAAGATCGTCTTAACACCAACAATTTTTTTTTAAAAAAAAAGCATCACAATATTGCCTCCTATTTCTTATCACATATGGGGAAGCAAAGATCAAACCTGAGTTGTCCATCCATCAAATGAGCCTGTTAGAAGAACCTCTGAGGCAGAGTTATGCCAAACAATCCGAGTAGTACGAAGAAGCTGTAAAGCTTTACTAGCACCATCAATTCTCTTTTTCTTCTCTTCCAACACCTTATCCGCATCACTGAAAAAGTATGGTAGGGGAACTCAGTTTTGGTAAAGGTATCTATCATAAAGTGAATTATAAACAAATGACAAATGATGCAGACATCAATGCTAACGCCATTTTCCCCTCAAGTATGGCAAGTTTTGCACGTATGGACCGCAATCTCTTCTGAGCATTTATGACCTCATTCTCCTGGAACTCCCGTGCATCAGAAAGGTTCTCCAAATCACTAATGGATCTGCCAAGAACCTGAGAAAGCAAAATTTCTTCAGAGCAATACAAGCATCACCTCTCCAAAATACAAAGAGACAATAAAACTTCTTTTGAAATTGTCAAATGCATATATTTTGGAAATTCAAAGCCTTTTCTCCATAAGTGGTGGCAGCCGAACCAAAAAATTTGCTCTTAGGTCATTTTTCATTCTTTGGGTGAAGATCTGGGAGTACTAGGAAGCACTATCAGGTTATTGAGTTTAAATCTCCAGGAGAATCTCGGGTAGGAGGAAATTTATTCAGAACATATACAATGTTGAATATTAATTTAGTTTAATGAAAGAATAACATCACGTCCTGAGAAGTCTTCTAATTAATTTCTCGAGGCAGATCAAGAGCTAAGCAGATACAAACATATTTAACAGCGTTAAGCAACATCAATGATTTGAGTGGAAGAATTGCATTAGATTACCAAAACCAGTTAAATCCCTCATGCTACATAGTACAAAACATGACATGAAAGCATATCATAGTAGGAAAAGCAAGACCATGATGCATGACTAAAAGAAAGACGTGACTATACCTCCTTTGAACTGAACTCCTGGCTCTTGGATCTCAGGGAGCGAAGGGTCGAGGATAGCTCAAGCTCTAAACGCCGAAGACGAGGTCTTATGTCATTATGGTTGTCATTTTTCCATCTCTCCAAAGCTTCATAACTATTCTCTGTGATGGTTAATAGACCTTCTCTTGAAGATTCACTTTTACCTCCATCTGGTGTCTTACCAAAGCTAATATCACCAGCTGTACATAGGGGGAGTCAAATTGAGGCTACAAACTATGAACATGATTAGATTCCAGGAAGTGAATACCTTCAAACTCTGTGCCCTGAGGATCTGCACGTTGCATGCTCCATGTTCTCCACATATCTGGCGTGAATTGGTGGTTAAGCTGCCCTCCTGAATCACTTAAACTGCCTTTCTTGGGGCTACCTGATTTGAGGCTTCCATTTTTCCCCGGGTCAGTCCTGTCTTTTACAATGTAACAAGCATGGCATTTCATGTTTTAGTTTCCAATTGTTTAAAGACAATTCACTAACTTATACATTTTTCAGTTTAACATTTAAGCCAAAGGTTTAAGGTTTCAATTATCACTACAACTGTAAAAACATGGTGCACAAAAGGCCTTGATGATTAAACAGCATTCAAAAGGGTAAAAAAACAGATTAGAACAGGTTTATTGGGGAGACTAAAATGGGGAGAAAAGACCCTACCCGTAGTAGTGGTTCCAGAGCTTCCACCATCCAAGCTATTCCTACTTGAACAATTAGATCCATACCCATATTTGCCCGTAGTAATACCAAGAGATAAGATCCTCTCATACTCTAGTCGGTTCAATATCCCTTCAATCCCACTATCTTCCTCAAACTCAACTGCAGCTTCTCTGATGCAAAGACAGAGGAAATAAAGATTGTATATTTTACAACTTTTCACATAAATTCAACAGAATCTGTAACAAATGGCAAATAAATTGAATCACAATAAACACTTAGAAACAAGGAATCCTTCTTCTAACTTCTAGTTTTGGCTCGAGTACTAGATTTACTATAAATACTTAGAAACAAAAAAGATTCCTTCTTTTAACTTCTATTTTTGACTCAAGTCAAAGATTTTCGATAAATAACAAAATGTAACACCATTCTTTTTCAACAGGAGCCAAGATAAACAAATAGACGAAAGAGAGTAACCAAGATAAACAAATACACGAAAGCGAGTAACCAAGATAAACAAATAGACGAAAGAGAGTAACCGAGATAAACAAATAGACAAAAGGGAGGAACCAAGATAAACAGATAGGCAAAAGAGCATTTTACAAGGAGGAAACTCACAGTGATCTACCAGAGGAGGAAGCTGGCTGAGAAGAATTCCCAATTGAAGAATCAAAACCAAAATCTTCATTCCCTCTTAATGAATCACTTTCTTGATATTTCTCAACTCTTTTTCTAAATTCCTCAATATCAAAATCCATTTCTTCAGTCTCAGATTCATGAACATTTTCTGTGTCCCAACCAAAAGAATACCACCCACCCCTCTTCTTTATAGCCTCCAATAAATCAACTCTTCCCGCTTTTTCCAAATCTTTCTTTGTAGGAAATGCATTTGGGTTCTCAGACTTTTCCATGAAGGCCAAAATCTCCGCTTCTAACTCCAAATCTGTTTCACCCTCCGACCCTTTTTCGCAGCAACAACGAAACACACTGTGCTTAGCATTTTCCCTCCTTAGTTCAAGAAACTTCAAAGAACACATTTTATTACCCAAAACAAGGTCAAAACCCCCTGATTTTCTATGGAAATGAAGTCTTTTTCTTGAGTTTAGTAAAACGACTTTACAGGAGGTAGTAGCAGGGGTACTCAACAAGGAGTTGAAACAATGAGGTCTTGTTAAGGGTGTCATTCAGGCATTTCGTCGAACAGACTGCAAGCAACTCTGAAGAAACAATTCCCAGTACAGCAAAACAACAAAAAAGAGAGAAAAGGAAGAAGAAAGAATGAGCGCCAGAAGCACGAAAAGTGAAGGGAAAAGAAAGTGAATGAAGAAACGAACAATGCAGTACAATTTGAGAGCTGATAACTGTTTACTGAACTACCAGTATTTCATTTGTGTAAAGCTAAAAAATCTTTCATAGGTTTCATAAAGTATTAGACTTTATAGGTATCGAATGTGTATGTATACAAAAAAAATTATTCTACACACTTTCCCACGAGCATATCTGAGCTGGGAGCATTTTCAATTACGTATTTCAGTATTTTCAAGATTTGGGTTTTGTGTATCCTTTGGGGGGTAAATGGCGGAGAAGGAAACTTGTTACTTAAAATGGAAACTCTGACATATCCGTCTGTGGCCTTTGGTTTCTATTTACATTCATATAGTGTTATTTTTATAGAAGTTGCTATCGGTTCATACCTTTTTTTTTGTAGGTAAGTTGAAGATAAATATATATTTTTAGCAGCTTTAAAAAAACAATAATCCATAAAATTTATATTTTTTTACTTATGTGTATTATATTAAAAAATATACCTATTTTATATACTTTTCACGTAGCAAATGTAATAAGTTTCAACTTTCAACCGATCATTGTATCTTGCCCTAAGTTTAGCTGGTTCAAGAAAGAAATTTTTTTTCATGATTTGAGTGTCTTGGAACACTAAAATATACTCCATTTATTTATTGCGTGAGGGGTCGTATAGTTGGAAGGATTGAAAAATAATTTCAAATAAAATAAATAGATGTATTAGAAAAAATAATCCATGCATAACTTATGCAGTATTTGGTTGGTTGAGAAAAATAGTTTATTCAAAGTCTTATGCAGAGTTTGGTTGGCAGTATTAAATAATACTAGAATTAATGCGTAGAGCTGTTCAAAATCGAACGGTAACCGTTAATCGAATCGCAAAAATGACTTATTGACTTATTGGCATCAGGTTATCGTGGTAATGGTTGGTGAACGAATTAAAATTTTATAATTAATAGCTTAATGGTTTGGTAGATTATTTAATTTCCTTATTGGACAAACCGTTAACCCGTTAAGAATTTTTATATTTACACTTTTTACCCCTATATATATAAAGCAATAATTAAAGTCATGCTAGAGAGTAAACCTTGGATATCACAGCAACATATGATTATTCTTCTTAATCAGGCTATCGATATTATCAATTTAGAGTAACAGAGTGGTGGCGATTAAGCCTAAGCCTTCATAGAACAAGATATGTATATTGTGTTGTCACTGTACATCATCTTTTTGTTTGCTATCATGATCTGGTAAGTAACAGATGTAGAGTGCATATGTTTAAGCCACAATCTTGAACTATACGATCAAGAAAAGATGTTGATCACCATTGCCATCTAAGAGAAAAAAGAGCTTTATTTTATAATAATTGTCTATTGAGATTGAGAAGCCTATATATATTTCTCCCTGTATATAAAGTTGTTATTCGCAGTATTGCTAAAACCAACTGGATTATATAAATGTTCGACTAGAGAGAGGCGAGCACCGAGCAGATGTAATGCTTTACTCCAAATTTTTTCTTATCTCTAATCCTCAATTTTTTTTAATTTGTCTATTTGACTTATCCGATAAATCATATCCGATACCAATCCATCCGATGCTTTATTGGATGGCTAGCGGATTATTATATTTAAAAATCGATAACTGATAAGTCAAATCGTTAACATAAATATCCTTCTGATCTGCTCGATGTGCACTCCTAGTTATGCGGAATATATGTACTTATTTTATGCGAGATATAATTTTTCCATGAATTTGTTATGTAAGTTTAGTTACGGAAAAATAATATATTGTAATCCATGATAATTAAATGACTTTCACCTTTTAACATTTCGATAACGATTTCCTCATTTCATATAGATTAATAGCCTATTTGGCTAAGTTGGAGAAATCAGCTTATTTTGGGAAGTGCTTTTTTCAAAAGTGCTTTTGAAAAAAGTATTTTTGGAAAGAAACAGTTTGTGTTTGGCTAATCAGTCTGAAAAGCACTTATGAAAAATAATTTGTGTTTGACCAAGCTTTTTAGAAAGTGCTTTTAAGTGTCAAATTACGAATAAGGACATGAATAGATTTACTTAATAATTAATATTATAAATAAATAAATAATCTCAAAATTTTGTTATTACATGCAATAATTAAAAAAAATCATTTTATTTAAGTAAAATATGAAAATAAAATTAAAAAGTACTTAATTCTTTTAATATAAGTTAAATATATTAAAATTCCTTCAACAAATATAAAAGCATTCACCCCTAAAGTCACTATATATTAGAAAGTTTTCCTAAAAATAAGAAGAAATATTTATAAATTAATATCCTAAGTATTAGGTTTAAGGGTTATTTTGGTATATACTATATTTTGTTAAGGGTATTTTAGGTAAGAAGAAAAGCCAAAACTGCTTCTGCTTCTGCTTTTGGAAAGAAGCTACTTTTTTCTGCTTCTCTGAAACTGCTTCTGCTTCTTCCCAAAAGCACTTTTTTTCCCCAAATAAGCTTGGCCAAACACCTCAAATTAGGAAAAAAAAAAAGTGCCTTTGGGAAAAAAAGCACTTTTTTTGTCTTGAGAAGCTTGGCCAAACAGGCTATTGGTCCAGAACAAATCTAGTCAAACTGGCTTATAAGTGTTTTTTGGCTTATCTATATATTTGGTAAAATTAAAAGTGCTTATAAGTTAAGTGCTTATAAGCCAAAAATAAGCCGAAAGCCATAAGTTGATCCCCCCCAACTTATCAAATTTCAGCTTATAAGCACTTTAAATTGACCAGAATATTTACTATTTTATCCCTAAAATATTAAAATCTTTGTATACCCAGTTCTTCAACTACTTATTATTAATTTCAGCACTTCTATCCAAACACGTAACTGCTTATTTTTTAAATCAGTTTCAGCACTTAAAAGTGTTTTTCAGCACCTAATGCTTATCAGCTATTCTAAATCAGCTAAGCCAAATGGGCTCTAAGAGGGTGTTTGGCTAAGCTTATAAGCTGGTCAAACTGGCTTATAAGCACTTTTTGGCTTATCTACGCTTTTGGTAAAATTAAAAGTGCTTATAAGTTAAGTGCTTATAAGCCAAAAGCCATAAGTTGGTCTCCCCCAACTTATCAAATTTCAGCTTATAAGCACTTTAAGTTTGACCAAAATATTTTTTATTCTATCCCTAAAATACTTCTTTTTAAAACAAAACTCTTTGTGTACCCAGTTCTTCAATAGCATATTATTAATTTGAGCACTTTATCCAAACATATAACTGCTTATTTTTTAAATCAGTTTCAACATTTAAAAGTGTTTTTCAGCACCTAATACTTATTAGTTACTCTAAACAGTCAAGCCAAATGGGCTCTAAGTCATACGAAAGATAAAATATCATATTATAAAATATCATATTATGCCTTTTAAGATGTTCTTAATCCCTGAAAGAGACATTTGAACTAACTAAAGTATTACGATTCGAAGCACATTGGCTCATGGTCCCTATTGCGCCCTTATTTAAATTAATTTCTCTACTCTCAGTTTAACTGTGCGAAAAAAGAAAAACCATTGTGTCTTAAGCTTTGTGATCATGTTGAGAAACTTTTACTATACTAGATTGTCGATTTACGGCAAAGTATAATTTATCAATGTGCAAAATATGCATAAGAATGCTCGAATGCATGCAATTTGGTGCAATATCGAATTACAACGGCACGTTTTAGGTTAAGAACGGGCAAATATATAGTGGTGGAGCCAGAATTTTTACCAAGGTGTGTCAAATTATAAAAAATTAAATATACCGAAAAGTTAAGGGGAGTCAACGTATAGTAAATATACATATAACAAAAAAAAAATTCTAGCAATATAGTATAATTTTTCGGCAAATGGTGTCGATGAATGTGGCTCCGCCACTACAAATATATATTGGTTCTTTTTTTTTAAATCTGGTAATATAGCATAATTTGGGGGGGGGGGATTGAAAAGGCCACAGTTTCAAAAGTAATCGAAATTTAGCGACTTTTCATGTAAAAGTAAAATCTGAACAAAAATATGCTTAAAAAGTCGGAAAAATTCCCGCATAATATGCTGGAGTTCGAATTTTTTTATATATGAGATTCCAGTATAATGTGTTGGAATTCTAACATAATATGCTGGAAGTTTATATGCAGGAAATCCATAATTCAGCATATTAATTATGCTGCAACTTTTCGTGTTTTCAGCTAAACTAGTGGCTTATTTTCAATGACTTTGCAAATGCTGACTATTTTTAGATTACCAATCCGAAAACTGGCTAGTCCATGCTATTTTTAGCATAATTTGTGACAAGAGTAAACCCGGCATTATACAAACATAACAACAGCAAAAATAGCACGGTATAGCCAGTTTTCGGACTGGTCATTCAAAAATAGCCAGCATTTACCAAGTCAATGAAAAATAGCCACTATTTTGCTGCAACAGAGACCGATCCAGCATAATATACTGGAGTTCGGTGCACCTGTGTATGAACTCCAGCATATTATGTTGGACCGATATACTTTGATGGTTCCAGTATAATGTACTGGAGACTGGAGCACCGGTGCTCCAAACTCCAGTATATTATACTGGACCGGTATACTTGCTGGAACTCCGGTATATTATGCTGGAGTTCTAGTGTACTTTTGCTGGAACTCCATCATATTATGCTGGAGTTCCAACATACTTATTCTGGAACTCCAGTATAATTTGGAGTTCAAGTATACTTATGCTGGAACTCCAGCATAATATACTGGCGTATTTTCCGGGATTTTGAACAATGTTTTCGCTCAAATTTATCTTTACATGAAAAGTGGCTAAATTTCAATTATTTTTGAAATTGGACTATTTTTGAACGACTAGTTGTAAATCTGGCTATTTTTGAATTTCTAATGGACCAATTGCTAACCATTCGTGCAAGCTACTGTAATTCTGCTACTTCAAAATAATTGGAAGAAAATTTCAAAATGTAAGTTAGCATTGGCAATGTAAACTTTTTCTTACACTACCAGTGTAAATTAGCCTATAAATCAGACAACCATTATGAGAGATTATATCTTTTTAAACAAGTAACAAGGAGATATTTGAATAAGCAACAAATTATAGAATATTACTTTCTTTACTTGGTATGATACTTTTCTCTTCAAGTGATTTAACCTTTGGAATAAAAAATTGATCGCTTACAATACACGGTAATAGCCAGAGTCAACTTCAATTTACCTCCACATGGGAAACCTTCCATAAGTTCTATTACGACGTTATTCACATTTGACATACCTTGATGGTAACTATAGGCTATATCCATTTGGAGAATGATTGGTTGGATGTGTGTTGACAATATTCTTACTTGTACAAAGATTTGAGGTAGGATTTAGAATTATGATCACATTAGTTATATATGGTCTAACATATACTTTTGGTACTTCTTGTTCTTCAGACTTCTTAAAAAACATTCTCTCTATATATATATAGGTGTCAGGCGATTCCAAATGCATACATTGGGTTTGGTCTTGTTCAGATATAATTATATATCGACTGTTTGTTTCCGTTGATAAGACTAGGATTTTTATGATTTACCACCGGTGTTTAGTATGGATCCGAGTAGTTCGGATTTGCGATGCAAAACACTCATGAATAGAGGAAGCGATTTTTATCAGAATTTTTTTCATTTTCAGAGATCAAATATTAAACCTCTAATTAAGAATAGAGCAAATCATATCGATTTCACTACGACTCTTAATAGTTGATAAGACTGGTAGCGTCATGGAGATAGTTCATAGTTTTTTCATGTGATGTTTATGTGACGGATTTTAGGAAGGTGTAAAATATTGTTTGTTCATTTATTCCTCGAGTCTAAGAGGTTGCTCTAGATTGAACATCAAATATATTTCTGTTGATGGTTCGTGCTCAACATTTTTCCTTTGAGCTACCGGTCCAACGGATATTTAAGTTTTTAATGATATTATTAGGCAATTTATATATATTTGCACAAAACACTCGATTGGGTGTTCTTTTGTGATATCACATTGTAGTTTTTTGATTTGGTAAATAGAAACTTTTCTCTTGATACTCTAAGAGACCTGGGCTTTGATCCGAAATGGATCAATCGGAAAAAACGAATGCATCTCGACTGCTTCTTTCTGTAAAAATAACACGGGCTGGTCAGTTTTCGGACTGGTCATTCAAAAATAGTCAGTGTTTGTCAAGTCATTGAAAAATAGCTACTATTTTGCTGCAACAGAGACCGGTTCAACATAATATACTGGAGTTCGATGCACCTATGTATGAACTTCCAGCATATTATGCTGGAACTCCAACACACGAAAAGTTCCAGCATAATATACTAGAGATTCGAGCACTTGTGTATGAACTTCCAATATATTATATTGGACCGGTATACTTGTCACACCCTTTTTTTTTTTTTACCAAACCTCACCAAACCCTCTTAAAATTAATTAAAGATTTAGTAAAGCTTGAAAAGGGTTTTCCAATTAGAACGTGACAAAAATTGTATTTAAAAGGAAAATAACTCAGAGTCGTCACCTGACATTTGATTTCGGTGTGTTAGGTCACCGTTTTTCTAAAAATAATAATTTTCCTTTCATAATACTTTGAACTCTAAAACCAAGTCTACACCAGAGATTAGGGTAAGAGAGTTCATTTGACTCGGGGAGAAGGTGTTAGGCACTCCCCAAGTCCCGTAACTAGTACAGTTGCGTACTCGATCTAGTTGGATTTCAAAACATTCAAATTGAGATAAAACACACAGAAATAAAATAAACACACCAAAGGCTCGAGGTCGTCCCCACCTAAATGAAAGAAAATGAAAAGGAAAGGAAAAGAAAAATCCTAAGCTAACCTATACTACGACTTCTCCACCATGCTCGCCAAGGCCTAAATATTTACATAGTTCTTCGGGGCATACCCCGGATAATAATATATACACATTTCGCGGGGCATTCTCCGGATAAATTTAACTAAGAAAACGACCTCTTGCCTCGAAATAAAATGAACTAAAGAAAACCTAAGATTTGCCTACCCGAGTGTGGTCGGATTAAGCATGCTACTAGCGCATAACAAAACAAAAACTAACAAAAACGAAATAGAACTATTATCATGTCACATTAATCCAACTCTATTTTTCTTTCAATTTCCAATCCCACACCCCCTTTGATTTAACTTAATTCGTTGGTTCACTCTTTCATTTAATTGAGTCATGAGACAGCACAAATCAAACCACGTGAATTAAGATAAGTCCCGAATTTTCAACAATGACACATATATGAACTTTATATTTCTTAAAAAACAGAGCATCATCAGAAGCATGTCAACAAAAATCACATAATAAAATTAAGGGATTCAAAGAAAGAGAAAAGGGATTGGACCTTTTTATAGCAATACGTTTTGGAACAATGAATAAGAAACATCCGGCAAAGCTACGATGACGACCTCGATGCACCGGACCTCGAGGAACTCGAACGGGCTTTAGCGGAATTCAAACCTGACTGAGACGCGGCTACTGCTGTTCGTTTTCCAGTGAGTTGGGTGTTCTTTGGTGGAGTTGCGATGGCTACTGGTTTGATGATGGGAGAGGGTTGGTTGCTTGTGAGTTTTCTTTATGTTGTTCCAAGGTATGAAGGTGGAGACGGCTAATGGTTTAGGGTGATGGGGACGGATGAAGGGAGGAGGAGCAGTGGCTGGTTCTGGCGACGGAGCTGGCTGGTTCCGGCGAGCTAGTTTTGTCAAAGATGAATGGTCGTCGGTTTTGGATTGAAGAAGGGGTGTCCGGTGGGTTTGAGTTGAAGAAGGAAGGCAGAAACGGTTGTTGGTATTAGGGTATGTTCAGAGGAAGTTTAGGTGGTCCCGTGGCTGACGTTTTCTGGCGAGCTGCTGGGAGCGGAGCGGCGACGGAACTGGAGTGAGGAGATGACTGGAGAGCTACTGGATGGTGGCTTGGAAGGCAGCGGCGGAAGTGTGTGTCCAACTAGGGTTCAACTAGTCTAATTTCCATGAAGAAGAAGGGTTCTCTTTTTGGTTTTTGAAGAAGAAGACTCGATGGGGGGCTGGCCTTTTGTTTTCAGCGGCTGTTTCAGATGGTTGTTCTCTTTTGGAAGATCCAAATTTCAAATGGGTGTTGTGGCTGATGATTAGAGGTGTCTAGGGTTTTTCTATGGTTTTTTCTCCATTGTTGTCTTGTTGAAGAAGATGAAGTAGCTCCTATGGGGTTTTTAGGTCTTTCTAGGGTTCTGTCTAGGTTTGGGCTATTGGGTTAGTGGGCTAAGGGAAATTTCGAAAATGGACCTAAAATTGGACCTATCAAGACACAAAACTAGCCCAAAATTCATTCTTCTTTTCCGAGGGTAAAATAAAAGTATCACAAATAATAAAATATAATTAACAATTGACTTCAACTGAAATGCAGTTAAAACGAAATTATTTTTATATTTTTAAAGATTATACTAAAAAATAGAATAATTAGATTAAAATCATCGTAAAATTAAAATAATATTACTACCAAAACACTAATATCCTTGAAAACAAAGTTAAACTATTTTTTGTATTTTTGAATTTTATGAAAGATAGATGAACTAAAGTAACTAGATAAAAGAAAATATTTTGTAATTTTTATTTTTGTTTTAAATTAAAACAAAATAGTTAAAACTAGTTAAAATAGCGATATTAGACCTAAACTAAATATTTAACACTAAAAATGTGTAAAATCTCGGGGAGGGTCAAAAATTACATGTCTACAGCTGCCCCTCTTTGATTGGAAATACGAAGTATTTTCAGACAAAGAACGACTAGACAGGTTTTTTGACTCGACCCTTATTTGGAGAGACTAAACTTAAGAGAAAAGGGAATGTGACCAAGCCCTGGCATCTGAGCTGCCTATATATCCTTGGCTATAAAGGAATCAAGCTACGTGTAGTTCAGAAGTGCGTGAGATAATGGAGTATACCGAGGTAGAGATACGGTCAAAGTGTCGTCGAGGTTCCGGTCTGCGGTTCCTGAATTACATCGAAAATAAAAGGAAAAATTACAGCAAAAGTAAAAGAAAAATACAAGATCCTATCTACTTCTTGTCTTGAATCTTCCTTGAATCTCTACTTGATCTTCGATATGAAACTGAAAAATGGACCCTGTTCTTCAAGCGGGCTCCTGATGCTTCTTAAATTTGCGAATTGAAGTAACTCTGAAATGAAATCCCTCGTTTTCCAGGTAGGCGCCTGATTGCTAAAACTCGAAACTGTATTCCCTCGTTATCCAGGTGGGCGCCTGATTGCTAAAACTTGAAACTGTATTCCCTCGTTATCCAGGTGGGCGCCTGATTACCAAAAACTTGAATTGTATTCCCTCGTTATCCAGGTGGGCGCCTGATTACCAAAAACTCGAATTGTATTCCCTCGTTAACCAGGTGGGTGCCTGATTTTCAAAAACTTGAATTGTATTCCCTCGTTATCTAGGTGGGCGCCTGATTGCCAGAAACTTGAATTGTATTCCCTCGTTATCCAGGTGGGCGCCTGATTACCAGAAACTTGAATTGTATTCCCTCGTTATCCAGGTGGGTGCCTGATTACCAACAACTTGAATTGTATTCCCTTGTTATCCAGGTGGGTGTGTGATTACCAACAACTTGAATTGTATTCCCTCGTTATCCAGGTGAGTGCCTGATTACCAACAACTTGAATTGTATTCCCTCGTTATCCAGGTGGGGCCTGATTTCCAAAAACTTGAATTGTATTCCCTCGTTATCCAGGTGGGTGCCTGATTACCAAAACTTGAATTGTATTCTCTCGTTATCCAGGTGGGCGCCTGATTTCCAGAAACTTGAATTGTATTCCCTCGTTATCCAGGTGGGTGCTTGATTACCAAAAACATAAATTGGCTTCCCTCGTTATCTAGGTGGGTGCCTGATTTCCAACAACTTGAATTGTATTCCCTCGTTATCCAGGTGGGTGCCTGATTACCAACAACTTGAATTGTATTCCCTCGTTTTCCAGGTGGGCGTCTGATTGCTTAAACTTGAAATTGTATTCCCTCATTATCCAGGTGGGCGCCTGATTGCTAAAACTTGAAACTGTATTCTCTCGTTATCCAGGTGGGTGCCTGATTGCTAAAACTTGAAACTGTATTCCCTCGTTATCCAGGTGGGCGCCTGATTGCTAAAACTTTAAACTGTATTCCCTCATTATCCAGGTGGGCGCCTGATTGCCAAAACTTGAAACTGTATTCCCTCGTTATCCATGTGGGCGCCTGATTGCCAAAACTTGAAACTGTATTCCCTCGTTATCCATGTGGGCGCCTGATTGCCAAAACTTGAAACTGTATTCCCTCGTTATCCATGTGGGCGCTTGATTGCTAAAACTTGAAACTGTATTCCCTCGTTATCTAGGTGGGCGCCTAATTACCAAAAACTTGAATTTTATTCCCTCGTTATCCAGGTGGGCGCCTGATTGCTAAAACTTGAAACTGTATTCCCTTGTTATCTAGGTGGGCGCCTGATTGCCAAAAATTTGAATATGTATTCCCTCGTTATCCAGGTGGGCGCCTAATTGCCAAAAATTTGAATTGTATTCCCTCGTTATCTAGGTGGGTGCCTTATTACCAAAACTTGAACTGTATTCCCTCGTTATCCAGGTGGGCGCCTGATTGCTAAAACTTGAAATTGTATTCCCTCATTATCCAGGTGGGCGCCTGACATTACAACAAAACAGACAAAATAAAAGAAATTTTCTGCCCCAGTTTGGAATCTGGGCACATCTGTGAGTGTTAGTCTAATCATGTTACCTAAAGAGCTCTAAGAATTTAAAAGCTAAATCCCATTATCCAGGAGGGCCCTGAAAACTTCAAATTAAATCTCATCTTAAGAGTGACAACTTTAAAGCTAAATTATATTTCCTAAAGGTAGAACTTACGCTAAATCTTGTTATCTATGAAGGTCTTTAAATTTAACTAGGTGACATTCTCCAGAAGGTTCTGAGAACTTTTAAAATTAGATCTCATTATCCAGGAGAGTCCTGAGAACTTTTAAAATTAAATCCCATTATTCAGGAGGGTCCTGAAAATTTAAAATTAAATCCCATTATCCAGGAAGATCCTGAGAATTTAAAACTAAATCCCATTATCCAAGAGGGTCCTGAAAACTTTTAAAATTAGATCCCATTATCTAGAAGGGTCCTGAGAATTTACCCATTATCCAGGAGGTTCCTAAGAACTCTTAAAACTAAATCCCATTATCCAGGAGGGTCCTGAGAACTCAAAACTAAATCCCATTATCCATGAGGGTCCCGAAAGCCGAGAATGAACTTACCTGAGCCATGCTCTCGTCTTAGAGAATTTTGAATAGAATTTCTTGTCCCTGAGCCACGCCTTCTTCATGGGAGGGTCCCTATGGATTAACAAATTTTCTTGCCCTTGTTTTAGATGAATAAAACTTTGTTAGTTTGAAAACGTGGTGGTTAGTTTGTGGCATAATTGTTGAGTGTCTGCTTCTGCACTTGCCGAGATAACTTTGATTTCAACTTGGACGACCTTGACTGTTATCGACTACCCATTTCCTTTCAACACTTATCACAGAAAACGCCTCTGCTCTATTCAATCCCATATCCTCTATCTGTTGCATTTTGCTCATGAATTTACATTTACTGAACTCGTGCATTTCACATGAATCCCAAAGCATGTTGATTGTTACCGACTCAATGCGCATATCACTTTTCCCTGACTCATGCCACTCTGATGTGCTAGCCAAATTCATTTTGTGCAGTTGGAAAGGTGGTAGCAAATTTTGAAGTCATTTCTCACTGGTTTTGACCAAACGGACTCAAGAAGGGACTCAAACGAATCAAGAGGGACAAAATAAGGGACAAGGGAAAGAGATGATACCTAACAAGAAAACTACAAAGTAGAAACTTATCAGATGTGGATACCAACTCTAATGGCCATGACATGCACCTTTGGATTAAGTGGCCTAATCTCTCAAGCAAGTCTAATATTCAACTCTTGTTGTACCTCTTCGCTGTGAAACTGGGCTTCGGCACTCCAATTGTCCCATTTGATCCACAATCCTCAGTCGACTTGTAGTGCCCTGAAGGTCTTCACCATCAAGCCTCTCTCATTTTGCTCTTTTCTCAACTCACTATCGCCTTACAGTGCCCATGAGGGTGTTCACCAATAAGACTCTCTCATTTATCATTTTCTCTCTTTGCGATGAGAACAAGGTATTACCCATGACGTAGGAAGATCATACTTTCACCACACACTTGATTTGGCATCCTCAAAGATTGGTCAGAAGGTCTTTCTTTGAACCGTAATGTAGGCTTTTGGACAGGGTTGGAAAGAAAGGATGGTATGAAGGCTCAAATGAAAAGGGTTCAAAATTATAACTTTTTGAATCAGGCCTTTTGGCAAAATAAAAACTTCTGCCCCAGTTTCTTGGAGTTTGGGGAATTTTTTTTCGATTTTGGATTTTTGCTTTGATGGGATTTCTAAGAAAAACTGCCCCACTCTTGACTTCGGGGATTATGAAATATTTTATTTTGTGTGACCGAACCGTAAGGCTGCCTACGTATCTTGTGGTGACAAGAATCAGGTCGAACTTAGTTCAAAAGACAAAGTTATTTTTTTTCTTTTTTTCCTTTTTTTTCTTCTTTTTTTCTTCTTTCTTTTTTTTCTCTTTTCCCCTTTTTTTCTTTTATTTATCTTTTTCTTTTCCTTTTCTAGTTCCAAATCTATTTTTGATTCCAAAAGAAGGGTATGAAACAAAAATTATGGCTCAAAATGGGTAGCAAATGATAAAAGTATTTGGGTAGCAGAATAAAATACCTTCGTCATACCAAACTTTAAAAAATACCAAGTGTAAACATGCAATTGAAGATAAGCAAAGAAATCATACATAGTATCTATTGATGGCATCAACACAAGCAAAAGTGTCAATAGGCAATACCTTTGTCCCAATGAATGATCCTTGCCAGTTCGAAGCAGACTTGATTCAAAATTATCTTGATGTGGAAGAATGCATTTCAACATTGACTGATTTACCGCAAACTGTTTGAGAGGCATTCCCTTGTTGTATGCTCTCATCAACCTTTTGATTTTTCATACTAACTGCCTCAGTTTCACTTAATTCAAGCTTCAGGTTATCCCAGAATGTGTGAATCTTTACTTGTTTCCTCAAATGCCTCCTTTTATCATATTCAAAACTGTTTCATTGCTTCATGATTAGAATAACTTTCAAGACCAGGCTGAGAATTATGCGTGCATGTCATGTCACTAGAGTCAGGATGAAAAGAACTATAAAAGGAAAAGTGACCTAAACAAAAACTAACTAGAACTAACAGATAACAAGAGATTGCATTAGACAGATGCTGAAAAAAGGTTTGAACAAAACAAGCAAAATAGACATGGGTTACAACCCTAGAACAATCCTAAATAACACTAGATGAGTTATTACAACTAAACGAACTAGGCAAAAAAAAAGAGGAAGAGTTTAAGCCAAAGATAATATCGGGATTACAACCCTGAAATAACCCAGACAACAGAAACGATAACAAAATAAACCACAAAAACTCCTCCCTGGCTAACCAAGAAAGGAGCGTCTTTCCAATTACCAAGCTCGACATATTAGCCACTGGATTGCACATCAAAATTGCTAGGACCTTCACCAATTTCAATATTGTTACCTTCAGTCAGCAAGTTCCCAAGAGAATTCTCATACTCCCTGCCACCACGCATCTCCCCCACAAAATGTGCATCATTATGTGCAGGTAAAGGATACTGTGTGATATTCTGGGTGTCACTGTCCTGGACCACAATTACCCCTTCTTGAATCATTCTTTCTATCTCCTTTTTTCAAAGCACGACAATCTTCAATGCTATGCCCTTGGACATTAGAGTGGTACATGTATCGTATAGTAGGAACAAAACCTTTTGCATATGGGTACAGAGTATAGCCGAGGAGCGGTTCAATCAGGCCAGACTGTTTCAACTTTTCAAACAAGCTTGTGTAAGATTCTCCGATTGGAATAAAACTATTTATTTGCCTTTGTTCCCCTTTATTACCCTGTTTCCTAGGGTTGTTGGGTGCTCGACAATGTTATGAAGGCAAAAGAGTATTATGCGGTGCTGGTGCTCGCCATAAGGAGTGACCCAGTGGTTGAACAAATGACTGGACGTTGTTCGGAGGATAATACTGAGGTGGATTATGTGGAGCTCGGGGATAGGTTTGGGGTTGGGGTCGGGGTTGAGGCTGATTATATTGGTGAGGCGGACCCGCTAGGCCATGTCGTGATCCTGAGACAACCATGGCAACGTCATCATGTTTCTTCTGACCCGACAAGCTTCCTGTGTCATTCTGAATTGCCTGTGTTATGGCTTTTAAGGCAGAAAAGCTCATGATATTACTTGACTTCAGTCCCTCTTCCATCATTTCTCCCATCTTTACCACATTATTGAAAGGCTTACCAATGGCTGAGATCAAATGGCCGAAGTAAGTAGGCTCCAGGGCTTGAAGAAAGTACTCGACCATTTTATCTTCTCCCATTGGAGGATTGACTCGCGCTGCTTGCTCTCTCCATCTGAAACCATATTCTCTAAAGCTTTCACTGGGCTTCTTTTCTACCTTGGTCAAGGACAGACGATCCGGAATAATGTCTATGTTGTACTGAAAATGTCGGGCAAAGGCCTAAGCCAAATCACCCCATGTGTACCACCTGCTGGTGTCCTGGTGGGTGTATCATTCTAAAGCTGCCCCACTCAGACTCTGGCTGAAGTACGCCATCAGTAATTCGTCTTTTCCCCCGGCGCCTCTCATCTTACTGCAATAACCTCTCAAATGGGCTACAGGATCCCCATGTCCATCATACAAGTCAAACTTGGGCATCTTGAACCCGGCAGGCAATTGAACATCATGGAACAAACACAAATCCCTATAAGCCCCACTCACCTGGCTTCCTAACCTCTGCATATTTCTCAATGATTGCTCCAGACTCTTTACCTTCCTAAATATCTCCTCTTGCTCCGCGTTCTTGGGTGGTTTCTCAGTTCCAACATGAGGCTCAAAGTGGGGAGTGTAGCAGTAAGGATCTGGGACTTTGAAGGTGGGTTCCGGGGCATAGTATTGGGTATTTGGAGCTGGGAATGCGGTTGTTTTGGCTGGTGGAGCATGGAAAATTTGGGAGGAAGTGCCAGGGTAATTGTGGTAAGGGGTAAAGCCCGGTGCATGTTGAGGGGAAAGGTCGACGGTAGTGAGAACCTGGGCTTATGATAGTGGTGGGATAGTTGCAGGGTTTTCAGTGTAGTTAGTGGGGAATGAAGGTGGAGGATATCCCTTAAACCAGGACTGATACATTTCCGACATCTGATGTTTCAACCTTCGAACCTCCTCTTTCAGTTCCGATTATGATTCTACTACCTCCCTTGGTGGGTCTACAACCCCAGTGCCTGTTTTCTTGCTAGCCATGGCTACCTTGATTTTTAACCTTATGTTGTACAGATGACTCGCCAAAATGCCACAAACTAGCCACCCCCTTTTACTATAACAATGAAAGTAACAAAGAGGAGCAAAACAAATCCAACATGTTAGTGTTAGGGCATTTATCAGATAGAAATATCACATTGCGTGCAATGCCCCTAGCAATAATTAACAGTTCTAGAATGGCTTCGATGGTACGAAGGTCATATGGCATCATCCCAATTTCACTCTTCTTGCCCATTTTCCTCTTCATTTTTCTCTTTAACACCGTTTGATTTTTCATTTCTTTCCCCTCTTTTCTTTCTGATTATCGCTCTTTTCTTTCCTCTCATTTCTCACATCCCACAACCTTTTTTTTTAAATAATGATTCGATCGAACCCTATATAGGTTGCCTACGTATCATGTCCCTCATGAATCAGATCAAGCGTAGTTCTAGAAAAAATAATGGACAAATAAACTAAAAATAAAAATCTTTTTGGATTTTTCATTTATTGGTTTTTCAAATACAAAATAGATAGTACGATAATGAAAGACTCGACAATCTTAACTAGACTGATATACTCGATACTACTATACAAGACTAATAATTAAAAGACAACATAAACGACACACTCAAATCATAAAAGTTTCCTCAAGCAGCTCGTGCATGTAATGGTCTTGACTACAATGGTCCTGGGGTATTTGTCATGCTCAAACTCAAGCAAATTGCTCCATACCTGAATGGAAAAGGTAAGATAAAATAGAGTTAGTGACTCAAGACACATGTGACGCCACGACACCTTCTATTGGACACATGCAAGGCATGATTAAGGCTATTTTTGCAAAATAACTTACATGGCCAAAATATGGCTATTAGCGCAAACTCAACAAAGATGACCTCATAGACATGGGAAATGCCTCACTAAGGCTTATATGGATTCAAACTCTCAATAATCATGGCCCAAAATTAATTTGCAGAAATGACCAATTTTGCAAAAACGGCCGATATGGCCCGAAGTGGCTAAAGATGCAAACTCAAAAAGGAGAGACCATAAAGTAATATGATACCTAGTTGTGGACTCAAAATCCTAAGACATGGGTAATTGAACCACTTTTGCGAAAATGACCCATTTTGCAAGAATGGCCGATGTGGCCAAAAGTGGCTAAAGATGCAAACTCAAAAAGGAGGGACCATAAAGTAATATGAAACCTATATGTAGACTCAAAATCCTAAGACATGGGTAATTGAACAACTTTTGCGAAAATGACCCCATTTTGCAAGAATGGCAGATGTGGCCAAAAGTGGCTAAACATGCAAAATTTGGCTAAGACCCCGCAAAGCCAAGAACCTAAGACTTACTAGAAAGACCAGACCCTATGTGGGTTGCTTACGTATCACGTATCGAAAGACGAGAATCAGATTCACGTAGTTCGGGAAGATTGGACATGAGAGATAGCCTTTAAAAAAATGCAACTACTTTGGAAAAATCATATTTTTGTCTTTTTGAGAAATGATGGAAAATGTAAAATTATTTTGGATTTTCTTTTTCTCCTTTTTTTTTGAATTATTGGAAAATAATGGAAAAGTGTAAAATCTTTTTGGATTTTCTTTTGCATTTTTTTTTGAATTTTTTGGAAAATAATGGGAAGGTGTAAAATCTTTTTGGATTTTTTTTTGAATTATTGGAAAATGATGAAAAATTAAAATCTTTTTTAGATTTTCTTTTCTCTTTTTTTTTGTTTTTTGGAAAATGATGGGAAAATGTAAAATCTTTTTTTTTGGAGTTTTTCTTTTTCATTTTTTTGTGAAAGAAAAATATAACTAGGCCCTACTTGCTTCATTTTTCACCCTTCTTTTCCAAACATCGGTCTGCCAAATGACCTTTTTACCCTCAAAGATGCAACATGTATCACATAGGGATGATTGAATGTCTTTTTGGGCTACGGGCCCATTTTTGACAAAATTTGGATAGGCTTCCTACAAAGGGACACGGTGCCTAGGATCGAGCCCTACTAGGTCCAAATAACATGACGCAAATAAGAATAACCTACAGGCTGACCTACGTTTGAGGTTCACTAGACAAGGTAATTCGGGGCGGCACGTGGTCGATGGCGGCTGCTCTAGCTGTCCACCCACTCCATGCTCCCACGCCACCCCCTAAAGACACGGGTGACTCACAAAAAGGCCGTGTACGCTCAAACGTACTCCGGAAGATTTGTTGCAGAAAGAAAACCCATGATTATGCAAATGATGACAATTTATAAAGCGGTAACACATAAAGGAAAAACTGTAAACAAATAAGCAACTAACAAAAAATAAAACGACATAAACAAAAATCAAATAAAGCAAACAAAACATATAAAAACCTCAACCGAACATCCTAAAAAGGCGTTGGCTGGTTCCGGCGAGCTAGTTTCGTCAGAGATAAAGGGTCATCGGTTTTGGATTGAAGAAGGGGTGTCCGGTGGGTTTGAGTTGAAGAAGGAAGGCGAAAACGGCTGTTGGTGTTAGGGTATGTTCAGAGGAAGTTCAGGTGGTCCCGTGGCTGACGTTTTCTGGTGAGCTTCTGGGAGTGGAGCGGCGGCGGAACTAGAGTGAGGAGATGACTAGAGAGCTGTTGGATGGTGGCTTGGAAGGCAGCGGCGGAAGTGTGTGTCCAACTAGGGTTCAACTAGTCTAATTTCCATGAAGAAGAAAGGTTCTCTTTTTGGTTTTTAAAGAAGAAGACTCGATGGGGGGCTGGCCTTTTGTTTTTAGCAGCTGTTTCGGGTGGTTGTTCTCTTTTGGAAGATCCAAATTTCAAATGGGTGTTGTGGCTGATGATTAGAGGTGTTTAGGGTTCTTCTAGGGTTTTTTCTCCATTGTTGTCTTGTTGAAGAAGATGAAGTAGCTCCTATGGGGTTTTTTTTAGGTCTTTCTAGGGTTTTGTCTAGGTTTGGGCTTTTGGGTTAGTGAGCTAAGAGAAATTTCGAAAATGGAAACTGGCCCAAAATTCATTCTTCTTTTCCGAGGGTAAAATAAAAGTATCACAAATAATAAAATATAATTAACAATTGACTTCAACTGAAATGCAGTTAAAACGAAATTATTTTTATATTTTTAAAGATTATACTAAAAAATAGAATAATTAGATTAAAATCATCGTAAAATTAAAACAATATTACTACCAAAACACTAATATCCTTGAAAACAAAGTTAAACTATTTTTTGTATTTTTGAATTTTATGAAAGATAGATAAACTAAAGTAACTAGATAAAAGAAAATATTTTTGTAATTTTCATTTTTGTTTTAAATTAAAGTAAAATAGTTAAAACTAGTTAAAATAGCGATATTAGACCTAAACTAAATATTTAACACTAAAAATGTGTAAAATCTCGAGGAGGGTAAAAAATTACATGTCTACAATACTTTGCTGGAACTCTAGTATATTATGCTGGAGTTCTAGTGTACTTATGCTGGAACTCCATTATATTATGCTGGAGTTCCAATATACTTATCCTGGAACTCCAGTATAATATGCTAGTGTTCAAGTATACTTATGCTGGAACTCCAGCATAATATACTAGCGTTTTTTTCGGGTTTTGAACAGTGTTTTCGCTCAGATTTATATTTACATGAAAAGTGACTAAATTTCGATTACTTTTGAAAACGTGACTATTTTTAAAGGACCACTTGTAAATCTGGCTATTTTTGAATTTCTCCCTTCTTTTTCGGTTATTTTCAATTGCTTGCCTTTCGGGGTACTTAAAAGCAGCCCTATTGGCCTAAGATAAAAGGATACAGATTTTCCCTTTCTCTTCAGTATAGTTATGGAAGGGCAACTAATTTTTTTCAAAAAAATGCAATATATATGACCATAATACTAAAGATTTTGAACTTATCAAATTTAAGCTATGGTTTTGCATCTATTTTTCATGATTAATCACCATAGAAACAACTTTTTACATTATATTTTCCGCAAAATAGTGTGTGAACCAAATGACTTCTAATAAGTGGCAGAGTATTACTCGCTTTGTTCTATTTTATGTGAACCAATTATTATTTGGGGAATCAAAGAAAAGTTTTCTTTGGCTATATTTTTTTGAAAATAATTTTGAAATATTTTGAATTGTGACATAACACTTTTATGTAGTTTCAAATATATAAATTTTATTTCAAGAAAAATAAAAAATTAATGACCAAGCTTACACCAAAAATTTGCCCAAGAAAAATTTACACCAAAAAGGTTCACATAACTTGAACGAATAAGTATATTTATCAACGTCCAAAATGTTAGAAGGGTCAACTGTAGATTAGCCTCTCAATTGCCACGTTTAGAAGGGGCTTCTATTATTTCTCCTTAATTTATATCTATATTATATTAAAAGCATGAAGCTCTCTTAGCGAAATATCGTTTGTCTTTTTATTCCTTAAAAATAAATCTTACATTGGACAAAATTATAATTTAGTTTATTTTCCTAATATTTAAGACTTTAAATCAATAAAATTTTGGTATTAAATATTTTTTTATTTGAATTTTATATAAAGTCTTAATATTTAGAACTTTAAAATTGATTAAACTTTTACCTAATATAAAACAATTCCTCGTGTTCTTTAAAATACACTTTTATTTGTTTAACGTGTAAATGTTTAACTATGAGTAAAATTTATTTTAGATTTGATAATCTATAGGAAAATGGGGAGCTTTCCTTTCTTTTTTTAAATCTTTAATTCTTATGTTTTAAATTAAATATCAAACTTTTTTTATTTTGTATAATGAAGGAGGCCATGCATGCTATAACAGAAGCAGGGGTTCTCTACTTCGAATTGCATGTATTTTAAGAATTTTGTATGACATAACCTTCACTCATGATTGACATAAATCAAAAAATCAAATACTTAATAAATTTAGACGCTCTCCTAACTAATATGAATTTCTTGCTTGACAACCCTATAAATTTCCCACTATACCATTCAAATTTGGATATTTAAAGATAAAAGACTTTTTAATTCAAATAAGACATTGTCTTTAGTAAATATATCTGTGATGATGTAAAACATTCACCAATGATGAAAATATGATATCTCTAAATTTCAATTTTTGAGTTTAAAATACAGATTTCTTCATGTGTAATTGAAGTTTCTAAAGTTTTTGTTAAAGAAAATATTACTTAGCTAATAAGGATAGCTTAGTGATTACATCAGCTAGTAAGTTATTCTGTTAAGATGGTAGTTAGTAAGTTAGTTAGCTAGTCTTAATTAGTCTAAGCTAGTTAATATCTATAAATAACATTGTATACATCATTATTTGCATTAAGAAAAATAATAAAGATCTGATGATTCTCTCTATACTCTCTCTAACGTTTTGCTCTACTTCTTCTTCCTACTCTCTGCTTTGTCTTCTTCTTCTTTCAATCACTAAATCAGTGACATTCATCAATCTTCTTGTAATTAGAACATGGTATTAGAGCAATCAAAGCAAGATTATCCAGCTTTGATTTGATCCAATTCCGCAATTCAAATTCAATCTTCACAATTCTTGGTTGTATCGGAAAAATTCAAGATTTGCAAAATAGGTGATCAACAATACAATAGTTCTCATCTGAATCAAACTTCTGCTGGAGTATCAAATCAACCAGCAGGTATTGATTATAATCACCCTTTGTTTATTCATCCCTCAGATGTGAGTGGTATACAGATTATTTCCTTTCAGCTAACAGGGATCGAGAATTACTCAATTTGGTATTAATCTATGCGTGTTGCTTTGCTAGGAAGGAACAAATTAGGGATGGTAGATGGTTCTTGTATGAAAGAAAGCTTTCTTACAACTATGAAAAATTATTGGGAGAGAGTGAATGTTATTGTACTGTCATGGATCATGAATTTTGTAAATAGCAGTCTTCTTGGTGGCATATTGTATGCCTCTAATACTCAGGTGGTTTGGGATGATCTATATGAAAGGTTTTATAAGGTAGATGATGCAAGAACGTTTAATTTGCACAAAGAAATAGGCACAATGACCCAAGGCACTTCCTCTGTATCTGTGTATTATTCAAAATTGAAGGATATGTGGGAAGAATTTGAAGTCTTAATACCAGTTCCTGGATGTGATTGTCCAAGATCTAGAGACTTTGTGGTGTATCTGCAAAAGCTAAAAGTGTATCAGTTTCTTATGGGTCTTAATGAATCATACTCACAAGCAAGGAGTCAAATTCTCATGAGAAGCCCTCTTCCAACTGTTAATCAAGCATATTCAATGATCATAAGTGATGAGAGTCAAAAGGCAGTAGCTGCTACATCTAGAATCTTAGGTGCAAATCCAACAGGAAATTATGATGTAGCAATGTATACAAGAAATATGGGAAATCAGAGATATAAAAAGAATTACAATGTTCAATGTGATTTCTGTAAGCTCAAAGGTCATAGCAAAGAAAATTGCTTCAAGATTATTGGTTACTCCCCAGATTTCAAGTTTAAAAAGAAAGTTAATGGTGGAACAGGAGGACCAGCAGCATATAATGTGCTTGCAGAAATACCAAATCAACAGCCTAACGTGAACTCAACTGGAACTTATCAGCAGACACAATCCCAGATGACTAACTCTTTTCAAAACTTGGGTCATGCTGATAATTCACAGTCAATGCCAATTCCAAAGATAGGAACTTTTACAAAAGATCAATATGAACAAATATTGCAAATTCTCAACAAATCTAACACTGAAAGCAGCAACACTAGTTCTGTAGCAAATATAGCAGGTATGAGTACTGCTTTGTTAGTCTCAAATTGTCCAAAAGAATGGATTATTGACACTGGTGCAACAAACCACATGGTGTCTAATATTGAAATGCTAAATCAGAACTCTATTGTTGAAAATACTAATCCTAAGAGGGTATGTCTACCCAATGGTGAAGTGTCTCATGTTACTGACACTGGAACTAGCTCAATATCAGCTAGGAGTACACTTAAAAATGTTTTCCATCTGCCTCAGTTCAAGTTTAATCTAATGTTTGTGTCAAAGATGACTAAAGAGCTAGCTTGTGCAGCAACTTTCTATCCTCATTTCTGCATTTTTCAGGATCTTTTCAATGGGAGGGTAAAGGAGATTGGTAAATAAAGAGATGGACTGTACATTTTGCTAAGTCAGCTGGCTAACAAGGATATAAATTTCAGCCTTCTTGTCAAGGAAGTGTTTACAGCTGAAGATATAAGTCTATGGCATAGAATATTTGGTCATGTGTCTGTAACTGTTCTTAAGAAAATGCTTCAAAATAAAGCTGAGTCCATAGCAGAAGTAGTAAATAAATGTAATGTTTGTCCTTGTGCAAAACAAATCAGATTACCTTTTCCAGCAAGTTGTATTAAAAGTATTGAAGTTTTTGAGCTGGTTCATATGGATATTTGGGGACCATACAAGATTCCTACCTTTGATGGAAATAAATTTTTCTTGGCTATAGTTGATGACTTCTCCAGAATGACATGGATCTACTTGTTAAAATTAAAATCTGATGTATGTGTTGTCATTCAGTATTTTTTGAGTTTTGTTCAAACACAATTCAACAAAATGGTTAAGACAATAAGAACAGAAAATGGCACAAAATTTGTTAATACCTTTTGCAGTGATTTGTTCAAGAAATTAGGCATAATACATCAGAGAACACGTGTCTATACACCTCAGCAAAATGGAGTAGCTGAGAGAAAATATAGACACATTTTAGAAGTGACCAGAGCAATCAGATTTCAAGCTAATATCCCCATCAAATTCTGGGGCCATTGTGTTCTAGCAGCTATATATATCATTAACAGACTGCACTCATCAGTCATAGGTGTTTCACCTTATGAAAGGTTATACAAAAGGAAACCTTCTCTCAATCATTTAAGAATACTAGAGTGTCTATGTTATGCCAAGGTCATACAAGAAATTGACAAATTTAAGTCAAGGGCCAAACCTGCAGTTTTAATAGGCTACACAGAGGTGCAAAAGGGTTATGTTTTGTATGATCTATCTACACATTCATTTTTTGTAAATAGAGATGTTACCTTTAGAAAAGATATTTTTCCCTTCAAAAAAACTACTGCACATCCACCTCCTATATTTCTGACTCAATCTAGTCTAAATAACAGACAGTTGGAAGATTACAATCAGCTTGTGATTCTTATCAACCTTCAAACACTGAAATCTATGAAGCTGATTATATGGATACAAATACAGAAGTGTTTCAAAACTCTGATATTCAAGAGAGCACAAAAAAATTGAATATTGCACCATCTACCACAACAAACCTACAACAGAATCAATCTTCAACTGATCTTCCTACTGTCTCAGTTGAAAATCAACAGATTCAACATACCAACACTACTAGAAGATCTGATAGAGAAAAACATCATCCTATATGGATGAAGGATTTTGTCTCCTTGAATGTACATCACGATGTCACATATCCTATATCTAAATATATATCTTATGAGAATATTTCACCTAAATATCAAGCATACATCTCTACTTTCTCTACTTTCACCTAAACAACATATGGGAAGTTGTTTCTTTACCAGAAGGAAAAACACCTATAGGGTGTAAATGAATATACAAAATCAAGTACAAAGCTACAGGGGAGATAGAAAGATTCAAAGCTAGACTTGTAGCCAAAGGCTACAGTCAAAGAGAAGGTATAGATTATCAGGAAACTTTCTCTCCCGTTGTTAAAATGGTAACAGTAAGGACCGTTCTAGCAATTGCAGCCTCTAGAAAATGGTATGTACATCAAATGGATGTATACAATGCATTTCTATAAGGTGATCTCCATGATGAGATTTACATGGATCTACCACAAGGATTTAAGAGTCAGGGGGAGTATAAACCTGTATGCAGACTCAAAAAATCCTTGTATGGACTTAAGCAAGCTCCAAGGAAATGGAACTCAAAGTTGACAGAAGCTTTATTGAAGTTCTAGTTCAATCAAAGTCCATTTGATCATTCCTTATTTGTAAAGAAAACTGATAGTGGAACTATAATTGTATTGGTATATGTAGATGATATGCTTCTAGCAGAAGACACTCTAAAACTAATACAAGATACTAAAGAAGCTCTACAACAGACATTCAAAATGAAGGATCAAGGGGAACTAAAATATTTCCTTGGAATAGAGTTTGCAAGATCAAAGCAAGGGATTCTGATGCATTAGAGAAAATATTCTTTGGAACTTATATCAGAACTTGGATTAGCAGCATCTAAACCTATCAACACTCCTATAGACACAAATATAAAACTCACAACAAGAGAGTTTGATGAACATTTCTGCAAAGATAATCTAGCAGAAGATGAAGTACTAGCATATCAAGGCAGCTATCAAAGACTCATAGGTAAACTTAGGCCAGATATATCCTATAGTGTTCAGACACTCAGCCAATACCTACAACAACCAAAGAAATTTCACATGGAAACTGCATTACGAATTGTGAGATATATCAAAAGTCAACCAGGCCAAGACATTCTTCTATCTAGCAATAATAATGAAATAATTACAGCTTATTGTGATGCTGATTGGGCAGCTTGTCCACATACCAGAAAATCAGTCACAAGATATCTAATCAAAATAAGAGAGTCACTGATTTCATGGAAGTCAAAGAAGCAAACTACAATCTCCAGAAGTTCTGCTGAAGCAGAATATAGAAGCCTAGTATCTACTGTGAATTAACATGGCTACTGGGGTTAATGAAAGAGATTGATATAAAAGTTGATCAGCCAGTTACTATCTTTTGCGATAGCAAAGCTGCTATTCAAATAACAGCCAACCCAGTCTATCATAAAAGAACAAAACATATAGAAATAGAATGTTATTTTATAAGAGAAAAGATTCAACAAGGTATGATCAAAATTGAGTATATTCCTACAAAAGAGCAACCTGCAGACATATTCACAAAGGACTAAACAAAGTATAACTTCAATATTTGAGCTCCAAGCTAGGGATATTTAATATTTTTATGCCCTCTAGCTTGAGGGGGAGTGTTAAAGAAAATATTACTTAGCTAATAAGGATAGTTTAGTAATTATATGAGCTAGTTAGTTATTCTGTTAAGATGGTAGTTAGTAAGTTAGTAAGTTAGTCTTAATTAGTCTAATCTAGTTAGAAACTATAAATAACATTGTATACATTATTATTTGCATTAAAAAAAATAATAAAGATATGATGATTCTCTCTCTATACTCTCTCTAACGTTCTACTCTTCTTCTTCTTTCTACTCTCTGCTTTGTCTTCTTCTTCTTTCAGTCACTAAATCAATGACATTCATCAATCCTCTCGTAATTAGAACAGTTTTCCGTACAAAAGCTAAATTTTAATACAAAATTTGTAAACAAAGGACGACAACTCCTTTTTACTGGTACATTGAATTTTTTTTAATAATTTTCATAAGCTACAGAGCTTAGTTTAGCTAGGAGAATAAACACAATTTCTTTTGTTCGCATCTTCCTAGCTTGACAAATCTTCTTTATATTTGTGGATTTCGCTTGTCAGAAATTTAACTTAAATCTTTTAGGACGCTAAATTTTGTAAGAAGCTATAATGGAATAGGTGGATGTAGGGGTGTACATATGTCAGGTTGGTTCGAATTTTATAATTACCAAACCAAACCAATTGTGTCGGGTTAATAAATCTAAAGACCAAACCAAATCAATAAAACTCGGGTTTTTCAATCTCAGTTTTTCTCGAATTTTTGGGTTATTCGGATTTTTTGGGTTTTTTTCCGGTAAAATCTTCGTAGAACAAAACATATAACTATTCAATGGTTAACGTATGCTCAAAATATTTCTTTGATCCTAGTAAGATATAACTATACAAAGTACTTTCCAAGAACATAATATAAAATATGAGATGTGTCATGGCATTATCCTAAAATATTCAACAATAAAGACAATAAAATTATGTAATATAAATATTGCTAATTAAAAAGCCATAATAAAAATAACATAATCAAAAAGTACTAAGTCATGCTAAAATAAATAGACTAATAAGGGAGTATTAATATATGACTAAACGCTAAAGAAAAATAAAAATAGGTTATGCATTTTTATCTAAATTATTGCAAAATAAAAAATACATATTCAATACATTCTCGTTCGTAATATTGAACTGAATGTCTTTTGTTAGCATTGGTATTGATTTGATTTTGGTTTGAGCTTTTGTTAGCATTATTTAATTTACTAATATTAATGGCTATAAAACTTATTGGAGCATTCAAAAGTTCTAAGTCCAACCTTGAAATAATACCTTAAAAGATAAAATTATGAATTTTTTAAAGAAATATTTATAAATTACATCACAATAGGTATATTTATATATTAAATATATCTAAAATTTCTATATATGTAATGTCGGGTTGGTTTGGTTTCGGTTTGACTTTCTTTAGTTAAAACCAAACTAACTCAATTATGGTCGGGTATTTTTTTCCAACACCAAACCAAATTAAACAAACCACAATCGGGTTTTTTTTCTCGGTTTGACTCGGATTATCAGATTGGTACGGTTTGTCGGTTTCTTTTGTACACCCCTAGGTGGATGGACATAATAGTCTATAAAATATTATTACAAACATAATGAATATATAAAACATCTTAATTTTCAAAAAAAAATTCGACTGACCCATAAACTTCAATTTGGGTACATTTTGTTTAATTAAACGTATGTCTTTCTTCAGCACAATTATTGAGTAATTCGATTTACCAGATGTAAAAATATCATTTAGATTTTTGCTTCAATAGAAATTCAAATCCTGATCTTAATTACTTGAACATACTCTTGAATACTAGACGTCCCTATATTATTTTAAGTCACATAATTAGGTTACTTACTTTATATGATGTTGATTGTTACGCCGAGCTAACATAAGCTTAGGCCTTTTCGCCAATATCAAGGCTATCGTCAATCTTTATTGTTTATATCATGTAAAATGGTTCATTGGAAACAAAATTCGGAAATTAAAACCTTAATAAACAAATTTAAAGACTTAGGTGTATAACTCAGTAGTCAACACCATTAAAAAAATTAAAGACCCAAAAAAGAAGAGAAGAAGATCTGTACTTTAATGAATTAAGAGGTTGTGGTAGGTAGGCATTAACACTAACTTTAAATGAATGTGATTTCTTAAAGGGCCCATTCTCTTGCCCGTGGTCACTACTACAACTTTCAAAAAATTGCACAAGCATGTTCCCAACGTAAATGGTTTTGGGGAATATTTCCGTTTTTACTAACATTAATTATTCTTTACTTAGAACTTAATAGTTATTTAATATTTTAAAGCTAAAAATTCTTTTTTGATGGTGAAAAGTAGGAGGTTAACAATCCATGATTGTTAAAATTGTTTGAATGTTGATAATTTATGCTTAAATTTTTAATTTAAATACTTATTTAGTGATTTACCGTAAAAAGTTCAAAACTCCATTGCTGGATCTTACTTTGTAGAAACTGTTGAAGAAGACAAAATGGATCCTTTTAATTGGGGATTATTTGTGTTGGTATTTGGAAGATTTGTTTCAAATTTGAGATCATTTGGAGCAGATTTGGGGTGGTTTGATTGAAATTAAAGTTGCAAATTTGTAGAATACTTTGTTAAAAAAAATTACGACAATCGAGTAAACTCCAATGGACAACTTAACAAATAGGTAGAATAAATATATCATAAACTCTACCAATTCGGTAGAAAAAAATCCATGAAGAGCAAAATCATGCCAACATAATAGGTTTTGATGAACAATTTAACAGATAGGTAGAGTAAATATAACATAACTCTACCAATTTGGTAGAGAAACATTAAAGAGCAATAACTGTGTGCGAGTACGAGGACTATTTTTAAATATTGCCAATTTTGGGGGCATAAAGGCTGACACCAGTCCCTTTTGGGGTCGTTCCTGTCAATCACTCTATTAATTGTAATGTGGAGATTTGTACAAATAAGATCATGACTTAGGCTTTCACAAGTTATGATAGGGCCATAACTTCTCTTATATTATTCACAAAATTTTAATAAATTGGTAAAATTTGCCTTGTTCATAAGTTATGCTAGGCAAGGCATAACTTTGCACAAGTTCTACCGAATGGGTAAAACTTACCTTGTTCATAAGTTATACTGGATGGAAATAACTTAGGTATAAATTGTTCAAAAGTTTTGCAAATTGGTAGGATGGGCAATCATATGTTGTTCCATTATTCATGTTTTGCAAATTGGTAAGACTTAGTACTATCTTCATACTACCTGTATTGTCAAATTATTCACAATCTTGCCGGATTAGAAAAACCTTCCTATGTTGTTCAATTTTTGATAAATTTTGTCAAACTAACAAGACTTGATATTATCTTTATTCACTCTATCTTTGGTTTTGTGGTTTTTTGTAATTTTCAAGTTGCTAGTCGCGGCGTTTGGAGACGCGCGAGATGCATACGAGCAAGCAGCCCAGATCACCTCCGGTTGGCGTTAGCAAGGGCCGGCGGGAAATTGGAAGGGAGAGCGTCAGGTTCTGCAATCTTAAGTGAACACCAAGTCGAATTTTCAGGTTCTATTCTCGAGAGTTGGTACCTCCCGTTCTCTTGTTTCCCTTCCTCTTGTGTTAGTTTATTGTTGCCATATTAGTTGATACTAGTCTAGTCAAAATATTAATGTGCCTATAGTTACAACTTGTTTTCTTCAAGTTTTGGCCCATCACTTGTTTTGTGTTAGCGATTCCCCTAGTCTACCTTAGGTATAGTGGTTGTGGTCAATGATGGTAGAATAAGGCCATGTCCTCGGGTGGGGCGGGAGGTGGGGCAGGGGTAGGGCAGAGGATAATAGTGGGATGAGGGCAAGGGGGTAAGGGGCAAGGGAGCCTATAAGTTGAGAATTGGGTCGTGGAATATAGAGAAGTTAACAGGTAAATCTATCGAGTTGGCAATAATTCTCCAGAAGAGGAAGATCAATATAGCATGTGTTCAGGAGACTATGTGGGTAGGATCGAAAGCGAGGAATGTGGATGGGTTTAAATTGTGGTATTCCGGAGGCACGAAGGGTAAGAATTGAGCAGGTATTTTGGTGGACAAGGAACTCAAAGAGACGGTGGTAGAGGTTAGGCGGGTTAATAATATATTAATGGTTATTAAGTTAGGTTGGAGGGCTCACTCTAAATATCATTAGCATTTACGCTCCCTAAACGGACTTGGATGAGGAGGTTAAGAGGCATTTCTAGAGGGTTTGGATGAGGTGGTGCGTGGTATTCCGCCCACTGAGAAGTTATTTATGGGAGGGGATTTCAACGGGCATATTGGGACGTCTGCTAGTGGCTATGGCGAGATTCTGGTGGCTTTATCTTTGGGGATAAGAACGGAGGTGGTACTTCTCTGATGGATTTCGCTAAGGCTTTTGAGTTGGTGATTGCGAACTCTAGTTTTCCGAAGATGGAGGAGTATTTTGTTACTTTTCAAAGTACGTTGGCTAAGATTTAGATTGATTATCTCCTCTTAAAGAGGTATGATAGAGGGTTGTGCAAAGATTGCAAGGTTATCCCGAGTGAGACCCTCACGACTCAACATAGGCTCTTGGTGATGGACTTCGGCATCATGATATAGAGGAAGAAAAACATGGTTCAGGGTCGTCCGAGGATTAGGTGGGGTGCCTTGACGAAGGATAAAGCTCAGGAGTTGGACGAGAGTTTGTTGGCTATAGGGGCTTAGAGGAGTAGTGGGTACGCAAGCGGTATGTGGACAATGATGACGAACTATATAAGGGAGGCTACGAGAGGTATTAGGGGTCTCGAAGGGTTACTCGGGCAGTCACAGGGGAGACTAGTGGTGTAACGCCGAGGTCCAGGGAAAGGTGGAAGAAAAGAAAGTGGCGTACTGAAGGTTAGTAGAGAACACAACGAGGAAGAGAGGAGGATGAACAGAGAAATATATAAGAAAGCTAGGAAGGAGGCGAAGTTAGCGGTCAGGAAGGCTAATACTGCAGCGTTTGGTCGCTTGTACGAAGAACTGCTAGACAGAGGCAGGGGCAAGAAGTTATTTCGGCTGTTCCAAAGTGAGAGAGAGGATGACTCGTGATCTAGACCAAGTGAGGTGCATCAAGGACGAGGAAGGCAGAGTGTTGATGGAAGATGCTCAGATTAAGCAGAGATGGCAGACTTACTTTCATAAACTGTTGAATGAAGAAGGGGACAGAGACATTGTTCTAGGTGAACTAGAGCACTCTGAGAGTCACAAAAATTTTAGCTATTGTAGGCGCATTAAGGTCAAGGAGGTCGTGGGGGCTATGTGTAAGATGAGCAGGGGCAGAGCTACATAGCCAGACAAAATTTTGGTAGAATTTTGGAGGTATGTGGGTAGAGCAGGATTGGAATAGCTGACTGAATTGTTTAATATTATTTTCAGAATGAAGAAGATTCTAGAAGAATGGAGGTGTAGTGTGATGATACCGCTATACAAGAACAGGGGTATCCAGAATTGTAATAACTATAGGGGTATTAAGTTACTAAGTCATGCCATAAAAGTTTGGGAGAGGGTAGTGGAGGTCGGTGTCGATATCCGTCAACCAGTTTGGGTTAATTTCTGGTCATTCTACTACTGAAGCTATCCATATTATTAAGAGGTTGGTTGAACTGTACCGGGATAAGAAGAAGGATTTCTACATGGTGTTTATTGACCTAGAGAAAGCATATGACAAGATCCCTAGGGAAGTTCTTTGGAAATGCCTAGAGGTAAAAGGTATTCCGGTAGCTTATAATAGGGTGATTAAGGACATGTATAATTAAGCTAAGACTCGAGTTAGGACAGTGAGAGTGACTCGGAGCATTTTCCGGTTGTTATGGGGTTACACCAAGAATCTTCACTCACCTCATTCTTATTTGTTCTGGCGATGGACGCACTGACACACCATATTCAAGGGGAGGTGCCACGGTGTATGTTATTCGCAGATGATATAGTTCTGATTGATGAGGCTCGAGGCAAGTTAACGAGAGGTTGGAGGTTTGGAGACAGACCCTTGAGTCTAAAAGTTTCAAGTTGAGTAGGACAAATACTGAATACATGGAGTGGAAGTTCAGCGGCGTGTCGGGAGAAGTGGACATAGATGTAAGGCTTGCCTCACAAGTCATCCCCAAGAAAGAGAGCTTCAAGTACCTGGGGTCGGTTATCCAGGGGGATGAAGAGATTAACGAGGATGTTACACACCGTGTAGGGGTGGGGTGGATGAAATTGAAGCTAGTGTATGGCATTTTGTGTGACAAGAAGGTGCCTCCGAAACTTAAAGATAAATTTTATAGAGCAGTAGTTAGACTGACCATGTTGTATTATGCAGAGTGTTGGCCAGTCAATAATTCTCAAATCCAGAAGATAAAAGTAGTAGAAATGAGGATGTTGATATGGATGTGTGGGCACACTAGGCTAGATAAGATTAGGAATAAAGATATCCAAATGAAGGTGGGCGTGGCTCCCATGGAGACAAGATGCAGGAATCTAGGCTTAGATGGTTTGGCACGTGTAGAGGAGAAGCCTGGATGACCCGGTGAGGAGGTGTGAACGATTGGCCTTGACGGGTATGAGTAAAGGGTCGGTCAAGAAGTATTGGTAAGAGGTGATCAGGCAAGACATGGTGCTACTACAGATTTTCGAGGACATGGCTCTTGATAGGAAGTTGTGGAGGTCGAGCATTAGGGTTACAGGTTAGGTGGTAGGAGGCTAGTCTGATAGTATTTTGTTTTAGGCTGCTAGTGATTCTAGTTGTCTCCATATTACTTCATTAGGGCTACAAGTTAGGTGGTATGAGGCTAGTCTGATAGTGTTTTGTCTTATGCTACTAGTAATTCCTGTTGTGTCCATATTACTCCATTGTGTCTGTAGTAGTGTGCCATTGTTGCTGCTTATTGTTATTGCTTTTGTTTTTATTTTTTGGTTATTACGTTGCTTGTATTATCTTTCTGGATTACCTTGCTGTTACTGCTCCACTATCTCTTTTCGTCTTCTTGAGCCTAGGGTCTATCGGAAACAGGCTCTCTACTCCTCTGGAGTAGGGTAAGGTCTGCGTACAAACTATCCTTCCTAGATCCTACTTGTAAAATTTTACTGGATTGTTGTTGTTATTGTTATTGTTGTTGTCACTCTATCTTGTTAAATTGTTCACATGTTTGATCGAATTGACAAAACTTGCATGTATTATTCAATTATTCATTTTTCTATCCAAGTTAGAATTCATGAAGCATACAAATTAAACCTATACGTAAAGCAAAAGCTCTTAATTTCAACTATTTTTGCAATCAGATTGCTTGTTTTCAAGATACTTAAAGTACAAATAAGCATCAAGATAAGGAACTAGGATAAGATTGAGTGAGTAGTGAGATTAGTAGAAAATTTGCGGATGAAGTTTGATATCGAACTCTCGACATTTTCTTCTGAAGTTTGGCTTCCTTAGGCTAAATTCCGAACATTTTTGGCGGAACTTCAGGCACTTATGCATGAAGTATGAAGTTCAACTGATCTTCCAATTTCGACAATGGAATATACGATTCAATGCTAAAATCTATTTTAAATGAGCTCAAACTTAAAACATAAGTTTTAGATATAATAACGAACAAACCCCAATTATCAATTTGCCAAAACAATAATAAATTTAACAAATTTATTTTATCATCTTCAAGCTCTTTTCAAAAACCTTCAATAGCGATTTTTTTCAAATTTCTCACTCATTGTCTAGTTCTTTATATGATGAGCTACAATACAGTATTACCATGTTGAGGTTAGAGATGAACACCGTGGTGAGGATGATGTTATCAGAGATATGGGTTAATGTTTGGGTTGATAAGCTTAGGAGATGACTGCTCTCCTATGCCATGTGTACTGATCAGTAAATCCTTAAATACACAAGTGTGTTATATCTTAGTTGTAGAATAGCTAGGGATATTTATGTAATTTTCCATGTTCCACACATTTGAGTTAGTTAGCTAGCTGTATATTAGTTATGCCAGTTATTAATTGATGGAGTAGTACACATGTATATAAATAGGAACTTGTACAGATACACTTTCAGTTTTGGAAAAGAATACAATTTCTCATTTTGCAATATTTCTCTCTCTAATTTTCACATGGTATCAGAGCACATGCTCTTTTTGTCTAGATTCTTCTAGAATTTTCCATACAACTCAAGGTTCTTCATCAGATTTCCAAAACTCAGCACTTCGATCATGATTCTGGTGGAAGATACTTCAAATTCTGGACTTTTTGCTTCTGCTACAATGGAGAAGATCGATCATCTTCACCCATATTATCTTCATGCTTCAGATTCACCAGGTATGGCATTTCTTTTCAGTACTTTTGATGGAACTGGATATGGCTCATGGAGAAAATCTGTTTAGTGTCACTATCTGCTAAGAATAAACTTGGCTTCATTGATGGAACTTTGCCAAAACCAAAGGAGAATTCTACTTTTTTTAGCCTTCGGACTCGTTGTAATGACATGGTTTTTGCTTGGCGGTTGAATTCACTTACAAGAGAAATCAGATCCAGTGTGATCCACTCTAAATCTGCACACGATTTATGGAAACAACTTGAGAAGAGATATGGACAATCAAATCTAGCACAGCTATTTGAATTGCAAAAACAATTAATAGAAACTGTGCAAGGATCAAATAACATTGCAACCTATTTCAATAATATGAAAACAATTTGGGATGAAATTGAGCTACTTGATGCTAGGGTTGTATGCAGCTGTGCAGAGTGTAAATGTGGTGCATCAGAGAAAAACAATGCACTTGAAGAGAGACAGAAGTTAGTTCAATTCCTAATGGGACTGAATGAATCATACACTTCCTGTAGAGGAAACATAATGATGATGAATCCTTTACCAGATATTGATAGAGCTTACTTTCTTCTATTATAAGAGGAAAGGCAGAGAAGTATACAACCTTTGGAAAATTATCCTAGTGATTCACGCTCCTTTACTGTTACTGGGCAGAATACCAGTCAAGGACAATACATGTTTAACAATAATCAAGGAAACACAGCCAGTGGACTCAAAAACAATCGGACTCAATATCAGGATTATAAGAGGAATAATTCTACCAATCTCATTTGCAGATATTGTAAGAAGCCAGGACATACCATTGAGAAGTGTTACAAGATTCATGGCTATCCCCTCAATTTTAAAAACAACAGACCTAGACCTTTCAATAATCATGCACACAACAATGCAACTAGTACTCAGAAAGATACTCAGTCACAGGCTAGTGATGTCAGTATAGGTATTGTGAGCACGTGATTTTTTCCTCATACGAATTACTCCAAAAGAATTCCCAAAATTAGGTCTTTTCTTTAATTATGTGTTATTTTTAGGAATTATTGTGCGAGTTCTCCGATTGTTTGCATATGTTTGTGTGCATGTTTAATTTTATTAATGCATTAAAAATACCAAAAAAATTATAGCATTTGCATTTAAGATTTGATTTTTACATTTTTGGAATTAATTGATAATTAGGTGTTTTACAAAAATAAAAATTCACAAAAAATAACATATTTTTATTTTTAGTCAAATTGTGTGATTTTCTTTTAATTTAGTATTTAATTATTTATTATTTTTAAAGCTAATTTGGGTTTTTATAATTTAATTAGAGTTTTAGTTTTAATTTTTTGAAAAAAAGGGGAGAAGAAAAGAAATTGAATCAAATAAAGGAGGGAAATCCGGTTTGGGCCAATCTGGCCAAAAACATTCTAAGCCCAAAACCCAGCCAAACCCAGCAAAAAAAAAACCCAGCCCAAACCCGTTCCAACCCGGTCCACCCCCTTTCAATTCAAACAACGTTGTTTTACCACCCATTCATCTGAGCCGTTGATTTGATTTCATCTAACGGCTAAGATTTTGCCCCTTACCCGCCTCACCTAAATCCGACCAGTTTCATCTGAGACCGATCCGGTCTCTACCCACTCAAACGACGTCGTTCCTATTAAGTGATTGATCCAAGCCGTTGATCTCATTTGATCAAACGGCCTGGATCCAATTCCACCCCAGTATATATATATCCAAACAGACCCCTCCCCCTCAGAACCCCCCCCCCATCTCGTCTATCGGCTCCCTCACGTACCCTAGAGACACCCCGTCTCCCACCGCCTCACACCACCGCTATTCGTCCACCGTAAATCGCCTCACGGCTGTTCTGGTGGCCCAAACAACCCCAAATTAACATCATCGACTCTCCTTCATCTTTCCATTCCGAATCCCCAACCCGTTACCTTCGAATCGTCTTAGAACTCGTCGAATATTCGATAGAAGTTCGGACCCCTGAACCCTTGCCGACCCAACCGGCCCCAAATTCACACCGTAGAACCACCGCAACTCCCTCTTCCCTGATCCATAACCAGTTTCCTTCAAATGGGGCTCAATCTGCTCGAATCTTAAATTCAAGGGTCCGAGTTCTAAAGTCAAACCTAACTCAAGAATTGATGATAATTTTAGAGCCGATTTCATCACGAAATGATATTAATCACTTGTTTTTAACAAAGAACAAGTGACTAACATCATTTGGCGATGAAATCAAAAAGAAGAAAAATTTGGTACCAAGTTGTCCAGTTGAGCCGGTAAGTTTTCTTGATTATTGTTTTTTAGTATTTGTTTTACTTCTCTGGTTATTGGTCCACTAACTCAGTCAGTTTAATTAAATCTTTTTATTAAATTTGTTTGAATTTGTTTAGTAACAAGTCTAGTTAATTTGGTGTTGATTGTTTTAAAGGTCGAATCACAAATGAGTTCATTCGTTGGTTATTTCTTGCTTGTTTCAATTCTAATCACTCATGTATGGGGTATTTTCTGATTTCTTTTCAATGTTAAACCCTTATATATTCAGAAATTGATGTTGTTTGGTTTTGGCTGCTTGATGATTTTGTTTTATAGAATTGTTTGTGCAAGTTTGCAAATAATCAGAATTTTCAGTAGTCCTGATCAAATAAGTAGGATTTCAGAGTATAGCTTGAGCATTGTTTAATAAAAAGGGGTATTCACCTAACTTAAGAAGATTCTAATAGTGGTAGGATTTGAAGTGCATTAATTGAGTAAGTGAAATCATTTTAAAATGTTGAAAGGTCATTTTGTGAATCCAAGGGGCATTTCCAGTTGCTTATTTAAGAGATCTTAAGACTGAAGAAAAGAACACGGAGATAGATATAGAAAGAGAGCTTGAGAGATCCATAAAAAAAACAGAGGAAATTTTAAGAGTTAGAAGTCCTGAAAAGTCCTAAACGACTGAAAACTCTAGAAAAACACTGTTTCATGAGTTCTTCTGGTGACTTCTGAAGTTTTCCTAAGTGTTGAAACGATTTCTGGCTAGCTGACAGTTGAAATGAATTAAAATCGAATCTGGTTGAGGTTTTCTAGTTCATTACTTGGACTAAAATTGTGTTTCTGGACTGTTTTACTCCACTTTCTGGGTTCGGAATTGGGTTTAAATTGCTGTTGATTGCTGGTCTGTGGCTGTTATTGTCGTTTCATTTCCATCTTCCTTTTTCCATTTCCAGGTACTTTCCTGCACCTTATGGATATATGAGATTAGAAGAATTTGAAATCATATTGCTGGGCCATAGCTGGTGTCATGTCGATTTGCCTTTTACGTGGTATATTCTAGCTATAGTTCCGTGATCGATTCCTAGCATATATAACCATTTGTCATATAATTCTTAGTTGTTGCAATTTTTGCCTTAAAGTTCATTTGTAAATAAGCAGAACATTCTTATTAGTCAAGCTGATGTGAGTGGTTTAAGGTTTCGTCTGTATGTATGGATTGTAGGAATTTAGTATAGTGCCGGTAGAATAAGCATGCTCAATATCAGTTTTATTCGAGAAATAAATGTTGTTTGTTGAGTATTCTGTTTGAACATATTGAGCTTCACTCTTCCATTTCGGAATTCATTTGGCTAAGTTCAAGTTGTATTATTGCTATCAAGGTATTTCACTTACTTATTTATTAGGAATCTCTGAAGTGTATAGAGTTTCATACGGATAGGATTTGTTTTGGCTTAATTAATAAAACAACCATTTTCTCCTACCAAACCCATTATCTTCTCACTCATCCCCATTTTAATCCCACTAAATTAAACAAATATATCAATCCACCCCATTACATCTTGTCCCCCATGCTTATCATAAACAATTACCATATTCCCCTCCACTACATTATGTCTTGTTCCCCATTATATTAAACAATTATATCACCTACACCCCATTACCTTTTGTCCCCCATGCTTAACATAAAGAATTATTCAAAATGTTCAATTCCCAAACTGCCCCTCCGACCTTATTGCAATTATCATTTTACCCCTGAATGTACTGCAATTTACCAAACTACCCCCATCAGCTATAACCAATCAATCAATCAAACTCAACCAAAATATAGCCAATATGACCAATTTCTACACAAATTCGAACAACAAATTCAAACTAAATGATGAACAACAAAGAACAACTAAAATTTTGATTGAACAATATTTTTAGCAACAAACAAACCTACTTTCAGATTCAACAAAAACAACAACAAACAAGTATATTCATATTTCTAAATTCAATAATCATTTGAACTTAAAATCAAATCTAACAACATTACAACCAACAATTCCTATATTAAACTTAAACAAAATTATGAGACAAACTCAAGAAATAATCATAAATGATAAACAATAAACAAGAAAATCAAACTTATACTAATTTCGGATTCAAGAACAATCAAACAAAGTATGGACATAAATGAAAAAATTCAACAACAATAACAAGCAAGTTTTATTCAAATTCGAATTAAACTTGTATTAAGCTTAAACAAAACAAATAAACTTATTCAAATCACTAAACTTCAAATAATCAATTGATCTTTTAAAATTAAATCCAACAAAATTATAACAAAGATACATGATTCCAAAAAAATTAAAAACCAAAACATAACTTCACATTAAATCACTGAATTAAAAACGAACTTCAAACAAAATGAACACGAATTAAATCCATATTAACAACAAACAACGGATTCAAACGATTTAAACTAATACCTTTCTATATTAAAACTAAATCCTCTTAAAAATTAATAAAAACAAACTGAAAAATAATTTAATTGAATCTTCAACTTAAATCTATCAACAATATAATTAATCAAACTAACAATTTCTACAAAAATAAACAAGAAAAATAAAACAACTGAATAAAAATCAAGAACAAGAATCAAACATTTAATGGTTTCATATCCGAAAAATATCAAACAAATTACGGACGGGAACGAAACTTAAACCAACTAACCGGATCAGAACGACGAAGAACTTGAATGAAAACAAATCCATCCGAAAGCGATTACCGCACCAAAACAATTCGACGCCGAAGACGACCCCGAACGGACCATCGAAGATTTTGAATAAAGAAGCAACGGACAACAGCAGTGAGCGGAGCAGCAGTAGCGCGATGGAGTTGGGCTTCGATGAAGAAGAAACAGCGGCGTCCATGGCGACGTGAAGCTGGTTGACGAAGCAGTGGCGATGCAGCAACAGCAGACGCAGCTGAAGCGAGCTTGATGTTGGGTTGTTCATGGTGCGAGGATGGTGAAGCATGGAGGTTGTTCATGGCTGGTGGTTCTTCGGACTGAAGGAGTAGTGTTGGCGACGAAGACGAAGAAGAAGATGAAGCAGCAGCTACAACGCTGCGTTATGCACGACGACGAGGATGAAGAAGACGATGGGTTCTTGGAAGATCTGAACAAAAAGTTAGCATCTTTACAAGAAGGTGAAGTGGGTGGTCGTTGGAGCAGGAGGATGACGATGGTGGACTGCTGGTCATAAGGTGGTGGTTTGGGTGTTCGAGCTGGACGTAGCGGGCAGCAGAAGAAGCAGCAAACATGGCGTTATGGCCATGGCGACGGGTCGACGACGAAGACGCAGCCATGGACGAGCCTTTTGAGCTCGACATGGAGAAGATGGGCTTCTTGGTGGTGTGTGTGTGTGTTTGTGTCGAAGAAGACGAAGCTGCTGGAGCTTAGCCATGGCAGCCATGGATGTGTATTTTAGAGTTTGGAAAAAAAAGAAAAAAAGGTGTGTGGGGGGGGGGTGGATAGTTTTGGTGTTAGGTTTTTAGGGTTTTTTCTTTTGTTTTGTTTTTTTTGAAATGCAAGATAGGGGGTGTTGGGTCTTTTGGGTTATGGACCGGGTCGACCCGGTTTGAAATAGACCGGGTCGTGGGGAAGGTTGGATAATTTTCTGGGCCTGTGGCTTACAATTGAAGAAGTGGCCCAATCCGATTTTTCTTTGTATTTTTGCTCTCTTTTCTTCTTTTATTTTTCTAAAACTAAATTATAAAAAATACTTGAATTATTATTAAGAACTAAAAAAAACGCAAATTAACTCCCAATAACAATTAACGCACAATTAAGTAATAATTAAGCTTAAAATTGTATTTTTGGACATTAAATGCTAAAAATGCAAAAGATGCCTATTTTTGTAATTTTTTTAATTTTTGTAAAACAAACTTAATTACTAACAATTGTAGAATTAAATCCTACATGCAAAATGCGACATATTTTTGTATTTTTATTAATTTAACAAATAAATATGCACAGACAAATACAAATAATTATTCAAAAATATCACAAAATATCACAAAATTGCACACCAAGAAAAATCATTTTATTTTTGAATTTTTTGGGAGTAATTCTCATATAGGGCAAAAATCACGTGCTTACATCGGATATCAACAAAGAATCAGAAAGCAACAAATACACTGCATCACCCTTCGTGCTTTACGCTCCCGTCCTCACCCAAGCAATCATATAAATGAAATATGCACGGCATCACCCTTTGTGCTTTTACTCTCTTTCCTCACCATATAATCAATAAAATCGGCACGGCATCACCCTTCGTGCTTTACACTCTTTCCTCACAATAGCAAACAATGCACGAAATCACCCTTCGTGTTTTATCACTCTTCCTCACCCAAGAAACAATCACAAACAAGGGGCAAGGGAGTAGACAAATAATGATAGAAATCCCGGCAAGGGAATACAAATAAACAGCTAACTCCCGGCAAGGGAGCATAATTAAGCAGTTAAAAACCCGGCAAGGGAACAATATCAATAATCTCAGCATCCCGGCAAGGGAGATAGTCAACAAAGCAACAAGCATCCCGGCAAGGGAGCAATTCAATACTTCTTTCTCTTTCTTTCACTTTTACCTCTTATCTCACTTTATCACCTGAGCCAACGCTCCAAAGGGGTTCAATCATTTCATATACTTTCACGCTTTATGATATACTCGAGCCAATGCTCCAAGAATGTACAAATCATAATTCTTCTTCAAACTCTTCACATTACATGAAATTTATCAATTTAACAAGGAAGAGGTATCACAAAATCAGAATAAACACAAATAATACTCACGGTCATGCTAGACTCCGGTGTATAAATACTCGTCACCGTGCCTATACACCATACTCAACAATTAGCAAATAGCAAACAACACTCTAATCCTATTCCCTCAAGCCAAAGTTAGAACAAACACTTACCTCGGTCCAAAGAATAGCAATCAACCCTCAAATACCGCCTTTCCTTTATAATCCGACTCCGAAACAACGATATCTAGGCATAATTAATTCAATAATATCAATAAAGACTCGATAACAAAATTCCATAGCTTAGAATGAAGTTCCTAGCATTCTTCCAAAAATACCAAAATTCGACCCCGGGCCCACATGGTCCAAACACGAGGATCGGACCAAAACCCGATTACCCATAACCCCACGAGTTCAAATATATAATTTATTTTAAGATACGACCCCAAATTGAGGTTGAATCACTCAAAATTCCCAAAAACCTAACTCTACCCAAAACCCCTAATTTCTACTTTGATTTCATGATTTAGGTTTAGAATTTCAGTAATTAATGAAGAAGAGTGAAGGAAAGAGGTGGGAAATTACTTACCCAAAATACTTTGATGAAGAAGTGCTCAAAAATTCGCTCAAGAGCTGTGGAGAAGAAGAACTCGTGTGAAATATGGACTAAATCTCGTGGCTGTTCTGTTTTGGGTATTTAAAATCATTGGGCAAAAAATGCCCTATGCGATCGCGAAGAAGGTAATGTGATCGCATAGGGTAAGGGGAAGCTGGTCATTGCGATCACGGAAGGGCTGATGCGAACGCATAGAAGAAAAGGTTGTGCATTCCAGGTTTGGACTTAATGAAACGCGAACGCGGATTAAAGGTTGCGCTCGCATTGAAGGATCTGGCTAAGCTATGCGATCGCGGATGAATCTATGCGATCGCATAGAACAAATGTGGGGCACCTGAAGGATTACTCTATGCGATCGCAATGCTACCTATGCGATCACATAGAACTAGATACCAGAACACCATAACTGAAACTTCTGCAATTTTTCTAAGGCCAAAACCACTCCGAAACACTTCCGAAACACTCCCGAGCCCTCGGGGCTCCTAACCAAACACACACACTAACTCAACAACATCCTACGAACATAACCATGCGATTAAATCGCCAAAATAACATCATGAACGAGGAATCAAACCTCAAAATCATCACTTTTTCATCAAACTTCATAAACTTTCAAACTTAGAGTTTTAGATCCAAAACACGTCAAATGACGTCCGATTTCAACCAAATTTCACAGGAAGCGCTTAAACCACATATAAGACCTGTACCGGGCGCTGGAACCAAAATACGGGCCCGATACCAACACTTTCTAATCCATTTTCATTTCAAATTTCCAAATAAATTTCAGAAAAATAATTTCTTTTAAAAATTCATTTCTCGGGCTCGGGACCTCGGATTTCGATTCCGGGCATACGCCCAAGTCCCATATTTTATACGGACCCTACGGGACTGTCAAATCACGGGTCCGAGTCCGTTTACCCAAAATGTTGACCAAAGTCAACTTTAACCCTTTTAAAGCCACAATTTATCAAATTTCATATAATTTAACAAATAAGCTTTTCCGGCTATGCGCCCGGACTGCGCACGCAAATTGAGGCAACTAAAGGTGAGGTTTTCAAGGCCTCAGAAGCATGGAAAAGGGGAGAAAACCGGTGATGACCCTTTGGGTCGTTACATTCTCCACCTCTAAAACAACCATTCGTCCTCGAATGGACATAAGAAGGAAGTACCTGAGTCGGGGAAAAGGTGAGGATAACGGTCCCGCATATCGGAATCGGACTCCCAGGTCGATGCCTCAGGAGGCTGACCTCTCCACTGAACTCGAAGGAAAACTCTTCGACCTCAACTGGCGAACCCGCCGGTCTAGAATAGCTGCCGGCTCCTACTTATTAGATAAGTCCTTGTCCAACTGGACAGTGTTGAAATTTAACACGTGGGATGGATCGCCGTGATATTTCCGAAGCATGGACACATGAAACACTGGATGTACGGCTGATAAGCTAGGTGGCAATACAAGTCTATAAGCCACCTCTTCCACTCGATCAAGAATCTCAAATGGACCAATGAACCTAGGGCTAAGCTTGCCCTTCTTCCCAAATATCATCACGCCCTTCATAGGCGACACTCGGAGCAATACCCGCTCACCAACCATGAAAGCCACATCTCGAACCTTTCGATCTGCATAGCTTTTTTGCCTGGACTAAGTTGTACGAAGTCTATCCTGAATGATCCTGACCTTGTCCAAAGCCTCCTGAACCAAATCTGTACCCAATAATCGAGCCTCTCCTGGCTCAAACCATCCAACCGGAGATCGACATCGCCTACCATACAAAGCCTCATAAGGAGCCATCTGGATACTCGACTGGTAGCTGTTGTTGTAGGCAAACTCTGCTAAAGGCAAGAACTGATCCCACGAACCTCCAAAGTCAATGACACAAGCTCGGAGCATATCCTCCAATATCTGAATAGTCCGCTCGGACTGCCCGTCTGTCTGAGGATGAAATGCTATACTCAACTCAACCTGGGTGCCTAACTCTCGCTGGACTGCTTTCTAGAAACGCGAGGTAAACTACGTACCTCAGTCCAAAATGATAGATACCGGCACACCATGAAGGCGAACAATCTCCCGGATATAGATCTCAGCTAACCTCTCGGATGAATAGGAGACTGCCACAGGAATGAAATGCGCTGACTTGGTCAGCCTATCAACAATGACCCAAACTGCGTCGAACTTCCTCCGAGTCTGCGGGATCCCAACAACGAAGTCCATAGTGATCCGCTCCCACTTCCACTCGGGAAGCTCAATCCTCTGAAATAAACCATCAGGCCTCTGATGCTCATACTTAACCTGCTGACAATTCAAACACCGAGCCACATAGGCAACGTTATCCTTCTTCATTATACGCCACCAATAGTGCTGCCTCAGATCCTGATACATCTTCGCGGTGCCCGGGTGAATAGAATACCGGGAACTATGGGCCTCCGCTAAGATCAACTCTCGAATCCCATCAACATTGGGCACACAAACTCTCCCCTGCAATCTCAAAACACCATCATCATCTAAGGTCACCTTCTTGGCACCTCCATGCTGCACCGTGTCTCTCAGAACACACAAATGGGGATCATCAAATTGCCGATCACGGATACGCTCTAACAATGAAGAACGAGCGACCGTGAAATCTAACACTTGGCTAGGCTTAGAAATATCCAACCTCACAAATTGATTGGCCAAAGCCTGAACGTCCAAAGCAAGCGGTCTCTCACCGACCGGAATATAAGCAAGACTGCCCATATTGGCTGACTTCCTACTCAAGGCATCGGCCACCACATTAGCCTTTCCCGGGTGATATAGGATAGTGATGTCATAATCTTTCAACAACTCCAACCACCTCCTCTTCCTCAAATTCAACTCCTTTTGCTTGAACAAATACTGAAGACTCTTATGATCCGTGAACACCTCACACGCCACGCCATATAGATAGTGCCTCCAATTCTTCAATGCGTGAACAATGGCTGCCAACTCCAAATCATGCACTGGATAGTTATTCTCATGAACCTTCAACTGCCTCGAAGCATAGGCAATGACCTTGCCATCATGCATCAACACTGCACCAAGTCCAATACGAGATGCATCATAATAAACTATATAAAGCCCTGAACTTGTGGGCAAAACCAACACCGATGCCGTAGTCAGAGCTGTATTGAGCTTCTGAAAGCTCGCCTCACACTCGTCCGACCATATGAACTAGGCTCCCTTCTGGGTCAACCTGGTCATCGGGGCCGCAATAGATGAGAACCCCTCCACAAACCGACGATAGTAACCTGCTAACCCCAAGAAACTCTGAATCTCTGTGGCTGATGCTGGTCTAGGCCAGTTCTTGACTGCCTCAATCTTCTTTGGATCAACCTGAATACCCTCTACTGATACAACATGACCCAGAAATGCAAGTGAACTCAACCAGAACTCGAACTTCGAGAACTTAGCATATAACTGACTATCCCTCAAGGTCTGAAGAACCACTCTAAGATGCTGCTCGTGCTCCTCCCGGCTGCGGGAATATATCAAAATATCATCAATAAAGACTATCACGAACGAGTCCAAATAAGGCCTGAACACTCGGTTCATCAAATCCATAAAGGCTATTGGGGCATTGGTCAACCCAAATGACATAACCAAGAACTCATAATGCCCGTACCGAGTGCAGAATGTTGTCTTAGGGATATTGGATGCCCTAATCCTCAACTGATGGTAGCCAGATCTCAAGTCAATCTTTGAAAATACCTTGGCACCCTGAAGCTGATCGAACAAATCATCATCCTTGGCAGTGGATACTTATTCTTAATTGTAACCTTGTTCAATTGCCAGTAATCAATGCACATTCTCATCGAGCCATCCTTTTTCTTTACAAACAGAACCGGCGCACCCCAAGGTGACACGCTGAGTCTAATGAAACCCTTCCCAAGCAAGTCTTGTAACTGCTCCTTTAACTCTTTCAACTCTGGCGGGGCCATACGATATGGCAGAATAGAAACGGGCTGAGTGCCCGGAGCCAAATCAATGCAAAAATCAATATCCCTATCGGGTGGCATCCCTGGCAAGTCTGATGGGAAAACCTCAGAAAACTCACGAACCACGGGCACAGAATCAATAGAGGGAATCTCAGCACTGGAATCACGAACATAAGCCAAGTAGGCCAAACACCCCTTCTCGACCATACGCCGAGCCTTCACATACGAAATAACACTGCGGGTAGAATGACCAGGAGTCCCTCTCCACTCTAAACGGGGCAAATCCGGTAAGGCTAAAGTCACAGTCTTGGCATGACAATCCAAGATCGCATGATACGGGGACAACCAATCCATCCCTAGTATAACGTCGAAATCCACCATATCTAAGAGCAACAAATCAACACGGGTCTCAAGTCCCCTAAACACCACAACACAGGAACGATGAACCTGATCAACCACTATAGAATCACCCACTGGTGTAGATACATATACAGGAATACTCAAGGCCTAACTAGGCATAACTAGGTAGGGTGAAAAATAGGACGACACATATGAATACGTAGATCCAGGGTCAAATAGCACTGAAACATCTCTATCACAGACCAAAATAGTACCTGTAATAACAACATCGGATAACTCAGCCTCTAGCCTGGATGACAAAGCATAACATCGGGGCTAGGCCCCACCTCCCTGAATCACATCCCTAGGACGATCGACTGCTGGCTGACCCCTACCTCTGGTGGTCTGAGCTCCACCTCTATGAACTCTACCTCCACCTCTATGTCCTCTACCCCTGCCTCTAGCTGGCTGGGCAGGCTGTGGAGCAACTGGTGCTTGAATCATAGGACGAGGACCCTGCTGCTGAGAACTACCCGAAGCTTGAGGGCAAAACCTAGCAATGTGACCCATATCACCACAAGTGTAACAAGCCCTCGGCTTCTGAGACTACTGACCCTGTCGCCCTGAATGACCACCTCGGAAACTCTGAAGTGGTGGTGCACTGATGGGAGCTGGTGGTGCACTGAAGGACTACTGATCCAAATAATGCATCTGAGAACCACGACCACATGAGATACCATGTGATACCTGGAGAGCTGACTGAAAGGGCCTAGGAGGATGGCCTCTACCATACGAATCTATACCTCCAGACGAGGTACCACTGAATCTGTCTGAATGACGGGGCCTCTTATCCGATCCATGACCACCTCCCTATGACAGAACCATCTCAACTCTGCGGGCCACATTGGCTGCCTCCTGAAATGTAATCTCGCTCCCGGCCTCCTTGGCCATCTGAAGACGAATCAGTAGAATAAGACCATCAATAAACTTTCTCACCCTCTCTCTCTCTCGGTGGGAAGTATGATGAGAGCATGGCGAGCTAAATCGATGAACCTGGTCGCATACTGGGTAACAGTCATAGAACCCTGCTGGAGGCATTCAAACTACCTCCGATAGGCCTCTCTCTGAGTAACGGGGAGAAACTTCTCTAGAAAAAACACTGTAAACTGCTCCCAAGTCAAAGATGGCGATCCAGCTGGTCTCGCTAAGCAATAATCCCTCCACCAAGTCTTGGCAGATCCAGACAAGCGAAATGTAGCAAAATCAACCCCATTGGTCTCAACAATACCCACGTTTCTGAGAACCTCATGGCAGCTGTCTAGATAATCCTGGGGATCCTCAGTAGATGCACCGGCAAAAGTAGAAGTGAAGAGCTTGGTGAACCTATCAGTCTCCACAAAGCATCGACGGACATAGCTGCTCCATTGCCGGTCTGAGCTATGGCACCCGACTGAACTACCCCAACTGGCTGAACTATTGGAGTCTGAATTTGGGGAGCTACCTACTCCGGAGTGCGTGTAGCAGGAGTCTGAGCCCTTCCTCCAGTCTGAGAAGTGGCTGGTGCTACAGGAAGCAAACCTGTTCGGGTGACTCTCTCCATAAGGCCCACCAATCGAACCAGAGCATCCTGAAGAACTGGGGTGACAATGAAACCCTCTGGGGCCTGAGCTGGGCCCACCAGAGCTGCTAGAGCTGGAACCTCCTCATCATAATCAACATGAGGCTCCACCTCTGGAACTGCTGCTCGGGGCTAAGCTCTACCCCTGCCTCGGCCTCTGGCACGGCCTCGTCCTCAACCTCTGCCCCTAATAGGAGCTGCTGCTGGGGGCTCGGGCTGCTGCGTGGTCGATGAGGAAGCGCGTGTCCTCGCCATCTACGAAAGAACGGAGTAGAAATTCAATCAGTATTGGGGAAACAGAACCGCACGACAAGAAAGAACAGATGTGAAGTTTTCCTAACTCAGTAGCCTCTGCGGGATAAATACAGATGTCTCTGTACCGATCCCTCAGACTCTACCGAGCTTGTCTGTGAGTTGTGAGACCTAAGTAACCTAGTGCTCTGATACCAACTTGTCACGACCCGGATTTCCCACCCTCGGGGTCGTGATGGCGCCTACTAATAGGAGCTAGGCAAGCTAACTTAAATTACCTTCCGTTTAACACACATTCTTTTCCATAATTATCAATATGTAATAAAGGCAACATAATTAAAATTCAAGCGGAAGTCTTAACTTATATAAAAACTGAATAGAAATGCGGAAAGTTTAACATAATCCTCTACCCAAGATTGGTGTCACAATGCTCATGAACTTCTAAAATTACTAAATACAATCGTCTGAAAGAAAATTTTAAACTGTTTGTTTCAGTACAAAAGATAACAAACTGAATAAAGAGAGAGAGACTTCGGGCCTGCGGACGTCAGCAAGGCTACCTCGGTGTCTCTGGACTGAAGTCAGATCCCGATCAAATCCTACTGCTGAGGTCAAAAAGCTGCTCCTGGATCTGTGCAAAAAGATGCACAGAGTGTAGCATCAGCACAACCGACCCCATGTGCTGGTAAGTGTCTGGCCTAACCCCGGCGAAGTAGTGACGAGGCTAGACAGGACCTACCAAAAACAACCTGTACAGACATATGCAATAAAAGGAAATATACAGAATTTAAACAGCTAAGAGGGGGGAACATGCTATGGGGAGCTAACAGTTTCAAATAGAAATCCTCAATAACAGAAAGAAGTAACAAAGCCAGAATGTCAACAAGAATCAAAAGTCAACAATTTGCACGGCATCACCCTTCGTGCTTTTACTCTCGTCCTCACAAAAACAATACACGGCATCACCCTTCGTGCTTTACGCTCTTCCTCACCCAAACAACAATCACAAGGCAAATAGGGTAAGGAAATCTATAACCTCGAAGGAAATCAAATAAGAACAAGCAATGAAAGAAACAACATAACTCGGATATCAATAAAGAATCAGAAAGCAACAAATACACGGCATCACCCTTCGTGCTTTACGCTCTCGTCCTCACCCAAGCAATCATATAAATGAAATATGCACGGCATCACCCTTCGTGCTTTTACTCTCTTTCCTCAACATATAATCAATAAAATCAGCACGGAATGGTACATCGTGCGACACGTCATCACCCTTCGTGCTCTACACTCTTTCCTCACAATAACAAACAATGCACGACATCACCCTTCGTGTTTTATCACTCTTCCTCACCCAAGCAACAATCACAAACAAGGGGAAAGGGAGTAGACAAATAATGATAGAAATCCCGGTAAGGGAATACAAATAAACAACTAACTCCCGGCAATGGAGCACAATTAAGCAGTTAAAAACCCGGCAAGGGAACAATATCAATAATCTCAGCATCCCGACAAGGGAGATAGTCAACAAAGCAACAAGTATCCCAGCAAGGGAGCAATTCAATAATTCTTTCTCTTTCTTTCACTTTTACCTCTTATCTCACTTTACCACCTGAGCCAACGCTCCAAAGGGGTTCAATCATTTCATATACTTTCACGCTTTATGATATACTCGAGCCAATGCTCCAAGAATGTACAAATCATAATTCTTCCTCAAACTCTTCACATTACATGAAATTTATCAATTTAACAAGGAAGAGGTATCACAAAATCCGAATAAATACAAATAAGACTCACGATCATGCTAGACTCCGGTGTATAGATACTCATCACCATGCCTATACACCGTACTCAACAATTAGCAAATAGCAAACAACACTCTAATCCTATTCCCTCAAGCCAAAGTTAGAACAAACACTTACCTCGGTCCAAAGAATAGCAATCAACCCTCAAATACCACCTTTCCTTTATAATCCGACTCCGAAACAACTATATCTAGGCATAATTAATTCAATAATATCAATAAAGACTCGATAACAAAATCCCATAGCTTAGATATGAAGTTCCTAGCATTCTTCCAAAAATACCAAAATTCGACCCCGGGCCCACATGGTCAAAACACGAGGCTCGGACCAAAACTCGATTACCCATAACCCCACGAGTTCAAATATATAATTTATTTTTAAGATCCGACCCCAAATTAAGGTTGAATCACTCAAAATTCCCAAAAACCTAACTCTACTCAAAACCCCTAATTTCTGCTTTGATTTCATGATTTAGGTTTAGAATTTCAGTAATTAATGAAGAAGAGTGAAGGAAATAGGTGGAAATTTACTTACCCAAAAGACTTTGATGAAGAAGTGCTCAAAAATTCGCTCAAGAGCTGTGGAGAAGAAGAACTCGTGTGAAATATGGACTAAATCTCGTCACTGTTCTGTTTTGGGTATTTAAAATCACTGGGCAAAAATGCCCTATGCGATCGCGAAGAAGGTAATGCGATCGCATAGGGTAAGGGGAAGCTGGCCATTGCGATCGCAGAAGGGCTGATGCGAACGCATAGAAGAAAAGGTTGTGCATTTCAGGTTTGGACTTAATGAAATGCGAACGCAGATTAAAGGTTGCGTTCGCATTGAAGGATCTGGCTAAGCTATGCGATCGCGGATGAATCTATGCAATCACATAGAACAAATGTGGGGCACCTAAAGGATTACTCTATGCGATCGCAATGCTACCTATGCGATCGCATAGAACTAGATACCAGAACACCGTAACTGAAACTTCTGCAATTTTTCTAAGGCCAAAACCACTCCGAAACACTTTCGAAACACTCCCGAGCCCTCGGGGCTCCTAACCAAACACACACACTAACTCAACAACATCCTACGAACTTAACAATGCGATTAAATCGCCAAAATAACATCATAAACGAGGAATCAAACCTCAAAATCATCACTTTTTCATCAAACTTCATAAACTTTCAAACTTAGAGTTTTAGATCCGAAACACGTCAAATGACGTCCGATTTCAACCAAATTTTATAGGAAGTGCTTAAAACACATATAAGACCTGTACCGGGCGCCGGAACCAAAATGTTCCCGATACCAATGCTTTCTAATCCATTTTCATTTCAAATTTCCAAATAAATTTCAGAAAAACAATTTCTTCTAAAAATTTATTTCTCGGGCTCGAGACCTCGGATTTCGATTCCGGGAATACGCCCGAGTCCCATATTTTTCTACGGACCCTCCGGGACCGTCAAATCACGGGTCCGGGTCTGTTTACCCAAAATGTTGACCAAAGTCAACTTTAATCATTTTAAAGTCACAATTTATCAAATTTCACATAATTTAACACATAAGCTTTTCCGGCTACGCGTCCGGACGGTGCACGCAAATTGAGGCAACTAAAGGTGAGGTTTTCAAGGCCTCGGAAGCACGGAAAAAGGGAGAAAACCAGTGATGACCCTTTGGGTCGTCACAACAGACTTCAAAAGGAAAGTCGAAATTTCCTTGATTCGAGATTTAAAATAAACCGGTGACTTGGGACAGCATAATTTATTCCAAGTGGCGACTCTGATAAAAATAAATAAATAATTCCATTTCGAACAATGTCACTTTAATTGGAAAAACTTCCTTATATCATCTTTCGGGGTGGTAAAATGGAGGTGTGACAGCTCTGGCGACTCTGCTGGGGACCGAACCCGGAATCTCTGGTTCAGGGTTCAAGAATTTGAGTTTAGAATAATTGTTATATTTGGCCTTACTATTATCTAATTTTTACATGTTTGGGCCTAATGTGCTAATTGTTGCTTTTTACCGCTTTGATATTATCTGAACTGTATATATAAACTGTTACGAAATCCTTCTTCTTTCTGAGTCTTCTGAATTTATGGTGCACACGTGCGCGTGGCCCACCTTTCTGTTAGAGGTCATACCAAATAGAACGAAGTTGGGCCAAGTAACTAGGCCGGGTAGACTTTCGTGCTCCCGGTACGTTGCCCCCACTTCGGCTCTAGCTGTCCGCTTGGGTAAGCCAAGTCTAGAATAGTATACCCCAGGTTTTACACTTAGAATAACTCAGCTTCATGCCGGATCCCTAGTAGGAACGTTTGTTTGCATCATGTGCATTTGACTTCGGAGACTCAACACAGGGGTTGGGTCTGTCTAGGACAGGTGTACCCGAAATGAAAAGACCATCCTGATGCATCTTACTTGCTACTTGTGCATTCAATTGTTTTGAATTTGCATGTTGACCAGCTTATAGGAAAAGTTGGAAAAGGAAAATAATGTGAGGACCGAGAAAGAAAATTGGCTCTTTTCGAAAAAAAAACGATTTCCAAAATATTTTAAAATACTACCGAAAAAAAAGAAGAAATATTTTGTGTTTCTTTTAAGAGTGCCTTTTTATTACGAACTACGTAAGTTTGATTCTCACCGGATGTGAGATACGTAGGCAACCCACGTCGGGCCCAGCTATTTAAAAAAAAATAGATAATAAATAAATAAAAATGTGGGTACATAAATGTCATTGTGTTGTCATAAGTAAGGCGATGTCATTCTTATCCAAAATATGCCGAATGTCCCCAAAAGGGTGCCGGAAGGCTGTTTTTGCAAGAACAGCCGCCTTTGGTCTTTTTTTTCAAAAAACAAAATTTGCCGGTTAGCAGACACAGCCTTTAAATCTTCTTCATCGAAGAGTTTTTTTATATATATATATATGAATTTCTTTTTAGAAATATTAGTGATTTTTTATCAAAATGAGTCTTGATTTTGGTTTTTAAAATTAAAATAACTCACTGGTACAAAATGAGCATCATCCAAAACCCACCGTTCACAGATGTAGATGAGTTTCTATTTCAGCTTCAGATGTGGTGGTATGAATTAGGAGGAGATGGTCAGAAATGGGTCATTAAGTATTTAGGAGCTCTCACAGATATTATGAAAGTTAAACCACGCGATGATTTGATCACAACACTAGTGACTTTTTGGTACCCCGTTCACAATGTCTTTCACTTCTCTGATTTCGAGCTTACTCCCACATTAGAAGAAATAGCTGGATATTCTGGTTTTGACGGAGATTTGAGAAACCAGAATCTTATATTCCCAAAGGCTCCCTCTGTACACCGATTCTTTGGTCTTCTGAATATCAGTAATCAAATCAGAAAAAACAATGTTGTCAAAGGGTGTTGTTCTTTCAACTTCCTATATTCAAGGTTCGGAAAGCCGAATGGATTTGAAATTCATGAAAAGGACCTTACTAACAAACAAAACAAGGACACCTGGCAGATTTACCGTCGCTTCGCTTTCATGGTGGCTTTTCTAGGAGTCATGGTCTTCCCAAACAAAGAGTGGATGATTGATATTCGCATAGCCAGAGTCGTACAAGTCCTCACTACTAAAGAACATCACACTCTTGCCCCGATCATTCTCTTAGACATTTATCGGGCGTTGACTTTGTGTAAGTCCGGGGCAAAATTCTTCGAAGGGTGCAACATTTTGTTGCAAATGTGGTTGACTGAACATCTCCAACATCACCCCAAGTTCATGCAGTATGGTCCGAGAAAGGACAATTTCATTGAGAGTTATGAAGAAAGAATAAAAGATTATAAATCTCCAGAAGGGGTGGAAGCCTGGATATCCCATTTAAGATTTTTAATGGCAAGTCAAATTAAATGGACTTTAGGATGGCTCCCGCTAAGAGAGGTGATACACATGTCAACCTTAAAGAGTTATTTGCTATTGTTGGGTTTAAGAAGTGTCCAGTCGTATGTGCCACAGAGAGTTCTAAGACAGCTAGAGAGATACCAAGTAGTGCCTGATGATGAAGATTTGAGTGTGCAAGTGATTAAGCTACACCCCGAAGCCCCACTCCCTGAGGCTTTAATCCAACGGATTTGGAATGGTTGCCGATACTTGAAAGATGATACCCAAGTTCCAGATCCTACGAAAGGTGAGATAAATCTGGGTTATGCTAGGTGGTTTGAGAAAATATCCCGTGTGGATGATGCACCAGAACCCGATCCCAGAAGGCCCATAAAAAGACTGCATGTTCAAGCCTTTGATTACAAAATCCAAGAACGGTTGGCTTGGGGTGAAAAGGAAAAGGGGTACAAAGCAACTATTCATGCCTTAGAAGAAAGCCTGAGGAACCTCAATTTGGAGAAAGACTTACAAACACAAGAAGTAGAAGGTGAAAAGAAGAGTCTGATTTGCGAGAATAAAGCTCTCCGCGCTCAGTTTCAACAGATGAAGAAAGCCTCTGAAGTGCCAGTGAGAAGTTGGAAAGATCAGAAAATCATTTCCAATATGATGGAAAGGATGCAAGATTATGACTCCATTTTGACAAGAACCAAAAAGGCGTTAGATAAAGCTAAGAAAAAAATCATATAGTTGAATGAGGAGGCCAAATCTAGTAAAAAACACCAAGTAATGAGATTTGAAGAAGAAATAGCTCAATTTGAGAAAGAGAAGCATCATTGGGTACGTTCAAAGGCTCAGCTCCATGCACAATTGGAAGAAATAAGAAGGTACAACAGAGAACATCAACATGCAGATATTGATAGGGAGATAGCACAGGCAAGACTCGAGCAGGCCAGACTTCGAGCTCAATTGGAGTCAGCTTTAGATTGCGAGGGCCACATAAGAGATATAGCCACCACTCGCTAACAGCAATTGCACAACCAAGACCAAAATCTCCAAGATTTCAGAGCACAAATCCATGATTTGGCCGTTTATACTTCTCAAAGTTATTTGAACAGCCAGGGGATGGATTATGAAAGGTTCTTGGAGCATGCGCCTACTTTTGCCCGTCATCTTGCAGTAGAGATATAGAGGATGTACCATACATTAGGGGGTCAGCCGGGTCGAGCTCCACCGTGAGCAGATGTTCCAGTGATTGAAAGAAAAAGATTGTGGAGTGAAGCATAGTCATAGTTGTTGAAACTTTTCATATAATAGTCATATTTTAATTTGAGTACATGTCGAGTCTTTAAAACCATTTTTTCTTAAAGTATTGTCCAAATGTAATGTCATTTCTGTCTTTGTATTGTTTCGTTTGTTAAAATAAATAAAAGTAATAATAATTGTTTCCACCAGAACTATGCTCGGTCTGATTCATGCAGGGTCATGATACGTAGGCAATCTTCATAAGATTCGACCACAACTAAAAGAAAAGAATAAAATGAAAAAAATGGATAGACATGAGTGACAATAAAAGGGAAAGGTCAGGAAAAGCTGGGATGACACAAGCAACCGATTAAATACATGGTAGAAATGACTAATTGCTTAGGTGCATTGCATCCCTATGTGTGGTTGTTTATTTGTTAAAACTCTGATCACTAACAAGTTTGGTTGTTGTATCAGAATTCAAGCAGTTAGTACACCTAAGAATACTGGTAACCCACCCCTACCAAACCAGATCCAAAGGAGAAATAATCATGTCTATCCCAGATGTAGACACCAGTGTCATTGAAGGAGAAGAGTTGGACGTTAACGTCATAAAAGAAGAGATGTACAAATTAAAACAACAAATGGCCGAAATGTATCAGGATTGGGCTAAAAGACAACCGTCATCCGCCTACCCGGCTAACCCTACCTTCACTCCACCACCGGCTCAAACTCAGGATCATCCTACCACCGATCTATCCCCGAGCTTTCCCATTTACCAACACTACCGGGGCACCACTTCTCATACACCACAATCTCCACCCCCTAAACCAATTCCATACCCTCATCTACCAGTAACTCCTGTCTTCGTAGCACCTCTACCAGCTACACTCCACAAATCTCCTAGCGAGCCTATGTTCCAGGCCTAGGAGAACCAATACTACTCCTCGGAGCCCACTTTCAAAGATCCAGAAACCCATTCCTATACTCCTCGCTTTGACCTCCTGATAGAAGCTGATAAACCAGTCAAAAATACCGAACAGGAGGAGATATTCAGGAAAGTTAAAAGCTTAGAACAATCATTCAGAGACATGCGGGGGTTGGGAGGGCAAGTCAGCGTGGCCTACAAGGACCTATGTCTGTTCCCGAATGTGTAATTACCGGCAAGTTTCAAGATTCCCAAATTCGATCTATACAACGGGCACGGTGATCCAGTAGCCCACTTGAGGGGTTTTTGCAGCAAGATGAGGGGAGCTGGAGGAAAAGATGAATTGTTAATGGCTTACTTCAGTCAGAGTTTGAGTAGATCAACATTGGAATGGTATACCCGCCAAATGGTACATATGGGATGATCTGGCGCAAGCATTTGCTTGTCACTTCCAATACAATCTTGAGATCATTCCATATCGACTGTCCTTGACTAAACTTGAGAAGAAGCACAGTGAAAGCTTCAGAGAATATGGTTTCCGATGGAGGGAGCAAGCAGCAAGAGTAGATCCCCCAATAAAGGAAAGTGAGATGGTAGATTACTTCCTACAGGCTTTGGAACCTACTTACTATGGCCATTTGGTCATAGCTGTGGGAAAGTCATTCAACGAAGTAGTAAAGATGGGGGGCATGGTAGAAGAAGGCCTCAAGTCGAATAAAATCATGAGCTATTCGGCTATCAAAGCGACTACTCGGGCTATTCAACGCGGCATAGGAGGGATTGGGAAGAAGAAGAGAGAGGAAGCAGCAATGGTTGATTCCGGAACTTGGTCCGGATCCAAAGGTTCGCCTTACCACTACAATCAACCTCGATCTCACCAACAAACTTATCTCCACAATCCACCCCAACACTACTATTCCCCATCATAACCTCATTTTTCGTCCACCATGCACAAGCATACAACCAACCTCCTGCCCACACTCAATGGCGTACTCCCGTCCTACAAAATACTTATCCACTTCCACGAGCCTACCAAAGCACTCCCGGACCAAGTTTCTGGCCTAGTCAAGCATTCAAGGGTGAAAGGTTGCAGAAAAAGAAAACCTTTACTCCGTTGGGAGAATCATACATCAGTCTGTTCCACAGGCTAAAATAGCTAGATATGCTAAGGCCGATACAGTCCAAACTGCCAAATCCACCCCCAAAGAATCTTGACTATACTGTCAGATGTGAGTATTGTTCTGGTACTTCGGGTGCTGGCACTTGAAAAGTGCGATACAAGAGCTTATTGATACCAATAGAATTGAAGTTCAAGCTCCCGAGGTGCCCAATATTAATAAGAATCCAATGCCAGCCCACCAGGAGGTAAATATGATCGAAATAGTGCATGCGGAGGGAGAGCCCAAGAAGCCTCACAGACCGTCATGATGATTCGGTCTAGTGGAGTCAAGACAGATGAACAATTAGCAGGTGAGAAGTTGGTGATCAAGCCAAGCAAAAAGAGTGTTGAGCCATCTGTGGCAGTTGAAAAGGGGTCTTTAAGCAAAGTTATGACGAAACAGGAAGGGGCGAAGATGATTGTACAAGGAGTGGCCAGCAAACCCGTTATAATCGTGGAAAGTGCTTATGCAGACCATGTTATTATCAAGCCGGTAACCCAGTTACCAATAATCAATAGCAAGGTTATTCCATGGAATTACGAACGGGTAACAGTGATGTACAAAGGGAAGGAAGTCAAAGAAGAAATCTGTGAAGTACAAGGTTTGACTCGCTCGGGAAGGTGTTTTACTCCCGAGGAGTTAAGAAGAGCTAAAAATAATCCAGCGCTAGTAAAGAAAGCCGTACCTAAAGAAGAAGCAGAAGAATTCTTGAGGAATATGAAGCTACAGGACTACTCTATCGTGGAACAATTAAGAAAGACGCCTGCTCAAATTTCCCTATTGTCATTATTGATCCATTCGGATGAGCACCATCAAGCTTTAATGAAGATCTTGAATAAGGCGCACGTTCCCGATAAGATCTCCGTGAATCACTTGGAAAAAATAGCCAACAAAATCTTCGAAGTAAATAGAGTCACATTTTCCGATGATGAATTGCCTGTAGAAGGTACTGAGCACAACAAAGCTCTTTACCTCACATTAAAATGTGAGAACTCTGTGGTGACCCGGGTATTGGTTGACAACGGGTCAAGCACAAACATCTGTCCTCTCTCCACTCTGAGCAAGTTGAAAATAAAAGATGAGAGGATCTATAAGAAAATGTTCTTGCGTGCGGGGATTTGACGGCGGAGGTAAAGATTCAGTTGGAGACATAGTGCTAGAGTTGACGATAGGGCCAGTTGAGTTCACAATGGAGTTTCAAGTGCTGGATATAGCTGTTTCCTATAATTTGTTGTTCGGTCGACCATGGATCCACGCCGCTAAAGCAGTCCCATCAACACTACACCAGGTAGTCAAATTTGAATGGGATAGACAAGAAATAGTGGTACATGGGGAAGACAGTTTATGTGCTCACAACAATGCCATTGTACCGGTCATTGAAGTGGAAGATGACCAGGGACCATGGGTCTACCAGGTTTCTGACACGATATTGGTAGAGAAAGTTCCGGAGGGGAAATACATTCCAAATCCAAAGATAACCGCTGCATCAGTCATGGTAGCCTATGAGATGTTGAAGAATGGTTTTGTACTCGGTAAAGGTTTGGGCTCATCTTTGCAAGGCATCATACAACCGGTGTCCCTTCCTGAAAACTTGGGAACATTTGGTCTGGGATTCAAGCCCACTGTCGCAGACATAAGAAAGGCCAGAAAGCTAAAACAGAAGGCATGGGTCCTTTCAAAGCCAGTCCCACGTCTTTCCAAATCATTTGTCAAGTCTGGTACCAGAAGTCGCCCAGTAACAGCAATTCCTAGTTCTGTGACTGATCCTGACAAGGAGTTAATTGAAAGATTTGAGAAGTTGTTCGACAGTGTGAACATGGTGGAAATTGGAGAGGGTTCTAGCAATGCGGAAGTGCAATTTGTCGGGCTAAAAACAAAGCTTAACAATTGGAAGGCTACTCCTCTCCCTACTCGGAAGAAGTCTTGGTAGTTTATTTTGAGTTTCCTTTAGTTTGTCTGGGTTATTCCAGGGTTGTAATCCAGATTTTTTATCTTTCAGTCTGTTTGAAGTGTGCAAACCTTGTTATCTTTCATCATTCAATGAAATGCAGTTTCCCTTTCTCTATCATTCCTGATAGTTTTTCTTTTGTTTTTCTGTACAGTTCTTTTTACACTAGTTCTAATGACATGACATGTATGAGGAATCCTCATCCCAGTCTTAAAAATCAATCTGATTCCGAAATAATAATTCAAGAAGTAGATTGTGACTACGAATCAGAATACGATGAAGATGAAGCCTTCGAAGAGATTAGTAAGGAGTTAATTAACTTCGAAGAAAAACCCAAACCCAACCTGAATGAAACAGAAACCGTCAATTTAGGAGACATAGACAATATCAGAGAGACTAAAATAAGTGTCCATTTCGAGCCAAAGATCCGGGAAGAGTTAATCAAAGCACTCATCGAATACAAAGATGTTTTTGCATGGTCGTATGACGATATGCCGGGTTTGAGCACTGATTTAATGGTCCACAAATTGCCTACTGATCCAGCGTTTCCTCCCGTCAAGCAAAGGTTAAGGAAATTCAAAACTGATATGAGTGTGAAGATTAAAGAAGAAATCACCAAGCAGTTAGATGCAAAGGTTATTCAGGTCACTCGATATCTTGTTTGGTTGGCTAATGTCGTGCCTGTGTCAAAGAAGGACAACAAGATCAGAGTATGCGTTGATTACCGCAATCTCAACAAAGCAAGTCCGAAGGATAACTTCCCACTACCCAATATCCACATTTTGATCAATAATTGTGCCAAGCGTGAGATTGGATCTTTTGTGGATTGTTATGCAGAGTATCATCAGATTCTAATGGATGAAGAAGATGCAGAAAAGATGGCATTCATCACACCATGGAGAACTTACTGCTACCGGGTAATGCCATTTGGTTTGAAGAATGCCGGGTCAACTTACATGAGAGCAATAACTACGGTGTTACATGATATGATACACAAGAAGATTGAGGTACATATGGATGATGTGATCATAAAATCAAAGTGTCAGACCAACCACGTTGGGGATTTGAGGAAATTCTTCCTGAGACTTCGCAAGTACAACCTCAAGCTTAACCCTGCCAAGTGCGCATTTGGTATTCCATCCGAAAAGTTGTTAGGATTCATAGTCAGCCAGTGAGGCATCGAGTTGGACCCATCAAAGATCAAAGCCATCCAAGAATTTCCACCTCCGAGGAACAAGACTGAAGTGATGAGTCTGTTAGGGAGGTTGAACTACATCAGCAGGTTTATTGCTCAGCTCAAGACAACTTGTGAGCCTATTTTCAAATTGCTGAAGAAGGATGTTGCGGTCAAGTGGACTGATGAGTGTCAAGAATCATTTGATAAGATAAAAGGATACTTGTCAAACTCACCCGTGCTGGTTCCGCTAGAACCAAGGAGACCTTTGATTCTTTACTTGACAGTCTTGGAAAATTCATTTGGCTGTGAACTGGGGTAGCATGACATCACCAGCAAAAAGGAACATGCTATATACTATCTTAGCAAGAAGTTCATGGCTTATGAGGTTAAGTACACTCATCTGGAAAGGACATGTTGCGCCCTAACTTGGGTGGCTCAAAAATTGAAACATTATTTGTCATCCTACACTACTTACCTCATTTCGCGCTTGGATCCGTTGAAGTATATCTTTCAAAAGCCTATGCCGATAGGAAGACTTGCGAAGTGGCAAATCTTGCTCACAGAGTTTGACATCATCTATGTGACTCGGACTGCGATGAAAGCCCAAGCATTGGCCGATCATTTGGCCGAAAACCCGGTCGATGAAGGTTACGAGCCATTGAGAACTTATTTTCCCGATGAAGAAGTGATGCATATCGATGAACTAGAGTAAATTGAAAAAGCAGGATGGAAGAAAGGTTGGGGTCTCTACCAGTTGGACGTTAATAATGCGTTTCGACATGGTGACCTCCATGAGGAGGTTTATATGAAATTTCCAGCAGGTTTCTCTCTTCCCTCTCCTCACCTGGTTTGTCGCCTTAAGAAATCTCTCTATGGTCTACGTTAGGCCTCTCATCAGTGGTATGCTAAGTTGACCACTGCTTTGAATTTTAAGGGCTTCACTCACTCGCTCAACGACTACTCTTTGTTCTACAAGTGCAATGGTGATTCTGTGTCTATCGTGGCTGTTTATGTCGTTGACATTCTATTGACTGGCAATAATGTGGATGAGCTAACTGATTTGAAAATATTCTTATATGCTGAGTTTCAAATAAAGGATCTGGGGGACTTATCTTTTTTTCTTGGCATGGAAGTCCTTAGGGAGCCTCAAGGTCTTATTCTCAGTCAGCGCAAATTCACTCTTGAGTTGCTCTCCGAATTTTATTGTCTCGCTGAGCGACCTACTTTGTCTCATCTGGATCGTACTTGTAAGTTGTTTGCCGGTATGGGAGATCCTATCCCTGATCCTTCTCTTTACCGTCGTCTTCTTGGCAAACTCAATTTTTTGACCCACACTTGCCCGGATCTTTCTTTCGCTATGTAACATCTTTCTCAGTTTATGCAAGACCCTAGATTCCCTCACTTGGATTCTGCCAAACACTGCCTCCGTTATCTTTTCAAGGATCCTGGTTTGGGCCTTTTTATGACCTCTTCTCCTTTTTTTGACCTTCTTGCTTTCTGTGATTCTGACTGGGGCTCCTGTCCTGATACTACCGCTTCGTCAGTGGGTTTTTTATCAGTTTGGGGTCTTGCCCTATCTCTTGGAAATCTAAGAAATAGCCCTCTATTTCTTTGTCCTCCGCCGAGGCAGAGTATAGGTCTATGCATCATGTTGTTTCTGAATTGACTTGGTTGGTTCGTCTCCTCTCCGATTTGTTTATTCCTCCTTCCTTGCCTGTTCCGCTGCACTTTGATAGTCAGGCGGCCATTTACATCTCCAAAAACCTGTATTGCACGATCGCACTAAGCATGTGGAGCTTGACTGCCATTTTGTCCGGCAGCAGTTCCAATCTGGGCTCATCTCTCATTCTTTTGTTCCTACTCGTTTGCAATTAGCCGACATCTTCACCAAATCCTTGCCGGGTCCTTTTTATCATGACATTTTGGGCAAGTTGGGGGTTCAATCTCCACCCTCCAACTTGAAGGGGGTGTTGAGGTTAGAGATGAATACTGTGGTGAGGCTGATGTTGTTAGAGATATGGGTTAATGTTTGGGTTGATAAGCTTAGGAGATGACTGCTCTCCTATGTCACATGTACTGATCAGTAGATGCCTAAACACACAAGTGTGTTATATCTTAGTTGTAGAATAGCTAGGGATATTTATGTAATTTTTCATGTCCCACACATTTGAGTTAGTTAGCTAGTTGTAGATTAGTTATGCCAGCTGTTAATTGATGGAGTAGTACACATGTATATAAATAGGAACTTGTACAGATACACTTTCAGTTTTGGAAAAGAATACAATTTCTCATTTTGCAATATTTTTCTCTCTAATTTTCGCATACCACTACATAAAAAAATTTCATGATGTAAAATTACTTTTTATATTTAAAATTCAAGGCCCACTTTTTTACACTTTCAACAACAGTTATTTTAATGTGAAATTCTTATGGGTGCAATTTTATTAATGATGTGGCTCAAATAGGTTAGCCAGTGAAAATTCTTCAATATAAATGAATGTGATTTCATAAAGGGCCCATGATGTGGCCCATGACCATTATTACAAGTTTACAACTTTTAACAAGTTTGAGGATGACGGAAAATTTTATTATGTGTCTCATACAACTGACACTAATTGTATGAGGCAATTTTTTTGTCTCACAATTTTGTGGATCCAAAAGTGTAAGATTGGGGTCCACAAATTTGTGAGACAAAAAAGAGTCTCATACAACTAGTATAAGTTGTATGAGACACAAAATAAAAATTCTCGAGGATGACAAAACGACCTACTCTATTGTGCATTTCTTTTTCTTTTTCTTACCTTTTATCATATCTTCTAGAATAATTAATTCTTATTTCGATCTTAGAGAGCTTCTTTAAAAAAAAAGGAATAAGTAGAAGGCTTTGATTAGCCTCTTTGATATGTCCTTTGACACTGTGTTAAACAAATAAGAATTGGATAGTCGGGCCAATGTCTAAAAGAAGAAGGGATTTTTTTATTCCTATACACCATTTGAAACTTTATTACCATAAATGTTCATGTTTAGTAAATTATCCTACCTACATAAGTTTTGTTTACAAAATATATACATTCCACCTTAAAATACTTCCAATCCATTATTAGTGCATTCAATTAAGGGATTTAGTTCCGCCTTGAAAACGTCAGTAGTCTGTTGTTCTTGTCTTTGATTGGCTTTATTTCCACCTTCTTCCGCCCCATTCTTATTTAATTCCCCTCGAAATCTGAACTACTCTACCAACCAAGCCAAGCCCCAAATTGGAAATTTTTTGTTTTTGGAGATATTCCGTTTCTATGTATTGCTTCGTATCACTATCATCATATCTTGTGGTTATATAACGTTTCCAACTTCTTTTTCCTCTTAATCTTTCACTATTCACAGAAAAAAGATGTTTCACTATTCTCCCCCACCCAACCGCTCTCTCCAGTATTCACTTCAACCATCTTTTTCTACTTACGTTTTAACCTGCTAGAGTAGTAAATGGCAAGTTTATTAAACTGTGACTAAATTGTTGGGAGTAAACCCACTACAAAAATAATATTCACGATAATAAAAGCGGAATAAGAACGTAGCACCGAGATACGGTAATTAACAAGAATAAAAAAGTAACAACGACACCAAGATTTTTACGTGAAAAACCCTTTTGAATAAGGGAAAAAATCACGGCTCTGAGAAGAGCAACTGATATCACTATAGCAAGGAATTTTACACGTTGTAGGTCCGAGTAAAATACTCAAAAGGCCACTACAACACTCAAAAGAAACAACCCTCTTTTGATATTCCCACCTCACTACAATATCACCCACTCTCTATTTTTCTCACAGACTATTTTCTTATACCCTGTCTGTGAAACCTCACTCTTTCTTTCTAACTCTCAGATATATTTTTCTTCTGAAATTGGTGTATCGAGATGATAGATGAAGCTCTCCTTTTATAGGTAGAGCCTCACTTTCTCACGCCTATTACATTTGACATTTTCTACCTACAAATCTGTTATGCCTACCGAATTTGACAAATGCAAAAGATATGATGGCTGCCAACTTTGAAAACAATCAACAAGGAAGAAAAGTCTTCCTTAATTAATGGGATGGACCCCACAAATCACCCTCTCCAATCCCGTTTACCTAAAGGAGGTAGCACCGGAGATTCTAGTTTGAGTGCATGCGACAAGTTCTTTGCAAAGCTCGAACTTGTCTCTTGGTACTTCCTTGGTTAGCATATCCGCAGGATTTTCACTCGTGTGAATCTTTTTAACCTGTAAAGATTCGTTCTCCACCTGCTCATGAATCTAATAATATCTCACATCTATATGCTTCGTTCTTGCATGTTACATGGAGTTCTTGCTCAAGTTTATTGCACTTTGACTGTCACAATAGACAACATACTCCTTTTGATGTAATTCTAGTTCTTGAAGAAATCGCCTGAGCCATATCATCTCCTTGACAGTTTCTGTAGCGGCAATGTACTCTGCTTCAGTTGTTGAAAGTGCAACACACTTTTGCAACTTAGACTGCCATGATATAGCTCCCCTTGAAAATGTAAACAAATATCCAGTAGTGGATTTTCTGTTATCAATGTCACTTGCCATATCAGCATCTGTATAGCCCTTCAAGATTGGATCAAATCCTCCAAAGCACAAACAATCTCCCGTGGTACCTCTCAGGTACCTGAGTATCCACTTGACTGCTTCCCAATGTTCCTTTCCAGAATTTTCAAGAAACCTGCTGACAACACCAATTGCATAAGCAATATCAGGTCTAGTGCATACCATTGCATACATCAAGCTTCCGTCTGCTGAAGAATAAGGAACTCTAGCCATGTTCCCTTTCTACTCCTCTGTTATAGGACACATCTTTTTGCTCAACTTTAGATGACTAGCAAGAGGTGTGTTGATTGGCTTAGCATTCTTCACGTTGAAGCGTTTTAGTATTCAATATACTTCTCCCGAGATAGCCACAACTTTCTACTTGTTCTCTCTCGAACTATCTTCATCCCTAGATTTTGTTGTGCTGGGCCCAAGTCCTTCATATCAAATGACTTAGACAAATCTCTCTTCAACTTTGCAATCAACCCCTTGTCTTTTCCTACAATTAACATGTAATCCACATACAACAACAATATAATAAAGTTATTCTCAGAAAATCTTTTGAAGTATACACATGGATCAGAATAGGTATTTAGGTATGTTTGACTTTTCATGAATGAGTCAAACTTCATGTACCACTGCCTTGGCGCCTGCCTCAATCTATAAAGACTCTTATTCAATTTGCACACCATGTGTTTCTTTCCAACTACTTCAAATCCTTCTGGCTGCTCCATATAAATCTTCTCTTCCAAATCTCCATGAAGAAATGCAGTTTTCACATCCAACTGCTCAACTTCAAGATCTAGGCTAGCTGCTAAGCTCGAAATTGTTCGAATAGAAGTCATTTTTGACAACCGGTGAGAAAATTTCGTCAAAATCAATACCTTTCTTTTGCTCGAAGCCTTTAACCACTATTCGAGCTTTGTATCTGACCAGCTTGCCATTTCCATCTTTCTTGAGTTTAAAGACCCATTTGCATTTGAGTGGTCATTTACCCTTTGGAAGTTCAACCAGCTTGTACGTGCCATTTTTTTGTAGAGATTCCATCTCTTCTTGCATGGCTTTCATCCACTGGTTCTTTTCTGGATGGGACATCACCTCCTTAAGACTTTCTGGCTCCCCCTCATCACTGATGAGGACATACTCTATGGAAGGGTACCTGCATGACTCTACCCTTGGCCTCTCTGATCTCCTCAGAGGTTGAGGTTGTTCTTCTTCCTGAGTGGGGTGCTCTACTTCCTCGACACCTTTATCAAGTTGCTCCCCTACTAAATAACCTCA